>NC_139557.1:36022652-38885287 GCF_965112155.1 Podarcis liolepis
TACCTTGCAGTTCCTTACTAAAGAGCAGAACTGTACTTTGTTCTACTTTATATTTATGGCAGTACTTTAAGGCAGTGTTTCCCAACCGGTGTTCCGCGGCACACGAGTGTGCCGTGAGACATCGGCTGGTGTGCCGCGAGATGCCTGGAGGGAGGCGGGCGAGTCGGGCGGCGAGAGGCGGGGCGGCGGCGGCGAGGAGAGGCCGCGCCTCCTGCTGCTGCCTGGCGCTCCTCCTCGCAGCCGGCAGCGCTGCCTGGGCGCCTCCGCGCGACTCTGCCTCGCTGGGTTTGGTCTCCCAGCAGAGACGGGTCACACGCGCCCCTCCCTCCCTCCCTCAGCCTGCGCGGAGGGAGAGCCAGAGAGAGGCATCGCTCCTGCGCTCCGAGGCGGATTGAGCGCAGCTGAGAGGAGCTGCCGAGGGAAAAAACTTTCACTTTTGTGCGTCCCTCCCGGCGTGACGCTGCGCGCTGACGTCACGGGGCGGGGCTTTAATGGTGGTGTGCCGCGAGATTTTTTTTCAGTAAACAGGTGTGCCGTTGCCCAAAAACGTTTGGGAAACACTGCTTTAAGGAGTTTATTTTAAATGTGTGTTAGATTTTCTGCGATAGTCTACTCTGAGTACTAATTAATTGTAACCATATGTTGAGATATCACCAGCTCTTTCATTCTGCATGCAATGATTTCCCCCCATTAATTACTTTTTTTAAAAGACCGGGTTTGGAAGAAAATAGACTGGACACCCCTTGTTCATATGTGTGTTATTGATGGGGAGGTGAAAGACTGAAGGAGAATGGAAAGGAAAATACAAGGATCTGAAGGATCATGGTGGGGAGAGAGAGGAAGGACCCCATCATACTTCCTTCATGGGATAAATAGGTTTATTTATTCCACCTCAATCTGAGAAGACCTAGGTGGTGTGTGTGTCCCATCGCAAATGTAAAATAAGGACTACTTCATGAATTATATATTTTCATGTTAAGACCTAAGCCTCTTAAGTGTGCACCTAAGAATGAAAGGATACATGAGAGAAATGTGTATATGCAAACATATTAGCATACAGGCACACATTCATGAGGCAGGATTGGCTCTGAACTGTACATCTGCTGGCATAGTCTGATTAGAGACTGGATACATATCCAGAATGTATGAAATAGCCTTTTGGTGCGAATCACAGGAAAATTCTCAGTTTGCCCACATTTTAGGACCCTTACCTGAGGCTCTCTCTAGCTATCTAGAACAATGGAGGAATGACTGAATGAAGCAAATATTCTTAAGGGCTTCTTTGGCAGTTTTCAGCATCATGGAGCACAGACAGTTCCAGACAAGGCAGACCTTTCTGCTCTACTATATTGGCGCTTTCTCTCTCTCTCTCGGACAGGCAGGCAGACCCAATTCCACAACACAAACCCCTTGGGCAGCTGCAAAGGACCCAGTACTTGAGCAGGACCCTGACTCATTCCTGCCCTGTCTCGTCTCCCCATTTTAAATGTCTGGTTTTCGATATAGAGTTTCCCACAATATTCCACAGTAGGGATGGACGAATGTGTTAATTTAAGCTCACTCTGTTTCTCATTTTCCCCCAGTCCTAAATTCAGTTCTCCACATTTCTGCAGCAACTTGAGGTTAAAAAATAAATAAATCTCCATGAAATTTCTTCAGTATTTTAGTACAGATTTCTCCTAATACCTTTTATATACAGTTTTGACTAGTGCACGTATTTTTTGCAAGCAATTTACCCTGATATACTGCATACCTGCATGCTATTTTCAGATATATCCATTTTTATGCACTCTCCCCCTTAGTATAGGCATCATCCCCCCCCCCCACTCTCAGGACCAGAACCAGCTCTGTGGGCTGACAGGAGAGAGGAATGTCCATCATAAAACACAACTTTGCTTTTGTTCTTCCATATTAAGTTAGGGTAGAAACAGGAAGGCAGGATAGCAAGCAAAGACCACAGAGTTTCCATGCACTTGAGGTGCCAAGCAGGATAAATACAACAGTACTCCTTTGTTCAAGACATTTACCTGATGTACCCCTCACCCCATCCCCATTGCCAGAGCCTCTTTGGAGGCTCTGGTTATGTTGCAGTTGCCCCAAAGAGGCTTGCAGTTAAAGCCCTGGCCTTCAAAGGCAAACCTAATGGGAGTGGGAGGTGTTTTTGAGTCCTAGGTTCACTTCCTCATTACCGCAGTGCCTTATTAATCACAGATGCTCAGCAGCTTTAATGGGAATGCTACACAGTGACGCAATTAGCTTTCCATCAGGTGAGTGCACAGCAGAAAAGAGTCCCCAAGGAATGCTGTTCACTAGCAGCAGGTGTTAATGAGGTACTAACAAGGCAATATGTCAGAACACAGAAAATTGCCCATTAGCCAATATCCATGGAGATAATGTTGAAGTATGGCACCTTATGACAAAATATTTAAAATAGGTGTGTAAACAAGTGTGTATTGAAACAGGCTGCTGCCACTCAGACTCTAATATTGCACTGTTGAAAACGCAGGTATGTCCACTATCTGATTTCATGGTGAAGCTCACAGTAAGCCATCTAATCTAAGCCCACGATTCTGCAAGCACTTGAATGCTCAGCTGCTTTCATCCCATTACACAAGGGAACTTTGTGTTGTCGTTTTTCACATGTAGTTTCTGAGGATGTAAATAGCAGGAATGTTGAAATACACACCAAAGTCAAGGGAACAACAAAAACAACAAATTATTTATACCCCGCCCATCTGGCTGGGTTTCCCCAGCCACTCTGGGCGGCTTCCAACCGAATGTTAAAAACACAATACAGCATTACATAATACAGTGGTGCCTCGCAAAACGAAATTAATTCGTTCCGCGAGTCTTTTCGTCTTGCGATGTTTTCCGTCTTGCGAAGCACGGTCCATCGCAACTGCGCCTCTTCAAGCGGCTTTAAGAAAAAAGCGAACAAACTCGCAAGACATTTTCGTATTGTGAAGCAAGCCCATAGGGAAATTCATCTAGCGAAGCAACGCAAAAACTGAAAAACCCTTTCGTCTAGCGAGTTTTTCGTCTTGCGAGGCATTCGTCTTGCGGGGCACCACTGTACACAATACAACACAGAACATCACTGTAGTTAACCATAGCAGACCCACTGTTTTAAACCTGAGTCTATCCCAATCATGTATAAAGGGAAAGAGTGGAGTCCAAAGGAGTACTATGGACCCACCCTGCTTACTTCCCTATAGCTTCTCCTTCCAAACACTTTTCTCCCCAGGTAAGCGCTTATATGAACAGACCGTACCAAATAAAACATTGGGGGAAAGGAGGTCTTAGCACCCATCTAACCACTCCATATACTCTGCTCTAAAATGTTTATGTGGATCCTCCTGAAGCAATCACAGTTTAAACTGAGTTGCATACTCAGGGGGATCAGCACTGATTCTGGAGTCCCCAGTGATGCACCTGTACCATATCTTGTTTGCAAGTATGACTCTTCCATATTCTGAGGTGCAAAGCTAAAACAACACAGAAGTGCACCTAAGGGAAAAACAAGAGAGAAACATCTGATGTGTTTCTGACTCATCTGTTGAACATGTCAACTTCTGATGCCGACTTTCAAAGTTAATGGGCTAGCATTTTAGTGTAGGAGATGTATCTTTGTAAACAACCAGTTGAGCCATAAATTTAGAGCGAAATGAAGCCGGTGGCCACAGTGTAGATAACTGTGGCTAGCTTTTCTACATGGCACTAAGGCTTTGATATATGACAGTTTAGGAAACAGACTTGTATTGTGGTGAAGGTCAGGAGGTTGGTGGTTCTTCATTAGAATTTATTTGTGTGCCAACCAGAGTTCCTAATCTAGATCATGCCTAGTAGGTGTAAGAGTCACAAAGACAATGATTCCTCAATTTCATTCTTTCTCAAAGGGCAGCAGCATGATCTGTTGGAATAAAATGAGAATTTCCCTAATCATTTATGGAGATATTATATATCTTCACCCTAAGCATAATTTTATTCATTCATTGGACTGGATTTACAGGCCACTAAAAGAGGAAGACAACTAAAACAAACAAATGAATGAATTTACCAAATCATACATGATATAATGGGAATACTAGTAGAGATTGCAGAAAATTCTATTTTAAGGGAAAAAAACCTTCTACAGAACCAAGTAAAAATTAATGATAAACAAAAATGAGCTCCCTTTTGTGGCTTGTTTTCATTTAGCTGTATCCAGCTATAAAAGGGCTCTCAAAGAGTGCTACCAATTAGCTATCAGTACAGAACAGCTTCAGAGAGCAATCCCTAAGCTTCCGGTATCTTTGTGACAACATCCTAATCTCTGTAAATTATTTGGAGTTGCATTTTTTTTTTTTTTAAAAAAAATCCATTAGAAGTGCTTGCTCTTCTCAGTGTAACACAAACGGCTGCTTAAAAGTGCCTGAAATGATTTCATTACATGTTTGAGTGAGGAATTATATGAAGTAAGAAGACTTACAATGACTGGTGGTTGTTGGTGTCCACTAGGAATAGTAGGGCAGAAGGCAAGGAGCTCAAACAGTGGGAAGAGTCAATGAGAGGCAGGGCCTACAATTCTAGTTTTGTCTCCATTTGCCCTCCCTGCTGAGTTCTACAAGGTGCAATGCTGGGACTAAAAAGGAGGAGGAAGCTGGCAGGAGGTGCCATCCCCTGGACTGGTTGATGATAGCAGGCAGGTGACTTCACCAAGTAAATTGTATTCAGATGGAAGGCAGGGGAAGACACATACGTTTTCATTTAAAAATGGAATACAAACCACTCCCACAGTCATATTCTCTTTCAATGGGACATTTTATTTCCTGCCTGAGAGAGGTGCACTACCAGAGTGCTGCATGCTTTCCAAGAAAGGCACTGAGGCTGCTATGCAAGGCATCCATCCCTAAGAATTGTTTCTGGTCCTTGTCAATGCAAGTGTTGAATCCATCCAGTTACCACATTAAGATGTGGAAAATTAATACGCATATGAAGTTAAATATATATTTTGTTGCTGTTAGCATTTATTATGCAGATTCAATCACAAGTTATATATTAAAACACACACTTTTAGAAATGTGCTCATTTCTAAATATATTTTATCCTAAAATACCACTTTGTTTTAGGGAGGGGCAAATTAAGTCAATGTGCTTAACTATATGGACTAAACAAAACTCTCTTCTATTTCTGCTATAGAGTAAGTCCCATTGATATCGGTGGGGCTTACTTCTGTGTAGACATGTATAGGTTTGTGTCATATGTTGTCATATGTGTGTCATACATGTGGAGGAAAACCTTAAACACGTTGCAGAGTTCCCAAAAAATAGACCAGAGGCAATAGTACTTCATTCAGCAGAGCTTTACATGTGCTGGAGGCAAATGTAGCATAATGGTTATCAAATTCAGAACAATCAGGATTGGCTCAGTCCATACAAAATCCAGTTGCAGCATTTATAAACTTAACTCATAATAAGACTAAACCTTACCACTAAGCATTCTATGTACAGAAGCAGAAACACCACACCAGAAGGAAGAGAGAGAGAAGAGAAAAGTAAGACCCAGACTCCTTTTGGCCTATATTTATAGTCAGCACGACTCTGCAGAATAGAGATAAGAGGGTAGTTCAAAGCAGGTTCCCAGAAGGTATAACCCAAACAATCATTAACCCTTCTGCCTCTGCTTCTCTCACACAGAGAAGCTTCTAGAGATCAATACTTTCTGCACTAAGAAATGCAAACTGACAGGTTGCACCACAGGGAAGGGAAACTTCTGGACTGTTTTTGTTTGAGAGGTTGTTGAGTTGCAATGGTGGTCAATACCATCCATTTCATTTGAAGAATTAAATATTGTCTATCATATCATTATGAATTTATGGATCAATTTTTAAAATTTATATACAGCATTTCATTTATATATTTCAAAGCGGTTAACAATATACAGTACACAATAATTAATACTGTCCCACTGCCACCCCTGGACTCTTTTCTGCACTGAAGAGTCTGGTCTGAACTAATAGGTCTGATGTTAACATGTTTGGCAAGCTGCTCTGGGTGTAAATGGCTGAGATATGATTTGTACTCTGAAACAGTGTTCTTCAAACTAAGCTTTGCAAACCCCTTTCACATGTATTTGTCTGCCTAGAAGTCCCCCCCCCCACATGGGATATGGAGACCTTTTCATGTTGTGGAAGATTTTGGGGTGCATTCTGAGTCACACTGCCAGTCTATAAACAGAGTTGTCTAGGCCTGTTTGGACTTTGTCTTTGTCCTACCTGCTGTTCCTCAGAAACTATCCAGGAGCTACGCATCTGAGGGCAAGGCTAGCTTTACTTTCAGGGAAACTTGTCCACCATTGTTGATCTTCACATCAATGACACCCTGCTAAGCTTCTAAGGAACCCCAGGGTTCTTCAGAACACAGTTGGAAAATGTCTGCCTTGGCAAATTAAGCACAAAGAGTAAGAAAAAGGCAGGAGGCTATATTCCATGTTTTCTTTTTGGTATAAGTTCAGTTTTCAACCTGCCTAGGTTGTACTAAGTGCTGACTGGCAGCAGGAAATAAAATAAGTGGCCCTGAGCGGAGCAGAGCAGAGGCCTCACGTTGACCAGTATTGATCAAACCCCACCCAGGTCAACAGCTGGAAGCTTTCAAGCCTTCAAGCAATCTGATGCATCAAATGTACTTCAAGCACATTGTGACCTGAAATAATGTCTGCATTTTAAACATGTGCCTCCTATAATCTCTCACTCCGTGATGCAGAAAAGTGCATAACCCTAACCCATAGTAAATTTAAGTTCACTTGTGCTGCTTACATGGCAAATGAATTGCACTTATATCTATAGCTTTGTTTGTTTGTTTCCTTGTATCTTTTCTTCATAAACTACAGTCACTGTTGAGCTCCATCTATAGCTCCTTAAGTTACTATGTCCCCCCCCCCCCCATTTCCACTGCAAACAATAATTCTTTACTGAAACTTAATCCCCTCAACTATGAGGTGAACAGTGTGTGGGAACTGTCTTCTCAATAGTGTTTCAACTACCCTGGTTGGTGGCGGTGGCGGCGGGGAATGGAGTCAATAAGGAAGATACTTTACATATGAGGAGTTCACCTGCTTTGTTTTTTCACCGCAGTTGTCCAAAAGCACAAGGCTTCATTCAAGGCTGCAGAGTGCAAATGGGACTTAAAAGAGGCAGCAGCAGCTTGAGGTCGGGTTCATACTTTATGGTATAATGCAGCGTTTCCCAAACTTGGGTCTCCAGCTGTTTTTGGACTACCATCATCCCAAACTAGCAGGACCAGTGGTCAGAGATGGTGGGATTTGCAGTTCAAAAACAGCTGGAGACCCAAGTTTGGGAAACACTGCTGCATTGCTTATCTGACCTCCCTGCATACTGGGATACAGCAGAGAAGGGCGAGGCAGTGATAAGGTTAGGTAAAGGTAAAGGTACCCCTGCCTGTACGGGCCAGTCTTGACAGACTCTAGGATTGTGCGCTCATCTCACTCTATAGGCTGGGAGCCAGCGCTGTCTGCAGACACTTCCGGGTCACGTGGTCAGCGTGACATCGCTGCTCTGGCAAGCCAGAGCCGCACACGGAACGCCTTTTACCTTCCCGCTAGTAAGCGGTCCCTATTTATCTACTTGCCCCTGGGGGTGCTTTCGAACTGCTAGGTTGGCAGGCGCTGGGACCGAGTAACGGGAGCACACCCCGCCGCGGGGATTCGAACGGCCGACCTTTCAATCGGCAAGCCCTAGGCGCTGAGGCTTTTACCCACAGCGCCACCCGCGTCCCGTGATAAGGTTGGTATAGTGCAAACATGCCAGCAGGGGCACCAGATTGGCTCTATTTGCACTATGCCAACCTTGGCACTGCCTCATCCTTCCCTAGCTCCATTCTAGTATGCAGAAAAAACCTCTCTCAGCTGGAAGGGGGGGTCAGGTAAGCATCACAGCCCCTTTGTGCTATCTGTTGTTCCCTTTCATCTCTGAAGGGGAGGCCCTGCTGCTAGCTGTGGCTTATTGTGCAGTGACTTGGGACAGGGCCTCCTCTGTAGTGGCACCCAGGTGATGGCATTCTCTTTCTACAAAGGTACACTTTGAAGCATTATTGTAAGGTTTTCAGTGCCAGCTGAAGAGGTAACTCTTCACCTAAGCTTTGGAAGATGGGCTGATTTGCTGTAACTGAGTAATGACAATCTGTTGTATTTTATATTATTATTATTAGCCTCTTAATCTGGTTTTAATGTATTGTATTTTGTTTTTACAGCTTTACAGTATAAGCAGCTATGCTTGTAAACCACAACAGAACCATGTGTCATAAAGGCTGGCACAGAAACCAAGTTAATACTAATAATAGTTTTGGAACGTGTGAAAAGGGCTAATTTGCAATAGTATGTGATCTGAGGTGCAGGGCTGTTGCTATTCTTGTAGCAAACTGTCCCTTCGGTTCTCTAGCTGCAAAGAGGTCCTCACTTCAGAAAGATATTTAAAACAACCTTTCAACATCTCAAGAATTCAGCATCTGACCATTAGCTTAACTGTTGACACAGGACTGGGGAGCCTTTGACCCACATGAAGTTGCTGAACTACAACACCCATCATCTATGACGACTGGACATGCTGAATGCAGCTGATGGGAGTTGAAGTCCAACAATTAACCACTTCCTTCTTTCTCCGAATTCAACTCAGCCCGCTGCCTCTGCAGGAGAATGTATGGAACAGGGGTGGTTCTCCAGGGCTAACTTACTACATCTTCACATAATCAGGTGATTAAGATGATGTTTCAATCATTTACAGGCTTCAACCTATGGAAAGCCTCCATACATGTGCAACATTGATATTGGACTCTCCAAGATACAGAAGGTATAAGATTACATACTCTACAGCTTCACACTGTGTTTTGCTTCCTGGTAGGAAGAGATCTGCCATGGGGGAAGGGATACTCCCCAGTTTAGACCAGGGCATGAAAAACAAAACAAAACTCTATGCTTTAGAAGGCTACACTGAAAACTATAAAGAAAACAGCATTTTATTTTGAACTGAAGGTAAACAACAGGCAACAAAAGCGCAAACACAACAATTCAAGTATAATCATTAATTAAGAGGAAAAGGAAACTCTATGGCTTCATATAATGGGTGAGCTATTAAAAAAAATCTTAAACACAGATAGTTCTTCAAGTCCCTGCAATCTGGTGCTTAAGTCCCAATTGGTGTAAGGCTCTAAGTGATATCACCAGATCCTGCCCCCCTCCCCAGGATTATCCCTTGGTGCCATATTCCTTACCTCTCCCTCCCAGTGACCAGTTTAGAAGCAAGAAGAATATATGGAGGGAGGGATGGTTGTGGCCATGTGATTTGCCAGCAGCCCATTTGGGGTGCTAAATATCTTCTCCCTCCTCAGAGTGGGCTGTCAGAAAAACAGCCCTATCTAGGAGGACTAGAAATATTGCCTAAGTAGACTTGTATGATCCATTCAATCATGTCTTATGAAGATTTCTGAAACCCACATTTACTTTTAACATTTCTAGGTCTGCAAGCCACAAGATAATAAATAGCCCAGTTATAATGGCTGTCTGTGTTTCTAACATTAGTAACAGAGGACATTAATTTAGGACACCGGAAGGTCCTTAAGGCCCCCACCTTAAATAACTATAGGTTCTATTGTTTAAATATTTTTGAAGTTAATAAAAATGTGGGAAACACATACACAATTAGAAAATTAAAATAAACACACTGTTGTGTGGGTTTCTAAATTACTTCCAAAGAGGAAGAAATCAACATTATGAGTTCCACTTATTCTTATGGTTTCCTACTTAGGATTCTAATTCCCTCATTGATAAATTATGCTGTCTGGGATCTAAGCCAATAGTTTCCAGAAGTGAAGAAATCCTTATTGATCTGGATGAGCAGGGAGAGATCTCTCATTTGTTCGACTTTAAGTAGCTCTGTTACTTCTGATCTCTGTAAATGTTTTGATAAACTGAACATCGGAATCTTATCACCATATTCCTGACACGGTACTAAAAACAGATTGTCCTATCTGCTACTATGATGGGATCACAGGAAAACACTAAACATTCAATACAAATGGGTATTGTTCACCCTAACGCAAATACACTGATCAAACACACTCATATTAGTGGTATTGTTGAAATCACAGTTAAGGAAATCACAAATATTAGCTTCATTCCAAAAAATTCCATACATGTTCAGACACATGGTAAAATTCAATATGAATGCTTTTAAGTATATGGTCCTACATAGGAATAAGCAAGGAAACGAGGGCTGCATAATTTATTGGTTCAGCAAATTAAAACCCCGTAAGGGATAACATATTCTGCCAGCCCAGGGATGGGGCAGAAATTGCCAAAAGCAAATCCTTGTGTGGACTCCCTGTGAGGAATTTTTCTTCCTCTATGTTCTGGACAAAAAACCCCTATTCCTGGATGTTCTTTGCCACAGCAGGGGGACAGCTGTTGAGTGTTGTACATAGGAAGGAGCCACTGGTGAAACAAGTTTTAAAAAAACATTTTAGCAGATCCTAAACTGGATTTATGAATGAAATCACAACAAAATGCATCCTGATCAATAATTCCAGATAATGTATCAATGGTACGTAAGACTTCTAGGATTGATCTGAGCATATTGCTTCCGAATGAGATGCTGTAGCGTGTCTTACAAATGTTTCCAAGAAGGCTCTAAATGCATTAAGGAAGCACTATACTTTAATATAGATTGATCTGATAGCAAATTACAGGTACAGTAAAGTCCTCTGAACCTCACTTTCAGATGTTCCATTTTTTTATTCCAGGAATCATTTTACAAAGGTATGAAAGAAGCTGCCTATCGGCACTGGAATCTAGTCACCATTTGTACCAGAATAAACACAAATCAATAGCTTCCTTGTGTGCTTTGACTAATCAAGATGGATTAAAGCATGGTGACAGTCTGTCTAGGCAATACAACATGAACGGAATGTCTGTCATTAATTGGTGGCAGGCTGCATTTCACAGCATTTTCCTTTGCAGGGGCAAACAAGTACATTCGGCTCTGGATAGGGGCGCAATTATGTCTGCCTAATTTGCCGCGGGTGGGTAAAACCTCAGCGCCTAGGGCTTGCCGATCGTATGGTCGGCGGTTCGAATCCCCGCGGCGGGGTGAGCTCCCGTCATTCGGTCCCAGCTCCTGCCCACCTAGCAGTTCGAAAGCACAATTAGGTGCAAGTAGATAAATAGGTACCGCTTTCTAGCGGGAAGGTAAACGGCGTTTCCGTGTGCTGCGCTGGTGCCGGTTCGCCGGAGCAGCTTCGTCACACTGGCCACGTGACCCGGAAGTGTCTGCGGACAGCGCTGGCTCCCGGCCTCTAGAGTGAGATGAGCTCACAACCCTAGAGTCTGTCAAGACTGGCCCGTACGGGCAGGGGTACCTTTACCTTTACCTTTAATTTGCCGCGGAGCTAAGAAGCAGATAGTTCCAGCCTTTTCCTCCCAATCTCCCAAATATTCTAGGTCCCTACCCACTTGGTACTCATACATCTCTCACAGCTTAGTTCCTGGTGTCAGGAGTTGAGGCCTGGCCACATCAGAGATTGCAGTGGTGGTACCAAATTCTATGGCTAGGGGAATCAATGTCTTTCCTTCACCACTGAAAGTTGGTTTAAAATGTGAACACTTGAAAGGTTTAAAACATTTGACATCTTTTTGGAGAGATTTATTTAGCTACAATAACAACATCAATATCTGCCTAGTGTTTTTAATTATCCTGTGAATCTTCTCAGTAGTACTCTTTGGAAATCAAGCCATCTTGTTGTTCATAATGTTTAACAGTTCATTAAAAAGCCTGTCTTTTTCTTCTTCTTTTTAAGTGAACACCACTTTTCAACCATATAGTCAAGGCAGCATAAATATGACTGCTATCCATTTAGAAAGGTCTTTTCATATTATTTATTTCCATTTTTAAATGGTATGTCAATTTTGCTCAAATAAACATGCTCAAAGCGCCTCACAACAGAGCAACAAAAATGCAAATCAATACATCATTACAGTAACAATCAGGTATAGGTAAATCAATTCAAAACACAACAACAATCCGATGAATGACTCACTTTGATAACAGGAGCATTATAACACATAAAATCTTGAAATATAATCGTATAACTATCTATCCATCTAATACTATAATCATTCTAATGCAATCACATGTCAACAACATAGCCAACACCCACAGCATGACAGAGCGTATTCTCCCTAACAGAGAGCACGTGTTGCAGTTGGAGGAACAGGCCACCCCGTTATGACTAGGCAAATTTGGTGGAACCCAGCCTTTAAGAGGTTAACTGGGTTGCTGGGGAATTTTGATTGTTGCCAATTCAGAGGAGGGGTCAGAGGTTTTAAATATAGGGGCCAGACGATGGGACGTCCTCTTGGCCGTTTTGCACCGGATCACCTGCCCTCCCTCCCTTTAATTAGGGTGGTTTGTTCATTTGACCTTGCTATGCCTGTCATGGGGTCGTTCGCCTTGGAGCGAGGGCCTGGTAGGAATTTTGCCATTTGGCTGATTGGCTGGTGCCATTTGGTTTTTGCCTACTGCGTAGCAAATCGTCACAACTTGTAAGGTTGGCGGTTAGGCATTGGTTAAATTGGTGCTTGGAGGGGTAAGTGCCTACCCCTCCAAATGATGTGGAAAGGGAATTCCGTTAAAGGAATCCAGGGGCTTGCCATTCGTTTCGTCCTTGTCCGTGGAGCCGGACTTGAGCCGTGCAAGCCCCAACGGAACATGAGGGTGAGAGGTGTTGGACTGTGTCCCAGCTTTATCTCTCACCCAATACTTGTTTCCCACGCTGGATTCCGGTGGTGTCCGGAAGGGCCAGCTCTGTCCTTGGGGGCAAGGACAGATAGTCATAACCAATGCCTAAGCAACCACTCACATTTTTTGTATTGAATAAAGTTGTGGCCAAAATTATGCCAAAAACCTTAAACAAAAATTGAAGTGTGAAGTGTGAATTATTTTTGGGGGGTGGCACTGTGGGACTCAACACGCAATATTATACCACACAAACTAACCAATCATTATGCAGGCTATTTCCCCCCCACCCCAGCACCCACAGTTCCTAGCAGCTTGATAATATATTATAGAATGCAGGGCAATTAATAAATCTATACTGTGACGTACTTAAGAATTCACAGAGGCTGAAAATTAAATTGCACACATTTCATTTTAATATCTACTTGCTTAGTGTTGTTGTTTTTAAAGGGCATCTAGGACAAATTATTGGAGGACTGGCCTATCAACAGATACCAGTTATGGCAGTTAAATAGAGTTTAGGAAGTATAACCCTGAATACCAGATGCTATGCACATACAGTGGTGTTCATGTTTTAGTTGGGTGGTATACGATCTGCCCTGTATGCTACTGCAGGATGAGCATTTCTAGTTAATTTTAGTTATTTTAATTTGGTTTTCTAGGTTGTTGTTTTTTAAGTAAGTTGCTTTGAGAGAAGAAAATTGTAGCAAGTGACTAATTGTTGTTGCTGTTGTTGCTGCTGCTGCAGAAAGAAACATCAACAACAAAGTGCTGAGGAAACAGCAAGAAAGGGGGATTAGATGTTGCACAGAGTTGATAACAGCCATGAAGAGGTAAAGGGACCCCTGACCGTTAGATCCGGTCACGGACGACTCTGGGGTTGCAGCGCTCATCTCGCTTTACTGGCCGAGGGAGCTGGAGTACAGCTTCCGGGTCATGTGGTCAGCATGACTAAGCCACTTCTGGTGAACCAGAGCAACACACGGAAACACCATTTACCTTCCTGCCGAAGCGGTATCTATTTATCTACAGTGGTGCCCCGCAAGACGAATGCCTCGCAAGACGAAAAACTCGCTAGGCGAAAGGGTTTTTTGGTTTTGCGTTGCTTCGCTAGACAAATTTCCCTATGGGCTTGCTTCGCAAGCCGAAAACGTCTTGCGCTTTTTTTTTAAAGCCGCTTGAAGAGGCGCAGTTGTGACGGACCGTGCTTTGCAAGACGAAAAACATCGCAAGATGAAAAGACTCGCGGAACGAATTATTTTCGTCTTGCGAGGCACCACTGTACTTGCACTTTGATGTGATTTTGAACTGCTAGGTTGGCAGGAGCAGGGACCAAGCAATGGGAACTCACCCCGTCGTGGGGATTTGAACCACCGACCTTCTGATTGGCAAGCCCTAGGCTCTGTGGTTTAGACCACAGCGCCACCCGTGTTCCTTCAACAGCCATGAATAGAGGCAGCATTTTTCTGGTGTTTTCACCCACCTTGAAAAACCAACTTTCACTTTGTCAATGTTCGAGGAACAAAATTTGCCACTCAAGTCCATATCATGACGCTTCTAAGCAGAAATGCCACAGCTGCAGCTTCCTGTTTCTTTCCAGTTCCATGGCTGGCAAGTCAAGTGCAATTTTTGCACACACTCCTGCCGTGCTGTGACTCAGGCAACCTATCCTATTCTCTAGGTCAGGTAACACTGCTGGCAGATTTTTCTTATAGTTTCTGTCATCCACTGCCAAAAAAGTGGAAAAAGGAGTGGGGTGGAAGACACCTGCAGCTAACCTGCCTAGGGCTGCAACCTTCAAATCACTCTTTCTAGAGCAGTTTCATAATATTCTTGCTGACTGTAATGAATTGCCACAGAGTTGGTGTATTAAATATCTCAGCCTCAGGTATTTTAACCCCCTTGAACTCAGCAGGACTCAACCAGTTTCAGTCCACCTATTCTGATAAAACGAACTTATGGATCAGGCAATTAATCCTCAAGTCGTTTAAGGAGGAGTATCTGCAATGTATTCACATTTACTTTTGCTCAAGTGTGACATTGTAATTCTTTTGGGAAATGCACTGAGGGGCTAGGTTGAGGCTGCTGCTGCTGCTTCTATAGCTCCCTTCATCCAAGGATCACAGAGTGGTTTACAATATAAATGCTTCATTGTAAACGGCATTGCAAGCAATGACCTCTCATTGAAAACTCTTTGAAATGCTAAAATAGTGAGTGGGGGAGGGATCTCAGCAAATTTACAGGGTGCAAAGTTGCAATCTTTTTATTTATATGCAGTTTATCACATGCTGCATTGCCAGTGTCACGTAGCCCAAGCAGTAAAATTAGATGAAACTGACACGGGGACAAACAGAAGAAGACGCCTTCACCCCGGTATGGCTCCCCTTTATCACATACACAGCCCAACAGGACAATGACAATAATCCACCAACAGCATACAAATCAATATGGCTAACCTGATCCAAAACACCCACCCACCTCACTCACACACGAAAACAAAGATCACCACAGCCAATCACAAGCAAACAATCACACCCTAGGCCAACCTCAACCTCTCTCACCACCAAAGGAACACAAGTGAACAACACAAACAACGCTGACACCAAACTCTACACACATTAAACATAATAGAAACACCGCCACCCGACCCCACCCCTATCCATCTTCCCTCTCTCCACCCTCCTTTCTTTTTTCTTTTCTTCTCCCTCTAATGCCTCAACAAATGAAACGGATTTGTAAAAAATGTTACATGGGGGGGGGGAATATGAGGCACTACACTTCTGTAAAACAAGAAAATCCTTAATAAAATATATATTAAAAAAAAATTAGATGTGTCTGATGCCTGCAATCAGAATTAACCTCAGAGTTGCTACCCAATCCCCTAAATCACGTGTCTGAACATAACAAAGAATTATGCTTGGCATCTAGATTGCAACTTGAGAATGTTCAAAGCACTCTGCATACCTCACCTTATTAATCCATATGGCAACCCTGTAAGGTAAGGTGGCATTACTGACCCTATATTGCTGAGACACAGTGGCTTGCACTAAAATATTGGTGCTTTTTTTCATGAGGATCTTAAAAAAAGAAGAACTGCAAACTGAGATGCAAATGAGGAGAACTGAATTAACACTAGGAAAGTTGGAAACTGAGAGAAACTGATGGACACATTCACCCATCCCTAATTTTGAGAGGTTATTTGTATACATCACTACATCAAATACCACTTCAGGACTCAAAGCACAGTTGTGAGACCAAAGTTACATGAATAAGAATGACTGCATAGATCAATGATCAGAGAATCACAGAGTTGGAAGGGGCCACAACCGTAATCTAATCCAACCCCCTGCAATGCAGGAATCTTTTGCCCAATGTGGGGCTCAAAGGCACAACCTGGAGATTAAGAGTCTCACGTTCTACTGACTGAGCCATCCCTTGAGATCCTCCTACACTAGGAAACCTCTGGTACTGACCTGATGACATTCTATGTCAGGCATAGTCAATGTGGTGCCCTCCAAAAGTTGTTGGGACTACAATTCCCATCGCCTTCTACCATTAGCCAGGCTGGCTGGGGATGAGGGAAGTTGCAGTCCAAATCACCAGGAGGAGACAACACTGACTATCATTGTCCTATGTGATCCTCCTGAAAACAAGAAACAATAATTAATTCATTTTAGAAGCAGCACCATCCCCTACCTTGGTATGGCCATGTGGCGGGTGCAGCGAGGACTTCAAAAGTATGTTTCATGCATTTGTGGTATGAAACACTTCCTCACAACATACACATCATTCCCAATCCCTGAACAGCCCTTCAGTGAACCTTGGGCTCAGTTGGTTTCATAATGGAGATTAGCTTTCCTAGTACAATGGGGGGGATGACTGTAGTTTAGTATGCTTTCATAACAATACCCTATGACTAAAAGTGACATTTTACAGTGAATGCATTAAGACACAGATCTGTCTGCTTGGGGAATATATCCATTGCTCCATTATAAACCATCGATAGCTTTATCTTGATTTATTCAGGCAGTATAAAGGGAGATGCAAAGGGCATGTAAATGTTACACTTACACTGAAAGGTGTCCACTAGTTTTATATTGTGCTTTTTGAGATGAAAAGGGGAGAGGAAGATCAATGCACAGCGAAGGCACAGGGAAGAAAGAATATGCAGAGCTTGCATAGAGAATTCTGATGTGAATATATTTTCTGCCTCCTTGGATCCCATAGGAGACGAGGGGACAAGTATGTAAGCCCCGATTCAACACAAATACTAGATGAAGCTTTCTACACACACACACACACACACACACACACACTCATAAAGAATGGCAGTACAGAGTCAAGGTCAAAAGCCTCATCAAAAGAGGCATTCTATGGTTGATTGGAACATCTGAGGAGTGGCAGGGAGAGGCCTGCAAATAACATCTGGTTCTTTTTCTTGAATCCGCTGTCAGGAGCAAGAAACCACAAAAGGCAGCAACAGCACTGTGGGTATGGAACACTTGTCCTATGAGAGTATTACATCTAGCTACTTCAGCGGTCATTCCCATGCTGCAATCATCAACATCCCTGGTGGCTGAGGGAGTAGAGGATTGAGATCGGATCTGTAGGACTTCCACATCATCCAGCATCTTACAGATTCAAATAAGGGCAATTTGACCTCCCTCTCCCAATTCTCATGCCAAATATTTAGCATAAGGATGTAAGAGGGGATCAGATCAAAGGTTCATCTAGTCAAATATACACATAAACCTTTTATTGCAGCCCAAACAAGGGTGGGGGGAGGATAAATCTTTTCAGAAGGCACTTTAATAATTACTCACTACTATGACACTTCAATAGACACTATAATAACTATCCTCTATTGTGAGAGTGACAACATGAGAAATCAATTTTGGACTTTTCTTTTCTTTTTTTGAACCACTTCCCCAGTCCAGGAAGAGGGCCGCTATTAAATGATGCAGACCGCCACTCTGCAGAGTATATAACAGGAATACCAAATCTTGAATGTTACAAATGTAGCATATATCAAAGATAATTTGCTACCAAGCATTCATATGACAGAAAACATCTATATTATATTCAGCCTTTCCAGAAAACACGACAAATTATATATGCAGCGCAAGTATGAGAAATAAAAAAGTGACATACACGATACAAATATGTATCTTGTACATCACATTTTTAATTTAACATACTTGTGTTTCATATATAATTTGCAGTGTTTCCTGTGGAGGCTGAATCCAATATAGATGTCTTCTGTCATATGAATGCTTGGTAGCAAATTATATACCAAACATTATGTAGGAGAAATGATGACCAGATTCTACTTCATTGTTCTCTCTCCCCCACCCGCCCACTGTTGTAGAGCCTGCGCCATGATTCTGCTTGCCCTATATATATAAAAAAGGCCCATTATCCATTAATAAGATGAAGAAATACAGCAGGTACATTTCCAGTTATTATTTTGAGTTAAATATTTATAAAGCTGAACTCCACAATCCTCGACGAGAAGCAGATGTAAATCACCAGCCATGTTTCAGAAAGATCTCTCTAAAGTGAATTTTTAAAAGGAAAGGGGCATGTGAAAGCTTCACAAACAACGTTATTCTTAAAGGCAACAATGATATTGTTTGGGGGGGGGGAGGATTCAAATGTAAGAGGTTGCAGCACGAAAGGGGTTACATGAGAGGATATAGAAGGAGAGACTTCCCCACTTGGTAGAAGGGTTTAAGCACAGCTGAAAACAATGTTGCCAGCAGGTACACAGAGCTATGCAACTTAGCAGGTTTTATTGCCAATTGGCTGACAACCAGACTGAAAGAGGAGGCGACCACACAACATGGTACCCAAAGGATGTGGTAGAATGAGGGCTCACATGAGGGTCTCTCCATATGTGACCAAAGTGGTGCTACAGGTGCTGGCATGTAGCCTCTGGAAGATTGCCCATGATGGTTTCTTGGGCTGAAGAATTGTTTTCAATCCCTACTTTAAGCTAGTCTGAGATAATGTAGTTGAAGAAAGAGACAAAACTGCACTATTAAAAACAACAACAACCTTGAGATTACAGAAACGTGATGTATACAACTATTTAAGAAGTCAGAGAGCGTACATGTGGCTCTACCTGTCTGCCAGGAGCTGAGCTATTATAGCACAATTTTGATATCATGATGATGATGATGATGATGATGCCATTCATGCTTAGCTCTTAACTGTGGTTCACAACATAAAAATACAATATATGACTAGGAAAACCAGGAGGAATAATTAGTCACCAGGGACAGGGAAGAGAATGTGAATGGGAGCTGTTTCTAGGACCATGCAAATGCTTCACATTTAGCCCATTGAGACTAGGCAAGACTTTGAGGCTTTCAGATATGAACATTAGATTACTCCATTACATATGAAAGCTCAAATCTGAGCAACCCTGGCATTCACATCGGGTAATTAGAAGGATTTCAAAGCTGTTTATTAAAGGTCAAATTCTATCATAAACAGCTTATGTGAGTTTCTAAGAGAAGGGCTTTAGAAATTACCAGAGTTCTGGGAATAAGAATATCCAGTTCTGCCATAGCAGAACTTTTAACTGTTGTTAAAAATACATTTTTACTGGGTCTGTCCTGAAAAGTAGACAATAACAATACAGCATTTTGTGTTCCTAATTACATCTTTAGTACATATGGATGGACATCCTATCTTCAATTAGTCCTTCTGTGTGCAAGTCCCATTAGATGAATCTAATGTCTGAAGACTAGGAGCAGGGCTGGATAACTATAATGCTAAGTATGACTACAAATCCATCTCCTTTACCTTCTGCTATATTTTTATTGGCTACATATGTACATTCCTACACTGGGCATCTTTATTTATAGGTCAGATAATATCAACTGGCCTCTCATCTTAAAAGCGAAAGAGCGGCCATTTTCTCAGCTGGGGGGAAAGTGACAGCAGAGTTGCCATGAGGGGCAGACTAATCCTTGTTGCTTCAGAAAGGCAGACTGGGATAGCCACTTACAAAATGCCCCCCAGAGGGCACATATTTGCATAAAAATTTAATATGCTTATGTATGTGTATAGGTACAGAATTAGAAATAATTACAATAAATCAAAATACCATTGAGCTCACCATAGTGAGGAGTGTGCCATGATCAGGTAAGCACTCTGCCCACTCATCCTGTTGCCTGGTTAATAACTGTTGATAGACAAATTCAAGGCCGCTGCTCTTCACTTTTAATTCATTTACATTCTAACACCTACCTATTTTGGGGGGGCTGCTTTGAGTGCCTAAAGGTTTAATCTCCCCCAGGCCTCCACCTCACAAAGAAGTTTGTCTGACTTCATTAACACTTGTTGATTCAGCTAGGATAACCACACCCCAGGAAATACACAACCCAGGAAATGTGCCTAACCTACTTAGCTTTACATTAGCTAATTACTGATGCTTAGCATACACACTACATTTCCTTAGATTCTAACCCCCAGATAATCCAACACAGTTTTTGGCACAAGCTTAATTAAACATCTCATGCAGGACACTAGTCCTGACTTAATTGGTTTTAATTAAGTGATTAGCAAGGTCTAACACACACTTAAATCTACAGGAGTCCAGCTATCATTTCACACCAGAGACCAGCTTTTGCCACCCCAAACCTTAATTAAATTCTGGCTCTAGCGTGATCCAGAATTTAGGCTGCCTTGCACCTCCCAGATTCACAACAATACATAGTTTAGAACCCCTCCTGTGTCTTGAAGTAGCATTTCCACGCTCCACCACTGCACATCACAAGCTGCCCACTGGCAGAGTGGGGAAACTCACAGCTTTGTGGCTCCAAAGACCACCCATTCCTGGACTGAAAACCAAATGAGAATTTCTTAGGGAAAGAGGATCCCACTGCCAGTCCTTGTATGTACTGGGGTGGCACCAATGGCAGGAGGAGAGGAGGTAGGCTTGAACTAGGATCTCCAGTGTTTGTTTCCTCATCTCCTGTGCCACCAGAACTCTGAGGCTTGTGCCAGCCAGACAGGTGAGGCTCCACAGGCCAAGGGTGCCCTCTAAGTTGAAGAACCAGCTGCTGCCAACCACTGTGGACAATACATAGCTAGATGAATCAGTGTCTTAACTGGGTGTGAGGTTAATTCCTGTGCCTTTATCTTAAGGTGGACAGCTAATCCCCAGATCCAGTAGGGAGGCAGCAGGCTCTATAAAACCCTTTCTTCTAAGCTTGTTTGGTACTTGTCACACCAACAATGTATATTTTGGTTTGCTTTGCCTTGCCTATTCTAGTTGTGCCACAACAGAAAAGGCCCTTCTCCATGAATTCACAGTTTTTAATCTCCTGGGTTGAAGGATGTGAAGCAATTCCTGGTCAGCAATTCCTTTGAAGAGGCTGATAGGTGCAAAGCACCATAGCTTGGGTTTTTGCCTATACACAGTAATGAATTGCTTCCCATGAAACATATCAAAATAAACACACCAACAATAAAACTACATACATATGAAAACAATTTACAAAATCAATCTAGTTACAGATTGGGGTAAGAATCTTCACTTAAAAGACATGCTGGGAAAGGAAGAAAAGGCACTGAAAAATAATAATAATAATAGAGATGAGATGAGACATTCACAGAGAATGTGATCTACCACAAAGGCATAACGCTTTGCAAAATGTGTCCTAAAAGGTCTCATTTCTGGAAATAGCTTATTTTGGCAGCTGCGGGGCACATTGGTACCTTTCCAGGATATTGGAATTGCCAGGTTCTGTTAATGTAAAAAGCTAATCTGAAAAGAGGAAGAGGTGGCAGTACAATCGTGACATCTACTCCTAAAGAGCTCCTATACATTTGCTTAACATTTAGCATGTAGTTGCTTCTCACGGCTTTAATTGGATCCCGGGCACATGCCTTCAGTGCCTTTCTGAAGAGGAATTACTTCCCATATTTCCAATTTCACTATCTATGTCAGTGTATTACTTTGATTAAGCAGTAAGACATGACAAGTGTGATTTACAAATGACATTCGTCCTTGGTCACAGAAAGCGTGTTCTCCTTCATGGAGAGCACGTGTTGCGGTGGGGGCTGCCAGGACACTCCAAAGTTGGGGGGCGGGCTAATTGATTGTTGGCCACTGATACGATTGGGGCTTCCCTTGTTGTTGGGAAGAAGTTATTGTTGCCATTTTTTGATTGACAGCCAGAAATAGTAAAACTCCTTGCACGAGGCTAGAGCTTCCTCTTTTCGCCCGTGCATCAGATTGCCCGTCCCTCCCTCCCTAGAATAGGGTTGTTCGCT
Organism: Podarcis liolepis; assembly: GCF_965112155.1. NCBI lineage: Eukaryota > Metazoa > Chordata > Lepidosauria > Squamata > Lacertidae > Podarcis > Podarcis liolepis. Next base: position 36,044,722 of record NC_139557.1, read on the forward strand.
TTGACCTTGCTATGCCTGTCATGGGGTCGTCTGCTTTGGAGCGGGGGCCTGGTAGGAATTTTGTCCATCTGGCTGATTGGCTGGGGCCATTTGGTTTTTGCCTACTGCGTAGCAAATCGTCACAACTTGTAAGGTTCGCGGTTAGGCATTGGTTTATGGTTTGGTTGGTTGAGGGGCATGGATTGGCTGTGCCTGCCCCTCTAATGCTGCTGCTGCAAGGGATTCCGTTAAAGGAATTGGGGGCTAACTATTGCTTGTCCACTCTGTCAAGGGGGCTCGGGCCATAGCAATGAGCTCCTGGTTGCACTTGGGGTGAGGGCAGGTTCCCTGCTCCGCGTAACCCCCAAGTGTATTCCCCCATTCTGACTTCCGCATCGTGCGGAATGTCAGACTGTCCCCCATGGTGGGGGCACATAGTCGCAACCAATGCCTACGCAACCACTCACAAATTTGTATTTTAATAAAGTTGTGGCCAAAATTATGCCAAAAATCTTAAACAAAAACTTCTGTGTGATGTGTGAGTTATTGGGGTGGACCTGGGGACCTCGACACGCAAACCATCAAACCTGCTTTTTAATCTGATATATCTGAAGGCAAAAAGAGATAATGTTAAGTCCACCACTATATTACAGGCTAATGAGGTCTAGCTAGGTGCTTACCAGCTAGCCTGTTCCCCCCACCCCACCCTGCCTCCTATTTTTAATTTGTGTATTTATCAGTTTAAGTTTTACACACACACACACACACACACACACACACACAACTTCCAAAATAAGATTAAAACCTTTAAATAATAATTTGGTCTGCAATCCTAACCTTGTTTACCTTGGAGTAAGCCCCATTTAATTCACTAAGACCTGCTTCTGAGAAGACATAGTTAATATGGTGCTGTAATTCACAGATGCCATGACACCACAGTCTCATTGAGCCAAAAATATGGATGTAATGTTTGTATATGGGCTGCTTATACTGAGTTAATGTAATGTGTGGTATGCTTCTTTTCCTTTTAGCAATCATTAAGCAAAGATTGGAGCAGTGGAGGGTGCTTTAATTTTTTCATGTGGTTGACTTCTGCGGGGTTCATAAGCATTGGTCAGTTACTTTTTTCATTTGTATGGAACATTGCCTTCAGCTGCATTCAGCTGAGTGCCTCTCAGTTTTCTCAAAAGATTATTTCAAAATGTAATTGTCTTAGACAAAAGAGTGAACATTCCTATGCTATGTTTTTTGTCTGTTACAAATCAATATGAATAGACTCTTACAAATCAACCAAGAATATAGATAGCAATCATCCTGTACTCCCAGGTGGGTCACAAAACTAGAATTAATCTGTACCTTGGAAGATTAACTTCACACCGTGAACTGCCTGCTTTAAATTAGTATATGAATCAAATACTGTAGTTACCTCTTCTCCTAAATTCCATCTATAGACTACCAGGAATCAACTCAGGTGAAACTTGCAGTGCTATTTGCTAAAAGAAAAGAGAAGTGTGTGTGTGTGTGTGTGTGTGTGTGTGTGTTTACCTTCCTTCCTTCCTTGATCAGTGTCCTTCAAACTTGGGTCCCCAAATGTTATTGGGTTACGATTCCCATCATCTCTAGCCACTGACTAAGCTGGCTGGAAATGATGAGAACTGCAGTCTATCAATATTTACAGAATTGGATGTGCCTCAGAAATTCCCAATGGCTAGACAGAGAGGCCTGGAGGCTGGCATTTGACCCCTGGGCCTGAGGTTCTGCACCTGGATGTATTGAGCCAGACTAGGACCAGGGAGCCATATTCTTACTCAGCCATGAATTTCACAATGTGACCTTGGGCCTGTCACACAAGTGTGGTGGTATGGATACGATGGCAAAAGGGGGTACTTTGAATGCCACTTGGAGTTCCTTGGAAGAAGGATAGCAAATATGAAAGCCCACATAACTTCATTGTGTACATAGGCTGAAACTCTCAGACACCAAGGATGTTACAATGCCACAAAACTCTTCTAAACTGGGCAACCTCCCCCTGCCCACCCTTCATTTCTGCTGCTGAAAGAGACTGATGCAGAAAAAGTGAAAAGTCCAGTCCAGACCTCCAAGAACGTAATGGCTCACAGAGACCATTGGCCTAACCTATTGCAAGTTGTTTTATTAATAGTATTCCAAACTATCCTATTAATCTAGTTCTCATAAATCCTTGGTACTGGCAATCTTTGAGCTCGTGTATATCTTACAAGACAGAGCTCATCATGCAGAGCCTTGAATTAAATTTATGAGAAAATAAATGTTTGATTCCTCAAGTAGCAACTCTATCCCTCCTGCCATGTCTGACTGGCATTTCCTCTTTGTAGGAGTCAGCTTGCTTTCCAGGGTGGGAGGCAGGTAAGCTCCCCCGATGAGACTCTCAGAAGAAATGACTATTTGCTGAATAAATTCATGAGAAGAAAGACAATTCTGCAGACTTCTATGAATCCATGTCTAAAAGCCCAAAATATAGTAGGATCTGTAAGTTGGTGAAGGAGATGGGGATAAAAAAACTACCCCCAAAATGGCTCAACTCCCCATCCTTTCCCTCATACAAAGTTCAAAGAATTGCTTTAAAGTTTCCTTCCCCATCAGGAGCCCACAAAATTATTAAGCACTGATAAAAGAAAATTTAGTTGTAAATTATAGGTCTCACATGGATCAGTTTCAGACCTTCTAATATTTCTGCTCTACTTAATTTTTTTGCATAATTTATTCATGCATGGGGTTCCAGCAGATTGAATAAACTTTTTGATTTACTGCCCTAATTTCTAATTAGGTAGTTCCTCGCTATAAAGTGTTCATACAAGGAGCTATCATTTTAAAGTATCATGCCATATTAAGCAATTGTAAAATGCATATATTTTGTGTAATTACAAAGCTCATTCTCTTGTCCTCAAGAGATTTTCATGTAGAATAATAACGTGGGAAAATATACTGCTTGCTGGAGCTATTGCAGATTCTAATTTGCACCTTTCATGCTCCTTTTCATATTTTATTTACTCTGAAATGTCAACCATAACTAAAGTTGGTCCAGAAGGAATGTTAGACATTAGCCCCTTTCCCTTGGAATCTATTGTGATATTACTGTATGTCAGGAAAAGATGTATGTCTGCAAAAGAAAAATAAAGGTTTCTGTCTGAACATTGTCATTGAATAAGATCAAATTTCTGTGAGTTACATCAGTGGGCTTCAACCTTTATAGAGCAAAGAACAACTCCCCCAATTCAAATGAAGTTGATTTTAATTTTTTTAAAATTAAATTATTTTAAACATATAACAATCTATAATTTTTTAAAATTATACTTCTCTTTGTGTGCCCACATGTAGTCAGGGTTTGTGTTTGGGAACAATAATAGTACAGAGGCTTAACTGAGTTTAAAATTTGGCCACAACTTCACTGGTTGATAGTAAAGGTAAAGGCTCCTGGATGGTTAAGTCCAGTCAAAGGTAACTATGGGGTTCTGGCGCTCATCTCACTTTTCAGGCTGAGGGAACTGGCATTTGTCCACAGATAGCTTTCTGGGCCATGTAGCCAGCATGACTAAACCGCTTCTGGTGCAACAGAACACCATGACAGAAACCAGAACACACGGAAACGCCATTTACCTTCCGCCCGCAGGAGTACCTATTTATCTACTTGCACTGGCATGTTTTCGAACAGGTAGGTTGGCAGGAGCTGGGACGGAGCAACGGGAGCTCACCCATTGCGGGGATTCGAATTGCCGACCTTCTGATTGGCAAGCCCAAGAGGCTCAGTGGTTTAGACCACAGCACAACCTGCATCCCTGGTTGATAATACAAAGACTTGGCATGGGGTGAAGATCCAGTTATCAGACAGCCCAACTGCTGTCCATTGTACGCAGCCCAGCTTGAGCGCAGGGACCTACCAGTGGGGAGGATTGCACAGGTTTGGGTGCACCACAGTGTGGACCCTAATTTTTATTGTTTTAAGTATCTAGCACTCTCTCTCTCTCTCTCTCTCTCACACACACACACACACACAAGTGCACACACACTTCCATTCTTGCTTCAGTTCCTTCTTCCTTGCTCTCTTCCTTCTTTACCCTTCTTTCTCCCTTTCTTTGGCTCTCTCTTTTTTTAAAAAAACAACACAAAGTTAAAAACAAAAATGATGGTTGTGTCTCTGGCAACTGAGCTTTTGGTCCCACCCATTAGCTGAAGAGGAGATCAGTGAGTTATATGATATGAAGCAGTAAGAAATGTGAAAAAGAATTATTATTTTTATCATTTGTTTCAAATTAGGCATAACTTTGTACAGAATTCAAGCTGGCATTCATCCAAAACATCTCCAGCGTCAGAATCATGCCCTATGGATATGTCTCTCACACAACATGGAATTGGAATAACTATAAATAGTTTGTAGTTGATTCCAATGAAAGCAAAGAAATTTAAAGAAGCAATAATGTTTATAGACAATAACTTATATCAATTCCAATACATTGTTTCTTAGTGTTTTTGTATTGAATTTCCTGGTTCCAATGCAGGATATTTATTTATTTTTTGCAACATTGTAAACAGAAATTATTTTTACTGCAAAAATGAAATAAAAATCTATCACTCCAGCACTGTTTTCAAACACATAGCAGGGTGGTGCTGATATTCTAGATGTTTACAGGAAACTTTTCTATAAGACAACATACAGAGTTGTCTTCTAGTGAGAACTTGTTTCCTCTAACTGGCACCATCTCTCTCCAATGTTGCTGGCCGAAGGCATTCCCAGGTATGTGTCCTGAGACTGTTACTCCCCACTGGCAACAGCTATCCAACATTTGAGGCAGAGAATATTTCCCAGCTGTTTCAGCCAGAGATGGCAAGAACTGAACTGGGATGTTGCTGAAGCCAAGCATGCACACTGCATCCTTCCCATGAGAAATTTGGAAGAGAGACATGACTCTTATGATTAGTAACTCTTAACTTCTAGAATACACATCAACACAACCAACTGAATTTGCTTTTGTTTTGTTTTTTAAGGCATATATTTATCTGTGGTTTTTATTTTGCTATTTGTTTCAACTGTGCTGTAATGCAGAAGAACTGCAGAGAATGCCAAGAACTGGTCATCCATTGAGACACTCAGCAACTTCTCCAGGCCACTTCATCAGCTCCTAGGAAGCCTCAGGGAGCAAAGTGAAAAGGCCAGGCTTTGAAGCAGTGGTCTTTACTAGTGTGGAATGAGAGGGTACCTTGGAATCAGTTGCAGTGTTGGTTTTTGTTCTCAGACAGCATGAGTTCCTGAGTGAAATTATTCAAGGCCTGGCATTCCTCTAGTCAAAAACTAAGAAAGATTTTGCCATCGCTGAGATTGTGTTTGAACTGAGCTGACCTCGCCTCCTCCTCGCCTCTTCCACTTTACTTTCCAGGAAGCTGCCGTGATGCAACCGGAGGTCAGGTGAGCATCACCATCCCACCATCAGCTACTGTCTTTGACAGTTCAAACATGCATCTCATCTCCAACCTTATTGCTGTGGAAACTGTAGTGGCTACAGCATCAAACTTATACGAGGTCTGAACATTTGTCCAGTTTCCCTAGGATTATTTACCCTAATTGAAAGAGTTCTTTCACGTTACCTGCTACCTGACCCTTTCAACTGGAAATGTGGGAGGGGCTGAACCTGGGATGTTCTGCATGCAAACCATGTGTTTGACCACTGAGCTATGGCTCTCCTCAAATGTAATTAAATCATAATTGAAATTTAAATCATTTCCCGAAAGGATTAAAAGTCAAGACGGAACTTCCAAACCTCAGAATATGACTTGCAACTGTCATGTGGACATTTTGGCTGATTAGGGATAGTACTTAAACTTAACAGCTACAAAGGGCTGCATTTTAAAAAAGAAAATTGCCCATAACTAACATTGATTTTTTAAAATAGTAAAATGCTGTCTTTTGACAATTATTTGTAATGAAATCAAGAGAAACAACATAAAAATGATTGCTACAAGCATTGGTCAGAGCAACAAAACCACCTGTGATATCCCCAAACCTCCAGGCAAATAGAAAGCATTTTAAGGGAATTGTAGACAACAGGAAGTATATGCAAGATTCACAAGTCTGACTGCACATACAAGAGACATTTTCTCTTGCTTCTTTTCCAGTGTCTGCAGAATATATAATATGCACTGAGAGCCCATCCATCATGACTGTTTCATATTTATAACCTTCTGAGTCACAGACAGAAGACAAAACCATTGTAGTTTACAAAGTTATTGCAATATATAGGACAGGACAATACACCAAGAAACATCATGATACTAAGAGCTAGTTCCCACTGGGCTGCAACACTTCAGACTTCAGGCACAGGCTCACACAATGGAATGCTTGAACCATTGGGCCATAGCTGTCAACGTTTCCCTTTTCTTGCGAGGAATCCTATTCGGAATAAGGGAATTTCCCTTTAAAAAAGGGAAACGTTAACAGCTATGAATTGGGCAGTAGGTGATTTCTTTCCCCATACTATCATTTGCAATAGTAATGTTGATGCTCGTAATGATGATTATGCGTCTGCACTGTGCTTCTCCTACTCCTATTCTCAATAACTTGAGCTCTATCCATGAACCATGCTGTGGAGCAAGGAGCAGGAACAATAAAGGGTTGGCATCGCTTACCCACCTATCTCAATATTCAGCTGAGGCCCATCTCAAGTAGCTTCTTCTTCCTCCATTCTTGCATTTTAAAAAGTCTGCAACTACATACATATATTCAAGAAGTGCCTCAACAAGCTGTCTGTCGACTGCTCCACACGACTGGCAGGCGGCAAAACACTTCTTTCCATACTTCTTTCCCCATCCCATTACACACACATTCTCAAAAGCTTTTCCCAACTTTTCATCCATGGCCGGATTAACTCCCAATTGCCTCCTCCACAAGGCTACCAAAACAAATAGGAAGTGAATGGGCCCTGGGGCTTCTTCTCTCTCTCCCATTTTCAAAAAGTCCATTCATAGGCGTCTCCCACCTCACTTCCCCAAAAGCCCTTCCGTGGGCAAAGCAAAAAGGAAAGGAACAGCTCTGGTGATTTCTCCACTCCTCACATTCTCAAAATAAATACATAAAAGGGTGACAATCACCCTCCCTCTCCTCTCCTCTCCTTGTTCTGTCTTCCCACAATGTGCAACTGCCCACATTTAGTCTTCCCTGCAAAGAGAAGGAGTTAATACCACAGCCAACGCCAGAGCAAGCATAGGCAGCAAAATAAACACAGCAGCAAACGGATCAACTCCTTCTCTTTTTCTCTTATCAAAGAAAATCAAGCAAAGAGGAGGCGAAGGGGTCCTAGCACTTCTCCCTATTTTTCCCTTCCATGGTCAGCAAAAAGAGAGGAGGTGAACAACCCTGGTTTTTCCTACACATACACACAACATAGCCCCCAAAAATGGGAGGAAGGATAACACTCATCTTACCCCTTCTCTCGGTTTTCTTCCCACAACATCATGCTCCAAACAGGCTCACCCTTTCCTCCAGAGAGGAGGGGCAGGAATTGACCATCAGCACCAAGTGGACAACTTTAGTTACTTTTTCACATTGATATCTGTCAGTTTTTACAGCACCTGACAGAATGTGACTTCTGCATAACTTGAATTTTTGAACTTTCCAAACTCCCTGCTCCTTTTCCCCTCATGGTCAGAAGAAAAAAATAAAACAAAGAAAGGGGAGAAAGAGGGCAATGAGAGAGAGAGAGAGAGAGAGAGAGAGGTGAATAACCCTAGTTCTTCCCCCACCTCAGCATCCTTAACCCTCTATTTGATTTATCTCAATCCTCTTTCACCCTTCCTAATATATCCCAGTCCTATCTCCATTGTTCAAAAAGGTTTGTTGCCTCTTGTTCCTATCTTAGTTACTTATTCTATTAGTCTTCAGTTAGAACAGTCACTTAGACAGTGTCACTTCCTTCTCCTGGCTCCCAATTTTGGCCACAGTGTTAGGATTTGCATTTTATTAATAGCTGTATCCTCTCCCAGTCAACCCTACTCATTTATCTAGTGCTTAGCATATTATAATTCCTTCATTGCTGCCTACCTAGGCAATTACAGTGGTGCCCCGCAAGACGAATGCCTCGCAAGACGGAAAACTTGCTAGATGAAAGAGTTTTCCGTTTTGGAGGTGCTTCACAAAACGAATCTCCTATGGGCTTGCTTCGCAAGATGAAAATGTCTTGCGAGTTCCTGCGGGTCCCCCCCTTTTTCTAAGCCGCTAAACCGCTTATCAGCTGATCCGATAAGCCGATAAGCCGCTAAAAGCCGCTAATAGCACTAATCTGCTAATCCGTCAATGGGCTTGCTTCGCAAGACGAAAAAACCGCTAGACGAAGAGAATCACAGAACGGATTCTTTTCATCTTGCGAGGCACCACTGTATAATAACCCCATCATTGCTGTATCGGCTATATTATTTGCTCATTGTATTGCCATTTTCCACTTTAAAAAATGACCATTTTGAAATTAAACCAAACCAAACCTGTATTTATCTGTTTTCAGAGATATGCAACTTATCTTTTCTGAAAGGTTTATGCCACTGAGTGGCTGGTTTTGCATACTGCTGCTACAAAGTGCAGTTTTTTTTATGATTGTTGTTTACATAGGATTGCTGCTTTAAACTACATGTTAATGTTCCTAATGCCATTTCACTGTTTATTTACTGGAAGTTCCCTCAGTTCTTGGAGAGGTAGGCTGCAGCTCTCTTAAATAAATGATAAAACCTTTATCCTTTACGTGCAAAGAATCCTCTTCACCTGGGATTTTTTATAACTCTTGAGGTCATCTATCCTATATATATTTCATCCTCTCTACTGCAACACAGCTGGGCCAAGGGAAAATTTAACAAAAGCTGGATGTTAAGTTTTTCAGCAGAGAAGAAATGTATCAGTATCAACCGCAATCCTGGAGAGGTGACCACAGAACCATCAACTGTTATCAGGCTGATGATGAGATTGCAATTGTCTCTACAGGGGGTAACTGAAACCTCTCATTTCTATTCACTACTTCAGCAAAGCTTATAGAACACATTATACTGTAGAACAAATGGCTCCACTGCAGGATTTGCTTTCCTTGAAGGACAAAATCCAGACAGTCCACGGTGAAAAATAATAATACTAGTTGCCAGTTTCACTGACATTTGCTTTTTATTCCCAATCTAAGAGCTATAAGACAAAATGCTTAAATATATGCTATAAATAGGGGCATGTGGTCCAGTTCCTTGCTGAACTACGCACACTGGTTGTGGCAACGCAAATTGGGTCAGGCAAGTGTGGCTTCCTTTACAGACAAACACACCAAGCAAAATGTGAGCACTTCCCTGGGGTGTGATCTTATGCTCTTGGGAGTGTGTGTGTGTGTGTGTGTGTGTGTGTGTGTGTGTGTGAATTATCACAGGAACAGGGTTAGCAAGCTATACCGGTCTTTCCCAGCCAATTCAAACACACATTACAAGGGCTGGCCATGTATCTGCTCTATAAATGAACTAGTCATTTCATAAAATCTTAGAATTGTAGAGTTGGAAGGGACCCTGAGGACCATCTAGTCCAACCGCTGGCAATGCAGAACTATGCAGCTGTCCCACACGGGGATCAAACCTGCAACCTTGGCATTATCAGCCCCATGGTCTAAGTAGCTGAGCTAAACTTCATGGAAGCACCTCCCGCTTTCATCTGTCATATGTATATAGGTCATTGACTCCATGCATGGCAAACTAGGCTCCTAAGGGCTTCAGAAGTCACTGGGCCTCATGACCAGGTTGACCAGTGAATATGAAACATACTTTGAGAAGGTCAGGAGAAGGCTGTTTCATGCTGTGACCATAGGTTGAGGGAGATCTTTAGCTATAGCCGAGCTCTCCTTTCTCTTCAATTTCCAGGCACATTGCCTGCTTAGACAAGATAAAACACACAGATTGGTTAGACCACTGGGTTTATTTAGGGGCCATGTGACCATCCTCGGAAGCTTTGTTCTCACTCAGGAACATTTGCCCTCAGCAATATTATTGCATTCATTATGTATCTATTTGTTTATTGGATTTGTACCCCACCTTTCACTGGAACGGTATCAGTGTGGCTTGCGTATAAAACACTGCAATAGAACAGAACACAATAAAAAAGGCAGTAAAACAGCAGAGTGAGCAGGTAAAAAGCCATATAAAAAAGATAAAAGCAGGAGGGAAAAAAGACAATGAAAAGGCTCTCAAATTCCTTTAAAAGCATGAGAGCACAAGATTGACTCGGTTGACTAAAATGAAACAACAAAGGTGTAAGACAAGCATATCCAAAATGGGAGTTCAATCATTCAGGAGCCACCCTAAAGTGGTCCCTGATTGGCTGGAAGCACTCAGTGAGGAAAATGATGCTGAAGCAGCAGCAACCCAAGGAAAACAATGGCTCTGTAAATAGCTCTGGCGGAAAAAAGGGGAAAGCTAGGGTTTTTTAAAGAGACTGTTTTCATCTCCTCAAGAGCACAAAATTCATCCTAAAAATGTCCATGAGCAACATTCAGGGCAACCCTCAATTCTGCATAAAGAAAGGTTTGTTATCTCTGAAAAAGTTATCCAAACAAGATTAAATAAGATGCACGTGTATCTTTCTATGTGGGTGAATGTTATCCTTAGAATCCCCTGTGGGCTAGCATGGTCTGCAGTGAATAGAGCGTTGGCTGCACTTCGGACATGGGAGACCCAGTTTCTGAGAGTCTATTCAGCCATAAAGCTCCCTGGGTGGCCTTGGGCAAGTCATTATGTCTTAGCCTAACCTATCTCACTGGGATGCAGGGAGCATAAATGAGATGCGGAATTGGTAGGTGCTTGCTTTGCTCGAAAATGCTACAGGAATTATTCATAAACACTGTCACTATTCCGCCCCTAGTCTAATATCTTTAAGCTGGGTCCTATTAGTATATATAACTCTATTCTGTGTATATATATATATATATATATTAACTTTTTGACTTCATTTACATTTTTACTATATGTATTTTTTAAAATACTGCATATTTGACACCGGCAATTTAGCTTTATACACTTATGGGAACGCAGGTGGGGGCTGACTGAGGTAGACTGAAGAAGGTAGGCCGTTTTGGCTGCACCTCCATGATAATGGGAAGACTTGGATTGGACACTATAGCCATCACATCTAGACTATGGATGTCCACACATGCACCAATTCCAGAATTATAAGCAGGTGATTCTTTCAATAAACAGCATAGTATTTGTTATAAAATGCATGCTTTCCAAAGTATATCCCCTCTCTTATTTTTATTTTTTTAGCATCCAGAAATCAGCTTTTAAAAAAATATTAGGTGGTTTTAAAAAAAGGAATGAAAACTCTGAACCGTTGATTAAAGGAATCAGAAATCTTCTTGGCAAGTAATAGGCATTAAGAGAGAGGCCAGATGTCAAGCAAGTTAAAGACACATCCTTCATTAACTTTATACAGTAGAATTTGAGACTGCCAATTTAGCACTCAGAAGTGTGAAACGGAAAGGAAATTAATGACGGACTAAGGAGAAAGGCAACTTGGCTCTAGTTCTCATCAACGATCCTGTTTTTCTCCTTTCCCCCATCAAGGGCATTTTTGCTGGTCAAACATTATCCTTCCCACGTCTCCTTTTTCAGTGACCATGGCTAAAGAGGGGTTGTAACCATCATTATTAGCTTTCTCTTGCCTGGCTTTTCATTCTGTCAGTACCTTCAGAATCCTGGGATTTCTGAAATCCCCACACTAATCCCCAAGCAGACACACTGGGGCTGAAGAGGGAAAAGATCAATTTTGCATACAGTTGTACATTGGAAGTTGAACAGAATCCATTCCGGAAGTCTGTTCGGCTTCCAAAACGTTCCAAAACCAAAGCATGGCTTCTGATTGGCTGCAGGAAGCTCTTGCAGCCAATCGGAAGCCCTACTGGATGTTTGGATTCCAAAGAACGTTCACAAACGGAACACTCATTTCGAGGTTTGCTGCATTCAGGAGCCAAAACATCTGAGTATGAAGGCGCTCAGAATCCAACAATTAACTGTATTAATGTAAGAATTACTGTACCCTGGATCTGACCAATGGTTCATTCCATCTAGTTTGTTTGGTTGGTTGGTTGTAAGTTGCTTTGGGTTCCCCTGGGCAAAATAAAGTGACTAACTAACAAACTAATGGTGGTGGTGATGTACCTGGCTGGATAAACCCAGGACCTCCCTGGACATGCAGGTACTCTATGCATATATGTCCATAAGACTTGTTTCGCATGCTTGCCAAATTCATGGCTTGGGTGCAGTCTGGGCTTACTCTGCACAGGTCCAAAACCCCTTCCCATGTGCATTTAAATTACATTGATAGTAAAATTATCAAATTGTGTTGCTATGACTCTTTGACACAAAGCATCCAGGGGCAGGGGAAAGGCTGATCTGGATTGGGAGACTTTACACCAGTTCCATCCCTAACCTTCCTGCGTTGAGTGGAAAGGTCTGAAGGAGGATTGTAAGCATGTTCAGATGCACAGTCATCAACTGAAGGTGCACAATGAGGCTGGGAGCTCAAAGAAGCACACGGTTCTTCTCCCCCCTCCCATCCATTTTATCCTCAAAACAACCTTATGAGGTAGATTAGCCCGAGAGACAGACACTTGTCCAAGCTCACACAGCAACCTTTGTGTCTGAGTGGGGATTTGAACACGAGTCTTCCCAATCTTAGACTTACAGTACGGTACAATGGTTACGGGGTATCCCAAAGATGTGATGCAAGTAACTTCAGCAATGGCTAGGTATAGCAGAGCTGTGCAGACTGAGAAGTTTTAATATTTGTATTCTGTGCTGATTTTGTTCTTCTTTTCCCATTTGCATTGGTGCTTCCCTCTCAGCTTGTATTATAGTGATTATACCCAGTGAAATTAGAAGTGGCTCGGCCTTACTCTGCCTTCAAATTAGTGGATGGTTACCCATTGCACAACTGGGAATGCGTTTCACAAATTCGTGAACTTCACAAGGAATAAGAAAAAGGGTTTTCAGCCTCATTAAAGCTGTTTGATGAAATGCCACTTTCTTGAAGAGAGAATCCCTTTAGCTAGTTCTATACTTGTCCTCACAACCTACATTACAGTTACTCTTAGCTACTTTCAACATAATATCTGCAACCCCTTAGCCACTTTTAGAATATTTCCTATGCGTAATGCTTTCCAACATGAAAGAATTGACCTTATGCAAGGAGGATCCTGATCCTGACCAGGAATAAAAGAACCAACTCACCGGCTGACTTTCAAACAAACTGTACTGTGTGGCACTTAATTATGTACATCATGCTACTTCACAAGAATATAAGGTCGTCTACAACCGGGGGCGGGGGGGGGGGAGTTGGATCAGTTTCTAGATTTTATCTGCAAACATCTACCTCGAAAGCCAGGTGTGAAAGGAAAGGGGTGATATTTTGAGGATTTCACAAGCCTATTTTTCCTCTGCAGAAGGAGCTATGCTGGGCATTATTTGTTTGCCAGTTAATGCTGAAGCCTTGAGCATAGCATTTAAAGGCCTGGCCTTCAATTTTCTTTCTATATCAGTGGAGGCTGGTCCTATAGGGAGAAAGGGGCACAGCAATAGCTCAGTTGGTTAGAGTGTGGCGCTGCTAACACCAAGGTTGCAGGTTTGATCCCTGTACGGGACAGCTGCATATGCCTGCATTGCAGGGGGTTGGATTAGACAATCCTCAGTGTCCCCTCCAACACAAAAACTCTGTGGTTTTATGATTCTATGTGACCCACCGACAGCCTTGATTCTTCCAAGCCCCCCGCTTGCCTTCTTACATACAACTAATTCAGAAGAGTAGACCTGACTCTCAGCTCTCCTCCTGCCATAGCTGTCAACCTTCCCTTTTTGTGCAGGAAATTCCCTTATTTCAGCGCCATTTCCCGCTACTTCCTGCTGCTATACCGGATTGTTAGATATCCCGTAGACTGTCTCTGGGACAGGTGAAGCTGCTGATCCCCTTTTTCAAATCTGAAAGTTGACAGCTATGCCTCCTGGTCCGTGTCACCCTTGCAGAATTCAACAAGAAGGAGGCCAATACTAGACTGCGTTGGCTCCACCTGTCATTGACTCTGGCTCCACCTAGTGTTGGCCTTCCTGCCTCCTGCCCTACCAGTCCCAAAGGGCACCAGACATCCCTGCACCATTTTACTTGAGCCATAACTGGTGTCCAATTGTTTGCAAAAAGAGAGACTCCCCTGCCTTAGCACCAACTAATTAATAAAACACACACATCCATTATTTACAGCTATATCAATACAGCTATAGAGAGAGCATACCACTGACAAGCCGCTGTGTGTGTTTAATTGCTTATTTCACATTCTTTAAAACATGATGGCAATACAAAACATCTCTCCCTGCTCTGTGTTTGTATGTTTTGCACTCTCACAAGACAATAAAAACAACCCAGTGTCCCCCAGCCACTCTATTTACAGCTAATTTCCAAGAAGGGCAGAGCAGAAGCAATAAAGCATTTAAAACACACAGCCGCAATCTTTATTTACAATGTATGTTTGCTGAGAACTGTGTCTAGCAATGTTGCAGAAACTCATCTTGAATGGATACCTGCAGCACTCTAGTGGCCAGTCTTCAAAAATGCAGCATTACAGTGAAAGTGAGGCAAAAATGATCAAGAGCTTCTTTTGTATATATGTTACAAAAAGACTGCAATTATATCACACAGTTATCTAGGAGTAAGTCCCATTGAAGTCGATGGGGCTTGCTTCTGAGGACACATGTACATTAACAACATTGTGAATGTATTAAAACAAATATGGAAACATATTTGAAATGTTTTATCAGGCCCAGATAACATTTGAGCTTTGCTCAGGGTGTCATATTACCAAAGTCCACCCCAGTCTCAGTGATTGCTAACATTCACCTGTGAATCTCAATGTTCACCAAATTTTGGGCATTTAGTGTAAGACACTGATGCACATTTAATCATTTGATATTAGGTGACACATCTGAAAACATGTGATGTTATCATTTCTCCAGAGTGATTCAGCTGAGTCAAACACTTAATGACAGCAAGTTTTCTCTTCTGCATGTGAATTCAAAGCTATTTTGAGTGAAAATTGTTTTATTTTGCAACAATTCAGCAACTTGATGTTTCATCAGGATGACTAAATTCCTGAGTGTTTTACATAACTCACTTCACTTTACCAAATGTCTGTATAAGGTGAGAAGCAGAATTTCTGTCCATAACAGGAATATTAATCTTTTTTTAAGCCAATGCAACATATTTTCCAACTCAGGTGATGCCTGGTTAATATAATGAATCTTCTACTACTTCCCTTGGGAGGCTATTAAATAACCAAATAGTTCTCTCAATCACCAAGTCTTTAAATATTCAGCTGTTTTTTTCTGCTTTAATTTTGTTCCATTTATCTAACTGGCATTGCAAAACTCCCCAAAAGCATTTAAGATCTTTTATAAAAGGAAAAGTGGTTCAAAGAGATTTGGCACTATTTTAATGTGGAATTCTTTCCCTAGATGCACATGAATACTCTTTCCATGGCTAGAATAATCTGGTACCCAATTTAGCTATGAGAATTAGGATATGGTTTGATTGATTGACCTTTTATCTACAAACCTGTGGGGAAGCTGAAAGGAAGGCAATAGTAATGTATTATTCAAAAAGGATAATTGCACGGTAATAACACATAGATAAAAGGTCCAAAATAATATAATTGTAACAGTGAGACAACTGTCTAGGCCAATGATTGCCATCCTTTTTGGGCCCATGGACACATTTGCAAACTGAGGAAATTGTCTATTCTTCTCTCTCTCACCAACCCACCCACCTCCTAGTCTATTGGCTAAAAAGCATGTTTCTTTCAAACCTAATTTCACAGGGTAGGAGACACTCTGCAGGCCTCAGTGAAGGCCTTTTGAGGTACACGTGTATCCATTAATGCCATGTTTGTGACCCTTGCTCTAGGCAATCCAGCTAGGAAGAGGAGGATGGTGATAATGTGATAGCAGAAGGCAAAAGTCCTCTAGGGATGTGATCTTTAATAAACGTACTACTTGAGATCTCCATACTTAAGAGCACACTTCAATGAATGTGATTGTTCATATATGTAAACTAACAACCTTTCTCTCCATGATACTTTGCCTCTCAGCCTTTTTGATTGCAAACAAACAAAACACAGCAGAAAACTGTCACCAAACAGCTAAAGTTTTACCCCAGGTTTCATTTTCTTCTTGAATCAACATGGCCTCACTTCTTTGTACTTCCTGCTATCATTTAACCCTCCTGATCCTCCATATTGCTTCTGTAAGGCCTGTGCTCTCTTTTCAGCTTTACCTTATCCACTGTACTTGAATTATAACTCCTCTGGGCAGGGAGCAATTCATTGTATGTGTAAGGGTCGCAAGCAGGTTAAGAACCTTTTAAGTCCGCCTTCCCAACCCAGGTGCCTTCTGAATGTTTGGGACTACAATTTCCATTAGTTCCAGCCAACAAGGCCAGTGGTCAGGAAAGTTGGGAACTGTAGTCCAAAACATCTGGAGGGCACCAGGTTGGGTTAGGCAGCTTTGACGTCTGGATAAGAATGCTGATTTGTTTTTTGTTTGTCTGTTTATTAAATATTTCTTGGTTTACAAAAGTGCAGTGGCACATTGGTTTACCAACTTAATCCATTCCAGAAGTCCATTCTTAAACCAAAGCGTTCTTAAACCAAGGCGTGCTTTCCCATAGCAGTGGGGGACTCAATTTACAAATGGAACACACTCAACAGGAAGCGAAACATGTTATTATTCCAAGGCAAGGTTCACAAACCAAAACACCTACTTCCAGGTTTGCAGTGTTCTTAATTCAAGTTGTTCATAAACTATGCTGTTCTTAAACCAAGGTACCACTGTATGTGCAATGTCTCTTTTTTCAAGTTACATTTTCTACAGATCAGTTTCATTTGTTGAGACATTAGTGTTACATTAGGAAGAAAAGGGGGAAAGAGGTGGAGGGTGCCTGATGAGTGAGGGTGGGGTTGGGTGGTGATGTTTCTATTCTACTTAATGTATGTGTGGGGTTTTGTATCAGCATCGCTTGTGCAGCTTCTCTTTGCTATTCGCTTGTGTTCTTTTGGTGGTGAGAGAGGTTGGGGTAGGCCTAGGTTGTGGTTGCTTGTTTGTGATTGGCTGTGGTGAACTTTGTTTTCATATTTGAGTGGTGTGTGTGTGTGTTTTTGTATCAGGTTAGCCATATTGATTCATATGCTGTTGGCGGATTCTTGTCGTTGTCTTGTTGGGCTGTTTATGTGATAAAGGGGAGCCATACTGGGGTGAAGGTGTCTTCTATTTGTCCCCATGTCAGTTTTAGTTTATTGGTTAGTTTTTCTAATAAGGCTGTTTCCCATACTATTTGATACCATTGGTCCATGCTTACTCCTGACAGGTCTCTCCAGTGTCTAGCTATGATGTTTCTGGCTGCTGAGGGTAGGTTTACCCCACATGTTATAATTTACCTTTACTGGAAGGCAACTATAGGTGTTAATCCAGAGAAAAGGACAGAAAGGAGAAACCCTCAAACAGGGCTGGATGTGGATGTGGAGAGAGGCAGAGCAACAGAAATCCAGTTTGCTCTCTTCCAGTGCTTTGATTTCCTCCCAAGCTTCTTATTCCCCACACAAACGGCAACTTCTGATGATAGCAAAATGAATACAACCCTGCCTTTTAAAATAAGCTACAAATGAAACAACAAAAAAGGCCCAGACAAAATCCATCTCGACACCTGCCCACCTGTCAGCTACATAAAACCAATCTGCTGAAGCAATAGACATCAGCCGCTGAAGCAAGCCCACTACAAAAGGAAATAAGTTACAGTTTTCTTCAGACATTTTAGTCATTCATCTCCCCTAAGCCCCTGCGGAATAAGCTCTACCTGTAATGTGAGACACTACTAGAATCTCTGCTTCACCCAATGATAGTAGCAATCTATTGTTTCTGAACTATGTTGTCCCTTGAGTTATATCTCAGCTCATGCATTTTTGATCTGTGTGACAATCGTTGTAGCATCACGCCTACAGCAGAGGAAATAAGACATTGCTGCTACGGTTTCTGAGTTTCTTCAACATTTTGCTGCAGCCTCATATAAAATGCAATCAATTAAACAACAATAAAACCAAGGCAAAAACTGGAAAGCAGCTATATCTAGTTCAGACTGGGATCCAGAATATACACCTGTATTTGAAGCAGTATATGGTGAAGCAGAGTTTCATGTGTGTAAACACACAGGGACACATAGTGGACACATCCTGGTGCATGCTGACTGGTGGCCTCCCAATAACAATGAATGTTTTCTGAACATATGTCACCTTTTCAAATGTGATGGTATTTGCCACTGCTGAGTGCCAGTGCAATGTAGTGATAAGTTGACTTAAGACCAGTAAGACCTGGTCATCCTCAGCACCAGCCTTAGAGAGGAGCTGCAGCTTATTTGGTTAGCTCCACCTTCAGTTCTACGTGGAGCTGCCCTTGGCCTGGTTGAGAGGCTCCAGCTGAGGCCAAACTATTGATGGGGACAGACTATCACCAGTGCATAACTCTGGTGCTTAAATGCTTACATTGACTGGTCATAAACTACCAGACCATGTTCAGGGTTCTTGTATTAATTTACAAGGTATTTAATAACATGGGTCCAGGATACCTCAGAGAGTGCCGTGCTTCAAATTCCTGGCCTCATCCCACAAAGAGGGGATCCCCCTCCTCAAAGTATGATGACAGATCTCTTAGGAAGAAAGAGTTAGTTAGACATAGCCACATGGCAGAGGGGTTCATGAAGAGAAGACCCAGCACAAGCTGCTTGAATTTGAAACCAGGCAGTAGATTCCCATATCATTGGGCAAACCTTTAGATTCACTTTCTTAGCTTTTTGAACAAGTTCAGAATCCTTGCAGTTGGCAATGAAAGTGAAAGAATGGCAGACCAAAAACAGCAGACTGCTAATATTTCCCCCTACCAGACTGCCAGGAGAATCAGAGTTTCAGTTTATTCTCCAGCATATAAAAGACCAAGTATCCACACAAAGCATCTGAAGATACTTCACCACTGTGACCTACTTGCAGCAGGAGCAGAAGGACAATGGTTTTGGAATAATATCTGATTGTAGCATGCCTGCTGTCAATGAATCCTTTCGAAAGGGCATCCTTCTAAAAGAAATGAAAATGCAGGACTGCTGAGGTATTGCTTTGAAGAAAAGTCCAAGATACAGAACAGTATTTTATACAATAGTTTCTTCACACTACCATTCATTGTTTGGTTAGAAAAATGGGGTTATTTTCTAGATGATTTCTCTTTCCAAGTCAATGTAAGCACTTCTACTCATGAAAGGTAGGGCCCCAGGTTTCTTCTAATCTACTTACACACACATTGCAGCCATTCATAAAAGGTGCACCTAAGGAGTCCTAGGGAACCCTTTGGAACTGAATGTAATTCAATAGAGGGCTGTAGTGGATGGCGGTGCCCAGCCTTGTGTGAGTGGAAGTGTTTTCTGTTAGTGCAACACCAGTGCTGGATACAACCCTTAACTCCATGTCTTCCCCCACTACGTACCCTCCAGATGCTTCAGACTACAAATCTCATCTGTGATGGTGCTGGCTAGGTCTGTCATTCAAAACATTTGGAGGACACCAGGTTGGGGAAGGCTGCCCTAGCATATTACGCCCTCTCCCATTCCAGTTAATAGAAGTGCAATATCTTCTGCATTACCAAACAAAGAGAAATGGCATGACTACCTCCACAGTACAACTACAGGGTTCATGTGATGGGAAAGGGTGGAAACATGTAGGTTGATCTGATTTCCCTTTTAGGAAAGGTCTGGTTTAAAAATGCATGCAACTCGAAAGCTTTCTACTAATTTTCCATGAAGTAAAATATATTTATAGAGTAAGAATAGGAAAATCAAATCAACAAATGTTCTGAAAGTGGACTCCTCAGAGGAAAATGGCTAGAATCACAAATACGTAATCTTGACCTGCAAACAATAGAAAACTTCATAACACCATTTATGATAGGCACGCTTACACCAGACCAACACTCATTCCTCAATAGCTCAATACAAGAATCGGAGATATTGACCATTATCAAAAGGCTGAAACATGGGAAATCCCCAGGTCCCGGTGGATTCAGTGCTACATTCTACAAAAAGTTTAACGTTGAACTTGCTCCATGGCTCACTGACCATTTTAACAACATACTTGAAGGCAGTCCTATTACTGAATGCTGGAGACACTCCAAGACAGTGTTCCTATGTAAACCTGATAAGGACCCAACTCTTGTAGGATATTGGTTTCCTTAAATAATTAGGATGTAAAAATATTGTCAGCGCTAATGGTAAAGAGGTTGAATGGTTTATAGGCACACTGACATCCCCAATCAAACAGGAGCAACACATATCATACTCTTTCTGCTGAGCCTTGAACACCACCCATAATTTCCCCCCAAGCAGAATCCAGGCAGTCTTCATTTCCTTGGATACATTCAAGGCCTTCAACAGAGTTGAATGGAGCTTTATTAAATTTTTGTTAAACAAAATGATTTGAGGGGAGGGGGGAATTCCTCCACTTTGTAGACAAAATGTATTTAAAAAACACACCTCAGAAACAATCTAATGAATGGACTCAGCTCCTTGGCAATCCGGCTACAGCAAGGTACTAAACAAAGTTGCCTGTTGTCCCCCGCAACTCTTTGCACTAGTGATCAAAACCCTGGCAAACAAGATCAGAAATGGTGGCAACATTTAAGGCATAACATCAGGAAAATGCTCACATACCAGCAATCTGTTTGCAAATGATGTCTTAATAATGGCAGAAAATCCCAGTCGAGCCTAGCCAGCTCTTCAATCCATTTTACAGCAGTTTCATGCAGCAGCAAGACTCAAAGCAAATAATTCGAATTCCACAATAATGACCTTCAATATTCTTAGAGAAGCAAAAAACAACAACAAAAAACAAAAACACAAAAACCCCACCTGCAAACCTTGTGTGGCTTCCAGCCATGTTGTGGGTGGTTCAGATATGTGGGGGTGATGCTAACTAAAGATTTAAAGTATCTGTACAAAAGAAATCACGCCAGTCTTGCTTCCAAACTAAAATCTGACCTTTGCAGGTGCAGATGGAAACATAGTCCTTTCATGGCTTGGTCACATTGCCATCCTCAAAACGACCACCGTACCTTGCTTTCTATTTTTACTCCAAGTTCTGCCAATAGGCATTCCAACCAAGATCCTCAAGAAGTAGTAACACGCAATGGAACTCTACACCAACAAAGGCAAGCACAACAAATCAGCCAAAATTACTCTCTATAGACTTAGCTCTAGAGAAAGCCTCAGCTTTCCTAACTTACAGTTTTATTTCGACACCTTCCAACTAAAGCAAATGCTCCACATCATCAGAGGTTCGGACATTCCCTGGATAAGAATGGAGTCCTCACCGCAATAATTAACAATACAAGGCCTTCCTTTATTGCCCATGTCCTGGAATGCAGTCAAGAAAATTAAAATTCCATTCTTAAGACTTACCTTCTTGGTCTGGAAATGTTGAGCTCCTCTTCTGGCACCCCTTCCATCTATGGCTTTCCCTTTCCTCAACCGTCTGAGCTTTTGACAAGAGGATAAGTATCTATAATATAAATAATGGGTATTCAGACTTCACAATCTTCTTCCTAGAGGCAAATCCATTGAAAAAGAAGCACTAGCAGTCGGGCATCTTGGTTGCGGGATTTACCAATTTGTTCATTTGCACACAAACTCTACAACCAAGTACAACCTCTGATATCTCAAACTACATTTGAACACCTCTGCCCCTGCCCTGGACTAGAAAAGGATAGCTTCCCAAATTTATAAACTCCTGTTTGACCTACAGGTGGGATCCATCTACAACTCTTAGATCCCAGTGGGATCATTTGTTGCACTTTTATCATTTCACTTACACTTTTTAAAACCAGCATTCCATGTTTAGTCTTTAAGAGCACGGTGATATTCAATAGTACTACAGTGGTACCTTGGGTTATAGACGCTTCAGGTTACAGACTCCACTAACCCAGAAATATTACCTCGGGTTAAGAACTTTGCTTCAGGATGAGAACAGAAATCGTGCACCAGTGGTGCGGCAGCAGCAGCAGGAGGCCCCATTAGCTAAAGTGGTGCTTCAGTTTAAGAACCGTTTCAGGTTAAGAACAGACCTCCAGAACGAATTAAGTTCTTAACCCGAGGTACCACTGTACTACATAATGGAAGTTTTCTTTCTGCTTCAAGTGGAACAGAGAGATGCTTCACTCCCAATGGTGCAGCGGGATTAGTCACGTGGTCAAATCTAAATGCAAAGCAGCTTGGGATTTCAGGTGTTAGCCTCACTGACATCAAAATGAAAAGGTAAAAGGTATATTGCTTAAGCATTATTTTACAGTTGCAGCCTTTGTTTGATTGTTCTGCAAAATCTTCCACTTATACAGAACCAACAGTTTATATTTGTCCATATTAGACTGCTCCCGGTGAGAGAATATAACATCCTGATTGTATGACTGTGAATCTCCATTTCAATTTTTACATTTTTTAAAATTACCTGTTTGCTTGGTTTCCACAGTATTTTCTGTTGCATCAAATAAAAATAATCCTTCTTATTTCCTCTTTCCCGCTATGAAAAATACGGGCAATATAATAGAGCTCAGATAACATGCTATGAGGAATTGTACACATTTAAATGAAGGCATATACTTCAAATCCAGAATCCTAGTTAAGTGGTCTCAGGAACCTCGACTCATTCATCTCACCCTGGCTGAGAGAAAAATAGTACAGTGTCTTGTGAATATGCAAATTACTGAGTATTAATTACCTCCAGCAGCCATATATTCCAAGTTTAAGTGTTAGAACTCAGCCAAGGCAATAAGACCAAATCAGGTCTGTCTTCGTAATTTACATTTTTATAGTTCTTCCTAAAGCAATCCAGAATTGACTTTTACTGCCATGAGAGGGCATAAGCTAGTATATAAATGTACTTACTACACTTGTTATAGATGTTGCTTTTAAACAGGGCTACACTATTCAACTGTTTTAAACACTGTGTAACATCCTGGAGTAAAAACTAGCACCGGTGAAAGTAGAGCACCTGAAGGAACAATAAAATGAGTAACCAATCAGTCCTGTGCATGTAAAATCCCACAGGTCTGATAGGGGCATAACCCTACATTATAGTACAAAGGCTTGCAGCTAAACTCCCAACAACTGAGAGGAGATCAAGGGCAGTGCTACACATTGCTTCATCAAACTGTGTTCCAAAATGTTAATGTACCCTGGAAGTCATTGTGGTGTATTGGTTAGTGTGTCAGGCTGGGAGAGCAGGGTTCAAAGACCCACTCAGCCATGACCACCTTTCATCGAAAGATCACAGGCTGGGAACAACATAAAAATGTGTTGATCTCAGACTGAGCCTCATAGCAGCTTCAACTCACAATAGGTAGCTGCACTTTCACTGAGAGGTGTTTCTCCATTTAAAGGAGTCCAGTCTTCTACAGGTGTTTACTGGATGAAGGGTGGTATACAAATTAAATAAATAAATAATAAAAATGCACAGCATCTCTAAACTGATTTAGAATTGCTAGAGGACTTCAGGATAATTATGCTTGAGTCATAAGTATATCTCCTACAGTGCAAGTTATGAGCCAGGAAAATTGCAAGATTCAGTTCCGTCATTAATCTTCACCTCTCCTTCACCTGCAATATGGGGATAATAGCACTGACCCACCTTATAGGAATAAGGACTGTTATAAGAATTGCTAGGATTACAGATGTGAAATGTGTCAAACACTTGAAATGAGCTAAAATAAATGCTAAGTATTATTATGCATCTGAAGAAATAGGCTGCTACTGATTAAAGTTCACACTGCAGTAAATCTTGTAAGTGCTGAAGCATTTGGGGGGGGGGTTATTTCTCTTTGTAGACTAATGAGGCTCATGGTTTTTTTTAACAAGGCAGTTAACAATTGATATTCAGTGTTGATCTGTTTGAGGTGGCAATGGACACGCTAGCAGGAAGCACCACCATTTCCTATGGAAAAGGAGACCACACTTCCACATCACTGAGCTTAATCCTTGTTTTCACAGAAGTCAGTTATCAAATAATTAAAAATCACACCCAGTATTTCAACATATATTTAAAAATATATTAAATCTGTCAGTCGCATTATCTTGCCCAGAGCAACCCAAAGCAAATTATAACCAAACAAATAGACAATAAACCTCACACAGGTACACTAAAAACAAGAGGAAAGAGAAATACATTAAAAACATTCCACCCACTTCTAAAAAGCCACTGATACTTCATGGCCAAAGGTCTGGTTATAGAGGAAAGTTTTTGCCTGGCATATAAAAATACATAATGATGGCGCACAGCGAGCCTCCCTGGAGAGAGCACTCAACAAAGAAAAGGCCTATTCTTGTGTTGCCACCCTCCAAATCGCTAATGGAGGGAGCACATGAAGAAGGGCATCAGATGATGAACATAGGGTCCAGGTCAGTTGATAGGGGGAGAGGTGGTCCTTGAGGTATTGCAGTCCTGTGCTGTTTAAGGATTAATCAGTCGAAACCAGCACTTTGAATTGGCAGCCAGTGCATTTTGGCCAGGATTGGTATCATAGGCTTAGATAGATAGATAGATAGATAGATAGGTGGATGGATAGATAGATGATAGATAGATAGATAGATAGATAGATAGATAGATAGATAGATAGATATGAATAGCCTCTGCCTGTCTTATAGTTCAATCTCTAGTTTGTTTTTAGTGTTGCACAAATAAAATGAAACTAATGGAAACTATGGCAACACACTAGATATCAGTTTACTAGTATCCGTTTATCCCTATGTGAAGCCAGGCTTCCCATTTCATTTGTTCCTTGAAAAATACTACTGCATGCAAAATGTTCAGGTGGTGGAAGCATTACATGGGAATATCAGACTTTGACACCTCTGGAAAACCTGTCTACAAACCACGGCTATGCTAGGGATGGGAGGAGAAAGCCCAGAGTCATCCAGCACTGAGAAGTATTGTAAAGCAAATTGGGCATTTCCTAAGTGCAGTTATTCTGACACTCTTCTCTCTCTCTCTTCTTTCTGAAGAGCAGCTCTCTCCCCTTATGTCATGCTGCAAGTTTTTTCTATAAATTTGGAGGAGTCTGAAAAGCAGACTGTGATGTGACACTGTGAGAGGAAGGTGGGTTGCTGCTTAAAATGAAAACAAGAGATCCACTCCTTCATGAGCAGATCTCACCTTGTACTACCTTTGATCACAGCCACTATGCATAATACAGAAAGCACTATTTCTAAGTGTGTGGGGGGAATCCTTCATTTTGAATCAAGGCTCCCACAGTTAGAGTTCACCAACAGTAAGTGATGATGAGAAGTGGAGGGTGCAAATCTCCTCATTCCAAGAAGTTCTCCCATTCTGAGTCAGACCCAGGTCCATTTGCGTCTGAGGGCAAGTCAAATGGGGCTTAATCTGCTGCCTTGCCACTAGCCATGCCTGCCATTTCTGCCCTTTATATTACAGGCTTCCTCAACCTCTGCTCTCCAGATGTTTTGAGACTACAATCCCCAGCATCCCTGACCACTGGTCCTGCTAGCTAGGGATCATGGGAGTTGTGGGCCAAAAACATCTGGAGGGCTGAGGTTGAGGAAGCCTGCTTTATAAGCCACAGCAGCTGCAGCAAAATATTTCTGTTTGCAAAAGGGCAGGAGAAAACCAGTGGTCAGGAGAAGTCTGCTAGATGCTGCCTTAACCTTGAAATGACAAGGGGTGGGAAGGATTATTTCAAGCTCAGGACAGAAAACATAGGAAGCTGCCTTATATCAAGTTAGATCTAGCTTAGTATTATCTGTACTGATTGACAGCAGCTCTCCAGGGTTTCAGGCAGGATTGAACAAGGGACTTTCTGCATGCAAAGCAGATGTTCTACCACTGAGCCGTAGCCCCTTTCTTAGGTGGGCCTGCTGTGAGTTCTTCCTACTCCTAACCCTTTGCAAAGAAGGGGATTTTGCTTGTGAAGGTGAGGGTGGGAACTGGTAGGAAATGGAGCTTGTTGTGGCTAAAACATCTTTGCGTGTGTATGTGCTTGTGCATGTGCATGTGCATGCATCAATATACTGCATTTACTTAAAACATTTTTCATAAATAAATTCTGTCAAATACTATAACAAGAAGCAGCAGCAAAAAGTCGTATCAAGGTTGTGTTTTTTTTAGTATTTGAAGTGATAGCACATCAATACTTATCACTATATCCTATACAGTACAATAAAGTCACATATAAACAGAGGCATTTTTTTCTTCTTAAAAAATGTATCATTTAGTGAAGTCCAGCAACCTGCTGGAAGCTCACAGGTTCCATGTTGTATTCAGAGGTGCCAAGCCTCCTTTATGGACCCTATCCATGCATTTGCAACACATGCACTGCCACCTCGGCCTGCCCTGCAGTACAAAAAAGTAGTGCCTACATTTTAAAGTTGTATACAATCAGGAGAGTCCTGATTGCATGAACCACCTACATTTGTATAACTGTGTACATAATGGGTCCCATCTTTTCTAGGTGTCTTGCTCAACGCACAAATATTGAGATAGAGGCCAGTGCATCGCAATCAAGAGCAGTATGAACAAGGAGCTCTCTGCCCTCTTCATGAATTTAGAATACCCACAGACCAGCCCCGCATGAATAGGGTTTATTTTTGTGACATGAACCTGTCAGTTTTGCTACTTCAATTTCTGAGGGGTGGGGCTGGATAATAAGTACATTGGGTCAAGTGCATTAGTACATTTCTTTGTAGGTTGTTACATTTGATACATTTTCTTGAAAGGCAGCAATGATAAGATTTATATGTTCTTATGCATACCCATTACATCTCAGTTGGCAAAGACACCAATATGGAATGTCATGCTGCAATGAATTGCTTTAAATCCACCAAGTAAATGTAATACATCATGCTACGTCTAGTGAAGACTGCAAATTTGGTTTTCTGGGGAAAACAATACCCATGGTCCTAATTAAATATGTGATAACTTAGATACACCTATAAATCTGGAACCAGTGAAACCCTAAGTACATCTGATTTTATTCCATGCCTTCCTCTTGCATGGGCACAAGACATATTAATCAATAAAGCTTATAAGGAATATGTAATTCATCATAATTCCACTGAGATACTGTTTGCTGGTCCAGACCACTAATTACTGAAAGCCTTTAAAAACACTTTCATTTCTTTCCTATCCTAGACAGCTTGATTTTAAAAGAAAGAAAGCACACATTTTTAAATGCCACATCATCAATTATTGTAATGCCACAGAAGATTAATTTAGCCAGGCCAATAATTCTCATAATTGACATCTTATTTCAAGGACAGAAATGCTGAGGAATGACAGAAATATATATTTTTAAAATAGCACAAAAGAAGAAATTGGTATCAATGTTTCAATCATGAGTCAGGTGCTCTAGGTGGGACACAGAAGAGCCTGAAGGTTTCGTTATTATATTTATTTACTTCAGTGATCAAATGGTTTAGCCATTCATGATCAGGATAGCTTCATGAAGTTTCATCTCACTTTCTAGTCATGAATTAAGGATGAGAGATTTCAGTGTCTTAACCATGTTCCCCAGTGGTGTTTTCTCTCTCCCCACCTCCAATTTAATTGTTATTAGTTTTCCAAAATTTTAAACAAATTAACAACAAATTGAATTGAATTTAACACCAATTAAACTCCAGTGCTATTTTTCTAGAAAAAGAGGTGCCAGAACTCACCATGAACACCTCCCTCGTTCTCTCAGCCACCTGAGAGGTGCTGGAACTGAGTTCCGGTAAATTCCAAATGAAAAAAAAAAGCCTTGGTATAGGAGCCTGCTATTATTTCAACTTTCTAAAGTCAAATATTGGAGGGGGGGGCATACAAATCCATGGGGATTATCTAATATAAACCTTTGCCCTTTAGCCCCAGACATTAAATTTTATTAATGACATAACAAAATAACAGTGAATGTGTTTGTTTATATATATTTATATGCTGCATTATAATGCAGGTACTCCAAACAGAAATCATCACACATGTACACACCTAGTATAAAACAACAACAACAAATGAATTAATAACTGAAGCACAATTAAAACTCAAATTCACAAGCAGCAGCAAAAGTCAGCAGATTTATAGGCCAGGTATATTTGTTGACCAACAGTCTATTGCTGACCACTAGAGCAGTTCCACTATGATAAGTAGGCCTTATTTCGTTGCATGTAATAAATTGCTGTCTATTGTTTATGGATGCAGTGAAGGAATGTAAAACTCAATTCTGCCGTCAGTTTGTTAATGTAGCTTGAGCATAATACAATGTCAACAAGCAATTCGATTTTATGACGCCTCCCTTTCTTTTGCTTTTTAAAAATGCAGGTCAGTTTGAACTACTAGTTGGTTACTGCAGAAATGTTAGGCCTGTAGTTGCTATGGCGATGTGCCATTAGCAGTGAGCAGGTACTCTCAGCAATAGATATATTCTTCCATCATGCCTGTCAAAAATGTACCAGGCCAGTACATTTGGCACCACGTTGCTATATTTTAACTCTGAACCACAGTTTTCAGGCAGTGCCTGGCAGAACTATTTTCGTCTTTTGTATGTTGTGTTTCCTTGCTCACTTGACTGACGCCTATAATCACATGAAGAGTAAGTGCACCTTGCGGAATGAAAGGCCTTTTGTTGACAACTAAATGGTAGGTGGGGGTTTGGAATGATAGACAGAAAAGTTACTGGGGTGAGGTTGTGGAAGGTTTGTGCAGGAGAGGATAATATTGGTGTGTGTTTTTGCTTAAACCTGCCCCCCCCAAAACCCCTGGGATACAGCACACAACGTCATTGAGAAGGATGCTATTTATCTAGAACAAAAACAAGTGTTAGAAGACAGTAAACAATGACTCTTTATCCTGTGTCTGGAATCTTTTAGTATACTACAGCTTTCCATGTTAAAGACATATATATATATTAAATAGCATTTCTGTATCAGACAAGGTATACTATTCCACATATACAAGGTATAATTTAAAATGCACTGAAACCTTCTATACAGCTTTGATGAAGTATGTGTATGCATTCTTGCCCCTCTCTTGATTGAAAAAAGTGCATTATTTATGAACCCAAGAAAACCTTGACCAATATAAATGAGCACGGCTTTGGAAAATGCCTGCCTATTTTGCTCCCCTTGTGAATATCAGTTCAATTAGTTGCTTGCACACTGATTCACAATGGGATCTTTCTGCCTAACACGATTGCTGTTACTTGAGGGGGAAAGCAACTGATGTTATTTTGATGCCCAGTAAAGTGATGTGTGCAGCAGTCCCTATGTACATTAACTCTTAAACAGGCTGAGCCAAGCTGAATGTGGCTTATTTCCAGGTAAGTATGCATAAGATTGCAGCTGCTTCACTTATGAATATTTGTGTCCACTTATATAAAGGCAGAGCACACACTCGGCACAAGATGAACCGTTGCTGAGTTGTAGCAGTTGAAATTTCAAAAGGAGGAATCTGATACAGTATTTGAATGCTTCCCTCTATCTTTAAAGTTTCCCTACATAGAAAAAGAAGCATCACAAGGAGAAACCTATAATCCTAGGGGGTGGACAATAGGTCTATATCTTATCTGTGTCACTTTTGAATGTGTTCACCCATAGCCTATCCTAACCTGTTTCTGCATCAATTTTCAATTTCAAAAGAAATACTCATCAAAATTCACATTTAAACACACATTTCTAGATATATTTCAGCAACACACATTTTGATGTGTTTTTGCTCTTGAAATACACATTTTAAAATATATCTTGAACAATATTTGAATGAAGCTGTTTCACACGTGAAATACAGTGGTACCTTGGTTCCCGAACGACTTGGCTCCCGAACAAATCGGCTCTTGAACGTTGCAAACCCGGAAGTAAGTGTTCCAGTTTGCGAATGTTTTTTGGAAGCCGAACGTCTGTTTTGGCTGTTTCTGGGGCCAATCAGTCAACCAGAAGCCGTGCCTTGGTTTGCGAACGTTTTGGAAGTCAAAGGGACTTCCAGAACGGATTGAGTTTGGGAACCAAGGTACCACTGTACATCATTTGATGCTGAAGTCAACACGTGATAAATATGTACAAGCGACATCATTCCTTCATCACAATTTATTAGCAGCATCATCTTCTTCTTCTCCCCTCCCACCATACCATTATGCAGAGTGAATCAGTCTTCCTGGCAGGTGACTTGCTGTGGCATAATGGGGGGCAAAAGAGCAGGTGGGCGGGCAAAAGGGCAGGTGAGTGGATGGGCAGGAGGGGTGGTGGGCATTTAATTGCCATGCTAACACACCAGCAGAGGCAATCCAGCACTCCTGCTGGTGCATTTGCACCAAGTCACCATGCCCATCCCTGGATACCACAAAGACCTACCTGCCAAGAAGCTAGTATAGTGGTTTCACACGACTTATTGAGCACCTTCTGGTGCAACTTTTGTTTATGCAAATGCTTCTAGCTCACAGATGTTCCCAGCTCATTTCTGAGAGCTGATATTGTAGTGTAGAAATTTTCCCTTACAGATATTGACATCTGCATAAACTTATCTGCATTGCACAAATTATTTGGCTTGCATCACAACTGTAGAACAAGAAATCTCCAACAGCCCCAAAGGACTCAAATGTGTATTTTATTGACTTTTATATATTTTTTTAGTTCCTTCATCCTCTCCTCTATATGGGAGTATAATTATAGAATTGCCCAGCAGAGCAAGTACCCCAAACCTTTAACAACAACAGCACCAATTTTTATCCCTTTACTCTTTTTACACTGTAGCACAGCATACAACACTCTGTGTCTTTACATGCCACACATACAGCATCAGGTGTAGAGAGGGTGAGTATAGCTTTGGAGAAATGGCCTTGTGGGCCAAATTAGAACTCTGCATGGCCTAATTTGGCCAGTGAGCCAGAAGCTCCCTATGCAGACATTTTCACCGTGTAGGTGAAGCAGTTAAGTACTCTGCATTATCTGAACCATATTTAGTGCTCAAAGATAAGCTGCTAAAGAAGTTCTGAAAACAGGTACAGCTTTCAAGCAGTCTATCAAGCCAGAAAAAGAAATGTTTAGGAAGGGTACCAAGGGGGGCAGGATTGAAATCATACAGCTTTATGTAAAAATAATAATCTAAGAAACCCTATTTTCCCCCACCCCACCTTGAGTCAGAATCAGCAGCAAGGTTCTGTGTTCAATTTCTGAATCATATCCATGTCACACTTACCCAAATATCCACGTAAACATATCATCAGGATCAGCATGAGGGGTTGGCAGGATCCTGTGAAGCCCCACAGTATATTAAGGGGGTAAGTAAGTAGGAAATTCTAAACGTATGTTTCATTCCTAAAAAGCAACTTTCGAAAGGGGTTACTTGAAATAGGAAGTCAGGTGGGGCAGGGGTGGGGCGATAACCCTTTCTCAAGCAACCACATACTTTGCATAACTAGCAAATATGCAATTAATGCCACCTGGCTTTTGGGGGGACTCGAATATGGCAATCCTACCCTAACTAGCCATGGAGCTGAGCATTGTATTTCAGCAAACCCAGCTTTGTGTATGCATGTGTGCGTGATGAATTTTTAACAATAAGGCTCATTAAAAAAAATTCATGCATTGCACCATTATAACCAGTTGCTGTCCGGTGTAGCTGAAACTAATGTCTATGGAAAAAACCTGAAGATATTTAATGGGTTCTTATGGTGGCAGATGAAATTTGAGATTCATCAGAAGCAAAGCACATGAATCTGATTTGCAAATTCGGAGCAGAGGGGAAACATTAGTTTCTTCAGTGCTGTAAAAGCTGCATACTGCTTCATCATAACTCATTGCATTGGGGATGGAGACAGAAACATTGAAAGAGTTACTTGCTTTAGATCATCATCCAGATAAATGTGTTCCATTACATGCAGGCCTTTGGATGGTGAGCATCTCCCTACAGGGTAGATAAATCTGTATTTGGGCAGTCTGTTAAAAATACATTAACTATTTTAAATGCATCATTAGGCATTCTTTTATTGCCTTTACCTATGGACCTTACAACTCAATATGCAGTAAAGAAAAATGTAGGAATTAACAATGAACATTTCTATATGTGTTATGTATGGGTATTGATTTTTAAGCCAATGAATGTAATTATATTAAAAACTATGGACATCAGCAGAAAGTAATGAATTTGTTTATGTGAGCAAAGAAGCTGTCATCCTGTTCCATCAGTTCTTTAGCAGAGGCTCACTATTAACCAAGCATCAAGAAATCATGGAGGGAAAATGGCTGTATTATCTCATTAATGCAATTTTTATTTATTTATTTATTTATTTATTTATTTATACATACATACATACATACATACATACATACATACATACAACATAACCTCATATACTGGGCAGAGTAAATCATTCCACTGAAATTTCAACACACAACTGGTTCAATTTTACTCTCTTATCTGCATATGTATAATTCTGAGTTTACTGATGTGGTTTTGTGTGTAGCGATCACACGAGAAAGTTCATGAAGCTCATCAAAACTGCTTTTGTTTCTTTTTTTCTTGGTTTGCCCCAGATTATTATTAACCAAGCAGAAACCTCCCACCCAGCAAGTTCCATGACAAAGGGGAAATCAGTGCTTTTCAACATGTCATTCTGTGGGTTGCAACGTTACACTTTGAATCTCTCACTAAATTATTCCTGTATTTCTAGGTTGGATTAACCACAGTAAGGTTTCAATCTGGATGCATCAATTTAGTGCCCACATCCCAAATGTAATGTGACTGGTATTTGTAGAGTGAATTGCCTATGTCTGATAAAACATATGCACAACAAAACATATTGTCTCTCCCAATATCTGTGCTATAGCTTCATTGTTGCATCACAGGGACATAACATCTCAGCGACCAAACTCCTGTGATGCTGTTTTTTAATCCTCCGAATATGACAGGAACCCTGAATTGCACTGCAATCTGACATCAAAGCCATGATTCAGTTCAATCGGGAGAAATAGATCCTGCACAGAACACCATGACAGGCTTGCAAGACACGCCCCCCTCCGAGAGCCAATGAGCATTGCGATGGAAGCATAAGACATTCTGCTGCCTGAGGCAAAGGACAAAATGACACCTCACTCCTTCTGTGTACAGAAGATGTCCAGATTGGTAGGTGAATCTAACTTCAACACTGGCAATGGTGAATGGGTAGCATTCTCCACTGCACCCAAGGGCAGTATGCTAGGTTAGGGGAAGCATGGCACGCTGTGTGGCAGGAACCACTCCACCCTTCAACATTTGCTGCCACTCTCTGCAAGGCAACATCTGCCTGAGGTTACCGCTATGCTCTGTGAAGACCTCCTTCTACATAGAATGGACCTACCAAGTTCAGTTGTGGCCTGGGCAGGCCAGTCTTCCTGTTATATACCTGCTGGGATTGACAGGGCATATGACCTTCACCTGAATCCTCTTCCTTTCACAGATATTTTGTTTCCATTTGCAACTGTAGCTGCCTCTGATTAGTTATCATTTAACTCTTTGAGGGGAATTAGCATAAGATGTCATGTGCATGGAAGTTGCCAAATCAATTAACCAACTAGAAGGGTTACTGTTAATAGCACCAGTTTTCCTATAACTTCATATTGCTGGATAGTTCTGATGAACTACAAAAATGTTTTTAGATTCAGGTAGGTAGCTGTGTTGATCTGACGCAGTCGAAATATATAAAAATAAAAAATAGTCCAGTAGCTCCTTAGAGACCAACTAAGTTTGTTCTTGGTATAAGTTTTTTGTGTGCATGCACACTTCTTCAGATCCAAAAGCATTTTTAATTTTGCTTTCTGTTGCCATTCTGGAACTTTTCTTTCTTAGTGCCACTTTGTTTTGTACGA
This sequence comes from Podarcis liolepis, assembly GCF_965112155.1. Lineage (NCBI taxonomy): Eukaryota > Metazoa > Chordata > Lepidosauria > Squamata > Lacertidae > Podarcis > Podarcis liolepis. The sequence goes on from NC_139557.1 coordinate 36,078,674, forward strand.
TTCCTTGCAAATGAAGGAAAACAACTTTTCTGCTTGTATATGTTGATAATATAGAGGCCCACAGTCTAGATGGATTTTATTTATATCTATAAGATTTTGCAGACTTTGGCTGTGAACTGGGGCCCTACAAAAAACAAACACAAAAAACTAAAGTTGGGCCCCACTTCTTTAAATTGGGCCCCACTGGCCAGCTCTGAGTCTCATAGTTGCTGGGCCTGAGTTGCCCTGCCCTTGCATGAAGTCTTGGGTTTGCAATTTTGCCAGAGGAGAGACTGCAGCACTGGGGAGATGGCAGGCTGGCGAGGCCCCCTAGATTTAGAGGCCCAAGTTCCCCTGCCCTCACATGAAATCTTGGGTTTGCAATTTTGGGAGAGGGGAGGTTGCCTGCTGGGTAGCGGGCAGGCCGGCGAGGCCCCCCTAGATTTAGAGGCCCTAGGCTTCAGCCTACTTAGCCTATACATAAATCCGGCACTGTAATCAGCTATGTCATATGTAATGAAGGGAGAATGCTATATTGTTCCTGCTGAAATTATTTCATATATTATTTATTAATATTAAACTAATGTTATAGTTAACTGTTGATAAATTGCTGGTGATTGCTATTACGTTGTTGTTGTTATCATCATCATTTTCATCATTATCCTCATAATCATTAATTTATATATAGCACCAATGCTCTGCATTGTACTTTACAAGAAAAGAGTCCCATGCCGCAAGGAACATATAGTCTACAATTCAATACAGAGGAGACAACAGAGGGGATGGATAGCAAAGTTATCACCCAATGGGTTTAAGCTGCTGGATTTCAGATTAACTTGCAGAGAAATATCTTGACAGTAGTTACAGTCTGAAAATAGAACAAACTATTGGCAGAGGGCCCACCATTGCTGGAGGTTTTCAAGAAGATACTTGATAGCCATCTGTTGAGAATATGCACAATCTAGATTTCCTGTACTGAGCAGTGGCGTTGGATCTGATGCTCTACAAAGCCCCCCAGAATGCTCAAGATCCATGCCATACATTTAAAATACTCATATACCACTTCAACACTCATAGTTATCCCTCCAAGAGTCCTGGGAATTGTAGTTGTTAAGGGTGCTGAGAATTGCTAGGAGACCCCCTCACAGAGCTACAGTTTCCAGCCCCCTTAACAGACTCAAGTTCCCAGGGTTCTTTTTTTTTCAGGGGGAGGGGGAGCTATGTGGTGTATGGTGTGGGTGTGACTTCACTTAGATATGCTTAGGGTTGGTACAAATGTTAAAATGGCAGTGCTTTTGTATCAAGCATGGGTTTTAAACAATGCTCCTCTTCCCACTGCAAGCCTTAATGCAACTCCTGCCTTCCAACTTAGTATCTGAAACTTAAATCATGCCCATGGGTCTCCCCTTGGGCTGTGTTTTCTCTGAATTACACAAATGAAAGTGTAAGCACCCGTCTCTCTTAGTGGCCATTGTTTCTTTCTTCTTCACAGTCAGATAATCACTGAGGAGTGCACATAAATATTTTAAAATCATATGCAGCACAGAAGGTAAAGCTTAGCAAACAGGAGGTCTGGAGAAACATTTCTAAAGAAAATAACCTTTCCATCTACAGCATAATTTTAAGAAAGGATGTTTCGCTGAGCCTCATCTAGGGGTGAGCCGGACAAAGTTGGACAAATTTCCTCACTCCCATATGCCTTATAATGAGTCAGTCGGACGATTGGCCCATACCCTCAGTATTTTCAGATGGCAGCAAGCTCTCTGGGGTTTCAGACAACCGTCCTTCCCTGTCATACCTGGAGATGCTAAGGGCAGAACCAACGATCTTCTGCCTGCAAAGTAGATTCTCTACCTCTGAGTCACAGTCCTTCCCTTAAAGGTGTGGGCGGAGGGGACATTTGCGTGGGTTATACAAGATTCTAATGACTTTCAGGGCTTTCTCTTAATAATGGTACAGTGGTACCTTGGGTTACATACGCTTCAGGTTACATACACTTCGGGTTACAGACTCCGCTAACCCAGAAATAGTACCTCGGGTTAAGAACTTTGCTTCAGGATGAGAACAGAAATCACGCTGCGGCGGTGCAGTAGCAGCAGGAGGCCCCATTAGCTAAAGTGGTACCTAAGGTTAAGAGCAGTTTCAGGTTAAGAACGGACCTCCGGAATGAATTAAGTTCTTAACCTGAGGTACCACTGTATCTCATTCAGCTAAGCTGCAAGGTATCCCCCCCTCCATGGCTAATTCATTCTTATCAAAGCTCCACTGGTTTGCAGAGACAGATTGTGTTGAGGTGCCTGCAAAGCTCTCCAGCATAGCTACCTCCCTTGCTTTCCCCTGTCTTCTATGCCAGAGTCTTTTGAGATTCCTCCTAAGGCTGTGAACCACTCAGTGGTGGACCTAAGCAACTACAGAAAAGGCTGTAGGCTCCAGCATGGGAACAACAGTTGACATATCCCACCCTTCTCCAAAGGGTCTTTATGTAAGGACACTTATTATGCAGCTGCAATGCTTCTTAAAGAGAACAAGGTTGTAGATTTGCCTAAGCACTGGAACTCAGAATGGGTTGTTTCTACTGTTTCTACTGGTTGTTGCTTTGCAAGTCAGAAATATTGCAGTCACGGCAGCACAATAAGAGTACAAGGACCCATTTCTATTCTTGACTCGCAAAGTTCTGTCTGAGAAATTTTTAGGGGCCTCTTTGTCAAGTGCATTTTCCAATTGCTGTAAAACAACACAAAACCCTCCCGATAATAGCCCAAATGTATTCCAGCATGTGCAGTATTGTTCTACCATTTGCACTTCCCGTATGGATGAAAAGCGCCTGCCCTTTGGCCTTTTGCCTCTCCATATACCTCAGGTAGGTGAAGGCAGGAGAGCCGCAAAGCCCCTGGGGTGCCTTTCCACTGTAGAACATGATTAGGTGGAAATAAAATAACATCTGCCGGTCTGTTGTTTGATCATTCCTTTGACAGAATGAGGAAATGTTTTTAACGCTATGGGTAAAAATGCTACCTTCATGGTGAAACCTTCAGAATAATGTGATTCTTCCTGTGTCAATTTCTTGCCTTGCAGAAACTCTTTGACAAAAAACCTCAATAAAATTTCAAGGACTTCAGAGTAAGAAAAATACATATTAAACAATGGAACAGTATATAAGAGGGGCAATGTGACTTGATGGTGTCAACACACCACCAAGAATCAATGACAACGGAACAAGATTCAGTGTTTGGCAGCTTCAAAAGCACCACATTGCGAGGCGCTGAAATTACTGTCAGTATTCAAGAATAGCCTGCAGGCTGCTCCATAACTCTGGAAAAAGTCACTGTGACTGGTCTAAAGTACTATGAAATATTTCGCTGAACTCTACTCTGAGGGCAGATTTAAACCCATTGATTAAGACATTGCTCTTCTGAAATTCACTTGCTATGACAATTTACAAGTGCGCTGTGTCAAGATGAAAAAAATTTAATGCTTATAAGGGGGTGGAAATAGCAAAATAATTTCAAACTTCAGTGGCAACAATTATATTTGAGAGTGAGAACTTTTGGAGGGGCAGGAAACAAAAGCAGCAGCAAAACTTTAAGCCCCAATAAATGTGACCTTTGTTATAGAAGCTCACACATAGCCAGGAAGGAGGAACTAAATATTCTCATTCAATCAATGAATCTAAATAATGAATACCAGTTTCGGGCAAAGACTTAATTCCAGTGGCGTAGCGTGGGGGGTGCAGGGAGGGCCGGCCGCACTGGGCGCAACATCTGGGGGTTAAGGTTAGGGGGCGCATATCCACGGGTTAGGGGGCGCAAAATTACTTGCCTTGCCCCGGGTGCTGACAACCCACGCTACACCACTGCTTAATTCTTAAAATATAATCCAATGACACTTTCATAAGAGACAAAAATCTCCTTCCACTGCATAAGGGATCAGCCCAATGCCTTCTGCTCAGTGTTCCAGACCCAACAAGAAAGCGGCTGCATCAAGATACCACCTAGAGGTGGACACACCATTCTATTCCAAGTGTGTGTCACTTTCACCTAAACTTGTTCCATACCAGTTCTGAATTAAATACATCCTTTAAATTATTATTATTTTATTATCGGCCCTTTACTCTAAGGTTCCAGGCTAGGCTACAGCATTAAAAACAACTTAATATATGTGTATTTAAATATATATTTTAAAAAGTATTTTCTCTCAAACGGGAGATGGAGGCATTACAAAATCCAGAAAAGTGCCAAATCGGGGGAAATGACTGAAGGATAGCTATGTTCTGACCCTTACATTAGTTTAAGAAGTGTGAACCAGGCCATCTTGTTCCTAAGTCCACAAATAACAAATTACTTAAGCATCTCTAGTGCCAGACAAACTTATTTACACCATGCCTCATGAAACTCAAGGAATGGGGTTCCTAGGTGATCTCCCATCCAAGCACTCACCAGACCAATGTCTGCTTAGCTTCCCAAAGATGATGGGCTCTGATCATGTCCTTGAACCCTGGGCATATAGCTACACATGACTTAACAAAGTGAACCAAAATATATCCTTCCTGATCAGAAAGATTAGTCCAAACTGAGAAAGGGTTACTTGGACACACAACTGTATGGCTGATATCATGGATGAAGAAACATTTCACAGGGTTCATTTAGATTACTCAACACCTTGACCATGGCCCATGCAATATGGCTGGTCCTGTGTGGCTTTGTTTTTGCTGAATAAAAGACCATTTTATTCTGGCAGGCTTTTGTTGTAGACGGCAGATAATTGTGTTGTTGCTTTTAAAGCTTTGTTTTAAGTAGTCATTCTGTATCCTTGGTTGATAGTTTTATGCTGTTGTTTTAATGAGTGGCCCTGACTGGTGCTTTTGCACCCAAAGGGTAGGATATAAATGTTTAACAAAGTAAATAAATCAATAAAATTGTATATCTCCCCCCCCTGCTAAATCCTTTTCGAACATTATACAAGCCACATGAACTGAGGCAATGCAACTCACTTAAAGTTTCTCTCCACCCCCCCCCCCACATTCAAGTAGCATTCAAAATTACCCCAGGAATGTGTGCATCCCCAGCTAGTGAATTTTTCAGTGGCTGTCTCACAGCTATAGACATTGTGTGATAGGTTGCCTCTGGGTGATCAGAATTAAGCTGTGTGTGTGTGTTTTAAAAAATGGGGGAGAGGCATAAAATGTATTTGTCATTGATTTTCTGTTTCTATAGGTGTGAATATAGTGTGTTTGACCAGTGTACTATGAGACAGGCAACCTGAAACATAAATAAAAGCAAAGAATTTACAACCATATTGTGTTTAGTGACATGGCAGCTGACTCATTGCTGGGGTGTCTAAAAGTCCTGTTTTCATGCCGCCTGTATCCCCACAAATAGAGAAAAGTTCCAAGATAGTCTTTTTCAAGTTGAGTTTCCTGTTAGATAAAAAAACACAAAAAACACTAGGATCTTACCATACCATTTTCAAACATGGCAGGAAAACCGCCCTAGCCCCAAAATGTGACAAGTAACAGCAGCACCTGCCTGCCAACCAGTTCCACAATCCCAGGACCTCTTCATCTTCCCAAACTGAAATTGCTCAAACTGTCTCTTGCAGTTCTCCTTTGCAGACAGTGGCAAGACACATTTCATGAATTCATCAGGAGTCAATTTTACACTGCCAAGAGCTATGTCACACAAAAGCTTAGCAGGCAAACCTGTGGAATGAAAATAAAATACCATAACATATCTAAAGGTATGAATCCAGAAATATACAATTTGAGCAGGATGGCCACTGTGCATAGTGATGGATGAACGCTTTCCTTTGATCAGTCCGGAACTGGATTGGTAATTGCAAGCTTTCTCAGTGACCATTCAGGGTGGGTGGGTGTGCATCTATTTTGGAGTCTTCCCTTCCAACTTGTCATGTTGGGTGGGTCGGTATAGGGGTGATTATCAAGCACATGGGCTATCATAGTGGGGCCTTCCCAAACCAAACATGGCAGAGATCTACTTGGAATATCAGCTGTTCCACAACCCAAGCAAACCTGGGGCTTCACCTCAGAACAACACTTAAAACAAGGCATACAGAGCAGATAACTTGGCTAAGTCATTTTATGGGAACCAATTATGTCCAACCGGTCAACTGTGCAGAGGTGTCCAAGACCTCAGAGAAACTTGTACCTCCCATGATCCATCTGGAGTCCTCCCAGCATCCAGTCAGTCCAGGAATGGTGTGGAGAACTGGATTTATTGACAATTTCAAATCCAGATTAATTCTTCTTTTACCTTAAGTAGATGTTGGGGGTAACGAATGGATTACCTCACAACATTTCAAAATATAATGGTGGGGCAGCCCCACCCACTTCTTATCACTTGTGTGGAAACCTAGCTTCTGGAAAGCAACCGAAAAACCCAGTTTATGGCAAAACCCTACTTGACCGCTCTATTCCTTGCTTTCGGTCTTCTACTTTCTATGTGCCAGATTATACATTGGTACATAAAATGGAGATTCATAATTCTGAGATGTACAAGACAGCTGAGCAAACTCGGACAAAATGCAGCTGGTCCTTGCTAGACATTTTTACCTGACTCTGATGATAAATGTCAGCTGCTGCTATCCAAGATCCCCCCCTTTTTTTGATGAGACAGATCATTTATCTTCTGCAATTTTTACCACTTGTCTCCTTCGCATTCAGCAGGATACTTTTTTTTCACAGACAGAAAATGGGCTAGCTATTTTGATCCCCGTTACTTTCATTTAAACTCAGTGATAGCCTTTGAAACTAACAACTACATTTGCTGGTATATTAACTACCAAGAGAGTGTTATGGACTTTTATTAATGGGGCAGAAAACTCTGTTCACATCAAAATCTCCTCTGATCCTACAATGCCCTCATACTACATTAAAAATCCTGAGGGAAAGACAACGTTTAGTAGTCTAATTTTACCTCTAGACTGGGAACTTGAAGTGTTGAAGGTGTGGTTGTTGGGAATGTAAATTAGAGGTGTAGAAAGTGAGCTTATGGTAAGATTTAGGTACAAGTTGCATTCCAGGGGCAGATCTACACTCATGGTTTATAACATTAACGAAGGGTAAAGGAATGATTTTCATAACGTAGATGGACACACTACGTTTTGCTTGTAATGTTAATTATGTGTTATTAAAATGTGACACCAGAGGGTGCTGCAGAGCAACCAGGAACCAGCAGTAGGAAAACAGCGTTGTTATGGACCAAACAAGGTAAGGAATGTTTTTAATTTACCAATATGCCCTGTGATGTTTTAGAACAATATATTTACAATGACGTTGAAAAACGTCAGTGTAGATCCAGCCCAGTTTGGTCCCTCCCTCCCCCTCATACACTTCGGGTTACATACGCTTCAGGTTACAGACTCTGCTAACCCAGACTGCTAACTCGGGTTAAGAACTTTGCTTCAGGATGAGAACAGAAATCATGCACCAGCGGTGCGGCAGCAGCAGCAGCAGGCCCCATTAGCTAAAGTGGTGCTTCAGGTTAAGAACAGTTTCAGGTTAAGAACGGAACTCCGGAACGAATTAAGTACTTAACCCGAGGTACTACTGTACTTTGTTCATTACCATAAATTTCTTGAAAATCTCAATAAAATATTTGGGAGTGGTGGGGGAATTACACCCTGGAAGAAAAGTAAGATAAATAGTTCAAACTGAAGCAGGAATAGGATCATCCTAACCACCCCACCCCACCCCCCGCCATCACTATGAATCTAACAAACATAATTTTGTTATATTGCTCCTTGCTCAAAAAAGAGGAAGATACACATTTCATAGAATGCATCATTGTTTTAATTCAGGAGGCTTAAAACCTGTGCAAGCTCAGTACAGTAGCTGTACAATAAATCCCATGACAATTGTCACCAAGACTCACCCGCAGCTGTCCAGGGAGTATAACCAAGGCCTCCCTTGCACACGGCACAGTTTATACCTATAAAAACGCAGAATGCAGCTTTCACGCTGCACATAGCAAGGATACACAGCTGTGCACACATGGATAGCGGAGGAAGGGAAGCCACCAGCAGAAAAATAATTTTGTATGTCTGTGTGGATCTGGAAAGTGAATAAATTATTCACCATGTTCTCTCTGTCTCCCTTTTATTCCTAAAAATATGAATAAGTTTATTTACTTGTTTCTCTATTAGAACAAATGCATGGCATGGCAATTAAAAAAAAACTGGTAAAAAAGGGGGGGACACAACAAAATAGAAAATCAGTAGCACTCACATCCAAAACAAAGTCAGATTGCCCATAGAATTGACCACAGATTGTGCCTATGTCTTGGGGAATATCACTAACCCAAGCACTATTCCTCAAAACATAGGCGTAATCTGTGGTCAATAGCACTGACCCAAATAATTTAGGTCAGATGAGGTGGAGGGGAGGACTTTAATGTAAAACATGTTACCAACATTAGCAAAGGGGTGGGGGTGGGACAGCCCTCATCTGACCTTTCAATGGCTGAGTCACTCCAGCTTACCAAAATGTGGAAAGGTGAAGTGGCAGAGAGCCTGGCAGAGCTCATACCCCTTGAATCTCCTCTCCCTTCTCCTTCCCAGTAAGCAGCAGTGATGCAGCTGTCATGTCAGGTAAGCACTGCCACTCCACTGCACTGTCTACAGCCGGTTACCAAGTTGTGTGGGGAGGGGGCTGACTAAGAATTGATTCAGAATGTTAGGGGAAGGGTAGTACCTCTGGCAGGAGACATGTCATGCTCCCTTTGGGGTAGTTTGTCCACCTTTGGTCCGCAGCCAGCTCTCAGCTCTCACCTGCGGCTCCTAGAAGCTGTCAGCATGCAATTGGCCAACTGGATTCAACTGGCCAGCTAAACCAGGTGAGGGTAGCCGATGGGTCTCAAACCCTCAGTGAGTTAGGGGCTTCCCCTGCATGCAAAGACTGGTTGAGCAGACAGGACTAATAGTGAGCCCAATGGCCAAGGAGGTGGCTCCATTTTAGATACAGGGAAAAATCTAGATCAAGGGTGGGGAAGCTGTGGCCTTCCAGTTTCTCCTGAACATCTTTGCCCATCTTCCCTAACCACTGACCCTGCCAGCTAGAGCTGAAACATGAAATCCAGCAATATTTAGAAGGCCACAAGTTCCGCACCCTGATCTAGACGATGATTTCCTCTCAGTGGAAACTAAACAGCGCTCTCTCTCTCTCTCTCTCTCTCTCTCTCTCTCACACACACACACACACACACATATATGTATCCCAGTTGTGCCAGGAACAATGAATACAAAAGGAAGCACATTTGACATTTTAGTCAGATCTATTTCTAAAGGGACAAGCTACTCTTTCAAAAATAGCTTTATTAATTCAGTTTTACAACAGAAAATGGCTCAGAAGCATTAACCTTAATTTTAGTCTCTTGCAATGACTGGTCTTTCTCAGTTCCCTGCATAATAAAATAAGTATAAAATTGGTTTCTGTTGAGAATGACTTTTACATCTCTTGCTAACAGCAAACAGCGATCAAGAAGGTATGCTTAGTACTTAATGCTCTTTTTTCCCTTTATAACATCTGCTAATCCTCTTGATCATACAGCTGCCTGCTGCCTTCTTAAGGACAATACAAAGTTGGGAAGCTTGGAATAAGTATGAATATTTTTACGCTGTGCCTTTAGGGAACACACGTAGGTATCTACAGTAAAAAGGTACAGTGGGTTGAATCCAGAGTTGTGCTTAATGGAATTCCACATGTGCTGGAGGAATGAAACAGGAAGGTGGTCTTTGCCAATAACTCTCCCTGTAGCACTCTGTGGCTCCTGAAAAGCTGACCCAGGAGGTTGGGGACCTCTCACAGCAGCATGAGGGCAGCTTTGGGGGCTGCCAGAAAAATGAGGCATCTATGATTACTGCTTCCCCTCTCCCCCAATGGGAAGCCCCAGCCTCTGTTGGATCTTGGAGCCTTTTATTAATGGAAGTGCCCTTCCATCCATGATATGACCAATCTGGATCCAACTCACTGTTGTTGCTTCAAAGTAAATGTCTCTAGTGCATCAGCAGTCCTAGTGCATCAGCAGTCCTCTACTGTCTACATCATATCACCTACATACATGAACTTTATAAAAATAACATAAAACGGAATAAATTTCCTGCTCTCACGTGAGTGTGGATGGAAGGAAGAAGTCAACAAAGGATAGAAAAGAGATTCAAGCTTAAAAATGAATAAACGTCAGCAAATGCAGTTCTTGTGCTTTGTTTGGGGTTAAATTAAGGGGTAAGAACTAAGAGAGAAGATTAAGGGGAAAGCAGTTCCAGAGCAAGATTTACAGTGGCCACGTATCCTCTATTTGCAAGACTGTCAGGTCCACTCTAACGGTAGGGCCAACCCACCACGGTAGGGCTGTATAATACAGCACAGATGAGGTTTTGAGTATTTGTGGTCTAGCAAGTATTGGAGGGGGTGTGTTTGGTTGGCATAGTATATTCAGTAATGAGGGAGGATGAGGAACAGAAGGTCTTCAGTCCATCGTACATCCTTGTAAGCTTGTTTTCTATCAGTAGCTTTCTTTTCTTTTTAAAACGCTTGTGTACAAACCCAGTGTCAATCAATTTCCTGCTCTGTGTCACTTCACGGTGAAACAGAGATACTGGGTCACAAACCTTCTTCTTCTTTTCCCTCCAGTAGAACAACAAGAGATACAACAAAGCTGCTATGATCAGAGACACAGCACACAGCAAGTCCTGATATCTTGCTGCTTTGAAGAAAAACTGACCTCTTCCCACATACCAGTGGGATGGTGAGACAGCATGACTTTTATGAATATTCCAGTTCAGCTTCTTGCTACCATGCAAGTTACATACTGAGAAGCAGTGAGAGGTAGGTCTATCATCACTAGACGTAACTGAGAGAGCAGACCTCCATGGTGGCATATCTGAATGCTGTCCTTGTGTTCAGATTTTCACTTTAAAAACAAGTTTTCACAGTGAACTTGACAAACTTCGAATAAGGGCCACTCTCTTTTTCTACCTATTGTGATTTATGTATCTTTAGGGCACCCGAGAAAATCCTTCTAAGTATTTATTTATATAACTAACAAAATGTATGCACCTCTTGACTGTAAGAAAACCTCTGAGCAACTCAGAACCCCTGCCCTATAAAACATTGAAAATGCTGATTAAAAACAGTTAAAATCAAGTATTTAAAAATATCTAGAAGATGATTAAAATCAACAACAGATAATTCAAAATAAAACACATGTTACGTCTACGTGTCTTGGATAGGCTTGTCTAAACCAATACGGCTAATAGGTAACACCTTGAACCTGACCTGGCAGCAAATGGACAGCCAGTGAAGATCTCCAAGCAGAACCTCACACTCTGCCATTCCATGTGAGTGCATTCCATCTGTGCACCAAGTTCAGACAAAAGTGCCTTGAAGTCTTCTCAGTGACTTTATCAAAACTAAGAAACTCTTCTGTTCTGGAGACCATGCTTTTTAGAGGCACTGAAAGACCATTGCTTTGTTTATTTATACATCCACACATCTTTATAGCCTGCCCTTCATTGAATGATCCCCGGGTAGGTTACATAAAACATCAGAATTTATAACAATGGGCTATTTATTAAAGCCATGAAATTAAAACCACAAAACAACATGACATCAGAAGAGCAGAAGAACAGGCCTACAACAGCATGGCGCCCAAAAGCTCATCCTAAAAAGCCCTAGGTAAAGAGGTGCCTTTTGACCTGGCTCTGAAAGTGATAGTGCGACATACACCTTTTGTCTGACTTTTGATGGGATAAGCTAAACATTTCAGAGATAATTATATGCAAAGGCGGTACATGGGTTACTAAAGTGATGCCCAATGTTTATTGCAGTAACAAGTGTTAAATATGAAATAAAACAACATCAAAGGGAAGGCACTGGCATTTTATGGGTACAACAAGGAAGAGAAAAGTTGAATAGATTTGAAGAATAAGCATGGTTAAAGAATTTTTGGAACAGTAAACAGAGGATGATAGGTCACAATTGTCTTATGAGATCATACAATGGTGGTCTTCCTCAAGTTAAGTCTATTATCCTGTACTTTGCCTTATTTCAAAATTTTACATGCCTTTTAATTTCTCCTTAATTATTTCATTATTTTCTTTTACCCCCTTTCTTGTCTCTGATTTCAGATATCTTTAATATTCATTTACTTGCTATTGTTAATTTATTCACAGTTGTGCTTTTGTTCCGTTTCCTTTGAAATCAGCCCTTTACAGGGCTGAAAATGTGCATTGCTTTTTTGAAGATTAGAAAGAGAGAAAAATGGGACCATCTTCTGCAGAGGATGTAGATTTAATTAACTGCTTACATTTATTCATAAAAGGAGCTCTTTTCATCCACAAGCCATGCTGAAGGCACATGACCTGCACAGCCCTTGCACTGTGCAGCCCTGAAATGCTTCCTGCCAAAGCCCTAGGCCTCTGAGCCTTAGCATCTCTTGAAGAGATGCTTGTGATCGATACTAGTTGTAGTAAGATTAATAATGGGGCAATATTGGATTCTGGCTTATCGTCTGGAAGCCTTTGCCACTGCTCCAGTCAATTGCAGAACTGTTGGCTGTTTTTCAGACACTGGGCCACATGGCAGTCCAAGTATGTGTGTGGTTTGCGTACTTGGATAAATGTGTTTGTCTGTGCACATACGCAAGGTCACATAACCACAGAGAGAGATGAACTTGCATACAAATCGGTACTGAGGGTTTGTTGTGGCATATGCCTTAAGATATTTCTCCATACAACGTATGTTAATAAATCTCTCATTATGCAGCAGTAAATGTTTTGTTGTCTAAAACTTCTGCTGATCATTTTGATCAATAACTGCATTCTTTGCTTTCGTTCATCCGTTTGTGTGACTGTTATGTTTTGATAATTTTTATTCAGTTTTATTCAACAATATAACAAATTAACACTTAGCTATTCTCAATCTAGGTAATATAAAAACAAAGAAGCATTTTTGATTGAGATATTATAATATTACAGCTATTTGATTTTCAATAAGAAAACATAAAAGAGGGAAGGAAAGGGGAAAAGGGGAAAAAGATTTGAAATCATAACATTTCTCAAATATGTTCATTGACAGATTTGAGTGGCAGTTTTCTAATCATAGTTTGGCTCAGGAATGATTATTAATAGATTAAATGCTTTTGTATTAGGATATGAAAGTTAGATATATTTATACAAATGTGAATATACTTATGAATATGAATAGGATTATGAATGTGGTGGGAGAACCTGGAGAATGGAGAACCTGATATTTTCCTTTTGTAGGATGCTTTTAGTCATGTTGAGTCACATGCTGTTGCGGGGAGGGGTTGAGTATTATCTGGAAGACTTGAACGTATAATAAAATTATGCCAAACCATTGTGAAGTTACCCTTTTGTTTCTGTTCCCTTAACAGCTGTAACTTATTTGTTAGTTTCTCCAACAGAGCAATATCCCGTGCATTTTTGTACCAATTGTCTACAATGGAATGTTATGACACATTTCTCAAAGGAGGTGCTAGCAAGAACAACAGAAGCTGGAATGGTTTTTCATTTTGAATGCAGCATGCATTGTGTTATGATAAAAGCTGGGGCTGAAACATGTGGATATTGTCAATCTGTTCTTCCTTTAAAGTTTATGTTAAATAATACGGTACTATATTTTATTTAACCTGAATACAAACTCAGGTTAATAAGACTACAACAACGTATCTCTGCAGAACTTCATACATAAAGCTGCCAGAGGTGTTTCTTTTCCATATATTCAGAAGTGTCTTCCTGGGTGTGATGAACCACTGCGCTAAGTTCATGTCAGGTGGGTCACTGCTGCTTACTGGAAGGGACTAGGTAACAAGGAGGTCAGGGCTGTAGAAATGCATCGCCACTTCCACTGTGAAAATTAGTATCCATTTTCTGCTGCTTTCTTTGGAAAAAGAGAGACAAAATTCTCCAAAATTCCCAGGAGGGAGTTGCTGGTTACCTTACTTAAGCATACAAGGTCACCAAGAGTTTGGGGGAATGTTTTCCTTTTCCTTTTTTAGCTATGCAAAATGATGCAGGAAGCCATGGAGAAGAACAATGCAATCCTAACCACCTCTACTCAGCAGTAACAAGTCCTCTTAAATCCAGTGTGGCTGACTCTCAAGTAAGTGGGGCTAGGGTTGCAGCCCAAGCCTTTCCCGTTGTGCAGTTTTCCAAATGAAAAATCCCACCTGCAGATGTTTGTTTTTCCCATGGATGGCAAGTAGCAGTTTCATGCAGTGAAAAGGGTTAAGCCCCTCTGCCCTGTGCCACAGTCGCTCTCTTACATACAAGCACACCTCTGCCTCTTGCAAGAAATTTTAAGAGATGTGCTCATATTTCCCACATCTCCAATGTCACATCTTATTCAACTGTGAATATAGCAGGGATGGAATGAAAAGGAAAAAAATTCTGCCCCACTTTAAGCAAAAGAAGTTTCAAAACAAATAGCTCCTAAATCCAAGAATTAAAAACAAAAAATCAGGATAGAACTGGTTCAAATCCTATTTGTCTATGAACTTTAAGGGTGACCTTGATAAATTTACACACACCCTCAGCCTTTATTTATTCTGTAAAGGTCAGCCTATGTTATCTGGTTTGGAACGATTAATGTCTTTCCTATTCTCACAGGCCTTGCAGGAAGTGGACACACACACACACACACACACAATTTCCCTGAAGAGTCATCTCTATTTTTATTATTGTAAACAGGTATTTTCCTTATAGAACTCAACACTTCACTTGCTACAGCAATGATTGTGGAGCAGATCTTGGTGCAATGAAAGCTTTGCCACCAACTTCAAGAAACAGCAGCCTGGAGCTTTTGAGCATGATCGAGAAAAAGTGGATCCCTTTGAAGTCCCTTTGATTTCATTGGAAGAGATTTACATGAGTTCTCAGCTCCCCCATTAAAATGGGCTCTAAAAATACTTAAACATACCTGGATCACTCGCTTTGTTTCTTCTGTTGGTCAACAAGAGGAAATGCCCTTAACCTTGGCCTCCCAAAATTGGCACTAGAAGGGTCATTATTGAATCTTATCTTTGCATCACCAAAATGAAGTGGTGAACACTTCTGGAACAACTTTGTGATATTTCTGGAACAACTTTGAAGTTGTATTTAAATATGTGTACTACAGAGGAGATCAAAGGATTTCAAATAATCAATTTGCATCATGTAGCAAGAGATTTAAATAGCTGTAAGTAACTAGTAACCACTTATTAAAACTGTGTCGTAGAGTTAGAACTATCCTCCTGTCATTGCAGATGCATTTGACAAGCAGAGATGGTTACATTACCTGTTGTAGCTTATTACATCACTAGAGCAGCTTTGACTGCTAATCTCTAAAGATTAGAATTTTGCAGCTAGAGTTGATAATCTGGCTAGGTTGATTCTATCATTTAAGTATCTCATATCTGTTAAATTTATATCCTGACTTTCTTCTTAAATAAGAGCCCATTGAAGGCTACATACAATTTTAAAACAGCATAAAACATTATACAAAGACCTAGCAATTTAAATGACATTTTAAAAAATGATGCAGTCAGGCTGCTTTGTGTCTGGAAAAAACACACCTATGTGCTCCTTTTGTCTGGTATTAAGTAAAGCTGAGGTGCTACATCCCGCGCCAGCTGTGGTCTCTGTTAAGCATTAAAGGGCAGCTCCATGTTTATTGTGTTGCAATAATCAAAACTGAGAAGTTACCAGCAGGAATCATCCCTATGATGATCTAGGATGGAGTGAAGGAAAGCCACATTCCTAGGTACAGCCATCCACCTGAGCAATTAAGTGTAAGGAACACTTGGAAGTTCCTAACCTGATAATGCAGGGATAATTTGATTATCTATAACTAGCAACAGGTAAAAATCCTTAAATCTGCACCCCATGATTCACCTTCATCTCAGACCCATCTTTCCTAGGTAAAGGATAAAGGGACCCCTGACCATTAGGTCCAGTCGTGGCCGACTCTGGGGTTGCGGCGCTCATCTCGCTTTATTGGCCGAGGGAGCCAGCGTACAGCTTCCGGGTCATGTGGCCAGCAACCAGGTCATGTGGCGAACCAGAGCAGCACATGGAAACGCCGTTTACTTTCCTGGCGGAGCAGTACCTATTTATCTACTTGCACTTTGGTGTGCTTTCGAACTGCTAGGTTGGCAGGAGCAGGGACCGAGCAACGGGAGCTCACCCCGTTGCAGGGATTCGAACCGCTGACCTTCTGATCAGCAAGTCCTAGGCTCTGTGGTTTAACCCACAGTGCCACCCACGTCCCTTCCCATCTTTCCTACCTAACAGGAAATACTGCTTAGCAGTGTCATGTATCTGGCTATGTGTGAATGCAATGTGTCAGTGGATAAATTTATAGACATAGCCTCCTGGAGGAATTCTGTATCAGGATGTCCATGATTCCAAGTCTAAGGTACAGATTCTCATAAGAAGTCAGTTTGTCCTTCTGAATTTTGCCCATCCATGCTGCTGTGTTGCCACAACTTCCTACTTCAAGCCCTATACCATGTTGGTGCAAGGAAAAAAGTAGGTATATCAAAAGAAGAAGTCCTGGATGCCAAGACTGTGTCAAGCATTCTTTGGCAAAAGAACCCCAGCAGAGATTTAAAATCACAAAATTTGTAGCAAAGCGTGGCAATACAGGATGTTAGACCTTTAAAATATGCCCTTCTGAGTTCCAAAACTTGCCTTGTTCCCTAGCATAGAAGAAGACCACACGTTTTTAACTTACCAAAGGTCAGGTTCATGTGCTTTTCCATACAGCATTCAGAAAAAGTTGCACAGGCAGTAAAACTTGATTTAGTTACAGTGGTGAAAGTTCCTAAATTCCTATGCCCTTTTAAAATGTGGGGTTTTTTATGGGGGATGGAGTTATTGGGTTGTTTTTATTTTGATTATGTATTTTGTGGTTTTATAATTTGATTTTATTCTGTGAACCACCCTGAGACCTCCAGGTATAGGGCGGTATAGAAATTCAATAAATAATAATGATAAAATAATAATAAATTATTCATATAGGGACTCAAGAGAGGCTTGCAAGAGCCACACAGTCTGAACCACAGCGACCAGCTCAGACCTCCTCATATGCTGAGCTTCTCAGGTAGACTGAGCGAAACAAAGGCCTGATTACCTAGTCCCTCCCAAGGGGAACTAAGCCTGGCAGGACAGCTTACTCTATGGTTTTAACCCCTTCATGCATTAATTACACTTAAGCATGTTGCTTATAGGAGGCTACTTATCCCTTATTATGCACCGAGGCTGATGGAAGCTGCTGTCCAACAATGCTCAGTTTCCCCATTCCTGAATTAAAACCTCTGAGAACGTGGGACTGCTGAGACAGCCACTGTGCCTTGAGCTTTGCTCCACCACCATTCTCCTCTGCCACTTCCTCTGCCATACTTACTGTAGTAGTGGAACAGAGTGGGGGGCAGGCAGAACGCAAGACACACTGGGTCCTTCAATCTTAAAACGCTTTTAAAAAATGCACAGGTAGCCTACAGGTGAAAAGTTGGTAACTTCCACACCTTTTACAGGCCACAGTTGTAGGAAAGTTAGCTACAACGAAGCACTGCTTAAGTTTGTGGATTCCACCCCCACCCCTGTAGAGGCAAGGGTATAACTCAGCAGAAAATTAGCATCTGAAACAATCACAGTTCTAGTACACTGAAAAATCTATATGATATATTTTAGAAAGGTTGTTCAAGGAAACCTGGCAGCCTGCGACATCCATCTCTGCCCTGTTGATGGAAAAGGCCATGCTTTGTCCTATAAATAAGCTTCATTTAGTCTCCTGGCTCACAAGTTTTCTACTTTTGTCATTTTCTATAAGGCTACATATGTAGACAGTAAAAATGGTTTAACCATCACATCATCTTATAGAAGATGGCAAGGTCATCTCTATTCTCTGCTGAAATAAATCCCCTCTAAAAGAAGTGTTTTGAGCTATAGTGATATCACTGTTTCATGACACCATAAAAATTTATGAAAGCAGAGTTATATTTCAGAATCTCATTCCAGAACTTTAACAATTGTTTAGAGTGCATAGTTAATGCTGCCAGTTTACTAGGGCCTCTAGCATAATAATATGAACTGTTTCAATGTATTCTTTTAGTAGCTTCTCTTGGTACTATTTTTTTTTAAAATAAAAAAAAATCATTTTAAAAGATTTAAAAACTTTATGAAAAAGCGCATGCTTTAAAACTAAATGTGGTATCTTTGGCAGAGTTTGTGTGCTGTGTTTGCAATTTTAGAATATAATCTCGGTATATTAGCATCCCAGTCCAGGGAGATGACCCCACCAGGCTCCTGGAAGATTGTGCATGCACAGCATAAAGTTTGTGTTTTACACTCTCAGCTTGGCATCTCCATGCCACTTAACAGCCAAACTGTTTCAGCCCTTGTGCGTTTTAAATGGAATGGGATACAGCTTGACCACAAGGAAGGTGAAGTGCAAATGTAAAGAGGATTGAATCACAGCTGAAAAGTTATTTCGAAAGAATCCTTTTGAATCTCGTCGTACCAAACCTTTTGTTACCCCACTGTTGTTTTTGAGTCATGTTTTATTTATTTCAATACACTGATAGCCAAGTTTTCTACAAAAATTGCCCTAGTCCAGCTAAAGCTAGTTGTAAGAGTGACTGAAACCAATGGAACAGGTTAGACACAGCTAATTTAAGTCCCACTGCCCATTGCCCAACTTCTGTTTTTTTCTGTGATTTCTAGGCATGGGTCTGAGAGGGTGTTTTTGTTTTTGCTGCTGGTTTCCCCAGGAAAACACAATATCTACTGCTGAATAGAAACACATATCAATCGGATGCTCTTAGTCAGTTGGAAGGCAGAACAAGAAACAGGGATTCAGCTTGTGCTGGATAGGGCAGGACTCTTCCTGAAGACACAGGTTCATGGTTCTGGTGTGCTCCTGGGTTCAGACCAGGTTGGTCTCTGCAGTGGCCAGGAGTGCAGTTTAAGCCTGTGCTGCAGGTACGGCCTTGGTCCTTGAGACGTCTGATTTGGCCACAGTGACACACTCGCTAGTTACATCCCGTTTGGATGCTCAGAAACTTCCAGTTGGCTCAAAAAGCTGCACCAGGGCTGCTTAAAGGGAGCATACACTTCCCTTGCTAGAACAGCTCCCACTCACTACTGGTCTGCTTCTGGGCACAATTCAAACTCCATAGGTTATGACCTATAAAGCCCTACACATATTAGGTCCAAGCTATCTGAAATACTCTATTCCCTCATACAAACCTGCCCAAGTTTAGAGATCTTCAGGGGAGGCCCTTCTCTCGGCCCTGCCACCCTCACAGGCACACTTGGCGGGGATTTGAGAGAGGGCCTTCTCAGTGGCTGCTCCCAGACTTTGGAACTCCCTCCCTAGAGAAGCTAGACTGACTCCCTCCTTGCTGTCCTTCCACTGGCAGGTGAAGACTTTCTTTTTCCAACAGGCTTTGGGGGATTAGCTGTGTCAGGAGTCCAGCTTGATCACACAGTAAGCGCAGTTAATTAAAAAGGATGATTTATTGTCAAAACAACAGATAGCTCTGGAGGGCTTAATACAGCCTCCGCCATCATCAATCAAGATGACCCTTCTGAAGATCTCTTCCGGTTTCTAAAACGGAAATTGAACTTACGAAGCTTATGTCTTTTGTTTCGCTTCCGGTCTAGCAACCCCACCATTCGCCGGCTACGGGGACTGATTGGGTCAGCTCCAACCTCTTTCTTTTCCGAGGTACTATCTGTCTCTGTTCCCACCTGTTGGAACTTCCAAGAGCTTTGGCACTCATTCCACTCATCCGTTCCCTTGGCAACCAGCATTCCAAGGAGCGAGGGAATTGGCTCTAGCCACTGTTCATCCTGCATGATAGTTAACTCTCTCTTATCTGCGCTGCTTCCTTCAGTGAGAGTTGACTCATTCATGACTGATTTAATTAAAGTGTTGGTACCATGTTGTTTTTATTGTAATTCTTGGGAGGTTTTAAACAGATTTTATATATGTATATAGTTTTAAGTTAAAGCTATGGTTTTCCCAGTAGTGATGTATGGAAGTGAGAGCTGGACCATAAAAAAGGCTGATCACCAAAGAATTGATGCTTTTGAATTATGGTGCTGGAGGAGACTCTTGAGAGTCCCATGGACTGCAAGAAGATCAAACCTATCCATTCTGAAGAAAATCAGCCCTGAGTGCTCACTGGAAGGACAGATCCTGAAGCTGAGGCTCCAATACTGTGGCCACCTCAAGAGAAGAGAAGACTCCCTGGAAAAGACCCTGAGAGCCAGCATGGTGTAGTGGTTAAGAGCAGTGGGCTCGTAATCTGGTGAACCAGGTTCGATTCCCCACTCCTCCACATGCAGCTGCTGAGTGACCTTGGGCTAGTCACATTTCTCTGAAGTCTCTCAGCCTCACTCACTTCACAGAGGAAGGGAAAGGAGATTGTTAGCCGCTTTGAGACTCCTTAGGGTAGTGATAAAATGGGATATCAAATCCAAACTCCTCCTCCTCTTCTTCTTCTTTTAATTCTGTCAGTGTTTAATTATATTTTAATTACTTATGTTTCTGTACTTTTAGCAGTCTTTGTTTTTATCTGTAAGCCGCCTTGAGATAATGTCAGGGGGAAAGGCGGGGTATAAATAAATAAGTTAATAATAATAGTGTTAGGAATGGTATAAGGCTGACATCAAAATCTACACCTTCATATTGAGCTGTCCCCTCTTCCCTATGACATGTGGTATCACTTCTCTTATGTCATTTTGGCAGCATATTGTGCATTTTGATGCCTACACACATGTGAATGGAAGTCACTGACACAGGTGAGATAACCCCTTAGTATCCAAATTTATTTCCAGTGATGGACAATGCTCTACTACATTTCTGCTTGTCAGGAAGTTATTAATGCAGCCCATCCAGAGTTCCTATCGTTACCCCTTATTCCAGGTGACCTGATAACCCCACTCTCCAGATGCTGAGATTACAACTATATACCTGTAAGAGTTGCATGAAAGTGAAAACTCTACCAGCTCTCGAGATACCTTTCCTTTATAGCACTGTGACAGGGAAATATGTACCTTGTGCAATTCATTCTAACTCTCAAAGGTATGGGAATGCTGACAGGATCTAGATCCAACAACCTTGACTTCATTTTGCAATCTTGCATTATAATAACTGGAACGGTGGTGCAATTAAAATTGAAGATCTCTCTCTGTGTGTGTTTGAACTATAAAGTTGAACCTATCTCTCCCAGGATCTTAACTCAGTGTTATGTTGTGTCAGTCCTTCCCTGAAGCTAAATGTAGATGCAATGTTCTGCTGGCTGCTTTCTCCAAAAACAGTAAATGGAACAAGCCTAGGATGTGCTGTTTTGTTCCCTTCTCTCCGCCTATGGCAAATTTCTCAGTGATATGATCATCTCCTTTAAAAAGTGATAGAACAGAAAATGAACTCCCCTAACAATAAAAGAACTTAAAGTCTCAGAGCAGTTGTTAAGCTTGAAGAAAGTAAAAGTGTAGCAAAGACCATAGATTTATAAAATTGGATTTTTTTTCATCCTCTCCAAAGCATTACCTTCACGCTAACAATGAATATAACAGAACAAATTATTTTCTTACACTTGTTCCATCACATTGACTTTAGTATTAGGCCTCAGTATACGCTGCACTAGTCCACTGAAGTAATAATCACAAACTCTTATCTTCCCCTTGCCCCCCCCACCCCACAAAAAATCTTGTTGTTTTACCCTATTATACATTTAAATACAGTACTAGCTGCTGCCCTGCTGAAATCTGCAAGCCCACATTCACTGGCTGTGCTGCTATGTTTATGCACATTCTGGCTGCTCAAGGATCATGGGAGCTGTCCAACAACATCTGGAAGGCTAGAAGTTCCCCATACCTGATCTATATGTTTGGAGTGGCAGGCAGACACACACGGTGCTATATGCAAAATATTGCCTGTTGTTGTTTCTTACCTGCCCTTCACTATAGGGTCCCAAGATGAGTTACAGCAATTTAAAAATACAATATGAAAAAGTTTTGTTATTATTATTATTATTATTACAGTCACAAGAATAGTGCGAGTCTTAAAAATATGTATCTCAGGTGTCAAAAGCCAGGGTAAAGTGGTGTGTTTTCAGCATATGATGGAAACTACATAATGAAGGAGGCAGACATACTGCTTTGAGGAGGGTATTCCATAACTCAGGGGCAGCCACAGAAAATGTCTTCTCTTGGGCCACTGCCACCCGAATTTCTAAGGGCAAGCAAATGACTAAGAAGGTCTCCTCCACCAATCTGTAGGGAAGTGGCCTTCCAGATATTTGGGACCTAAGTCAGTTAGGGCTTTGAACACCAATGTGAGCTCCTTGAATTGGGCTCAGAAATGAACTGGCAACCAGTGAGGCTGTTTTAAAACAGAAGTGATATGAGTTCTAAATGGAACCCCAGCCAGTAATCTGGCTGCTGCATTACAAGACGTGGTCTGTCATTCCAGACATTACTGTTCCTACAGCTCTCTCTCTCTCTCGCTCGCTACTTCCACAATGCTTTCTGTCCCTCATTTTCTTCATTGCTACGTTCACTACAATCCATTACGTGCAAAGTAATCCCTTTATGGTTTCCAGGATTGAGATAGAAACTCCATTTCTGGGCAGTTACTCCTTATTAGAATCCAAACGTATCAACATCAAATGAATCAAGTCAATTGCTCTTGCACATCATCCCACACTGAAATGTAATGTAATTGCTCATGCAATCTTTGTCCTGTCTAGGTAGCATGTTTGAAATACACTTTTTGATGAAAGGGGGAGTATTGACTTCAAATGTCATTTTCCAATGAAAGTTAACAAGCTTCCACCCAAAACCGGTACAATGTACTACAAGGAAACCTGCTTCTCTGTTAACTTGCACTGGGAGTGCAAGTTGATCCAAAAATTGTTCAGAAGACGGACTTCTCAAGAATTTGGCATGTCCTTTAACCCATTAAGGCTTTGCATTGCTGAATAGCATTGTATGCTACAGACGAATGCTTTTGTGAACACCACTGAATGCATCTGGAAGGAACTTAATTCACATAACAGGTAGTAACTGCAATGCACATTCTATGGAAATGTACAATAATTTGCAGCATACTTTGTTTATTTTGCATTTTCATTTGGATGAATACCGCATATCTGCCACCAAAGATTTAGAGATTTAACTGCAACCGAACATATTAAATAGCAGGACTGTCTGACTTTAGGCAAAGTGTAAATTATTTATAGATCTAGTTGCTGGGTGGGAAGAGCTCTAAAGATATTCTTTGGAGAAAAAATATTAATGTTTAGGATTGAGTATCATGCACCATGCATAATCTGTGTGTAATGTTCGCAAAGGGAATTACAGTATTCAAGGAGAAGAGCATGGGATTTAAAAACATCTGTACACTGGAGGGCACACCTTAGCTTTCTAACAATCCTACACATCTGTGGTAGTTTATCATTGAAGGTGTGCATGGGCTATACCAATTATACATTTATGCAAAATAGAATAAGTTTCCTTTCAGTCCCCCCTTGCCCACCTTGCTTCGAGCATTCTTGGTGAGCTTGGCTTGATTTCATTTTAATTTTATAAATGCACTTGAGATCTGAACTGTACAGGATTTGCTCAAGTCTGAAGTCAAGGGCAAATAAATCTATTTTCAGAGTTTTCATATATGACTTCACTTCACTTTGCAGAGTTTTGTTTTGAATGTGTTATTGGAGAGCAAATACCAGCACATGAAGTCTGCCGCATAGCTTAACTCTATAGCTGAGGGGACAGTCCTTTTTTAAAAGAAAAAATAAAAAAGAGATGAAGGCAAGTATCCTTTTATGCAATATAATTTTGCACATTATTGTTTTGCAAAGGTTTTTGGAGCACTGGATTGTTATGCAGTCATGGACCAAGAGGGATTTGCATTCGGCAGATACCCACAGCCAAAGGATTTGTTAGTTAGCTGAAATTAATATGTGAAATGCATCCCTCACCAACTCACATTTCACCAGCTTCTCTGCAAGAATGTCATGGGGGACTTCTCAAAAGCTTCACTGAAATCAGGAGCTTCACTATGTCCATAGCATAACCCTGATCCACAAAGTTTGTAACTATCGAAAAAAGAAATGAGATTGGTTTGGCATGACTTGTTTTTGAGAAACCCATGCTGGGTCTCAATAATCACAGTATTCTTTTTTTAAGTGCTCACAAACCATTTAACTGTATGTTCTAGGACCTTTCCTGGTATCAGCACCAAGTTGACCAGTCAGTAGTTATCTGGGTCTTACGCACCCCTTTCTTTGAAGATGGGAACAACATTTGCCTTCCTCCAGTCTGCAAGGACCTCTCACCCAGTAGTTACTTGAGCTTTTTGAAATCGACCTTCTTGAAGTCCCAACTGTATGCCCAACTACACTATCACATGGTCCTTCTACAAAATGTGACCAGGGAGGGCAACTGTTTGTCAGCAGTAAGCATATATCCCAGTGTGGTGTAGTGGTTAAGAGCGGTAGACTCATAATCTGGTGAACTGGGTTCGCGTCTCCGCTCCTCTACATGCAGCTGCTGGGTGACCTTGGGCCAGTCACACTTCTCTGAAGTCTCTCAGCCCCACTCACCTCACAGAGTGTTTGCTGTGGGGGAGGAAGGGAAAGGAGAATGTTAGTCGCTTTGAGACTCCTTCGGGTAGTGATAAAGCGGAATATCAAATCCAAACTCTTCTTGTAATATCTAGTTACGTAGTTATTCACTATACTGTAAGTCTGGCTGAATTTAGTGGCACTTGCTTCTGAGTAAATATGCTTAATATCTTGTTGTTAGTGTCAGACCATTCTTGGATTTGGTGTATCCTCAATATATATTTTAGCTAGAGAAGTCCAGAGATTCTTCACAAATTGTGGAGTGGACAGGATGGTTTTTTTCCCCTCCTTGCAGCAAAGTAAAGTAAGAAACGTTTAACCTCTCACATTCATATCCTATTTTAATCCCGTTTTACTCAGCTTGACACATGAGACTTTGGTTCTATTTTCCACTCAGTGCCCATTTTTTTCAGTACTAAATTTTAGATTTTTCTTATGAGGCTCAAAAGGAATATTTATGTGCAAGGAGGTGGTTGAGAATTTATCAGTCACGGCAGGGTGCACAAGGACTTGCAGTTGCGCAACAGATAAAATGGTAGCTATTGAGAAATATGCCACAATCAAGAATTAACACAATCAACAATCAGGAATTGAACAGAGGCACTAGAATAGCTAAATTGTGGTTCTTCATTCTTAAAAATCCTAACATTGTTCAGGCTTCAGTTCTTTTAACTCCAAGTGTCTTTCCTTGTTGACATTTCAAACAGAGATATACATTTTGTATATGCGTCAGTGTCCCCAAACAAACTATACTATTAGACAAATATTATTCAGAAATAGGCAAAACCTTGGTGCCTTTGGCATGTTTTGTTAATAGTAGACAAAACCACACTGCGATATTAAGCAAAATAAATGAATATATCACTATGCACTTAGGTTTCCTCTATTTCTTTGGCATGCTACATTCAGGGGACATACAAAACCTATTCCCATTGGCTGATGTTTCTTCACAGTTCCTGCCCTCAGTCACCAGTGCTCCGTTCATTTTTCTCCTATCACTTCTATTGGTGATTTCATCCTTATTTAACAGAGGAGTCTCGTTTTTCACATTTTGAAACCTATAAAACTGATAAACGTCCCATTTTGAAATCAGTATACCTCTCAAAATTAGTAATAACCATCCCACCAATTAAGAATCATTTAAGCAAATGAGTACAGGCAGTCTATTTCATTCAGACAAGTACCTTTCTACACTGCCAACACATCATACATTTAGTATCCCAATACACACATATCTCTTTGTTCTATGCCTCTCAGAACTTTAACATAACATCCTAATCATAATATTTATCTTTGTAACTTCCCAGGGAGCCTGGTGTTATTTTAATTTTCTAGATACAATGGAATAATAAAAAGATATTGAAAATTGGGGTGGCTGTCTGGGGATTCAGGCTTATTTTATTTTATTTTATTTTATATAGCTCCTCCTGTGACCTAGGGAAAGGTACATCAAATTTAATTTTAAATATGCATCAATGCCAATAAAAGCATTAAATAATATAATGCCAATCGTATAAAAACAACAACTCTTTACTACAAACATCAGTGGTCTTACACACCAAGAACCTACATCAGTTAAAGTCTGACTAAAGCTGGCACCAAACCCAACCAGTGCTGGTTCCAGCCAGATTTCAAGAGAGAAGACATTCCAATTCCGGGGAGCCACCACTTAGAAGGCCCTTCCATGTGTTGCAATGACTGTCCCTAGGCCTGGCAGACAGCTAACTTTAAACAATCCTCTTCTGAAGTGCCAATAGCCTCATAGTTTTAGCACAGTGCAGTGACACACTCATTACATTAACATGATTAACATTATTATTATTAACATGTAAGCCCCATTGCGCTTAATGATATTTCTGAGAAACAAGCTAAGGATTACATTGTGAGAGGCAGACAGCCAAACTAGAGAATGTTCAAGGAGAATGTTCCATGAACAAAATAAAAAAAAAACTGTAGAGCTGGAAGGTACCCCAAGGATAATCTATCTCAATCCCATGCAATGCATTTCCTTTTGTTGTTGTTGTTTAGTCGTTTAGTCATGTCTGACTCTTCATGACCCCATGGACCAAAGAACGCCAGGCACTCCTGTCTTCTACTGCCTCCCACAGTTTGGTCAGACTCATGTTTGTAGCTTCAAGAACATTGTCCAACCATCTTGTCCTCTGACGTCCCCTTCTCCTTGTGCCCTCCATCTTTCCCAACATCAGGGTCTTTTCCAGGGAGTCTTCTCTTCTCATGAGGTGGCCAAAGTATTGGAGCCTCAGCTTCACAATCTGTCCTTCCAGTGAGCACTCAGGGCTGATTTCCTTAAGAATGGATAGGTTTGATCTTCTTGCAGTCCACGGGACTCTCAAGAGTCTCCTCCAGCACCATAATTCAAAAGCATCAATTCTTCAGCGATCAGCCTTCTTTATGGTCCAGCTCTCACTTCCATACATCACTACTGGGAAAAGCATGGCTTTAACTTTAAGGGGATCCTTCTTGAATTTCCTTTTAGAGCACACCAAAGAGTTGTCTAGTCCGACGCCCTGTGCTGTGCACTGATCTACCTGATGAGTAATAGACTGCAGCAACAGGAACAAACTGCGGTTCTGTACTGATTCCACACACACACACCATCAACATCATCCGCAGTCTACTCTTCTCTCTGCAATATCAGAGCAATAATATTGTCCTACTTTATAGTTATAAAATGTTCAAGAGGACCCTCACCCTTTGCTCCATGCCAAAACCTGTTCCCAGTCTCATAAAGATTGGCTTCAAAGAAAGACCCAGTGATTTTGAATAATGGTACTTCCAAGTAAATATGTCTAAGATCAGGACAACTAATTGAATTATAGTTCTCATACCACAGTCATCTTATCACAGAAAACGAACCTCCAGACCAGCCAGCCTAATACAAAAAGTTGAAGTTTCTAACATTTTAATTTACAGCTGAACTGTACAAGTTTCACTTTTCTGTATTAACTGGAGTGAAACATTAAAGGTTCACAGAGGCTATGCCGTCCAGTGGGACTTGTTAACAGAAAGAAAGCCCTCTAGTGCTACCTTTTTGATTAAGATAACACTCAGTAGGGGATCCTTCTTGAATTTCACATGTCAGGGAGAAAAGAGAGAGAGAGAGAAAGATGCCAGGAGAAGGATGAGCTCTGCTCTTGCCCAGAAAATGCAAGGAAAGTTTCAGAATTAAAAAACAACAACAGTTGCCTTGATTCCTTGTATCAGGAGGAAAGTGTATAGGGGCACTGGATTGTGGCATGTGGAAAGAGGGGTTAAACCTTTCTCTCCCAACCACGATCTTGACTAAAGACCCCCAACTATCCCCGAATATGTTACTAGCCTGTCAGGGAACTGCCATCAGCTCAGAGGCGAGAGGTGGAAGGGCAGTTGTGTTACAGGGAGCCTCCAAAGATCTTGCGAAGCAGTTCCTCCTCTGGCGAGGAGGGAAGCCCCATCTCCAGTGGGGAGGGGGTGCAGGGACCAGAAGATGCTAGGGAGAGCCTCAACACCGAGCCTGAGCAAAGTGGAGGGGAGGCAGGTCCCCCTTTGCCAGCACCCACTCTGCGCAGTAGGTTTGGGCACAGAGAAGGGAGGAGAAGGATGGGGGTCACACGGCTGTTATACTGGGGAAGATATAAGGACCGCCCACTCCCAGATTCATCTAGCGACTGAGCAGACATGGACTTGCGACGCTCTGCACTGTAAATAGTTTGTACTAATAATAAAGTCCAGAAAAGACAGGTTGGAGTCTTGCCTGTTTGCTCTTGAGCAACCACACCAACACCTGACATAGTCCAGAACAGTCTCTGTGGGTTTTAAAATAAAATAAAAAATAAAAATCAGATCTGATGGGAGGACAGTTCAATGGAGAATATAGCTCACTTTCTCCTCTCTTCCCTGTCCTAATTCTCATTACCTCCAGAGGATGCCTGGTGAGCCAAGGTCCACCTGGCCATTAGGAACATAGAAAGCTGCCTTATACTGAGTTGGAATATTCATCAGTACTTCCTACACAGGCTGGCAGCGCTTTCCAGGATTTCAGACAGGGTTCTCTTCCAGCCCTTCCTGCAGATACCTGGGATTGAACCTGGAACCTCTTGCATGCAAAGCAGATGCTCTACCTCTGAGCTACAGCCTCCTCCGCATTGTGCAGGGCAGAACAAAGCCTTGTTACCTCTCAATTCCTGGGCATGCATCACTTGCATCAGTCCTCTGGACAATTTTTGTGGAAGCAGGAGGCAGTGTACTGTCATGCCTTTTTTATGATGACCCCCTCATTTTTTAATTTGTTTTATTGCACTGACCAGTTTGTGTTTATATTAGCCAAAAACTCTTGTTAAAAGGGCTCTCCCTTTTCGGGTGAGAGTTTATTACGAAACGTCTGTAGCCTGCTGCTATATGACATGCCACTTAATTTCTTCTCTGCTGGCTAAATGTATTCACTCTTTCTATTTTATAAAACATGAGATACCAATAACTTATAAAACTGTGTTTTTTTAATAGGGTCTTTTCCTCTTTGGTTTCCTAGAACATGGAGGCTGCCCTCTTCACGAGTGCGACATCTGGTTGGAATAAACTTAGTTAATTATCTCTATGGTGACTTAATTAACTGTGGCTTTTTTCTGCATTACTAATAAAAGGGAAGAAGTCTTTCTTTAAAACCTTTATACAATACTGCAAGAAACAGATTGAGCCCACTCCAAAAGTGGCAAACTTCTCGCATTTCCACATAGAAAAAATAATGTGTATGCAGAACATCAGGAGCATCTATTTTTTTCCTTGTATGCCCAGGCAATGGGATATCTAGCTTTGGCTACAGCACCCCAACACTGAAATGCACGTGCCTGAGATCATAACACATGCCTGTGCAACAGTAGCAGCCTAGCTGGAAAGCTTAAAGCTTGACCAATCACACTTAGGAGCTAGGTAGAGTAATAGATCTAAAAAACAGCGTAGACTGTTTTGACTTGGAATGTTTGTTTGGGGCTTCCCAGAAGTACGTAAAGGCAAGAAGCCGGCCCGCAATGGTGCCCACCTGAGACGTGCCAGAAACGCGCTCTACCACTCTCCGACTGATGAAAAGTACGGACCAACACACTCCTCTGAGGTCAGGAAGAGACTCAGAGAGAGTGTAAGCTGCTGGTACACTCCACCTATGCAACAAAGGTGCAGCAGTGCTGGGGCACTGGCTCTGAACCTTTAAAAAAGTAATGGTTTTAGTGTATCTTAGTTTCCCTCCCATCTGGGATTGCAAGAGTAAGTGGAAGATTGGCAGCAGCAATGCAGGGCTGGTGTTCATTGTTGGGCAATGAAGTGGGTGAGGAAAGTTCTTGTAGGCTCCCTTTGTCACAGAAGTTACTAAGAGAGGATTTCACATGGGGAAAGACAGATCTCTGTGTCCCTCAAATGGCAAGAAATGGCATCTTCACTGTAGAAGGAGGTCTCACTGTTCTAGAGAAAGTCCGAACCAACATTTCATTGTTCAGAATGTTATTTGTTCTTTCCTGACATTGCTTCTGTTTGCCTCTAGGAAAGCTCACAAGATCTGGATAATAGGTACATAGCTGCAAGGAAATACGTTTCTATAAATATCCTCAAGCATGATCTACAATTTAACCTCAGTGTTATTCTTCATGGTGATGAGGCTGCATCTCTGGCAAAATGTGCCTCTTCTCCCCATGCCTGACTAAGGTGGCTAGTCAGTAATGGATAAAAAGGCAACATGAAATGTAAACCTCTGCGCCTGGTGGCACCAAAGGAAAACATAAGCTTTTCTAGAATATTCTAAGGAAGGTTTCAAGTGAGCTTCAGAACAAATAGTTCTGTTTCATATGATGCTGCACAGTGGACACCTTCTTCTTCTAAATCAAAAGTAGGGAACCTGTGGACCTCCAGATATTATTGAACTTCAGTTCCCATCAGCCAACATGGCCAAAGGTCAGGGATGATGGGAGGTGTTGTCCAGCAACATCCGCGTTCTAGGTACACCCAGCACCACACTCCAAACTACCAAATGTCTTTGCTCAGCCTTCATTTCATTACTTCTGCTCCTATTGCCAGTGTATATAGTGTCTCTGAAGATACACTATCCTATTGTCAGTGTATATAGTGTATCTGAAGAAGTGTGCATGCACACGAAAGCTCACACCAATAACAAACTTAGTTGGTCTCTGAGGTGCTACCACTTTCTATCCAACTCCTTCAACTGTCAAACCCCAGTTGTCTTCCTCACTGACAGCTAACTCCTGACTGGCTAGAAACTCTAGCCGATCAAAGTCTGCTATCAGCCAGACCAAGGCCAGAATTAACCTCTAGAAAAAGAGGTGTCAGAACTCACCATGAACGCCTCCCTTGTTCTCTTATAATGGCAATGGCACCCACCTGAGAGGTGCTGGAACTGAGTTCTGGAGAGTTCCGGCTGAAAAAATGTCCTGAGTCTCACACCGAATAAGGTCTGCTGTTGTACTTCCAACACCTATTACACTTTCTGCTTTGTTTGTTTTGCTTTAGTCTACATCTCTCCTGCATCACCCCATTATTTTACCTCAATTTATTCTTTTGAACTGTGAAGAGATGGGGAACGATGTGGTACCTTTTAGAAAACCCTGTCCTTGGCAAGTAATGATTTCAAAAATGTACCAAACTTTTCTCCGTTGTTGAAAGGTGGCTCTAAACATCATAGCAGTGTACACTCAACATTGTACCAAGCACTTTAAATGAAGTGCATTTGAATTCTCAGCAGGAGAGAGATTGGTATAAGTGGTTCAGAAAAGTTAATGACTTTGAGCCTTATGTGCTAATTAATGCTGATAAATTCATTTTTCTGTACTGGAAGATTGGTATGAAACTGGTTTGCAGTGACCTACAGGATGGAAATAGTTGGGACTTTCAGTGTGCTCTAGGGCCTTAAATAAACGCAATCACCCATGAATGTGTGAAATGTTTAAAACATGCATTGGCTTTCTAAGAGTATCCATGCTGAATATTAAAACGCAGAAGTTACTGATGATGCTCGCTAGAAATGCATTTAATTCTCTGCTGCGTCTTAAGGGAAGGGGGAAGGGACACTCATACCACATTCCTAAAATGACCAGTTAATGAAAGAAACAAAAGCCACACAGAGAATAAATATAAGAAGCACTAGGTTAACTGGAATACAATAGTAGGCTTTGAAAGGCCCTACTTTTGTGCCAACTACTATTTATTATGGACTGTGCTGACCCAGAGGGCTTACAGCATGAGTTGGACGTTCTCGGCAGCATTTAACCCTAATATTAAGTAGCAGCAGTAGGAGGGCCTATCTTTTGTTTTTAAGAAACCTTTTTAAGCCACCTCCTACCCACCCCAATTTAAAACCCATTCTTTAAAAGAACACACACACACACACACACACACACACACACACACACACAGTGTATTGGGTTATTATGCAAATACTGACCTCACTGGGGATGGAAAGCAAATCATCAGGAAGTGTATGATAATGTATCCTTCTAACAGGCCTGCATTCAGACAGAAGGAGGTCATTGCAATCTACTGCACAGCATGGCCAGTCCTGGTTGTCACAAATCATAGCACTGCCCTGGATTCTCATAACTTAGGACACTTTTTCTGAGAGGTTCTTGATGCCTTTGCTTCCAGGGAGGGGGTGGGTGGGACTTGTGACCTTTCAAATGTTGTTGGATTCCAAATCCCATCAACCTCAGCTAGCAAGGCATGTTGGAAGTTGTAGTCCAGGAACCTTGGGAGAGCCACTGATTCCCCACCCTTGTTGTACATACATGTGAATGGTCGTATGTCTGCATACTTTCCAACATTTCTCCGATGAAAATAGGGGCATCCCATTCCACAATGATAATTTTACTATTTATACCCCACGCACCTTACTGGGTTGCCCAAGGCACTCTGGGCAGCTTCCAGCATATATGAAAACATAATAAAAACATTAAACATTTAAAAAACATCCCTATATAGGATTGCCTTCAGACAGTTTGGGGGTTAGATAACTCCATACCCTACAACATTTCTCCAATGAAAACAGGGACGTCCTAAGGAAAAGTGGGACATTCCAGATTCAAATCAGAAACCAAGATGGCTTCTCTAAATCAGGGACGTCCCTGGAAAATAGGGACACTTGGAGGGTCTGTGTCTGCCTACAGTGTGGATTACTACATTGCTCAAAAAAGGCTGTAAAGCATGGGAGAATGGGGGTGAAGTTAAGTTGGGGAAGGGATTTAAGTCAATTGCAAAGAGTCTGGGCATTCTTCTGTTCTGGTGCTGGGAACCTGCATCTTAGCAAAGGCTGCATTACTTTATTTTATTTTTTAGAAAAGCTTAATAGCCTTTGCAACTGGAAATTATTCTTATATGCTTGGGAAAAAATACTGTAAATCATGTATATCTGGTATAGGTTTCAAGGGTCATAAAACCTGTAATTAGTTTATTTCTGCACCTATGAATGGTGAAGCCCATTAGGATTTAAAACTGGGAAGTATTAAGACTGGTCAAACGTAAAATGGAGGCCTTGCATAAGCAAAATGAAAACAGTATACTAGGATAAAATCAGTGATGTGTTTGATTAAACTAGTTGCATTAAGGGCACACATCAAATTTATTTAAAGCCCAGAGGTAACGCTACTTATTTGAATACCAAGAAACATTACACTGTCTGATATGAAAGAGGGTAAATTCTAACAGAAATGTGATATGTGGTGAATGTAAAAGCTCTGAATTAATTTACTGAACTAAATAATTGGGTGCAAACAAAGATGCATCAGAAGAAAGTTAAAGAATTTCCAGAAAACATGTAACTTATAAAAGAGCTTGCTAGGGCTATGAGAAATCAGGATATGAAAAACATTGTTACTGTAATTCCTTCAATTGAGCAGATTCAGACATGTTTATCATTTTCCATGGGAGGGACTGCAGTGGAAAATGTCTCAGTTTATGCCTGGAAGCTCTAACATCTTTCTCTCTCTAAAGGGATGGAGAGAGAGAGAGAGAGAGAGTGCTCTGCCAAGACCTTGGCAAGTTATTGCCAGCTTGAGTTGATGAGACTGACTAGGATGTACCAATAGCTTAAATTTTGTATAAGACAGCTTCAGGTGGTCGTATGTCCATGCTGTTTGGTGGACAGTGGCGTAGCGTGGGTTGTCAGCACCCAGGGCAACGCAAGTAATTTGCACCCCCTAACCCGTGGATTTGCGCCCCCTAACCCTAACCCCCAGATGTTGCGCCTGGTGCGGCCGCCCCCCCCCTGCACACACACCCCCGCTACGCCACTGTTGGTGGATATTCTTTCATATTTTTGAACAAGCCAGCTGCCCCATTAGGCAGAGTGAGGAGGATAGTTATGTGTCTGGCTAGTCTGGTATCTCCACATTCTTGCTACAGACCATATGCATGACAAGAGCTTGCAGGAGTGAAAATAATCCACATTGCCAGAATGAACTGGTATTTTGTGGCAAGTGTGACTTGTTGTGTTGCACAGCATTTAATTTAAATGATTGCTGTTATCCTCCTGATGACAAAACGGATAGAATATAAATTCTCCACTAAGAAATGTTGCTGGGTGTGTGTGTGTAAATATTCCCCTCTAAAAAGCTGTAACATCAATCATACACGGTGGCAATAACCACCAAGCAGGTCAGGCTTCAAAATCTTGTAGCAAATGTGACTGGAAAACAAGAAGAAAAATGGAAAACTAGCCAGCCAAATCACACCCCTGTCCCATTATCCTACTCTCTTAATAGTTGGCTTGGGTAGCGACAGAAACGGCATCTAAACGGAATCCTGGAATTAGCAGAAACCTAAATGGAAAGAAAAACTTAGAATTTAAACATGGGGGGGGGGGAATGAACCTCAAAGCCCCAATGAGATTGAGCACGCTCAGTTGCTACTAGGAACAGGGGAGAAATGTTTTAATGTTTTGACCATATATTGTTCATTTGTAGGCTGTGCACTGCTTGTTATGGGCATACGTCTGTCTCAGGAGACAATGGAGGAGTGTACCTTTGGGGGTAAAGTTAAATCGTTGGAGAGTTACAGCTTCTGTTGTGGCCGTAGAGACTGATACAGGAAGAGTTATATTTTATTGCAGGTGGGGCAGATGAAGGCAACCAGTTTTGCTGCTACAGGTGCACCTGGACATTTCTTCTCTCTACGCTCCTCCTCTGGTCACTGCTGTTGATACATGACCTGGCTATGAGATCTTAGAGCTAGTAACTGAATAAAATGGCATCCTATCCCCAAACCCTAGGCAGTGTATCTATTCAGAATGCCAACTTGCCAAGATGAAGCCACTTAAAGAACAATATTTCATGACACGGTTTAATTACTTTACAGCAGAGTGCTGCAAGGAGCAGTAGAAATGCAGATTAAATTCTTCAGCTGATCTCTTGCAAACAGTGAGACATTTCTCTCTCTGCCAACTTTCAGGGACATAAATATATGATAGTCTCAGAGGTTCAACAATCACATCAGGCTAGATAAAATCAGGAGATTGACTTTGTTGTGGTATCTGTCTCCAGTGCTAACTCAATTTTGGTTTCTGTATTTCTAGCCAATAAAACAATAATGTTATCAAGCTTTCGACAGAATGCTGCTGATTGAAATATGGAGCTCCTTCCAATGGCTTTTGCCCAGGTGTCATTGGCATGGACAGATAAATTCTACAGCTAGCTTAGAGATACTGAATAATTAACAGATATTGCTATCGTGGTGCAAAGATTCTAAACTTGGAGCACCTATGTCTCCACGCTAGTAAGAGTGCAAAATCCAGGCCTGCATTCTTAAGTGAGGTGTAAACAACATAAACAAGTATTGAGATGCTGTAGAAGGGACTGAAAGTGTGCGTGAGAGAGTCTGAAGCTTTACACCTTTCTCCCAAAGCAAAATAAAGTTTGTGATTAAAATGGAAGCCAACCATAAAGTTTTGTCCTTTGGTTCGTAATACTCTAAGCAAAAGAAAATTGTTTAGAAGCAAAGCCAGCACTGGAGAGCAAGGCCCCACACCAATAATAAGACCAATAAATATTAATGGATAAAGAATTAGATTTAGAATGTGAGCCCAACAGTAGAGACATGTTTCAAAAAGCCGTGTGTATGTGTTTATACTGTATGAATGCAGATATTTAAAGAGAGGGGTATGGTGAGGGGAGTGAGACTGTAGCATGTGTTTACTGCTTACATTGTGCGGTGGTTAAGGTGGGTGCCTTAACCTGCAATTTTGGGGCTTTCTGATGCAGTGAGTAAATTTATAAGCACTTTAACGCTTCTCTTAAACTGACCATGATTTTGGGTGCTGCATACATTCATTGTTGTGTTCAATTAACTATAGGCTAGTGTCAGAATAAATAATAGGTTTCCAAGGTTCTTAAATAATTGTTTCCATTTAGTTCCAGCCAGAATTTCCCATTTAAATATTTGAAGATCTTACTGATGCTATTGATTTTCCAGGAGCTCAGATTATCGGTGCTTGTTGTGAAGAGCTGAGTGGGATTGGGAAGGTGGAGTCACAGTGGCTGCTGGGTAAAGGTAAAGGTAAAGGACCCCTGACAGTTAAGTCCAGTCACGAACGACTCTGGGGTTGCGGTGCTCATCTCACTTTACTGGCCGAGGGAGCCGACATTTGTCTGCAGAGTTTTTCTGGGTCATGTGGCCAGCATAACTAAGCCACTTCTGGCGAACCAGAGCAGTGCATGGAAACGCCGTTTACCTTCCCACCGGAGCGGTACCTATTTATCTACTTGTACTTCGATGTGCTTTCGAACTGCTAGGTTGGCAGGAGCAGGGACCGAGCAAAGGGAGCTCACCCCATTGCGGGGATTTGAACCACCGACCTTCCGATTGGCAAGCCCTAGGCTCAGTGGTTTAGACCACAGCGCCACCCGCATCTCAAAATAAAAAGAGTATTCAACTTTTTTCCCCAATTGCAAGATAAATACTGTTGAGAATGAGGCACGTCAAGGATGAACTCAGCAGAAAACTGATTGGCTGAATCATCTGTGTTTTCCAGTAATTTACAGTACAAAATGAACACTTCTTGCCATCCTATACATGTCTATTTGAAGGGAACCCCACTGAATTTGATAGGACTTAATCTCAGGTAAGTGTGTAGAAGACTTCAGGCAACATCCACTGAAGTATAGTGCTCTGTTAGATTTGTGGTATAATTTTTTTTTGAAGGATTTCTGCCATTATTAGGAACATAAGGAGCTGCCTTATACTGAGTCAGACAACTGGCCAATCTAACCCAGTGTAGTCTACACTGAGTGGCAGTAGCTCTCCAGGATTTCTGGCAGGAGGAATTTCCATCCCTACCTTCAGATTCCTGGGGTTGACCTGGGCCCTTCTATTTGCAAAGCAGATGCTCTTCCACTGAGATACAGCGCTTCAAAGATGGGTATTTGAGCATCTCATATAAGTGCAGAGAGCTTATGTAAGTGGTGATCTTAACTGCAGAATTAAGTGGCTATAAACTGAGGCACAATACACATTTTGATACTCTTAAGTGGTTTGTGGAAGGAAATATGATATCTATTCAAAGCAGTGGATAATCTAGATATAGACGTGGATGTGTGCCTTGCATTGTTAAGCCAAGTGGGAATGGAAGAGCTGATTAGAGTTACTGTTTCAGAGGATAACTATATAAGGTTCTTTTCTGTGCCAAGGGGAAAAAAACCCCCTTCTTAATCAATGAACAATTCAAGTGGAGGTGCCTGTCAGAATGGAACTATAAGAGATATGGTAGATTTATATTCAGGGCATGATGAGCCGTTCAGCAGGTAGCTCTTTGTTTAGAAACGGGGAAGATCCCATAGAAAACAACATAATGTGTTTTGTAAAATATTGATTGACATTGTGAACTAAATTAGAGACTGGCAGAACCAGTTCAGAAATCAGAAGAGGAGCGATATATGATACACACATAACAACAGCAGCTCCCTGATGTTGCCGCTTTGTCAGGTGATTTTGTAAGCCTGATGCCGATAAAAAGAGAATGTCTGCAGACTAAGACAGTCAAAGAATGAGAGAGAGGCTGGGTGTTCTGCTTAAACTGAAGCTGGGTTGCACAAACCTTGCGATCCATAAAAGTAGGAACGGAGACTTATCCTGAGCCAAACTATTGTCAGTATACTGTTGACATTGACTGGCTGTGGTTTTCCAGAGTTTCAGATAGCGAGTCTTTTCTTTTTAAAAGTAATTTTTATTTGCATTTTTACATACAGTTCAAAAAAGAATAAGTAAAGAATAAAAAGGGGGGGGAATAAAAGCAAAACTATGACAAACACCTAAGGGCTTTCCTCCCCTTCGTCTCCTTCTCTGGTATCTTTTCTTTTCCCTCTGTTCCACATATTCTAAGTTACCAAGTTCTGCTCTTCTTACTAATGATCTCCATCTTTTCCAGCCCTAACTGCAAATGGCAGGGATCGATCTTGGGTTTCTCTGCATTCAAGGAAGTGTTCTACCACTGAGCCACAGTGTTTCCTGAAACCAGATGCAGCTCACTGGCCATGACTTGTGCTCTTCAGATGCATGACAACCACATTTCCTTCTATACAAATAGCAAAAAAACCCAAGAGTTTTAGGGTTGCCATACATGGCAAGAGATGTGTTTTGTTTACCCATTAAGCTATTCCTTTCCCTGCCATCACCACCACTCCACTTCCCAATATTCCAAAGGATACTTGAGCTCTGAAATGGTGATACGTTGGTGGATCAGGCAATGATCATTCACTGTCTGGAATGGAACCATTTAGAATGCATATGAAGCTGCCTTAGCCTGAATCTATCCCACACTTGCCTGTTGTGATTAACAGAGATTGCTGGAGGTCTCAGACACAGGTTTTCCCTAGCTCTGCTACATGAGTTTGGACCAGAAACTTCTCCAATGCATGTGCTTTACCACTGATCCTGGCCTCCACTGCATTTCTAACTACAGTACTATGTTCTACCTATAATTCCTTCCACCTTGGCTGTCTTTCATATGGATGGGAACTATAATATCCTTAAGCACACATTGTTAGAGGTTCACAAGCAGAGACCATTTTGTTTCCAAGCTTTCACCCTGTGCTGTTTAATGCACAGAACTGGCAGGTCCCACCAAAGGGTAGTCAACACCTCCTGCGAAACAATAATGCAAAGGCAACAGTCCAGGCTTGGAGATGAGATGAGGTGGGCACAGATCTGGTCTTACCCATCCACACTTATCTGAGTCTCTATGCCAAACCCTTAATTCTTTAGGGCTGAATCTGTTAAGATGTCAGGGGTTATCAGCTCAGTATTGGGGCTCCTGTGAATTTCAGAGTCAAGTAGATAAGGCCGTACAATTCGGTCTCGTATTGTTGTTGATGGCACCTGTATTTATTCATAAAATTTCTCTTACCTGCCCTTCACCATTAGGTTCTCAGGGCAAGGAACAAATATAATCATATTATGAAGACAGTTTATGCAATCATAAAAACCATAAAAATGAATTATATACAAAAAGCAGCACAGTATAGGTTTTTTTAAAAAAACAAAACCCCAAAAGGGGTGAGCCTCAGAAAAACACCTTAACTTCGGAGACCAGGGTAAAAAAGTGTGTCTTCAGCAGAAGCTGAATAATGATGATGCCACACACACCTTTAATGACAGGGGCAATATGTCCTGTTTCACTGCTTGAGGCAAAATGGGAAGTGCTGCCTTGCCCTGTCACTGCCCCAAAGCATCCCTACCAAGTTGTGCAGCAGCGGCGGGTTCCAGCAAGATATCACAAGATCTCACTAAAATCTCGTGAGATCTTGTGCACTCTGTGAGATCTTGCAATATTTCAGGGTGCTATTCTCTGCTGCTTCTCTGCAGGCAGTGCAGGCAGAGGGGCAGGTGGGGTGCCAGCTTCACCCCATCTCATGGACCACTAGGTGATGCTGTTTACAAGCTTGTGCACAGGATGTGTGTGTCCCTAATCCTTTATCTACCTGTCTCTCTGTTCTTGCTATGCTTAATGGTGAATATATCAGCACTGACTAGAATATCAATTTCAAATTATTAAAATGTGTGCATTCCTAAACAACCAAGCAAGTGCAAAGTGCAATCAAATATATCACAAAAAGACACTTTCACTTAATTGACACAAGCAGCATAGCTTAAATTATTTATGATGCTCCACAATGTACTAATTCATGTCCTGTAACGTATCTTAAATAATAATGAAGTCTTCAGCTTGATTATAGCTTCTTGCTGTTGAATTTCTGCTATGAAGTGAAAAGATCACTGCATTATAATTAACCTTTTTCTTTTTGATCATAAACTCCAGCAGGTTTCTGTTCTTTTTGGTGTGTTCTTTCATTTCATTCCTACCTTTCTTATGTACACCAGTCTACTGAAGCACATTTCTCCCCGATGAAGATTATTTCCACACCCCACTTGCACAATCACCCTCTCCTTTGTTCCTCTCCTTCCAGCTCAGCTCCTTATTTCTTAAATTGAACTACAAATTTACTATAGACTTGGAAATTCCTTACAGTTTGGTTATTATATTTTCAATAGCTGAACTGGTTCCCCCCGCATTTGTTAATTTATTTTTGGTGTGCTTCTGTAACCTCTGAGCAAATTGGTTCTGTTTGTAACATCTGCTCCTTCTTACTCCTTTGTCCTAACTTGACTGTGGACAAAAACAACATTGGCGTGTAACAGCTTTCTATGTGTTTTAAGCTTTGTTCTCATCTCCTGGTTGCAAACAAGATCTATTTTTGATCACTCACTTCTGTTATGCTGTTGATGATGATTAATTCATTTTCCTCATAAAAGTGAGACAAAGCAACTTAAAAATACTATATATACAATAAAACCAACTACAACAAACAGAACTGATAAAAACCTAAAGAACAGGTCTTCTAAATCCTGCCCCACTAAAAGAGGCCATGAGTATTTGAAACCCTCCAAATTAAGTGTTGATAGCCTGGCTGAAAAGGACAAACTTTGCATGGCACCTAAAACTAAAGATGGTGCCAAGTAAACCTCACTGGGGACAGCATTCCACAAGATGGGTGCCACCACTGAAAAGGCCCATTCATGTTTTGCCATCCTCTGGACCTCCCATGGAGAGGACACATGGAGAAGGGCCTGAGATTACAGTCACAAGGTCTGGCTCAGTTCAAGCAGGAGGAAGCGGTACTTGAGACACTGGGAGTGGTTTTAAGGGGTGATTGGTTCTGCTGAAGTTATTGCTGTATGTAATCCCAGTATGAGTGGCGAAAGACTCCAGGATTCCTGTGCTTTACTATAGGTTTGGTTTCCTTGGAATGAAGGCCAGCAGAGATTGTGGTTTCTTTAGGATGTATTGTTTTATGCACATATGTACCCGAGCCTAGGAGCAAGGTGCTCACAGCATTAATACACCCATAAATCTTGCTTCCCCATTAGGCTTCCAGAGTTCGGCTTGGGTTCAGTACACAGCAGGATATGCCTCTGTGTCTCCAGCTTCCAGCTCCAACCAGAACTCACGAATAGGTATGACTGCAGGTGTCATCTTTGTATAGATGTATCATTGGGACAGGAGCAATGAGTGTCCTGGGCTCTCCTGTGACACACTGAGAGCAGTTTTATTTTTCCATGCTGAGCAAAGGCCTAGGTGTAGGTACAACCCATGAACGTAACAGAGCTGAATAAGCTACAGCAAGAGGATGGAAACTGATGTAGCTATTCCTTTTTCTGCATATGATTCTTTCCTGTCTACCCACAAACTACACATCTCCATCTCTCTCTCTTCTCAATATCAGGCATTTTCTATTAGAAAATGGGTCATGGAATATATGCATATTTTCATATAGATACATGATGTTAGGAAAGTTGTTTTCAATCATATATGGAATGTTTTGGTGAGGGAGAAGGGGGGGAGAAATCAATTAATGCAGAGCAGTATTCCATAAACAGTGGGAATTTGGGGGCAAATAGTAAAAAAATATTAAGGTTACTATAGATTGTGCTCTTCAAAGTAATGTGTAATCCGTCGATACCATAATCCTAAATTATTTAGTAAATACACAAAGATAGATCAAAACATTTGATAATACCAGAAGCTCAGCAGTGGGTAAAATTGATTGCATGCACTTTGAGCATGAATAAAAGACTTTATGATTTATTGACACTCTGTAGATTAATCTGAGGCCACACAGAGCAGTAAAGCAGAGTAGTAAGTTTGATTTGTAGGAATTTTAAGAACAATCTGACAGCGAGGAAAAAGAAAAATTTGATAGTGCATCATGACACAACAGTTTTCCTTCTCAACTCACAGAGATTTTACAAAAAGGCAACACAGAAATAATGGGGGTTGTTTTGTGATTAATCCTTTAATGCTATTCCACTGTAGTTGTACTATTGAGTTTAATTAGTAGAATGGAACATTAACACCTGATGTATACGACTGAAAAATCAATAGCCTACATATGCTAGGTTTCACTGTTAAACTAATAATCATGAGATGGTAATTAATGTATGCAGCTACAAATTGGTCATTCATCACTGATTTCTTTCAATTCAGAATCCCAGATGTTTCTCCTGCTCCTCCTAATTTTATAAACTCTAAGAGTTATTTTTTCTTAATATGCATGATCTAAATAAATGGAAACAATGAATACATCATAAACTAAATTTAATTCTGGAAAATCCTCTTTTTTTGATAATTTTTTTTATTGAACGTTTCCCATCTGCTCTACATCACCATAAAAACCTACCAAACATATACACTGACACGCAATGACGTTTTATTTCAATTTTTGATGTGAGAATTGAATTTTGATAGTGGGCATGCAATTGTAGTTAGCAAAATTAATGGAGAACAGGTCTCAACCATGATGACCAAATGGACTCCCAGGATTCAGAAGTAATATACAATTGAATATCAGTTGCTTTCTCACCAGATGTGGAATCTCATCAGCCCCAGCTAGTATAGTTAATGGTCAGATATATGATCAGTAGTTAGCTGTAATCTAAAACATCTGGAGGACTCTAGATTGGGGAAAGCTGGACTGTTGTCTTTTTGCCCTGCTTGTGAGATTCTCATGGGGTTCTAGTTAGCTATTTTGGGGAGCAGGGTGCTAGTCTAATAGACCCTTGGTCTGATCCAGCAAGATTCTTCTTGTAAAGTTATTCATATCTTGAGTCATTTTAATTATTTCATAAAATTTATACACCACTTAATTATTTTTTAAAAACCCTCAAAGCAATTTACAAAAATATTTCAAAAATAAAATCAATAAAACATATAACTGCACTTTAAAACATACAGCAGTTAAAATACTGAATTGCAAGTGCACCCTTTCTTCTCAGAGCATGACAATCCCATTTATTTCAACCTAGTCCAAATTCAACCTATATAAATCAACAATGCTTATCAATAGAATTGGCTAGATGAGGGAAAGAACAGAAGGGAAGGCTTGCAAGAAATCATAACTTTAAATTGAGGTACCACCCGTATTTTAATTGCCACAGTGTTCATTCATGGGTTTATGTATTCAGCAAACAAGAGTGCAGATTAGTCAGGACCCTGAAGGGAGAGCAATTACCTAGCTTCTTGTGGAATCACTCTACCAGGATATATTCAGGAGAAGAAGAGGCTAAGCAGAGGCCCCTACACCAGAGCTTTCCGAACTTCTCATGTTGAGGACACACTTTTTAGACATGCATCATTTTGCAACACCGTAATTCAGTTTTACTAGCAAACTGGAAGTTAAACTAACCCCCTTCCAGCCCCGGGAGCTTTCGCACGACACACCTACACGCTGCAGCTTACACAGTAAGGTTTCACGGCACACAGTTTGGAAAGCTCTGCCCTAAACAAATCCAGAGTGGAGTTCCTAAGACAGTGCGATAGCTTCTTGTACACCTCCTTCCAGCAACTCCGGCAGCCAAGCTGGT
Organism: Podarcis liolepis; assembly: GCF_965112155.1. Lineage (NCBI taxonomy): Eukaryota > Metazoa > Chordata > Lepidosauria > Squamata > Lacertidae > Podarcis > Podarcis liolepis. The sequence goes on from NC_139557.1 coordinate 36,122,209, forward strand.
GCCAAACATTGCTCTGCTTTCCAGTAAGGCTGAGGGTGGGGGGGTGTTGTTTGAGCAGCCCAGGACCTCCATACACACTGCCCAGACTTGTGCATCAGGGAGGTCACTTTGGTGCTGCTAATGCCATGGTTTGACTTCACTCCTGGAAGCACACTGCATTCTCTCTCGAGACAGATGGATACCACCACCATCAACTCTACCAGAAGTAAGTGGAGCCACATGATGTTATGATGACTGCCCATTTAAGAGCCTTTCTCAAGCTTCACTGCAGAGTCAGGAGGTGGTTATGAGATTGCCATTGTCATCCACTGCTGAGAAATCCATGAGTGCTCTCAAATTTTCTCATTCATTCTGTTCTGTAGCCATCCTCTATGCCAAGGGTGGCAATGTGTTGTTGTCTAGAAGTTATGGAGTGCAACTCTCATCATCTCCTGCCATTAGTTATTCTAGGTGGGACTAATGGGAGTTGTAGTCCCACACATCTGGAGGACATTATGTTGGTTACTTCTGCTCTACCTCTTCCCATGCTGGTCACCCAAGCCTAAAAGATCACATGTGAGTATGTTGGGGGAGCAGAATCACAATGAACGAAAATGAATCAGGAGTAGACATACAACTGTGCATACAGCAAATAATTCACCAATGGAGGCAGGGTTAAAGAACAATCAGGAGCTGGGCAAGCTCTGATTGGTCGGAGCCTGGTTTTAATGTAAAAGGGATAGAGAAAAAGAACTGCCCCCAAAATATGCAGATATTATTGTGAAAAATAAGGAAAGAATGAATAAGGAAAAGTGTGTGTGTGTGTGTGTGTGTGTGTGTGTGTGTGTGTGTTGGGCGGCGGTGGGGAACCAGTTCAAGAAGAAGAAGGGTTTGGATTTGATATCCCGCCTTTTACTCCCTTTAAGGAGTCTCAAAGCGGCTAACATTCTCCTTTCCCTTCCTCCCCCACAACGAACACTCTGTGAGGTGAGTGGAGCTGAGAGACTTCAAAGAAGTGTGACTAGCCCAAGGTCACCCAGCAGCTGCATGTGGAGGAGCGGAGACGCGAACCCGGTTCCCCAGATTACGAGACTACCGTTCTTAACCACTACAGCACACTGGCTCTCATCTAGCCATGAACATGAGAGCAGAGCAGACAATGCCAGGAGGTTGAGATTGATGCCATGCTTATTAGAAACTTTTAACACCACATCAAGGTCAGGATGGAGAAAGGGAGAGTGCAATAGTCTGGAAAGCAGAGATAATTGACCGCACATAATTAGGCAGCTTAAGTACTTTGAAGAGAGTGCAGTCAAAACAGAAACCAATCAAGAAGTTAATTTATAGGAGGGAAAGTGATTAGGTATATTGGATGATTTTTTTCCATGCATCTGAGAAATAAGGAACACTGGAGAGGTTTCCTGTGATTAAGTGACCTAGATGAAATTGGGATGACTACCTTTCTTGCGAACGTATCTTGAAAAACAGACAATTCGGCAACGTTCAATGTATGTTGATTGTCTTCATGGACTGCAATGCATCGGCCTTTACTGCAAATTGATCAACCCCCAAAGTATGACATTTAGTTTAACATTGTGGAAATACAATGAGTCTCTTTGCCATGTTTTCAGTAAATGAAGAACAAGAAAACAGTTTTGTTGATGGGCTTAGGAAACATAGTAAATGCCAACTGTGGCTTCTCTGAACTTTTCATTGTTCACAATTCTTTCTTTTACTTTTTTTTCTTTTTTGTCTGCCAAAATGCATCCTGCTCAGAACTTACATCAGGAAAATTAATCTGAACATCTTCAGCAGAGGACTCTATTATTTATTTTCATAGGGAAGAGCAATTGACCACATATTTCCCATTATAGATGACCTAGAACAGCAGAAATACACAAGGCACTGATACACAGTTAGCGCTCACCAGTCTAGTACTGCTGCTTTGCAATGCCGGGTCAGTTCACAATAGGTCCTTGCTCATCCGTTATTTGATCTTGGATGATGTACATTACTGAGACCTGGATGAATGAGCAGGGTGGAACCCTGCCCACCTGCATACTCAGTACCACAACCAACATAGATGATGAGTTGGGGAGAGGGCATTGCTTTGGTCCATGAGGATTCCATCTCCCTCTCTAGGAAACATGTATGATATATTTTTCAAGTTACCTTACATTCAGCTCCACCTCCCTGTTCTGTGTCTGCGTCTCAAATGCATTGTGTTCAGTTCCATTGCAGCTGATAAATCAGGTTCTTATGAAAGCTTGTGCAGCAATAAATTTGTTAGTCCTTAAGGTGCTTTAGGACTTTGGCATCCAATCCACCAATTAATCACACCATTGCCACCTTGTCTGCACTGTTTTTAAACATAATACAACTAGTCTGAGGCTAATTATAGGCCAATACAGTATTATTTGCACAACTCTTTTTAAAATCTTAATCAGGCAGGACTTGCATTTCCAAAGTAGCATACATAATGGGATAAAATTCACAATTGTATAGATCAGCTGTGACAAAAATGCCCAAAGAATGGCTAGAACTGCAGCTTTTTATGAGAAGGACTAGATATTCTTCTAGTCTTATTCTGGGATTTCTCAAAGCCACACATTCTTAATGAGCCATTCTTTGATTTATCAGAATCAAAATTTGATAGTGTGTTGTTTTCGAAAGGCGTGGTTTATTATTTTGCTAATGTGTGCTGTTAGCCAGAGAGTCTTCCATAAGGAAGTTAACATGGCTTGTACTAATAGTCAGAAACAGTTGTTGGTTTTAATTTATATTAATGGTTTGACAGTCAAGAAGGTAGATAAACTGCAAATAAGAGAAAGAAACTAATTTTAATTTTGTCTTCTGCTAAAGTCTTCTTGATAAAGACAACTTCGTTGCCTACATAAACTCGAGGAAGTGCTCATCCCTCTACTGCCATTTAAAGTTTTAGTTGTAAGAATTAGCACTTCCATCCATACAAGTCTGCATTGTTGCAATACGGTTTTAATTTGGAAGCAGATGACCATTATTTCATTGTAAGCCTTTCCACAGATTTATGGAGTAATAAACCTGATGCAGCTTTAGGAATCCTTTCAAAAGAGAAAAATGGGGAACGTTAGCAAAAATGCTTTGAATAAGTGGTTTCGGATACTGCTATGTTTGTTTCGAATACATGGGATCCGGAAGCTTGTATCAGCATACTGCCTCTGTATGTGTCTGTAGCTTAGGGCTGTCCAACGTTGTGTGTTCTTGGAGACAGTCTATTCACCAGACAATGCTTAGTGGCCTGAAAATTGTGTTTTGCTGCACCACTTGAACCCCATAGGTAAACTGGGCTTTATAATAAAGTTCTGAAGTAGTTATCAAATGAAAGGATACACAGAAACTCCAAATAAAGATTAGTTTTATGTTGTAGTTTGTACTGGCCTACCAGGGAGGGGGGCATGTGTAAGATACAGAGCAGCACAGTGTGTATTACCGTATTTGTCTGTGTTTTGTCTCTGTTGTGATATCTTACGATGGTTTAAAACATGTCTTTAATGTTAAAGATTTAGGCATGGTAATTAAGAGATGCAAGGTAGCTGCCAACCTCTGAACAGAATGCACAGTAAATCTTGGGGAAATACATCACATATCCCCAAAATCTATCAGCAGGAGAACCTGATTTTCCTTCTCTGCACCCTTTTTTCTATCTTATTCAGCTTAGAAGGCTATTACAAACCCAGTGTGAAATCTTGACAACCATCATTTCCCTCTTGGTTTTAAAACAGTTATGTATACCGGGTAGTAAAACAAAACAAAATAATGTTTTACCCACTATAATGTTTATATATATATATTTTCCTGTATTGTTTCAGCTGCACTGTCAACATCTATACTCTTATCTGATTACGTAAAATGTATGGAAGGGACAGCAGTCAATAGCATTGGAAAATCGCAATGCCTAGTGGGCTTTATGATTTTTAGAAACAAGATAAAAGCTTTATGACTCAAAGAAAGCAATCAAATGGTTTTCGGTAGCCACAAGCATCATATTTACTTAAAGGATTGTGACTATAAAAGCAAATATCTCTTACAGGAAGCCAGGACAAAAGCTGTCAGGGAACAGGGTAGTAAATAGCTCTGAAATTGTTTTCTCTGCTTCATTTCAAAAGCTTAAGGCTAAGAATGTTTGACCTTTTACAAATGGAATGCTTTCCTCCAGGTCACGGGGCTCTGCTGAATGCTGATGGTGATGGGGAACTTGATGCAATCATTTTGAATGGTAAAAGTCTTGGGGGCTGGTGAAGTCTCTCCTGCATCAGGAATGTTTCTAATCTACTGACATTTGCCCATTCCATTTTAGGACTTCTTATTTTCCCTCAGCTATTCACTTTGTGCTGCCGATATTTATTATTAGCAAAAAGGGCATATGAAATGGTGTAATTGTTCAGAAATTGCTTTGAAGGTTTAAATAACTCAAGAAGGGTTAGGTCCAACACAAGTCTTTCCCTACCTGGAAACTTTCCACAATCAGAAAATAACTCTTTTAGAAAATGAAAAAAAAAACAGGGCAAACCCTCCCCTCACTATTGATTCCATTTGAAACACCCATTTTCAAACTTGTTCTGTGTTGTGGAAAGAGTAACCCATGACCACATGAGCCATGCCTTCACCATACAATTTTTGTGGGGACAAATTAGCTCAGGGTGATCTTTTTCACTAGATGAGGGTAACCTCCATTTCACCTTTAATAACCATGAGAATAACCTGGCTTTAGTGGAATAACAGATCTGTGGACCAATCAGTCTGATCAGAGCCAGATGTTTCCAGCCTTCTTCACCTCCTCCTTCCTGTGATTTTTTTCAAGTAAATGACAACAAGCTAAATAAACCCAAGGCAAGTGGGTTGCTGGGTAAGAGGGAGGGCCAGGTAGAAGCTATCAAAGGCCCCACAGATCCCACTTGCTCCACCTGGGCCTCCATGGACAAAAATGGATTCCAGGTGCACCTCTAAACTGTGTGGCTGTTCCTTCTGGAGGAGTGGAGCCCCATCTAGAACAGTCAGAACCCCCAATTCTTTGAGCTGGAAACCATTCATCAATGGTGTTTCTGTCTGAGCAGGCTTCCATTTCAGTTTATTTGCCTTCATTAAGTTCATCCAGGCACTAGTTCAGCTTGGGCATGGCCTCTCCGGATGAAGATTTAGCGGAGAAATAGAGTTGTCATCAGCATACCTATGGCACTTTGCCCCATATTTTCTGATGACTGCTCCCAGTGGATTACACCAGTAGAGGCAATGTAAACAGGTGCATTTTAAGAAGCTGACAGAATGCTAATACAGATGGAGCCTTCCTATTTCAGCAGAGGGCGCATTCCATAACATCAGTGCCATCAGTGAAAAGGTCTGCTGTCATGTCACCAAAAGCTGGTAATCAGTAGACTAACTGGGTACTATTTGTTAATCGTAAACTTTCAACTAGAATTGTCACTCATAGATCCTCAAGGCAAGATTATGTTCCTAAAAGAATGGACTGATAAAGCACTGAAGCATTCAAGCAGGCCTTCACACATTTGGTTATATCAGTGTTTCCCAAATTTGGGTCTCTAGCGGCTTTTGGGCTACAATTCCCATCATCTCTGACCACAGGCCTCACTAGCTAGGGATGGTGGGAGTTGTAGTCCAAAAACAACTGGGAAACACGGGGTTATGTGCTTTAAAAAAACCAACAAACCCAAACAGACAGACATAGAGATTAATATCTTTGTTTCTGGAAATGTAACCTGTGACTTCAAGTGGCAGTACTAGATTCTGACCAGAACCTAATACATCAAACAGAAGTAAGCTAAAACATTTGGACTTGATGAGCACCCTCAAACTGCCATGTCCTGCAGTATTTTATATCACAGAGACCAGTTTAGATGAGTGATTTTGTAAGCTTGGTAGGTTGTGGTTCCAGAAAAGACTTTTAATTGGTGAAATAGACAAGAAGAACAGTATGCAAAAAAGAAAAGCAAAGGATGGCAAAAAAACAGTTTAGGAAAGCTATATGATACTGGGGTTCTTTCCCACTAAATGAGATACCACTGTAATAGTATGGCCTACACAGGAGGTCGGGAATGGAATTCAATTAGAAAATATTGAGAGAGCAATTTAAAAAATAGAAAGTTATTAGAAGCCTGCTGTGTGACATAACATAGTACAGCTTGGCATTCTCAGAAGCAATTCCAGAAATGGCAGTTATTTGCAAACTGCAGAAAGGGCGACTGTAGTGCATGACGACTATTATCAGAATCTTATTAAAATGCTTTTTGACAAATAACAGATCTGCAGACATATAGATAAAGTGCTACTGTTATTTGGAAAGGGTGACGCTGCTTTCATCTTTAACACTCCAGAGACCAAAGTTTTGGACCAGTGCCAAGTGGAATCCATACTTGCTGGATTGCCAGCAATAATCCCAATTATTTTGTGTGTTCTCTCAGCGGGAGATAATTAACGCTTCCAATAAACTGCAGGGCTCATGGAGGTAAGCTAGTAACTTCAAAATGGATTTGGTATGTCCACTTAGATCCACTGAGACTCTGGCCCAAATTATTCATTTAAATTATGTTTCTCCATAGTATTTTACTAATTATGCTGGCCTTCTTGGAAAGCAATGGATTGCCATACTTTACAAAGAAATCAAGAGGGCAATTCCTTCCTTTATTTCACAGTGCAGAATTCAATTTGAATCAAAAGCTATATTCACCCATGTATTTCAGTGGGTAGGGTAGCCAACCAAATTTGACCTTTTCAGTCAGTTTGGGTTAAATGAAAGCTGAACATTGCCATTAGCGGTAACCAGAAAGTCTCTAGGGTATTCTGCTACAGGTGTTACATTTTAAAGCAAACAAACCAATAATTTTAAAAACCACGAAAACACACACACACACACACACACACACACAGGCTATTTGCCTTGCTGGCAACATTATAGCAGGTTTGGGGTCTTACATGCGGGGTATGAATTACGGTAAATCTCAACTCTGGCAGATTGAAAAAGAACCTCTGAATTGGGAGGACATTCACATGAGAATGATTCCCATTTTATTTACGGTAAGTTCAGAAATGTAGATTATTAGTGGTCTAGAAGGCACCAACAGAAACCATTTCCAATGGACACCATCCAAGTTAAATCTGCCTAAACTTTTGACAACCAGATCCTAAAATGCAATGTTCTGTTTTATCGGCTTCCATTTTAAAACATAAAACATTATTTGGAGGAAGGGACAGACCTTGACAGCGCTCTTGCTATGCATCTCAGGCACGCCATTTTAATGAGGCTTATCTAACAAACTTCCCAGTAATTTTGAAGATGAACCTTGGTTAACTTTCCGTTCGTGTTTTATAGGCTTCAGTTAAGCCCCATTGAACCTGGCAGAGTTATCCTCCATACTTTATAGGAAAACTGTAGCACCTTTTCATAGGGGGAGTTACTTTTTTTTTCTACAGTGGTCCGTGGTAATATGCATTTACGATATGCTGCATAAAATGGCCTAATCAAGCAGAGTTCTCTTTCAGACATTGTCATTAAGAACCTCTGGTTATCATGAAGAGTGAGAAGGAAGGCAGAGTACAGGGTCCCTGTTTTACAGAAGCCGTCCTGGTTTCTGATTGGATCCCAGAATGTCCTGCTTTTCTTTTGTGGTTGTTTAGTCATTTAGTCGTGTCCCACTCTCTGTGGCCCCACAGACCAGAGCACGCCAGGCACTCTGGCCTTCCACTGCCTCCCGCAGTTTGGTCAAACTCATGTTGGTAGCTTCGAGAACACTGTCCAACCATCTCGTCCTCTGTCATCCCCTTCTCCTTGTGCCCTCAGTCTTTCCCAACATCAGGGTCTTTTCCAAGGAGTCTTCTCTTCTCATGAGGTGGCCAAAGTATTGGAGCCTCAGCTTCAGGATCTGTCCTTCCAGTGAGCTTTTATTTAGGACGGCCCTATTTTCATCAGAGAAACTTTAGAGGGCATGGATTTATGCAACTCCCGAGCCAAGGAGATACATCCTTTAGAAGACATCTGAAGGCAGCCCTGTATAGGGATGTTTTTTTAATGCTTTATGTTTTGTTGTGTTTTTATATATGTTGGAAGCTGCCCAGAGTGGCAGGGTATAAATAATAGCTGGATCAATGGTCTAACTCAGTATAAAGCAGCTTCCTATGGATAGCCTATCTTTTGAGTCCATACAGGTGACCATTATGTCACATGTTCTACCACCAGACTTAATCCACATAGGCTTTAGATGTATTCTGTGTATGTATAAATAATTATCTTTGGCCTTTGGGGTGGATGATGCAGATATCCACTCCACAATAAGAGCACTCAGCCTGCGATGGTTTGATCATCAATACCACCTTGCAGGCTGCAAAGAGAATTATATCATGTGCAGAGAAATCAAACACAGTTGTATTACTTATCCACACATTCTCAACCTGTGAAAAGTTGCCCGTTTTCTCTGGCTGCATCAACCTCCTGCCCTACGGGGAGCCAAGGGCGTGTGCCTTGAACCATGAAGCTTGTAAAATTGCATAATTGACTTACGCCTATGGTCCTCCCGCTGCTGGCCTTTCAGAATTATACCTTTCACCTGCAGCAGTCATAGGAATCTTTTTTCCTTACATGTGTCCTAGTAAAGAAATACCCAAAAAGTCTCTTTCTGTACTTGAAGGTTTAGCAACTTTCCACTATCATGCAGCTGCAGTGATTCAGACTAATAGGATTTAGCCTTCCTGGGAAATGGTAAAGGGACCAATTATAAAAAGCGTAGATGCCTCCCTATCAAGGGCTGTGTTTGTTCTCTTTGGCAGGTGCCACAGTTTAGACCCTATCTTGGCTGAGTCCAAAAGACCTGTGAGTCCTGGGTGAGTTTTCAACTCATTATAAACTGAAAGTTGGGGGTGGGGGAGAGAAACCATATATATATATACATTTGAAAAACAGAACAAGCAATGTCTGATCTTCTCCTCAGAGCTCCTTTCTATCAGAACCAGTTTTTACTCTGATTAGCAGAGCAGACAAAGAACGCCACTGACAGATACAAGGCACTTCAGCAAATTCTTCTCCGTTTTTCTCAGTGAGTAAAACGAAATGTGTTAGCGCTGAAGCAAGACACAATTCAGGGCACTAATAGAAGCCACAGATAGAGCAGTCCCCCATTTTTCAATCAAAGCCTTTTCTAGTCCTCCCTCATAATTTTTACACAATTTATAGCTTTTTAAAATAAAGTTTGGGCTGTTAAATAGGATTCACACACTCAGGAAGGGGTTCCAGTCTTAAACCAAGTCTGCCAAATTTGCTCATCGGTTTGATTTTTATTTTTTTAAGTCCTCACAAAAATCCATCAGCATTTTAGTGCTCAGTTTTCCTTTTAAAAAAAACCAAAACAATTTTTATATCCAAAATACCAAATTATATATATATTTCTGAAAGCAATTCTTCCTAACATGACACATTTTATAAGTTATTTTAGGCATACTCTCCCCTAATTATTCACATTTTTGTACACTTTTTTTAAAGAACTGTGCTATACAAATTTGTAAAAGTGTGCATTTACAAATTTCATAAATAATAAACGATAACCAGTTGAAGTCCCACTAGCAGCGGGTACAGTTTCCCAACACAACTATCCTTCTGAAGAAGACAATCAATTTAGTGGGACCTAAGTATTTCACAAATAACACTGAAGCAAGCCATTGTGTATCATTAGCTCCCCTCACCGCCACACCAACAACAGCTTTTTGTGTTGTTACCTGAAACCACCCTCGTCTTCCCGAGTGTCTGTAGAACCCCTATCTGGGTTGCTGTGTGGTTGTAGCTGGCGATCCAGCATTTCCTTTGTAGGAATCTCTGTCATAAGAATGAAGGAACCAGATAGCCTTTCATTGCTAAGCAGTATTGTGGTATAAAGCTCATTTTGTTGAAATGACCTTATAAGCAGTCCTTCTGTCTGCTGCCAGCTATAGGACTCCTGAATTACCTGCTTGTAACTAACAAATACCTTCCTATCTTCTGTTCAGTTATTGCAAATCTGTGCTAACTCACCCACTTCCTTTTTGTCCCCATCCCACATTGAAACCATCTTACTTCCTTTCTCTACAACAGATGGAAATATAGTCCTTTGAAGAGCAAGAGCCCAGAGTTGCTGTTACCAGCCAAGATCAGAATCATTGCTCTAATGTTCCTTCCTCCAGCTGCTTTCACTTCACTGGTATACTCTGGGGTTTTTTAAAATATTTCATTGTGCCTTCAAACTCCAAGCAGTCCAAACAGAGTTAGTTGTTTGTCTCCAAGAATAAGTAGCATTTTCTTTTTATCAGAAAGTGATTACACGTCCTAGAAAGCCATGACTGGTGTTTTGTTTTTGTTTTGTTTTTAAATCAAACCAAGCCTGCACATTTTCACATGCCTATTAATCATTTAGCTAGGGTGCTTTTAAAATCTTCCCCCTCATTTTTCTGCTTGTTCTCGTATTTCTTGTACCTCCAATGGCTGCATCATTCTGGGGGGAAAGGCTGAATTTCAAAATTAGTAAAACAGAGCCCTTGAAACTAATGCAAACTAGCTTGCTTGTGGATGCATATCCTGGTATGTGTGGTTTTTTTTGGGGGGGGGGCAGTTAAACACCAGGATCATCACAGAAACCCTTAAGCCATAATGGCTTCTCACTTTTTCATACTGAGTCCCAAATTCCCAAGGGGCCTTTCCTTCAGTACAGTGTTTCAGCATGTTACTGGAAGTTCAGATCTATGCGTCCCTCCAACACATTTCTTACAACTATGCCTCCCACTCCCTTCCACACTGTCCACTCAATATGGCATCACTTCCTGTTTTTATGAAAACAATATCCGGGTCACTTGACTGCCCGTAAGAAAAATTTTCACCATTTCCCCGCTTCTCAGTCGGTCGGTCTCTCATAAAGAAAATGATAAGTGGGGCAGGGCCTGTCCACGAAGCTACTGCCATGGCTGCAAGAGGCGCCAAGAGGTTGAGGATGTTGAAGAGCAGCCATTGCAATCACTTGGTTCCAGCTTGCTTCATTTGGCCAATGCATCTGCACCCCTGCCCCAGCCTCCAAGGAGTGGGTGGGACTGGTGTAGAATATGTCCCAAATTTCATCTGAGGAATGTTGGAGGGTATATATATGTTGGTTGCAGACTAGGTTCTCCTAGTCTCCCCAACAATATTTGCAGGTGAATAACCCTTAACTGGTCTGAGATAAAATCCCACAAGTATGAATATATCCTCAGGTGCATCCATCAGAATGAAAGCACAAGGCCACAAAGCATGCCATTCTGGAGAGTGATCCCAGATTCTAGTAATCTTCAGCTGGCTTGCTGAACGCACTGAAGATGGAGATCATGATGTAATAAACAATGCAAATGTCTTAGCTGCACAAAATGTTCCATACAGTGGTATCTTGGGTTACAGACGCTTCAGGTTACAGACTCCACTAACCCAGAAATAGTACCTCGGGTTAAGAACTTTGCTTCAGGATGAGAACAGAAATTGCATGGTGGCGGTGCAGCGGCATCAGGAGGCCCTATTAGCTAAAGTGGTACCTCAGGTTAAGAACAGTTTCAGGTTAAGAACGGACCTCCAGAACGAATTAAGTTCTTAACCCGAGATACCATTGTAGTAGACATGTGCACCTAAGCAGTTCCCAAGAGACTAGTGAAGGGGCAATCTGTACATACAGCACCCCCTGTGCCATGTTGTAAAGCACATTTTGTTAGGTGATCTCCAGATGTTTAGGACTACAATGCACATCAGACTGATGAGAAAAAAAATCTGGAGAGCACCAGGTTGGCTGATTTAGTTATTATAGTTTTTTAATGGGATCAGAAACAGCCCTTAAAAGAACTGGGCAAGATGCATAACTGAGGGAGCCCAGAAATCTGGACACCAAGATCTAGCCTCTGAAACGGACCTATTTTCTCTGTGTGGCACTCCTCCAGATACCTGTTCCTGCCAAAATTTCACTTATAACAAATAGCTGTCATTAAATCAAAGCCAGCGCTAACATTTTAACAGTAATGGTTGTTAATCTTTTAGAATCTGTTAGCGACATAATAATGAAAAGGAATGCGTGTTGGATTGTGGTGATGTTTGACGCTGAAACTAGGTCAGGAATCTTTAAAACACTTACACAGGCAACAGATTTTCTTGTTTTTTTATTACCTCTTATTTGGCAGCCTACATAATACTAGAAGTATACAAAATGTTATATAGGCAGTAATAGGTATGTGTACTCAGGAGTTATTAAGTATCAGCAAGTATTATTCATCAGCACAGTTTGGCTTCAGTTTCTTCAAGGTAGTCCGATCGTTCAGTTTTAAATATTTACATACCTCTCTGTCTGCCTCCATCTTGAAATTAATTCCCTGCTCTCAAAATAAAAGATGGCCAAAGATTATGTGCCTTGATGTTGGTGGGCTACCCACACCCTCCAAGGTTAGTGATATCAGCTAACCAGCTATTTCATGACCATGAAAATCTGAGCTGGGATGTATCCCTGGAGTGCCAATTCCCACAATGCACTTCTCTGTGCAATTGGAATGGTCAGGACAAAGGTTGTTCATCAGTGTGAACACTGAAGACACACGGGACAACGAAACCTAGCCAAAAACCCAGTCAGGAGGCTCAGAATAACCGTGAGAAGCCAAGAATGAAATCTTTATCCAGCCAAAGCAAATTAAAACACCAATTCAAAAGCAAATTAATGAGATGTCCAAGCAACAAGGAAACAGATTTTTTTAAAAAAAGTTTTTATACTCTGAAATTTCATAATCCTTCCCTTGTTAGTAACCTGTCTGTGTGTGATTTGCCCTTTTATTAGTTGCATGTTAGTACATTATTATCTAAAATGATGGTGGGGAAATGGCTTAAGCTGTTCATTCTAAGGCATTAGTAGTTACCATTTAAAATGGATACTTAAGGCCAGTGGGTTGTTGTTTTTTTAGAAAAAGAGGTGCCAGAACTCCCCATGAATGCCTCCCTTGTTCTCTTATAATGGCAATGGTGCCCACCTAAGAGGTGCTGGAACTGAGTTCCTGTGGGTTCCAGCTGGAACCCCCCCCCCCCCCCGCTTAGAGTCATAAGTGAGAATAACAATCAAATGGTAACGCCTCTGTTGTTGTATACCGAGGGTTTTATCAATTTACTAATCTCAATCAACCTTAAGCTTTACTATAGAGCATATGATACAGATACCTTTTTGAAATAATTCAATGGAAATATTGTGGTAAGTGTATATATGTATGTATACTGCCCTTCATCCAATGATCACAGGTTGGTTCACATTAGTAGATTGATAGAAATCACAGTTTCTGGATGAAAATGGTGGGCTGGATTCATTTGTCATCTGTAACGAGCACATGCTTTTATTGACTCTTCAGGGCAAGGATATGCACTTTGTTCAGTATCTTGTTAACTTGCTATTGTAAGTTTATATTGAAACAGGAGGAGGCATAGTTAGATTAATCTTTAATATAATAATCTACATTTGTGGAGATGTGTTTTCGTCTGGATTTTAGCTTATCGTTGATTTTTTTTTAATGTTTCCATTAACTCCCCCACCAACATCTTATTGTTTCATTATTTCGGTAAACCGCTTTGAGGTGCTATTACAAACTTGTGAAATAAATAAATACCTATGTAGCACACAAGATCTCAAAACCAAAACAATATAACACTTAAAACCAAGCGCCACTATATATCAACCTCACAGTGTTATTGTGACAATGCAATATACAAGTAAAGAGGAACATGCCCTGGTTAGCAAAAGTGAATAGTAAATTAACAAAGAATAGGGATAATTTTGTATTCTGCAAATATTTGAGATTGATTTGTATATTTGATTTTATGATTATGATGTATACTGCTCTGGGTACTTTTTGGCACAATACAGTGGTACCTCGGGTTAAGAACTTAATTCGTTCTTAACCTGAAACTGTTCTTAACCTGAGGTACCACTTTAGCTAATGGGGCTTCCTGCTGCCGCTGCAGCGCAATTTCTTTTCTCACCCTGAAGCAAAGTTCTTAACCCAAGGTAATATTTCTGGGTTAGCGGAGTCCGTAACCTGAAGCATCTGTAACCTGAAGTGTCTGTAACCTGAGGTACCACTGTAGTGGTATATAAATATATTATTGTGGCTACTGTATAACTATTGCCTATGCTCTGCTCATATGAACCTCTTCCAAGAAGCTGTCTTACCTGGCCCTTTCAGGTTACCTACAGCTGTGTGGATGCATATGGTCCTTGAACTGGGCCTCAGAGATGGTCAAGACAACAGATCTCACAGGAGTTCTTGTGGTATGAACTAGATTGGCTAAGGGTAGACTGCTATCTTTCTGCTTCTAATAAAACCCACTTTACTGGGAAGACAGGCGGGGAAACATGAGTGAGGCAACATAAGTTGGCCGACCTAATTTTTGAGACTTCAACTTCTGCTACTTTGAGTTTAGAAGTAAAATAATGGAAAAAGCAGTTTGCATAATTGCACTCCCCCCGCCTTTAACCTAATGTGTTTATCAGAAGCCAGCAGTCCCAGTGAGTATACGCTTACTTTTCAAGCTTTGCATTTCAAACAAAATGGGTACAGTATGGAATATATCAAATGGAATATGTGGCACGCTTGCAAGGTGTTCCTCAGTTATTAGCTGTACCTAGGAATAAAACTGATTGATGTGCAGGGTTTGTCTTTGGTAGGAAACGCTTGGAATTTAAATGTCCTAAAATATGTTTTTAAAGGAAATAAATACAGCATTATCTGTCACAGGAATGGAAATTATACAGTGAGGTAAATATAAATTGCATATTTGCATACAAGTATTACTGAAATACAAAAAGAAGATGTAAAAGTGTACTTTCAGTTAACCTTTCACCTTCTGCGGTTTGTTATTCAACATATATGTTATGGCAGGTTTTCATCCAGATATATAAGGCAATGAGAATGTACCACATTATTCTTTTCTGCAAAATAACAACAACAAAAACAGACGCTACATCACTCTAGGGATGCAATGTTACTGTAATGATGGTATTTCTGTGTTTTGGTCCACAAATGCTATGTTTGAAATGAAATTATGAAATTAATTACACAATTAATAACTGTAATGGCATGCAATGGCCTTGAATCCACACAGTGAAACACCCACTGATGCCATTTCAATAACATATGAGTTGGGCCTGAGCAACACTTTGAGTTGGCTGAACTGCATAGTTAAGAGAAAACACAGTTAAAATGCAAAGGGTTATATTTGAAATAACAAATATTTCCAGTGTTTCCCCGGAGCTTTATAATTTGCCTGGAGCTTTTTTAATTTTGTGTGTGGAACTTCCACACTTGTGCTACAGATCCATATACCGGTAAGTTTTCTAAATCCATAATGGAGCTGCTCTTAAAAATGGACCTAGACTTGTGATGCAGCCAGAAAATGGCCACTAGCAGGCTGTGCCACAATTTTTCTCATTTCCATTCTGCTTTGGTCCCAGGAGAGAAATTAAACTAGTCCTTGAAATGCACAACAAAGCTATAAAGCAACAGCAACATTTCCCATAAGCTCTCTTCATTGCATTACCAGATTTCTTATTCATGAAGTTTGCCCTAATTGCATTAGTATGAAAGTATATTATTTTTATTGATGATAATAGTATATGAAAAGTAATTATATTAGTGATTTCACTGTATTAGCAAAATAATGTTAATCTGTGTTATAGGCAAAATGTTGCTTTGGAGAGAGAGCAAGGAAAGCAGCTTTAGTGTGGCACACTACCCAATCTCTGAGCGATACGAGATTCCGGAGGTTCCAGGCCCTTACCCAGGGTTTGTGTTTCCTTTAGGAAATGAAGAACGGTGGCTATTGTGGTGTCCTTATGATATATGGTTTATGTACGCAAATGCACCACCTGAGCCTGGAAGGGTTCAAAGCATAACCCCCTCCCCACAAAGGGTATTGTTTCTCCTATAGCCAAGGCCTTGGATTCAAACAGAAATTAATAATTGCCTTGTCTCTCTCACTCCCCAGCTTGCTGCTTTGCTTCTGGTCCACATAACTGCAACTCAACTCTAACTCTGGTTTTATTCTTCTAACAACCACCCATTCACCTTCTCACAAAAAGCCCCTTTCCCTTTTAATGGCCATTGCAATTGCCCAACACAGGAATCTAGCCAGGTTTATATTTTATTACTTACTGGATCCAGGAGTTAGCAGGGTCCTGCATACAGCCTACTCCCCCCTACTAAAGTTATTCAGACCTAACTGCTAACTGTTGAGTCACTCTGACATGTAACTTAGCAGCCATTTTCTCTCTGTGTTCTCTGTAAGATTTCAGTCAGAGTCAGTCTGCCTCAGTTGTGAGCAGTATGTAATCTCAGTCAAACTGTTTGGAACCGTGTTGTTTATGAAGAAGTTTATTTTAACTCAGTAAAGCTTTTATTCTTTCACTTCAAAGTCTGCATTATTAATTTACGCTGCGCATCATCCCCACTTTCACAACTTACATTGCAAGCTGCTTGAGGACAAGGGACTGCCTCCTTTTGCTTATGAAACTCTTGTAAAGCGCCAAGTGTGTTGGTAGCACTGAATAAACAATAAACATTAATGGACCCAATCCATTCAAATCTGTTAAAGTCTTGACATAAAAGTTTACAGGTTGCCAACTGAGCACCACAAGATAATATTGTTTTTGTTACCTTCTGCCGAAGAGAGGCTGCCAATATTTTAATATCTTTTTTCACCTCAGAATTGTGACTGCTCACGTACCATATTATTCTATATACTAGAACACATACTTATTCGTATATTTCAGGGATGGGGAACCAGTGCCCTCCAATCAACCCCCATGGCCAATGGTCAAGATGATGGGAGCTGTGGAGGCCCACATGTTATCCATCTCCGATATATTTGAACAACACTTTCAAAATCTGAACAACACTTTCAAAATTTCAGTCAGAGGTTTTTACTCATTTCAGCTCAAAGATATTCTAGAAAAGCATAATGGACCAGATTCAGCTATGCTGTTATGCTAGTGGAAGCCAGTGCAATGAGTCCTCCTAGGGCAAAATGACTTCCTCCCTTCTCCACCCTCCATGCCCTCCTTCATCTTCTCCAAATCTGCTCGGAATGATTGGGATAAATCCCAGAACGGGGGGGGGGGGGCATGGAGGAAAACAAGGGAAACTGTTCATATTTTGCATATTTAGCAAGCAGAAATGTTTTTGCTAATAGAACAATTGCCTTAGCACAACATTGAATCCCACCATTGTGGTCTTGTAACCTGTTATCGGCCGTTCAGAACAGACTGTGTTATGAACATGTGAAAATGCGCATTATATGGGGGCCTTCCTGTTCCCCTGTGTATATTTAGGTGTGTGTGCATTCATATTGTGAATATTCATATTGTGCATTCATATTGTGAAAATATACTGTGTATATTTAGGTGTGTGTGCATCAAAAATATTCATCCATCCCCTACTCAGAGAATTGACTTCTAGAGGCCTTGGGAAATAGCCAGACTCTGAGGAAAGCCTATGCCAGAAAGTCATACTAACAAAATTGCAACAAACCGGCAAAATTGCTTACCAACAAGAGAAACTGGAAAATGGAAACTATCCCTGAAGAGGGAGGATTGGAGCATAGGGTATCCATAATTTCTTTGTGTTAAGAATCAGATTTCAGGCATTTGTTATAATGAGTCTTTTAGCATTTCTTCAGTACTAACCCTTCAGAAATTAGGTTGAAGCAGATTTATTATGTGGGACTGAAGCCAGATAGAAAGCCTAGTCCAAATTAAAATCAATAATAGAGTAGTTCAAAAGTGCTCTTGGACACCCACTTTTCTATTCATACTTTTGGAGCAGAACGAGGCTTTTCTCCTCTGATTTTGGAGCGAAGTGCCCTTTTTTAGGAAGCATCAGAGCGCAAAGTCACCGCCTCATTGCAATATGTTATTGTGTTTTAAATTATACTTTTTTTAATGAGTGCTTGCTTCACTTACCTCATTTTCATATCTGCATTAGCACAGCACTAGCAAAATACAATTCCACATGAAATATGT
Organism: Podarcis liolepis; assembly: GCF_965112155.1. Taxonomy (NCBI): domain Eukaryota; kingdom Metazoa; phylum Chordata; class Lepidosauria; order Squamata; family Lacertidae; genus Podarcis; species Podarcis liolepis. The sequence goes on from NC_139557.1 coordinate 36,140,253, forward strand.
TTTTCAAGAATCTATTTAGATAGAAACAAGCATGATGGAACAATGTTCTTCATACATATTCCTAATCAAAATGAACTTTAATTAGACTAAGTCCATAACAACTGTGCCGGGAGCAAGCATCACAACGTTTCAGAAACAATTTCCAATGAACCTTGCTAGGTGTTGCCTTGACAGTAGGACTTAGGAGCCACTGCAGTAATAATGTAGTATTATTTATAAAATAATAAGTAGAAAAATAAAGGGTAATTCAGTTGCATTCACAAGAGCCACCATTTCATAAGTGTGGCAATAATAATAATAATAATAATAATAATAATAATAATAATAATACCCTGCCCATCTGACTGGGTTGCCCCAGCCACTCTGGGTGGCTTCCAATACATATAAAAACATAATAAAAATTACATATTAAGAAGCTTCCCTATTCAGGGCTGCCTTCAGATGTCATCTAAAGGTTATATAGTTACTCGTCTCCTTCACATTTGTAGACAGCAGACAGCTGTAGAGAATGACAAACTGTGGATATCTACCAGTGAAACATTTTCCTATCCCACTCATTTCAAGCTACCTAGAAGGAAAGAAAGATGCAGTGGCGTAGCGTGAGGGGTGCAGGGGGCGCCGGCCGCACCAGGCGCAACATCTGGGGGTTAGGGTTAGGGGGCGCAAATCCACAGGTTAGGGGGCGCAAATTACTTGCCTTGCCCCGGGTGCTGACAACCCACGCTACGCCACTGGAAAGATGATCCGGCAACATTACTGAAACCTTGTTGTACAACATAAACGTGAATTATGAACTAACACAATGCTCCAATTCTATTTACATTCCAGGCTTGTTAATCTCCCTCGGCTGGATTCTTCCTCTTGTTTCAATTCTTCTTAGGCTTCAGAATAGTTGATCTATCGAACTGAACAAATGCATTAGGTGATCAGAGAAATCGTGGGAGGTGGGCTGCAGTTAGCTTCTGCACGGCAGCAAGCCCAGCCTGGCCAGATGTGAAGTTGGGGAGGGAGCAGGAAGCAATGGTGTGCAGTAACAGCATCGCTGCTTGGAACACTCTCCGCCTTTCAACTGTGCCTGGAGGTGAGTGCAAGCAGGGTTGGGGGCAAGGGCATAAGGGACTTGGGAGTTGGGTGCTTTTTACCTTTTGCCTTTTACAGCAAAAGCATCTGGGTGCACTAAAAGAGAGCAGAAGGAAGGACAGGCAGGATCTACTGATCTTGCAGTAAGAATGCAAAAGAGGAGAAGCAAGGTGGTGGAGATCATAGTGGGGGAATAGAGGATGGCGTAGGGTGTGCATTATGAGCACCACATTAATGAAGTTTAGGCTTTGTTTTTTTACTCACACATTTTTACTCCCAGGCCTTCATTTGATCTCCCTGTGTTATAACTTTAACTCTCCTCTGATTTTTCAGTTGCAAAACACAGGAAAGCAAGAAACATCGGCCATTGGCTCATATGGCCCAGTATTGTCTCTGCTGACTGGGTCCAGGTGCAAGCTTGGAGGGCTTGTGATCTTCACCTAAAGAAAAGTGAGCATGGTTGGGCTCCTGAATTTTCCTCTAGCTAAAAATGAAATCGAAACTAAAGAAGACTTCCTAACTCTTCCCTCACCGTGACAAACACAATTGCCTTGAACTACCTCCCTGCCTTTTCTTCAAACAACATTTTCCAGAGCACAGGATCAGCGCTGATAGCACTCAAGCCATGGGAAGAGGGAAGTGGGGAGATGATATCTCTCCTTCCCCTCTCTTGAAACCACAGTAGGCTCTGGTGGAAGTCTTCGTTAAATAGCTAGTTATTTTTACACAGTAGACTTAAAAACGAAAGAAAAAATGTTCATTTGTTATAGCAAGGCACTGCTAGACCTAACATCTGATTTGGTTTTAGCTGGTTAAATAGAACTTGTATAACACAGTGAGAAAGTTGCTGAAATCAAAGAGGCCCAGATGAAATTGAAACACTTTCTTGGTATCTCTGTGATAGTGTTGCAATGGTCATTAATCATGTTTTAATTAAATGTTTCCCAGATACAAATCTGACTCATTAAGCCACCCACAGATCAGTTAGCTTAGGACTCCAAGAGCACGGCTGAAAGTAATATAGCTGAAAGTACTTCAGCAAATTCAACAGAGAAAATTTTCTCATGAAAGACAGAGCATGTTCCCTTCCCTGATCTGGACCTTTTAAAATATCTGCCCAACTACATTGGTTTTAAATGGGTTAAATGTGCTAGTTTAAGTGATTGCTTATTTTTAATTTTTTCCAAATTCGGTTTGTTAATGAAAATTCCAGGTGCCCTGTATTCTTCCTAGGATAAAAATAAAATAAGGGGGTTTTCTTGGAGGGGGATTGCAAGCTGGATTATATCCTTGGATCCCTTCCAGGCCTGCTACCTGATCTTTTTAACTGAAGATACTGGAACCTCCTGCATGCAAAATATGACACTTGATGGTGAATGCCAATGTTGACTCAAATTAGATCCTAACCACATGGAATAAATCCAAAACATCAAAATGTTACATTCCTCAATTTTATTTTGTTGTGCAAGAAAATGTATGTTTTAAAAGAAAATATGTTAAAAAAACTATGAATTGAAATAGGCATTTAAATGCAAATTTCAGGAGGTTTTACATTTGCAGAAATCACAGATCTGTGCAGAAAGAGGATGCAGTGGAGTTGCGAGTGAAGATGTGCAAAAGTGGCATGGACCATCTGTCCATCCCCAGTTGTGCACTACGGCTGTCTCTCTAGACCAGTCTTTTCCAGCCTTTGCTTCCCAAATGTTGTTGGACTACAACTCCCATCATTCCAGACCATTGGCTCTGCTGGCTATGGAGGATAGGAGTTGTAATTCAACACAATCTGGGGACCTAAGGTTGGGAAGGGCTGCTCTAGACTCATCTTCCTCTTCTCTTTCCATTAAAGATGTTATGCATTTTCTAAATTTCCTGACCAAACCAAATTAGAAGGTTCATGTTGCAAATAAGCCTTGGAAATGTAATGGGGTTGAGTTCCAGCTGCAATGGTTTACTACCGTGTGCATTGCAAATAATTCTCCATCATCTCACTCATCTCTTCCAAATTCAGTAATCAAGATGCATCCTGCCCATAAACAGGCCAATGCTATTGTGGAATAGCTGGCTCTGGGCTCTCTGTGACAGCATGTGTCTGCTAACCACAGCAAGGACCGTAAGTTAGAAATATTAAAGTGATGTGCCCATTTCCAAATGTGGGTGAATCAGCATAGCTCAATTAATGATTTGATTACGGGTGTATTAAAAACCAGAAGTCTCACTTTGCCAGCTGCCTTGGATTGGCAATGCTGTCGTCTTATACGTAATCTTTTTTTTATCTGCTTTCCCTGGAGGGAAATGCTGTTTTCAGGCAGATGGAAAAGAATAAAACCTAAAGAAAAGAAGCAATTTAAAATAAACTCTAAAAATTCCTGAGGAAAGTCACTCCCTCTTTGAAGTCCGGATAAAGAACGTAATATACTATTAATCCAAGAGCAGGAAGGCTTAGAGGACAGGGACAGACTAAATGCGAAGATAAAGTTGTTCATCTCCTAAAGAACTCTTACATAAACTACACGAGAAGGACATCAGTTTTATTTCTCTTTGACTTTTATTCTATGGAACATCATGTGATTTGTTATGAGCCAGAAACTACTGCTGTATTTTATTATTATTACACCATCAACGTCCTAAACAAAAATAAAACAAAATTGACAACACAAGCGGCAATTTGTGGTTGTTGGGCCCAGTGTCAGCACCCAGCACCTCAGGCCTCAATGTCTTGGCAGATTCACCCCTGCACTGACCTAAGCCAGGCATTGGTATTTGAGATCCTTCTCTGTAATTTCTCACAATTCCCCAACAACAGGCTGCATTGGGAGCATTGTGCAAAATTAACATGGCAGCTGCGAGTTGTTTGGCATTGAGTATAGTGTGGCTACTCTCTGCTGCTGCCACCAGCCTGACGTTATAGGGGGTGTCTCAGCAGAGGACACACTCTGTGTTGAGGGCTCCACACAAACCTGCTTGTTGTGGTTGTACAACCATCAGCCCCTGCCCTCATGCCCTGTTTTTCCGATATGCTGGAACATGTTGTTACAAAGTCCCATCTGGCTTCAGCAATAAGTCAGGCATTTTGTGTTGCTGGTCCCATTCTGTGGAACACTCCTCCAGCAGAGATTCAGCAAGCATCTTCACTGTTTACTTTCAAGCATCTCTTGGAGAACTTTTTATGCTGACAGGCCAGTCATTTTGCCAATTGGTTTATATATTCATTTATGTTTTATTGCACTTGTACATATTGTTGTATGCTGCCTTGATATTTTATACAGGTTGGCAGCATATTAAATAGCGTTAACATATAAATAAATGAATAGACCATTGCTGAAATTAAGTGGGAGAGGCAAGGGGCCCTAAATGAAACCCATACATCCCCTCCTGTTTTTAGCCAAATTGTGAAAAACAATTGCTAAGAGAAAAGTTCCTTCCAGTAGCACCTTAAAGACCAACTAAGTTAGTTCTTGGTATGAGCTTTCGTGTGCATGCACACTTCTTCAGATACTTTTCGTGTGCATGCACACGAAAGCTCATACCAAGAACTAACTTAGTTGGTCTTTAAGGTGCTACTGGAAGGAACTTTTTTATTTTGACTATGGCAGACCAACACGGCTACCTATCTGTAACTAATTGCTAAGAGAGTCATCACAAAAGGGAAGAGGGCTGCCTTCCCGCTGCTCCTTCGATAATTCAAGCTTTGTACTAGTAACATTTTTTAATGACACAGAGTTAAAACTTTATTACGTGACAGCAGATCAAATAGCTATTAAAGACGCACACAAAGACCAGTACAAAAGCTGGCAGTCCTACTTCTACACATCTTCTGCAGAGAGTGGGGTCTGGTCATAAAATGGCTGCAAACACACAAACTTTTTTTTTTTTTTACTAGTCCTTCCAATGCAACTCGATGGGTATTTTATTTATACGTGTTCATTTGAATTGACATATGCAAAAGACTTCAAGTGACAAGAAAGGAGATTCTGAGTAGACATTCGGAAGAACTTTCTGACAGTAAGGAAAGACAGTGGATCTCTGGAGATTGTGGACTCTCCTTCCTGGGAGGTTTTTAACCAGAGGTTGGATGGCCCTCTGTCATGGATGCTTTAGTTGAGATTCCTGCATTGCAGGGGGTTGGACTAAATGACTCTTGTGGTCCTTTCCAACTCTATAATTCTATGATTCTATGAATTGAGCAGCAGCCAGCGATATCTCCCTCTCCCACACCAAAAGTGGTAATGACTTTTAAAATTATCACTGTCTGTTGTTTTGTTTTTGTTTAAGTAAAAGCACTGAAATTAAACTACACATAATCAGGAAGCAAATCTGATACCTGAATATATTACTATGGCAAAGGAGTACAATTTCATGAATGTCTAGAGAGAGTTAGCAATACACTGGTGCTTCTTAAACAAATGGTTTTTAAGTGAACAGCAAATCAATGCTCCAAACAGTGTAAGGTATTTGAAAGTAGGCTGACATGACAGAATGCTTCATTGCTAAAGAATTACTATATTAACAGTCAGTCGTCTAATAAAATACCTGTGTGACATGAGCTAAGGACACTTGACAGGGTTTGGCAGAAACGGCACCATCGCTGTCTGTTTATGAAAAGAAATGGCATTGCAAAGAAAATTGATTCCTGGTAGTATTCCGTCAATATTTATGGTCTCTAATCAGCAGACAAAAATCATTGATGGTTTTATTGCCTCAGCAAGTAACTACAGCTTTTATATGTACCAAAGCTTTTCTTAACACTTCCAATTCTGGATTTCATAACAACGCAGAATCACAAATGAGATAATGGCAGAACAGGCCCTTTCTTGAGTGTAGGAAATGTGCTGTAATGGTTCTTCAGAAAATGTAATTGCAAAGCCTTGCAGGATCAATGTAGGTGCAGATGAGTCTGAATTTATTAGCAAGCCAAAGAAAGCCAGGCACTGCTACAGAATAATACTCTCCTTTATCTTTTTTTTTTTTAACAGCCTGTGAGCATTGTCATCTGTTTGATCCTATTCTCATCGATATGCAATGATAAGAGTTTTAAAAGGCAGATGCTCTTTAATGCGAAAACTGAAATCAGATGAACAGATTACCTGATTTGGAAAATAATTTAGGAGTGTTGCCCAGAAGGGCAGCATTATTGCACTAAAAACAGATGTAGCTCAGTGTCAGGGTGTCTGTGTCACATGATGAAGGTCCCAACTTCAATCTACAGCATCTCCAGGTGGGGCTGGGAGGGATTTGTCTGAAACCCTGGAAAGTCAGTGTACCAGGTGCTTCCATTCTGAACCAAGTGGGAGTGTATTCCTGGACTCTCTTCAATCAACTTTTCCTCACACAGTCTAGCAGTGGTGGGAAAGGACCGTGGTTGTGGAGCATCTGGTTTACATGCAAAAGATCTCAGGTTCAATTCCTAGCATCTCTGGGTTGGACTGGAAAAGTCCCCAGTCTGAAACCCTGGAGAACTGCTGCCAGTCAGTGTAGATGGACCAATGGCCTTGCTCAGTATCACCTGTGCTAGATGGACCAATGGCCTTACTCAGTATCACCTGTGCTAGATGGACCAATGGCCTTACTCAGTATAAGGCAGCTTCCTATGTTCCAAGAGAAGCCCTTCATATTGGCAAGTGGGGTGCAGCCCTGCCAAGTTTCTGAACTTCCAAAACCTCCAAAGCCATGGTCCAGTCTTTGTCCTGTCACCCACAATAGTATTAGTACATTTCGAGTGACTGAGAAGCTTCTGACCATTTTCTCTGCTAAGCCAGTCATAAAAATCACCAGCAGGAGATTCCCTCCTCTGCCTCCAAGGACAGAAAACAACGTAGAAACACCCAGGCAACTTTCGCCCATAGAAAGAGCTGGGCAGGGAAGGCAGGTGGGGTGGTTCTGGTCTAGTTCTCCCTGCATTTCTCTCTCACAGAAGCCACATCCAGAGGCACAAAATGTAAACAAAACTTAAGCGCTCTAAGCCTTGTGGGTGTGGGGATGAGTGGAGTGGTTCTTGCATATTGCAAAAGTTTCATGTATTCCCGTTCTTTCCATCCCTCGTTGCATGAGAGATCTGTCCAGTCAGAAAGTGGGGGACCAAACAACTGACCAAGCGAGGTTGTCCCGTTGCAATTTAGACCATGGATCTATTATGAATCAAAGCAGTCCGGAAAGCAGTGTAGGAACACTGCCAAGATGACCTTACCAGAGAGCGTCCAGTTATCACCTTCATTTAAGGTAGATAAAAGCTTAATGAGGGAACAAGTGAACAGTTCTGGTGCCGATTACTGGAAGTAAGACAAGCTCTCCTGCGAGGAGGCTATAAAAATAGTAAGCAGAGGTCCTAAGTGGCACTTGACTAATTTGGAGGCTCTCATCCACTGTCTGAATTTCATTATTGATGACACCCCCGTGAGTAATGTGTTTGTGCAAAGAACTTGCTCCGAACCACTGGGAACTCAATTACCCTCTCCATTAATATGGGCTGATTATCTTGCAGCCTTCAACAGGGATGCAGCGGCCCTGGTCACTCGGAACATTCCTCAAGGATGGCAGAATAATGTATGTCTAGCGGGGTATGTGGAAGGGGAGGCGTTCAGCAGCTTTTGCCATTAGTAGTTTAAATAAAAGAACAGCAGTCAAATATAGCATATTTGTAGTGCTGAACAAATGGTTGCTTAGCTGTGATCTTGTATCTAGTTACCCAGGGCTGGATAACACCAAAATCAAGCTTTTACACATAAAGCTAAGCCTCCTTTAAGTCAATTTTGAATGAGTCTCGGGCCCCATTTACTGGGCAATCACTGCCAGGTTTTTACCTGTTCACACAATGCTATCCAAAATGCATGTATCCAGGGCTTTATTTCAGCCAGAACTCACTAGAACTCAGTTCTGGCACCTCTCAGGTGGGCGCTATTGCCATTATAAGTGAACAAGGGAGGCGTTCATGGTGAGTTCGGCTCCTCTTTCTAGAAGAAAGCACTGCACGTATCCTGTAATTTTGTAAGAAAATACTACTATTTGATGTGTCATTTATCAAACCAGCTTCACATTGATTGGAGTCCTTAAGCCAGTCCTAATTTGTCTCTAGCCAAGGTGTGAACACCTTTGCATACAGTAAAGACATATCTGCCCCATCAATGCTCCTTGGTGTGTACACAAACTGGTGTTTTTTAAATGTTGCAAGCTGCAACCTTGAATCCTAATTTAGGAGAAAGGCAGGATAGCAGCAGCAGCATCATACAGCAGTTGAGGAATGTGCTGTTTGGCAAAAAATTGTCTGGCACACAGCTGCTAAAATCACAGGATTACCACCAGAAAAAAGATAAAAAGTCTACCTTACTGAAGTGAATGGACAAGTCCTTCCATGAAGTGCATTAGAATGCATAATTCTTGTGTCTTTACCAGAAAAAATTTCAATAGTCACAGCATAATGTAATGTAAGTAGTACTTACCTCACAGTGTATAGTTAATTTACTGTATTCACTACCACAGGAAGTGGTGGGCAGCCATTATTTAACTGGCTTTAAAAGGGCAAATGCAAAGAGAAGAGGCCTATCAATGGCTCATAGCTGGTAGAGTGCAAACTTGGCATGGAGAAAATCCTAGGGATCTCCAGATAAAGTCTGGGAAAGCCCCCTTTCTGAAATCCTAGATATCTGCCTCCAGTCTGTATGAAGTGAAATGGACAAGTGGACCAATGCTCAGATGTGGTATGAGGCAACGTTCGGAAGTCCCTGAATACCATTTGCTGTCGTTCCTTCATATGCTGCTGCTTTGTAGTTCTCATAAGCATCTGAATGACTACTGTGAAAATAAGGGTGCAAGATTCGGTGGCCCTTTGGTCTGATTCATCACAGTTCTTACAAGGTATCAGAGCTTCATAGGAAGGAGAAAAGAGGCACCTATTGAATATCTACTTTCCATGCATGAACTCCATATGTGCCGTCGGAGTCATACAAAGCCCTTGATTGGGCCTTTTATTTTAATTTTTTAAGGGAGAATTTTTAGGAAAGCTAAGGAAAATTTTGCTACGCAATTTTATCTCCTCCAAAAATTTCAAACATAACCAATTTCCTATTATTGTGTCAGATTGACTGAAATAAACAAGCCAGCCTGTGTTATCATGGTGAAGGCTCACATTTCTGTTGTCCGTGACTATGACTAACAACAGACTACTGGCATCAAAAAAGATCTATAACAGTTAAAGAGGTAAGAGGGGGGAGCTGGCTCTTTTTATTCAACTCTGGGAAATGTAAGGTAAATATGTATTAATCTAACCCCTACCCAAATGTGTAACTGTTATATACTGTAGCTTTATTTGCATACCAGGTGGGGATGGGAAACAGATGGTAAAATACTGAGAATCATCAGAAAATCATGAGAAGCTTCTCATGCAATTATAGAAATTACAAAAATACTCCTTGGGTCTTTAGGTGTTCTTGTGTTCTGATACTGCATCTCCTCCAAGATAACATATTGTGCTTTTAAATAAAACTGTAGAAGAATGGTTTAAGGAGGAAAAATAGGGAAAATGCAAGCTTCCCCCAAGAGTCCTTTTTAGGTATTATAGGGGGGAAGCAAAATAAGTACACGACAAGGGGGCAGTGGTGATGAGCACACTAGTTGCGTCCCCTCATCACTGTTCCAGTGACTTCTGAAGTAATTATCCATGGAGAATAACGCCAGTGTGGTGTAGTGGTTCAGAGTGGTGGACTTGTAATCTGGTGAACCAGGTTCGCTTCCCCGCTCCTCCACATGCAGCTGCTGGGTGACCTTGGGCTAGTCACACTTCTCTGAAGTCTCTCAGCCTCACTCACCTCACAGAGTGTTTGTTGTGGGGGAGGAAGGGAAAGGAGAATGTTAGCCGCTTTGAGACTCCTTCAGGTAGTGATAAAGCAGGATATCAAATCCAAACTCTTATCTTCTTCTTCTTTAGAACTCTGGTTTCCCAGAATTCTAACATGCATGGGGAGCATGGAAGGCGGCTGGGGAAAAAAGAAAATGAGAGCATACAGAGTTGGCCATATTTGAGGTTGTTGTATAGCTACGGAGGTTGCTGCATGTTAGATACGGAGATAAGCTGTGTTGAGCAACACAACGTTGCTGCTTCTTCACAACTTTTTATTCGCTATTTCCTTTTTTCTTTCCCTCTTGTCTGCTCTTCATTTTGATATATTCATTCTCACCTCTGCATCTGTCAGGGCCCGATTCATCATTCTTGGCATCACAGTTTTGCACAGCTAAATCTCTATTGCAACAAATGGAGTTACTCGGTCAGAACAAAGGGGGTATATCGGTGCTGTATTGGGCCATTAGAGTCCATTTCTTCCTGTCCATTTTGTTTTAGTGTGTTTACTCCCTTGGCTGCGTTGCATACCTCTCACCCACCCTTTCACTGCACTCCTGTGCCAATTTCCACATCTGTCTCTTTCTGTTTCTTCACAAAGCACCACTTCCTTGTTTTATTTTCATTCAGCCCTTCAATTTCTTACATATTTCCTTGCAGTTCACAGCTTTCCTTTGGTGGGAAGTGGAGGGGGCTGGATTCACAAGGGGGTGTCAGATGTCATCAGCTTTAGCATTCTTCCCGAAGGCAATTTATTCACCTTTCTGTTTATCTTTGTGCTTTTAACCTGCTTGTTTTCATTACTAGGGCTTTTGCTGTTCGGCAAGCGTTGTGCTTTCAGGTAAAGCGGCCACTTCAAGAATGAATTATTTAAATGTTCAGGCAAACTCTTACAAAGGATTACAACAGAAAGGATAGCTTGAAAGCTTTTGGAATTAAAAAAAAATACTTTAAAAGTGAATCCTATCAGCACATTACTCTAACAGTTGCAGTGCTGAATGGGTTCATGCCACCCTCTAAGGACGGATGAAGGTTAGACACTGTGGAAAATGGGATCCTGGACTTGGGCTGCAATCTTATAAACTTCACCTGGGAGTAAGGCTGCGTACACAACAAACATTTAAGGAACATCACTTTCCCCAAAGAATCCTGGAAGCTGCAGTTTACCTCACACAGAGCTACAATTCCAAGCATCCTTAACAAACTACAGTTCCTGGGATTCTTTGGGTCAAGGGGAGAGCGATTAAAAAAAACAAAACATTGTGTGTATGCAGCCTAATCTTCCTTCTTTCCTCCCAATCCAATCATTTCGTATCATGTCATTTAAGATTATAAGCCTGATGGCAGGTCCTGTCTTTTTTTAAAGTGACGTGTACACCACCCCGGGAGCCATTTATAACTCCACTATTATGACAATAACTCCAAATAAACAAATAATGAATAAACAGAGCAGGATTTACTTTAAATTAGACATGCACAGGATTGTGCTGAAAAAGTACAGTTGCATATCCTCCAACATCTCTCCAATGAAAATAGGGACGTCCCATTCCATAATGATAATTTTACTACAGTGGTTCCTCTAGTTACGAACTTAATTTGTTCCGGAGGTCTGTTCTTAACCTGAAACTGTTCTTATCTGGAGGTGTGCTTTCACTAATCAGGCCTCTTGCTGCCGCTGTGCCACCAGCACACAATTTCCATTCTCATCCTGGGGCAAAGTTCTCAACTCGAAGTACCGGTAACTCTTCCAGGTTAGCGGAGTTTGTAACCTGAAGCATTTGTAACCTGAGGCGTTTGTAACTCGAGATACCACTGTATTTATACCCCACACATCTTATTTGGCTGCCACAGCACTCTGGGCAGTTTCCAACATTTATAAAAACATAATAAAACATTAAGCATTTATTTTTTAAAAAATCCCTACACAGGATTGCCTTCAGATGGCTCAGAGGTTGGATAACTCCATACCCTCCAACATTTTCCCAATGAAAATAGAGACATCCTAAGGAAAAGTGGGACATTCTGGGATCAAATCAGAAACTGGGACAGCTTCTCTAAATCAAGGACGTTCCTGGAAAACAAGGGCACTTGGGGATTCAAAACAGATACTTAGGAGGGGGGCTAGAGAGAACACCCAGCTTATCTTGGCTCTCTCCAGAGCCCAAGGTGGCTTGCCTTTCTCTCTGAAAAACATATAAAAGCCTGCTGGATCTGTCCAAAGGTCCAGGTAGGCCAGTGGTCATGAAGTCAAGTAGTCTAGAGACATGAGGAGTTGGAGTAAATGTTGAGTCTGGCACAAACTTACCCATGGATCCCAGCTGCCACTCTTAAGCAGTTTGTTTAGGAAGAGCAAATATTCTTAAGAAAATAAAAGGAACCTTTTTAGTTCATGTCTGTCCAATTGTAGCTACAGTCATACCTTGGATCCCAAACGCCTTGGTACTCAGATGTTTTGACTCCCAAACGCCACAAATCCAGAAGTGACTGTTCTGGTTTGCAAACTATTTTTGGAAGCCAAATGTCCGATGGGGCTTCTGCCGCTTCCAAGTGGCTGCAGAAGCTTCGTGCAGCCAATCAGAAGCCACACTTTGGTTTTCAAACATTTTGGAAGTCGAACGGACTTCCGGAATGGATTCCGTTCGACTTCTAAGGTTCGACTGTACTTACAAACTGTATTCAGGCCTCCTTGGGTGTAACATAGTGTCAATGGCCAATGGGGGACAATGGACTATTTGGCAACAGTCAACGGTTAAAGAATTCTTGACCCAGAAGTTTGTCTGTCACAAGTCAGTCCCATAGCCATGAAACTTTCCAGGATAAAGCAAGAAAAGTGACAATGGCTGCTAGATGAAACCCATTCCTGTGTGTATTGAGGGAAATGTGACTTCTCTGTTAAGACAGAATGAGGAAAAGGAGATACTGGACAGTCTTGAAGTGACAGGTGGCCAGTCATATTTCCTCTGGTCCAGCGAAGATACAAACCCACATCCAAATGGTTTTCACATGGCTTAGGATCAACCCACTGAAAGCTGTGTGTACAGTGTAAATGTTTGTGAGAAACTGAATATCTCTATTGCCTTAGCTTCTTTAATTTCAACCCTATTGAAGACCTGATGTAGTACTGCTAATTAAAATGAAGGTTAATTGGGTAAACTGTACATATTGATTAAGGGGGCAAAGGAACTGGCCCACAGATCAAGAGCTTTTGGTCCATGGAAATTATGTGATTTCATATTGTACAGGACAAATAATTCAATATCTGGGCTATAGCTCAAGATGAATAATTTAAAAAAACAACCCAAAACATTTTTGGTACTGAGTGGTCTAATAATGTCTGCATTGATGAGGACATTTATTCCCTTGGCATGAAAAGTTTAAATTACAATAATAAAACAGGGGAGAAATCATGCAAACTAAATTTATACAGCTTTTGTTCTTATCGTGCTAAGTATAATTTCTGTTTATGAAACACAAGATAGCCTGCTAAGAAGACAAATTGAGGTTACAGCATTAACAGTTTTCTATTATTTCAGCCTAATCCTAAATAGAATTGTTCTTTCATTAGAACAGATTTAGTTGTGCTTTTACCATTTGATCTGGAATAATTTTGTGGATGTAGAAATTTCTGCACAACTTGACAAGATAATAGCAATGTCGTCAGGTGGAGTGCACAATATTCTTTTTCTACTGTACTAAATGGGTAAATAAATGAGGCGGTCATATCTTGTTGGCATTGCCTGACTCACTGTGGCATGATCCTCCTCCCGCAGCTTCTCGCTTTCTATAGATTCAGCAAATCAAAAGCTTAATGTTAAAGTTGAGTCACTCAAAATATGGTTATGCAACCCAGCATGTAGGTCTTTTTTTCATATTTGCCATTTGATTTTTTCCAAGCCTTATTCTCCTTCCAAAATTACCTTTCGCAAGAAAATAGGCTTCCAGGTGGAAAAGTCAAAACTAGAAACAGAACTGTTAGAACCCAAAACTAAGAATCTGTCAAGAATGTATAACTTGCTGTTGAAATGGAATACTCAGGATGAAACGGTGAAATCTGTTATGATTAAATGGGCACAAGATGTTGGACATAATATTATGTTTGCTGACTGGGAACAGTTATGGACCACAGGTATGAAGTTTACGGCATGTAATGCCTTAAGAGAGAATATTATGAAAATGATATACATGACCCCAGTCAAGCTTGCAAAAATCTATCATTTGCCCGATAATAAATGTTGGAAATGTAAAGAAACGGAAGGTACATTCTTTCACCTTTGGTGGACGTGCCCAAAAATTAAGGCTTTCTGGGAAATGATATATAATGAACTGAAAAAGGTATTTAAATATACCTTCCTGAAGAAACCAGAGGCCTTTCTCCTGGGCATTGTCGGCCAATTGGTGCCAAAGAAGGACAGAACTTTTTTCATGTATGCTACAACAACAGCAAGAATACTCATTGCAAAGTATTGGAAGACACAAGATCTACCCACTCTGGAAGAATGGCAGATGAAGGTGATTGACTACATGGAATTGGCAGAAATGACTGGCAGAATCCGAGACCAGGGAGAAGAGTTGGTGAAAGAAGACTGGAAGAAATTTAAAGACTATTTACAGAAATATTGTAAAATTGATGAATGTTAGAAGAATGTTGGAAAGAAACTAAGGGGTTTCCAGCTGTAATGCAAATACGAAAGAAAAAAAAGTTTACAAATGGGTTAAAGCTTAATGGTAAGGATTTGCTGAACTAACAAATTGAAGTGGAATACAAAGAAGGGAGGTATGAGGAGGTCTGGGGAAATAAGCGTAAGGAAGATATGTTATGGAAAATTGTTTGTTTTTTAATTGTTTTTATGTTGTATTTTGTATTTTGTTTTTTTATTTTTCATTTTTATTGTTATATTTTAAAAACTTTAATAAATATTTTTTTAAAAAACAAACAAAGTTACCTTTCGCAGTGAGGAAATATGGCAGCATAGCTTGTTCTTGCACTGCTCCTTGATGCCAATAGCCTGAAATCCTTTCAGAGTTCCCATCTCCTCTCTGCTGCTTCCTCCCATATCAGCGTATCTATGGAGTGGGCTATCATCCAGCAGTATGTCATCTTTGTTTTATTATCTTCTTGCTGCCACCACCCAGACTGGTAGGGTAGGGTCTTTGGGGAGGGCAAAAAAATGTTTGGAGGGTCCCTGACCTTTCCCCCTCTTCCTCAGCACCCAGATGTGCTGGTCCTGAGGGTTAACCATGAGGCGAGGTCCGAGTCGAGTCCGAGGTTGAGGGTGCAGTAGGGAGGCAGTCCGTCAAAGCTGAAGCGAGGTCCAAGGCAGGGAGTTGGGTGAGGTCAGGAGCTCCAGCAGAGAGGCAGGACAGGGTGCAGGCAGGAACAGGCTACCAACAACATTGCTCCCGCAACTTGGGACTGGGGCTGGCTGGCTTTTATCTGCCCCGAGGCATAGGGTGGCCCAGGTCCACAGGTGACTCGCCTCTCCTGGTCTGGAGGCGAGCACTCCTCCTGCGGGAACTTAGTTCCCTCCGCCTCTCTGCCCTGAGCCTCTGCAGCTCAGGAGAGGCTGGAGGGTTACTGGACCCAGAGGCAACCTCAGCCTCCCATGAAGGGGCTGAGAGTGGAGCACCAGCAGGCAATGGGTCCTCCATCACCTCAGGAGCCAGAGCAGACTCAGCTGGTTCCTGCACCTGAGGATCCAGCACAGGTGAGGACCCTTCAGGCTCAAGCCCCTGCCCCGGCTCAGCTGGTTCTGGAGGCGGGGAATCCTGTGCAGGCTGGGATTCCTCAGGTTCAGCCTCCAAGTCCGAATCCCAGGCCATCACACCAGAGCTGCCAGCTTCCACTGGGGCCACGTCAAGGGAACTCTTCCCCACCTGCCAGCAGTTGCCCATTGAGGCTCCCAAAGAGCTGGTGCCAGTCAGAGGAGGCAACACTGAGGAGTCTGACTGACTCAGTGTAAGACAGTTCCTGGGTTTGTAACTTTGAGCATACTGGGATTTACTTCAAGGAACAGGCATAGGATTATACTTGTCAGTGTGCTGCCAGAGTAGAATATGAATAGTCAAGATTTGGAATTACAAAACTAACTGAAAATTAAATAGCAAACATCTATGGCACAGTCAAGAATTTTGAGCTGCAGAAAGCATCTAAGAATACTGTGATAGGATAGCAGATCCATCTTATACTCATAAAGAGAGGCATAGCTGAGTGAAGCTTCTAGCTGAGGAAACGGCTATGTCTTTACAGAGGTTTATAAAATCATGAATGGTGTTCAGTGCATGATTAGAGAAAAATTATCCACTCTCTTTCATCAGATGAGAACATGGGGGCCATCCACTGAAATTGACTGGCCACAGATTTAGGATGAACAAAGTACTTAGTTAGGAAGAAATGCAATTAACCTTATGGGATCTATTCCTACAGGATATTTTATAGCCAATGGCATAAATGGCTTTAAAAGAGGATTAGATGTAATCGTGTTAGATAGGTCTATCAGCGACTATTAGTTGTGACAGCTAGAAATGGAAGCCCCACAGTGAGAGGCAATATGCCTCAGATTATCAGATGCTGGAGACAAAAACCAGAATGATGACTATCGCTATTGCACCCTGTTTCTGTGTTTCCCTAATTGCAAACATCTGATTGCAAGTGGGTGTTTTGGTGACTTACCCATCCCCCCCAAAAAGCAGAGAAACCAGGAATTAAAATGTGATTGAAACTGCTTTTGTTAGTCTGCCGTTTCATTTTCAGACCATAAACAGACCAATGTAAGTGAGCAATTTATGTCCCAGTACCAGAAGTAAATTGTTGCAACCAGCTTCCTTGGGTCAGCTGTCAGCTTAGCTTTCCTTTCCTTTTATCTTATGTATTTTAAAATTTTGCTTTATTTATAAACTATGCATTTTGAAATTCTGTTTTGGTTCTATGAACTGCCTGCATGGTTTTAATATGGTTTTTCTATTAATCTAGGACAAAGCATGAAATTTAATATTTTCGCCATGACAAACCCATGAAATTTATCAGCCTACCCTGAGCTCTGTGAGGAGAACATTTTATAATCTACTGCTGTTTAGCGTAAAGGAAGCTTAAGTAAATGAATAAACATGTAGAATATTTCTCCCTATGGTCATATTATTAATTACTTTTGTAGGATATAAAGTTTACATTGTGCTCAAAGCCATCATAGGCTATAAAACTGTCTTTGCTATATTGATTTATGAAATTAAAATTCCACGGTATAGCAAACAACGAAGTCTGGATATAAACGAAGGATTTACAGAGAGAATCTCTTCGGTGATTTTAAATCACCTGCTGACCAGGCAGATGACTTTCTCACCACCCACAATGCTATACAACTGGTAACTACTTTTGATTAACTATCTTTCATTGTCTTCTATTATTAAATATCGTCTATATAATTTTTGCAATATACAGTACTAGGCATCTAGAGTTGGATCCTACCTAGGTAAGTTATACTTAAGGTCCCTTTGGGATCAGTTCAAGATGTTAGTCATGACTTACATTCCACTGATTTCATTGGGAAATAAGTGAAACTAGTTTGGTTTGGATCCAAGCCATAATCTAATTTTTCTTATAATACTAAGACAAATCTAGAAGCTTGTGAACGTTCTGCTTTTAAGTTGTGTTATCGCATAGTTGCTGATGGGGATCCCCAGATATTGTTGGAAAGCTTGTTATTCCAAGTTCTAGATGAACCATGCTGTCCTTCATGGCAAAAGACTTGTAATTTTTTTTGTCTGGTTGAATGTGCTGGCTAAGGAAATCCTAAACTACCATTTAATAGGGGCAGGGAAGGGTTAAACCTGATATTGAACTGTCTTCCTAGGACGCTTTTTTCCAGTGCTCTTTTTATGTGAATTTTTGTTTGTTGATTTTTATTTTTATTTTTATTTAGACTTCATAAACATGATATAAATTAGAACATAATAAACCAGAATTAAAGTTACAATCTGTTTAATGAAACTATATTATTATTCATTTCATTTTGATACAGCATCATATTTTTAAGGGGTGGGAATCTCAAAGTGGTTTACAACCTACATTAAAACATCAAATAAAACAATCCATGATAAAACATTAAAGAAGAAAATCAAATATAAAGTATTCGTTCAGGGCAGCAGCATAACCAACAGGAAACTAAAATATTTTAAGATTTCAAAATAAAGCATTACAAAGAAGGTCAACTACAGAGTGCACATTGAATACAGGAAAGTTAACAAACAATTAACAATTAAAGAAAACATTTCTAAGGGAGTCAAATATAACAATTAAAATAGCATAATTTGCATGAAAAACATTACCATAAGGATAGAATGTATCTGCTGCTGTTGCTGCCAATCTTGCCAGTGGTGGTTCATGGCAGGAGGCAGCTGTGGAAGCTCAGACTCAATAACCTGGGTCAGCCAATAAGGTCTCTGGCCTCTCCAATAGCCTTAACTGTTATATCTGGAGTCAGCCAGGGCCCCACCCTCCCAGGCCAAGTAGGAAGGGCCTGCAAGGCAGGGAGCAGGCCTTCCACCCAATATGGAGCTCACAGCCAATATGACCCAGTACTTTATCCAGTGCTTCTCTTTTGGGTTAACACTCTGCTCCAAACTAAAGCAATGAGATGGCACTGCTGCAGAAGAGAATTGTGGAACAACCAGCAGCTCTTTTCCATAAGTTTTTGGGGCCACAATTTGATCACATTTAGAGTATGCCACAGTTTTTGCATCCATTTCTGGTAACCCCTTTCATTTCCAATACACATTGCCGGTGGAATCTGTATATCTGCTAATAAATTACCTGTCAAGGGCTTTTGCTCCCTTCTCAGCAGAAATAAAATAAAACAGGTCTCAAAGGCATCTCATAATCAATAATCACCCTTATATGTGTTTACAATATTTTTTTTCCAGAAATCATGAGCACATTTACAATTCCACGCACATATTTAAAAATTTATCATCCACCTGATAAACAACTATCCACACAAACAATAACTGATCTGAATTCTAAACAGTGTGTGACGTCATTGATCCAATGGTTTATGAGATGCTGGGCTCCAGAGGGCTAACCCTTTAACATGAGAATGGAAATGAGCAAAACCTGGGAGAGTAGGGTCAGGTCCAGGAGGAATATAATAGCTGAGCTGGAACTAGAAACTCTTATGTTCTGAATGCTTTCTGTGTTCTGTCCAGGGTGCTGAAAGGACCAGTCTCTGCCATCCCTCCTTGTTCTTTTGTTCCAGGCTTCTTGATCTAGGATTGGGCATGAAATCTCTGAATGTTTGTTTCCTGCTCTTACCAGGAAGTGGAATCTACTTCCTCCCAACCCTTTGGCAAGTTGGGCTTCAGCTCAACTTGATATAGAGCTTTCTACTTTGCTGTACTGACTGATGCTGGAAGATGGTGTGGAAAAACTCTTGAGAGTGATGCTCTCACACCAGTGTTTCATTTTAATGGACATTAACAAGAAGATGTGGTGGCCCTTCTCCTGCCTCTTGTATGATCTAGTTTGGCCATAAGAGGTGGTGTCTTTCTCTTTTCCTCATCCATTGCATTCAGTGACACTTTTTCAGAAGAAGAACCTATAATCAGAGATATCGTTTATCATGGTAACTCTTGCTAGATCTCCGTCTAATCACCTTGAAGTCAACACATTCCTCATGCTCTACATCTGTGCACTGCATCTTATCTTCATTAAATATAACATCCTATCCTGCTCTGTGCATTACCTTTCTAAAAGAATACTATCATCTTCAGCCTCATCAGCTTCAGCAAATGATCACATCTCACCAAATGTGTCATTATTCTTTCTCTACAATATTTTTCTGGCACATTTAATCAGAAGTGCTAATTTGCAAAGCCCGTAATGCCTCCATCAAGTGTAGGTTGCAAAGACAGTCACCTGCCAATACTCATCTTTTCTCATCTGTTATTTTAACAAGCTGCTTTCCTGCTAATTGGCATTTGCATATATTCTTGTGTCCGTATAGCACAGTAGCTTTGCAGAGTGTGCAGAGATTTAAAGGATGCAGGTTACTGCTGCGCCAGACTTCATCATACCTGCTCAAGTAAGGCTCAACAGAAACCTACCATCTTCACTATCAGTAAGCTTGGCAAGGCACAGGGTGCTACAGTCTCAGTGCTTATCAAGAAAAGGTGCATACTTTTTTTTTCTATTGCAGAAAACTCTAAATAGCTTCCAGGTAAGTTAATATTTATTTAATTTATGAAGTGCTTCTAATGAGGCACCCCAAATTCATTTACAATACAAGCATATATGGAACAATTGCATATAAAAAATTGTTAAAACATTTGCTTATATAAATAGTATGCACATACTATTCTTTAAAAAACCAGAACAACAGCAGCACACACATTTATAAAATCAATTATAGACAAACATGGCTTGGAGGTCTACAGTAGACACCCATAGTAAGGTCACTGCTGTTTCTCTCTCCTACAGTTTTTGCCCATATACTATCTATCTGCCTTCCTGGATGTCTTCACAAGTGTAGACATCCCTTACATATAATGATGCTAATCCTCTCTTCCTCTATGAACTACAGCGGATGCTCGGGTTGCGAACGTGTTCCATGCAGGATGCACATTCGCAACCCGCAGTGGCATGTCTGCGCACGCGTGGGTTGCAATTTGGCGCTTCTGCACATGCACAAAGCACAATTTAGCGCTTCTGCGCATGCACGACTACCTAAACCTACTACTTCCGGATTTCGGCAGTCTGTAACCCAAAAAAACGCAACCTGAAGCGTCTGTAACCCGAGCTATGACTGTATCCTTTTTGAATAGGTTATACCCCTGAATTTCTACGTTCTAGTCAGGAATCTCATCTCACCAGTTTCAGTATTGCCAACAGCACAACAGGATGCCTTCATATGCCCCAGCTGCAACAAAACATATTTCTCCCATATCAGTATCTGCAGCCACAGCAGGTGCCATAACTTTCCAACAGTTTGACTTCACCTCCAAAGGCACATTCCTCCCAAAACAGGCAGATGCCAACAACAAAAAATGTTAGGTCATGTGTGCTATCCTGTATTAAGAGCTAAGGTCTGTCTTGCTTGTTTCCCATACTCTATGCATTAGTATAGAGACAAATCTTCTTGTAGTTTCCTGCTCTTTAGCAGCCATCTTTTAACAGCCATCTTTCAAAATTCCCACATCAGAATTTTGCAGTGCAGTTCTCCAACTAAATAATGTTTACAAATATTATTAGGTAAAAGTGTGCATAAAAATGAATATAGTAGTGAAAATAACACTATACACACTCTATGAAAAGAAATTGCTTGCAAAAATGTGTACATTAGTCAATACATAAATGTGTTTAAAAAGTGAAAATGCACTAAAATGTTGAAGAATTTTCAGAAAGATTTTTTACAAAACAAGTTGCAAACTGCAGAAATTTAGAGAACTAAATTTAAAATTGGAAAAATGAGAAAATCTGAGAACCAAAATTGACAAATCCTTCAATTACTACCCCTGGAGTTTAAAATTATATTCCTCTTTTGCTTGCCTTTTGCCTAAAGTAATCAGTTATATAATTTCATATTGGCTGTAGCTTCCTCTTCTATAATCTTCTCTAAGCATCTGTCTTATACAAATCAGATGAGTATGCTACATTTAGAAACTGCTCTGAGCATTTATCATAGATGTTCGCTGTTCAGTTGAGTAGGCTTCAGCCGCATTTACACAAGGTAGCAGAGCCTGAAAGTGAAAAACAATATCCAATTAGCAGAGATAAATAAGGGGAAATAAGGGGTGTATGAAGGTTTAGGAAAGTAAGATGAGGGGGAAACCCAGCTTAAAACTCTTTTTTTTGGGGGGGGGACTAATGACAAAACCCTTTGTTTACCTCTGGAGAGATAAAGATTGAAAAGGAAACAACAAAACTTAGGGAATGTTGATGGTTTGCATTAATAAATAAATATTGGGCAGGCCTAATAAAATCCAGCTGCTATTGACTTGTGTCAGAAAATAGCTCTATATTTAAAACTAAAATAAATGTTTAACAATAAATGTTTGCTTTTACATGGCACCCCCTTTTTTATCAGTCTGCCCATTAAAAAACCCGCATAGAAACAAAAACTTATTGAAAAGTTACCTTTGGCCTTTTGGAGGGGCTTGGTTCCCCACCCATGTCCTTAACACACATGTAGTGATAGATAACATGTGAACTGTGCCTTTGTGCACTTGAAATAGTTCTCTTAGACTTATTTGTCTAATTATTATTATTCTCTTAGTGCTTATTTGTAAAATGCATTTAACACAGTATATAAACTACACGTTTATTTTCATGGTCAGCCACTGAAAAATTCTTACTGAGACAGTGTTTCCAGAGATCACATCTGCAGATTACATTTTATTATCATCCTTATTGGGCCTACTCTGACTTTCTGTGTTACAGCGCATGAGCATCAGTCCCTCTGATGTCAAAATGAAACACAATCACTATCCTTTTCAGTGTTTATATCTTATGTCATTTAAACATCCATCAAACAATGATTCATGAGGATTTATGTACCAAAGTGAAGGATTAATTCCTTAGAGTGAACAGTATACGGCAACTCACATTATCCAAGTGAATAAAAAACAAACCTTGTGTGACAATCCAATAAGTTAAAAAATACAAACATATCTTAAGAAGATGGTAACTCAAGATTAAAAGCCTCACAAATGACCAAACATTGGATCCCAATACATTTCCAAGCACAATTCAAAGTGTTCGTGCTGACCTTTACAGTCCTAAACGGCCTTGGCCCAGTATACCTGAAGGAGCGTCTCCACCCCCATCGTTCAGCCTGAACACTGAGGTCCAGCTACAAGGGCCTTCTGGCAGTTCCCTCACTGCGAGAAGTGAGGTTACAGGGAACCAGGCAGAGGGCCTTCTCGGTAGTGGCGCCCACCCTGTGGAACGCCCTCCCATCAGATGTCAAGGAAAGAAACAACTACCTGACTTTTAGAAGACATCTGAAGGCACCCTGTTTAGGGAAGTTTTTAATGTTTGATTTTATCATGCTTTTAATATTCTGTTGGGAGCCGCCCAGAGTGGGCGGGGTATAAATAATAATAATAATAATAATAATAATAATAATAATAATAAACATGTCAATGTGCCTATCTACAAATGTCTCATCTTCATGATGTCTACAATTTGCTACATAGTGGTTCTCTTTGGGCCTTTTGAAAGCATGTTAATACACAGGAAGGGGAGGGGCTTGTAATGATGAGGATGCTAACTTTGACCCTGTCACTATTCCAGAAATTTCCTATGCATAGGGAGTCTCTACCAATATAGGAGACTCCTCACTTTAGATGGTTTCCCTCTACAAGTTGGAGTGCAACTGGTTGTGTTTTTTTTAAAAAAAGGTTGTTCGTTTCTTCAGAATGGATACATTTCCTCAAACCCTGCACTGTGTTCTGTCATAATACACCACCATTCATAGAATGCTCTCACTTTTTTACATGGTCTTTCGCTGCATCCTGTGCTGTCATTGTGTTGTCAGCCAAACCATGACTATGAAATTCAGGCTCCATACTGGTATTAGTAACAGGTGTATATATTTACTAGGGGTTTATATTGCTTTCTAGAAGGACTCTAAATACAGTCCTGCATCATGCATTACTCATCAAGAGGGAGAAGGAAGTCTGGGTTGTACATTATGCATGCCTGCCATCTTGCCTGCCCAGCATCAATGTCTGCAGTGGGAAAGCCTTTGTGCAGGCAGGTGTACATAGGAGGAGGAGGCCCTCATTGCAAGTACAGATGCAAATATCAAGGCGAGTTGCTGAGCGCAATGCCTGATGCAGCCGTGCTCCTTGCTCATGTGTTAACTCATATTTATTGTGTTATTTCCCATTCCGGGAAGCTTTTAATAAAGCAAAAGCCTGCGGCCCCACTGTATTCTTGCCAGAATGCAGGGTCTGTCCTAAAACCCATTGTTATTACAACTGAGTGTTATGGTCCATTAGGCCAGTTCAGTGCTGAACATGGGTTTTTATTTGGAGAGGCTTCAATCAAAAATATTTGAAAAACTGTTTATAATCTTACCATGGGGGCGGGGGCAGGGAAAGTCATCTGACCTGATGAGACAATTCAAGACCACAGTGGTGATTTAATGAAGCAATCAGCAACATGTCAGATTTTATTGATGGGGCCCTTCAGAACTCTGGCAGGTGATTTGATCCCCAGTGGTGCAGACAAATCTTCCCCCGAAAACCCTGTTGCTAGCAAAAGCTGTGGAGGGATTTCATTTTGAATAAAATGTGTCTTTATTTTTTGTCCTTGAACTGAGGTGATTTTTGTTGCTGCCGCCGCCACTGCTGTTCAAAACACTTCTGCTTGGGTTTTAATGCTATTGTAGTGGCCTAAAGATGTTATTTATGATACAACGCAGACACACTTACCTTTCAAAATGTCAAATGTTCAGTCGGGTGCTTAAGAAGTTACTCCTCCGATAAGGCTGAGCCAAAAAGGTAATAAATGTAATTTTCACCAAACAGCAGTTTTAATAGCTAGGAATGTGCTTTTAAAACTATGAGAATCCACACTTGAAACAGACTTTAGAAACATCGTTATCCTCCATTAGGGGCTCTTAGTTGAGCTGATGTGGAAATGCAGCTGCCAAGAATGGCAGAGAGCAAGCAGGCACAAATCAGTTGGGTGCTCATTTTCATTCCAAAGGGATACAAATCACTCCCCTCTAAGTGATCATTTGATTCCACAAAGTGTGTATTTTTGAAAGACTTATTGAAGAGTGTCATAAAAATTATGTTTTTTTTAAGCTCGTGTCAATGTAAACGGCAAGAATTTCCTTGTTGCTGCTCAGTCAGTTTAGCGTAAAAAACAAAAACAAATCCCCACATCCCTTTTGCTTTCATGGCTCTCTCACAGCCGTTCCCCCAAGGAGGTAATTTTGAATGCTTTATAGATTATATTCTGTAATTTCATACAGTGACCTGAAGATTTCTACGCCAAGTGCTGAGCAGGACCCTGCTAAGTGAGCCCCGCTATGCCTATTTAGAGATTGCAGGGGGAAAATTAAACTGAAGGCCCCAGAGTACATACCTTTGAACACAAAATATATACGAGTTCCTGAAGGGCAAATATCCCTCCAAATGTGTGTCCCTTTAAAATGCCTCTAAAATGTGCAAATGCGAAAGGATCAACATCCTACCTGCAATTATTTTAAATATATATGTGTCGATTTTTGGGCCCTTTCAAATTTGAAAGCTTGACTTTGTTACAGTTCAAACACACTTACCAGGGAGTTTCTACTATTCAAAAAGATGTTAATTACTTCTGGCTCCACATGCTTAGGATGGAGGATAAAGTTATCAATGGCTACTAAGCTTGAGGGCACATTAAACTTTTCCAAAGCACAGCTTTCACATAACACAGACAGGGATCATAAAAAAATGAAAACAAAAATAAATACTGCATATTATAATTTGGACTTGCTATAACTTACGGTGGACATGGTATATGTCAGAATAGTGTGTTTTACTTTGCTGTGTTCCATACACTTAAAAAGAAAAAGAAAAACTGAGAGAAGCACATTTAAAGTGTTCATTTGCAATGCATTATTTAAAAAATTAAATAGGAACTTTTGTATTAAGTATGCATAATCTGACTCTCATGTTGGGCAAGGCCATGTCTTTTATAATGGTGTCAAATCATAATTAAAATAAACACAGATTGCTTCGCAGTGAATGGGTGGTTTGCTTTTGGTTTAGAGTAGCTAATCTCTAAATGTGCCATTTCCAGAACTGGAAGACAATCCCTGTTTGATTGCTTTATTAAAATGAATCCAGTGAACTTCTCAAACAAAACAAAACAAAAAAATCAATTTTAACACCTCTCTGCAAACGATTTCCTTCTGTTGGAATCATTTTCATTTTTAATTATAAACATAATTTATCAGTGTAACAAGCCTCAGCTGCAGATTAGAAAGCGTATTCACACTTTAAAATATATTTATTGAATAATTGAAAATTACTGTATTTGAATAATAATAGGGTTGAATAATTTATTATTTTAATTTTATTAAGCAAGCAAATTATAAAGAGCTCTTCTCACGGATATATTTTACCCTGTGGCTTCAAGAACTGGATGTTGGAAAATCCTGCTTCAAGGTTCCTGTTACCTTTTCGGAATGAAGTTGAGAGAATGTCAGTCAAAGAAATTGCAATGGATCATAACTCAAGCCGACAGAATGCAGATCTATGAATCTTCCAAGAGTCATACGTCTGATATTCTGCTAATTTATATTTTAAAACAGAGGGAGGGGTGTCGATTTTTTTAACCAGCCACAACCCTTATGCCACAATCCAGCTCCATTGTCAAACTCTGGCTGGTTGGAGGATGTTGGTTGAAGGAGGAAGACTGCCATTGACTTCAAGATCCTTTCCTTTCCTGGATTCCCTCCACTGCATTGAGATCCTACCCCATAATTTGAGAATCTATTTCATCATCATCGTCATCATCTTACTAATTTACAGAGGGATGGCTTTATTGGTCTGCTGCAACAAAACCGGCAATCTTGGGGCATCTTAAAGATTCCAATGCACAGGAATTATGCCTTAATAAATATACCTTATTTATTTAGCCTGATTTCCCCCCATTATTAAGTCGTTCTTCCAAAGAACAGACAAGAAAGGTGACCTATGGAAAACAATGAACATATGAAGTTTTTTATATGGAATCAGACCAGTGTTCTATGCCATGGGTAGGCAAACTAAAGCCCAGGGGCTGGATCCGGCCTAATCGCTTTCTAAATCCGGCCCATGGACGGTCCGGGAATCAGCATGTTTTTACATGAGTAGAATATGTCCTTTTATTTAAAATGCATCTCTGGATTATTTGTGGGGCATATGAATTTGTTCTTCCCCCCCCCCAAAAAAAATATAGTCCACCCCCCCCCCACGGTCTGAGGGCCAGTGGACCAGGCCCCTGCTGAAAAAGTTTGCTGACCCCTATTCTAAGCAGTGCAGGGCTTTGTCCACTCGGACTGGCAGTGACTCCCCAAGGTCTTACTTAGGCAGCAGTCTTTCCTGTCACCTGTTACAGAAACCGAATAGGTTAGGGGCTGGAGCTGGGACTTTTCATTCAACAGCAAGGGTTGTACTGCTGTGCTAATGTCTCCTCCTTTAAATCATTTCAGTTTGGAAATTTATAGCGATTATTAAAACCATAACTTATACTAGGATGATATAATTGTAGATCTGGGTATAGCCAACAGTATAGCCCTAAGATTCAGTTCGCTTTTAAAAAAAATCAAAATCAAAATCAGCTCTGGTTTAGAAATTCACAATTCAATGAGAGCAAAATTACCCTTTATTAAAGGGTGAAGATATCAAATGGAACTGCCTTTCAGCATCCTTGATGAGATATGGTACACATTATAACCTGAAAGGTTAATTGAAGTATTGGAATGGCTTGATATCACAGCAGATGACTATTTGGCTGTGTTCATTTGTACCCTTTTCTGCCCATTTAGGCTTGCTCAGAATGTTGCTTTCAGCCCACAGATCCTATCTCTCAAGATAAACATGTACACTGGGTACATGGGTACTCAGATGTAAGCTCCATTGAGTTAAGTGAATGTACAGTTGCAGTCTTAATGGGTGTGCAATTGCAGATGAATTAATGTGAATTTGTAAGCATTGGGATGCTCTGTTCTCAAGAATATTTCCCAAATCAAATCATTCCTCTTCTATGAACTGCAGGACAGTAATATGTCCAGTATTACCATCCTAGGGTAAGTCTTCTCTTTCTTTCCAGGTCTCAGACAAATCTTGTAAGTAATTTCCAATCCAAAGTATTTAAATCATTATCCTGTACAAAATTAGGTATAGATAAACAACGATTTCAAGGAAATTTAAGCAAGCCTTAACACTCTGGTTTTACATTTCTTTTTCTTTTCTTTTTTTAAGTATTGTACACACTTGCTTCCCCCTCAATCTCCCAACCTCAGCAATAGCCACGACAAATTAGAACGAAAATGATCTTACAAGGCAGGTAGCAATATAATAATAATAATAATAATAATAATAATAATAATAATAATAATTTATTATTTGTACCCCGCCCATCTGGCTGGGTTTCCCCAGCCACTCTGGGCGGCTTCCATAGAAACCAAAAATACACTAAAATATCACAAGTTAAAAACTTCCCTGAACAGGGCTGCCTTAAGATGTCTTCTGAATGTCAGGTAGTTGTTTATCACTTTGACATCTGATGGGAGGGCATTCCACAGGGTGGGCGCCACTACCGAGAAGGCCCTCTGCCTGGTTCCCTGTAGCTTTGCTTCTCGCAATGAGGGAACCGCCAGAAGGCCCTCAGCGCTGGACCTCAGCGTCCGGGCAGAACGATGGGGGTGGAGACGCTCCTTCAGGTATACTGGGCCGAGGCCGTTTAGGGCTTTAAAGGTCAGCACCAACACTTTGAATTGTGCTCGGAAATGTACTGGGAGCCAATGTAGGTCTTTCAAGACTGGTGTTATATGGTCTCGGCGGCCGCCCCCAGTCACCAGTCTAGCTGCCACATTCTGGATTAGTTGTAGTTTCCGAGTCACCTTCAAAGGTAGCCCCACGTAGAGCGCATTGCAGTAGTCCAAGCGGGAGATAACTAAAGCATGCACCACTCTGGCGAGACAGTCCGCGGGCAGGTAGGGTCTCAGCCTGCGTACCAGGTAGAGTTGGTAGACAACTGCCCTGGATACAGAATTGACAAGCGCCTCCATGGACAGCTGTGAGTCCAAAATGACTCCCAGGCTGCGCACCTGTTCCTTCAGGGGCACAGTTACCCTATTCAGGACCAGGGAGTCCTCCACACCAGCCCGCCCCCTGTCCCCCAAAAACAGTACTTCTGTCTTGTCAGGATTCAACTTCAATCCATTAGCCGCCATCCATCCTTCAACCACCTCCAGGCACTCACACAGGACCTTCACCGCCTTCACTGGTTCTGATTTGAAAGACAGGTAGAGCTGGGTATTGATGGACACCCAGTCCAAACCCCCTGATGATCTCTCCCAGTGGCTTCATATAGATGTTAAAAAGCATGGGGGAGAGGACGGAACCCTGAGGCACCCCACAAGTGAGGGCCCAGGGGTCTGAACACTCATCCCCCCCCCCACTTTCTGAACACGGCCCAGGAGGAAGGAGCGAAACCACTGTATGACAGTGCCCCTAGCTCCCAGCTCCTCTAGACAGTCCAGAAGGATGTTATGGTCGATTGTATCAAAGGCTGCTGAGAGATCCAGCAGAACCAGGAAACAACTCTCACCTTTGTCCCTAGGCCGCCGGAGATCATCAACCACTGCGACCAAGGCAGTGCGATAGAGAAACATAATTCGCTTTCGGCTTTTGCAACGACATAACTCTGTTCATAACTCTGTTCATGAATGGGGATGGCGGTGGAGAGAGGTATTATGTTACTTTCTCAGAGAGATATTGTGTGGATTAATTCATTCATGTTTGCACAGCCTGTTGAAGATGGAAGTTCTGTTTAGTGTTAAATATTAGTTTTGCAATGAACAATGCTGCTATCCAGAAGAGCTATTACAGTAGGAGTGCTTTGATCCCCTTTATTTGGCTGAAGGGAAGTTCATGAAAGCCTTTGCAATCTAAGGATGTAATCCTTAACACATTTACCATAGAGAAAGTCCCATTGACCTCAGTGAGGCTCTGCGATGAACCTGACCTGTAGCCATGTTTGGCAGAGGAGGCTCCTTGGAACGAGGAGCGACATGAAGACCTGCCAGAGCCACCTGTCTCTATCCCACCCACCTGCCACACCCTATGGTCATCTCTTTGTTGCCCTGCCTTGTAATAATCTGTTCTGGTCAGCAGAGACCTTCAGCTGCACACACATCTTCCATCTATTGTGGATGGCCCACCCCCAAAGTCTGCTATAGTATGGCCTGCTTGACATTATTGCCTCCCTTTGTGGGGGGGGGGGCGGGAAAGCAAATGTTTAGGAAGACAGCCCTCAACATATTCATTCCTAATGTTGCTTAGGAAGCCACACGTGGTACCCAGCTCCTGTTGTTGTTGTTGTTGTTGTTGTTGTTGTTGATATAGATAAACCACCCTTCATCCGAGGATCACAGGGCGGTTTACAATATAAAAACACAAAAATACATGCCACAGTAACAAACGAAAACAATAACCCCACTCCACACGCAGTTTGAAAGGCCACAGATTGTTTAATTAGCTAAAGGCCTGGGAGAAAATGAATGGTTTTGCCTGGCACCTGTATCTTAAAAGGTAAAGGGACCCATGACCATTAGGTCCAGTCATGGACGACTCAGGGGTTGCGGTGCTCATCTCGCTTTATTGGTAGAGGGAGCCGGCGTACAGCTTCCGGGTCATGTGGCCATCATGACAAAGCCGCTTCTGGCGAACCAGAGCAGCGCACAGAAACGCCGTTTACCTTCCCGCTGGAGCGGTACCTATTTATCTACTTGCACTTTGACGTGCTTTCGAACTGCTAGGTTGGCAGGAGCAGGGACCAAGCAACGGGAGCTCACCCCGTTGTGGGGATTCAAACCGCTGACCTTCTGGTCAGCAAGCCCTAGGCTCTGTGGTTTAGACCACAGCGCTACCTGCATCCCTACCTGTATCTTAGGGAGGGGTAAAATGGACGTTGGTCCTTTCTGGATTAACTGCGAGTGGATTCAGTACTGAAAGTTTCTGGTTGCAATAAAGCTTTCTGAACACAAGGGATAAATGAGCTTCTGTGGGGTTACGTGGAACGCTGTGAAATAATAATAAAGGGAAATGGATCTTCGACATATACATTGAGCACATAGTGATCACTGTGAAATGTGACAGATTTTTCTCACACCTTATTACTGGCTGACCACACTTATGCCCTTTATATCTTATTATAAGGGATTTCCGCCCCTTAATGAAGGCTAAAAATTGTGCCCAGATTACTCCCACAACTGGCATGGGGTGCCATGCCCACAATACATCTATCTGGGTAGTATGGCAAGCCTATTCCCACTCAACAGAGGAGGACTTATTTCAAAATTAATGTGTCTTATGATTTTAAATGAGAAGTACATGTGACAGAGGGTATTTTTTTGTATTGTTTTTTACTGGACACACTCATACACAAGAAGAAAAGCACCTGGCAAATGTTTCTCTTCTTTGCAACTTTTGAAAGGCACAAGAGCCTTATTAGCATATGGACATTGCAAACCTGCATTGATTCTTCTGGCTTAAAGCTCACAAGGCTCCTTCCCTTACCTGCAACCTCATTTGCAAAAAAAACTCTGTTCTGCATGAGGCTAGAGGCCCAGAGGATGGGTAAGTGGGTGAACATGAGGAGAAGGTGGAAGAGAGTATCTTGCCTGAAGGCCCCCCCAAAACCTGAAGCCAGCGCTGTCTGTTTTGCCTCCCATCAGGAAAATGAGAGCATTAAAGGAACCTGAGGAGTTCAAAAGGGCAAGGGGGGAATTAGGGGTCTTGTGCAGAGGGAGAGGAAGGAATGAAACATATGAACTGAGATCCCCAAAATGAATGAATCCCCAGAATCGTATTTGAAGGTCACCTTGAACGCTTACTATGTCCTTAAGAACTTCTGCTTGATAAAGCAATGGAGTCTATGAGTAAACTTCTCATTTTTTATTTAAAAAATGCACTTCATTCACTAACTTTTTTATATACTTAGGATGATTTGTGTGAGATTTGCCCTTTTCCTTAACCTCTAGAGCAGAAGGATTTGCTATTTATCAATGGCTGAAGAAATGCTGGCAATTTCTTCACGCTGCCTATTCACCCTGCCTACCTTTCTTTTTTTAACTGAGGTTCGTTTGTTTTTTGTCGGTTTGTTTCAGAAGAGAACATTTTCTGCTGATAATCCTTAAACTCCTTGTGATGTAAGCGTTTCCCCCAAAGCTTCTCTCGCACTTGACTGCTGCCTTCTTACCAAGTGCAGGTAATTGGATTTGACCCACGTTGAGGTCTTCGGTGCAGTGATTGATGTGCTTCTGCCTGGTCCTCATCATTCTCTCATGACCTGTGTAACCAACATTTATTTGACCTTATGTGTCCATTCTGTGACAAACTCATACAGCCTGGCATTGTCCCAGTTTCTGCCTACTAAGGCATTTACCAAGATACTAATGGCTTCTTATTTCGGTGTAAAAATGGTGCCACCTGCAGTTTGTGACTGAAAAGGCCATATCCCCTCCTTACGCCAGTCATTTGCTTACATCTTCTGAGATTCCTTACCTTTGGGCACAATAGAATTGAATGACTTCTCTCCCACACTCTTTATCTCTCTCTGACACGTACTGCTGCATATATTTTGTTCCTTGTCAAATGAACAGTGCTGTTCCTGCAGGTTATAATCACTTACAGGAACAGTTTCTTGTCGAGTTCCCGGGGGCAGGAATGCTTCTCATATCACAAAGAGCTACACAATGCCAGCCTTAGTAGGAGTGCAAGCTCCAACATTTTTCAGAAGTCTCTGAGATAGTTCTAAGAGACTATGGTGCTCAGCTAAGGGAGACCTGAAGACTTGGGATTCAGTGTGCTGCCGTTTAACTGCAGGTGATATACACTACCATGCAGGGTGACTCCATGTAGGTTTTCATAGCTGCTCCCCCATCTGTCTCCATCTCTTACAGTGTATTGCAATAGAACAACATCAACAAGAAAATGGAGCTAAGAAGGTGATGTCTGTTCCATGTATGACATGGCTGCCCCCTCAATATATCTCCCACACCCTATTTGTTACTCCAGCTTTCAATCACATTATATATTGCAATCCTATAAAGTGACCAGGCTCAACTGTGGCCTTCCAGGTGGGAAGTGCAACTCCCATCATCCCTAGCCAGCATGGTCAATGGCCAAAGGTGATGGAATTTGTAGTTCTGCAGCATCTTGAAGGCCATAGGCTAGCCATAAACAGCTGCTTTTTCTGAAGCTGTCCCCACATATTTAGGGGCTTAGTTCCCCAAACTTCTTCAGGATACTGCCACAAATGGCTATCACACTAGAAGTGGACTGCACATTTTTGCAAGCCCTCTCATTCAGGTCTTATACTGTTTGTGTAAGTAGATGACCCATTTGCACATATTATTTGTGCATTTAATTATTTTTAATGTATACCTTGCCTTTCTATTTGTTTATAAAAGTAATGGATTAGAACAGCAGCAGAAATAGTTTGGAAAATCGCTTCCCCCAAAAAAGATTCATGCTGCAACTCTGTACT
The DNA here is from genome assembly GCF_965112155.1 of Podarcis liolepis. Lineage (NCBI taxonomy): Eukaryota > Metazoa > Chordata > Lepidosauria > Squamata > Lacertidae > Podarcis > Podarcis liolepis. The sequence continues at coordinate 36,173,408 of NC_139557.1, forward strand.
CACTTACCTGAACTCAAGGGGAATTATTTCTGAATGGATAGGATTGTGTTGTAGTATTAAAGTATGATACTTTTTACACATCTCCCAAGGGAGGCAGTTCCAAAAGGCAACACCATTGTGAATGCCTGCTCTCGTATGCCCACAAGCCAAACTTCCAACAGTGATCTGATACAAACAAAACCATCCTGTAATGACCTGAGTAGGAAGTAGGCTCATATGGGATGAGATTGTCCTTCAGATATCCAGAAGTTCTTGTTACTGTTTAGGGCAGGCATGGGGGAACTTTTGCCCTCAGCCAAACTACAATTCCCATCATTCCTAGCCATGCATGGTGAGGCTGTTGGCAGTTGTAGTTCAGCAACATCTGGCAGGCCAAAGGCTTGTGATTTTAAAGGTAATGAGCAGCTCACCTATATGATAAACCACCTCAGATCGAGGCTTGCCATTCTTCAGAGAATTTTTGAATTTTCACCTAGCATACAGTCTTGCTTTAATATATGTTTTGTAAAGGGCCGAATGCATTTCTGGTTGGTATTTTAGTAATAATGACTTCCTGTGAATGACTCTGCAGCCAATTCTCTCTGCAACCCCCCGAGTGCTGTTGCCAACTTAAGCATATGACCGGAATGATATGATAAACAGGTTCAGAGACCTATGCTGACAGCCTTGTTGGTGCCACCTGTTACTGGTCATGGGGCATCCCTAATGAAAATAACTCTTGCGAGACATATTGCCTTCCACAGGGAACGAGGTAAAACAACCCTGACAGTACTATATGCAGCTGCATTGCTAAACTGACATTTATACAATGTCATTCTAGGCCACAACAAGAGCCAGTCCATTTTTATTGGCTGAATGGAGAAATCTGCAGTACAATCTTCTAAAAGGACACATCAGCAATCCTGGCATTCATACCACTTCCTTCAACTCTGTACTTCCCATGCCTTGGTCTTTCTAATTGCTAAACTGAGTCCCATGTGATCAAAATGTGAACATAGGCCTTGTTTGAAGCTTCTGCAATGAAACTGGTGACTTTTTTAAATAAAAAGGGCATGATAGCTATAAAAATTATTATTATTATTATTATTATTATTATTATTATTATTATTATTATTTGTACACTTGTGGCAGTGAAGCCTCTGATAATGATTGGTTGAGCATGAATGTTGGTTCCAAATTTTCCATTGCTCAAGGAACAAAGAGGAGCCGGTAATCCAGTTTCTGTGAGGAAAGGGAGGGAAGTTATTGGTTTGGTAGGATGAAGAAGAGGCATATGGAGGCAGGAAAGCTAAAGGACAGAAAAGCTGAAGGAAGAGAGCAGGCTAGATATTGGCTGAGAAAGAAGACCCTTTCACAGTGGCAGTGAAGAATGAGGCTGAAGAGAAACCACAGAGGAGATAAGGAGATAAAACAAGAAGGGTCTAATCAGAGAAAGTAATCTTGACCACAAAGACAGATTTGCTCACCTCTAGCCATGTTACAAGTCTTCCAGATTTCGTCCAAACATTAGAAAATAATTAATTTGGGTGCACATCCTTCCTTAGGCTATTCTCCAGGGCTAATGTAGAAAACTATGCAATCTTGTATACACTTTTGAGATTTAATAGATTGATGATGATGCCACACTGTTGTTTATTTGAAGAGTGGATTTTTAATGGCTTTGGAAATGTCTTATTTGCTTTTTTGAAAACAACAACAACAACAACCCTGTCATTCATTCAGATAGTTCCTGCTTGAATAGCAGCAATATAGATTGCTGTGGATATTTTTCGTCATTAAATTGATTTAAATTAAATTATTTTTGCTCTTGTACCCTAATGTAAATGGCACTACTTCTCTAATCTAATAATACAGACGGTTTTGAAAATATGTACTGTCAATTAGAGACATTTTTATGACAAAAGCAAGAAAAAGAATCATTAATGAGAAAATAGTTTGCCTCCCTATATACTGGCTTCAGTTAATCAAAGGTGCTTTGAAATTGAAATCATTAATTAATTTTGCTTGGGTTTGTACTGATCAAGCACTTAGAGAGTTCCAGAGAATCTGTGAAATTAAGTTATTCTGAAAGTGAAAACAACATTTAATATACTCTGTTTCTTCTAAATTATAAATTATAAATGGCCATATTAGTAGTCCAGTCAATGCATTCTTGTTCACATTTTGCAGTCAACAGAAAGAAAGGTAGTTTGGGAAAGTATATATAAAGTGTTTTCCAGCACTTGCAGCATTCATCTCAATGTGGGTGTCTCACCACCTTCCCCTTAGAACACTCTGGGCTTGTTGGTAAGTCTCACTAAACCAGGCCATGGCTTAGTTCAGTATAGGGATGGGGAGAAATCCAGTGCAATTCATATTTAAAGACAAAGCTTTCTAATTTGCAGCTTACAAAACAAAAGGAGAACTGAAATACAGTCATTCTTTCCCTTAATATAATGCATTTTTGTATGTTGCTTTCACTACTAAATGCACAATATAGACATGCTTCCCCAATATATGCATTTACACATTACACCTTGGTTGGAGAACTGCATTGCAAAATTCAGAGAAGGGAAAATTTCAGATGGTAGTTGTGTGTTGTTTTGTGAAGTGAAAATTAGGTGGCATCTCACTGAAATACAAACAAAAACAAATCTCTCCCTTTCTTTAACTGTGGCTTCTGTGAATTGTTATATATGAAGTGCCATTTATAAGTAGCAAAATGTGAGCATTATTCTCCAAACAAGATTCCATTACTCTCGTCAGGAGACCTTTGTGATTATTTCCATGGCAGATTGTGGATTGCAAGACCAGAACTGAAGCTGGTTGTCCCTTATATCAAAGACTCTTCAAATGCCTTCACCCAAGTCCTAACATGATATAAGCCATACATTCTACCTCCATGGATCAGCCTTTGCCAACCTGTTGCCCTCCAGATGTTTTGGACTACACCTCCCATTAGCCCCAGCCAGCAGATGATCCCCTACCCTGGTCATCCTGAACCAGGGATGAGAAACCTGTGGCCTTCCAAAACTTGTTGGATTCCAGCTCCTGTTATCCCTAATGACTGGCCATGCTAGCCAGGGTTGATAGGAAGTGGAGTCCAGCAGCCTCAGAAGAGCCGCTGAGTTCCCCATCCCTGACTTAAATGGTGTGGAAAACTTGTCATGTGTAGCCACCAGTCATACAGTGTACCAGGGTCCCCAAACCACCTCAGAAGCCAAGGGTGTATGGCAAGGAGGAAGGGAGAGGTGGATGCTTGTAGAAAATGGCTTTCCACATAACAAGAACCAACAGATGGCAAATCCTTAATTGCTCATGTGTTCTCTTTCTGAAGCATATAGCTACTTCAGTCAGAATTCACATTAGAGCCAATAAAAGCTTTTATCATCATTGCATATCTTTGCAACCCCAAACAAATATGATATCAGAGGAGAGGGTAGATTGTTTACCTCAGGAATAATGCTTTGGTGTCAAGACGAGAGTTGGGAGCCAGTCAGCAATAACTCACAAGGTGTCAAGTGAAGTTAACACTTTATTCAAAGAAACAAAAGCAGCTCAGGCCTAGTGAGCACAACAACTCATCCCTGTAGGTCTTGCCCCAATGAGGCAGTTGCGAGGACAGCTCCCTAAGTTTTCTCCTCCCCTGAGTCCTTCCCAAGAAACCTGAGACTTCTTCGTCTTGCCTATCTTTGCTCCACCTTCTTCATACCTCTGCGGGTTCTAGGAGGGGAACTGGTCACAGCAGGAGGGGGAGACCCCCTGGCTTCTTTGGCTGCCTGCCCCATCTCTGCCTCATGGTTCCGCTCCTCTCTAGCCTCTCCTCTGAAACACTCTCTATCACAGACGCTTCCTGCTCACTAAACCCTATTACCCTTACAGCTTCCAACACCTCCTCCTCCCAGGCTGCCCCCTCTTCTCCCTCTGACCACTCATCATTCTCCCACCTGCTTCTGAGCCTTCTTCCCTTGGGGATTGTTAAGGATAATGGTTTAATTTCCTGAAATAGGAATGTTTGCTTATGTTGAATTGCTGTGTATTTTTAGCATGGGGTTTTTCCTTTGGCAGTAGCTCTCTCATGTAATTGGCTGACTATGAGTCACATGAGAGAGGCATTCCATTCTGTTGTGACTGTTATTCAAGCAAATGTCGTTTTTAGCTGTTTTTCTGCTTCTCTCTCTGTATGTGTGTGAGGTGAACAGCTGCTCTGAGAGACTTCTCAGGATACTGCTGAGGACAGTGTGTTTTAGTGTCATCTGTCTGAAGTGAAACAGACAGAGAAAATCCCTAAACGTTAATAGGGAGAAACCTGAGCACCAGATTGTAAATATATTTTTCTAAGTTATATGTTTATGAAAGTAAAGGTTTTTAATATAAAGAGTCTGCACATTGCATATCATCCATTTGGGGGAGAGAAAACAGTGGTGGGTTTTGTGTTCTGGGGCTTAGGAATCTGCATAACTTCCTGTGCACATTTTCTTTCAGATTTTAAAGATTATTTAAGGATGTGAGATGTAGTTCAAACCTTGGAGCAACGGGCTGACAAAACCTGTCATAGACACTACCATACTGAAGAAGATCGCTGCTGTTCACCCATCTGCCCTAAAACACAAGTGCAGGTTTCTCCCTAATTTCAAATATGCTCCCATATAGAAGAAAGATACTGTTAGAAGAACAAGCAGGCAGAGAAGATGAAACAAGCGTGTGAAATAAAACAGCTTTACTCAAAGTTGTGAAGCCTTATTTTCAAAGAGAAAGCTAATGACTAAATGCAAGTTAAATAATAAGCTGAACTCTAAACAAAACATCAAAGGCAACAAGAAAACTCAAGATGAAATTGTTTAGGTGTATAGGAAGCACGTAATCCGCCATGCCTTGTGCTTCAGGCAATTAGAAGAAGAGTAATATATACGACAGTAGCATATATCAATATTCTTGAGAGAGCTGCTAAAATCTTGAAGTTAAAAGGAAGGAAGAAATCTTCTTGAAAATGGAGGAGGGAAGGACAGCCTGTTAGAAATAAGAAGAAATTGTGTTCTTGAGATTATTGGTCTTTAAAAAACTTTCTTACGAAAGGGGAAACTGTGCTAACTTTCATGCTGCCAGTTAAAATTACTGTAAATTAGAAGCAGTTGTCACTTGATGATTGTTGGAACCAGGTGATACCAGAGGTGATCTTTACCCTGTTTTACCTTAACAGTCACTCTTGGCACATCTGTGTGGGGAGGGGAAGACTTCTCTCCCTTCTCCCCCTGAAATTTGTTGCACACCTCCTGGAAGCTGAGGTTAATAACATTTGTTATTCCTATTTGGTTCCTTTTTTAAAGCATAACTCACTTTCTGCAAAGGAGGGGGGCAGAGAACCCAGGAAATAATGTTGCGGTTCGTAGTTAATGCCTCAAAACACAACATTCTTTGATTCACTCCAAACCAGCACCAAACTTTGGCAAAGGTTTAGCAGCATTTTCCAACGAAAGCCCTGCGTTTTGCAGTCCCCCACAAATGGAGCAATAGCCACTCAAAACGGGGGTTCAAAAGCTCACCCAAAACCCAACATTGTCCAATTCACTCCAAACCAGTGTCAAACTTTGGCAAAAGTTTTGCAGAGTTTTGCACCAACCTCCATCATGTCTCCTGATGCTCCCAAGGAGGATTGGGACTGTTTAAAGATAGAGGGCAAGCAGGTGGGCGAGGGACAGGGTGATGGTGGGGTGCCCCGAATTGCCCTCCCAAAATGTTGAAGTGTATGCAAAAATGCAGAACTTTATCATTAGAGGTTGGCATTCAACTTAGGTTTGGGCAGATTAGCATCCTTTTAAATGTGTTGGGGAGGGGGTATTGGTTTGCTCTTGCTCTTGTTCTTGTTTTTATTATGTATTCTGTGTTCGCATTTTGCATTTTTATGCTGTGAACCTCCCTGTGATCTTCGGATGAAAGGAAGTATGCAAATTTTAACAAACAAATAAATAACACCACATAATTCCATCCTTCGGAAAAGCAGTGTACCTTCAAAACCTTTATTTGCACACTTGTTTTACCCTTGCCACTCCTCCATGCATGGCTATAATATCAGTGTACTGGAAGAAGCAAAGATCACCAGTGTTGAAGCAATAATTCTTCAACATCAACTTCATTGGACTGGTCATGTTGTGCAGATGCCTGATGATCGTCTTCCAAAGCAACTACTCAATTCTGAACTTAAAAATGGAAAGCATAATGCTGGTGGTCAACAAAATAAATGTAAAGACTGTTTCAAGGCAAATCTTAAAAAATGTAGTATAAACACTGACGACTGGGAAACACTGGCCTGCAAGCACTCCAGTTGGAGAACAGCCTTTACCAAAGATGTCAGGGGCTTTGAAGACACTCGAACTCAGGACGCAAGGGAGAAACATGCTAGGAGAAAGGCACACTTGGCAAATCCACACTGTGATCAACTCCTACCCGGAAACCAATGTCCCCACTGTGAAAGGACGTGTGAATCCAGAATTGGCCTCCACAGTCACTTATGGACTCATTGTTAAAACCATGTTTATGGAAGACAATCTTACTGGGCTATGAGTGATCGCCAGAGAAGAAGATAATGAAGCAACAGCAAGGCTCAATCACTTTTCTGGTTCAAGCAGCATCAGCAGGTAGGGTCTTTCTCTGACAGAAAATCCTATAAGATTATTCTATAATTTCTACTTAGTTAGCTTTACTCTAGTTAGGCAGCTTCAAATAAACCTTAATTCTTTGTCTAAACTTAGGGCATTTTTATACACAGGACCTCTTGCTTCAGTAACCATGTAATGTGAATGTGAATTCTACATCGGCCTGAATCCACATTTGCATTAAATATGCTGGTCCTCCACACTCTCTTCTGCATTACCAATGAACATAATTACCAATGTAAAAGAGACCCTGATCCTATTTAAGCCTCAGGTACAGAAACACTCTTCTCTCTCCAGCTCTAGCCATATCATAAGGACGTGGCAGAAAAACTGTCGTACATAGGCATGCATGTGTGAGCACATCTCCCACCTGTTGACACGGACTTTGACTTCAAAAGGGTGTGTTCAGTTTAAGTGAAAAAGGAAGAGGACCAAAGAAACCCCATGCATGAAGTAAGCTTCTCAAGAAGCCGCTAGGACTCAGAATCCAGCTCTTATATTTAAATGGACTCCAGCAACTGCCTGCCCTTGATTCCTTTTGATGGGTGACATCACACAAATAGCAGCATAGTTTTCTGAATGAGTCAGTAAGGGTGTCAGAGCCGCTGTTGCTTCGTCAGACATTTGGGGCAACTACTTAACCCTTATGCCTGCTTCTGGAGTGCATGGGCAAGATTGCCTTTCCCTTCAAATCTAAGAACATTTCTTGCATCCGGTGTGTCAAAAACGAATCAGCCAACTACATTTGAAAAAACGAATTGGCAAGCAATTCTAGTTCAGTGAGCATATGAAAATTAATAGGTTCACCCAATCACCTGATACAATTGCCTGTATTTCTTGTATATACACTGCACATGGACACACTCTGGGATTTGCTGAGGTTTTATTATGAAGATAGCATCTTAAGCTGATCAGCACTGGCCCTTTGGCGAAAGGAAGCCCATGTCGTGTTCGAGAAAGTAAGATTTCATTTCTTGGTGATTAGCTTTCTACCTATAGTAGATCAGATTAATCTTGAAATGTTTATGCTTTGAATTTTATATTCCACTCCCCACCCCCATCTTAGAGCATCATCTGTTCAGCTGGAATATGATTAAGTTCAACAGTGAATGTGGGAGCCTCCAAATACAGTGCCATAAGCCAGGGGGGCGAGAGAGAGAACATACCAATACAGTTTTCAGCCATCTAGGGTTCACTTATCTCCCTGATCCAGGTTTTCAATCAGTAGTTTATGAATTTCAAATTGCTGCAAAACTCAGCAAGGCAACTCAGCCAACTGGCTAACTACCATTTAGGTGTGTACATCCCTGCCTTACAAGAGATCCAGAGGTCTGGAAACTTGCAAACTGCACTTCAACTGTAATGAATTTCTCACTTCAAATTCAGGAGTACTTGTGCATCTTTGGAGAAACACAAGCAGGAATCAACTGAGTTCTGCCCCACCCCCCTTACTGCAGCAATACTTAAACTATTTCAGTTTCTGCCATGAAATGCTTTCACAATATAGTTAGGGCCAAACAGGCTTAATTCTGCAGTGGCATTGAAAATATTAATGCTGGTGCACTTTGTACAATGCCAGCATGTGAACGGAAAAACCAATGGTACGTTTATTGAGAAAGTGGGGGGGGCAGGGGTGAGCAGTTGCTTAACCTGCAGCATCACTTGCAAAACTAGTAGTTCACTGAATGCTGTACTAAAGGGGATCTACCCTCTAAATCACAATTTTTAATCTGAGGCAATTTTTTGCATCCATTTCTGCTTAGTGAATCCCAAGGTTCTAGTATGACACAAGCAGGTTACAGAACCTGCCAGTTTCTGTCCTGCAGGTCCTTCCAGAAGGGTTAAACTTTCATTCCTTATGTCTGGCTATGGTCTGAAGAAAAGGGGGCTTTTCCTTTGAAAGCTTGCCTCCAGAAGGTCAGTATTTTGTGGTAGAGATTCGATGGCATACCAGAAATTAAGGTTTGTGCAATCAAAGCGGATTAAACTAGTCTGTCATTCTGGTCCGACAATTTTTAAAAAGTGGGGAGCCTTTAGGTGCAATGTGGAGGCAGTCCGTAGTAGCTGAAACTGGGTGCAGGGCAGGGAGCCGGGTGAAGTCAGGAACAGGCTTGCAAGCAGGGAACCAGGGCGGGTCAGGAGCTCAGGCAGGAAAGCAGGACAGGGTTCAGGCAGGAACTAGCAACAAACAATATTGCTCCCGCAACTTGGAACTGGGGCTGGCTGGCTTTTATCTGCCCCGAGGCATAGGGTGGCCCTGATCCTCTGGTGACTCACCTCTCCTGGCCTGGAGGCGAGCACTCCTCCTGCAGGAACTTAGTTCCTTCCGCCTCTCTGCCCTGAGCCTCTGCAGCTCAGGAGAGGCTGGAGGGTTACCGGACCCAGAGGCAACCTCAGCTTTCTCTGATGTGGCTGAGAGTGGAGCACCTGCAGGCAATGGGTTCTCCATCACCTCAGGAGCCAGAGCAGACTCAGCTGATGCCTGCACCTGAGGATCCAGCACAGGTGAGGACCAGACACTGTCTAACCCCTGTATAGGCTTTGTGCAAGCCAATCAGGATGAATACTCAATAAGCTGGTCCTCTGGAGCAGCTCCATGAGAAAGGATGGAATATGGAAGGTTTCCTCACTGATGCCTGGTAACTTCAGCCTGTCTGGTATTACTCTGGTGAACAGGTCTGGGAGCATATGTGCTATTGTGTGATAGCCTTGAGTAAGACAGAAATTCCTGGAACATTTTTTTACCAACCTCTGCTTATTGAATCAAAAGGTTGCAGAAGACTCAGGCACTCTGACTCCAATAAATATAGCTTTTCAAATTCCTTAGGTTTGCTTATTTTAGAACTTTGATAAAATCCTGAATGTTTTATTGATCTGCTTCTCATTAGGATGTGTGTTGCAAACAAAAACTCAATATTTCAATCCCACAAAGCAAACAAAAATGTGTCACGTAATCTTCTATTGCCATTTAAAGCTCGACATCTAATTTTGATGCATTGTTTTGATTATTCATGTGATTTCTTCATCCCCACCACCTTTGCTTTGTAGATGTATCCTTTTTGCTCCCCCCCCCGTTGACTCCAATACATTTTTAATCAATATTTTAATTGCATGCAGAATTGAAGCTGAATCCAGCCTGAATCTCAATTGAAAGCTTTCTCATATTGTTTAATATATTGCTTTATATAGGAATGGTTTTTATGGGAGGGGGGAAACCTATTGTCATCTTTTTCTTTTAAACTCTGAAGTACTTCATTAAAGTGCCTCTGCAATCTCTTCGAATTCCCAAGACCCATTGTGTGCTATGCTAACCAATAAACTCTAAAATAATCTCTCTCATATATATATATATATATATATATATATATATATATATATATATGTAGCCCTTCTCTCTTTGAGACATCAAAACAAGGTGGGATTAAAATCTGTTCCACATAATGTTCAAAATTTGGCATTTAAAATCAACTTCACGCAAAATAATTGCCTCAGTGCTGCCTTATAACAGAAGCCTTCACAGGAGAAAGAGCAAATCACAGGCTGTATTTGTTCAAAGGATTCCTCTCGCACACAATTTCCCTTTGGTCTGTGCAATCTGTATAACTTCGCAGCCTTGACGGCTGCATTTTTTTTTTAATGCCACTGAAGAATTGTCTGTCTCTAACCCAGTTAATGAAGTGCACTTTCACAAGTGCATTGTATAGATTTTTGTAACAACCTTTCATTGGAGTCGTAATCCGTTTTGCCCTGAGAGCAGACACCCCTTTAGAGATGCTCTCTCTATCTCTCTCTGCCTAAAAATGCAGAAATGTGGCGGGCAGCAGTCGTGTTTCTTCACACGGTTCTTTCAGGCCTCAGGCTTCGATACCTTTCACTCTCTGCTTCCTGCTCACCTACTCCTGTCTCTCCGCAAATGTTTTCCCTAACCACTGGCAGCGGCGACAGAAAGTGACGCTTTGCTGCATATCTCGTGTCCCCTGAAATAAATTGGCAATCAAGTGCTGTCATTTGTGTTTTACCTTCTCCTCGGTGCAATAGCTTTGGTGCCGGCTACAGAGATGTGAGATGCGAGTTATTTAGATCATCTTGGTTAGCATTGTAGCAGCAAATGCAAATTTGGCTCCTGAGGTTTGCTCCCCTCAGGGTAGAAGAGGGGGAATGTGAGGAAAGAAAGGTTGGGAGGAAAGGAATGTGAGTTTTATTCATTTAGTTATTTCATTTATCAAGCCCTTCCCATGGAATCACCCTGAAGTGATAACAATAACAATGAAAAATAAGTACAGGTAAAAGCAAGTACAGATCTCATACAACTATGAATAGGGATCAATGGAGATAATAATCTCCGCATGAAAGACTTGTTGAAGGTCTTCAAGAGATGCCCAAAGGAAAATAGAGGTGGTGCCTGTCAGATATGGGAGAGAGTTCCAATGGTTGAGTGCAGAAGGAGTTTGCTGGGTGGGAAGGAGCCACTGAACTACCTTTCTGGCAGGTGGGCTACTGTTGCTTACGAAGGAACGGAAGAGGAAGGGAGAGGCAGTGGGGATGTGAGCATGGTGCAAGCCCACCAACCTGGTGCTCCTGGTAGTGCACACCTCTGTCTCCCAGGTAGCTCATGCAACCCATCTGTCTGCCAGGAGGCTAGCATAATGGGGAGGTGCTTCTGGGTAAATGGCAGCACACGAAAGACCCAGCACATACATCACATGGTATTTTCAAGAGGCCCTCTTCTGTAGACGACAGTGGTCTGTTGGGTGTATAAGGCAGGCATTGGCAAACTCAGCCATCCAGATGTTTGGGGACTACAGCTCCCATCGTCCCTGACCACTGGTCCTGTTAGCTAGGGATGATGGGAGTTGTAGGCCAAAACATCTGGAGGGCCGAGTTTGCCTATGCCTGGTATAAGAGATGAAATTATCTATTTGTTTACTGCATAATGTTTTTTTAAAAACATCCATTTTCTGAAGCAAAGTACTTTTTGGCAGCGATACAAAGCTCCAGTGTGAAAGTGCCATTCCTTCCTCCCACAGTAGAATTACTCTTCTTCTTTCAAAGTCGGGGATTGCTTGAGGCATATTCCTCCACTTTGAGATGAATAGGGCAGCCTTCGCTCATTCAGGGCTCCAAAGTGGCAGGGGTAGAGGCACAAGCTTTCGGCTTCTACTTTCTGATCCTATTAAGCCAGATTCACAATGACATAGATAGATAAATGTTTGTTTATTTATTCATTTGTTCATTATGCAGTTCTTATCCCCTACTTTTCTTTGAGATACGAGCACTGGATGGCTCACAGCACACAATATACAGCAGAATAAGATATAAAAATATACTATTAAAACATCCAGGCATAAATGTGTTCGATACAAAGCAGCAGCAGTAGCAGTCAGCTTCATCTCATCCAGAATTGACATTGACTCAAGACTTGGAGTCCTGGATAAATAGATACATTTATAACTTGCACCTGAATAGAGCTAATGTGAATAACAACTGAATACTGCTTTGTGGCCCCTTCATGGATCACTGCCTTGTCGTGGCGAAGGGGCTTGAATAACTGCAAGAAACTATGAGCTATGCTGTGCAGACTGTCTGCCCAAGACAGACAGGTCATAGCCGAGAGTTTAGACTAAATGTCCTCCACCTGGAGAAGGAACTGGCAAACCACTTCAGTATTTCGCCAAGAAAACTCAATGGACATAAAAAGGAGAAGTTTTGATAAGAAAGTGAGAGTTTCCAAGGCATGCTCTGGTTCATGGGGTCACAGAGAGTTGAACACAACTAAGACGGCTAAACAACAACAACAACAACAACAACAACAACAACAACAACAACAACAAACCACTTTGTGGGGAGCAGGCAGTTATAAACAGGGTGCTCCCCCCACAAGGGGCTGAGAATGGATATATACCCAATGCTTGAGCCAAAGCCTATCTACATCTGGAATCAATAAAGTTGTGGCCAATTTTAAAATCCCAGAATATTGTCCTGTATAGTTTTTGCACCCATTTTAGGCTAGGCCTTTGTTCCCTTGGGGTGGGGGTCACTGTGATTAAGTCCACAGCCACAGTTTATTTTAGCTAACTGAACCCAAGCCTGTCTACAAGCCGTGGTTGGTTTGATGCTGACAGTCGAGGATTTAAGGCCACGTATCAAAGCTATTTTGCAAGCCGCGGTTTGGTATACACAGCCAACGCTGACAAACCACAGTTTGGGCCCTTGTTCCACCTCATGAGGCTGCTCAACCTCCTGGATATTTGAAGCAGAGTACTGAAGAGATGGAAGGTAAAGGCAGAGAGTGGTTTGCTAGTTATACATTTGCATGCTCAAATCGTGGTATGGGTTCTAAAGCACGATTAGCACACGTGTTATGTCTGAGATCAGCCAGGAATGTGTATGCTGTTTCTATGCCTGAGTGACTCCCTGACTGTGAACCCACTAGAGCAAAAGATTGCTTGCTGAAAAAGTTGCAAGGCTGGTGTGCCAGCTGTGCCCTGCCTGGAGAACATGGACCTACTCAGATACTGATTGCGTTGCTTCCAGGCTGGTCTATAGGGGGATGACTTCCAAGGTAGTTCAGAAACTTTAATTAGTACAAAATGTGACTGCTAATACTAGGAGCTGGATTACACTCAAAATTTGCATTATCAATTTAAGAACATAGGAAGAGCCCCGGTGGATCAGAACAAAGGCCCATCTGGTCCAGCGTTCTTCTCTCACAATGGGCAACCAGATGTCTATGGGAAGCCTACAAGCAGGACTGGAGTGCAACAGCACTCTCCCCATTTGCAATTCCCAGCAACTGATGTTCAGATACATACTGCATCTGACAGTGAAGGTAGAACTAATTTGTTTCTCAGTTTAAAATGCTAATGATTTGGGTTTTTTTACTTTAATTTCCTAAATGGTTTGGGATCATGATATTTGGTCCCAAAGCATGTGAGCCATTCACATGAACTCGCCCAACTCTTGAGATCTTTCCGAGTCCAGATACCATGTCCTCCTGCATTCACAGGTCCGACCTCTCAATGCAAACCAGCACAATACGTGCTTATAGCATGATGCATTCTTCATTCGTAATGACAAACCTTTCCCGTAGATGCTCTCATTCTTGTCTTCCTCGCATGGGCAAGGAATGAAAATTAGGAAATGTGAAAGTTGTTCCTTTTAAATTATTTGCTAGGAATATTCACTAAACAAAACATGCATTTCGTTATGGGGATTTTGAACACGATAATGTGCAAGATGCAAAAGTATTAGAAGTCATCAGCGGGATACAGCTGTTTTATGTAGTTCTAAAGCTGCAGTCTAAATTGATTGTGCTTCTTTGTCTCTAAACCAGCTGGCCAAACTTTATTAACACATCTGTCAGTTGTTCCTCAAAAAAGATAGCAAAATTGTTGCGCTCTCTCTCTCTCTCACACACACACACACACACACACACGTGCAAAGGTGTTACTTGAATGAGACATTTTAAGAGAAAACTAAAACCTAATGACTGTCATACTAATTCAGCTGCTTCAGCAAACAGTGACATCCATTACCTGGTCAGTTGGGCTGAGATTAGAGATGCAACTGAAATCTGGATAGCCCTGTTTTTTTGTTCCTAAGAGAAATTGCTCAGACTGGGAAGCAGGGGTTGCAGATAATTCTGAAATCTTTCTAACAATGTGCAATTAAGCCATATCTCTGTGCTTAGAATTGGTGTGTCTCATAGGAGCAATACTATGGAAAGGGGGCTTCCCTTTTGCCTCTAGCTACAAGCTCTGATTCGAGAGCCCCAAAGTTCAAATCTCTTCCTTCACCAAATACAGTTCCTAGTGAGAGACAAAATGAAGCAGCCTGATTGGCATCCTTGAGAAACAGCTGGGGATGTGTGGGGAGACTTTCCTCTGGTCTGGATTGTCTACCAGCTCCACCATTAAATTCAACAGCATCCAACCAAGTCATCTCAGTCTAGGCCACCTTACAGGGTTGTCATGAGGATAGAGTGGGTGGGATGCGTGCTTCCTTTAGCTCCTTGGGTGAAAGGTAGGATAAACACATAACAACAAATAAATAAACAGCAATCCCAGGGGATTATGTTGGTGAAAGAAGGTGTACCACCATTCAGATTTTTTTTTTTAAATGACCACAATGCTGTAGGCAAGATATTTTATGTTGTGTGGAGTTAGATTCCTAGCTCGCTTCATCTTGTGAAGGGCAGATAATCCCTTTCCTTGCTTCTCCAGAAGTAATCTCACACCAAACACAAGCATTCACAAAGTTTCAGGTCACCTTGGAGCTTAGTTTGTGTTGACTCAAGAGGGCTCAATCCCAGAATCTATTGCAAATATTTTTTAAAAAATTAATGAATAAAGAAGTTTGATTTTATACTTTCCCACAACAGGAAACATGTGTTAGCTGGGTTTTTAGCATTGGCATAAAGAAGAAATAATTCCGTAACATTTGGTTTTGGAAGCCCTATAACTACTCCTCTAAAGTTAGTCAGCATCTCAGTGCAGCTGTTCCTAGGACTACACAGCAGGCCCTGGGGAACATCCATGCATTATTCGTGTATTTGGTATAAACTGTGCTATAACCTAGATAGGGAGCCCTGTTACAGTTACAAGCAGTATAAAAGACATGTGTGTTCAGAGCAGAGGTGCCAACATCTCAAGATGATTGAGGGGGCCTGACACAAAGTTCTGACGTCACATGTGCAATGTTGCGAGGAGCCGGGAGCAGAGCCAAATGCCCTCTGAACATTGAGGGGCCCGGCCCCCTCAAAAAAACATAGGAGGGCAGTGTCTTGGCTCCCAGGAACTGACGCCTATGATTCAGAGGTAAGTCCCATATAGTTCAATGAGACTTACTCCAAGGTAAGTTAGTATAGGATTTCAGCCTTGATGCATTTGTACATAATAGTATATAATTTTCCACATTTTTCATGTCTAGGACCACATCCTTCCCTCCCTGAAGGCTGTTGCTGCCCCCCCCCAACATTTGCCACCTTACGCACTGGCTTCACTGTGCTTAATGGTATGGCTGACCCTGGAAGCAAAGTAATTCTTGCACTATTCTCCTCTTGGCCTACATGGTTTCTCCTGAGCCCTCTAATCTGGCCTGCTGCTTCAGGTGCACCATCCAATCAACCCGGCATTGGCAGTATAGCTTGCAACCCTTAGTTTCACAAGCTCTCAGGACAATATCTCTGCATCTGGGACGCAAAGCATGCATATGCTCCTTTTAGATGTTTATGCTGCAGTTACTATGTCACATATAATAACTGTGCGAACTGCTACATGCTTGGCTTGGTTCAGTAAGCTAAGAAATTACGAGGACTCTATATATTTGCCATTGTTTGATTAGAACGCTAGGTGTTTTATTGCTCAATTGAACAAACCCTATTGTACTTTAATTAGCATGCAGAGCATGCACCAAAATCTCCAAAGAAAAACGTGATCCTATCATAGGTATATTAAATGGAATACAATGCATCTTTGGAATCCAGCACTAAAAGCCTATTAACATAGAATGTATAACAATAAAAGCAAGCTTTAATAACACCTCAGTGTAGATCCTTGTTGGGACCATAACCCACATTTCTGCATCTCGTATGATACCCACGTAGAATTTTAAAATGAAGATTCTATCTGCTTGGAGCATTAACACTGCTAGAAGAAAGTACTTTGAAAAGGCTTTGAGCATGTTAATGGAAAGGAGTTGAGTACTATAGCTGGAGGAGATTTTAGATTATATTTCCTCTAAGACATTTCAGAGAATTTATCTACTGTAGATGCCTAAATATCAGCCTTCTGTGTGCTTGTAAAGTTCTAACCCATCTGAGGCCTGTCAAAAGGAAAGGAGAGAACTTAATTTGCTGCGTCAAATTTTCCAAAGAAATTGGGGCATCTAAAGCACTGGTCTTCAACTGGTGGGTCACGGCCTGATGCAAGGTGGGTGGCAACAGGAGCACTACAACCATGCAAATATATTGTAAAAGATTAACAAATGGGTCCCCAAATGTATGTTTAAGTTAAAAGTGGGTCTTTAGTCTTGAAAAGGTTGAAGATACCTCATTTCCTGTGTTTATTGATCTGAGCCCCAAAGGAGCGGGGCTATAGCACCATCTATTAATATTTTTTGGCCGTGGATTCGATCAACTAAACGCTTCATCTGAAAAAGGAAAATTTCTGATTTAAAAATGACCACACTTTGTGATTTATCCTTATAGAGAAACCTTATCAGCAAATCCTCTGACAATGACCACCTGCAGATGACTGGAATTCAGGAAGAAGTACCAGTGCTCCTACAGGCTGAGGCTTGGTCAGCAGGAGGTTGAGGAAAGTATTTACCGTATGTTGACTGGTTCATTTTTTTCTAATTGAAGTTTTATTTTGTTTGAAGGGTTCCACTGTTGTCAAAATCTGATGTTTCCATCGACTCAGAAATTTTAATCATCTGCACTGACATTTCGTATTTGCTAAGAAGCCACAAGACAGAATGCATTAACCACCACACATCCTTCTGCTAAGTTCTGCTGGGTCTTTAACAGACATCTATAGCAATCAGCATGAAGGAGAGGGGACCTTGAGCAAATCAATAACCATCTCTTTTTATCTCCCTTTGTTCCACTTCACTTTAAACAAAAACACACCCGATGAGAAATCTACTAGGTTGCCTTTTTGACAAATAAAAAGAGGAGAAAGAGAGACTCTGTCTTTCATTGTCAGCGTCTCCTCTCTTAACAACTCTTCATCAAAGTTATCCATGCTCAGGTTCCTTCGGTTTATTGAATACGTATTCTCATCACTATTTATGCAAGCACCATAATGCATGGCAAAGGATGTCGCTTTCTACAGTGAACACTCACTAAGGAATAGTGCAAGAGTCATAAAAAACAATCAAATTTATCTTTGAAATTCCCCGCTGATTCTTCTTGATATTCATATTGAGGAATGTGCGATGGTGCTGTCAGGTTTTATGGGTTCATTGTATCTTCAGAACATAATAAGTTTAAGAATTCTGTTGCTCGCAAGGCGGGAGAGGAAGGAGAGGGATAGAGTGTTAGGTCTTTTCCTTTTTATTTTTAAAAATACCTGTTTGAAATTCTTGTGATTTGTTTTAAAAAGGCATTAAATACGGCATTAAAAAACAACAACCAAGACATTCTTCATATCCTTCATTTAAGTTTATGAGGTTTTAGTATTAATAAATGAAAGGCCGAGACACTCATTTTTTCCAGCCTAAAAATATTGCACAAGCTGTTGTTATTTAATTATTGGTTTTCACTTAAAATGAGTAGTTTTTTAAACTTCCCAAGCTGTTGTTTCCTGTTGGGGTTTGAATGCTCTCAATCGCCACTTGCCTGTGGCTGGGAAGTAAAAATTCAATATCAATAGGATGACAGCTCCTCAGAGGGACGTTTTGGCAGGCTCTAAAGTACAGCGCTGTGACAGTGACTGGTGTTGCTAGAACATCCTTTTTACATTCATTTTAATGTATGTAGGAAACAGATCTAGCTGCTTTTATTCACTATTTAATCGCTGATGACTCCCATAGCATTTGCTTAAGTTCCACCTATAAGGGGAAAGCACACCCAGGGGGGCTGCCTTTACTTTTGCTTGTATTCCTGTAAACCAAGTACGACTTGTTGGTATTGGTTCTCAAGGTACTTTCACCACAACTGCCCCATTGAAGTGAGCCGACCAGCTCTAGAATGAACCGTTTTCAAGAACTACAGCCATGTTGTAAACGTTTGTCACAGGAATAGAAGCAATATTTTCTCCTGGTGGCAGCCCCCTTGCCATTGCGTGGACAGGTGGAGTCCCCAGATCCCGAGCGGTCCCCCCCCCGTCATGTGGAATAACGACTCAAGACAACGTGCTATGGGATTAAAATGGCCACAACTTTATTAAATTTCAAATGTGGGTAGACCTTGGCTCAGGCATTAGGCGTTCTCCCTCCCCAGTCTCCAGCCGGGGACCTAGGGAGCTTCAGGGTTATCCAGTGGGGGGGGGGGATGGGCCGGCTCTGGAGAACATATGTTCAAGCAGAGATAGCCGCCCCCGTTACACCGCTGCCGCAGGGGAGAGCAATGACGACCTTTCAGCGTATGGTCAAAGCCTCCCTTCAGAAACCCCTTTAACAGGGAACCCTGGTATCGCCGCCGCAAAGAGGAAGATGGACTAAAGGATTCCGCCCAAGGCCTGATACCGCCAAAGTTCTGACGTTTTGCTACGGGAAAGGCGAAACCTGCCAATGCAGGGAAATTCCTTTCCGGCCCTTTAACAGCGACCTTAACGTAGCAGCGCCCGCATACCTGTGAAGAAAAGTTAACCTGCAAACCTATGAAGAAAAGTTAACCTGCAAAAGAAGACATTAACTGAGGGTGGGTAGGGTGGGAGAAGCTCTGGAGCCAAGTGAGGATTCCCAGGTAAGATCCTCCTTCTATTGTGTGGGCAGGTAATCCCTCCCCCTACCTGGCCTGGTCTCCTTGGCAACGCTTCCCCCAGGTGGGATTGGACAACTGACTGAGGTAGGCGGAGACCTCCAGGTATCCCACCTGAGGGAAGGCAAACCAAGCCTATGCTGATGGGGCCGCTCCAGATCTAGGGCTGCGCGCGTCCACGCAAAGGGCGCCCCCCGTTTTAAGCGGGGAGCGGTCATTCTGGAGAGCCACTGGTCTTGACTGGGGTGGGGACTGAGAACCTTCTGGGTGTCGTAGTTAAGAGGCCTCATCTGTACCATACAATTAAAACATTCTCATACCCAGCGCTTTTTTCCAAGACAAAAAGGTGCCATAACGCACATCCCTCAGAAAACCTACCCCAGATCTTTGGGCTGAGGGGCAGGTTTGCTGAAGCTGCTCAGCTGAGGCAAGGGGAGCCTTCCTCACCTGCACCTCCGACTCGCAAAGGAAACCCTCTCTGGAGCCCATAGAAGATATTCTTTTGGGGCTCTGGGAAGGGTTTCCTTGTGAGCCAGAGGTGCAGCAGGGCTTTGGTTGGTCAGGTTTCTTCCCCCTTCCCCCTGCTTCTAGTGGTCAACTGAAAGGTACCAGAATGCCAGCTGGAAAATAAAAGCCCTGCTTATACCACATTAACAGTCATGGCATCCCACAAAGAATTCTGGGAGTTACAGCTTGTGAAGGGTGCTGAGAGTTGTTGGGAGAACCCCATTCTCCACACAGAGCTACAGTTTTCCAGAGTATTTTAACAACCCCACTTCACAGGCAGCTCTAAGAACTGTAGCTCTGTGAGGGGAACAATGATCTCCTAACAACCCCCAGCACCCTTAACAAACTACAGTTCTCAGGATTCTTTGTGTGAGGGGGGTGCTATGACTGGAGCATCAGAGCAGAGAGACATGAGTTCAAATCTTCACATGGCCATGAAGATCACTGAGGGGACTTGTAACCTCCCATCCAGTGGTGTAGCGTGGGTTCTCAGCACCCGGGGCAAGGCAAGTAATTTGCGCCCCCTAACCCGTGGATTTTAGCACTCGAGTCTCTTCCGCGCCCCCCCCAGATGTTGCGCCAGGTGCAGCAGGCCCCCCTGCACCCCCCACGCTACGCCACTGCTCCCACCACAAGTCTTCAGGACAGCCATCCGAAGGCTGGCGCGGGGAGAAGGTCTCTCCGCCCCACCGCCAGGCTTCGGAGCATCCTTCCGAAGGCTGGCGCGGGGAGAAGGTCTCTCCGCCCCACCGCCAGCCTTCGGAGGAGGTCCGAGGACAGTGGGGTTCCTGCTTCCTCGAGGAGGGCCGGCCAAACGCGCCCCCCCAAATGTTGCGCCCGGTGCGGCCGGCACCCCTGGCACCCCCCACGCTACGCCACTGCTCCCATCACATCTCACCCTAACCCACCTCACAGGATTGCTGTGAGGCTACAAGGGAGCGGGGAAGACACTTGGAGGAAGGCTGGGATATTATGAATAAAACAGTCAGCAGCACAGAGAGTTGCTGATGCAGAAAGGGGGCTGAAAAGCCCCGTCTCATGCAAGCAGAAGTGTTTAAAGGAGTTAAAAATGATGGGAGGAAAACTTCACTTTTTGTGATGAAAAAACACTCTTTTGTCCTGTTGCCACCTCTGGTCAAGCAGGTTGTTCATATTTGTTGGGGGTGGGGGGTGGGAATTCCATTTCCCTGAACAGGTGTTTACCACAGTTTGCAGTCTCTTATCTCTGGCATCTACATTGCCTGTGATCATGAGATTAGGGCATAATACATAAACATCTGATTTGCAAGGCTGTTATCAGCGATGCATGATTGCGAAAAATTGGGATTACATTTCTGGCTTTGACTACTCTCACAACCATAATATTTCAAGGAAGCAGTCAAAAAGATAATGCAAACATTGGGGACTGCTACTGTTTGAAGAGACAAAAAATCTGACCCCGTGACTCTGTGCAGCATCCATCTTTGATGCCAAAATTCAGACAGACCCTAGAGAAAGGACAGAAACAGCAAGCATGAAACCGCATGATGCAGTGTTGGGACTCAGAGAAGAGCTGAAGACATTTCTGGCAACTGAAGTGAACATTAGCATTCCTTTCATAAATTTGCTGAAAGTGCCCTTTGTTAGCTATTTCTCTTATTAGAAGCAAAGAAGGATTAATTTTAAACAACAAAAATGCATGAAAAGAGCTATAGAACTGTATCCAATGCTGGTGAGGCTCTGAATTGTAATTTTTTTGGGGGGAGGGGGAGGGAGACTAATAGAAGAAATATAAACAGATTGAAAGAAAATGAGGCATTGTATTTTATTCATTTTCAGGGTGAACTATATTTTAGAAGAACGAGCTATCTATTGGGACAAGCTCTTGTATGTGAGGAAAATAAGGTTCTACTAATGCTGATAGATTTGGGACACACTTCTAAGCAAGTTTCTAATGAAAATATTTTGTAGAGAGACTTGGGGGATCTTGAAACCCTGAAAAAAATAGTGGACTCCAGTTATGACAGGCTGGAGTACATGAAAGATCTGTCTTTTTCCACCTGGCCTGGGAAGGTGGGGGCCCTGACTGACCCAACTACAGAAGCTGAGGCTGCTGAACAGACTCTTGGGCTGAGGTGTTTAAAGCATTTTGTTGGTGGGGGGTTGTTGCTGTATTTGATATTATTTTTTGTATTTTTATTTTAGATTCCATTCCAACACCTCTCCGGTGGGCACCATTGTCGTGGTGAGTTCTGGCACCTCTTTTTCTAGAAAAATAACACTGGATTTTATTCTGATTTATGTGGAAATTGTTCAGTTTGTGCATATATATATATATCACATGTTGTAAGCCACCTTGAGCATGGTTTTAACTATGGAAAGGCAGCTTATAAATAGTGTATGTATGCGTACTCACAAAAAAACAGGGAAGTCCAGCCACTTAAACTTCAGTGCCAGATGTAAGATAACCAAAGAGTACATCAAAGCAATGGTTAGCAGCCTATCCAGTGAGGCAAACGGTGGATCTAAACTAGCAAGGAATTTGCCTCGACAACAAATTCTAGTCCAAGAAGAAGGAAAATGAAAACCGTGGTCCTTTTTAGCCCTTAATAATATATCTGTGTGAGAGAAAAATGAGCTTATTGTGAATTTAGGTATTTAATAAGGTGCTACAAGAAGCTTTTCTATAGAACCTTGAGTGGCAGCTAGCTTTACCATAACTCCACTTTCAGAAAGGACCTGCAGGCAATGATGAACATGAGTTAGCTCTCTGCCGCTCAAATGGCATGTGGCCAAATCATATTACCACTTAGGCCAATTCACCCAAGCCCTCTTCTGTCTCTGGATTAATAACTTGGTGCCCAGATAACATATGGGTTGGGGTGTTAGTACAGCAGATTTGGCATCCAGCTGCTGATTTCTAAAACAAAAAGGG
The DNA here is from genome assembly GCF_965112155.1 of Podarcis liolepis. Taxonomy (NCBI): domain Eukaryota; kingdom Metazoa; phylum Chordata; class Lepidosauria; order Squamata; family Lacertidae; genus Podarcis; species Podarcis liolepis. Next base: position 36,195,885 of record NC_139557.1, read on the forward strand.
GGGCTTTATTTATGGAATGCTGCTGATCCCTTAAACATGGAACACTCACCTACTGTAAAAATAAATAAATCAGAAAATGCCTCTGCTAACTCGCAGCCTGAGTGGATACCATCAGAGTCCTGACAGGGTGATAGGGTCTGAATCTCTTGCTACTTACTGTCATTCCTCAAAAGCCCTCCAAACAGTAGCAGATGGCATGGTGTGGTGGTGGTGCTCACCTGACCTCCAGTCAGTTGCATCACTGGTTACTGGAAGGTAGCAGGTAGGGACAAGGCGACAGCATAGGCAAGGGAGGCACAGTCCGAAGACTGGGAAGGGCACCACATCTGCACTGATCTAACCTCACCACCGCCTCTCCATCTATTTCCCAGCAAGCCACAGCAGCACAGCTGACCAGGGGTCAGGTGAGTGTCACAGTCACAAGCTTAGAAGGCTTTTAAATAGTGCTAGGCAAATTCATGGAGGATGCTAGCAGCTACAGGTCATGGTAGCTATAGCCTAACTCAAGGCTCAGAGGCAGCATACGTCTTTAGGGAACAATCATGGGAGAGAGCTGCTGTCATCATGCCTTCTAGCTGATGACAGTGGTAAATAGCAGGGCTCTTATATTTGGTGGAGACCTGGACACCAACACCAGGTCTGCCCTTGAATGTGCAGTTCTACCTTTGATTCCTTTTGTCAGGTGATAAATAATAATAGACCCAGTGTGACAGAAAGCTCCTGCTTCTGACCAAGATTTTGTGAGCTTATTATTAGCGTTAATTTGCAGTTTGTTGCTAAAATCAATCATATATAGCATCACCAGCAAACATTGCTCAACCGACAAACCATCTGCATAAAATGCTACATAGCCAAATCATATGTAACTGCTGCAAATCTTAGCTCGGGTTTAATACTGTTTTGCATGAATTCACAGTCTTAAAACACACCCAGTTGCTCATTATTTGGTATGATGGAGATTTTAAGCCTCCATGTAATGGTTTAACAATTTCTTCTTGACCAAAGGGCGTAGTACTTATCTTCCACTTCAAGAGAGTAATTTTGGCAAATAGCTCCTTCGTCTAGATTTCAGATCAGGAGCTGTGTTAAAGAATGCCAAGGTCTTGCCCTCAGGTGTAATTTTTTTTCTTATGCAGCCATTGGAGTAGCATTGTAGGCAAAGAGTCCATTTTTTAGACACCATTTGTCCTGACATCTAGGAAATGAAACAAGCCCTCTCTTGACACAAGTCAAGTCATTTAACCCAGCTCTTGACATATCTGCATCTACAGTGGCACGTCTGGAAAAAAACAAAAAGGGAGGGTGATGAAAATAGTAGCTGTCCCAACAGGTTAAGAAAAGTAAAAGTGGGAAGTTTAGTAGGAGTGCAATGTTGCATTGCTGGAACAGACCAAAGGCCCATTTAATCTGGCTTTCCCAGCTGAAACGTGGCCAACTAGTTGCCCTTATAAGGCTCACTACTGTGGCATAAAGGGGATAATGGGTGGTGGGGCACAGCAGGAATGCCATTCGTAATGTGCATTTGCCCCACATGTTAATAAAGCGCTGAATACACACTGTACATTTTAAGCACATTTCCGCCCCAATGAAACCTGGGTACTGTAGTTAAGGATGCTAGAAAGTGGAGCTCTGTGCGGGGTAAACCAGGATCCTTTGGAGGAGGAAATGTGCTTTAAATGTGCTTTAGATGTATGGTGTGTACACAGTCTTATTTTAATGAAGCATGCAATCATATATATTGGGAATTACAACAATTGTGGTCCAAAGACCCACAATATATTGGGAATTGCTTTTTAGCTGTTTTAAATTTTGCAGTGGTTCATATTGTTTTATTTATGATGCTGTTAAAAAGGATTAATAGTCATGTAGGGGAAGAAGACAAAATCACCCTCGGATGTTGATTCCAACATTTGATAACTGGAGGCATGCCACATTTTAATATGACCAATCCATGTAGCTATTGTTAATTCTTTTGTCTTTTAGTAGCAAATTGCATTTTTGAGAACATAAGTTGGGGGTGTCATCAGCCAAAGTAAAACAAATTTGTGGTTATAGTTGCATAAATGGGGAGTAGTAAAAACTGCACTAACATTGAATGAAGTTTTCAGCTGCTGTACAATATTAGAATGTACTGTGAGAATTCCATTAAATCCTCTTCCCTGATTTTGAAATAAAAAGTTAATATTTCCAAGAGGTTGATTGACACTGTGGCAGCCATGGCACTAATAGTCTAGTCTAGTCTATAATGCCATGCAGATTTTACTCTGAGGGCCAATTTTAATTCTGGTGAAAACTCCATTGATTTCCGTGATCCATTAAATAGTTTTGCCTTGGGCCAATTTGAGTTCAACACTGAATGTTGTATTGCCAGATTGGTGGGAGGGAAGAACTTCATGGCCTTAAGGACTGCATGGTCGGCCTGCAAGAAAACAGGTTATCTGATAAATTGCTAACAAGGTTAGATGGAGTTGTTTCACAGTTTGAAATGGTTTGTGTTGATACATAGGTAAGAAAAATGCACAATTAGTATGCTAAGGCAAAACATACGGTAATTTAGTTCCCTGGCTATGCACTAGCCAGGATGACACAAAACAAGATGTGAAAAGATACTGTCAAAGTTTTACTGTGAATGGAGTTCAGCGTGGAGTAAGTATAAGCATGGAATAGGTGCTTAAAGTTTCTTCTAGATGGGGTAGGCAAATATGTCAATTTCAGTTTCAGTTTATCTCCTTTTTCTAATTTAAATAAATTCAATTCTCCGTATTTCTACATCACTCTGAGGATTATTATTTTTAATCTCCTATAAATTTCAATATTCAATTTTGCCTAATATATACATTTTGTAAAGTAATTTCCCCTAATATAATGCATGCTTTTATGTTATTTTCACTAACATATGCATTTATATGTGGGTGTGCATCATATCCTCACTAAAGCCCGTTTAAAATCTTTGTGCAGCCAATTCAGCAGTAATAAATCCAGCTGGATTCAAACATATACACTCAACAGCTGATGGGATGACTTTACTGGTATTGGTATTTTCCAACTTAACCTGAAACTTTCTGCTAATGGAAAAATAAAATAGTTATTTGTAAGTAGCAGTGATGCAGAAAAATATTACCTGGCAATTGGTTTTTGAGAATTAAAAGAATGTGATCTTTTTAAACGGAACGAGAAGCGGAAAATCAAAAACATTGATTTCAAAAGAAAAGCCATTCCATTCATTGTCCTGAGACAGTTCAAAGGAAAGCCCTATATTCTCTTTGCTCCAATCTTTTGATATCCTTGCCAAAACAAAAACAAAAAACCAGGTCTGAAAACAGGCTGCTTTCTTTAGCTACATTTTCTTCAGCACAGGAGCTGTCTGTGTTGTCTAAAGTTGTAAGAAATACTGTGGCGAGAGCTTACAAAAAGCTCATGCCTTACACAGGGAAGATAAGGGTATGGGTGGTATACTTGTTAAACAGAAATCACCCTGCTGGCTTTCCCTGAGACTAAGCTCCTTCGCGCACGAGTTGTAGCATGTGCATTACGGCTCTTTAGGCAGACTGGTCCCCAAATACTCTCCTCAGTCCAGCATCTCCACTTACTGTTTCCCTCCAGCTATTGCAGCCCATGGACAGCTGGTAAATGTATTGTTTTCTGCTCCTCACTTGCCTGAACAGTAAGAAATCCCATGGGCAAGCATTGCAGGGCCACTTTTCTTTTGTGGAGAAAATATTGCACACTTAAGGTGTTTAGTTTTACCTTTGAGTATCTGCATGGGCCCTAAGATTCACCTCATTTCTGCACCTGTATCTGCATCTATGTTTTTTTGATTCACCTTGTTATTTAGCCCCCACAGAAAGAGCCATTGCACACCCCCTAATATCTGTTCATTTATCAGATATACACCTGGAAGAGAAGTAAACTGGGAGCAGAATCGGTCTCCCAAATGCAACAGTAGTCAAGCCCACACACCAACACCATATTTCATGCTAAAGGTAAAGGTAAAGGGACCACTGACCATTAGGTCCAGTCGTGACCGACTCTGGGGTTGTTGCGCTCATCTCGCTTTATTGGCCGAGGGAGCCGGCATACAGCTTCTGGGTTATGTGGCCAGCATGACTAAGCCGCTTCTGGCGAACCAGAGGAACACACGGAAACTCTGTTTACCTTCCCGCCGGAGCGGTACCTATTTATCTACTTGCACTTTGACGTGCTTTCGAACTGCTAGGTTGGCAGGAGCAGGGACCGAGCAACGGGAGCTCACCCCGTCGCGGGGATTCGAACCACCGACCTTCTGATCGGCAAGTCCTAAGCTCTGTGGTTTAACCCACAGTGCCACAGCCAGCTGCAAAATCCCACTAGTATCTCTTTTCTAGCCAAAATAACGGAACAGTTGCCTTAAATTCCAGTACTGTTGCCACTAGCCATTAAAAAGCCTTTAATAAGAAAGCACCTTCAGCTATCAAGCTATCAATACACAAGCTGCACCAAAGCCCAGGGAAAATCACTAGTGAGCATGCTTCCCAGGGTACATATTGCTTCTTCAGGATACTTTACACACTGCAGTTTTGGAATAAAAAAACTGCTTCAGCACATGAGTCACATGCCTGAAATTATATTATAATAAAGTCTATCCAAGGGACACTGCTGAAAATTTAATATTGCTTTCTTGCCAAAAAGTAGGACCAGCAATTTCTGTACACTTTAAAAAAAATACACACTTTAAAAAGTAACTTGGGGGAGCACACCCATAGGCAAATTCCAAAGCAGGAAGGAGTTATTATTCTTCCACATTAAGTGGTACTTCCGCATTAAGTGGTGCACCCCTATTACATCCTTAGCTGAACTTGCCTATTTGTCAAATTTATTCCCAGCACCTTCTTCCAAAGGAGCCCAGGACAACAGAGAGAGAGATGTCTGGGCTGAACGCTGTAACTAGTTATGCAGAATGTATCTTGCCAGCACCTCTGTTGGGTTCCTGTGTACTATTCAAGCTGGAGTTTGTGGCCATTAGAGCCCTTTTATAGCTTGGGATCTAGACACCTATAGCACTGCTTGCTCCTATATTGTCATTCAGATAATCCTCAGAGATCCTTCTCTGGGTGCCCACAGCTTTGGCCATTAAGAAGGCTGGTGACAGGAGACAGAACTGTTTCTGTGGTAGTTACCCTGTGGTAGTTAGGAACAACCACTTCAGTGATGCTTGCCTGGCTATGACTCTGTTGATCTTTGGATTATTAGTTTAGTATTGTTATATATTTATTTCTACCTTTGCCTTTTCCCCTGATGAAATTTAATATCCCAATGTATGTCTGGTTTTTTTTTCACCTGGTCTATGCTTTAATGAACAGTGACATGGATCTAGATTGCTTTGCTTTTCTGTTAGGTATATATTGTTGCTTTACACCATGTATTCCTGATGTTTTATTGATTTTCTGTTTTGTATTTCATTGGGTTTTAATGTTTCATATCTTTATTGTTTTATCCTTATTGGAAGTTGCCTTGCGTACTTTTTTTCCAAATAAAGCAGGCGATGTATAAGTACTTTAAACATTCAGGCCTGTGAATTCAATCAAGGTGTGTTGGGAAATGAACTGATTTTATCTGGTTGAGTAGCAGGGTTCAGAATGAAGAGAAATAAAATGGGGGGGGGTGAGGCAAATGTCCAAAACTGGAAGAGACAGCATGTTAAAAATTAATTAGAAGAAGGAACAAACCCCTTGCATGATGTAAAGGCTGTGATGAAAAATTGTACAACAAAGTGAAACTTTGGAAGGGAAGATGGCAGAAATTAAATCTAGCTTTTGTTGTCTGCATCTGAAAAGACAATACTCTCACAATTACCATTTTAAAAAAAGTTATCTCAAACATTACCAATGCCCAACTGCGAGTGTTGCAGCAGTTATTTATAAATGTGATTTGAGTGAAGAAAGGGCTTTGGAATAAAGAACCTATAATGTATCATGAGGGGGGAAAAGGAGCTTTAGAAATGCCAAACATTAAATTGCATTATTATGCTAGCTGCCTACAGTAGCTAATTGGATGGTTCTATGATACATTTACACAGGGCATAAATACTGGATAACCTTATTTCTCAGTTAATGCATAATCTTTTTTTGTGGGTAAATCAGAAAGTGCACTTGAAACATTGTAAGCAAACACTTTTGATTAAAATGGCTGAAGAATCTGAGATGCATACAATCAGAATCAGTTCAGCAAAATCTCCAAGGGTGCAAGTAATATATAGTCTAGATTTCAATCCTAATGGTGAGTTAGAATTGGAAGAAATTTAATTTATAAAAATAGGGAAGTATATTAAGATGAGAACAAATCATGTCCTGTAAGGTGTAAGGTACATGGTGAACTATGAGTCACCTCCGTGGTTTGATTCTCTATAAATGTTTCTGCTCAGTGGAATCTGATCCAGCAGGGCTCCACACCCAAGGAAAATGTCAAGAATAGTTTTTAATCCCTCCTCCCCCCTGAAAAAAGAGAAAAGAATCAAAGCCACAAACTCTTTCCTGTCTAATAGACATTTTATACTTCTGTCTGTATTGTAGACTCCATTATTTGGCTGATTGGCAATGGTCATGGCTTGTGGGAAGAATGGGCAGGAAATAATAGGGATGCTAAATTTAACATATTGAGGCTCCTACAAGGTGAGGGATAGCTATGCCATTGCTGGCTGGCTCAAGTCGAAGTTGCAAGGGGGTGATCTTTGGTTTCCATTGGGCATACCTCACTGAACACCAACCAATGGGGATGGAGTCCATGATGCCCCCTCAGATCCTCTTCAGAAACAGGAACATGGTTAAGCCAATTGGCTTACCTGCACCCTGAGTGAGGTAGCTTTGCCTTTGGTAGGGACCAGTGGACAACTTGCACCTACCAGCCTCAGTTGCACTGCCTGTGCCATAGTGTTGGCTTTTATCTGATTTGCTGTTACTAAAACAATTATTCCTTAATCTCCCATAACTATATTGTGTCTTCATTCCTGAGGGTGTGGGTGGGTGGGGGAAGACTACAACAACTGAAGAAACACTGATGCATAAGAAGAAGAAACAGAAATAACACTGATAAGTTATTCTTCCTCCATCATCTCCAAGACTCATGCAAAGGGGGTCACACATATAGCTCCTTGGCAAGTGGTGTGCTCTCCCTTGTGCAGAATAAATGCAGGGTTTGGAGCAGGAGATTTATTCCTCTTTCCCTTTGACATGAAAACTGGAAGTGATAATGGAAGAAGTGCCACTTCTGATCAACACTGCTGCCACATCTCATAAATGTCCAAAAGCCAGTTATTGAAACAACTCTCACTTAAACACGATTGCCAACACTGGCTAAGGAGCTGATTGCTTATGTCCTTTGGAGTTCCTTCGAAAGACATGAACATCTTATGCCTTTGCTTCAGGAATCACAGCTTCTCCATTTACTTTCAACCGGGGGTGTAAGCAGGCATTCATTTCCATTCTGCCCCATATTTCTTGCATGCAGCGCTGTTTCCGTTCCTCTGCAGCTTGACTGAAAACAGCAGCAGCAAATGAATTGTTGATTTCTGTTCTAGACATGGAACGAATAGGTGAACAATATCCACTCCTGTTTCTGTTTCCATCAGATTTCTCCAACACCCCTACTTTCACCAAGTTCTTTGTAAAGTAACAAGAGTCATCAGGGCTTGAAAACCCTGTTAGAAAGAAAAGCGGTGCTCCTCTTCCCAGTTGTGTGAGAGATTATTATGAGAGGCACTATTTTAGGACTTGTGAGAGCAGAAACAATCCCATTGTGCTTCATTATACTGCCTTCAAAGCCAGTACAAATGATACGGCAGTGGAATTTTGCCCCATCCCCTGCTTCCATTGTTGCCCACTGTATTACATAGCAGTCCAAACAACCCTCCCGAGAGCAAATGCTGTCTAGTGCCAATCTTGGTTGTCAATTCCCCCAGTTACAACAGATGAAAATTATCTTGACATTCTGTGTATTTGTCTGGATGTTATCCATTGTTGCTGTTGTAACCTCCTTTGAGGCATCATGCTGAACACAGATTCAATTTCTGAAGCACCTGAAGGCAGTGTCAGCACTGAGGAACCTTGCCAAAGCCTCACTCTCGTAAAATGGAACAAAGAAAGGATTCAAGCCGCATTGTGATTTTTTAAAAAAAGAAGAAGAAGAAAGTGTCCTCTACAATGGTTAGCAAGAAGGAATGCAGTTTTAAAGGCTTGCTGGAAGAAAAGTGCACAGAACAGCTAGATGCAAGAATTGTTTTGATTACTGGAATTCAGGCAGCAGAATAGTGGGGTTGTTGTTGGGGTGGTGTTGTGTTTTTTTTAATGCACTGCTTTGATTCCTTGGTTGGAAAATACTTTTCAGGAGCAAATTGGTACAAGCTTGTTGTGTGGAGTAAAAATCTCATTTTGTCTCTCTTGGAGACACTCATTCCATAAAGTATTCAGTTTCCTGAATAGGGATGAAATTCAAAGCTTGCTTCATTTTGTAAGCTCTATGGAGAAAAAGCTCCCGGTGAAAGAAAATAAGAATGCAGACTAGTGAAGTGCGGGGAGCAACAAAAGGGTTTGTTGCCAAAAGGCATCCAGAGTGAAATCTGGTGACTGATTAGCTGTTCCACTTGCAGACTGGAACCTGGACCATCCTGAATCTGGCAGCATCGGTTACAGGTCCAGAGAATTCTTTTGGTGTCATAGGTTAAATGCATATCGACAGAGGATGATACTGCCATGCCATTGTAGCAGATGAAGCTTTTGTTCATGTCTGGCATAGCCCACAATGTTGGGCAAAGCTTTTGGAAATGGTAGAGCCCAGAAAAACCTGCCATAGTTCAGTAAGCTCTCATGGGACAGACCTTTCCCAGACCAAGCATCTGGGTATATATGTATATATTTAAACAACCAAGTTGACAAACTTGATTGTGGTTTGTTTGTTTGTTTGTTTGTTTGTTTGTGTGTGTGTGTGTGTGTGTGGAGTTGGGGGAAATGCATGTGTTTTAGTGAAACTAGAGGGCTCTTCCTATCTCTTCCATATATTATTTGTGGTGTTCATACCACAATCACCAGCACATGACGAAGATTAGAAGATCCCACCTGTATTGCCTGGCACAGGAAGAGCTTAGTTGCGTGAGATGTTGTAACTGTGTTTTCCACAGACTGAACCACCATGCATATTTCAGATATGGTTTCGTTCTGCAGCTGAGGCTCATTAGAAAGAGTCTGCTGCCTGTTGGTATGCTCTTGCCAGGCTTTTTTTCAAAGTACTTTTTCTGCTGTGTCTCATGAACACAAGCTCTTTTCTAAAGCCGCTTGCCTTGCTTTACAGTTGGGAAGCTGTGGCCCTCCAGATGTTGATGGGACTATAGCTCTCAGCTTCAGAATCAGAAGAATCTTTATTTGCATCAGCCACTATCCATAGCAATAAAATAAAATACAATGTACTGAAGACAGAGGTAAAAATTTAACTATGCAAAATACATTCTGGAGGTTCACATCAATAATCAAATAATAGATCTTATTCTAATTACCCCGCTAAATATTTTTGCAGTTTTTGCTGTCACCTGATTATCTTGATCTGCTAGGAGAAAGGACACAGTACAAATGGTTGAGTGACCTGGTATGGATAGTTGTAGAGGGGTAATAACCTCACTCCTCAAATCTTTATAAAGAGTGCAAGCTAGAAGCACATGAGCTAATAACTCAATACTGCCATTTCCACATGGACATAACCGTTCTTCCAGTGGATTTTTTTTAAAATCGACCCTCAAGTACAGCTGAAGGCAGTAAATTTAATCTTGCATAAGTGAAAGTGTGTCTGTATTTTGGAATTGTTAAATTTTGCAAATAGGGTGCCAAAGTGTCAAAATGACTAGGTGGGAAATAATCATACCATGGAAAAAAATTCCTTATTGTGGCCAAATTATTATGTCACTCGATATCGTATAGGTATTGTCTAATTAACTTATTTGCTTTACTGAAGCCCAGTGTTAATAACTGTTGTGGTGATAAACCAGAAAAGTAAAGCTTTTGGTTGACAATTTTAGTTCAAGCGCACTCATGACAATCTTGTGATACTAAGGGTGGTGGACTGGTGGCATTTAAATTTAGCCGAAACCAATAATTAAATGTGCTACACCAAATCTGTAATTCAACAGAGGGGAGATTAGTCTCCAAGTGCAACGAAGCATTTGGAACACAGGATAGAACAGAAAAAAGTTGCCTTAGAAACTTAGACCAAGCAGCTTCTGTGCTAGGAGTTTAGCTTTAAACACTTCAAGTGTTGATAGTATGTGATTGCCCAATTTTGTATGGAAAAAGCGTGTCAGAATTCTGGCGCTTTGAGACGCATTTTCCTTCGCATATTTCTGATGTGCTCCCCATGACCCTGCTGACTGAAAAATAAGGCCAAGGTATTTAAAGACTTTAACTTGTTTGCTCAACTGATTATCCATACACCATCTATGGGCCTATAGTTTCTTGAAAACACAATGACTTTAGTTTTCTTGTAATTCACAGACAGCTGTTCTCTTTGGCAGTATCCTAAGAATGCCCTCATCAATCTTTTTAGACCCACTTTTCTTTGAGATAGAAGTACTACATCATCTGTGTATAATAATATACAGGTGGCTTTTGTGGCCGATTTAGGGGCATGATACTCTGGGGAGGTTAAACTCTGGGCAATATTATTTATATATAAATTAAACAGTGCGGGAGTTAGGATACAACCTTGCTTAACTCCCTTTGTGGCTGGTACGGATCCTGTGAGCTGCCCATTTGTAGAGCAACACACTTTCAGAAGAGTGTTTTTATATAGAAATTTAATCAAGTACAATAATATTTAATCTCTGCTTGAAGAGTTCAGCTTATCCCCCAGTCTTACTCAAGAGATTGAATCAAATGCAGCTTTCTGATCCATGAAAGCTGCATATAGCATGCCACCTGATTTCTTAACATACGTATCAATAAAATGGGCTAATACAAAACAATTCTCTCTAGTTTATCTGCCTTGTCTAAATCCTGCTTTGCATATAATTTGCTAAATATAGGTAGCAAACTAATTGGTCTACCTGTATAACTTTGAATACAGTTGTACCTCGGAAGTCGAACGCCTTGCAAGTCGAACGTTTTGACTCTCAGATGCCGCAAACCCAGAAGTGAATGTTCCGCTTTGAGAACATTCTTTGGAACGTCTGACACGGGTTCCGCGGCTTACGATTGGCTGCAGGAGCTTCCTGCAGCCAATCAGAAGCCATACCTTGGTTTCCAAACATTTTGGAAGTCGAACGGACTTCTGGAACTGAAATATACTCGGAGTCCTGTAGTGATTTCATGCTCTTTATTGCAGCTTGTAAAACAGTGATTGAATTGCCCCCCAAACCTCAGGCTTTTATATACATCATTTACACAATGAGTCCCGTCTGACTGGCTGATTCTGCTTCCCTCCTGGAGCCTGATTGGTCTTCTCCTGCAGGTCAATCAGTTGCTGCATTCTATGATCCTACCAGCCTAACAGGCTGATTAACTTCCTCCTGGAGCCTGACTGGTATTTCCCTTCAAGCCAATCTCAGTTGTTGCATTCTAGGATCCTACTTGCCTATTGTTCTAGGATCCAAGCTTAGTACATAACAGGAACGGATTCCGTTCGACTTTGAGGTACAGTGGTACCTCAGGTTAAGTACTTAATTCATTCCAGAGGTCCGTTCTTAACCTGAAACTGTTCTTAACCTGAAGCACCACTTTAGCTAATGGGGCCTCCCGCTGCTGCTGTGCCGCTGGAGCACAATTTCTGTTCTCATCCTGAAGCAAAGTTCTTAACCCGAGGTACTGTTTCTGAGTTAGTGGAGACTGTAACCTGAAGCGTATGTAACCTGAGGTGTATGTAACCCGAGGTACCACTGTACGACTGTATAGGGATGACTACTGCCGTGGCCCAAACTTCAGGAAATAACCCAGATGAATCAATAAATGAGAATATTACTGCCAGCAGGGAGGCCTACCAGTCAATGTTAGATTTCAACAGTTCTGGGGACAAATAGTCTATGCCTGGTGCTTTATTATTTTTAAACTGTGAAATAAGGTTCTTGACCTCAGTTATAGATATTGGAAGCCAGTCTGGTAGGTTTCCCAACGATTCTGTTATTTGGTTGACCTCATCATCCTGCCCATGATAGAGTGAGTGATAATACTGCAACCATTCATTGGGTCCGATAGTACACACTGGAACATTACAAGCATTCTCCAGAAGGCCTGATATTGTACGCTGGAAGAGGCAGGTGTCTCAGTTTCCCTTGCTGATTGCTGGGAGCTGGGGTACAGCATCTGCAAGGCCACAGGCTAGCCACCCATGCTTTAGCATGACCGCCAGCCGTTTCTCCCCCCGTTTTCCAAATACCTGCTAATCTTCTTTGGGCTCAGGCTTCTGAGGGCCTTCTCCTCCCAATGACCTTAGTGGGGATGATTAGGGATGCTTAGCACATCTCCACATGAAGCCTCTGATTTATTGGATAATTTTGCACCTGAAGAAATCCTGCCTCTTTGGTCAGCTCCACTGAACTGGTTTATATGATACAGAAGTATAAACGTCAGCATATGGGCTGTTTTTATCCTTCCACCACTGCCACATTCAGAGTACACTACTAAGTCAAACGCTGAACACAGTGAGAATGATCCCAATAATGAACATTGTAATTCGTGGATTTAATGCGCAGGGTAGGATTTCACATTACTGGCCTTGCATTGTAAAGTATCCTGTACAGAACATGCACGTCTCTCCACATGAGATTAAGAAGGCTTTATGTCCCAGTCTGCTCCAGATATGTAAATCTGAGGGGCCAAGCTACCAAATCTCAATATCTGTCTTACTTGCCTTCAGAGTGTCTTTATTTCAGGCTGCATGGATCAGGTTTCTTTTGGCATATACAAATTTAAAACCATGTCCACAGAATTTAACAAACAGGCCCAAACCAGCAAGTGACACAAACATACTAGCACTGCCATACTTTTTTTTTTTTGTACATGATTTTTGAAAACCCTCTAAATAGAGCATAAATATCTGGTAAATGTGTCTCTCTTATTTATTTATTTATTTATTTATTTATTTATTTATTTATTTATTTATTTATTTATTTTCTAGCTTTTTGTACAGGCAATGGCATAGTGTGGGGTGGGGTGGGGGGAACCATAGACCTGCACACAAAATTCTGAGGGGGCACAACCAGGTGCCCCCACATAGATGCTGTCTTCCGTGTGGACCCCTGCCCCAGTGCAGGTGGCAGAGCGGCCTTTGCCCATAGCGAGTAGACACAGATGGAAGCAGGCAAGGGGTCACCCCAGTCCTGCACAGCCCGACGCTCCTCTCTGCAGTCATTGGGGAGATTCACCTGCCAAAGGCTGTATCGGCTGGCTGGGCTCCCCCTTGCGTGGGCAGGGGGGAGGCACAGTGTGGCTCTGCTTGGGTCCATTTAGGGGGTGCTCCAATGGCATCAGCAGCTTGTCCGCCCTGGGTGCCAGCAACCCACGCTACGCCACCGTGTCTAGGGTTGTGTTTTGTTTTGTTTTTTACTTTTGAGTAAACCATAAATATTATGCAGGGTATCAGTAGTTGTGATTGCAGCAGGTAGCAGTGCAATCCTGCTGTTCTCCATATCTTAGTGGGTGCTTGACCCCTTATTTCGCAAACCCCTTAACATCCACCAAGAATATTGTTTTTCTGTGCATGAAGTTCCCATGAAATAACCATAAAGAGAAAGTCACTCGCAGTGACTGCTCTACAGCTGTGGAATTCCTTCCTCTGAAAAAGGGAATAATGTCATCAGGTGATTGACAGGTGGGTGTCCCCCACCCATTGGTCAAAGTTCAGAGGGGCTCACTGGATCAACTGATCAGCAGTTACATTGAGCTTCTTTGAAGTTAGCTTGCAGGCAGAGATGGAATCCAACTGTGCCCCCAAATGGGCAAAGCAAGGCTTGCTGACCTATTAGCTTACTGGCATTGTCAGCAAAACCCTTCAGCTGTACTGGGGTGCTTTCAGTGGGGAATTGCTTAGGGCAGCCTTTTCCAACAGGGCTTACCTTCAGGGCCAATCTGCTGCTCAGCAAGCTCTATTTGCAAGGGAATAATTGAGCACGTCCTTTATGCTCCTGTTTATTCCTTTGCAGGCATGTCCTTATCTGCTGCTCACCTGACATCACATATGACATCAGGGCAAGTGGACATGTTTCCTTTTATCAAAACAGCCTAGTGGACCAAATTGGGACCCTTGCTGGGCTTAATAAGGCCTGTGGGTCAGTGATTTCTGGGAGTTCTTTTGGAGTTAGCTGAAAGCCGAACCTCAGCATGGCTCCAAAATATCCTAAGGCCTAAGCCATTCTTCTTTGAATGGGATTTTGGTGTCAATTTTGGTTAAAGCAATAGGAAGCATTTTTGTCTAATGTACCTTTGGGGCGGTTGATTTTAAATGTTACCTTTGAGAGGGAATGTATAAAATATCTAAATAAGTGACCATTCCGAAGAAAGGATTGGAACAGAGACACAATGCTCTAGAGCCCTGGTCCAAAGGCCACAGGGTGCATAATGCTCACACAGAACCCACACCCAAGGAGGAGGTTTTATTTCTATAAAGCCTGTTGCATCCTTTACTTCTCAGCACTGAATAAAATTGAGGCAGTTTTTGTATGGAGCCCCCATCGACACAAATGCCTTCCCGGGGCTTGCCACAAATCTTAGTGGATCAGGACGCGGGCTTATAAAAAGGCCCTAAATTCATAAGATTTCTAAATTGCCTTGGAAAGAAGGCTGTGGAGAATGCCATATTGATCTTCTTACACACTGTGGAGATGTAAAAACAATAATTCAGGGCTCCCCTTTTGTACCAACAAGACACTCACCATTCTGTTTCTGCCTTCTGCTGGTCCCTGCATTTCTCTCTGGCATTCTAAATGAAAGCCGTTTCCTCAGTGACCAAAATGGCCACTTTGGATACTGCATGAGTGATGTTTTTAATTTCTCTCTGTTACTTCAGACATGTATTGGGGAACGGATGGCTATAACTGTATACTTATGAAGACATAAATAAGCATGCAGCATGCACTACCAGCATCTCAAGTAAGTAACATTTAGTAAATCAGGTGGAACTTTGCGACCTTGGAAGTGACTACTGAACCATGTAAGCTAGCCCATGAGATATGAAGCTCAAAACACCATATATTTCCCACTCAACCAGAAACCAAAAGCCAATCAGTTTATAAACTGCTTGCTTCGCTCTCCCCACTCCCCGCCACGATTGCTGCATGTACGCCTCGTTATTTTTTGTACTTTTCCTTGGCGTGAAGACACATTTTCTGTGCAGTTTGTATAATTACGCTTCGTATTTATTAATATGTTGATAGGCCGCTAATGTTAACACCACCCACATGGTAACCCGACTCTCAAACCCATAAATAATGCAAGCCTGGAACTGTTAAAATCCCAGCAATCAAACTCCTGCTCCCCAATTCGCTGTCATAACAACAAGTGAGACTGTGAAAAGAGTGGGAGGGTTCAGAAAGGCTTTCTAAGATGAAGGAAGGTTTGTTTGCAGGCGTTCTTTGGCCTGGCATCAGCAGGGATGCTCACCAGAGCCTCGTCTCTTGACATTACCTCTATGCCAGCATTTCGCCTGCCAGGTTTCTGTTCAAATGCAGCATCTGTTCCTTTTTCTTTGGCATGTGTCTTCCTCCCTTCTCCCCGCAGAGACTTTTTCTTGCCTGTTTGCCACTTCCATGCTGATCAGTTCCAGCATAGCCTACAACAGGAATAGCCAACATAATGCCCTCCAAATGGTATTGGACTAAAACTCCCATCAGCCCGAAAGCCAGCAAAGTTCCCGTCTTTTCTATAGGAATATCTCTCTGTCTTTTTACAGGGCCAAGTAACTACTAGATTTTGTAGCAGTTGGTCCAAATAGCCCTTAACACGGCATTAAACCAATCTGGTGTGGCTAATCTAGTTATGTTTGCATGACAGCATGATTCTACCTTTGCACCATGTTTAGAACAGAAGATTGGGGGGGTGAGGGTAAAACATCAGCAGCAGCTACTACTTTTCCCCTTTAGGGGTGGGTGTCAAAAACTTGACTGATGAAGATTTTTGGAGAACATGAAAGCTTTCTCCTGACTTTGTGACATTTCAGTTGGTTCTAATAAATGTATGCGGATACTTTATATATACTTTTTATATACTGATACTTTATATATCCATACACCTTGAATCTTCACATCACTACAGCTTGTCAGGATGGGCCTGCCCCCGCTACATATTTTGGAAAGTTATTTGTCTGTTTGTTATCTTTCCATTCGCACATGTCTTGAGATATCATTGCCAAACTTGACATGAAAGTTCCCAGGGTCAGGATGGCCCTCTTCATTGAAGTTTGGATGCTGGCCACCATTTTGAATAAGGATGGTGGACCAAACTGTGTCTTCGGGGTGACTTGGCCTGCTTTTTTGGCATAGGTTCAACTGCCTCTCAAGATAGTGTCACCTAACTCTGCACAAGGATTCCTGAGGTGGGGATGGGAGTCTATGCTGACATTTGGGTGCCAGGCACTACTTTGGATCAAGATGGTGGGCTAAAACATCAATTTGCATGGTTTTTGACATAGATGTGACCTCCTCTTGAGGTATTGTCACCCAACTGGACACAAAGGTTCTTGAGGTGGGGATGGGGGTATTCATTGATTTTTGGATGCTGGTGCCATTTTGATTTCACCTAATCTTTTGCGTGGAGGGTTTCATAGAAATTATATGTGCAATCTCCCCCCCCCCCCCCCCGCTATGTGATTTTGCACGAGCAACTCAGACATTAGCAGATATGCAATTCAAGAGATGGCCAGATGCAGGCAAAGCATAACTGGGTCAGAACCACTAAATTTTGTGCACAAATCCATTTAGAACAGATCCCTACTCCGTTTGTAATGGTCACCAATAGCAGTTTCTCTCTCATAAGAAATAGTGGTGGGAAGGGAACAGTTTTTTGCAGGTAGTGGGGGACTGTGGCACAGGGCAAAGTAATGCCACCTAGTGATGTTCATAGCTGAAGAGGGCTCAGATATACGATGCCAATGCTCTGCCCACTGCTCATCCCTGCCTCTCTTCTTAGCTATACATATTGCAGCACATTCTCCAGTTACTGAGAGTACAAAGTAGCTCAGCCATGATTTCATTTTTCTCATTTGTGTAGGCAGTATTTCTCACCAGTTTTGTACATACCTCCCTCAGTTGGCCAGTGCACTTCAACAAGTAAACAGTCGCTCCTTTCGATGACAAAGAGCGGCAGTCAATTTTTCACAACTCTTTTTTGTTTTTTCAGGGTGGGAAGGGTTTGTGACCTCACCGTGTTCCAATGAATCAAGCTACATGTGTAATTTAGTAGAGCTGTCAGCATCCATTACTGGAAGAATCTACCATGTGTTTCTTCATTTACTTGTTTTCCACCAGAGGTGCAAAGACTAATGCTGTCACAACATGGAGATAGGAACCGTGCAGGGCTGTTTTCTAAACCCATTTGACTACATAATGTAACACTGCCTTTAAAGCCTTTCACTAACATTTTCCTCTGTTGTGTGACAGAATGTTAACTGCCCCCAGATTAAACATCAACACTGAATGAAAGCTTTGAGTTACATGAAATGTCACTGAAATGTATACGTGCATAATTGAACAATAAGCATTTCCGTGTAGTACCAGAAGCCTTTGACTTAGCAATTCTGTTTTTACGAGTGGGACCTGCAACAAAATGTTGTAGTTTAGAGACCTTCTCTCCACTTGTACAATCAATTGACCATGCCCTCCTCTGAATATTCCATTCTATTCCCCCTCCCATGTGATTTTCTTGTTCCCCTGCCCCCATATCACTAGTCAGACATACTTAGTACTTATTGACTGTTTGGGTTCCCACTCCTTAGCGTTTTAATCCCCTGTTAGGCTGAAGCCAAAGCAATAGCTTCCCAACAGTAACATCATTACTGCTTACTAGGAGAGGGAGGGGTGAAGAGACACAGAGATCTGGGCTACATGAGTGCACCACTGGGAGCCCCAAATTGGCTCCACCAGTGCATCTTCAACTCATCACCACGTTGTCCCTCTCCCTGCTGGCAAGCAGCAGTGATGCTGCTGCCAGGAGGCTTTGATTGCGACTCACAATTCAAAGTTTTAGTACTGACCTTTAAAAATTGCTTTGGCCCTGTATACCTGAAGGAGCATCTCCATCCACATCGTTCAGCCCAGAGACTGAGATCCAGCTCCAAGGACCTTCTGGTGGTTCCCTCACTGCAAGAAGTGAGGTTACAAGGAACCAGGCAGAGGAATTTTCTCAGTGGTCATGCCCACCCTGTGGGATGCCCTCCCATCAGATGTCAAGGAAATAAATAACTACAGTCATACCTCATGTTACATTTGCTTCATGTTACGTTTTTTCAGGTTGCATCCCGCGGTGACCTGGAAGTGCCAGAAAGGGTTACTTCCAGGTTTTGGTGCTCACGCATGTGCACAAGCGCTAAATCGTGCTTCATGCATGCACACAAACGCCAAGATATGGCGCTTCAGGTTGAGCTCTTTTCATGTTGCGAACAGGCTTCCGGAACAGATTCCACTCGCAACCAGAGGTACCACTGTATCTGACTTTTAGAAGAGGGCAACCCTGTATAGGGAAGTTTTTAATGTTTGATGTTTTACTGTGCTTGATTTTTAAATTTGTTGGAAGCTTCCCAGAGTGGTGGCTCGAGCAACCCAATTGGATGGGCAGCATATAAACAAACAAACAAATTATTATTATTATTATTACTCTGTCCCACCAGACAAGACACTGCTAGTTTAGAGTTCAACCCACTGCATTCCATTTCCCCTACAGATGCCAGTTTTCTATTCCCCTTCCCATTAGCCAGCCAGCATTGGGCTATTGAGTTTGCTCTGACCTCATTTGGCTGTTTATGGTGGAGGTGGATGCACCAATGCCCTATCTCAGGGGTGCCCAAACTTTTTTCAAAGAGGGCCAGATTTTTGGGATTGAAGTTGTTAAGCTTTTCAGGGATTTTACCCCAGGAAATAAACTGCCACAGGGGCCAGATTAAACTGACCAGCGGGCCAGACTAGGCCCCCGAAACAGGCTTTGGACAGGCCTGCGCTATCTAACTACACAAAAGTTGGTGAGAATATATGCTCAGTTTAAAATGACTCTCTTCTGCTTCCTGTTCTGTATTTGCAGCATCAGTAAGAGACCCTCTCCTCTCCACCACCATCACTGAAGCCCTTGGAACATACACCTCGCTCCAGTTCTTCATGACAGGCATTCCACTAGTTTATAAATAATAACAGGTGGAAATGATTTTGTTCCTGATGTTGAAAAATGTACAGGACAAGTAATTTATTACAGTGAATTGCCTGCTGCAAGAACTGATAATAATTTTAAGGGGGTGAAATCAAGCCATTTCGAAGGAAATTAACATCTCTGTGGTGGGGGCTATCGATTCCCTGTAAGAACATAATACAGAATCAATTATCATTACTCTGCACTGTGTTTCAGTTCATAATTTTTGGTGTCAAGTACAGATGCTTTTAAATGACACCCCAGGATATTATCCTTTTCCAAATAAAGCAAGTCCAGATGTTTTTTTTCCTGGTTAAAACAGAAAAACAAAGAACATATGGCCCAGAGTTACCTTGCAAACTGCATGTGCCTTATTCACTTATAACGTAGCTTCAGCCCCCAAGCTAAATCTCTTGCCAGTAATTTCGAAAGCTTATGTCAGCGAGATATCACTAGTTCATTTCAAAATCTCAGAATGCTGTAGACATCATGAAAGGAGACTTTCCCTCCTCTACTTATTTCACTTCACTGAATCTCTGGCAGAACCGTAGTTGTCATCAAGATGAAAACCTGATTCTGCAAATGCTGGAGCTGTGAACAGGCGATAGCTTTTCAGAGACCTAGAGAGAGAGTATCTCTGAAACATCATTACAGACAGTACATATGCTCATTTTTGTGTGTGTCCTGCTTTGGTCTCCAGCCAAACTGATTTTGCAGGCTTATATAACGTGTTGTTTTTCAAACTTTGGATGCTTCTAGACCGGAAGCCCTGGGCACTACAAAATCATTGCTCTTTTTCCGGAAGTTACAAGTGGACTGTTAATGGACTTAAACACGCACACACTCACACTCACACTCATCTTGATTTGTCTGCAGAAAACTTAATGCAGAAGTTACACTTCTGCAACAGCTTGTGTTGGTAAATTCCTGAGCATAACTGTTGGGTAGTTTACGCTTCGTAGCTTTCTCTGATCTGCGTATCAGGCGCAGGTCTTCCTTACTGACCGTCTCCTCTTTGGGAGAATAGTGACCTACAGTGAACAGTGGCTTCTCCAATTCCAGTTGAGACTCTAACGATGGTCTGGAAAATGTATGTGTATTTCTAGCAATAACTGTGTCACCTGTATCAGAACTCTCAGTGGTGCTTTCACTGTCACTATCAATGGAAACTACATGTTCCATTTAAATACAGCTGCTGAAATTAAGATAGCTAACCTGGAGTATCTCCAGATGAGGTCATTCAGTGAGCATCATCCTGATTTGTTTGCAAGAAGATTACAATGTTGGCTATTTAATAAGCAGTCATTCCGCTTTGATTGTGGGGAGGTTAGATAACTTTGTGTTAAAGCCAGTGTTAATCTCACACTTTCCACAGCATTCTTCTGCCCATAGGAGCCAACTCCTAGGGGCTGAGGGGTCTTCAGCCCCCCCATAAAATATTTGAGAGAGCCAGGGCCCCCCAAAGTTCATGGGCACTGCCATTCAAATAGTGTGAGTGCACCACAACGTGTGAATGATTATGCAAGGTGGGGCTTACCTGCCCCCCCCATATTTTATTTAAGTTGGCACTCCTGTTCCAATCAGTTTCCTTACTGCAGAAAGTCCAATGTTTAGGGCAGGCATGTCCAAAGTCTGGCCCAGGGGCTTCTTGCGGCCCCCGGGCTGGTTTCAAATGCCCCCCCCCCAGGCAATTTTGAAAAAGCAATCTCTTGCGGCCCCCGAGCGCCTGCCCACCAAAGCCATTTCCTTTTTGCGGGCTTGTCACGAGCTCTCCTCTCTGCTTGGGGGGCATGGCTAGCCCCCACGCCATTAGGGAGTCCCTAGCTGCGTCACTCCTTGGGTCAACCAATCTGGTCGGATGGGGGCGTGGCTAAATAAATAAATACTACAGTACACATTTGGGATGTTGATGCTGTGGTGATGGCAGTGGCAGAGGGGTGGCCACTGCCTTGACCTCAACCGCCACATTTCCTCTTCCTCCGAGGCTTCTATCTCCTTTCTCCATGTCCTTGGGCAGCCCCTGAGTTGTTGGTCCTTCAGTGGTGGTGGGGAAGCGGTGGGCAGTGGGCCAGGCATGGAAGGCGGAGGAGGGCTGAGAGCGGCGGCGGCGAGGCTCGGGCAGCGCGGTGCCTCCCTTCCCATCAGAGCAGCCCCAATCCCATTCCTACTTGTGTGTAAGCAGGAGGGGGTGGGGATCTCTCAGTTAGGTAGCACGAAGTCTCCCCATCAGAGCAGCCCCGATCCCATTCCTACTTGCGTGCAAGCAGGAGGGGACAGGAAACTCTCAGTTAGGTAATGCGATGCCTCCCTTCCCTTCGGAGCAGCCCCGATCCCACTCCTACTGTGTGCAAGCAGGAGGGGGCAGGGGTCCCTCAGCTGCAGTCCACGCATGTTCACTTCATCAAATCTGGCCCTCTTTAGAAAAAGTTTGGACACCACTGGTTTAGGGGAAGCTGGTTTGTTGTGAAAGACCTCCCATTCAACCATAGCTGTGCAGGTTCATTTTGCCAGAATGTGCTTGGATCCCATCTGAAAATAGTGACAGCCTAGAGTGGCCTTTTGTGTGAAAACTCAGTCCCTTTCTGGTACTGAAAACAAATTCTGAATGAGAAGGTGAAATACCTAGGGGTTTACTTAACATCTAAGAATGTGAATTTGTACAAGGACAACTATGAAAAATGTTGGTCAGAAATTAAAAAAGATCTAGAAATATGGTCAAATTTGAAATTGTCAATGTTAGGCCGAATTGCAGTGATCAAAATGAATGTATTGCCTAGAATGTTATTTCTGTTTCAGACCTTGCAGATTCTCGACAAGATGGAATGTTTTAAGAGGTGGCAGAAAGATATCTCGAAATTTGTCTGGCAGGGCAAAAAGCCCAGAATTAAATTTAAAATATTGACAGATGCTAAAGAAAGAGGGGGATTTGCCCTGCCGGACTTAAAATTGTATTATGAGGCAGCAGCTTTTTGCTGGCTGAAAGAATGGATGCTCCTCGAGAACACGGACATCTTGGATCTGGAAGGTTTTAATAATGCTTTTGGCTGGCATGCATATCTTTGGTACGACAAAGTTAACAGTGCCTTTAAAAATCACATTGTCAGAAAAGCTTTGTTTAATGTTTGGATAAGATACAAAGATCTATTGGAAAATAAAACCCCTAGATGGGTGTCACCAGTGGAGGCTAAAGCAGTGAAGAAACTCAATATGGAGGTCGGATGGTCGAAGTATTGGGAAATTTTAGAACAGGATGGAGATAAGTTCAAACTACAAAGTCATGAGAAATTGAAACATAAAGTACAAAATTGGTTTCAATATCGTCAAATAGTGGAATTTTTCAAACAGGACAGGAAAATCGGTTTCCAGGTGGAAAAATCAAAATTAGAAACCGAACTGTTAGAACCCAACACTAAGAATTTATCTAGAATGTATAACTTGTTGCTGAAATGGAATACACAGGATGAAACAGTTAAATCGGCTATGATTAAGTGGGCACAGGATGTTGGTCATAACATTATGTCAGCTGACTGGGAATGGTTATGGAACACCGGCATTAAGTTTACGGCATGTAATGCCTTAAAGGAAAACATCATGAAAATGGTTTATAGGTGGTACATGACCCCAGTCAAGCTGGCAAAAATTTATCATTTGCCCGATAACAAATGTTGGAAGTGTAAAGAGACGGAAGGTACCTTCTACCACCTTTGGTGGACATGCCCGAAGATTAAGGCCTTCTGGGAAATGATCTATAATGAAATGAAAAAGGTACTCAAATGTACCTTTTCTAAAAAACCAGAGGCCTTTCTCTTGGGCATTGTCGGCCAATTGGTGACAAAGAAGGATAGAACTTTTTTCATGTATGCTACAACAGCAGCAAGAATACTCATCGCAAAGTATTGGAAGACGCAAGATTTACCCACTCTGGAAGAATGGCAGATGAAAGTGATGGACTATATGACATTGGCCGAGATGACAGGCAGAATCCGTGACCAACGAAAAGAGACGGTGGAAGAAGAATGGAGAAAATTTAAAAGTTATCTTAAGGACTACTATAAACTTAATGAATGCTAAAATGTTGTGGTTTCCAGAAACAAAGGGGTACAGGGATATAAGGTTAGAATATAAAAGAGGACTAAGATGACAGAGATTGGAAAGTAACAATTGGGAGTTGCTAGTTGAATTATGGACATTGGGATGCAGAGAGGGGGGGTATGGGGAAGTCCAAGAAAAGAGGTTTATGAAAATAGGTTTGAAACTATACGTGTATGTTTGTCATTTTAAGTGTTTGTTTGTTTTTCTTAAAAATTTTGTAAAACCAATAAAAATTTTATAAAAAAAAAAAATGAAAACAAATTCTGAATGTGCTCAGAGGCACCCTGTTCTTTAATTCTAACTATACATCTTTTCCCCCCAGCCCTAGCTGGTAAATCTTGGTGTTATATTATGCAACATTCAAGAGCTGACAAGCATGAAGCCTGCCCACTGCTGCCTTAGAGGTGTGAGCAGGATACCTACAAACTATTTATTGAAATGGCTTCAGTACAAGTCAGTTAGAAAATCAATTCCATTTCTGCAGACATTATATTTCTGCTAACTTAATCCTTAGGCAAAGAAAGAGTTTTCTATTACAATTAATTCTAACTCTTTGACCGATACAAGCCCAAATGAATAATTACTCCAGGCTGTTCGTGCCTCTGAATTCCTTGCAGCTGTCCTTCATTAGTTCTTCCACCAAACCATAATTCTGTTTCAAGCTTTTCTCAAGTTTGTCTTGCTGAATCCATAATCCCAAAGTAAGCCCCTGGTTTTCTTTCTCCTTTTTGATTTTTGCTTAACCTAGAAGTAGCACAGCATCTGGTCACAAAACCTTTGAGTTCTGAGGAGGACCTGGCAGGGCTGGATTTAGATGAAGAGAGGCCCTAGGCTACTCCAGTTGTGAGGCTCGTCCCAATCTCCCACCCTCACAACTAGAAGAAAATGGAAGAGTATTATAAACAAAATTGAGTGAAGCCAATGATGATGATGGGTATTTAAAATTCTGCAATTCACAATTTCTCCTCTAAAGGACATCAGAAAACTTCATCAAAATTTGTTTAAGTTTTTCGCTTTCAGTGTATAGAATGCTCAGTGCGGACAAGCTCTCTCGAGACATCGTGGACCTTAATACATTTTAAATTCTTTTGAGTCTTGAAAAACTCCTCTCTTCCAAGCAGTTAGTGACCATAAAGCTAAGAAATAACCGCAAAATTGCTTCCAAATTAGGAAATGCCATCTGAATTTTTTTTCTTGCATATAATTTGATAAAGGTCTGTATGAGACAGAGAGTGCTCTGCTGTAAGCCTATGGCTTTGTCTCACGTACAGGTGAAAGTGCAAAAGTTCATCAATAAGGTCAATATCTTCTGGGTATGCTTCCATCAACCTTGCTGAATTTCTTGCTTAGATGCTATTAGAATAGCAAGAATGGAAAAACAACTGTGCAACATCACTGTACACAGTACAGTGGTGCCTCGCAAGACAAAAAGAATCTGTTCTGTGATTCTATTCGTCTAGCGGTTTTTTCGTCTTGCGAAGCAAGACCATTGACGGATTAGCGGATTAGCGCTATTAGCGCTATTAGCGCTATTAGCGCTATTAGCGGCTTTTAGCGGCTTATCGGATCAGCTGATAAGCGGCTTAGCGGCTTAGAAAAAGGGGGGGGAAGGGGAAAAAACCCGCAGGAACTCGCAAGACATTTTCGTCTTGCGAAGCAAGCCCATAGGAGATTCGTTTTGCGAAGCACCTCCAAAACGGAAAACTCTTTCGTCTAGCGAGTTTTCCGTCTTGTGAGGCATTCGTCTTGTGGGGCACCACTGTACTTCTTTTTAAGTTGGCTTCAAGTGCATCTAATATAGGAATAAAGAATTTTATCCTAAACTTACCTCTTGAAGAAAGTGCATCTAAGATATCAGGTGCACTTCTGTCATTTCTTTGCCGTTCCCTCACTCTTTGTCTCCTTGTTTTGTAGTTGACATTTGTCAAGGTGGCTTCTGCTTGTTTCTCAAGCTCATCAAAATCTTCTCTAATTTTCCTTTAAAAATCCAGAAGTGAACTGTACAAACTAGCACAAGAACTCAGTAACAGGTCTGATTTCTGAAGGGCTTTGCTGACCTTGTGAAAATGACCTAGCACATGGATTTATATTTCTAAAATTCTGCAGGCTTTGGCTGTGAACTAGGGCCCCACCCAAAAAAAAAATCGGCCCTAGAATTTCAAATTGGGCCCCACTGACTGGCCCCAAGTTTCATAGTTGCTGGGCCCAAGATGCCCTGCTCTCGCATGAAGTCTTGGGTTTGCAATTTTGGGTGAGGGGAGACTGCCTGCTGGGGGGCAGGCGGGCTGGGGAGGCTCAAAGATTTAAAGGCCCTAGGCTTCAGCCTACTTGGCCTATACATAAATCTGGCACTGGGACCTGGCAATGAAGGAGGAGAATTGTTGGATCCACAATCATCCTGAGGAGTCATTTGCCATAATAAAAACTCAACTATCCCTCTGTTTGGGTAGGCAACTTTGAGTCAGCACCAGGTTCTAAATCAGTCTGCCAGCAACATCTGGCCCCAAGTCAGAGTCTCCTGCAAGTAGGCAGCTTGGAGCATGATCAAGCACAGCTTGTTAATCAAGGGGAAGAAGAAATGCTTCGGAAGCAGTCACTCTCGTCACCCTCTCTCTTGTCTGATTTTTCAGCTAGGCACAATAATTCCAAGTTTTATTGAATCAAGAGTTTGGATTGTGAAACGCACCAAATGACATTGCAGCATTTGGAACACAGGGTGCTTCATATTTTCTATCTCCTTTTTGATGGCCTATGTTACGGTGTCCCCCAGTGGCTAAGTAATAAGGCACTCGGCTAACTTTCCTAAGGTTAGGCAAATAAAGAGTTTTCCGTTGGAATTAATTCTAGCACTTGTCAGGCATCCAAAAATCTGCAGAAAATGAAAGTGCAAGGGGGCTTGCAGCAGGCGATGCCCTGACCTGTGTGTGTTCATTAAAGCATCTGTTGAGGGCTTCTACACATGGGCAGTGGGCTCTCTCTGTGCAGAACTGGGAACTCCATCTTTCTGTTCATTAAGTGTGTGTGTGTGTGTGTGTGCACGCGCGTGCGTTTAGCTCCCCTGTAATCTATCCTAGAATTATAGATCTGTGAAGTACTAGGAAAAGTTTTAGATAGCAACCACCTCCCTACACACACACACACACACACACACACACACACACACACACACAAAAAAAATATCCCACGATGATATTAGAAGAGGAAATAAGTGCTAAGCCAATTAAGTGTGCAGAACTGGTTCCAGAGCAGCCCAGTTCAGATGCTCAGTTTGAAGCTTGCTAAACCATAGTTTGAAGCTTGTTTAAGATCCTAATTAGTAAGCTGACATTTAAATGTGTGTTGGGTGTGCTTTAAATTTATGGTGTGGATCTGCCCTTCATCTAACATCTGAGTTGTGTGTGGGGTTTTGACAGCTAATAAATGTACACCAGTCATTTCTGAGAAACTAAAGTTTCACTTTTAAGAGAAAATAACTGTACAAACTCTGGTCATTTCTGAGAAACAAAGATTTTACACACATGTTAAGAATGCTGATGTGTCTTGCTCTACTCTAGAGGATTCTGTGGAAGAAGAAGAGTTTGGATTTGATATCCTGCTTTATCACTACCCGAAGGAGTCTCAAAGCGGCTAACATTCTCCTTTCCCTTCCTCCCCCACAACAAACACTCTGTGAGGTGAGTGGGGCTGAGAGACTTCAAAGAAGTGTGACTGGCACAAGGTCACCTAGCAGCTGCATGTGGAGGAGCGGAGACGCGAACCCGGTTCACCAGATTACGAGTCTCTTAACCACTTCACCACACCAGCTCTCCAACCCATTATCTTTTTTAAAAAAATGGGTTTCAGAAACAGGGGCGGAGGAAGGGGTACGGTGGGTGCAGGCCTCCCCAGGTGTCACCACTGAGGGGGGTGACAAAATGTCATGTGGCTCTCACTGCGGGGCCTGCATCGCACCCAAGCCACACGTCTCTCCTGGGAGAGATGCAGTGGCTTGGGCACACACTGGCTCCACGCTCCACAAACAGTCCACCCACTGTCTCCCCCCAGCTGTAGGGCGACTGAGTGGGAGGACCTTAAAGACCAACTAAGTTAGTTCTTGGTATGAGCTTTCGTGTGCATGCACACTTCTTCAGATACACTGAAATAGAAGTTGCCAGATCCTTCTATATAGTGAGAAGGATATATAGAAGGATCTTCTCACTATATAGAAGGATCTGGCAACTTCTATTTCAGTGTATCTGAATACACTATATAGAAGGATCTGGCAACTTCTATTTCAGTGTATCTGAAGAAGTGTGCATGCACACGAAAGCTCATACCAAGAACTAACTTAGTTGGTCTTTAAGGTGCTACTGGAAGGAATTTTTTATTTTGACTATGGCAGACCAACACGGCTACCTATCTACTACTGAGTGGGAGGAGGCAGACTCTGGAGGCCCCACAGTGCGCCCTGCCCCTGGGCGCGCCGCCCCAGGCGCCCAAGCAGCTTCTTCCACCACTGGTCAGGAGGGATGGTGAGTTGCTACCACAAATTTTCTCAGTCACATTGCGTTCACTTGGCTCTGGCCTGACCCTCCTAACACTAGACCTGCATGATGTAGCAAACCAAAATAAGAAATAAAAGTAAAGATTAAGAGAGATGCTTCAAGATATTCTGGAAGTCTACAAATCTGCAAGTAGAAGCATTCCATTTTGCAAAAAAAAAAAAAAGCTTAAAAATTTAAATTTAATAATCGTCTCTTGATATTCATAATCGGAAGTGCTAATACTAAAAAATTTAGAAGTGCACATACATGTTATGAAAATGTAATCAAAGGTTGCAATGGAAAGATGCTGCTGATTAATAATATGCACAGTGTCTTCATACAGGGCCTCTCTCCAAGGAATTGTAAACATTTTATAAACTAACTGAGCCTCACAACCATTCTCTGAAAATTGAGCCGTAGGTACCAAAGATGTAATTAATCCTCTCATGTTTGAATAGCGGCTGCTGAGAGCTAAATGTATAAATGCAGAGAGGCTCTTCAATGGCTCAATTTCCGGCTGTTGTTGAATATGTATTATACCCTTACCAGGGCAACTGTACCTGGCATAAAATGTGGGCCTCTCTACCTCCATTGAGAGGTAATAAACAAGGTCCCATCAGCATTGTAAGCTATCTTGCATTTGCAGCAAAGGAGGTTTACACATTTTCCAACAAAATGCATTAATAAATAAATACCGTGGATTATTGTTTTGTTGTTTTTGTTTTAACTATTTACTTGTGTTTTTACCTTGTATTTTTATCCTGTGAACCGCTCTGAGATCATGTGATGAAGGGTGGAATAATAATAATGATGATGATGATGATGATGATGATGATGATGGATTCAACACTGAACAGCTTGAAGGGGTTATACTCCTTTGGATAGCCTAGAAGGGGAAGCAAGGAGAGTCATATCAAATTGTCAAGAAAAGGTGGAGGATTATCTCTCTTCTATATGGTGTTTGATGTGGAGGTTTGATGCTAGATTATCGTTTCCTTAACAGGAGAGAGAAAGTCAAATAAAGCCGGATTTCCTGTGGGAAAACTCTAATTAGAATGTAATATAAACAAGAC
Source organism: Podarcis liolepis (assembly GCF_965112155.1). Classification (NCBI taxonomy): domain Eukaryota; kingdom Metazoa; phylum Chordata; class Lepidosauria; order Squamata; family Lacertidae; genus Podarcis; species Podarcis liolepis. Next base: position 36,224,907 of record NC_139557.1, read on the forward strand.
TGAGTAAAGAAACAGAGGAAATATAAATATCCTTCAGTCATTGATCTCTTTTTATGAGCTCAGTTCTACACCCAGAATCTGGTGTGCTTGCAAAGGGGGTCTCCACATCAAATTCTGGAATCCTTTCCTAGCAAGTTCAATTCAACTGACTTCAGTATTACCATGGCCTTCTTTGCGTGGAAGGTGGAGGGCTGAAGCAGCAAAGATAGAGACAGCGCTGCCTTTAGGTAGGTGAGGGCTTATCTACTCTTACCTTTCCTCCATTCTTTCAAGGCACAGTCCATGACTTAAAGCTCCATGTCTGAGCATCTCCTTTTTTCCTGCTCCAGAGTTTTACCTGTGAAACGCACTCTTTAAAGCTCAATTGGAGCAAACGTCAATCCACAGAAAACCTGGTGTTTGCTCTGATTCAGCTTTAAAGAGCAGGTTTTCATGGGGAAAGCTAGAGGCAGGGAGGTAGAATGCTCTGACATGGAGCATTAAAGCAAAGACCACTGCCCCGGAAAGAGCGGAGCAAAAGGTTGGTGTGGATAAGCCCCAAGGCAGGCAGTGTGGGGACAGGAAACAGTTTTTGCTGCTTATGTGAGCACACACCAGTGGTTAGCTATCCCATGGCCCAGAGGCTAAAGGCCACGTGAGACATGACAGGGCAGCCATGTGTCTTTTAACCCACATGCTTGCTTCATCCGTGTGCAAAGTGAGGGTGCAAACGTCTGTTTTTTACATGAGAAGGAGTGCACGATGGTGGGGTGGGTTCCACTCCCCTCCTCTACCTGCTTTGTTTATCTTAAACAACAGACTCAGCTCCACCGCCACCACTAGGAAGTGTCCTGCCTAGTTAGCCCCCAAGTCACAAGGACCATTATTCTAACACTTGTGGATTCCAGAGCTGGTTGCTCATGATGAAAGTTGCAATAGCAAGGTTATGTGCACAGTTTAGGAGCATATTGTTTGCCTTTATTAATGGGTACTATTTGAAAGGCAGAAGAGCAGAAGGTTGAGCCTGACAATGGTTTTCTCTTTTGCTTTGTCTAGTTTTCCTCCCTCATTTCCCCAGCCATCAGTCTTGACTACTCACAAGATTTAGTCAAAATGCAGGTATATGTGCCCTGTCTGAGTGGCTCCGGTGTGCACAGATGCACACCTAGAGCTTCGCATGAGCAGAGCATTTGCTTCAAGGCAGGCATATGTTCTGCTTATTAGATATGTACCTACAACACTAAAGACGATCACACAGAACTCTATAAGTACATGAAAGCACCCGTGTGTGCCCTGGAACCACTGTAACGAGGAGGTTGTGCCTTTTTTCTGTAATAAAGAAAAGGAATCAATGCGGCGTGTTGTGTAGGAACTTTTTCAGCCCTAGGGCCACATCTCCTTCTGGGCAACATTCTGGGCTCATGCATGCCATGGAAAAGTGGTAATGCCATGAATTTATATCTTCTGCTAGTTTCTGCAAACACTCATCATCATCTCTTCTATAATTCATTCAGACAAGCAAGAGTCATTACAACAGGTTATAGGAGCCAACTTCTAGGGAGTGAGGTCCCTTCAGCTCCTGCAATAAAATATTGCAGCCCCCCTAAAGTTAATGGACATTGCCATTCAAATGGCGTGCATTTGCCACATCTTGTGATCAGTTATGCAGGGCAAGGCTTACCTGTCCCTCTCCCAATATTTTATTCAAGTTGGCACCCCTTCAACAGTTCAAGGACACATTTCAGCCAAGTGTGGGGGGAAAGGCTAGTGTGGTCAGAGGAGAGTGCCTGGGCAAGAGAGTGACCTGGGGAGAGTCCCAAAGCCAGGCAGAGAGGACTGAAGGGCTGCATTTGACTAAGGCTTGATCTACACAGACCTGTTTAACATTATTGGAATGATATTAGATATGTCATTCTAAAACATCACAGGGCATACTTGTTCATTAAAGCATTTTTTACCTTGTGTCAGACTCCGGGGAATTCTCTCCCTCCCTTGGTGGCCGCAAGGAGCAGAGAAAAACAAGGAAGAGTTCTTACTAATGAGATTATTCAATCATCACAGCGAGAGACGAAGGAATGCAATCTGCCTCCCGATTTATGGCACTGCTCCAACTGAGCTCCTCCCTTCCTACCAACAGCACTTCGCCTTATGGTGGGCGCCAGTGGCTAATCATCTCTGAGTCCTTTGCTCTTGCACCCTCAAAGAATGCCGAGTTCTGGAAGAAGGGGGGGGATCAGAAATACTCTCCAGTGATGACATGTCGGCTGGCTGCTCTGTCTCTCCTGGCTGTGTCCCCCCCCCCTTCTCTCAACACCTCCCAACACTTCTGTTCACCTGTCTCTGAGCTGTGACTTTCCTCAAACCACTGCTGTAATTCAATACTGCCTTCTTCTCTGGAAGCTTCAGGAGAAGGGGGGCGACCTCCACCATTCCCTCTCAATCTCGTTCCCTTCAGTCCAGCCCCTGACACCTTGTCCCACCCCCATCAAAACACTGTCTCCCTGCTGCTGGTTACTGGTTGCTCTGCTGCACCCTCTTGTGTCACATTTTAATAGCGCATTATGAACGTTAAAAGTAGGACATTATGTGTCCAAATATGTTATCAAAACCATTTTCTTAGCCCTTCCTTAACATTAAAAACCATGAGTGAAGATCCCCCCTTAATTAGAAGCTGGATTGAATGAAAATGAGACCAATGTAATGGTGCATTATATTTTACTGAGATACCAAAGAAGTACAGTGGTACCTCGGGTTGCAGACGCTTCAGGTTACAGACTCCGCTAACCCAGAAATAGTACCTCAGGTTAAGAACTTTGCTTCAGGATGAGAACAGAAATCGCATGGTAGCGGCGCAGCGGTAGCAGGAGGCCCCATTAGCTAAAGTGGTGCTTCAGGTTAAGAACGGTTTCAAGTTAAGAACGGACCTCTGGAACGAATTAAGTTCTTAACCTGAGGTACCACTGTTTGGTAAAATTTTACCACCACAAAAATTCAACATCAGAATGCTAATTTATGTTTTTTATGCGCTTCCTAATGTTGCCAAGCTAAAAGAAAGCAAGAAACAAGAAGAGATTATCAGCCTGTCTAGGTTTTCATAATGGCACAGCTCATTGATACCTAAAATGCCTTCTCCTCAATTCTGAATCTAAGTAAAATCAAATATGACTATCCAGGATAAGCAAACTAGAGGGGAGAAATAATCTCATTTAGAAAAGAACTTCACACCTAGGTTTCATTTCCACATGAGCAGGAAATCAATTATTTTCAGAGCTCGAAATTTATCTTTCTAATTTTGAAGACAATCTACAACTAACAAAAACCATATCAGAAAAGAAAAGTCACTGGGTATCTGCAGCAAAATAGAGACAGCCAATGAACTCCTCCAGTGAGAGAACTAAAAGGCTGCCACTGAGCAAAGGAAATGTTCCATCAGGAACAATGATGTTAATTCACCAAACACATTTTGACAGGGCAGTTGCAGGATGGATGCCTGCAAGCCTAGCGTAAGCCAAGGACATGGCTAGCTAGTTAACGCTCCATTATCTCCATGCAACTGCATTTCTACTACTTTCTGGCCATGTTTGTTTTCCTAGTTTCTTGCCTGCTTTCTTCCACCACCACCACCCCTCCCCAATCACTATTCACAGAAACAAAATATGAATTATCTTTTCACAAATATATATTCCTCTTTGGGGATTCTTCAGGTTGAGAACACCCCATTCTGTATGTATAGTTTTTTTATTGGAGGTGTGTGTCTTAAAATATGTGGGATTTGTATTTTCCCAACTTCAATGCATTCCTATAGAAAATTGCCTCGAGGTGATAGTTCATTTGAAGGAGCTGACATTGCCTTTTTCTCCAGATAAAAGAAATTTAATTACTGCCGTCCAAAGGGAAGAAGTTGGGCCTTGTTTGAATGTTTTGACTTCTTTCAGAAACGAGCTACTTGCAATGTCTGCGCTGGGCACATTCTCCTTCAGATAGATTGGGTATATCTTTTGTAGCTATTCAGCACACAAACCTTCTTAACAGAAATGTCTTTCCTTTCTTTCCTTATCACGAAAATAAATAGTAATCTGCTGCTTGAAAGGCTTTTGAAGCGTGATGGCAGAATTTCAAAGGTCTCCATATTTATTTGAATCTCTCTCCCCCACACACCCACCCCACTCAACAAAAGCCTCTGTGCTTCCAACCACTGTTCATTGACTCCGCAGCGGATAGAGAAGAGAAGAGAATCTAAATCTCAGTGGGAATTTGATTATTGTGTTTATAATGTTTTTAGAATCTTTTAACCAAGTCATTCCAGAGCTTTTTGAAACGGGTGTTGTTTCACTCTTGTGCTTGAAATGAAGATGGCTGTGGACAAATGGAATGGAAGATGGACTAAAAACACAAAAGGAACATCCAGTTGCTTTTATTTTTTTCCACAAGAAAACTAGACTAAAGTAATCATGGGTCACATCCACACTTTATATTCAAAGCACTGTTGTACCACTTTAACAGCATAGCTTCCTGCAGAGAACCAGAGGAACTGTGGTATGTTAAGCTTTCTGAGCAGAGGTGGATCTACTATGAAACTAATCCTAATCCTGGAGGGACCTCAGAAACAACTTTGTTCCACAAATGATGCTATTTTCATCTGAGGAATGTTGGAGGATATGGAAGAGCCCTGCTGGATCCAACCCAAAACTCATCTGCTCCAGCATTCTGTTCTCACTATGACCGGATGCCTACGGAAATTCCGCAAGCAGAATAGGAGCAGAACAGTGCCACAACTTAAGAAGGACATTGACAAGCTGGAACATGTGCAGAGGAGGGCAATCAAGATGATCAAGGGTCTGGAAACCAAGCCTTATGAGGAATGGTTGACAAAGTTGGGTATGTTTAGCCTGGGAAAAGACTGAGAGGAGATATGATAGCCATCTTCAAGTATCTCAAGGGCTATCACATGGAAGATGGAGCAAGCTTGTTTTCTCCTGCTCTGGAGGGTAGGATTCGATCCGATGGATTCACCTTTCAAGAAAGGAGATTCTGACTAAACCTCAGGAAGGACACTTACCTTAGATGGTTGGGTGCCTTTGCAGGACAGAACCCTCATGGCCACTATGATCCAGTGAGGGACATGGCTTTTGGGTTTTTCTAGGCTGGTGCATCCTGCCTACCAATTGGCAAATTGTGGGCAGGCGGTCTAGGTGGCTCTACCCCAGGGGCGGATCAGACTGGGCCTGCATGCATCACCCCAGTCCGCCTTCTCAGGTCCACCTCCTCCAACTAAACACCTGGAAGAACTTTCTGACAATAAGAGCTATTTGGCAGTAGAACAGACTCCCTCAGAAGGTAGTGGACTCTCCTTCATTTTAGGTTTTCAAGCAGAAGTTGGATGGCCATCTGTCAGGGATGCTTTAGTTGAGATTCCTGCATTTCAGGGGTTGGACTAGATAACCCTCAGGGTGCCTTCCAACTCTACAATACTACAATTCTATGATTCCTGGTCTTGTACCCCAACATACTGCCTCTGACGCTGGAGGTAATTTAGCCATCATGACTCGTCCCCATTGACAGATTCAATGACTATATCTAACCCTCTTTTAAGGTAGTCATTCTGGTGGCCATCATCACATCATAACAGCAGTGAATTCTGCAGTTTCTTTGACCCCTCCAAAAATGACCAAATCTCAGATGAATTTTGCACAGTGATGCTCTAGCATTGACATGTCCAACAGGGCCGGTTGCATTATGTAACCGCCCTTCAAGAGGTGGGATGAAAGATATGCAACATGGTTTCAAGTTAGGAAGGAGTAACATGACAGATGACGATGCAAGGCCTTTGCGTCGGGATACTGCCACCGCTCCTTTGAAAATCTCTCCATAGCAGTTGGAATTGGCACTGAGAGAGCCATAAGGATAGACATTAAGAAGAGAAGTTCCTTTAATATGCCTACTGAGTTAGCGGCATGGACGGGTCCAGCAACAGCACATCCATTATCTGTGCCTAATGCATAGCACATATATAAGTTTACAGTGAGGAATAAAAATGATAAAGCCTTCGCTTAAAATTACAAGCACTGTTCTAGGTTTACCATGCAGATTTTTCACACACACACCCCTTTTTATTGTTTGATTTTGCCTGGGCCGGAGTTAGAGCAGGCAATGTGTGAACCGTTCCATACTGCAGTGGGAAAAAGAAAGGAAGTCGCAGTGCAGATAGAGACACTTGCTCGGTTTATGGAGATTTCTCCTCCCTTCTAAGGGGAGACTAACTTGTGTCCCTCCAGGTATTGCTGAACTACAACTCCCATCATGCCTGAGCATTGGCCATGCTGGCTGGGGCTGGTGGGTGTTGTAGTTCAGCAGCATGTGGAATACTGCTTGTTCCCCATCCCTGTTAAAGATGAATGCCATCCCTGCTGCAGCAGGCTCCCTGTTTGTAGCAAATGGGTTGCCTCACCCATCTGCAGCAAGCAGAAGCTGACGTGTTAACTGGACTCTCCCTATTGGAGACACTCTGTGAAAATATGCAAGACTGCAGTTTCTGCTTATGGTGAATGGCAGTTGCCTTTCCTAAGATAATATTGTACACACATGCTTATGGGCACATACTCAAACAGACATTCTCATCTATTCAGCACCACAAGCATAAGCAGCCACCATGCACTGAGAAAGAAGCAGCTGCTGGAAGCAGGTTAGATGTGCACATTGTGAGTCGAGGACCCACCACCTGCTTAGGGACAAATAAGACACAAGGACACATGTATTTTAGGTTAATGGGCTAAAGAAGGCATGTGAGTGGTATTGGCTTAGGCATTGGATCAAACAATATATATATGACTTCCACCACTCAGCAGGGAGTCATCCGAAGGTTAACAACCAGTGGGAGGGGATTGTTGATGCAAATACAACTGGAAGCTTCCCCTGATGTCACCGGGGGTCATGCCATGGCCCTAGCCACCAGCAGGGCATCGGACAGGATCCACAAGCCGGATTCCCAGGCAGCAGCATGAGGGCACGGTGCTGCCACAGCCACTTGAATGCAGCTAAACCTCGCCCCCAAGCCAGCCCTATTGCCTGGCTGACGGGCGCGGCGTGGCAGCTGGGAAACTGATGCAGGGGGCCAAATATGCCCCCCTGCCAACGCGGAAACTGGCTCCTGCTCACAACTCCTCCCCTCTGGTAGGAGGAGAGGCTTTCCCACAAATCAGTCCTCTTTCACACCAATGCACTCATGCACGCAGGCATGCTCATGAACATCACGAAGTGCTTCATTGGGCAGCATACACATACAGAAGGTGATGGTGCAGAATTGCAGCTTCATTTTTTGAATTGATGCTTTTTCCAGAGTCTCATGTACAAAGGGAGTTTGGAGCCAGCGGTACTTTCATATTACCCCTTTCCCTGACTTCCAACAACACCCATAGGGCTAACACCCTCCCTTGCTTCAGGAAAGGTGATTCCGTCCACCCTGGATCAAGCACAGTTAGCCTGACTTAATTTCCTTCTTAATTTAATAAAACTATTGCACTGCAGTGAAATCCAATTTGTTGCCTCCTGCCTGGGATCATGGGGAAGGGAGACTCAAAAGAGCTCATCAAAGGCTTTCTAATAAGATTCATGTAACCTCATCTTCAGCCTTATCTTTTCTTGCATCTCCTTCTGTAATTTGCTTTTCCTTTGGTTTTTCTCTTGGCGTTGCTATCTTTCATCTGCCATTGCTTTCAATGGCTGTTCAGAAGTTCTTTGTCTTATCTCGCCATCCGATTGTTTCTTTCTTTGCTCATTTAAATATCTTGACTCTTTTGTTAAGGTTAGATAGAATCCAATTACATGAAGGCAGCAGGTGGGAGTTTTTAAGTGATACATCTATGCTTCAGTCTTGCACAGTTGCTCATGCTATGTGCAGTTTAAATGAAAGTGATTTACATCCAAGTAGTCTGTGGCGCAGTCACTGGCTAAATGTGATGTGTTAAATGTATCATTTCCCAGTTAGCTGAGGTTCACTGAATTAAAACTCCAGACTTTTGACTTATATTCCACTTCGCAGGACTCAGTGCATTACATGGTCTAACACAGGGACGGAAAATCTGTGACCCTACAAATGGTGTTGGACTCTAACTCCCATTAACCCCAGCCAGCATTGCCAATCCTGAGGGATAATGGGAGTTGCAGCCTAACAACTTCTAGAAGGGGACAGGTTTGCCATCCGTACTGTAACTTGGTGAGTTACAAAGGGTGAAGAAGTTTCCTACTGAGGACATGAACAATTGTTAAGCAGGGAGTCAGCTCCCTCTTGTCTATTCCCAGTGTGTGTTTGATTAATGCCAGTAGAGCATATGCCAGCTCTCATCTTTACAATATACTTTGCAAGAGTAAGTGGGGCAACCCTAGATTTTTCATGAGCCTGTAGCACACCAAAGACTCTTCCTGAAGCATGTGGCAGACCCATGTAGCTCTCACTAACCTTTGCTTTGCTTCTGTTTCCCAGGTCCTGCTATTAGAAACAACTTCTTCTTCTTCTTCTTCTTCTTCTTCTTCTTCTTCTTCTTCTTCGAAGCACATACTCAGATATGAGTCCTTTAATGATAAGATATTGATATCTTATTATCTTATTGGGTGGATAGCTGTTTTCCTTGACTGGGGCTAATTCCATACTATAGTCCTCAGACTTGCATATGCTGATGTAGGAGAAGCTGATGGGTACACATCTACATGGGATTGCATTCTTCTGATCCTAGTGGCTCCAAAAACTGCGGCCAAAATAGCAGGAAGCATTGCAATCCTGTGCAGCCATAGACACATATACTTCTAGTCAACATGGTTCCATTCCCACATGGCTTTCATGCACAAGCAAATCTGAGAGTTGTTGCATGGTGGGAATTGAGAACTGAGAAGCACAGCTGCATATCTACCTTTGCTGCTAGAAAGAATCACCACAACAGGATAGAGTGGGAGGAAATGAGAAGGGAAAAGACCCTCAGACCTATTTGCCTCACTTATGTATCAGCTGAGCTTGTGTCCTAGGATCTGCTTCCTCTTCTCTTCCACTGTCCCAAGTTCACGTGCCAAATATCAAGAATACAGAAGGTAACATATAACTTTGGTACTCATTCCATTTTGTGGTGGCAACCCTGGGCTTCAGCTGTAGGTACTAGAGGTCAGTAGAGTGTGGAGGTGGGGGGAAGAAACATTGCATATCCATAAGATTAAGTTCTGAAAATGTTGGCTTTTCTCACTGAGCTGGGACAGTTGTATGTACAGCATTGCCATTGCAACCTTCTAATAAAAAGTGGCCCTGAAAACAAAAGAAAATATTGAAAGAATTAAAGCACAATTTATTTGTGTTACTGTTTCTATACTCCATTACATGGGCCACCCAAAGTATGCAATATACTAAAAACAAAAACAAAACAAGAGAGCATGAAAAAAATAGAGGCAAAAAAGTGGCAAAAAGGAAATTAAATTAATAAAATGGCACCTCTAATCTCTTTAAAGTTTATTATAATTATAATGTACACAGGATATGGCATTTCCTCATACAAAGCCATGTTGCAGTCTATTCAAGGTTCGGATCTACAGGCAAGAGAGAAACAGGGAGAAAGAGAGAGAACTGGAGGGGATGTATGCCCAGATCTTCCAGTCCTCTTATGTCCTGCAAAGTTCCTTCAATGTGAGCCAAGGAAGGCAGGGCTCTATTGAAGTCAATCCACAAGTGGGTGATTCCCTCACAGGGTGGATGCTTTCAATTCTGACTTCCTTTTTCCTGACTACTGGTTGGACCTTGGCTCCTGGCTCACCCCGAGGTTGCTGCTCACAGCCCAGCTCTGACCCAAAGAGAAACTTGCACATCAGGAGTAACACTTCAAGCATAGCCCTTTGCCTGTTATGTTGGTTTTCTGTTTTCAGGGAATTTGTAAAGAAGAGAGCATTGGAAAATGGTGTCTGTAACCCCTCCTTCTTCCCTTTGCATTCCCAGAAGGTAGAATTAACTCTTACTCCCCATTCTGCTGTGTGTTGACCAGACTATCCTGTAAAGCGTGTTCTTCTTAATAGAGAGCACGTGTTGCGGTGGGGTCTAGCAGGCCACCCCACTGTTGCTGGGCAGATCTGTTTGGATGGCCACAGGCTGTGATTGGGTACTTTTGTTTCTGGGGAGATTTCAATGAAGAAGAGAAGAAGAGTTTGGATTTGATATCCCACCTTTCACTCCCTTTCAGGAGTCTCAAAGCGGCTAACATTCTCCTTTCCCTTCCTCCCCCACAACAAACACTCTGTGAGGTGAGTGGGGCTGAGAGACTTCAAAGAAGTGTGACTGGCCCAAGGTCACCCAGCAGCTGCATGTGGAGGAGCGGAGATGCGAACCCGGTTCACCAGATTATGAGACTACCGCTCTTAACCACTACACCACACTGGCTCTCAGTGTTACCAATGTTACCAATTTGTGGGTTGGGCTCAAAGGTTTTAAATATTGGGCACACAGCTTTGGGCTTTCTCTTTTGCCGCGTGCACCGGATCACCTGCCCACCCTCCCTAAACTGGGGATTTTGCGCTTGACCTTGCTATGCCTGTCATGGGGTCGCCTGCTTTGGGGGCAGGGGCCTGGTAGGAATTTTGTCCATTTGGCTGGAGCCATTTGGTTTTTGCCTACTGCGTAGCAAATCACCACAACTTGTAAGGTTTGCAGTTAGGCATTGGTTTAAAAATTGGTTGCTGGAGGGGTAAGTGCCTACCCCTCCAATGCTGGTGTTGCAAGGGAATTCCGTTAAAGGAATCCAGGGGCTTGCCATGCTTTCATCCAAGTCCCTGGCATTGGGCTTGGGCCGTGCAAGCCTTTTGGAGCATGTGGGGAGAGGCGAGGGTCTGGTGCCCAGCTTCATTTTCCCCCAATATTGTTTTCCCTGACTGGCTTCCGCTAGAATCTGGAAGTCAGTTTTGTCCCTGGACGGGGGGAGAGATAGTCGGAACCAATGCCTATGCAACCACTCACAGTTATGTATTTAAATAACGTTGTGGCCAAAATTATGCCAAAAAACTTAAACAAAAATTATGTGTGATGTGTGAGCTATTGAGGTGGCTTGGGGATCTCAACATGCAACAAAGTTTAACAGACCTTCCATTAGGATCTTGTAAGTAGCCTCACATCTAACGAGGGGATGAGCAAGAGAGAGAAAGTTTAGGGAACAAAGTAAACTTTCACTGAGAGAGAAAAGCAGGACCAGAAGGTCAGTAAAAAAATTATTGCTACAATAGGTAATATAATTGTATCATGGCAGCTGTAGATTAGGGCTGAATGAACAATTCATCACAAAGAGTTTATTCAGCAAGCCAGTTATCTTCATGTATGCCACAATAGATGCAAGCTATCATATAAATGGCTAACTGTTGTTATACATTTGCTTGCTGAATTATTCCCTGAGAAACATTAATGGCATGGGTTTAGTAAGTAACACCAATCCAAGAAAATATGGTAGAAACCCAATCTTCAACATGACAAAGCTTGTAATAAAATTGAGGAACATAATCATCTTCATAAAATGTAAGAAATTAGAAAGGGAAAGAGGAAATGTGGGAATGGATTCAAATGAATGCCTCAGAATTGCCTTAAACTTTGCAAAAGAAGTAACTCTCAGACTGCAATTCTATACATGTCTCCTCAGAAGACCCACCAAGTTAAATGGGGCTTACTCCCAGGTGAATGGGTATAGGATTGTGGCCTTATTATCATACCAGTGAAATTATAAATTTCCTGGGAAGTAGATCCTCCTAAACTCAATGGAACCTACTCCTAGTAAGTGCATTTAGGACTGCAGCCCTAGCTCATAGAAAATAGTACAGTACACTCTTTTCGGAATGTAAACATTTAGAATTGTACAATTTAAATGAAATCTATAGTATGTTGGCTTTTGCTTCAGGACTAAGTGGGCTGTCCTTTCAATATCTTCAAATTCTGTAGAAGGGACATACTTCATCCTGAAGCTCTGGAATCTTCTGCTAGGAATCTGTGGCCATTTATGTGAACCTGACAAAGGATGTGCTGCAACAGCTGTTGCCATTTCACCTCCTATTCCCAATGGTGTTCAATGGTGTCCCAGTCCTGCCTCTGACATCTGCACACCTCCCATCTCCATCTGTATCCATGCCATGGTTCTGCAGGACTAAAGGAAAGGCACAGATATGTGTGAGTTTAGGAGTTGCTGACCAGGTGCCTCCAGGGACCTCTTAAGGCATCCATCAAAGGTCCCAGCAAATACTCCTCAAAAGTCCCAGTGCATGAGATTGTGTGTGTGTGTGTGTAGAAAAAGTCTCCACAACTGTGGGGACATTAAAGCACCCCATCCCCTGATGTCATTGTGGTATCAGGTAATGTGAAGATCTAGTCTGCTGGGCAGATCCAATTTCCTACCCCTGCTCTAGATCACAATAAATAACCCTTATGATCAATAATAATACTGTAAATATCTGCATGTCCAGTGTATATGGAGAAAGGAGGATTTCCATTCATTCTAGATTTTAGATGGTTTTACTTCAGTCAGGGAGTGTGAATGGAAGAGATTCACTGGTTCCATAAGTAATTTCACAGTGCAAACTGCACCCCACCCCACCCCCACATTTTTTTTTAATCAAGAGTGTTAGTCACCTTGAACACCTGGTTACCTTTTCAGGTAATAAGTGTAATCTATGCTTTTGCTTCAATAGCTCTCTCTGTTTTAACAAGGAGGGGGAGTGTGTGGCTCCATTTAGAAATGAGAACCGTGTCTGCAAATTGTTTAAGCCTGAACTGCTATCAGCACAGAACAGTAACAAAATACTAAATCCCTATTTGGACATCTCAGCAATTTAGATTTAGTATTCGTGAGATAATATTTCACACATCCCACAGCCATTTATATGCTAATAGTTCCAACAAATTATCAGATACAACCTTTTTCCTCCATAAATGACCTGTCATATTCATAACAGCATCTGCATTGGGTGACAGGATTTCCCCCTCACATATATATATTTTTTATCCAGCCCAAACTGCACATCCATAAAGAAACTAATTACATAGTTTCACAGCTGATAATATACTTCCTAGCCTGCTAATTTATGATGAACAGAATAATTCAGAGAAATTGGTACCCCGGAATTTAAGGGATTTGGGAGGAGGGTACAGATGATTGATAGGGAACACAGCAAGGCACTTTTGCAATCATTCTTGACTTTTTAGCATTCCTCTAAAACATTTTTTACACTAGAGTTTTATCTAAGTCAAATTTCTATTTCACAGTGCATCAATCACAAAAAGTCATGTGACAACTTGCTTTAGATTGCCTAACCAGTGTTCTTTGTGCTAAATGCTATAGATGTGTTTCTGTGTGTGTGTGTGTGTGTGTGTGTGTGTGTGTGTGTGCTCCTGTTCCCTCCATTCACCCCCCCCTTGCCATTCCCCCACATTAAGTCCCTCAAGCTTTCTCTTCCCACCTCACTACTCAGTTCGCTCTTCACCTTCCCAACCCCATTTTTACCACTTCTCTCTTCTATTATGCACCCTGCTTTTAACCTTCACCCCCATATTCATGGCTCCTGCCCCTCTTTTTGTGCAACCTCCCCTTGTACACAACCTCCATGGTAACCTCCTGCAACTTCCTCCTTCCACAGTTCGCAAATATTAAGCACTAGTTTCACCTTCTGCTCAGTTATGAAGTCGCCATCTGCTCCTCTTCTGCAGACCCTTTCATGTCCCTCTTCACCCCAATTCCCATGCCTCTTACTCCTTCCTTTTCTTAAAAAAAAACACCATTCAACCCTATTCTTATCTTCACTCCTGGCCATCTGATGGCCAGAGGTGAGGGTAAAAATGGGGCTTCCCTTTTATGCCTTACATGTTGATTGCAGCATCTGGGCTTGAGGAGTCATGTGGACCTCACCTATCCTGACTTCCTGAGCCTAGTCTAACTAAGGAATCACATACCTCCTCCCTGAACTAGCAAGCTAGCAAGCCCCACCTGGGCTGTGGGTCCTTGCCTGCCTTTCCTGCCTTAGCTTCCTAGAGCATACCTCCCATTGCTCCCTATGCCTCAGAGACCCCCTTGTTTTGACCTGAGACCAGCGGCTGTGGGTCTCACTGAACCTGCCCCCGCCTTGCAGGCAGGCCACTTCCATCTGGTGGGCCTATATTTGAGTGTCTTTATACAGTATGTGTGTGTGCATTTATATTGTGCCTAGCGATATTAAGCACTTTAGAAATACTGTAAAAAAATAAATGGCCATAAATATGAATGCGAGAGATCTGCTTTTTAAAGAACAGAATGTGGGAAGGGTGGGGGGAAGCAGTAGATCTGTGAAGAAGCACTATTCTGCATTTTTTTATAAGCTGTAAACCAACTGAACTTATTTGTCCTAGGTGACAATAACTATGCCTGGTGCTGATATAGTCTCCCTGTTGTAATCAGGTCACACTAACATATCGAGTATAAAGGGAACAGAGTGCTTTGTGTTTCTCTGATTCACAAGGTTGTTGCAAATGCAGACATAGGCATTTTACCACCTGCCTGTGGGCAGAATTATGTAGCAGAAGCAGCCAGGACTGACACACGCCTGACCCAGACATTATTGTCTGTTCTTTTCCTGAATTGCTCTAGAAAGTAGTTACTTCTGATGAGATCTTCCCACGTCTGCTGAGACCAGAACAGCCAAGAAATGCCACTGACATTAAGAGAAGGAAGAGGACAATTCCATCCATCCCTTTCTGTAGGAATTCTCAAAACTATCAAGTCAGCTGTCTCTTGGAAGAATAGTATGACAGGAACATACACACACACACACACACACACACACACACACTCCTTGACCTTGACATTGTTTCTGTTCCGCTCACAGTTTTGTATGGGATATGTCACCGTCACCCTGGGGCATTATAAATTAGCAGGTATCATCAGCACCCCATCAGTATCGGCTCTCTGGTATACCCTCTGGCCCTGGACTCAGATATAATGCAAAGAGGCCTGTTGATTTGTTCCAGGGTGGAAGATCTACAGGCAGAAACCTGCCCCTACCCAAAGCAATTCTGTTGAAAGCCACCTTGAAGGTCTCAATATGGTGGGAAGATGAGACATCAGATTTGTTAAGTAAAATAAAGAAAAAGTAATCAATGCAGGGCGGCTTCCACAACCATGTGCCACAAGGAACCACATAGATCAACTGGGTAGCAGGAGAAGTAGCACAAATGTGGAGGGAGGAAAGAGGAGCAGTAGCAAGTGTGGACGGCCATCTCTTGTGCCAGGTGAATGAATGTGATCACATGCATGCAACAACCATCTTAAAGGAACTGCCTCTTGGGGAAAGGCCTGTTTCAATTTCAACGTGGTTCAGAATAACTGAATCAAAGAACTGTAGAGTTGCAAGGGACTCCAGGAGTCCTCTAATCCAACTCCCTGCAGTGCAGGAATCACAGCTAAAAGATGGCCATCCAACCTTTGTTTAAAAACCTCCAATGAAGGAGAATCCACCACCTTCTGAGCTAGTCCATTCCACTTATATATGTACATTTGGGGAAGACCTGTAGGTTGTCCTTGGAGCTTCTACCTCATTCAAAAGGGTCCAAGGTTCAATCCCCCAAAAGGGCTGGGAATGTTCCCTGTCTGAAATCCTGGAGAGTATACGTATTGATCTAGATAGACCAATATAATATACTCAGTATAAGGCAGCTAATAATAATAATAATAATAATAATAATAATAATAATAATAATAATAATATTTTTTATTTGTACCCCACCCATCTGTCTGGGCTTCCACAGCCACTCTGGGCAGCTTTAAATACATTAAAATGTCACACATTAAAAACTTCCCTGATCAGATGTCTTCTAAATGTCAGGTAGTTGTTTATCTCTTTGGCATCTGATGGGAGGGCATTCCACAGGGCAGGTGCCACTACCGAGAAGGCCCTCACCCTGTAGCTCCCTGTAGCTTTGCTTCTCGCAATGAGGGAACTGCCAGAAGGCCCTTGGCGCTGGACCTCAGCGTCCGGGCAGAACGATGGGGGTGGAGACGCTTCTTCAGGCATACTGGGCTGAGGCTGTTTGGGGCTTTAAAGGTCAACACCAACACTTTGAATTGTGTATACAGCTGGTGCCTAAAACAATAAAAGATGCTCTACTCTACCCAGTTTAGAGGAAGTGTGAATCCAGGAAACCCCTTGCTTGTAATATTGTCCTGTTTTTGTGTGTGGCTGCCCTCATTTCTCTAAATATTTGGCACTATCTTTCGGTTTTAAGTCTTCCACCCTCATTGTTTGGTGTTACGAGCACTGATACCAATTCTGAATAGCTCCAGTAGTTCTTCAAAGCTTATACAAAATAAATCTTTCCCCTCTAACACCCTTTGTTAGCCAAATGGTGATAACTCAGGCAAGAACAGTACTATTAAAAAGATGACCTTGTAAAAATGAAAGGTTGAATTAGGGGCAGGAATGTTTGAAATAGAAATTCCCAGCAAATCCTTGGTACACCGTTGACTCTGTCTCATTTCCTGAATGTAAATATTGAAAGACCTTGAAGGGTTTCCATCATGAGAGCAGCAGCTGTTTGCATGGGAGTGAATAACTGGTTACATTTCGTACATTCATTTAATTCTCAGAACCTTGGGGGTTTTGTTTGTTTGCCTTTAAATGTCCTGACACATTTTACGAAAGAAAGATCCTGCCGTTGTTCTTCCAGAAAGAAAAGTCAGAGATATTATACAATCTCAGTTGCCACATGCAGGGAAAGAGGGATCCCTGTTTCACATTTTAGACCACGTGGGACTAATTCTCAAGTCCATATACACTAAGGACCACCCCAAGAAAGGTTGCTGCGGTGAAGCAGCAAATGGTGCCACCTCTCCCCTTCAGATCCAGGTGGGTGGTACTCAAAGTTGGACACATTCTCTTGGCACCTGAAGCAAAAATTTCGCTAGTACCCATCCCCCTCCTGCCAGTAAAATATAATGAAAACTAGGTTAAAACCCCAACTATCTACTGCTCTTTCCTAACATCCAGAATGTCTTCACTCTGTCTAATGGTAGAGCCAGCCCTAGCAAGTCCACTGGTTCACTGAAGCTAAGTTCAGACATTTCACTAAACCATGTTTATGCCGTTATAATTATTTTAGCCTTTAAGGTACTACAACTCTGATGCTTGTGCCTGCTTTAGTTTCCCATCAGCTCAGCACTCAGAACCATAAGTTCAGTCCTGTCTCCTTAAAGCAGAGCAATGGCCTAAACTGTGGTTTGGCAGTGAATTCAGATGTGACAGCAAACCACAGCTCACACAAACTGCAGTTTGCAAACCAGCTTTAAATCCTGGTTTGATACCCTGTTTGCCAGCCCACTGCAAACCACAGCATGGAAACTGGTGTTGCTTCAGTCAGTTACAAACTATGGTTTGGCATTATGTCTGAATGTGGTCACAGAGAGACTATTAAATGGACCTGTGTATTTGTGTCAAAGTGACAAATTCTCTTGATTTAAAAATAGTGGATATTTGAAGTTTGTCGATAACACTGCTATAAATATTATGAGATGTAAAAAAAGGAAGCAGAGCAACTGCTGTTTAAGAGCTTTCTTTTCTTTTTCTGTCGCTGTGTTGTATCTTTAACATATCCAAGAGCTGGTCCTTGAACATTGCTGAGAACTTTGCTCACACCATAAAGCCTGAAATCGTTCTCCCATGTAAACTATACAAGGAGCAAAATCAGGTGCCTAAATCTGAAAATAATTTCCAAGAGAAATATTGCCAGGGGAAGAAAAATACTTTGTCACTTTGCATCAAGTTACATCTTCCTATATCTCACCAGATGACAAAAGGAGATGCTCTCCAAAATGATGTGTTGGAAGTCATCTGATCGCCAGGACATCTGAAGTCCTTGCCTGCCTTAGCCTCCTAAAGCAGACCTCCTACTGCTCCCTATGCCTCAGAGAAGCCCAAAGGGCAAGTCTTTGTAAGAAAATAATGCCTGGGGTTTAGCTGCTTAATTCATACTTGGATGCTTAAATAAGGTCTCAGTTCTGCATTGTGAGCCATGTGGGTGGACAGCTGGAGCTTGCAGTCTTGTCTGCAGAAGTCTAACTGAGGTATCTGAAGCTCATGAATGCTGTTACATTCACAACATGTGTGAAGAGAAGATGCCCATTTATAGGGTCACCTTCAGACTTGGTATTTCGTGAAAGGGATTCAAGAACATATTGAAAATCTAGGTTTATGCACATAAAGTGGATTAAATTGCTCTGTTGCCCTTAAGAAACCCATTCATTTTTAAAAAACAAAACCAAAAAAACAAAATGGACTTCCTGCAATTAGGAAAGTGATGGGGACAGGTACTGTAACATGTAGGATGAATGAATGGTTAATGGGAAGATGTGTAAAATATTATATAAGGATATTGTCACCATATAATATTTTGGGGGACAAATCAGAATGAGTGCTCCATAAAGACCTGACACTTAGTTAAACAGCTGCAAATAAAACATTTTAAATGTGTTGTAAAGTACAATATGCAAATGTGACACTAGATGGTGAGAGAGAGCTATGCCAAATTCAATGTATTTTTCAAAACTTTTTTTAAAAAAGGATTTTCAAAGTGTTTTTAATATGTGTGTAGATTCCACCCTCATATAGTCTAATCTCTATGCATGGTTTGAGCAAGAAAATCAAAATGGAAGCTTAATAAACAGGATGTCTAGAAGAGCCATAAGTGTTTGTTGTTGTTGTTTTTAATCATTTTTATTAAGTTTTCCATTTTAACATTCCAATCAGATCACATTAAATATTCCAAATTATACATATGCATATCAAATAATCCAAATATTCTGCCAAATTAAAAAATTTTTGTTGGGACTCCCCATGCTTCAAGTTCGGGGGGTGTCTGATCATCTCATATCTCTGCTGCTTTTGATAGTCATTTCTAATAGTTCCTTTAAATCTTCCTGTTGTTTCCCCATCTTTCACGGCCTCTGAGTTGTAGAAGAGCCATAAGTGTTTGGATAGGGACTTGGATGAGCTATTTGAAGATTCCAGATTCTGTGCTCTGTTGAAAACTGTTTTTACTAGCTTTGGCGTGTTCTTTTTATGTGCAGAGACTGCATGTGGTGGGATCTCCATGGGGCTCAGCAGAACCCACTCACCCAGCATTCCTCCACAAGAAAATATCAGGGGAGCTCTAGAACTTGAGGAACTTGACTGGCTAGAAAAGTGACTGGGGAAAAGAAAAAACAGCAATGCAGCAGGGTGATGAATCTGGCAGTTGCTCCAAGAATACACATAAACACAGTCCAGCATAAGGGTAAATTAGGTTTGCTATGCCACTCTCTCTATGGATTAAGCAGGGCAGCATCACAAGGCTTTCTTAGATCGCTCCTCCCAAATACAGCTGTTTTAAAGCCGTTCCTTAGCTAGACACCTTGCTTAGCTCCTGCTTTGTAGTGATTTACATGGGGGATTCATGGCAATTCCTGAGAACATTTCTTCTTCCTTTGCCTCCCAATATGGCACCCTTCCTTTCTCACAGTCCTGTAAGCATCTGTCTTCTCCACCAAGATGCTTTATCTCATTATTTTATCTCCTCTTGTAAAGTGCTTTAAGATGCTTGTATGAATGGGGGTACATAAAATTAAATTGAATTCAATTGAACATTTTAGTAAAAGTAAGATTTTTGGGCTGTGAAACATTGGCTTCTGTGAGAATTTTTAAAGGTTATAACTTTTGGCAGTAAAAGCAAGGAAATTCAAAGTTACAGCTGTCACGCCAACTTTAAATCAACCTTTTTTTATTAGGTGTGCCAGTGGTCTAAGATCACAGGAATCGATGAAAGAGGACATGGTTTGCAATCATAAAAATACAAAGATAACACAAGTGAATAGCAGAGAACCTGCACAAGCGACACAAAACCCCACATATATTAAGTAAAATAGAAACATTGCCACCCGATCCCACCCCCACTCACCTTTCCCCCCCTCCACCTCTTTCCCCCTTTTCTTCCTAATGTCTCAACAAATGAAACTGACCTGTAAAAAAATGTTACTTGAAAAAAAGAAAGAGACACATTGCACACACTTTTGTAAACCAAGAACATCTTTAATAAAAATACATTTAAAAAATACAAAGATGTAAGATTAAGAAAATGTGAAGTTTCATATTTTTAATATTTAAGTCCTGATCAATTTGAGGTGGAATGTTGTTACCAACTTGTTTGTTTCTTATATCCCACTTTTCCTCCAAGGAGTTCAGAACTATATACATAATTCTCCTCTCCCCTATTTTACCTTCACTAAGGTAAAATAGGCTAAGGCTAAGGAATAGTGACTTCCCAAAAGTCACCCACTGGGCTTTGTGGCTGAGGTGGGATTTTGCCACTAGATGTGTCTCTTTAGATTTCCATTTAACTTAAGATAGGAAAATTGATGGATGGACCCTGCCTTTAGGATGGGACATACATAGTCCAGCTGGTCTTTTCATACCTCCTTTTCCAACTGCAGGGTGCCACACAGAATCATAAACTCATAGAACCATAGTTCTAGTTACAGGTAGGTAGCTGTGTTGGTCTGCCGTAGTAAAAAAAAA
This sequence comes from Podarcis liolepis, assembly GCF_965112155.1. Lineage (NCBI taxonomy): Eukaryota > Metazoa > Chordata > Lepidosauria > Squamata > Lacertidae > Podarcis > Podarcis liolepis. Next base: position 36,245,454 of record NC_139557.1, read on the forward strand.
ATTAAAAAAATTACTTCCAGTAGCACCTTAGAGACCAAAGTTTCTTATTGGTATGAGCTTTCGTGTGCATGCACACTTCTTCAGAGACACTGAAACAGAAGTCACCATACCCTTATATATAGTGAGAAGGTGGGGAGGGGTATTACTCAGAAGGGTGGTGGGAATGGCTAATAGGTGTGGTAAACCTGTTGACAACTGTTAATGACTGCAATTGGTCTTACAGGAAAAAGCAAGGGGTGAGATGGCTAAAAATAGCTTTATCATGTAGAATGAGATAACAAACTTAGTTGGTCTCTAAGGTGCTACTAGAAGGAATTTTTTTATTATTTTGTTTCATAGAACTATAGAATTGTAGAGCTGAAAGATTTGCTCTACCAAATAAACTATCTGATAGAGGAAGAAGCTGTAGAGCAAAATAACCCAGGCAACTCGAGTAAGTAAGCCAAACCATATGCATTATAGAGAAAGTATCTGCTAGAGAGGAAATGTAAATGCTACCTTTGTCATTTGGATTTTAAAAAAATTACTTAGAAGTTAAGTCCCAAATAAGCGTATTTAGGTCAGAAGCTTTGGGTTGACATTTGGGGTGTGTCTTTGTGGTAATAACTATTTGGGCTATTATGATGAGCTCCTACATTTCAAAGTTCACCACTACACACCACTGGCAGTGGTCTGTCTTTAATTTTTTTGTAGAGTACAAAACGATTGCTTTTAGGAAATGGGATATAGAAATATGAAGAGTGAACCTATTACTTGTGAAGAAAGATTTCTTTAGGAAGATTATGAATAATGAAAGTAGTCTGTGATCGTATTTCCTCCTTGATACAAATAATTAATTAGGTAATGAAATCTCTTTTATCACCCTAACATAAAATTAAAGACCCAGGGTAAATGAGGTTTCAGCCTAATTTCTCAACAGAAGCATTCCCTTGTGACCCTTCATGTTAGTACAATAAGGGAACTTTGGGTTGAAAGAAGCTGTGTATGTGATAAAAGAGGCAAAATGGGCCATCAAAGCTCCACTGCAATGCTTAAGTTCCCTAGCTCTATCTAGTGGCTGAAAAGACACATTTGTCATTAGAAAACCATGCCCCCAGTAGGATGTGTTACTGGATGGAATTTATTTTGTTTCCTCTGCCTTATTTGCACAGTGGGAAATGTAGTGAAACTTTGGGGTAATGCCTGCTCTGATGCAATGTTGTCTAGCCTTCCTGCAAAAAAAAAAATGGGATGAATGCTCAATAAATAGGTCATCTGGAGGTGCTCAGAGACTCTTGCTGATCTACTGCAAATCACCCCATGATCTGTCAGTGGATCCCAATCTACCTTCTGTCCACTTAGATTATGCAGCATAGTTTACTCAGTTTCACTAATACAATGCTCCAAACAAATTTCCACTAAGTCATTTATCCTTTTTTGAGTTAATGGAAATAATAAAATCATTTGTCAACCAATGATCCTAACCTCAAGAGATGCGTGTTAAAACCTGCCTATGGCTGGTGCTTCCTCTCAGCTGTCAGTGCTTCCTCCCACCAGCTTCCAACATGTTCCACACTACTGGTTCTTCTGCAACAGCTACTACAAAGCCCATACATTCTTTCCCTCTTCTGTCATGGCCCAGGCCTCAAGATCAGAGGGGGAGGAGCAGGTTGGGTCCAGGGCTGATATACCACTGGCAGAGGAAATGGATTTGGTTTCTGACACAGAGCCTGACACAGGACATTCACAAGTGCCATCCTCTGAGCCTGGGGGTTCACATGTCTCCTGAAAGATCCCACACAGTTCTTGTTGGTGCAAGAACTGTGCCAGATAGGGGCCTGGCCCTTTAAGTACTGGTCTTCAAGCAAAGGGGTGATGCTTGGAGGGTCATTGGACTGAAGGCTGGTCTATATAAAGCCTGAGTGCACCTCCAACCTTATTGGGAGCAAGTTGCTCACTAGGAGCTGTCCATAGTACTGAAACTGCTCAGCAGCTTTTTCTTTGGCTCCAAGCTGCCCTTTTCTTCACTCCCCTACAGTCACTGGCCAAACCTGCTAATTTAGCACCTTTTAGTATGGGTTGCTGTATAGCAGGGGTGGTAAGCCTATGGCCTCCAAGATGGTGATGGACTAGGAGTTTCATCATCCCTGATCACTGGCCATCCTGGTTGGAGGTGATGGGAATTAGAGTTTGATAATATATGGGGATATCACAAGTTCTCTAGCCTTGCTGTAGATTTTGCCTTCTCTTCCACTTGGGCTCCCTTGGTTCCAGCATGTGGTTGGCAGAAATGATGTCAAATATTAGACACAAGTCTCTCATTGTGCTTCTCTTCATACATCTGAAATGTTTGGGAGCCGCGATGGCAAACTGTAGCTCATGTGGTGTTATAGGATGCTGAGTTACCCTTTCAGTGGCAATCCACCACAGCAATGCAATGCCCACAAGCAATTAGATCTAAGCACCAAACTTTTCTCAACAATTTACTCCCACACCAAATTGCTTTTTGAACACATGAGCGATGTGTTGGGGGAAAAAAATGTTTACTGAAAATTCAAATTCTCTATTTTTTTAAAAAAAGCATCTTTAAAGCTTGTTTTTTTTTAAAAAACAAAAACAGCAAGGCTATATCAGAGCAATGCAGTTATATCACAATCCTTTTAAGAAGCATAGAGCACAAGGAAGGGTTATCAAGCTTAAAACATTTTGAAACTTACTTTGATGAACATTTGCAAAACTCATAAAGAGGTTTTTTTGTCCTTTGGTAAAGCTTTTATGGATAATTTAAAAACTCTAAATGCATGTGCATGTCAGTAATTTATTCTGCAGAGATTGTCATTTAATTGAATTGTAACTAGCATAGTTGTTCTGACTACACCCTCAGGAGGCTTTGAAAATGAGAAAAAGAACACTTTAGATTGTTTCTCCTTGATTAGAAAAAAAGAGAGAGAGAGAATGCCCTACATATTTTTTGAAATGCTGGATCCTCTAGCTGACAGAACCACGGAGTCCTGTAGAACAGATTAGACATTTTCCAGATATCTTGAGCTATTATAGGCAAACATGTTGCAGCATATTAAAAAAACAACCCTGCACCAGTTACTCGAGGGTATTTTTTTAAATGGAGAACAGAAAATTCATTTTATTATGAGAAGACTGCAGCATATGAGCACAATCTTCATCAAGTTGCCACCTCTTTTTCTGGCAGTGCCAGGCCCTTAGTATATTTTGACTGAAAACTAGGGGAACAAATGGGGGAGCAGGAAACTGGGGGTGGAATCTGCTACCCGTCATTGGTCTATGGAGTCATCCCTGAATGTTCCTCTCCTTTTAACAGCTAAATGAAAATTATCAGACAAGGGCAACCAAAATAAGGAGGTGGAACATCTCCCTAATGAGGAAAGATTACAACATGTGAGGCTTTTCAGTTTAGGGGGGGAAAAGACAAGGAGGATCTGATTTTGTTGTTTAGTCGATTAGTCATGTCTGACTCTTTGTGACCCCATGGACCAGAGCACACCAGGCACTCCTGTCTTCCACTGCCTCCAGGAGTTTCGTCAAATTCGTGTTGGTCGCTTCTATAACACTGTCCAACCACCTCGTCCTCTGTCGTTCCCTTCTCCTTGTGCCCTCAATCTTATCCAACATCAGAGTTTTTTCCAGAGAGTCTTCTTTTCTCATGAGGTGGCCAAAGTATCTGTCCTTCCAGTGAGCACTGCCTTGTCATGGCAAAGGGGGCTTGAATAACTCAGAGAAGCTATGAGCTATGCCGTGCAGGGCCACCCAAGACGGACAGATCATAGCCAAGAGTTTAGACTAAATGTGATCCACCTGGAGAAGGAACCAGCAATCCACTCCAGTATCCCTGCCAAGAAAACTCCATGGACAATAATATTGGGATCTAATAGAGGTGTATAAATTATGCATGGTGTCAAGGGAGTTAATAGGGGAAAGTCTTTCTGCCTCTCTCATAATACTAGGACTTGGGGACAAGCTAAAAGTTGGAAGATTCAGGACGGACAAAAGAAAAGTACTTCTTCACGTATCATAATGGCATTTGCTCTCACAAGATGTTGTAATAGCCACCTTGAATGGCTTTAAAAGCAGTTTAGACAAATTCATGGACGATATGTCTATCAACAGGGACGCGGGTGGCGTTGTGGGTTAAACCACAGAGCCTAGGACTTGCCGATCAGAAGGTCGGCGGTTCGAATCCCCGTGATGGGGTGAGCTCCCATTGCTCGGTCCCTGCTCCTGCCAACCTAGCAGTTCGAAAGCAAGTCAAAGTGCAAGTAGATAAATAGGTACCACTCTGGCGGGAAGGGAAGGAAACGGCGTTTCCATGTGCTGCTCTGGTTCGCCAGAAGCAGCTTAGTCATGCTGGCCACATGGCCCGGAAGCTGTACGCCGGCTCCCTCCGCCAATAAAGCGAGATGAGCGCCGCAACCCCAGAGTCGGTCACGACTGGACCTAAGGGTCAGGGGTCCCTTTACCCCTTTACCTTTACCTTATGTCTATCAACAGCTACTAGCTACAGTGGGCTATATTCCACCTCTCCTGTTAGAGGTAGTAAGTTTCTGAATATGAGTTGCTGTGTGTCACAAACAGGGAGAGTATTGCCACACTCAGGTCTTGATTCCTGGCTTCCCAGAGGCATCTGTTTGTCTACTGTGAGAAGAGAATGCTGGGCTAGATGAGCTTTGATCCTTATCCAGCAGGACTTTTCTTATGTACCCATTATCAACCCAAACTTTTTCCAACCTAGCAAAAGAGTCGTTTGTGGCTTTTGTGCCTGCCTTACGGCTGTTAATGGGATAAGAGCTAACTCATGATAAAGGTGACAACCCTAAATTATTCAGAAACTATAGCCGCTTCTTTATGAACAAGGGAAACAATCGTTTGAAGAAATACAGGGAAGTGAATCACTCACAGACTGAAAGGAAAAGAAGATGCTAAAGTTTGTTGTTATTCCTTAGTTCATTATTGGCATGAGAGCTCAAAACTCAGAACTCAGTAAACAAATGTATTATGGAACTGAAGTTTATAGGCCCCTGAATCCCAAAATAAGCTTTGCACAACCCCATATCCTATATCTCCATAACTGGAGTGGGGGGCTAACTCTTTCAAGAGCCACAATCCAATCAAAGCCAGTGTTAAATAATGCACAATGGGCAATGCTCAGTGATGTGTGATGACCCTTAGATGCCAAGATGGTGGTCCAAAGCTAATCGCAGGGTGCATTTCCACATCTTCAGAGTGTCCTCTTTGAGATAGCAGTGAATTGTGTCCAGCTTAATACTCTATTTTGGTGTAACGCACTGTCAAGTGTGTGTAGCAGGCAAAATATAGAGAAAATAATATATTAAAAAGTGGAGTGGTGCACCCCAAATTAAGTTTTGTGCTGTAGATTTTTGTCGCTGTTACCTTGTAAATGGGTCTACACACTGTGGATGGTGAAAAAATGACTTGAAGGCCTCTAAACTGGTGACTCCACAGCTTGAGAGCACCTCTAACAATTTTTCATAGCTGCTTAGCTTCAATGTTTTGCAAGGCAGTAGCTATTTCCTGTAATCTCCCTCTCCCTATTACTGCTCAGTAGAATGGCAGCCTGCTGACAACCATTCCTGGGTCATTTGGAGGAAGCTAGGTTAGAAATACTTTAGCAGCTGGGCCTAAATTGACACAGTTCTTTGCCATTTGTCCTTATTTGATGCTGACATTCCTAGGTTGGCATGATGCTGAGAGGCCCAAAGGAAACCTTTGTCACTGTGTCTGAAAGTTAGAAGAAGAAAATGGAGACTTTTGAGGTTCACTAACCACTTGTCCAAGCTTAATGGGGAAGAGAGAATAATGATGAAAAAGACTTTTCAGGCACTTTCTACAGCTCTCCTCAGGCTTTCTATTTCTGTGTGAAACCAACACATGAGTGGGGATGACCATGCTAAGCTACACCCCTGCTATAGCTCCCATTGCCCTCCACAAAGTCAGCCGTGAACTACTCAAAGTAGTCATCATTCATACGCCCGTGTGGACAAATAAACCATGATGGTTGTTCAAGAACTTCTAAACCATAAAGATCCTTGATTGTTGGGAAGCCAAGACAGCCCCTTTGGCCTCCTTGGCCCATTTCTTAGTATTATAAACAACTGACATGCGCTGCTCTTGTTTTCAAAGCCATAAAATCCACATTATTCCAAACAAAGGAAGCAGCTTGCTCCAGTCATTTGATGACTTATTACACAGTGAGCCTTATTGTGAGCCTCCACTGATTTATCGTACCATACCAAGGAGTATGCTGTATAATTCTGTTTTGCGCATCCTACTGATTTACTGTAAAAATGTACCAAAGATTATACTACAGCTTTGTAGCAAGACTTTCACTTACAAGGCCATGAAACTGGACCACGTAACTTTGCCATGAAACACTCTGATTTAGTAAGGAGCACCGGGGGGGGGGGGTATTACATTGTGCAATTCTGGACTCTCTAATTTACTGTGGCGCTCTCAGCAAGTCCTCTGGGTTGGCTTTAACAGCCTGCTGATGGAAGCAAACCATTCTTCCCAAGTGGCAGCAATGAAGTATCTACATGAAAACTTCCTGAGCACATTGTCCGGCCACATTTTTGCCATATTTATTACCAAGTCTCCCAATATTCATGGACAAGGTTTTTAAATGCCGTAATTCATCCAGGAGCTTTTTATAAACACTTATATTTTGGACTTCAGTAATCTGCTCAGCTGAATGAGCATGAGCTGGATCTGATCCCCATGGCATCACTGTAGTCATAGTTCTTACAAATATCAGCAATTGCAGAATTTACATGCAGAGGTCACATTGAGGCATGGAGCCACCTCAAATTTGTTTACATATGTGCAAAATATACTTCTTGTTTGAGAGTCCCAGGGTTTCACTGTAGGGCCCCAGTCAGAAGAAGCATAGGTTGGTATCTTTAGCAGTGGGAAGTGGTGTAGAGCTTTTTATTGCAGAAGACCTCAGGTTCAATTCCTGGCATCTCCAGGTAGACCTAGGAAAACATAGTGTCTGAAATCCTGGATAGCAGCTGCCAGTCTGTGCAGAGCAGAGGTGGAGAACCTCCATCTTATGGACCTAATTAGACCTGCCAGCCCTTCCCATTTGGCCCACCAAGCCATTCTGCTCAAGCGACACCCACCTGCCCCAAAACTGAGGTCATATGTGATGTCAGTTGTGGGGCAGGTAAAATACCAGAAGGGCCGAAAGGAGCTGATCAGCAGCACTGAAGTCCTTTGAAAGGCGCTTGGAACTGTCAGCTGATTGCCAAAGCTTCAAAGCACAGCACAGGGCTCTCTACAAGAAGCAACAAGTGGCTGGTTGTTGGGGCTTGAAGAGAGCCCCATGCACAGCAGAAGCCCTGACTTCAGGGATTTTCTCGTTCCTGAACCCTTTAGAGCAGCCAAGTGGGATGGAGCAAGCAGCATGGATTCAAAGCACTTCTATCAGTGCTTGGAATGCAAACTGCTTCCTCTGCAAATAAAAGAAAAACTTCCCTGTTTTTAAATGATAGATAACACTGAGCAAAGTGGACCAATTGTCTGACTCAGAGTCAGGCAGCTTGCTACATTCCAAGCATCCAATACAGTGGTACCTCAGGTTACATATGCTTCAGGTTACATACGCTTCAGGTTACAGACTCCGCTAACCCAGAAATAGTGCTTCAGGTTAAGAACTTTGCTTCAGGATGAGAACAGAAATTGTGCTCCGGCAGCGAGGCGGTAGCGGGAGGCCCCATTAGCTAAAGTGGTGCTTCAGGTTAAGAACAGTTTCAGGTTAAGTACGGACCTCCAGAACGAATTAAGTACTTAACCTGAGGTACCACTGTGTAGCCTTTAGGATGCTCTCCCAGGGACCAGAGAATTGCAGCCTCTGTGATATATTTTATGAGTTCATTTAAGCCACGTGAGCAGGCATGGTTGGGATGATGATGTCACAAACAAAATGTTGCTACGCAAAGAAACTCCAGCAAATTGTTGGTTGATTTCCTTTTTTGTTTGTTTGTTTTTGAGAATATTTTTTTATTAACCGACCAATCACATCAAATCAAACCAAATTACATAAATTCCAAATTACACAGCCGAATTTTAAATTTTTGTTGGGGGTACCCATATTTCAAGTTCCAAAGGAGATCCAATCAACTTCTTGCTTCTTACTGCTGTTTTAATGTCCACAAATCTAACCTTATGATGTTCACAGTACTATCCAGTCCTTTCTTATTGTTTTTCCACATCTCTTGTTGTTATTTTCATATATTTTTCCTTTCTCTTTGTGACCTCTGATAGTCTCCACAAGCTGGTTAGAACAGTTTGTAATCCTGTGTGGATATTATTTTTTTAATCCAGTAGCCATATCCAGACGTTTTCCATATAACATCACTTCCATACATCAAAACAGTCTTAGTGTCATTAATCTTCACCAATCTGCCTCCTTTCTCAAAACCTCTGAGGAGATTCACCAGGAATGCAGTCTGAAAATGAGTCCGTTCCTCCTCCCGACTATAAATCCTTTGGCAAGATGGCGACTCCAAATTAATTGCTGCACCATTCCAAAAGCTCTTATTGCTTCTCGATCTCCATAAAGCATACTTTTGGTTAAAGTTTATCTCCACACAGACCTTAATCATCCTGCTTGGGTCAGTTCAACCGACGATTCTAATGAGGAGGGGTTCTTGTAAATCACATAGAAGGAAAGTAAAAAAGGTTCCCCCCCCCCATTCAGTCCCATTGTCAACATACCCAGCCTTTGGTGTATCTTCATCGTAAAATATTCCTGTTTCTCCAGCCCGTCGTCTTCTTTCTCAGAGGTCACTTAAATTAGCAGACTTCACTCCCCTTCTTCACTTGAAATATGTGCATTTGCTTCTTTTGTAATTAATTATTCCAAATTGCTGCAGCTAGTGCACAATCAGAGACAGCATCCAGGAGAGCCGAGGTCCACACGGGGGCATTCTGCCTAGGGCCCTCACCCCCTTCTTTTGAATTAGGGGGGTGATTTATGGGCACAGAAGGCAAGGGCAGTGTTCCCCATTTCCTTGGGGCAACAAGGGAGACTGCCTACTCCCATAACAGCCTCTTAATTACCCCTTGTGGGTCGGAGAGATGGTATTGTCGGCCATCTTCCAATGCGCCCCCTAGTGGCCCCCCCAATTGTTGGTTGATTTCCAGCAGTGTTATAAGAAAGTGGAAGACCTGCATCAAGATTTTGTTGAATGCTTCTAGGAAAAAGAAAACCAGTTCTTTGCTAACACCTGAAGATTCCACTGCTCCACTCACCCACCCACCCCAAAATATTGAGTATATGTAGAGTACACATACTTAATTACAGTTGTCATGCAAAATAAGACATGAAAGGTGGTATCATTAGAATCTCGACAGTTATTTCTTACTCATTCTTTTCAGGGCTACCATCCTACATACAGCTGAATTGCTTAAATCCAATTTACTTCAATGGAATTTTAGCTGGTAACTGAGTCTATGATGACAGCTGAAATCTTGAACCATTAATCACACCCAGTGTTAGAACCATGAAATTGTTGTTGACAATTTATATATCCCTCCACCTCCTCAAAATCTACCCATCTCGATGTGTTAAGATTACTATGCACAAACTTCTAACAGATAAGTTATTACTTTTTTTAAAAAAGGATCAAAAGAATAGTAAATCTTGGACTAAGCATAGATAATGTCAAAGTGGCTAAAGGCAGTGAAGAACCACATGACCCACACTGCCACAAGAAATGACTGTGTGAGCCAGTCCATAGCCTTCCGCTCTCTCCTCACTCATTCTCAAATCAGAGTTTCCAAGTACACTCAAAACACCCTTTACAATATACAACCGCCCTCTGTCCCAACCACATCTCTACCTGCCCCATACCTGACACCATACATGACTTCAGGTGTAGGGAAGCTGTGCATGGCTTGAAACCAAATACCCTTGTGGGCCAAATGGGGGAAGCCTAATGGACCAAATTAGGCCTGGGGCCACTGGCTCCCCACCACTGGTCTACATGGACCAAAATCTGTTTGCACATTAAAATATATACAGTGGTGCCTCGCAAGACGAAATTAATCCGTTCCGCGAGTCTCTTCGTCTTGTGGTTTTTTCGTCTTGCGAAGCATGGCTATTAGCGGCTTAGTGGCTATTAACGGCTTAGTGGCTATTAACGGCTTAGCGACTTTAAGAAAAAAGAAACAAACTCGCAAGAACTCGCAAGACGTTTCGTCTTGCGAAGCAAGCCCATAGGGAAATTCGTCTTGCGGAACGACTCAAAAAACGGAAAACTCTTTCGTCTTGCGCATTTTTCGTCTTGCGAGGCATTCGTCTTGCGAGGTACCACTGTAATTTGCTTGTTGTGGCCTTCTTTGGCTTGTTTGCAACAATCATTTGCAAGCACACACAGGGGTAGCTTTCAGGCTGGTAACCCAGCAGAGGTTGCATTAAGCCAGCTGTCTCATGAACCAACACCTCCTCAAAATGCCTAGATCTCAAAATGCAGAACTCCTTCTTCAAGCTGCTATTATTATGCACATGGCAGCAGCCTCACAGGTTTAGAACTCAAACCAATGAGCCCCCCTAGTGTCCTTGCTAACTCAAACAAGTGGCAGATACCAAAAATAAGTCCATACAGTACCTTTATCTCACACTCTGCCTGACCAGCAAAGTTACAAGCATCTTCCTCTTAATACAGGGACGGGGAACCTGTGGCTCTTCAGATCTTCTCAGATCTTCTCAGAATGCAATTCCCATCATTGATGACCATTGCCATACTGGCAGGTGCTTCCCTGGGCAGCTCAGTTGGTACAGCATGAGACTGTTAATCTCAGGGTCATGGGTTTGAGCCCCACATTGGGCAAAAGATTCCTGCATTGCAGGGGGTGGAACTGTTGGAAAAACGCCCACCAGGAAGGGTGTCAACTTCCCAAGACACCGAGGCGTCTCTCCGGTGGTCACTCTCTGGCTGGAAACTGCCCTCAGTCCAGAGAGACGAGTAATAAGCGACCCCTCCATCCTGAGAGGAGCACACACATCTTCTGGTATCCCATCACAGAAGAAAGAGACAGTCAGTAGTCTACACACTACTTTATTTACAGACTCTACACGGAGCTCTCATCCAACATATCTGCTCTCCTGAGCAGCTAGCACAGACGTCCGACTTGACACTCACTTCACTCAGAAGCGAAAGTAATTCTCTCCAGTTATTGAGAACAAGCAGAGACTTCCTGTCTCACGCTCACAGACATTACATGATGTCAACAACCATTGTGCTGCTCCTCGCAGCTGGTGAGATATAAAAAATCCCAACAGGAACTAGATGACCCTTGTGGTCCCTTCCAACCAGGGCTGTAGCTAGGGGGTGGTGAGGTGGGCCCCCGCCAGGGGCGCAGGGGATGGGGGGGTGCAAAATCGCCTAAAAATATGTCTATAAATCTTGATTATTGCCTAATAAGAAATGGTTTTAAATAGAGAGTGAATTGAATGGGTGGAAAGGGGAGGGGTTGGAAAAGAGGCGGAAAGAAGAGCTAATTTGTCTGTGGCTGGGGGGCACAATCTGGACGGTTCTGCCAGGGGCGCAAGATCACCCAGCTACGGCTCTGCTTCCCACTCTACAATTCTATGATTTTAACATCTGTAATACCAGGGTGGATTTTCTTTTAGAAAAGTGAATCAGCCAAAATCATGACTGTCACTTGCTTTCCCCCTCCAGGCTACCCTATAGCACTCTGGAAAATGGAAGCCACCACAACCCCGTGCCTTTTCTACTGGGGATGCAGGTCCCCAACTTTAATTTATATCTCACACCTTTGTTCCAAATAATTATAATAATGCCGTGGGAACCTTATATATTACTTTGCATCCTGCAGAGCATGAAAAGGTTACAAAAACTAAACAACAAATTAATCAAACGTCAAGGGGGAAAGATGCATAGTAGCTGTGGGCATTTGTGTTACCCTTAAAAAAAAAGATATGTGGTATTTTTCTGGGCTGAAAACCTACAGTGATTTCTGATGGAAGCAGAGACGAGCATCAGTTCTGTGGCGTGCTGCTGCCCTCTGCCTTGAGTCTGGAGAAGAACTGCTCCTCCTGTTCGTGGTGTTCATGACAAACAGCATCAGGAGCCATTCTTTACAAATCAAATCCCATTTTCATAACTCAGGAATCTAAAGCTGTCATTAGACACATGGGACTGTGAGTAATGCTGAGCTCTGTATCTGTCTATCCGTCTATCTATATAGGACTGTCTTACCGTATCTCAAAATAATATCTACCCAGGCGTAATAAGCAGGTGCAAGGTATCATTATTGTTCACTGTGCAACTGAAGACTTGCCTGTGCAGTCATAACAGAGTCATTCAACACTACTGCAGCATGTCCTTGCATCTTGCTACTTGACATCTCTGTTCTTAACTCTAGTTTTCGCCAGTTGCTTTCACCTTCTCGTTTCCGTATTTATTCTCTTCTCCTTGTTCCTTGTTCCCGTTGTCCTCTTCTCCCTTCATTTAAATTGTTGCATGCCTGGGTGCCACACCCTCCATCATCCAGCTGGCACATCAGGGAAGGTGCTCTTACATATGAACATGGATCTCCCGTGTGTGGAGGATCTGTACACATGTGCCCTTTCTCATACATGCCGGATGCATGAGTGATGTGGCACAGCTGCCAGGCACCTCCACAAAAAGCACACACAGTGTTTATCTCTCAGTACAACAAAAATGTCCATTGATTCCGGAATCTTAATTTAGAACAATTTAAGAAGAACTCAACATGAACAGATTTCAGAAATAACCTCCTGACAAGAGGACAATGGCTGATTAAGCTTTTCAAGTGTGGGCACATGTTATAGACATAAGCACTTATACATGTATTGTTTTCTGTAGGGGGGGAAGGAAGCACTGCGCATTTTTGTTATATTTTAAAAACATGTGGAATTGGGTTCATGAGTTACACATATAAAGACACCAAAACTTATTTCATTGGGGAAGAGCTGTTTGTTTTAGGCTCATGGAAGAGGCATGTGAATAATCAAGTATCACACTTTTAAATACACTGTACAAAATGGACAAAGGCACACTCCTCCATTGTCCCCCAAGACCGACGGATGCCAACCAACCAACAAAATGGACAAAGGATATGGAATTAATATCCTTTTGTTGCTTTTATTTTGGGGTGTCATGCAACAAAATACACTCCAGGGAACTAAGTTTTATTTGAAAATCAAACCCAATAGCCCTAAATCAGTCCATATTTATACTCAGCAAAACAATACATTTCTATCCCTGTTGCAAACACACTTTTCATAAATAGTGTTGAAACCAACAAATGTCATATAGATACATGCAAATTAAGATCACAAGCATAATTTGTTTCAGCATGTCACTTTTTAAAAAAAAAATCTTACGAAAAACGGTCCATTTATGTTATCTAGCAGAAGTGATTTTCTCTTCCATAACGATGAGAATTTTTATATTCTTCATTATGCATACAGATGATATTAAAAGTTGTGCTTTAAAGACTTAGGTAGCATGTTCCAATTTAAAATATATGGATCGATGAAAGAATGCAATACTTGAATAACTCAGTTTTAAGCCTAAACCATACATGAAGGAGGACCACTTGAGGCTGGAGATGGAGGATAACATTACTGATAAATTCCTGCACCTATATAAAATCTAACATATATGAGGTATTGGTTCTAACCTACACAGAGGAGCATTCAGAAATGTGACCCCCCCCCCAACAATATATAATAAAGCAAATATATCTTTTAATGAATTGTGGGTGCTTTGTAGGAATCTGTCAACGGTATAATGTGTCTGTGTCTGTGTCTGTGTTTTGTTTTGTTTTGTTTTGTTTTGTTTTGTTTTGTTTTGTTTTGTTTTAAATGTGTTGTAAGTCACTTGGAGAACTTTGGGTAACAAGCAATCAACAAGTCTAAAAAAATATTTTTAGTTTCTTGGAGTTTGTTTCATCTTGTCCGCATTGTGTGACTGCAGGATTTAACAGAGTTACTGAAAGGAACATTTAAAAAAAAATGTTGCTAAACTACAGCAGATGCAAGCTAATGGAGAAGAGCGTCGTGGCATCCATCAGAATTCTGAACTACCTAATGAAGCAATCCACCCTGCTGTGCAGATTCCTCCACAGATTTCTTCCTTAGAGTGCTACAATTAAAAGCTGTTATTTTATGCCACGTTCAAGGGAAAGATGTGTAGGTTGCAGGTAAAATGAGAGGTGCAGTTGTACAAAGGGCTTTACTGCATTTAATGAGATAAGCTAACAGACAGAGCCGAATTCACATGTGATGTTTCAAGGCAGAGTTGGTTTGGCCAGTTACTAAGAAAAGTATCAGTTCCAGAAGATGCAGCTTCCAGCAGGTCATGCTACAATGGATATTGTTTTGCAGCTTAAATAATAAATGCAGCTTCATTCATTCCTTGTGGTATCTCCAGTGACCTCCTACAAAACGTAACAGACCAACTTCACACTTTGAATTTAAACCAATTCAGTGCCATAAAATATTAATATTTTTCAATAACAAAAAACCATTAGCGTCACACAATGGAAACTTTCCTGCAGCATGTCTGATGAGGAATGAGAGGGAAGTTATCTAGTAACCAAGGCATGCATCTACCCATCTTCCATGCTTGCTTTTGGGTTATTGATCACATCACTATTCTCCTTCTTAGATACAAAGGCTTGGAGGCAGTGATTTCCGCCCTGTCCTGTGTTCATCGCAATCAGTTCCACTTCTGTTCTGCTACAGCTCAACCTCTGCTAAAACCTACATTATTATCCTCATCCTCCCCAGTGGCTGAAACTAACATAATCAATTATGTAATCAATTGGGTTATTATGTAATCAATTGGGTTATTAACTTTGGTTCATTTCGACAGAAGGGAAATAAATGCAGAAACAATGCAGAAAATAAAATATTTATGTAACATTCACAGACTTTAAAAAGATAGTGAATATGAGCGGGTTGATCTATCTATCTATCTATCTAGGGGACGCAGGTGGTGCTGTGGTCTAAACCACAGAGCCTAGGGCTTGCCGATCAGAAGGTCGGCGGTTTGAATCCCAGCGATGGGGTGAGCTGCCATTGCCTGGTCCCTGCTCCTGCCAACCTAGCAGTTTGAAAGCACGTCAAGTGCAAATAGATAAATAGGTACCACTCCAGTGGGAAGATAAACGGTGTTTCTGTGCACTGCTCTGGTTCACCAGAAGCGGCTTAGTCATTCTGGCCACATGACCCGGAAGCTGTCTGCTGGCAAACGCCAGCTCCCTTGGCCAGTAAAGCGAGATGAGCGCCACAACCCCAGAGTCTGTCACGACTGGACCTAACGGTCAGGGATCCCTTTACCTTTATCTATCTATCTATCTATCTATCTATCTATCTATCTATCTATCATCTATCTATCTATCTATCTATCTATCTATCTATCATCTATCTATCTATCTATCATCTATCTATCTATCATCTATCTATCTCTGTGAACATTGCATAGATAATTGCACAATTTCTGTTCCTGACCTTGGATGAGCATGCAAATTGTGGCAATTTCCAATTCTGTTTCCAGTAGAATTCTCTGAATCCCTGCATGCATGCATTCTGTGAGCAAAGGTTCATTCATACCCCACTGGTGGAAAAAGATGCAGCTTTTTCCAGTTTCCCCCTTCCCAGTGAGGCCCACCTCCAAAATCTGCTTCGGATTGTTAGGGTACCTTTCAACTCTAGGGTGGGGGTGGCAAGAATCACATCCACCAGTGACATCCTTCACTGTATTGCATCACCATGTGTCTAGAATGAGTCCTTCTGTTTGCCAGATGGAACTCAGGATCCAAGCCGTAGTTCAGCAATTATTCTTCTAAGAAGTATAAAACTTTTAGAACTTAACTTAAAATAAAACCACTCCCTGACGAACAGAGCTACACTTGGATAGACTTTATCTTATATGTGAATGGTTCCCAGTTGCTGTATACAAAGCTGAAGAAAACAGCATTGGAATTATTTACAACCTTTTTTATTGGTGACTGATCTTCATGCTGGAGCTTTTCACAACTTCAGTTCAGCACTTTACTGCAAAACTGGTACTGAAGGAAACAATCCAGGAAATAAGTGTGTACAATGCCAACTTTGTTTTTTTCAGTATGCCAAACATATACAGAACTCTGGGGCAAAGGAATCAGGGTGCTCTATGCGCCAGCTTTTGGAAACTGAAAAAGCCTTATTCAAGAGCATCTATATTTACTACAAAGCTATGGAAACCAATCTTTCTACCAATAAACAATTCTAATACTCTGTATAGCATTTAACAAGTGTTCAGAGTAATGCATTTGCATTATCTGGGTGTGATCCTTACAACAACTCTGTAAGGTAGGTCAATTTTATTATTTCCCATGCTGCAGATGAGAGGACTGAGGCTGAGAGAGAGCAGTTTGCTTAAGACTGCCCCGTGAGTTCATGGCAGAGATGGGATTCAAACTGGAAACTTATTGATCCATAGCTCAGGCTCTTAGCCATAACACTACAGTGGCTCTCAAAATGTCATGCACTTGTGCTAGATAAAATATTCTAAAAATTTATTCCTTTCCACGTCCATCTCTTCATTTTCCATCTCATACTGTTTCATAGCGATGAAATACCGAACAAAGGTGTTACCTAGGGCTTCCCGGATGCACTCATCTTCCTGAAGTGCAATGAGAGCATCTTCTAATTTCAGTGGGATTGTTGCAACTTTGAAGTGAGCAGTGCTCTGGATCTCCTCTGATGCCTCCTGGAAACTGAGTCCTCTCCTTATGCCATCCAGACCAGCAGCGATAGTAGCAGACAGAACCAAGTAAGGGTTTGCCATTGCTGAACCTAGCCTGCTTTCAATCCGAGTTCCCTTCTCGCCATGACTTTTGACGTTAAATGCACAGCTGTTATCATTCCATGCCCACTTCACAGACACCATCTCCTTGGAATCCTTGCGGTACACGTTGTAGCGTTTACGGCAGCCGATGGTTGGAGCCATCAAGCAGCTCAGAGCAGCGGAATGCACCAATAACCCAGCAAGCCAGTTCTTCCCTATGTCGGTGAACTCGGGGGCTCCGGAACCAGAAGAAAACAAATTATTCTCCCCAGTGATATCCCAAAGGCTATGGGAGAGGATGCCCGAGTTGCAAAATCCATTCTCGGTGAAAAAGCTCGCAATGTAATTGTACTTTTTGGCCACTTCTTTAATGCCGGTGCGGAAGGTGAAGGCACTGTCAGCTGCACTGAGGCCAAACTCTGGCTGAAAAGAGATCTCCATTTGGCCAGGTCCTGTGGAAGACGAGAAACTCTCAATGTTCGCCCCGGCGTGATACATCCCGTCAATGAGTTCCTGAATGAAACACTGGTCTTGGTTATTGAGCATGGTTGTAGTGGGGAAAGTGATTGCCTTTGAATTGATGATTTCGGCAATGCCATAAATGCAGAACTCGTAAGTGAAGGCAGAACGCAAGGCAAAGCCGTGGTCTTGGAGTTGCCCCAGCTGTTGTTTGGCAATGTGCCTGGGGGAAGTCAACAAAGGGTTGCCAGTTACAGCGAAGGAATCGCAGATCACTCTAGCAGTGTCTTCAGTCCATGGCAAAACCCGAAACGTTGATAATTCAGGACTCAGGATTATGTCGCAGTTGAAATTGCTGGCGCTTATATGGTTTATTTCATTATCCTTGGGATTCAGAGTCAGTTCAAGGTAACCTCTGGGCATGGCAACACCATGGATTGCTTTGGCCTAAACAGAGGGAAGAAACTTTTAGGATTGCGCTGTAGTCACTTTAACACTGCAATTATAAGGTACAATTATGATTACAACAGTGAGAAATGCTATGCCTGTTTGAGTTCAAATTCTGCGCAAGGGTAGCTGTGTGTCTGATTTTACAGAGGATAGTCCTTTATCTGAAGGGCTGTCTGATGCAAGATCATTTCAAAGATACAGAATCCTAAGAAGGGAGAGCAAGAGCCCTGAAGCAGCCCATCAACAATTAAAAGAACCAGGACAGCAGACTGAGCAGACACAGAATCTTTTCCATTAAACTGAGATTATTTCCAGTTCAGCTATAGTATATTTCTAAATTTGAATCTATAAATATAAATTAACACATGCAAATTTTATGCTAATATGCGTCTTCTTTTGCCCTTTTAATTCTGATGATGGACTTCCTCTTTCTTGGTGATATGTAAGGGGCCGCACTTCCAAAGCAGGGGTGTCAGCAACTTGTTCCATAAGGGAGTTATGCACTGTATCTCATGAGAGATATACGGTATCGAAAGATTTCTAAGTGTCCAGTGGGACCTCTAGCATCTTTTCTTTGAACAGGCACAAACACTGGAGGTTGCCAAGAGGGTTGGGAAATAAAAAGGCCCAGTGAGCATTTTGGTTGTGTGGTTCTCTGGATTGTGGTATAGTTCACTAACTCTTCAGTGAACTTCCTCTGTGAAAGGTTAGCAACCAGCTGCGTCTCAGGTTGCACCCTGTTTACAACTTCTTCCTACTTCTCACACTTCCCTCTTGGACCTCATGGCTTCCTTGTTCTACTATAGACTAGTTAGCTAGACTAGAACTGGGAACTTTTCTATCCAAGTATCTATTTTCCATATCTACAAGGTTAGTTTCCTTACATACAAGCGTGTGTGTGTGTGATTGCAACAGAAAACATCTGCTCCAAGGTTCACAGGTACCGTATTTTTCGCTCTATAAGACGCACCAGACCACAAGACGCACCTAGTTTTTGGAGGAGGAAAACAAGAAAAAAAAATCTTCTGAATCTCAGAAACCAGAACAGCAAGAGGGATCGCTGTGCAGTGAAAGCAGCAATCCCTCTTGCTGTTCTGGCTTCTGGGATAGCTGCGCAGCCTGCATTCACTCCATAAGACGCACACACATTTCCCCTTACTTTTTAGGAGGAGGAAAGTGAGTCTTATAGAGCAAAAAATACGGTAATTGGAACAAAAAAATCCAACAAATTTGTTAACAGGTGACATTGGCCAACCCGACAATAGGTGGAATCCAACTGGTTCCCTTGGTTTCAGGGAAGGGCTCGTGATCCTGCAGACACCTTCACAAATGGGAGAAGAGGGGAGGTGATTTATCTTATTTGTTATTCCCCTTACAGGCCCCCACCCCACATTCCACCCTGTTCTGGGAGGTCCCCCAACACTTGAGGGGAATGAAAGAGGTCATAACCTGAAAGAGGGGGGAATTGAAACATGTTTGAAAAGCACCCCAAACCCATCAAACAACTTGCCAATGTGACAATAAATGAAAGCAGAAAGATAAGAAGACGTGCAGCAGTCCAACAATCAAGTATAGAAATGTGCAGGTAGAAACAGAACCACCTGGATGGGAGGCAGGCAATCAACTAGTCCTTTGGTTCTGCAAAGGGGGAATAGATTTCCTAATAACTGCCTCCTCTCTCTATTAGCAGAGGCATACGATGGATCAAAAGCTCCTTCCAAGAATCCAACAGCATCCTATGTCAGTAACCTGTAATATTGTACATGTGGTTAGACCTAGTCCTGCACACCTGTGCTCATCTTACATTCCAACTTATTTTTTATTCTATTTTGAAGAACATCAGATGATTTACACTTTCACTTCTACTTTAATTTGAGCTTGGGTTGGGGATATATCAGACAAGTTCAGATTAATTTGAAAAGGGTGAGCCTGGCTCCCTGCACTTTGAATTGAGTGATGGGTGAAAAGATGGTCCCATTACCCCATCGCCTTTCAAGAGCATTAAATTCCCTGGAAGAGAGTTCATTTCTGCTAATGCCTAAATAACATCAGTGAAAGAAAACTGGATCTGAGCCCATAGCTTCAAAACTACAGCAAGATCTAAGGACAAAATTAAGAGAAAATTGCCTTTGGGGCTTCAAAGAAGTTTAGAATGAAAGCAAGGTTTTACTAGATTTCCAGTAATGCCAGTATATATTTTCACTCAATGGAACCTGAAATATTCATGACACGGTTATAGCTAAAATGCAGCATATAAACCATCCATGCTGAGTATCACATAAACAATACACCAAAAGGCCCTTAGAGGTCACTACTTTCTATACAGATGCTACCAAATGCTTCATAATATGACTCATATTTATTGGAACACCAGCATCACTAATATTATTATTAAGCTGTCATGCATACAACAGTATTTTCTTATCTGATTTAATCGCTGAAAAGGGAATACTTCCAAACTAGAATGATTCCCATGCTATCACTTCAGTGCCTTTTGTAATTTGCTCTTGGCCTCCTCCTGCAATTTGCCAATGTCAAATAAAACAGGATCGTTGTGCATGTTGCAAATGTTTAGAAAAAGAAAGATAAATCTGGGGGAAGGCGAGTCTTGGGTGTGTAAAGAATCAACACTGACAAGTTCTCTTAATTAGATTTGCATTTCTTCAGGGCTAAGGAATGACCGCTTTGGCAGGGGGGCAGCAGGGAGAAGATGAAATAAGCCTTATGGGGTACCAATGAACAAAGGAGGAAATATATGTTGTGTAAACTGGAATTGTATTGTACATGGCAAAGGTCTGTGGCATAGCAGGTTGTCTCTTCATGGCCTGGGAACACAGAAGAAGACTTGCTACAGGGGATGGATAAACGTACCCGGAAAAAACGAGACGGGATGCTCTTTGATCTTGACACGCCATGAAGGTCGGCTGCTTCAAACCTGACAAAACGTATATTGTCTCTGGACATCTGTTCTTTAATGCGCTCAATCTCAGAGACCAAGTGAAGGGGAATGCTCTTTACACTGGGATCTCTGCTGTGTTCTAAAAATGAAAATACACTTGATCAGGTCAAAATTTAAATATTTGCCATCAACATGTC
This sequence comes from Podarcis liolepis, assembly GCF_965112155.1. Lineage (NCBI taxonomy): Eukaryota > Metazoa > Chordata > Lepidosauria > Squamata > Lacertidae > Podarcis > Podarcis liolepis. The sequence continues at coordinate 36,266,321 of NC_139557.1, forward strand.
CACGCTGGTATATCTTTTCAATGCAGCGCGCGATCCCACGCAAAGATCAGTATAGTGGTACCTCTGGTTACTAACGTAATTCGTTTCAGAGGTCCGTTCTTAAGCTGAAACTGTTCTTATCCTGAGGCATGCTTTCGCTAATAGGGTCTCCCGCTGCACGTGCGCCTCCAGCGAGCGATTTCCGTTCGCATCCAGGAGCAGCTACTTCCGGGTTAGCGGAGCTTGTAACCTGAAGCGTTCGTAACCAGAAGCGTTCGTAACCAGAGGTACGACTGTATACGTAAGCATCTTGATTCTAATGGTTTGAAGCAGAAAAGCCTCTGGAGCAGCATGTCTTAAGGCTCAACAAGATACACTTTGCAAATAATAACTTAGCAATACACCTAGATAACGTCTGTGCATATGCAACGTATAAATGGTGAAACATTTTAGGTGGTAATCAACTGAAGTTTACTCAGAGTAAGCCTATTGAAATTAATGGACCTAGCTTAGTCACGTTCATTCATTTTAATGGGGCTACCCTGAGAAAAATCTAGCTGAATGCACCCCCCGCCAGAGCCCCACAGATTTCAAACAGGCCTCTGCTGCTCTCAGACAGCTGGTTTTTCACTCATTATTAACAGTTGTAGTCACTAAACTGCCGGAAGCAAATGCAACCAGTTGTCTGAAGGGGTCTAATTATGATATAGTTTGGATAAGATGCAAAAATCTAGCTTTCTGGATTCCGGGTGGCCACAGATTCAATCATTTGTTGGACTCATTTATTCAGATTAGTTCCGCATGATTGATACGTGCTACTTTGGAGCCAATTAAAACTGTCTCCAAATTTTGCCTAATCCACATGCAATCCAAAGTGAATTTGCAGGGTTCCTGCTCAGGCAATATTTCTTTAGGAATTTCATGGGCCTTTATTAAGTTTCAATAATGTTAGCCAGGTGACGTGCAGGTGAAGAGCTTGCCACAGCCCTGGTTCTCTATTAAATGATGTATTTATTATTACAGTTTATAGCCTCACTTTCTGCATGGAACACCCAAGGCAGAAAGCAATGGATTGAGTGAATCTGAAGGAGCCTGTTCAGGGAAAACCTCTACATGCATTACATTAAAATTAGCTTTAAGAAGTTCTGCTCAGGAAAGTTCTGCTCATTCCAGTGTGGTATAGTGGTTAGAGAGCTGGGCCAGGACCTGAGAGGCTTGGGTTCAATTTCTCACTCAGCCATGAAACTCACTGGAGACAATCTGGGTTGGAGCCTTCCTGTGCCCCCTCCCATTAGAGCAGAGAAGGCATAGGCAAACTTGGCCCTCCAGATGTTTTGGACTAGTAATCAAAGGATTCCCATCATCCCTGACCACTGGTCCTGCTAGCTGGGGTTCATGGGAGTGGTAGGCCAAAAACATCTGGAGGGCCGAGTTTGCCTATGCCTGGAGTAGGGGATATCTCCATGGTGTCCGTGTTTTTCAAGAGCTATCCTGCAGCTTTCCCCCCCTCAGAGTTCATGCTTTCATGATACTTCTGGCTGCTCTCCTTATTGGAGCTACCAAAAATGACATTTTTTTGCTGAGGTGGGGGGTGGAGTGGAAGCAAGCATTTATCTTTTGGTAAAAATCATCGAGGGGGGGGAGGCACTGATAATGACACAACACAGGCACCCACCTTCCTCTCCCCTGCCGAGCCCTAATTACTGAGTTTGAATGGGCTCCTCTGACCCTCCCACTTGCGGCATTTATACACACACACGCACACACCTTTTTGATGCACAATGTCCTTGTATACCATAAACCACACAAGTCTGTGTTATCAATAAAAACAAGACAAGGCAACACTTCTGTTTAACTGGGAAGACTCCCATCCCTATATGGTGTGCTGCAGGCAAAGTCTTAACTTCCTTACCAGATGTGGGCTCAAATTTAGCTTCTGAAGCACTGCCTGCATTGGGGGAATGTGTCTGTTGTCTCCCAGGAGAATGATCCATATCTTCACTTTCGGATGGCTGCTTATCCAACCCAGCAGAGCTGTGCAGCAGGGGTGGCTTCCCTGTTAGCCCTGCTCCTGGCTTGCGCCCAGAGAGGACTTTCTGATCACCTCCTCTTAAATGAGGGTGAAACATTTCCATGTAGCTCCTTTGATTATCACTAGACTTCAGCGGAAGTGTATGGGAAGAGGGACTTCTGGGTTTGCCACTGTTCCTAACCCTGGTACTCAGCACCGGGCTTTCTCTCAACAGGTTTTTCAACTCTTGCAAAGTTTCTTTGGAAATTCCAGAGCCCAAAGCTAAAGAGACTTTGCTTTCATCTTTTTCCTGGGTTGCTGCATGATGGTCCATGTCCTTTTTCTCAGTCATGTGGAACTTCCACTCCTTCTCTGCTGTGTCAGGTTTCTCTTTATCATTTCCTGGTGTTTTTGCATACTCCCTGATTTTCGCTGTATTTAGACACACAACTTTCTCTTCTTTGCCATCTAAATCTGTTTTCAGTGCATGGTCTTCATTGCTGAAATTTTCTATTGCCCCATGAGCTTCTGGGCTGCTTTTGTGAGGTTCCTCTCTGCCCTGCTGTGGGTCTTCTGTTGTATGACAATATTTGGGAGGGCTCTCATCTGCTTCCTGCATTGCTGGGAAGCCTGGTGGTTTCTGAAGAAGTTCGTCTGTACATAGCTTGAGGTGAGCAAGCTTTCTTTGATGAGAGAGAGAATCAGAAGTGTTTCCAGGGTGAGAAGTGTCCATAGTTTCACATCCTGCTGTAAGGTTCTGCTTCCCAGTGACTTTGACTCCTCTTTTTCTTCTTAATCCACACATGCAGTTGCCATCAACTTCCTCAGTTTCATTTCCGGCAGTGCTCTGCAATCATCAGCAAATATAAACAATATGCTCTGATCGAATGAAATATGCAGCCCTCTTTAATTCACACTTTATACATTTGACATACTTACGGAATTGATACATTCCATAAACCAGGCCCAATGCACACTGTAACATCCACACTGCAAGGGGATTTAGACCACAACCTAATCAAAACTTGCTCTTCTGTTAAATGTTTAATAGAATCCAATATATAGATATATCTCATCTTGTTTTCTTATCCTTAATCTGACAGGTTGTGGGCAATCTAGCACCAGTCAGACAAGAAAGCAGGACATCCAGGGACCTGCCTTAATTATTATTGCTATTATTATTACTATTTGTATACTGCTCTATACCCATAGATCTCAGGGCAGTTCACAACATAAAATTACAATATTAGAAAACCACAAAATACATAACAAAAATAAGAACAGGAACAAACCAATAATCCCCATTCCACAACACATTTAAAAGGACATTGGATGTCAATCAACCAAAGGCCTGCTTAAAAAGAAACGTTTTCGCCTGGCATCTAAAGATGTATCATGAACCAAACGTCCCAGGGGAGAGCATTCCACAAAGAGGGAGACACTGCAGAAAGGACCCGTTCTCCAATTGCCACCCTCCAGACCTCTCATGGAGGAGGCACACAAAGAAGGGTCTCAGAGGACAATCTCAGGGTCCGGGTAGGTTCATTTGGAAAGAGGCAGTCCTTGAGGTATTGTGGTCCTGAGCCATTTAAGGCTTTATAGGTCAAAACCAGCACTTTGAATTAGGCCCAGAAACTAATTGGCAGGCCAGGGTCGGTGTAATTTGCTCAAACTGTCTTGTCCCAGTAAGCAACCTGGCTGCTGAATTCTGCACCAGCTGAAGTTTCTGAGCCGTCTTCAGAGGCAGCCCTACATATGATGCATTGGAGTAATCTAACCTAGAGGTTACCAGAGCAACAACAACCGTAGTTAGGCTATCCCTGTCCAGATAAGGGCGCAGTTGGGCCACCAGCCAAAGCTGATGGAAGGCTTCCTCTTATTATAATTAAGTCTCCAATCATTTCTTGATAAAGGAGGTCTGTTAGGAAAATTTGCTTGTCCAAAAGGTATTTTCTTAAAAACATTGTCTTCTTGAGTCTTTAAGTAATCCTGCATTCTGTATACCAAACAGCTAATTGTTCACTCCATCCCAAAGTCTCAATTAAGTTCTTCCTATCAGAAAGGAAGCGGAGTTCCCACAGCTGAGCATGAAGAAAAAACTAAATTATACAAAGTATGAATGGAAAACATTCATCAATATTTCATCTCTCCCTAGTGAGATCTTCAGGAAAAGAGAGAGAGAGAGAGAGAGAGAGAGAGAGAGAGAGAGAGAGAGAGAGAGAGAGAGAGAGAGAAGAATTACAAGAAAGATAGTTTTACCTTCTCTAAAAACACTGGAAAGCAAAGGATTTAAGAGATGAGAATACTGGGCATTGACAATGTATGGTTTGAGAGGGGTGTGTGTGTTTCAGAGAGTTTAGAATGATCTGATGCTAAGCTGCTCCACAGGGCAGCAAGTTGTGGTGCCAAAGTTCTGTCGTGGAAGACTGGGGTGGCTAAGCTGTGGCCCACATACCCCATCTTCCCTTAGGACTCTAAGACACCCCACATTTTCTTTTTTTTAAACCAAGTTTGAGTTTTAGCATTTTGACTTCTTGTATGCAATACACAAAAGTGTGGGTTAAGTTATTGCAAGTTTAAGTTAAGTCTGCTGCAACTGGATTTCTTATGGACAGTGGAAATCCTGAATGTGCCTGATTTGTGACTATTATGCTATTATGCCCTGTTTAGGGAAACTTTTAATGTTTGATGTACAGTATTTTAATGTTTTTTTGGAAGCCGCCCAGAGTGGCTGGGGAGGCCCAGCCAGATGGACAGGGTATAAATAATGTATTATTACGTATTATTATTATTATTATTATTATTATTATTATTATTATTATTTGCCTTCAGTAGCAGTAAAGCTCTGCTGGATGAAATACAATTGCCTCTGGTCTATTTTGGGGGGATCCTGCAACGTGTTTAAGTTTTTGCTAGCTATACATTGGAGTTCTGCTCTGGCTCAATATTGAGTAGAATTCCATGACAGATCCACACAGATTGTCTGTGTGGATGGCAATCTTAATTGTTGCTGAGAATTTTTTTTCTTTCTAATACAGCACAGGTTGGGGGTACAATCCAGCATTTTAAGGCCCTGTAGAAAAGATTAGCAACTGCTTCATCTCTCCCTCACTCAGATCATTAGAAGCTGATGGCCAGGGGCGTCTTACCCATAGAGGCTAGTGGCGCGGGGCGCCAAGTTCTGGAGGGCACCAGGGAAGAGGCGGAGGCTGGACGTGGCACCTCCCAGCATCAGCTCGCCGCTCTCGCCCGCCTCCGCCATGCCACGCCGAAGCAGCATCGCTCCCGGAGCCTCTGTCTGCTGTGGGCACAGCAGCACGAAGCGACCAGCTGAGCTGGGAGGCACCGCATCCAGCCTCTGCCTCTTCCCCACCGGAGGAGCCGCCCTCCAGCTGCTGCCTGCCTCCTCCAGCCCCACCAGCAGTGCTGTCCTCCCTAAAAAAACTCTGGGAAATGGGGGGGCCACCGGACGGAGCTTTGCACCTCGGTGCTGGATATGCTTAAGACAGCCCTGTTGATGGCTTATGCCTTAGATTTGTCCACTGAAGCACAGACAGGGTTGATTTAATTGAATTCCCTTCCTGACATGTGTGCTGCACACAAATAGTTAACCTTTCAGCTTAGTGCAGACAATTAGCTGACTTGGGAGGCTTTTAGCTCAACATCTAACTTCAAAGGGAAAATGCTGCTGCTTGCTAAGCACACAGTGCATCAAACACCCCAAACTTTGCCTGTCTAGCAGTTCCAGATCCAAGACATAAAGCGATGGTTTATGACTGATTAAGTTCTTACCTAACACTGCATGCTCAGTCTAATTTCTTGAAATCAGTCTTCTGCTTGTTTATTTGTTTGCTTGTTTGCTTGCTGACTTATTAAGGTTACATCCCAATATTTCCAATGCACTATTTTTCACCAAACAATGCAATAGAGATTCTTTTTCCTCACCACCATTCATAAGCAAAGCATGCACCTAGCATGTTTTGTTTACATCATTCACAACACACATATGTTTTACCTGGCCATTGGCATCTTCTTTGTCCATCTCCTGCACATTTTGGTTCCAGCTCTCATTCAATATGGCTAAGGAAATGTGCCCAGTATTTATGGAGGTGTCTACAATGGACCTATCTGCAACAAACATGAGCTAGCACAGAATTTCCAGAAGCTCCTCTCTTCCGGGCCAATGATCAACTGGGGGAAAGAAGCCATAGAAAGGGTTGCAACCAGGAGGGTGCTTTGCTGGAATAGTTTAGAGAGAAAATGTATGTTTGTAGCCAACCAGCTGCCGGGAAACACATGACAAAGAAAGCATAAAACAGTTTTGTTCAACTATTTTTTCCACAAGCTTTTTGTTTTGTATGATGTAATTATTTTGTTGCTATTCTGAAACCGAACCTATTAATGCAATTCTTAGGGCCATTCCAACAGCAAAGTGCTGTTGAACCCAACACAGCAAGAAAGTGTGCAGAACCAAATAGAATCAGCCCTGTGTGACACATGCTAGATGTCGGTGGCCATTGTTTCTCTCGGCTCTTTGTGAAAAGGGTTCAGAATCTTGCTGAATGAACAAATTCGTATTGTACATGCCTTTGCCTGCATTGTTGTAGGTCAGGATGGGAAGGGATAGAAAGCATGTTGCTCAATGGGCATTTGGGTTCTGCATGTTTCGTTAAACTGACTCAGCAGGGCAAGAGACAAAGCTGAACAGCCGAGCACAACCCTTTGGGGGCTAACACTGGTTTCTGTTTGCTTCACAGTCATTGCAGTTGCAAGCGGGAAAGCCAGTCTGCTCAGATAGTAATATCCACTTTGTGTTAACATATAAAATTTTAGAGTGTGGGTTGGATAAGGCATGAGAGCGCAACCATCTAAACATTTGGGGTTATATCCAGTTAAGTCACACTCAGAATATTCCCCCTGAAATTAATGATCCATAGGCCACATTCGCACTGTTCTTCTGGGAGATGTAGTTTGTTAAGAATGCTGAGAGTTGGTAGAAGACCTCCCACAGACCTAAAATTCCCAGATTTCCCCATGAAGAGGGACGACTGTAGAAATTGTAGCATTGGGAGGGGGATTGTGAGTCTCTCAGCACCCTTGATTCAACCACCTCATTCTCCTGCAGGAACACAACAGGCCTTTCTAGAAAATGCTCAAAATCTGGTAGCTAATTTCCAATTATTAAAATTAGAAGTTATTCCAGAACCCATTTGTTCAGGGCTGCAATATCAGCTGCTACATCTGATCAGATGCTGAACAATGCAGCTTTCTTGTATTACAATTTACAGGTTTTTAAATTATTGTGCATCACTTCAGAATGCATTTAAAAAGATGAGGCGGAGTGGGGGAGGGAGAGGAGGAGGAGAGAGATTACTTCTCTAGAGTATTTTAGGGATGGAGCTAGAATGAACATTGGGTTTGTCAAACAAATGAAAGAACATTGAGTTATTTAATCATGTTCCTTCTAATTATTGATTGCATTTAAATATGTTGCCGATCTTGATTACTAAAGCAGTATATTAAGATGGAAACTGATTAATTCAAATACATTGGCATATCCTCAAACTTTCAGTTCAGGTGCCTTTTAGAGGGGCAGACGGTAGCTCCAAAATCAACAGCAGGAGCCTTTAGCAATCACAGGGAAGCCAGAAGCACTGGTAGAAAGTGGATATTAAAACATAGAAAACACTCATTGCACTCAGAAGGCCCCATGTTCTGTACAAATTCCCATTTATTCCTCATCCAATGCACTCCCACCACTGGTTTGGGAAAGGAATGTACACATGACATTTGCCACAATCCATATCGACTCTATAACCTGCTGTTTCTTATAAAATACTGCATATTGATGGGTTCCCCCTCTTCCCCTCAACTAGTTTTGATCCAAATTGAGAGAAAAAAGAACAACCTAGCTGTGTTTTAACATTATGGTGTGTACGCAGCCTTGGCCTCTTCTACCTGCATGTTGACCAGTATAGATTTCTGCGGCATTGCATCCTGACCCTGCTAAAGGCTTCATGGAATGCACTCCTGCTTACCGTGCAAACTTTAAATCACTGAGGGTGCTTCCAGTGTGTCACTTCTTTGGGTGGGGGTGGGGGGACATTCAGTCGTACACCAGAAAATTAAGGTTGCACAATTATAGTTGTTTGGGAGGTCATGCGCAACAAACCTGCTTCCTTAAAGACCTGGATTTCAGCAACAAGGAAAGTGAGGTTAGGGGAGAAAGCATTGGAAAGTGTGCGGTAACAAGACATTGGTTTTGATGCAACTGCCATGTAACCTCCCTGGAAACCAATCAGAATGAAAGCTCATTAAATAGCTAGCTTCATCTAAACCCCCTACAAAACAAATCAGGATGAGTACTCAATAAACAGGTCATCTGGAAGTCCCCAGACTGTAAAAAAAATTGATAATTCAAAAACATTGGTGCCACTTTCCACTTTAGTGTAAAAGGGCTGAACTAGGAACATGGGAAATGTGTGTGTGTGTGCACCCAGAGAACACTGCTGTTAACTATAAGGATTTATAAGGGCTGGTGTTTCCCTTACCCAGAAAATACAGGGCACGGAACAATGGGGAGGTGACTGAGCTAATGATGAACTTTCCAGATACTGATACTGTAGGAGGAGTATCAGGAAGACTGCATCAAATTTAATGATTACTTAGTTAAATATGTTAAGTTAAATTAACTGAAAACAGCTTGCAGATACTTAATTGGCTTATGATTTTATTTAAGTTAAGTGATGAATTAATATGTTTAATTTCATAATGTGAAGATCTAAGGATGTTAATGTTTAAGTTAATTTTTTTTAAGAACTGTGATTTGGAAAACCGCTAAAAGGACATGCAATGAAATTCAACCAAGGGGAAGCGAGGAAGTCACTTAACAATATTAATAAGTGTAATTTTTAATAAGGCTATGATTCATGTTGGTTTGTTCTATGTGTTTGTTTGTTTATAATGTTGTGAAAACCAATAAAAAAAATTGGGGGGGGGGGGAATGTTGAACTTTCCACAGCAAAGTTCAGTCCCTCACATACTCCAGGCATCTTCTTTCTAAGTGAATTTACACATGCACACGAAAGCTCATACCAAGAACTAACTTAGTTGGTCTTTAAGGTGCTACTGGAAGGAATTTTTTTTATCTGTAAATGAAGCTGTTGTTAAAAGCACAATAAAGAAGCGGGTAGCATCGAACTGCGGACTGATCTGAAGCCAGGTTTCATTGCCAGTAAAGTACAGTGGAACCTCAGTTTTCAAACGTCTCAGCTGCCAAACATTTCGGAAGACGAACACCAAAAACCTGGAAGTGAATGCTTCTGTTTTCGAATGTTTTTTGGAACTCGAACAGCTTCCAAGGCACATTTCTCATTTTTCCCCATTGAAATTGCCAACAGCCCTTTGATCCTCAGTTTTCGAACGTTTCAGAAATCGAACGATCTTCCGGAACAGATTATGTTCGAAAACCAAGGTACCGCTGTATGTATTTATGAGGTTTGAGGAATAACAACGGAATGCATGCTAACAAACTGAACAAAAGAACCCTCTCCTGTACAAAATAATAATGTGTTGTGTGCTTTGCAATACAGTAGGTGGCACCATTTGCACAGCTTAAATGTTCACATCCAAAATGTTTGGATTTTGCACTTTAAAGCAAAAGCAAGGAATCTTTTATGATTCACATAATGATCAGGTTCATGGTGGCCTCTCATAATTGCACCTTGACTCTTTTTTTTTCCCTGGACAACTGATGCAGCTCCATGAGATAAAATGATGTGCTTCTGGACTAAAATGAATGTCGCAGGTGGATCCTAGCTCCTTAGGAAAAAGTTTGAAACTATAAGCTAAAAGTGACCAGATGGGTTTCATCATAAACAGCCTCAGAAAAAGCCTGCTCTAACAAAGGCATAGACCACTGAAGGTGCTTCCATATATTTAAAGCACATGGCTTCCCTTGTATAATTCTGGGTAGTGTGGTTTACTCCACACACAGAGCTACAATTCCCAGAACTTTTAATAAGCCACAGTTCTCAGGATTCTTGCGGGGGGGGGGGAGTGATGTGCCTTAAGGTAAAGGTAAAAAGGACCCCTGACAGTTAAGTCCAGTTGCAAAAGACTCTGGGGTTGCAGCTCACATGTCGCTTTACCGACTGAGGGAGATGGCGTTTGTCCGCAGACAGTTATTCCGGGTCATGTGGCCAGCATGACTAAGCCACTTCTGGCGAAACCAGAACAGCACATGGAAATGCTGTTTACCTTCCCGCCACAGCAGTACCTATTTATCTACTTGCACTTTGACGTACTTTCAAACTGCTAGGTTGGCAGGAGCTGGGACCGAGCAATGGGAGCTCACCCCATTGCGGGGATTCAAACCGCCGACCTTCTGATAGGCAAGCCTTAGGGTCTGTGGTTTAGACCACAGTGTCACCCATGTCCCGTGATGTGCCTTAACTGTGCTTTAAATGTATACTGCTCTTGAGCCAACTGTAAGTCCCCCCCCCCCAATATTCTATTACAGTGGTGCCCCGCAAGACGAATGCCTCGCAAGACGGAAAACTCGCTAGACGAAAGGGTTTTCCGTTTTTGAGCTGCTTCGCAAGACGAATTTCCCTATGGGCTTGCTTCGCAAGATGAAAACGTCTTGCAAGTTTGTTTCCTTTTTCTTAACACCGTTAATACAGTTGCGACTTGACTTCGAGGAGCAACTCACAGAACGCAGTGTACATAGTAGCCTTTTTTGAGGTTTTTAAAGACTTTGGTGATTTTTGAAGCTTTTCCAAAACTTCTTTTGCAGCCATTTGGTAAGTTAAGCTTTTAAAACTTTTTTTTGGGGGGGGTTGGATTTTGGGTTGGGGTGTTTGGAATTCAAGGACTTGGTGTTGGGAAGGGGTTTGCAAGAATCTGGAAGCTTGTGTGTTTTTTTCTGCATTTTTATGATTTTCTGTGACCATTGGGCCACTCTGCTGTTTTTTTAAAAAAATTCTGGGTTTGAATTTTGAAATGCTCTTTACAGTATGTGTGACTTTAAAGAGCACTTAATAAACTCTTGTTGTACCAAATTTGGCTTTGTTTGGACTTTTTTTGACCATAGGAACGCATTAATTGATTTTCAATGCATTCCTATGGGAAACCGTGCTTCGCAAGATGAAAAATTCGCTAGATGAAAAAATTCGTGGAACGAATTAATTTCGTCTTGCGAGGCACCACTGTACAATAATTACAACAATAATAATTACAATTCTTACAGAATAGATACCCATGCTGTTATCGGTGCGATTATTTGTCACAACAATACAATCTTTTTGCTAAATTATTAACTTTATAATATAATATGAAGATTATGATTTTCCCCCTAGAGAAAGTTAATATTAACAGTGGTGTTGTCTACCTTTTTAAAAAAAGTGAACCATTTTCATTGTAATCCTTTATTCTCATTAACATTCACAAGTGCACAGACAACCACAATCCCTCCCACTCATTCCTGCATTGTCATACCAACATAGATGGGCACAGCAACACGCAAGTGAAGAAATAGCTTAAGAGGGAATATGCACCACTTCACACAATTCAACAGGGCATCTCTTCCTGTGTTTCCCTCTTGCCCCTAAATGCACACTACCAACGCAAGTGGTCTGAAAAGTGAGATGAGCGCCGCACCCCACAGCCTGGACTTAACAGTCCAGGGGTCCTTTACTTCTACCTTCACCTTACTCCAAAGGAATTGCTTCCACAAGCTTCAGTCTGAAGAACTGGCACTTTTGCAAGTGACACATCATGTTCATTTTGCACTTGCGAGGATCCTTTAGTGTGGCAGCCCCTATTCTTGCCTGTTTAGATTAGGCAAATGGCTTCATTTTACTGCTTTTAATGCCTACTAAAAACTTTTTTTTTTTTTAGAAAAGTCTACTCAAACACATAATCCTTTGTTTTGAAAATGGTTGGTTTTTTTTCTATATTTTGTTTATTTTTATAATGTGTACATGTTTTTAAAGTGTGGTGATTTTATTGCCATTTTCTGATGAATTTTTAATGTTATTGAACAGCATCATCAATCTTCTAAAATATAGATAAATATTTTTTATGCTGCACAACCTTAAACATGTCTATTCAGAAGTAAGTTCCCCTAGGTTTAATGGGACATCAAGATAAGTGTGTATAGGAATGCTGTCTTAATGATTGTAGAGTAAAATTAAAAGAGTCATTATTTTACAGTTCTCTCAGGGTAGATGGAATGCCGCTTTACCTCTTTGCCTGTTACTGGGGATGAGAGAGTTTGAAATGGAAAGCTACCAGCAAAAAGTAAGATTCATGTGGAAAGAGCTATTAGTCAACTCTTTTGTCATAAGCTGCACAAGCAATATTGCTACAGCACTTTGCATAGTTCTCATACATTTCAGCTGGGGGTTGAGCTTCATTAACATGTGCCCCTGAAATTCCGGCTACCACCAAACTGATGCCAAAGTTTTGGGCTAGTTTTGTGCCATTTTGCACTGTGAACTCCACGTTTTGTGCTGCCCTGCCACCCCTCAAACCAAGTAACTGGCAGGGCAAATCTGCATCACTACTTACTGCCAAAAAATCCAACCTTGCCCAATTGTCTCCATACCAGTGTCAAAGTGGTGTGTTGGTTTTGTGCCATTTTGTGACACAAACCCAGCTTTCTGTGCTGCCACCCAAACTGAGTAATTGATGCCTGGCCAAATGGCCTATCCAAATTTGCTTCCCCTTATGCCTTGCATGTTGATTGCAGCATCTGGGCTTGATGAGGCATGTGACCCTCACCTCCTCCCCGAGGTAGCGAGCCCCACCTGGGCTGCGGGTTCTTGCCTGCCTCAGCCTCCTAGAGTGTGCCTTCCAAATCTAGTAACTGAGTGTTTTCCAACCTTATCCACTCTTTTAACCAACATAAACATGCTGGTTCGTAATATAAATGGAAATCTGGCCATGTGAAGCCCCCTCTCTCATTAGCATCTATTAATATTTTATATTTTATTCTGGGTTTCTTCCCTTGCCAGATAAACCTAGACATATCTTTCTGCCATTCTTTAAAGCAGCCTGTATTGCTAATTATTGGAGCTGTTTGAAATAAAAACAACATCTTAGGTAAAACATTCATATTTATGGCAAAAATCCTTCCCAACATGGACAATGTCATTTCCCTCCATATTTCCAAGTCCTTTTTAACTTCTTTCCATGCTTGAACATAATTATATTGGAATAGATTGAGGTTCTTAGTTGTCAGCCATAATCCCAAATACTTCCCCTTTTCCCCAGCTTCCATGTTTTGCCAAAGTTTCAGGTAGCAGAGGACCAGAAAGGAGATATCAGTGGGTGAGGGATCCAAAGCACAGCAGGAGTGTAACAAGGTGCCTGTTGTTTTTTTAAAAAACACACATGTTAAATAGTTTTTATATGTATGCATGTCAGTCTCTACATGAGTGTCCTTCAGCCTTGTCACATCCTTGTTCTCTAAGACTTTCTGCAAAATGTCAAGGTTCTGTGTTAAGATATCAACTGACTGCAGTGCTGGAGCATGGAAGAAGCATGGTCCTTGGTTGAGTTAAACATCAACTGAGAGGGAGAGTAAGTTGCCAGTCACTTCCATTCTCGGATGGCTTTGGTTCAGATTGCATAGAGGGTTCAGGAGCCTTGTTGAGTTGTGAAATCCCACAGAGCCGCCATTAAAATCAATAGGACGACTGAAATAAATAGTTTGAGGAAGGCAGCCAAAAGTTTCCATATGACTCATGTTGCTAATTATAGCTAAAGATCAATGAAAGGACAGCCAGTGGTCTGTTAACAATATCTGTTGTGATTAACCACCACAGAGAAGTCTTGCCCCAGTAACCCCTTACACCAAAAGGCAAGGGGGGCAGAGGCAAAGACATTGTCAAAACAAGTCTGTTAGTCCTCAGATATTTTGATTGCCTAAGCACAGTTTTACAACTAAAGTATTTGTCAAAAGAACTGGATGTGCTTGTGGCAGAAACTGAGGGTACTTAGCTGAAGGGAAATGTTTAGTCATGTCAAATTTACTTTAGTTAAATTAAGTTTTAAAATCTCAACTATCCTTACATTATTTATATCTGTAACTTCATAACTTCTCTAGGTGGTATACTAAAGCCAATAAGCTACAGAACTAAGCTCAAGGTTCTGGTTGTATAAAACCCTATACAACTTGGAACCAGGGTACCTGAAAGATCATATCATCCTTTACATATCCAACGGATCACTAAGCTCTGCAGGTGAGGGTGTCCTGAAGATGCCAGGTCCATCCCACACAAAGCAGGAATTGGGCCTGTAGTACTACCTTTGGGTTTTTTAATATATTTTTTGTACAAATCAGGCCTTTGTCTTGTTCCATTCAAATTGTTCAAATGTCGTTCGTTAAAATATTGAGCAACCTTTATTTGTGCTTCTCTTTTGTTACTTGCTCTATGTGTGTATTTGTCACCATCCGGTTTCTGGGCGGTCGAAGTCCCGGCTGAGGACGTCGGGACCGGGGGCAAGATGGCGGGTGGGAGCAGGAATGGGAGTCAGGAAGCCAAGGGTCTGAGGGTCAGAGAGCCAGGAGTCAAGAAGTCAAGGGTCCGAGGATCAGAAAGCAAGGAGTCAAAAATCCAAAGGCAGGAAGCGTGTTGCTGTGGCAAAGAGCCAAACGGAAACGCTGACCTTATATCCCTTCCCGGCTCTTGCCACCAGGTGCTGTGAGTTACCGATCGGCCTCACCTGTGCGGCCGTGCCTTGCCTCTTCAGAACAATCATAGGAAAGCCCCAGTCCTGCAAAGCCCTACCGGTCACAGGGCCTGGCTCCTGCATGCACTCCTGACAGTATTTTCTATAAGCATATTTACTTATCATGGTCAAGTACTTTACATAATGTTTCTATTGTATGATGCTCCTGCAGTACTCATATTTATTTTGTATTATTTACTAAAGTATGTGACATTTTACTTCGTACTGATTATTAGGAAAAGCAGCTAGAGCAGATTTGCCCTTGGACAAAGAAGCCAGTAACTTGTCTAAGATAAACTGATTGTCTAGACCACCTTGGATTCCCCACTGGCAGAAGTTTGTGAAAGTCTCCCATTACCTGTAGAATTGCCTCTCAAGCTGTCCTTTCCCGTGAACACATGAAGTTGCTAAGCTAAGTTCTTGGTCCATCTATTACAGTATTATCTGCTCTCTAGGGCTTGTATACAATATGTGGGTGGTGGGTGAAACAACATCATTTCATATAAGCAGACGATTGAAAATAACCGGGGGGCAGTTATATTTGGCAATGGTGTCATGGAGGCATAAGATAATGGGGACATTGAGTCAGACCTGTCATCTGCTGAGGCAGATATTTTCTCCTGCTGTTATCAGATGGAGACATGGGGGAACAGTGAAAGGGAGACTTTTCACAAAACTGTGAAGAAGGGGAGGGAGCAAATGAATTTAACATGTGTAATGGAAAACTGATAAAATAGAAAGTTACTTCTGCTTACTTCCTGAAGGAGAAAGCGGGGAGGGAAGTAAAAAATACCATTCTTACCAAGTGGTTTTCAAAAGCAAACATCTAGGTTAACAATTTCATGAACTGGTGGCACTTCATTCAAGGAAGGGGCTTTGTATTGCAAATGTGAAACCTATCTTGGTTAGAATGCTTATTTTGATTACAAATGCCTCCCTTGCTCATAAATAACAACTGGTTGTTAGCGCTGCAAGAAGCTTAACTGGTAATTTTAAGCTTCATGTATGAAAACTCGGTTAACATTGGCCCTGTTCACATATCTCACTAACCATAGTTAAAAATCAACTTGGGTTTACTTAACTCTTCCACTCAGGAAACAAACCAGAGGAAGGATTAGCATTACATGCAAACCTGCACAGGTGCTTTTCCCCCCAAAACCAAATCATGAGAGGTAAGTTAAGAACACAGTTTTGTTTGGAAACAAACAAACCACGAGTCCTAGTTTGCACATAACATGAAGCCAGCCTATGGTTTGTTTCCTTCCTGAACTGGCAGGAGTAGTGGAGGTGTGAAGTGGGGGGCTTTTGATATTAAAAACAAAACTATGCAACTGTTTTGATTTTCACAGCTGAGTACCCTAGTAAAGTACAGGAGGGACCAGTCTAGATGTTTTAGGAGACACAGGGCTGCCACTTATTTGCACCCCTTGTAGTATCTAATTCAAACAATACATGATTTGTGCTGTGCAATGTCCTGTCCCTGCCTCAACATCATTGGCTGGCAAGGAACATGGGTAAAGAAACACACAGTGTGATAAAGAACACTGTAATGTTCAGAAGTTCACTTCATGTTCTTCTAGTAGTTCTGGCATATCAGAATCTGGAGCAGGGGATGCTTAAGGAATTTGGTATTTGCAAAATCCTGTATGAACAGTTCTGATCTGCACCTCATGGATGTATAGGAATTTAGGCTATAATCCTAGACACACTTACTTGGGAATAAGTTCCACTGAACTTTGTGGAACTTATTTCTGGGTATACATACACAGATTACACTGTAATAATAATAATAATAATAATAATAATAATAATAATAATAATAATATAATAATAATAATAATAATAATAATAATAATAATAATAATAATAATAATTTATTTATTTATACCCCACCCTCCTCCTCAGGGCAGCTAACACCAGTAAAATTACAATAAAAACATAATGTGGGGGGGGGGATGACACCAATTTAAGGCTGAAATGTTAGGCTGAAATCTCATACCTACTAACCTAAGAATAAGCTCCATTAAATGCAAAGGGACTCACTTCTGAGTAGAAGTGTATAGGATTAAGCTATTAGATTTTGGTGGTTTTTCGCATTTCCCATATGTGCCATGTGCCATTCTTGATTTTTAAGAGATTTTCAAAATATGTTCAAAAATGCATATTTTAAGAGAAACCATGTTTGTATTGAAACCATACAGTATTGAAATGCAAAATTTCATGTGGATTCTTTTAAAATGCAGATTAACATAGAAATGGGATGGAATAGACTTATGGGTGAACCCATACAAAGATGACATGAACCAGGAAAAGACTGATTTATCCACCCCTAACTTGGAGTAGTTCCAATCTGGGTTTCAGTCAGGTTCTCTCACTACAAGCTAAACTTGTTTAAGCCATAATAGGTTCTACCTGGCCTTACTCTACATTCCAAGGCTTTGCCCTGAATGCTTGCTGCAGAGCTATTCCTGAGAACCTAAAGTCAGTCAGAGTGTGTAAAGAGAGATGGAGCAACAGCAGGCTCTGTGCTTCTTATAATGTCTAGTTCACCCACAAGTGGCCCAGCAGACTTGAGCAAGGGAGCATGTTAGATAGCAATCCCCCACTGGCATTGCCACTGTCACTTCCTACTTTTGGCTTTTTATTGTCTTGTTTAACTCTGCTCAAAAGAATCTGCGCAAGTAACTATGGAGGGACTGTGTTGTTTCATATATAGCAGCATGTGCAACAATGGCACACTCAGCACAAGCTTAAGAACCTTGTTGCTTAGTGCACAAGTGTGAGCTACACAAATCAGGCAGGTCGACCAAGTAATATGTTGCAAGTTGTTTTCACACTGCCTTTTATATATATCAACAAGGTCAATTTTCACCATCTTAAACACACAATTTCTGGGGGCTGGTGAACCTCCTCCCAAAACATTTAGGGAGTTGGACATGCTACTGTTCTTAGCCCATTGGCAACCATACCGTCCATCAATGTCACTTCCCAGAATTGAAAAGACCATGCCCTGAGAAGTCATGTCCTGAGACCCATTCTCTTCTCCAGCCCTCTCTAGATTATTCTGCTTTTGGCATAAACACAAATCAATAGGAGTCTTGAATTTTCTCTATGCAGCAAAAACTGTGGGAGATGGAGCCAATCAATGAGATAAGGTTCTCTTGCAGCAGCTATTGTCCTTTAGAAGCAAATGAAGATATGGAATGTTTGAGGGCTGGTGCCAAACTCTACCCCTTATTGCCTCTTGGCATTTGCAAGCATACAAAATACACATCCCCACCCCCACGTTTTGAAAAAGATAATGAACTGAATCACAAGCAGATAATACAATTCTGATTGAATAAATAAAAGGTGCATCGCATTCACAGAGACTCTTCATCTTTATTGCTTGATTTAGAGATATGCAAAATGTGTGTTCAGTGCAATGAAAATTTAGGCTTAAATGTCAAGGCTTGTGCTTTAATGTTTTTGTCAATTATATGGTAAACTTCTAAAGCTGAACTGTGGCATAAATTTTAAAGCTGAACTGAGCCCTCGCCATTTGAGGCTGATAACAAGACAACAATAACCAGATAACCAACTGCAGAGTATTTCAACAGCTTCCAGGTGCAGAGAAAGAAAGGAGGCCAGTACATCATGTTCCCAGAATTAACACAGAAGAGCGTAGATGGAGGCCCACTTTGAACATGCAGCTGAGTTTAAGAGCTCGCTTTAGGCACATGGTGGAACTCAGTGTCACACCAGTACACATGTTCCATCTGCGCAAGCACATAAAATAGTACAATCCTCCTCTCTTTCGCCCATGCACTTTTCTGGGGGTTCTTTGGGGGATATGGGGGGAAGAGAGGGCTTCTGCTGACAGGGTTCATAGGTGAATTATGCACATAATGT
The DNA here is from genome assembly GCF_965112155.1 of Podarcis liolepis. Classification (NCBI taxonomy): domain Eukaryota; kingdom Metazoa; phylum Chordata; class Lepidosauria; order Squamata; family Lacertidae; genus Podarcis; species Podarcis liolepis. Next base: position 36,284,940 of record NC_139557.1, read on the forward strand.
TAAAAAAGAGCCCAGTTTAGACACAACGCTAACGCCCTAGAGCAAGGGTGAAGAATCTCCACCCCCCCAAACCTAATTAGGCCCGATTCAGGTCCCAGTTTGGTCCACAAGACAGTTTCACCGTAACATGCCCACCTGCCTGATATCACATGAGGGGCTGGTCATGCTATGGCTCCCAAGGAACATTGGGAGGATTAAACTGAGCTCCCAACTGTTCCTTTGCAACTGGGGCTTACTGTCAGTGCCAACTGATGCTGAAAGCATGGCTTCTTAATCCCAGCTTTGTCCATCTGCAGGGGCGGATTGGATTCAGATTGTGCTTTCAGACAGGCTTGTTTCTTCTGCAGACAGCTTGCCATGCCTGAAAATGGACTTCAAAGGGGCTTGTTATAATTGCTAGCCAGCTGATAATGATGTGAGGTGTTTGACAGGTGGGAGGCTCTGCCTACATATCAAAGTTGGCCCACAGGGATCAGTGAGATAAGAATGTAGCCCACCAGCTAGATCCAGTTCCCCACCTTGAGTCTGAGGCACACGGTCCTTTCCCTCTGCTCCTTCATGTGCAAAGCAAGGAGATAAAAAACTTCTACTTTTGGTTTTGAAGAAATCACTGTTTTCCATTACCTCAGAACTGGCAAAACTGCAGTTTGATGTAACTCTAGCTAGCTCATAGACACTAGGATAAGTATATGCTTCCAGTCCCCCCCCCCCCCAACCACAGATAGAATAAACCACCATTTCCCTAGATGTTAACAAGTAACGTTGGTTTGTCAAATCTGAAAGTGAAAGCTTCCAGTTACCTCCCTTCACGTGCAAAGGCTTGCCATGGCTTCTCCTTGCAATGTTCAGGGCCAACCTAAGGCCTCTGGCTTCCTAAGGCAACGGAACAATATGGTGTTCCTCTCCCATTCCATGTACAGAAGCTTACTAGGCTGACAAATGAATCTTACTTCCACACTGGCAAAGGGCATTCTCTGGAGACAGCAAGTTAGGTAAGGCATGCAGGAAAGGCAGGCCACATGGCATGGCCAGTTCTGTCATCCTGACATCTCACCACTGCTTCCTACCCCCAGCATTGCCACACGAGGCAGGAGTCTCACTCTTTCTAATGGAAGAGCATTATGATTTATCATTATGTCTGAAGCAGGCCAGAGTCTCCCTCCAGCAGTAGTTTAAAGAGAGAAAGAAAACCACACAACCCTCTACCCCCCCCCACCTTTCTCAAGCCTGTTCTAATTCGAAATAATACGATTCATGACCACTATCCACAAGAAGCTAATTATTCAAAAGCTGAAGCCTAATTTCACATAACTCCTACTGCCTTGGGATATCATTAGCAATAACTACACCAGAGAGCACTGCATACACTGCAGGATATGTGATGCAAATTCAACGCAAGGCCTACCAGGTGGGGGGGGGGTGATCTTATCATGCCTGCTGTCTAGCCCCTTTCTCCCTCATAGCACAGTGGCTTTTAGAGCCTGTGAGCTGGGAAATCTCATCTCAGGTATGAGCACAGTGGGTGGCCCTTGGGAATCCACACTATCTTTGACTTAAATGTCATATCCACGGCATGCATTTAAAGCGCACTTACTCCACTTTAAAAGTGGAACTGTAGTTTGTTAAGGGTGCTGATCTAGGGGAGCTACCCTTCCATTCAAAAAACTGTGGTTCCCAGGATTCACTGCAGCTGTTAAAGTGGTATAAACTGAGATATGGCATGGATGTGACCTTGGCCTCCACTCCTACCTGTGGCATGGGTGTGATCCCCTCTAGAACTATCTTATACGGCTGTTGAAGCCAGTGTGGTACAGTGGTTAGAGTGTCAGACTAGGAACAGGGAGACCAAAGTTCAGATCCCCAGTCTGCCACATGTACCCTTGGGCCAGTCACTGTCTCTCAACCTAACCTACCTCACAGGGTTGTTGTGGGGATTCAATGAGGAGAGGGAGAGCCAGTGTGGTGTAGTGGTTAAGAGCGGTAGACTCGTAATCTGGTGAACCGGGTTCGCGTCTCTGCTCTTCCACATGCAGCTGCTGGTTGACCTTGGGCTAGTCACACTTCTTGGAAGTCTCTCAGCCCCACTCACCTCACAGAGTGTTTGTTGTGGGGGAGGAAGGAAAGGAGAATGTTAGCCATTTTTAAACTCCTTCGGGTAGTGATAAAGCGGGATATCAAATCCAAACTCTTCTTCTACATGCTACTTTGAGCTCCTTGGAGAACAAGGTAGGATATAAATGCAATAAATAAATGCAAAATAACTAATAAACTAATTGATAACTAGTTACTGTGTAATCAAAAATGCATTCTTGCATCCATCTCTAGCAATGGAAATTTCTTTTCAGTTCTGCAGCTGAACATTAGAAACTCTTTAGGGCTTTGTTCCTATGTCCACCACCTCTCCTGCCATCCCCATAAAGTATAGTATCATGCCGGCCTTTACTGGTTATCTTTCCATTGTCTTTTATAAGCAAGGTGACGGGGAAACAAACATCAAAAGCACCATTCCAGAACACAGCCATTGAAACTGGGATTAAGGAGCGGCAGGGTGTGGCAACAGAGAAATTGTCATGCATGTCAGGAATGTGCAAAAATTAATGCTCTTGGTTTCTCTTGTTCAAAGGAGCCCAGAGGGTGGCACTGTGGGTAAAAGCCTCAGCGCCTAGGGCTTGCCGATCAAAAGGTCGGCGGTTCGAAATCCCGCGGCGGGGTGTGCTCCCGCTGCTCGGTCCCAGCGCCTGCCAACCTAGCAGTTCGAAAGCACCCCCGGGTGCAAGTAGACAAATAGGGACCACTTACTGGCGGGAAGGTAAACGGCGTTTCTGTGTGTGCTGTGCTGGCTCGCCAGATGCAGCTTTGTCACGCTGGCCACGTGACCCGGAAGTGTCTCTGGACAGCGCTGGCCCCCGGCCTCTTGAGTGAGATGGGCGCACAACCCCAGAGTCTGTCAAGACTGGCCCGTACGGGCAGGGGTACCTTTACCTTTACTTTATGCACACTATATATTTAAAACACGTTTTCCCCACTCCTAAGAATCCCAGGAACTGTAGTTTGTTAAGGTTGATGGGAATTGTAGTTTAGTTAAAGGGTTAAAGTAGGGGAAAGTGTCTTAAATGTGGTTTAATGTGTGACGTGTACATATACCTTGAGCAGTCAGACTTTTGGTTACAAAGAACTTACAAAGTTCCTGCTTGTCTCCAGGTGTGCTGTGCAATACCAGACATCATCCTGGCTCCTACTTGTGCACTGCAGTCCTCCTGCTGATTTTATAACCTCAAATAGCTTCACCTACAGCAGTAACCTCTTAATCTGTTTCTGCTTCTCCTCCTCCAGCTGTCAGCAGTATCATCACCAGGCCTGAGGAGGCCAAGATTATTATTCCGTCTGAAGCCTGTTTCACTTCTACCTGCATTGCAACACAAATCCTACGGTAGCCTCTGCTTATGAGAAGGAAGCATCTGCCTGGCAACTTCTCCTTCTATAGTTCTAGAGTCTCAGAATAGTCAGACAAAGGTGAGGTACATGTGAGTGTTCAGGTTATTTGTAGTACTTGCACCGCACTGTGTGTGCATGTGTGCACGCACGCTTGCACTGAAGGAATGGGTTTCCAAAATCTAAAATCTGACTGCGCAGGGATGACACATCTGGGTCTTATCTTACCCCCTGACTACACTGACGCACAGACCTTGTCAGCCCCCCGGGAATGGCGCCAGGAGTACTCTTAGAGTTGGTGACCTTCTTACCCTTACAAGATAAGGAATATGATACCCAGATGTGTCATCCCTGGTCTCTCCACTTTGGAACTGACAAGGCCATTCATTAGGTGTCACAAACTGATAAAGGAGAGAGCTTTGTTTATACAGTTGTGTTCTTGTTACGCATTTGCTCAAGTGCTCAAGTTAATGGGTTTTAGCTAATGCACCCTTGGAGAAGGAAAAATGAGGATTTTGGGGCCCGTTTCAGACCGCCTGCGCAATCAGATTTTAGATTTTGGAAACCCATTCCTTCAGCACATGTGTGAATGCTGCAGGATTCAGATGTACATAAAGATGTACACTTCCAAATACTTTCAAGCCTGGCCTGCACAAACAGGCCTTAGGTCATTTTCAGACAGCCTGTTCTTTTTGAGCATTCATCCTGATTTTGTTTGTAAGCAATGCCCACTGTTTATAGATCATACATTCCAATCTGTTCGACATGATCAGGAACATGATCAATGGTAAGAGGCCTAATCATGGTGTAAGAAAATACTTAATAAACAGGTCGCTCCTGGGAGATGCCTCTTTCCCCTATAAATTAAGCTGGGGTATAAATAGCTTTCCTGCAAATGGGGATGAAGAATGTTCTGTGTTCCATATCACCTCTTGTGCCCAACTAAGGAAACAGGGGTCTGGGCTTCTATGTTTACTTGGTTTTGCCTGCCAGTGCCATACTGTATTTGTTGTTGCGCATTTCCTGCCTCTTTGCTATCTGTACTTTGTGTAGGTCAAAACACTTTCCTCCTTTAGATTCTTCATATGAAAAGGCATACAGTGTTATGCCAGTGCTAAGGGGCTATGTCCTTACTCATTCCTCTTTTACTAGTTGCTGCATCATGTGCTTCCCAGGATATCAAGGTTGGTGTGTTGTGTTTGGGTGTTGCTATGGCAACACAGGCCTGTGGGACCAAAGAGTCCTAGTAGTGTTCTTGCTGTTTGCTTTCCCTGTGGAGACAGTGTTTGTGTTATTCTGTTGTAGGGTTTATTCTAATTCTGTATTTTCTTCTCCAGTGAAATAGACTGCCCCCTCCCCCCTACCCCACTCTGTGAATGACATAGCAGTATATTAGGCTGCATTCAGACATGGTATTTAAAGCATTAGCTTTAGGGATTCTTGTGGCAGTGCTTCTTGTTAAGTTGTGGGTGAACATATCAGATGACACAGCGATACTTCAAACAGCTCTTCTTTATTCAGAGGCCACAACAGAACTGAACTGAAGAGCTCAGTCAGCCTGCTTATATAGAGCTCCAGAACAATGTAACTGTAGCAACTTTCTAAAACTATCCAATCACTGAACGTCACTTTCGATCCTTCATTTGCATACAAACTATCCAATCACTGAATGTCACTTTCGATCCTTCATTTGCATAACTATCTACAGTATCCCCCTGCTGGTCCAGGGTGAGAACTTCAGTACATAACACTTCTGTCCAGATTTCTAATGTTCCTATCACACTGTCCCATCCACTCAACAGTTGTTAGGGGGGGGACCAGATGCCTGTGAGAAGCCTGCAAGCAGGACATGGGTGCAGCAGTGCTCTCCTCACTAGTAATTCTTAGCAACTGGTATTCAGAGAGACACTGTCTCCAACGGCCCAGAGCTGCTTCCCACCTCCTTCCCTTCTGCTCTCAGCCCCACTCTCAGCTTCCTCCACAACAGATTGTTCTCAACATTGGAGGGGAGCAAAGGGACCTGGGCCCCTTATACTTGGTGCCTATGGCAGGGGTCAGCAAACATTTTTAGCAGGGGGCCGGTCCACTTTCCCTCAGACCTTGTGGGGGGGGGGGCAGACTATATGGGGGGGGATGAATGAATTCCTATGCCCCACAAATAACCTAGGGATGCATTTTAAATAAAAACACACATTCTACTCATGTAAAAACACGCTGATTCCTGGACAGTCCGCTGGCCGGATTTAGTAGGCGATTGGGCCGGATCAGGCCCCTGGGTCTTAGTTTGCCTACCCATGGCCTATGGTCTTGTGGTTATTTGGCCAAACGGAGGGCTACTTCAGGTTGACGGCAAATGAGGTGGTAAACCTGCGCTTGAACTGCATCGCTTTGCAATGCAAATGGGGACTCCCATGATAGAATTCCCCTCCCTCCGAAAAAGAAGAAAAGACAAATGGTTTTTGCTCATAGAATGCTGGCTCTCATGGTTAAAGGTCCTATCCTACTTCTATTCTTCCTCATGAGTATCCTGACATGGGCACCCACACCTGCAGTGGTATAGTCCAGAGAGGTTACCCATAACTACTCATTGCTGCTTGTCAGAAGTAGGCTGTCAGAAGTAGGCTATCGTACGTACATGCATGGGAATTACAGCTGCCATATGTACATTCTTGGGCTTTTTAAAGTATATTGAAATATACTTGGAGTCGAATGTGGATTTCATGCTCTTTATTCAGTTCATGGTAGTGAGGAATGAAAGTTCCCCCCAAATATCTGCTTTATATAAATTATTTACACAATGGGCAGCACATGATTGGCTAATTCAGGGATTCTCTTGTAGGCCAATCAGGTTGCGGATTCACTTCCACCTGGAGCTGGATTGGGTGGCTCCTGCGGACCAATCATACTGCTGCATTCTGAATCCTATTGTTCTAGGACCAATCAGACTGCTGAATTTTGGATCCTATTGTTCTAGGACCAATCAGACTGCTGCATTTTGGATCCTATTCAACTCAGTACATAACATATATTTAGTCACCATGAGGCATTCTCTGTTTTGTGCAATAATATTATATAGAATGTGCTCCATTTCTGTTACTGAGAATCACATACAGTGGTACCTTGGGTTAAGAACTTAATTCTTTCCGGAGGTCCGTTCTTAACCTGAAAATGTTCTTAACCTGAAGCACCACTTTAGCTAATGGGGCCTCTCGCTGCCGCCGCGCCGCTGGAGCACAATTTCTGTTCTCATCCTGAAGCAAAGTTCTTAACCCGAGGTACTATTTCTGGGTTAGCGGAGTCTGTAACCTGAAGCGTCTGTAACCTGAAGCGTGTGTAACCCAAGGTACCACTGTACTAACAATTTCCAGAGGGGTGTTGCTCTGCTATTGGTCTCAAGGTGACCAGCCTTTAAGAAAGGAGTTTCAAAGAAAGGCTCCAGCATAAAACTGCATTAAGAAGTTCAACTTTATTCATTTGTGTCTGAACAGAGGCAATGCTTTTCTTTGCAACTACAGGTGTTAATTTACAGTATTCAGTATTACAAAGTTGATTGTTTTATGTCTTATCACTGCTGTTGCAAGGTGTCACTGTGCTTATCTTACATATATTCTAGCTCTGGTTGAATTGTCACTATCTGGAGTTTTCGTATTTTATGTGCCTCTGGCTTGACTGTTTACAATCCCCTCCCCTTATCACCATGTGTACAAGTAAGAATTATACTTCATACTTCAGATGAAGTGAATTCTAGTACGTGGAAGTTTATGCCATAATAAATTTTGTTAGTCTGTATAGTGCCACAAGACTCTTAGTCAGCAGCCTTACCTCATCCTGAGAGAGTCTGATTATACTAACACTTTTGAAAATATATAAAAGGATGTCACATAGAGGAGGGAGAAAGGTTGTTTTCTGCTGCTCCAGAGAAGCGGACACGGAGCAATGGATTCAAACTACAAGAAAGAAGATTCCACCTAAACATTCGGAAGAACTTCCTGACAGTAAGAGCTGTTCGACAGTGGAATTTGCTGCCAAGGAGTGTGGTGGAGTCTCCTTCTTTGGAGGTCTTTAAGCAGAGGCTTGACAACCATATGTCAGGAGTGCTCTGATGGTGTTTCCTGCTTGGCAGGGGGTTGGACTCGATGGCCCTTGGGGTCTCTTCCAACTCTATGATTCTATGATTCTATGATTCTATTCTATGAAATATATGATATATTATCTTCAATACAGTGACTCAAGTTCGCTTTAACATCTCACAGCTATACTTGACCTTCTTTTGATAATCTGTGTTTTGGTGCTGCTGAGTCCTGTATGGCTAGCATGTTTATTACTAAAATCCTAGGAGATTTCCCAAGTTGCTGCAGAGACTTTGTGCCTTGTCATAATAATAATAATAATAACAGTACCGAATCGGTGGCACATCCCCTTCTGGCTTGTCCTCTTTATAAAGACTCAAGGAATGAGATCATCACCCCTCTTTTATTGTCCATTCCGGGTCGCCCAACCACTGCCACAGTGTCCTTTCTCTTGACAGATCAATCAGAATAGGTGACAGCAAAGGTTGCAAGGTTTTTAGCTGGGGCAATCAGAATAAGATCCACTATTTGACTACTGATTCAAAACCCTAAAGTGTATTTTATATAATTTCTATTCTTTCTATATTGTATAGTTGTTTTATTGCTATGGCTGATGCAAATACAGATGCATTCATAATAATAATAATGATAATGATAATAATAGTATTTATACACCGCCCAACTGGCTGGATTTCTCCAGCTTCGAACAAAATGTTAAAAATACATTAAATGTTAAAATACATTAACACATCAGTCATTAAAAATGTCCCTAAACAGATGCCTCTAGATGTCTTCTAAAAGTCAGATAGTTGTTTGTTTCCTTGACATCTGATGGGAGGGCGTTCCACAGGGCGGGCGCCACTACCGAGAAGGCCCTCTGCCTGGTTCCCTGTAACTTTGCTTATTGCAGTGAGGGAACCACCAGAAGGCCCTCGGCGTTGGACCTCAGTGTTTGGGCTGAACAATGGGGGTGGAGACGCTCCTTCAGGTGTACTGGGCCGAGGCCCTTTAGGGCTTTAAAGGTCAGCACCAACACTATGAATTGTGCTCAGAAACGTATTGGGAGCCAATGTGGGTCTTTCAAGACCAGTGTTATGTGGTCTTGGCAGCCGCTCCCAGTCACCAATCTAGCTGCCGCATTCTGGATTAGCTGTAGTTTCCGGGTCACCTTCAAAGGTAGCCCCACGCAGAGCACATTGCAGTAGTCCAAGCGGGAGATAACCAGAGCATGCACTACTCTTGCGAGACAGTCCACAGGCAGGTAGGGTCTCAGCCTGCGTACCAGATGGAGCTGGTAGACAGCTGCCCTGGACACAGAACTGACCTGTGCCTCCATGGACAGCTGTGAGTCCAAAATGACTCCCAGGCTGCGTACCTTCCTTCAGGAGCACAGTTACCCTATTCAGGACCAGGGAGTCCTCCACACCAGCCCGCCCCCTGTCCCCCCAAAACAGTACTTCTGTCTTGTCAGGATTCAACTTCAATCCATTAGCCGCCATCCATCCTCCAACTGCCTCCAGACACTCACACAGGACCTTCACTGCCTTCACTGGTTCCAATTTGAAAGAGAGGTAGAGCTGGGTATCATCCGCATACTGATGGACACCCAGTCCAAACCCCCTGATGATCTCTCCCAGTGGCTTCATGTAGATGTTGAAAAGCATGGGGGAGAGGACGGAACCCTGAGGTACCCCACAAGTGAGAGCCCAGGGGTCCGAACACTCATCCCCCCATACCACTTTCTGGACACGGTCCAGGAGGAAGGAGTGGAACCACTGTATAACAGTGCCCCCAGCTCCCAACTTTTCTAGACGGTCCAGAAGGATATCATGGTCGATGGTATCAAAGGCTGCTGAGAAATCCAGCAGAACTAGGAAACAGCTCTTACCTTTGTCCCTAGCCTGCCGGAGATCATTGACCAGTGTGACCAAGGCAGTTTCAGTCCCATAATGAGGGCTGAATCCCGACTGGAAGGGATCCAAATGGCCCGCATCCTCCAGGCGTGCTTGGAGTTGTTCAGCAACCACCCGCTCAATCACCCTGCCCAAGAATGGAAGATTTGAGACTGGGCGATAGTTGGCCATATTGGCTGGGTCTAAAGATGTTTTTTTAAGAAGCGGTTTAATAACTGCCTCTTTCAGTGGGTCTGGGAAGGCTCCCTCACAGAGCGAAGCATTCACCACCCCGCAGAGCCAGCCCTTCCCAGCTTGCTTTTATTAGCCAGGATGGGCAAGGATCAAGGAGACAGGTGGTTGGTTTCACTCGTCCCAGCAGCCTGTACACATCCTCAGAGGTAACAGATTGGAACTGATTCCATGCAACTTGATTAGACAGGACTCTAGCACTCTCTCGCCTCGGCCCTGCTCTCATGGTGGAGTCTACCTCTTTCCGAATCTGAGCAACTTTATCTGCAAAAAACTTTGCAAAATCGTGGCAGGAGATCTTGGGTTCTTTACCAGGCCCCGATGACAAAGGTGGTTCCGTTAAATTGCGAACCACCTGAAAGAGTCTCCTGCTGCTATTTTCTGCATATGCAATAGAGGCGGTGAAGAAAGTCCTCTTCGTCGTCGCTATCGCCACTTGGTAGGCTCGACGTTGAGCTCTAACCTGTGTCAGGGCTGATTCAAAATGAGTTTTCCGCCACTGGCGCTCTAGCCGTCTCAGCGACTGTTTCATTGCCCTCAGCTCCGGGGAGAACCACAGGGCTGTCCGGGCTTCATGCAATCGGAGAGGGCGCTTCGGAGCCAGAAAGTCGATAGCCCTGGTTAACTCCGCATTCCAGCGGGCCACCAGGGAATCACCTGAAAGGCCATCAACATGGGATAAAACATCCCCTACCACTCTCTGGAAACCATTTGGATCCATTAAGTGGTGGGGGCGGACCATCCGAATTGGTCCCACCTCCCTGCAGAGGGGAAGGGTTGTGGAGAAGTCCAGTTGCACCAGGAAGTGATCTGACCATGGCACTTCTTTTGTTTCACTTTTACTTAATGTCAGATCAGCAACATCCATAGATGTGAACACCAGGTCTAAGGCATGTCCCCGGCAATGAGTTGGGCCAAACATATTCAGGGACAGCCCCATGGAGGACATGCTTTCCACAAAGTCCCAAGCGGCCCCTTGTAAGGTCATGTCGGCATGGATGTTAAAATCCCCTAGGACAACCAAGCTAGGTGTCTCCAGGAGCACATCCACCACAACCTGAAGCAGCTCGGCCAGGGAATCCTTGGTGCAGCGGGGAGGTCGGTACACCAAAAGGAATCCTGTACTCTTCCTATTGCCCAGCTTCCAAAACATGCACTCAGAGAACTGGGTCTTCCCAATAGGACGCCCAGTGTAAACTAGTGACTTCCTAAAAATCACTGCAACCCCACCACCCCGCCGCCCATATAACCTGCATTGCTGTGCATACGAGAAACCTGGTGGACAAGCAGCAGCAAGGACAGGCCCATCTGCTTCATCCAACCAAGTCTCTGTCAAACATGCCAGGTCAAGTCCTCTATCCACGATCAAGTCGTGGATGGCAGTGGTCTTATGAATCATTGACCTGGTATTACACAGCAGCACCTTCATCTCATGCGGGTCTCCCCTGTTGATTCCAGTATCCATCTGGTCAAGACCAGACCTGGAGGCAAGGATAGTCTTCAAATAACAACTAAACCTGCCTCCTTGGTAATGACATAGTCTGGTCTTAACATAACTCCTTCTACTACCTGTGATCACTGAGATTGGGTGTCTCAGTGCACCCCCCCCCATGGAACCTGCCCCAGCCATTCTGTTGGCTGGGGCTCACTCCCCAGCAGCCCTGACCCTCTCCCCTTAACCAAATACAAACTATATGAAACAATAGATAAAGGTAAAAGGTAGGTGTCCCTCCAGTCCCCCAGGAATCACTGAAGTAGGGCAGGGCAAGCCTGGGTCTTTCCCCCCGTAAGCCAGATGAAAAGAGCCTTCAGCACTCACAGCCGGTAGGTGCCTCTGCAGTCCCCCAGGAGTCATTGAAGTAGGGCAGGGTGAGCCTGCCCAGCCCCCACAGCCAGATGGAAAGGGCCTTCCAGGTAGCAGCCTTCAGCACTCACAGCCAGTAGGTGTCCCTCCAGTCCCCCAGGAATCACTGAAGTAGGGCAGGGTGAGCCTGGGTCCTTCCCCCATAGGCCAGGTGGAAAGGGCCTTCTAGGGAGCGGCCTTCAGCATGCACAGCCGGTAGGTACCTCTGCAGTCAGGCTGAAAATGCTTGCTGCAAACAAAGCTGTATGCAGAGAGCCTTTTATACCAGATTATTCCAGCACTGCATGTATCATCTACTATGAGATGGAATAAAGTTTGCTCATATGATAGATGAACAGAAGGTTTACAGCCTTTTCCGAGTTCTCACCGAAAGAGCTTTGAAAAGAAAAACGAGTGAAATGCAAAGGGAATTAACCTTCCCAATCTTCATTCTGGTGATAAGAAGGAGCATCATATACCACTGGGTCCATATCAGGTGCAATAAAATCATCCTTTGAAATACAATGGTCTTGTTTATCAGCAGCATAGTGGGTGACATGGTGGTTCTATGCAGTTGAGGACTACAGTGATAATGATGGTAAATCAACAAGGTAGGTCAGGTCTGAATCACTCCAACAAATCCAAGTGTGTCATACTGTATAGGAGGCAGAAAGGACAGTTCGTAACAAAGCCCGTCAAAAACAAGGATGTACAGGTGGAACCCTCCCTCCTTCTCGTCTCTCCACATGCACCCTAAATCTGTTCTGGGGTTTTCGCCAACCTTCCAAAGCAGATTTTTGAGGTGCACAGGGAAAGGAGAGGGAGGGAAAATTCTGTTGTGCAAGCAGAAGTCCTTGTGTGACTGGGACGGTCTCATTAGATGCAACCCAACAATTACAAACAAAAGATTAATGAATTTAAGAAGAGCCTTGCTGGATTAAAGCAAAGTCCCTTCTGGTCCAGCATCCCAGACCCTGCTATCATCATCTGAAGCTCTTCTTTGTGTGCCCCCTCCACAAGATGTCTCTTGACATCTAGTTATACTTAACAGAAATACTTTCCAGGGGATTTCCCCCACTTACAGTCCAAATAGCAACACATTGAAAAAAGTGCACCATTTTTAAATATATAAAACATATCCTAGTCTCACACTGTCACTGTCATTTAAACAGAGAGAAATGGAACACTCTGCCAACTCCGAAGAGGGATATATTTGACTGAATATTGTATCCTAAGGAAATCTGGCATCCTGATAACAAACATATTATATGAAAACAGGTAATTACATGGGCACTGGAGTGATCCATGTGGTATGCAGCTTGCAAAAGTTGCTGTGCTTAGGTGATGTCAACACATTAAAATGTTTAAAGACAGTGGTCTTCAGTGGAGAAGCTGCAATGTTTGAATCAGGCCTCACTACGAATAACTATAAGGGGAAAGCTTTGTTTTCAACTTCTCCAGTCACTCCAAGCTCACTGTAACTGCCCTTACTGTTATACTTTGTTTTTTTTTATAAAATTTTTATTGGTTTTACAAAATTTTAAAAAGACAAACAAACACTAAAAGTGACAAACATACACGTATAGTTTCAAACATATTTTCATATAAACCTCTTTTCTTGGACTTCCCCATACCCCCCCTCTCTGCATCCCAATGTCCATACTTCAACTAGCAACACCCCATTGTTACTTTCAAATCTCTGTCATCTTAGTCCTCTTTTATATTCTAACCTTATATCCCTGTACCCCTTTGTTTCTGAAAACCACGACATTTTAGCACTCATTAAGTTTGTAGTGGTCCTTAAGGTAACTTTTAAATTTTCTCCAGTCCTCTTCCACCGTCTCTTTTCGTTGGTCACGGATTCTGCCTGTCATCTCGGCCAATGTCATATAGTCCATCACTTTCATCTGCCATTCTTCCAGAGTGGGTAGATCTTGTGTCTTCCAATACTTTGCGATGAGTATTCTTGCTGCTGTTGTAGCGTACATGAAAAAAGTTCTATCCTTCTTTGTCACCAGTTGGCCGACAATGCCCAAGAGAAAGGCCTCTGGCTTTTTAGAGAAGGTACATTTAAGTACCTTTTTCATTTCATTATAGATCATTTCCCAGAAGGCCTTAATCTTCGGGCATGTCCACCAAAGGTGATAGAAGGTACCTTCAGTCTCTTTACACTTCCAACATTTATTATCAGGCAAATGATAGATTTTTGCCAGCTTGACTGGGGTCATGTACCACCTGTATACCATTTTCATAATGTTTTCCTTTAAGGCATTACATGCCGTAAATTTAATACCGGTGTTCCATAACCATTCCCAGTCAGCTGACATAATGTTATGTCCAACATCCTGAGCCCACTTAACCATAGCCGATTTAACTGTTTCATCCTGTGTGTTCCATTTCAACAGCAAGTTATACATTCTAGATAAATTCTTAGTATTGGGTTCTAACAGTTCGGTTTCTAATTTTGATTTCTCCACCTGGAAACCAATTTTCCTGTCCTGTTTAAAAAATTCCATTATTTGACGATATTGGAACCAATTTTCTACTTTGTGCTTCAGTTTCTCCTGACTTTGTAGTTTGAACCTATCTCCATCCTGTTCTAAAATTTCCCAATACTTCGGCCATCCGACCTCCATATTGAGTTTCTTCACTGCTTTAGCCTCCACTGGTGAGACCCATCTAGGGGTTTTATTTTCCAATAGGTCTTTATATCTTACCCAAACATTAAACAATGCTTTTCTCACAATATGATTTTTAAAGGCACTGTTAACTTTATCATACCAAAGGTATGCATGCCAACCAAAAACATTATTAAAACCTTCCAGATCCAAGATGTCCGTGTTCTCGAGGAGCATCCATTCTTTCAGCCAGCAAAAAGCTGCTGCCTCATAGTACAATTTTAGGTCCGGCAGGGCTAACCCCCCTCTTTCTTTAGCATCTGTCAATATCTTAAATTTAATTCGGGGCTTTTTGCCCTGCCAGACAAATTTCGAAATGTCTTTGTGCCACCTCTTAAAACATTCCATCTTGTCAAGAATCTGCAAGGTCTGAAACAAAAATAACATTCTAGGCAATACATTCATTTTAATTACTGCAATTCGGCCTAACATTGACAATTTCAAATTTGACCATATTTCTAGATCTTTTTTAATTTCTGACCAACATTTTTCATAGTTGTCCTTAAACAAATTCACATTCTTAGATGTTAAGTAAACCCCTAGGTATTTCACCTTCTTTACCACAGTCAAACCTGTTTCCTCTTGAAATTTCTCCTTTTCCATATCTGTTAAGTTTTTCCCTAAAACTTTAGTTTTTTGCTTGTTCAACTTAAATCCAGCTACCTGGCCAAACTGTTGTATTATTTCTAAAACCTTTTTCGTACTAGTGTTTGGCTCTTGCAAAGTCAATACTAGGTCATCTGCAAACGCTCTTAACTTATAGTGTTTAGCTCCGACCTGCACACCTTTAACCTGCTGGTCATTTCTTATCATGTTCAGCAACACCTCCAGAACTGAAATAAAAAGTAATGGGGAAATCGGGCACCCCTGTCGTGTTCCTTTTTCTATCTTAAGTTCCTCAGTCACAACATTGTTTACAATCAGTTTAGCTTTTTGTTCAGAATACATTGCAGCCATACCATTCTCTAAACCCTGGCCTACCCCCATCCCATGAAGATTCTTCCTCATAAAACTCCAAGAAATATTGTCAAAGGCTTTCTCCGCGTCCACAAAAATCAATACTGCTTTAGTGTTTATATTCACCTCTAGCTTTTCCAGAATGTCTATTACATTCCTTACATTGTCTGCCAGGTGTCTTTTAGGGAGAAAACCTGCTTGGTCCTTATGAATCTTCTCCATCAAGACTCTTTTAAATCTTTTTGCCAAAATGTCTGCAAAAATTTTGTAATCCACATTAAGGAGTGATATTGGGCGGTAGTTCTTAAGTTGGGTCTTTTCAGTCTCTGACTTTGGTATGAGTGAAATATATGCCTCTTTCCACGATTCAGGCGCCCTTTTTCCCTCAAGGATCTCATTACAAACTTCTCTTAGTGGTTGAGTCAGCCATTCCTTCAGCGATTTGTAGTATCTGGAAGTCAGTCCATCTGGTCCCGGAGATTTGCCCAGTTGCATATTCTGAATGGCAGCCTCTATCTCTTGTTCTGAGATTCTCTGGTTCAAGTCCATCTTACTTTGATGAGAGATGTTTTGTAATCCATATTTTCCAAGGAATTTGTCTATATCTTCTTCATTTTGCGGGCCTTGAGTGTAGAGTTTTTTGAAAAGCAATTTCTAATTTCATTAGGTTTAGATATATTCTTTCCATCCACCTCTAGGCTTGTAACTGTATTTAGTTTCTGCCTTTTCTTCAGTTGCCATGCCAAAAGTTTGCCACATTTATTTGCTGATTCAAAAGTCTTTTGCTTCATTTGCTTTATCTTCCATTCAATCTCTTGGTTCATCAATTCCATATATTGTGTTTGATATAACTTGATCTCTCTTAAAATGTCCTGAGATTTTGGTTTTGTTCTTAATTTTCTCTCTCCTTCCTTTATCATTTCCAAAATCTTCTCTTTTTTCTCATTTTGTTTTTTCCTCTTTATTGAATTTTGTTGAATCAAAAATCCTCTCATAACCGCTTTACTTGCATCCCAGATCACTCTTTTCTCCACGTCGGTCCTCAAATTTATTTCAAAATAGTCTTTTAGGGTCTTTTGGGCCTTCGTGAGAATCTCCTTATCTCGAAAGAGGGTGTCATTCATTCTCCATCTAAATTGACCAGTTATTGTGAGTTTCATCTCCATCTTCACGGCGTTATGGTCGGAGCAAGTTTTTGAGCAGATTTCCACTTTCTTAATCTTTGGAGCCATTCCACTAGTAACCCAGATTTGGTCGATTCTGGTCCAGGTCATCATTGCTTGGGAGAAGAAAGTTCCCTCTCTCTCCAGAGGGTTCCTTGTTCTCCATATGTCTATCAAGTCCATATTTTCTGTCATTTCGAAAAAAGTCTTAGGGAGTCTCCCTTCCTTGTTAACTGTTAGTCTTTGTGCCTTGTCCATGTTGGTGGAGACCACGCCATTCATGTCTCCCATGATTATCATATTGTAATCCAAATAGTCAGTGAGGGTTTCATGGAGTCTCTTAAAGAAGTCAGATTTGCCTTCATTTGGTGCATAAATTCCAACCACTAAAAGTTTTTCTCCTTGTATTTGTATCTCCACTGCCAGATATCTCCCTTGTTCGTCCTTGAATATCATTTTTGGAGCCCATTTTTCCTTCACATATATTACAACTCCTCTCTTCTTAACTTTGTCTGATGAAATAAATTCTTGTCCTAGCCTTTTATTTATAAGTAGTCTCCTGTGGGCTCTGGTTATGTGAGTTTCTTGTAGACATATCAAGTCCAATTGTTCTCTATTCAAAATATGAAATACTTGTCTTCTCTTCAAAGGCCCATTGAGCCCATTACAATTCCAACTAAGGAATTGCAGAGCCATCTTGCTATTTACCTAAGGCTCCTCCAACAGCTCCAAGTTGTTGCTCTTCTTCTGATGGTGGTGGTTTTTGTCCAATCGAGAGATTCAGGATATCCAGTGCTCTCCTCTGTTCTGCAAGTACGTCCACAGTCCCCTTCTGTAGGTCCTCCTGGTATCTTGCCAAAAATTTATCTTTATCTTGGATTGTCTTTATTTTCACCTTCTTTAACTTGTAGTCAAATGACAGTCCTTGTGGGAATTCCCACCTGAAGCGGATAGAATTTTTCTTTAGCAAAAGAGCTAAGTCCTTGTAGAAGTTTCTTAAATCCAAAATGTATTTTGGGATGTCTTTGAAGATCTGTGCAGCTGAATTTCCAATTTGCAGGGCCTTTTCAAAGTGTAGTCCTAGTATTTTGTCTCTTTCCTCCTTGGATCTGAGTGTAATCAAGCAATCTCTCGGGGTCTTTCTGTCTTGCTTTTTACCCAATCTAAAGGCAGTCGTAATTTTGAATTCGTCTTCCTCAAGGTCCCAGCGATCCACAAACTCCCGTGTCAGATATTCCACAAGGTTGTCTCTTTCATTCTCCGGAATCAGTCTTAATTTTAAGTTTCTCTCTTTCCTCTGTAACTCCCACAAGGCCAAAGTTGCATCATGCTCATAGACCTTCTTGGCAATCGGCTCTAATTTCTCCTGTGTCTCTCCCGCAGTGGCTTTGGCGTCTTCCGCAATTTGGCGCGTAGTGGCGTTTTCCTCCACCAATTTATTTATAGATTCTGTATTCTGGTTTAATCTTGCTGAAATTTCTGTTAATTTTAGTGTGTTCTCTGAAGTCTGTTTTGTCAAAGACTCCAGAGTTTGGTTTATCTTGAGCAGAGCGTCTGTCACAGCTTCCATAGAGACGGCTGCTCCTTTGTCTTGTCCTGTTGTTCCTGCTGATCCGGCTGTTGCGCCTGAGATTGAGCCTCTTTTCTTTACCTGTTGCTGCTGCAGCTGTTGTTGTTGTTGTTGCTTGGTCTTGGCTCTTGTAACTATCTCTTCTTGTGAGCCACTCATGTCAAGGTCAATTCCCACGGGATTTATTCTCCCTTGGAAAATTCCACTATCTTAGGCTGTGCCGGACTTTACTTTATCCTCTAGAGGGAGCAAATCAAAATGGCCATAGAACAAAATTTCCAAATACGAAAACAAAGGAGATTGTCCAAGATGTAAAACAGGAGATTAACACAGTCAAAGTCAATATTACTAAGAGCTTGTAACTTTAAATTGCCACAGTTGCCCAGTTTATGCTGTTTCTTCTTGTATTATACAGTAGCCAGGCACTGTGGAAACTTTGTATCAAAGTATCACTTCACAGGGAAAAGTCAGTTCAGTGTGTTAAAAAGGCAGACCGTTTCGTGCTTTCAGATGGGTGAGACAGCAGAGGTTTTTTACTTCCAATAGATCATGCAGTTATTAATCAAATTCACCTCCCCTCTGCCCTGCTAGCTAGAGGGGAGATCAAAGGTCTAAATGTCCGGTTTAGCTGATCAAAGAGCGGATTTAAACGGATGCAAGTTTAAAGCTCCGTTGCTTTCCTTTCATGCAGTCGGGGGGAGGAGACTTCCGGTCGGTGCCAGCGCTTAATGACGGTCCTAGCTCCGAGCTCCGGAGAAGGACTGCTTCGCAAGTTCGGGTCTTACCTGCTACGGCAAGCGGGGGACCCCTAAAATCCCAGGCGCTGAAGCCTGAGAACAAGGAGACTCGGTGGGCACCTTCGCGCCCCCCGGTACCGTGAAAGAGCCTTTTTAAAGGCTACGGATCGACATCGGGAGAGAGCGCGGTGCTGAGAGTCGCTACCCAGCCTGCGAAGTGAAGCCGCGTCGCCATAAGCGGAGAGCGCCGATTCCTTCCTGAAAAGAAAATTTGGACCGAATTCCCGTGAGTAAGAGCTGAAAGATAGTCGGGACCCTTTAAATTCTAAAAATTGGACTAAAAACGGGGGAGATTTAAACAAAGGAAGTCTTACTGTTATACTTTGGGAACCATTGGTCTTGTACTTTTAAACAAAAAGAAACTTGTGAAATATGTGTTTACAGAACAGACGGCAAAGTAACAATCTAGCCCTCAATTATCCTTTCCCCAAAGCAGTCTTTATTGCTTCAGATCTGCCACAGCCAACTCTTTCATCGTTTAGACATTCTGCCCCTTTGACTGTTTCTAGTTAATTCATCGTCCATTTGACGTAACCGAAAATCAGATTTCTAAAAGCAGCCCCAAGCCTGGAATTGTAAAACACACACACACACACACAGAGAGAGAGAGAGAGAGAGGGGGGGGTATGGCTGCCTTTTTTTATTGCAGATGCTAGTCAAACCCTGTTTGGAAATAATCTTTCTGATATCCTTGACAATGATGATACTTGATGACACTTGAACTCTTAACTATAATTGAAAAAGAAAATGGGGAGGGGGGAATGCATTGACATCCATGCATCTATTGTTGTTGTTGTTGTTGTTGTTGTTGTTGTTGTTGTTGTTGTTGTTGTTATGTTGCACACATTTCCCTTTTTACAGACACATAAAGAGGTTAATCACCTAATTGAATCATGCCTCCGGACTGAATGTATTAAAATATGAAGGAAGAGTAGGCTCTATTATTCCTCAAGAAACTTAAAATGATACCCACATAGCCACACTTATAGTGAAATTCTATGCACGTTTACTCATTAAATGGGGGAGAAATTCAGTTTAGTTTGCTCTGAAAGCTGAATCAATCAAATTCACATTTTCTGAAACAATTATTTTTAGAAAAATGCATAAATTATTAGAAAATGTGCATAGAAATGAATATATTACTGAAAAGAGCATACAAAAATGCATTGTTCAAAATTACACAGAAGATGTGTTTATTGGAAGAAATTCACACTAAAATGCTCAAGAACTTCCATGAGGATTCCCCCCCCCCCCGTTTTTAAAATTGCAAATTGCTGCAGAAACATGGAGAATTGAATTTAAGATTAGAAAAATGAAAACAATACCAGTATGCATCACGTGCACATGACTAGTTATGGAACAATGTGCTCCACTGCTGGAGGCAGGAGTGGCTAATTGTTGATGTTGGGGAGATTTAATTTTGTAACAGGGAAGAGAAAGGGTGAATGCAGTATCTCAGCCTCCCCGCCTGCTATGACTATCATATCCTACAAATTGGAGTGATAGCTTCTGCGGGGGGGGGGGGAGGATCCTGTTTCCTGTTCTCCATATGTAAGTACCCTATGACTGATTCCCCCCTCCCAAGCTCAATGATGTGGCCCCCATCTGCTACTTTGACACCACTTTAAACAATCCTGGAAACCATAGTTTTTCCAAAAGGGGCTGAGAGTTGTTCAGAAAGCCCTATTCCCTTCCCTTCCAGCAGAAAACTGCAGAACATGAGCCCACTGGAAAAGCAGTATGTCTGACCCAAAACTTTTGCAGGTGCCAACAATATTGAAAGCATAACTGCCCTGAAACCATCACAATCACAAATAATCATGAATGGACAATAAAAAGATGTTGGGAGGCCCCATAAAATAAGCTGCCTGAGGTGGCCACCTTACTCTGCTTAATGGTAGGGCCGGCCCTGAAGAAAGTTGTCCAAAAAGGCAGGAAGAAGAAATTACAGAGCCGAAGAAGCTAAGAGTAGGGCAGTATGTTTCCTAAGATATCCAGTGCCATGTTCAGTAGATGAAGGTAGGTTTTTTTAAAAAAGGATATATTCATGGTTCCCTAACTACAACATTGCTTTTCTATCATTAGATGTGGAAGACAGAGAACTCTACTTCACATCACTCAGCTTCCTGTTCTGTTACCATATACTTTACATAACACTTGCCTCAAACAGGTAGGAGTCCTTAAAGTAACCATAATGGCACTGGTGATTACAGAGATGTATGGTTGCTAATGATAGTTTATGCTGCCCTGGCTCTTACAGTGCAAGGATTTAAACACTGTTTTCTTTAAGCAGCTGATTTAGGATGTTGTGCCAGTGCTACATGCTGGTTAAAATAAACTTAGAATCAGATGGAGGCATTCCGTCCACACCCTTGTATCACCCATTCATCCTTGATGTAAGGTTTTTTTGTTGTTGTTTTTTAAAGGTGACTGGTAAAGCTAGCTTCTTCTTCCAAAGTCAGTTCTGGACAATCAGGTCTTAACTCTCAAGGCTGACTTTCTACTGATTAGCAGGAGGCCAGATTAGGATCTGTTAACAGCCCTGTGCATTTCACAATAACTTGGTTTCATTTTCTCTTATTGTGTGTATCTAGGCTAACTTGTGCTCTTGACAAGGAGCTCTATGGGCACACGCACCCTTTGGCAAGGACTTGTTTTGCCCCTGCCCCATTCCTTGCCCCCTTGGCAAGGAGAGGTATTGGTGCCTCTGAGGCCAGGAGAGACCATAGACCAGAAAGTCTGCTTTTCATTGACTGGGGAGGGGGCCCCACAGGGCTGCCATGACAGCTCACGCCAGAAAATGGATTTGTCTGCTGAGGTGACTAAAGGAGCAGTGGCAGTGGAGGAGCAGCCTGGGGAGTGTGCAAACAGGCAGACTCCTGGCCACTCCAGGCCAGAGTGGAGAGGTAAAATTCCCCCTACCCAATCTTGGGCCTGCGCCCTTGGCAGGAACCAACCACACCAACCCCTAAGTATGCCGCTGCTTGTATGCACACCACAGTATGACTGTTCAGTGGTGTAAGTCTTTTAAGAGTCCCACTATAGTGAAAAATAGGGAAGCGGGTGGCGCTGTGGGTTAAACCACAGAGCCTAGGATTTGCCGATCAGAAGGTCGGCGGTTCAAATCCCTGCAATGGCGTGAGCTCCCGTTGCTCGGTCCCTGCTCCTGCCAACCTAGCAGTTTAAAAGCACGTCAAAGTGCAAGTAGATAAATAGGTACTGCTCCGGTGGGAAGGTAAACGGTGTTTCCGTGTGCTGCTCTGGTTCGTCAGAAGCGGCTTACTCATGCTGGCCACATGACCCGGAAGCTGTACGCCGGCTCCCTTGGCCAATAAAGCGAGATGAGCGCTGCAACCCCAGAGACGGTCACGACTGGACCTAATGGTCAGGGGTCCCTTTACCTTTACTTATAGTGAAAAATCCATCTTATGCAAGGGAAGCGAAGGAGAAATGGTATAATCAGGCAAGCTTTCATCTTCTTTCTTTTTATTCATCTGTGCTTTGGGGACACTAGGCAGTACTGGAGATATCAGCTTACTGCTGATGGGCATGTTATAAGGACCTCGCGCATTACATAGAAAGGGAAGTGTAGGCAGGGCTTGCCTCAGTCAACCGCTGTGTTCACACAGTCAAGATATGCATGAGCTTCAACTCCAGCGTGCAGTTGATTTGCTCCTCCCTTCATCTGAGCAGTGGAACAACACAGGAACCACAGTCAACATTCAAACCAGAAAACTATAGTTAAAGGCTTTCAAACTACCCAGAGTATGAAACCCCTGGTTTGGAAACAATGGGAAGCTTTACTTATTTATTTTATTTATATACCACCTTATACCCGGAGGTCTCAGGGTATAGCTTCCAGTCTTGTGCACTTTCTCATGGGAAGAGAGGAGAAAATGGAATTTCTGTGGCTGAATGAAACTTGTACATATCTCAGCTTATTAGGGCAAGATGTGATCATATGAAAGTGGCCAATGGCTCTATGTATGTGCCCTTTTCCATAGTGGGGTCCTTTCCTCCTGGATTCATCTGTCTCATTCTCTATGACAACATTGTCACTTCCATTTAACGTCTTCCATGCCCTGTCCTTGCTGCCCTTTCAAGAACAGCACCTGGACATATTTCCCATCTATCCAAAGGATGAAAAAGCAAGAGAAACTGTAATTTACAGGAAAGGTTAGAGGCAAGAACTATCATGCTTAGACCTGAGTCAGGAAGCATCAATGGAACTGTGCTGGAACTCTTAAAGACCTTTGTTTTCTTCTTGTTAACTCCATCAAGCACCTATGCTCAATGTAGGTTAAAGGGTAGAGCACAAAATGAACCATTGTTCTTATTTAGGTCACCCCAGAAGTTACATGGAAGCTACCCTATCACTGCCCTTGCAATTCTGCAAATAAATGCTTTAAGCCTACTTGCCATGGTGATAAACTGCTTAGTTAAGAGAACTTAAAACTCAACATTTTACTGGTCTATTAACATTTGATATCCCAGAGTTGAAATGCACCTGCAAACAATTTAGAGCCCAAGTCTAAAAATGTTAGGTTTACTTCCAAATATAAATCCAAAAATGTACATTACTAAAAGCATCACTAAATAGTAGCACTGTCAACCAATGAAAGATATCTTAGTTGCATATTGGGGTGGGTGGGTGGTGTTAGGGGAGGGGTAGTACCTCTGGTGGGGACACATTGTGCGCCTTCTGGGGTAGTTTGTCCAGCTTTGGTCCCCACTCTGCACTCACTTCTCTTCTGTGGCTCCTAGAAGCTGTTGACACGAGGCAGCTGCCACACCCTGGGAAAGGCTTCAACTGGCTGACTAGAAGAAGAAGAAGAAGAGTTTGGATTTGATATCCCGCCTTTCACTCCCCTTCAGGAGTCTCAAAGCGGCTAACATTCTCCTTTCCCTTCCTCCCCCACAACAAACACTCTGTGAGGTGAGTGGGGCTGAGAGACTTCACAGAAGTGTGACTAGCCCAAGGTCACCCAGCAGCTGCATGTGGAAGAGCGGAGACGCGAACCCGGTTCACCAGATTACGAGTCTACCGCTCTTAACCACTACACCACACTGGCTCCACACTGACTACACCAGGTGAGGGTAGCCAATGGGTCTCAAACCCTTGGAAAGTTAGGGAATTCTTCCTGCATGCAAATACAAGCTCTGGTGGACTGAGCTGATGAGACCAATAATGGGTCCAATGGTCAGGAAGGTGGTTTTTTCACATGCTGTAGAGGGAAGTGAGGAGCAGATGGGGCTTGTCAACCTAGTAAAGTAGCCCATCTAGGAGAACAATGATCCTAAACTTCCGCTGCCTTGGGGGATCTTTTCAGGAGAAGGAAAGGAGGAGTAAAGCCTACACAAATCCAGAGGGGAGTCCCTAAAACAGTTGGATGGTGCCTTGTATGTCTCCTTCTGGCAACTCCTGCAGTCAAGCTGGCACCAAACATATTGCTCTGCTTTCCTTTGGACAGTATCAGCAAGGCCAAGAGGGGCTCTTGTCATCTGGGCAGTCCAGGACTTCCATATACACCACCCAGGCTTACACCCCGGGGAGGTCACTTTGGTGTTGCTAACGCAGCAGTTTGACTTCATCCCAGAGATGTACTCCATGATCTTTCAAGACAGATGGATGCCGACAACAAGCTCTGTAGTCACCTTTAAACAAATTATTTTAAATTAAACACATTAATATTATCAAAATGACAGCGCAAGTGCCTTTTGGAATACTGAAATTGTTGTACTATTTAACAAAGGGTATCCTTAACTGCTGGGGGTGGGAGCCATATTTTAAATATTTTCTTTTCTATTCCCTATTACAAAGCATAATGAACCAAACCAGTCAAAAACAATAAACAAACACACCCTTTCAGCTTCCAAAAATGAATTAACTAAAATGGTGTACACACTATACCTTTAAAGCACATTCGAAGCAACTTATTTCTACTCAAAGAATTCTAGGCACTGTAGTCAACCCCACAAAGAGTTACAGCTCAAAGCAACTCTTAACAAATTACAATGCCCATAATTCTTTGAGGGGAGAAATATGCTTTAAATGTGCTTTAAATGCATAAGTTGTACACAGTCACCAGACGCAAATTGTTAACCTAGCAATTAAAGACTGTAGACCTAATAAATGTTATCCCCATGGATTCAGAAATGGTAGTCTGTAAGGAAAAGGCAATAACAATAGTCATAATGATGCCACGGGTCATTTCAGCTGAACTATATTTGCAGCACCTGCTCATTTTCCAAATGGCAAATTAATAACTACAGTCTCTGCAGGGCATTTCATATATTATGGTACCCACATGAAGGCTGTAGGGACATTGTTCCTCCATGGTGGTTCTCCATTCAGCACCTGCAACATCTGGTTGAAATCTGGTTTCCACATGCTATTACTAATTTACAGCACTGTACCAACAACATCTGCTCAAAGGCATGTCATATTGAATTCAGTGGGTTTACATCCGGATTATTAGGGTTAAGATTGCAGCCTTAGTCTGAAATTGCTAAACTTTATCCACTCGTTTTTTGTTTTTGTTTTTAAAGTGAATC
The DNA here is from genome assembly GCF_965112155.1 of Podarcis liolepis. Classification (NCBI taxonomy): domain Eukaryota; kingdom Metazoa; phylum Chordata; class Lepidosauria; order Squamata; family Lacertidae; genus Podarcis; species Podarcis liolepis. The sequence continues at coordinate 36,310,149 of NC_139557.1, forward strand.
CCCTGAAGGAACAGGAACTACCTAAGTACTTAAGGGCAATAAGGAGCAACTCATCCGTATTTGTACATTTCTACTCCACTCTTCAACCCCAAAGTGGTTGCCATAGTAACTGGCAATAGCTAAAAGGAAATGATTAAACAAGACAATGCATAAAACTCATGGATAATATTTAAAAGAGCAGAGCATACCTATATTAAACAGAATAAAACAAGACCAGAATTAAAATCAAGAAGCCCTCAAATTCACCTGGCATCACATGAATATTAAAGATGGTACTAGAAGAATCTTCCTGGGAGAGAGCATGCCAAGGATCAGTAATCCTGCAGTAATGTTGAACAGGAAGCAATTGGAGGCAGAAGGTGGAAGTTTCTAATTAAAATTGCGGAGGATTTTGTTTAAATATAACTTTTATTGAACTGAAGCATTATAGAAGCATCTTGGCCATGGGGATGGCTCTTTCAGCCATTAATAGCTGTTTGGAACAATAATTTTAATTGTGGAAAATCATTGGCCATAAAATAAATTCTACCTGTGGGAAGTCCCTCTAAGGTGGAACCAGCATCACTTCCTTCTGCAAAACTATTATGTAGGCTGTCTATGTGAATCATGTGGAAATCTGTTTTTACAACTGGTTTGACACCCAAAAAATCCCAGTTTATTTTTAAAGTGCCAGAAATCTTTTTGTTAAGGTATAAGACACACATGTGAGCCACTATGAAGAGGTGGGATTTTTTATACGGCATCAATTCCACTGAATTAATAAATATCAGTTATGCCACTGCCTTTAATGAGAAAAGTATATTGTGGGGAAAATATGGCAGGGAAAAGAAGACAATGAGTTTTTAGGAACCTGTGTTAAGGAAAACTGAAAAGTGGGGGAGAATTTCTCACCGTGCTCTGTGTCTGAACTGAACCTTATTTAATTCAATATTTGACCTTTTAAATATAGCTGAACCTTCTCCCACCCAAAGTTTACAGTCCTTAGTTCAAACCCTGAAACTGTAAAGTTTGCAGAAACCCCTTTCTACTGAGTTTCATCTGAATTATAAAGAAAAAGCAGACCCACCTCTCCCTGCTACTCTCATGTAAATAAATAGTATGAGCAATATGTTTGTAATCAGATTAGCCACTACAATTAGCTTGGGCGAATGCTACCTTCCCCTTTTGAAACTTTAAACATCCCATGGAAGGCACTTAGGCCAAATGATGCAGGGAGCTAATTCATCTTAATCCAGTGGATGCTCCAGTAAGGTAGGGAATTCTCCGGAACACCTGAAATAAATGTTGAGTATGTAGCATTGTATTAATAACAACAACAACAATAATATTTCAATTTATATACCACCCTTTATCAAAAGACCCCAGGGCGGTGTACAACAACATTAAAAACACATTACAGAACAATAATAAAAACATAATACAGTGGTGCCTTGCAAGACGAAATTAATTTGTTCCGCGCGTTTTTTCATCTAGCGAATTTTTCGTCTTGCGAAGCACGGTGTCGGAAAAGTTTTGGAAAAGCTTCAAAAATCACCAAAAACCTCAAAAAAGGCTACCACACCGCGTTCTATGAGTTGCTCCTCAAAGTCAAGTCGCAACTGTATTAACGGTGTTAAGAAAAAGGAAACAAACTTGCAAGACGTTTTCGTCTTGCAAAGCAAGCCCATAGGGAAATTCATCTTGCGAAGCAGCTCAAAAACCGCAAAACCCTTTCGTCTAGCGAGTTTTTCGTCTTGCGAGGCATTCGTCTTGCGGGGCACCACTGTAAAACAGCACACTAACAGGCAGACAAATAATAAAATAGTTATTACAATCTTTAGCCCTACACTTTCACAGGCCATAAATTATTTAATACCCATAGGCCAGGGTAAAGAGGAATATTTTTTCCTGGCGCCTAAAGACGTGTAATGATGGTGCCAGGAGAGCCGTTCTGGGAGAGTATTCCACAGTTGGGAAGCCACCACAGAAAAGGCCTGTTCTCTTGTTGCCACCCTTTGAATCTCTCTAGGATGAGGGACATAGAGAAGGGCCTCAGATGGCAATACAGGAAATAAGGCTCAGCTATCTTGGGTACTGAAATCCTCCTCAACACCATCAGAAATAGTTTTCAAAGCTTCACAGTAAATGAGTGTCAGACCAGGGTCTGGAAAACCAGGGTACAAATCCTCACTCAGTCATGAAACTCAGAGGGTGACTTTGGGCCAATCGCTCTCTCTCAACCTAACCCACCTCACAGGGCTGTCATGAGGAAAAAATGAGGGGAGAACTGTGTAAGTCACCTTGAGATTCTTGGAGGAAAGGTGGGATAGAAATGTACTAGAGAAAGAAAGTACAGTGGTACCTCGGGTTAAGTACTTAATTCGTTCCGGAGGTCCGTACTTAACCTGAAACTGTTCTTAACCTGAAGCACCACTTTAGCTAATGGGGCCTCCTGCTGCTGCCGCACCGCCAGAGCATGATTTCTGTTCTTATCCTGAAGCAAAGTTCTTAACCTGAAGCACTATTTCTGGGTTAGTGGAGTGTGTAACCTGAAGCGTATGTAACCTGAAGCGTATGTAACCCGAGGTACCACTGTAAATGAATGTTAACCAGGTACAGTTTTACAGGGCATTCTGCACCCATCCAATCACATTCACACTAACAGTGTGATGATCAAACGTAATTGAAGAACTTTAGGAATTCATTTGGCTTTAATAAAAACAAAAACAGAAAAAGATGATTTGGGGGCATGATAGGAAGATAGCACTGTTAATGAGAGAATAATTGTATTCTGAACCCATGAAAACACAAAGCCGTATTTGTGGCAAGTTCCACAAACAAGAGCATTGTTTACTACAGAGGGATTTCTGACCTATGCTTTATTTGAGCTGGAGGTGGCTTGTTGTACCTTTTGTTTATATAAAAACAAATTCTGGCAGCTTCTGGTGGAAGGTGAACTTGCAAGGCTAGTGCAAGAGCCTCCACAAATTATATGCCTCGTGAGGGTTTTTAATGGGAGCATCAACACAGAGTACCACAAAGTTCATGCCTTGCTTCAGCTTGCTGACACTGATATGCTGTGTCTGAAATCCAGGTTTGTAATGCATGTTGTTCTCAAGGAAGAGCTTGTTTGTATGGATCTCCTGGTTGTTTTGAATATGATCTTGCCAACTACTTACTGCACCCAACATTATTCATGTATAATGGTATGGTAATTTTGAAAGTTTAACTAATCATTTAGGTTCTGTTATGCAGGAATGGATAGACAGTATAAAAACATTTTTTTAAACCCAAAGCAACAAAACCTTCCAGGTATAACAAGCTTTTTAGAAGTTAGTACAACAGTGCAATCCAATCCATGCCTACTCAGAAGTAAGTCCTTTGGGATTGGATGAGATTTACACCCAGGTAAGTGGCAATTTTGAATTGGGCTGAATTCTAATGTCATTTCCAAATATGTATCTTTTTAATGTTTTATAGGTTACAAACTACTTACAGTCTAATATTTAAGTGTGTTGTTGTGTAAAATGTTCTGTATCTATTTTCTCTTGCGAACTTTCTTCCCATTAGCTTCTGTAGGAGTAGGAAAGGTTTTTAAGATTTGTTTTACTGGAAAATCTCACTCTTTCATTTCCATGTTGTATATAATGTTGGAATTTCTAAATTCCTTATTAAGAACCTTAATACACAACCTGAACAGAATTAGTACACCTTCATCTTGAAGCAGTAGGATGAGCCTCTCTTATGGATTACAGTGGTACCTCAGGTTAAGTACTTAATTCGTTCCGGAGGTCCGTTCTTAACCTGAAACTGTTCTTAACCTGAAGCACCACTTTAGCTAATGGGGCCTCCCACTGCTGCCGCGCTGCCGGAGCACGATTTCTGTTCTCATCCTGAAGCAAAGTTCTTAACCCGAGGTACTATTTCTGGGTTAGCGGAGTCTGTAACCTGAAGAGTCTGTAACCTGAAGCGTATGTAACCTGAAGCGTATGTAACCTGAGGTACCACTGTATTAGTCTTTAGAGTTAAACCTGTTAAACAACAGGAAATAAGGCATGAGTCAATGGGCATATCCTGGCCTTAAAAAGATAGCCAGGCCAGTTTTGCTTCAGACAAACTTTTCCCAACCTGTGCCCTCCAGGTGTTGTGCTGACTAGGTATGATGGGAGTTGTAGTCCAGAATATCTAGAGAGCACATGGTTTGGAAAGATGAATTAATGTAGCATAGGCCTCTTGATATATATTTGTTACTAATGATGGCACTATGCAGTCTCCAAGCTCAGAAGCAGAATGAGCAGGTGAGGAGCACAGTGCTAGAGTAGATATACCAGAGGTGGACTCCAGCTCCCATCATCCTTGACCATTGATCATGTTGGCCGGAGCTGATGGGAGTTGTAGTCCAGCAACAACTGGATTGGCATGGGATCCTTGAGATCCTTCGGGGCTCTTTTCAATTTTGTCACAGGTCTCCTCACCTATGTGGCAAAAGTACCTCACTGTCAGCTCGTTCATTACTATTGCATGTGGCAATTAAGAAGATTGTGCCTTGTAAAGTCAAGGGAGGGAAATAAATGCAAGATCTCCCTGGGTTATTCCTTAAATTTTTCCTGCAGCGAAGGAAGGAGGAATGAGCATGCAAGCACACAGTAGGACACCCATTTCCAATCACATGAGCACAATGACTATGCTCTACCTTAGGCTTCCTCAACCTCGGCCCTCCAGACGTTTTTTGGCCTACGTCTCCTATGATCCCTAGCTAGCAGAACCAGTGGTCGGGGATGATGGGAATTGTAGTCTCAAAACATCTGGAGGGCCGAGGTTGAGGAAGCCTGCTCTGCCTCCACTGTTGAAGGCAGCTGCTGTGGAGGGAATGCTGCTGCAGTCAGGTCCTGCATTCAAGCTTCCCAAGCATCTGTGAGAACAGGATGCTAGACTAGATGGGTCATTGGCCTCATCCAGCAGGCTCTTCTTATGTCTTTATGTTCTATTCCGTTTGCGTTCCCTTTAAATATATAGAAATGCACTACAAATTGCTAGGATCCTTTATTGACCTTTATTTTTATTGTTCTTATTCACTAACTGTAATGTTATGTAAAAAGATACAAAAACCAATAAATGGTATACATTTAAAAATTGCAGGAGTGGTTGTAACTGCAAAAGCCCTACACAGTTTAAAAAAGCAAGGGATTCTTTGTGTTTCTGTATAATGATTGTTTTATATGATATCTGATCCAAATTAAATCTAAAGATTCTGATCTTAAGAATGGGGATGGGCAAATGCTGGAGAGATTATGAAGTGTCACAAATGCTTATCAGCAGGAACAAGCAAATAATTGTTTTTCAAAACAGCTAGACAATCCACTGCAAATAATTATAGTTCAAAGGATACTTTTTGATAGATTATATCAGTTCTACTCCCAGGTTTCAACTCCCAGGTCAAATTTTATGGAATGTCTCTGCAGCAGTTATTATAGAGGGAGGGAAATCCAGCACTGTTGATTATCTGTAAGGATTTCTTATGTTTTCCATTAGAATTTCCATTAGAATAACCACTGATAAAATGCCTCTTATATCTAAAACTGAAAATGACACCATTGTTACTCTGTAGCCTTAGCTCCTTTCATCTCTAGATCCTAAAGGTGTGTTTTTTTGTCATTGGAGCCTGAAGCCATTTCTTTGCATTGCTAAGTAAAATGTGTAATCAAATTAACGAACTTTCCTTGCCAAAACCATTGTTTCCAGAACTACTTCTTCTCTGACGATCACTCGTAGCTGAGTAAGATTGTCTTCCATAAACACGGTTTTAACAATGAGTCCATAAGTGACTGTGGAGGCCAATTATGGACCCACACCTCCTTCCACAGTGGGGACATTGGTTTCCGGCTGGGAGTTGATCACAATGTGGATTTGCCAAACGTGCCTTCCTCTTAGCACGTTTTCCCCTTGAGTTATGAGTTCAAGTGTCTTCAAAGTCTATAACATGTTTGGTAAAGGCTGTTCTCCAACTGGAGCGCTCGCAGGCCAATGTTTCCCAGTTGTTGGTGTTTAAAAGAGGTTTAAAGACTGTTTCAAGGCAAATCTTTAAAAATGTAGTATAATTTTTAAAGATTTGCCTTGAAACAGTCTTTAAACCTCTTTTGTTGACCACCAGCATTACGCTTTCCATTTTTAAGTTTGGAATAGAGTAGTTGCTGTGGAAGACGATAATCAGGCATCCGTACAACATGACCAGTCCAACAAAGTTGATGTTGAAGAATCATTGCTTGAACACTGGTGATCTTTGCTTCATCCGGTACACTGAACTGTTAACAATCAGGTGTTAACAAATAGGATCCTTTGTGGGTTTTGTTGGGATTATCTATGAGCATGTCTGCTTATTCAATAATCATAATAGTAGTAATGATAATAACAATAAAGTGATGCATAATAAAGTGATGCAATTCAAAGCATCTCATAATTTAATGAAAGCTGTCTATGTTCTGTACCATTACTTTACCCAATCTATACCAGTCCTGAACCAAGCACAGGTAGGTGATTCAAGAGATTTTTTGTTTGAATGAGAACACAGTTCTGGCATGATGCTCTAGTCTACTTCACTTATAGATTTTTAAAATACCAAAAGCACTTCATATATAGTATATGTCCTTAATTATTACCTCTCTGTGGCAGAGAAGACTGGAATTAAATGTGATTTGATTTCCCAAAGTTTTGTTGTTGGGGGAGAGGAAGGATCTGTGTGGGATGCAGTTTGATATACTCCCAGTTTGTGTGGAGAAAGGAGTTCACCCTTTGATGCACGCCAGTTCAAGGCAGATCCCTAGCATATCAATGTAGATCTTCCCAAACTGCTATTTACCACAGAAGCAATGATGAACCAGCACAATGTGAGTGCATGTTTGTTTCCTCTCTGCAGTTAATATCAGCTATTGGGGGAGCATTTTGTATTTTCAGCATTGGGTGAAAGTGTATCTCCTCACTCTCCTATGCTTACAGTCCTAGTACATTTTTTAAAAAAGCAAAACAAAGCAAAACAAATGAAGTCTTCCTGAACCCCTCCCTTTTCACTTTCTTTGTGCAATGGTACCAATTCTTTGGAAATGCACTTAATGACAACCAGAAGTTTGATTTTGTTCCAAGTGATTATGCAATCTGGTGACTCCCCGTAGCATTCTGCTACTGACTTGTCTGCCACCATATTTTGACCCATCTCCTCTTTGTTGGTTAAGGATGGTAGGCATGGCCAATCTAGGCCCTCCAGAAGTTTTGGGACTACAACTCCCATTGTCCCTAGCTAACAGGACCAGTGGTCAGGGATGATGGGAACTGTAGTCCCAAAACATCTGGAGGGCAAAGTTTGGCCATGCCTGCCCTAAAGCAATGCTCAAAGTAAGGTGGAATGATACTCCACTTTCTCAGATGAACTAAAAACCATCCCACTTCTTTTACATAGATAACTATGCCTCTCCTAATCTGAAACCAACCTATCCCACATGTTTTCTCTTTACACTTTGAGCCCTGCAGCCACTTCCTGTTATGGATCAGAGCCAACACAAATATAAGACAGAAAATCAGGTCCTAGTAATCTTTTCTAATAGCAGTGTGCTCAGAAAATGTTGACTGATGCAACTTCAGGGTGAGAGTTAAGCAAATAAATACTTTTTAAAAAGTCATATCTCAATATAGTGCTAATTTATATGAATAAAGCATTAAGAAGGGTGCAAATGACTGTATAGGCATAAGCAGATAAAACCTGCATATTGGATTTTAAACCAGGACATACCTGGTTTATAATCACGAAACTCAAAAGGGTTTGTCTTAATAGGTGCGGCTGATGCGCAAACAGGTAGGTCAATATGTTTCCTGTAAACAGCTACAGGTTCCACTGCACCTTCTTTTCTGTAATGCCAAACACGTTTTCCTACAGTCAGATTCTATCTGTAATATGGATGCCTGCCTGGAGGTTGTAAAAGGATCTCTGAGGCAACCCAACAAACACATTTCTAAAGATGATTTGAGGTGCTTTCTGATCTGAAGATGTTGAAATGCAAAATGATTTTGGTCTCATGTTCACAGAACTGCAGTTATTCTGGCCTGATATCAATAGAAGTGTATTTTAAAAGAAATTCACTGAATAGCATCTTTGGGGTGATGCTGTGGGTGGATTTGGAAAACTCTTTCTTCTTTTAAATGTGAACAAAATTTCTCTAGCTTGTGGAAGCACTTTTGTACCCACCCCCCGTTCCCCAAATTAACAACGTGCAGTTTATCCATCAGTTTTGTTTATTTAAGTATTTTTAATGCCACCTTTCAGTTCTGTGGCAAAATCCCTTTCAAAGTCTATTCCTCGTCTACATTTTGTTGATCATTTTGGAAACGAAAGGTTATCCTCCTCTTGAATCCTAAACTGAGTATCAGACTTTCTACGGCAACCATTTCTCTCCCTCCTAGTTTTATTCTTATGGGAACTTCAGGAATAACCACCATTGTTTGCAATCAATATGCATTTAACACAGAGTAAAGTAAGGAATGAAAGGCAGGGAGTGATGGGATGATTGTTGCATTGGCAAAGGTCACTGTGGAGCAGGTGTGGGGACCCTTTGCCACTAGGCATACTTTCTGGGGTTGATGGGAATTGTTGTGCAGTAGTATCTGAAGAGCCAAAGGTTCCCAGTACCTGCTCTATAGCAATAGTTCTCAACCTTTTCAGACCAAGGACCCACTTGTAGTCCAGACATGCATCTAAGAATCCATTTTTCAGTTTTACACTATATATTTGTAAGTGAGAGACCCACACCTTAGGTCCGGCCACCTAAATCCACTAGTGGATGCAGATCCACCAGATGAAGACCAATCCTGTTGAGCATAGCTGTCAACTTTCAGATCTGAAAATAATATCAGCAGCCTCGAAAATAAGGGATCAGCAGCCTCACCTGTCCCGGGGACAGTCTACGGGATATCTAACAATCCGGGATAGCAGCGGGAAACGGCACATGAATAAGGGAATTTCCCACCAAAAAAAGGGAAGGTTGACAGCTATGCACTGGAGTCTAGTTGTTTCAGTCTCGAAAAAATAAGTAGTTAACCTGCATCTATAAACTGTTTTAGCTGTCCTATTGTGTAGTGCTAGAGTTACTGCTAGGATCACTTCCTTCCAGTTAAAAGAAATATAAATTCCATAGAGGAAGCTAAATCAACTGTGTAAAAGTTCACCAGGAGTTAGTGCTGGTCTCCATTTCAATGCCAGTGAGCAATTTTGGAACAAGGGAAGTCATAGTAAGAATGTATTGTTGACCTGGAACAAGGGTGGAATTTGGTCTTTCAAATTTCAGCAGCGACCTGTGTGAGGCCAAAATTCAGCACATGCCCCTCCTGCCTTTCCTTCTTTTCTGCTCAATCCACTATGTCATAGTTACAGTGCCCTGCAGCACCCCTAGATTTGGCACCCAGTGCAACCCAAAGTTTCCTGTGAAGAGGGTGTGAGCCCCATGCACCTCCCATTTTAGAATTTCAGCAATACTTCCAGACATGGGCATAGCCAGGATTTTTGTTAGGGGGAGCATAATCGATGTGATTGGTCAGTTAGCAGCTGCCCCTCTGCCCCGCCCCCCGGCTATGCTCATGCTTCCAGAAATATACTGCAGTTGAAACAAAGTTGCTACAAAGCAGTCCAGGTTGTGGATAGACCTGAAATGTTTTCCCCTCAGGCTGCAATCCTTATAGCTCTGGTTTTGTGCATGTTAAGTTTCATGGATCTCAACAGGACTTGCTCCGAAGTGCGTTTGAGCTGCAACTCTTCTTGTACAAACCACATAGCAAGCAGCTGTTTAAGGTCACCGCTGTCAACATGGCAGTGTAAATTTACATTGCTTCAATTCAACAAAAACTTTGCAAAGTCTCGTGGGACCTTTTTACCTCTTGACACAAGCACACAAAACCACCTTCTCAGAAGAGGACCACAATGAATCTGTTATGGTGCCACAAAACATATTTCAGGGATAACCCCAACAAATGCCTTCCTACAGACCCAGACGTCGACCCGCTGCTGCTTTCACCGTTCCCGACCACTGGCTCTGCTGCCGCGGAGCAGCGACTGACGGCAGCCGTCACCCCTAACATCTTTATGTGCGACCCAGGGATTTGCCCCCGCGGAAGGCAGTTCATGAAATGGAAACTTCTCAACCTGCAGGGAGTTTATGCCGCAGCAATACACCACACCTGTTAAACTGGTGAGGGTCTGCAACATTATTTCTGAGCAGGTGGGGCGTGTGTGTGCGCGCGCGCGCTCTACTGCAACGCTGAGGTGGTTTCTCTTCTCAAAGGGACTCAATACAGTCAGAAGCACCCGCCTCTCAAGGCAGCCGCTTATCCGAAGAATTCCGGCTCTGGCCTTTCAAAGGCAAACAGCGCAAGGGAGGCTCGCAGCGAGGACACCAATCAGGGCCGGCGCTTGCCTCGCTCCGCCCTTCTGCTGGCGCCACCTCCCCGCCCGCGGCCACCGCTTGCTTGCTCGCAGGCCGACTTTCTACCAAACCGGTTCTCACCGGCTCCCTCCGCCTTTAGCCTCTTCCTTTTCCCCGCCCTTTCCCACTCCTCCTCCCCCTCCCTTCTCCTCTTCTAAATCCCCGCCCACCGCCACACGCCTGACCGTGGCCGCGCGCGCGCCCTTCCGACGCCTCCGATTGGCCGGGCGCCGCCGCTCGCGGGAGGCGTTTGTGACGCGGCAAAGCTTCCGAGCTCCCCCCCCCTGCTTTTCGTAAAGGCAACGGGTTAGGGGGTTGGAGAGGAACGGGGCGGGGCGTCGCATGACACACGCGCGTGCCGGAGAGCGGGGCGGCGCTTAAAGACAGCTCCGCCCACTCCAGCCTCCCCACTTTTCTGCTTGCCTTGCGCAGAAGAGCGCGCGAGCAGAGGCCCCGCCGCAGCTCCTCCCCGAGCCCCTCCCACGCCCTGCCGCTTTTCCTTTCTGCCGTCAGAGCCGCGTTAGCAACGCCGCCGCCGCCGCTACCAGAAGCACCAGCAGCGAGAGCAAGAGGAGCTCCTCCTCCTCCTCGTGTCCGCGCGCGCGCCCCCCCTCTTCGGTCTCTCCCCCCCTTCTCTCTCTCTCTTTCTCTCCCCCTCCGGCTCCTCCTCCGCCCTGCATGGTCCATCGCCGCCGCCCTGCTCCGGCACCACCACCTCCGCGGCCGCCTCCGCTTCCCTCAGGCTCAGCTCCTCCTGCCCTCGGCGGTGGCGCCCTCAGCACCCAGGCTGTATGATCAGGCTACAGTCTTCAATGAGTAACCATATTCCTGTGAGTAACGGGCGACCCTCTCGCCGCCTCTAATCGCCGTTTTTTCCCTCCCCCCCCCCCTTCTCTCTTTCTCTCCCTCCATGTTCGTTTCTTTGTTCCTTGGGCCCCGACGGCGTTTCCATCAGGCGGGCGGGCATGTCGTGGAAGCGCCCCCCCCTTCCCAGCTGAGGCGCCGTCCTCTCAGGCGAGGCGGCGGCGGCGGCACACAAAGCCTCCATTCTCTTCTAGAAAAGGGAGGAGGACGCCGCTCCTTCAACCTGTTCTTCTTTCTCTGGGCTCCTTTCCCCACGTCGCTGTGAAAGCGGCGGCGGCAGATGGCCGCGTCCTGACTCGACTGGGCCATGGAGGGGAGGCATAGAGTGAGAGAAGAGGGCTTCGACGCCCTTTCGGAAGGAGGCGTCTGGGCGGGAGGCGGCGGCGTCGCCACTGTCTGGAAGGGGTGGGGTGGGGGGAGAAGTAGGAGCCGCGCGGATGGAGGGAGCGAAGCAGCAGCAGCAGCAACAAGCATCTCCTCGATGTTTGCGGGAGGGGGGAGGGCGTCGGTTAGCTTGCAAGCCCCACCGCCATGCTGCATGGGGTGGGGGTTTACATGGCCCTGCCGCGCGCGCCACGTGCCCCCCGCTTCCTTTCAATCCGTGCCCGGCCCATCGGGGGTTGTCTCTGCGGCGTGTCTCTCGACCTTTAAACCCCGTCGCGACGACGTGTCGTTTGCCCGATGCCCCCCTTTTTTTACGCCGGGTGGCGCCGCGCTGCTTTTTTGGGGGGGGGCCACCGGGCCGCGTGTATCCCCTGAAAGCCCCCGCCAGCTGGGAGGCGAAGGATGCAAGCAAGGGAACAGAGCAAGGATTGCCGGTGGCGGGTGGGGGGAGAAACACGAACACACACACGTACGTTGGTGAAATCGCGCGTGTTTAAAATAGGGGAACAAGTGTATTCAATCGCAAACGCCAGCCTCAACAATTCGGATTCCGCCTCCGCTTGTCTTAAAGCGGGTTCAGAAGGGACGCCGCGTGCAGAAAGATTTGGGACAGTTCTTATTGAGTACAGTAGTCATTAGCCGCCTCTTCCCATACTCTGGATGACTGCAGCTCCGTTAGAAAAGGCCAGTCCGCCCTTGGTGCCTACCTCTGCCCAAGAGATGCACCCGATCCTAGGCAGCGCGAATGAAGCACGCCAGGTTCTCCCCCCCCCCACCCGAATTGTATCAATGGGCTTCGCTGTGAGTCGTGACTCCGGGAAAGGAAGCGGGGGCGTTTCTCTCCGCCCCTTGCTGCGTGGCTCGGTTCGTTGAGGTGAGGAAAGGAAACAAGTCGAGACATGTCCCGGCCGCTACCTGGCCACGGCGGGGCTATTGCGCTTCCGAGTGTGACTCACCACTGGGGCGTGCGGGGAGGGGGTGAAGGGAGAGTGGAGAGGACATCTGGCGTGGCTGGGTCAGCGTGGCTTTCCCGTCTCTCTGCTGTCTGCATGCAGATGACGAGCACGCTGCTTCCCGCTCCCGCTGCAGTCACACGCCGGAAGAAGGGGGAACCGCAAAAAAGACGCGGTCGGGGCAAAAAGATTTTTTTGCCAGGTTTCCTGCGCAGTCGGTTGCTAGGGTGGGAAGAGAGCGACAGTCTGGAACACGACCTCGTGTCTGCTTTGCTAGGGAGACCCTGTCACTTGGGCTGAGGAAGCATGTACTTGTGTGTCATGTGAGAAGCATATTGAGTGTCAAGAAAGGTGATGTGGTTTATAGAAGTAATTTCTAAAGTCAATAACCAATAAATTTTTGAATTCCAGTAGTTAAGATGTCCACATTCCTCGATTTTTTTTGAGACTCCATACAAACGCTTTGGCTACTTAAGAAAAATTGTAAAAGCTATAATTGGCTATAGGCAGTGATAATGATATTTTTTCCATGGAACAGGGTGTACCATAATCAATCCAGATTCATTTTGTAAGCAGAAATTAGAACCTGATCAAAATCAGTGGGGATTTGTAAAGACACATTGAACAGTTCTTAAATCTAAAATATCCTTTGAGTCTGGAGGAGTTTCTGCTGCTGGCTGTCTTTTGCTGTAGCCTGAATTTTTAACTGGAGGAGGCAATTATTCATGTATCATGAAATGGCTACCATGCCTGCTCACTGATTCAGGCACCTGCCCCATCCCAATTCCAGAGCTTCCACCTCCTCAGAAGTTCCTTCTGTTATTCCTCCTTCTTGTCATTTGTCACTTTTCCCATTTCATCTACTTCTTGCACCTTCCCACACACTTCTAATCAAGCTACTTTTCTGCAGTTCTCAGGGCAGCATTCTAATCTTGGTTTCTTCCTATGGTTCTAGGCAGTTTCCAATGGCTTTCCAGCCATGTCATGCTCTACAGCTCGCTTGTCCTGATGCTTTCAGTGTGGTTGCTAGTGTAGGATGTGGGTAGGAAACGGGAAGAACCTAAAGTGGCTGTGTTCAATAAATGCATATGCTATTTAGTTTGAAAGACTTTTAGGACTCTTCGCAACATGGCAGAAGCTTTTTTACCTTCAAAAATCTGCACGAAGCCCAAAGTTGTTGTCATTTGTCTAAATAAAATAGCAACTTTAGTTTCAGTAGGACTTGGAGCAGACTTGTTTGTAACAGATTCCCTGTTGCAATAATACTTGGAACATGTAGTTCAGATAGGCAAATACTATGCAGAATAGGCACATATGAAATTACTAATTAAGCCACAATATATTCCTCTGTTTCAGTGACAACTGTTTGTAGTGGTCAGTTTGCTTGTCTCAGAGACAACCACTATTAATTTACAACTGTGGGCTGAAACTATGTAATAAACAGTTCAGATAGTGCAATAACTTTTGATACACAGTGGAGCTTACCTGTGCGACCCTTAGTTCTGACAGTTCCCCAGTCATCCAGATCAGATTAATTTGTCTTGAAAAGAGAGCATCTTGTGCAAAGAGGAATGAACTAGTACTAAGTTTAAAACGTGTTGACTATGATAAGTGAACTCTCAGATTACAGGATAAATAGATAAATTTTGCTGTGGTGTCAAATTTCTATTTTATCTTCATAGCCTTCAATTTCTTCTCTCCTTTTCTTTGTCTTCTATTGCTACAGTGTTCTTTTAAAAGTTGTTCAGTTAGGTTTATGTGCTGTCCTTTTGTCTTAACTGTACATTTAAGAAGTTATTGTATTTAAAAGTGCTGGGTTGTCTCCAGGGCTGTCTTTCCATGAACAGAAGGTTCTGGTGATTTAAATGATTTAACCCTTGCTCTTCTTCAGCACTCCTCACCACCTAAAGCCACACACACACACACACACCACCTCTGGAGTAGATTGGGACAGGAACTCCAGAGGAAAGAGGAGGATCATCAGCAAGAAGCACCACTTTCACCATTGCATTTAAGGGGCAGGAGTTTATGCTGAATCAAAGCCACCAGTGAACAGAAGGACTGTATTGGCTACAATGAGGTTCCTTCTGTGGAGGTTCTCATACTGTTCCAAAGGATCCTCCTACTCTCAAGAGCATATTTGGGGAGTAGGCAAAAAATGCATTGCTCCCACACTTCAGTGTGCAGAACTCTGCCCTGGGGGTCTCTGGATCCCACCATTATCGTTAATTGTTATGTTCAGTATTATATGAACTGGCTGTTTTATATTGCTTACAGTGTGCAATCATAACATTGCCCAGAGAGACATTGTAATGAGCAATAAATAAAATGTGAACAAGAGGCATACACATAGAAGACAGGCATGGATGCCATTTAAAAAACAGCATCTTGGGACCATTCCTTCCTATACCTGAGAATGGGGGAATTCTTCCTGCAGATTTTCTGAACACGATTTTAAACAAATCTTTCTGATTAGGAATCTCCTTTCTTGTTCATTAAGTCTTTAATCTAACTGGTGATCCTAAACATTGCAGGCCAGTGAGCATTTCAGGGTGGGAGAGAATGTCAGTTCTAAGATCATTTCTCAACAGACAAATGCAACAACTTTTGGTGTTTAACAATTGCTGTGATTCCAAGGAGTGTATATGTCTTATCTGAGTCAGTTTGTTCCTTGGAAAAAATATGTAAGTAGCAAGATGTTCAAATTAAAACACAGAAGCAGACTGTACTAGTTCTAGATCCACACCCCATATCAGAACATAAAGTTTTCAAGCACACAGTACGTTAAAGTGTATAAATTTTGCTCTGTGAGTTGAGAATTGCCTGTAGATGGCATTACCAGAGAAGACAAAATTTGATCTCTTTGATTAACTGATTAATATGAGTATCTTAAGTGGAATGATTCCTTCTTTCTGTGTCTCTCTGTATAGTCAAAAGCCAAGAATGTGGTTTGGATGGTGTTAGATGATGGGCAGCTCATGTGCAGATTATTTACTCTTCTGTTGTAGAAATATCTCAGGCTTAACAGTATTTTTAAAAATGTAGTGTCTTTTGTTTCTACGTACAATGCACAGTGTTTGAGAAGTTTCATGATATATGGAAACTTACCATTCTTGAGTTTCATCAAAATAAAGTTGGCATACTGATGAGAATTCAATGCTGCTCTTGGGTTTGTTACTATAACCATGACAACTCAGCTGCCTTGGCCTGAAAAAGAGTTATCTTTAAGAGCATCTGTGGGTGCAGCTGTTTGGGGGCAGCTAAATATTTATTTGGTGTTGGCTGATATTAAATTCTTTATCTGCACTCCCTTCACCCTGCCTCCTTTCAGATAAGCCCTACCTTGTGGCTCAGAACTGACATGGTAGTATTATAGGGTAGTTATTGTTCTGGCAAAAATAAGTAAATGGAGGCATTGGTGTCTTATTACAACTGTTTTATTAAATGGGTGTGTGGGGAAAATAATTACACTTCATGAATAAGATACAGTTTGAAAATAAGCAGTCTAAATCATCCTTCCCCAATACAGTGCCCTACAGATGTGGCTGGAGTATAACTTGCATTGGCTCCTACCAGCATGTTCAGGGATGTTATAGTTCAACAACCTCTTAAGGGCACCAGGTTAAGGAAGCTACTATATATTTGTTGAACAATTTTGATTCATAATTTCAGCTGTGGTAGTATGGTAGAAAATTAGCACAAACCTATCTTGTCCTCATAACGAACTCGAGAGGCATATTTGGCTCAGAGTTTATTGGCTGACTGAAGATTAGCTTTTTAGTAAATTGTGGGTTAGGATCATAGTTGGTTTTGGTTTAAAGTCCATTGTCCACTATCACATTGATTGTAATTGTGTAGAGACTGCAGGATTACCTGCATGATATTACAGCTATGCCACTCTGGTTGAATGTATTCACTAATGCTGTTACATGGCCTTTCCTCAGTAATAATTGCACTGGCCCCGTGTAAACTGTAAAATGGCCATTCCATTTCTTTTCTCCATAGCTCTTTGATTTACCAGCCCTAATTGATTCTCATCTAGTGATTTCAACGTCAAATGCCCCCTGCTTGCCATCCTCTTCCTTGTATCTACAGATCACATCTGGTTTATCATTTTTAATGTTAAATTACCAACAAGCAATGGGTATGTATTCAAACTTTGGCTGAATGAGCCCCTCCCCTAAACTTGCCAGACCTTTGTTCTTACACTTCAGCTGCGGCATTTGGCAGGACTCCTTGTATTTAAACTGAGTTTGCACCCATTCACAGATGGTGAATACGGTATATGCAACAACGTTGCATATGCCATGCGGGTATCCCCCCATTCTCCCCACAAAACAAGGCAGAGAATTTTAAAGTTCTCTGCCTTTCTTACATGAGTCTGGGAGGTTTTTTGCAAGTTCTTGTGTTTTAATTTTTGTGATTTCAACTGAATGGCCTGCAACCATGTAAAGTTTAAATTGTGTATGTTGTGAGTGACCTGTATAGCTTATAATTCTTTAGGTGCATGTGTTAATAGAACTTGCTTAATTTAGTCAAGCTTTAAAACTTCTGTAAAAACTTTCATGAAGCAATCAGATTACCGTATTTTTCCATGTATAACACCTGCCCCCTGTGTATAAGACATCCCCTATTTTTGGGGACTCAAAATTAAGAAAAGGGGGTGGGGGATAGGTTTCCCCCTCTAAAATAATGTTTAAAAAGGGGGTTGTCTTATACACGGGGGTCATCTTCCCCTATTTTCATAAATTTGAGTCCCCAAAAGTAGGGGCTGTGTTATACACTGAAAAATTCAGTAATTCTCCCAGTAATGAACATTGCTTTAGTAAAACTGCTTTCCTCATCTAGAACGAGGAGGCTACTTGGAATTTGCCATTTACTGGCTTAACTGCCAGTGGCCATGAAACCCCCTGAATGGTAACAGTTGTATCATGAACAGTGTTATAATCACACTGAAATTCCTGTAGGTGGCTTGCTTCAAAGCATGAAAGCGTGATTTTGATAAGCCCTTTAAGACCCATAGGCAGGACCCCGAAGAGAGGGTTCTCATTAGTAGATTCACCATCTAGTGCTTTTCTTGCCATTAAATATGTATTATTGAAGTGTCCTCCTTCAGCATCCAAACTCTTGATACAAGCTGCTGATTCGCAACCTAAGTAAATTGAGTTCATTGGCATTTTCCCTCTATTAAGCACTTCATCATTTTAATAACTGGCTTCTGAATTAAGTTCGAGTCAGGTTTAATGCTGGTTTTACTTAGAAAAGTAGGCTGCATGTCACATTCCAGTTTGGATTTTGTTTTGTTTTTAAACATTAGTACCACTCTTACAAATAATATTTCACAGGATGGTCATCCATCCTGTTTCACTCACCTCCTCTCTTCTCTGAAAACTCGGTAAATGCTATACACCAGCTGCCTCCTCCTATGCAAAGGAACTGTAAAGGATTGCTCCTGTCTTAAATAGCCAGTGTAATGCTCACCTGGGGCTACGGTGACCAGAGTTCAGGTCTCTGGTTATCTGTGGGGTTGTGGGTTACCATAGGGCTAAATGGATGACCATACACCTTATTCACAGGATTGTTAATAAATCATAAAACACCACAAATGTTGCCTCCAAGTCATTTAGAATTTGTGTAATGTATACATGTTGTAATAAACAGGGTTTCATTTGGGAGGCCATGTGACAGGCATCTTTACATCTCTACACTCTTTAAGTTTGGAAGGAAAAATTCCTGCACCTTCTGCAGAATGGAAAGTGATCCAGAACAAAGGTCTGTTCTTGATACTAATCACTTGAGTTTGCCACCTCTTGGGAGACAGAGAGAGAGAGCTGTCAGTCTTCCTGAATGCTGTTTTTAAATTAACCTGAGGAATTGCAAGGATGATCAAAATATCTGCAATACAGTAAAGTAGGTTTTCTTATTTTAGAAGAAACAAGTTTGTCTAAATCACACATAGGCAAACCCCAGCCCTCCAGATGTTTGGGACTACAATTCCCATCATCCCTGACCACTGGTCCTGTTAGCTAGGGGTGGTGGTAATTGTAGTCCCAAACATCTGGAGGGCCGTACTTTGCCTATGCCTGGTCTAAATTAAGGACATTCTCAATATTGGTGGTTCATTCCTTAATGTTACCTTTACCCAAGAATAAGCTATTTGTAAAGATACCTGCTCAGTCACTGACGAATGTGCTCTTCTTTTTTTCTCTCTTTGCAGCAGTTCTGTGGTGTTCTTGGTCACACATTTATGGAGTTTCTGAAGGGCAGTGGGGACTACTGCCAGGCACAGCACGGCCTCTATGCAGACAAGTGAACTATAGAAATTGATTACTACTCCACCAAGAAGCCCCCTTAAGAGTGGTTACCAGAATAAGACGTGTTGAGTTGAAATTGGCAGAGCATTTTACAAAGGAGTTCAGACCTGGATGGGGTAGCCTTGCTGCACTGCCTTTCTCTTTGCCTCAGTATTACAGGATTGAAGAATTGCTGCTTCTTGTTTAGGAGGTTCATTTCATTTCCCATTGCTCCCAACTTCATGCTTGTCAGCACGGGAAACTTCAAGTGGCTTTTAGTGGAGTAGACTTCGGTTTCTCCCAATCAATTCTGCTAGGTTTTTTGTTTTTTAAAAAATAGTTTTGGTCTTGTTGGACGTTTTAACTAAATTAACATGGCCCGAATGAACCGCCCAGCTCCTGTGGAAATCACTTACAAGAATATGAGATTCCTTATCACTCACAATCCAACCAATGCAACCTTAAACAAGTTCATAGAGGTAAGGGTTCTTGAGTGGGAGGCTTATATTAATTTTTGTAATGTTGAAAAGTTTGATATAACAGTATTACTGAAATTTGCCTTAGACAGTATTACTGAAATTTGCCTTGACTACCAACATGATGGTCTGTTAAGAGTTAATTTAACCTTATTTCTTTTACACCACCATTCAGTCATTCCCAATACAGATTTCCTTATTGCATAGTAGTTGCATGTTCAAGAATTCCTCAAAACTGCATTTAGGTTTTTGCTTGTGATGACTGCAGGGGGGTGTTCAGCTTTGCTTAGTGTGGTACAATTGCACCATGCTACATGTAGGTGAAGCTCTGAGCTGGTATAGTATAGTGACTAAGAGACTGAGCTGTGAGTCAGTTTTTAGCTCAAACCTCTGCTCTCCCATGAACTCTAGATCACCATAAATATGCCCTACACATTCAAATGTCAGTATTATCTCAGATCTATCTTGCATATGAGGATGGGAGGAACTAGATTACATTACAGGATTATGATAAGGATTACAAACAGATAATGCAAATGAAGCACGTTAAACCATTGGAAGTGTTAAACTAATGTACAGGGCAGAAGAGGGCAACCAGAATGATCAAGTGGATAGAGCTCTACTTTCAGAGGTAATATGTGAATACCACTTGCTGGAAACTTCAAGAGAAGAGAGTGCTCTTGAGCTCAGGTCCAGCTTAAGGGCATCTGGTCGGCCACTGTGAGAACATGATGTTAGACTAGATGGACCTGTGGCCTCATCCAGCAGGTGG
This sequence comes from Podarcis liolepis, assembly GCF_965112155.1. Taxonomy (NCBI): domain Eukaryota; kingdom Metazoa; phylum Chordata; class Lepidosauria; order Squamata; family Lacertidae; genus Podarcis; species Podarcis liolepis. The sequence continues at coordinate 36,330,330 of NC_139557.1, forward strand.
TTCTTCTGTTCTTAAAGATATTCCTGCCCACTTGAATTGCTCTGCTATACTTCAGGTCTTTTTAGATATTTGTTAAGTAGTGCTGCTTGAAGAGGTGAAATGCAGTAATTATAGGTCTTCTGAACAGCCTCTGTATTTGAAATGGTTCACAAAATTGCAATAGTCTGGGCATGAACATCAAAACGGTATCATCAAGATATGTATCACTCTCTCTCCTTAGGAACTTAAGAAGTATGGAGTTACTACAGTAGTAAGAGTATGTGAAGCCACTTATGATACTGCTCCAGTAGAGAAAGAAGGCATTCAGGTTTTGGTGAGTAGCTTATTAAAAAGATAACATTAGCCATAGGATTTTTTAATTTCTATGGTGCAAGTGAGTGAACATGGAGGGGGAAATAATGCAGGTTGTGGTAATCTGGCCTTCAGATTTCTATGGATGTTTTAAAGCGAGAGAAGAAACGCAAATCAGGCAGTGATTTGCTAACTGTAATACAAATTAAGAAGTACTATTCTAGAATATGTGGAAGTTTAGGTAAGAAATTATTCACTTCATGCATTCCAGGATTGGCCCTTTGATGACGGAGCACCACCATCTATCCAGATTGTTGATGATTGGCTAAACCTCCTAAAAGTTAAATTCCGCGAAGAGCCTGGTTGTTGCATTGCTGTACACTGTGTTGCTGGTCTTGGAAGGTAAACAGAACTCCAAATGGCTATCTGCTCTGACTTCTCTACCAAACACCGATTCCATTAGCTAGTCTTACCGAGTTGGGGAATGGCTTGTAGCAAGTTACAGCTGTATGTGTATTATTGTCTTTTCAAATCAATGAAGCTTTGACTAATGAGAGTTTGCAGCCCATATATCTAGTGAATTAGCTCTTGAACAGAGTATTAACAGGGAACCTGTACATTTGCACTAATCTGAGCAAGGAGATCAGTATTTGTAACAATGAATGGCAGCTTTTGTGTTCCTCAAGCGCCAGTTTATGATGTTGGGTAATATGATACAGTTGGCATATGCAATTAATAAAATTCACTATATCCATCAGATTTTTGCAGCGCCAAAGTATAAGTGTACTATGAAATAGTTGTTTGGGTCTACAAAATGGGAGAAAATGACTATTGGGAAACATTCTGCAACGTGTGTTCTTTCCCCTCCACCAGAGCACCTGTATTAGTTGCCCTTGCACTCATTGAATGTGGAATGAAGTATGAGGATGCAGTGCAGTTCATAAGACAGTAAGTATTAAGTATCTGCCTTGTACATACCTGCCAATGACAGTTAGGAAAATCTTGAATTCCATACTTCAAAAAGTGTTGCTTTTTGTTGCTAGGACCACATGCAGCACAAGGCCTAAACATCTGGCTAATTTTAATACTTCTTTAGCCCCTCTTCCACTGTATGAATGCTGTGTCCATGCGAATCGGCCAGTGCCAGGAGAGATTTTAAGTCCTAGTCTAATAGTGGATTGTACAAGAGAAGGCAAAAAGAAGAAATGCGAAGGCTGAAGCTACAGTAGAAGTGGAATTGTAGGTGTGATTTGTACATCTGTATGTATCTCTATAACAAATTAGTGAACAGCTGAAAAAAACAGTAAAACGAAGCCATTAAAGGCAAGAGAAGTTAACATAAATAACAAAACAGAACTCTACACACACACCCCATTTAAAAATAGTTCAAAGAGTCTCAGATTACCTAAATTATTTTTAAAGCCTGAGTGAAGTATTTATCTGGTGCCACAGAAGATTGCAAAAATGGCAACTTGGCATGCCTCCTTGGAAAGGCTATTCCATAACTGGGTACTACGGAAAGACTCTCTCCCTGGCAGTTGCTTGGCTCACTTCATTCAGCAAGCGCAGGTCCTTGGAAAAGCATTTTTAAAGTTCAGGTGTATGATAGAAGGCAGGCTTTCAGTACAAAGTGAAAACTTGTTTTTACAATGAGGGTGGGGATTCTGTTCTTGCTAAAACTTCTAAAGAAACAAAACCTATCTTAAGCATATGATACTTGGTCACAAGTGAAGTAGTGTTACTTTCAGCACTCATAATTAACATGTTCAATATTTGAATGTTTTGTAGGAAGCGCCGTGGAGCCTTTAACAGCAAGCAGCTTCTCTACTTGGAGAAATATCGTCCGAAAATGCGACTGCGTTTTAAAGATTCAAATGGTCACCGTAACAACTGTTGTATTCAGTAAAAACCAAGCTGCCTATGTTTCTGGCTTTGGAAGTAGAAGATGAAATCTATAATTGGGCAGGTTACATGAAAAACTACATGTATGTCTTAAACCAAGTTACATGAAGCTTCTATAGGTGTAGGCCACAATGTTGGCAGGAGAGCAACTTCGTTTAGATTATGGTGATTATGATCTTTTTTAGAACATGAAATATACTTGGCCTTTCAAAATGTCTTATTAGTAATTTGTATCATTAAACTATCCTTAATCATGCATTTCAGGGTTTTTTTTTTCCATCGCAGTCCCAGTAGTCAAATCTACCATGACATGTGTAGAGATTAGGTGCCAAAAGCCCAGCGCACTATTTCTGTATACCACAGTGTAGTTCTTAGTAACTACATCTATCTGGACCATTGCCCTATTAGCAGCTGTCTTCTGTTTTGTGGATAGGGCTTCATAGAATAATCTGCCTATTCACTATATTTTCTCTCTCACAATCACACTAGAATGAGTATCAGGATTTGCACACGATTAACTGTCAATTACTTCTGGTACCCTAGACTTTTGTCATTTAACCCTCTTCATTCACCTACATTCTCTGGTTAACTCATAGAAAATAATCCTTCACGCTGTACAGAAGCACACAAGTCTTTAATGTCTCCAGACAAAAAAGCCTTACAGTTAAATAAATATTGGCACTAAATGTGCAACTTAGCAGAGGGCCTGTGAAAGGATGAGAGGGGACAAATAAATATTTCTAGTAAAATGTTGCCTTTTGTCTTGTGCAGGAAGTATAGAATATGCCCTTTACTTTAGTAAATAATTTTTTAATGTAGAAATGCTTTATTGTAGCTGAACACTCTTAATCATACATTTCTGAAGATCTTGTAATTTCTTTTATTGTACTTCTTGAAAGTTGTTTACCAACTATTGCTTTGTTAGAAGTGATTTTGTTTTGTTTTTTCTTGAGTTTCTGCCATGAATTTGGCAGACCTCTGTAATATTTTGTATGCCTTTTGACCTGCGTAACTTAATATTTGGATACTTGATAATTTGTTATGTAATTGATAAAATGGTGGTGTGTATTAATGTTAAACCATATATTTATACTGTTTTGGGAATGTGTGGTTATAGTACTGTGGGAGAAATAATTTGCCAGTGTTCACCAGCTTGTAAAATCTAGTGTGAGAGCTCATCTAAATAAACTCAAAACTGCATTGCAGTGTACCCGGAATTTTCTCTTTGGGGCAAGGGAGGGTAGGGAAGCGCTCTGATTTACAGCTTCGATGAATATATTTGAAGTGGAAATCACAGTTCAAGAAGCATATTAATTTCCCTGTGGTAAATACATGTTGGATTCTCTCTCTCTCTCTCTCTCTCTCTCTCTCTCTCTCTCTGTGTGTGTGTGTGTGTGTGTGTGTGTGTGGTGTAACTGAATTTGTTCTTGGTAACATGGAAGCATTAAGTGTTTTTCAGTAAACTTGTTATATTTGTAACATAAAATGGGATTATTATTAATAATTTATATTGTTCTGCAAAGCAACACTGTATTTTAAAAAACCAGTAATTTAACTGTATGTGGTACACACCATTCTCCAGAGCTCGCTGCTTGGATCATGAACGTGCAAGTAACATTTTACCATCTATTTCAGTATATCCACAGTATTTCTCCCAAGACACACAAGGCAGCAACACTATTTTATTGGGACAAATGCATTGGAAGCATCTTAATATACTAGATACTTTGAGCAAGTTCTTTAGCGACATGTTGAATCTAAGGACCAAACATCCTTAGGAAACCCACCAGTTCTGTGTGTAATTCAAAGTTTTGACTTTGGCATAGAGAAAGTCCTACATTAACTGAGTCCCAAATACTTAAAAGATTGCCGCTTCTTATAGAGACAAGTTTGAGAGTTAAGAACTGCAGAGGAGGTCTTGTTAGCAATTGCACGACCCTTGAAGGTCTCCCATCCTTAGGAAGTCTCTACCTTTAGATATGTGACTTGTGCAAACTCGGGATGGGGGGAGTGTTCCTTAGAAACATACACAATCCTTTGGGAATGTTTCAATGATTATTTACCCAGCTGCTGGTGACAGTGGTGACGATGGAATGATTGAAGCGATTTATGTTTTATTGTACAATAAATGGACCTGGCAAAGGGCAGGCAATGCACTTTATGGATGAACAAAGGCAAAAAAAACCTGGCCCTGTAGAAGAGGAAGCTATGAGGGCACTGCTTACCAGCAGAGGCACAGCAAAGGAGGCAGCTGAGCCATGTGGTGTGCTGGGTTGATTATATGCCTGTAGTGGCCAAAAGCCAGTGATTGTAGTTTTGCAGTACCTACCTATGCCCAACCATGTGCTCAGATAGCAAGGGGGAGAAGAGGAAGATGACTGACCAAACCCAAAGAGTGCTGACTTATGGTTTCTCCTCATCCTGGAAAAAAGTGACAAGTGGGGTGCCACAGGGTTCTGCCCTTGTTCTACGTCTTTACAGATGACTTAGATGAAGGAAGTGCAGGGATGCTCATCAAATTTTCAGATGGCACCAAACTGAGCGGAATAGCTAATGCCACAGAAGATAGACTCAGGATTCAGTATGACCATAACAGATTGGAGAACTTGGCCAGAACTAACAAAATGACAAATGTAAGGTTCTGCACTTAGGCAGAAATATTCAGCTGCCCAAATATAAGATGGGGGACGCCAGTAGTGCGTGTGAAAAGGATCTAGGCGTCTTAGTAGGCTACAAGGTTAACATCAGTCAACAGTATGATGCAGCAGAAAAAGCAGCTGTGGTATTCTAAGCTGCATCAGCAGAAAGATTGTGACCCAATGAAGAATTGAGAGACCTGCTCTATTCTGCTTTGGTCAGACCCCACCTGGAGTATTGTGCTCAGTTCTGGATGCCACAATTAGAGGAGGATATTGACAAGCTAGAATGTCTACAGAGGAGGGTCTGGAAACTAAGCATTATGAGGAACAGTTGAAGGAACTGGGTACATTTAGTCTGGACAATAGGAGACTGAGGAGATGCAATAGCCATCTTCAAATATCTAAATGGCTGTCACATGCATTCTATGCAATTCAAATTGTAATGCAATAAAATATATAAGAAAAAAGTTATAAAATACAATTAAAAACCATACGGCATCTAGCACAGTACATTACAATTGCCCCTGAAAGACCAGATGCGCAGCCTGTGAGTCATTTGGGACTCTCAGCTGTCCATGGAGACACAGGTCAATTCGGTGTCCAGGGCAGCTGTCTACCAGCTCCATCTGGTATGCAGGCTGAGACCCTACCTGTCTGCAGACTGCCTCACTGGAGTGGTGCATGCCCTGGTTATCTCCCACATGGACTACTGCAATGCACTCTTATGTGGTGCTACCTTTGAAGGTGACTCAGAAACTACAACTATTCCAGAATGCGGCAGCTAGACAGGTGACTGGGCACTGGGACTATATAACACCGGTCCTAAAGGATCTTCACTGGCTCCTAGTACATTTCTGAGCACAATTCAAAGTGTTGGTGCTCACCTTTAAAGCCCTAAATGGTGTCGGTCTGGTATACCTGAAGGAACGTCTCTACCCCCATTGCTCAGCCCAGACACTGGTCCTCAGAAGCAGTCCTCAGGTTGCGGAAATCTCAGGATCCGACTGGACTTCCGTAACGGATCCTGTCTGCAACCGGAGGTACCACTGTATTTTCTTTTTGGTTGTATGCTTTTTGATGTATTTTATTTATTGTGTATGACTACTTTTGTTATGTTTGTAATTATGTAATTTTTTCAGCATGGTTTGAACTATGGAAGGGCGGCCTACAATTAAACTTATACAGTGGTACCTCTGGATGCTATTGGGATCTGTTCCAGAGTCCCGTTCGCATCCAGAAGTGAACGCAACCTGCACCTGCGGGTTGCGATTCGCCGCTTCTGCACATGTATGTGTCCTCATTTTGACCGTCTGCGCATGTGTGGGTGGCGAAACACTCCTCCTTTACTTCTGGGTCACCACAGCACGCAACCCAAAAATAATTATCCGGAAGCTACTTCAACCCGAGGTATGACTGTATATGTATGACTTATGTATGTATTCAAAACAGTAAAAAAGTATATCATTTGTGGGGATTGCCATGTTAATGGACAAAGTACTAACAGAGCACACAGTGAAGTCCTTCAACTGTGAACATTTCTCCAATTTGTATCTTGTGATAAGGAAACAACGACTGTATTCTGAGATACTGGGGCTTTTAAAGAGGCACAGTACAGAAGCCAGACTGTTGCATTCTCCTTACTGGGGAAATCCTGAGTAAATCTGTTGCAAATATTTCCAGCTTGGTCCTTATTTGGTAACATGCACAAATGATTTTTCCTGCTATGTCCTGAGCTCAATTTTGTATTAGAAAGTTCCTGTTGAAGGCTGTCCCTTGATCCTCAAATTCTTAATCTGGCAGTGGAAGTTAGTCCTAGAACTGGCATCATAATTTAGGATGCAATCCTATACATGTTTACTTTGCAGCAAACCCCACTGGAAACAATGGAACTCACTTTATAGAAAATATGCAAAGAATTGTGTTAAAACTGTTTCTCTCATGTGCAATTTCAACCCCTGCTCTTCTTACTAATGTGGATATATATCTTTAAGAGAACACAGCTACTGGAATAATCACAGAAACAAGGACACAAACTACATCAATCACTATCGAATTGTTTGTTTACTGAAATGTATAGTTGAAGGCCTATGCTTGCTTACTTGGGATCAATGTCTGACTAAACTGCAAGACTGAGTTGTATGAATTCTTGTGGACTTTACTTACTGACAAATAGTAAGTGTCCCAACAGTATGTTGCTTGTGGTTATTCATTTCTTATAGAATGCATTGACTTGAACAAACGATGGATATAAATGAGAATCCATCTTTACAATAAAGTTTTGCTCCTCCACTTTACCCTCACTGTCATGTATATATGGAAAGGCCCTCACTGGTTTACAGCTTCACAAATGTATGTGTTTGCTCAAATTCTAACCCTTCACGAATGTAGAGATTATTGCGGGGGGGGGTCTGTCCCCCTCAAACTAATATAACAAAGACATAAATATCACCATAAAACAGTATCAGAAGAAAGAGTAGAAAACCTACAATTCTCAGTCTCTATGCATCTTTGCCACCCACAAAACAAAGCCTCTGTAACTATTTGCTGAACAGATGTAAAAGTTTCTTTTTTGGATGTTACAGACGTTCCCCATGTGACACCATTACATCAGAAGCTATTTTTTCATGGGGGAATAATTCCTAGAAGACTCAGGCACTAGTACACAATCAGCCAATGAATTTGCCCACAAATTGGTAAAACTGCTCCTGGATTAGTTTTTTGGGGGCCACAGCCCACTTTGTCAGATGCTCTGGTCCACAAAGGCCTTATGCCACGTGTTAAGTCTTTTAGGTATCATGAAGCTTTGTGCGGCAAAATACACACCTCTCTGAAATTTGTTTTTGGATCACAGCACTTGACTACATGATGGAATGTAGCTGTATTGTAAAATTAAGTCCATGCAAATAGAAAACTAGATACTAGGGAGATCATAGGTATTAGGTTAGCTGTCTGTCTGATATGTTATCTTTGTACTTGAATTGATTTTTTTCCTTTTCCATGCACTCAGTTATGCAGTGCAGCAGCAATTTTATCATCTCACCCAGATGTGTGTGTTTTGTTGTTAAGTAGGCCTCAGAGGAATTTACTTCTGAGTAAACATGTTTTGAATTGCACCATTAGTAACAGCAGTCCCCACAGGCCTCTGGGATTTAGGGAGAGCTAAGCGTGTGACTTTCTGTGTACTATTTGAGCCTTAGCACATCTAAGCTATTGTTAATTTTTTTATATCCAATTTTTTTAAAAAATAATAATCCTGCACTTCAGCAAGCACCTTCAAATTATGTGATAGGCCATTTTAAAGCTAGCAGCACAGAGAGAAGTACAGCTGTGCCCCTATTTCGATGGTTATAACATTCTCTTTCAAACATATTTATTTAAAATACATAAAATGAGGGGGGTGGGGGTGGAGGCGGCACACAAATGAATTTCCTTAGGAGACCTTTTGCGTACACAAGCTCCATGTCATAGCGAAAGGCTCTTCAGGCTGCCACTCCGCAGGCGTTTGCCGGGAAGCAAATACCGTACCATTGAGCTCAGTAGGGTTTACTTCCGAGTAAAACGTGCGTTAGGTGGTGCACCGTAAACGTTAAGAAAAGTGAAACCCGGGGGAGAGGGTCGCACGAGAGGAAGATATTATTCAGCAACAGCAGTCAGCAGCACAGGTCTGTACGCAAGAGGAGAAGAAGAAACAAAACAAATTAACCGTCCCACGCTCAGAAAACTCGAAATACGTTTATTTATTACGGGAGATGGAAGGCAAGCGTCAAAGCGCACGCGCAAAGCCACGCGCAGGGTAAAACAGCGCCGTCACGTGACCTCGGCCTCCGGCTCTCACTACCCGACGCTTTCAAGTGAGGCACGCGGGGCCTCCAGCGTCGGCACGCGGCCAGCCGGCCCACGAGCGGGAGAGACCACCTGCTGGACAGGAGTAGGGGGGGGGAGTCGTACTGTATTTCTTTCCCCCTTTAGCCAGCCGAAGCAGTCCCGTCCGTCCGTTCTTGTCTCCGCCCACTTCCAACTCCCACCCCCTCCGCGTGCCCTTTCCACTTCCGCACAGCAGCCAGCCAGCCTTCCTTCCTTCCCTCCTCCTCCTCCTCCTCCCCCCCTCATCCCTCCTCCCCGGCCTGGGGCTGCGGAGCAAGAAAAGAGACGTAAGAGAAGGGAGGGGGAGGGGAGAAAAAGGAGCGCGGGGGGGGGAGAGGGGAAAAAAAGCCCAGTAGCCGGCCAAGAGAGGGAGCGCGTGCCCCTAGCCGAGGCAGGTAAATATAATCTCTGGGCGGCGGCGTTAGGAGGGGAGTTCGGGAGCGCGGCCTAGTTGGGAAGCTTCGCGCGGCGGGGGCTGAGGGTGGGGGTTACTATTCGTAGTGAACGGATCCAGTCTCGCGCAGTGCAGTACTAACCCCCCCCCCGCCACGAACGAGTCTCCGCCCGAACCCCCCGTCATCCGGGTCCTCGTAGCCTCCTCTGTTTTAACCACCGCCTCCCCCCCCTCCACGCCGGGGGCTCCTGACCCCGCCCCCTTCCTCGTGTGCCCCGTGTCAGGCTTCCCCCAGGAGCAAGGGCCCCTCGTGCTCCCCGTGGAGGGCCTGTGGCACAGCTTCCCCATCCCTTTCCCTTCTGTTCCGAATACCACTTCGCTGCTCCCTTTGGGGACTGCTAATTCATCCCGATTTTCCCCTGGCCCCCCACCAACCCCAGTTTAACAGTGTTAGCTAGCCATTTTTTAAGCCATGGTGGTTTACTCAGCAGTAAGGCCAAGCGAGTCCAATGAGACTTCCTCCTTGGTAAGTGTTTTAGGATTTCGGCCTTTTTTTTTTAGTGTAGAATTGTTTATTAAAGTATCTGTTAAACTGCCTTTCATTAGTTAGCTATATTGTGCTTGGGGGTTGAGGGAGAAGGGGTGGTGGTTCCTAGTGGTCATGCAAGCATAAGACCCAGTCATAATAGCTTTAAAATGCAGCATGGCAGATCAGACAACTAAAATGCTGTCACACAGAAAAGTGCTGTAAGTCAGAAGAAGTAAGCCCCCTTGAGCTCCATAGAACTTAACTCTCATGTGTATAGTAGGGATGGAGAAGCTGTGCTTCCTTGGATGTTGTTTGTCTCCAGCTCCCGTTGGCCTTAGCAAACATGTTCAGATGTCCAGGCCAGGGATGAAGAGAATTGTAGTGTAGTAGCATTTGGAGGGACACAGATTCTCCAAATCTGGTGTATCTCCATCTCTGTGTCCACCTTGCAGATTTCATTCCTCTGGTGATGGTTATTTATCAACATGCTTGTGCAGTGTGTGTGTGTTGGTCCAGAATAACTACTGTTCTTCAGGGCCACTTGGACTTGTATTATCATACTTTACACCTAAGCATGCATTGAAAAGGTAGAGAAAATAAGGGTTGGTGAATAACTAATTGGCAACAAATGTTTTTGCGTATACACCCTTACCTTTGCCTTGCGCCAAAACACTCTGCACATTCCCAAGTGTTCAGAGTGTTCAGCCAGTAGTATCATCTGACTTTTTATTACGTTACTCAAGCCTGTCTTCACCCTCCCACTCACACTGATCAGCTGCTCATATGCTTGTTCCTGGTGGTTTTTGAATTTGCTACAGTAGTGTGGTCTATAAGTTGATGTCTTTTTCTTAATCATTTGCAGATTAGCTTCTCTAACAAACCTTGAATGTTTTCACTGATATTTCTTACTGATTGCATCCTAAGCATTTCTGGCCTTTCAACTTGAAATGTGCATATTTAGAACCTTCTCAAGAATGATTAGATTTTTATACTTTTAAAGTGTAAGTTTGAGAATTGCTCAGCCACTTAAAAATCTTTCACCAAATGTAAGATACGCTTTTATAGTATAACATTTTTATTTATTATTTATTTTATTTATTTAACTTTATTTATACCCCACCCTCCCTGGCCAAGACCGGGCTCAGGGCGGCTAACATCAGGTATAAAAACAATTGATTAAAATACAACTTAAAAACAAGATTAAAATACTACTTAAAATGCACTTAAATTCACTTAAAATGAAGCCTCATTTCAGTGGAAGCCCAGATCAAAAACTGTTTGGGGGGAGAAAACGTCAAATCTTCACCAAGGCCAACTATCCAGACAGGTCCTACGTGGGCCAGAAAAGCCAGGGAAGTCCCCAAATAGGGATTCCATCACAGAAGGAAAAGGAAAGAGGGGGAGGGAATCAGGCTGGTTCCAAGCCAAAGGCCAGGTCGAACAACTCTGTCTTACAGGCAAGAAAGCAGATCCCGCAGGGCCCTGGTCTCATGAGACAGAGCGATCCACCAGGCGTAGCCAGTGTTGAAAAGGCCCTGGCCCTGCTTGAGGCTAATCTGACTTCTTTCAGTTTTTCAGACTTGCTTTACAATAACTTTTAGCACTTGTTCATGGTGTAGTTCTTAATTGATATATTATGTGTTTTAATGTTGCTGGTTTATGGTTACTTTAAGAGCAAGGTTTTTAGGGATGCCTAAAACATACTCTGATCCATCTAATAATAATTGGTTTGGTTGCAGCCCCCTGCCCCTTAACTTTCCATCTTGTTCCTCATCAACTTCCTCTGTGATCAAATGCTACAGATAATTTGTTATTATGCAGTTGTAGCTATCACATGTTCAGGTCTTAAACAGCCCAGACCAGTTGTGTTTATTGAGGAGCCCTACTGATTTTGGGGGGGGGGATCTACAGAAGCCGTAGTTCCACGTTGTAAATGGTAATTTTATGTCTTGTGTGATCTGTGGCCAGAAGGGGAAACTTCTCAAGAATTAAAGCACAAGGATGAAGTAATTATAGTTGGGTATGAGAAATGTTACTGCTGCACATTTTGCTGAGTGCATCCATAGCACTTGTGGTGTTTTGTGATATCTCAGTAGCCAGTAGGTGTGTTAGATATATATACAACAGTCTCTGTGCATTGGTTGCTTATTCTGTAGTGTGTATAATGGACTAAGATGGAGAAAGTACTTTGATTCAGGAAAAAAAAAAGTTTTGGAAAGTGTTGTCACAATATAGCCATGCCACTGAAATTATGTACAAAATAAGCAACAGAAAGGGATGCAGGTCATGGCAGTTAAATTCATCTGAAATATTAATTGTATTAATTTACAGATAATTTTCAGGTTGACTTTAACTGCCGTTTCCTTTTAAACTACTTTGGCTTGTAAATAAAGTAAGGAATTCTTACTGTTCTTGGTACCACTACTGTGTTACCTGTTTCACTTCCGTTGCATCTCTCTACCCCAGCCATAACAACTTGTTCCTGTTTTCCCCTGTACTGTTCAGTGCTGTGACCTTGCATGTTTTCATGTGGAGCACCCTTCTCACTGTAGAACTTCAAAGATTTCTCCCCTCCTGCCCCAACATACACATTTTAGAGTAGATGAAGAGTGCTCTTTTGGACTGTATCATCTGTATGCCAAATCGATGCCCTAAGGGTTTGAAGAGAGGTCTTTAGTAGCTGCTTTGCAGTCTTGGAATTCATTTCCCTTAGAGTTACATTGTGGTTCAAGTCTCAGTGTTTCTTGGATACACTATCAGATTAGATAAGGTTCAAGCATATGTTCTTTTTACATTACTTCTAAAAACATGGTTATTTTATTCTGATGGGTTCACGGTGTCATACTTTCAAATCACCAATGTGTGTTGAGAACTAGATAATGAATGAGATAGAAATTGATTGAAATAAATGAAAATGTGCACTACCCCAGTCTTTAAAAACTGCATACTAGTTGGCATGCTTTTAGGCATTTTGAGATGAAAACAGTTCGTTCTGTGTTTGGAAGAAGTATCCTGGTTGTATGACACATTTGTCTGGGCTAGCTTGGAAGAGGACAAAATGAAACTGCACACCTGACTGAATTGTTCTAGCCATAGATCCTTGTATGGCTTTTGATTTCCTGCTAGATTATGTTGATGACTGATGAAGTGTTTCATATGATCACCGTTGCTTCTTTAAGCCTTTCAGGAAGGCATGCCAAACTTGGTGGCCCTATATTACAGCCTGCTGGAAGGCTTATAAACATGTTGTTTTTTGCACCCCTAAGCATCATAGGTGGATATACCATAGTTGGGACATAGCTCCTTAAAGGTTGTTCTCATTAGGTGGATTACCCTCAGTTTTTGGAAATGTAGACAATTCAGTTGTGCATGAGCAATGGACAAAGCATGAATTCTTTACATAGAAATTCAATTTATTTCTCTGGTACTTACTTCAAGTAAGTGTGCTAAGGATCAAAGGAAACTGCCCCATATGAAAGAGCCTGACTTACTTTGGTTGAGGTTACTGAAATTTCAGCTATAGTTGCAGTGTGTTTATGTGTGTGCTTTTTTAAAAGGGAAGTGGCAGAGCAATCTAGTATTGTTTTAAAGTACAACTGAACAAGTGAAGAAACTTTAGCTTGGAAGTGTTGTTTCCTTAATTTTGGAAATTAAACTTGTTGACTTGAAATACATTGTGATACAACATTGATAATATTCTGTATTATCTGCATAGGCAAATCTTACTCATAGTGCAGTCCTCCACAAATCATGGGTACTGACTGAAGTTATGAAAATGTGACCTACTACTTGTGGTTTCGCTTAAGCACCTGTTGAGTGAAATTGTCTGGGGTTTGGAAGGCACAAGACACCTTTAGTGAGATTGAAATTAATATGACATTCAAATTCCACTTTGGAATCTGTAAAGGTGGATTTTGAAATCAGATATTGGCTTAAATATTTTGAGTCACACTCGTGGGTGGGTTCTTGTTTAATGTTCACAATTCATCCTTGACATTTTGAAATGTATTTTTAATCCTTAGACACTCTAATCAAAGAGAAGGCAACATCTTTTTTTTAAGCAATTGAGAATTAACTGAGGCATAAGTACCGTATTTTTTGCTCTATAACACGCACCCGACCATAACACGCACGTAGTTTTCAGAGGAGGAAAATCCGTAGGCATTTCCTCCATAACACGCACAGACATTTCCCCTTACTTTCTAGGAGGAAAAAAGTGAGTGTTATGGTGCAAAAAATATGGTATATTCATCACTGCAGTTCCATTTCTGTTGTGTTCTGGCTCTGTCCTGGCATCTAGAGATTGTGGGTAGTGGATTGTGGTTGCAATTGGACCCATGCCAGTCACAAAATGTGCCTGGCCCCTTGCTAATTTTGAACACTGGAGATAGGCCTTTGGTCTGATTCAGCAGTACTATTCTTGTGTTCTTAAGGCACTTAAAAACAGCGGAAATTATCTAGAATTGTGATTTCCTGAGGATTGTTGAGAGATAGCTTCTTCATATGAGCTTGGGCTGCTTGGGTCTCCTCCAATAGTGGGTCTATAACTTGCAAATGGTACCTTGAAGATTATGGAACTCATAAGGCTTTTTGCATATCTTTTAGAATCTCCTGGACTGATGTCTGCAGATGATCTGGGACACCTAACTAGTGTTAAATTGAGTGGAGAATAATATTTTTGTTTTTCATTCTCTGTAATATTCCTTGCATTGATAGCAGTTGCAATGCACAATATGTAGTGCACAGTATAAAAAAATGTAGGGACCGGTCACTCTTTGAGTTTGGAAGATTGCTTTGATATTTTACCAACTAGAAGTTATCATTCCTCCTAGGAGTTAGCCATGAATGTTGAGTGATGGATACTGGTGGCAGAGAGCGCATAAGGGAAATGGGGTGTCTTTTGCTAAAGACTCCCATTTGCAGACATCAGCTAACTACACAGAATGCTTCTATTTGAAAAATGACCCAGCTTCTACAGAGACAAGAGCTGATATAAGACAGATACAAAGCTGCTGCTTAGAGCATTCAGAGACTTCTAGATTTTTACAGTGATGCATTGTTTCAGATAAGAGTCCTTTACAGGTGATGCCTTGTGGATGTAGCCCTTTAAATAGGCAAGATGAAGTAACCAATGCTGGTTCCAAAGTTGTAAATGTCTTGTGAACAGAAACAGCTTCCTAACGCCCTTATAATAGGAAACAACAGTGTACCTTGTGGTATATCATAATTACTGCCAAGGGTTTTTGTGGCAGACCTCAAGCACAACAAACTCTCATTAAACTTGAATTGAATCTTGACAGTTGGTGGCTTCAGTCAAGCAGTTCTATGACAATGCAGTTAGTGTTATGACTTCTGCATAATCAAATTGAAAAGCAACAATTACCTGAAGTAATCACATTTACCTAATTAGAAAATGGCATTCTTTCAGTAGGCAACGCTTTAGAAGCTTTGCCAAAAGTGTGGTGGCCATGATGCTTTTGAGTCTTTCAGCTAAATTAGTTTGCAGAGATTCTAAAAACTTTCCCAACAATTGAAGGTTTGACTGTTGAAATTGAAGCTTATAAGGGGAAGTTCATCCATCCCCTGTATATTTCCATAGCATTTACTGTTTTCTGCATGCAGACATAAAACTCTGCTAAAATTCAGCTCTCTTTAGACTTGTTGCAGTTGCCTATCATAACTGTAAATGGTAGAGTTTTATATGCTCTTCATATTAAAAGGGTCTTTTGAATTGAGGCTGGTTTTAATGCAACAACTTATGTCTGGAGAGATATGTTAGTCTGTGCTGATACTGTTTTATCTTGGATAAGAGCTTCATAAAAATTACTCTTAACTTTTATAATAAGGCTTAATATTATTTTTCATCTATTAAATTGAATTAATATAGGAATACATATCTTGACTTGTTTTGGATTGAAAGATGGCTGTCACATTATGTTGGCAGATCTTGACATATCTGAGATACTGATTCTCCCATCAGATTACAGTTTTTCAGAGTTAATATACAACTTAATCAACTTCAGTGGGGATTTAAAAAGATTAGCTGTCTATTTGACAAGATGATCAAATAAGAATCATCCATATTTGAATGCTTTACTTTTTAATGTAAACCTAGGGCTGATGTACACTTCTGGTGGCAAATATGGGTCTGCAAAGCTTGACATCCTTGCAGTTAGATAGGGGTGGGCTTTCAGTTTCTAGGGGAATAGAAGCAGGTGGGTGTGAGGTACTTAATTCTTCCCTCGCTGCTTTTGCTCACATCACAATTCTTTTCTCCACTGTTTTTTCTCATTTTATGTGGGAGACCCCATGCCTGGGAAACTTTACTGAGAGAAAAAGAGGTGCAGGAGGGGGTTTCAGGGGGAAAGCAGTGGACAAGGGTGTGTTCTGAGACCCTTTACAATTATTTTACTTCAGGCTTCTCAAAAAAAGTTTGCAAAGTTAGCAAGTGGGGAGAAACTACAGTGCTTTTGTTCTGTAAAAATGGCCCCCTCCGTGGCTCGGGTTACCATGTGTGCATTTGACCCATATATAAAGTTTACCAAACCTAAAATTAAATTGCTAAGTTTTTTGTTGTTGAAAATTATTTTAAATAAAGCAAATACAATTTTTTAATAAAAAGAGAAAGAAACTATTTTTGAAGAGGTATTCAAAATAGTAAAAAGCCAGATCAAATTTATTAATAATTTTTAGGTAATTTTATAATTCATAGCTTATTTTTCTTATGGTATTTTTCTTGTCTTTCTATAGGGATTAAAGACACACAGGAGTCTTCATGGATATAGTTGATACATTTAATCATTTAATTCCTACTGAACACTTAGATGATGCCCTATTTCTAGGATCCAACGTGGAGAATGAAGTCTGTGAGGATTTTAGTACAAGTCAAAATGTCTTAGAGGATTCGCTGAAGAACATGCTCAGTGATAAGGACCCTATGCTAGGATCTGCAAGTGCTCAGTTCTGTTTGCCTGTTTTGGATAGCACTGATCCCAATTTCCAGATGCCTTGTTCAACAGGTAAATCTTAATATTTTTCAAGTATACACTTTTGAAAAGAGCAGAAGCTGGTGTTGTTCCATTTTGCTCTGAAAACATGAATCCTTTCCCCCCGCTCTGCTTCATGGCTTGGAGCCTAAGGTTAAACCACTAGCTTTCCTTCACTTCACTTGAGGTAACCATTATATTTATTGAGGAGCTTTAAAATAAGTTGTGAAGAGGAATACTTAGGATTATTTTCAGATAGTGTTTATCTTACTAAAATAGGGATTTGGTTTGCATAGCATTGCAGTTTTAGGTTGCACTCGTTTCAGAAAGTGTACCTCTTGATTTGACTGAGGTACTTTCATTTCATTTAACTTTTAATTTGTATACCGCCTTTCTATATTCCTATTTAGGAAGGCAGTTTGCAAGCTGAAGAATTCAACAAAACAGACAGCAAAGATCACACACCTAACAATCTGATCCAATACAAAAAAGTCATGATAAAAGCATAACTTTAAAATAAACAACTTGCATTGAGTAAAGTGTTCAATAATCCATTAGAGTATAATAGTAAATAATAAAATTAAATATCAGCAAATAATAGTTAAATAGTTTGCACTTAACAATTGCAATAAATAATTACTAAACTATAATTAATAAAATTGATGGCAAATTACCGTGCATAAAATACCTCAAAGCATACAGCACCATGTAAAAGGATCAAATTGAGAAACAAGGACACACAACTTACAAAACTACTAAAAAAGAAGAAGCCCTGAACTCTTCTTCTCTTTTCCCAGCTGTTTCTGCTCTTCTCAAAGTCATTGTCTGGGAAATGCTCCTAGGGCTGGAGGGTGGGGCAAGGCAGGTGGAAAAAGCCATTGCCTGATGGCCAGCACAAGCTCTCTCTCCCCTCACAGTTCTTTATTTGGAAACATCTCTCTTATGAAGGCTCCTCACAGTGGCAGCAAATCGTCATTAAAGGGTTTACAGAGCAAATTGGATATGCAGTCATCAGGTAGATGGTGTTTCAATTCAGAAAGTTTCCTTTGGATGACTTTTAGGGTATTTACTATAAAATGGTTCTTTTGTTTGGGCTGCCTACTATGTTAAGTACTTTTAATGTTAACATTCAAGTTGACTGCCAGCCAGGAACAATGGGGTTGAATGGAGCGCAGAGCCACTGGGCCCTTCTGCTTCCAGTGGTCAGGACTGGAGGTAGGAGGTACAGTGGAAATGTTATTTTCCACTGCACCGTTATCAGGCTGTCTTATACTGAGTGAGATTATTGGTCCATCTAGCTCAGTATTGTCTACACCAGGGGTGGCCAATTCCCAAGGGACTGCTATCTACCGTATTTTTCGTCCCATAGGACGCTCCGTCCCATAGGACGCACCTAGTTTTTTTTGGGGGGGGGGAATAAAGGATTTTTTTTTCTTTATTTCCCCCCCAAAACCAGGTCGGGCAAACCGAACCAGGTCGAGGAACAGCGGGATGGCGGCGCTGCGCCTCCTTGCTGTCCCCTGAGCTTGTGGGGCTGGCCAATGTCTGTCCGGCGGGCGGGGCGCTCTGCTTCAGGGCACCCCTCGCGCTGGGAAGCAGGCTGCTATCCGCAGCATAGACAGCCCTGCGGGACCTCCCGCAGGGCTGCCTAGGCTGCGGATGTGTTCCTGAAGCCTGGAGAGTGAGGGGTCGGTGCGCACCGACCCCTCTCGCTCTCCAAGCTTCAGCGAAAGCCTGCATTCGCCCCATAGAACACACCCAGATTTCCCCTTCATTTTTGGAGGGGGAAAAGTGAGTCCTATAGGGCGAAAAATACGGTACTTCTTTCAGAATTAAGAATTAAAACCTGGCAGTGATCTACCACCTTTTTTTAGGGGTTCAGGTCAAAGTTGTTCAGCTTGTTTTAGAGAGGGGAAGTGCGGCTGGGAAAAAAGGAGGAGGAGCAAAAGATTGCTGTGGATCTCCCTCTTCCATTCCAGAGATCAGGAGAAAATACAGGGAGGGAAGAGGGGGCGAGGCGGGGCCGTTTGCTTTTGGGCAAAAGCAAAGGAAAATGAGCCCACGATCAACAGTGATTGACTGCAACCTGTTGGAACATCCCTGGTCTACACTGACTGGCAGTAGCTCTTCAAGATTTCAGGCAGGAGTCTTTCTTAGTCCTACCTGGAGATGCCTGGAATTTAATTTGGGACTTTATATATGAGAAGCAGATGTTCTGCCAATGAGCTGCTCACTTCCCGCAAAGGAACACCTCAGAGATTGTAGCTTATTTAGGCTACTGATATATTGGAATCTATATCTCTTTTTGCAAATAATTACACATCTTTTTCAAACCCATGCAAGCATTCGGTCTCCCTTCTAAGCAAGTGTTTAGCCACCACATGATCCTAACATCCTGCTTTTTCCATGTTATTGTTGCGGGCAGCTCCTGTTCACCCAACTCCTCCTTGAATATTAGTGTGGAAAAGAATAGGAGGAATTTCATGGCATTTATTTCTTTATTATTTAACCATTTCTATACTTGTTAATTTAATATACAAATGCAAACAATTAAAAAACAACACAGTGCAGGGTTAATAAAAAGCAGTGTAAACCCACACAGCAGTGTAAAATCAGTAAGCAACACTTTAAAATTAGCAAGGAGTATACAAGATAGCTTTAAGAACTAAAAGCAAGGAATTTAAAAAGCCTGGGAGAGGAAAAAAAATGTTTTGCATATCATTGAGCATTAAAAGTGGCTACTGATGAAAATTGAACTTCCATCCGAAGGCAATGTGTTTAAAACTCTTAAAAGAAACATTGGTCAGACATAATGATTTCCAGAGGGCTAACCACCTCAGGCAACAATTCTGTAGTTGCTTACTTGGGAATGAATGGGGCCCATTCAACTCAGTAGGACTTATTTCTGAGTAAGATTGTATAGGTTCTCTCTGTTACTCTGATGCAGCAACAGTTTGTACCATTTTAAGACTAACTTGGCTTCTGATGAAATTGACTGTAGTCCACAAAACTTTATACCATAATACATGTGTTAATCTTTATGGTGCCACACTACTGTTTATTTGTTTTCATGGGTCAAACTGTAGCAAATGCTGTTGTTTTGAAGAAACAGTTTAAGAAACCAGTCTTTAACTATGCTTTTATCATCTTTTAATCAATGAACCTTACACTGAATGGCCTTAGTAGAAAATTACTGAGTACTTTTCCAGTCCAGGATTCCTGCTATGGCCACGGTGGGCTCCTAATAAGGGTATTTTTATACTTGGGATTTGGTTGGGGACAGAACAGTTACGCAGAGATGCAGAAAAAGCAACCCCCCATTATTAATTTTTGGGTAGACACTGACAATTTCTTGCAAATATTGTTGGAAAATAGTAGTAGCTATGTTGACTTTTCTCTTTTGATCACTGATTTTGACAGATTTTATAGAAAGGGAATTGATCAAACATTTTACTAGCAATTTGGCTTATGCTTCTGCCTCTTCCCCATTAAGTTGTGCATGCTGAGCAAGCGTTGGATGTCTAGTCAGAAAAGTCACAGTCCTAGCCAGAAATAGTTTGACGGTAACCAACATAGCAGTGGCAAACCTTGGTGTTCCAAATTTCAGTGGCACCCTGTGTGATGCCAAAATCTCTCCCCCAAGCCCTATTCCTCGTCTCTCACCTTCTATTGGATGTCATAGTTGTGGTGCCTCATAGTTGCCCCAGTGTGAGTGCACCATTTGTGCCCTCTTAGATCTCTGAACATACTGTACCTTGTTGAATGCATGATATCCAGCTCCCTGGAATGCTGGGGTAAGGGAGATACAGTTTATGGAAGTTTCTGAAGCAGCTGGGGCACTTCACAGTTTAGATTTGATGTATCAAACTTAACTCTAGTAGTTTGTATCCAGTGGTGTCCTTCAAGCTGAAAGGTTTTTGTTTTTTTAAAAAAATCCAGCATAGATTTTCAATCAGTAGGAGGGAGGTGAGAGGAAATCTTTCCACTTCCTGCTCCCCCTGCAGCCACCCTACTCCATCTCCCATGCTATTGTAAAAGGTCTTTCAGTCCTTTGGAACAGAGTTTTGGGGGTGTGCATAGTGGAGGGGGATTCAGCAAAAACAATTTCCTTTCCCATTCCACTGATAAAAGCACCTGCTGGATCAAACAGCCTTTGATTAGTGTGAGGGACACTATTGGATTTAACAAAATTCTTTTAAGAACCTGACATGCATTATGTTATAACTTAGCAGGTGGCATTGATAGTTTCCATTGTCAGCTTACACTTTTCTGAATTTTCAGTGGGCAAAATCTAATAGATAGTTGAGTATCCTAGGGTATAGCGCAGGGTATTTGATCTGAAAGACACTGAGGCATTTGTACATGTAGATTTCATAAATCTATTTTGTGCTGAGCTATAAGCATCTGTTTCCAGTTTGGGCCTGCCTGATCTTATCTTGCTGGTGTTCTTGGTTGAATAGCAGTTGGCGGCTCTTTTTCCTTTGGCCAATGGATGAGGTCTGAGTTTCTGTTTCCCCTTCCTTCTGCAGTCTTGGGGCAATTGGTACCTGGAGCTGACAGTTCTTTTGGCAGGTGTGGGGAAAGCACACCTTGAGCTGCCCCTTCTATTCTCAATGAATGGGATGAGGCTGGTCTCCTTAACATGAGGTTCTTCCTGGGATGCTAGAGGAACACCTTCCCACTGGCCCTTGATATCCTGACTGATCGTACAGAGCAGAGTGTGCTGCCTTTCAATTCTACAGCCCCATTTTTTAATTAGCTTGCATAGAAGCCTAATATAAAGGCATCCTATATATTAGGGTTGCCACACGTCTGAATTTTCCCGGTCATATCAAGAATACTGCAGCTGCAAGCGGCGTCTGAGCAGAAATCGGCTAAATGTCTTGGAAGATCTGGACGTATGGCAGCCCATGTTGGCTGGGTCATTGTTGCTGATTTTCCTTAGAAATAGCTCAAAAATGTCTTATTTCTTTGCAGTTTTGCAAAAAAAGCTCAACTTTGGCTCAAAATAAGAAGCTCAACAACTTTTTTGTCTGGATTTTTACTTTTTGAAATATGGTAACCCTGCTCTATATATAAACATTGATGCCTTTTTTTCTCCATACCCTAATATTTGCCTCTAGTAGTTTGCGCTGGTGGTTGACAGTTCTTACAGACCTACCATTGCATTTCTAAAAATATAGCTTTTAATATTCTAAGACCTTTGTTCTCTGAGCTATCCTCCTAATGATATAATAGCAAATGGTACTTTTTTTGTATTTGCTTTGATATATGCTCCTAAAGGGTGTTTACAATCTGACATCTTGTTCCATGTCTTTCTCCCTTCCCTTCATCCCCTAGCTAGTGTAATACTAGTTAGCATATGCTTCTATGCTCTTTGGGTAGGATCCATAGTTTCATGCGACTAATTCTGTGCGCCCCCTGGGGCTTTGACTTGTTTGCTGCATGGCAAACTCAGGAGACTTTCCCAAGCGTGAAAGTTTATTGAAGTCAGAAATAATTTTTAAATAAACTTTATTGAATTTATTAAAATCCACTGGGTGAAAGTTCTTGGGTTTCTTTAGATACTGACCATTGTTTCGTAGTGTGGTGAAGCTGTCTGGCAGGTTTTCTGTTTCCCTTGGCTCTCTTGCTTGAGATGCAAGGAAGACCCGAATGGATCCTGCTCTTCCATCAGTCTACCTAATCAAGCTAATGACAAATGGTGAGCATTGTTAGAGGCATTTATCTTTATACTTCTCTTGGGACTGGTTTGGCTACTTGACATTTCTCTGTGTAGAGCAACCTCTGGACACAGGTGCATGGAGGAGAAGCTTTCTGACATGGTATATCCAAACTTACAGGCAGGGCAATATCCAGGTGGCATGGGACCCAGGGCCCCCTGTTACATTTTTATATAGGTGCAAGTCTGCTTCTGAAACAGTACAAGGAGGCGGAACCAGTGCTAGAAATTCTGGTATATAAGGTGGTCGCCTAATGGCACCTTGAATCTTATGTTGTGGTCGCCACAACAGAATGTCTGTTTGCTAGGGGTTGGATGAAATGGCCCTTGGGACCCCTTCTAATGCTGCAGTTCTATGATTCTATGATCTCTGTAGCTTGCTCTTATAACAGTTCACTTGCTCCAGTATGCAAGAAGGAGAAACATGCACAGTGGAAATGAAAATGGTATGAATTATGGAGTAGGATAGAGTTTTTTAAACTGTAGTTGCCAACATGGCGCCCAGAAAGCTCAATGTAATTGCAATTGGATGTGCACCAGTAGCAAAAAGCATCTGGCTAATTTTGAACACCTCGGAGCAGCGTACAGTCCCATGTCTTAAGAGCAAAGATCTAGAAGAATCCTTAACTCCTTTAAATAGATGCTAGGGATTTAACTTATAATAATAATAATAATTTATTATTTATACCCCGCCCATCTGGCTGGGCTTCCCCAGCCACTCTGGGCGGCTTCCAACAAAATATTAAAATACCGTAATACATCAAACATTAAAAGCTTCCCTAAACAGGGCTTCAGATGTGTTCTAAAAGTCTGGTAGTTGTTCTCTTTGACATCTGGTGGGAGGGCGTTCCACAGGACGGGCGCCACTACCGAGAAGGCCCTCTGTCTGGTTCCCTGTAACTTGGCTTCTTGCAGTGAGGGAACTGCCAGAAGGCCCTTGGTGCTGGACCTCAGTGTCCGGGCAGAACGATGGGGGTGGAGACGCTCCTTCAGACATATTGGACCGAGGCTGTTTAGGGCTTTAAAGGTCAGCACCAACACTTTGAATTGTGCTTGGAAATGTACTGGGAGCCAATGTAGGTCTTTCAAGAGCGGTGTTATGTGGTCTCAGCTTCCACTCCCAGTCACCAGTCTAGCTGCCGCATTCTGCATTAGTTATAGTTTCCGGGTCACCTTCAAATGTAGCCCCAACTTGAAATTGTATACATACAAAATACAAATTATACTACCATCAGGCCAGCAAAAACAAAACAAAGAACTTTAGGGATTGTGTTATAGCAGTTATTTCTAGGACACATGCCTTATCCACTTGCTTTGTACAATAGCTTTACTAATAGCAAAATGTAAAATTGTATTTAATGATATTCTCCAGTCTTTTCAAATATTACTTGCTAATACATAATACTGGCAGAGCCAAATGGATATGTGCCTTTCTTTACCCAAGTGGTTTGAGTTAAAATTTCAGAGGCAAAGCAAAATGTGTCATCTGATGTTTGGAAATTGATAGGTGGGCAGTCCCACCCACCTGTATAAATGGCCCATGAGGATTAGGCTATTAAAGGATATGGATTACTGACTAGAAATGCCTCCCTACTGGTTCCACGTTTAGTTCTTCCAAAGCATAATCATTTAGTACTTGTAGAAACTTGACTCTTTGTTATGACTACATTTTCTTTTATGTTGTCAGATTTCTGGTAGTTGGAATTCATCCCTTGTTGCTTCATTTCCAGTGCATGTTGCATTTCTTTCCTTTGGAGTTTGGTATATTACTTTTTTCTGGCGTTTGTGTGCATGTATATTTATTTAAAGCATTTATTTTTATTCAGCTCAAAAAGCTCCTATAGTGGCTTAAAGGTAAAGGACCCCTGACAGTTAAGTCCAGTCACGAAAGACTATGGGGTTGCGGCACTCACGGTGTTTGTCCACAGACAGTTTTTCTGGGTCATGTGGCCAGCATGATCAAGCCGCTTCTGGCGAAACCAGAGCAGTGTATGGAAATGCCATTTATCTTCCCTCCGCAGTGGTACCTATTTATCTACTTGCACTTTGACGTGCTTTCGAACTGCTAGGTTGGCAGGAGCAGGGACCGAACAATGGGAGCTCACCCCGTTACGGGGATTCAAACCGCCGACCTTCCATCCGGCAAGCCCAAGGCTCAGTGGTTTACACCACAGCGCCACCCGCGTCCCCTCCTATAGTGGCTTACATGGCATCAAATAAAAATACAATAGTCATTACCAGTAGGTTTACACTTAAAAGACATGATATAAAATGGATTGGGGTATGGGGGAGAAAACAAGTAAGCTTAGGACCAATTTTTAAAATTATATAGTAGTTCCTATGAGACCCCCTGGAATGGAAATAACTGAGCGAGAGGAGCAGCTCAGTGGAGCTGGTCTCTCAGCAGAGCTGTTGAAATATCATGTTCACTGTCTACTTCCTTAGTTAGGAAGATATTGTATTTTAAATATTTCCACAATATGCGTGTGGTGATTCCTAATCCAACTAATTTACTTTATTGTCCTAATCATTTTGTTGTTCATTTATTCTAGAAGATAATGGCGGCAAGTGCTTCTTACCCATTATGTTTTTCTGTCTTGTTGCATCTGAAAAGGCCTTGAAATTATGAAAATCCTCTTTTCTTTAAAAGTTGCTGTCGTGTGCGGGATTTTGCAGTTAGGAGGCATTTCTTCTGGTGTCTCAGAACAGTTGCTTTTGATTTTTTCCGTCCTGTATCTTTTTGATTTTTTTACAAAAATGTGCAGAACATTAGATAGCAGCTGATGTTCCTGTGAATGAAAATTGAGATTATAGTGAGGAATGTAGGATGCCTGGGGACAAGTCTATTCGCCCGCTTACTACACAGTATATGAAACAGTAGGGCAGGGTGGGGAGAACTCCATTTACCCTTCCTTGTTGGATAGTGGAGGCTTGCAGAAGTATTTTTCTCTGTTGCCTTGTTACAGAGTCTACCTCTTCTTTCTGAGTCTTCAGATTGGTAAAGATGGAAGTGAAGGGAGACAGAAGGGGTTGTATGTGGAAGATCCTTCCCCGCCCCCCACTGCCGCTTTAATATGCTGTTCTCCTTCCTTTCCTTTTAACCTTGTGGGTAGTTCTTTTAAAAATGCAGGTCAAAGTGAATAGAAGTATGAGCAGGGGCATCTCTTAAGGGGCCAGTTTTAACATAGGGCTTCTCAGTTGCTGATTCCTAGGGTTGATATGACATTGATGGAGTATGACTGCAGGTGTCAAAATAACTGGTGTCAAGATGCTGAAACTATTCTTAAAGTGGCAGTTTTGTAGAGAAGTATAGATTTTGGGCATATTTCACTATAACTTAATATATTTATTTTGGCCTGAAGTTGAATGGGTTTTAATGTAGTTTTAATGTATTTGTATACACTGTCTTGTGTACAAGGCTTGTATCCAGTGTAGTGCTAAGGAACTGCCCTGTAAGCACAATGATTTCTACTAGCACAAAAGGACTTCCCCGCTGCCACCCCCCGCTTGCCCCCAGATGTGTTCTGGGGTTTTCCCTACCACTTCAAAGCAGATTTGGGGAGGGGAGGGGGGAAATGGGGTGACGGGGTTTGATATCACCCATTAAATGCAGTATATAAATAATTCAGGTAAACAAATTAAGGAGATACTGAGTGATTAGCTTTGCCTGCAAAAGCTGTTATGACTTTCTTAAAATTGTGAATCCTAGTGTAGGTAGGAAGATGCCAAAGTGAAACAGATTTTTATATGGGTGCTAATGAAAATGGTCACACTACCTCCTACAGCTTTGTCGCATGTAGGGGAAGAAAAGTTGGAGAAGGATTAGAATTAAAAGTTTCTTAGGGCATTGTGAATAATTGGCAGTTGTAATCATATTTGAAAGTGTGATATTCTGATGTCTCCTTTAGTTTGTTGTTTTGGGGTATGTTTTTTTCTTTTACTTTTTTTTACAGGACTTGCTTTTTGTAGATTATGTTGTTAGGCTATCTAGAAATAACAAGCCAGGAGGAAAAAGAAACGTAAGGACAAAAGCACCAGCTACTTTTGAATGAGTTTATGTCATCAGGGCTGGATGAATTGCATCTCAGGATAGTAAAGGAACTTTTTGATGTACTCTCGGAGCATCTGTCTAACACAGACCTTTATCTCCCACCACCTGCCTCATGGGCAATCCAGCCCACTTGTTAAAGTTGACTCCTGAGGGAGGGGTATGCTTCGCCAGTGCATTCACCACAGGGAACAGAGTGGGTCTAGTCACTCCATGGATGAGCTTGAGGGTTCAATCCTAGAAATGAATTGATTGATGGATGAGTATCTTGCAGCTCACATAACTGGAGGGCTGTTTAGCTTGGCCGAACAGAAGTTGTGCAGGCCTGACTTACACTCCTCATGTGTGAACTGGCCTTAGTAAGAGGGTAGGAATATGGCATTTAACATTGATCCTGTGCATTTTTACATGGGAATAAATCCCACTGAGTTCAGTGGGGCATATTCCAGTTAAGTGTCAGAGGGCTGCAGCCCTAGGCTATGGTTCTCAGTCTCTGACTGGGAGCTTAGCAGGTGAGTCATCTATTAATAATTCTCATGATGCAGACTAACATGTTCTGGATTTTAAAAATCTAAAAGCAAATCTCTAAAATTAAAAAGGTAAAGGAGATTGTCACTTTTGGATCAGCTCTTTCCATTGTTAAATTCTCTTTCTCTTAGGTGGGAAGGGACAGTGAGGGGACAGCTGATCATTTAAGGACTGAGAACTTCCTGTGGCAAATCAATAAAATGTGAGTCCTTTAAAATTGGCTATGACTCTTTCTCAAGGACCATGTATGAGAAATATACTGCTCTGGATGACTACTTATTTTACCTGCCCAGTGGGATAGTTTGTATATCATGCTTCCTAATTATCCCTTCAGTCTTATTTCTCTCTGTGCCCCCTCCCCATGCATCATTTCCCTTTAGTTAGTCTAAGTCTCCCAGCTACTTTCATGAGACTGCAGCCCTAATAGATACTTTTAAGGTTTAGGATTTTTATTTCTATTTTTAGTTGTTGGACTTGATGATATTATGGATGAAGGAGTTAAGGAAACTTCCTGCCGTACCATTGATGAAGATGATCTTTCACCTAACAGGAATTTGAGGGACCAAATGGATGGAACGTCAGTCAAATCGCCAAGGAAATCTCCACGTCTAATGACACAAGGTAGGTCTTCTGAGGAAGTTCACATTTATAGACAGCAAATCTCTGCATTTGATTTAGTGTGGGCTGAACAGTGTATTGGAGTCTTGGTTCACTGTTGAGTGAACACATTCAGATACCTAAATGTAGTTATATATATTCTTTCTTCTTGTGTTTTATCACTTATAAATGCTTCAGATTTATATTTTAAGTGGAAGTACATTATTTGCCATCAAAAGTCTTCCCAGAGATAATGAGAAATTGTTAATGTGTTAAGATAAACTTAGGATCACAATGTTAAGTTATACGAATAATCTTATTTTTAGTTTGCGATGCAATCCTATGCATGTCTACTTTGTAGTAAGTCCCATTGAGTTCAGTTGTGCTCATTCCAGGTAAGCAGGTACAGAATTGTTCCTTTTGTCTGTTATTTGGCAGATAGATAAAAATACTAAACACTTCATTTGTCTTTTTTAATAGAACCAGTACGAAGTCTGCGGCAGAGCACACTAGCCAAACGTTCAAATGCGTCACCATCTGTTAACCCCAAAAAATCAGCTGTGAAGTCTGGATCTGCTCAAAAGGGAGGACTGAAACAGCAGGATAAAGGGCAGACTAAATGGGAAAATAGTAGTGCCAAAGAGCATCCAAGAGATACTGAGCACAGTCGTAATGAATCCTGCCAAGAACAAGAGGCACTGGAAGTATTATCACCACCACCACCTTCTAGCAATGCAGAATGGGTTGCGTGTTGTGCAACTTCAGATGAAGTGAAAGCAGATAGTGAACATAAAATTCCTAATCAGACAAAAATAGAGGAAGCAGCTAATGAAGTAGGGAATTCTTCTCACTTACCAGGGACCAGTTCCCCAACTAAAGAAACTGAAAGCGTGACAAAAGTTGTGCTACCCTATGGTGGTGATGGAGTAGGCTTGGAAGCATCTGCCTTTACAGAAACTAATAAAACACAAAATAACAGTCTAGTTAAAAATGAAGGGAATGAGACCATGGTTAATAAATTCACTTCTGAAATGCCTTCAGATGAAAAGGCAAACATTGAATCTGAGGAGCTGAATGAAACTAAAATGGATGAGGAAAGCAAGGAAACAGGGAAGGCCGATACTCCTTTTGTTACAACAGCTTATGAGAACGCAAGTGAAATTCAGGAAACCCCTTCAGTTCAGCCCAGTTTTGTAGATGGAAAGCCTGCCTGTGACTCAAGCTTGCCAGCTCATCAGATCAGCTTGCCAGATGACAGAAAAGAGCCATCAGATGACTCTAGAAAGGCTGGGTTGCAAGATCTTCCTTTAGGTAGCATGGAACTTGACCAGATTGATTCAAAAGGTGTCAATGCCACTTCTGCCAAATCAGAAACAAATACTTTAGAAGATGGTATTGCTCAGTACATTCCAGTTCAAGCTATGCATCAGGAGGCTGACAGTGTAAAAATGGGAGTGCATGAGTCACCAGGCTTGCAGGAAGATGGGCATACTGGCATTTCATCAAAATGTGTAAGAAATTTGAAGCCCAAGCACCCCAAGTCTAAACAAAATAAAACTACAGCTGCCCAGCAGAAAACAGCTTCCGTAAACCAAGAGCTTCACGGCAAAACACATACTGTGTCAGCTGTTTGCAGCCAATCTTCAGTAAGTCTGAAGCATCAAGTGGAGGAGCATGGGGATCTCCAGCATTTTCATAAGCCAGTGAAAGTTAAGAAAAAACATGCAGATAAAGATGTGAAGGCCCAGGGCTGCGAATCTGGAATGGCATTAAAGAAGCCTCTGCAATTGTTAGGGAAAAACATTCCACGGGGCCAAATCCCACCACAGGTACGGAAGATGTCCGCAGAGAGAGCAAGCGACAAGTCTTCCAGCCATCATGCGGGTTCAAAAGAAATATCACACACAGTGTCGGGACCAGCACATCCTAAACAGGGGCAATTAGCACACCACAACCAGAAGCAGTTACTGAAACACCCCCTTCTTAAAGCCAATAATTGTGTTAAAGAAGAAGGAGGGAAAAGAGATTCCGCAGGTGTGCCTCTGGATAATTTGAAAGAGGATGAAAAAGAGAAACTGAAACTCAGAAAGTTAGAGAGGAATCTTCAGCCTCGACAGAGGAGAAGCAGCAGAAGCCTTTCAGTAGACGAGCCTCCGTTGTTCATTCCAGATAATATCTCTACTATAAAACGAGAGAGCTCGGATCACCTATCTCCCACTGAGAGCAAAAGTCTCTGGGTACCTAGTAAGCAGTGTGGGTTTTGCAGAAAACCACATGGCAACAGGTGTGTGTGTGTAGGTATATGTTTTTGTTGTTCAGATGTTTCATTAATCAGACACCTGCTTCTCATGTCCTGGAGTCTAGCACCCAGACTATCTTTTTTAAATTAACCACAAAAGCACCCTGTCAACTTTCCAACATTATAGGCTCTTGAGCTACACTTTCTTAAGAAATTAGGGTAAACAAAATAGTGATGAGCTGTGATTACCCAGCGTAATAGTTTGAGTCTATTCATGTTTACACTGAAATAAATAATTGCTGTGTTCTGTGCCGTCTGTGGCATAGTAAGTGTGCTTCATGTTGCAAATTGCAAAATAGATATGCAGAAGAGGTTTCTCTGGAGCATTTCCTGCTGCCACTCTCACAAAAACCAGGCAATCTGTTGGTTAACTTTGAACAACTTCTGTGGGACCTGCACTAAAAAAAATGATAGCTCCAACTGGTTGAATAGCTACCATGCTGCATAAACATGATGCATAATTTTTTGGTATGGGGGATAGTAACAGTGATGTTTGTTAGATGGAGGTATGTAATTTTCTCTGGGATATGTTGTTAGCTTCCTGATACTATCCACTCATGTGTTTTTTTTGGAAGAATGCAGTTGGCTTTTTTCTGATGTTCCAATAATTGGGTTCTGATTAATACATTTGGTTTATATTTAGTAAACAAAACTAACCAAATTATACAATAATAATTTTACATGGTATTTAAAAATCTCAAAAAAGTTTTACCCCCAGTAGTGAAAAGTAGTTGAACTGAAATATTTAATCAGGAAATAAAGTTGCTTCACTTATGTTTGATTAGGAAATCAAGGTCACTTAATGTGTTTTTAAAATGTTGTATTCAAAGCTTTACTTGAAAATGTCACACTTTACAAGTACAGTGGTACCTCGGTTTACTAACTTAATCTGTTCCGGAAGTCTGTTCTTAAACCAAAACTGTTCTTAAACTGAGGCACGCTTTCTCTAATGAGGCCTCCCGTCGCCAGTGCCCTTCTACCATTTGGATTCCGTTCTTAGACTGAGGTAACTGTCTCAAACCAAGACACTATTTCCGGTTTTGCAGAGTTTGTAAACCAAATTGTTCTTAAACTGGACTGTTCTTAAACCAAGGTACCACTGTATTGAAGTTGTAAAAATTTAAACAGGATGACTTAGTGGCTTATGCCTCCCTTAGATTATTTAAAAGTTAAAAAAATGGGGAGTTGTATTTCTCATCACTAATTGTGTCACATGATAAAAACAGCATGAGCCTATTAAAAATAAGTTGGAAAACAAAAACCTTTAAAGATATTACTTTCATAGGTCCAAAGAACTCTGTATTCCCCTTACTGGTAATCATCTAAAATAATAATTAACACTTTGAAACTGTCTATTTTGCTTGGTATTTTAGCTTTTTATTGTGTTACACATTTTATGAAAAGAATGGCTTTTAAGAAATGGATTTATCACATCAGTGGTGACATCTGGACACATTGATTGGCTTTGTTTGGACATCATGCAAATCATAGTATAATGTGATAAAAACCTGGTGTAGCTCTGAGGAGATTGGAAACTTATTCACTTCTGGTTCCTGTTAATCACAGTTTAGTGTGTTTTCCTAACTCTAAACTGTGATGAAGTTAACTAGTTCATTTAAACAAATATCTTCATATCCCATTTTTGAAGTTGACTAACAAGCATAATAGACCTTAATCAGTTTGTTGGTTTGGACAACATGGCAAGCGATAGAAAAGCAACAATGGAAGCAAGAGTTTCTGAACTCTTTTATGGCCATACAGGAGGAGGGGCGAGAGAGTGTGAACCTAAACCTCACTCTAGCTTGTTCTTGTTATGCTAAACTGTGGTTTAACATGATGTCTGAACAGAGCAATACTGTGCATAGAAATTTGAATTTTTTTATTATTTTTTTAAAGGTTTCCGTAATTTAATAGATACCTAACTGTTGGTAACAGTGGTATCTCATTCTTCTGATGAAAACGTTTACCACCTTTCTTTGTAGGTATTGTTTAAAATTGTGGAGTTGTATTCAACTAAAATAATTGCATGCGTGGAACAACTTTTCTTCCCTCGGGTGCCCACAAATCTGCCCTCTGGAATGTGGAGGAAGGAGGGGAAGGAAAAGTTCTGTTGCACTTGTGGAAGACATTATGCAATTATTTAGTTGGATACAACATGTGGTTTTTAAGATATCAGTTGCCTACTGCATATTAAAATGATGGTCTTGTTCAGGTTGTTGGTACTGGTGGCAACATAATGGATTGGACCCAGACTTGTCCCTGTGTAAATTGAAGGGCTGTTTCCATTCATGCTAGGATCTGGGATGCAGTAGGGTCTTTCTGTTAGAGAAAGGGGCAAGTCCTCCCTTTACTACCTCCCATACTGTTTTGGAAGATCATCTAACCATGCACTCAATAGAATTCAAGTGGGGGAAAAGTCATTGGGTCTTCATTGCCTAAATTTTAGTAGCTTTTTTATTATGCGTTATAGTGTGCTGCTGACAGAATAAATGATGCCTAACTTTAGAACAATGTAAAATTAGTCCCTGCCATTATAAGCATAATTTGATGACCTCTTCCTCCAAATAATACAGGTTTTGATAAGTAGAAATTATGGAGTGTAGGAAAATTAAGCTGGCATTTTGCATTCAGGAGATTGCCTTATTCTTATTGATATTGGGTAGTGTTGCATGTGTGCAGCAGGGAGTCATTAAAATAACATTTACACAGAAATATGTGTTCATTTTGGTTGTTAAAACTAATGCTGAGTTTGGTTAAACGATGTAATATGTTGTATTTAAAATGAATTTAAATGTGTAGTCTGGGGATCTTCTGCTTGCTGAAAACATAAGCGTAAAGGGAAACGTATATAAAAACATACTTTTTGAAGTATGCTTACCACTGTACTTTCTATAGTTTGGTTCTTTTTTTTACATTTGGAATAGAGTCACTTTCACTTATGGCATACTGTTTGCCACCTGATAACTAAGTTAGTTCATTAATAACTTGCTTCACATGGTAGAATAATATTTTTTTACGTTTTTGGAAAAGTGCATCTAGTGGTCCGCACTTGCAATGATACTACTACTTTCTTTTTATTCCAGTTATGTCAGGTTTCCTTTCAGGCTCAATTCTAACTTGAAACGTTACTTTTTGTACCGGGGCTCTCGGCAGTGGTTTAAAACTGTAGCACCCTTCCCATTCTGTAAAGTGGATCCACATGATGAAACCACAGGGAGGCCGCACTGCTGGTCCACTCACCCAGCTCCACTTATCTCTGCATTTGAACAAATGCCTGAAGTGGGTAGGCAGTTGCACTTGTAGAGTCTCCTTCCATTCGATTGCCAGCTTGTACTTTGGCCCTTTTGATCATGTAGAAAAACCTCGACAAATATAGCTGGCTTTCACCTTCAGACCTTTGCTCGATGCTCAGAGGTGGAAGTGGAGCGAGGCAAGCGGGTGAAATGTCCGTGGCCAACCACTCTAATTGTGTGTAGCCTGTTCACTTGGATAATGTGTGAAAGGGGCTTGTTTCTCTTAGAATTACGAATATCCTACTGAGAATTATGAGTATCTTACTGAGAAATGTTTGAAGTATCTTTTCAGAAGAATGATGTGAACAGAGCTCATACTATGTCGTTAAAAACTGCATAGGAATATATTGCTGCAATACAGATGTGCACATTAAACGGTGGACTGGATCCATACTAACAAAATAATCATATGAATGTGTCCTCCAATGCATGTGTGTATCATGTTACAGCCCAAGGGTGGAATCCAGAGCTGACCTCTCTACTGACAGAAGGTATTCATCAGAGGAATTGGGGTGGGAGGAAATTTTCAGTGATTCCTTGTCCATCTTGCCCCTCCTTAAATCTGCTTCATAGGATTTTGGGGCTACCATATTTTTGAAGGGCAGGGGGGTGGGGTTGCAGGTGGAGGGGGTATTAACAAAAATCACTGCCCTCCCACAGGCTCCCCATCTCTGTCCAACACTTAAACATTTTACTTTTTTGGAGAGTAATTCTCTTTTTCCTCCCCTTGCCCCTGCTTAAGTTCTTCTTTAGAATTTGAAGATTAAATTGTCCTTGACATGAGAAAAATTTTACAGTTATGCCCTTAGTGTGGAATTTGTTATAGAATCAGGGCCTTCCATGTTTGCCAATCTACAATACCTACTTCAGTTCATCTGTGTTTACAGTGGATTAACAGTTTATCTTTATGTAGTTAGCTATATATACTTCTTAAATACTGGTACAGTTGTTGTACTTTATTCCTGTAAAGTTTTAAGAATTAGCTTCCCTTCTTTGTGTCTGTAAAAACAAAGGGTGGTTCCCCCCCTAAATGCTACATAAGGGTGTAATTTAAAGTATGCTAAATGGCTATATATGCTAAATTGAAATAATGTATTTATTATAGCCATACCAAGAAAACTGAAAATGTTTTTCAACAGAGTAGTTACTAAAAATACAGTTGACAGTATTTGTTTCACCCTACATGAACTTGCTTCACATCGAAGAATGGAATGGAAAGGGAAGTGAAGAATGACTTTTTGCATTTACTAACATAAATTTCTAGTTCATGAATATGCTGCTCGATTTGTTTACAAGAGCAATCTGTGCTATGTATTTTAAATAAAGTTAATTTTGAGTTGGTGTATCATTTTTAAAAACTTGTCTTCAAACCCAACAAAATTATTTTGACTGTCCACATTCCACTTGGGTGACTGCTTATTTGAAAAAGATAGTCTGGACGTTGCATTAGTATATTTTAAGAGACTCTGTATTTACAGTAACAAAACCATGGTTCAGATACATTTATTGTTTTACTCTGTTTGCAGAAGGCAGTACATTGTTGCAATCAGAACATCTGTTTTAAAAATTGGTGCTTAAGTGAACTGTGTACAACCAGTACTTCATTTTGTTTTCTTAAATGTTTGCAGCATGTTGGTTTTAATGTAAAGCTTATTGAAACACTTTGAATACCACCCCATTATTAATATTTTTAAATGATTTTTTTCTTTCTTTCTGTTGCAGCTACACATCTGCTAATTCAGCCTTACAACATGAGTAGCGCTTGGACATCAAACTGTGAAGCTGTCTGCAGCCAGAATTTTTAGTATTAGCTACAGTTACACACACCTTCAAAAGCCACGGAAAAAGAAATTGTTTGGCCTTTAAAGCCGTCTTCAGCTCTTCATAAATGATTCTCTCCTTTTAGACATTCGGGGCATCTCCCTTGCTCCTTGACAAGTGAGATTCCTTATTACAGAGGTATCGAGGGGGGTGGAGTCTTGTGGCCCTGCAGATGATGTTGGACTCTCATCCACCAAAATCAGCATGGCTAGTTGAAGTCCAGCAATCTCTGGAGGACTGCAGGGCTCCCCACTCCTCTCTTATCAACTTTGCTACATTCTTGTTAGCTATCCTACATCTACACAGTATTCCTAGTGCCAGTACTAAAATTCAGTCTCTAATGGACAAAACTTTTAAATGAATTCAGAACATCAAATTAGGGCCTGATGTTTACTTGGAAAATGCCTGCTTTCATTTTTGTAAACTTTCATTTTTGGCTGGCATGTCTATCCCTGCCACGTTCATATTCTCTTTATCAAAGTGATGAAAAGAAAAGACAAGGAAATGCCCATTGTGTTTGGAGAGTAAATTAATACCTTTATTTTGTATTTGTGGAACTAAATTAGAGCTTTGTAAGCTGATACAGAATATAGCTAGCCAGCTAGCTTAAGCCGCCCAGATTGGCTGGGGAAACCCAGCCAGATGGGCGGGGGTATAAATAATATCATTATTATCTGTTAACTATTCCCATGTTTGTGCTATAGGCTTGAATTTTCCTATAGCAGACCAAGCCATAAATTGGTGTATTTGTCAAATCAAATTTCTGTTTATGGGTAGGATCACAATATAAATTTAAATTGTAAATAAAGTTCTAAAAGAGCTCATTAAGAGATAGTAACAGTTGGATAAATTTGGAATGACACAAATTGTCGTTATTCCAGACTGGAGTTTTTTAAATACAAAAATGTACTGGTTCAGAATTCAACACACACAAAAAACATGCTTACAGGTTGTATGACATTAACTCTTAAGTCTGAAAAATGAGAGTTACATTGGAACAGATATTACATAGCAAAGAGTCAGGATGTGTCTACATAGTTTAAGCCTGTGTTCATAAGGATTTATTTCAGTTGGTGTTTAACTGAGTTTAGTCACTGGACAAAAGAGATGTACAGATCTGATAATTTGGGAGCCATCGTGATAGCCTGCTCCTTGTTTGTTGCTTCCCATCCCAGTCAATGAAAAACTGAGCCATAAGGAGTCCACCTTGGTGTTATCTTGTTTCTTTGCTTTTCTACCGTACTGCTCTTGCTGAAACAACAAATTCAGAAGCCGGCTTGCCCTTTTAAAAAAATCAGAAAATATAGATTCATTTTAATTTACCTAAACATAATTGCAGCTGCTTCGTGAAAGATTGTGGCAGCCACTGTATTTTGTTCAGGACACTGGGAGCACTGCTGTGATTGATCAACAGTTATGTTTTACATGCTCAATAGTTGTTTTAGAACACCTTTCTCCTCTCTTGAGTGTGCTTAGCATCTGACTGAGTGCTATTGAAAGTACAATACCCCATATTGCTGTTCTGAACACTTTCCCATATTGACCATTTCTTTCTTAATTGGAATAGTCGCTGCTAGTATTTCAAAAGTATGAAATTAATTCGGATTCCAAACATAATGTGCGTAACCCAAAATGGGCAGGAGTTCCCCATAACCTTTTCGGGCATGGGATGAAGGGAACACTTTTCTATTTCTATATAGTCTCCCTACATTGCAAATGTATTCCTCTTTATGCACACCAGAGATGCAAGATCATAAAGCCTGAAAGTGCTTTCACTAGTCTGGGGATAGGCAGTGTGATGCCTGGCAGAGAGGGAGGACAGGAGGACTATAACTCATCATCCCTGACAGTTGGCCTTGCCGATTAGGGTTGTGGAAGTTGTAATCACAAACATCCCAAGGGCACCATATTGGCTACTCTGGCCAGGTCTATTTTTCTGCCAATTCCTCATCTTTTAAATATCCACGTTTCTATGAGGAGGAGCACTTTTTCTTATTTTTATTTCATTCCCTTACTGCTACATTTAGACATTCAATTTCTTATTTCTATCAGATTTTTAAAGCAAAGAAATACAATTATTTTCACACTAAATCTGAACATATAGTCCTCCACATAGCTAGTTCAGCTTTCAGCAGATTGAATCTATGTAATGTATATGGATTTATCAGACATACTTCATATTCTCATAATGAGATTTGCAATAAGTTTTGGGATCCTTAAACTGGAACATGACATTCTAGAATGTTTTGGTTGTGATGGAAAATGTCATGATTCCCCCACCATAGAAAACAAAGCAAAATCAGTTCCTGGTCTTCAAATATGCTAGTTTTTATGGCCATCTTGGAAATTGTGATAGGCTCAAATTACGGACACAGTTACCTGACAGAAAATTTGGTTGAAACCACTAGCGCTTATTTTCAGGTAATATGTTTAGTAATAGGCTAGACTAAAAAAGCCTAGAAGATAATCTGAGATACTTTATAAGTTTTATGTATGAGCTGACAGCTGAGATTTGTTTCTTACGCCTGAATGAAGCATAAAGAAATTGTTAATGGAACACTACACCCCCACCCCCCTCTGATTGTTAGAAGCCAAATAGTCACATATGTAAGTATTGGCTGGAAATCCATATGGTAAAACTCTAGTCCAAGTAACTATGAATGTGAATCTGTACTTGGAGTTATTTCACCCCTCTGAGCTTGAGCTGTCTTTAGTGGTACAAGAGGAAGCGAAGTACGCTGTTCTTACTCGTTTCTTACTTGACATAGTTTAGAACAGGCCAGTCATACTTTA
Organism: Podarcis liolepis; assembly: GCF_965112155.1. Taxonomy (NCBI): domain Eukaryota; kingdom Metazoa; phylum Chordata; class Lepidosauria; order Squamata; family Lacertidae; genus Podarcis; species Podarcis liolepis. The sequence continues at coordinate 36,368,036 of NC_139557.1, forward strand.
GGGTCCCATGCTCTATATAGTATTCTGGCTATGTATTGTGTACCTCAGCAGACCCCCCACCCCACCCCCCCACCCCAGGATTTATCAAGTATCAGGCAGGTCTATTGTTACTATTATTGTTATTAGAGGAATGTGAGTTAGCAGTGTAGAACAAGACAGATACTAAGGTTATTGGGCCAACCGCATTGTTCCTCACTACATTAGAATGGTTGCTTTCAGTTACTTGGAACAACAAACTATTGGCTAGACTCATAGCATGCAATGGCAGGCTTGTCAGGAATTGCCTTAGTGAATCTTGACAAAAATTGCCCGTGTTTGCATCTTCCTGATAAGACTTAACACTAGAACTTACAAATCTTCATTAATAATTTAAGTTATATAACAAGTAAATTTGTTGGGGGAAAGTTACCCAAGCTGATACGGAGCACTTTTAACATTGATTTCTGCTCTCTAGTGAGTACTTCAGTCTTCTTGTTATAAACATGAGGGGGGAATTTAATGTAGTGTTAATTGAGGTGTTTGGGGGCAGGGGGAACGAAGGCTGCTTGTGCAGTGAGGTTTGGCTCCTTACAGCTGTGCCCCCCATCTGTTCTGGTGGTTTCTCCAACCCTCCAGAGCAGATTTAGGTGGTGCAGAGAAGCAGTGTGAAAAGTCCTGTTGCATGAGCTGGGCTTAATCTCTGCATGCAACAACTTCGTTGAATACCATCCATAATTTTCTGGATTCCTGTCTTTGCCAAATGCTTGAAAGATAGAAATTCATATCTACTAGAAGGCTGCCCTTAAGTTTCCCTCAACTGTTTCAACTCCACCTTGTTTTCTATATAATTTTAAGGGGAAATTCAAAATACAAGAGTTTGGATGTCCATAAAATGGTACACCCTTCTCCCTTCCTAGAAAATAGAGAAAGTAAAGACTACTGATGAGTGCAAGGGGAAGTTAAGATTATTTATTGGTTTGGGTTATCTTAAGTTTCAATATTATGAAAAATGTAAGGTGCCCGTTCGGACAAATATATATTAGGAGATTAATTGCAAAATAGAATAGGTCTATGAAAAGACCAAGTTTTGTTCTATTTAGGAATGAAATTGTTTCTTGCACTGGAATTGTGAACTTCTGCTTTACTAACTTTGTTAGTTTGTGGCAGTTGCAGCCATGCTTGCTTAATGGTCTAGATAAAGTTGCATTTTGAACAATGTAAGGATATAAAATGTCATGTGATGCCCAATTGGCCAGCTTAGGTCCTCTTTTGCTAATATTTTGGTGATGTGTGACAATTTGGTTATATTTTTCTGTTGTGCTGCATCATTTCATAGTATGGGAGGCATAGCATATTTTGAGGGGCACATATACTTTTAAAGGTGTATAACCAACTTAAATCAGTTTCTTTTCCGGGTCTATTTGAAAGCCGAAGAATTCTTTGATATCCAAACTGCTACATTTCTAAATTAGTGTGACAAGATCCAATTTTGGTGTCACCTTGGCAACTCCTACCATGTTGTAAGGCTGGAGCAGTGGATGCAATCTCCAACAAGCTGAGTGGAGCCAGTGCTGCAATATACTCCCTTTAAGATGTGATGTTTTTATAGTCAAGGAAATGTAAAATCTTAAGCATATTAAGTCATTTGTTTTTTCTTGTTTCAGGTTTATGGTAGGCTGTGGCAGGTGTGATGATTGGTTTCATGGTGACTGTGTTGGTCTGAGTCTTTCTCAAGCACAGCAAATGGGAGAAGAAGACAAAGAATACGTATGTGTAAAGTGTTGTGCTGCAGAAGACAAAAAACCCGACCCTGTCAATCAAAATATACCGGATGCACAACTGAAACCGGAAACAACACAAGAAGGTAGAATGATGGAGTGCGAAAAGCCTGGAATAGCAAAACAAATCTCCATGTGTCCACAAAGTAAAACAAAGCAGGGAGAAGAGACTGTGAAGCACAAGGTCAAAATTTTTAAAAGGGTAAGAAATGCTATTATAGTTGCCATATGATAATGATGATAATAATAACAACAGTAACTTTGGTAGGCTCCGGTAATTTTTTATGCGATTTATAAGACAAGGGGATACATAATCTCTTAACACAGTTTAGGGAATTTGCATATATTGTACAATTTTTGAACAAGGCTCATTGGAGATTATGTATATTGACTGGAAAATGTGCATCATTCCATCCTCATGAATGGATTATGAGCACATGCACTCTGAACCCTGGTGAATGTGCAGAATGTCTGGTGATTATGTACTTTAACAACTCGACTTGGATTAGCCCTAACATAAAAATATATATTCTGCCTGTCTGCACTCCCAACGTAGGGAAAAATAATAAATGACAGCTCTCCAAATTCTTTGAGGAATGTATGGTGTGAATGTGAACCTCACAGAAGGTTCTCTGCTCTGGTGAGGCTTTCATGAATAGTGGTATATAAATATTTTTTATGAATAATAATAATAATAATAATAATAATAATAATAATAATTTATTATTTATACCCCGCCCATCTGGCTGGGTTTCCCCAGCCACTCTGGGTGGCTTCCAAAAGAATATTAAAATACTGTGATACATCAAACATTAAAAGCTTCCCTAAACAGGGCTGCCTTCAGATGCCTTCTAAAAGCCTGGTAGTTAAATAAATAAACAAACAAACAAACAAACAAACAAACAAACTTGTGATTCATGTTTCAGTGCATTAGGTGTTAATATTCTTTTTTGGGACCTTTTGCTGGGCTTCATAGGCAGAGATACCAGAAATTTATGTTCATTTAAACGAAACCTCAGTGGGCATAATTTCCTCTGTTTTTTAATCTACATCTAATTAACACACACACATGCAAATATATAGGTATAAAACTGATCATTCTGTTAGAAAGGACTGCAGTCCAAATGGTTTCTAATATTTCTTAACACTTGTTACAGGAATCTGGTGATGGAAAACCAGTATCAGAATGCAGAGATTCTGAAATGAAAAAAAGGCAGCAAATTCCTGTTAGGAAAACAGGACAAATGGTTGCATGTCCTCAGCGATCGTCGGAAGACAAACACGAAAGAATGAATAAAGACAATCTTAATGTCTCTTGTTCAAGTGAAAGCACAACAAAAACCGGTAACTAAAAATTTTGAAGTTGCTTTTTTTTAAAGAAAAACAAACCCACATTTAAAATATAATGTTATTACATGGAATGAAATATATAAGGGCTCATTTTAAATACTGCTGTGTGGGTTGCAGCTTAACCTGACAATGGAAGACTTGGACTCCTAAAACATTGCTTTCATTGCTGGAAGTAAATATTGTGAAGGGGGACGGCCACTAAGGGCTCACTGGACTTGGGTGCCTATAGTGACAAGAGAAGGCAAGTTGCTTCCTCATGCAGGCTTTAGAATCCTACAAACCAGGTCTTTAATAAAGCATACAAAGCTATGGTCTACAATTTGGATTCTTTAACGTAAATTTCATTAAAGAAGGCTGACTTTTAATGCAAAGTATTTAGGATCAGTTGAGTAATTTGCTGTCTGTCCAGTAATTTGGTCAATTTCTAATAGAGATGGACTTGATTTACAGGGTTTTTGTTTTTTTTAAAAAAGACAATGCATAGAACCCTCTGGTGCCTAATATTGTTTTGTACTAATCCCAACAGGATAATCAGTTGTGTAAATCCAAAATTACGTAATTGTATGTTCCTTCAAATGTAACAACGCCTTCCCTTCAACCTTGTGAAATTTCAAATTCAAGTTATTAAAGCTATCCCATGATGTGACATTTATATTTTAATGCAGGTGTTCAGGATAAACAGGAAGTAAAGAAAAAGAAAACGGAGAAAGGAGGAACAACCAGCAATGTACACCCAGCTCCTGCCCCTGCATCCAAACCTTCCGCTGATCAAATAAGGCAAAGTGTTCGGCAGTCTCTTAAAGAAATCCTGGAGAAAAGGTGCGGCCGACGAGCTCAACAAATTGTTAATGTCTCAATTGTTATTGTTTCCTGGTGGAAACCAAACCAAAAACATATGATGTGTGTATTTTTCAGGCTTGCAGACTCAACACTGAAGATTCCTGAAGAAAGGGCAGCAAAAGTTGCGACTAAAATTGAAAAAGAACTATTTTCTTTTTTCCGAGATACTGATTCCAAGTATAAGAATAAGTACAGAAGCTTGATATTCAATCTGAAAGATCCCAAAAACAATGTAGGTGATGTTATCTATGTTTGATACGCATTCTGAAATTTTTCCATTAGTGCTTGACTTTCTTAACGGGGTCAGTGTGATAAAATATAAACTGCTTATGGTTCTCTCCCCCCCCCCCAGGTGCTGGCAGTGTTGTCTTTCAGTTATTTTGGTAGCATATCCAAATTGAATAATGTTTGTGACTGACGATGGGTAGAGTCTAGTCCCACTGTTGACCCATGGAATAACTCTTGTTTCAGCAGGCATCTCCGCTAATGTAATAGAGGAGTGGAGATTATTTCCTCCCTCCTCTTGCAATCCTCTGTGGTATCACACTCTGGTAAAACCTGGTAGTTGTGGGTGGGGAAGGGGCTGCAGTGGGAGGGGGAAAACTTCTAAACACATTTCTTCTTTTCTTGTGTTATTGAAGGAATTTTGTGGGTTAAAAGCTGTTATGTGAGTGGAACAGCAGCATTGGATTCCACCTGAAAAAACGTGGGTCAGCCCAATCTATAAGCTCACTTCTTTATGATTCCTTGCTATTGTTGTTCTCTGTTGACTTCTGTAAAACTTAAGTATTGCTGAAATGTACTTAGATATGCCTGCTGATCAAGTCTGCCAATGAAATAAGTTGTCTAATAAATCTCCAACTTTCTGTGTGTTCTGGGAAGCTTCCATGCCTGCATTCTAATGTTTCTTGTTATGTTTAACTATACAAAGTTCTACAAAGGACTCATATGTCTATTGCTTTGTTCACTTAATTTAAGCTACCAGCACCTCTTCAAATCTTTTTCCTTGGTGAGAATTTCATTTTTCAGTAACTATTGTTTGAAAAATCAGCCACTGAAAACTCACCTGAGTTTCATTTTTTGAGATGTGTCCTTCAGGCTAGCACATCTTTAAATGCTTTAATGCTTTAAAAATGCTTTAATGCTTTAAATGCTTTAATGCTTTAAAAAAAGCATTAAAACATGCTAAGGATTTTTAAAGAATCTGACTTCACTTTGTGAAATGGTGGATCCATTAAGGACATTAATGTACAACTATCTGTATAGTTGTACAGATAGTGTAGAGAGGGCAGTTTTTAAAAATGATGTACAGGTGAGACTGAAAAAACTCAATTTTCTTTTCTGGTTGAAATTGAATTAGAAGCCTGCAGATATTTTTTTTTAATTGTTAGCTATAACTAATTACTGATTGTTTCCCCAGATACTGTTCAAAAGAGTGTTGAAAGGTGAAGTAACTCCAGACCATCTCATAAGAATGAGTCCGGAAGAGCTGGCTTCCAAAGAACTAGCTGCATGGAGGAAAAGAGAAAACAGACATGTACGCTTAATTTACAGTTGTTTATTTAATGGATCACCTGTTTCCTAGTGCTAATCAATACAAATTTCAAAACTTTCCACTTGTCTTCTGTGTTTCCCGTTCACCATCTGAAGTCTAATGGCTTCTTTCTCCAATGAGGAACCGCAGTGAATTTTAGGTGGTTGATTGTGTTGTAACTGCAGTGTGAATTTACAAGGGCTTGTTTAAATCACTTACAGCTAAAATACTTTAGAAAATAGAACAACAACAAGAAGAAGCACAAAATTCGTTGTAAAATTTGAGCTTAATTGATCAAAAAATGTTGATCTGTGGGACTGGTACAAAGGGAAAATATTTTACCGTTCCTAAATTACAAGCAGACCTGTAGATTTCCAGAATCCCTGCAAAGAATTGATGTGATAGAGACATGTGTTCTCTATTCATACAGTTATTGTACATTCTTTCCCACCTGATAGGTTCTCTCTAGACCAACTTGTGTCTGAGCCTGGGGCAGATTGCTTCCTCACCCCCAACCGTATTGCCAAGTACATCTCTTTAATTAGTCCTACAGAAGTGAATATTTTCCAGGGGAAAATAAAGGGATGCATTTGACAAGAATGTGATGTGTTGGGTAGGCCCTATTGCACCTCTGGTGCTATCGCAGCCTTTGTTTTCTTCCAAAGAAGTGAATACCTACAAAAATAAAATCAAAATCTTTGGTGACAGTGTGCTCCAAACCTCCCATTGATGCCGCTTAAAGCCTATTCAGTGTGGCTCTTATCATTGGTTTGGAACTTGCTTATCAGTGCATGGTTTTGAAATAGTTCATCCTTGATCCAGTGACTGGCTTTCTACCGAATACAAGAGTCATCTTTCTAGAAGTATAGCCATTCCATTCATGGAAGCTGAGGAAATTGGGAGATAACGGCTGAATTTAGACGGTTCGCTGTAGTTTAGCAGAGAGCAGGCCTCAGGCTTGTCAGCTTCCTTTACCTCTCTCCTTTTCTGGTATGGCTGTGAGAGCAGGGTGGGAGACTGAAAGCTTTCGCTTCTGTTTTTAGCTAACTGCATTATGCCCCAAACACATACCGACTTCAAACGGTGACAAGAAGTTCTCCTGTTTCAATAACCCGTAATTAAGTACAATTTAGGATGCAGGCATAATGTGAAATTAATTGAAAACGGAAATGGGAGCTTCCAGTTGAAGGGGAGAGGAAGGGAGAGTGCATGAGCTCAAGTCTTCTGCATGTAATGCTCAACTATAGTTCAGCTTTACAGCCAGGCCTCTGGCTGTGAAGCAAACATGGAATAATAGTATCCACCATCTGTTGCTCTCTCTAGATCTTCTACCTATTCTTCATGCTAAACATCCAGTGAAGGAGGAGGACTCTAGTTTTCATCTCTCAGACAACTGTCTTCTCTAACTTAGGTTTCATCTCCCATTATCCTCATCCAGCATGTCCAGTGTTCAGGGATTATTATGGGAGTTGCAATTAAGCAACCTTTCCACCCATATTCTGGGGCTGCTTCTGGTGATGTGTTCATAGGTTTTCACACTGTGTATCTGTTCCGTTTTTTGATGTTTCTTGATAGACAATTGAAATGATTGAAAAAGAGCAGAGGGAAGTTGAAAGGCGACCAATCACAAAAATTACTCATAAAGGAGAAATAGAAATTGAGAGTGAGGCACCGGTAAAAGAGCAAGAAGCACCAATGGAAATTCAGGTATCACGACAAAAATATTGTTTTTTTAACGAAATAAGTTGCTGTGTATTTGTTTAAAACAAACAATGCATTAGTTCTGTTAAGATAGATAAAGTGTCTGGGCTGAGACAAACCATAACCTTGGGTTTGGGTGTAACACAAGCCAAACCATGTCTTAGCCCCAAGAAGCACTGCAGCAGCAGGACTGGGGGAGGAGTGTAGCAGTTGCAATCTGGGCACCTACTCATTTGCATTAAGCTATGGTTTGGCTTAGCATTACCTGTCAGCTGGACCTCTGTACGTTGTGACTCTATTTATAAAGTTGTATTTTTATTCTATATAAAATAAAATTGCATTAACAAATTGTCTGTCTCTCCTTGTTTAGGAAACCCCTCCAGTTAAGATTGTGGAGAAAACAGAACAGATTGAAAAAGATAAAGAAGTGGATGAATCCGCCACTCCTGATACAACAAGTCAACATAAGAACCATCTGTTTGACCTCAACTGTAAAATTTGCATAGGTAATATTAACTTTTGCATGCTTAAAAACCAGTTGAGAAGTTGGGGCTGCAGAAGTTGAACATCTGCAGAGCCACAGGTTCCCCACAGCTCCTGTTATGGATAGCTAGCTCTTAATTTCAGTGAGAGTAGCAATGGGAGTGGCACAGTCTGATAAACTGTCCATTTATTTTCTATCAGCCTCTCATTGTATCCTTATAACAGCTGAAAGACAGTGACTTGTCCTAGGTCACTTTCTGAGTTTCCGTGGCTGAGTGGGAATTTGAACCGGTCTCCCTTGTTCTACTCAGGCATGTTAACTAATATACCACTCGGGTACCTGCTTTTTTTGCAGCATGCAGTGTGATCTTGGAAATTCATCCTGCTTCTGACTGGGGACTATCAGATCCTTTTCCTCTACCATTAGCTTTATCACATTGGTGCAGTTTGGCATAATGCACTAAACTATGGTTAGAAGACTGAACCTCAGTGAGTCTTTGTTTTGCGTGTTCCTCCAACCTCCCTATGGTCTGATGTGGCTGGAGGGAAGAGATCAGAAAATTCTGATTTATATTAACCAGTTTAGTCTGAATTCTAAACTTTAGTTAATCTTAAGTGTAGCTAGTTCAATCGAGCCAAAAGTTTGTTGGAAGTTCGTTGAAGCAAATTAACTGCAATTAAGAATAACTGCAGCCTGTCTAGGTTCAAATGACACAAGAAGGTTATTTATATATAGTATAGTATAGTGTATTTTAAAATGGGGTTTTACAGTTTTTAGGGGTTTTTAAATGTTTTATGTAGTTTTTATGTAGTTTTGTGGTAGTTTTATGTAGTTTTTATGTAGTTTTATGTAGTTTTTCAATTTCATTGTTCCGCAATAAAGATATCGTTATTATAATGTAAGCAAGTGCTTGTGAACTTTTCCACACAGCTGTACCAGATAGAGACAGGACAGTGTGCAAGTCCTAGGCTTCCTGTGACTTGTTCTCATAATGCTAAACCATGGTTTAGTGTTGCATCCAAATACTTTGTATTTCTTTAGGAAATCTGTATTTTCATTAATAATTACCTGCAAATGGTTGGACAGTTGGACAAATTAGAGAAATGTACAAAGCCTCTGGGTTTAATTTCAGTGAGCAAGGTTTTTAAGCATTATAGTAAGAATTGTAATTTAGTGTTAAGATTAGGGTTTTTTTCTAATCTGGTATGGTTTAAACAGTGAAGCTTTCTAACTTGCCTTTTCAAGGTCGAATGGCACCACCTAGTGATGACCTTTCTGGGAAAAATGTGAAAGTGTCTGTTGGCGTTGCCCGGAAACCATCAGACAATGAAGCTGAAAGCATAGCGGATGCACTTTCTTCAACAACAAACATTTTGGCTTCAGAATTATTAGAGGAAGATACAGAATTGCCAAATCCAGCACTTGCCTCTGCTTCAGGCTCTAGGTAATAATTTTGTGGTTGCTGCCAGTCACAGAGAATTGTGGCTGCTGTCCCTAGTTAATATTATGTTCATAAATAAGTGGAAACTACTGCATGGAACCCCACTGTACACAAACAAACAAAAGCAGCCTTCATGTTTACTTTTAAAGAAGCTTACTGACCCACCTGTGTGTATTCCAAGTACACAAAGTGGAGGCTTTGAAAAACAGGTGCTTGTTACAACTTTTTTTAAAAAAAAATGTGATTGTTTTGTTACTAACTGTCTTGGTGGTTTTGCCATTATATTTGTAGCAAAGATGGAAGAAAACAGATTGAGATTATTACTAGTCTTGCACATATTTCTTTCTGTTAATGTTGCTGCCCCAGCCAGTGTCCCTACTGCCATCCTCCCCCCACCACCCTTGCAGTAGACTAGACTGTTTTGCATTTATTATATTTTCCACACTTTTGTCCTACAGATCAGAAATGCCTGGCATGGTTGAAAGTGAAGCACTATTTCTGGCTCGCCTGAACTTCATTTGGAAAGGCTTTATCAACATGCCATCTGTTGCAAAGTTTGTTATCAAGGCTTACCCCATCTCTGGCTCTTTTGAAAGTTTAACAGAGGTAGTATGTATACACTCAATGTTGTGTTGTCGCTTTCCTTGGAAACTTTTCCAAATTTTCTTTTCATTGCGAACAACTAAAATTTGAATATGGCATTGTGAATGCAGAGTACTTAAAAACACCAAGAGATGTTGTTTATTCTCTCTTATTTTAGAAAGGGTTTCAATCATAGCACTTTGTTTAACAGACACTTCCATCCCTCATGCCCACTCTTTTTGTGGTAATACATCAACAGGTGTATCAGAGACTTAAATGAAGATCTCCAGCATGTACACTTTTTAGCTAGCTTTTTTACATACTGGCTTTCTATAAATTCGTTTCTATAAATTCCCATGCACTCAAAAGGCAGTAGAATTTTTACTTCCTCCCTTCACTCATCATTTGAAATAATGTGCCTTCTTTTATGAATCATGAGTGATACTGATTTTTCTCATTTAGCTGTACTTTCATAGCAGTACTTCTCTATGGTAACTTCTTTAAGATGTTTTAAAAGCATAGTAAGTATTTGAAGAGTAGCTATTATTTTACAATGTATTTTACAATGTTATAAAATTACAATGCATAATTATTTTCCCTTCCCATAGGATTTGCCAGATAGCATCCAAATTGGTGGCAGGATATCACCCCAGACTGTTTGGGAATATGTTGAAAAAATAAAAGCCATGGGGACAAAGGTAAAACCAAATTTGTTCTGGTCCTGGAAATGTATGGTGTTAATTGTCCCCTGTCCCCACTCAGTTTAAATATTTTTTAAAGGCACAGTTTCCTGCTGCTACTATTACTATTTGGCATAAATTCACTACTGCCATTTGTGCAGGATGCAGCACAGAACATGGACAAGATCAGGGATTCTCAAACATGGATCGCCTGCTGCTTTTGAACTACAGTTCCCATCATCCCTTACCACTGGTCCTGTTAGCTAGGGGATGATGGGAGTTGTAGTCCAAAAACAGCTGGAAACCCAAGGATGGGAAACCTTGGTCTAGATGGACTGACCATTGGTCTGATCCAGCAGGCTCTTTTTATGGAAACACCTAGTCCTTCTGAATGATAAAGCCTAACAAAACTACTCTCTATTTGGTGATAAATGAGTAGATGTGGATGTTTAGCACATTTTCAGCATATTTTCCTATGATATGAAGACCACATGACTGGAGTGAAGTGATAGTAGAAGGCACGCCGGCTACAAAGCATGGACAGTCATGCAGAAATATTCATAGTCCTAAAAATATTTTGCAGATCCAATTGCGTCTCTGCAAGTAATATTTTCATAGTGCTGGAGTGGGGAGTTATTATTTTTTACTAAAGATATTACAATATTCTGCATGTGCAATTTCTGAAAGTTTTGTGCACAGAGAACTTCAGCTTAGTCTACTGATCAGATCGGATCTGATTTAATTTAACCAAAAGAAGCACAGACTTCTTACAGTGTATACATTTCAGGGCTGCTTTATTCAAAAGGCAGGCTGCACACCTCCAAAAATGAATCCCTGTATAAGTTGGTTCAAATTGCTGAAGTTCCCTCCTTCATAAGTACTGTTGTTTTAAGATTGCTTCACACCCACAAGTGGCTTGCTGGGCTAGCCGCTTGCTGAGAAATCCTTCAAAAGCTTTGCCAAAAGCTGTGGAGAGGCCTCTTCTTGGCTGCAGCTTGTAATAACCAAGACTGCCCTTCTTTACCTGCAACTGAAGTCTCTGCAGTGTCAAATTCTCCTTGCTGCGTGAAAAACCAACTCTTTCAGGTGCAGTAAGTACCTGAAAGTAAGATGATGATTGCTGACTTTCCCCTCTCCTCTCCTGCCCTGCCACCAAGTGCTGAATTCTGCTTTAGAGAACTAGTTGACAAATTGTAAGTTAATTTGTGCCACCCCCTTCTCCATAGGAAATCTGTGTGGTTCGTTTTACCCCCGTGACAGAAGAGGATCAGATTTCATACACTTTGCTGTTTGCATACTTCAGCAGCAGAAAGCGTTACGGTGTAGCTGCAAATAACATGAAGCAAATCAAGGATTTATATATCATCCCTTTAGGTGCCTCTGATAAAATTCCACATCAGCTGGTGCCTTTTGATGGTCCTGGTAGGTAACAAAAGTTGGCCGTTTCACATGTTAGTGATGGAGATCTTGTTTTTGACATTTATACTGTTGAGGTTCATTTTGATTATCCCCCAAACTGGATAGCTTGAAGCTTTTACAGTGGTACCTCTGGATGCGAACGGGATCCGTTCCGGAGCCCCGTTCGCATCCTGAAGCAAACGTAAGACACATTTGCATGTGCGCGGGTTGCGTTTTGCAGCTTCCGCGCATGCGCGTGACGTCATTTAGAGTGTCTGCGTGAACGGCGAAACCCGGAAGTAACACGCTGCGTTACTTCCAGGTCGCCGCAGAGCGCAACCCTAAAATATTTAAGCTGAAGCGTATTCATCCCGAGGTATGACTGTATTTTGAGAGCGCGCATGAAGCTTGCAAATGTCACCCTCATTGAGAAACCTCGCCTTTCAGTTTTCCCCCTCAACAAGCATGCATTAGTGCTTCCTGTTGCTCATGAATAAAGCAAACTTATCTTTATTTAACAGGAACTAATTATTTTAGAGTGTATAGGAATTCTACTTACAGGGAGCAGCCCTTGAGAGAGACATGGGGAAATTTGACTACTTGGAGCAGCTGAGTTTTCTGAGATTGCAGAGGCATAGATAAGCTTTTTGGTAGAAATAGGTTTTTTCTCTCCTGAAGTGTATGTGTATCTTATTAATTATACCACTGTGGTTCCCTGCCTTCCAAATGCAGGTATTGAAGTGCACCGACCCAATTTGTTGCTGGGGTTGATAATTCGTCAGAAGCTGAAAAGGCAGGCCAGTTCTGCCACCAGTACGAACCCTAGTCCTGCCGAAGAGAGTCCTGAGAATTTGCCCCCAGAAAAGAAGAGTAAACTGAGCAAACCTGAAGTCCTTCATTCTGAATCGGAGGAAAAAGAAGATGAGAACGACTTCTTCAACTCCTTCACAGCTGTATTGCACAAACAAAGGATCAAGTCGCAGCTATCGAATACCGAAGAAACAACTGTGAGTGAGCCTGCTGTGGAAAGCATCAAACTTGAACCACCAAAGCCTCTGCGGTTCCTTCCTGGAGTTTTGGTTGGATGGGAAAATCAGCAATCTGCTCTTGAGCTAGCAAGTAAGCCACTGCCAGTTGATGATATTCTTCAAAGTCTTTTGGGCACTACGGGGCAGATGTCTGAACATATCCAGCCAGCAGTCAGCCAGCTAGCTAGTGAAGATCTGCCTTTATTAGATAAAAAGGTCAGCATAAAAGAAGAACTAAGGGACATTCCTATAGTAACTGCTGGAACTGAAGAAACGAAGGGGGAAAAGGACAGTTCAAAAGAACCAGTTGATAATTTCTCTGCAGTTGATACACCAGTAGCCGATGTCTCATGCTCGTCAGAAAATCTGACAAGCATAAGTCTTAAGGGCAAACCACCAGATGTTTCTACAGAAGCATTTTTAGCAAACCTAACTATTCTGTCACAGAACAAGGAAACCAAAGAGACTCCTGAAAGCAGTCTAAGGTTGGGTGACGGTGCTAATGTTTCTCAGGAAAGGACCACAGATTTTCCTGTCTTGGCGAGCACAGGGAAAGGAATTGGGAGCAATAATGGCGGTGTAGCATCGGTTGATAGTATGACTGTGAATAGTTCACAGTTCATCAATCTTAAAAGGGATCCAAGGCAAGCAGCAGGACGAGGCCTACAGAACAATGCTTCAGAAAATGATGGGGACAGTATTAAGTATGAAGAAATGCAGAATAGTCAACAACCGGACACTTTAGAAACTGAACAGGCTAAAGTAGATAATAAGCAACTGTCAGGAAATGACCTAGCCTCAGATCGGAGCGATAGTCAAGAGTGCAAGAAGTTGTTGGTTTCAGCTGCATCTACAGCAGACAGTGTGTGCTCCTCACAGCCAGAAAATACAAATCCGTTGGGTGAAGAAGCACTGATGCAAAGCACCGAGGCACTACATCCCATTAGAAGAGGATTATTGACACCGCCGTCATCATCTCAGTTTGAAGCAGATAATGCCAGCGGTTCTGAATTCAGTACCAAAATGCCCAGCCCTGTTGCAAGTGGAAGCTTTTCACCAATCAGGACTCCGCAGCCAAATTTTCAGCACACCAAAACTTCTCCACCTGGCTTTCAGTTTCAAGGGGCTGTTGCCCCTAATTTCCCTCCCCAAAACAATCCTGTGTTTGGCTTTCCTCCTCATCTGCCCCCTCCACTCCTCCCTCCTCCAGGCTTTGGCTTTGCTCAGAACCCTCTGATGCCTTGGCCCCCCGTTTTGCACCTGTCAGGTCAGCCCCCACATTTTGTTGGACCAGTTACGCCAGTGCCACCCCTGGCTCAGAAACAGCCAAGATTCTCGGGGCCAGAACACTTTTATCAGAGTAGAGACACCCGGAGGCCAGAGAGGCGTCACAGCGATCCTTGGGGTCGCCAGGGTCCCCATGTGGAGAGGGCATTTGGTAGGAGGAAAAGCGACCAGCACAGGCAGAGGTTTTACAGCGAGACCCACCACCAGAAAAAGGGCAGGCATGAATGGGAGCCGGATTCCGAAAGAAATAGGCATAGAGATAGAAACCAGGAGAAAGAGAGAGAGAGGAAAAGCAGGGAGGAAGGGCATCGGGACAAAGAGAGGTCGCGGCTTTCACATAGCGACAAAGACTCTGAAGGCAAATCCAGAGACAGTAGGAATCTTGACAAGAAGGAAGCGCCTAAAAGTGAAGAGCGTGCTCAGGAGAAGGAGAAAGAGAGAGAGAAAAGTAGGGAGAGGCACAGAGAGCGAGAGAGCGACAAGCCCCGAGATAGACATCAAAAAGATAGGGACCACAGTGACCGGGGGAAAAACAAAAGGTAAAAGTAGCGGGGAAAGGGGTCCACAGCCTATCTTCTAAAGTTTATAATATACAGGAAATAATCTGTTTTAAATATGTCCTAAAATTCTGTAAAAATATATGCTTGGGTATCAGTTGTGCCATCAGTTCTTTCTTTTTTAAAAAATATCCAGTGTTTAATGTTTTGTAGAGACAAGTCTTGTTGGGTACCAACCAGTGTACCGCTTGCTCATTTACTTTTACATTCAGCCACCCTAGGAGCAGAGGTTGAATTGTTCAAAATTTTATGTTGCTTGTATAGACAGTAATTTAAGGGTTTTCCTTTGATATGCAATAAAAAGTGCATAAAGGTTCTTTGTTCGATTTGGCTTCAGTTGACATATTTGCAGCCTTTGGTGATTTGTGCTCGCTGTTTGAAGATGCTCCAGTAAATATAAAGGAGAATTTTGTATCATTCACTCTTCTTAGATTACACTGACTTAAAAAGAAAAGAAAAGAATGTGACACCCTCTTCAGAAACCCAAGTTTGAATGCAGTATACAGCATACTTGAATGGTGTTGAAGACTTTCAAAAGACAAGCAAAATGAAAAAAGAGCAGTATTTCTCATCATATTCCCGCCCCTATGCATCTGAAACAGTTTTTGAGCAGAAATTAGAAGGCTGCACGGTCCAAATTTTATTGCTTATAGGGTACACATTTTAATAAGGTGCCCCCACACCTTTTAGTCTTTATGCTATAATTTGTATTAATTTCCCAACTATTTCTCTTGCTTCAAAAACTTGAATACCTAAGCTTGTACATGACATTGTGTTTTACTATCCTTTATATTGTAAAATGTAAATATTTTAAGGGATATTTTGATTCTACAAATGATAAAGCCTTCTCACAGCTGTTGTTTGATTGGTTTTAATAGATGTGAAGCAATAGGCTAAACTGATATAACAGAAAGATGTATAAATGTGGCTTGACTGGTAATTTTTAACAACCCTAGGGCTTTTAATAAATAGATCAGTAAAATTTTGTGATTTTCTGTGGAAAATTATAGTATATTGCTGTTTCTGTTGGATACCATTGCACTATTCTGTTCAACATCCTGTTTTGAAGTATTTAGTAAAATTAAGAGCATTGTGGATAAAGAACCTTCTTGAGTAAGATCGCCTTACCTATGAACATAATTTTTTTGCACTTTGGTATCAAAATAAACTTCCTTTCAATAATATGTGATTAAAGCAAATCGTTAGGCTATTTTAAAATCCTATTTAAATATAACAGCCGGTTTGCAAACCTTGCACATGGCTTTATATAGTCAAATTAAAAATGCTAAACAGTACAATGCTTGATGGTAGCTTTTATTTAAAGATGTGACTATCCAGATTGTTGGCTTTTAAGAAACATTTTTTTTAGCACAATGTATATGTTAAATAGAAATTCAAGATCATGGTAATTCTGATGTAAATTATTGCTGGGGAAGGAGGGAACATTTGCAACTATGTCCAGCACAGTTGTCTAAGCGAATGTAGAATGTCACCTTCTGGGACCAAGGTATCACCCTCAATCCCGCAACTGAGCTTTGTTTTGTTTCCCCAGCACTTGTGAACACACTCTGGTCAGCATGACTTCTCAGCTAGTTTGTCTTCCAAGACCAGCTGGGAATCCTGCTGTCTTTCTATTTCCCCACCCAACAGAAAGTAGAAAAGAAGCTTATTCAACATAGAAGCAGATCATCTTAGACTTAACATAAGCATTAATGAAGGCTGTGAGTGGAAGAAGCACAGATAGGTTTATTAATGAATATTCCAAGCGTCCTGATTTTGAATAGTTGTCAGGGTGGGGATTGTTCAGAATTTGTATGGTGAGAATTTGACTTCCTTGAGCAATCTGCAAAGGGGAACCAGTCATGTTTATTGTGTAGCCCTGCATTCATGCTCTCGTGTCTCAAGTAGAGTTTGTGTTTGTACAAATGGAGCAGATTTCTCTTTTTTGTTTCCTCTTATGCCTGTGTTTCACAGCAGTGACCTGACCTGTTCATGCCTTTTCTTCTCTGTGTTTTCTTATGGGCTTAGAATAAAGTCTGGTAGGTTAACTGGTGGGTGGTATTGGAGTACTGAGGGCTATGTGAAGAATTTTCCTTTGAAATTCTGGGCAAGCAGTTATCAGAGTTGCATGAGTACAGCTACTAATATTTAATGTAGTAGTAGTAACTGTGTCTGAATACCTACCAACCTGTGCTTTGAAATCAGCAAGGGAGGTCCTGCTTTTGATCCTGCCAATGTGAGAATATGGTGGCCCCTGATTATGGCGACCTAAGACAGGGCTTTCTTGGTGATGGAATTCCTTCCCTAAGGAAGTGTGGTTGTCTCCCACCCTACTGCCTTTTACGCATTAGGTGGAGGCATATTGGTTGCTTTGCTTTTGGGACACAAATTTGCCTTGGTATCTATCAACCAAAGACATTGTGCTTGTTGTATTTTGCTTCTGATTTTCTTTTCTAGTTGTATTTGGTAGCACTTTGGAAGCTGTGGGAAGGAAGGGCAGTACATAAACACAGAATCTTAATCATAGTGTTGTAATAATGATTTGGTGTTTGGTTTGGTTTCCTGGGGAGGCAAAGAGAATGCAGTCAAAGACCTTGCATAGATAGCAAAGGTCTTGCACTGTTTGAAGGCCCTTGACATGGCAATCAGTGAAATGCTACTTCTGGGTTAAATCACCATTTTGCAAGTTGAGAGCAAGCAAGGATTGGAAAGTTGTTTCACAGTGAGATGTTCACTAGTGTGTAAACAGATGAAGTCTTGCAGAAACTGAAAAACAGTAGGTTCATAGGAAATTCTAAGTTAATTCTCCATATGGAAGACAGTCATTTTTCACAGTTTTAGAACTAGAAGATGTACTCTTCTAGTGAGTTTCAAATTGTGTAATCCCCCCCCCCCCAATCTTCTTGTGGATTCAAACACTGGCATGCCAATTCTACATCTGACTTGTGAGAGAAAATTGTGTAGGAAAGTACTTGCAAGTTGCTGGTGTTCATGTTTAGGTATGTTTCCCTTATAGAAGTACATATATTGTCCTTTTTACAGATAAGTCCTTTTTACAGATTAGTTATATTCAATGTGAGACTTTAACGTTGTATAGTGTAAGGTTGGGGGAGAAGAATAGTGGGGTGAGAGAGCAGAGGGAAAGAAGGGGAAAGTAAACTTTCATTCTTTTACATAGTGTATGTGCGAGATTTTTGTGTCAGCGTCACATGGGTAGGGTCTCTTTATTACCGTATTTATGTGAATCTAATACACCATCAAATCAAATGTGCGCCTCCATTTTCAAAACTTTGAAACCAAAAAAGGATTTGCTGGCGCCATCAAATCTAATACATACCCTAATTGTCACGACGTAATTTGGCCAAAAAAGGTGTGCATTACATTCCAGTAAATACAGTAGTTTTCGTTGACACTGAGAGAGGTTGGGGGCCCAGGGCATGGTTGGGTTCCATTAGTTGGCTGCAGTGGCTTTTGTTTGTGTGTGTGAAAGAGAGGGGTTGTTGGGTCAAGTTAACCATATTGATTCATATGCTGTCGGTGGGTGGTTCTTGTTGTCTTGTTGTGTAATAAAGGGGAGCCACACCGGGGAGAAAGCATCCTCTTTTATTTGTCCCCATGTCAGTTTTGGTCTGTTGGTTAGGTTAGCTTTTCTAGTAGGGCTGTTTCCCATACAGTTGGGTACCAGTGGTCCATGTTCACTCCTGACAAGTCCTCCAGTGTCTAGCTCTGATGCTCCTGGCTGCTGAGAGTGGGTATCAGCTCTTTGGGGTGTGAGTGTGCATTTGATGTAAACTTTTTATTAGACAGTAAGAACAAGAAGCAAAAGGAGACACTGATGGTTTTAGTGAGAATTTTTTTTGAAGGCTATGGAACAAATATAGTTTTTATAAATCGTTATATGGGTATACGTTTTGAAGTATCACAGTTTTCATTTATTACGAAACAGAATCAATAGGGCAAGCCCACATTTATTCCAGAGCATTGACTGCTGCTTAAAACGCCAGCTCCTCAGAGGCTGCAGTCCTGAGTGCTTTTCAGAGGTAAATGATGACAGCTTCTACATTAATCTTTCTAAGGTCAGGGTTTGAGGCTCAACTTGATGGAGAGAAAATTTGAAAAATGTTTATGAAAGTAACATGTTTGCTACATGTGGCAAACTTTGTCAGCATGACAAAGCTGCTATTAGCATAAAATGTTCCTTACCATTTTCTTTGAAACTTTTATGTTTCACTTGAGGAAAACGAGGCAGACCACTTGACACTGGGCTGGGGTTGGGCAATTGGATTAGGTGGTGTGTCCTTCCCCTTGGCTCAGCCAGGCTCCCCCTTCCACCCAAGTATATGGCTGGTTGGCAGGTCTGCTGGCTGGAGCCAGAGGAAAGCCACCAAACAGTGCATTCCCAGGGAGAGTGGTGGCCTTGTGGTGCTGACCTGGGATCTGCTGGCGCCTGAACTCATTGCCATTGTGTGACTGCAACGGTCCCAGCAGCTGCCACGATCAGAAAAGCTGTGATTGTGGAGGCTCTGCCTCTTTGCAAAGCCCCATGGCAGGAGGTGGCAGTTTGGATTGTGTTTTCCATTTTTAACACCAGGAAATATGGTGGTTAACGACAAAAGAGATTATGGTTGAGCACGTTTCCAAACAGCTTAGCAGCCTGATGCTACACGGGTATGAGATGTGAATGGTATTTTCTAGCAATCATAAATGCAAGTACTTCTGTTATCATCTGCTCCCCCCACCCCAACATCATTTCAGTGTCTTTGCTATAGTATACAGTGCTTTTTTTCCTGAACCAATAGGTGCTGGAAAACACCTCCCCCAGGAGACCCACCCCAGAGCCCATCTTCAGGGTGTGTGTTCTCCTTGCAAGCCAGAGGCAACCTCTGACAGGTTCTTGTGTGTGGGGCTGCCTCAGCTGCCACCGCCCAGGCAGGGGAGTGGGCAGGCCACCTCTTTTTCCCTGGAGGGAGAGGCAGCCCACCCATGTGAAGGTTGGGGCTGAGGTAGCTCTGTGAACAGAGCCTGACAAGCTCTGTGAACAGAGCCTGACAAGCTCTGTTCGCGAGGCTACCTTTGCATGGGTGGGCAGGTTGCCTCTTCCTACTGGCAGAGAGGCAACCTGCCTGCCCCCTCCTGCCTCATGTGAAGGCTGCTGAGGCACAGATGGGCAGCTTCACCCAGTGGTATATTGCAAGTGAAACCCCTCATGGCTCCACTGGGCATTGGGACTGAGGAGTGGCAGCAGTTTCACACGCAATATACCGCTGGGTGATGGCACCATCGTGCTCTGGCCTTCATACCATTCCTGGGCAATGTATTGATATGGCAACCAGACCTATTGTTGAGGCTGCTCAGCTGAAGCTTCTGTGCCTCAGCTGAGCAGCTTAACAAGCTCCCCCCTCCCTCTCTGGCTTAGGTGAGCTGGAGCAGTGTTGGGGGGCTTGTTCAGCTGAGGTGCGGCTTTCCTGTGTGTCGGTTGTTAGCTAGGAGGTTGAAGAGCTCCAGCAAAGTGCAGGTTCATCTGTGCCTCTGTAGATGAGGAGACCCTCAGTGGATACTGGACATCATGAGTCGGAAGCACAGTGGGGCTTTGCTGAGGCTGGTCAGGTCTCTCCCCACACTTCTGGGGAGTTCTGGCTGGGGGAAAAAAGCTGTGTGTTTTATACACAGACATTCAGTCAAGAAAATGTTGCTTGTCAGCAATGGTGGAAGTACCGTATTTTTTGCTCTATAGGACACACTTTTTCCCCTTCAAAAATGAAGGGGAAAATGTGTGTGCGTCCTATGGAGCGAAGACGCCATAGCCCCGCGACCCTCTCCCGGCTGGAGAGGTGACGCGTGGCTATGGCAGGAACCTCTACAGCCCCGTGTCACCTCTCCAGCCAGGAGAGCGCGCGTGCGGGGCTAAAGCAGCCCCCCGCAACCCTCTCCCTGCTGGAGAGGTGACGCGCGGCTATGGCACGAGCCTCTACAGCCCCGCGTCACCTCTCCAGCCGGGAGAGCGTGCGTGGGGCTAAAGAAGCCCCCCGCAACCCTCTCCCGGCTGGAGAGGTGATGCGTGGCTATGGCAGGAGCCTCTACAGCCCCGCGTCACCTCTCCAGCCGGGAGAGCGCGCGTGGGGCTAAAGCAGCCCCCTGCGACCCTGTCCTGGCTGGAGAGGTGACGCACGGCTATGGCAGGAGCCTCTCCGCTGCGCTTTTCCGCTGCTCCCTGACCTGCTCTTTGGGGCTGGTGGTGGGCTTCCCCCCACCAGCCCCAAAGAGCAGGTTGAAAGGAACCTGAAGCCTGGAGAGCGAGAGGGGTCAGTGCACACCGACCCCTCTCGCTCTCCAGGCTTCCAAGGTAGCCGCCTGAACGGCACCTTGTTTTAGAGCGGGAAAACAAGAGGGGGAAAGTTCTCCCCCTCTCTGTGCAGTGCCTCCTGCCGCTTCACTGAAGGGGCGCTGGGCAGAGGGGGGGAGATTTTTTTTTTCTTGTTCTCCCCCCTCTAAAACAAAGTGCGTCCTATTGTCCGGTGCGTCCTATAGTGTGAAAAATACGGTACCCAGTTGGCTTTTGTAGTGGAACTGTAAACACGTTTGGTATTTAAAAAAATACTTTTACCACTGTGTTTCTATCTCATTTGGCATTTATTTTCTGAATACTGTATGCTTTAAAACTTAGAGGCAAAGTTCTATGAGAATAAGCTAACAGAAAATTAATATAATTCTATATTGAATATACATTAGTCTTATTTCATATACAAAAGCTACCTATGATATTGAAAATAAAATGATTGTTTTGAAACACCTAAATTAACACAAAAGAATTGCCTTTTTTCAACTATTAGTTGCTTCAGGAATTTAAACATTTCTGAAGTTCAGCTTCTCAGAGAAAAGGAAAAATAGTTTGGCTAGGATTAAAACCTCACTCAGAGACAACCAAGGGAGCTGGGGACTGTGAAGGGAGTCCAAGAGCCAAGGAGCCTGAAGGAAAGGTTTCCTATAATGCATCATGCACTGTAAGTAAAATTCATATTTTGTACTTACATAAAAAGGTTCTTATTCAGCAGTTAATCCTTATCTCCACTATAAACATTATAGCCTTCTGCCTTAATCAGCAGGATCTTTTTAGAATCTTGAAACAGGACGTCTTTAATTTTGCCAACAAACTCCTGATTGAACAGCCCTGAGGTGACAGTGTTCACTCTTCTATTGAGTCCAAATCCTCCAAAATAGCAAGTCCCTCCATAATTGAGAGCAGTATATTTTCTTTGTGGATCTAGATCTTCAAAGAGAACTAATTCCTCATCGAGGTACACTTTGATGAGTGTCTTGTTCTGTGCAATGGTGACAAAATACCATCTTTTGCAACATAGAGACTTGCTTTGCGGAACAAGAGGGACAGCAATGCTTTCTCCAAGGTTTACCATGACTTTCAGCATTCCTCTAGCAAGTCCAGCTGCAAGGAAATCATTGTCTTCATTTTCAGCCTTCCCTAACCATACAAGTAAACCATCCTCGTGTTCAGTGGTGAAATTGAAAGATATCCTAGTGAATCTGAGGTCCCTTCTTTTATAGTTGGAATCTATGTATTTGAGGTATGAATTGCCTGTAAATTTTGCAGTAAAAAATGAGATCTTTTTTTCACAATGGAGGCCTGACCAGCCAAGTCTACATGCACATGTATATGAAAGCAAAGCTGGGGTAGGTATACAAATGCCTCCATGCAGACATTTACTATGTGAACAATAAGCAGACTGCTCACATGTCTTCCCTGTCCAATGCTTGGGGCACAAGCAATAGAAACCCGATGGTTCAACTTTGCATTCTCCATTATTTTTGCACACTGTATACCCACAAGGGGTTCCATCACAGTCACCTACGTTGGCGCCACCTTTAGCTCCTTTCTCAGTCAGTTTTAGCTCTCTGCCATTGACAAGAACCTCTCGAATGCAGCCTGTAAAGCCGATGGGTTCATTCTTGATGGCCATGGGATTAACCAGATTTAAAGAAGAGACTCCACCTACGTAGAAGTCTGTGCGTGTATCTAAGGCAGTCATGCCACTACTAGCTTCCCGGGTTATATTGATGCCATTGAGGTTGAGGTAGCCTTCATTGCCAACTCTTCCTGCTTTAATTAAATACCACGTACCGCTTGTGCTGTGTACATTTTGGAAAGTCTGCAGAATTACCGTTCGGTCACCAAGGTTGTAGCGCAGCTGTACATACCAGTTTACTAAGGAGATGCTTAGGAAATCGCCTATGGAGAAAGAAAAAGAAAGATGCTTCAACATTCCATGAGCTGATAACACATATTTTTGGCTAAGCATTACTAGACAGCAGCCTTGACACTCTGCACAACAGGCCTTCATTGCACAACTTGTGACTCACCAAGCCAAATGCAGCCTGCCAGCCATGCACACCATTTTGGCAGGTGCTCAACAACCACCTTGTTTTGCAGTTCAAGGGAAGAGAGCAAGAACAGATTTAGCAAAACGCTGTTGTTGCACCATGCCTGGCTAAGAGGCTGCATTCGGCTTGGTGTGTGAAAGGTTGAGAAGGTGTAGTAGAAAATATGAAGATGAGCTACAAGCATTCAATGCGAGTTTGTGAAGGTGGCTACAGGGCTTGCACAGGGGAATGCGATTGGAAGTCTCCATCTGATCAAGGCTTATCTGCCTTATCAGGATTTCTGATTGCATGGAGGCAAGAAAATGGGTTCATCCAAACAGGCTTGGAAGCTCCCTTTGGACCTCAAAAGTGGGAAGGTTGGGATGGCACACGCAGCATGAACACATTCTGTACCCCTACTTCCTTGACCACCTTGCCCAACAGGGCACCAGTTCTTTTAGAATCCAGTAGGGGGTTTTTTTTAGAGGTGGATAGTTTTTGTAAAATGGCAAGGGAGGCTATGGTATCTCTCTTTTGGTCAATGAAATACATAAATTTAAACAGAATGCATTACTTCAGTTCAAAATTGGTATGGTTTTTTAATCTTTGTAGCAAATTGACTATTAGGTAAAGGTAAAGGTATTACTATGACCTAGCAATGTGAAAATCCAGTGCCAATTGGCTGTTAGGCGTGAGCAATGTTTGTTAAGGTTTTCATAACTGGCAAAAGGGATTGTTGAGGCTTATGTAACACTGGCTAAAGGAAAAGCTTTACATAACGTGCTTTGCAAACTTAAGCAACAGAAACCCCTTTCATTTCTTTTGGCGGCTGCTAGGAGAATACTCCAGGACCTCCCTGCACTCTGAGTGCTTTGACAGGCTCATTGCAAGGCTAACAAGCAGATGCAAGACTCAGTCCTCAGTGACGCCCCCCTTCCATGACAGTGTGGTTCAAATAGGTAATATGAATGCTGTAAGTTAAGCAGAGTACTCCACTGGCAGAGAATCGTTACTTAGAGGTGTGACTGAAAGGTCTGCTTGTGGCAGTAGGTAAATGGGTCTAAGAAACTGCTCTTTTGCATCCTTTTATCAACATAGTAAAGGTAAAGGGACCCCTGACCATTAGGTCCAGTCGTGACCGACTCTGGGGTTGCGGCGCTCATCTCACTCTATGGGCTGAGGGAGCCGGTGTACAGCTTCCGGGTCATGTGGCCAGCATGACTAAGCCGCTTCTGGCGACCCAGAGCAGCACACGGAAACGCCGTTTACCTTCCCGCCGGAGCGGTTCCTATTTATCTACTTGCATTTTGTGCTTTCGAACTGCTAGGTTGGCAGGAGCTGGGACCGAGCAACGGGAGCTCAGCCCATTACAGGGATTCGAACCGCCGACCTGATCAGCAAGTCCTAGGCTCTGTGGTTTAATCCACAGCGCCACCTGCGTCCCTTTATCAACATACCCTTGTTTTAATACAATTGGAGGTAAGCTCCAATGTGTTAAGTAGCACTTAGTTACAAGTAACTACACATAAGATCACAATCTTGGGCATAATCTCTGCTAGTATCCTTTCTCATTTTTCAAAGAGTGTGCATGCAAGACAGAAAGGTGTGCAGGCCTTTGTATGGAGCTGATTGACAGGGCTTGCAAACAGACAGGGCTATCCAGTGGGACCCGGGCCACGTCTTTACCTGCCGCACACGAGATGTCATATATGATGCCAGGTGTAGGGCAGGTGGGTTGGGGGAAGGGCTCATGATTAAGCAAATATTCTGTTTCCCACCCTTTACACAATAAGATAACCAAAGCACAAGTGTCATTTGAAATTTGCACTTCTCTGAGTTTTGCAAGGCAGTTCCCCCAACCAGGTAATCTGTCCAAACATGCACATACTGAGTGCCTGCTGCAGGCACTCCCAGTGTTATTGTTTAAATTGCTGGATTTCAGTGCAAGTATGTATTTCTTTTTAAGAGACGTGCAAGGCTATTTGTGCTACTTCAAAACAAAACAGCTCCAAAAGCCTCCCACCCCAGCATTAAAATGGCTGTGAGCTTAGAGAAGGAGGAAACAGTAACTGAAGCAGCAGCTTCAAAATCTGGAGAGAGGGTGTGAGTGAGAGGAGAGTGAATTAACAAAAGCTGTGGTTGCTACAGGAGGGAGTGAGGCAAAACTGACACACAGCTTGCCAGTTTTGACTGCTGCCTTCCCTTATGGCTTTGAAGAAACAACTTCAGAAAACAAAGCAGTGGCTTCAGAGTTAAAGCTACCAGGGGTGTGAAAGGAGAAGGGACAAATGCTCTCTCTGCATAGCTGTATTATGCCAACTGAGTGATTGGAACATAGATGCACCTCACAAAAACCGGGGGGCGGGGGGGCGACTGTTATACCTACAAAGTGTGGGAGGTCAACCAAAATTCCACTTAAAACTTACAGCGGAAGAGCAATGGGTTTTCCTAAACCTCCGTGCTGCACTGCCTGTGACAAACACCATCCAGCTAATCTAAGTGCATTTTTTGTCAAGAGCGCAATGCAGCCATTTTACTCAGTCCAAGACACTACATAACTTTTTTTTTTTAAAAGGATTAGCTTGATCTGATCAACCGATGCTGAAACACGAGACACTCTAACGAACCTACGTATGTCTGCATTGGTCATTTTCCCTTGTCCATATAATAAAACAGTATAATGCAGACCCTCTCCTTACCTGATCGTGGGCTCAGGTGTTGAGCAGTGTAGAAGAGGATGCCGTTTGCTGAAAGGGCTTGGAATTGCAACTCAATATGAACCTTGCGTCGGATGCTGAAGGAGTCAAATGACATCCAAGAAGATTTGTTGCTACTGAAAGATGCATCGCTTATGGTTAGGGCTGCAAAACAAAACAAACAAGGAAGTAATCTCATCTCTCTAGTAGATGGCGACAGATCTCTACTTTAGCACTAGTGATATGTAGGGCAATACTTCATCATAAATCTAAAACTTCATGTTGAATACAAATCTGAAGTGAGGGTTGCTGTTTTTTTGCAATCAACACATTTGCTTGCTCTCTGTCTCTCTTACAAGCCCATGCTAAGCTAGTTTTGTGTACCTGTCACCACCACTGACAGGATCTGGCTTTTAGTATGAAACTGGAAATGCTTGAAAGCTGCTGTATGTGGTGGTGGTTCTATGCATGCAACTGCTTTGCCCTGAGACAACTGCTGGCGCACACTGACTTCTGTACAGCCACTATATACCCAGGTGGTTGGGTGAAAAAGCCATACATAAAATTATCATCATTAAAAAGGCAGTTTTTAAAGTGGAATGCATTCACCTGCCCCTTCTGCAAACTAGTCAAGATCCCTCTACCCACTCACCCCTAAATAATTACAGAGCAGGGTTCCTAAATGGTGAACTTTAATTTCAGTTTAAGAGAAGGGAATACCATGTTCCAAATAGGCTATTGGGTAAATTACATTGACTAGAGCAGCCTAAGGGCAGCTAGTTCCATGCAGCATCTGGTGCCCCAGATGTGATTACATCTAGCCTGTTAAATGAAGGGCAGATGAGCATTACAAGACAGATGGACACTTGCTGGGTGCAGAAAGCAGCTTCCATGCAGGAAAGTCCCTTACTGGATCAGGGTGAAGTTAGAAAAGGGAAGAATGAATAAAAATTAAAGATGGTTCTGCTATCTTTTGGTCGATTTGGAGGGTACACAAGCTGGAACCATACACAAAACCATTCACTTTTCTGAATCCATGCTGATAATGCCCAGAATAGGAACAATTCAAAAGATGTGTTCCCACACTATGTTACTTAATTAGTTGGATTCAGGAGAATGAATCATCTCCCTGTGAGCAATCCCTGCCTGAAAGCAATATCCAGATCAGTGGCTAGTGAACACACTGGGTTGGATCCAGATTGAGTCATGTTTAAATTGATTGAAATTGGTGGGAGAGTGAAATCAATGGGCTTTAAGTTTGTCATGACTAGTGATCTCATGGGCTTCTTCAAAGCATGACTCAATCTGGATCCAGCCCACTGTGTGTTTTTTAAAAACAAAAATATTTTTATTTTCAAGAAACAGGATATAAGCATAACTTTATCAAAACAATTTGATTTTCCCACTCCCCCAGAAGATTACTAATACAGCCAATTTCCCCATAAATCTTTATGTGTTGTTGGTGGGCACCAGTCATCAGGGTGTTCATCTGAATACTTTATAAAGGGATGCCAGCCCTCTCTTGAAAACAACTTTTGCATTTATGAACTTCATTTTTCTCTACCCTTTTTAACAAATCGAAAGGAGCGTTAGCTGGCAGAATGCTCTGAGGCCAGGCACAGGAAACAGTAATCATGGCAATCTAATAATAAAAAATGCCATTGACTGTAAACATTAGTCATAGCAATGCTTTTCTTTTTGTTGTACCACAAAGTGTGTATCTTGCGAATGTTGCACTGCGGTAGATTTTTAAGGAACACCCTCCTTTTGCCCCCTTTTCAAAATAATGGAGCATGCGCTAAAAACAACAACCAACTACAAAGATCCCACCATCTTGCTAAACCTAAGAAGACTTTAAAAGTGTAAATCCCCCTGGACCAATTAAAGTCATGGGACCATGTTGTCTTTGCAAGTTCTGTTGCTGAAATACATTCCTCTTTCCCTCTTGCACTCATTATGTTTTCTGCTAGGTGCCATAGAACACAGCCCAGTTCACTAGTCTTAACATTGCCTCCCTATCCTATCTGCCGCTGTTGTCATGGATGCCCCACCACACCTCTCTAGGCAATTCTTTTCATGCTCTCCACAAGTCCCACATGGCTTCTTTGTGTTCCCAGTGTTCTTTGTGTTCAGCTTCATTACTAAAGATGCTCTTGACAACTTGTGACCACCAGGCTCGCTCCCCCCCCCCCCCAAGATTACTGAAGTTATACAGCAGGGACAAAACTACACAACTTAAAAGATGGCCATATTAGCAGTTTCCAGGCAATGGTTTTAAGATTGAGGAAATATATGGGGTTAAACATGCCTCCCATTTCAAATTAGCAGCCCCACAGCTTCTTTCAATTCCAGCTTTTAATAACACTGGCTTTCCAGCTCTGTCTGTCATTTGTCTAATGGGAAAGCATGCAACTTTGTTCAGGTTACTAAGAATGGAGAGCAGCATCTATATAACTGCCAGGAAGCATTAGCAGCAGATCTGGATGAGAACGAGTCACCTCTCCCCAGGCAGCCTGATGACAAGATTGTGTTAGAAGTCAAAAGATTCTTTTCTATCAACAAATAACGCAGTCGAAAACATCAGCTGACTCTGGGATCTGCATACCTGTACTTGATTCTATATGTTTTCATCACTATACTGTAGACAGTATGATTGGCAGCCTGATCCCAGGATCAGCAGAGTCTGAAAAGTTGTGCTCATTAACACTTCAAAAAGCTCAACACAAAACCCAAACAACACATTTCTAGCAGGCTGCTGAGTCTGGCACTGCTGCTGACTGCAAGGCCAAGGAACAGCTTGGAAGATGCTCCTTAGTAGCCTTCTCTGCGTGAATCCCAAATACTCTTAATACTTGCTTCCTGTCCTACTGCAATTTATTTTACTTATTTGTTCCATTGTAACTTGCCTTTCTCCAAGGACTTTATACATAAGTCCGCCTAATTTTATCCTCGCAACATCCCTGAGAGTTAGGTTATGTGGAGTTATCTAGTGAGCTTCATGGCTGAGTGAGGACTTGAACCCTGCTCCCTGGTTTGACTACCCTGGTAGTTACTCTATACAGTGGTGCCTCGCAAGACGAAAAGAATCCGTTCCGCGAGTCTCTGCGTCTTGCGGTTTTTTCGTCTTGCGAAGCGCGGCTATTAACGGCTTAGCGGCTTTAAGAAAAAGGAAACAAACTTGCAAGAACTCGCAAGACGTTTCGTCTTGCGAAGCAAGCCCATAGGGAAATTCGTCTTGCGGAACGACTCAAAAAATGGAAAACTCTTTCATCTTGCACGTTTTTCGTCTTGCGAGGCATTCGTCTTGCGAGGTACCACTGTACTGAGTTTATCTTTGTGCACAGGCTGAGTGCCCTGTCAAGCTATAACTGCACATAATTTGTTGCCTTGTTATCTAGGGGTGTCTCGCACTAGGCCCTTGTGTTTACTTGCCTTTCCGTTTGTAACGGGCAGTTCTGAAAGTATTCCAGACACCATTTAGAGTTCCTTCACCTTCTGTGAAACCATGTTATCTTACTTCAAAATGTCTCTTGCCATTGCCATTAATTTAGTGCAAATCTATAGGAAAAGGTTCTCAGCAAAAGCATAATGTGCCTTTAGTCAGATCCCTGCTAAATGCAATGCTTCTTAGAGTCATGCGTTACACCAGGGATGAGGGAACGTGTGGCCCTCCAAAGGTTACTGGATTTCAAGCCCCATCAGCCCCAGCCAGCATGGCCAATGGTTAGGGCTGATGGGTTTTGTTGTTCCCCTGCTTTACTCCAGTATGGTGTGTAATTTGTGTAAGCAAGAGCCCTTCGTGGCATCCTTTTGCATATTCCCAATATACAGTGCTGATTTATGTTGAATTGAAAGTTTACATGTTTTCTCCTTGTACTCGAGAGTAAAAATATAGTTTGCTCTTAGCAAACAGAATCACTATAGCAACAACAGAAAGGTATTTGTTCAGTGTTTTCTATATTATTTGCAGGAGAAAGGGATTCAATTCTTCCTAAGGGCATGCTCCTATGAGATACACAGTATTTATGGCATTTCAGAAACCT
Organism: Podarcis liolepis; assembly: GCF_965112155.1. Classification (NCBI taxonomy): domain Eukaryota; kingdom Metazoa; phylum Chordata; class Lepidosauria; order Squamata; family Lacertidae; genus Podarcis; species Podarcis liolepis. The sequence continues at coordinate 36,397,787 of NC_139557.1, forward strand.
GGCAAATAGGTCCCTATGGTTTATTTCATTTCAGTTGTTGAAATATTAGCTGAGCAAAGCAGAACTGAGTACTATCTCTCCCGGTTTCTTCAAATATGTGGCACCTTACATGGCTTAGTAGAAATTGTAAAACAAATTGATTTGGTATGGCAAATCAAACTGCAAGGCAAAACTATTACAGGTAACAACCTGCCTTATACCCTCTATATATTTACTCAGGAGTAGCCCCACTGACCTCAGTGCACATAACAATTAAACCTGAGATACCTTCAACAGGGGAGATGCGGGTGGTGCTGTGGGTTAAACCACAGAGCCTAGGACTTGCCGATCAGAAGGTCGGTGGTTCAAATCCCCGTGATGGGGTGAGCTCCCATTGCTTGGTCCCTGCTCCTGCCAACCTAGCAGTTTGAAAGCACGTCAAAGTGCAAGTAGATAAATAGGTACCGCTCTGGCAGGAAGGTAAATGGCGTTTCCGTGCGCTGCTCTGGTTCACCAGAAGCGGCTTAGTCATGCTGGCCACATGACCCGGAAGCTGTATGCAGGCTCCCTCGGCCAATAAAGCGAGATGAGCGCCGCAACCCCAGAGTCGGCCACGACTGGACCTAATGGTCATTGGTCCCTTTACCCTTTACCTTCAACAGGAACTCTGAAGAAATTAGAAATAGTGCAACAAGAGGCAAAGTTCTAGGCCTCATTGACAAATTAAAAATCAACAAATCTCTGGCCTCAGATGGTATCCACCTGAGAGTCCTTAAAGAGCTCAAATGTGAAATTGCTAGTTTTCTGACAAGAACACAAACCTCGTCGCTAAGATTGGCCTCTGAACAAAAAGTCTGGAGAGCCATCAATGTAGCACTAGTTTTTTTAAAAGGCATATAGGGAATTGCAGGTAAGTTAGCTTAACGTCTGTTCCAGGAAAGGTTTCTTAAAGATAAAATTACTAAGCTTATAGAAATCTTGCTGAATAATCAAAATGGCTTCCACAAGGGTAAGTACTATTTCAGTAACATTTTAGAGTTCTTTGAAAGTATAAAAAAGCACATGGATGGGGTGATCCAACAGATATTGTTTATTTGGGCTCGGCGCTTTAGGTGCCTGAGGCAAGATGTGTTACTGACACTTTTCCCACCCCACCCACCCCACACCTGGGCCCATACCCTGGTGGGGTGCAAGGAGCATGCCACCTGACACAGGTTGCCTCATTGGTGCTCTGGCTGTGCTAGGGCAGCAAGAGAGCTTAGGCGCTGCAAAGCAGAAAACATAGCATACTTTTCTAGCCACTTCCCACTGCTCAGAATTTTCTGCCTGAGGCAGCTGCCTCACTCTGCCTCATGGTAGGACCAGCCCCATTTGAACTTTCAAAAAGCTTTTGATGAAGTCCCTTATAAGTAATCCTACCAATTACAGGCTTATGATGCCGGACCTTTCATTCTCATAATGCTTAGATCTGGGGTTATCCAATGAAGCTGAATGATGAGAGATTTGGGACAGAACAAAAGCATTTACTTCTTCCTGTGATGCAATAGTTAAAATGTGGAATTTCACTGCCACAATGTGGTGAACGCCAGCAATTTAGAAGGCTTTAAAAGGTAAAATTCATGTTGTTGTTGTTGTTGTTGAGTCATTTAGTCGTGTCCGACTCTTCGTGACCCCATGGACCACAGCACGCCAGGCACTTCTGTCTTCCACTGCCTCCCGCAGTTTGGTCAAACTCATGCTGGTAGCTTCGAGAACACTATCCAACCATCTCGTCCTCTGTCGTCCCCTTCTCCTTGTGCCCTCCATCTTTCCCAACATCAGGGTATTTTCCAGGGAGTCTTCTCTTCTCATGAGGTGGCCAAAGTATTGGAGTCTCAACTTCAGGATCTGTCCTTCCAGTGAGCACTCAGGGCTAATTTCCTTAAGAATGGATGCGTTTGATCTTCTTGCAGTCCATGGGACTCTCAAGAGTCTCCTCCAGCACCATAATTCAAAAGCATCAATTCTTCGGTGATCAGCCTTCTTTATGGTCCAGCTTTCACTTCCATACATCACTACTGGGAAAACCGTAGCTTTTACTATACGGACCTTTGTTGGCAAGAAAAATTCATAGGGTAAGGCTTAAATGGCTATGGGTGAGGATAGCTGTGTGCTACCTTGAGGATCAAAACAGCATGACTAGAGAATAACAGCAGAGGAGGGCTATTTGCCCTCAAGTCCATCTTATGAGCTTCCCATGGGTACATGGTTGGTCACGGTGGGAAGCAGGATGCCTGACTAGATAGGTCCTTGGCCAGATTCAGCAGGGCTCCTCTGAAATTACCTGTTTTGTTAAACATCTCTAGCCAGGTTATTTTTTTGCTCACGTGCTGAATGGTATAATAAGCAGTACTTTCCTAAAGACTGTGTACACACCATACCTATGAAGCACGCTTAGAGCACATGGCTTCTTCCCCTAAAAGAGTCCCAGGAACTATCGTTTACTCCTCACCAAGCTACAATTTCCAGAACTCTGAACAAACTACAATTCCCAGGATTCTTTTGAGGGAAGCAAGGTGATTTAAATGCATTGCATGCATACAGCCCAAGTGTCTGTTTATAAGTATAGGGAGAATAGCTACACAGTTTAATCGGTGCTTTTACTCATAGAAATTATTGTCCTATGCTGCCATCTAGGGAATGCATTCAGTTATGGCACTATTACCTTGGTTCTCAAACTTAATCCATCCCGGAAGTCCATTCCAAAACCAAGGTACGCTTTCCCATAGAAAGTAATGCAAAATGGATTAATCCATTACAGACAATTAAAAACAACCCCTAAAACAGCTATTCAACGTGAATTTTACTATCTAATGAGACCATTGACCCATAAAATGAAAGCAACAAACTAGGCTGCAATCTACTACCCAGTATCAAAAACTGTAGTGATCTACCCATTGCCATTGGAGGGACGAGACGGGAGGGGAGAGTTTAAATGGGGAGGGGGATGGAAACACTCAAACTGGAGGGAAGAGGAGCGCGCATGGGGTGTGGGAGGGGGAAGGAGGTGGCTAACTGGATGCACGAGATGGGCGTTTAAGGGGGGGGGCGCGTTTAAGTTAAGGAAAGGGAGGCAAAAGTTTTCTGCCTCCCACCCAAGCCATCTCTCCCCCGCCCCCGCCGCATGTTTTCTGGCATCTGCCCCGGCTCCCCATTCGCCCGGCCGAGTCCCAGGGCTTCTGTTTGCACTTTGGGCAGCATGACAAGGCGGCAGCTGTGAGCCGGTCGGGGCGATGCTGCCTGCGCGTCCCTGGTACGGCGGCACCGGGACGCGGCAGCAGCACCGGAGCGCGGAGAGGAGGCGGCGGTGGCTGCTCTCGGCTGCGCTCCTAGCCGTGGATACTGAGCCGGGTGGGCTGGAGCCTGCATGCCGTGCGAGCGCCCCGATCCCCCGCTCGGGAATGGGGCGCCTGCGCTGCCTCGCCTGGACCTCGCTTGGGGTCGGGCTTGGGACGGGGGGGGGGGTGCGGGAAGGTCAACCTGCCCAGCACAGTTCTCCCACCACACACTCTCCTCCCCAACACGACCTCTCTGCACGCGGAGGGAGAGTCGCCAACTTCCAAGTCTCCCGACTCTGGAGTCCCTTACATTCTGAGGAGCCTTTGTGCCGAGGAAAGAGGCGCTTCCCAGCAGAGGGAAAGGAAGGGAAGGGAAAGGAAGGAAGCAGCGGCAGTCACTGTTGGGGCCAAGCCGCTCGTTCAAAATGGAAGTGTGCACTCAAATTGGAGCATGTTCGGCTTCCCAAAACAGTTTGAAAACCGGAACACTCATTTCTGAGTTTGAAGTGTTCGGCTTCCAAGTAGTTGGAGAACTAAGCTGTTCGAAAACCGAGGTACCACTGTAGTGTTACAAATAACAAATGTAGTCGTAGTTCTTGCAGTTCTCTGAACTGCATGTGCAAACACAACATGTAACAGCCAAGCTAGTACTGAGCTTTGCCCTCCCCATGCAATTCCATTTCATTGCTTTTGAAATTATTTGCATCTAACATCGGTATTTGCTAACTATGCTCATTTGTTTTATACAGAAAGAGTCACTTTCAACATGCACAGTCTATTTGATTTTGTTTTTAGGTTTACATAATGCCTTTTTCATATTCCTAGGCTGATTTCTCTCTCTCTTTTAATGGAGATTTTTCACAGTGCTAGGTTGGCTTCTGTTGTGCTCTAGAAGTGGGGCTGGAATATTTTGTTGCTATGGAGAAAGCCATGACCTTTGCAGCCACTGGATGAAGAAAGGATCTGTTGACATTTGAGCCATAACAACCTTAACTAGGAGAGGAAGCATAACGACTATGTTAACAACATTAAGAACATACTTCAGTCTCATAAGATCTAATTCAAGTCACTCCTGTTACCATCAACAAGCTAACCCAGATTTGCTATACAGTCTCCCAGCATCAACAAATTAAGCTTTGTTGCAAGACATTTGCTTCTGGGGACAAGGAGGAGTGAGGACTCCACAGTGACAGTTTGTGGTTCCTGCTGTGGCAATTGGGGGAAAAAATTAAATATATCTTGCTAAGGCCAGATATATGTGTGAATGAACACATGCATTAATTTTCATCCACAAACATATGCTGACAAAGCACAGAGCGCCTAACACCAGGTCTGTTTGGGATGCAAAACCATCAGACTTCATTCATGGTACCTGCTTCCCATATATGGCTTGTCAGGAATGGGAAGTTGCCGTAAAAGAGGATCCTCATGTGTGCTGGTGGAGTTCATCTATAGCAGCCCCATATGGAACTATGGTGCCCTCAACATGGCTGAGTAAAACTGCTTCATCCGAATACTGCTGTGGAATCTGAAACAGTGGCGTAGCATGGATTGCCAGTGCCCAGGGAAGCGCATAGGGGGTGGGTGGGTTGGAGGGAGGGAAATGGTTGGAGTACGCATCCACATTCAACCGCTACGTCATCACCCAGGAGATTGCAGCCACAGAGCTAAGAAAAGACGAGTCGTTCCATTGTCTGGCTTCCTGGTTCACATGGAGAAGCCATTTTCAGCAGAGCCCAGCAATGGAAGCACACAGCTGCATTGAGGCAATTTTGCACCCAGGGCAACTGCCCTTATGCCCCCCCCCCATGCTACACCACTCATCTGAAAAATAATAATGACTCCTGCTTTCTTAAATGCTTGGGCATATGATTAATTTGGGCCATGAGTCATTCCAGCTAAGCTAAATATTGAACTGTTTGCTCAAATACAGGGAGATTGTTTTTTTCCTAATCAGCCTAGGACAACCTAAGTTTGGTTTGTTCTTCCACATCCCTGAGGACATTTTGTTCTGTTTGCTGCCCTTGGGTTGCTGGCAAAATTTGATTGGTATCCTTACTGCTTGTTATCTCTCGAAGGTCCTTTTGTGTCTCTGGTATTCTTTGACATATCTCCTTCCTGAATAGTTACTACTCTTGACGACCCCTCTCCCCTTTGTTTCCTACTCTCCTGGGCTACATGCTACTCTTTCTTCTGCTTCTATGCCTGCCATCAATCCAGAGACGAAGGATGTTTTGGGGGGGGGGGGATAAATAGTTGCTTGTTTACAGGCTGCGGCTCACTTACCAGAAAAGAAAAGGAAAATTGTACTTTGCAAAAATCTCATGACGATTCATTATGCTGCCAACAGAAGGGGAAATGGAGGTCAAGGATTTTAAGGCAGAACACAGTAGGCTTTTTCATGGTGAAGTCTCCACTTCTTTTGTTCTGATGCCCCTCTGGGAGTTATTTACCATTGGGGTTTACTGCAAGGACAGTGCTTCCTTGCCTTTTCTCAGAGGTCTGGTTCAAGTAATTTGAACTCGCGGCACATCACATGAGGGGGACGGATCACCACTAATTAAAGATGCCCCATGCCAATTTGGTTTTTTACTAGTGTGTGAAGGGCTGTTGATTCTCAGTTCATGCCAGGAGGGCATTACAACGGTGAAAACACCAGTGAGAAAGAAATATGTGGGGCATGATGCCAGGGCAAGTAATTGTAGTAGCTGATTTCAGGTGAATAATGGGCATTTATGGCATGAGCTATGAGACAGGATTATTTCCAGCTGGAATAATGGACGTATTGTGTGGTCTTGGGCAAGGTACCACAACCCTGCACATGTAATGTAGGGATAAAAAGAACCAAAGTAGACGTGTCTCTGGCAAACCCGTCTCTTTTTAAAACTGGCTGCGCAACAAGCATGTATAAAACACGGGGAGTATGGCTTACTTCACTATAGCATTTAAATACCAGAAGTAAGCCAGTCAGGGAGAAAAGTGGTGGGTGGGGGGGCTGTGGAGAGGCAAGTGGAGAGCACAGAGAGGGTTCAGCAATCCCACGGCCATTCCCTTTTTTCCTTTTAAAAATTGAACCCTTCTTCACCTTTATACTACATTAGGAGAGACCCCATACCAAAAATGATATGTCTCTCACCACCCTGTATAGTTTGTCTCTAATACTGGTCTACTTTACAAAATTGTTCTAAGGATGATTGAGCTAACATACGTCAACACTTTAAGCACTTGAGGAAAAAAGTTCTATATAAAAAAGCAATACCGCTGTCCTCAGGAAATCTCAATACAGTTGCACACATTCAATCTCAGAGCAGCAAGAGAGACAAGGGGTTCCTGCACTTACAGGGTTTGGTAGCCTTGGAATGAAGGTCAGTGGAGACTGTAGTGTCTTTAGGAGTTACATACTTACACATCTACACAACCCGAGCATACGATGGAAGGGCTCACAGAATTAACACCCTGACAGATCTTGCTTCCCCTTCCGTTTTCTGGGAAGTCCTAAGTCACAGCCTGGGTCTAACCTTAAGTTGGTTGTGTCTATTATTTTAGTGGGTCTACTCTGAGTAGGACTGAACGTCTCCCTCCACATTGGGGCTATGCAAAGACGATATCCATGTTATTTGATGTGAGTGATGTAGAAAAAAACCCTGCTCCTTTTCCCTTATGGGGTATCCGAGAGCCCATATAGAGTCCTTAAGTGGATTCCCTATTGGTTGGAGAAAATAACAGAGGCCAACCAGAGAATATTGAGAAGCAAAGCAGCTAGTAAGCCTGATCTTTAATAAACTCTTGCAGCAGGGTCTTCACTCACCACATGCAGGAGGGAGAAGGAACCCAGAACAATGGTGTGCAAGCCCTTATATAGACTTTTGAAATTGCCCACCCTGTAGCGCAAGACCACCCCCAAAAACATCATATATACATCACAGAAGGAGGTGGTCTACTACAGAAATCCAGGATACCTCACAATGACCAGTGATTGCTTTACTTGGGCAGCCCGGAACATTCTTTTGTGATGGTAGATACTTTAATTCCTGAATCCAGGTCACAGGCTCACCCTATTCATACACAAAGATGCCCTAAAGACAGGTAAGCAAAAGACAATGGAGAGGCTTTCCCATTTCCTTCCTTCTTGCAGAGAAACATCTGAGGTCAATCGGGGAGAGTCAAAATGGTTTCAGGATTGCTCTTCTGTACTATTTCAGACATGTGGTTTATATACTTAGGGATGCGGGTGGCCCTGTGGTCTAAACCATAGAGGAGGTCGGCAGTTTGAATCCCTGCGATGGGGTGAGCTCCCGTTGCTTGGTCCCTGCTCCTGCCAACCTAACAGTTCGAAAGCAGGTCAAGTGCAAGTAGATAAATAGGTACCGCTCTGGCGGGAAGGTAAACGGCGTTTCCATGTGCTGCTCTGGTTCACCAGAAGCAGCTTAGTCATGCTGGCCACATGACCTGGAAGCTGTCTGCGGACAAACGCTGGCTCCCTCGACCTATAGAGTGGGATGAGCGCCGCAACCCCAGAGTCATCAGCGACTGGACCTAACGGCCGGGGGTCCCTTTACCTTTATGTGTTTGCCTTGTAAATTTATGAATGTTTCATTTATATATTTGAGACCGTAAATTCTTATAACATGAGTAACTGAAACAAATTGAAGCAAACTAGTAACTAGTAAAAGGAGCATGCATTCCATTTCCTCCCAGCCAACAACCACTAAGATCTTCCAGAAATCATGTGCACCTAGGCCGGTCAAGCTTCTCTTCTTTCTTATTCCAATCCTAAAGGACCAAGCCTACGAACCAAAATCCTTTCTATCATCATCAACATCATCATCATCATCATTTTAGATGGAAACAACAACAACAACGTTTCACTCTTCTAATTCCATCAGGTCCAGCATTTTTGCTTGCCAGATGGAACAATCCTACTTTCTTCTTACTGCAGAATGTTCTGGGGATTTTCCCCAACCCAGTCAATTTTTGGTGGTGGTGGGGTATGTGAAGTGAGAGGTGGGGGAAGCCCTATTGCACAAGTGGAAGTCCTTTCACTAATAAGACTTATCAGTTGAATCCTGCACCACCACCATTGTCTCCATCATATTCCCTGAACTGTCATACCCAAATTAAGAAAAGCGGGTAAAAGGAAAACTCCTTGGTAATGCCATTATTAGAGGTCTATATTGGAGATCTTTGCCTTACCTTGTTCACAGTAGATGCCAGTGGTTCCTAGTGGGCAGTGGCAGGTGTAGCCATCAGGCAGTGGGGCACAGGTGGAACCTTGCCTGCACCTGTGGGGTGGCTTGTGCTCGGGATCACAGACAGAAACTGTCTCCATGCAGAATGCTCCTTTCCAGCCAGCGGGGCAATGGCAGCTAAAAAGAGAAAACCATAGGATATTATCAATACAGGGCTAACTGCATGTTACAAGCCACTGTGTATAAGGGAGTCCCTGTGCCCTTTTCTTTTTTTAAGGAAAAGTATCTTGGCAATAGGGATGCGAGTGGTGCTGTGCATTAAACCACAGAGCCTAGGACTTGCCAATCAGAAGGTCAGCGGTTTGAATCCCCGCGACAGGGTGAGCTCCCATTGCTCGGTCCCTGCTCCTGCCAACCTAGCAGTTCAAAAGCACATCAAAGTGCAAGTAGATAAATAGGTACCGCTCCAGTGGGAAGGTAAATGGCGTTTCTGTGCGCTGCTCTGATTCGCCAGAAGTGGCTTAGTCATGCTGGCCACATGCTTAGACATGGCTCCCTCGGCCAATAAAGCGAGATGAGTGCTGCAACCCCAGAGTCGGCCACGACTGGACCTAATGGTCAGGGGTCCCTTTACCCTTTACCTTTGCCTATCTTGGCAATGGGGAATTTGAATAAGGGAAACAATGAGCTGAACCCTTTCCCAGCCTCTGCAATTAATCCTTCCAGATGCTTTTCCTGATGCAGAATGCAAGGCACTTACTTCCTCTTGCAAGCACATGTTGCGAAAACCATGTGGGAGGAGCAGAGGGAGGTGGGGAAGGGGTTAAGGGAAGCTCCCCCTGCTGCTTCTCTGCTCCAATCTTCCCCCACCAAAGCTGCTTTTCTCATTAAAACAAAAAGGTTCCAGATTTAATCCCCAGGTAGGATTAAGTCACTGCCTGAGACCCTGGAGACCTGCTGCCAATCAATCTAAACAATAATGATCTAAGAAAGACTGGTGGTCCGACTTAGCATATGTTCCTGTGAGTAGAATACTAGGTACAGTGGTGCCCCGCAAGACGAATGCCTCGCAAGACGGAAAACCCGCTAGACGAAAGGGTTTTCCGTTTTGGAGGTGCTTCGCAAAACGAATTTCCTATGGGCTTGCTTCGCAAGACGACAATGTCTTGCAAGTTCCTGTGGGTTTTTCCCCCTCCCCCCCTTTTCCCCAAGCCGCTAAGCCGCTTAACAGCTGATCCACTAAGCCGCTTATCAGCTGATCCGCTAAGCCGCTTATCAGCTGATCCGCTAAGCCGCTTAACAGCTGATCCGCTAAGCCACTTATCAGCTGATCCGCTAAGACGCTAATAGCGCTAATCCGCTAAGCCGCTAATGGGCTTGCTTCGCAAGACGAAAAAACCGCAAGACGAAGAGACTCGCGGAACGGATTCTTTTCGTCTTGCAAGGCACCACTGTAAAGGTAAAGGTATCCCTGCCCGTACGGGCCAGTCTTGACAGACTCTAGGGTTGTGCGCTCATCTCACTCTAGAGGCTGGGAGCCAGCGCTGTCCGCAGACACTTCCGGGTCAGGTGGCCAGCGTGACAAAGCTGCTCTGGCGAGCCAGAGCTGCACATGGAAACGCCGTTTACCTTCCCGCTAGTAAGCGGTCCCTATTTATCTACTTGCACCCGGGGGTGCTTTCGAACTGCTAGGTTGGCAGGTGCTGGGACCGAACGACGGGAGCTCACCCCGCCGCGGGGATTCGAACCGCCGACTATGCGATTGGCAAGTCCTAGGCTCTGTGGTTTAACCCACAGTGCCACCCGCGTCCCACTGAGTAGAATACTATTTTGGCTTTATTGCAGGCACCTCTGACTGCACAGCAATGCACCAGTTTCTAATCAATTCAAAAGAATCACCAAATGCCAGGAGCGTGTGCATATTATTTTCAACTCAAGCGTTAGATAGATACCCAAATAGTTATTGCCCAGCAGAAACCTATTTTCTATTTTTCTACATCAAGGGCAGCTGGTCCTAGAAACTTATTACCAGAGGTTTTGCATGCCTGTTGGAACGCATTTCAAATACTGTATTTCTACCTAGATGAAGAATAGGGGCTTGCCCAGCCGAGAAGCCAAATGCAAAGTTTACCCTAAAAAAAAATAAAAAATTACAGGAAATGGTGTGCATTGCTGTACCTATTTAAATCAGCAGCATTGTCCCCATAGCAACAGGCTCTCCAATTTAAATGCATTGCACATCATGTCAAAACAGAGGTTCTCTGACACATTGAAGCAATTTCTCAAAAAGTGAAAAGCCCCTAGGAGGAAATGATTCCTAGGAGCCAATTTGATGTCTGAAAACAAACCCAGGCTCTCAGAGGAACAGAGGTTTTTAAGATCAGCAGGAAGAGGAGGAGGAGGAAGTCTTTTTGTAGCCATGCTGCACATGAAGAAGGAATGGGGAACCTGCAAGCCAGTGGCGTAGCGTGGGTTGTCAGCACCCGGGGCAAGGCAAGTAATTTGCGCCCCCTAACCCGTGGATTTGCGCCCCCTAACCCGTGGATTTGCGCCCCCTAACCCTAACCCCCAGATGTTGCGCCCGGTGCGGCCGGCACCCCCTGCACCCCCCACGCTACACCACTGCTGCAAGCCACCAGATGTTGTTGGACTACAGCTCCCATAATCCCTGACCATGCTGGTTGGGGAGGATGGGAGATGGAGATCAAAAACATATGAAGGACAGGGCACTCATGAGCCAAGGTGAGGTGACTGCCTTGGGCAGCAGGATCCACAGGGGCAGCAGATCCCGATGTATATCCTTCGACAGCCACAGGTTTCTACACCCCTGATGTAAAGCACATGCTTGACATGCAACTTTACCCCCTTTCAAACCCGGATATGGTAGTTGTGGTAGAACGGGGCATGCCAGGGTTAGTGCATGCATAGAAGATTTGGATGTGCATCTAAAGTCTGGTTAAGGGCCATAGCTCTTAAATAATCTGCTTTGCATGCAGAAAGTCCCAGGTTCAATCCCTGGCATCTCTGGGGAGTTGCTGGGAGAGAACCCTGTTGGAAATCCTGGAGAGGTGCTGCCAGTCAGTGCAGACAATACTGAGTTAGATGGACTGAGTTCCAATATAAGGCAGCTTCCCCCATCCTAGTTTACATTCGACTAATGCCCATGACAACCACGGTGTTAAGGCAGCACGGGCTTGATGAATTTCCCATGCAATAATAATTCACCCAAACCCATTTGCACTTACTAAACGGTAGAGCCGCTTTCCACGCACGTCCCCCCATTTCCGCATTTTATGAAGCGGCACGGAGACTTGTCACACTGTCCTACGCTGCGACCAGCATTCGGGTGGCCTTCTGGGATTCCTGGGGCTTTAAATGGCTGGTCCCTCCCGGTGCGAACTCGTATGTCATAAATGCAACCTCAAAAGAAATAATAATAATAATAATAATAATAATAATAATAATAATAATAATAATAATACCACCCCACCCATTTGGTGATGCATTTCAGCAAGAAGCTTATGGAAGAAAATGAAAGAAGGGAAGAAAGGAAAAGCTGAACGGATGTGCTTTGGAAAAACCTGCTATTCTCCCATTTGCTGTATGTTTCCCTTTCTAAATCAGAGGCACTGTAGGTTCCACTACTAGAAAGGGGGAGCACCTGGCTTTCAAAAATTGGGTTTGCAATCCTGAGCCCAGATATGGAGATGCAAGATTCACTGGACTCTATGAGACTTGCTCCTGAGTAGGAAGGCAAGAGGGCCTTTCCATTCTGCCCCATATTCATCGGATGCAGCATTGTTTACATTCGGCAGCAGTTCATCTTCCATCAAAAACGACACTATCTCACTGTCCACTGTGCAAAATTACCTAGCTTATGTAAGTTCCTTTGCCATTATGTTGCTGGACCTCATTCATTTCAGTGGAAAGGGAACACAACGCAAACGGGGAGTGGTAGAAATAATTTACATATCATTTGTGGATTGAAAGCAACAACGGTGAAGACTGATCTTATTCACTGGATTGAGTTCCGCTCCAAACATGGAAGGAATAAATGAACACTGGCCATTTTCACTCCAACTTCTGTTTTTTGTGGGCGTTCTCTGACATCCCTACTCCTGAGCAGACATAACTGCACTGCAAATATATGCAGGTTTCAGTTTTGAGAAGCAAAAGGGAGCGTGATATGAAAGGGGTGTCTTGCTGTATACATGGGCAGAAGCCTGGCAAGTCCTGAGGACACCAGGTTATCCCCAGAACCAGTAGGTTGTCTCCTGATTACCCAACCCAGGTTCAAATCTAATGCAGATGAAGAGCTGGAAATTCTGTGGGAAACCACCTCCCAACAGTAGAATTTATCCCAATGACTTCGCCCATTCCTATAGCTCAGGACTGGGGAACCTTTGGCACTCCAGATATTGCTGGAGTCCAAGTCCCATCAGCCCCAGTCTGCTGAAGCCCCATCTGCCCAGCTCTTCTACATCACATTAATTCTATAATGCCATCTATGTACATGTGTGCTTTACAAAGAACAGGCAAGACTGGCTCCTACTCCAATAAGCTTACAATTTAAAACAGACACAGGGGAACAACCGACAATGGGGCAGATACAAGTATGGGGTGTGTGTGATTAATGTAAATGTGAAGAGTTGCATCCAACATCAGCCATGCTCAGAGTAAATCAAATGCAATGCAAGTAAAATTGTTAGTTACCTTGAAAGCCGTTCCTAAAATTGGATCCATTCGGTAAGAGTTCTGGGATGTATTCAATGTAACCTCCAACGTAAAACTGGCTGAAGACATTGAGCCCAACCAAAGTTCCTGGAGATGTGATGGTTTTGTTTTCATGGTCATCCACCTTTCAGACAAAAGCGGAACAAAACCTGTTATTTGTGGAGCAAATTGAGTAGATCTCTTATCTCATCCTTATGTCCCCACAAGCTTCCAAACATGGAGAAACCACCAATAACATGTTTTGGATTACAGTCTAAGCTTCAAATCAATGAAGGGTAGAAGGCACTGCTGCAATTGAGTAGTAAATATATAAATAAGGTCTTTAAATTTCCAGGGTGGTCATTCGAAGAGCTTTTAGAGGTGTGCAAGTACGTCTGCTGATGTAGCAAGTTGTACCCCTCCCACCCCCACTTTCCACTCCCGCATCCTTATGTATTCTTTCCCAGAGTGCTCTAGAATTTCAAGAGCAATTTGTAAGGGGCAGTGTGTGTGTGTGTGTGTGTGTGTGGTGGGTGGGAGAACTGCTTTTGAAAATGGAGAGGGGCATTCAACAACCTTGCTGTATGAAGTCTTCAGGAAACAATACATAAATATATTTAACTCTTAGGATTCAAGACTATATATTTAAAGTTTCGTTTGTATGACAAGCTTAATAAAGGTTATATATAATACAGTGGTGCCTCGCAAGACGAAAATAATCCATTCCGCGAGTCTCTTCGTTTAGCGGTTTTTTCGTCTTGCGAAGCAACCCTATTAGCGGATTAGCGGATTAGCGCTATTAGCGGTTTAGCGGCTATGAAAGGCTTAGCGGCTTAGTGGCTAAAAGGCTATTAGCGGCTTAGTGGCTTAGAAAAAGGGAGAGGGAAGCGAAAAAAATAGCAAGACTAGCAAGACGTTTTCGTCTTGCGAAGCAAGCCCATAGGGAAATTTGTCTTGTGAAGTGCATCGAAAAACGGAAAACCCTTTCGTCTAGTGGGTTTTTCGTCTTGCGAGGCATTCGTCTTGCGGGGCACCACTGTATCCTGCCTCTTGCACCAAAGGAGCTCATATGTGGGTTCTTCTACTTTTATCCTCACAGCAACCTTGTGAGGTAATATGGGCCTATGGCCGTAATAAACTATCTATCTATCTATCTATCTATCTATCTATCTATCTATCTATCTAACCTTGTGAGGTAGGTTAGGCTGGGAGGCAGGGACCAGGCTGAAGCCACCGCCAACCACCCCACCCCCAGTGAGCTTCGTGGATACAAAGAAGAGTTTTATAAGCATCTCTTCCAAAGGAAGCGTTACCTTCATCCAGCCATCCTGAAGAAATCTGCCAAGACTGACCACGTGAATATGCCTTGTCAGATCTAGCAGCTCACTAATGATAGTGGCTGTTCCAGATCCTAGGTTGTAGCTGTACACCAGGCGGCCGTGGCGCAGGCCTAGCACTAAGAAATCATCGCCATTAAGACCTGGAGTAAGAATAACCACAAGGGGATACATTAAGGGAGTGAGTCTTGGGTCACATTACCAAAACGAAACGAGAGGATGCAAGAAATGATAGCCTAGATACCAGAGAGGGATTGCAGCTAACACCATGTGCCCACCGCTTCCCAAGCCAGCGGTTGAGAGGGCACAGGATGCAGAGTAAACAGGCCCAGAGTTCGGCTTCTTTTGCAAGGAGGTCATTGCAGGCTTATGGCATTTTGTAATGTTTTACTTTAGTTATTAACATGCAGTTTGAACAGAGGTCCGACAGGCATCCAAAGTCCACTGCTCCCACTTCAGATCTCTCCAGAAAAGCAAACAGCATCTCTGTTTCTACGTTGCCCTTATGCTTAATCCCACTCAAAAACTAGTTTGGTGACATAGTGAAACAGGAATTTGGGGAGAAGATTGTTTTTCTTCCAGAGAAGGGGTGATGGCACAATCAGCTGGAGGACCAGGGTAACTGACAGGTCATTCTTGTTCTGGCTAGTGAATGATGTTGGCTAGTGAATGGGGCTTTCAAGTTTTACCAGTTTGTTGATTAGCACAGAGGAAATCAGAAACTCTGCAAAACACAAGCAGAGGCTGGATACTTCTTTCCTTTGATGGATTTCCTACTTCATGCTAGCAGATGACACAGTAACAGTGCTTTCCCAAATCATTTGCATTTTTAATTAAAAGTTCATTTGAAAAATGCTCAGAAGCTCCAACTGGCTCCAAGAACTGCAGACAGATTGTTGACTGGGAACATACAACCCCCTTGCTAGAGCAGCTCCCACACTGGCTACCTATAAAGCCCTATACAGCTTAGGTCCAGGCTATCGGAAAAGCCTATTTCCTCATGTGAAACTGCCCAGGCACTGAGATCTTCAGGGGAGGCCCTTCTCTCAGTCCTGCCACCCTCACATGGCCTTCTTGGTGGCAGCTCCTAGGCTTTGGAAATCTCTCCCGAGAGAAGCTAGACTGGCTCCCTCCTTGCTGTCCTTCTGCTGGCAGGTGACAACTTTCATGTTCCAACAGAAACGGCTGTTTTTGAGGAATGGGCTGGTGCTGTGCTCTTTTTATTGTAATTATCTGTATGTGATCACACACACACACACACACACACACACCTCCCCACTTCTGCATTATTATTATTAAGGCGCATATATTAAGTTTAAGATTAAGCTTTGCTTAATCTAACCATGTCTTGGCCTCAAATTCTCAGCCACAAAGTTTGCTGATTGTTGTTTTTTATAAGCAACAACAACAATGTGGGAATAGATTTTGTTCCAGGAAAGCTTAGAGGACTAATTTTCTTCTTTCCTCACAGCTGAGAATCAAAGAATAGCAGGTATGTCTCTGTCTCTCTCTCTCTCTCTCTCTCTCTCTCTCTCTCTCTCTCTCTCTCACACACACACACACACACACACCCACACACACCAAGGTGGGGATTACTTCTGAGTACACATATATAGGAATGTGGAGCCAATTGTCACAGTGCAAAGCGGTCTTCCTAAACTTTCTCATGTTCCTTCCATCTAGTCTTCTGATGCCCCCTGGTGGCTTTACATAGATTAGTATACAGATGAAAGCACTAAGACATTTTCTCTTTCATTTTCTCTTTAGTTCCGTACCCAACAATCACATTTTATCATTTGCATGATACCCTACGCAAATCCCTTTCCACAGTTATACAGGAGGCTGCTTTATACTAGGTCAAGCCGTTTATCCATCCTGCTCTGTATTGTCTAGACCAGCCTTTCTCAACCTTGGGTCCCCAGATGTTGTTAGACTACAACTCCCATCATTCCTGACTGCTTGTCCTGCTAGCCAGGGATGATGGGAGTTGTAGTCCAACCATCTCTGGGGATTCAAGGTTGATAAAGGCTGGTCTAGACACAGGCTACTCTAACTGGTTTCTAACTGGTAGACGTTCTCCAGGGTGACCAGCATCCAGGGTTGTACAGGTGTGCCTTTGAGACAGAATAGCTGCCTTTTCTGAAATTAAAAAGTGACTATAAGGAATTTACTGGTCAAGATCTCAAAATAAACATTATTTTCTATGTAATAAAAATATAACAAATGCTATGTGCACTTCTGTTGATGGTTCTTGAGGTGCCCAGAAATCGGAATCCATATATCTATATCCCCCCATTTACTTTGTCTTAGCCATTTGAATAACACTCTCTCCCCAGAGAAACACGAATAACTTACCTTGACCCTTCTGACCAGTGAAAAATATCAGGTTGTCTTTCAGTGAAGAGTTGTGGTTTGCTAATTGAAATTTCAGTTGGAATTCATAGTAGAGGCTGATGTTTGGAATTGCTGAATAGGCTAGGAATGAGGTATAGCCAAAGCTATCTGTCCCACTGAAGTTAGGATAGGTAATATTAATAACTGTTTGAAAAACACAGAAAAGGAAAATGCCGTTGGGGGAAGCACAGGTGAACAGCAAGTAATGGCCTAGTTCATATATACGATTTCTTAGCATCCAGAATTGAGAGCTAGGATCAGGTTCTCCACACATTTCTCCTTTGTTTTGCAAGCCAGTTTCAGCATATCAACTGCCCCTGATTAGCTTAAGCTACCATTCCCTGTGGTTTGATATCCTTGTTAGTAGACTGAAATTAAACCACAGTTCCCCATTTGGCACATAACAGGGAACTATAGGTTAAGGGCCAAATTGATGACACATTACACAAACCCAGGCCCTTGTATGGCAGGTGGGAGGGGGGCTTTAACCCTCTCACCCCTGCTTTAAACTTCTCCCCCATAATCAGTGGTGGCTGATGACCACTGAGACTGGTGGTGCAGAAGGCCGGGAGTCCAACAGCAGGGGTGCTATAGCCAATGGCAGGGAGAGGCAGAGCTATTGTCAACTAATTCTAGTTATGACCCTTCTCCCTACCGAGTTCCACAAGGGCAACACTGAAACAAAGGAGAAAGCTGCTAGCCAGTGTGCCACTCCTGGTAGCATGTAAGGAGGCAGGCAAATGCGGGCTGATTAAGGGCAGTCTGAGGTCGGTGGGGCAGGGCTGCATTTGCCCTAATGGACCAACTTCCACCACCTATAGTTGACATGCTCCTCTTTCTTTCCACACCTGTATGTCTCTTGTGTCTGGCTGAAACCAATTTTGAAGAGGGTTGCCTCTCCAGGTCCAATGTAAACTCCAGGTCTGTACTAAGTTGATCTGCTTTAACTCACTACCCTTGCCCTGGTCCCTGCCTCTTCCTTTCTCTCTTCCACGCTTAACCAAGGCGAGGGAGTATTACTCACTGCAGAACTGCTTATAAGCAATGTCCAGAAAGACAGGGATTCACAGGAGCCTTTTGGTTCTCAGCCATCTTGGGCATGGCCGCACATGTTTGTAGCAGCATTCAGGAACATCAAAAACCATGGGAACCACATCACCCTGGGTGCAGGTACACATGTGTGAAGCACCATCTCCTGGTTGATGCCTGGCACTGCAAGGAGTCCCTCTCCACCACTCTTGTAAGTGTAGGGAAAGAAGTGGGGCTCTCAGTAGGTTAGCGGTCTGGCTGACTTAAATGGGTCCCATTTAAAATTGGTAGCAACTTCAAACATTCTAAACGAATCCAATTCAACTGAATGAACTGGAGGGAATGTTCCCATTGTTTGTTTGTTTGTTTATTAAATATATAATGCCCCCCACATCCTCTGACAGGGGCACAGGATGGAAAAGGCACAAACTGTAAACCAATTAAAACATCTAAAAAGCAACAACAATTCCAGTACAGAGGCATACTGAGGATTACAGATCCAGTGCACTAAACTGTATGTTCTTGAACATCTGAAAAGTAGGAAGCAGAGAGAAGTAATGAAGTCAATTTGCCCGGCAACAAAAAGGCTTTTTTTTTTTTTTTTGGTCATTTAACACAAAGAAGCTTCAGTCTATCTCTCTCTGTTCTCTCTCTCTCACTGCATTTGACTTGCTAAGTTCTGCATTCTTCTCTTACCATCGTTACAAAGGATTCCAGTCCTTCCATAGGGACAGAGGCACACGGTGTCTTGGCTGGATTTTGGAAAACATGTTGCTCCATTTCCACATGGGTTCTCCTCACAGGTTGAAAGCTGACATAATTTCCCAGAGTAGAGAGCAGAGCATTCACAGAACCAGTTCTCTGTATCACTGTTAAAATTTAAAAGAAGAGAAAGGTTACCAAATAGCATTTGTTAAGAAGAGGGATGTAAGAAGGTATCAATTCCCATTCCAGCCAGTGTTCATCGCATGCAGAACCATTTCCATTTGGCTGCAGTTCAGCGTCCAGCGTCCAGCAAAGACTACATTATTCAACTCATTTATTCCCTGTGGAGGAATTTTGCATAATTAATTGCGTGATCGATCCCATTATCATTATGTTGTTCCACACCATTAATTTCAATGCAACAGAAACACAACACAAATTTGGGGGGGGGGGGAGAGAAGTGATAAATTATGTACAAAATAAAAAAAATTCCTTCCAGTAGCACCTTAAAGACCAACTAAGTTAGTTCTTGGTATGAGCTTTCGTGTGCATGCACACTTCTTCAGATACACTGAAACAGAAGTTGCCAGATCCTTCTATATAGTGAGAAGGTGGGGAGGGGTGTTACTCAGAAGGGTGGTGGGAATGGGAGATGGGCAGATAGCTGAGAGAGCCTCTTGACGACTCTTAATGACTGTAATAGGTCTTACAGGAAAAGGCAAGGGGTGGGAAGGTGAGAAATGGTTTAGTTATGTATAGTGAGATAAGAATCCAATGTCTTTGTTCAGCCCAGGTCTTTTCATGGTTTTAAGTTTGGTAATGAGTTGTAATTCAGCAGCTTCTCTTTCCAGTCTATTTCTGAAATAGACTGGAAAGAGGCTCTCTCAGCTATCTGCCCATCTCCCATTCCCACCACATTGGGAGTTTCTCTGACACCCACACTACTTGTCTCTCTGTTGTGGGGACAGAGAAACTCACAATGCAATGATGTCTCATCACACGCTGGCCATAGCGATATGGGAACCAGAGACTGGGGCCTGCACCCTCTCCTTTCTTCCTCTGGTGTGCCAATGAGAATGTCAGAAACATTTGCTTCTGCTTTTAAACCAACCAGAGTTTCCTGTTACATCCAAACTTGGAGAAACTCTGATTAGTACAAACCAGTGCTGTGCAGAACCTTCATTTTTTAATTTTACTTTTTGTTGACTATATGAAGCAAGATGGGGAGGAAAGTGAGCATGTATAGAAACAGGGCACAGACAGGAGGGTTGCACTAACCATTTTACTACAATAGTTTCTTTTCACTTAAAACTTTTGGAAAAGCCCAATGCTCGCTTTGTAGCAACATTGTGTGGCCACATAATCAAGGCAGACAGCAACCCCAGCCTGGAAGACACTCTTCAAAGAGCACAGCACTGTTGCAAGCAGGTATGGGGCTTTTCTAGAGTTTTAAGTCCTCTCTGCTCACCCTAAGATAAGCTAGTCTGGTGCCTGCCACATACCACATAGTGAGCTTCATCACTGAGTGGGTATTCAAACCTTGGTCTTCTTGGTCCTTGTCTGACATTCTAACCGCACTAGTGCTATGACTTACACGAGTGAGAGAAGTGAAGGTCATGGCCATTTTCTGTTCCCTAGCATTTGGCACCCAAAAGACGGATTACTTCTGAAAATGGATAATGATGAGAAGGTCTTGCAAGTTTCCAAATTTAGCTCTCACACTGGCTCTGAGAAACAGTGAAAGGTACTATGTGTCCTGATTCAGGTGGTGAATATTGCCCCATACCATACAAACATAGTACTTGTGTTGAGGGACTGGCTGCCTATTAGACTTCGATCTAGTTTTAAGGTCCTGTTACTTACAACTCTGGGTCAGGTTACCTGAAAGACTGACTCCCTCCCCTTCTCCTTTTAATGCCCTGATAATGACCATTAAAAATAAATAAATAGAACCCACTTAGTCTTGTCCCAGCCTGAAGATTATCAGCTTGTGCTAGCTTAGTGGCAGGCTGTTTTACTAGAAGCACTGATGCTACAGAACACACTGCTAAAATACAATAAGTCCCATCTTCATTGGCATTCCCCCAGCTTTTGAAACCAAGGCATGATCTCTTGACCCAAGTCTCCTGTTTTTAATTGTGTTTAATGACTTCAATGGTATTGCTCTATTGTATATTTTAATAATAGATGTTTATATTTTAATGTTTGTATTTTTTTAATACTTTCTAAACCATCTTTAAGAAGTGCCATTTTTTCTAGAAAAAGAGGTGCTGGAACTCACCATGAACGCCTCCCTTGTTCTCTTATAATGACAATGGCACCCATCTGAGAGGTGCTTGAACAGAGTTCTAGCGAATTCTGGCTGAAAAAAGCTCTGTTTTTAGGCCTATTTTAGCCCTGGGCAGGTTGGCTTGATGGGTGGGGCCTGAATCAAGGTCACAGATCAGGAGTAACTAACATGGTGCCTTCCAGATGTGGTTTTTTACCTCCAACTCCAATTACCTAGCCTTTGGCCTCCTAGGTAGGACTAATGGGAGTTGTCATTCAGCAACACCTGGAGGGCACCACGTTGGCAGCCCCTGGTTTAGCTGATAAAAGCTAAGGAAGAGAGTCTTAAAGAGAGTCTGCTACATAGACAATGAAACAAAACACCTAACCAGATAATAAGGAGAAAAAGCTCCCGAGCCATGGAAGCTGTATTTATTAGCAAGAGAAAATGAGTACCCCTTCCTGACACTCCTTGTGCCTAACAGTTCATTAGTGTATTTCAAAGGAGCCCACCCACAGTTTCAAGGCGCAGAGAATCTCAGCTGGGAAGCCTTCCAGAATGAATCCGCTTGAATAATGCCTCCAGACAGCTTTTAAAAGAGAAATGGCTATCAGCTGCAATAATACATTTCTTATGAATAGCCTTTTGTGTGTATAGAGGTACCGCTGGAGAGGAGAGCCAGAAAGAGGAATGTAAATGGGTATGTACCACCGAACACCCTGTCTTTTCAATCATTTTGATAACTGTGGCATGCCACTCATCTGATCACATGGGCACCAGTCTCTCAATGGCTAGTCATTAAGCGCGCAATCTCAGAAATTCATTGGCACTATCCCCGCTGAATGGGATGGCACGGTGTTTTTGCACAGCTCCCACTCATTTTAATGGGGCTTCTGGTGGGAAACTTCTCAATGGCTTCTGTTCAAAGCATTGCAAGTGGGGGGAAGTAAGCCCCTTTGAACTAAGAGGGCATTGCATCTGATAAATCATTCATGGGATTAGGCTGCAAATATTTATTTCTGCATTTGAAAGTTAAGTTGTGAGTGCTTGGGGAAATAGCTATTCCCTCTCAAAAACAAACACTTGCAGTTCAAATATTCCTTTGCTTTCTTTTCACAGGATGCCATGCTGGGGCTCCTTAGTTATTTCCCCCTGATGGTTTTGGTTTTATTTTTATTATTTCCCTTACTCTGTCATAATCGTACGTGCCAAGTGTTACTGCCAGTTACCAAAGGAGGGAGAGGCGAGAAGAAGAAGAAGAGTTTGGATTTGATATCCCGCTTTATCACTACCTGAAGGAGTCTCAAAGCGGCTAACATTCTCCTTTCCCTTCCTCCCCCACAACAAACACTCTGTGAGGTGAGTGGGGCTGAGAGACTTCAGAGAAGTGTGACTGGGCCAAGGTCACCCAGCAGCTGCATGTGGAGGAGCGGAGACGCGAACCCAGTTCCCCAGATTACGAGTCCACCGCTCTTAATCACTACACCACACTGGCTCTCAGAGAGGGGGAGTGTGGGCATCACAAAAGGAGCATCAGTTGGCACCAGAACTACACCAAGCTCCCTGCACCTGGCCTGTCTCCCCCTCGCTGGTTAGGAGCAATGCCCTGCCTGTGCCGCCCTGCTGCCCACTACTGGCTGGAATTAGGAATCAGTACTACTGAGCCGGCGTACAGCTTCCGGGTCATGTGGCCAGCATGGCTAAGCCGCTTCTGGTGACCAGGAAGCTGTATGCCGCCTCCCTTGGCCAATAAAGCAAGATGAGCGCCGCAACCCCAGAGTCGGCCACGACTGGACCTAACAGTCAGGGGTCCCTTTACCTTTACTACTGAACTGGAGGAATGTGAAGTTCTGTTGCATGCATGGAAGTCTGTGACTGCAGCATACAGCAAGAAAAATGAAGCAAGTTGCAGCATTCTGAACATAAATACATAGGGACATATGAGAAAGCGGAAGGTCAATTAATAGCACATTGCAAAAGTTCTACTGTTTGAAACTGAAGGTAAGTACTAAGCAGTAGTTGGAGGTCATGCTGCTACAGATGCAGAAGAAAGCAATTACTCTGTCCCTTCATATTTCCCCTTTTCTGTACATAATCCTTCTCTGTTATTTGGGCTGTCCAGTCTTGTAGGCTGACCTTTTACTTTCCTTGATGATTCAGCTCTGCATTTTGTGTATTTCCTCGGTGATGACTATAAATTATGAAAGTTATAAAAAGCCTCCAAAAGTGTGAAATCTAATGCTATAAAACTCAATGCTGACATTTTTCAAATGTGCAGTAAGTGTGATTTTGAGAGTTTGGAAGCACTGGAAATTAACCTAACCAGATGATATGCCAGATGAAATGGATTCGCAGTGTTAACAGGGGGAGAAAAGCCTGCCTTACAGCCTGACCTTTACCGTTGATACAAAAGGTCACTTGCTCTCCATTTTTCCAAATGGGATGGGGTTAAAGAGACCCTATGGGACTAGACTTTGTTAGATTAGGCATTTAAGACATTAGATTAAATAGGAGCTTGCTCCCTCATCATAACATGGTGAAAGATTCTTCAGAATATGACCTTACTTGATGAGATCATCTCTGTAAGACATGTTAAACTTGGATTTTATCAGAGGGTGCATATTTAGGAAGAAGAGCTCACTAGGCAAAAATGACACACACATTTCATATAATGATAAAACGGTAGAGTTGCAAGGCATCCCCTAGGGTCATCTAGTCCAGCCCCCTGCAATGCAGGAATCTCAGCTAAAGCATCCATGACCGGTGGCCATCCAACCTCTGCTTAAAAACCTCCAAGGAAGGAGAGTTCACAAACTCCAGAGGGAGCCTGTTCCACTATTGAACAGCTCTTACAGTCAGAAAGTTCTTCCTGTGCTCAGTTGTAATTTCCTTTCTTGTGACCTCCAAGAGCAGGCATGAGAAGGTAAGAAGAGCTCTGCTGAATCAGGCTAAAGACTTACCTCCTCCAGCATTCTGTTCTCACAGCGGCCAAATGGATCCCTATGAGATGGCTCTGAATACCAGCCTCTGGGGAGCACAAGTAGGAGAGTGCTGTTGTGCTCATCTCCTGCCCGTGGACTTTACATGGGCATCTGGTTGGCCACTGTGCGTTAGCGAAGGAAGGACTAGATGTGTCATTGATCTGATCCAATAGGGCTCTTACATGAGTTGGCAACAAACACAACAAATACCTGGAGCAATGGACTAAGACAGGCATAGGCAAACTTGGCCCTCCAGCTGTTTTGGGACTACAACTCCCATCATCCCTAGCTAACAGGACCAGTGGTCAGGGATGATGGGAATTGTAGTCCCAAAACATCGGGAGGGCCAAGTTTGCCTTTGCCTGGACTAAGAGAAGGCCATATATGGGAACAGAGGAAGTTTCTGAAAAAATGAACACATGCAAAAGCACACAGCATGCATTTGCTAACCTCACACAGTGCTGATAGCTAGCAAAGAAGCAAGACAGAGGTACTGTACTGTTAGAATGTAGGAGCCTGTCTTATACCAGGCTATTCGTCCATCTAGCCCAACATGATCTACTCTGACTGGCAGTGCAGCCCTTCCCTCCTATATGGTCCACTCTTTAAACTGGAGATGCCAGGATTGAACCTGAGATCGGTATGTGCTCTACCACTGAGCTGTGGTCTCTTTTTCGCACATATACATTTCTTTTTTCCTATGGTCATCTCTAGAAAGAGATCAGAGTGGGATGAATGTATCTGTCCTGAGCAATGATAGTCTCTCTCATGCCTTCTTCAAATACTAAAAATACTATTCTCTGCCTCTAGCACAGACCAGTGCATTAGATCTAGGTAAAACACAACAGCACATTGGCCAGGAAAATTAACCGTTTCCTGGTTAAAGCAGCTGTCAGCTATAAGATTGACTAGGGCCAAGTGCAGGGTGTATTTTTTATATTAATATCATGGATGGTTTATTTGTGGATTAGCATAGCGTGCCGCAGAAGGAGCACTATTTGCTTGCATAAATGTCTAAGGACAGGTAGGATTGTGGGGGTGTGGGGAGAAGAAGAGTGTTGTTTACTAGACCTTATTAATTTGTTTTCCTCCCCAGAAGCACAGAGAATATGCTCTGATAGGTTTGTAAGTGGAAGTAATTAATATCATGCATTGCATACTGAACAGGTGCCTGCAGCTTTATCATTGCGGAGTTTCCTGGGCCTGCAATTTGTCCCTTCTGCTTACACTGGCAGCCATCCAAAGAAGCTGTTCTTTGCGCAGAAATAAGACTGCATGTGTAGAAAAGGGTGCGTGGAATGTCATGCGCAGGGACCAGCATACTAAGCTGGTGGCAATACAGGAGAAAACCCACAGCTCCACACTGAGTAGGGCAAGTTAATCTTTAGCCATGTGGAAACTTGGACGCTGCCCATTTCCAAGGCAGGTATAATTATTTACAGGCACCATGTACGGAGTGATGGATCAGTGCAATTATCTTTTCTTTTTAACCAGCAGAAAAGTCAACAAGGGACTTCAAATTCATCTCTTACGTGTAATCTTTTCAAATTTGTCTGACAAAAAAAATAGAGGGGGAAACGTAATCAAAATCATGAAAGGACCTGCTGAAAGAAATGGAAAACAGGTTTCGTTGGTTTAATTGTTTTTAAAAGGAAACATCTTGGCCTAGTTTGCAAGTGCTTCTTCACAAGATGCGTAATTAATTTGTGGAATTTGCTGCTGCAAGGTGACTCATGGGAATGGAGAGGCTTTTCTTTCCCTCTGTTAGCGACATTTGGAGGCGCGTGCCAATCCTTTTGAAGCCCAAAGAGCACTTGTCACACACAATGGGGGGGGGGGGCATGAGCAAACCTAGGGGAACCCCAAAGTTTGCAGAATTTTTAAAAAGTGGAGGAAGCCACTAACAGGGCCACCCTAATGTATCATGTAGCACTTGTTCTAGGTACTTTGCATTGTGAGGGCTTGCTCCTGAAATGTGGCTTATAAACACTTCGGATGAATGTAAGGACTGGGTGTTGTAAGTGGCCATGGAATTACAAGTGTTTGTTAGCAGGAAAGAAGCAGAAAACTGGGGAAGGAGGACACAGTGGGTGGCTGGAACTCTGAACCAGAGTACTTCGCAATGCAAGATTTTGTCGTGATTCGCACTAGTCAATGGCCATCACTCATGGAAGCTGTAAGGAACCTTCATGAGAGCACTTGATATAAGTTGCTGGAGAGCAATAGCAGAAGAGAGCTGTTGCCTTCATGATTTGCTCATGGACTTGCCCTCCTCAGTATATTGTTTTTCAGGTTTTCATAATATCCCACATATTGAACTAAATACAGAATATTTTCATAGTCCTGACTCTTGCACCTTATCTCAGTCTGCAGTGACCATCAGTTGCTTCAGACATATCTTTTTGCCCAGGCTTTCCCTGACCCATAAGGTCAGATTCTGATTTTTTTTGTTTGAATTCCTGTTTTTATTCATTTTTAACACTTTACTGGTTTCATGTTGTATTTTTGTTTCAATGAAACTTCAATGATTGTTTATATGTTGTACACCACTTAAGAGATATTTTAAAATGGTAAATGGTTTATAAATGGTTTTTAAAGAAGTAATAAATAGACAGTGTCTCTTCCCATTTCCTTTTTATGTTATTAAAACCTGCTTTTACCTGTGGGCAGTTTGGCCATTGTAAACCTTTGCTCCAATTCATCAAGGCTCATCTTAAAACCCTAGGTCTTCTTTTATTTTTTAAATTGGAATCAGTTTAAAAGAGGGAAAAGATGGAGCTCATAAGATATGTTGTCCGTAGTGTTAAAATGAAAGCCAGCTCTGTTTTTTGAGGACTTGGCTGTAATCCTGTTCTTTTTGCTGCACCCAGATCTTGGTAACAACAATACAGCTAATGAGCCAAGCTCTCCTTTCAGCTATAACTATGCACCCTACAGACAAGAGTCAATAATATTTGAAACGGAAGCTGCTGGACTGATGGGATCACAGATTTGACCTGCTTTCTCCTTAATATATGGAGTGTTTTCATTCTTTGTACATGTCGCTTGTGCTTATCAGGGATGGAAAGCTCAACTAGTTCAAACGCTTCCTTGCTACTACCTTCACACAGGGCCAATAGGTGACTGTCAAAATGAATCCCAATTAGAAGATACCTTAATCTGCACAAGGCGTACCTTCAGGGAGCCTGCGAGTGCACACATAGGGAAAACCAAGCGGGGGTGTGTGTGTTCAAGCTAATATATATCCAATAACCTTTACTCAGGGTCAGCTTTAATCATTTTATGACGATCCCTGCCAGAACAAAATACAAAGGCACACAAACTTTCCTAAAGAACAAGCAAGGAAACTTAACATGCTTTCCTTTTTTAAAAAAAGGACAACAGCAACAGTAAGTTGGTTTTCCTGCACATCTTGTCATGTTCACTTAGCCACTGTAGTCCATACATTGGTAACCTTGAGACTAGATTGCTGCACTGTGCTCTATGGGAGACTGCCCTTGGCCCTGATACGGAATCTCCAGCTGGTGCAGAATGCAGTGGCTTGGACTTGGGAGCAAACAGCCAGTAGCCTGTAAGACCTCTGCACTAGCTTCCCATATACTACCAGGATAGGTTTAAAGGTCTTGTGTTGTTACACAAAGCCCTGAACAACTTGGGCCCTTACATCCCAGCTTGATCACTTAGAGCATCCAGAGGAGTGTTGTTAGTTGTGTTACGAAGGCCCGAATGACATCACCTCCCAGATGTTGAGTATTTAGTGTCACTGGTCCCATGCTGTGGAACACTCTTCCAGTCAAGATGCTTTGAGCCTTCAGATCTTTTTATGCAAACAGAACTATGCAGTCTTGAATCATATGCATCTTGAATTGGGGGAGTGGGGACACCATTTGCTATTTCCACAGGCAGACCTTGGGTTGTTCCTCTTGCTTCTTTGCACCTTCTCTACCTGAGCAGCTTGCCACCCAGGGAATTACTAAGTGCCATTAATTTCAGTGGTGCCAAATTCCGCAGAATCCAGTTTTTAAAATCAAGTGTTTCTGCTTAGCTTTGTTGCTAGATGGTGTTGTTCTCTATCATGGCAATTCTCACAAGAATCAGTTTAATCACATCCATTAGCAGATTAAGTTGATAAACATCTAGAAGAGCCCTCCTGTTTTCTTCCCTTAAGTGTCAGTAGCAACACCAGGGTTTTAGATTCAGTGTTAAAATTGAAGGTGTAAATAGCTGCTGCTTTCAAGACTGTGAAATGCATTATTCTTTGAGATAAATATCTGCCATTACATTTCCAAATAGCAAAGCTGAAAGACAAACGAACCCCGCCACCAAAACATGCGAAGTCTTGCTCAGTATGCCAGTTTAGCTTTCTTACGTTAGACTCATTTCGGTTTGACAAAAGTTCAGCGATATGTAATTCTGTTCTAAAGGCAACATGATTTCGAAAGAATATGAAAATTGCAATATGTGCCAGTTCTTATTTTGTTCTTTGCAGAAGGAGTGATGTTTATAGCTACTTGGATTGCACAACATATTAACATTCAGGCATTGGGAGGGGAAAAAAAGCAATCTCCTGGGTTTGCAAATCTAGGCCAGTGTTAAAATCCCAGTTATAGCCGAAGGATCTCAAATTGGTTAATAGTGCATTTTTCCTCTAGTGATATTGAAGTGTAGTGGTTAGAATTCTGGATTGGGACCAGAGAGACTGAGGTTTACATCTATACTCAGCCATTTCCTTGGAGGAAAGGCAGAATATAAATGTAGTGAATAAAATATATAACCACCCCTAAGATTAATTATAGTCAGTTTCATGTTGCTAATGGCTTGATTACTGATGTCCAATAAATCCACATTAAAAGGATAACTAGAACTGAAATAGAATTATATAACTGAACTGTAAAAAGTCAAAGTACACAAAGACAGGTTTTCACTTAAGTTAGGCCTGCACAACTTCTGGCTCTCCAAGCTATACATAGCTCACCAGCCGTATATTTTGACCTACCAAGTACAACACCCATCTCCTTTTTACAGTCCCAGCAGGCTGTTATTTTACCTGCCATAGCACCATGGCTGGTGCGCTTGGATGGGTTACAAGTTGTACAGGCCTGATTTAAGTCCAGTCTCTCATCCAAACTTTTTGAACCTAAATGCCATATTAATGTACCACAGCTCCCAATTTTTCTGCCAGAAGAAGATCCAGTGCTTGGGTGGGAGACTTCATGTGCTGGATTTCTAGGGCATATTTATAGCTGCAGTGGTGTACGTGGTAGTCAGGTATGTAGCTTTGCATATACAATAATAACAGTCCAGTGAGCTGTATACAATGCTTTCAATGTTTTTTCAGATATCATCAACACCACCACCACCACCACCCTCTGTAAGAACACTGAAGGGAATGAAAATCCCATTGGTTGCACCAGAGGTGTAAGAGGGCCTTAAGTGTTTGGATGCTGAGAAATCACACCAATGTGATGGATACCCCGGGATATCCAAGGCCTAGTTATCTCTATGGCAAAATTAGGTGCTCTGGTTTTGGTGTTCCATTGTGCCAGAAGCAGCTTAGTCATGCTGGCCACATGAACTGGAAAATCCGTCTGCAGACAAATGCCGGCTCCCTCGCCCTGTAAAGCGAGATGAGAGCTGCAACCCCAGAGTCGTCTGTGACTGGACTTAGCTGGGGTCCTTTACCTTTACCTTTTTAATTCTTCATCTCAGAACTGTGTGACATCAATCGGTTGTGTAACAACAACAACAACAACAACAACAACAATTTATGCCCCACCCATCTGACTGGGTTGCCTCAGCCACTCTGGGCTGCTTCCAGCATAATGTAAAAACACAACTAAATATCAAGCATTAAAAACTTCCTGATAGAGGGCTGCCTTCAGATGTCTTTAGAGAGTCATGTAATTGGTTGTCTCTTTGACATCTGATAGAAAGGTGTTCCACAGACTGAGAAGACCCTCTGCCTGGTTCCTTGTAGCTTCACTTCTTGCAGTAAGGGAACCCTGTCAGAAGGCCATTGGAGCTAGACCTGGTATAGACCAAGCCTCAAGAAATAAGAGAACATTCAGAAAGGGAAGGATAGAGGAAAGGAAAGCACTGAAAGGAAAATATGGAACATTTTCACCTATGGAAGAAGCCTAGGTAAGAAGACCAGATTAGAAGGACCAAAGGTTTCTCATATTGGCAAAACAGAGCCTCCTCACAAGGATCTCATTATAAGGCAGGAAGGCATACATGGGGCATACATGGGGTCATAGTACAAGAAATGCAGACCCAAGACGTTTGTGTGCTAAAAAATGAGGTGACTTTTCTTTGGAACAATAAATTGTTTCCTCAGGGTTAAAAATATTCTAGGGAAGGAATTGTTCCAACAAAAGGCATTGCAGCTACACTACAGCCTACAAATTGCTCCCTAAGTCCTATTTACAGAACGGTTGTAAGAACTCAAAGCGTGCAGAGCATATTACAAATGTCTAGTGAGTGCTGTTTGTTATAAGGGTGCATTGAGCTACTTCGAGTTTTGCTATCAGTAGACGAAGCAAATGTTAAAGTTCTAGGCAGCCTAGTCAAGTGGCTTCATCCATCAGGTTTCAAAATTGTTTTATGACAATTTGTAATGTTTATGGTTCTGGCAAGTGCCTCTAATGTAAACGCTGTAGCCATAAGGATAAAATAATGCCCTCGCACTAATACAGTAAATCAAAACTACACATGGAGTTTAGCTCTTAGATTTTTGCTCCTTTCATTTAAAGATATCTTAATGGACTCTACTGCAATAAGCCACTGTACATTTGCAATAATGTATTGTTGATTTTTAACACAAGCTCAAAGGCTTTATTGAAATAATATTATACAGTATTACTGTATATGCTTT
Organism: Podarcis liolepis; assembly: GCF_965112155.1. Taxonomy (NCBI): domain Eukaryota; kingdom Metazoa; phylum Chordata; class Lepidosauria; order Squamata; family Lacertidae; genus Podarcis; species Podarcis liolepis. The sequence continues at coordinate 36,428,574 of NC_139557.1, forward strand.
AAAACAATGGTGTAATGTAAGTTAGAAGCAACATAATAATCTGCAGGATCTTAACATTATACTACTATTATACGGTAAATTGCCTGGTTTGTTTTTCTTCTTATTATATCATCCAAACAGTTCTCTGCCAGGGCAATAGAATAATAATGTAGAAATCTGAGCATTCTCCCTCTCTCTTACACACTGACCACACATGTAATGAAGTACCAGTTTATTATTTATTTTCAATGCAGAGTTTATTCTTTACATAAGCAGCGACCAAGGATAATGGCTCTGCATCACAATCTCTTTTTAATATGATTTTTCCTCCTGCAATATACATTAAGAGCTAGCTAAAGCTTTGCTCTGAGCCAGAGTAGTGGAGTGGTTAATGACTTGGATTAGGACCTTGGAGACATGGGTTCAAATCCCCATTCAATAATAAAAGTCGATGGGTGACTCTGAGGCAGTCAATTTCTCTTGACCAAACCTAACTCCCATGGTTGCTATGAGGATAAAATGAGGAGCAGAATATGTCTGCCACAATGAGCTCATTGGAGGAAAGGTACAGATATTAATGGAATAAATAACTCGGTTGAAAAACTTCTGCTTTACTTTAGAACTCAGATTCAAGCACCTTTTCATGCAGCAAAACAGTCCAGTTTTGCCACCAAGATTACCCTCAAAGGGGAGCCTCAGCCAAAGCTTCCTGGCAAGCACATTAGTATGACATGTGGTTTCAAGCACTATTGCCACATTCACATTTACAGTTTTAGGTGTAATATCCAAGCATTATAAGGCTTACTCCTAAAAATATACTTACACCATGAATTGGAATCCAGTGCCCATTGCTGTTTGATTTACGCTGCATAGACAAGAAGCGAAACTGCTAGCTTTCTGAAAGCACCCACTCCCTCTCAGACAGGGTGCAAGAGATAACCTAAAATCAATGTCTTGCCACTAGAGGCAACCAGAACCTTGGACAGCACCACCCCAGATGGACTGAAGAAAATGATTCCTATTAATATTTTGCTGTTTGGAAAACCAGCGACCAGTGAGGAAAAATATTGGATTCAGAATAGACATGCCTCTTAATGTAGTACAATCCCAAGAATAAGAGCTGTCTACAAAAAAAATACAGGTGTCAGTTCTTAAGAGATCCTCAAAGCAGCATCCAAGCTGCTACGGACCTGCATTTCTAACACAGCACGCCCCTCCGACTCCATCACGACATATCATTTTTTAAATCTGAGGAGAGGTGCAAAACTTGTTTTCATATACAGTGGAACCTCGGGTTATGTACTGTCCTCCTTACGAATGCTTCGGGTCACGAGCTCCACTAACCCGGAAGTAGATGCCCCTACTTGCAGACTTTGCCCTGGGACGTGAGTGGAAATTGTGTGCTGGTGGCACGGCAGCAGTGAGAGGCCCCATTAGCGAAAGTGTGCCTCATGTTAAGAACAGTTTCAGGTTAAGAACGGACCTCCAGAACGAATTAAGTTCATAACCAGAGGTGCCACTGTAGTATAGTATGTGTGTCAGGGGGAAGGTCAATTTCTTTTTAAAGTCCCACCCCCCCAAAAAAAACCCACCAGCATTTTAGTAAACATCTGTCGATCTCTATCCAAGATGTTTTGCCTAATTTAAACATTTTTACTAGCAAATTTTCTGCAATATAATGTGTTTTTACTGTATTATTATTTGGACACTTTCCCCTAATATAATGTACACATTTGGTTGGAAGAATGCCACACAAAATGAGCAGCGTGAATTTCAAAGGAAGTATGAATTACGTAGGCTCATATTAGGTAGGCTCAAACCAAACCACATTTTGCTGCCATCCTTAGCTAGAGAAGAGGCCTGGACCTGTTCACCATGAATGAAGGAAGCTTTAGAAGGGGCTTACCTATCTTTGGAAAAGCTTGGACATAAAACTGGGTAGAAAAAGAGGAGTGGTATGATCCAGTGTATTCTAGCTGGCAGACTGGTATTCCTTTCCTTTTTCAGATACACATTCCATCTGATTTCCCTGTTGGCCTCTTGCTATTGATCAGATTCCCATAGTGACTGGCATTTATACCAAAGTGCACTAGATGGCAGCAAAACCCACATATACCTTCAACCATTGTTAAAGCACAGATGGAGATTTTGTTTCACAGATCTGTGGGACTATGTGGGAAGAAAAACTCAGTGACATAAAATTCTGTTCTTCCGTTTACATTGTGGTGGTTGGGGAAAAAGTCTCCCCCCTTTTTCCTTTAAATGTGGAGCCTGCCAATTATTCTAGGGAAATATTTCCACGGCAGCCTGCCACCAGGCCTGGATTGCTCCAGTATCTCCTCTGATAGCTTAGGTGTAATTACAGGGGCAGAGGGAATAAAATGTAGTTTCTTCTCCTAACTCATGAAAGCTCTCAGGATCGGTGGGGGGAAATGCAATAACGCCACTAATGGCGCTAAAAAGTGTTTTTTTCCTCTTGAAGTCACTTGACAGGGTTTTATGTCGAGTGAACAGATGTGAGAGTAGGATACAAGAAAACATAATCAAGACTGCCTTAGGGTAGTGCAATGAATGCATTTGAAGCAGATTCCCCAGCTGTCCTTCTGAAACGGCGTGGCCAAGAGCTGATGGTGAAAAGCTATCAAAGATGATCTTGTGGACGCTGAGCTTGCCTCAGGCTCTCCACTGTCCCTGCTCCCTCGGACAGCTGGTAGGTCTAAGCTTAGTGACTTAGACCGTCTCCCTCATTTGTAGCCTCCACCTTCCTGCCTTCCACGGTCCTGAAGAGTGTGACCGTATTCCTGCCAGGCTTCTTATGCTAATGCAGCTTTGTGAACCACCCAGTCCACACTGCCCCAACATGTGACACAGCCTGCCCCATGAATAGGTAGGGGTCAGAGATGGAACCAGGTGATATGAACTAGGGGGGAACGGATGTCCCCTGAATGTGCATCTGTCCATAAAATAAAATTGCCACCTATACATGTCATTTGACAGGAGATTAAATGATGGCAGCAATAAAGAAAAGCATTTTGTAACCCAATTAATCCATCGATTCTTATTCTGCATGACATGCTATTCATATGAATAGGGCAGAATTCTGCATTGATGTTTGAATATGAAGATGAGAAATCTCTCCGTTTCCCATATTTCCTTCAGTTAAATTGTGGACTGTGAAAGGGAGGGAGGGAGGGAGGGAGGAAGGAAGGTTGAGAACAGAAACCTTGAGCTCACCAAGGCAGTTGCCATAGTCCTGGAATGGCATGAATCAAAAGCTGGCATACAGCTGAATAATCTCTTGATTTCATTAATATGGCCTAATTTCAAGCATAAATGAAGCTAATGGCTTAAGGACAGGGCTAATGAGGAGTTGAACTGCTCTCATTGAGCTAGACAGAGAGGCAAGGACATTGGAGATGAAGTCGTGATATCCATTTCCAGAGTTTTCCTTTGGCTCCCCATATGTGACTGAAGTACATTGAAATGAATCACCTTTTTGTGTGTGTGTCAAACAGAAAACCTGAATGTTAGACAAGCAATGGAAATGTACCACTGAAGTAATGAACCATAAGAACAAGAGCTGGTTTTTACTAAAATTTCCCAAGTGGTGTAAAATTACTCATGGGGGACAAAGAATTCTCATTACCTCTTAAATACCAATAAAAATCCTCAAGCCAGGCTTATTATTGCAGAACTTCTTATTAAAGGAATGGGCCATGCCTCTCTACAATTCTTCTTCAGTTTAAGCTGATTCCATTCCTCCAGATTCACTGTGGACACATAGCTGAGTCTGGGAGATAATGGACCCTGCTAAGCTAAGGAGCTTGCCCTTTGGAGTGTGGGAGTGGAATGATTGCTATATGAAAACAGCAAAGCTGTCTGTAACTGTACAAGTGCATGTCTGGAATGATAAAAGTAGCTGGGAGGCTTTGAGCTCACTATCTGCTGCTTGAGACACCAAGAAGGATTCCAGAATACCTGTTTCCCCAGCTTGTAAATCCCCAAGGCATCCCAAGATGATCTGAACCCACTTCTGAGATTTGATCTGCAATGGCTTTGCATTGGTGCCAGTCTTCCTTGCTTTGCCTTCCCCTCTAACAGACTTACCAAGTTGTTAGACAGTGGTGGAAGATGAGCAAGAGAGGACTATCTCTTGGGTGTTTTTGCCAAAACTCTGACCATTCATGCCTGCAGTACAGGCTCAGAACCAACACTACCAAAACAAACCTTGGGAACCTTAGTTTCTCTGTGCTCATTTCTTGAGGAAAAATAAAACTAAATTCCCTGTTGGCTACAGAGTTCCTGTTGGCTACAGAGGCTTGAAGTTTAACTAAGGGGCCTTCATTTCAGACAATCTATGGGGAAAATGTGGGGAAGGGGATGAGGAAAGCTGGCACTTGGGAAGGTTAGTACTGGCAGAGAAGCCTTCCTAGGCGGAATTTTCTTAGCTGGAAAGCAGCAGCAGCAACCCCCCCCCCGAGTTTTCTCTGATAGTTCTTCACAAAAAAGCTGATAAAAAGTGAAGTACAAGAAAAATAATTGTCACAAGAAGAAGCCTGAAGCTGAGGGGAGGCAACACTGTATGCCACCCTAAATGCCTTGGGAAGGGTGATGTCATGGACTGGCTGGACACAGAGGAGTCATGGGGGAAACTAGCTGAGGAACTGCTGGGGCAAGAAGGCTCAGGGCCTGAGGATTGGTGGTGGGACAATGAGTGGTTAAAGGAAGAAGAAGGAGAAGATTTGGAGGTGGTGGTGTTGGAAGCTGAAGAGGTAACAGGGTTTAGTGAGAAGTGAAAAGGGAGAGTCTGTGGCAGAGAGAATTGCAGAAGCAGAAGCAGGAGAGGAGGCCAAGAGGCAGAGGTGAAGAAGTCAAGATGTCCTCCTGCTGTGACAAGCTCTCCTCCCCCAGGACCAAGAGAGGTATGAAATGGGAAGAGCAAAGGCAGCCACGCAAGCGTAGTCTCAGATTGTTTGGGAAAGACCTGGGAGAGCAGGAAACTTAGGCAGCTGTGGGAAGGCAGCGACCTTCTGTCTCTGCAACTGCCTCACAGGGGCAAGACCTATTGACGAAGAGTTGTGGTGCTCATTAGGCTTGACACTCCTGAGCAGATCCTGATTTTTCTAATAAAGAATTAACTTCAGTTACTTCAAGCTGTGTATCTTGCCTCCCCCCACTGCATCCATAATCATATACACTCCAGGAACCCTGTCCTATTTCAATAAGAGTTTTGGCAATGCCCGCACCACCTTTCAAGTGTTTGCATTCTCCTCCACTATCACCGTCTTAATTCAGTGAAAATGGAATATACTTGAAGTGCTGCTGGCAAAAATATTTATATCTGATGTTCAATAGCATGCCCCTCTTAAAAATGAACTATCACTCACAAACCTCTTCTTATACGAAATAAGGCTTTGTGTTTCCCCATTGCGATGATATTCCAAGGCTTCTTTAATAGAGTATTACTTTTTCTCATAGTCCTGAGTCTTTCTCTATTGAGAAATAACAAATAACTGCATGATTCCTCCCCCCAAACACCCCATGCACACACTTTTTAGGACAAACAATGTGAATCAAGGAAATAATTATTTCCTGTCATGATTCAACTCATAAGGTGAACTTGAAGCAAATGATTTCTCCATGAATTTTGACACATGGCACACATGGATAATTTATTAAATTTATGATGCCTACTCAGGATATAGCTTATTCTATAATATGTATAAGAAGCAAATGTATTTAGCAACATGAATATAGGCTATTAGACCTTTAAAATATGCCCCTCCAAGTGAGTTCCAAAATGTCTCCTTAAAAGGTTAATTTCCAAAGTTATCCTCTTTCCACAGTATAGAAAAAAGGCTATACATATGGTAAGTTAAAAAATGGTTTACTTACAAACTCTTCAAAGGTCAGATTCATGTGCTTTCCCACATGCTAGCCAGAAAAGTTGCAAAGGCAGTAAAACTTAGCTTAGTTACAAAGTGATAAAAGCTCCTAGATTATTGTTATAGGTAGGAACTGAAGAGTGGCTGATGAAAGCCGTGCTGTTGAGCTGGAGCGATCAGCTCAAACCTCTTCATATGCTGAGTTTCTCAGAAAGACTGGGGGTGAACAATAAACTTGATTACCTATTTCCTCTCACGTTAAGAGGAAGTGACCTAATCAAGCCTAGCAGGACAGCTTATTCTCTGTTTTTTAACTTCTTTGTGCACTAATTAGACTTAAGCATATTGGTTACATGAGACTGCTTATCCCACAAAATCATGGTTCTTCATAGGGATGGATTAAGCTACCTGTTTCTCTCTCTGTGTTTTCCAATCTTAAATGCAGCTTTCCACATTTCTACAGCAATTAGCATCCCCCCCCCTCAAAAAACAAACAAACACACATCCTCATTTTAGTATTAATTTCTCCAAAGAGCTACATATTACCTTTTTATTGAAGATTTTCATGGGTTACAAAAGTATGTGCATTGTCTCTTTTTTCAGGTCATGGAATCATTTCTACTTATCAGTTACATTCAACGTGAGACATTAATTTTGCATACAGTATAAGGTTGGGGGAGATGAAAGGGGGAGAGAGGGTGAAGGGGTGGTAAAGCTTACATTCCGTGTGGGGTTTTTGCATCAGTATTACTTGGCAGTGAGAGAGATTGGTGGGGGCAGAGCATGGTTGATTTTCTTTCATTGATAAGATTTGTTTGTGGGGGGAAGGATTGTTGGGTCAAGTTAGCCATATTGATTTGTATGCTGAAATTTTGCTTAATATATGGAGAACAGCATCATAAAATCTGGAGAACTGCAGAATTTGAAGGTTAGCTGTGTTTTGCTTCGCATATCCGTTCAAGAAGTGCGAATCGGGAAGTTTCTCATTAAAATAAAAAAGTTGCATCCCCCCCCCCAGCACCCCAAGTAAGCAAGTTCACAGTCAAACTCGACAGGTCAGAATGGGATCAGCGTGTTGCCTTCAAGTACAGGGCCAGTGAGTTATTTAAAATGTTGTAGTGAAAATGGAATCGGAGGAAGTGAGCTGCTTCTAATCTGATTTTCACATTATTATTTTTTGGGTGAGCTTTACTCTCAGACAATATAGCCTCCGCAATCAAAATGATAAAAACACAAACATGCACGCACTCACTCACTCACATAAGCAGTGATCAACAGACTGTAAGAAGCTGCCATCTGCAGGGCCTCAAGTCAAGCGCTAACTTTCTGTAACGTTTGATTGCTAACACGCCAAAGCTACTGTGTCCTCAGGAGGAATCAGCAACTAATAAAAATTGACTGTCCTTCCCTCTGTGCAGTAGCTGGAATCGCACCTCCAGTTAGAACTTGTCATCTAGCATATATGTTTTCGGTCCTTTCTTATTCAGCTGCAGTCTCTCACCAGATGGTACCACACAACCAGCATTCCTTATTGGCAGTAAACAAGAAGATCTTGGGTCAGAGTTAATAGCAGTCACAGCAATGAGGGACTTGTTAGTGGCTGGAAGTTGACTCAACTAGGAAGCATCAGTGACCATGTGCTCTATGGGTGGGGAAGGAGATGCAGGAGAAGGTAAGAGCCCAGAAATGGTAGTTGGTAGAGCATGAGACTCTTAATCTCAGGGTTGTGGGTTCGAGCCCCACATTGGGCAAGAAATTCTGCATTGCAGGGGGTTGGACTAGATGGCCCTCGTGGTCATCTTCCAACTCTATGATTCTATGACTCCTACTAAGGGTCTGATTTGTTCTCTTTTTATTGTGCAATGTCTGAAATGTAGGCAAACTTACCCCTTTCTAAGAGAGCAGTTTGGAATCTGAACTATTGTGCTGCAGTTGATGAAGAATGGAGGAAGGGCTAAACTGCAGAGGGAACTGTTCTGAGAGCTACAGATCTACGGATGATGGGTGGTATACCAGTTTGATAAATGATAAGAATAATAGCTATGGTTAGGCTCTGCCTCTATTGTGAGAGCTCAACAGCAAAAAAACGAAGATCATGGCCATGCAGATCATGCAGATGGTGACAGCAGTCACGAAATTAAAAGACGCCTGCTTCTTGGGAGAAAAGCAATGACAAACCTAGACAGCATCTTAAAAAGCAGAGACATCACCTTGTCAACAAAGGTCCGTATAGTAAAAGCTATGGTTTTCCCAGTAGTGATGTATAGAAGTGAGAGCTGGACCATAAAGAAGGCTGATCGCCGAATAATTGATGCTTTTGAATTATGGTGCTGGAGGAGACTCTTGAGAGTCCCATGGACTGCAAGAAGATCAAACGTATCCATTCTGAAGGAAATCAGCCCTGAGTGCTCACTGGAAGGACAGATCGTGAAGCTGAGGCTCCAATACTTTGGCCACCTCATGAGAAGAGAAGACTCCCTGGAAAAGACCCTGATGTTGGGAAAGATGGAGGGCACAAGGAGAAGGGGACGACAGAGGACGAGATGGTTGGATGGTGTTCTTGAACATGAGTTTGATCAAACTGCGGGAGGCAGTGGAGGACAGAAATGCCTGGCGTGCTCTGGTCCATGGGGTCACGAAGAGTTGGACATGACTAAACGACTAAACAACAACAACAACTATTGTCAGAGGCAGTAGGCCTCTAAATATTGGTGGAAGGGAATCTTTCGCAGTTGGAATGCTGTTCCACTCAAGTCTTTCCTGGAGGCTTTGTATAAGCACCAGTGATAAGAGGATGATGGCATACCCTGCAAAATTTCTCTGATGGAAATAGGGACGTCTTATTTCATAATAATAATTTCATTATTTATACCCCACACATCTTATTGGGTTGCTCCAGCACTCTGGGCAGCTTCTAACACACACATAAACATTAAAAGACTTCCCTATACAAGATTGCTTTCAGACGACTCGTGGGTTGGATAACTCCATACCCTCCAACGTTTCTCCAATGAAAATAGGGACATCTTAAGGAAAAGTGGGACATTCCAGAGTCAGTCAGAAACCAGGATGGCTTCTCTAAATCAGAGCTGTCCCTGGAAAATAGGGACACTTGGAGGGTCTGTGAAGGCCAGATGGGCCTTTGGTCTAAATACTGCAAGGTTCTCAATGCAAAGGCAAAGGCTGTATAAATGTGAGTAGCCAAAACAATGGAGCCTGCCCCCCCCCCATTTAAACTACTTGGTTACTCACCAATTGACGCAAGCCTAGATGGATGCCAACCAACCTAACTGCTGCATGGTGTTTTTGCAGCCAACTCCTACCCACTGGGAAGTGTGGCAGTTGCTTGGGTATAGCCACACTGTGCAGCCAAACCACATGGGCAAACACTTGCACATTGTGGGAGCCAAGCAAGGATAAATGATTCCATGGTAGCAATTGCTCCATTACAGTAATATGTGCATGAGTAAGCTACAGCAACAGAAAGCTAAGGAGGCTCCCTGTCTGATCTCATCTGCTGAGTAAGTTCAATTCAGTGGCTAAGCTATATTGTGGTTACGGGTAGTGTATGTTGGAAACTCAACTTGGTTCCCTGCAACAACATAAAAACGGACCACAACTACAACTCTCACTGGCCCTAGCCAGGAGAGCTACTAGCCGCAAGCTTCTGCACAGAAATTCACACAGAGTACATAAAGGTAAAGGGACCCCTGACCATTAGGTCCAGTCGTGGCTGACTCTGGGGTTGCGGCGCTCATCTCGCTTTATTGGCCGAGGGAGCCGGCGTACAGCTTCTGGGTCATGTGGCCAGCATGACTAAGCCGCTTCTGGTGAACCAGAGCAGCACACGGAAATGCCATTTACCTTCCCGCCGGAGCAGTACCTATTTATCTACTTGTACTGTGTGCTTTCAAACTGCTAGGTTGGCAGGAGCAGGGACCGAGCAACGGGAGCTCACCCCGTCACGGGGATTCGAACTGCTGACCTTCCGATCGGCAAGCCGTAGGTTCAGTGGTTTAGACCATAGTGACCACATACTGCTCCATTGCTGTTGGTCCCATACCCAGTGTTATCACACCCTTATGACAACTGTTATTTACATGAAAGCCTACTTCTGCATCTCTCTTTTTCAGAATATTTCCCAAATAATAAATAAATGTTCCTGAGGCAGGTTGAAGGGCTCTATCAAGGCAGGGTTTCCCAAACTTGGTTTCCCAATTGTTTTTTGAGACTACAACTCCCATCATCCCAGTGGTCATGGATGATGGGAATTGTAGTCCAAAACCAGCTGGAGACCTAAGTTGAGGAAGCCCTGGTATAGAGCTATGCAATCTTCCCTCTTGATCACATTGGGTTCCCTCCACCCTCTGCATACGCCAGATGGGCGGGGTATAAATAATAAATTAAATCAAATTAATATTAATATTTTAAAAAATCTTTCCAAAAGGCTGTATTTCTGAAAATAAAATTGATACAAAGGAAGAAAAAGAGAGAGAGTATTATTATTATTATTATTAATCATTAGATTATTGAGAATGAATTGTGACGGCATTCTGCTTTTCTGGAAATTAAATCCATGCTGAAGAATTATTCAGCCTTTTCAGCCTTATATAAAGGTAATGGCATCTGAGCACAAATCAATAGATAAGACGAATATACTCGCTAAATGAAGATCATGTTTCAGTGGGCCTTAGCCGTTCTCACTTCACCAAATCATTGTTAAGTTCTTAATAATGAACCGTGTACATATGCATTAGTGCTTAATTAGATTTTGGCGAAATACTCTTGCTATGCCTGGAAAATCTGATCACTATAGATGAGAAATAAATGACCGTGCCTTTTGTTTCTGGGTGCTGGCAAACCCCTGAGGTGTCAAGATAAAATTCTGAACAGCCTCTAGTGTTTGAATGTGACCTCAATGCCACACCAGGTAAATGGCATCTAATCTCATTGTAATTGCTGCCACTTATTTAAAACAGCATCCAGTGATTCCACCAAGGAAAAAATTAATGCCAGTAAACACAAAGACATTTTGAGAACTGTAGGGGCAGTTGCTTTGCAAAATGTGCATATTGGGGAAAACTGAATATAAAAATGTGTCTATTAGGAGAAATTCACATTTACTGATTTAAAACATAAGTAAATTGCTAACTGATGCGGAAATGTGGAGAAGCTACTGATTGCTTCCAGATGACGTGTTGACCAACCATTCTTTTTTATTCCCACTGCCAAAAACGTTTGTAAGGAACCAACACAACATCTGCTGGTTGTTGAGAATTCGTTCTCATTCGTTTGTGGGGAGCAGAGTTATATGACGTCACATCAAAGAGTTGATATCTCACACTTGCCAGTGAATTTTCCTGCCATATTTTCCTTACCATAAGAAGCCTGGGTTTTGGGGGATGTGTGTGTCAGTGGGTTTGTTCCTCAAGTGCACTGTATCTACCTTAGCTGCACAGCCTGAATTTGCTGGAATACAACTGAATTCCACCTGTGAAACAGTGACAGTCTGGAAGTGGCCCACTCGGGGTGTTAAAGGGTAGTAATAGGATATCAAAACACTCAGAGCCCAATACAGCACCATCCCAATAAATGACATATTGAATTAACCCTTAGGGCAGAATCCTACTGCCACTTGTGTTTCAACAAATCCTATTGATTTCCACAGTCATTATGCATGAGTAACTAGGCACAAACTTCATTAAGAGTAAATGCTGTTTAAAGGAAGATCTTAAATAAACACAGCATCCCATGATCTTTTTTTTTAGTCATCCAAAATCTGTTTTTCTTTTAACCACAGTAGACTGTAAGGATGGACTTGAGTTTGTCTGCTAAATTATTTCAAGATGAGAAAGACATTTTCTTTTCTACTCACTTTCCCCTCTTTGAGTGCTGTACATGACTAGACCACAGGTATTGTACACCTCCAGAGTTTTATCTTCCTTAAATGTGAAACAAATAGATATTCTTTCTTTTAGGGGTACCATCAGCCATAGGGACACCTGATGGTAACAGCAAGAAGGTGAACTCGTTACACTTGCCTTCAAGCAGAACCATTGATCCAACAGCTTGGAGTAAATATAATGGTATATTGTGCTTCTTCTGCTTCCCTGCCCCTTAATTTTGGCCCGTGACCTTATTTTGCTTCCTACTCTCTCCTAAATCTGAACCTTCATCCCCTCTGAAATGAAGCAATGGAGTAAAAAGTGAGGTGATTCCTTCTGTCTTACAAATTCAAGTTATTCCCCTGCATTTCTCTTTGGCTGCAGGCTGTTTGCAGGTAGCTCAAGAAAAAGCCTGCTTTAAGAAAAAAGAGAAATAAGGAAACAAAGACCAGCCTAATAACATTTGTTATCTTCTAAATGATCCTGTGCTTCAAATCAACTTGGCACAATTTGTGAGATATCTCTCCCTTATGCTGCAATCTGCATAGTTCTGTCATCTCAATTCTACCCGAGAGATGCTCAGTCTATACAGCTTTGGGCTTAAACGTGACGTCAGTTTTATTGGCACAAATTATGAGGAATACCATGCAAATAACATTCTAAGCCCTGGAATGAAAGATACCTTAAGTTTTTCTAAATAAAATAAAAAAGCTCCTTATTTTATAGTCAAGGTTTTTTTTCATATGTATTCTGCCAGTCCAGAGAAGCTATGCAAACAGATTTCCATGTTCACTCTGAAGTAAGTACCACTGAATTCAGGGGGGGGGGGGTCTTGCTCCCAGGTAAGTGGATTACAGGCTTGAATCTAGTATCTAGATCTAGAATCTAGTAACATTCTCAAAGGACGTGCAGACTTGCAGTTGCTACATGCAAGTGTGCTCATCGATTGTGACTCTATCATCAAAGGGTTGCTAGGGTGTATAATGGCCAAGGTAATGCTTTTCAAGGGAGCTGGTTGCTGCTGCTTATAATCAGGTGGGGGCTTCAAAACCTTGGGAAGAGATGCATGCTTTGAGACGTCATGAAACAACCTCACTATTGATTTTCATATATCTCCCATTTGCTTTCGCCATATAAAAAGAAGCAGCTGAACAAGTCCTTTGAGTCTTCCTTTAAGTGCAATTGTTCCTTACCCTTGCATAAGCCCAATTTTTCTAGAGATGAACATCCTCCTCTGAGCTGAACCTCTACCCCTCTATTTTTAAAGAGGAGTCTTCCCTACTGTAGCTACCTGAGGCTCTGGCAGTTAATATTGGGGGAGTGACGTAGCCCAATTTAATCGGCATGGACAGAACAATAGAATTATAGAGTTGGAAGTGACCGTGAGGCTCATCTAGTCCAACAACCTTGAAAATCCAAGAATCTCTTGCCCAATGTGGGGCTTGAACCCACAATCCTGAGATTAAAACTCTCATGCTCTACTGACTGAGCTATCCCTCAAGCCTCTTCCCTCTGTTTCACAGAAAAAAGAATCGGAAGGGCACGTGAAAAAGATGTGGTAAAGCACCGTGAAAGTCGGTGTTAAAACAAAATGGGGGAGAGCCTACAGAATATGGAATTTACCTTTTTTTTGGGTGGAGGAAAGCTCTAATGACAGTCTCTGCTGAAAAAAGCAGCACCAAATAGGAACCATTATTTAAACAATTATGTATGTTCTGGGAACAAAAAGATCTTTTAAATAAATGCAGTGAGAGGCAAAGATAATGGGAGTCGGGTGGAGAAGCATTGGCAGGAGAATGCTGGTAGGCATGATTATTCCAATTCCCAAAAGGCTTTGCTGAAAATAGTTTTTTTTCTGATTTCCCACCTTCCTTTTGAACTGCGGTGGTACAGACTCTTTGGATAGGCTGGCAGAGGAAACCAGAAACATCCGGAGCCCTCTCAAATAGGTGCCAAGCAGCCAAACAGCCCACGGCACAGCAGGAGTTTTCCTCCGGTAAGCCTTGAATTATTTCAAATGCCAGCCTGAAATACAGATGATCTGCAGACTGTTCCTTGCTCACATAAGGAATTTAAACTTTGCAGTGTTTCTGACATTCTGAAACCAGTTTTACGTGGAAAACGCACTCGGGGAGGGGGGATTATTTTATCAACAATGCTATTTTTATTTAAATACCATAAAACGATGGCAACCTCTTTCCCCAAAATTAATCATGGAGGTGTCCTGTTCTGTGGCAAAAGGACTTTCATGTCAATTCCACTTTCTAAAGATTTTTACCAGCCAAGCGTTCAAAGGCTGCTCTTCAGAGATGCAGTGTTTTCTCACAAAATTCCAAGGAATCAATAAAATAAACCTAGGCTACAGGCTCCCCCACTGTGCTAGTCATAAACTACAGGTGTCATTAAAATTTAGGCTGCACTGGAAGGAAAGGGGGTGGGTATTAAACATCTCTGCCAACCAACTTTTTCTAGAGCAGGGTTTCCCAAACTTGTCTCTCCAGCTGTTTTTGGACTACAACTCCCATCATCCCTAGCTAGCAGGACCAGTGGTCAGGGATGATGGGAATTGTAATCCAAAGTCACCTAGAGACCCACATTTGGGAAACCCTGTTCTAGAGGGTCCATCAATCCCTTGTCACATATTTTTCTTTGGGTGTGTGTATAGATGGCTGCAGAGGAAAAACCTCCCCACTTCCACCAGTGGGAGCATCTATTGAGTGCTTGCCTTGACATATCTGCCAAGTAGAATCTTCATTCTGCTTCTCTCTCTCCTCTTGTTTACCTGAGCCCTCCTTTAATGCTTGACATGATTCTGGCAAGCATAGAAGCAGGAGGTGGAGGAGCAGGAGAAAGACTAAGCTGGTAATAGAAGGCTGGCATCAGTCCTGGATAAAATGCAGAGTTCAGAACTTGTGATAAAAATTATGTTTGTAATGAAGGCTCACAATCTTATTGGGTAGGGTAAAAATAAGAAAAAATACAAAAATGATTAAATATGGTTCAACAGCATAGCCCATAATAGGCTCAGCAATCTCTACAACCCCTTTAGCAAGTCAGTATTTGGTTTGCTTCAGATGCAGGACTTCCTTCAGCACCCCTGTTTATGGATGGTGGCCCACCAGCTCAGCCAGCTACTCATCCATCTCCTTTTGTTTAAGTCCAAGGTTAACCCCACTATGACACTGCAAACTAGGCTCCTCCATCCTTCCAAGTCACAATCTCATCCACATCTCATCTTGCCTGTTTTACACTTTCCAGTTGTACTTAGCAAGATGAGTTCATGCCTTGAGGATGCTACACTTGTTTCTATCAAATCACGATACTGCACTTTCAGCTCTGTGCATAGGAAGCAGATCAAATAACTGTTCAAGGACAACTACCCTCCTGCGTCAATTCTGAGCGTTTTAAAGCACTGTTTTGACCTAAATCATAGTCAGGAAATTTTGACAAGCTTCGTCTTTTGGAGGAGTTTGGTTTTATAGGAAAACCACTTTTAGGTAAAAAATATTGCTCAGTCCGTGCCTTGTCTTTAGCTGTGCACAATAAACAAATCATGCTATTGTACACACAGAATCCACTTGTCCTTGATATTAAGTAAAATGCAGCACAGTCCTGGGAAGATTTGTTGGAGCTGAAAGCAGACTTTATAATTTAGCTTGGAGTCTCGAACTGGCATAAACCATGGCGCTATAGATCTATATACCGACATACAAAGCTCATAAAAGAAATAAAACAAAAATTTATCACTTTGCATTCTTCCATTTCACAAAACATTATTTCTAAAATTAGATTTCAATATTATTTATTGCATTAGCTCACTAAGAGGATGCAACCGCAAAGCAATTAAAGCCTGACATCATTAAGACTTGATAACCCATCCATTTAAAATGCGAAAAATATGATAGCTTTACTTGAAAGGAAGACAAAATTAATATCAAAACTTACAAAATGAAGGATAGAGGCTTTGCCATTATAGTATGTGCATGCAGATGGCCTACTTTCTCCAACTGGTTCTCATAGCCTTTTCTTTCTCTGTGTGTGTCATATACACTGAAAATGACAATTCAGAATTTCCCAGACAAAATACATTTTCAGTGATCCTCATGAAAAGCTGGTAGAAATCATTTGGATGCCTACTGCTATTGTTAATTACATTCATGTTCTCTCCTACCTCTCAGGGAAGTATTCAGATATTTAAAGTACTGAGACAGGCTGTCCTGACTCTGGCTCCAAGGCATGCAAGCTGTGGCTCTTACTTTGACCAAAAAACACCCTTATTCAGGCACATGATGGTAAGGCTCAGCAGCAGATGCAAGGCTTGTGGGTCATGTTTCAGGAGTTAAAGAGCAGTGCAAGAAGTTCAGAATGGGATGGAAGCAATGAAGATGTCCCAACAAGTTTCCACACCCCACCTGGTATGCTGACTCACAAGACTTGCTTGCCTTGTGAGAATGTTGGAATTGCAAATATGCACTCCATGAAGGTGGGTGGTTCTGTTCCTATCTGGGAAGTTGATGCCTGGTGTCATGCAACAAGACTGCAGCCTCCTACTCAGTAGTAGTTGTTGTTGTTGTTGCCACCTCCAGTTCTGCTTCTCCCGGCTGACTGCTCTAAGCCCTCCCCAGCCTCCATTGAGGCTCTCCATTCCACAGGAAAGTTGGGGCTGGCACCCCTGCTCTCTCTTCCCATGTGACTGAAGCTGAGGTGGACAGGAGAGTTTCCCCTCCTCCAACTCACATCCCCCCTCCCCCTCTGTTTCATCCTCTGTTTCGGGAAGCTTTTAATGTTTGATGTATTATAGTATTTTAATATTCTTTTGGAAGCCGCCCAGAGTGGCTGGGGAAGCCCAGCCAGATGGGCGGGGTATAAATAAATTATTATTATTATTATTATTATTATTATTATTATTATTATTATTATTCATCCACTTCCTCCTCCTGCATCTGAGCCTGTCACATCAAGCCTAATCTGAACAGTGCTGTGTGAATCATGATACAGGGCCTTGCTCCCAAGAACTTATCATCCAGCAGGAGTAGGGAACCTGTGGCCCTCCAGATATCATTGGGGTACATTAGCCACATCCAGCCTAGCCAATGATTAGGCATAATGGGAGCTACAGCATTAACAACACCTGAAAGGTCACAAGTTCTCCACCCTGTTGTACAGGGTCAAACAAGGCAAGACAGAGCTGAAAGCAATATTTATGTGTGTACGATAGGTTTCAGAATATTGGGGTAGTGTAAAGGATAGAGATCTCCTGTGTACATGTGTAAAATGAATGTGTATGCACACAGAATGCCAGTACAGTGGTACCTTGGGTTACATACGCTTCAGGTTACAGACGCTTCAGGTTACAGACTCCGCTAACCCAGAAATAGTGCTTCAGGTTAAGAACTTTGCTTCAGGATGAGAACAGAAATCGTGCTCCGGTAGTGCAGCGGCAGCAGGAGGCCCCGTTAGCTAAAGTGGTGCTTCAGGTTAAGAACATTTTCAGGTTAAGAATGGACCTCCGGAACGAATTAAGTACTTAACCCGAGGTACCACTGTATATTTCTTCCTTTCCCTCCACCTTTGTACCTTTCTAGCCAGATTGAAAATACTGATGAATGTGTTTGTGTTGCAACTGCTTTATAAAAAAGTATTTTCAGATCCATCGGGAGATTGTACATTCTATTAAAATATTCTCTTTTCTCTCTTGTTCTCATCATCCTGGTACAAAAACGAGTGAGGGACAGGTTATTGCAGAGTAAATGAATGCAACACACAGCAAGT
Organism: Podarcis liolepis; assembly: GCF_965112155.1. Classification (NCBI taxonomy): domain Eukaryota; kingdom Metazoa; phylum Chordata; class Lepidosauria; order Squamata; family Lacertidae; genus Podarcis; species Podarcis liolepis. The sequence continues at coordinate 36,446,095 of NC_139557.1, forward strand.
GGAGAAGAGTCATCAGCAATCTGTGATGGGAGAAGAGGACTCAGCTGGTGACGCATGGCATGGGAATAAATGCTGCAAATTTACAACGGTGCCTATTTCCATCTGTGAAATATTGAAATGTATGGCAGGGTCATCTATTGGATACTGGCTGTGATAATGTTCTGCTGGCTTTTCAACTTTGTTTTCAATTCAAAAGTTGCTATATTGGAGGTGGAGGTGAAAAGGTCTACAAATATATACTGCTTTTGCACCTGTTCACAGTCATTGTTCCTCAATTTGATGTATTTTGGCACCAATTTCATTTTACTTTCACTCCTACTTTTTTAAAAAAATAAAATAAAAAAGTTTTAACAGAGTTCTTCGCTGTGACTGCAGCCAGTCAGGAATCACTTGGGAAACTGATGATGTCACGGCACAATATAACCAATAATATTTGCCTCTATGACAGTGCAGACTTCCTCAACCTTGGGGCCTCCAGTATTCTGGACTACATCTCCCATAATCCCTGACCACGGGCCAAGCTGGCTGGAACTGATGACAGCTGGAGTCCAAAATATATGGAAGCTGCCAAGCTGGGGAAAGTGGCGATTGTGTAATTAATGTAACAAATCAATCCTCTCTATTGTCCTCTCTCTATAAATGAAAGATCCTCACATGCTTCCCCTACTGCAGGCAGAAGTAAATCACTGAAGAGGAAAATACATGAATTCTTAGAACCTCCTACTTTCTAATGTTGAGGGCAGGGGGAAAAAGGAACATATGTGCTTGGGATCAGCTTCTGATCTCTTGGGAATGACCAAATGAGCCCTAACGCCATCAACCTTCTCCATGTCAAAGGATGTTGCACGTGTTACAAATGGTGCAAGAACCACACTGTTCTGGTAGCTCCCATTAGTGGTGAAAGGTTTGGTAGGCAGTGACTCCCTCAAAATCACTGGCAATATCATTTGGCTCATGTGGCCATGTCTACTGAGTACTCCCAGGAGAAACAGAATGTCAGGAATGGGCTCTTTACATTGCTGCCTGCCCTGAGCCTTTATGGATACCGGTAAGTAACTGGAATGCTTACAGCAATTGCCATTCAGTACTCCAGCCAAAGAATGTCAGATTAGGTTTTTGTGTGTGTAAGAGTTTCCAAAGATACCTGTGCTGCTAAAAATGCCACTTTTTCCTTGAAGAGCCTTGGTGGGAAGATAGAATGTAAGTTAAAATGGTCTCCTGTGCCTAGAAGGATCAATCAGGGCAAATGACTTGCATCTGCGTCAAGCAAGAGGCAGATGGAGACGGGCCTTTTCTCTCCTCTCCACACACCAGCTTGTTTGACCTTGCTGCAAAGGTGTGATGCAAAGACTGCCTGCAATGGGCTCTTTACCAATCCAGTCATTTTAATTTCATTACAGTTCTCAGACTCCTTTGCAAACTACTCCTTGGACAACATTCAATAATATTAATATTTCTTCCCCACCCCCCCACCCCTTCCCAATCTGGCCCTGCAATTGTATGACAGTTAGGTGACTTTCCCGTAACTCACTGAAGAAGAAATCTCATTTGTATAAAGAGGCTCCCAGAAGGTCCAAAAGGATTCTTCACATTCCAAGCTAATCGCTCACATGTGCCAACTGGCAAGGGCATTGGTAATGAAATGTTAGAAAAACAATGTAAGCGGCTCTTTGACTACACCAAGGCCCCATTGCCATACACATTGGGAAGAATTATGCATTTTGCAAAGATCTGATTTGCTGCCTGAAGAGCTTAAAGGCTTGTAGTGCTTGCCACCCTCTCCTCTGCAGAGCAAGCATTCTAAAAGTTTGACTCCCAAAGCGAATTTTCAAACGTTGGAAAAGCAGAGAACGCAATATTAGTGTTGATAATTGGGCAAATAATAATGGATAAAGACTCGTCTTTGGAGACTATTTGTGCTCTCTATCCCGACTGAAATATGTTCTACTCCAAAAGTGATCCTCATTCCCATGAAAAGAGATCTCTCAGGCATCACAGTATATACAGTGTTGGTACTTTTCCTTCCTAATTGGAAGCCTTTTCCCCTACTGTGCTTAGAAAGCTCAATTAAGACCAAAGGAAAGCACAGAGGTGCTAACACAAGATCTCTGTTGGTAGCATAGTGTTAGAAACTTATAGTTCCAAAATTCCCAAATGTACCTTGCTGCCAAGGAGTGTGGTGGAGTCTCCTTCTTTGGAGGTCTTTAAGCAGAGGCTTGACAACCATATGTCAGGAGTGCTCTGATGGTGTTTCCTGCTTGGCAGGGGGTTGGACTCCATGGCCCTTGTGGTCTCTTCCAACTCTATGATTCTATGATTCTATGATTCTACCTAGAAGCTAAACTAAATCCTGGCTTACCTTTGAACCGCTTAACTGTTAGGACCCCTCCAGATGACCTGTTTATGAAATCTCCATCCTGATTTGTTTGTGCAATCATAATCCTACTCTTTTTTAGTGTATTTCCCTGTTACTTTCCTTACCGCAAAAGGTCATTTTAAAAGAGGAGAGGAAAAAGTAGGTTTGTTGTATCAGACTAAGGGAACACATTGAGTTGTATACAATGAAGTTGTCCTTCTTGTGCAATAGAACCTCCCATCCTTCTCCTCTCTCAGTGATCCCCTCACCATCACCAGAAATCTGCTCCAGAAGGTTAGGAAAATCCCCAGAACAGATTTTGTGTGTGAGGGGGATGGTGGAGAGAAGAACGGAAGGGGAAGTTTCATTGTGCCAATGAGAGTGTTTGCATGAACAGGATGCATCATGTCTGGTATGCTAAATCCCTTCTACCAAATAGTGACAATATGGAGGTGACCTTGAAGAATTAGGTCCTTTCTTTATCTCATTTAAGGGAAGACCAAACAACATGCCATAATGGTAGCCCTTGTGCCTTTAAGTGAGGGATAAGTGATTTAGGTGCACACTAGCATAGAATACAATGGGACTTACTTGTGAGTAAACATGCCTTGGACTGTAATATTAAAATCCCAAAGGTGGTATGCAGGAAGGCTAGAACTTTATTTATATACTTTTATGTCCTAGAAGGGTTTTGGCTGTTTGTTTTAATGAACACAATATGTCTTCCTTTTCACGATTGCTATAGATAGGACAAGCTCAACTTGACAGAGGAATCCTACAGAAATAAGAAGTGCGGGGGGGGGGGGCGTTGTCCTTTGCTCTGTTCCCTAGACCTATGCAAAATGTGGGGTTTTAATCTGCTTGTACAAATGTGTCATTTATTCATTAATAAAGTGTCAGTGAGATCAGTGAGGCTTCTGTCCTGGAAAATATGCTTAGGATTGCAATGCAAGGTACTTCCATCAGTTACAGTCAAATTATTTATTTCCCAACTCTGTAAATATTGCAAAGGTTAACTCTGCTAGCTAACCTGCAAAAAATAGCTTTGTAGAAATGGAAAGGCAAGACAATCAATTCAGATCAAGGCTTATACAAACAATCAATTCAAAGCATGCCTCTGGTGCCAGAGTACAGCCTTTGCAGAATTGTCTTACAAGCCCTAACCAAATGTGATAGGGCAGCAGCTACTCTACATGTGATAGGTGGGGAGGGAGTCTCCTTGGGTGGGGAGAATAGTTTTAGCTATTGCCCTCACTATCTTTTTGTGGGCTGGTTGACGAGTGTTCATGTGCATGTGTGTGGGGGGAGTGCTTATTCCTCAAAGAAGAGACTCCCAGAGAAACTGAAATTGATTTTTATCAAGGCAGAGTCTTGAGAAGCTCCTCAGTGCTTTCACATCAGCAGCCAGCGTCAAGCAAAAGTCTAAAGACTCAACATCACTGCTAAAACTGCTCAGGCTTTCCTCACAGTTTGCTTTGGCACTGATGCAAAACTCCTCTTCGCCAGCTAAGCTCTAGCACAAGACTGGCATAACATGCTATGGGTGTGTGATTTGTGTCCATCACCATCAGCGATGGTGCTGGCGTTTCAATAGGCGCCCCTCACACTTGTGCCATCATGATCCAGATAGCATTCCAAATCACAACAGCTCTACTTGCTGGGGAAGAACTGTATGAACTCAGCAATATTATATAGTAATTAATGCTGCTCTTAAAGTTCAGAAAAGGGAGCTCAAAAAAGCATTACAAGCCCAACCCCATGCATAATTCTGCCTCAGCTTGTAATAGGCTCAGTCTGCCACAAATCCTGTTTCCTGTTGCCTCATTCCTTTCCACCTAAACATGCTTTGTTGCAGTGGCATGGAGGTATCATGGATGGTGGTTGGCGATTCCATTAGGGCCTATATAATGGTACACAACATCTAGGGTTGCCAGAACCTACAGGAAATCTAACCTCTACTTGTACTTTCTACAGCCATATCCTGGAGTTCCTAGTGAACTTGGGAACATTTAGGTTGGGCCTGGAAGGGATGGAAGGACCTGTCAATTTTGGTTCTCTCAGTTTTTCATCCCCCCCAAATCTCTGCGGCAATTTGCATCCCCCTCCAAAACAACAAAACAAAAAACAACCCCTTGTGAAAATTCATCAGTGCTTTAGTATTTTTTTTGTATGCAATTTTACCTAATAAACACCATTTTGCAAAGCAACTTTCCCTAATATAATTCATTTTGGGTATGTTATTGTCAGGAATATACACATTTTTACATCTTACCCTAGCATATGCATTTTTGTACACCTTACTTGGCTGGTGAGCTGCATTGCAAGATTGAGAGACATGTGCATTCCGAAGATAGCTGTGTTCGCATTTTATTTCAGAAAGTTCAAATATGGCCGATTCACCTTTAAATGCGAACTTAATCAAGTTTCTCTCCCATCCCCAGTGCCATGGCAGAATGCAGTCCCTGACGACCCCAAACATTTTTACAGGCTAATGGAAGCCCCATCGCCACCCACAAGCTCCCCTGGTTGCCTCTGACATTTGTCTCATGGGCAGAAGGTGGGGCTGGAAGCTCCCCTAGGCTGGATATGAATCTGGCTGGACTTCAGTGAGTTTATTCAGGCCTAATCTGGAGTGTGCCTAAATTAACTTATTGAAATAATAATTTAAAAAAATTCCAATTTGAGCCCACAGATGTCGGTGTGATTTGAGTGCTGGAAAAATGTCATCCCACTGTTTCACATTGTCCCTGAGCAAGTGAGAACTTCTAACAGCAGCTGCTACAAAGTCAGTTTTCTCTTGGAAGGAAAGAGTACTAGAGACTTTGTATAGTGGCTTTGCAATACCTTCATATTTACAAATAGCACGTGGGGTGGGGTGCGGGATGTCCTTACAGCTGCAGCATTTTCTTCAAATGCAAGGAATGTATTTTTTTCGTTATCACCTTCATTCTTGAACAAAAATTGGTATTTGTTTTGTAGGAAAGCTGTACTTGAAAGGTCACTAGTTCATCCTTGGGAAACCAGTCTTCTCGGAGATTTTGATAATTACACTGTTTGCAGTGTTCTGAAGTCTGAAGATAAGCTACTCTCTATTGAAATTTATTGTTAATTGACTTTGATTTTCCGGTCTTAATTAATTGATTAACATTAATGGAGCCATCTGCTGTTCCAATACTTGCCGAACAACAACAGTAAGAATAATTGCTTATGAGAATAGTTCAGGACGTTGAAAGCACACTCGTGTATGAGTGTAATTAACTTTCTGGTTTTGCTCAGCACTACGAAAACTAAGCTCATGTATGTTTACATTTTGACAAGCTTTTAAGCAGCCAGAAATACATTTATTCATCAGCCACTACCAATGTGTTTTTGACACGATCATTGATATGGGAATTCTATGAGCTGTTTCCACAACACTATAGCCTTTTAATTCCTGCCAAACCCTGATGAAAATGCGGCACATTATCTTCTCTGCTTTTAAAAAAAGAACCTTCTGCACCATAGGAGTCCGAAGAGATTTGACCGCTCAACTGGCAGACTAAACACCCTTTCTCTGAGCTAAAATTCTTACTCTAGGCACAGAATGCATCTTGAGAGCATTTCAACCCTACAAATTTTAACAGATCTGGATTGTACTCGCAGGGTCACTGACATGTTTATTCTGGTTTGGGTGGCATGTGCAAATCACAGTTTGCCTATACGGATGTAACAACAAACCATGGCTTGCCACAAATGAGGAAATCACTGATGTAGTGGCATGCACTAAGGGGAGGAGGGAGAGTGATATATGTGAATAGATTCACAGAGCTGGAAGGTAATTTCACTTACTCACCTACCACATTCATATCCTACTCTTCCTGACCATTCAAGGCACTCCACATTTTATCCTCATCATGATGCTGTGAGGCAGGTTCATCTGAGAGTTCGCTACTCATTCAACCCAGGTGAGCTTTAAGCCCCAGCAAAGATTTCAGCCTGGGTTTCCTATCCAAAGTCAATACTCTACCCACTGCAGTCCCTTCATTACTCACATAGAAAGCTCCTCTTTACAGGGACCCTCTGTAACTTGATGCAATGTGGGAATACACCTTGCCACATGCAAACTGCTGGATGACATGGAGAAGTTCCATGCTGGCAATGGAAATGCTACACAGGACCCAAGAAGAGCCTGCAGGATCAGGCCAACAGCCCATCTCATCCAGCATCTCGTCTGTGGGGAACATGCAAGCGGGACACAAGCACAAGAGCACTCTTTCCTCCTGCCACTTCCAGCAACTTGTTGTGTCATTGGGAGGGCCAACAGACACAGGACACAGAAACCCATCACAGGGAAGTGGCAATAAAACCTGATATGCACAGGGAGGGGAAAACTAACACGGGGATGGGAGAACCTGTGGCCTTCCCGCTGCTGTTGGACTGCAACTCCCATCAGTCCAAGCCAGTTTGGCCAGTGGTCAGGGGGGATGGGAGCTGCAGTCCAGCAACACTGCGAGGGCCACCTCCATCTCTGCCGTAGCATACAGATCAGTACACCGGTTCCATTGAAGTCAGCTATCACCCAGTATTTATTAGGCTCTAAAGCAGCCCTTAGGTAAAGGGTAAAGGAATCCCTGACCATTAGGTCCAGTCGTGGCAGACTCTGGGGTTGTGCGCTTATCTCGCTTTACTGGCCGATGGAGCAGGCATACAGCTTCTGGGTCATGTGGCCAGCATGACTAAGCCGCTTCTGGCGCACGGAAACGCCGTTTACCTTCCCGCTGGAGTGGTACCTATTTCTCTACTTGCACTTTGACGTGCTTTCGAACTGCTAGGTTGGCAGGAGCAGGGACCGAGCAATGGGAGCTCACCCCGTCGTGGGGATTCAAACCGCTGACCTTCTGATCAGCAAGTCCTAGGCTCTGTGGTTTAACCCACAGTGCCACCCGCGTCCCTAAAGCAGCCCTTGGTATGAGACAAATCGGTCAATCCCGCTTTAGAAGAAAACTTGAGAATTCCCTGCATTATCTCATTCCCTCACTTCAAACAATCAGTTGCTTTCTCAGGTTTGTTCTTTCCTATTGGGAATGTGCACTAATGGAAACTGAGATCCTGCATGGGGGAGCTCTTGAATGGGATTCCTGCACTGTACTTTGAAGGCAACTTGGAAACTCAAACTTTCGGTCATTCACAGCCACTATGTTTCTATATTGGTGCTAAGAGGCTTAGCCTTCAATGCCCTCCGCCTGCAGTGAAGCAAAATATTAGAGCTTTCAGCACTCGGCTTTATCTCCCAGTAGTCTTATCATAAACTATGGAATCGAGATCTGAGTTTCTTGCTTGTGGTTTAATTGCTTATTTAACAGCCTGTGGTTTTTCAGAGATGAAATCTCTAGGAAGGCTTTTCCGATGTTCCGGTATCACCAAGCAATGAAGAGAAAGATATTTGTAACTGCTATTAAACCAGCTTAAGTTAAAAGACTGGCAGCATTTTAGATGACTGTGAACTATTTCAGTTTTGTACACAGAGTCAAAATGGTTATTTAATTGCTTTATGTGGCAAGCATGATTGTTAAACAAGGCTCTAAGTTGTGGTGTTGTTTTGCTGCTGCTGCTGCAATAAATCAGCATCTTGACATGTTTTTATGGTCTCCATCAACAAAAACCTTTAAAAACCCTCAACTATTTTAAAATGCATTTTCTTTTTTAAAAATTGAATTGTGAATGAGGTGGATAGATTGCATTCAAGTTCATTGCATAGTTTTGCTCTGATCGCTGCCTTCCGCAACTCCCAGATGAAATAGTTTGGACTGGGATTATCACTAATCTCACAGGAAGTGACTTTATCGCTGCCTATGTGAATCAAAGAATAGTTCCTATTCATTAAAGGGAGAAGCACCTTAGTCAACTCCCTGATTTCAGTTCCATTGGGAATATGTGAAATCCTCGTATTCCATGCTTCAGTTGTAGGTGTCTTTGTTTTGTTTTTGAAATATTGTCTTTTCTCCCATATAGAAGCAGAGGGAGAAGTTGGATGCACGGCTCTGCCCTACCGAGGCACCAGCCCTTCTAGGCTCCTCCCTCAACTGTCGCCTGGCTGTGGCAGAGGGAGAAATTGGAAGCAGGATCAGTCATTTGACTCCACTAAGAAACCAGCTGCACTTGGCTCCTCCTATTCCTGAATGGCTTCCTTTCCATTATCAGAACAACAATGTAACTACTAAGTGGTGCCTGAGTTTTCTTGTTTTCCTCTTCCCTCCCCATCCCATTTTTCCTTTTGTGCCTTGTCTTTTAAAGGGCAAAGTCTTGTATGTGGAAGCTATCTTGCTTTTATTGAACTCATGCAAGCTGCTCTGGGAGCCTTTCTAGCTGAAGAGTGAGCTAAAAATGCTTCAGATAAATCAACAAACAAACAATATAATTGTTTTTCCAGAAGGGACGAGTTCTACTCCCACAAGGGCTATTAAAAACATGGAAGAAAAACAACATTTGTAGTAAATTAATTGAAGAGCAGATTAAAAATGCCTCAAACAAACAAACAAACTATGCACACAAACACACACACAGTGCAATGATTTAATGAGGGAAGCTAATCAGGCAGCGAAGGAATTTAAAGATAAGGACCTGATGCCTACCTGGTGCAAGTGCCACCGTTGCGGCATGGATGATAATCACAAACAGGGACATTGCAGTTCTCGATGTTCCTTCCTCCCAAGGCTTCGTCTATGATGAAGAGTTCTTTGTTGTTCACCTGGAACTCCCTAATGCAGCCTCTGAAGCCATAAATCCACCCAGAACTCGGATGAATCTTAATGTGACTTGGGACATTCCCAAGGAATATTGGTCCAAAGGTAACCTGAAAAGGATCACAATAAATAAGCGTATACACACAAAAATAAATCAGCCCTTACTGCAACTGCCTATAGCCTCTATTCATGAAGGAAATTGAGGGAGTAGGACACAGAAACGTGGTTCATCTTGTACTCATAAGCGTACAAATGTTTCCTGCTTCATCCATGGGTGTGCCTGGGATTCTAACTTCATGACAGCTTGGTGATCTCCAGATATTGCTGAACTCCATGTCCCATTATGCTTGGCCATGGGGCCATGCTGGCTGTGGCTGATGGGATTTGTAGTCCAACAATACCTGGAGGGCACCGCCATGTTGATTACTGCTGATGTAAGTAATCCAGAGACTGTATGGGTGACATAAGGCTGCTCCAGACAACTACCAGTTCACTAACACAAGTCCCATTGACATAAACCGAAGTTGTACACGAGTATTATCTCTAATTTCTATTGGATGTGCAGCATACCCAAAGGATTGCATGAAACAAGGTTTGTTCCATCTAATAATAAAAAGGGAAGTTAATAAATCATGCTTCCAATGACTTGGGAGATAAATGGAAATAGTTGGGTTATGGTGTGACTTTGGGCTGTGATTTGCAAGCTCACCTGAGTCAACCGATGTGGCAGAAAGAGCCCCCGACGTACAGGAGAATTTTCATCTGCAGTCATTTCAAGCAGGCAATAGCCTTCAGGACTGTCAGAAGGCAACATATAGCTGGAAGAAAGCAGAAGAACTCATTGTTTGGGATGGGAAACAGGAATTGTTGTGAAAATGGATTGCTAGCGTGAGAGTTAAATCTGGCATGGGCCTGGTTCCTATATGTGACAGCCCCCAGATGAACATATGTGAAAGAGTGCATGGCCGCAGAAGGAAAATGAGTGGACAAACCGCTTGTTTTGAACCAGCACCAACACTTGGGTCCAACACATGTGGCTACCACAAGTTGTGGTGGCTACATGTATAGGCCAAGCAGGGAAGTGCTGATTTATAAAGAACCATCAGACTGCAGCAGACAAGGGAAGAGAAATGATGCAGCAACTTTTGGCTCCTCTTCTCCTTGAGCTATCCCACCCCAGCTGGTCATTGCAGCCAAGAACTTTGCCCCCAAGTTTGTTTATTTCCTCCTCCCTATGAATTCATTTTCCTTTTGTGTCATGTCCTTTTAGAATGCAAAACTTGAGGACACAGGCTGTCTTTTGTGTGATCTGCAGCTTTTGGGGAGTATTTTTTTTTTTTTTTGGCTGAAAAGTTGAATAAGGGAGGGCCGTGACTCAGTGGTAGAGCATCTACTTTGCATGCAGAAGGTTCCATGTTCAATCCCAGGTAGGGCTAAGAGAGATTCCTGCCTGAAACCCTGGAGAGCTGCTGTCAGTCAGTGTAAACAATATTGAGGTAAATATTGAGGTCTGACCAATAGTAAGGCACCTTAAAGGTAAAGGGTAAAGGGACCCCTGACTATTAGCTCTAGTCGTGGCCAACTCTGGGGTTGCGATGCTCGTCTCGCTTTAGTGGCCAAGGGAGCTGGCGTACAGCTTCCGGGTCATGTGGCCAGCATGACTAAGTCGCTTCTGGCGAACCAGAGCAGTGCTCGGAAATGCTCTTTACCTTCCTGCCGGAGTGGTACCTATTTATCTACTTGTACTTTGATGTGCTTTCGAACTGCGAGGTTGGCAGGAGCAGGGACTGAGCAATGGGAGCTCAGCCCGTTGTGGGGATCTGAATTGCCGACCTTCTGATCGGCAAGTCCTAGGCTCTGTGGTTTAACCCACAGTGCCATCTGCATCCCTTACTATGTCCCTAAACATTATTTAAATGGATAAATAATAAAGCCAGTACCTCCATTGGTCTCTCTCTCTCTCTCTCTCTCTCACACACACACACACACACACCGAGATTATAAGGGGTGGTATCCATGTGTATGAACTTGGAAAGAGATATATGGAAAGTAGGCATGTTATATCGACTTTCAAAAGCAGACCAAAGTTCTAAGTTCATTTCTTTTTTCTTTTTTAAGGTATCCCTTTTTTATTACTCCCCTAATGCCTATTGTTTGAGAATCTGAAATGTACACAGAAAAAAGAGAGTGAGGGCAGGGGGGAGCTTTTTACATGTGTAAGCATTGTAGATACTGATGAATTCTACTAACTGTGGTTGACATATACTTTCCCTGGTGTAGGTGATTGTTGAACAAGTAACATCAGTGCTGAATGATAGTGAACTCTCTAGACAGACGTTTTCCTTTCTGCTGGTCTACGGGGGAAATAAAAATGCTTTGGAAAACGAAGGGCTGTACCTACGAGCATCAAGATTACACTGCGATAAGAGTTATCACAACTCACAAAGGATGCTATTAATGTATACACTGGTACTGAGTTTTGGAGATAAAGCAGGACACAAGGTTAAGGGAATTTGTAAAATAAATGCAAGGGATGTCAAATAAGCTACTGATAACTCTTTGGGGCTTTTTCCCAATGTGATCAAATCTGAGGGGAGAACGTCATGTACATTATCAGCAATAAAAAACCCATTCCCAAAGGATAGCTTTCACATAATTGTTTTTAAATTATTATTTTGTGAGGGTGGGAAAAAAAACCCCTCTATGAGTGCTAATTATTATTTCAGCGGTTGTCAAATGTGAGAACATAATGGGAAAGCGCTTAATTAAAATGAGCACTCAATTTGGTGAAAGCATCCTTTCTCCCCATGCTTCATTTTGAATTTCCACTTAACATTTGCGCCTGGCAACCTAATGTCAACACTCGCACCCCAATCAAGGCATCCACTGGCGCTGAGAGGCAGGCAGGAATCTGTTGCATGTGCTGGGGGTCCCTGCTCAAGCCAGTAAAGAGGGCTAGTCTGTAGGAGAAACAGAAGGCACTGAGCATCCATCTATTACCATACTGTAATACAGAAAAGCTCCAAAGATAAAGGGAGCCATAATCTTTTTGAACTTCCTGCATTTGGAACAGATGCATCAGTATCCTTGATAGCAAATATCAGTGCTGAATCTTATCTATGGACTTTTGCAGAACGTTCGGGAAGAGGCTGCTCTGCCCGTGGAATAAGTTTCAAGCCAAGAGTGAGGAAAATTCTTTTTGCTGTAGGACCAGTCACCCATGGGAAACATTGGGGGCCCATGGTGGCTTGAGCCATAGGCTAAAGTGGGTGGAGTTTGCAGGATTGCACAGTGAGGGTTGTGACATTAACATATGAGAGTGCTGGAGGTGAAATAGTTTAACAGGTTACCCAATCAGAACCCAGGGGGTAGAGTCAGAGGGACTATAAAACCAGCTGTGGAAGGGGCGAAGGGAGGAGTTTGTTGTAAGTTGGGTGGTTGGTTGGAGTGGCAGTGAATTGGAATAGAGTCTGTGGGTAGGTTGAGTTAGTGTAGCAAAATAAGCTGAGTCAGAAACAGTTAGGGGCTAGGCAGACAAGTAAATATCTGAGAGGTGGTTTAGTGAGTAAGAGCAGGTAGTGGAAGTTATAAGTCTGGATAGGCACCCCATGATTGTACTTGACCGATACCGTTTATGAAACCACATGCTTGTTAAACTGCAATAAATAAACAGAAGTTTATGTTCCAATTTAACCCTGACTGGACTCAGTATTGTACCAGGTAGGGCCTGGGTAGTGGCAGCGAGAAATAAAGTGGTGGCACAGGGATCAATAGACGGTGAAACATCCGGGGACCCTGTGTGATTGCCACAAGGGTTTTTTTTGTGTTGTTTTGTTTTGAGAAATACAAATGGGGAGAGCACTGTAGCACACATGTCCCACTTGTGGGCTTCCCATGGGCATCTGGTTGACATTTGGGTACCTGAGTCAAACCACACACAACATGGTGGTTCCTTGCCAGGGAAGAAGCAGGGAGTGAAGCTCTACATCAGGAACAAGGCGGAGGAGTGAAGATCTACATGAAGAGTGTTCCTTCTAGCCCGAATCTGCTGCCCCTATGGATCATGCCACCCAAAGCAGTTGCCACATCTTGCCTCATGGGAGGGCTGGCCCTTCTGGTTGACTACTGTGAGAATGGGATACTGAACTAGATAGGCCTTTGTCTTATCCAGTAGTGCTCTTCATATGAGACCAAACCACTGTATCTATGTCTAGGAAGTGCCCTCATTAGAGCAATCTCTCCAGTACTTGATGCTATCAACCACCATGCTAGCACTTAATGGCTCTGGACATCCTTGTCTCCAGGCTTCTTGCCTTTGGGTGGAATTCAAAGCATCGTTACAGAGATGGCTACGTCAGCACAAAGCATCAAGCTTGCCTGATGGAACCATCTCCCTTCTCCTCCCCTGCTATCTCCAAGTCTGTAGCCCTGTTTTTTCTAGTGAGACTCATTGTCCTGCCTCCTACTAGTGCAACTATGTAGTTTCTTCCTTTTCCCATTTTCTACTCATGAACTCTCTCTAGAGCCTGACACTTAACTCCTCTGTGGCAGAGGTCATTTCCCTCTCCTTTACACAATGTGAATAACTGGGTGTATCTTTTAGGTGCAACCAGCTATCTTATAAGTGGTAAAAATGGCTGCTGATTGATGGCCATGCTATGGTGGGAAGGGATCTAATGGTACTCTTTAAACAGCTCAAGGTTGTCAAGGCCTCAGTTCAGACTGGAGGGCAGGGACACCCAGATCTTGCAAAGCCTGAAGTACCGGTAAGTATATCTGCTGTATTAGGAAGTAAATAATCTCAACCCACAGACTCCCATAACCCTTGCAGCCTAGATTGTGGTGTCTTGGGGGGAAGGGGGTGAGGTAGCCATTTGAACAATGACTCCACTGTGGGGATAATGCCTTCACTGCCACTCCAATTTCAACTCTCCATACTCCTGGGCAGAGTCTACTTTCTTCTACCTGGCTTTCTGTGGCCTCACTTGTTACTTTAACAAATTCAGAGAAGGCAGGGTGGGAGACCATGGGGCAGGAAGGGTAGCATTGTCTTGAGAAGCTGCACAGAATGGTCTTTCTTTTGCTACCACCCACACGAGAAGGCAACACACTAGGCCAAGGTATCCTTAGGCAACTGGTAAGCATGACACAGATTTAATCAAAAATACATGAACTGTTCTGCAGATCCACCACTTCCTACAGACAAAATAAAAAATTCCTTCCAGTAGCACCTTAAAGACCAACTAAGTTAGTTCTTGGTATGAGCTTTCGTGTGCACACTGGAAGGAATTTTTAAGGTGCTACTGGAAGGAATTTTTTATTTTGACTATGCAGACCAACACGACTACCTATCTGTTCCTACAGACAGAATCTCTAGAGCAGCCATGTGGCTACTAGCCACACATTTTTATATTTTCTTTGATTAGCAATGTCTATGAATTCTTTGATTAGCAACGTCTATGAACTCTTCCCCCTGCCCTGACTACAGATATATGAAGTTTGGTATAATGGGACTTGTTGCACTTGTACAGAGAAGCTTGCATTTTACAGCATATAAATATTTGCGCATGTGATGCCTGAAACTGATATGGAAACATTTTCTTTACAACTTAAAAATTGGGCTGGGTTCCTGCCTATTAACTCAGCAGAGAGACTGATGCATTCCGGCTTTTTTTGTAACCAGAAGCCTAGCAGATCACATCAGAAAGACCAATGATGAATCCAGCGGTGCAGCCTCAAGATGTTTTTAAGCTGTATTTTTCATAATTAACCTCATACCGTATGATACCAACCTGCCCTTATGCTATAAACAGTGATGGCAATGCTTAATCGCCTACCTCGCAGCAAACAATAGCTTTTACCCTGTTGGCTTGTTTTGATGTTTGATGGAAGCATTTCTTCTGTTACTCTGCCACATACCTATGCTAGAAATTTCAACTGTATTTGAAATCCAGCATTTCTCCTTCCCTGTCAAGGTTGCTTCCCGGCCAAAGGAATGCACACGGCAGATAAAGAAGTATTGATAGTCAAAGATAACACTTAAAAAGTCACTTCTACAGTTCTGGATATTTATACAAACCAATCTAACAGCTAGGCAGCATTCCCAGGTGTGAGTTCTATGGAGCAGTTGCAGCAGCAGGGGACCACTCTCCATCTGCTATAGTTTATGTACCTCCCCCCAAGGGGCTGTGTGCATGCAGCTGGAGACTGTGTCTGTGCAGAAACATCCTCTGCTCACCCCTTTTCAATTCCCTCCTGGTTCAGGGAGAAAGTGGTGCAGGAGAGGGTGGGGAAGCACCTGGCCCTTCTCTTGCCTGACCTGCCTCTTCATCCTCTTCCTCTGACCCATCCTGCGCTCCAGCCCCCTCCAGCTCTGAAGCTTCCCCTGCCCCTGGTTCCTGCCTCCTGGCTGGTACAGGTCCCCAGAAACTACTGCCCTCATTTCCTGAGTCAGATTCCAGCCCCCCTTTTCCTGGTCCGCACTCATCAGTGTCCTGCCATTCCCCCCTCCGGGGATAACCATAAAAAGGTACATGATGTGATTTCTAAACTTGGACTTATGTGTCAAGTACAGAACCTACTTTACACAACGAATGAAAAATCACAAACAAATTAAAATAATTGTGGAGTGGGTGTTCTATCCACCAAAACAAGAGTCTCCTGCCTCCTCTCCCACCAAAAAGAAATATATTGCCATAGTTTTCAAGCTGTGAATTGTCAGAACACACTTCTTATCCACTTAGGTAAAGGAAAAGGGACCCCTGACCATTAGGTCCAGTCGTGACCGACTCTGGGGTTGCGGCGCTCATCTTGCTTTATTGGCCGAGGGAGCCGGCGTACAGCTTCCAGGTCATGTGGCCAGCATGACTAAATCTGCTTCTGGCGAACCAGAGCAGTGCATGGAAACGCCGTTTACCTTCCCGCCAGAGCGGTTCCTATTTATCTACTTGCACTTTGACAGGCTTTCGAACTGCTAGGTTGGCAGGAGCCTTATCTGCTTAGATGACTTTAAAAGAGAATTAGACAAATTCACTGAGTTGTTCTTCAGGATTGGGTCCTCAGATGTTGCAGGATTACAGCTCCCACCCCATCCCTGGCTATTGGCTAAGCTAGCAGGGGATGATGGGAGTTACAGTCCAGCAACATCTGGTGACTCAGTTGAAGAACACTGGGACAGGTGTACTGGCCATGATGGCCATATGGAATATTATACAGAGGCAGCACGCCAGTGAATGTTACTTGCTGGTGGGAGATAGCTACTGCCAACTTATCTAGCTGGCAGGGTTTCTTGGAGGCATCTGATTGGTCACTATAGGAAGCAGGATGCCGGACAAATGGATCATTGATATCTCTGGTCCAGCAAGGCTCTTCTTATGTTTCTGCAGCCTTACATTATGCATCACATTGCTTTATGTCTTCTATGTATCACACTGAATCGACGCGGAATATAATTAACATCAGAATATGCACTCCCATCAAATCAGCTCTGAATTCACAGAATTCACATTAATCGAGAGAGTGTTTGGGGTCCTTCTCCCCCACCCCACCCCCACCACAGTGTCGGGGCGGGGGGGAGCAACCCACATTCTGTATATTATTCCACAGAGTGGGCATTTCCTATGGAGCCGGCATCTTTCCTTCACTCCCTGTGCAATGTGTTAGGCTTCCTTTGAAAACATTTCAGAAATGACAGCTAGTGCAGCGGCCAGATTACTAACTGGCATCAGATAGTCTGAGCACATTGCACTGATTCTAGCCTGACTGCACTGATCAATACGGCTGGCATGGCTATGGACTCTCCGTAGGGGGTGTCGCCACAGGGGTTTGTCACGACGAGTGCTTGTACTTCCAATATTTACAACAGCACTGCTGTGCTCTGGGTCCTATATAAGAACCAGAACTACTCTGCTAAGTAAGCCCTGCAAGTTTTACGTCTTTGCCAAATCTCTGACCTTCTCAAGTACATGAAAGATAAACCAAGAATTGCTTTCTGATTAATTTCATTTCAGGTTACCTCCTGATTAATCACTTTCCCACTTCATATTTGAGCTCCTAAATAATGAGCACTCCTAATATTTACCTAACACAATTGCCCACTCACCGCCCGCCGCCCCCCCACCTCGCAGCCTCATTTGTCATCAACTGTAGGTATTTATTGAGATGTAATGGATTACCATCGGCTTACAGCTGCTATTAAACAGAATCTGCTTAAGCCAACTCGTATAAATGCATCTTTAAACTCAAATGCTAGCTCTCGGAATGCTGCTCAGGCAAACGTCTCAGCTTGCAACGACAACAGTGAGCGACGGATGGCTCTCTGCGAGGGCATTTTTCTGTCCTCCCAAAACCACCAGGTGGCAGTAAAGACACATGGCAAAAAAAACGGGAAATGCAAAACACCTTCCTTGGCACTCCTACCACCACCCTTGCCAAATCTCTCTAGTCATTGAAAAGTCTAACTTAAGCCCTAATTGACAGCATGATTGCTTCAGCTTCCTGCTTATATCAAGGGAAACATGGCAAAGTATTTTAAACTGATTACACTTTTGACAATATGGATGAGGATAGGTCCTGAGACATACGATTTTCCTAACTGCACTCATGCATTATAATTACCTTAATGTAATCATGTAAAAAAAACAACAACAGAAAACAAAAAACCCCACCACCAGCAGCGCACTCGTGCTTGTGCAAACATACTTAGGGAAATTTTGTTTACATCAATTACAATTTTTATACAATGCTATCACCACAGCCATATTTCCTGGGGATTGCTGCGCAGACCCAACAAAATTAAAATGTCAAATCAGGGAGCGTAAGAAGTCAAGCACATGCTTGGCAGTGGAAGGCTCTGACCTTGCGAAGGCAGAACGGATGCAGGATGATCTTGCACTGAGCACCAAGAGGGATTTCACACTGGCAGCCAGCTAGACTATATATATATATATATATATATATATATATATATATATATATATTAAAGGCATCCAGCCTTTCGACAAATAATAATAGGAACACGCACTGCTTACAAGCATCTCTGCCATTTGAATCAGAAGGCTCAGGCGTTTTAAATGTAAGACTCGCACACTAATTTTCCACTCTTGCGTGACAAACAACCTCTATCTGCTTAATGTATCACTTGGGGGCTCAAAAATCAAGATGGTTTTACCTGTAAAGTGTTGATATTAAGGGGAGAATTTGAAATGACTGCCGTGGAACACCGAAGCAGTAGCTTCATTTACACCCTTGATTAGCCAAAGCAGTTGTCAAGGGGTACATCTAACCAGCTGTCAAGTAATATGCGAGATTTTTCGAGAACTACAATTTTTCTATTGAGCGCACGCATCCAGGAGTATAAGGATCTAAGGTACGTTTTTCAGATATAAACAACCTCTTGGCTTTCCCCCTTGAATCTCTAGAGCCATGATGATTAAAAACAGTGACTTCACATTAGCCCCCACTCAAAATAAAAACAGCACCTCCCTGATGGTTTGAGGACTGTTGGGATGGGCTTTGTTTATTACTACTACTACTTCTACTACTACTACTACTACTACTTACAAATGCACTATTTTTGCCAGCCCTAACCATCATTCTCTTTCCTTTTCTTTTTGGAGGCATTGGCAAGCCCCCTTTGCAGCATACTTTGGCAGCTTCAAGTATTACACTAAAGCCAAGCCATTAAAAGAAAAGTGTTCTTTTTTACGGCTGGCATTTTCTTTAAGTGGCAAAATGCGTTTTGCAAAGTTCCCAGGATCTTAAAAGTCTGCAATATGCAAAAGGAAGCTATTGTGAGGGCATGTAGGGTTAGAGCCTTCCCCTGTTTCATATGGATATGATACATGAGCAAGCGGACTAAGTAATTTCAGTGTCAGCTTCAGGTTCACACTGGAGTTGTGTGCACAGAACTGCCTCCACCTTCAAGGCAGCTGAGAAATCTGCAGAAGTCTGACAACCAAACCCTTTTGGAACCAAGTTAGGAGGAAGGCAATGCAGAGGGCTTATCTATAACTACATAGCTTGACAGATAAACATTAAAATGAGCAATTAACCAAAACGATGAAGAACAATGTGGTCTAGGTCTCCTTTCCACCTCAGATCAGTGCTCTGGTGGTATAGCTGTTGGGGAGGAAAAACTGCCTGGTTCATAGCCTACCTTCCTTTCTTCACCAGGTTACGCTTAGACCAGCGTGGTGGTCTTTCCATTCTGGTCAAAGTGTACATTCAGACAGCACTTAATTCTGCTTTCCCTGCATTTCTTTACTTGATAACGTATGTGTTTTATATGATCTTCCACATGACATAAAACCCACTTCTGGAAATGTAGCAGAATCTAATGGAAGTTTAGCACTCATTTCTGTGTTAATCACTTCTGGCAGGAGGTGTAGGTGGGGAAACCCTGTTAAGCAGGAAAATCACAAGAGTGTTGCATTGTAGTTTTCCTGATAGAAATGTAGAGTGGGAAGGGACCTCCAGGGTCATCTAGTCCAACCCCTGCAGTTCAAGAACAGCCCTGGGTGGGTTTGAACTGTTGGCATGCAGAGGGCCGCAAGGCCAGCTGGCTGGCCCCAGCTGGGCCGTCTCCTTCCAGCCATCCCGCTGCGAAGACCCATCGGCCTCTGGTCTGACGTAAATCAGTGACCCGGACTTCAAAGCCAGGGCACACTATTTCAGCAGAGTGAACTGCGCACACAGAATAGGCACGAGGCTTGTGGAAGCATACTACAACTGCGGATTTATTAATCATAAATCAGGACAAAGAAACATGTCGTCTCTCTCTCTCTGTCTTCTCAGAGAGACAGAGAAAAGCAAAAGCTACACACACAACGGAAATTCCCAGCATACTGTGCTGGTATGTAAACAGACATGTGACACGCAACGGTTCCATGTCTGCTCCTTAAGGTGGAATGGAAATCTCAACGTGAACTACCAACAGGCCAGATACACTGACCCATTGCACCACAGTGCTGGGTTATATTCTGGCATACATTTATTCCCTGCCAATTTTCATAAGGGGGGGGATGGGTCATGGGGGAACAGACACACACATGAGCAATGTGGCAATATGTCCAATGTCCACTGTTCTGTCATACTGTGCCCGCCAGTGTGAATGAAATTTAGTGCTACATGGCAGTCTGTTAATCAAAAAGCCACACAGTTCCACAGGTAAATGCAGTGTAAAACAAATGTTAGAAACCAGGACAGCAGAGCTAGCATTATAACCAGAAAACTGAAGCAGCAATCTAAGCCTCTGATCTGCCATGTTGGAAGCAATTTGAATCCCTCCACCCAACCCTGCCTTTCACTGCTGGCCTCCGCTGCCATGGAGTTCTGCTGTTGTCCTGGAGGGCAGAATGCTAGCATTTTGGGTGGATTCTGTGCCAACCCTGCTGATGTCACAGGACAGCAATGGGTCTGATTTGGGCTTCTCTGCTGTGCTGTCTGGGAGCTGGTGCTGTGAATGTACATTTGTTTCTGCCTCCCTCCTCCTGTGCTGGCCAAAGGTAGTAGCTGGCCAAAGGTCTATCGCTGCTGGATAGGACTTTGGGCTGCCTTCTTAGTCTGGGAGGTGTGAACTGGCATGGCTTGCTTTAAAATGTGGACTGAACAAAACTGCTCTCCATCCCTAACTTCATGCAATGTGTAATGAGTCTACTCACAAACAACTATTTGCATACTTTCCACTTGGTGAGCTCAACCTCTAGGAAGATAGTAAGGCTGTTGTATCATCCCTTAAAGACAGAAATGCAAATTAAATTCAAACAAATAGATAAACCTTCCGTTTGAATTGAAACAGGAAAGTTTATCAGGACAGGTCCTCAAGCTAGACCCTCATGCGGCAGTGACAGTCACAATGGTCCCCGTCCCATTTTTTGTTACTGTTCTATACAGTGATAGTGCTGTATAAACCACACAAAATTAATGAAAGTGACAAATGTGCAGCTTATTGCTTCTTGTGAAAATGCCCCAGGAGTCTATGCAGTAAGTTGCCTACTTGTCTTCAGGTTTTAACCAAAGTTCATATGCATGAACTTTGTTTGTGACTGTATTTTGAGGGATATTTCTTCTTATGGTTTACCTATATTACTCATTTTAAATACTGCATTGCCGGCCCCTTTAAGTTATTTCATTCTTCCTTTCCCATGACATTCTTTTGCTCTTTTGTCTGAAATACGCAGAGATAGTTAATTAGCTAACAATCACTGAAGAGTGGCCTGAGGTGTAGATCATTATATTAATTTTTTTAAATCTTCTTTTCTGTGTTGTTGTCTTGACCTTTCATACTTTCTAACAACAATGAAAAAAACAAGGCTGTGGGGCTTAATTTGCCAATGTAATTAGAGGACCAATGTGTTTCGTAGTGAATATATATATTGCTAGTAATCATTCTAGCAATGTCCTTCCTTTGTGCCCATTCTGGTCTAGAGCCAACCTTCCTGAATATGGATGGTCAAATGAAACAGTGTCATCTAGATGTTGTCTTAACAATGCCTTGCACAATGGCACTGATATTTCCTTATTGGCATGGCATTTCATAGTAATCTTCTTCTTTGGCAATCACTCGTAGCCAAGTAAGATTGTCTTCCATAAACATGGTTTTAACAATGAGCCTGTAAGTGATTGTGGAGGCCAATTCTGGATCCACATGTCCTTCCACAGTGGGGACATTGGTTTCCTGGTAGGTGTTGTTCACGGTGTGGATTTGCCAAGCGTGTCTTCCTCTCAACATGTTTCTCCCTTGCGTCCTGAGTTCAAGTGATTTCAAAGCCCATGACACAGTAATCATAATCATAGTAATCATGGCCCTATGAAGCTGAGGAACAGGTTACTTGAGAAGATGCCTTATGGAAGAGTTTCTCCTAAAGGTTCCAAAGATATCAGGAGCCTGCTCTGCAATAACTCAGAGTAGGGATTTTAGTGTGGCTGCCCTGGGACAGCATTCTTGTTATGCTACAACAGCTCCTTGCCATGTGCACTTTCCAGAAACAATGGAGGACATTTTTGTCCTGGATGAGCAGGTCTCTGCATGGGTATCTTGTCTTATTGTTTTGCTGTTCTTTTCTGTGCTGGTTTTAATTGCTGTTTTCACCCTAGCTTTTTTATTATTCTCTGTGCATCACCTTGAGACATTCATGTGGAAGGTGATTATCATCATTATCATCTTGTGATTAGCCAAGATGCACCTTCCTCTTCCACTGCTTTGGACTGTTATGGTCAAAAAAGAAATACTTCAGCTGTCAGTGTAAACTTGCAATTTATACACTTTGCCAGTTTCATAACGATCTAGTGTATGTCTACTCACTTGTTTCTCTTTGTTTTCTTGTATTAATGAGCTCTTGGAGGTATCACGCCCTAGTTGGCTCCATTAAAAATAATAAGAGAAGTGATACCTTTCTGTGGTGACAATCTCTTCATAAGGAATGGAAGGCAAAGAGTCATTTGTTCTATTTTTTTGTTTCCTTACCACATGCAGGCATTTATTTTACTTTTCCCAAAGTACATTTTTATCCTGCCATGGGTTCAGCAATCTTCCACACTGTTCACAGGGCCAGAGTTTGCCTATGCCTGGCTTAATGCTTGCACTGCGTATGAAATTCTCCAGTCTGAGCTCCTTTTGGAGCTATCCAGGGTGCTGACTGGAATCCTATCTGGCTGTGATGGGCTTTATCTCCTGGAGCAGACAATCTTCTTCCAAGGAGTTACAAGCATTATGGAATACCCCCCCTTTCCTCAGCCATTTTATTGTCTTAATCCAGTGTTTCCCAAACGTTTTTGGGCAACGGCACACCTGTTAGCCGGAAAAAAATCTCGCGGCACACCACCATTAAAGCCCCGCCCCGTGACGTCAGCGCGCAGCGTCACGCCGGGAGGGACGCACAAAAGCGAAAGTTTTTTCCCTCCCCCTTGCCGGGGTGGGAGGAGGCAGCAGAGCGAGGGCAGCTGAGGCGGCGGCGGCGATAGCGGGCGGAGGAGGGGGCGGCGGCGGGAGTTGCTGCTGCTGTTGTTGCTGCTGCTGCCCGGACATGCCGGCCTCCTCCTCCTCCGCTGTCTCGCGCTCCTCCCTTTTGCGCGCGCTGCCCCGCCGCTCGGCACCACCACCGCGGAGCCGCCCCCGGCTCGACGCGGATCCTCGCCGCCGCCGCCGCCTCTCACCGCCCGACTCGCCCGCCTTCCTCCCACGGCACACCAGCCGGTGTCTCACGGCACACTAGTGTGCCGCGGAACACCGGTTGGGAAACACTGTCTTAATCCTGTGAGGTAGGTAGTGGTGGAGGAGGAGGCAATAGAGAGAGACTTCCCCAAGATCAACCAATGGGTTTCAAGGCTGAACAAGGATTTTAACCTGAAACCTGGTCTTAGTCTGGCACTCTAACAACTATGCTACATTGGCTCTCAATGACACTGTGTGGTCTGCTGAATACACAGCTGGGAAAATTGTATTCTCTACACTCCTCCTTACTGCGCCTTATACAGCTTATACTTATAACACCTCTACAACAACCTTACAGACATTTGCCTGTATCCTTCACACTCTGCCCTTGTTTCTGTGCTATCAACACAATCCTGTGCATATCTATTAGCCCTACTGAGTTCATTGGGGCTCACTCCTAGGTACATATAGATGGACAACACCTCATTTATGCAGGGGTTGCATTCTGAGGCAACACACATTTATGTGAAATCACATATATTGGGAACACCCATTGAAAAAGCCTGCAGACACTCTCCAAACCTCCTTGCTCAAACACCAACTCTCCACAGGCATCAAAGTTGGGTGCAAGGGCTCCTGGGATTGCACTTGCAAAGGCTCGTGGGATTGCTAGAGGCTGTTTTCACACTATTTTTGTTCTTGTGCTCTTTTAGGGCAGTTTTTGCTCCTTTTCATGCCACATCTGGGTTGACAGTGATGTGCATGCCTTGAATGTGTGTAAATGGGGAGTTGCCTGTATAGGATTGCTACACACTTTATACTGGGAGCTCCTTGGGAACAGGCACTTGCTTATGTTGCCTACGTAACTCTGTTCTTATTCTTACGGACATAAGGAAGGCTTTTGTAAGAACTGCTCCAATGGATAGTAAAACAGTTCTTTTCTTAGCTCTACCATTACCCACTCGCACATTTCTTAACATCTCTGCTGGATCACCCGAGAACAGAATGCACTCTGACTCAGTTCCCCACCAGGAAAAATGAACAGGTGTGCTGTGGAGGAGGATGGGGGCAGAGGAAATGGTAATTATCTCAATGTTGTGACATTTTAAACATTAATTGTTAATGCCCGCACAGACCTGTGTAGCTAACTTAGTGGCTCATCATTATACTTCACTTACACTACACTAATAAAATAATTGCCACCTACAATTTGAGACTGACAGTTGGCTGGAGCTCCCCTTAACACCAGATGCTATGCGTTGAGTTTGAGGGGAAATGGTTTCTTAATTATGAGGATAGGGAATATATGAGACTTCTGTGGATTTATACCAGCAAGAGACTGATGGACCTGCCATGAGAAACTCACCATTCCTGATAACTGAACTAGCAGTGATGCTTATTTTTAGCATCTAACGCAGACCTTCCTTTAAAAAAAAAATGTTTTGGGCAATCAGCTCTTTTCCTTTCATCATGGCTTTGACATTAAGTGCTTTGTATGCAGCAAGGTCAGTTTTCTAATAACAATGTTAAGAAAAGACAACTATGTTTCATTCACTTCAACTTGGAAATGTTCAGAATTCTTTTTTAAAAAATAATAATGATAATAATAATTAAAGCATTGAATGGTGGCCTAGAGAGACAGGCTGTATCTTCCAGCTTTTAACCAGTTCCATAAAATTCCAGGCACATCAAATTTCCAACAGAAACAGGTCCTGCAATATTGTATTTATATGTTTGCTTGCTTCACAACATCTATATCCTGGCCTTCCATTTTGTTGTTTTTGTTTGAATACAGCTTCAAACAGTCAATATAAGCAACAGAACAGAAAGCAGCAGAAAAGAGGTACACAATTACCATAAACCCTGCCCAGGAATACAATTTAGTAGCAGCAGTAAAAATCGCTAACCATAACAAATCTATTTCCAGGCAAATGAAATGTTTAGACCTGACACCTGAAATTCAACAAGACCAAGCCAGGCAAACACCCCCCCCCCTCCGGGAGAATGTATCATGACTTGGGACACCACTGTATAACTGGATGCTACCTGCTCAACCTCTAAAGGTAGAAACACCTAGAAAGGGGCCTCCAAAGATGATTTCAAAGGTATTAGGCTGCATTCACATATGTTGTTTAAGTTTAACTTATCAGAAGCCTAGAGCGTCTGTCCCATATTGTAACTTTCCTTTCACACTGCACAAGCCCATTCCTTCACATCTTGACCACTATACCGCCATGTTGCGGTAAATGTCATTCACACATGTCAGTCCTCCATGCTGTCTCTCTCTCCTTCTACATTCAGCCATTCTTCTAGGTTTTACCTTTCTACTGTATGATGAGATACTGGCATGCTTTCTTGCGAAGCAAAAAAGAAAGAAAGAAGGAAGGAAGGAAAGGAAAGGAAAGGAAAAAGAGTGACCCTTGAAATGGGCAAGGAGTGCAGTGCACACCTCACAACTTGCCTCTTGAGTGGTTGCAGTATGAACCAGTAAAAAAAGTGGGGAAATTGCCACACAAAACATGATTTTACAGGTTCAGGGGACTACAGTTTTTTTATCTCCATGCAATCAAATAATGGATCAATGAACACTAAATTTGCACTATCTTCCATTCTATTTGTTTTCTGGAAGTGGTTTCTACTTTGTGTGACGGTGCAAATATAATGCACAAAATAAGAATTAGGAAAACATCAGTAAGATGGAATAAATTGCAGCCTCTGTCACTTCTATCATTTTTGTGCACTAAGCGGCCAACTTGCAACCAGAAATTGATGCTAGACTTAAATATTACCAAGGAGCAGCTACAAATTGACCTGGGAGCAGCCACAAATTGTCCTGCCCTTTTGTTCCACAGATCTTTTTGTCTGCTCACTTGTTATAGTGACCAAAGTCCCAGGTTCACCATGTGGCTCAAATACAATAGGTGGACTACAGGCCAAGTGGGACAATGCTGACACGTGAACTAGTCCACTAGTCTATCTGGAGGCAACTAGGAATGGGGAATTCTCAATGGTATTGTCTACAATTCGGAGCAGTCTGCCCCAAGAGACACAGAAAGTATCCTGAAGGTGATACTTTTGCCAGTAACTAAAAACATTTTTGTTTATCCAAGCATTTTTTCTGCTCTAATAAATTTATGTAATTTTGATGTGGTTAATATTTTGTACACCACTTTGGTACTTCTGTGAAAAGTGATATATGTCTTTTAAAAAATAAAAATGTGTTTCTTTCTTATTACTAATCCAATCTGAGTGAATGAAACTACCATTGTGATGGTTTGCACTCAGCCTTTGAACTTACAGCCACTGCTATTTTTCAACCACACTTTCAGCAACTGCAGTATGCATTATATCCTTGACCCAAGCTGAGAGCTGTAATAGAGCAAGCAGCAGGCTGCATTCCTCTGAATTCAGGCCCTTGTCAAATTCCTAAAGACTAATCCCTCTTTTCATATGCTAAACAGCTCAGGTTGCATGGCAATTGAAGACAATATTCTATTTATGCATCAGATTGCTAGTATTTCACATCTTGATTACCATTTTTTTTTCACAATAGCATGCACATACACTCTTCCGTAGTCTATAGATAAAAAACCCATCTAAGAGAGTGAGATAAAAACAGTCAGGCCTAGAGTGTGAAAAAGAAATAAATAATACAAACAGCTAAATGCCAGCATATTTCCTAGATACTGTGGTACTTAACTAATTGTGCTGATTTGCTGGCAAATCAGTTGCTAAAACAAATCATAAACACTAAAATTATCCAATATTTGGTATATCAAAGATAATACAGCAAAACTGATCTGTAATGGATTGCTTAGATTGGAATTTTGTCCAAAAATATGTTCAAAATCTATCATAATCCATCCAGAACTTTGCCCTGACTCTTCATGACTAGCACTCATTGATGATGACAAAAAATATGTTATTGAACTCTGCCTTCTAAAAACTAGAAGAAAATGGATCAATGCATTCCACAGAAAAGAGTGTCCTCAAGAAATGTAAGATGTTGAATTCTCTTTTTTATGAGTCAATTTGGCGAAATACACTTACAAACATTTACTGAGGATTTTTAATTCATGGATTTTGTGTGTCTGCACACAAAAGGAATTGATATTTTCAGTTCCTTTTTATGTGGTCATAGGACAAAAACTCTAGAAGCCCATAAAAGCAATATATAGAAATCTTAATACACACTTAATGAAACAATACTGTCCAGAAATTCTGGTTTTTCTGTTCAAGCTTTGTTTTAAAAAAAGAAAGAAAAAAGGAGGGGGGCATTTTCCAGCAGTCATTCATAGAAGCCCAGAAGCTGAAATGTGCTATCCCGATGATGAAAATGGCTGCCAGGAAATTGTGGGTGTGTCCAAGATGTGTTGAGTCTGGTTGCTTCCTGCACCGACTCTGCATGACCCCATGGACCAGAGCACGCCAGGCACTTCCACTGCCTCCCGCAGTTTGGTCAGACTCACGTTTGTAGCTTCGAGAACACTGTCCAACCATCTCGCCCTCTGTCATCCCCTGCTCCTTGTGCTCTCAATCTTTCCCAACATCAGGGTCTTTTCCAGGGAGTCTTCTTGTCTCATGAGGTGGCCAAAGTATTGGAGCCTCAGCTTCAGGATCTGTCCTTCCAGTGAGCGCTCAGGGCTGATTTCCTTAAGAATGGATAGGTTTGATCTTCTTGCAGTCCATGGGACTCTCAAGAGTCTCCTCCAGCACCATAATTCAAAAGCATCAATTCTTCGGCGATCAGCCTTCTTTATGGTCCAGCTCTCACTTCCATACATCACTACTGAGAAAACCATGGCTTTAACTAT
Source organism: Podarcis liolepis (assembly GCF_965112155.1). Classification (NCBI taxonomy): domain Eukaryota; kingdom Metazoa; phylum Chordata; class Lepidosauria; order Squamata; family Lacertidae; genus Podarcis; species Podarcis liolepis. The sequence goes on from NC_139557.1 coordinate 36,474,139, forward strand.
ACGGACCTTTGTTGGTAAGGTGATGTCTCTGCTTTTTAAGATGCTGTCTAGGTTTGCCATCGCCTTTCTCCCAAGGAGCAGGCGTCTTTTAATTTCGCGACTGCTGTCACCATCTGCAGTGATCATGGAGCCCAAGAAAGTAAAATCTCTCACTGCCTCCATTTCTTCCGCTTCTATTTGCCAGGAGGTGATGGGACCAGTGGCCATGATCTTTGTTTTTTTGATATTGGCAGTGATCTACCCAATGGATTGACCAAAGTTGTTGAGCTTTTTTTCTTTTTCTTTTTTGAACGATCTATCAGGATCACGCGATCGGCCAGGATCAACCAGGAACGCTCCGCAATCGACTGATTGGACATCCCTGGTGAATACATACGTCCCTTCCATCTCTACAGCTCTCTGATTCTATCTAATAAAATCATACCAGGTTGAATAAAATGTCTCTGGCTTCTCTTGATTCCGGATCTCCCATATACGGCAGATAACCTGTTCCATAAGCCTTGATATGCCACAACTTCGTGTTTTCACTCTATGAACATCTTAGTTAGCTCTCAGAAGCAGTTTAAACAAACTTTTGCTGTACTGTACAAGAACAATGCTCAACGTGACTCCTTGGTTTCTATTTTTGATCACATAGCCTACAATTTTGCAACATTTACTCAACAGTCATTTAAGTGGTCTAGTTGCTCTCTTTGCACATATTAAATTAGAGAAATGCTGTAGTGATCCCTGGAAGCATCTAACTTACCTCTACTGGATTACTATTAGTCCTGAACAACCTTCCCCAACCTAGTGTCATCCAGATGTCGACTCCCAACTCCCATCACCCCAGCCAGAATGGCCAGTGATCAGGGATGAGAGGAGTTGCAGTTGTCCATCAACATCTGAAGAGCACCATATTGAGGGAGCATGATACAAAGTAAACTCAGTTGCTTCTTGAAAGACCAACCACATCACAGAATATGATTTGTCTACTTGGCTGATTTCTGATGGGTGCAGGAGCTTTGAATGTGCATTTGGGAGTTCCCTTGCCTGTGATGGGTCTCCTTACATTTCAAGTGGAAGATTCTGATGTGTGTACAGATTCTGTTGCATAAGAGGATCTGTGGTCCCCACTGGACTGAATGGGCATTCATACAAACCATTGGACTGAAGTGAATTTGTGCACCAGTTCATCGTTCCAGAAATTTATTTCCTGCAGTTTTAGAGAGCATACGATTCCCACATTCTTGAGACATATGTTACTGCTAAGTTTATATTATTATTAATAATAAATTCATATAAATGAGTCTCATTATGCTTTGCTTTTCTCTAAGATGGAGATAAAACACACCTTCCTGTAGGAATGAAGATTCTCTGTTTGCCTATGTATGTACAATGTAAGTACAGCAGGTCATCCTCTAAAAACATGTCATCCAAACAAATAGCTGAACAAAACGCACAGGGAGAAAACAGTACAGAAGGTTCATGAATATTAATAGATGGGAGAAAAATATGTAACACATTTAACATGGATCACTAAATGTACATGCATAGTTTTGTCTGGAATGCTCCCCTTCTAAGCAGGAGATATTAGGTTTGTTAAAATAAAAGCACTGTTTATGTCACCTTTATGCTATTTGAAATGCAATATATTTCTTAATGATGATGTGAAATTGTGCACCAAACAACCTTCTTCCCACAGTCTTAAATTAACATTATTTTAGGTATACAATTCTTTTAAAGTGTAAAGGAAACAAAAAGCAAACAGGGTACTGGCTTACTGTTACGTGCTCACCAAGGAAGGATGTAATCCTACCCATGTTTACTCAGAAGTAAATCCTACTGAATTAAAAGGGGCTTATTCTCAATTATATGGAGTTAGGATTGCAGTTGCTAAATCACATACCGTGCTCACACTGACTAAAATCCCCAGGTTTCACATTTTCAGGGTTTTAGATGAAATTAATTTTCAGTTTTCTCTGTAATATTATGGTTGTTGTACCATGTATGTTAACAGCTGGATTTATTGGAGAATATTTCACTAAAGAGAAAAAAGTTGAGATGCTATATTTCATTTCCCGAGGATGCTTACGGGACATTAATCATGTAGATACTTTAAGCACAATGCAGTACCCTGAGCAAGGTTTCAATTTATCTGAATAAATATTTCTAACTGACAAAAAAATTCATTTCAGATTAAACTGCCTCTTTCTGATTTGCAACTGTGTTTGGACTAGATGCAGAAGTTTAATCAGAGTCAATTTAACTTTTCTGCTTCTGTTTAATAATGTGGAATCACCGACTCCCTGCCTGCTAGCAAGAATTAGTCTGGATTTGTTTTTCACAGCAAAGCTAAATCGCACTTGGCTTGATTTTATTTACCTTTAAAGTGAACAATTTATATAGCATATTTCATTTTTTTGGTATAGAATTAGATATATGTGAAGACGATTGTGTGGTGCAGTTCTTTTCACAAATCTATAATAGCATAATAGCAAAGTTGGAAACAAAGAGCCTAGCATAGCATCAAGCAGGCTGTAGTGATTTGCCGCTACAAAGCAGACTGTGAACATCAATGTATTGCCATCTTAATACAAAGAAGCACGAAGTGTAATAAAGAAGGCTGACTGTTCCACTACTTCAGTTCTAGAAGTACAGCCCATTGCATCTATGTTGACTTAGAAGTAACATTTTCATGGCACTTGCAGCCAGGTAAGCACCCATAAATTTTTGTCCTTAATGAAAATGCCTTAGTGGCATGGATTTACCAATGAAACGAAGGTGTACAGCTTTCAGAACATTCTGCTGGTAGGTAGTACATTAAAAAATAGTGATCTATGTGGCAATCTTTACCCAAACAACACACACAAGTGAGTTCATTCATTTTCGGCAGATAGTGACTATAGGTGCACCCCAGGCCCCATCCAGATAATGGACGTGGTACCCGCCTTTCTTCACCATCATTTTTGGCCCAAGGCACACATGCACATGTTGGTCCCCTTCACTCTCTCTGATGTGAATGCTATTCAAGACTGCAGATCTGAGAAACAGGGTAGCTAAATTCCTTCTACAATTCACAGAACCTGAGTTCTGTTTCCAGATCCAATGTCCTTAAAAAAAAATACCATAAAGGTGATTTTTCCACCTCCTGCTCCTTCCTAGAAGAGTGAGTGTTCTTGCTCCAGTGTGGTTTAGTCTCTGTGTCTTACAGGATTCATTTCACAGCAGATGTAGTTCTCCATTTATCTAGTGACTCGGGGGGTGGGTATGAAATACACATTTTAGAGTACTCCAACTCTCTTTTTTGGGACTTCCATGTTTCCCCTCCCTTTCCTTTTTCTGTCCATCTGTTAGTCTAGACATGCAGAACAGTCTTTTGGGTTGTGGGTCAGTATCTTTAAAACACTCCCCACACGGAAGTGCACCGAGCTGCATCACTGGAGTTGGCATCTGTCTAACTCAGGAGACAATGGAAGAGTGCGCCTTCAGGGGTGAAGTCAAACCATTGGTGTTTCTTCTTTCTGAGCCAGTGTGGTGTAGTGGTTAAGAGCAGTAGACTCGTAATCTGGGGAACTGGGTTCGTGTCTCCGCTCCTCCACATGCAGCTGCTGGGTGACCTTGGGCCAGTCACACTTCTTTGAAGTCTCTCAGCCCCACTCCCCTCACAGAGTGTTTGTTGTGGGGGAGGAAGGGAAAGGACAATGTTAGCCGCTTTGAGACTCCTTCTGGTAGTGATAAAGCGGGATATCAAATCCAAACTCCTCCTCCTCCTCCTCCTCTTCTTCTTCTTCGTGGTCACTGCTATGGACACACAACCTGACTGTCTCCAGGCACTGCAGTTGTCCCACACATCAGGGTTAATGTTGCCAGCATTCATGCCATGTTTTCAGACATCTTTGAAAAGCTGAGTTGGTCTGCCAACAGGCCTGGTGCCTGAAGCCAGTTCCCCATATAGCGTGCAATTGGGAATCCTGCCTTTTTTCCATCTGATGTCACTGAGACAGTGGGCTCGGGAGAGCACATCTTTGTTTGTGATTCTGCCCTGCCTTGTGATCATGGTGTATCATTGTATTTTAGGAAACAGGTGAAGACACACCTCTTTGCACAGGCTTTTTTTGGGGAGGAGGTAACTGTGATGGAATGAATTTATTGAGATTTTGACACTGCTACTTCAATATGAGTTAAATTGAGGTAGTGGTTTTTATATTTTTGAATTGCACAGTTGCTAGGCTGTTTATTTTCTTGTAAAACACCCTGTGGCCTTTAGGTGAAGGGCGGCATATACTTAGCTGCTAAGAAATGCAAATAAATAAATAAATATGTGGCTAGTGAAGCTCCTGGACCCTTCATTTCCCATTCCTGCATTTCTTGACCATTCATGCATTTCAGACGTGCATATGATTGTTTGAATATTATATAGATGTACAGTGGTACCTCGGGTTACAAACACTTCGGGTTACAGACTCTGTTAACCTGGAAGTAGTACCTCGGGTTAAGAAATTTACCTCAGGATGAGAACAGAAATTGTGCGGCAGCGGCGCAGTGGCAGCAGCTGGAGGCCCCATTAGCTAAAGTGGTGCCTCAGGTTAAGAACGGTTTCACGTTAAGAACGGACCTCCGGAACAAATTTAGTTTGTAACCAGAGATACCACTGTACGTTTGTGGTGATTTATTATTATTATTATTTCAATGCAAGCACAAAATGAGATGCTGTGAAGGAGCAAATGTAGTGACAGAAGTAGATCCCAGAGCTTTTCCAGAAGATGTGTTTCTTTTGCTGGGATATAATAATTGCCTTGCTAGATCAAGCCAAAGTCCTTTCAGCTTTTGACTCCGAAGAGTAGCCAACCTGGTGCCACTTTCCCATAAAATTGTGCTCAAAGTGGCTCACAACATAAATCAACAACTCTAAGTGTATGTATATGTGTGTGTGTGAGAGAGAGAGAGAGTATCCATATTAGGAACAACTAGCAATAATAATAATATAAATAAATACAAAAAAAAAAAACAATCTACACAACATTGTATAAAACAACAGAAGCAGTGGGGGAAAATTGGGGTTATGTCAGTTTCGCATTCATTTGTCGGTTTCAAAACTTACTTCTATCTAACCTTGGCCCTTTTCCTAGATCACACCATCATAGCCACGTTTGAGCATTATAAAACATATACTCTATACTGTGTCCAGGTAACATTCAGGTGACATTACCCAGTTACCTGAAGCAATTTCAAAATGAGTTTCTCAACTTTTGCCCGTGTCTGCTAAGACAAAATAATAAGATGCTGGATGCGGCGGCAAAGTACTGTGAAACTTGTCGGCGATAAAATGTTAGTTCAAATTGTAGCTCAAGAACGTGTGTGAGGTGAGATGAGGTGCATTGGCTTTGTGCAGCTCAGCTTGAATTTGAGCTGAGCAATTCGGTGCAGCTCCATTTACTACCTAATGTAGCTGTAAAGGTGCCTTGGCCCTTTGGTCTTCCGCATTCGCAATACAACCTTCAGGTTATTGAAGATTCTTCCTATTTCAGTCAAGTCAGTGAGGGAAAGAGGGCAACGTTTCGCAGCTCTGCCTGCCTTCATGGAATTTTCTGTGTTGGTTTTATCCCATTAAAATGAAATCGTATAAAACAAAGACAGCATGTATTTGTATGTGACTAGGAAACAAAGCGACGTGTCATGTGCCACAGAGGGTGAGTGTTCAAAACGCAGAAGCCCAAAGTCCCCTGGTGCATATGGAACTAGTTGTATGGGGAGGTTTTTAGACTCTAGACTAGAGCTTTCCAAACTGTGTCGCGACACATTAGTGTGTTGGCTGCAATGTGTAGGTGCGTCACGCAAATGCTCCCCATGCTGCTCTCAGGGCTGAAAGGGGTTAGTTTAACCTCTGGGTTTGCTAGTAAAACTGAATTAGTGTGTTGTGAAATGATCCATGTTTAAAAAGTGTGTCACCAGCATGAAAAGTTTGGAAAGCTCTGCCCTAGACAATAAGGGCAAGTGTTGTACAGTTTGAAACTACTACAACCCAATGAAGCCGGAGTTAGTGTTTCATACTATGTACCTAAAGACTAAACATCTGAAATCCAAATAGTTCCATTTCATTACACTGTGGATCATTAGTCGGCCAAGCTTTTTTCACAACTGAGTTCTATGTAAGAACCAGAGCCAAAGTTAAAAGAAGAGGTTATGCTGTAAAAGATCAGCAATAGTACAGAATATGGCATGGATCAAATGTAAGTTGCTGGACCAATGGCCCATCTTTGCTTGGTTCTCCGTGGATTAGCACAGCAGCTTTCAAGGTTTCATGCAGGGGTTTTTCCCTAGCCTTGATCCTTAAGATCCATTACAAAGATATGCTAAAGACTGAACACTGACTCTAAGTCTAGACTCGATTATTTGATCTGCAGTTGAACAAGCACACTGCAGCAAATTACAGGATTAGACATACAGTGGTACCTCGGGTTAAGTACTTAATTCGTTCCGGAGGTCCGTACTTAACCTAAAACTGTTCTTAACCTGAAGCACCACTTTAGCTAATGGGGCCTCCTGCTGCTGCTGTGCCACCGCTGCACGATTTCTGTTCTCATCCTGAAGCAAAGTTCTTAATACAAGGTAATATTTCTGGGTTAGCGGAGTCTGTAACCTGAAGCGTATGTAACCTGAAGTGTATGTAACCCGAGGTACCACTGTATTAGTAATCAAATGACCTGATATGAAAAGCACTATCTACAGAGAGTGGCCCAGGATGATCCTATATCTTCCAAGATAGCACAACTTTAAATAACTTACATCATTTTAGAGGGTCATTCATAAATAGGTGGGGGGAATCTTGGGAGGTGGCATTTTCTGTGGCAGACCCTAAGCTCTGTAATTCCTTCCACACAGAGATGCATCATAAAGTTTCTGTTGTATGCTAATAATGTACTTCTCGAGTCTGGCCTTTGACAACTGAATTTATACCTTAGGACTCGCCTTATTCTCTTGATTGCAGTCTGTATCAACTGTTATTAATGTTGCCATTTTAAAATTGTAGGTTGCCCTTGGACCTAATGTTGAAGGGCAGGTAAGAAATATTAATAATTCATATCTTTTTGCACTGAATTGATAAAATAACTAGTACAACATGCCTTTCATGCCCTTATTTCAAAAATCTGAAGTGTTTCTTTTGTTCCTCCCTAAAATAGAAGCATAATGGCTCAGTTTCAGCAATCCACCAGCCACTGCTTTGTGCAAAAATACAAGGAGCAGGTCTACTCATTTGAGAAGTGCAACCTTGGCACTGTAAACTCATGCAAGATCACAGCCTCTTTTCTGTAAAAAGAAAATCCACATCTTGCAGTTTTCCTTTTTGCAGAAGTAGAACCACCCAGTTCTAATGTTTTACTGCTAATACAAACAGACCCTTCATATGAACAAGGGTTGCTGTTTGGTGTGTGCGTGTTCAAGCAGTCCACTAAAATGTTGTTGGAACTGATCCTCTTTTTCTTTCCATCTTTTTAACACTCATGTTGTGTGCTGGCTTTCAATCATTATACCATTAAAACAGTGGCAGCACAGAAATCAAAGTTGGCGTTCTCCCGGGGCTTACCTACTACTTGCAGAGGGGGACCAATGATTCTAGTAAACACTGAGAGAAAAGACTCAAGGCGCCAATATGACCGAAAAAGAAAAAGAAAAAAAGAAGACAAGTGGCAGAAAAAGGTGAGAAATTAAAGAAGTCCTAAAGGCAATGTTTACATCTTGGCACAGTGCCTTGTCAGTGATGTGACTCAACTAAAGAGCAAAAGATAATGAGGACAAGTTGACATTCAGGATGCAGAAAGCCCTGGCAAATAATTCTAACTGTCTACAAATAATAATACAGTGAATTTCCAAGAAAGCATTAACACAAAAATATATTTTTCTTGAGTGTTTCCTGAGTCTCTGTAACAGCCCTCTACTTCAGTCTCGTTAACCTGGACTGAAAATAAATAAATTCTGTATTGAATTATTATTTTTCATGTTCATTATTAAGGAAAACCATTCAGTTGGTTCATTACTCTTTAGTTCAGGATCCCAGGATTTACAGGGTATACATAAGGCACTATGACTGCTGCTTTTTGTGAGTGGCAATGTGTATTGTTAGTCAGATCCCAAACCATTATTGGCTTTGCTTTCTACTCTGTTTGCCTTAATTTACAGCCAACCCACAGAAAGTCCACTGTTCCATTTTTCAATGTGTCGCCTGCTTCTACAGTGCCCCATATTAAAGTAAGTAAATATTAAGTAAAATATTTAATGCTTTGCCATTGGCAGACAAAAGTATTTGATAAAGTAGAAAATCAGGGTTGCCTGTATCTGGCTGCTGATTAAAATAACCAGCTAGCTCACTCCTTTTTTTCTTAGGCAAACACATGAAGGTTATACATTGCAAAGAAGGTCTGAGGCTAGGGAGGCAAAATAGGGTTAGCACTAAATAGGGCTGTATAGCAAATAAACTAAGGGAAACATTGTTAGAATTTTATGTTCAACAAAAGACCCAGACAAATCTGGGCAGAAGCATTTTCAACACCCTTCAGCATTTCCTTAGAAGAGTGTGTGGTGTAGTGGTTAAGAGTGGTAGACTCGTAACCTGGTGAACTGGGTTCACATCTCTGCTCCTCCACCTGCAGCTGCTGGGTGACTTGGGCTAGTCACACTTCTCTGAAGTCTCTCATCCCCACTCACCTCACAGAGTGTTTGTTGTGGGGGAGGAAGGGAAAGGAGAATGTTAGCCACTTTGAGACTCCTTCGGGTAGTGATAAAGCGGGATATCAATTCCAAACTCCTCTTCTTCTTCTTTCTGCTCCTTTCTCTTACAACTTGGGTGTCACACAACACAGAAGAGAAGGGCAGTACAAACAGTTATATGCCAGAGACCACTGACTTTCTTGGGCTCATTTGTAAAAGAGACACACTGTTGTGGGCACCATACAGATGCTGTAGTTGTGCACCCACGTTCTGCAATTCTGCACATGCATGCACACTCATTTCCCCCCTTTTTGCCAACATTTAGGGTACATAATGTCTGTGTGTGTGTGTGTGTGTGTGTGTGGTGTGTGTGTGATCTTCCTGGAGAATGCAGCTGGGAAGGCCAGAGTTAATACTACCAAGCCTAACTTTAGTAGGGAAGGGACGGGACCCCATGGGTGCCAGGGAGGGCTTCTCAGGGCACATGTGTGCGCATGGTCATCTCATTGTGCAGTATATGCAGTAGGAGGGAAGGCTGAAATTCCGCTCTTCAGCTCTCCACAATGAATGGAAGCACCAAAAAGCCAAAGCTTTCGAAAGGATTAAAGGCAGGGATGGATGTGTGAGGGGTGCAAGGTAGGGAGGAAAGACATTTCAGGTTCCTTTCCGCCTTTAAGCTCATAATAAGCTCCCATCCTACCTCAACTCAGAGCTACTGTAAGGTAACAAGCAAATGCTGCTATTCGTGAAAAAGCAATGAAGACAGAAATAAATCAAATTAATATCTTGCTTGTTGTACAAGCGAACAAGTAGAACGTACTGGTAGCATGGTGAGGTCATTGCTTTTGCCCGATTGCTTGTCTTGTCATGGCCCAAAGAAAGCATAGTACAGAATATGGAAAGTGGAAGGGGTTAAGAGAGGAGAAGTGTCATGTGCCTGGGGTGAGAAATCTGCTTGAAGCATAAAGAGAGAATGTTACTGGGAAAGCCAATATAATATTGCTCATCTCCTGCATATACCCAGTCAAAACATAATGCCTTCTTCAAAGGCCTGAGTGCCCTGCCAAGTGAAGTAAGGCAGGTGGACACCAATAATAGGGCCATTTTGGTGGTGGCATCCTCACCAGGAATCTGCTTCCCAAATGGGGCTCATCTAGTTCCTTCTTTGTATGTGTTTTTGGCATCTCATGAATACCTTTTTATTCACACAGGCCTTTGAAATAATTTGTCTTCCAATCTCAGCTATTGTGCTGCAATCCGATATCCACTTCTCTGGAAGTAAGCTCCACTGAACTCACTGGGGCTTGTATCTGAGTAGATCTGGGTTGCCATACATCCTGGACTGCTAGAAATCACTTAATTGGGGGAGGGGGATCCGTACGTATGGGGAAAACCCTAAAAATCTGGCAAAAAAGCTTATTAACCTTTGTATTATGATTTTCATTTTTTGAAACATGGCAACCCTATAGTAATGTAAAGGTAAAGGGACCCCTGACCATTAGGTCCAGCTGTGGCTGACTCTGGGGTTGTGCGCTCATCTCGCTTTATTGGCCGAAGGGAGCCGGCGTACAGCTTCTGGGCCATGTGGCCAGCATGACTAAGCCGCTTCTGGCGAACCAGAGCAGCACACAGAAACACTGTTTACCTTCCCACCTATTTATCTACTTGCACTTTGATGTGCTTTCAAACTGTGAGGTGGGCAGGAGCAGGGACTGAGCAACGGGAGCTCACCCCGTCATGGGGATTCGAACCGCCAACCTTCTGATCAGCAAGTCCTAGGCTCTGTGGTTTAACCCACAGCGCCACCCGCGTCCAGCCCTATAGTAGATACATATAAATGATTGCATGGTTAATATCCAAGGTGCAATTTACTGTGTGACTGCATTGCTAAACAAGTTTTGCCTTTCTCAGCGTTAACATGTATTTAATGCTTATTCTTCTTTGGTTCCTCCCGCCTTTGTATTTTAATATTGTAGTCTGTCCTTGTGAGTTGCCCTGAGAACCTGTACTATTGAGCCGCCTATATAAATTTAGTAAACAAAGGAATAAATGTAGTGGACTGAGTGTTGGGCAAGGGTCACTAGTCCCAGGTCTAACTGCTCCCTCAGTCATGATGCTCTCTGGGTGACCTAGAGCCAATTACTCATTCTGAGCCTCTGTCACCTCCAAGGTCAGGATTAATGTCCACCGCACTGAACGCCTAGAAGGAATGGTGGGGAATAGATGTAATAAAAAGAAACATTGTAGCACAAGGATGGGGAAGTGGAGGCCCATTAGCAGCAGCCAGTATGGCAAATGGTCAGGGATAATGAGAATTGTAGTCGAGCAGCCTCTGCAGGGTAACACATTCCCCATCCCTGCTGTATCCTTTTGTTTAGCTAACAGCCAGGTAAGTTTCCACAAAAGGCACTCTACCTTCTGGTCTGAGATCAGCATTCTGCCAGTGTGTGCATGTAGCTGGAGGAGCAGTATGAGTCAGAATGAAACTAATAGGTGATATCCAGGCCGGAATGTTTGCAGCTGGCTTGCAAGAAAGAACCACGTTACAGGGAAACAAAAGCACACAGGTTGCTCACGGGGAATTTCTATCACTTGACAGACTGGTGCTGCCTATCTGGGCTTTTCACTGTTTCCTTATACATCACTTGTGCACTAGGAATATCTTTTCATTCTAAAAAAGCTCTACAGGTGTCCAGTGGTCTCCTGTGCAAATGAAAATGAAGGATCGTACCCAACGAGGTTGTTCCATTCACGCAAGGACTTCCACTTGCACAACGGAACTTCTCCCCGCAGACACTAGCAGTTCTGTTTTGGAGCAGGGGTGGGGTGGGGAAGGGGAAGGGGAAGGGGAAGGGGAAGGGGAAGGGGAAGGGGAAGGGGAAGGGGAAGGGGAAGGGGAAGGGGAAGGGGAAGTCCTTTAGCAAACATACATACAACACTAAAGCTGCAATCCTAAATACATTTACCTGCAATGCAAAACAGAATGGAATCAGTGAGCCTAATTCCTGTGCTGGATTTAAGCCAGGGGTCAGCAAGGTTTGCCTCGCCTGGGCTGGTTCACTCCCACAGAGATCGCTCCGTGGGCCAGATCGCGTCTGTGCAGATGTGATTTTTGGCATCTGCACATGCGCAGACACGATTTCCTGCATCTGCACAGATGCAATTTTTGGTGCTGCAAAAGTGAGTCCCCGCTCCGCGCTGGTTTAGCGCAATGTGCGGGGACTTGCCAAGCGGTCAGCTTGGTCAGGGGGCAGTTCGTGGGCCATTTAAACAACCCCTGTGGACCGCTTGTGGCCCATGGGCTGCAGGTTGCTGAGCCCTGGATTTAAGCCTTTATAAATTGAATATGGCTGCATGAAGAAAGTGTTGGGATACTGCCAGGGAGACAAAGGCCACCATGGTTCCACGTCGCCTCCGGACGACCCATCAATCTCCCGTAGATACAGTATAAGTCAATTAGCGACACAAGCCTCAGAAATAGTATTCCACATTCCAAGGCTGGTGCACGCTCTTTCAGCAGAGTTCGCACAGCGAAAGATGCACTCAGGAGAGCATTATTTACAACTTTATTCAGCGTTGGTCAGAACAAAGAAAAAAAACATGACTGCCTGCTTTGATGTCTCAGGCACGGAGAGAAAACGAAAGCAATAAACAAAAGAGAAACTTCCTGTGAACAGGAAATACGCAGGCTGTGACACAACAACCTGCTCCCTTTTTAAGGTGGATCGGACAGAAGGTCCCCATTGCAGGTTACTCTGAGTAGACAGGAGTGGGAACATTTGATATAGCTATCAGGCCAAATAAAACTGCTGGCCCATGAACTGCCATTTGGCTATCCATGCCTTGGATAGTCTTATGTATATGGTCATATTGATGGAGATTGAATGAAACACATACCGGTAGATATTTTCGATAGCTCATTTATGCCCTCTTCTCTTAATATATATATATATATATATATATATATATATATATATATATATATATATTAAGGCATTGATCATGATATTTTTATAAGACACTGAACAGCTTAAATAAAGACTATTCCATTTCTTATGTTTTAATATAGGTAAAACAAACGAACAAATGTCCAAGATGTTTCAATGCTACACCTAGTTTCCTGCTGATGTATTATTTTACAAGTTTCCTTTTCTTCTCCAAAATGAATTTATTGGTCGCTATTTACTGTGCATCTAATTTGTTCCCACAGTTTACATTCATTATGCCTTCAAACAATATTTGTTCTGAATTGCAGGCAGAGTTGAGCACTCCTTTAAATAAATGCTTTGGGAAGGCTGCAGCTTATGACAAATTGGTAAGATCATCCTAGGCGTAATTACCTCCTGTTTATACGTGTTGAAGATTGATGATGTAATATTGATTATATATAAGGATGTATAATGGTCATTTCTCACTTGCCCTTGTTGTTTATATATATATATATATATATATATATATATATATATATATATATATATATATATATATATATTGATATGACAAGGCTTATAAATATATTTAATTAGTTCCATTACTTTGAACATGGAAGGTAAAAACAACAGATGAGTGCCAAAATACTTTACAATGCTTCCTCCATCATCCGCTAGTTACTCAATCATCTTTACAATATACTGGGCAAGACTAATCTTTCTCTCTTGTTTTTAAGATAAGAGTTTAATATGGAGAGTGACAGAAGGTTACGAATGAGCCTACCTGTGTCATTATCTCTCAACATGTACAGAATGAGCATGCATTCTCTCCAGACAGAAGGAAAAAGGGAGAACCTCTCAAACCTAGTGCTTTGAAACTGGGTTTCTGCAAAACACTTGCATTAAAACATGAGCACAGGACATCTTTGCTATGTGTCAGGGTCTCCAGATTTTAACTGAGACTCTCTGGGTCAAACTAGATGCTACTTTAATGACAGAGTTGAATCTCACGCTTTGGCTTCCCTACCTATACCTTGTTCTTTAAACAAATGGTGGCCACCCACCAATGCTGCTATTTGCACCTGAAACTACAAATAGCAGCCTGGGGAAAGTGGAATGGGAGGAGAAAAAATAAAACTTCTCCTCTTCTTACACAATTGTCCCAACTCCTCTTACACAATTGTCCTCACTAAGCTACTTTTGAAAAATGCAGATCTTGAGTATGGAATTCACACACCCCATTAATGTAATGTCTAATTTGCCCCTGTGGTGTCAAGGACTGGCACAACTCCAAAGAGTGTGTTGCAGAGGCAGGGGACCAGGGGAGTGACCCAGGAAAGGGGACCAGTGATTTATGGAGTGTCACACTACCTGCAGGACAGGAGTCAGGGGAGGAGGGAGAGTCAGGGCAGTCTGAGGCAGAGGAGGGTGCCCAGTATGTAGTAGAGGAAGAAGCAGGGATGGTTCAGGCATGGGTCAGTAGATTCCCCACCTTTCCCCACCACACAGTCTCCTAGAACCAGGAGGGGCTTGAAAAGGGAAGAGCAGCAACAACTTCCATGCAGTGGGCTGGGGGAAGATGGATTCTCAGCCTCTGTTTGTTGTGTTTAGGCACAGCGGGTGGTGGCGGTGGGGAGACCCCCCTATACTGGGAGGAGATGGGGGAACGAGACTTTGTAGTTACTCCCCTCCTGACCTAAACTATGCTTGCGTGCACGACGAGGGGTCAATTCTCGGTGCTTCTTTGGAAGCTGCATGCAAAGGAACACTCTGTGCTGTGCAGGATTGATACATTTGCACAGCACTTGTTAAGCAGAGTTATCGATTCTACTGGGTGCTGCTTTGCAAGCACCTTTTCTGTGGGGAAGCCTCTTGCAAAGGAGAATGCTGCACCATGCAGGACCAAGCCAAGGCTTCTGTTCAGCAGAGTCATTGATCCTGCCAGGTGCTGCTTCAGGGATGGGGTGTCAGGCAAGATGGAAAGTCAGGGGGTGGCAGGTTCCTACCTTCTCCTGGGAAGATGCAACTGGCAATCAGGTAGCTCTCTGGCCTTTTTACAGGCTTTCCCACCCAATGCCTGCCTCTCCTTCATGCCTAATACGCTGACAGCCAAGGATCGCTCTGGGCCACCCAAGCTATTGAGCAGCGATCCATGGCTATCTCAACTTGAGACAACAGATACCAGAATCCCCTGAATATTCACTGAGCCTTTATAATGATCAAAATTGCTCTATGTTTACTGAGGGATAACTCAATAACCTGTATCATCTTGTCAAATGGTAAAGGTTTTTTTTCATGCATGAGGCAGATTTGTGGTATCAACAGTCATCTACAGCTCTTCTTGGGTGTCAGTTGCAAATGTGTGAAGGTGAGTGGTGTGTGTGTGCTACCAAGCCCTGTCCTGTCTGACGCATCATCTGCTCACACTTTGGAGGCCTCCATGAGGGTCTGAGGGTAAAGACCTGAAGTGAGGATCCCCTCCCCTTTTTGTGCAATTTAGAAGCCTCCACTTCCAGCCCACAATCTACATTTATACTGTGAGATTCTTGGAACAGAGATCTTCTGTTGCTCTGAAAAATTTCATAGAAACCGATGAAAATAGCTGGGCCACCTACATAAAAGCGCTTCTACTTCCTTTCTTGTAGAATACTTGACACGCGTCATCAAAAGACTGTGTTCTGCTCTTGGTGGCATGGCTGATTATTTCAGAAGGATAAATACTGTTCTTGGAATGTCATTGTCTTAAGATGTCATTATCATGCAAGGAGGGATTGCTGTCAGCAAGCTGAACTTTATCTTCTCCTTGAAGTCACTCTGACTCAGAACACATGGCACAATGTGAAAGACACTGGTGTAATGAAATATTTCCAGGACATATGTTATGTAAATATTGCCCTCTAAATAAATTGCCATCTTCAGAACATTGCTTTTGTGTCAGTCATATAAACTCAAATGATACATCTGTCTGCTGATTTACAACACTATGATATGCTACATGGTTTTTTTAAAAAAATAAAAATATAAAAATTATTACATTAGAATAAAAGGTTTTCTGGTTTGTTGTCTGCATTAAAATCTAGCATTTCCTCCTTGTCTGTTCTGTTAATTAAATTGAGATTTTAATTATTGCACACAATATCCTGCTTTGCATGTGGCTGCTTAGCTATAGGACTGTACACATGATTATAAAACAAAACCACTCCAGCCAATGCTACTCATTACTGAAACTGTTTAAATTGAAAGAATATGATAATATAGATTAATTTAATAAAAAGCTGTATTCGGTTTTAACGGTACTGCAGCAACCAGTAAGTGAATGTATAGTTAAATAAGATGGGTCTACAGGCTGCACAAAAATTAATTGTAAGCAACATGGTTTTATTTTAGGTCTTCAAGCCATTATTTCTCATGAATATAATTTTTGTTTTATGTTATTAGGTAGAGTGCACTAGCCTGCCTGAGAATTTTCTTGTGTTTATAAGTGCAGTTTTAGCACCAAGAGGGATGCCACATAGTTTTTCTGCCAACAAAATGTGTTGGAGTATCCTTGGTTCTACCTCTACGTTGGGGGACAGTAACCAATATGGTGCTTTCCATTTGTTGGACTACATTAAAGGTAAAGGTAAAGGGACCCCTGACCACTAGGTCCAGTCGTGTCCGACTCTGGGGCTGCGGTGCTCATCTCGCTTTACTGGCCAAGGGAATCGGTGTACAGCTTCCGGGTCATGTGGCCAGCATGACTAAGCTGCTTCTGGCGAACCAGAGCAGCGCATGGAAACGCTGTTTACCTTCCCGCCGGAACAGTACCTATTTATCTACTTGCACTTGACATGCTTTCGAACTGCTAGGTTGGCAGGAGCAGGGACCGAGCAAAGGGAGCTCACCCCGTCGCGGGGATTCAAACCACCGACCTTCTGATCGGCAAGTCCTAGGCTCTGTGGTTTAACCCACAGTGCCACCTGCATCCCTACAATTCCCATTACCCCGACCAATAGCCACACTGGCTGAGGTTGATGGGAATTGCAGTCCAGCATTTAGAGTGGACCACACATTGGCTATCCCTGCTCTAGGCCTGCTTACAGAAGCAAAAATGTCAAACAGTACATCACAAGTAGGGTTATTAGCTCTTGTCCCAGATACATAGTGTCTCTTGCATTAACAGCTTCGGGAAAGCAAAACCTTGGAAAGGTGAAATAGTGACTCTCTTTCTAGTACTATAGTGATCTACTTCTAAAAACCAAAAACTGCAGTAATGTTTGCTACAGAAGGCAGGGAATGGCAGTCAAAGAATGGACCACTGACTAGACAAGTCAGTCTTAATTGTATTGAGGGGTTTTGCTACCCTGAAGCAGATAGCACCCATTGCTCTATCCCTGAGTCAAAGCTTGGCAACTTCAATCACAAATGTGTACACTAGGATGTCGAGCCGTATCTCTGTAGATACGATCCTCAGGCTGCACCATGGAGAACATTTGCCACAGCAGCCTGAAATACATCCATGCTACAGGATTGCATGTGCAGTACATGGCTGCATCTGTGGGCTGGTTTCCAATCTTAGTCATTTTTGTGACCTGGAAATGTGAGATGAAGAAGATACATCTGAAGATCTCCTTGAAGCTCTGCATGAAGAACCACCAGATGCTTCTGCAGGGACTGTCTGTCCCTCCTCCCATCCCAAGCAAGACCAAGCACACTTTGAAAATCCATTTAAAAAATAAAAATAAAAATACATTTTTATTGAAGATGCAAAACCACAATCTTGACACACAATGTGCCAAGGTGAAAGGTTCGCACAGACACATTAATATTTGTGATAGTACACTTCTAAAATGCACCAGAGGCAAGAACCCCCTCAGCCCCCCACCACACTGCGCCTCTGTTAAAGGGATATTTTTGGAAACGCTGGATAAGCATTTGCTAAGGCTCCTTTAGGAGGACAGTTAGCGCCAGAAGACCAATCCTTTTCCAGAGCATGAAGGGTATTGTAATGAAGACATCTGCTCCTCAAGTACTTGTTTAATGAGCTTGAATAGTTGCAGCAATTGCTTTCTTATCTTTGATAGATCATCTTAAAGGAGGTGGAAGACTGTTCTTATACTTAATCCAAGCCAAGTGTTTGAAGAGGAAACATAACCAGGGGGAAGTATCCGTGAATTATGTACAGAATTTAAAGTAAGAAACCAAGACAAAAATGGAAAAAATAAGTATAGACACCTCTATGTATTCTTTGAGTTTGTTTAAAGC
Source organism: Podarcis liolepis (assembly GCF_965112155.1). Lineage (NCBI taxonomy): Eukaryota > Metazoa > Chordata > Lepidosauria > Squamata > Lacertidae > Podarcis > Podarcis liolepis. The sequence continues at coordinate 36,492,000 of NC_139557.1, forward strand.
GCCCATTCTTTGCTTTTATTCAATTTAGGTTTACTGGCAAAATGAGAGAAGCTCAACAATCTATATGCTGCTATTATGTTTGGCATGGATACACTGGTACTCTTTGGCTTTTGTTGCAGGAAATATTTGCTGTTGGCATAACAGATTAAAATGCTGTTAAATGGCCACATACACATTTTGGAGAACCATGGACTATTTTCTTTCCCTTTCACAATTGGAAACTAAGAATTCGGTCCTGTATACCTGAAGGAGCGTCTCCACCCCCATCGTTCAGCCCAGAAACTGAGATCCAGCGCCGAGGGCCTTCTGGCGGTTCCCGCACTGTGAGAAGTGAGGTCACAGGGAACCAGGCAGAGGGCCTTCTCGATAGTGGCACCTGCCCTGTGGAACGCCCTCCCATCAGATGTCAAGGAAATAAGCAACTATCCTACTTTTAAAAGACATCTGAAGGCAGCCCTGTTTAGGGAAGTTTTTAATGTTCAATGCTGTATTGTGTTTTTAATATAGAGTGGCTGTGGAAACCTAGCCAGATGGACAGGGTATAAATAATAAATTATTATATTATCATTATGATAGTCCAGATGTTATGGAATCCTGCCTGGGACTATGTTTCAGTTATTTCTGGCCTTCATACTTTAAAAATGGTCTTAACTGGAAGGCAACAATACTCCCAAATAGACTTCAGTACTGGGACACCTTGGGAAGAAGTGATACTTGACAAAACAGGGCTCAAAAAATACATTCTGAGTGTATTTGGTCCTCCTGCTTGGAATGTTCTCATAGTAATCTAAAAATGAAAGGGCAGATCTTACCCACACTTTGATCCTTAAAACTTTCTGGCTGGTCCCACACAAACTCAGTCCTTAGATCAGAACACAACCCAAAGAACTCATAACCCACCTGCTCTCAGCAGCCAGAAACACCATAACCAGACACTGGAGAGACCTGTCAGGAGTAAGCATGGACCAATGGTACCAAATAGTATGGGAAACAGCCCTACTAGAAAAATTAACTAATAAACTGAAACTGACACGGGGACAAACAGAAGAAGACGCCTTCACCCCGGTATGGCTCCCCTTTATCACATATTCAGCCCAACAGGACAGTGACAATAATCCACCAACAGCATACAAATCAATATGGCTAACCTGATCCAAAACACCCACCCACCTCACCCACCCACGAAAACAAAGATCACCACAGCCAATCACAAGCAAACAATCACACCCTAGGCCAACCCCAACCTCTCTCACCACCAAAGGAACACAAGTGTACAACACAAGCAACGCTGACACCAAACTCTACATACATTAAACATAATAGAAACACCGCCACCTGACCCCACCCCTATCCATCTTCCCTCTCTCCACCCTCCCTTTCTTTTTTCTTTTCTTCTCCCCCTAATGCCTCAACAAATGAAACGGATTTGTTAAAATGTTACATTGGGGGGGGGGGGGGAATACGAGGCACTACACTTCTGTAAAACAAGAAAATCCTGAATAAAATATATATTAAAAAAAAAAGATCAGAGCACAACCAAATTCCTCTAACAAACCATGCTGACGGGTGTGTGGGAAACACTTACTAGCTCAGCTAATCCACTGAAGGCCTTATAATGTTCTCAGTTGCACACTATGTCCTTTGTTCACTCTGGTTCATGCACTTAATGGGGATGAAATATAGCGGTAGAGTAGCAGTGCAAAGCTATACAGTTTACTAGACTCTGCTGGTCAGGTGTGGGTGCCTGATTCCCAGAGCCTGATTTTCTCCATCAAACAAACCCGGAAGAATCAAGAGAACTGTATCTTCCTGCTAACAGACACTCACATCAAGTGCCCTGCTCATTAGAGACTATTGTTGCAATGGAGCAGAGTGACTGACACAACCCCAACAATCATGGAGACCATGCAATTTCAACATTGCCTAGCTAAACGTATTATCTGGTGTCAGGTGTGTGTGTGTGTGTGTGTGTGTGTGTGTGATTGAGACAAATTTTGTACCTGCCCAGTGCAGTTCAGTTTGAGAGATTAATCAAAGTCTAGCACTCCAAACATCTGCTCCAATACAGCTATCTGGGACACCACCATAATATTCACACAAAGCAACACAGCGCCAGATATAAGCTTTCCTACAGATTTAAGAGGTGGTTGAGAAAGCTGTACTGGGAGCCTGTGAACTGATTAGCCTAATACACAATAAAATAGTAAAAGAAGCTGATTTTTAAATGTATCTTTTGAAAAACCTGTAGCCATGCATCTCAAAGTAATAGCGGCTTGCAGGGTATGATTTCTAAGGTGAAAAGAGAGGGCTGAGGAAAGAGAGTTTCTCCTCATTGTGGTCTACTTTGAAGGCAGTCTAGTCTCTACTTCAAAGCTGATCATTTTCATGACTTTCAAGTTACATTATCTGCCTGGGCACATTTTGGCAAGGAAATTATAATATAATCACAGAATAACATCCCGACATTTGGAGACAGCTTGCCCATGTGTACCCCTACGCCATCACCCTGTGATATCTATCAAAGGAAGCTACTTTATCCCAGGTCAGACCACATGCCTATTTATCCCTGTATTGTCTGTTCTGACCGATGGGGAACCCGTGGCCTTCCATAGGATGTCAGACCACAACTCCCATAATCCTTGATCACTGGCAAGGGTGGCTGGGGCTTATGGGAGTTGGAGTCCAACAACATCTGCAGGGCTAGTTGGAGCTGAATTGGAATTGAATAACATCTAGAAGGCTGCTGGTTCCCTCCCTCTACTCTATAGAGTCTCAGGCAAGGAGCCTTTCACATTATCTGCTCTTCATTCCTTTAACTTGAGAGGCCAGGGGTGGAACCAGGAAACTATTGCATTCAAAGTAACATGTTTACCACTGATCCTTATAATCCCAACCCAAAGAAGCATTTTTTTTTTCCTATTTAGAAGCATGCTTGGTCTTCATTTTTAATGTTTTTGGGTTTCTCAGCAACAAATAAACACAGTTATACTGTGCAAGTCTCACTTCAACAAAGCATAGGAAATCCATACCTGACTGTGATCGGCACAAGGGCATCTCTGCTAATGGAGTGATTGACAGTTGCCGTCAGAATGTCCTGCGAAGCGCTACAGCCAAGCTGAGCTGTTGGTCTGCCATCTTCAAGGTAAAGGTGAAGAAAATGTCCTCTGGCATGCTCATCACCGGCTTTAAAATACAACAAAATAATTTAGGGAAAAGAGCATAAATAGCTGAAAGCAAAAGGAGGAAAGGAAAGAAAGATGGAGGAGCCAAACAGCAAAAAAGTAATTTCTGAAAGATCAAATTATACACACAGGTTGCTAATTATATGTTTTCAGTGAGAGCTCAATGATGCTCAGCAAACACTATTCTCTTTGGACACTTCTGCTATCAGGCATGATGATTATGCAGTAATGACAGGAAAACAAACTTGCTTGTACATTAGAAAGCCCCCAGCACGTACTATTATTATAGAATTGATGGTTCTGCCCATATGAAAGGTATTTGCCTGGAAACCATGCATACACTGCTTTGCATCCCATGATGAAAAAAGGCATGATATAAATGTAAGTATGCATAGAGAAAGTCTTATGAATAAATAATTGAATCAAGATATTTCTGTCCTATGCTTTTGAATTATGGTGCTGGAGGAGACTCTTGAGAGTCCCATGGACTGCAAGAAGATTAAACCTATCCATTATGAAGGAAATCAGCCCTGAGTGCTCACTGGAAGGACAGATCCTGAAGTTGAGGCTCCAATACTTTGGCCACCTCATGAGAAGAGAACACATCCTGGAAAAGACCCTGATGTTGGGAAAGATGGAGGGCACAAGGAGAAGGGGACGACAGAGGACGAGATGGTTGGAAACTGTTCTCAAAGCTACTAGTATGAGTTTGACCAAACTGCGGGAGGCAATGGAAGACAGGAGTGCCTGGCGTGCTCTGGTCCATGGGGTCACGAAGAGTCGGACACCACTAAACGACTAAACAACAAAAAATTATGTCCTTGCATTTTAGAAAGTACCTGGTGATAAGTCTACTGGACTAGTTGTGGCAGCTGTTCTTGTTAAAGTTAGCTTCTTGTTAGCTTCTAGGCTCCAAATTAATTTTCTATGAATTGTATACCTCCAGTTCTATCCTCTCCACCCTTATTAATTTTTTAAAAAAATAGTCCATTCTGCTGGCAGCTAGTATAAATGTCTATAAACAGCCATCATTTAAGGCTCCTAATATTGTGCAACTGATCAACCAGCCTTCAGATATATAAAGAAGTGCTTCTCAACAATGATTTGGAGCTGCTGAGTTAAGTGGCACAGTTCAATTTATTGTTGTGATAATCTGCCCACAGTCAATGATGGTCTCCTTTAAAACAATGATTATTTAGCTGAGAAGGCTTTTGTCTACCATGTCAGTAAAAGTGACACTTTTTAAAGTCATTTACGTTTATATATACACTTGTAAAATTTTACACCAACAACTGAAAATTAAAGTGCTAAACCAATCAGTCAAATCTATTCAGCGTGTTCCACTCCTGCTGAGCTTGTGCTTTGAGCAGAATGGAGTAATAGTTTAAATGGTCTAGGCCAAGTGGGCCATTGCAGTGCCATTTGGGTGGTGATCAAAATCAAGATAAATTAGTTTTTAGCCTTCACAGCAAAAGCTCACCATCAATTGCTCTAAAGGAAAAGTGATACTTTTTAGACACAGACTTCAGAAACATAAAGAGGTGCTAGCTGGCCAGCTGATAAAGCTTATGAAGACCTTTAACTGCCTAGACTTGTGTTTCCAGAGAAATTGCAATGAAAGGCCAATTTACAAGCCATTAAATTAGAATCTTCTTACACTTACAGAGCTGTACAACATTTCTGCAGGAGAAGTGGGAAGAGCAGCCTGCTGAGAGGTCTCCCAAAACCTGGCACCAGCATTGAGACTGAGCGGAGCAATAAATATAATAATTCAGGAGCTGGGATCTGAATAACAATTCCATTAGAAATATTTGGATCATCCTACACCCCAGTGTATAAATGTAACACATAAACACACACACACATTTACATTATATTTTGTTACAGATAGGTAGCCGTGTTGGTCTGCCATAGTCAAAATAAAAAAAATTCCTTCCAGTAGCACCTTAAAGACCAACTAAGTTAGTTCTTGGTATGAGCTTTCGTGTGCATGGTATCTGAAGAAGTGTGCATGCACATGAAAGCTCATACCAAGAACTAACTTTGTTGGTCTTTAAGGTGCTACTGGAAGGAATTTTTTTATTTTGATTATATTTTGTGTTTTGCCACGCTGCATAGTTTTGGAAAAGGCATGGTATAAACCCATTAAAAATAATATATGCAGAAATATGACTTATGGTGCAGGGACATGGATAGGAAAAAAATTACTTGGCTGTTTTAAATTGGTCCTCCAGCTCAGCCACACCTGCTTTTCATGGCCATAAAAAGTAGAAGGTGAGGATGTTTGCTTCTGATATTCTATTTTCTGATCCCAGCTATGAGGCATTTCCATCAGCAGAAAAGGCTGTCACTGAACCACCATTTCTTAAAGGAGTGGGTATGATTCACCTCCTGGGACGGGGTCAAATGTCTGCTCCAAAATCTTTATTGTATGTGCTTTCTGGCAGAGCCTCAGTTCTTTTCCAAAGGAAACACACAAAAAGTTAAACGTTTGTTCCGCGGTTCTACTTCCCATGGCAAAAACCTTTCAACCGGTGTTACTTTAAGGAAGCAGATTTTTTTAAAAAAGGTAACATGCACACCATCTGACACATTCTTCATCTTATCCTTCCCCTCCTTTGTTGATTCTTCTAATAAGGTATATTTTTCTTTCATTCACTTTATCTGTGTCCTTATTCTCCCCACACCCCCCATAATTATTTTATAGGAAAATATAGCTCTTTTAAGGCAGAAACCAATGACTAATCAGGACTGAGGGGATCTGTTATGCAATACATAAAAGGTTACAAATTTTGGTCGAAGTATGTGTTTTGGAATATTTATTTATTTATTTTGATGAAGTAAACCAGAAACATACAGACAAAGGAAAGCAACAACTGGAAAGATTCCCCTACAATACTCCAAACTCCAGAGCTAGTACCTACTTCCTCTGGCTGTCTTGTCTCTTGATCAGCCTCTGCAACATTCCTATCGTCTTCCCTCACTTTTCATAGCATACCTCTGAGTGGCTAACCTGGTGCCCTCCAAATGCATTTGGACTACAAGGCCCACCATCCATGTTGGAAGGGGTGGATGGGAGTCCGAGTCCAACAATATCTCAAGACATTCTGCCCCTTTCTCCTGCCTTGCTGCCTTTAGTCTTCCCACTCCCGTGACTTCAAGGCCACTTCTGGACCTCAGTCTGCCTCAGTGTGAGCATTTCATCCCAGCCATGCCGACAACTGCCCCTTCCCACATGGATACGGCCTGCAGTTGCAAACACCGGTGGTTTCCGCTGCAAACGAACATTCCATGCCCCCATACCAGCTCAGCTATTGAGTGTCAGAGACTTCACCTGAAGGAGCCAAGACAAATAATGCTGCTAATAAATAGCAAATAACTCTGTACAAGATCATGCTCTTAGGCTGAAATCCTATGCTCGTGTTTTGGTGTAAGCCCCACTGATTTTTGCAGCACCTATTTCCAAGTGAACATTTGCAAGGAAGACTCTCCCACGTTACCTGCTTTCTGAATCACACGATGGTCCCTGCAATAATTCTCATGACTAAGTGCATAATGGTAAAGTGTCATGTGAATGTTTCACCTATAAGGAAGTGTTTGCTGAAAAAACTCAGAAACCACCCTGTGTAATCTTTAGGAGTTTGTGAAATCACCATCTGGCTCTACTGTGCTTTTTTTAGTACTCTACTGGTGCTGTGGAGTCATCCTGAGAAATGCAGGATCCCTGCAGAGCCGACAGCTGTTATGGCTTTGCCTAGGGGCTGCAGGCTGACAGCTCCACAGGGAACAGCTGGATACAAGATAGCAATGCACATGAGAGTCAAAGCTCCATGGGGAGATGGCCCACTAGTCCAAAGGCATATAGCACAGTGGAGTGAAACAACAAAGGAAGTCACTGTACACAAGGCACTGCAGTTTGTGGTACTGTACTGCCGTCCAATGCAGCAATTTAGAATCCACCCCCACTGTTAATTCCTGATGTTTCTTTATATCTCATGAATGTGCGCAATCTACAGCCAACAACTTCTAGCCATGTTAGTCTGCCATGGCAAAAACAAAGTCTTGCAAGACTGCATCAAAAGAAGCAAAAAAGCTTCTACTATACTACAGCATACCTGTTCATCTTTAAGGTGCTATAAGACTCCTTGCTCTTTTTACAGTCAAGAAACCAATGGAAGAAAAATTATTATAGGTGGGTTGCCTGTCTTCTCCAGACAGATTCATTATATCCTAGGAGGGGAATGGCACAAAATTAAATGATGATGTTTCCCCTGTTTTACTCTTTGCTGGCCTGGAACTATTTTATTTATTTAAAATATTTATATATACCACCGTTCACTCTCCTATTTTGAAATTAATAGAATTTAAGCTGTCTACTTACATTTCAAAACCATTGTTGTATCCATTTGTGACTATTTCCCCCCGCCCCCCTTATAGCTAGAAGAATATATATATTTGTCCCAGTCCAGAACAAGTATTAGAGGACAAACAATATTATTTCATTTGAAGCAAATCCTAAATTGAAAGAGAGCTTTATGGGGTGCAATCCAGATCTTCCCCCTGCACAAGCAGAAAGTGCCCACACATTTTCTCCTTCAGGTGGTAGCTTCTTGTTCCTTACAGAGTGCCCCCCTTGATTTGGGCACTGTAATTTTTCAGCAGGCATGAATGGCTGCTCCTGCATGGAATTAGATCATTTCAGAGAATGTAGCGATCAAATCACAGAATGACAGTACCATAAAAGCTTTTCTGACCAATCTATATATAGTGGACACGACCTCAACCAGGCCCAATCGCCTTCTAAATCCGGCCCGCGGACGGTCCAGGAACCAGTGTGTTTTTACATGAGTAGAATGTGTGCTTTTATTTAAAATGCATCTCTGGGTTATTTGTGGGGTCTGCCTGGTGTTTTTACGTGAGTAGAACGTGTGCTTTTATTTAAAATTCATCTCTGGGTTATTTGTAGGGCATAGGAATTCATTCATTTCCCTCCAAAATATAGTCTGGCCCCCCACAAGGTCTGAAGGACAGTGGACTGGCCCCCTGCTGAAAACGTTTGCTGACCCCTGTAATTAGACCCACCTCCATGGTGGTCTTGTGGTACTCCAGTAATGTTTACACAAATTGTACAATTTCATGGCCAATTCTATATGAATCAGATTTCACTGCTGGGTAAACATCATTTCACATGAGTGCATGGCAGTGCCTCATTTCCTGCTGCTGTATGCACTGGTCTAGTCAATTTACCCCCAAATAGGCACTGGTTTCATTATGGCTTGTCTAGTCTTTCCAGTTTCTCCTCTGTCACTGCTTAGTTATGTGCAGGTCTGCCGAGTGAACAAAAAAAAGAAAAAAGAAATAAATAAATGCTGAGGTTCCAGGCCCACAGCCATCAGGTAGCCTGGACTCTTTGAGCTTTCACTTTTTCAGTAAAAAGTAAGTCACTAGGCCTCATGGAAGGGAAGATATGAAGGAAAACGTGCAAGCAAATTTCTAAGTGATTTCCTTGAGATGAGCCGGCCTGGATGCTTTTCAGCGTTTTTAGGCAGGCATAATGTCAGAGCTGTGACTGACAAGTCAGTGGTTTGGTTACCAGGCAGCAGGAATCCCCAGGGTCTTAAGTAGCTGCCATTCCCTCTTCTCACTAAATGAACTCCCTACCTGCTCCAGTGTGATTTTCTTACACTTTGAAACTCTAGTTTAAAGTTCTACTTTTTCCTCTTATCTCTCTTCACCCTTGGACTTGATCCTGAGTAAATGGGTATAGGATTGCAGCCTTGGCTTTCTTGTAAGGGCCAAAAGGGTCACTTTCAACGCAGAACAGAATTTAAATACAGTTATAAAAATATGTTATGAAGGAAGGTTATGATATGAAATATTTTAAACACATTTAAATTATTAATGTTTAAAAAACCCATATTTTAAAATCCTCAGTGGTTCTGCTATTGGAACAGAGTAGTGGAAAAAGGAAGTATTTTTTATTTATTTTTACTGAATAGCTAAGAAAATAAATAAACCATTTCAAAAATAAAAGCAGACCACATTGCTTTCCACAGTTCCCCACGCTCAGGGGTTACAGGCCTAAGAGAACTCCTTTTGGGAACTGTTCCCCTGTGCACACTAGCCTGGATGAAAGTTCAACTGTACAGTACATGATTGGGATTTAAGCATCTTAAGTAAACACAAAATAATCAAGTCAGATTATGGTTGGCTGAAATCTTGGAGTTGTACCAATCTGGGGGCAAAAAAAGTTGCCATTTATAGTACAAAGATGCATCACTTTGGTTAGAGGCACCTAAATTTGATGCCTATGCTACAAGGACTAATGGTGTAATCCTATGTCTAATCAGAAGTAAGTCCTTTTAAATTCAGTGGGGCTTACTCCCAAAATAAATGCAGAAAGGATTACAGCATAACCCTATTTACCTGGGAGTCCCCATTTTGCAGCTATTTTACACCTCCTTGTATATCTTCCCAACAAACATATGAGGTAGGTCAAGCTGAGAGTCAGTGACTTGCCGAAGGCAGGTAGTAAATACAGTGGTATCTCAGGTTACATACGCTTCAGGTTACAGACTCCGCTAACCCAGAAACTTCAGGTTAAGAACTTTGCTTCAGGATGAGAACAGAAAACGTGCTCCGGCGACGCAGCGGCAGCAGGAGGCCCCATTAGCTAAAGTGGTGCTTTAGGTTTAGAACAGTTTCAGGTTAAGTATGGACCTCCAGAACAAATTAAGTACTTAACCTGAGGTACCACTGTACAAAATTTTAAACTACACATTTTTGTTGTTACTTATAAACATGGGCAAGCTGCTTTTAAGTTGTGATGCTGTCAAATGTCAGGAATAGGGATGGAATGGCCTGTCAGTTTCAATGCTCTCAGTTTCTCATTTTTCTAATCTTAAATTCAGTTCTCTACATTTTGTGCTTTTTAAAAAATGCTCACAAAAATCAGTCTAGTGTGAAGTCCTCCTAATAAACCCAATTCTGCACGCAGTTTTGACTAATGCATACATTTCTGCAAGCAATTCTATCTTGACAGAATGAATTTTTGCATGCTATTTTCACCAAAGTCTTTGAACACACACTTTCTCCTAATATATGCATTTTTGCAAAAATTGGTTGGAGAACTGCATCACAAGTTTTCAGGTAAGGGCAAATTCTGGAGTATAGCTCTATACTGTTTTGGAAAGTGTAAATTTGATAGATTTGGCTTTGAATGCATACTGAATCAATTTTCCCTCCCACCCTAATTAGGAGAGGAATGTAGCAATCAAAGCATGCAGGGTAGGGGGAAATGCTTTCCAAACTTCCTTTGTTTTTCTTTCTAGACTTCCTGTTTCTTCACATCTAGTATCTCATCACCTCTTTTTGTTTATATATGCTATATTTCATTTACACAGTTGCAGACGTTACGTTTTATTCATATATAATCAAGTGAACCAAATGTTTTGTTGATGTTTTCACTCTAACTAGAGTTCTTTGCCTTTTAACTAGAATTTGGAAAAAAAGAGAGAGGCTTGGATTCACAGTTTTTGAGAGCAGAATCCAGTGACAGGATTCTCCCACTTGTAGAGAGATTGGAGTGGGGCACACAGAAAGAAGTGTTTTTCACTGATTTCTCTTTCTCATAACTTGTCTGGTTTGAATGCAATGACTAGCTACGTGGATCACAAAGCAGGAAAGGCAAGAGGAAAACGGAGCATGTGGGGAAAGGAAGGAGGAGTGTAGCAGCCCAAGACTCATCCCTTTAATGTCAAATCATACATCAGCATTAAGGCTTGTATTCAATGCAGTTCTAAGGTAAATGTCAGTCAGCACAAGGATTTTTCCTTGCATAATGGAACATTCTCCTCCCCTCACTGCATGTGTTCCTTAAATCAATTCTAGGGATTTTCCCAACTTTATGAGAAAGATCTGGGGCATGGGTAGGCAAACTAAGGCCCGGGGGCCGGATCCGGCCCAATCGCCTTCTAAATCCGGCCCGTGGACGGTCCGGTATTCAGTGTGTTTTTACATGAGTAGAATGTGTGCTTTTATTTAAAATGTATCTCTGGGTTATTTGTGGGGCATAGGAATTCGTTTGTTTTCTTTTTCAAAATATAGTCCAGCCCCCCACAAGTTCTGAGGGTCCGTGGACCGGCCCCCTGCTGAAAAGGTTTGCTGACCCCTGATCTGGGGAGAAAGCAGGGGGCATACAGGAGAAAAGTACAGGTGCACGAGTGGAAGTTGTTCTGCTCACATAATTACGTCACCCAAAGTGTCAAAGTATCAGCCTAACCTACCTGGAAGAATTTGTCTTCTCTCTTTAATGTACTGTTCTCTTTATAATCAAGTTTTTTAAAAAAAGTGTTTAAATATATGTAACAGAGATAAAACAGTAATTCGTTTAAGTCGTGCTCATTCTCCCCTGTTCAATAAAGTTGCTCAGGGTTGCTGTGAGAGTGAAATGAAATAATAATTATGAAGCAATTTGTGCAACAAAAGCAAAAACAAAACCCTAGGCTACTCACTGTAAAGGAGGGTGCCATTCAAAGCAGTAGTCTTCACTGTCAAGTGAATCATCATTCGGTTCCACTGTGGTCCTGATGCATGTCTGTCCTTAGACAGAGATGTTAGAGAAGGTAGTTCCAAATATGAATTCATGGCGAACGATGGGAAAAATAGGGTTGTATCTAGAACAAAATATTAAAAGGGCAGTCAGTATAAAATTAAATGAAGTGTCATCAACAGAACGTCTCCATGTCATCACTGCCTAAGCATAATTACTCCAAGTCAAAGAAAACTTGTAAGGCCAACCTTTTCCCCAGGATACCTTGCCTGGTTAGAAAGGCTGGCAAAGAAGGACAAACTGGTTTTCAAAAATGGGAGGTTTGATTAGTATCCTTGAGCTTCCTTTACTTCCTCTTGTTTAAGTTCATTATGTTTCTGGCTGCCTGGTGTGTATTCTTCCCCAGTAGGTATACTGGCTGCAATCCTATATACTAGTCATACTTATAGTTGATAGAAAGATAGATCTCTATACCCCAGATCCAACAAGCCAGAAAGTTGCCCACCCTCATTTAAAATCATATCAAATGTACTGGTATTACTAAGAACCAGAAGCAGATTTCTGGGTGGGTTTTTATTTTGATTATATATTTTGTGGTTTTATATTTTGATTTTGGTGTGTGAACTGTCTTGAGACTTCCGTGTATAGGGCAGTATATAAATTCAATCAATCAATCAATCAATCAATCAATCAAGAAGCTGTTACACTAGCTTCCAAGCATGTGGGTCACATTCCTCAGAACTGGGGCTGTGGAATAACATTTAACTTGGTTAATATTACAGAAACACATTCAAAAAGAAAAGGCTGCGAAAATTAGTCTGATTTTGGCTTGCTGTTTGGAAAACTGGCAAGTGGTCTAACCCGTGCAGCAAGGGAGTGGAACCTGCAGGCCTCCAGATATTGCTGGACTACAATTCCCACCATCCCTGACCACTAGGCATGTTGGCAGGGGGTGATGGAGTCTCTGCCTTATCTAAAACGCTCATGTGACCATCCTCCAGTAACTTTGATTGGCTGCTCCTGTGCTGATAGATCTACACTCCATTCTGTAACTTTGTCTAACATATTAGCAGGAAGGTGGGTGGGTTGCCATGGTAACAATGGCCTGCCCTCCTTTGTGACATCTCCTGCTTCTCCCTTAAAAGCCACCAACTACAGGTGTCCATTGTGGGTTAGCGAGAGAGAGAGGTGTGTAGGTGCAGTTGGTGGTAAGAGAGAAAGCAGAGGATTTGGATTTTCTTCTGATTTTGACTGCTTAAAGAGGAGGCGGAGCCAGAATCAACCATGCGGTCAGTTCCAGACCTTCAGGAAGAAGGAAGGTTCAGTGAACTTTTCCTTCGTGGAACAGAGTGGCTCAGACGACTGAGAAGCGCAATGCAGCTCAAAAAGAGCAACAAAGTGGCCCCACTCCAGCCCAAGGAGCAGCCTCCTGTGGCACCACTTGTGACAAAGCTCTTCAAAAGTTTTCCAGAGCTCGAGAAGGCAATAGCCCGAAACCAGGCCCGTATTAGACCAGCACCTGAAGAAGACATAATTGTAGAAGATTTGGAATGAGCGTCCGGCGTGACGGGTCAAGGGAAGGCGCTCCGCTTTGGAAGAGTTAAAAGGGAGTAAGGGAAGAACGAGGGCAATGAGATCAAGGTAACCCTCCAGCCTCTCCTGAGCTGCAGAGGCTCAGGGCAGAGAGACAAAGGGAACTAAGTTCCCGCGGGAGGAATGCTCGCCTCCAGGCCAGGAGAGGCGAGTCACCAGAGGATCAGGGCTGCCCTATGCCTCAGGGCAGATAAAAGCCAGCCAGCCCCAGTCCCAAGTTGCGGGAGCAACACTGTTGGTTGCTAGTTCCTGCCTGAACCTGTCCTGCTTTCCTGCCTGAGCTCCTGACCCGCCCTGGTTCCCTGCTTGCAAGCCTGTTCCTGACTTCACCCGACTCCCTGCCCTGCACCCAGCTTCAGCTACTACGGAATGCCTCCACGTTGCACCTTTGACCACGGACTGGACTTGGACCTCGCCTCTCAGGTAACCCCGAGCACAACGAGGAAGGAGGGAGAAAGGATTGAAGAGAAGCGAAAATGGCAGGGACAAAAGGCTGACTGCTGACTCACCCTTACCGTGCGAGGAAGAAACCAGAAACAATTAAAAAAAAATTGTCCTTTTGGAGATGATGTCTATTTCTTTTTGTGTATCTTGTTGGTGTGTAAGCATAAATAAAGCAAAAGCAATATGTTTGTGGGGTTGTTGTTTTTTATTTTATTATGTTTTTTGTATTCTCATTTTATATTGTTACGTTGTGAACCTCCCTGTGATCTTTGGATGAAGGGCGGTATAGAAATTTAATAATGAATGAATGAAAGGAAGCATGTGTGTGCTCCTCAGCTACATGGTGCCCTATACAGAGGCTTCCAGGCTCACTGAAAACATTATTGGTTGTGCTTTTCTTCTTGGGCCCAGCCACAAGTCTTAGGGAGGGTTATTGTTCTTCTTTGTTATTTTTATATTGTGAACCAATCTGTGGTCTTTGGGTGAAGGGTAGTATAGAAATACAACAACAACAACAACAACAACAACAACAACAACCTGCCTCTAGGAGGTTGAAATTGAGACTCAAATCTTATGGAGAACTATTCCATCCATAGAATATACAGCGTTCAAGGATATTGCTGATGAATTCGGCTCGGTATCTTCTGACTTGTGTTTTTTAAAATAAATAAATAAATATGCATCTTTTTTAAATACCAATTTCTATATACAAACCCACCCCCCGCTTTTAAACTCTAGTAATCAGATCTCATAGCAGCTGGGTCAGTAGCCCTTCCATTTCTTAATCTGCAAGCACCTTCCAGCAAAAAGCAATCCAATTTGCAAAGGTGCAAGTTTGGCAGTAATAACACATTCAAAGTAAATGCACTTTCCATGATTAAATCTTTAACCGGTTCTTGGCAAATGGTAAATTAACTTGTTTTATACACTCATCTGAATCAAAATGAATGCTACCAAAATGAAAGTCCATTTAATGCACATTCATCCTTTCACCAAGATATTTGCAGCTCTGCAAGCATCATTATGTTGTTCTTAATGCTTTCCAAAGCCAGTTTTATTACGATCATTATTAATGTCCTCAGTATATTTTACTACGCCTTGGTAATGACCCTTGAGAGCTGCCATAAAGATAAATTAGCATATTATCTGCATATATTGTGATGGTGGGATGTAGTCAAAACTATAAAACGCTATATGTAAAGACAGAACCGCCATCCAAAGACAGACTCAGCAGCAGAGCACTCTTATTCCATAGAGGTACAGCTGCTGGAATAATAAAAGAATCTCAATGTCTGAAAAAGCTACTCTTTGTTGCCACATATTGCCCATCAAAATGATTAATTGTACCAGATACTTTAATGAAACAAATTCATAGATTAGAAATGTGGTTGACAGCTCAGTTTAAATGCCTGCATAGCTGATGAAGCAGTATTTCGCTATACTTCCAGGTGGAATTCCTATGAAGCAAAATCCCCCCCATATCCATCTGCTTGACTTATACATGTGACCGGAACAACTGCTAACAAGCTACATTTTCTTTCTTTTAAAAATACATGAGTTCAATAGGGCTCTCATGGTTCTCTGGAATTTAAAAAATGGCGTCCTTACTTTTTTGCATTCACTTTAAACAATATTAGTATTGTTGGATATTGAAATCAGCACTGTGGGCTATCCATAATGTACTGTAGAAGTTAATCCACGAATTTAGTGCATTTAAGAGTACAGTGGTACCTCAGGTTACATACGCTTCAGGTTACAGACTCCGCTAACAATGACTAATCAGGATCAAGGGGATCTGTTATGCAATACATAAAAGTTTACAATTTTTGGTTGAACTATGTGTTTTGGAATATTTATTTATTTACAGTGGTACCTTGGGTTACATACACTTCAGGTTACATACGCTTCAGGTTACAGACTCCGCTAACCCAGAAATAGTACCTCGCATTAATAATGTTGCTTCAGGATGAGAACAGAAATTGTGGTGCGGTGGCAGCAGGAGGCCTCATTAGCTAAAGTGGTACTTCAGGTTAAGAACAGTTTCAGGTTAAGAATGGACCTCTGGAACGAATTAAGTACTTAACCCGAGGTACCACTGTAGAACCTGCAGCTGCTCCGTTACTACTCAGGAACATATTGAACTCGCTCTACTCAGAAAGCAATCACGTGACTACTTGATGGGTTAGCTATTGTCAGAAGGAGAAAGTTGGGCCAGGCAGGTCTTGGTTTGCTTAGTCAAGGCAACTCTTATGACCATGAGACCTGAAGGGAAACACAAGCTGCATTCAGCCAGACCACATTTTGCTACCTAATTCCCTCTCTCCCCAAGTTATGAACCAACATTTGCTTGCTTTGCATAGTCCTGGCAGAGGGAGATCCTGGGATGAATGGAGAAACCATCACTTTCTAAACTCTGGCAGCTCATGGAAGATGGGGCAGCGGAGAGGGTGGTCTATGGCCCCCTGTGGCTCTTCAACTGCCCTCCCCTGGGAGCTCAGCTTAGGATGCTATGCTCCCTAAAACTCGTATTGACCAGACTTCAGTCTCACTTTTTCTGCCCATAATTGCCACATCTGCTGTTGTTGAGAATTCTGCCAGTTCAGCTTGGCACTAGTGGGAATCTGGTGCTAAAGTACAGCAATAAACAATATATCAAGAAATAATAACCACCAGAAATGCATAAACCAAATATGTGTAAATACAGCTTAAGAGCACACAATATGTAATGTATTTATGTGACTTACTAAGGATTTCCTCGTTTTCTATGGCACTTGTCTCATATATATGACTATCTAAATATGCTGAGTATTTTTGAAAAGCACCTTTTATCAAAAGTAAAAGTAGATTTGACAACTCCTTCTCCTTCCTTAACTCCAGTATATTTGGATCAAATGTATTTACGGCCAGACATACCACAATATTTTACAAAACACTAATAGGGAAGCTTCAAAAAGATTTTAAAAGTCAGCAGTGCATTAAAATTCATCATAATCTACATTTTTATTGATCTTAAACATAACCAGTAAGTCTATGTCAAATTTGTTATGTATTGTAAAGAAAGCTGGAAACGAGTAGAATCAATTTCTGCAGTCTGTGCTTAGAAGATAATAGATTTTTTTAAAAAATAAAATAAAAAGGCTTTCGGAAACATTGGAAGAATATATCAGTGCCTCACCAGCATATAGCAGACAGCGTGGGTACTTATAGATTATGTGGGAAATGCTGAAGGTCAAAAGAACATTATGTTTGGTTTATTTGGGATAACAGGGCATTAGCTTTCAAAGTCTAACTTATGACCTTGCACCTCCCTTCCTTGCCACTAACATGCAGTCACTTGCATCTGATGACAGTATTTGACTACTGAGTTATTATGCTTTGAGAATTCCTCTTTACCAGCCATCGGTTTAGGATTGCCATGTGTGTGCATGATGGTTCCTTCCACCAAAATAAATACAGAGTCCCACAAGTACAGAAGGTGTCTGTAAAACCTGGGATTGTTGCGCTGGCAAAGTAGTGTATTAGTTTGCAACTGCGCATATATCAAATATGCTGATTCGGGAAATCAGCAAAGTACTTTCCTTAACTATCAACTGTCAGCAACCTACATATTTTGCTGGTCAAGGCAGAGAGGAAAACATTGATAAATTGCATGGATGCAACCAATCAAGCAGCAAGCAGACAGATTACTAGATCCATTTCAAAAAAATTGCTGATGGGTACTAGAAAATTGAAATGTGAATTTGTAACGACATCTGGATTTTCTTCCATTTCCGCAAAGTCAAACTTGGCTCAAATAATGGTCTATGACTGATCTGGCTACTGGAAACATTTGAATGGCATTTGCATCCACCTTGATTTCTTGCTATCAGGCATTTTTCTTTTTTCTTTTAAGAGCAGAATTTAGTTGAACCACAAGGACTGCCTGTCCTTAGTGTTGGTGCCAGACTATTTTGGTGCCCCCACAAAAAACTGTTAACCTCAATTTTCAAAAACAGATTTTGTGCTATGGAGCTCATGGAATTCCCTCTTTTTGAACAGGATGGGATATCTTCTGTTAATGCACATTCAACATTTAATTACATGTACACGATACAAGATGCTCACACGAGCAACTTCCAGTTTCCTATCCCAGTATTTAGCATGTGGGCATCAATAAGGCAGCTTGTAACAAAACACACAAATACATAAGGCTTCTATTTAAAGCCCTGCTGCCACAAGCCATTTTTTCCTCTTCACCCCATATCCTGCTAATACAGTGGTACCTCGGGTTACAGACACTTCAGGTTACAGACACGTCAGGTTACAGACTCCGTTAACCCAGAAATAGTACCTCAGGTTAAGAACTTTGCTTCAGGATGAGAACAGAAATCGTGCAACCACGGTGCAGCAGCAGTGGGAGGCCCCATTAGCTAAAGTGGTGCTTCAGGTTAAGAACAGTTTCAGGTTAAGAACAGACCTCCAGAACGAATTAAGTTCTTAACCCAAGGTACCACTGTAATAGGTACGCCACCTTTCCCGAGTCCTCTATACTGACACTCTGCCTGGATTTTCCTACCAGTAGCTTAGTAGCAGCTACCACTAGTCTATATCAATATACAGTGGTATCTCGGGTTAAGTACTTAATTCGTTCCCTAGGTCCGTACTTAACCTGAAACTGTTCTTAACCTGAAGCACCACTTTAGCTAATGGGATCTCCCGCTGCCACACGATTTCTGTTCTCATCCTGAAGCAAAGTTCTTAACCCGAGGTATTTCTGGGTTAGCGGAATCTGTAACCTGAAGCGTATGTAACCCAAGGTACCACTATATACAACTTCTTGCTTCTTTATAACTCATCAAAGGAATAGTAAGAGACATCAGTAGTGGCAAGTGCCACCCAACCACCACATAAAGTTCCTTTGGTCTGGCTATGTCACCCCCTTCCCTGTTCTCATCAGAGGAATAGGCAAAGGGAAGAGAAAATTGGTCTGGTACATTCATACTGATAATATTGACTTGCCCCTTCGCTGCTGCCCCCAGCATCCACTGACAGAGGCAGTCACCTCACTCTGCCTAATGGTGGGTTCCCCTGAACACACATTGTCAGCCTTGCTGCTGACTAGAAAAAAAGATTGGCTACCAGGCAAAGTTTGTAGGTTCCCGAGTAATATTATCAATTTATTTTTAAAGTGCTGCTGATGTATTCATATCCCCCCACAGCAAATTGTTGAAAGCAACCTTGCAGCAATGTCACATCTCTCATTGATCAACGTAGGACGTTATCAACCCCAAGAATGCACATAGCAAGGAAGCCAGGAAGAAAATTCAAAAAATAATGGGATATTGCCTACCGAATCCGAATGCATCTTCCCCACAACTCTGCTTAAAAGTTTATTTAGAATGGCCTGCCGAATTCTACAGATAGCTCTGACTTGCTACAAAACAAATAAACATGACGGGGGAAGAGGGAGGTCCCATTACCCTTAAGTGAGTTAACACTTACAGGAGCTGGGCAGGCTTTCAGAGCTCTCTATTGGTTATGCATATTTTTCCCCAAGTGAGAGCACACACTGACAGGCCGCTGCAAGGAAGATAATATCAAAAATATGCTCAGTAGAATACGCCCCAGGAAAAGGCACAGCTGCCCCTTTGAGCTTCAGAGAGCTATTTATTAAACAAAAGTTCCTTTAGTGTTGCACTTCCATCTGCTCTGCTTTTGTGTCGCAGATTTTGCTAAGCCATACCTCAAGTGATCTCCAAATGAGCTCTATTGCCTGCAAATTTCCTTTCTGCATTTTCTGTGTGACATACTTAGCTAATATGCCCACTAAAGAAAGAGCATACTTGATATAGCAAAGGCATGGAAACCGTCACCTTGAATTTAACAGGAAAGCCATGCCTATGTTTACTTAGTAACTCTAGGGTTGCTCCAAATGACCCACTTACTGAGCATTCACACAGATTTGCTTGCACAGAGCCTTCATGGTCTTTATTGAACATGCATTCCAATTGGTTTGCAGGGAGGTTAGACCACAAATGAGCATCCACACAGAATTGCTTGCAGGGTGTTTTTATGCCTTCCTATTCATCCCACACTCAATGCATTTCCCATCACTATCCTAACTGCAAAAGGTCTATTTCTTTTTTCTTTTTTAAAAAAGATTTAAGCAGATTTAATTCACTTGTGCAAATCTAAACTTCCCGGTAAGCAGTTGAATACTCCCTTGCAAACTACCAATAGTCTGGAGATGAAGCTACTGCATCTAATGGGATTCAGAAATTGCGACTACATACCAAAATCTTATGTATAAGATTTCAGCAATGCTGTTGAATTCAGTGCAACTGGCACTGTGGTGTGTTCAGGCTGGCTTAGCAAATTAAGAGATGATCCGGTTCATCTCTGATGTTTCATTTGCATTCAAAGTGAAAAGTCAGGGAAAACAGGATGATACAGGATATCATATATACCGTATTTTTCGCTCTATAACACACACCAGACCATAACACGCAGGTAGTTTTTAGAGGAGGAAAATCCGTAGGCATGCCACCCGTAGGCATTCCCTCCATAACACGCACAGACATTTCCCCTTACTTTCTAGGAGGAAAAAAGTGAGTGTTATGGTGCAAAAAATACGGTACATGTAAAATGATTTGATCAGTTTCTTAAGGCTGCAGCCCTGAACAGTTATGTCACTTGGGCTGCAGCCCTATTTGGAAGTAAGTTCCATTTAGCGCAATGGTAGGTTCACCTTTAAATGTGAATAGAATCAAATTTCTCCCCCATCCCTAGTTATCCCATGACCTTTGCTTAACACTCAGAAACCACAAATGGTCTTGCTTCATGCTGTTTCATTGGAAAAGCTAGCACAGCTTGTTTCAGGCAGCAAACAAACCAAGAAGCGTGTGAGCTACATGGTTGTTGTTTTTTTGTTCCCAATGTCTAACAGAGTCAGAAATGAAATGGGCAGCTTCATTTCAGTTGATTTAAATTTATTCATGTCAATTAAAAAAAATATGAAATCAGCTACTTGGTTTTGCTGCCACTTTACATTTCTTCTCGATATTAGATACAGGATATTAGTCTGAAGCCATGAATTTGATTTGCAAAGCAGTGAGCTGAGTATGATAATCACTGCTAGTAAGCAAGTTATCTATGCAAATAACCTCAGCTTTTGAGAACTGGTTTTCTCTACCCACCACCACCTCTGCTCCACCCTGCCGGTTTTTGGAGCCACATTACCACAGCCTTGTTAATGTTTTCTCTTGGCAAAATTTTATACAGACGAACAACCCATACTAAAAGCCTTATTACAGTGCAGCGTTCAATTCATGAGCACCAGCTGTTTATAAAAGGAACTTTGCATTGTTTTAGGGAGAAAGCAACAGGAAGGAAAGTTCAGTATCAATAACATTTTACATTTTATGTCCATGTAGAAAATGACTTTGTAAATTGCAGTGGTGGAGGTAATCTGGCATAGAGGACTTGGCAAAAATCACCTCCTTTCCTATTTTTGTAAACAACAACAGCCCCCAATGGATCGTCAGCCCTCTAAGAATTGAAGGAGCTGCTCAGGACTCAAGACATTATACATGTCCTTCTCAACGTCTTCTAGTGGTAGAGTGGGAATAGAGTGGGAAATCGTTCTAGGAACGGAGGGGAAGGACTCTAGGACTGCATTCACATGGCAGTTTATTCCACTTACCTGAGGTTTGGCTCAGCATAAGGCAGCTTCCTAAGTCCCTAAAACTGAGGCACTTTTTTATAAAAAAGGAATAGATCTTTTTTAAAAAAGGAAGAAATGTCAACCCAAGCTTCCTAGCTTTCATCAAACCTTTTCTCATACTCCTGAAAAGAAGATAATGTATGTTTTTTTTAAATCTGTAGACTCCATTTCTCCTTACAATTAGTAGCCCCAGAACAAATGGACTCCTGTTTCCCTTGTATTCTACAAAAGTATCCATGAGACAATGCTTTTGGAATTTTAATAGGCAGGTGACAAACCAAAGTACAATTCAGTAGTTTTGTGTGTATGGCAATAATTTTCTTCCTAACAACTTCATTGTTACGAGTTTCTAAAACCTGCCAATTTCTGATTATTTCAAAATAAAAGGAACAATCTTCTTTGGCACGCAGCAGTTCTAAGCCACTTTAAATTAGTACTCTATATGAACGAGGTCTTACAATAGCAAGCACAATTAATGCTCACAAATCTGTGCTCAAATACTATTTACATATGTTACCTACCAAATTTCTTGGCTGAATAAAAATGTGGTTTGAGAATATTCCTGCACATGATATATTGTGAGTTTGTTTTGTATGTGCACAGCTCAGAATACAAGAAAAGAAGTGGGCAGAATTTGTCAGTATTCAGAATGAAAAATGGGAGGTCATAATTCCCCCCCCCTTATGATATGTTATGGTCGAGTGCCCTAGTGATGGAACACATTTTCCAATAAAAACAATGCCATCAGCATGTAGTTGGTAGAGAATGACTTGATTTATGTCATACAAAAGAGCCAACATATTGCTGTCTCTGCTCCACACACAACCTTTAATTGCCATTATCTTAAATGTCACACATTTGTGCTTTTGGAACACTGTCAGTAGAGGGCACATATACTGAAGTTCCTTTTCAAAGCCAAGCTAATAAAACATATATGTATAGAAAGAGTATGTGTGCTGTTGCTGCTGTGCTACAAAAACAATGAAACAGGAATAGCTAGACCGAGACATAAACAGTAGTAACTTTGTCCTCTGATACTTAGAATGTCATCTGAACGTGTATGAGGCCACCACCTTGCTGAAGCTAAGCAGGTTTAGGCTTGGCCAGTGCCTGGATGGGGGACCACTGGGGAACCAAGTATGGTGTCCCGGGTACCATGATGGAAGAAAGGTGGGGTATGAATTCTATTTCATCCTATGGCTGTTGTGCCACAGGAAGGAAAGAGGCATCTGCCTTCAGGCAAGTGGACCCCACACTCCACAACTACTGTAACATGTTGGGAATCTAAGTGGAGGGCCCTAAGGGATTAGATCCAGATAACCTAGCAACAGGTTACAGGCACCTTACATCATTGCTTTCTCAGTTTGAGCAACATATTGGGGGGGGGATGCATAGTAAAGAGCATTGCACCCAAAGGCAAAAGGGACGAGCATTTCTAACAAATCTAGATGACTCAAGGAATCAAGCCTTGCCAGCTTTGCAAGATACAAGATAAGAGACTCTTATTATCTCTATTCACAGTACAGTATTATGATGGCATGGAGGATAATTCCTCAAACAAGGCTACTGTTTTATCAATAGAAAGCTTATGCCCATTTCTTCCTGCTCAAAAAATGGGTGGCTAATGATGCAGAAACCAAAAGCAAACCAGCAAAACCAAGAGAGAGAAGAGTTAAAGACTGACCAACCAACTAACCAACCAACCCTGGACTGAGGACACTTCCAGATGAGCATATATTAAGAACAAAAGAAGAGCTTGCTGGATCAGGCCAATGGCTCACCTAGTCTAGTATCCTGTTCTCACAATGGCCAACAACAAGATGCCAGCAGGAAACCCACAAGCAGGAGCCAAGCACAACACCACTTTCCCCTCCTGTTGTTTACAGCAACTGGTATTCAGAAGCGTTGTTGCCTCTGACTGTGAAGGTAGAGCACAGCCATCATGGCTGGTAGCCCCTGATACCCTTATCCTCCATAAATTTGTCCATTCCTCTTTTAAAGCCAACCAAGTTGGTGGCCACCACCTCCTCCTATGGGAGCAAGTGACATAGTTTAACTATATACTCCATGAAGAAGTACTTTCATATATCCATCCCAAATCTTCCAACATTCAGCTTCATTGAATGTCCATAAGTCTTAGTGTTATGAGAAAGGGAGAAAAACCGTATTGATTGTCCACTATGCTTGGTTTGCAGGGAGAACAGAGTATTGGCAAAAATCCATTGCGACTGGGTGCAGTCCACATGTAATGATAATTTAATACACACATTTTATATGTGTGTGAGTCTTGGTGGCGGTTGAATTATTGTGATTAGGATTCATGCCTTGTTTAAAAGAAAAATCAATACAATGTGTCCAGCAGGTGGGAGGACCATGATTGGGACTACAGCATGTGGGGAGGGGAGGTTTAAGCCTTCCTTCCTCAGTCACTATCTTGAAAAAACAAACAAATCCTTCTCTGTACAGCAATTTGCATTTTTTTTTGGGGGGGGGGAGGATCTCCAATTAAGTAACAACCACAGGAGGAGTTGCAATAAGGCATCTTTGTTTACATATGTCTGCTTGTAAATGGTCATCATACATGTAGAACTGAAATGCTGTGTATGATAAGATGGACAGTTATAAATACACTACTTCGTTCTAAATACAGTATTCTGGAAATGTGGAACATAGTCAGCCAAACTGCAGCAATCTGGCTATATATATATAAAACAGATGCAAGTATGAGTTTTGTACGAGAGCACTACATCAGTACAGGCACAAAATGTTTCAGAGTTACTTTAATACACGATTTCTAAAACTGCCTATAAAACGGTGAATTACTGTCTCATGCATTCTGAGATACAGAACCATGAGAAGCATCCACACACCTCACAAAAATGGGACTCATTTGGAATCTGACAATGGGGTAAGTGGCACAGTACAAGGTCAGCTTGATCTACTGGCACAACTAATACATTTTCCCATCCAATTATATTGGCTGACAATAATAAGAAAAATGTTTCTCTTTTAGACTGATTTTGCAGAACACATCCCTCTGGAATTCATCCATGGAGATAAGTCAGTTTAGCATTCAGAAAGTGGCACTGCTCAAATAGCTTTTCATTTACTTTTTTGAAACAATATAAAAGAGAATGTATGTGTCATGAAGGTTTGCTAAGCATTCCATTCAGGTCATGATAAACCATGGTTTATCCCAGTGGAATCAAGCTGCAGTGAGCCTTGGACGTGCACGCCTCTTCCTCCAGAACTGCTGCAACGAGGCGATTGGAAGTTCTTGCTTCTTGTTTTTGATTAACCATAGTTTAGGGTTATGTCCACACCCTAAACTGTGGAATTAGAAATGGAAAGGTTGTAACCTACCATGTAAAGCTTGGTGGAATAAAAAATATATGCATTGGCTGTCTGCCTAACACCAATCATAGATGGGGCAAGGTGAACTCCCTTGGAAGAGAGTTCTACAATCAGAAAACCCTGCCTGTGTCACTGTCAATCATGCATCCCTTGCTGATGGGACAAACAGCAGAGCTTCTAATGATGACAGCAGCTGGGGGAGCTGATCCTTCCAGAAGACACTTGAACCTTATCCCATGTTACACTTTGCTATTCATAAACAGTAAGAGGAATGAAGGTCATTAAAAGGCTGATACGTCTTGTGCTGTCATTAATAAGGTCTTAGAGTGATATCCAACATTAGTCATACTCAGAATAGACCTTTCTGTTCTCTTATAGAAGAGGATGTTAAGAAATGTGCACAGCTTCATTTAAACAGGGATGGAAAGTTGGTGTTCCCTGAAAAAACCCAGTTTTAAATCAAATGCACACAAATTACACCCACAACTTCCAGAGCTCAGTCAATAGTATAATTCCTAGAATGGGGCAGAGGCAGACTGCAAAGAGGCAGCTGTACAAGAAAGGTGGAAACAAGTAACTAAGTTTCGCTACCCTGTTGGTCTGTGTAAACTACTAACCTGCCAATTTTATATAGTCAAGCAATCAACCTCCGTTCCCTGAAGTGTTTGCAAATGATTCATTATTGGCAGCTAATAGAGCATTTAAGGAAGAAACTATCAATAGTCTTAAAACAAAGGCATTTGCAATTCCATTTCAAATCTTACTTAAATACAGTGATTCATACCTTTCATATTACACCTCTTGTATTACACCTTAAATGGTGTTTTGTTCAAGTGGGCAAGAGCTGGCAAAAAACAACAACCCTTGACTATCTGTATACTTTCCTTAATTTTCCCGAGGAAAAACCCAACAACCTATGAGTGCACCTTTGCAAGATATAAAAACAAAAAGGCCTCTTCTTCCAGATGCAATAGGTACATAAAGAGATCCTCTCAATGTGCCTTGCAATGCCTGGATACTGTATATACAAAAACGAAAACACACATGCTGGCAATATTCTCTGTTCATATTGTGAACAGAAGACTATTTTCTAAGGTAATGGACCTTGCCTTAAAATACATTTGCATTTCAAGCCAGGACTTATCCAACTTCAATGGCATCAATGGAATATACTGAGTATGTGCTCCCTATGGCGAATTTCCCATATTACTTTCAGTACATTCTCAACTGCATATTCAACACCAAGTCTACTAGCTATTACATCACCATAGTTGCTAGCCACAAAGGCTGTGTTCTACCTTTACTATAAGAGGAAGTGTGCCTCTGAATACAGTTGCTAAAAATCACACATGGGAAGAGTGCTGTTGTCCTGCTTGCAAGCTTCCAATAGACATTTGGTTGGCTACTGCGAGACCAGGATGCTGGGCTAGATGGGCCACTGGCCTCATCCAGCAGGGCTACTCTTATATCAATGTGTCAGAATCATACCACAACCTCAAATTTGTTCTGGTATCATGGCACACCTACCTGTAATTCTAAAGTTATTTTGTGTTAGTGCTGGGACAGCCGTTCAATGGTTTACTGCATCCTAAGCATTTATTTAGGGATGTGGGTGGCGCTGTGGGTTAAACCACAGAGCCTAGGTCTTGCTGATCAGAAGGTCGGCGGTTCGAATTCCCGCGACGGGGTGAGCTCTCATTGCTTGGTCCCTGCTCCTGCCAACCTAGCAGTTCGAAAGCACGTCAAAGTGCAAGTAGATAAATAGGTACCGCTCCAGCGGGAAGGTAAACGGCGTTTCAGTGCGCTGCTCTGGTTCACGAGAAGCAGCTTAGTCATGCTGGCCACATGATCCGGAAGCTGTACGCCGGCTCCCTCAGCCAGTAAAGCGAGATGAGTGCCGCAACCCCAGAGATGGTCACGACTGTACCTAATGGTCAGGGGTCCCTTTACCTTTAAGCATTTATTTGCAAGCAGGATGAGCCTCAGAACCCATTAAATAGTTCAGAAACAGCATCTGGTGAGAATTCTCTCTTCCACCCTGTGAAATTTCCCCAGTACGTAGAAAGTTAGCCCATAAAGGAGAGGGAAAAGGCCAGAATCATTACCTCTAATAAATAAGCTAGCTTTCCATGTCAGTATCTCTGGGGTGAAAGATTTGGCATTTGGCGAATCTCTCTGAGATTCTGAAATATTATAGTACTGAGAAGACTGTACCTATTTACCCACCACCACCCCACTTTTAAATAGCTGATTGATCAGTCATAAGGTTATAAAAGTGGTGAGCTAAACAAAGCCCAGAGGCATATGATATTGGGGACACATCTGGTTGGGAGTTTAACTCGTATCTTGCTAGTGGATGAGTTTATGCAATTTCTCTCAACTGTTTGACAGACATAAACATTAAGTAGGCTCTGGGCTGTTCACATTTTATTTTATTTTTTAAAAAGTCACTGGCAGAGGTACTGCCTGACAGACAGGAGCTTCATACAAAATAAATTGATGACAGAATGCACCCTGTCTGCTACACAAAGCCATATCAACTGCAGCGCACAGTGACATTGTCACAGGCTGTTACTATGAGGTAGTAGTGGGGTGTCTGAGTTGGAAGCTGTGTCAAAGAAACACAAAGGGGAAATCAGTCACTCATTTGTGTATGTGGTTGGCCTGTTATGCCCCCTGACACTTGTCCTATTTTATCCGAGAAGCTCTTCTCGGCAAAATTATTGTACTTGGAGCACGAGATAGGTCACATTGCTGCAGGAACTGAATTGCATTTTCTCCCCCTGCCCAAAAATGCACTCAGCACTTGGGAAGAACAAGCAACTGGCTTTGATTTCCCACAGCCATCTTTATCCTCTTCTATTGTGTACCAGCTTTTTTCTTTCCTTTTCATTAAATTGGACATTGTGTGTGGTGATGAGCAGCGTATTATATACCGACACCACAAAGCACTTCCGAAGAGAAGCTCCCATCACAAAAGCTGATTCCACAAAAAGGTACCTTTACAGGACATATTTCTCATGTGGATCGTAAATTATCAAGCACTGGGCATAGCTTGCCATGCTTCCTCCCTTTAGCCTCCCTCCATCTACCTGCCGCACCTTGTCAAATCCAATTCTGATGCTGACTGAAGGGCTGCATTACAACAGGGTGATCTGAACAAATCACCATCAGCACCAGTCCAAGAGTTCATCTGGTTACCCATGGATGAAATACTACCCTAAGATTCCAAGCTAAAAATAGCACACACTGCTTTGGGCAACCATTTTCATAATCAGAACCCCCTCGCTCGCTGCCTCTTGCAATTCCTGCAATGCTTGCTGCCTACATTTACTGCTCCTCTTTGAAACGTCTATTAACATTGCTCTGTCCCCATTGCACTGTTATTTGAAGATTTAATATGACGTGTGCATAGAGCTGAGCCAAGGCCTGGGTGGTGGATGCTTGGAATGATCTGATAATCAAAGATGTGATGGCAAAAAGCTGCAGGGAATCTGGGCCTGACAGAATGCTTACAGATCCAAGAGGCAGAACAGGAAGTACAAGCTACAAGAATGGCAGAACAAATATAGTGCAATAGCCGCTGTAAGTGTAAGTTCCAGATCCCTGTTCCTTTCATGCTGTTCCTTTCATGAGGACAGAGAACAAGCAACTGACTCTGGCTCCTCTGTTATCCCCACCCAAACTCAGAATGCAAAGGGAGTTCAGATGCTCAGGCTATTCCTGAAGACTCCTTTGGGTGCATGGCTCAGATATACCATGTGCTTTGGGTTGCAATCCTGTGCACTCTTACCTGAGAGTAAACAGAGTGGAATTTACTTCTGCATAAACATAGGGTTGCACTGGATATCTCTTTCTTATTTATGCAACACAGGAAAATGCAGAGGTGAGCTCTTTGCAACAATTCATCCTTCACGTAACAGCTGGTGCCATTGGCACAGTCCAACGTAAGCTAGATATTGAAAAGTACTTAGAAACAAAAGCCCTTTGAAGTATCATTACAAAGACAAATTTCACATTTGTAGATTATTTAGTTTCACAGGAATTGGCCCCTAGCCCCATAACTTTTTGCTTAAGAACAAGTTGCTTACACACTGCTGCATTTGAGAATGGCTGCTGAACAAGCATTAATGCTGTCAGATTTGGGGCAGCACCATAGCAGATCTTTGTTTCTGTCCCCCAGAAACCATCCAACAAGCAATTAGAACTGTCAAACTGACATCAGCTGTCAGACAGGGGACTTGCAGACCCAACAGAGCTAAGTGTACTTCACAGGTTAAAGGTAATGGATCCTGTGACACCCAGGTGCTGAGTGTAGGGACTAGGTCTGGGTTTCGTTTTGTGTGCAGGGACCGCACCCAACAAAGTCATCTATGCGTAGATCATTCTTGTTGCATCAGGATAAGTATGTTCTTAAGGTAGCATCTGCAACCCTCTTCACAGTCAGAAGGGTTTCTACTGCTGCATTTATGGAAAAGCTTTTTACGATTCTTGTATCACCTCTCAGACTTTTCACTGCAAGCACTTGGAGCTTTCACATAATGTGGTTCATGCTTGATGTCAGGTTTGATGTAATAAGTAGCTGAAAACATTTGTTCACCTGAGTACTGAGAGGGTCGCCCAAACACTCTTACGGAAAAAAGGCCAATGGAATAAGAAAGTATGTTCCAGTCTGGAAAAACATTTTGTTTTGTTTTCTCTTCAGAAAACAGAATCAGTACAATTCTCAAGCAAGCATATTAGACCTATTCTGTTCCAATGGGAGAATAAAGACCAAAACTATTTTCTAGCTGTCCATTTGGAAAATCAGCTCTATTCTGAAGGCTGACACTTCAGACATCGTATGTACACAGTATCCCTGATGTAACATTTCTCAGGTTTGGATTATTTCCAGTTGCTCTCAAGAGACTTTGAATATCTTCACAAGTATTTCTAATAACAATTTGGAATATAATCATTAGAAAACAGTAGTTATCTTTTTGGAAAAAAAAATATATATATATATATCAAAAACATATTTTTAGGATGATTTGCTTTTTTCAAAAAAGAATGCCATGAATTTCCACTCTTCAACGCTGAAAGCATTCTTTCTATTTAACATTGTACCAGGTTGTGCCATTGAGTCTCTAGAGCTGAGCTACACAATCAGCAGAATCATATGCAGCAGGACTTTTTTTGACTATACCATTTCATAGCAGGAAATGCATGGGCCTGTTATCAGTAGTGTCAAGGCTTGACATCATG
This sequence comes from Podarcis liolepis, assembly GCF_965112155.1. Lineage (NCBI taxonomy): Eukaryota > Metazoa > Chordata > Lepidosauria > Squamata > Lacertidae > Podarcis > Podarcis liolepis. The sequence continues at coordinate 36,522,070 of NC_139557.1, forward strand.
AGTTAAATTTCTCTTCAGGACAGAATTGAACAGTGGTCCCTGCAACTGACAAGCAGTATACAGCCTCCAGATTGACCAGGCCTGGGGATTTGGCCTTCTGCTACACAGCAGTAGTCCGTCCCCCCGAATGCTGTATGTCAGACTCCAACTGATTTATTCCAGGGACCTTTTGCTGGAGAAAGCAACTTCCAAGTCCAGATTTAGGCTTCAATAGGCCTGACCCAGGGACGCGGGTGGCGCTGTGGGTTAAACCACAGAGCCTAGGACTTGCGGATCAGAAGGTCGGCGGTTCGAATCCTCACGACGGGGTGAGCTCCCGTTGCTCGGTCCCTGCTCCTGCCAACCTCGCAGTTCGAAAGTACGTCAAAGTGCAAGTAGATAAATAGGTACCGCTCCGGCGGGAAGGTAAACGGCATTTGTGTGCACTGTTCTGGTTTGCCAGAAGCGGCTTAGTCATGCTGGCCACATGACCCGGAAGCTGTATGCTGGCTCCCTCGGCCAATAAAGCGAGATGAGTGCCGCAACCCCAGAGTCAGCCACGACTGGACCTAATGGTCAGGGGTCCCTTTATCCTTTACCTAGGCCTGACCCAGCCCTGACAGGATGGTTTAACGTTCCCCACAATTATTTTAAAAGTCTTGCTTGGTCAAACACCACAGATATATAAAAGCATCACATGAAAACGAGCCTGTTGTATAGCTACTGAATACCCTAAAGCAGATGTGGGGAACGTTTGTCCTTCCAGATGTTGCTGAACCACAAGTTTCATCACCCCAGCTATTGGCCATGTTTGTAAGGGCTGATGGGACTTGTAGCTCAACTATATCTAGAGCACCAAAGTTTCCTCACCCCTTCCTTGTATGCAGTCCCCATCATGCCCTTTTCTCCTACCCACTCAGTGTTCCACATCATCAATATAAAAATGTAGACCATATATTTATGGCAGTGGACAGACAGAAAACTGATTGCTCAGTAGTATTTATTCTATGCTGTAAAAGTGAATCAGATCAGTGGTGTTATTTTGTTACAGGCTATATAAGAATGCTCAAAGGTTATTTAACACACCTGACCTGACTTATTATGTGTTATTTGCTACACAGGCATGCAAATGAGTCAAGCTCAGAAACAAAGATAGTGATTGTATTGTCATATAGCCAGAGGACACATATAACATTTCTGCAGATGACTTCATTATCATCAAATTAGTTCCAACAGCAGAAAAAACGGTAGGATATTAAGCAGTCTGAAAGGGCCTATTTTTCTCGGAAAATGCTATAAAGCAACACTTTCTCTCTCTGTACGTGTGTTTGAGATAGAGAGAGACACACACACAGCTTGGTATGTATTTGCCACGTTTAGAGCAAAGGCTACAGAGACCAGCATGCTTTAAATGGCAAATTGCTCAAAGTGTTGGTCACTGATTTTGCAAACAAGCATTTTTTAAAACAAGAACAACACATAACATAACATAACATGCTTGCTTAGTGAATGAAAGCAAATAACTCCCTCAACCAACTAAACTAACCTCCTAAGAAATGATTGGGCAGTATAAATCTCAGACCCTCCAAATGTCCCTATTTTCCAGGAATGTCCCTGATTTAGAGAAGCTGTCTCTGCTTCTGATTTGATCCTGGACTGTCCCACTTTTCCTTAGGAAAATTTTGGCTTCAAGTATTCATTCCCATTTAAGGCAGTATGTGCTGGTGCAATTTAATCAGTCAAAACACTCTGTGATTACCAAGGAACTGGTAATCTTCACCTCACATGCTGACATTCTAATTCTAGCAGATCTTCAAGCAGAACTTGAGGAAGGAGATCTTCATTTTAAAAAAAAATCAATGAATGAATGAATGAAGAAGCTGCAGCAAACTGCTTGCCTTCAAGCAGCTTTTTAATACTATTCTGTAGCAACTTGCGACTCAGCTGCTTCCCTATATTCTTCATTTTCTCTTTTCTTCATGACCCTACATTTTATATCTGGTGCTATAAATCATCAAAGTTCCACTATGGTAAAGCAGAAACGCTGGTAGGCACTTGGGCTTATGCAAGAACCTGAACAGCAACGTGTATGTTTCTCTGTTATGAGTGCATTCAATTAATTTTAAGAGACGTTTTCCCCATTGTGATTTCCTCACTTTCAAATGGGATCTGCTAACAGTGACTCCCCGATATCTGCCTACATTGAGAACATCCCTGACATGATAAGCTAGGAGGTAGGACAGGACTGTAGCTGTACTATTTCTTTGTGAGTGTGCAATATTTGAAAATTTGGGATAAGCCACAGTTTGATCTTGGTTTGTAAACTCAGTGTGGAAGGCGTGCTCAAATTATAGCTTGCCCATTCAATTTTCCAGCTGAAATGTAATAGAAAATAAGCATGGGGGAAGCTGAGTTGCTTTTGAAGTTGACCCCCTTGCCTAGTGTATTGTTGTGGGGGAAATGGCAGGCACCTGACACTACTTTTTTAAAAGGAGGGTCTAGGACAGGCATAGGCAAACTCCGGCCCTCCAGATGTTTGGCACTACAATTCCCATCATCCCTCACTAACAGGACCAGTGGTCAGGGATGATGGGAATTGTAGTCACAAACATCTGGAGGGCCGGAGTTTGCCTATGCCTGGTCTAGGAGATGCATCGGTAGGGAGTCCGGGGAGCTGTCCAAGGATGTTAGGTGCTGATGCTGCCCCTGGAAATCACAATAGATTTGAGTATCCCAAACTTAGAATATTAACTTGATGTACTGATATCTGTGATTATCTGTGAATGTAGCCGCTATCTTTGCAAGCTCGTAAAGAGATAGTCTATCTACAATAGCGTCTCATCTAGCTTATAATGCCAGCACTGTTCTAAATCTAAGTATTCATAATTCCATTAGAAACACACTACTTGGGAAGTTAATGTCTCATAATCATAATATGTTAATCTATCTTCAGTGGGCTTCTTCGAATTACCAAACCAAGGGCAGACCTAAACTTCTCACAGTGACTTCCCATCATTATAGCTCAGCACCATCATTTTATGTTTACCGCAAGGGTAGATAATGTACTGTTAGTTACTGTCTTTCTGCAACAACATTTGTATCTTCGCACATGCCTACACACCTGAAAATGCTTGAAGTTGTATGAAAGCTTCAACCTCCGGACTGAACTATTGCAATGTGGTGGAGCAACTTTTGAAGATGACATGGAAATTTTGATTGGTCCAAAATGAAGCAGCCAGCTTACTGGCTGGGGTTTCATTTTGAACTCTTATAACCCCCGTTTTAAAATAGTTACACCGATTGTCAACTCCTTCTGGACCCAATTCAAGGTGCTCATTAGTTTTGCTAGTTGCAAATATCTAAAAGACTATCTCCATTCCTACCAACATTTTCAAGGCTTTTACTACCAGGAACCAGGCACTCGCCTGGCGTTCTACCCTCCTCAGAAGTGTATGGACAAGTGTATGGCTCAGCATCTCAGTTCCAGGGAAAACCAGACATTTTACGGCCCCCTTTTTTTAAAAAAAAGTATCCAGAATATCTGTCATTGTAGATGTAATTAAGAAATAAGCTAGAGTTATATTGACATTGCCAGCAGACTATTAAAAGTCTCATAGTTCCAAAGTTCCCTTAAAGCGATCATTTAATGCCTCTGCTTTCTCAGCTGGGTTTCTAATAACTAATTGCTCATTGTTATATAGCAAATTCCTTTGTGAAATATCTCTCATAGTACATTTGAAAGCTCACATCAATGTATAATTAATATTCTGCATGAGGCCAAGCTACACAAACCCCATATATAGTCAACCACGTGGCCAAAGTTTCAAGAGCAACATAAGAAACTATAAATTTTCACTCCAGAATTTTAGAAAAAAAGCATTACAAAACATACTGCAATCTGGCTACAAGCGTGGAGTGATCATAACTGGTGAATGTTCTCAGCATCCTACAAAACATATGGAAATTAGGACTGGAATAATTCTTACTAGGAAAAGCTGTATTTTCCTTTGGACTAGCAAGTTCTAATTTAGTAAGCAATAATAAAAAACAACATTTAGAATGCAAATATAAAATATTCTATCTATAAAGTGGATGGGGAGGATAGAAAAATAGCAATGGATTAAGTATCAATCTGTATGCATATTGAACAAGAGTAAAGAAAAGACGGAATGGGGCATACCACCCTTCTCTAAGAACAAATGGGATGACTAAAGAGCAGTTCCAAAGACCCACCCCTCCAGATCCTAAAACAGGGGTGGGAAACCCATGGCCCTCCAAATGTTGTTGAACTCCGGTTCCCATCAACTCTACACAGCATGGGCTGTGGTCATGGGTGATGGGAGTTGGAGTCCAGCAACATTGGTAGGACCAGAGATTCCCTACCCTCCTCCTGGTGGTACATCGTGTTGGGGATGTCCAAAATGACATAAAGAGCTAACAGATCAGTATACTAATTTATTCTTCTGTGAAAAACGGTATCAGGCAAGCAAAATATTTGAAAACAGCCCAGTGAGCACCTAAAACAGGGTAATATTAGCTTATTAGGGAACTGTGGTTGGGAACAAATCCTATAATCTCCAACATAAATTTCAGCACTGAGGATTAGTGCTGGGTGAATTTACCTGGAATTAATTCAGAAGTAGTTTATCTAAAACAAATTAAATATAGTGTCAAATTGGATCAGGCCTAAATTAGCTCATTTCAAACTCAGCTCTATTCTGAGCCACAGGTCTCACCATGTTCTCAATAATGCCAATTGGCAAGAATGTAACTAGATGCCGGTGGTTTGAATGTATCCTTGTATGAGTGGCGCACCAAAGGCGCCATCTTCTTATGAGCCTTGAGGGGGGCCATGAGCAACAGCGTCGTAACGTCATGCACACAACATCATGTGACACCAGGAGGCAGAGCTGAATACCCCCTGAATATTGAGGGGACTCAGCCACCTCAAAAAATACTTTTTTTGGGGGGGGAACTGCCTCGACCCCAGGAGTTGGTGCACCTGAGCTGTACTTAGGGTGGTGTTCAACTAAGTTTTACTCAGAGCAGAACCATTTAAATGAATGGACCTAACAGTCATTTTCATTTAAACCACTCCTTTCAGAAGGCAACTATCCAGGCAAGAACCAAGAATACAAAATCAGGAGTTGTCAGTGTGTTGCATGTTGGATGTACCTGCAGAGGTCTTCTCTGGTACCCACAGGAACCTCAACTCTCACCTTCCCCTCGACTGAAATTAAGTTGGAAAAAAGCATTCTATTGCAGCCAACAGAAGAGATTGCAGCATGCGCTTGGTTGCAGGGAACTAGTGGTGCTCAGAAGCATTTCCCTCGTCTGCAAATATGCCCATGCCCTCCCTTCAATGGCAATATCTGTGTTTTACAAAATGAAAATTATACTCAGTTATGGCTGAGTGAAACCAAAGGATGGAATTATAATTGCAGTGAAGAGGTAAATGCTGGGCTATTTATGCTTCACCTGTGGTTCCATCCACCCACCCCTTTCCTGTTTCTCCAAGAGAACCACAGAGCTGAGTTTGTTCTTTGCACATAAGCAAAGCAAAGGCTGGCACCTGAGACAGTCCAAAAAAAAAATCAGATTATGTGTTGAAAAGAGAGAATAGAGCTAGAAGAGTCAACCCCCCACCCTGGTGTAATATTTTTAAAGTCTCTTATCAATAAAATCAGGCTGCATGGAGCTTTTCAAATGGATTGGGGGTGGGAGGGAGTTGTTAAAATGGTAGAAATTGAAAATTGGGAAAAGATAGAGATTGGCTTTAGGCACCAGAGAAAGCGATTTGGTTTTAGCTTCAACTTGCCCTGTATTAACTATTACAGCATTTTATTTAAATACATGAATAAATTGAAGTTGCTGCATTATTTGATTTCTAATCATAATATCCATATAGAGCTTTCTGTACATGGTGTGGTGTGTAGCATAGTGACTAAGAATGTGTGGGCCAGTTCGTATCTCATGCCAGCCAGAAACTCCCTGTGCTATTTTAAGGAAGGCCACAACTCCCTTGTTCTCAGATGTCCTTCTTGGAATATGAGAATAGCAACACAGGCCTGCTGTAGAAGTTGCAACCATTCCTGACACAATGCACATGAAGGGCTTAGGAAACACTAAAGCATTACTGCCACATTATTAATGATGTGACCTCTGCAGTTATGTATATTGCTTCTCAGGAAGTGAGACAACACTTTTCAAAGCTGGGTATAGTTCAATCCAGAGAATACGTGAATGGTATTTTCAAGGTGATGGCCTTCAGCGTGCTACTTTTATGGTTTGCCTTTGCCAATTTATAGTTCCTAAGACAGATTCTTTTTTCCCCCAGCTTTACAGCATCTGAAGCACTCAACTGGGAGGAAAAACCACAGTCCAACAATAATTATTTATTTAAACATTTATAAACTGCACTCTCGTACAAAACATCACAAGGTGGTAAGCAACCCTAAAAACCCACACAAAGTAATAACATTGTTGAGATGTCAAACGCATCAGAAAAATCTAGCTGGCAAAGAATCTCAGGTTCCAGAAGCCTGTCTGAATAACACAGCATTTAAATGAAGTCTCAAAGGGAGCAGAGATTGTGTCTGCCAAACCTCTATTGGCAAGGAATTTCACAGGGCAGGGCCTGCCAGCTCAGCTCCTGGTAAAGGCCAGCTAAACTTCAGAGGCATTCGGGACCATCAAAAGTTCATCCCCAGAAGACCTCACTGAATGAGGTGGAGCATAAGGCCATCTTCATACCATGAGATGGATATCTAACTTGAAAGTGTGGAAAGACACAGAGACTCTGATTGAAAGCTGTGCTTGTGGGTCTGCCCATGTTTACTTAAGTTTGTGTACATGGTGCTGCCCCACTCTATTGCTCCTTTAAGCAGTATAAAGTCTGCTAAGAATAATCCCTGAAGCCAACATGGTTCCTTCTATAAGTGGAGACTTCCACACCCCCAGTGTGTAGCAATCATGGCTGCAGTTTCTGATTGCTGTAAATATTATTGTTAGGCACAAGTCATTATTGTGTGGAGTTAGCTGGCTGACAAAACATCTATTCTAAGTCTGAGGTAACACCCCCTCCCGCCATTTTCAGTACTCTCCATTGCAAGTTCTCTGCTACATAGCACACTAAAGAAGTTTTACTGATAGGGATTTAAACAAGCACCAAGAATTTCGGACGTAGGCCATGAAAGTGGAGTCAAGAATCTTAAACTGTTTAGATTGTGGATAAAAGCAAATAAAAGCAAACACCACATTTTTTTGTTGAGTCACATAATATCAAATAAGCTTTGCTAGAATATTTAAGTGTTCCCTGTGTACTACTTGTAAAACTGCTAGAACAGCAGCAGGAGTAAAAATAGCCAGAATGTGAACACCCAGATATATAATTTATAGCTATGCCCTAATTTGTTCTGAACACAGAATAAGCCATCCTACAAAGAGCTGAGATTGTTCAGTAACTGGTAAGAAGCAATTCTATCATCTGGCCTTATTGCTTTCCCAAAGCCTAAAAAACAACAACGAATGGCTTTCATTTTTAAAGGTTGTGTATAAATTAATAAATGAATATATTTGCACAAACACAACACACATTACCCCACATCCCAAACAAACCATGAGCCCAAGCTTAGACAAAAAAAATAAACCAGACTCTGGCTTGTTTCAGTCATGGCATGGCAGCAGTAGGAGCAGGGAAGAAGTGCTATGGGAATTTCTGAGCAGCATGTACGAGCATATAGTAAAACCCATTACTGTACTGATATTTTATCATGCTAACAGCAAAGACTTTCAAACATCCAGGTCTTCTCTAGGCGCTAGAAGGCACACAGTGATAAGGCCATGTAGATCTCTCCAGGGAGCACATTTCAGAGTGCCAGCAGCACAGCTGAAAAGGGTTAGCATTAGATTTGCTTTGAAAAGAGTAGACAATTTCTCTTTCTCTTTTTGCTTCAATAGGATCAAGTCACTTGGGCATTATGTTTTCTATCTGTAAAGAGTTTTGTTTTTAACTTCACCTTGTCGCTTGTGAAGTCAAACCCATTCTGTGTTTGAGCATTTTGATAACTAGGTCCAAATGTTTCTGTTGAAAATTAATACAGCTTATGCTATAATGAAGGCTTCCTCAAACTCAGCCCTCCAGATGTTTTGAGACTACAATTCCCATCATTCCTGACCACTGGTCCTGCTAGCTAGGGATCATGGGAGTTGTAGGCCAAAAACATCTGGAGGGCCAAGTTTGAGGAAGCCTGCTATAATGTGTAGTGTGGCTTGGTTGCACACTTGCTATTTGGTTTCTCCCTTTCCAAGTGTTTCAACTATTAAGGTTACTATCAGCTTGATGTGAAAGACACTCCTGCAGGGATCCAGAAAGGTTGCTTCATCTAGAACATTTCTGCATATAAAAGCAGTTGTATTGTCAGTGTCTTCCATCCAAAGAATTGTTTTAGTTTGCAGTCTGTGTTAGTTGTGTGTGTAGAATTAAAATAATCTCTGGAGCTTCCTGGAAGTCTCTTGCATTTGGTGGTGTGTCAGACTTATCATAAATACCTTCACCTGCATAATGCAACAGTGAAACCATATTCCTGGTATCAACAGCAACACCAACTAAGATTTACAGTTTCTATATCTATAGCATCAACTGCACACACTTCAAATTAAGGGAACATTGGCAGGCGCTGAGCGGCCATTTTAGAACTGGAAAAGAGACACTGGCAGTGATGTCAGAGAATCAGACAGAAAGAGAAACAGGAGCAGAAATTGCTATCGTAAACATATTTGTCCCATGTCCAGAACGGAACTCAATCCAGAAAATATTATTGGTATATGCTGCTGCTCTTGCTTTCAGACCACAAACAATATGTAATTATGCCCCCCTTCATTTGCATTTTGTTTCCATTGCAATGAATGAATGGAGTGGAATAACATACTGACAACACCATTTATGTAAGTTACATAATTTCACCACAGTGGACAGCCAGATGAATAATATAGCTTTTTGGAAGAGGATGAATTGCAGTTGAACGGAAACAGTGCTGTATGCAATCAATACAGGGTGGAACAGAAAATGACTCCTACTTACATACATACTGACAGTTTATATATCTGATTTGTACTGTTCTACAGCAGTCTTGATCATCACTATCTTTTTTGCTTCCCTTTCATTTCTGTTGCTTTGTTAGTATTACATTTCACCTACTGTAGCTTGGAAAGAATAGCTCAGAGGCTTACAATTGCTTCAAATAATAAAAATAAAAAATTCCTTCCAGTAGCACCTTAAAGACCAACTAAGTTAGTTTTTGGTATGAGCTTTCGTGTGCATGCACACTTCTTCAGATACAGATGTGTATCTGAAGAAGTGTGCATGCACACGAAAGCTCATACCAAGAACTAACTTAGTTGGTCTTTAAGGTGCTACTGGAAGGAATTTTTTTATTTTGACTATGGCAGACCAACACGCCTACCTATCTGTAACTTCAAATAATAAGATATCTTTACTAGATGCATTGTATAGGGCTCTATAGTAGGACACAACTCCCTTTTTCTATTCCCCACTTCCAATCTCTGCAAGTTTTTTTATTAAAAAAAGCAGGGATAGGGAACCTATGTCCTTCCAGATGTGGATGGACTTCAGGTTGCATCATCCCTGGCCTTTGACCATACTGACTGGAGCTGAAGGGAGATGGGAACCCAGTAACATCTGGAGGACCACATATACTCTATCCTTGTCTTAGAGTGACAGAAATATGTGAGAATCTAAATTGGTATAGGGCATTATATATATATAATGCCTGATAATTGGATCAGGCCTAACACCATTTTTCAATACTTCAGAAAGTACCCCAAAGAAAATGCAAATAATGATGGCAACATGCAAGGTGCTAGGAAAAGATTCAAACAAACAAAAAACAAAAATAGTTATATACCTTACAACACCAGACAGCTTTTTTAGCTAACACTTAATTATGTCTATCAGAAGGAAGTCTCAATGATTTCAGTAGGAATTATTCCCAAGGAAGTGTGCATAGAACTCAGTCCATGCTAGTAATGAGTCTATTATGGCTGCAATCCTGAAGTTACTTACAAGATAATAAACCCTAATTACCTTCAACCATTTTAGAATATTCAAGCTCATACATATTTGTATGAACATTTTAGAATGTTTAAACTCATACATATTTGCACAGTTTAAACCTGAACAATCTACATATACTTAAAAATACTGCTCAATTGCTCTCAAATGCCTAGAACAAATACTTACCGCTTCATTCAGGGTTTGGAGCAAGCCACTGAACTTTAGCCAGGTAAAAACGTACATAGATAATGTAGCATATTAAAACAAAAGCTTCATCTGAGTTGCACTGCACAATATTTAGATACCGCTTCACTGCGCTATTTATTATAGGAAAAATGTATAACATCATTACAACTTTGAGCCAGTTTAAAAATGTTAATCTCACAATTAATAACCACAGACGTATGCTTTCCCTTGCAGCAACAAGCACCGATAATCTAAATCTGTCATGCTGAACTTTAGAGTAGCAGACAACCATCTGCATACATACATCATATAAAAAGTAAGTCTGCATGCCCTTATGCTGCCTTCACTGGAGAAATACAAAGTAAGGGGGCATAAATGTAGGAAAGTTGCAGAGTGGAAAAGCCAATTCCATATTCAACTCAACAAAGCTGTCTGCGACTGGGGGCTCAAAACTGCTCACCTGTACAGCGCTTCACTTGGCAGATGCTTTGGTTAAAACCAAGTTGTCTTGTATGACTGTGCCGTATTAGCAAGGTATGAATCTGTGGCCTGGAAGGGTCTAGCCCAGACATATTAAAACTGAATGACTAGAGGGGTCAAGGGCATGAAGATAGCCACATAGAATGCTGCAAAAGTAGCCAGTTTTAGGCTTAGTCACCATATTTACATTAGCCAGAATTGGGTGCAGACTATGTATCTTAGTTAAAAACTCACCCTAAGAGAGAAAATATGTATTTGGTTGTATTTCAGGAGAAAATATGCTTCTAAACCATCCTCGCTGCTCTACAGATGTAATTGCTACCTTAACCTTTGGGCTGGGCTATAACATCTTAGTCTATGGGGCAGGGGGTGTTCATATGTTTGAATGCTCATGTATTTATAAAATAAAAAAAATCCTATACATAGAAAACCAGCATATCAGACAGAAAGCTAGGCTAAATGAAATCTGTATGTACAAACACATACACACACACACAAAAAATAATAATAATAAATAAATCTGGAATGAAATTCAAATAAAACACAAGTAAATATGCATTCTGAAATGGTACAACCCTAGCTAAAGATACACCATGTCACTGCATAGATTATGAATATCCCTCACGTATTACCTGGTTGGAGATTTCTGTTCAAGGTGGGGCAGCTGCTGCCTACAACAGCAATAAATTTACTTATAGACCTTGACATATATATTCCAAGGGTGAAATTGTTTCAAAAAGGCTTCTTGCCGCCAGTCTCACTAATTCACTAAGCAGGGCCAAATGTGGACTTTTCTGCAGTAAAAGAAAGTGACCACAGGTGCCTGCAGTTTCCACTAACGGAGCCACAGGCTTTGCTCAGAGCCAACTGAAAGCTTAAGATGGCCTTTTAAATACAATGGTTACCACATGCATGAGGGTGAAGGTTTGGAAGCACTTCCTCTCTCTGATATGCAAATGCAAAGGTATTATATAGATGGCTTGATGTTTTGGGGCCTTTCTTTATCATTTGCAATAAATATACACACCTTCTGCTCAGTCCTACCCATACCATCTGCTATTCCCCATGGCTTAAAGGAAAAAAAAGCAACAGATCAGGGTGTGGGGGGGATGTTTTGCACATGCAAATATATATCTGTATTACAGTTTAGACCAAAGATCTTTTTTTCTTTAGGGATTGGACAATCTGTTGCAGCATGAAAGACAATAAACAAAAAGCCAAGGGTAGTACTTAATTCCAAATCATTTAACACTGATGAGGAGGGGATTGTTAAGAGAATTGCTTTATTCAGCTTCTGCTATAAAGGCACAAAGTCAGTTTTTTTAAAAAAAATGTCCCAAGCATTTATTTATTTATTTTTAGTGGTGGCACCGGATGAAAGGTAGGAACCAGAGATACCGTGTTGTGCTTTAAAGGAGAGGGGGAAATGGAACAAAATCAACTGCATCTTTCCCACATTCTCAAAAGCAGCAAAGCTTTACTTTCAAAATGAAGGTTGATCAAAAGAGGTGCCCTTGTGTTGTTTAGCCATTATGAAACTTTGGGACATCACTTTTGAAGAGCCTTAACCAGTGCTTTCTTTCAGACGGGACTCACCAGAAGTCAGTTCTGGCACCAATCAGGTGGACACCATTGCCATTATAAGAGAACAAAGGAGATGTCCGTAGTGAGTTCTGGCACTTCTTTTTTCTAGAAAAAAAATAGCACTGATTTTAAAGCTTTAAAAAATTGACATGGCAACTGTGAGGAACCTACACTTTGTTTTCTTTCCAGCACGCGCTCAACTACATAAAAGATAATATTGGAAGCAGTGCTATTTTTCTAGAAATGAGGTGCCAGAACTCACTATGAACGCATCCCTCATTCTTTTAGAATGGCAATGGTGCCCACCTGAGAGGTGCTGGAACTGACTTCTGGCTGAAAAAAAAAGCCCTGATTGGAAGTTGGTTGGTGGTTGACAGATTTCAGTGACCAGCTGTTCCACACAAGAACTTGCAAGAATGGTCTCCCCCCCCCCCCCGACAAAGATTTTGACTTCTGCTTTGAATATGTGAGGCAGAAATGCAACAGTTGCATCCATTCCTATCACTGCATGTGGAGCAGGGAGGAATTGTCCAGTTCCCCTCAAGAATGCTGCTTGGTCCCCACCTTGTTGTTATCATGGCAGAAGGACAGGGTATTTTGGAGAGTGGGAACTGGGTGTTGGGAATCTGCCAGGGAGATAGTGTCCATCATGAGCCCCCAAGCCGGAGTTCTGGACGATCATCAATCTTCCGTAAACAGGCAGATCCAGCAGTTAGCGACACGAAGCCTTTGGAAATTCCTAGCCACATTCCAGGCTTGTGTACACTGTTTATCAGCAGAAACACAGCCAAAAGCTTGCACCGCAGAAGAGCATAATTTTACAGACTTTATTAGCGTTTAACAGAACAAAAGAAAACGTGACCGTTCTGTGTCAGCATCTCTGGCCAACTGAAATCGAAAGGAAACAACAAGCAGAACATAAACATCCTGTGAATCAGGACATGCGCAGACTCTGTGACTCCCAAAGCCTGCTCCCTTTAAGGTGGAACGGAAATATCCTAACACTGGGATACTGGTCCAGCACCCACAAATTGCTTCCTCACCAACCAGAGGACAAAGGAATTGCTTCCCATGACATTCCTCTTCTCAGCTCGTTCACATGAAAATGCAGGTGAGCTGGTTATGGGGCAGCTCCGGGGCAGCAGTTGTGGAACATTAATCAGATGCCCAGAGAAGCTTTGCGAAAGGTATGATGGGGGAAGGTTGAGAGAGAGGCCCCAGGAAATTTATGAGTAGAGGGGAACAGATGCTGGAAGTGAGAAAATGACAAGTGAGCAAAGGCAGGAAGAAAACTGGACTGGCTGCAATTAGTGACCCAGCAGTAAGGATCCTACTCTAGGCATTCTCTGGGGCTAAGAGGCCATATTGGGTTCTAAGGATCCTGGGGATCTAAAGAAGGAGATATCTGACAATGACCTTGAAGAAAGAATAGTTGCTGAGTGAGCAATGAAGTACACTTTTTCCTCTCTTTGCAATATGTTCCCAGTTGCACACTTTCTGCACAAAGTTTCCCTAACTTCAGTACATTCTTCACACAAATGTGTAAGATGAATTCCTGCAGATTGTCTCGGTACCAGGGGCAATTTAAACCACACAAATGCTGTGTAGTTTACAACGAGCATGGGAAAAGGGGTTTTAAAAAACCCCAATAGATACTGACATCTGAGGCATCATTAACTAAGACTCATAGTGTTGAGCCCAGTCATTTATTGGATTCACATACAGTATAATGACCCACTTTCAGTCAGTGTTGTGAGCTGGGTTTCCATTCCTTTCAGATATATTGACAATCTGGCAAGTGCGTTTTTGGCTCTGGCTTCCCTGTACTTATTTCATACAATAGAAAGTCTATTAGAAGGATATTAGAGCTTTAATTATAATATGGGCACTCTTTCATTTTGCTACACACTAGTAATTCCCAATAACGCTAATGGAAATTATCCAGCGTCAACAAAAGAATGTGCCTTAGATGCTAACAGCCAAAGAACCAAACATATCAGAGAGATGAAGGTTCTGGGAAGTACCGGTAACTGAATAAAAGACAGTTGAATGACAAGACAGAGAAGCAATAGATATTGACTTAAAAAAATATAGAAAAAACTTACACACACACACACAAAATCTCCCCAATATTTAATTTACTTTAACTTCAAAATTAAATTATTCCTGATAGTAACTAAAAGTGAACAGGGATCTTAGACGGGCAGCGTAATTAAATATAATTGAAAAAGAGAATGCAAACTGCTGAAGTCAAAAGCTGGATCAAGAGGAGAGTGGCATGTGTGCACCTTTGAATAGTTTTGGTATTTTTTAAAGGAATGTTCCTCTTGCTTTCCTGACCCTTAGGATTGTTCTGCATGAGCAGAGACCTGCGACAGAGCCAACCCTGTACCCAAAGCCCTGCCAGCTTGCTCCAGCTCTCTCTCTTTTCAAATCTCCCTGGCAATTATTGCTATGTACCATTTCCCCTCCCACGGACACCAGTAGGAGGAAAAATGCATCCCCCAGCTCCAGGGTGGCACAGGGTGTCAATTCACTGGTTAGTTAAGGGGTATGAGGGAGCTTTGGATACAATGGATGCTATTCTGGCAGTAACTCTGCTGGCAGTAGTGCCATGACCACAGAGCTTTTCCTGGGTATATCAGCCTGGGTATATCTCCCTGCCAGCAAAGCTCCCCTCTACCAGCAAAAGAACAATTTTAACCTACCACACCCACCTCAGGCAGTATTCAGCATGGATTAGTATTGCTTTATTATATTATTAAGTTGTCCCCCCTAATATTTGGGGATGCTAGCCGTCGTCCGTCTAAACATACATAATTGCATCCAATGTCACTTTTGATACCACAGCAATAAAGGGGATGACACATTTGCTTCCTCTGCTTGAGATAAACAAGGGCCAAGCAGATCAAACTTATTCTGCCACATAAATGAGAAGTGTGCTTATGGTGTTTATGATGGGGGCGGGGTTCTAAACTCACATGTATTCATAGTCATTCTGCATTTGCTCATTCATTTCCCCTCTGCTACTGGCCTGTCTAGAACAGGTGCAAGGAACGGAGGACTTTCAACACAATGTCCTTCCATTCTGACTCTGCAATGAAGGCTTCCTCTCCCCCAATGCCTTCCCATAGAAACCAGTGAGAAGCCAAATATTCTGGCTGGATCATTCTAATCCATATTATCTTGGAGTGATCTGTTATTCAGCAGGGGCCAGCAGAATGTTGCCTTTGATTTCCCCATTGCTGCAGTTGACTTTGTCAAGGTGCAGTGCAAGATGTGGGATTTCCAGAGCTGCAGCACGTTCCCAGAGCTACAACACCCACCACCAGCCACTAGTGTGTCTCAGTATAGAAGCATAGCTATGTTAGACTGGTCTGCTGCTGCTGCTGCAATAATAAATGAGAGAGATTTGTGGCACTTTATCAACTGTGCAATGGAAACAAGTAAAGCAGAATGTCTCTACTATCTCCAGCCCGCTCCCCGTCTCTCGATGCTTTCTGAAGGGGACTGAGAAGAGCTCTGTTCCCTGGCATTCCATCAATAGAGATCAAACAGACTGCTTATCCTGAGCTGGGAAAAGCTACCAAGATCAGGCAAAGCCCCTCAAACTACTCCCCTGGATCTTAGTAAGAGTTGCTTTACATTAAACATCCCCCCACCCCCACCTAGGTAGCGTACATGACTGCAGAGAGGTACAAGATAAACAGTGTGACATGTGAAAACTGCACAAGGATTTTATGTACCCAGTGCACAGTCATATGATGCAGGGGAGCATGGGCTTCCAAATTTGTGGAACAAGCACTTTCCTCATTTGAGGCTGTGGTCTAAACCACTGAGCCTCCTGGGCTTGCTGATCAGAAGGTTGGTGGTTCAAATCCCCACAAAGGGTGAGCTCCCATTGCTGTGTCGCAGCTTCTACCAACCTAGCGGTTCGAAAGCACACCAGTGCAAGTAGAGAAATAGGTACTGCTGCAGCAGGAAAGTAAACGGCATTTCCGTGCGCTTTGGCACTTGTCACAGTGTCCCGTTGCGCCAGAAGCAGTTTAGAAAAGCTGTCTGTGGACAAATGCCGGCTCCCTCAGCCTGAAAAGCAAGATGAGCGCTGCACCCCATAGTTGCCTTTGAATGGACTTAACTGTCCAGGGGTCCTTTACCTTTTAACACAAGCAGTTTTCACCTAAGTGCATGTACAGTACCTGTGCAAGAAATATCACCTGTATGTGAAGCACCTGCAGTAGCTAAGCGTCAGCAGAACTTGCTTACTCTGCACATGAGAACAATGAGTATATCCACTGATTAAAGAAAAAATGTACCCAAGCCCAAATCAATGAGATTTAGGAAAGCTCAGCATCCTCTAGCTTGTGTTCTGTCCATTGGCATAGTATCTTTTTTTAAAAAAATTGATATTTATTAGACTTTTTCAAACAATAGAAAATTACAAAATTATAGATAAAAAATAAAAAAGCATAACAATAATAAGAGACAAAAACAATACAAAAAATACAAAGACAAAATACATAAAAAGTAGAGAAGAAAATTAAAAAAAGAAAAATAATCAATATTTTCATATCTTATATTTCATTTACTTATTTCCTGACCTCCTCACACCCCCCTCACTAGCATAGTTTCAAGGTTGAAGCAGATCAGTAGCCACTTGCATGCCAGAAGGTTTTTTGGGGGGTTGTTTTTTTAACAGATGCACTGCATTTGTCCACACTTCAAAGCCTGCTTACAGCCCATTATTTTGGGCTTGTAGTAGCACATGCATGGGCTTTTTCACTAGTGGCACCAAGCACTGTGGAATGTCCTCCCAGCTGAAATATGAGAAGCCCCATCATTATTGCCATTTCATCACTTCGGGAAGGCACACTTGTTTAGGAAAGCATTCCCCTGAACTTAGACCTTGTGGTCTAATCATTTTGCTTTCTAGTTTGTTATGCTTTTTAACTGGCTTGCTTTACTGCACTTTTAAATTATGGATGTTTTTTAATGCTTTGATGGAATTGTTTATTGAGTATTTTAATCATGTATGGATTTTGTAATTGGTTTTGTATGTGTAAATACATAGACCCTATTTGGGCCTTTAAGGAGGATATAAATAAATAATCCTTTCCACCTTTAAAGGTAGACAAAAGTTTCTGTGACTGGAATATATTTATGTACATAATCCTGTTTACGATTTAATTTCAGTACAATGACAAAACACCAGTACTACAGGTTAGGCATCTATAGTCACAGTTATACAAGGATGAAACCAGCATGAACAATTCAACGGCAGAAGCTGGTGCATCCCTAATCCAAGTCAGGCGGTGATTCTACACAACCATATTGCCTCAAATGCCAGTGAACGTTCTCCACACATTCTAGGGAGGGATGGTAACAGAGCCAGGAAAATATCCCTCTCCCAGCTGAAAAGTGTGAAGCACAATTACCTTTTTCACAGAAGCGTCCAGTAAAATGCAGACGGCAGTCACATTGAAACGAGTTGACGCCATCAGGAAGATTGATGGGATGGCATGTCCCTCCATTACGACACAAATTCTCTTGGCAGGCTGACAACGAGACTGGGCGAGCAGGTGAGGGCAAAGCTGACTTGAGTGCTTCGGAAACAGTGCCAGAGACATCCATCGGTGTTTCTTCAGATAGAGGAAATCTGTGAGACAATATTAATTTTATTTGAAACATTTGTGACTCGTTCAACAAGTCCCCCACCAGCTTCAGAGGCAGTGGTCTGCTGGGTGTCAGCTGTCAGGAGGGTGACTATTGATGTCATACCGGGTTGAAGAGCTTAGCACAGGCACCTAGCTGGCCATGGTGAAAGGTAGGCTCAAGACATCTTCCTACCTGAGGTGAATTACAATATAGTGGACATATTCCACATATAAAAGCTGGTCAGATCTTAAAGGTAAAGGGACCCCTGACCATTAGGTCCAGTTGTGACCGACTCTGGGGTTGTGGCACTCATCTCGCTTTATTGGCTGAGGGAGCTTCTGGGTCATGTGGCCAGCATGACTAAGCCACTTTTGGTGAACCAGAGCAGCGCACGGAAACGCCGTTTACCTTACCACCAGAGCGGTACCTATTTATCTACTTGCACTTTGACGTGCTTTTGAACTGCTAGGTTGGCAGGAGCTGGGACCGAACAACGGGAGCTCACCCCATCGCGGGGATTCGAACCACCGACCTTCTGATCGGCAAGCCCTAGGCTCTGTGGTTTAACCCACAGCGCCACCCGCGTCCCTGGTCAGATCTTACCTCAGCACTAAAAATGGGACAGCACCTCCCATTGCACTTGAGGACAGCAGACTAGCTCAGAGGGCACAGGGCAGCCACACAAAACTGTGAAAAACAGGATTCTGAACTGAGTGTATCTTTGGTCTGATCCAGCTGGGCTCTTCTTATAAACACATTGCAGTAACTCAGTCTCCACCAGAAAGAAGATCTTCACTCTTCCTTTCAAGCAGGCTAGCATAAAGCATGCACACACACAAATACACACAACCCCCATCCTCTTAGGAAGATTACTACATATTGTATTGCTACGACAAACAGCACTATGGATTCAAAATTCTGAGCCGTGGGGCCTGGACTTCAGCCCCAAGTTCCAGTCCTAGCTGCACCACTGGATGTTGGACAGATTTTTTTTTAAGCTTTCTCTCAGAGTCCCTGGAAATAGCACTGGTGGTTCTTGAATAGCAGCCCCAGTATTCCAATCATATTTGAAAGCAGAAGTTGTAAATCTGCTCCAGCGTAACTGCCAGACTCTCAGCATGCAAAATAATCTGTGGCTGATTATGAGCACAGAACAAATGTCATGCAGGATAGCTAGCAAGAAATACAAAAACACCAAGATACCCTTATCGAAGCAAAACACATGGAACACTTAACATAAAGCCAGATGTCTCCAGGAGATTCAGGCCTTTAATAAAACTACCCAGTGAAAAAAGTATTATTTGCATTATAGATATGGGTAATGTGAGGAATGCTTTGTTTGCTAAAGAATCAGTGGTCAGTTCACAAAATACTGAGCCTCTATTACAGAGACTAAAATAATGCCCTCTGCATAGCTAGCTCTGTGACAAATTGCTCTGTTCAAAGGGAGAACTAAGTCTGATTTCTACACTGGGTCTGAAAGTTGAGTTTATCACCCCAGTTTTCTTTGAAACAGATTCCATGTTAAAGGGGGATGCTAGCCCTCCTCCATATAAGTGTACAGAAAATTTAGGATTCAAGGATAGGTCTTTAGGTACATAGGTTTTGCCAATATATTTCCTTTACTCAGATGGACTTAAGCATTACAGAAAAGATTAATAAGGTTAAAAACATATAAAATACAAGCTAACAACACAGTTCTAAAGTATTGACACAGAGCCAAGAGACCCTTATTAAATCAGAACTACCTGATTCAGCAAGTCTATCTGTTCCGTGAACTGCCCTAGACCTCTGGGTATAGGGCGGCATATAAATAATAATAATAATAATAATAATAACAATAATAATAATAATAATAATAATAATAATATCTAGAACAGTAGTAAAAAGGTGATAAGGGCCTCCAAAGGAAAGAGGGACAAATGCTGAAAGGAAGGGATATTTATACTATTATCCCCCCAAAAAAACTTTAAATAAGGCTATATTCAGCAAAATATCCAAATTCATGAAAGAATTTGATGTATTGTATGTCAAGGCATGCGGGTGGTGCTGTGGTCTAAATCACTGAGCCTCTTGGGCTTGCCAATCAGAAGGTTGGCGGTTCGAATCCCCGGGTAAGCTCCCGTTGCTCAGTCCCAGCTCCTGCCAACCTAGCAGTTCGAAAGCACGTCAGAAAGTGAAAGTAGATAAATAGGTACCGCTCCAGTGGGAAGGTAAATGGCGTTTCCGTGCGCTGCTCTGGTTTTGGTGTTACGTTGCGCCAGAAGCAGCTTAGTCATGCTGGCCACATGACCTGGAAAAACTCTCTGCGACATATGCCGGCTCCCTTGGCCTGTAAAGCAAGATGAGTGCCGCAACCCCAGAGTTGCGACTGGACTTAACTGTCAAGGGTCCTTTACCTTTACCTTTTTATGTCAAGATACATTGTAAGTTCTGCAGTAATTTGGTTATACAACATAAAAACCAAATAATTTTAGCAAGATCTAATAAAACTACATCAAATAAAAACAACTGCTATTTTAAGAAGCGTATCTGGATAGAAGTTATCTTGTGAGCAACCATGAGATCTTTTGATGAAGGGCAGCATATAAGTCTAGTAAAATAAATTAATAAATAGCTGTTACATAGATATTAATAACACCTAAATTATATTGATATGGAAATATGTCTGGTTCACATCTGAGCAATACTATAATAATTTTTATTATTTATATGCCGCCCATCTGACTCGGTTGCCCCAGCCACTCTGCGCGGCTTCCAACAAATAAACACATTAAGTACAGTAAAACTTTCCTAAACACTAAATGTATCAGCGTTAAAAACAGCATTCACTGTGAGCACAACTTGTTCATCTAATTTGTAAACGTCTAGCCAATTAAACATTTTCTTTTTATAAAAGACATCAGTCAAGATAGGAAATGGGGGGAAGTGATGTACCAGTTTGGTTTGCAAATCTGGCCATATCACACAAATACCAAGATGCATTTTAATCCCATTGTAATCATTTTAATTGATGATTAATTGTCTTTGGAACCAGCCAACGTGGATGCTTATATGGGCGCAGAACTGGATTTGCCATAGATCATTGCTATGCATGTTTTCTTGGAAGCACAGCCTGCTGAACGCAACAGAAATTACTTGCAAGCAAGTGTGCACAAAATTGCCATATTTATTTTAGAAACTTGTGCTCTGCCATGCTGACAAATTTCAAGTGGTTTACATCCTAAGAGAGGAACGAGGGAGCTGTGAGCCTCCAGGTGTTGTTGGGACTCCAACTTCCATCAATCCCACCCAGTCAAGAACAATGGAAGTTGTAGTCCAACAACATCTGGAGGGCCACAGCTCTGAGACATTGTAAAATAATTAAGAATATCAATTAAAACAAATAATAAGAGAGCCAGCTCAAATGCACCTACATCACTCAGGCACTCCTGGTAATGGGCACCAGCTGCAAGTTCAGAAGCAAGGCTGGATTCAGTGTTCCTCACAGACTGCAGACCAGATAGACCCCACTCCCACAATCATCTCCATCTTACTCGTATAGTTTCCCAATTCCCTTACTGAGAGTCTAAAGGAGACTACCTTGAAGAAAACAACAGGATTCTGCTCCTGCCTGGTTTTGTTGATTTCCCCAAATAGCCAGAAAGGGATCTATTGCTCTCAGAATCTTTCTTGTAAAAGGTGCCCAATTGTTAATGTAACAATGTTTCTTCCAGACCTCCTTTTGGTTAGCCCCCTTTCATGGGAAAATGCCTGTGCAAGGTCATTAACAGAGCAAATATCTGCAACTGCTTTCAGAATTCATTCCAATTGCTATGAATAAGTAATACTCCTGACTCCAAACGGTTTAACTAAAATGCTTATTTGAATAAAGAGCTAGGAAGCGTTTAAAAGGTATTTAGGTGTTGGAAGCTTCAGCAGTGCACAGCAAAAACGCACAAAATGGACAACACTGATTTTCCTTCCTCCTCCCATTATTCCCCTCTATTCTGCAATACTGAAATGATGCTATTCAGCCAACTTTAGGGCTGCTATAGGTTAATGTTTAGGCTAATGTGCAACTGTGTTTTTTTTTTTATTAAAAAAAATGAAATAACTCAATTAAGAATTAAGGCTATTATGCTCTGCACATTTGCTGCCCAGTAAATATGCACAAGAATGGGTGAAAAGGGAAATGTGGCCTGTTGTACATACAAGGTTGGTATTTAGGATCGCATACCCTAGGAGCTCAAGCTTATTGCTGGCATAAAATGTAGCAGGAAGGGAAGAATTGTAATTAAATTGTGCCCAGATCGTTAACAATTTTAATGTGAAACAACCCCTTTTAGATTCACACCGCAGGAGCTCAGCTGGTAGTTTATCCTCCACCCTTTCTTTCGTTTCACTCTCCCTCGCACACAGATCATCCCCATTTACATGCCTTTTTCACTATCCTAAAGTCTCTGTGGCACGCACACACACACGTACGCACAATTATCACTTTCACCCCCCTTTCCCTATCACTTCCTCCCTCCTTTTTTCAACTCTCCCTTGCCCACAGTCCACCCCTCATTTCTATGCCCCGTCCTCTCTCTCATTATGCATCCCTCTTTGCACCCCCCCCCCATGAAGATACGTCACTGTATCTTTACGCAAATAGAATTTCAAGAGTAAGCCTGTCATCTAGCATGCTCAGGTAGAGAAGGTGAAAGTCACTTGATGGATGCTGTACACATATGGGTTGTTAATAAAATAGCTCTTCTAAACTACTATGTTGAATCTGGAATGAAATATACTCGGAGTCAAGTGTAACTTTCATGCTCTCTATTCAGCTCGTAATAGCAATGAATGAAACTTCCCCCAAAATGTCTAGCTATATATACATATTATTTACATAATGGGCCCTGCGTGATTGGCTAATTTCGGACTGCTCCTGCAGGCCAATCAGGTTGCTGCTTCACTTCATCCAGGAGCCTGATTGGCTGCTCCTGCAGGACAATCAGGCCGCTGAGTCACTTCCACCTGGAGCTGGATTGGGTGGCTCCTGCGGACCAATCAGACTGCTGCATTCTGGATCCTATTGTTCTAGGATTCAGCTCAGTACATAACATGGAACTTCCTGTTGAAAACAACACATCATACCAGGAATAAACTATTTTGTGGGAAAGTACTTTGGAGTATCTGAGGACTTCATAAGCTTTATCTCTCAGTGGAATGGAAGAGGGATAATTTAAAACAGCCATTTCCCCCATCCCCATCCCCACCCCTATCCCTTTTAGTGTCTCTTCCTTTTTACCGTTCTCAAACAATTTCAGAAGTCTGAGTAAGGAGGGTGGGTGTAGGGAGACTGAGATGAAAATTGTGGTTTTAAACAATGGCAGAGGTTTGAGTAAAGCAGGGATGGAGTGACATTGTGGCTTGCTTTTTAAAAAAACAACAACCAAAAACAAAACACAAATGAATCAATTTTAGAAAGGAGAAACAGCAGAGATAGACAAGAAAGAAAAGCTAGCACCAAAAAAGCTAACACAGGAGAGACTTGCCCAACGCTCTACTTGCTATTCTCAGATCTTGTTTAAAGTGCCACTCTTCCCAGTGTTATCCCCTGCTCACTCTACTTAAACCTTTGTCATTGTTTAAAATCACCACTTTCCACCTCTGTTTTAACTCCATTCCTGTTTTATTCAAACCTCTGCTGCTGTTTAAAACCACCAGTTTCCTTTGTGTTCCCTAAATCCACCCGCTTCTCTTTTGCTCCCCCCCTCAACATCTTGCAAATCCAGGAGACACACACACACACAGAGAGAGAGAGAGAGAGATGACAACCAGGGTGGGGTACCAAGTTCAGGGTCTAAAATTGCCTCGCTGCACTGCTCCTTAATGGAATTGTGAAGAGGCAAGTGGAGCGATCCATCACTCAACCCACTGCAGCCCTGGGTGTGCATGTTTTAGGTGACCCATAGTACATGAACTTCCAGGAACTGCTACCTATTGGAGTCACCCTACTACTGTCTTCCTTATACAGAAAAGCACTGAACTATGTGTTTCCCAGGGACGCGGGTGGCGCTGTGAATTAAACCACAGAGCCTAGGACTTGCCGATCAGAAAGTCGGTGGTTCGAATCCCCACAATGGGGTGAGCTCCCGTTGCTCGGTCCCTGCTCCTGCCAACCTAGCAGTTCGAAAGCACGTCAAAGTGCAAATAGATAAATAGGTACTGCTCCAGTGGGAAGGTAAATGGCGTTTCCGTGTGCTGCTCTGGTTCACCAGAAGCGGCTTAGTCATGCTGGCCACGTGACCCAGAAGCTGTACGCTGGCTCCCTCGGCCAATAAAGCGAGATGAGTGCCGCAACCCCAGAGTCGGTCACGACTGGACCTAATGGTCAGGGGTCCCTTTACCTTTACCTTTATGTGTTTCCCACCTAATAAAACATCAGTGAAGGCTGTCTCTTGGATTTGCCATAGGATGCTATTTCGAACATGAAGCACAACCGCATTGAAAGGGCTTTTTATACCGTAGACAAGGTTTTCAAGTGGGGCAGGCAGATGTAAATCTGAAAGGCTTGGCCAGTTCATACAGTAGTAGCTATGCAAATATCTGGCTAGTTTAGCAGATCCATTACAGAACATATCTCAGGTGACTGCTGGATCTTTAAGAATCAAAGACGTATATACTACTAGTCTTTTAAAAAGGCTTACAATTCCCTTCTTTGGCTTGATCACTGTAATTTCAGACACATGGGATTTTGTGTAGTTTAAGACACAGTGGGTAGCATCAAATGATCCAAAACCAAAAATTAGGCCCTTGGGAATTTAAAATAGCTGATGACTGTTTACACCAGTGATAACATCTTCCCATTTCCTAACAACAGCTGTACCAGAGAGAAAAGCAGAGTTTTGGCATTCTGCAGTGCCTGTCTAGGAATTGCTTACAGAATGAGAAACGTCACTTTATATCAAGTTTGTAATCACATGAACAGATGCTTGTAATCTGTGTTTGTAGCTGATGGAAATTTGGCTTCTGTAACCAGCATAAAATTTATGTAAGAAAACCTGGCACTTAGTCCTACAGCTATTGGGAGGAAAATTAATGCATACTAACCCCCCTTTTTTTGTTCAGGTAGCTAGATTACAGCAAGTTCATCAATCATAGCCAATCTACCAATGTTACTAACACTGCTGATCTGCTACAGTATTGTGTCCTCATACCTTCATGTTTACATGTTCCTAACAACAAAGTGCTCCCTCATGTATTCCATGCAGAAAATTGAGGGCAGATGTAATTCTCGAGACCTCTGAACAGGCAACTACATCACTCTTCTTACAGACACAATTAAGAAAGATGCTTGAAACAGATCTCTCAAAATATACTTATTCAAGTCCAAATTGCACACACTTTCCTGAGCTATGGAGATTAAATAAATTAAATTGATGCACAGTGAAGATGGTGTGCTGGGTCTCCAGTTTAGGATATCTGGCAGTTCCCTTGTATGCTTGACAAGTGAACTGTCACAACTCTATGTGGAGACTCTTCACCATTATTATTAAGGGGGTATCTCACACTTTTAGGTTTTTCTTGCTGTAACTTATTACTTATTCTTCCACAGAATAAAACGCAGAGATATAAATATAAAGTAAAACCAAAATTTAATATTTTATTTAAAATAGTTACTTTAAGAATGCATAGTCTGGAACATTCTGATCCACCATCTTGATGCAAAATGGCATCCAGTGGTATCCAAACAGAGAGGAAAACTGGTGCCTCCATCTTGGGAACCATTGTGCCCAGTCTGGCATCAATATATCTAGATGTGTTTGAATGGCTAGAGAACAGATGGACAAACCACTTTCCAAACTATGTTGTAGATAAAGGCATTTATATGTTTTAAAATCAAAATTTTACCTAAATAAAAAGATTTCTCCACATTCTGCATCTCCATTCTAGGGAAACTGACAACCATTCTTAATGTTAAGCAGAACAACATAGTTGTGACTGACTGCTGAGCCAGACTTTAGTCTGGCAATGCGGACCCCCCAAAATTCCAGCAGAGTGCTTCAGCCTCTCACTGATTGGCTACAAAGTCAGCTAGTCACAGAGCAGGGAGGAGTAGCACTTTGGGAAAGGGAGAATAAAAGGAGCAGATTCTGAGGGAGAGAGTTAGATAGGGCTAAGGTTCAGGTTAAGAGATAGGGCTTGATTCAAGATGTTAGACAGGGTTCAGGCTAAGAGCTAGGGCTGGAACTGAGTTGAGAGATAAGGTTCAGGTTAAGAGATATTTAACTGAACTACCTGCCATAAGTAAGTAACAGAAACAGAAGTATAACAACTGATTTTGAGTAAAGCGAGGTTAAAAGAAGCTGTGACTATAACACTGCATTTAAGCTGGAGACATATAATTAGTTAAAATAAATAACTTAGCTTCTAACTGAAAGTACGCAATTCCTAACCCAACTTTGTTTCCCCAACTTCTTTTCTTGAAAATAAACTTTTCTTGTTTGTTCCACTCCTGCCTGAGACTTTAAATCTAAGTTTTCACTCTCACAAGTCCTCCACAAGACAACCTCTGGTGAATTGTAAAACTCTGTGTAATTGGGGTACAGTGAGGTGTGTGCACTATATTTAATAGGGGGAAGTTAGCGGGGTGAGTCTACTGTATTATTAATTGGAGGTGAGAGGTTGGATCCACTATAGTAGTCAAGAGAGCAAGCAGAATTATTGGATGGTACCTCTTCAGCATACAGGTGCATTCATAATACTCTTTGATATTTAAAAAATGGACAAACTTCCCCTGCATGTGGAAAAGTCCCAACAGCGAGAGAGTCTTCTCCTCGATAGGGTAGTTTAGATACTGTGAATTTGTTTTTAGATGGGGAAACATCATGCATTGCCCCTCTGATCTAATTCTGCATAGTGTCTAAGATTCCACAAAATGGAGCTGGCATTCCAAGGCCACCTCTGCCCAGGGGGAAATTATGCTTAGCCTGGAGGATTTGTACTTGTCTTTGTACAGTTTAAGATTTCTTGGAGTCAAGCCAGCAAGGAGAATTGAAGCCGAGTTGTGAAAATTTGATATTCCCATGCCTGCTGCAATTGGGTGAGAACAGCAACAAGACAGTACTTTTGGAATCTTGGTCGTGTCCACAAAAACTGCATCTATACCACTCACCATACTTCACTTGTGTCAATGTAATAAGTATCTACTAGTGCAAAGAACTTGATACAGTTCTGAAAAATCAAACAGGCAGACCCGCCTGTTTATGTTTTGCATTTAATACAGGAACTGATGAGCAGTCACATTTATGTGGGTTTTGAAGCAGTCATCATGAATGGTTAAGCATCATTATGCATTTTTATAAGCATATGCATTTTTTTAAAAATCTGCCTTAGGTTGCAGTCCTTATGCATGCTTATCGGGGAATAAGCCCCATTGACTTCTGGTTGGGCTGACATTTCACATTTGTAACTTCAGTTCCATAGTGGAAGTTTCTGTGCAATTTTAATTAAAGCTTATGGTGAGGAAAAGCCTTCTTTTACAGCCATTTGTGCCTGATAACTCTGCCTATCCGCAGAGAGTAATAATTGTCAGAATCCTTCATTCAGCTAATGAGCCATATAAGTGTGGCCCCCATAGGGCAAGTATAGCTCGATTTGTAATTCTCTTTGTCCTGTCTGGAATAGGGCAAGAGCTGTTCCAAATACTTTTTCACTCGAGCAGTTCTTTTAACAACCCATTTGCTCCAAACAGTACTCATACTTCTCCTCAGTTACATGCCACTCCTCCAGTGATAGGGGGAACCTCAGCCAACAAGAAACCACCATAGGGAGTGAGAAAGGATGAGACTTGGGGCAGACATCACCTGAACACTCCCAATGAATACCAGGTGGCCATCCTTTTGTGTTGAAAGTGATTTGGCAGACTGGAAAGAGAAATACAACACCGTAACCACTGGAAAAGTAAAATGAAATTGCATGCTTCCCTTCGAAGAAAGCAACAGGGATGAAGATTGTGGAAGACTTTGATGGGTTTTTATTTAATGGGAAATGGTATTTTTAACTGGAAAAAGAGAAGAAAATTGGAAAGGCAAGGTGGGACACAACTCTGCAATGAAAAGTTTTTCATTGATGAGACCCCTTCGCCATGAGGGTAAGGCATAATAATGCAAAATGCAACATTAAAATAGTTTAAAACAAATTTCAATCACAACTAGAGTGGGTCCTTAAAATATATATCTCAAATGTCAAAGGTTAGGATGAAGAGGGGCCTCTTCAGCAAAGGTGAAAGCTGAATAACAAAGGTTCCAGATGCATTGTGGTGTGATTATATAGACAAATCATCTTTTTTTACTACAGTCATACCTCGGGTTGCGAATGTGATCTGTGCGGGAGGCACGTTCGCAACCCACAGCATTCGCAACCCACAGCACTGTGTCTGCGCACGCACGTGATGCGATTTGGCACTTCTGTGCAAAGTGTGATTTAGCGCTTCTGTGCATGCACCAAAACCTGGAAGTAACCCGTTCCGGTACTTCCGGGTTCGGCATGGTCCGTAACCCGAAAACGCACAACCCGCAGGGTTCACAACCCGAGGTAGGACTGTATTCCATTGGCTTATTCCCATCTGGAGATTCTGAGCCAATACATTGTTTTTCAGCCCACATATCTAAAGGACCTTTTAATGTGTTTGCTAAATACAGTGATCAGTAGGGAACAGAACAATTCATTATTTTTTTGGTTGCCTGGTGCTATCTAGAGAAAGCGTGGGTGTTTGCTCAGATTGTTCTGGCTAGTCATGCTGACTGGAATGTTGTCTCCAATGGCAACATTGAATTTTGGGGTACAATCAGGAGCCACAAAGTAGCTATATGAAAACTTAGTATGTGGCAGCTTTAACTGAATGGGGAGGCAGTTGCCTATAGCCCCCCACCCAGCCCACCACTGCTTCCAGACACTGGTACAACAAATTCACAGCCTCTCCTGATTGCAATGGAATGGAGAGTCAGAGCTGTGTGTCAACAGAATACTGATGGCACTGTGCTCCAAATCTCTGGATGACATCTCCCAATGGTTTATACAGCACAGAAGATAGAATAGACCAGGGTTTCCCAAACTTTGGTGTCCAGCTATTTTTGGACTACAGTTCCCATCATCCATGACCACTGGCCCTGCTAGCTAGAGATGATGGGAGTTGTAGTCCAAAATTGGGTAACCCTGGAATAGACCTTTCTGGGACACCACAACTCAAAAGCTGGGGCTGGGCAACAGTCTTCTAGTACTACTTTCTGGTATTGACTCTTGCAGGTAGAAATGGAACCACAGTAATACTGTAATGCCAAAACCCACTTCCTTGAGTCACTCCAGACAGTTATAATTGTCCATAGTTTAAAAGCTGCTGAGAGGTCAAGGAGAACCAACAGGGCTGTACTCCACCTGCCTCTCTCCCAATAAAGGTCATCAGTCAGGGTGCCCAAGTCTGTTTTGCTGACAAATCCAGGTCTGGAAGCAGACTGGAATGGGTCTTGATAGTCTGCTTTCTTCAGGCATAACTGCAGAAAGCTGCCCACCTTCCTCTCAAATCACCTTGTCCACTTGGTTTTATAGAATCAACATCTCACCCCACAAGCCCTGTGCCTGGAGAATGTTGGGGAAGTTTCCAGTGATGGCTTGGAAGACAAGACCTCTCAGTGAATGAATGCCAGCTCCCCGATTCCACCTCTCCCCACCCTGACATTCCCTTTATATATTTACATTTCAACCCCCTCCACCATTTGGCTACTGACTGTATGACTTAGATTACCATTTTTTAAATATCTCCAAAAATCCTGCATGACCTGAATCACTTTGGATTACAGTGGTACCTCTAGTTACGAACTTAATTCATTCTGGAGGTCCGTTCTTAACCTGAAACTGTTCTTAACTAGAGGCGTGCTTTCGCTAATGGGGCCTCTTGCTGCCGCTGCGCCACCGGCACACAATTTCCGTTCTCATCCTGGGGCAAAGTTCTCAACTCAAGGTAACTCTTCCAGGTTAGTGGAGTTTGTAACCTGAAGCATTTGTAACCTGAGGCGTTTGTAACTCGAGGTACCACTGTACTTTGGTGTGTGAGCTTCGCCTTGGAGGGGCCCCACCTTGGTCTGAATACACCTGCCTTGCCCCAATATTCAGATAAAACGTTTGCACAGCCCTACTCAATAAAACTACTTAGTCAGGCCTCACAAAGAATTCCACACAGTCTAGGATGCCCTGGTGACGAGTGCTGATTTTTGGTACATTAAGCAAAAAGGACTGACCAACTCATTTACTGCTCGAATAATATCAACAACAGGTATTTTATACATTTTATACATTATGCTTTCAAATACATTGCATGTAAGAAGGACTGTTAGTTATGCACTCCTAGATAGTGAGGAGGTGGAGAAAATCACACTTGTTGCTGGAGATGTTCTGCATTTGGGCAAGGAAGATTTCAGACTAAGTCATTAACTATTAGAACAGAATGTGTGCCAGAACTCAACGAAACTGAGCCAATACTTCTGTTTTCAGTGCCAGCTCTCATCCCCAGAACATACAGAAGAAGAAACAGGAACTGATAAATGTGCCTCTGAGCATTTCCCTTAACACAGTCTCCCCTCACATAACACTCCACTCCACATGTTTTAAATAAATAATTATAAATGCACAGGAAACATTTCTGTACCAGAGGGCAGTGTTTCCATTTCCACCATCTCTTTAACTAAATATAGATCTATTTAGAGTGACAGACATGGATAAGTCATATACTGTAGTTCTTTCACCCCTTTTACAGATTGCTGCTGTTAAGTTGTGGGTGAACATATCAGACGACACAGCAATTCTTCAAACAGCTCTTGTTTATTCACAGGCCAGGACAGAACTGAACTGAAGGGTTCAGTCAGCCTGCTTATATAGAGCTCCAGTACAATGTAACTGTAACAATTTTCTAAAACTATTCAATCACTGAACGTCACTTTCGATCCCTTATTTGCATAACTATCTACAGTATCCCCCTGCTGGCCCAGGGTGAGAAGTTCAGTACATAACAACTGCAATACAGTGGTGCCTCGCAAGACGAAATTAATCCGTTCCGCGAGTCTCTTCGTCTAGCGGTTTTTTTTGTCTTGCAAAGCAACCCTATTAGCGGATTAGCGCTATTAGCGGTTTAGCGGCTATTAAAGGCTTAGCAGCTATTAAAGGCTTAGCGGCTATTAAAGGATTAGCGGATTAGCGGCTAAAAGGCTATTAGCGGCTTAGAAAAAGTGGGGGGAAAGCGAAAAAAAATCGGAACACTCGCAAGACGTTTTCGTCTTGCAAAGCAAGCCCATAGGGAAAATCGTCTTGCGAAGCAGCTCAAAAACGGAAAACCCTTTCGTCTAGCGGGTTTTCCGTCTTGCGAGGCATTCGTCTTGCGGGGCACCACTGTAACTCCAATTTGATTAGTCCACTGGCCAATTCATAGCTGAGTAGATAGCAATCTATATTTGCCTTTCCTGAATTAGTTGGGTAACACTTAATTTCAAAATCTGGGACAGCTTTGAACTGTTCCATCCAGGTCTTTCTCTTCTGCAAATAAAATGCATGTTTTATTGTTAGTAGCACCTTCTCTCAACACAACTTTCTGAACCACTCTGATTCAACAATTTCCCATATTTAAAATCAGATTCAGAAAGGCAAATTTAACTTGCAACTGCAGAATAAATTATAATGAAATAACTCCAGTGTTAATAATGCACAGAAATTGAACAGATCTATTTACAGAGACAATTATTTTAAATTGCTTAATTCTAACAACCCGCTTCAGATAGTTCCTTTTTTCAGGCCACCTGCCAAGTGATCAATTGGTGCTGCATTTAACGTTAGCTGACCTCTCTCCTCATTCCATATACTACCCAAGGTGAGCTGTATTTGCCTGAGTCACTGCTTGTCATCTCTTATTAATAAAAGCAAGGCAGTTTTAGAAGTTGAAGGTACATGGACAGTTATTATATGATATCATTTTGCATCCCATTCTTACAAGGATCTTATATCCTTTTGGCAATTCTTCATAATGGTACTATAGATTGCTTTTCTTCCCTCTGGGACAAATTAGGGATAGAAATACAATGTGTAGTCACTGACTCAGATTGTTTGGGACATCACATACTGCTGAAGTCTTGAAAAGGATGGGCACACAATACTTTTTAAAAATGTCTCTGAGTCATCCAAGTTCATGTCCCCATTCTGAGATTGCTTAAAATTCTCAATACTCTGAGACTGAATGAAGATGTAATTTAAAGTTTCATATATTTTTCTGGTATTGTGAAGATTTGTTCCCATTTTGTATTGTTAAAGGAAACCTTTTCTGCAAAAGCACCATACGTTCTAGTACCTGGTGGTGCATGCTGATATATTTCATGAGAGGAAAATGCATTTTCTGCTTTGGCGACTCTCTCTCTATCAGGGATTTCAGGTGTTGCTGGACTCCGGTTCCCATGAGCTACAGCTGGCATAGCCAACAGTTAGGGATGATGGGAGCTGTAGTCCAATGGCACCTGGCAGTTCACAGATTTCTCCATCCCTGCTTTCTATGGCCACACTCTGCCAACATCAATAACTAAAAGGCTCCCTGTATCCTAAATTAGGTTGCTGGGGTTTTTGGTGTGTGTGTGTGTGTGTGTGTGTGTGTGTGTGTGTAGAAAGGAGGTTGGAAGGTGATTTCTGTCCTAGTTTGAGTGTGTGCTCAGAGACACCCTGTCCTTAATTCTTAGTTTATTTATGCCATCATCCTGAGCCACTATTTTGCAGCAGGAAGATCTCAGGTTATAGTAAAAGATAAAGCAGATCTGCAAACCTAAAGTTGTCCCACCCCTTATATACTCTGCAGTTGTTTGCTCCTTGCACTGCTATCTCTATTAACTAGGGACACCAAGGATGTTCTGTAAGCGAGGCATGTAGATCTGTTACTGAATTACCGTCTCTTCTTCATATATAGTCTTAGTTCACTGCAGATGAAGTGGCTAACTGTTTGCAAAAACCTCATGCCCCAATAAATCACCCTATAAGAAATGTCTTCTTTTTTTTGAAAAAAAAAGAAAAAGAAAAGTCACTGTCCACCTTATATCTGCTCTTTCACATTTTAAATAATGAGGTAACAACCAAAAGTCCAATACTTTCAAATCATTTGGTTTATAGCTAGACATGCAGATCCAAATGCATTTACATCATCATATGCTTCTTGATTGGCAGATTTTTAAAAAAAAACCCCAAACAAGAGCATTTGCTCTTCACAAATAATTAACATATCCAAGCTGCAGGGGGCACTGGTACACTGTGTATCTAAATTGCAGTTGTGTCATACTTAAGGCATAATTTGACTTGAAGTTCTGTGGGTTACAGATACAGTAGGGGAAAGCACATAAACTATTTAAAAATCAATTTAAAGTTTGAGAAATTAAGGCAAAATATTTATATCCAATGTTCTCCTCCAATCTTTTCAGAATACAATTCCATTGTTATTACAAAATGTGCTTGTTTGCTTGCTGCATTATGCAAGTGTGAGAGGGTAGACCTGTTTTCTTAACTTTTTTTTTTTTGCAATCAAGGTCCCCTAAAGGTCACTCTGTCTTTAGAATAATGCATTACTCAGTTCCACCAAACAACCACTCTCCCCTATCATAGATGACTTTGTTAAATATATCCCCAAATGATCTCGCCTAGGACTGCTTCAGGAACTAAATCAAGGCCTCCAAAGCATGTCTGAATATGGCAATGTGAAAGCCATTTTCTGTATGTTGCATGAAGAAGCTCCATGCCCAAGCCAGCCAACCTGAGCAATGTACCCTGTTAGCTACCAGAATAGCACAGCCACTCAAGCTCTTCAATAGGCACCACACTTTACACCGATTTTTATAGAACAAAATGGAAAGCCTTATACTGGCTTTCGTCTCCTGATTCGAATTACAATTTGATTAAATCTTCCTGTTGCCAGTTGTATTTCCTTTGTGAAAATCACTTGTCCCAGAGAGAAATAGGGAAATTTCTGCAGGCTATGCGATAGACATCTTGGAAAGCAACGTGCCACACAAATCTACCTGCTCTGATCTTCATCACATATACTATGGATGGGGAACCTATGACCCTCCAGAGACTATTGGGCTCCCATCCATCCCAGCCAACATGGCCAGTGGCCAATAATGATGGGGGTTGTAGCTCATCAACATCGAAAGGACCACAAATTTCCAATCCCTGGAATGTTACAGGAGTCATTGCTGTACAGCTGGAGCTCAAGATGTTCCAGTAAAGTCTTTAAAAGGGGATCTATGTGGATCAGGTACTTTATATGTTTCCTTTTCCCTTGGAATCAACCCTCTGCGGGGTTTGCACTGTTGCTATTAGAAAGGACTGTGTCATTTGATCTTTACCTCCGTTGTTCAAGCAGGGTGGGGAAGGACAAATTCTGTGATTCTGTGATTCTGTGACAACAGCTCAGGGGTAGAGCATCTGCCTTGCATGTAGAATGTCCCAGAGTCAATCTCCAGACAGGGCTGGTAGAGATGACTTGTCTTAACCCCCCCCAAGAGCTGCTGCCAGTCAGGGTAGACAATACTGAGCTATAGAGGGACCAGTGGGTCTGATTCAGGATAAGAGAGCATCCCACATTTCTAGAGTGTGATCCAGCCATGTGAAAGTGGTCCCCAAGCTGCTCTAGTAACAGATGAGTTAAGTTATGATTAAACCGATAATAATATGGGACATACTGGGATGCGGGTGGCGCTTTGGGTTAAACCACAGAGCCTAGGACTTGCCGATCAGAAGGTCGGCGGTTTGAATCCCCATGACAGGGTGAGCTCCCATTGCTTGGTCCCTGCTCCTGCCAACCTAGCAGTTCGAAAGCACATCAAAGTGCAAGTAGATAAATAGGTACCGCTCCGGCGGGAAGGTAAACAGCGTTTCCATGTGCTGCTCTGGTTTTGCCAGAAGCGGCTTAGTCATGCTGGCCACATGACCCGGAAGC
Organism: Podarcis liolepis; assembly: GCF_965112155.1. NCBI lineage: Eukaryota > Metazoa > Chordata > Lepidosauria > Squamata > Lacertidae > Podarcis > Podarcis liolepis. The sequence goes on from NC_139557.1 coordinate 36,557,013, forward strand.
TCCCTCGGCCAATAAAGTGAGATGAGCGCCACAACCCCAGAGTCAGCCGCAACTGGACCTAATGGTCAGGGGTCCCTTTACCTTTAATATGGGACATGTGTAGCTATAGAGCAGAATTATGAATGGTGCAATCGTATACCTGTCTACTCAAAAGTAAATCCCATTTAGTTCAACGGGACTTACTCCCAGGTAAGTGATTTTCAATTTCCAGCCCTAGTTAAACCAAATGCTTTAAAAAACAACACACACCTGATGCAATTAACATGACAAGTATAAGGACCTCTATATCAGTTCATCATTTGCAATTCCTTTGCCAAGTACAAGGATTTTCTTTTAAGGTACAACTTTCCTCAAATCCATCATCATCGGCAAACTGTGAAACCCACTCATGGCCTATGATTCATTGTATTTGCTGCATCAGAAAGCAAATGATCTGTGGCGGTTGTACAAGGCTCCAGTGTATGTGTTGCTCCTGTACTTCTGCTTGGAAGGGAGCTGTGGCAAAAGGTATCTGTTTGCAATGATGATACAGTGGGAATAACCTTATGATTCCTGCCCATGCAGACCACTGGGAAATAAGCGCAGCATCATGTGTAATATCATGCAACTACGCTGCCTGCATTTGGGATGCGTAGTTGTATTTTAAATGGGCTGATGAATCCATCCTAGGAAAGTCAGAGAGAGCTTTAAAAGTCTCAGGGCATTCTAGATCAAGAGAAGAACATGGATGGTCCTCTGATACACAAATCAGAAAGCATTAAAAATCTTAGCCTTCTAGTGTTGAGCAATTATTTCATTTAGGCAAATACCTTTCATGGGAGATTTGTATGGGAGTCCTTGCTTCAGAGGATTTCTAGATAGTTTGTGAATTGATGTGCAGAACATCCATCCTCAGGAAAGGTTTTGCACTGATGCCCTAACCCAGTGGTAGGAAATCTAGTGTCCGCTGGATGTGGTGGACTACAACTCCCATCATCCCTGACCATTGGCTATGATGGGTGAGGCTGATGGAAGTTGGAGTCTAGAACATCTGGAAGGCACCGTACTGGCTACCCCGGCTCTTGTCTGTTTTCGTCATCTCTACCACCACCACCCCAACTCCCACTGGAAAAATAATACCGAACAGAATTACACAAGTACCAAAAAGAGACATAATCTCACTAATGTATGTCAACTAGGTTGATTAGTGAGAAAGATTATATGAGCAGTAGTTTGAAGTTTCTGGGAGATCAGCTGTGAACATTAATGTTAATTTTTTTCCGAGTGAGATGATTTTGGTGTCATACTTGGTTCAATCAAAAAAATTCCTTATATTAAAAATCTTGCCATAAAGTGTCATTCCCAAATTGAGATAACCAGAGGGGATCATAAAGAGGTATAATGATTACCCCTGACAATTAAACACAATACAGTGTTGTAAATATTTTGTTAAAGCTCTATAAACAATGAGATTTAAGACACAGAAGCAGAAAATACAAAATGAATTCTCAGACTTCTCGATCAACATTTGAGGTTGCAGCAAGTCTTGCACTTGTGTTCTTTGTGTGTGTGAAATTATGAACATTTCACACCAATGGGGAAAACCATACAGTAAAACGCCCAGAAGACAAATTTCTCCTTTCAGTATGTTTAGCATTCTTAGCCATTTTCTTTAATGTGCTCTGCTTTATAGCAATGCAATCTGCTACGGTAACAATGGCAACTATATCTCCATTACGAGACATTCCCAGCAGATAACATGGAGATGGTGGAAGCCTGCTGTGAAGTTCTTAATTATTTATGAATGCATAACAAAACAATTTCCCTTTATTTACATGTTTTTGTAATTGGTAAGGCATCAGATTGTAGCCTTCAAATCTCAGCGGAATCAGATACACCGAGGAAGGAAAACATTTACCACCATTTTTTTTAACAATTACTTTGAGGTGGGGGTAGGGAGGATGTAATTTGTGTATTTGACTTCGCTGGTTCTTTCCTGCTAATATTTTGCTAGCTGAATCCTGTAATAATGAGAAAAAAGGAGGAAGGAAAACATCTACCACCATTTTTTTTTAACAATTACTTTGAGGTGGGGGTAGGGAGGATGTAACTTGTGTATTTGACTTCGCTGGTTCTTTCCTGCTAATATTTTGCTAGCTGAATCCTGTAATAATGAGAAAAAAGGTTCATCTACACATCTGAGTAATTCTCTTGAGTGTTCTTTTACAATTGCAAATAGCTACCGTAAGTGGCAACACAAAAAATATATTCCATACTAATATGGAACAATACATTTCTTTTCTTATTTACAAGGAACATAGCATCCACTTTAAATATTGTAAACAATCCTGTGCTGGTCAGCCCTTTCTTCGGACTTCTGCTTAAAAACACACACACGTAAAGCAAAGCAAAACAAAAATCTGGTATTCCAAAACATGTTTTATTTCTCCAAGACAAATATTTGACTGATCTCCCCCACATATATGCATTTCCACCTAGAAGTGAGCCAATAGACCAGAACATCCTTCAGCTTATGTGTATTCTGTCATCCACAGTTTGTGCAATGTTCATTCATGGCAATGCCAGAGTCAGCTCAAAAATAAGGAAAACACCTTTAGTGCAAAACACATGCATACCCATCCTTAGGTGTACAACTAGTACTAGAAGTTTCAAAATGCTTTTAGAAGTTTTAATTGTGATTTTTTAAACAATGGATAAGTTTCCTATTCCAGGCTCCTTTGGGAAGAAGGGTGGTATGTAGGTTTCTAGAGCCACTCCCCATGTTATAATTTCTTTAGGCCCACCCAATTAGCTCCGGGGGGTTGGGAGAGCCCCTAAAAAGGACATGAAGGAAGGAGCTTGGAGAAAGGTTCATCTGGCAAGCAGAAACGCTTGTGCTGATATCATGGTCATAATTGCATAACACTAGAACAACAATTCCATGCTTTACAAAGGCTAAAAGGAGAGACATCCTTCTCTATCCTACTCACAATAGTCGATGAAAGAAAGAAAGAAAGAAAGAAAGAAAGAAAGAAAGAAAGAAAGAAAGAAAGAAAGAAAGAAAATCACTTACTCCATTCATTCTGCCGATTTAATGGTTCCTGGAAAAAAGCTTATAGCTTGATTCCAGAATGTTCTTCACTGATGAAGTTTAATTGCAATCTCAACTGTTCAGATTTCTACATGACTTGAAGACCATCTCAGATACTCAAGCCAACCCATTGATTTTCTTGATGACCCCTAACAAGCTCTTAAAGGGGAACTGGTTCCCTCTCACACAATGAAATTATGTACATGCACATTCAGGCTTTTCCTGGTGCCCACAGAGTCCCCTTTTTTAGAGCCCCCCCTCCTTTTAAGGAAAAAACCCAACACAAATCAGTGCAGACATAGGGAAAGCAAAACTTAACACTGGAAAAATGAGAAACAGAGAAAAAATGAAACAGACAGATTAGACCAGGCATGGCCAAACTTGGCCCTCCAGAGGTTTTGAGAATACAACTCCCATCACCCCTAGCTAACAGGACCAGTGATCAGGGATGATGGAAATTGTAGTCCCCAAACATCTGTAAGGCCATGTTTGGCCATGCCTGGATTAGACCATCCCATGCTGCAAGTGTGTACAGGATTGTGGCCACAGGTATTTTTGCCACTTTACACTTATCCCTTAAACCCAACTGCATGCAATATGTGAGTTTCTTTGTGGAATATGCCCCATTATGGCAGCCAGATTTATCACCAAAAGCTAGTCATTTATCCAAAGCGTGTACTCTAGAGCAGTGTTTCCCAACCTTAGGTCTACAGCTGTTTTTGGTCTACAGCTCCCATCATCCTTAGCTTGCAGGACCAGTGATCAGGGATGATGGGAATTGTAGTCCAAAAACATCTGGGGAACCAAGGCTGCGAAACGTTGCTCTAGAGTATGATTAGGGCATGAGTTGTGCCTATGAAAACTATTAGCATGATTTGCATCAGGCAGAGAGGAGGGAGAGGAAGGATAACTTTCCATCACATTTAGAAGCCAATTTCATGCCTTAGTCACTGCTATCAGAATGTGCTAATTTGGGCCAAATATTTTCATCTCACCAAGTCCGTTTGATTTCCGAAACATTTGGAAACCAAGGCATGGCTTCCAATTACGCAGGCACATGGGAAAAAATAGCAGAAGCTGCATCGGACATTTGGCTTCCAAAAAAAGTTTGAAAACCAGAACACTAGCTTCTGGGTTTCGATCGTTCGGGAGCCAAAACGTACGAGTACCAAGGCATTTGACAACCAAAGTACGACTGTATTATAATTTGGTCCATATCATTTGCAGCACACCTAATGAGTGAAATACTCATTCATTCCTAAATGCTAGAGATTAAGGGAAGCCAGGACGCAACTTTAACCCCTGACTCCTAAATGGATGTAGAAGTAAACTGTGAATATTCAGAGCCCCCATTGGGTATTAGCCCTTTGACACTGGCTCCTTCCCAATCCGGCATTTCTCCAGTTCCTTTGAACGATTTTGAAAGTACTTCCATGCAACTTTGACCAGGGCAGCTGGTGTGGGATTCATACTTTGATAGTTCCAGTGTTGTGGAGGTAATTTCAAAAAGGGTCCTAACTTAGTCCTTAATGAAATGGTCCCTTGATGCATCCTACAGATTGTGATCATGTCACCAGCCTCAGTGGCGTAGCATGGGTTGTCAGCACCCGGGGCAAGGCAAGTAATTTGCGCCTCCTAACCCGTGGATTTGCGCCCCCTAACCCCCAGATGTTGCGCCCGGCCCCCCTGCACCCCCCACGCTACGCCACTGACCAGCCTTGAATAATCTTGCGGACTGAAGCTGATCCACCAGATCCTGGAGCTGAGCTGAGCTGGACCTTGGCTCAGATAAAACCATTACTGGATGCAAAATGATTCAGGAGCAGAAATAGTGTGGGGACATCCCATTTTTAAAAAGGATTCTTTAAAAAACAAGAGTTCACTCCTCTCTTCCCGTCCCCTTGAATCAATGTACATCTGGTTTTCATACTTTACCAACTCTATGGTGGGGAAAACCTGAACTGACATCATTAAACTGGTGAAAGCTGCATGCATAAACGTATATTTTAAAGACTTCAGAATCTGACATTTTAGCGGAATCCTATGTAAGTGACTGCACTTCTAAAGCCTCCAGCACAAAGCCTGTCTGGTTCATTTATTCCCACAGAAATTGTGAACTCTTGCACAGCCAACGACATGCTAACAGTGAGTCAAGAATAATTAAGGAGACCAAAATAGGAATTATGCAATCTTTTTGGCCTGCACTGCTTAAAGTACGAAACCATGTAGCTGCTACAAATAATAATCCTATGGTTCCAAAAAACAAGCAAGAGAGGGAGACGGGCCTTTGCTCGTGGCATGCTGACCAAGGAAAGCTGCTCATAAATGAGCTGGAAATTGTATTTGTAAGCGCATAAAGTCATATATTCACATATACATGCCCATGTGGGGAAGGGGGGGACAGCCGGGTACACGTGCTATGGGTCTCAGAGGGCTAAGCTGGCTGTAGGGCCCTGCCAGGGGCCTGCTAGACTTAGTGCTGTCATGCCAACCACGCCCCGTGCTTCCCAGCCTACCAGGAAAGGTCATGGGCAAAACGTCCAAGCCTGCCCTCATGCACTTTAAGGCTTTGATAGTATTACTGCATACTAGCATGTAGCATTAGATCAGATTAGGTGGTGCTGTTGCAATGGCATGCCTCATGGAAAAGTCTCCCACCCCAGGCCTCAGACAAGGTCTGCATGTGCCTACATATATGTATGTATATGTGTGTGTGTCTATATTTCAAAAGGATTTGCTTAGTATCGAAACCAAGTCACCAATTCCCTTCACAAAAGACAGCAGCGTAGACTTAAATCGTTTACAATGGTTCTGAGCATTTAAAAATACAAGGTAGGATTATGCCTGCCACCTTTTCTAACATTATCATTGCAATGCATCATTTCAACAGGAACACCAAAGAGAAAAGGATAATAAGGGGCAGGAGGAGGGGGATGTGCACAAAGGCAGAAAGGAAATTGCACAGGAGAAAAGGAGCTACGCAGAAAAGAGCACACTGAAAACAAATGTAATAAAAAAGATGAGGAAAATCAAAGAGGGCAAGTCAAACACAGAGGATACAACTGGAAAAAAAATCTCAGGCATTAGAAAGTGAACAAGGGACAATCACAGGAATAGAACAGAGCTTAGCAAAATGTTCAAAGAAGGATGCTCAAGGGCTGTTGCATATATTTTATTTTTCTTGCACAGAAAACTTTCCTGTATATGTAATGGCATGTAGCCTCTGCAACATAGCACCACCTAATTTGCAGACAAACATTTTAAGAAGTTATTTAATTTAAATCCCTGAGTTAAGGCTGGATGAGCTGTGCTGTGATCAGCAACTGGTCACCCCACTAGGATCAAATTCATTCCAGTTATAACCAGGGTGTAACAGCTAGCCTCTTAGTGGACAGCTGAGAGCCAGGCAAGTGAGTTGTGTAGAAGGAGTGGTAGCTGTGGCGATGTGATTTATTTATTTATTTAGAAGATTTAGAAATTGCTTGATCAAGCTGTGTACAAATCTGAACTCATATTTGCAGAAGCAGGGGGCATGTCTCCAAATCATCCTCTAAGTGGCCCTCCTTTAGAACTATTCATTGACCTAGCATATACCACCCTTAACAGAAGTATTTCTAGCTGTACCTTGAAAATGTCAACATTTCCATTACTCCCTCAGATGGTCTCATTGCTGAAAGACTAGGATAATTATGAGAGGATTGCCACCCACTGAAGCCCCTCAAAAAATGCAAATGAGGGGAAATAATTTGGTATGTGGTACAAACGGCACCGATGCTTGCTGGTATGCATTTCAATAAACAGATGAAGCAGGTACAACTGTAAATTTCAATGTATCTGTCTAGCATTAGCTTGTGATGGGAATCAATTATTTAGTAATGATGTTGATAGGTTGAAGAGGGTGTCTAATTTGTTGTATGGAAATAAATGGTCATCTGACCAATGTTTGGTGCTAAAAAGAAAAACCTAGGAGAAGACTGGCAATAGGATATCAAATTACAACGAAGATAATAAGCATTCTAAGCATAGGAACACATTACGGAGCTTCATCAACTGGCAAGAAAGGACACAGCAGTTAAAAGAAAACCCAATACAGTCAGTGGCGGAGCTTCATGCTCCGGCACTGGGGGGCGGAGAGCAGGTGGGGGCAGGGCTGGTGTGTGTCCTGGGGGTGTGGCACGCCACCAGCAAGGGCCGGCACCCAGCACGGGCGGGGGGCAGCCGCGATGGCACCCCACCAGGATCGCGCTGCCAGGGGTGGTGCGCTTCCCCTGCACTCCTCTTCCTCCGCCAGAGAACACAGTATGCAGAGATATATGCAATATTCACAAGGGTAACCAATTCACAAATTATTATTTTGCAGTCATGTTGTGGATGTGATTTTGCATCCCAGTATAACTGCATTGTCCTCTTATTTTAAGATGCAGGAAATCACAAATACACCAACAACATAATTAGCTTCCCAATTGTTGGGAGACTAGCCCCAGGTCTGAAGAGTGGATAATTTCACATAGGTTTCCATTAAAAAGTGCAGATCTGGCTGAATTGTACATCATCTGAAAGGCCAAACTGGTTATTGTACTTGTGCCCCACTTTGAAAGTGTCAGCATCATTCAGAAGAACAAACCACACTATTTCACCTCTTCCCAATTTGTACAGCTAGTTTAATTTTGTACAATTTAGCTTAATATTGCAATATCTTACTGCTCTTCCTCACTCTCTTAGATCCGTCAGAACATGTTGTTTTGTGCTGAACTCTTGTCCACAAGTGGGAACATTAATTTTTTACTTTATGAGGCACAAAAACCACAGATATTTGTACATAGGGTTGCTGTGCATATGTGGAACTATGTGCCAAGAACCGGGGCTTTTCATCTTAAAGGAAACAGAAGTATCGTATTTGTCAATAATGACCTAGCCACCCTCTTTCATAGTGTGGCTATGGTGGTTGCCTCTGGGCAAAGTAGGAATTTCTGGCCGGCAAGCTATTTGGCTTGGCACGCTGGTCTTTTTGCACACTGGTCTTCTGCACTATGTGGGCGGGATGGTAGTCTGTTAAATAGACTGGTTTAAATGGTTACTTGGGCAGGTAGGTGTAGGAAGGGAAACAGGTCAGCTTGGTGACCCCCTTAGGCACTTTTGAGGGTGATGTGTGGCTCCCAAAGCTTGTAGCTCAGGGTTACAAGGCCCAGGGTCAGTATACAGACCGCCTTTGAGGCCAACTTGCCTCATCCTCTCACAGTTTTGGGTCCCAAGGGGAGCGATGCAGGAAAGCCTCCCTTATCACCTCCAGGGTGAGGCTGTGGTTGGGAGAAGAAGAAATTGTCTTCCTTTATCTCAGCAAGGTCTGGCTGCCCTTATAGCTGCAGGCATTTCCCCTGAAATTTAGTTATAGCATGTGCTGTCTCTTGAGCAGAACTGTTTTAAAGAAGGAAAGCAAACAGTTCTCAAAAGGTTAATGAACTCCCATATCGAGTTTGTTTTCAAAAGCTCACTAAATTCTGCACACGCCTTAGCTTTCCTTTTGGTATTTTGAAATCCAAACAGATCTAGTTATAGAAATGGCAGAACATCTTTGAGTAAATTCCAAACTGCTTAAATATTCATAAGTTTAAAATATACTCACAAACCTGTGCCTTAAAAAGGGGGTTTCGTGAAAGTGGACTTGCTTTCATTCACATTAAAAGAATGATTAGATAGCTGGAGCTCATCACAGTGTTGGGGAAACTTGTTAGAGGAATCACAGGCAGAAGATAAGGTTGGTGTGATTGTGGGATAAGTTTGCACAAAGTTTTGTAGGAATAGTGTGGAATGTTTTTTTTAAAAAAGAACTCATTTTTAAAATAAAAAAAACAAAAACCATTGCACACTATTCCCTCCCCACATACTAAAATGTTTTTATGAGCTAACACAGATTTGGTATTGCATTCTGAAATACCGCTGTAGAAAGCTTTTGTTCTATATAGGCCATTGATCACAAGTAAAGAAAGAAAGAACAAATGAAGTAAAGCTTCAGTTCTCTCAATTCACATGTTACAAGCAGCGGCAACAGAGTAGAGGCACAAGAGAATCAATGCTTCTTTTGTAGTGTGCAAAGCAGCAAAGAGGAGCTTGAGTATCTCTAGCGTGGACAGATGCCTAGGCTGTCAGTGTGGAGGGACTGACCTCTCTGTGGGCCTACCTTGGCCACAACATCTGAATTGTTTGGCAGGATATAAGAATTTGTCAGCTGCAAAAACCCAAGTGTTTGTTAGAAACTGTAAATGAAATATTCTTTGTTTTCATGTCTTCCTGGGGAGTCCTATGGATGTGCCATCATCCTGGACAGCTCTCAAAATAAGAGTTGACACGGAGCTAAGTTAGTTACACATGACTCCTACGGAAATGGATGGAAAAGATGACTAACTTGCTTGGTTGTGGCCAGATGAGAAGTGGCACAAAACTGGAAGTGGGTGGACAACTCCTCTGTTTTCTTTTGTTTTTTGTTTAAAGGTACACTAGGGTTTGGCTGTTGGTGCTTTGATGATAAACCTGTCCAAGAATGCAAGAAGCCTATGGGGTAACTCCCGACAAATAAATTTATCAAAATGTGGCATCCATTTATCTACTGTGCCACTGAGGGAGGAGTGGAAAGATGCTCACCCCAATCACAATTTGTCTTTTTGGAGGGACATCTTCTTGCCAACTTCCCTGCCAGGGTAAAATTCAATGGGATGCTGTATTACAATAATGTATTCATCCCTTTGCATGCTTATGGGGACGGTGTAGTTGTTTATTCATTTTATTATTCTCTATTTCTTTAAAATCTTCTATTAAAAAAAGAGTTTACATACCTAGTCATCTGTAGGCAATGTTTAAGCAGATGTGTGAAACGGTTATTCAAGTGATTGTACCCCGCCAGAATGCCCATTAGGGAGCAGTTGTTTGAAAGTAGCCTCAAATGTCCATACATGGGGAAGTCTTCTCCTTGCTATGTGAGGATGTGGAAAGATTCTTATGAGCAACCCCTCATGTCCATACTGAAGTGGTGCTAGTCACATGAAAAACTACTCTATAGCCACCCTGGGCATTTGAATCAGCTCCCAAGCACAAATATGATTTAGTTGGGCCCATTTCAGTAGGTCAATTTTTGAGTACAGCTTAGTTGAATGCCACACAAAGTGTTGAGAAAATCTTCACTAGTTAAATTATTTAATGCTAATACAGTAGTAAAAAAACACACACAGAAACACTACTACAAAAACAGAACCACACTTCTTCTTTTTTTGAAAGAACAAACTAACTATTATAGACTTCCAGAGGCTTCCAGAATGTAAATTACATGTCTCTATTCCATTAAATCTGAAAATGTCATTTTAATTTTTTGTTTATCTATCTATTGCAGGCTAAAAGTCATACACGACTGCAAAAGCCAACAACCACATCCAGCTTCCATTCCATCTCAACCAAGAATTAACACCATAATACAAGATGCTTGCTTGCATAGGTTTAAACCCACAAAAGACAGTTAATGTTGAATCAGGCAGACCCAATTTCACTGGTGATAAAGTTGGCACCATAAAAGGAGAGGATATTAGAATTGAGGAGTATAAAAGGCCTCGCCTGCTGAATGCTGAGCAACATTCCTCTTGGTATTTTTCTTTTTCTTTAAATAAATAAATTGCTGACACTTCTGAAACAGTTTTAGAATTTCCATTAAACTATCCAAGGTCTCAACAGAGTTGAGCTTGGCGGGGGGGGGGGGGGTTGCCACCTAGTACATTCGAGGCAATATGACAGTACTTGATGAAATGTCTTTCTTAAAAATAAAATAATGACCATGCAATAGAAATGTATCGCAATGCAATACAAGAAGAAGACTGCATTGTAAGACAAGGTTCAGAGAACACAATGTATCTATACCACACACACACATACATATTATGAATAATAAAATGACTGCAAAGATAATGACATTAAATTTTGCCTTCATGTCATAAGCACATAAAAGTTACTTGACAATTGCATGGCATTGTACTGGGAGAGAAATTTAGCGAGTGTTACTTCTACATTGGGACGCGGGTGGCGCTGTGGGTAAAACCTCAGTGCCTAGGACTTGCCGATCGTATGGTCAGCGGTTCGAATCCCCACGGCGGGGTGAGCTCCCGTTGTTCGGTCCCAGCTCCTGCCCACCTAGCAGTTCGAAAGCACCCCTAAGTGCAAGTAGATAAATAGGTACCGCTTTATAGCGGGAAGGTAAACAGCGTTTCCGTGTACTGCGCTGGTGCTGGCTCGCCAGAGCAGCCTCGTCACGCTGGCCACGTGACCCGGAAGTGTCTGCGGACAGCGCTGGCTCCCGGCCTCTAGAGTGAGATGAGCACACAACCCCAGAGTCGGTCATGACTGGCCCGTACGGGCAGGCGTACCTTTACCTTTACCTCTACATTATGTTCTATTTATTTTTGTTTACTGTTAGACACCAAACTTTACAAGAAGTAAAGGCCCATATGTACATTTCCAGAACTGAAAACCAGGAGAATGTCAAAACCTCCACCAGGCCACAGATGCATGGCTGGTGAGCAACACTTAGCTTTGGTAGTACAGAAGTTGTTCAGGCCTAAGATATGTGACAAGTGGACTGGGTGAGAATTGCAACCAGTTCACATATCATACTTGACAATGTTCAAACAAACTATGAACAGTTTGAAAGCATGTCAGACTTTGAATGCCTTTCATGTGTTTCATCTTATTATAGACACGTTGACGTTGCTACTTTAGATCTTTGATGCTGCCCAGCTTTGTCAAATTCAGATACCAAAGCTTGCTCAATGTCTGTGTAGACCCACTAATTTATTTTCAGAGTGGCAGTCCACTTCTGGCAGAGTGTTGGAAGCCCGTTACAGGTTCTATCCCTTTCAGACTGAGCAGGTAACAGCAACTGCAGCAGGTTAGGTGGGCTGGCAAGGGTGGGAAAAACACTGGAATGATGTTTTTATTTTATTTTGACTGGAATGATGGTGTGTGTAACCACACATGCATCTGCATATACTACCACTGCTAACCTGGTTCATTCCTCACCTTCACAGCCACCCTGCCCTGCCCCATCACTGGGCTGTCCTGCAATGGGATTGTGGGTGAGCCTGGTGCCAATGTACAATCTACTGGTATTGGGATTGCAATTTCATAATAAAAACTCCAAGGCCTATGCTGTTGCTTGTGAAGAGCCACACTTAAGGAGTGAGCAAAGTTTGCTTTTTTATTTTCATAATTGCTTACAAAATACCATGTAATCCAGTATTTCATGCCCCCATTGAAGTGAGTGCAAACTGAGTGAAAGTCCACGAGTGTTCGTGGGATCGCGATGGCCTGGACCATATTATTTTTGAAATAATCATTTCAAAAAACTTCTTTTGTAATGACAAATCCTGATACATTAAGCCCTAATTATGCAAGCAATCTCCTTTCCTGACACACATTTATCATAGGTCTGTAGTAAAAATTATGTAAACCAAAACACACAATGAAATTCTCAAAAACAAGTTATGAAATCTTAAAAAACAGCATCAAAATTACAAAAGAGAATGAGTTGCAAAATGGGCTTGGCTGAATAATTTGAAGGAAACAAGTGAAGCGATATGACATCATGAATTACACACTGGGTGTTACAAGTTTACCTTTTGCATGAGAGATAATAAATAGGTTTGGATAGCAAACATGGTCCAGCTAATTTTCATCCACAAAGCTGTGTTAGAAGGAAGCTTTCATGAAAGGATCTTCCGTACTGCTCCACTTCCAAATGAATACCCTACTAAATAGCTAGCAACAAAAATACTCTCTGCCCCCAGTATTATTTTTTAATGTTTGGTGGCCTTGTTTACATACAACCCCAGTTTTCCTGCCTTTCACACACATTGATGGAAATTCTAATACAGTGAGGAGAAACCCATTATGTACTCTTTCCCCCACCTTGATTTTTATCTTGCATTCTGTTGTTCACTAACCCCAGAATATGTAAGCTGTCAGGCTTAATTGGACTATTCTGCACCCCACTACCACCCTTTGCTCCCACATATAGAAGAGGAGAAAAGGTATATCAAGAGAAATGCACACATACTCCCCCCCCCACTACATGTATTTTAGACCAGTCTGAAAATGAGAAACTGTATCTCAAGCTACAACAGTCTTAGAGAATCAGTTGCTCTTGATTGGAAAAGATACAGAATGTGATTTACCTGCAACTGTCAATATTGTTTTTGTTCACAGCATTAGCAAAGGTGAAGGGTCCCAAGTTATTGATTTCTGTAACTTCTATACAGCCGGTAAAATTGTAGGTGGGTTCAGTCATCTAAAAAAGAAAGTGGAAAAATCAAGAGTTGGGCATCTCTCAGTGTTGGAATGCAAGGCAGACTCATTTCTGAAACCACACACTTCCCTGCGGTGTGGAGTTTGGCCTGATTCATGATATAACCTGAACTGGAATCAGATTATACAGCTATTTATTTACTTACAATCATGTTAATGACCCAAGGAAAGATGGTTTCTAATATGACAAATCAGTGTTGAACATGTTTTCTCTGTACAAATGCAGAATCAAGATTATTAGGGACCATCTTAACCAGTTCTGTTTCTTTTGTCTTCTCCTCACAAACACAGAGTTGGTCTGTTGGTAATCATGAACCCGTTTCGACCTGAGACTTCTGTATGGTTTATTTAGCAACGTTAACAACCATATAGTGTCAGTATTCCGCAACGTTCCCAGACTTCAATCTTTTGAGAAGTAGAATAACTGGTCCCAATATAAGCAAGGGCCACTTATGCAATAAAAATGGTGCTCAATGCATAGTTTTCCCTTCTTAGTATGGTCTAGGTTTGCAAGTGAATATTCTGATGGAGATGTGGGGCTGGTAGGAACACCACTCAGCACTCAAAATATTCCTGAACCACACACAATGCATCAGACCCCCCCTTTAGTAAATTTATAAACTATTGCTCAATAAAAGATCTCCAAGCAGTCCAATTATGCATAAAACATGATTAAAATATGCAGACCAGTCAAAAGCAAATGTGCATCAAACCATAATTAAAACCAATAATATTTTAAACAAATCCTATGTCTGGATCGGCGTACTGAAACAGAAAATAAATGAAATAAAACAAAATAGTGAAGGTGCCTGCTTAATGTCAATAGGCAGGGAGATGTAGAGTGCAGGTGCTGCCACACTCTTCACAAATGTAGAAGAAAAAATATGTGGCATGCTCTGCAGATTGAAGTGAATGAGCAGGCAAGGAATGGGTAAGGCAATCCCTTTAGTAAACTGATCCCAGGATGGTTGGTGATATCAGCTTATAGGAACACCACTATCCCTGGAAGGTGATCAGCACCAGCAAAGCACAGGCACTGTCTTTTTGGTAGAGATATTTGTGCATAACAGCATCTATGCAACCTACCAATGTGAGTGACAGACTCTGGACCAGGGTCAAAAATTATTCTTAAATTTTAACACAGAGAGACAGGCTTCACCTTATATTGTAATCCGATCAGAGGTGTAATGTTGACACGGACCTTGTGAGAAATTATTCATTGATTCCTGACGCAAATAAAGCTGCCAAATGATTTATCACTCCCTGTGATATAACTGGGTTTCTTCGAGAAGTTCTGCCTTAACCTTCTGTGTGGCTTTCTGAATTTTTTTGACCGTCCTTGTTTCGACATCGCACAAGTGCTAATATTTAAAATCAAATCCTTGTTTTTGTTAGCCTAAGAAGGAAAACAATAGCTGCTGATAAAACAGTCAAAGGTCAAAAGCTGCATCATTACAGCCTTTATATCAGCTGCTGTCTTCATCGGAGCTCTTTTCAGCATTGCTAATGTCAAGTTAGTGTGGGCAAAACCATCACCATAGCAACCTGAAATCTATATTGCACACTGACGTGCAAATTAACAATGCAGTTTGGGAATATAAAAAGGGGAGGAGGGGGAGGAAAAGTAATCTGCATTCTCTTGAAAATTGTATTTTTAGTGAATATTTTATGTTATATCATGACTGCCAGAAGACAGAAATCCGCCAACTGAGTCCCTGGTCACTTCCTCTGGATTTGTGATCAGTCTATTTCAGACATAATGTTCTTCCTCTCAGATAAAAATAAAATAATTATGAGCCTTGCCTTCTTGCCCTGAGCACCACTGTCTCACAAGCATCCCTGTCAAACAACACCCACCCACATGGTGAGTGCTAGGCTAAATGAACTGCAGAACAAACACATATTTCAGAAGATGTTTATGAATAAGGCCAGCTAATATGAGGGAGGGGGGGAATAGAGTGGATGCTTTTTGACCTCCTGGGGGAAAGATAGCTACAGAAGCGCCATAGGAGTGTTATACAGCCCACAGAAACAGAGAATTGTAGAACTGGAAGGGACAATGAGGATCGTCTAATCCATCCCCTTGCAATGCAGGAATATGCAGCTGTCCCATGTGGGAATTGAACCTGTAACCTTGGTGTTATTAGCACCACACTCTAACCAACTGAGCTAAGGGCTTCATCAGTGCTTTTATGGAAGGTTGTTAGTGGTGTACATGGACATACAGAAGTACAGTGGTGCCCCGCAAGACGAATGCCTCGCAAGACGGAAAACTCGCTAGACGAAAGGGTTTTTCGGTTTTGTGTTGCTTCGCTAGACGAATTTCCCTATGGGCTTGCTTCGCAAGATGAAAACGTCTTGGGCTTTTTTTAAAAAGCCGCTTGAAGAGGTGCAGTTGCGACGGACCGTGCTTCGCTAGACGAAAAACATCGCAAGACGAAAAGACTCGCGGAACGAATTATTTTCGTCTTGCGAGGCACCACTGTACTTATTCCATTGAAAGTTTTCAGAATCAGTGTTAATAATTTATCATCCAAGATGCTCTCTCTCTCACACCCATAAAAAGGTGGCCAGATGAGTCACATTTCATTCCAAAATGCATACACATACAATACATATGATTAGTCATTATCACTATGTTTTCATTCTCAAGTTATTTAAAGTTTTGTTTAAAGTTTTGTCAGCTGGCACATGAACGTATGAATGAATGCCACCAGAATACATTGCCTTCGAGGTGACAGGAAACCCTCTCTTAACTGGTATCCATACCAGTAGCACAACTTCTTTTAACCCAGCCAAATATAAAAGACCATGTAATTCCCCCCCATATTCACAGTACTGACTCTGCTCTAACTTTGGAGTGCATAAAATGGCAGGGGCCACTATCAGCACCCTTGCACCATATTCTAACTTCTCAACAGCCGGTTCCTAAGAGCCACATCTTAAGATTTTTATCTTATCTTTAAAAGAAAGTGAAGCGAAGCGCTCTAGCTTTGTTTCTTCATTGATTTAGAAAACCATCTTATCTGGTGGTGGTGCAAGGAAAAGCATGCTTGAGCATGCTACTCAAGTATATATTGCTGGCACTAAGACAAAAAAATGCACTCAGCATCTTTTTTCACCAGAAATAAAAAGGAAAATGGATCCCTTATTAAATGGATCTCACTTTTGAGCAGGCATGCATGCATAGGATTGGGTGCATATGTTTCAAGAGGGTAGTGATTAATCTATGAACACTTCTCTCTTGCTGCAAGCCTGATACTTGTGTGGGACATCTTTTCCTGTCTCCAGTCATCAAGACATAGCCCTGTCTGAAGCACCCTGCAATATTTTAATCATGGGCCAAGGAATGAATAACCAATGGCAGTCTACATACAAAGCAAATAATGATGTGCAGCTCTTACCAGACAGCACAAACGAAGTGTGTACACACCTTGATACAGTCACAAGTTGGTATTTCACACACAGCAACATATCTGAAAAGTTCCCAAGGCTGTGTATGTGAACGACTGACTTATTAATGTCATGCTGTGAGAACATTCATGCTAAAGGCTTTGGAAGTGTGGAATAAATCCTCCCTTTTAAAACTGCACTTTAGGGCAATGCTCAAGATCATGTAAAGCTGATTTGTGCACATTTATCACAGCCTTATTCACATAATTAGGGTAGATAAAGCATGTGAAAGTGTAACCAAGTGTCTTGTGATACAATTTTGAGAAGGTGCCTGTGTTAAGTGATGGCTTCAACTACATAAGAAGGTGTCAATTATTCCAATTTAATTTAATCTACAGTACAGAGATGCTGAAAAGGTACATTCTCAAACAAAAAAAGTATCTGGAGCAGTCTTTAGAGAACAATGCTAATCAGCATGTCACTACAATTCCTTAAAGATACTAACACATTAATGGTTGTCCTATTTCAAATGTGTTTTTAGGTCTCTTCCTCCTTAACCCACTACTCACTCAGTATGTGGTTTCTGTTGACCAGCCTACTTTAAGTCTCTTGCTGATGTTCCTACATCCTGCTTTTTCTCATTCCTTGGGCAGATGGGTTGTAGGCCTCACAACGGATCACATGTAATGTCTTTTCCTTTGGAAATTGTGCTAATGTTTTTGTGCTAACTCTGGGCTTCCCTCAGGTCTTCTCTCTTTCCAAATCCTGGTTGGGAGCCAGGTACTTCTTTTTTCCAAAATTTACGTAAGTACATTGCTATTAGTACAGCCACTCAGAGTCTCTAGGACAACCTAGTCAGAAGGGTATGGTAGAATTATGATTATGATTTGCAACATGTATTTGCAGTAGCTTATGAACCTTTCCTACCTATAGTCTAATAAACTGCCAGATCCTGGCTGACGTGGAGGAGAGACAGGGAATGTTCAGGTGTTTGAGGACACAATAAGTTTTTAGTCCAGCTTTTGTGAGGGTGCGTAAGTTGTCGGTTTGGCTGAGAGGAAAAACTCACACAATGACAGACTGGGAAGTGGGAAGAGGGTCCGAGATATGGGGAAACCCAACAACTATTGGACAACCTTTTACATTTGTTCCTGGGAATAATACAGTCATACAGAATCCATTCCAGAGATCCGTTTGACTTTGACGTTTGAGGTTTCCATCGATAGAGTGGGGAAGGAAGCAATTTTTGCCCTGCAACCTTCTGGTGTGAGTATCTGCCTCTGTTTGAAAACCAAATTGTTTGAAAACCAAATTGCAGCTTCTGATTGGCTGCAGGAAGCTCTTGCAACCAATCAGAAGCCGTGGAAGCCCTGTCAGATGTCTGGGTTCCAAAAGAATATTCATAAACCGGAACAATCACTTCCGGGTTTGCGGTGTTCGGGAGCCAAAACATCTGAGTTCCAGAGCATTTGGGATCCAAGGTATGACTTTACTGTAATCACTAACTCTGCCCATTATGACAAAAACATGATACTATGCTAGTATCAGAGGCAGCTACTCACACCAGAAGGTTGCAGGGACCGTTGGCAAAAATTGCTTCCTTCCCCACTCTATCGATGGAAACCTCAACTGGATCAAAGAACCCAACTAAAACAACTCAATAATCTGCATCTATATAACATTTACACTTTTCACTTCCAGAATCACACACAAAATCAAGTATTAAATCATTAACTGTGATGTAATAAAATATATGAATGCAACAATTTATTTTACCACAATTGATTAAAAAATATACTACCTTTGTTACTCTGTCTGCCATCCCATAATCCTCCTTGTTTACTTATTTCTTTAAGATCTGAGCTAACTACCAAACTTTCTTTATCCAGTCTTTACAGGCAAGAGTCTTTGCGTTCCTCCAGTTTCCCCCCCAAAGATAAAGGTTGTTGCTGTTAATAGATTAAATTCCAGTGGGTAATGGGCCTGGATAAAAAGGTTTTAATGGAATTCTTTTTCAGTCAAAGGGTAGCCAATGTGCTGCCCTCCAGTTGTAGACTGCAACTCCCATCAGCATAAGCTAATGATCAATGATCATGGGAGCTGTACTTCCCACCATCTGAAGGGCAAGATTGGCTAACCCTGCATGGGGATTGGTTTTGCTGTGAATCTGTACAATCCACCCTTCCCAAAACAATGCGTAAACCAAAAGACACCAATCTTTGAAATGTACCCTTCTCTGAAGTTAGTGATGCAGTTCTCTGACCCCAAGAAATAAAATACATAGATTAGAAGGAAGTGCAGATTAAAACGCACATATTCGTGAACATCACATACAAAAATGCATTACAGTGGTGCCTCGCAAGACGAAATTAATTCGTTCCGCGAGTTTTTTCGCCTAGCGAATTTTTCGTCTTGCGAAGCACGGTATCGGAATTTTTGGGGGAAAGCTTCAAAAATCACCAAAAGCCTCAACTGTATTAACGGTGTTAAGACAAATGAAACAAACTTGCAAAAAACGCAAGACGTTTTCGTCTTGCGAAGCAGCTCAAAAACCGCAAAACCCTTTCGTCTAGCGAGTTTTTCGTCTTGCGAGGCATTCGTCTTGCGGGGCACCACTGTATATCAGGGAAATGTCTTTGCAAAGACATGTGTAGAGGGAGGAAGAAATGCACATGAAAAGTGATGTGGAAACGTGGCTTACTGAAGACTGAAAAAAATGAAAAGGGATAGTTGGGGCTGGCAATATATACTCAAAAATCATTCTCTTTGCTTTGAACTCAGATCCTCCAGGTCAAAATCCAGCACTCTTTCTACTACAGCACAGCACACTGCCTCTTCTCCTTATGTGAATGCCTAATGAAAGTATTGTTTCCCTTGTACTCCTTTATAAATTCTGTATTTTTTCCAAAAAAAATGGCTGTCATGTAAAAAATAATGGCTATAGTGCTCCCCTTTAGAAATGATTCTCAGCTCCATATTACTTTAGAAAAGAAGAGTTACAGATCGCCTCAGGTACCTAGCCCAAACACCCAATTGCCCCTGCATTTGTAAAGTATGAAGCAATTAAAACCCTGTTGTGTAAAATACTGCAATGAAACCCTTACCGCAAAGATTACGTTTGGACAGTGGCAATCAGAATGATTTCTGGTCAGCAGGGGGACTCGGCAGGTTTTTTTGCCTCAAGCCTGGGGTTTGAAAGCAGCAGCAGCTTGACTTCTTCCTTATTTAAACCTGTTAAGAATTGTTTCCAGAAACACTCACTAGATGTCTCTACACAAGTTAAATGCAGTCACTGACAGAGAGTGCCCAGTGCTGGGATTCCTGTCAACCAGAAGCAGGTGACAGGCACAGCTCACACTGGGGAAAGTCTAGCTTGCAGCCAGTGACTCCATTCTGGGTTTCAAGCACCAGTTTCATTTAGGTAAAAGTTCTTATTCGTTCTGACAGCTCTTGGCCAGGATTTTCCATGCAGGGTGCTGGACACTTGTTTTTCCAAATCCAGAGATCATTTTGCCATAGAATCAGACATTTTCTGCAGCTGATCCTTATCCTGCTTTGCAGCAAACGCAACAAATTTGACATTTGCCACCATCTGTTTATATATACTTGTTTATATATAAGCACAATCCTACTACCACCATCCATGACAAGTCAATGGCTGGGAGTACAGTACGAGTAAGATTCCTTCCCATTGGTCTCTGCTGGCAGGGAGAAGCATTACTGGTGGGGGTAGCTCTGTTTCACCTGAGGACTGGAGCTATGCCCAGGCAGGTGGTAAGCTCCCACCTGCTCTTCAATACAGAAGTGCCCCAAACAGGGTGTTTCGGAGGAAAGGTGGCAGCAGGACACTGTAACTTTTGAGCCAAAGTCCCTTGGATCCAAAGTGATGGCTGTTTTTGGGAGGGCGGGAAGGCTCTGGTATGCCAGATTGGAGTTGGCAAAGGAAAGAAAGAAAGAAAGAAAGAAAGAAAGAGAGAGAGAGAGAGAGAGAGAGAGAGAGAGAGAGAGAGAAAGAATGAGATCAGATTTCCACACTTTCCATCCTGGCTGGCACAAGCTGGCACAAGCTGGCACAAGCTGGCACAAGCTGGCAGGTTTTTGTGTACAGCAATCTCATTGCCACTTCAGTCCTTTCAAGGCCCAGTATAAGATTGTTCCATTAACCAACTAATTCTGTAGGCCATTGTTGGGGAACCTGTGGCCTTCCAGATGTTGTACTACAGCTCCCATTATCCCTAACCATTGGCTAAGCTGGATAGAATCCACAAACATCTGGAGGGCCACAGGTTTCACATCCCTTCTGTAGGCTATTCTACTCATAGGCTTCAATCCTAACCCTACCTACTTGAGAGTAAGCCCCACTGTGCATAGGGTTTCTGAGCAGGTATGTATAGGATTTCATTGCTTAAAAAAAAAAAAGATTGACATACATTAGTTTCTCTTTTTCTAACACTGAATCACTGATCTTGATAGGATTTGTTCATTTCCCCATCCCATGAATAATCACCTCTTTCTTAGATGTCCAATTAGCTAACAGTTGTGTGCCATTTTACTGCAGTGCCTTTCGCCAGCTCTTTAGGAAGGAAGAACCCTGGAAATATTTTGATTCATTACAACATTTATGGCATTCATTATGTGCTTGTCCCGCAGCTGCTTGCATCAAACAAAGTCATCTCCCACACAGCAAACTGTAGGAATACAGCTAACAAGTATCACCTGAAAGATCACCAGCATGGATACCAAAATTGGCTGGTGGGGGCCACGGCAGTTGTGGGGGGTGGGCTGAGGGAGAAGGTAGGTTGAATCACTATTAATTTCCTGTGCCTGTATTGATTGTGAAATGAAAATCCAAAATGAATCTCTGCTGCAGCAGGTAATTCTGGTTTGTCCACTGATGTTCTGCAGTGGTCATCTTCAATGCCCTATGGACTGTCCCCTGGGAGTTCTGTTTAGGGCACAACCTCCAATGTAAAGCAGCTACCCATGGCTGATTAAAAGGGCAGTTGTTGGGAAAATAGAAAGAACTGCATTCCTAATTGTGACCATTATAAACAAATGACATTTAAACACTTAAAAAAAATTCTTTGTGTCCATAAATAGCATGAACATTTACTTTAAAGTCATTTGTCCATTTGATTTTTAAATGGTCTAATTCTGCATGATCTCTGGTGACTGACAGCAGCTAACTAGGGTTTCAGGTAATGAAAGCTTCTTACCTAAGAGACTGGTAGATTGAAGCTGGAAACTTTTTGTGTGCTCTGCCACTGAACAATTGCCCTCAGTTTCTAAGTGTGTATCTCGCACTACTGTCAAGCTCTGAAGAAATGAGCAGCAGAAGTTGGCCATGGGCAGCACTGGTTGTCTAGAGCCAGCCACAATCCCCTTCCAACCAATTCCCACAGTAATTTTGCACAATGAGTTACATACTAAAAAAACAAACAAAGCTGTAGTGACATTTCTGGCTCCCAGCTGAAAGTGACCATACGTGGGTCAGAAACATTATGAAGAATTGTGCATATAGCCATGTTCAACCGAGAATGAGATGCTACAGTGTTGGTGACTTGGTGACTTATGGACCGAACCAGCATGTGATTGTTTCTGCAATATTCATCGTGAAATTGGCATCGTATCATGCAGGTGGTGAAGAACCCAGGGCAATGTGCTTTTATGTTACATCTGTCTTAACCCTGACAGGGCAACCTAGAACACCCTCAACCCCCCCCCCATATGACTGTACACTGCAGGGCAGCCTTAGCTAGCCTGGCACCTTCCAGACTCCTAGAACCATAGAATTATAGAGCTGGAAGGGACACCAGGGGTCATTTAGTTCAGTATCCCACAATGCAATCCACAATCCTGGATGTTCTGGTCATGGTTACTTCCTCAACATACAGGTCAGGGACTTTCAAACTGTGTTCAGGGGAACTCTGGGGCTGCTGGGAATTGCAGTCCAAAACATTTGGAGGGCTTCAGGTGGGTCAAGCTTTTGGTAGGAGGAAATAGGCAGTAGAGGATAAGCTGCTCACCATTATTGATCTTATTGAGGAATCCCTGAAAAGACCCCAGAGTTCCCTGGAGCAGAGTTTGAAAACCTCTCTCCCACCCAACCAACCGAGGAAGCCACCAAAATAACCAGCAATAACATGGCTGGAAATAGCCTCAATCTCTCTTCATTGTCACAAAAGGCAAAACAAAACCACACACAGAAACAAAAATGTCTACATCCATACATCCATACTGATTAATTAAATGAAGGAGAATTTGAGTGAGTTCAGGGCTATGCCCATTTCTGTCCAGCTTCATTTCTTCCAGCCACTCTCACTTTGATTGCTTAATCCAAAGTGATTTCCAGAAATGAAAGACACAAGTTATGGAATAATTTTCGATTGACTACTCTGCCTACATTTTAAAAAGCTGTCTGAAGTGCAGCGAAGAGTTGATGACTGCCAAAGATCCTTCCAAATGATTTCTCTTCCATTACTTAATTTCAGCATTCTAAGGAGCCATCTGATATCCTACTGGTCTGGTTTACTTTGATGTAAGCATATTTCTTTGAAATGAGTCTGAACCTCTTCAATGTACATGCAAATTGCTGCAGTTCTGGCTATGTCCTAAGCACAGATACTTCAAGTGACTGAATTCCACTGAAATCAGTGGGACTGATTTCCACATAATGGGAATCTGGAGCTGCTCAGCAAAACTACAAGACTCCTGTCTCAATTTTTTCAGGTGCTGGGGGAAGGCATTTCAATGCTGAAAAGGAAACTGATTGAAATATGGCAGAAGGTTGGCAATCGTTTGGGGTGTGTGGCAACATTTGCAATCAGGAGAAGGATGGTAACTTCAAGACCCGTTTTTGGGTTCTACAACTTTAAGCCAGACTTGGACTGGACAGCTTTTCAAATAGAGGATTGTCCTCTGTAAAGTGCGCCACATGACATCCTTACTGCTACTATCACAAATTAAAAGCATTATCTGACATGGAACCAGCGGTCTCTGGCCTTTTAGATAATGGTTCCGAGATGGGGCCTTGGGCTGTCAATAATTTGGAAGATATCTTTGTGATCTGCTCAAGCTATGCAGGAAACAGCTTGCTAATGCCTCCTAGCTCAGAGGAACTGTGAAGGTGGAAGGCTCCCCACTCCTAGTAATCACAACTTCTGTTGTGCTCAGGTTCTGATGGTGGGCTTCTCATGGGCATGTGGTTGGCCTTTGTGGTGGGCCTTTGACCTGATCCAACCAGCTCTTCTTACCTCTGGTATCTTAAACAATTTTTATTACTTTTGTCTGGCAACACATCCTCAAACTATTTAACAACCTTTGATTCCACCCCCTTTAAATGTATGTACATGAACACACATTCAATATTCTGTGGGTGCAAATGAACAGACACAAAGAGAAATGTTCTTTTGAATACCAGCTTAAAGCATGCAATGTCTTATTTCTGAATTCTGAAATTCCAGTGCAGCACCTTCAAGCTAACTAAAGTACCATTAATTGTTTAATTAGGTTTCATTCTGGTGCAGAGAATGTAAAATAGCTGCACCTGAAGGAAGATTAAAGGTTGTTGTCAAATACTCACACTAACAGTTGATTGCATTAATAGTGTTATTTGTGCTGCTGTAATTGCTGCAGTAATTTATATGTCTAGGCTTCTTATTATTACAGCACTGAAGATGTTAACTGTCGTTATTTCATACCCTTCCACTCCTCGGCACAATTAAACTTTGTAATGAAACCAAACACGTAATCTTTCATAAGAAAAGAAAACTCAGGTGCTGCAATAGTAATTTTCTGTTGAAAGTGAGGGGGTAAGATGAAATGAGAAACATGTGATGCTAAAGGTAGCGTGGGTGTTTGCCTTCTAGTCAAGCTAGAAATTATTGCTGTTGCACAACTCATTTCATCACCAAGCTATATTAAAACATCTTCAGGTATTTTCAACATCACTGTGAGGTGGGTGGGGGGTAGTGTTTCTTCTCCCCATTTTACAGACCAGGAAACTAAGCTGCAGAGAATTTACATTTTTTACCAACAGAGAAGCTTAGTGTAATAATGAAAGGTGCAGCAAATATATGGCATCCTGATACAGTATTAACCAGAAGCCCATGTCTCCTATCCTCTATGGCTCCATTCCCACAGGATTAGAACCGCTCACCCTGTTGCCTCTCCCCATATTATTTGTTGCTAGACACATTTGCACATATTTCTTTCTATCTCAACTCCATGCTCTACCTTTAACAAGAATGAGGATTCGCAACCCTAAGGTGGAAAAGGTGGCAAGCACATTGCTCTGCCAGCCTGGAGAGGGTGCAGTGATCGTGCCTATAGCATGCCCAATGACATAGCATGAATAAATTTTAATAAGTCTCCCCCACAAAAAGAAACACAACAAACCAGATCTCTGGCATCATAACTTGTGGTCAATTTTTTTGAGACCACCATAACTGCAGGCCACCACAAGCTTAAGTCAGCTTCTGCAGGACAGAAGTAACATTCCCATGCATTAAATGAAACTCACATGTCTCAAATGGAACAACAACAACAACAAATGAGGTTCTGTCTCAAGGAGCAGCCATAGCCCTCTTGCCCTTGTTATTGCTTTAGATACTCTGGGTGGCAGGCAAAGCAAATATTGTGCATCTACAATAATGCAGTTTAGGAGACTTTGTAGGTGCCCTTGACCACAATGTTGTCCACCTCTGTGTTTCCTTGGATGCCAGCATGATTAGATTTCTTTAGAATTGTAATGACTCCAATGGCTAATTTATTTTCCATTCCAATAAACAAACGCATTTGCTATGTCAGACTCTCATAAAACTCAAGTGAAAAGGAAAAAAGCTTGCTTTAGAGAGCATTGCTCATAAAACCAAGATGCTAGACTTGCATGCATTCTATGCAATTGCTGTCTCTATCTTCTGGAGATCCAACATGCTATGATTTCAACATCTCATGATAAACCTTTCAGCCATTTTAACAGCCAAGAGGGGTGTGGAAGTGAAAAATCTCAGTTGAGCAGGGGAGGGTTAGGACTTAGAGTCGTCAAGCTATGTGGCCTGAGTATGTTCCACACGGCTACTATTCCTTGTCCTGCATTCCTACAGCTCACCACTACTTTCCTGCAATTGTATGAAACCACTTTTACTTTTCAACACTAACTATAAATCATAACCATTGAAAATATTTATGCCGACACCAACACCCATTGCGACTGCTGAAAGAACAGTGCTGAGGAAGCACTGCTAATGTGGGTTACTTGCTCTGTCCACGTTGGACAGCAAGATATCTCTCAGATGTTTTTCAAATCTAGATATTGAGAAGCAGAAAAGCCTATTCAGGCAGTCTTCTTTGTGTGACTGATGCACTCATGGCCTGTATCCAGTCATCATGTCTCCATCAGCCCTGTCCTCCCACAGTCCACATTTGAGGGTGCAAGTCTGTAGAGCAGAGTCTGCTCTATCCATGTAGGCCCCTCTCCCAAGATGCAGAAGCAGGGTGTTTGTTTTTTCCAGCTAGAACTCACTGGAGCTCATTTCCGGCACCTCTCAGGTGGGTGCCATTGTCATTCTAAGATAACAAGGAAGGCATTCACAGTGAGTTTTGGCACCTCTTTTTCTAGAAAAATAGAATTCTGTATGGTTAGGGTTCGACATCATGGGCCAACTCGTAGCGCAGACAGTTTACAGAGACATGGGGGTAGGGCTAGACCCAGCCTCTCACTCTTACAATTCTTATTTTCATACGTGGGATGGCTTGAGTAGGATTCAGTTTTTTTCTATAAACTGGATACAGGGTGAGAATACTGTGAGGGCATCATAAATAGGATTTTGGCTACCAGGACTGCACTGTTAACCTGTTATAGTTCTATGCAGCATTGTAATTGCACTAATGAAGAACTCTACTGTCACAAAATATCAAATTGCTAAGGATTTTTGTTTTCTTGAGGAGGTGTCTTGTTGTTTTAATTGGCTAACACATATGTTTTGTCAAAGATTATTCCCTGTGTTTATTTGCTGGCACACATCAATGCAGTTCAGTGTGATGTACTGTGTAAGGAGCAGCAAAGTTAAATTGGTGCAAACAATATCAAATTCGCCCCTTTACTCAGAACAGTCCATGCCAACAACCCAGCATTCCATGAAGATTCATTTTCCAAAACAAATATATCCCTCTCAGGGCTTCGATATACATCTAGAGGCACCAAAAGCAACAAACATATTTAGAAAGTGGTACAGAAGAAATCTCCCCAAAGGACTGACAGGGTTATATGTGACCTGGTTTTGGCATGCTATACTATGGATCTTATGAACTTCATTTGGCTCCTGTCCTGCAAGGGATCATTGAGCAAATTAAGCCATTTATTTATATATTTAAAACATCAGAGCCGTTTTTAACAATCATACATAAAACCATACAATAAAAATAAAATAAAATCAGAACTCAACTAACTATTGCAGAAGGATATTTTCTTAACTGCCAGCATAAATCTTGGCAGCATAGAACAATTTTCAACAGGTGATTGAAGGTTGAAAAGGAAGGCACCTGCTGAATCTCTGATGGCAGCGCATTGCACAGGACTGGACTGCTGACACTGAAGAGCTTGGATTTTTTTGTTACTGTCAAAGGAGCCTCATCAATTTGAAAAATTTCCTTCCAGATTTGCATTTGTAGTTGAATCAGGGACACTGGGCACACAAATGACGTGAGTTAGACTTGGGTGAAGGCTTTGGAAACAAGTTGCTGTTGCATCTAATGTAATGTTTGGCTTGCCAGTACTGCAGCTGCCTCTACTATGCCAAATTAAACCCATTAAGAGTACATCAGTAACCCCTTTGGCAGGACAGGAAGGTATACCTTTGGCTGCACATACGCAGATCATCCTTGAGGATAAATAATTATATGTAGGTGGCCTCTTTCATTTTGCCTCAGCAGACTGGCATGCCAGCTTCCTGTACGTGGCTCTGTCCTTGAGGGCCTTGGTGGAGATGTGAGGGAGAAGTGGGAATACATCCCGAAAGCCAGCAAGTTGTGCATGAGATGTTTGGCTTACATCAGAGCGGTGGGGAATGCAAATGAGTTGCTGAACAGATGGAGAGGCATTCACATACAACTTTAGCAAAACCAAAACCATAATATTCAATCGGTAGATCTGTTCAGGTGCGTTTAAAAAAAATCAAAATTAATATAAATCAAAAGTATTATCTTCTCTGATATGATTCAGTAATAAGAAGGGCAAACAATTCCCTTTTTTCTGAAATGAATTCCTAACAAGTGAGGCCTGTGTAGAATGCTCTCATTTAGACCACATTCACACCATACATGTAAAAACACTAAGATACCACATTGACTCCCCCCCCCAAAGAATTCTGGGAGCTGTAGTGTGACTTAGGTGAAATAGTTAAACAGGTTACCCTATCAGAACCCAGGGGGTGGAGTCACAGTGTTCCCCAACCTTGGGCCTCCAGCTGTTTTTGGACTACAACTCCCATAATCCCTAGCTAGCAAGACCAGTGGTCAGGGATGATGGGAACTGTAGTCCAAAAACAGCTGGAGGCCCAAGGTTGGGGAACACTGGACTATAAAACCAGCTATGGGAGGGGCAAAGGGTGGAGTTCGTTAAGAGTTTGTTGAGGAGTTAGGTGGTTGGTTGGGGTGGGAGTGACTTGGGATAGAGTCTGTGGGTAGGTTGAGTTAGTGTAGTGAAATAAGCTGAGTCAGGAACAGTTAGGGGCTAGGCAGGCAAGTAAATATCTGAGAGGTGGTTTAGTGAGTGAGAGCAGGTAGCGGAAGTTATAGGTCTAGATAGGCACCCCATGAATGTAATTGACTGATACTCTTTATGAAACAACACACTTGTTAAACGGCAATAAATAAACAAAAGTTTATGTTTCAATTTAACCTTGACTGGATTCAGTATTGTACCAGGTAGGGCCTGGGTGGTGGCAGCAAGAAATAAAGTGGTGGCACAGGGATCAATAGATGGTGAAACATCCGGGGACCCTGTGTGATTGCCACCTGTAGTTTGTTAAGGGTGCTAAGCATTGTTAGGAGACCCTAGTCCCATGGTTCCCAATGTGGGGCACGTGCCCCACAGGGGGGCAATTTGATTTTTAAGGGAGGCAATTTGGAAGCTTGTTTAGACCAATTAATGGCCTTTTAGGCTTCTTCCACGTGAATACGAGTTCACTTTTTGAATAATAATAATTATATGTCATGGGGCGGGGAGGGGGGCATTAGGATTTTAAGGATGCTTAGGTCGGGCATGGCCAAAGAAAGGTTGGGAACCACTGCCCTAGTCCCACTCTCAGAACTACAATTTGCAGAGTAGCTTAACGGTCTAATTCTCCTTTTCACAGGGAACTCTAGGTGAACCGCAGTGAAGTGCTGAAACTCACCCCTAGACGAATTGAGCTAGGAAGCCCAGAGACTGTGTTGAAACAGCAAGATGTATAATGTTGTACCTGCTTTGTTGCATAAGGATGTGGTAAACCGCCAACAAATATTGGTCCTGTTGTATCCCAAATGAAAGTCGACCAATGGTTGCTGGACATGCTTGCTTTTGTAGCTACTCCCAGGATAGTCACTTCAGCCTCGCACATTGCCAAGTCTTGCCTGCGTAAATATAGAAAGAGGGAAAGTTTTGCAGATGAGCCATGCATTGCATAAACGCTTCTCAGACAAACAAACTGGAGTGCTGCCAAGTCAAGGAGGAATGAAAACGAGGCAAGCAGCTCATCTTATATTGAACCCCATAAACATAAACTATTTGATGATCAGGCTGTAAGCTGGCATGTCTTTGGGGTGCAATTGTAATTACAATGAAATCACTGTGTGAAAAGAGAAGTGCAGAATAGCTCCTTAACAGTTGCAAGGGGGAACGACTCAAAGTCATTCTTTAAATAAATATTTCTAAATAAAATGCTTATGTAGCTGTTCCTTGGCAAATGTGTCTAAATGAAATATTAATATACCATTAGAATGTATATTTTCATATTGGGGATTAAGGGTCTCTGTTAGGGGATGGGCTGCAGTTCAGTTGTGGAGCATCTGTGAGGGCTTATGCACATTTGTGTTTGCCCTGTCGTTTCTCTGCATGGGTCTGATAGGTTTTTCTTTCATCCTACCACTTTCTCTGGGGAAATCCATGGTTTACCACTGAATCAACTGGGTTTTCTGCAGATTGACGTTTGTTACGATTCAACGGGAAACCATGAGTTTTCCTGGGGAAAGCGGTGGGGCAAAAGGGAATACCTCTCAGATCCGTGACTAGAAATCATGGAACAGACAGAAGAAATTGTGGGACAAACGGGAGTTTGGATGAGCCCACAGAAGAAGAAGAAGAAGAAGCCACCCAGTGAAGAAGTCCTGGCCTTTGTGAGACTAACATCTAGCCACTTCAACAGCCAGTTCTAGGTCAGGAGACTCAGCTGCTGAATGGAATATGCTGGAACATCTGAGAACAAAGGCGGGTGCAGTGGGGAACTTCTGTAGTGAGTATTGCAGTATTGTCTATTTCATATTGCAAGCTGCCTCAAGAACTTTGGTCAGTAGTCAGGGTATGAATATTCCTAAATAAATAAATAAGCTGACTTTCATTGGGAGGAGGAATGGAATAGAGTGGTGGCAAATAGAAAATGAAGAGACACACAGAACAATGGCATAGCGTGACGGGGTGTGGGGTAGTTGCCCTGGGTCCCAAATTGTTAGGGGTGCAAAATTTCACCACACGCTGCTGCCTCAAAACATCTGCACACTTCCGTCACTGTGCTCTGTTGACAACGGCTTCTCCATGTGAACCAGGAAGTGACCTCTCCAAACAATGGAACAACTCTTATTTTCTTATCTCTGCAGCTGCAGTCTCCTGGGTGATGGGGATGCAGTCAGACCATTGAATGTTCATGCATACTCCATCCACTTCCCTCTTTCTCACCCACCCATCTGTGTGGCCCTGGCAACCCACGCTAGACACAGAATAATATAATATGAATATGCTGTATGCTGCCCCGACATCTTTTTGATGATGGGTGGAACATCATTTCCATCTGTTCTGTAAACCATTTTTCTTAACTTAAAATTTAACTTTAATATGCAGTTGTTTAGAATGTATATCTGAGAACAGTGTGTGTGATGCTCCAGCTTAGAGCTAAGGGGCAAACATACAAACATTCTTCACTGAAAACGCTTGGCACAAGGCAAATGATGTGATTTTTATTCTTTCCTTTTATAATACAACTCTAATTCATGTTCCTTGAGCCAGCTCGCATGAAATGTTCTACCTTAATCAAAGGAAGCACAGTGAGGACCCATGAAAATCAAGCAACAGCCTCTCTGTTTGGTGTTTCATTATAGTTATCCTTTTTCCTGCACAGCAAGAAAGCAGAGGGCTGCTTAAGAGCAAGGTCAAATCACTAAAGCTTGATCAGTTGGATGATTAAAAAAGATTCAGACTCTTACACTTTGGCGGCAAGAGGATGTCTAAGTAAAAGCAGTAACCAAAATGAAGTAAAATAAAATTATTGAGGGGAAACAAGGCCCTGCCATGTAACCAAGGCTGTTGTGATCAAATAAGGTGTGAATTCAGTCGCCTTTGGACAGCAGTTTCCACTTGGTCCATACCACACACTGAAAGCCCTCTCATACTGCTGAGAATCCTGGGAAGTGTAGCTTGTTAAAGGTGTTGCTCTTTGAGCTTAGCACCCTTAACACACTACACTTCCTAGGATCCTCCACGACTGTTAAAGTGGTATAACAGTGCTTTAAATACATGGTGTGGATGTAACCCTAGCTGGTTGCCCACGTCAACCCATGGGAAGATTTTAAATTCCATTGTGTCGCCTCCTGTCCACAATACTCACCCTCATTGAAGTGCAACTGATTTCCTCTTAAATAGCCAGGGCTGGCTCAAGACAATATGGCACCTCAGTTTGGCAAATGGAGTGGCTTTGCCCTTCCTTCCTTCCTTCCTTCCTTCCTACCTGCCCACTTATCTTTGCCTTCCCCCACCTGGCTGCTTTCCACTGCTGACAAAACATGTTCTCCCTCACCCAGAGGAAGGGGTCCTTTCTCAGAGTGAGAAAAGTCACCTACAGAAAGCCTGTGTTGCCACCATTTTGCCATGATGGTGCAAATTACTTCTTTTTTTAAAAAAAAAAGAGAGAGAAAACTTTAGACTATTATAGTTTAAAGTGTTGTTTGAAAAAGTGTTTTATCAGCAGCACAGGCCTCACCCACAATACCTCAAAACGAGGGAGTGCCTAGTGCATCAACGGCTTTGTCAGCAGCCAGGAATCTCCAACTGGCCTGGTGGGAGATCAGCAGCAGAAGCAATGGGTGGGCAGGGGAAGGGAAGCTGTGGTGGCAATGGTGACCAGCCAAACTACTGGCTGGGAGGGTGGGCTGGTGGGCAGTGTATGGGAGTACAATCCTCTTCACCTTCCCATCCATCCCTTCATCCACACGGCTCAGCATAGCACATGGTAAGTCTAGTCCTACAGGCACAGCCTTAGATTTTCCAATTATTTAAGTATGTGTGTGATCTGAAGTTACTGCTTTACTTTCTGTGTATCATAGAAACACAGAAAGTGTTGTTCTTTGAGCTGCACTATCCTCTTTCATCCAAAGGCATCCTTCTCCCATGAAAGACTGCAACTTTTCCATCCTGTTGTTCCACATGCCACCTCCATGTCCTCCTCTGAATTCCTACTCAAAGTTCACCTTTTCCATGAACCCTCTGGCACAGAGCTCCAGTTCCCTTGCCAAATTGTAAGCCCCTTAACCCAGAGAATTGGTCTCTGTAAAGCGTCCTGCACATGGACGCTGCTGATTGAATGAATGGATTAATAAAGTGCATTCTAGTCCAACATCTGTTTGATCTTTTACGGGCTAATAGGAAGGAAAGACAGTGCTTGCTGTGGATATTGTTAAAAAAGAGAGAGAAAATAATGTAGCTATGAAATATAAAACTGTTGAAACAAAACAGAATTGTGATTCCTTTCTTCCTCCTCCCTAAAACACAAAATGATTGTTTCTTGATGCCTCACCCTGTCTTTTCAGTGTTTTCAAAGACACAGCCATCAGAGCTTGGAGAAGCTACAGGGAGTGGGCAGGTGCACTTGAAAAATAGTAGTTTTGGGAAGAGAGGGTCAGAGAAACAAGTTGGCTGTGGCAGGAGGGAAGGGGAGAAAGAGAGAGATGCAAGTTGGCTGAAGCCACCTTGAATCAGGAGATATAAGGCACCAATCCTCCCAAGAAGCTCTTCCCCTGCTTCTGGCATTTTAATGTTTGAATGACTTAAAGTTGCACTGATAACCCTCAACATATCGGTATTGCCATTTTATGCTGCTTGAACCCAGTGCACAAACAGTACATGGTCAGCCTGGGAAGAGGAATGGACAGAGAGAAGGGGGCAATGACACAAAAAAAGACAGAGAAATAAATGGCTGGGAGAAAGAGGCAGGGGAAGGGAGAAGAAATTTGCGAGACAAATGTACAGTATGTGTGCAGCAAACCATAAGAAACAGAGGGAGGGAAACGGTGATGTGGGGGTGAAAGGGTGAATATTCAGTGGAGACAGATCCTACTGATTATGTGCTTCGCGGTGTTAGGAGGGTTGGGATCGACAGCCAGACATTGGCTGCAGGCGTCCAATTGATATAAGACACAGCCATTGGCATGATAACTTCCCACCATAACAGCTGTTATATATGCATTTGCCGATGAGCTAATAATATTCTGGAATAGCTTCCTGGTGTTTTATGTTTGCAGGACAAGTTGTTAGCAATTCAGCATGCTGGTGAGCAGCTTTCACCTTGTGCTTGTTAAGAGTGCACCATTTGATTGTGCTTGATTGAATCTTCCAGGGACTGGCTAAATTAAAATATCAACCTTAAGATATTATTGTTTAACATTTGCCGCTAACACAATCGCCTGATAGTACATATACTGTATAAATATTCCATCAAGGTTTCTAAATGCTTTTTTCTACAATCAGCACATAGGGTATTTTAAAGGTCAAGTGAGAAGACAGGTTTTCCCTCTCTCTCTCTCTCTCTCTCTCTCTCTCTCTCTCTCTGCCCCCTCCTGCCATTTTTGCATAATTGTAAATGTAGAATGCATGCACAATCATTCAAGTGCCCCTGGTGGTTAAGCTGCTGGTAATTATGTCCCAGCCCAACCCAGTAGCAATTGTGTCATTTTATCCTTTGTGCTTCCACAAGTATAATCATTAAAAACTGGCTGGCTAATTGCAACCTGGATGATGAGCTCGGTCTGTGTAGAACTGCATTTGGTGCCCAAAGCCATTCAAATTTGGATGGATGGAAAGGTCAGACAATCAGTTGATGAACCACAGGGATAAAGGGTGACTTAACACAACAATAACGTTTGTACATTTGCAAGTGTCCCCAAACTGTTGCATGTGGTGTCTTTCTATTGTTGAGTGACATTTGTCAGCAATGACTGAAAACATCTTTTGGATAGCCTGGCAAAATAGCTTAAAAGGTAATGAAACAAACAGATCTCGTTTACTGCCAAGCTTGTTAAATGTTACTCATGCTGGGAATAGAGTATCATTTGGACTCCATAAAAAGGAAACCAATGATCCACCAAACTGGTCCTGTGTTCAACTATTTCTCACTTTTCTTGGTCATTCGCATTCTCAACTATGCCTATGGGCAAATAGAGCAAGTATTTATTGCCACCAAAGTTAGCTTAATGTTCTTGAAGTACTATCCAGTACACAGTGTTGTCCCAAACCAAATAAAGTTATTTGCACTTAAAGTGACATTGAAATTAATAATAATAATAATAATAATAATAATAATAAT
Organism: Podarcis liolepis; assembly: GCF_965112155.1. NCBI lineage: Eukaryota > Metazoa > Chordata > Lepidosauria > Squamata > Lacertidae > Podarcis > Podarcis liolepis. The sequence goes on from NC_139557.1 coordinate 36,591,639, forward strand.
AATAATAATAATATAAAAAACTACTATTATTATGTTTAAGGTAGCAGTGCCCCATTCATTTCAATGGGATGTAAATGCAAAAAAGGATCCATACTTAGGCTGGATCTAGACACATCAAAAAAGTGTTTCAGGAAAACACATTGTAAACCTCAAAGTTGGAAATCACGTTGGCAAAAGACGGAACTCCACAGCGCCATCTGGTGTCACAGCGATGTAACATATATTAAATGCTTTTTCTTTACTAATGTAACTGAGTCCTTGCTGTTAACATACAGGATAGTGACAATACTCTTTTGTCCATTAAAAAGAACTTTGAGAAAACTAAGAAGTGACATTACTGTGCATTCTGATCCAAGGTAGTGTAATTTGCTACGAATGACAAAATGAAACCTAACTGAAGATGAACATTTGAGGATAAATCTGTAACTGAAATTCTTGAATGAAATAAAAATTTCAGAATTTTGCATATTAATCATTATTAGTAGTGGCAGAACTTTAATTATAATAGAAATGAATTATTGATCCTTGATACAAAGTAAAGTTTGAAACTATGACAGAAATATTCCAGAAGTGAGTTAATTCTCAATGATAAATCCTGAACCAGAGAAAATATATATGCTAGCCTAAAGATTTGTTCTGATGATGATATTGAATCTTCAGGCCTAAACTCCTCTTTTGATGCTCCCAATTTGTAAAAGATCTATTACGTGATTTGTGTCAAAATATAGCATAATAGCCTCATTAAGCTTTTATCTTCGAAAGGCGATAAAACAATGGATAGTATCAACTAATTGGCATTATTAGGTTGTTATTAACTCCATTATGATCAATTAAATGTAATTACCTACATCTTGTTCAATTAAGTTTGTAGAAATAACAATTGCTTGTTCTTCCTCAACTCAAATGAACTTTCCCAATAATTACTTATGGGATATTATAATGATAATAAAAAGCACTCCACACACAGGGGTTTCTTCTAATGAATCCCTACAACTCTTTATAAAGACTATTTTTGGAACCATATAGTATAAGAAAACAAGAGTGTGGGAGTTGCTGGACAGAAAGTGTGGAACTGAATAATACTGAGATGCATTATTTTTAAGGCCTGGGTCCCGGGAAGGTGTCCCAGGGGCCACAGTATTGATCTGACCAGTCCTTAAATTTGTCTGGTGTCAAGTGTGTTTGAGGTTGTAGCCAGTGGTGTTCCTACTGCCAACCCAGCAGTTCAAAAGCACACCAGCACAAGCAGATAAATAGGTACTACTGTGGTGGGAAGGTAAACAGTGTTTCCATGCGCTCTGACACTCGTCATGGTGTCCGATTGGGCTAGAAGCAGTTTAGTCATGCTGGCCACATGGCCCCAAAAGCTGTTTGCTGACATATGCTGGCTCCCCCGGCCTGAAGCTAAATGAGCACTGCACACCATAGTTAAGGGCGTGCTCTGGTCCATGGGGTCACGAAGAGTCGGACACGACTAAACGACTAAACAACAACAAACAACAAAAAGACTTAACCCTCCAGGGGCACTGGCGGAGGAAGAGGAGTGCGGGGGGAGCGCACTACCCCAGGCAGCACGATCCCGGTGGGGTGCCATTGTGGCTGCCCCTGCAGACGGCATGCCACTCACCTAGGATGCAGGCCACGCCCCTGCGGGCGGCATACCATGCCCCCAGGATGCACGCCAGCCCCGCCCTTGCCTGTTCTCCATCCCCCGGTGCCAGAGCATGAAGCTCCGCAACTGTCCAGAGGTCCTTTATCTTTACCTACTGAGAATAGACCCATTTAAATTAATAGACAGGATTAACTTAGGTTCATTAATTTCAATCAGTCTACTCTGAATCAGGCTTAGTAGGATAAAAAGGATAAAACTGTATTCTGCTCCCCTCACAAGCCTTTACATAATCTATCATGTAAGATGAGCACTGTCAAAGGCGATAACCGCTGAACTTCTGGTCAGTCAGGGAGATCCTCACCTACTGTATTGGGTGTGCAATTTGTCACTGTTTTCAAGGATCAAGGCTATCATGATATCTTATTCTGCATTGCCTGAAATCCCTATACAGTGGTACCTTGGTTCCTGAACATAATCCGTTCCAGAAGTCCATTCAACTTCTGATTGGCACAGGTGCCCCGGAAACAATAGCCGACAGCTGCACTGGACATCCAGCTTCTGAAAAACGTTCGAAAACCTGAACACTTACTTCTGGGTTTTTGGCATTCGGGAGCTGATTTGTTCATCAACTAAGTCATTTGAGAACCAAGGTTCCACTCTATAGTGGAGATTTTAAAATGCATGTATACTGAATACATACACAAAGATATATACTAAGAAAAGGCTTAAGGTAAATACATATATCATAGACTGAATTTACAGATACTCAGTGATCAGCGGGGTCCCTTTCACGATCCGGCAAGGATGAACTCTGAAAGTACCACACTCCTGACCCCACTAATATGATTCCTGTCTCAAAATGCTTAGAGGAGTGCCATAGGAAGACATCCCAAGGAAGTAAACTCTTTGACAGTGCTGGAAGCAAGTGTGAATGGGGCTCATATATTCTGTTAATCTGAGAACTGAAGGAACTGTGTCAGCATAGCCTGCCAACCTGAACTGGGATGTATGTGTCATGTAATTGGCGGTGGAGACCAAAAGTTCATCGAAGACTGGGGAAAGTTTGTAGATTATCTGAAAAATGTGTGTGACGTGAAAACAACGCTAGTGGGATTTCAGGAAGCACTGTGAAAACAAAGAAGTATTGTTAATAAGAAATAGAAGGAGAAGGGAAGTTTAATGGCAATACGAATGAAGGGAATGCGTATTAAAGATATAAATATGGATGATTGTCAGAGACGCTGAAGGAAGTTCAAAAAGAAATGATTTGTTAAAATTTGGATAAAAATGTACAATTGTATGGAAAACTAATAAAAATTTATTGGCAAAAAAAAAAAAAAAGTAATTGGTGGTGGAAAAATGTTCCCAGGAGCATCAAGATTTGCGACCTATACATTAGGTAACATTATTTTGATAATCACCGTGACAGGGTGAGGGGATTTACATTGTTTCCCAAATCAATCTGTATGGTTATTTGTTTCTGGTAACCCTGAATTCATTGTTGCTGGTTAAACAACAGAGCCTAGGGTTTGCCTATCAGAAGGTCGGCGGTTCAAATCCCCGCAACGGGGTGAGCTCCCGCTGCTTGGTCCCAGCTCCTGCCAACCTAGCAGTTCGAAAGCACGAAGTGCAAGTAGATAAATAGGTACCGCTCTGGAGGGAAGGTAAACAGCATTTCCATGTGCTGCTCTGGTTCGCCATGCTTAGTCATGCTGGCCACACGACCCGGAAACTGTATGCTGGCTCCCTCGGCCAATAAAGCGAGATGAGCGCTGCAACCCCAGAGTCGCCCGCGACTGGACCTAATGTCAGGGGTCCCTTTACCTTTACCTTTAACCCTGAATTCATTGTTGCTGGTGTGTTGTCAAGACTTCTAAAAAAAAGGACTGGGTAGTTTCAGGGAATCAGCATAATGTGAAATGACGGGTTTGCTTGAGGGTTTTGTGCCATTAAATCCAATTCCTTTATTGTGTACACTCACCACCAACCCCCAATAAAAAGATACTTGAAACTATTCTTGGAGGATGAAGTATTTATGACATTTACTAATGTGTGACATTACCCCCAGGAAGTGAGGTTATTAGCCCATCTGCTAATCCATTCATCTGTGAAAAAAAGACTAAGATCAAAATAACACTCCCAAAATTTACTCCACAGGTTAAGCAAGTCAATTGAAAATATAGAAATAGATATATTGGGAATAAAGTGAGTTGGTTATCATGATTTTCTGAAGGCCCTTCCACGGCAATTTCTTTTTGGTATTAGCTTGTTTAATGCCCAGATAATATTGCAGCTTAATTCTCATACATGATAATGCCACATCAAATTGAATAATGTGCCATAATTTTCCTGTGTGCCATAAAAGCAATACCTTGTAGCAGAAGTTTTCTTCTTGTACTATAATCTGAAAGAACCAGCTGCTCTGAGCAGTCTTTCTTTCTTTCTTTCTTTTTTTAAAAGCCAGTTAACCGTCTTCCTTGATTGCTCCCATTTGATCTTGATGCACACCCAGAATATATTAGCTTTCATTTATTTACCTTCTACGTCAATCCATTTAAACCATTGCTTAATTAGAGAAAGACTCCAAATTAATTACACTTATCAGTCTAATTATGTATCAATCCACTGCATTACATGGATGTCATGAGACTAGTCTAGCATAGTGACTAAGTGAGTGAGCTGCAGATCTGGAGTGCCCCTGTTCAAATCTCAGCTCTGTCACAACCTAACCAGCTGGCCTCAGGCAAACCTCTCTCTCTCTCTCTCTCCCTGTCCCATCTGCATTGTGTGAATGAAAAAATAAGGACCTCGCTTACTGTGCTGTTAAAAACATTACCCAGGCAACGCAAGTGGAACATTCTGAACAATTCCAAGTGCGGTATATATATGTTTCCTGAGCATCAAGTACGGTCTACAAGTTTTAAACTGTTTTTCCATGTTCAGATGTATGAAACCAGTTGGACCATGGCTTTTTCACCTTCTCCATCCCAGGGGCATTAAAGACGAGCGGCAAAGTAGCCTGCCGGAACACTCCCGGTAAAGGGGGCATTTCACCAGTAGCAGGAGTGGAGGGATGGGCAGGCAGAGTGCTGTCTCTTGCACGTCTGCCGCCTGAGGCACCTGCTTCTTCCCTACCTCATGGAAGGGCCACCTCCGCCCCCCCACCATGTTTCCATAGCTACACATTGTAAGCATGTGAAGGCTACCATTTTCAGTTGGCAAACCTATGTCATCCCATCCATTTCAGTTAGCTGGGAAACACATTTTTGATATTTGGGAGGACTGAATGTCTGACTGACCAGTGGCTGAGTCCATAGCCTGCCTAAGAATGACTTTGCACTATTCAGAGAGAGTAAATTGGTTTCAATCCAGTTAACTTAGTTTTTTTGTATGTGCATTTGCCAGAACATGAGCTTGCTGGATTTTGTGCTCAGATGAATGGTTAGAAACACCCCCCCATAGTAGGTCCTTTTGGTCATTTTCACTATCACATGACAATGAATGAGCCCAATAATCAAAGGCCTGCATGTCTTTCAGAGAGGATTTTTCCTAACTAGGTATCCGTAATTGTATTGTCGGAGATAACCATTCACTTATATCCTTTTTATTCTTTAGAAACTGTGTAACACTTATATTTCACCTGTCTTCACAAGTGATCCTGGGGTGGGTAGCAATAATGCAGGAAAAACACACCACAATTAACACATAGCATTGACTCATCTGTCTGTTGTTGCTTTCTCAAATAGTCACTAAGCCTACTCAAAGGCCTGGAGGAAGATAGTTGCCTTTACCTGGTGCCAGGATGTATGAGGAGGAGCCATGGTTTGGGGGCACATAAGTAGAAAGTAAGATTTGCCCCTAAGCAGAGTGTTAAATGCCATTGCAACCGCAAGGATGAGATGAGCATTAGTACACAAGCAGCAAATTTCTAAAGAAAAGCATAAGCTTTTTTTCATTCTTTTGAATGGAACCCATTAGTATCAACATTAGCATTTTGAAACTAGTAGAGATGGATTTAATCTAACCAGACAGAGTTCATGTCTTACCTTTAAAAGCTGTTAGCTCTATCTGCCCTGCACGCTTTCTCTCAAAATTAACATTTTATAATTCCAATAAGAAACTTCATGGTGTGTGATAGTGTCTACTAATGATAAGCAGTGGTGGAGAAAGGCACATGGCCTTATGGTCTCAGTCTTAAAGCACCAAAACTGCCATTTTTTAAAATGAACAATACGCTCCTGCCACATCTTATTGCTCAGTTAACTTGCTTATTGAATTTTTAAGTATTCTGCTCCATTGGAATTCACTGTACCACACTGTCCCAGGTTAATAAATAAGATGACACCATGTGCTTAATTGTGGGGAAGGGGCATCAGGTGCAAGCATAATGCTAGTGCATCAGGAGCCAGCAACATTTGCTTCCTCTGCTCCCCTGTTCTCCTCTGTGCAGCACATTGTCCCTTTCTTCCATTGTTGGCTTTATATTTTAACCCCAGGTCAGTGTTCTGCATCAACTTGAACAATGGCTAATGATAAGTAAAACTATTGGATTCACACAACAGTTTAGATTAGGTGTAGGGAACCTGTGTCCCTCCAGATATTCCTGGGCTGTGATTCCCATCACCCCTGAACTTTGGTCATGCTGGCTGCAGCACTTGGGAGGTGGAGTCCAACGCCACTCCTGTTGGAAGGGCAACAGGTTCCCCACTGCTGGTTTGGATGGAAATCCTAGTTAGGGCTGTAAAACTCTTGCAAATCAACTGCCCATTTATTTGGAACAGCCAGTGGCTGCTGAAGGTTATAAATAAGCCTACAAGCTGGATATTGTTTCTTTGAAAATAACTGTTTCTTGCTGTGATCCTTCTGGGATGGGAACAAGTCACAAATCTTAATTAATTACATCGTTCCCATGATAATTGGTATTGCACTTCGCTGAAGTCGAGGTCAAGTTTCAATTGACTTCATTAATGTTAGGTCTGCATCTCAGGGTGTGAACCAGGATAACCTTGCAGACTGAACTGATCAATTGGCCCATTATCCTCTATGACAAACTCAGACACTGTGAATGGCAAAACAAAGAAATAAGTGAATAGACTTACCTAACACGCACTCTGTATTTCTGTCCATCATCCACTCTCACATTAGTACTGATGTTTCTAATTTCTCCTATGCTGTCGCATACAAATTGGTACTGAATAAAGGAAGCGGGGAGGGGAGATAATTTATTGTAATTGCAAAGCATCAGTAATTTTTAAAAGCTGAAACACAAATGAGTGAAATCAGGACACAAGAGGAAATGCTTCCCTTCCCCATGGCAGATACGCATGCAGGGGTTTATCCTGTTCATCTGCGAAGGCAAAACCACACTGTGCATTCAGGGGCAGATGCTTGTATGCACACTGAAGTTCACATTTTTAATGGACAGAGAAGGACGATTCCTGTGCATATGCAACTCGGGGCCATGCCAGCTAGCACCAAAAAACTTTGATCAAAACATAAATATTGCTATTAGATGTCTAAGCCAGTAACTGAATAGGAAATCCATGAATAATACTCCTTTGCTGCAAATAAGATTAGGAATGAGTAAATCAACTTCATCTTCTGATGATCCTTTCATAGACTATTACCTTTGGCATTAACGGCGCTGAAAGTCAGTGTCCTTGCTAATCCACACTTTATATACCTGTGTGGTGTATAGCTTATTTGTATGTATTGGGTGAGAGCAAACATAGCACAAGTGGGCATCTGCCTTCTCCTTTTCCTCCCCTCTGCAGCTCCCACTGCATGCCCTCGAAATCTGCTCCAGTTGGTTGGGAAAGGAGAAAGCAGAAGCTCCATTGTGCAAATGGGAAAGCATCATTGGGCAATGCGTGCTGTGTAGAATCATGCCTTTAATTGCACTCTGTGGTATCCATTAATGTGAATTAATGAAAAGCAGGAGCTGATCTATTCGTCTGTGTGCCAATAAGTAAATCACAAGTGCTCTGAAATAGGATCTGGGGACTGAAGGCTCTTCCTTCACACAGTGCTTATGGAAGCCACGATTCTTCTCATACAGACACAAATTACACTGGGAGCTTCCCGTAGGTTTTATGTGTTTTTCCGTACTGCACACTCTTTTTTTAACATCTGCACAGTGACATGAGGCATACATTTTTCTAGGGGTTTATTTTCCCACAGGAATAACTTCATGGATTACAATGAATGGATGACAACTTTAATATCAGGCGAGCTTAGCAGTGTCAAAGTATTTAGCTTTCTTTGCTGTGGCATCTGAAAGTTTTCTGATACAAAATTTCCCTCAATCAAAATTTGCTGGAACAGCCACATCTCCGCAACTACATGGGCTTATTTCTTTATTAATCTTTTCATTATAAATGTAAAGACAATGAGCAGTTCTTATACATATGAACTAGGAGAGGACATAATTTTTAGTCTCAGTCCAGGAAAACTGGAAATTTTACCCATTTACTGTGCAATAAAAATATACTGCAAATGAATACTGCTATAGCTACTGCTGCACAGCAAGATAATTTTAAAGCAAGTACCTTTAGTGGATTATGTACAGGAAGAAATAAATGTGTATATGATATGACAAAAGTGTACATTTCTGTGTTCTGCCAAATGCAAACCCCCCCCCTTTATTACATGATCAATTAGGCCAAACTGGTGCCATCCAGGTGTAATCCAAAATGTCCTAGAGAGCACCAGATTGGGTAATGCCAGACAGTCATAGGCAAGTCCACACTAGAAATGGAAACCAGTTTGTCCATCTTGGTTCCCCTATAAGGGAGTCCGGAAAATGATAGTTCCATTAAGGCACTCAAGATGGGCTTTTTTTTGGGGGGGGGGGTCATTAGAACCAGGTGGATGTACTTTTTATTAAACCTTTGAATAACTGGGATATTGAGGACTTTAATATATTTATGATGTACCTAATAGGTTAACTCAGTATATTACTGGTATTTTGTTTTCATCTGAGAGTCCATGAACTAGCGATCATGAAGCAGGGCCACATTCTTCTGCCACATTCTATTCCTGTACATTTTTCATGTGAACTGTTGTTATCAATGCCCACATAGCTTCCCTCCCCTATCATGCATGATTATCATCCCCAGGTGTCAAAATTACCACTTGTAACAGGATTCGGAAAGGGGGCAATTTAAACAGTGACATCACCACCACCACCATCATTTTAAAAGAACTGTTTCTAAACACTTAATAACATCCATGGGTACCCAAATGCATTAGCTGCTGGTGGTGTGGTGTGGGGAAGCTCAAACTGTACTTTAAACAATAATTTGAACCTTACCTGTAAGGTCCCATGTTTGACAGAAAGTTGAATAACAAAATGTCCCACTGTTCTTGGGTTCCGTTCAATATAAAGAATGGTTCCTTCGAAGCTGAAGGTCTGGAATTCTAAACTGATGTTGTTTTGTGGCTGCAAACGAAAACCCTCAAATTCCATGTAAGAATTCCCTTGGTATTGGATATAGCTAGAATCTGTTGAGGAGGGGGGATAAATTAAGAATGTACATTAGTTGATTACCTACCACTGAGGCAAAGAAATAGAATCTAGGACTCTGAAGGTTTTGTTGGCAGAGTTCCTGTGCATTCAACACTGAAAAACAGGCAGAAATAAGCAAGTGGATTGTTTTACAAGCAGAGAGATTCAATGATGCGGAAGAATGGTACCTTCTGATTACTGCCTATTATGCAGCAGTGATGGCAGCACTCTTTGTAACATCCTTGGACTACCTGCCCTGAGCTGCCTGTTCCTGGTGTTTGCACACAATAGGTGAATGCAATAGGGTTCCTTTGGTACTGAATTCTCCATTAATCACATGCAAGAAAACTGAGCAACTGCAGATATTGACCAATGTGAGCAATGTGTTTCCTTTTTCTTTTTGTAAAATGTCAAATTGATAACACCAGTGAAACCACTGACCTGGCCACATATATAGTCAGGCACATCTTCAGACCTGACACCACTGAGTTAAACAATCAGTTGGTCAGAGGGCCAGTCATGATCGTTTTAACAGTTTATTCAAGCAGAGAAATATTCTCATTTCACAGGAAGAACTACATAGAATTAGAATTATTTAGATCTTTTCACAAAGAATGTTCAAGGGATGCTGAAAGATAACAAAATAGAAAGAACATTTCTTGTTCTGAAAATATGTATCAATGCATTTCCTCATACATTTCATTCCTATGATCTTTGAAAATCCCACTATGTGTAAGGTATACATATGCATAAATATTCCCCCCCCCTGAATTTAACTGAATCCTTTTCAATATGTGACACTGAAATTTGACTGCCTTTTGAGGGCATGTCTTACTTTCAGGCTTCAAAGGAGTTCACAGATTTCAGAACATTTGGTTCTAACATGAGCATTGATGACATTTTTTATAGCAGCAATGCCAAGAGTCCGGAGCAGGGCAACACAGGCAAGTTCCTTTTTGTTCCAAATTCAATTACAAAGCATTATGGTTTAAATGCCACTCCCTGTTCTCCAACCAGATAACTTTATAAGGCCCCATGTAAGGGCAAACCGAGGACAAACTTAGAGAAAATACCTAAGGACAGATAGGGAAACTGCACTCATGCTTTCAGAGCTAGCCAAAATGTGATGGGGAAAATACTAATGCAGAAACTGTGGACAACAACTTTCCTTCACTTTCTGCAACCCGCCTACAACTGCAGTCCCTAGCAGGGGTGCTAACTCAAACAAATGGGGAGGAGCAGGTAAGCCCCACCCCACATAATCAATCACAAGATGATCAGTTACACACACACTATTTGAATGGCTATGCCATCAACTTGGGGTGGGGACTGGACCCCTCTAATATTTTATTGTGGGGGCTGAAGGGACATTGGCCCTTGAGAGTTGGCTCCTATGATCCCTACACAGTGTAGATGCTACCCGCACTGCTCACTACTAAGTTGTGCCTGCACAGCTGTTCTCTGAGTCTCCAGCTCACCAGCTGTGAAAACCGCAATGAAATGGTGAGGCTGTTTTTAGCTTGTCCACAACTGGATTACTCTGGATCCAGCCCATAGCTGATATTTACATGCAAAGGCAGGTTTATTACAAGAATATACAAAACCAAAAGAGGTTTTGAGCTACATACAGCTCTTTGTCACCCACACTACAAAATGCACCTACTGAAGGTCTATTTTATTCTTCCTATAGATCTGAGAAGATAATGAATGATACTTCAGTTCTTTTGAATAATTGCTCTATATTGTATTCTGTATTTGTGATTCTTATGCTTTGAGATTCACACACTAATCTTTTGTTGGAGCAGTACCCCAGTGAAGAGCTATAGCTCAAAACATGGGGTGCCAGACATTCTTGCAATAAATTTCTCTGCACTCAATTACTGCCACTGTTTTGCATGCCACTCTATTTCAGCATGGCTCCCTTGGCACATTTCATGTTAAAAAAGGCACTACTTATTTCACAAATGGAACAACTGCCCCCTTATTTCACAATGAAAGTATTTCTGGTATTTAACAAACCAACCAAATGTAAGTGACACATCCTTGTGCTTTCAGAACTCACATCATTGAAGCCATCACCCAATGTATACATTGGAATCAAATCGCACTCTCAGCTCCCCTCAAGCATCAAAGCAAGAAGAAAAGAGCTCCAATAAGTTCAAAGGCTTCTATGCCATAATAGTTGTTCAGAAGAGGGAATTTCAGTAGGTTTTCTCAGCCCTGTAGGACTATGCAATTACAAGCTTCACCTGCTGCAATTTCTCCTTCTGCACAGCATCTAAGGTTGACAAGCCCTGCCCTCTAGTAGCATCTAATCGCTCTCTAAATTGTCCTCAACAAGCCCTTGAGTTTATTGTTCTACATATCAAAACCCTTAGCATTTCCTCTAACCTTTTACATAGCACTCTCAGTTGGTAGCTTGGAGCAAGGAAAACAAATATCTGGAACAAAGCAATTGGAACACTGGAAAACAGCTAAATGGTGCATGGATAAGTCCATTTGCCCAGGACAATTTTGACTTATGTCAGATATAGAGGTGTGCACAGACTTCAATATATTGTTTGGACCCTGATTTGGTGTATTGGGAAGCAGTTTGACTGTTTGACTGGTTTGAGGTGCTTCATAGGCTGCCCAATTCAGCTAAGGGTTCATGCAAGGCTGCTTCATTTCTCCACTACTGGGAATTAATGAAAATTAGCTAGTCTTCTTTCTTTTGAAGAAATGTGCAGACATGGATGTTCTTTTTTAAAAGGAAATGTCCATAACTTTTTAAAGTTTGGGGGTGGAATTGGAGGAAGATTTCAGGCAATGTTGCCTCTTCTGAGGGCATCAATCTCCCCAAATTTCAGAAGGATAGCTACGTGGTTTTTCTATGGGATCAACGGCTACAGTTTTTGAGTATGTAAAAAAAAAAAAAAGCAATTTCCCTTAGTGTTTGTGGACAATTGTTCTGAAAACTGAAACCCTTGGAAAGATTTTACATGAGGTGAATATTTTGTGTGACTTTTCCAATATGAAATTTCACTGCTTTTATTGTTGGTATTATACTATGCAAGTTTTTTTCACATACTTTATTTAAGTAATACTTACAACAGCCCTGTGAGGTAGTTCATTTTTATGATTGCAAATGGCAGCAGAAGCCGGATTTGCCTAAAACCACCTTCTGAGTTTATGACTGATATGAGATGTGAAGTAGTGGCTTTCTGGCTCACGCTTCATGACTATTTGAACAACGAATTTTTTATTTTGACATTTTAATTTCCCTGCACCCCATATCACAGGAGGACACGAAAGGTGCTTGATAAAAGCATATATGGATTGTAGTCACCCAAGTAGCACTGAGCAGAATTTCACAGTACATTAAATGTTCAAAAATCTGGCTGCTTCTACTTGAGTAGATTACAAATGGAAACAGAAGAGAAAATAGCACTTTGCTTAAAACCAGAGAGCACAAAAACTACAAATATAGGAGTAGCCCTATAAGCATGCCCTCCTCTTTTTAGCAGGAGAGTTTTTGTCTTAGCTGGTTCACACATGTTTTGTTTTAATTATTCGGTGGAGTGTTTTTTTTAAAAAAACTATTATTAACTCTTACTCCCAGTTGTCATTAAGAAACTGGATAGAAACTGAATAAAAAGCTGACTTAACAAAATTAAGCCAGTTGGGCATTTTGGAACTCCTACATGCAGAAATTCAAACTAAATACCCTACCCATTTTCAACACACCTACAGAAAATCTGATACTAAACACTGTGGAAGCCATGGAAACAGCCGGCTCCCAGGCTGATCTAAAAACAACCTGGATTGGCTGCCACTGAAAGGTCTAATAAAATCACTGGAGTAAAAAAAACTTAACCATGAATTTATCTAATCATCTTTTAAAGACCATTAACTGGTGGTCATCAACATAGCTGGTAGCAGTGACTGCCACTGTCTGAAGAAGGCACAGCTTGGGGAGGGGAAACTTAGCCATGCAGGGCTCCTTGCATCTGGTGCCATACTTAGTTGCCATGCCTAAATGTCCTAGAGGTCAGGAGGCTATAGTCAAAGCAACATCACAGGTAGGCATCATTGGTAATGTGCGGAACCCCCCCCCCCCAGCAAGGGATGCACCATAGGCCTCCGGAGTTTCCTGATCCCCTTCTTCCTTGCTACTACTGCCTGTTCTCCTGCCCTACTCAAGCAAGGAGAAGGAGCAGCATCTGCCCACCATACCCTCTCACACTGGGCGATGGTGTGGAGTGGGGCCAAAGGCAAAGAAGGGCTGAATTTGGTGTTGGCAGCAGCAGAAAAGAGCCCACCAGAGACACAAGGCTCATGGGCCCTCTCCACCTGTGAAAAGGAGCCATAGATCCATGGCAGACCACCAGCCTTGCCTGCAGAATGTCCCAGGTTAAATCCTTGGCATCTCCAGGTAGGAATGAGAAAAATCCCTACCCGAAAACCCTGGAGAGCTGCTGCCAGTGAGTTCAGACTCAGCTAAATGAACCAAGGGAAGGGGTGTTGCTGTGTTCCTAACCTGCAGATAGCACTATATACGGTGCTGGCATACTACGTTGGCATTCTTGAGATCTACACTAAAAGTTAAACTCTCAAGCTCACTAGACTCCATCACAATGGTACTGTTTTTGTTCTTTACTGGACTACAAAAATGAGGGAAGGGGGAAGAGATTGTGATGTTCGCAGCAGGCTAGAAATATGTGGCTGGTAATATGTGTCTTCTGCTTGGTGGGCCCGCAGTGTATGTCAGATTATACTAAATTTTAGAGGGAAAAGGAGTATGATGCAAAATAGAATGGCTTCACAAAAGGCTTTGTGTTTGTGTGCGCGCTTTAAATTTGAATGACTGACATTAAATCAAATATTCCCTTTTACTAAGACCTTTAAGAAGTGAAAATAAAATGTAAACTACCAATGATTGGTTGCTGTTGTTGCTTAAATAACAACCTCAACCTGTCTTGAGTTATATTGTACAACTCTCTATCGCACTCCTTCAGTGGAAGCCTGTGGATCTAAGCCTCAGCAGTAAAACCATGGTTGTGCACAAACAAATTTTGGTTCTACATAGAACCAGAGGCAAAGCACAGATCAGTTTCCGTTTACACAAAAGCAAGATTTTAGTGGTTCTGAAGAAGGTAAAATGCCACAAAATATTACAATGCTTCAGGCAAACAAAACAAAACAAAAAATCCTCAGTGACATCTCCAACTTATTTATGTTGGGCAGCATAAAGAATATCCTTAGGGACATGTTTAGGGAGAGGCTTGTGCTGCAAGTGTTACCATGCTCCATTTGTTAAGTGTCTTTGGCTACCCTCTTCCCCCTGTAGACGTTTCATCCATGTTTTCAGTGATGGAAGAGAAAGGCCACCATGTTAATGAGATGACTTGAGCAATCACACAACACAAACAAGGGCAGGAAATAGTCTACATGTGCCAAGTCAGCAATCAGTCTTTAGTAAACAATTCATATTTTTTGCAGTCTCTTTGCAGATCATATGCAAATAGGGAGTGGGGCCTATGTGTACTAAACAAGTGCTTTTCTCTCGATCATTTTAACTAGCTTCTGAACCAGTTTGATTGAGTAGTAGTTGCAAACATGCTTATGAATATTATTATTTCAGAGCAGAAGAGGTCCTGGGAAAGGACGGGTTCATAATGGTACAACAGGTTCATCATAGCTTTTCATCTGCACTTTAAACTGTTCATCAAAGTCCAGGGAAGTAAATAGCTCCCAGGATAAAGAAGTACTATAGAATGCCACAGAAATATTTGTTACATTTGATATTATTAAGCAAAATATCTGAATAAAAAAATAAATATACAGAAATAAGACCAAAATAGGTCTACAGTGATATATAACATCCACCCTCTTATCAGATCACAGAATTCTACTTTTAAATGTTTTAACACCTCTTTTCCTGAAGTGCATTATCAAGACTTTTTCAATTAGACCATAAAAGCATTTCTGATCACATTTACATATCATCTCTTTCTTTGTAATCCTAGTGTTACCAATGAATAGAATACCTGTAGCTGTGACCACATGCCATTATTGCTTTTTTATGGATACATGACTGAAAGCAGCAAAGGACTGCATTTGAATAAAATGTTGCTCTAGTCAGCATAATTATTACTACTAGGGAAACTGCCCCCCCCCCCAAAAAACCCCAATACCTTCTCCAGAGGGTTGGGAGACCCTACAGAACAGCTCACAGGGAAGGGAGAGGGGAGATTCTTCTGTCAGGAAAGCATAAATGCTTGCAATGAAGGAATAATATCCTTCGTGCTATGTTGAATACAACCCATATTTTCCTCAAACTTTCATAGTATTCCAGAGTGGCTTTAGGGCTCTCAGATGGTAAAGAAAATCTTATTCAGTTAATTGCATGCTGTGCAGTGCGGACCTCAGCACACTTACTATAGAGTAAGTAGGCTCTATTGAACTCAACACGACTTACTCCTGCACAGTGAATCCATTAGCAGTATAACCCTATGCTAGTTTACGCAGAAGTGAGTCCTCCTGGATGTGATTTCAGGTGAGTAAGCATAGGATAGCAGCCTACACTGAAAAATATTTGCATTTGAGTGAAACAATTCTCCCATGTGTGAAATACCTCTTCTAATATGGTGCTTTTTCTAAGTATTATGCATTAAAAGAATTAGCACTAAAAAATAAGACTGGAGGCACTTTTTGATTGATCAAAGACTATCACATTGATTATTCTAACTGGTTGACTAGATCTGAAAGTCTCTTATCTGGGAGTAAGTCCCATTTAAGTCAGTTGGGCTGCATCTGAGTAGACATGCACAGGATTGCACACTAAATGCTGCATCATCAATATCCCACCCCCCACCTTTTAGGCTAGTTGTAGCTGTAAAGGGAGCCACATAAAGATGAATGCAGCACTTGAGCAAAGAACCAGCTATTCCATCTCCAGATCGCAAAAATACAGATCTCTGTCTCTCTTTCTTTCTCACACACATACAAATAAATTTAAAGAGACACAAAATGCCAAAATAGTGCAAAGAAATCTACATTATTTCTAACATTCTCAGATGGGCATTGAAAATACATATTTCACAGCTGCTCAAACAACCATTGGTGCAAAGTATGGTTTTTGTGGCTCCACTTTTCAGAAGTCCACACAAATCAATTTGGAACATGCCCCCTTTCCCCCTTTATTTATGGCTTATACTTGAATTCTTAGGTTGCTTTCTGCATAGCCTCTTGCTTTAGAACAGAATGTACTTATAGCCATGTTGGCTCAGCTAGCTGGAATAAAAGTACTGGAATGATCCTTAGTTGCTATGTTTCCAAACACAGTGCTATTTGGATATAATACTCCTCACCTTTGGTTCTACACAAGAACCCAGAATTACAAGGAACCTATGTTTTATTCTGTCAGAGAAGTCTGTGCTGCATGACGTGCTGAGAGTTATGGCTGTGTTTATCCTCACAAAGTTGAAATGTCCTCTAATGTGGCATGCTATGCCAACAATAAAGTGTGGTTAACACCCAGAACTACTTTCAGTGGAGCCCATAAGGGGCTCTTGGGCAAAGAAAAGCAACAGTTATGAATAAACCCTCTTTAAAACTCACTTTGTCATAACCGAGAGCAGCCCAAAGACTTTGGGAGATGGCAGAGTGCTAAGGCACTGAGGATGTCATTATTACCTTGTGCCATTTCTTAAAGAAAGAAAGAAAGAAAGAAAGAAAGAAAGAAAGAAAGAGAAGGTGCTCACTTTTAACATTTGAAAAAAAGGTACTGGTACTGCATACCCTTGAGCACCCCCAGAAAAAAGCACTGCCTTGTGCAACACAGTGCCTTTCTACCCATGCAAATATCTGCCATGGAACAAACATGTCTTATTCGCCTTGCAAGAAAATGAACCTCTGCATTTTAAAAACTCATGTGGAGCTCTATCCCTTTTCTCTTAGAGAAGAACAATAATAGTCATGATTACACTCAATAGGCTTCAGTGCCATATATATGCTGATGAAGGCTCCGTTTACAACTTGCTGTTAGTAAGAAGAAGGAAAAAACCCAACAAAGGAATGCTGAAACAATTTGATTTGGTTTTTTTTTAAAATAAAATAAAATAAATGCAAAGACAGCTTAGGCCATTTCTGACATGCCATCTGCCTGAGGGGCCCAGTGTCCGACCGAGCAGGACTCTGATTCAGTTGGTGCACCAGTTGCCCCACTTGAGAATGAGCCCTCAGCACACATATAGCACTTCTTCATTGTGCCAGCCTGCAGATGTGGTTCTTGTTTTATTTATTTATATTTTAGAAATATTTCTATACCACAATTTCATTTTTTAAAAAATCAATGTGGTTCACAACCATTAAAATGCAATAAGACTAAAGCAAAAAAATAAAAAATAAAATAAAAAAGTCATTACCAGCTGACTATTACAGAAAAGCTTTATTCTTAATTGTCTGCTTAAGCATGGCAGCAAACACTTGAAAGTCAATACAGACGGTGCCTGCTGAATCTCTATTGGAGGAACACCCCCCATAACCCTGAAGGCTTGGTTTCATGTTGATGTCACATGAGCCTGATCAATTCATGGAACAACCAGCTACGCTCCTACAGATGATCTCAGTGACTGAGGTGGGATATAAGGGTTCAGCCCGTCCCTAAGTTATCCTGGACCTAAGTTGTCTTGTAAATTAATGCAAGGACCTTGAATCTGGCTCAGTAGTAGATGGTCAACCAGTGCAACTGTTTTAACAACGGTGTCCCATGTTGGCAGTTATGTGCCCCCATTAGAAGTCTTGCTGACACACACTTCACCAGCTGGAGCTTCCAGACCAAGCCCAAGGGCAGCCTTGGGGTTACCAACACATAGACTACTGTGGTCTACCATCACCGCTGGAGTCTGAGGCTGATTCCCTTCCAGCTTCTCCTTCTCCACAACCATGCAGCAAAATGTCACTGTGGAATAGGCTGCACAGGCTTCTTTAAATGAAGGGGACTGCATTGAAAGGGGGGGGACTGTTTCTGTTAACTGGTTTTCTTTTTGAACATTCAGTTTGGATGTTGGTGGAGATGTAGATTTAAAATGCTATAATTCTGTTGGATTCAATAGGATTAAATTAGACTTAAGTGAAATGGTTTGGCTTAATTGTGTTGTGGTACTGGCTGATAGTGATGTAGATTAATTTATGTTGAAATAGCTATTAAACAGAGCCCCTCATCTACTAACTCTTATTTTTGGATTTCAAAAAGAAAAAGAGTCTGCGTGAAACACTCAGAGAAAGTAAGCCACGGAAACTCTTTATCTCTGTTGTGTTCAAATGAAGATTACTGGAGGGGAAATAAAATCAAAATCCTAGTCCCTTCTTAAATATTGCATAGCAAGGATAACCAGAATGCTTTCGTGAGATATAAGAATGGACAAAGCAGCATGCAAAAAGAACCAAAACCTGAAATGATGCTTTACGTTTTTCTTTTTCTTTTACAGGCAACGTAATATTTCTTTCACATCATGCTTTACCAAAATAGAAACAGATTGTCTGTAGGCTCACAAACGCAGAAGAAAATTCTGTCATCCATTACGACTACATTCCTATAATATTTCTGAAAAATAATATTTTCACTATTATTGATTGAATGTGTTGTTTGCTTTTGTGCAGGAAAAATAATAATATATAGTCACACAAAGAAAAAGATACAATAAAGCAGCAAATGAAATACATCTTTTTTTAAAAAAAATAGATAAAACGAACAACTCAGCAAATACCAACTGTAATAATAATTTAAAAATCAAACTGCTATTGGAAAAGCTTGAAGAAAGAGGTAGATTTTCACTGGTTGGTGAAAGAAGACAAATGCTTCCCCTTAGCTGTTGATTCTGTGGAGTGGTTGCTATCAAAGAAAAAGTCCTGTTCCTTAGCCCTTAAGGATTTTTTTTTAAAATGCATATTGCTGCACAATGAAGAGCTGAATTTAAGACTGGGAAAACGAGAAACTGAGGGTACTGAAACTGGAAGATCCTACCACCTATCAACTGAATCATTGATGAGAAGATCCTTCCACACTTTGCTGGGTGAAAGAAAAATAAATATATCAATAAGAAATATTTAAGGCAGAGGAAGGTTTGGGGCTTTGCTGTTACATATGGAAATTGCAATATTTGCATAAGCGGATGCAAAACACCTTTAAATTATTTGGTTAATTGAACAATATAGAAATTAAAGTGTCTAAGATAATTCTCTATCAACTTATTGTCTAATAGCTCCCATTCTAAGTATAGCTTCTGGCTTAATTCTTCAGCACAAGCATTTGAAAATAATCCATGATTAAGGAGGATACAATCCTGGGGGTACAAACATTTCCAAAAAGTAATCAAGACAATTTCAAATATATGTACACATATATTGCTGTATTGCCTACAATGAACTTCCCAGCAGTAATGAAGTTTTGCAACTACCGATTATAACTGGTGTTGGCAGCATTGATTTTTCTTTGCTGTTGTCTTTGACTGGTAACAGGATTGCACATCCCTTCTTCCATGCGACAGAGGGACATGTGAATATTGGTAAGTTAAGTTTAATACAACCACAGATCTGTCTCCTGTACCATGGCCACAGGTTTTTTTTTTGAAAGCTTGCTATATTAGGTTCTGTTTGTACAATTGGGACTGTAAACACTACAAAATGTGGTGAGTTCATCACTATCTACAAAGCCATCTACATTTCGTTTCCTAGCAAAGTCATTTTGCAGTGGAACTTCATTTGTTTTTATCACTGCAGTGGATAGACTTCTGTGAATCACCTGCAGTTAGTGGGTCTTCTGCTGCCTTGGGAAGTGTTCAATGGTGCCAACTACTGATGACATGTGTAAATTGAACTAGGCCAAAAAGTCAGAGTTCAGCACCACTCTTTAAGTGGGAAAAGCCAATGGGTTAGGTCAGAAAGAGCATACAATGGTAGAACTTTCAAAATAGGGCAGCTTTCTTGTACTCCCGACTGCTTGGGAGCAAAACCCTAATACACTGGTGGGGACCTTTTTTCAGTCCCAGTTCCATCAGGAGCAACTTGTAGTTCCCAATGCAAAGGTAGGCAGTACAGTGGATGTGTGGACTAGGGAGAGCCATCTGCGAGTCAAATAGGGAAGTCCTGAGGACAGTATATGGCCCCTGACCCTGAGATTCACCATCCCTGCTTTAATGAGACTCAATTTCTCTGAAACTGCATCACAGAGAGACAGAACAACTTCATCTTTTGTTAGAGAGGCAAGGGAATCTCAACTCAGTTCACCTCTCGCTAGTTAAGAGTTACCTAACTGCTTTACCAGATTATCTGGTCTGGTAATGGAGCCTTAGTGAAAGTGTCTATTCCACAGTGCTGAAATATGTTTTCATTCCTATACATTTAGTTCTTGAAAACAGGCAGGAACATTAAGCAGAATAATAGAAACGACAGCATCACCACTACTGCTGCTGCTACTACTATTATTATAAACAACGTGTTTTTATGCAATTTTTTGTCAGTCATCTCTTGACAGGCAGCAAAAGCAGTCCAATAATCAATATAGATATGTAGGACTAATAAATAAAATCTTTCCCATGCTGACCTAATGCTATTTACCTTTCCCCAATGTTTCTTAGTGGCACAGGCTTGTGCACACACAAAACTAGGAACATTCTTGCCAGGATATATATATACACACACACAAATCCAACCTTGCTGTAACATTTTCTTCCCTATTAATTTTGATGTGAGGGAAGTGTGTAATGGCCATTAATATCTAGCCTCCATATGGAACTTGGCAGTTCCGGTTGCCTAGCAACCACCAGCCGACTTTGTGTGAGAAACAGAAAGCCGCAGCAAGATTAGGAAGGGTTAGATGCTTTCACATTGCCAGGCTGGGCAGAAAGCTTAAAGGAATCTACACAGAAAACTGACCCGGAAAGCTGAGATACACTAACTTTTCCCGCGTATCCTAATTCATTCACGTCACTGGAAGGCACTAAACTTCACATTATGCAGGATATCTTTGACTGATCTCCCAAAGTGTCATTTTCACTTAAAAGCTAGCACAGTCGTGCTGGTGGTGTGTTGCTGGGTAGGCGTGGGTATGCGCAGGTTTTTGTGGGAATTGGATTAGAGCAGCACTACAGGGGGAAGGAAGGACCACCTTTCCTCCCCGCCATTTTCTGAATTTAAATTTCGCCCCCTCGGGGAGAAGAATGCAGGTGCCTGTATTTTCCCACAGTGGGCTACACAGCAGCTGAGGGGAATTTTGACAGCACATAGGACAGGGTTAATCCCTTTCCCCCAGCACTGATGCTTCAATCCAATTTTGGGGCCTCCAAGGCGGCTGCTTAGTGAAAATACATTTGTTGGGAGATCAGAGATCTCGCACATAATATGTAGTTTGGCCTTAATATTGTACTGTCTGCAGCTCAGAGGGTGGCCCCAAACTAGATTTTAAAATCTTATTGCTTTTTTATTTGCTATTTAGTTTTCTTGCAGCTCAGCATTACTGCTAGACCATTTAAATGCGCAAGCATTTCTAGGGGGTTGTTTATACAAAATAAGCAATGGCTGTTTTCAATCTAAACTTCCCATGGTCAGGAATGTCAGCTTTAAATAGCCAAACAAAGACCAAAGGCGCTTGTGCATTTTGTTGTCCTGCTAAGCAAAATGCCACCTTATGCTTTGGGTTGGATTTTTATATTTGATTTTTTTAAAAAAAATAATTGTTTCTAACTGCCGTGGAAAAGAGGAATAACCAGTAAATGAAGAAATGATGGGTTACCACTGAAATTTATGGAAAACCATACACAGAATTCTGTCTGAGTTTAATTGGAAATTTAAGGTGTCATCCAATAGTCCTTGGAAAAGCATCTTGAGGGCCATAGTGCAGATGGGATCTCCATCTCTGACATCAGGGAAAAGGAAAGTGTGGCAATTCCACCTCTTTCTTCCCCTTCCTCTTCCTACTCCTCTCATAATTATCATGGTGATTGAGGATGCAATTCTATAATCACTTATCCTCTGACATCAGGGATGGAGCTCAGAGATCAAATTCCAGTGTTGGATATTAACCACCAGCCCTGTCACTTCTTGATCCTCTGAAACCTTAGCCCAACCAACATCAGGGTCCTGACACTGACAGAGCCAAAGGGGTGATATGGATTACAGCTAGGGTGGGGATGCCAGTAGCTGGGTGGACACAACATTGAACACATCATCTACTGGAAGCAAAAGTCAGTTTCTCAAATGTACACACCTGTGCTTTACTACAAATTCAACATGGCTACAATTTTCAAGTTAGATGAAAGCTGGTGGGGGGGTAGGGAGCACGTTAAACAGCAATATTTCACAAGAAACTACAGAGTACCTTTGGATTGTGGGTAATGTAATGTGTACATGTAGGAGTGCACTGAAGTCAGAGTAAACAGTAATTTGTACACATCCTTAGTTTAAGGTAGACTATTCACCAATACCAGCCAGGATGTAATATTGCAATATGCCTTTCAAGATACACACAAAATACAAATAAGCCAACTGGAATAGACTCCTACTTCAAATATAATTGGAACATTTTATGTTGAGGAATTCCATTAATTGTATGCACGAATCTAGTGACATAAAAATGTGTAATTTGCTCTGTTGACTGTGCCAGAGCACTTGAACTAACTAGACCAAAGGAAGTACCATAAAGAAGTTAGATACGCTTTTCTGCACCTAGGGTTGAATATATGTGTATAAAAGATAGAGGACAAAGACACCTGTGCTGACACGACATCACAAAAGATAACAGCATTATGCTGGCACTGCAGAAAGAGATGTCAGTGCAGAGATGCAATATCAGTGTGCAAAGCAACTTCTAGGCAATTCTAGTTAAGGAGGTTTGTGTGCTATTTCCACAAATCTAATCCCTATAGAAGACAAGGGCAGATGCAATCCAGTGTCTACTCAAAAGTACATCTCACTGACTTCCAGGTCATATGCATAGAATTGCAGCCTTACACTGCAAGCCTACGTATAGCATTTCAATGAGTTCAACAAACCCATTGAGTTCCATACATTTACTCCCATGGAAGTGGGTATAGGATTGCAGCTTTAGTCTCTGCTGGTTTTTCACAAGTCCACACCAGTGTGCAGCAGATACAGGCGTTCCATGTTTGTGGCTGGCTCCCCATGGTAAGCATGTGGGCTTTGCAAAATAAAACTACTTGCCTTTTTCTATAATATACACCATACCTAACTGTGTGCCATGTTTAAGGTGTATTTATTTTTTAAAAGGAGAAAATAAAACATCAAATTTATCAAGAATGCAGCAGCTAGGTGGCTACTGTCTGGTACAAACGAAGACAAGTAATATTATAACTGTTTCATGCCAGCTTCACTCATTATATCTTTGTTTCAGGATTCGGTCCAAGGCATTCGTTTTACAGCACAGTCCAGTACATGCCTAAAGGCCACCCCCAAGGAATACTTAAGCCAGAGGCTGTGGGAGGTGATCAAAGAGGGCCCTTAACCCAATAATACCTTGGGTATAACCAATCAAAATTTCCTCATGTGCTCATGCCAACTTAAGCCACTCCAAGCCAATTAGAATTACCCTACAGTGTGATGCAGGCAAAAAAGAGGTGTTCCAAAGGCCAATCAGTGGCTTCCCCCCAAAAATCCTATTCAGTCCCATAAACAATGACTAGCAAAGTCTACACTATATAGGGAGGGAAGGTGCTGCCAGAATAGAAGAGAAGCAGCAGCTGGAGGGCAGCCACCCATTCCCTGTTGGATACTAAAGCCCATGTCTCTCGTAACAGCTTCTGTTCCAGTATAAACTGCACAAGGCCTGACCCAGGAGGGGTGTGTGTGTGTGTGTGTGTGTGTGTGTGTGTGTGTGGCAAATTCAGCCCCACTCAAGAGTAGGAGCGGCATATTCCCAGCATCCGTTCTCTTTCAGCTTGCAGTGAAAGAAAAGAGCGTTGTCCAGTGATCACCAACTTGAAAATGAAGACTCTAAAGGGAATAAGATTGTGGCGTTTGATTCAAGAGAAAATTAGAGTTTATTTACAATCTGCACTTGAATGGATTTTCTTTAATGGATTTCCTCAGTGTAGTTTACAGGAGCAGGTCTCATAATGGCAAGGGTGCTGTTTAAACAAGCAATAAAATTTATTAACTTCTAGAAGCATCCAAATGCTCCTCCAAGGCCCAGAACGATACAAAGGCATTACTCAGAACACAAATCAGAGAACATAAAATAAAGAGATTCACTGGTAGTTATTCCCATTTGTCCACCTGTCTGTTTATCTTTGTTCATTCTCTACAAGTTAATTTAACTGTTACAATATAGTGTTAAATCAAAATCGTGTCCTAAAAAAAAACAACCCACTGAGCATCAAAAGGCCACACAGTACTTGAAGACACGTAGTAGAACTTGGGGGTATTATATCACCAGGAACAGAGGCCTCCTGCTTTGCCTTGGCACACAGAAGAAAGGAGGAGACAAAATACTTTTCTTTTTTGGAATAATAAAGCCTCTCCTCCTACAAGAGGGGAGGAGTTGTGAGCAGGAGCCGGTTCTCACGTTGGCAGGGGGCGTATTCGGCCCCTTGTGTCAGTTTCCCAGCTGCTGCTTTGTGACCGTCAGCCAGCCAATAGGGCTGGCTTGGGGGCGGGGTTTAGCCGCATTTAAGAGGCAGTGGCAACGGCAGCATTGTGCCCCCATGCTGCCGCCTGGAGTCGTTGGATCACCCACCCACCCTCCCTTTAGGTCATATTTATGCTTTTGACCTTGCTATGGACTTTGGTTGGTTGCCCTGGTTGCCCAGGGGGCCTGGTAGGATTTTTTTTATCCATTTGGCAAATTGGCAACAGCCTCTTGGTTTTTCGCCTACCTCGTAGCAAATCGGGTATTGGCGGTTAGGCATTGGAATATGTGTCATGTGTTGGAGGGCAGGTTGTGGCCATCACCTACCCCTCCCCTTGTTGGGTATTCTGTTAAAGGAATCCTGTGGTCGTGGATCCTGTCTGATGCCCTGCTGGTGACTAGGGCCATGGCACGACCCCTGGTGACATCAGAGGAAGCTTCCAATTGTATTTGCATCAACAAGCTCCTCCCATTGGCTGTTAAGCTTTGGATGACTCCCCACTGAGCGGGGTGGAGTCATATAGAGAGGTTAGGAGAGGTTAGGCTGGCCTCAACCAAAGCCAGGGCTTTCTCGGCTGTGGCTCTGATCTGGTGGAACACTCTGTCACAAGAGACTAGGGCCCTGCGGGACTTGACATCTTTCCGCAGGGCCTGCAAGACAGAGCTGTTCCACCAGGCCTTTGGCCAGGGCAGAGCCTGACTCCCTCCTTTGGCAATCTTCACAGAACTCTAGCCCAAAGGTTGCCATCAATTTGATTTGAATTAATTTTATAATGAAATGATTTTAGAATGTTGTATTATTTTACTGTTGCTAGCCGCCCTGAGCCCGGCTTCAGCTTGCGAGGGCGGGATATAAATTCTTCTTCTTCTTCTTCTTCTTCTTCTTCTTCTTCTTCTTCTTCTTCTTCTTCTTCTTCTTCTTCTTCTATACATTGTTTGATCCAATGCCTAAGCCAATACCATTCACATGCTGTAACCAATAAAGTCATGGCCTTCTTTAGCCCATTAACCTAAAATACATGTGTCCTTGAGTCTTATTTATCATTAAGCGGGTGGTGGGTCCTCGACTCAAAACTAAATGCTGCTTATAGACAGTAGTGGATTGAACTGGTGTGGGGCCACAGCAGCGTAGATAGCTGCGTTATACTAAGGTCATTGGTTCATTTAGCTTAGTACAGTGGTACCTCGGGTTACGTATGCTTCAGGTTACATACGCTTCAGGTTACAGACTTCGCTAAGCCAGAAATATTACCTCTGGTTAAGAACTTTGCTTCAGGATGAGAACAGAAATCGTGCTCCAGTGGCACAGTGGCAACAGGAGGCCCCATTAGCTAAAGTGGTGCTTCAGGTTAAGAACAGGCCTCCGGAACAAATTAAGTACTTAACCCGAGGTACCACTGTAATGTCTGCTCAGTTCTATCTGACTTTTAGCAGCTCTCCAGGGTTTCAGAAAATGCACTTCTGTATGCGCCCACATGTGCCCATGGTACATGTATGCTGCTAAAGATTCCTTGTTTACTCTAATACAAGCATCAGGTGCATGTGTTTCCGAATCAAAGGTAGAACTACAAAAGCATATTGCAACAATCCAGCCTGGTGCAGCATAACTCAATTGATACCTCGGTGGATATAAATCACAATATTTTTCAACGATATGCAGTTGAATGTGTGGGCGTGAATGTGCGCTTCCTGCCATAGCCCCAGACCAGGCCTAATCAGACAGAATCTGAATCACTCTCCGGTTGAAATAATGGATGAACATACATGGATGCTGTGAAGTTCAAAGCCAAAATTCACAGAACCAAAGTTAAAAGAAGGTTTATCAAGGGATTCTCCAAATATGTGACAGGGCTTAAGGCTCAGTTTCCAAGAACCTCTACTCAGAAGTAATTCCCACTGAGTTTAATGAGACTTACTCCATGGTAGATGTGATTAGGATGTCAGGCTTGGGAAGCTGCTTCAATGGGTGTTTTAGATCTCCCCTGTCATCTGAGACAATCTGAACTGATTTTTTCTTTTTTAAACTTGCTTGCATACATGACTCATTTGCCTTCCTATAACAAAAGAGTTCTCAGAGTGGCTCACAAAATAAAAACAATTTAAAACAACCACCAAATGCATAATACAATACGCATAACACTGCTTTGAAACAACTCTGGGTTAAGATTTGAAAGATATTTTTTTAAAAAAAGCAAAAGATAAAGCAACAGAGCTAAACAAGCATAAGATTTTAAAAGCCAGTGAAAATAAAAAGGTCTTTGTGTGGCATCAAAGACACCCCCATCCCAAATAAAGGGGGGGAGCCTTGGCTCTTTCATTTGTGTCTCAAAGCCCTGCAAATGGTCGGTCTTATTTATTTATTTAATGTATTTATCCCATACTATATGGGATCTTATTTACTATATTTCACATGCAAGTTTCTCTAGTCAGTAAATTTAGGTCAAACAATATAAAGTAGCAAACAATCTGTTTAAATACTTGACCGAGATGACAGAGGTGGGGTGGAGAAATTAAATTAAGTTTGCATTTAAAGGTGAACCTACCAAATTCATGATTTCTAAATACATGAAACGACACACAGCTGTCCTTTGAAATTCACATTTCTCCTAATTTCCCCAGCCCAGTAAAAAAATGCATAAAGTAGGGTAAAGTGTGCATAAAACCTGTGAAAATGGCATATGGAAAAGAAATATATTGGGTAAACATCTTTGCAAAATTGTGTATATTAGGAAAAGTTGCATACAAAAATAATTTGTTAGGAAAAAAATTACACTAATACGCTGATGAAATTACAGTGGTACCTCAGGTTAAGTACTTAATTCGTTCCGGAGGTCCATACTTAACCTGAAACTGTTCTTAATCTGAAGCACCACTTTAGCTAATGGGGCCTCCTGCTGCCACCGCGCCGCCACTGGAGCACGATTTCTGTTCTCATCCTGAAGCAAAGTTCTTAACCCGAGGTACTATTTCGGGTTAGCGGAGTCTGTAACCTGAAGCGTATGTAACCTGAAGCGTATGTAACCTGAGGTACCACTATACATGTGTGTCGTCCCCCCACCTGCAGAAATGTGGAGAACTGAATTTAAGATTGGAAAAAATGAGAAACTGAGAGAGCAAAATTTGACAAATTCATCCATCCCTTGTGTTTGCGAAATGAACTAATCTTAATAGGGATAACTTTCCAGCTGTATAGCTAGGAACCTGCCAGTTCCTTTCTTCCTCTTTCTTCCCTACTACCAGCCAGGCATAGAAACAGATTTTGATGTGGCTGTATTATTCAGAAAACCCAGGTGCTTTGAGTCAAGCACTTTTAGCTGCCATGCATAATAAAAATGATTTTGAAAAGCATAGAGCTACATTTCAGAAACTTTTTTTTAAAGAAACTGAGAAAAAGGTTAGAGCGGCATGAAAAATTTGTAATGTGTACAAGAGACATAAAGACAGAAGCAAGCATTGGACAGAAAGTCATGATGGATAAATCCATTTGGAATTCATGAAATAAGGACAATTTTTATCCAATAATATGAAATTATTAATATTATTATTGCAAATGAGGAGCAATATAGAAATACAGAAGGCAATCAGATGTCCCTTATGTTCATGCCGAAGTGATTTTATGAAGCTTTTTTGCATATGAAGTGTACTTAAAGAAATAAATGCAGGGTTCAGTCCGGCCTCCATACATGCTCTCTTCCATTGACATGAGAAAACTAAAAGTGTTTGGTCAGTTGCTCAGAGAACCTGAAAGTGATTAACTTTTCCTTGGTTGCTTGGGAGGTGGGGTGGGGAAATGGATGGCCAGTTTGACATGAACTAAATCCAAATCAGATTACAGTACCTAGGGTTACATACACTTCAGGTTACATACGCTTCAGGTTACAGACTCTGCTAACCCAGAAATATTACCTCGGGTTAAGAACTTTGCTTCAAGTTAAGAACAGAAATCATGCTCCAGTGGTGTGGCGGCAGCGGGAGGCCCCATTAGCTAAAGTGGTGCTTCAGGTTAAGAACAGTTTCAGGTCAAGAACGGACCCCCAGAACGAATTAAGTACTTAACCCGAGGTACCACTGTATGTTTTATCTCATCTATCTGCCTTGTTAATTTCCTTAGCACAGAAGCTACTTTTCCTTCTTGTATCAACCTTGAACTCTCCCAGATGAACTACAATTTTGATTAATTCGATTTAGATGTTTTATATCCATGGTTGCATCTAATTGCTAACTGATTGTTATGATCATAATTTCAATTGCCTGGCCATGTATTGGGAAACAAAAGATGATCAAAATGAAACATTGTTGATTTGCCCCTCTTGAGGACAAATGCTGTAGCAGAAAATACAAGTTTTATTTCCAATATATTGATCATTGCTATTGTACCCATGCCTCCGTTCCACCAGCTGTTCTGCCTTCAAACAACATCGATCACACCATTTGGCATATAACATATTTCTGTATGTTAATTTTAACTAATATAGGCAAATTTACGCACATCCCTCCCCAAAGATATGCATTTTTGTACATGCTGTTTTATTGGAGAACTGTATTGCAACACTAGGATAAGTGCAAATTTCGAAGGATAGTTGGGTTTCGGTTTCTGCATTGGTTTGAGAAGTGTGAATTAGGTCACTTCTTATTTAAATGTAAACAGAATTGCATTAGTTAAGTTTCTTTAAGGAGCTTTGCACACTGCAGTTCAGGATCGTGACCACGACATCCAGCCCACTATTTGCAAAGCCTTGCAGCTGCACAAGGCAGTGCATTACCTTCACTGTTGCAGTTTGCTTGTGATTTGTCAGCTAGAATTTATACATTTTGCAGAAACATTGAGAAACCATGAAGGTTCAAACAGCAGCTCAGAAATAGAGCTGACATTTAACTTCTGCTTCTATACCCACTGAAGATGTCAGCTAAACCCACCAAAATCAGTGATATTTTCCTATAATCCCAAAGAGGCTTCATGCCATTTTAAAGAACAATCTTAGAGCCAAGCCTGTCTTTCAGAACGTGTCAGGCAGAATATTTGTCATTTTCAAGGGCATCATGAGAATCCAATGTTCTTTACACACACAAAAAGGCCTCAGATGTGAAGGCTTCTGTTCTCATTGAGATGATAAACCTGTGCTTGTGCTGTACTTCTGCAGACTGTAGGAAACGGTTCAATTAATTGGACGTCAGTCCATTACAAAAAACAACAACAGAACCCATGCACTAAAATCCAAGCAGAAGAATCAGTACTGGCTAGCACTGAGCTCAATTGACCATCCCCCCTACTTTTCACAACCCTTCAAACGGTATGAAATTGGAGGAGAATTGAATGTTGAACCATCGTCTCCTCCCACAAACCAGAAGGACAGTAGTGATCATTATCCTGTCTCTGACTGGATTCGTAATGGCCTTACAAGTCATCACTTCATTCTTCTCTGTAGTGTAAACAGGTACAGTGGTGCCCCGCAAGACGAATGCCTTGCAAGACGGAAAACCCGCTAGACGAAAGGGTTTTCCGTTTTTGAGCTGCTTCGCAAGACGAATTTCCCTATGGGCTTGCTTCGCAAGACGAAAACGTCTTGCGAGTGTTCCGATTTTTGCCCGCTTCCCCCCCTTTTTCTAAGCCGCTAATCCGCTAATAGCCTTTTAGCCGCTAAGCCGCTAAGCCTTTAATAGCCGCTAATCCGCTAAACCGCTAATAGCGCTAACCCGCTAATAGGGTTGCTTTGCAAGACGAAAAAACCGCTAGACGAAGAGACTCGCGGAACAGATTATTTTCGTCTTGCGAGGCACCACTGTACATTACATTTACATGTTGGGTATTGAGGGTGGGGGCTGGGTTTGAAGATCATCTCTGAGGTCCTGCTAAGGTGTTGGCCTCAGCAGATGCCTGATGATGCTAACCTCTGACACTGGTTTTGACCCTAGTTTAGAGGGACAATTTTTTGATCAAAAACATAGTAAGATTATCATATTATTTCATGTTCTATGAGCACATAATAACATGATCATATTAAATTCAACTTTTAAACCACAAAGCTGGTTGATGTTCATATTGGTCAAAGGAAGGAAAATGCGAGTGCAGTGAAGAGGAATCTATATTGCTCAGAATTATGCAAAGAGTTACCATGAGGTAATAGAGGCAGGAGTTCTGATTGAAAAACCCCAAACCTTTTTTTGTCTGATCTGCACTGCTGAGGATAAAATGAGTCTCAGATGCTTTTCTTCTCAGCTAATCCCTGATTTGTTTCAACAATCATGTGTGCCAATGTTCTGTAGTGCTTAGGATGGAGAATTATTTAGAGATGTAATGTGAAACTACAGATTTCCTTTATCCATCACAGCTTGCATGCTGAATGTCAATCTTTGTAGATACAGCAATTCATCTAAGAAAATCCATAGATCCAAAAAGTACAGATGTTCGGTTTCTTGTTAACTCTTTGAGTACCGTACAAAAAAGTGAAAGGCAATAGTTCTTACAGTTGAGTGTGAGAATACTTAGAAGGGGAGAGAGAGAGAGAGACTGCAGTTCAGTTTAAAGGAATGTGGTCTGCAATGTAGCAATAACTCCTAGACAATATTGATGAATTCAAGAACATTGACTAGAGTTCTTCTGCTTTTGCTTTTACTATGCAGCTCAGTTCAGTAATTTGTTTGAGATATATATGGTGGCTAACTCTACTGTTTCTTAAATTTAGGTCAGTTCTACTCATATTTGGGACATTATATGCATTTTTTTTGTCAAAGGCTCAGTCAGGATAGTAATGGCTGATGAGTAGTAAGGACATGTTTTAATATATTTATGTGCTGCTAACCAGTCCTACATACACACACGGTGAGTCTTTTAAAAGAGGCCCCATGGAACATGTGTACTCTGTATCCACGGGGCCTCTTTTAAAGGACTCACCCTGTGTATATATATACACACCAAAGAAAGCTGACTACCATAACTGGCATTAATTACAATTTATTATGATGCTGTTAGTCATGGGGAAAAGCAAAGGACAGAAGCTCTTCCTCCTGACAACTAAGTCTCACTGAGCCCCTTGCTTTTGAAGTTTCATCTGGAATTTATGAATGTTTCCAAGCCTATCTTCATACACAGAGTGCTGTTGTGGTCAGGTTCTGCTTGGGGACTTCTCATAGGCATCTGGTTGGCCACTGTGAGAACTAAGTGCTAGAACATACGTGCTTTTGGCAGAGTCCAACAAGACTCTTCCTATGTTCCAACACGTGTCCGATGGGATTAATTTTGTAAAAAATGAAGGAAGGAAGGAAGGAAGGAAGGAAGGAAGGAAGGAAGGAAGGGTGGGTAGGTGGGTTTTGGTCAAGGATTTTTAACCATCTTTGGACCCCTTCACCCTATGCTTTATTTATTTTATTTTTTAAACCCTGTTTAGTTGCTGTAGTCATAACCACGTACTAAGTACACATTAAATTCTAACTTAAAATGCTTCCAATTGTTGGAACAGTGAGAAGAGTTAAAAAAATGGAGTTCTAAAACCTAAGATTGCCCTATTTAATTGCTTTTTAATACCCCTTTTGTTTAGTGCAGCATGTAGAGTACATGCAACTTCTGTAAAAAGGCAGCTAACGAATAACCTGATGACAAGTATCCGGGGGGGGGGGGACTCCTCTCTTATTATACATTAGTTCTGATGCCATTTTCTATATGATGGAAGCGCTCCAAGTTAATGAACATCAAAAGTTGAAATAGAACTGTTATTTTTCAAATACTTTGCAGATTTCTCAAAGGCCCTTATTAATACAGCCCAAGAATGCAGCCCCATAAATCCTACACCCTGCTGAAACATATCCATCTGCAGCAAAGAAATAAATGCTTACAAGAAATTCGGGAAGGGAACTTAAGAACCGAATGAGATTCTGAAAGTATTTTTCATCACTGCAGTCCTTGATTCAGATCTAGGCAGATGAATAGTGTGGCACATCTTTACTCATTTTTATATTGCATGCAACATCACTATCAACTACCTTGTTAGGAATAATTATGTTTCAATATTATTATAGCTATATTCTTCCAATGGCGCAGTTTCGGTTTTTTGTTCCACAGGATATGTATGTGTGTATCTTGCACTTGAACATATTAATTGGTCTGGAAACTATTAATATTTTTACAGGTACACAAAAGCAAAAGAAAAGAAAAAAAGTCTCATGGCCAATATAAAGCTTTCATCGATGAATTATCTACTACCAAGAACTGACAAGCTAATTGAATGTGTCAGTCAGAGGAAGGAGATATATAACTATACAATTTCCATTGCACAAAGCACTATTTTTAGTGCTTCCATCTAGATCAGAAAGTCATTTTTTCTTATCCATTATGGACAAAGGGGAGGCCTACAAAGTTCCTGAATCCATGACTTCTTTAATTTTAAATCTTGCCGAAATGGCTGTTTTTCACTGAGAGGACTAAATGATATATAGCCACTCAGTAGGAATGTGTACCTTGCTCTCAGTCAAGAAACTTGATAAAGAATTAAATTCTCTGGAGCACTCAAGAGTTGCTGAAGTTAGAGCAAGAAAGGTGCTGTATTAGTTAACAAGGCAATAAAGACTGCTGGGTTGCATCCAGTTAAGTCTCTCCACTCTGAGCAGGCTTTGGTGAGATGAAAGTTGCAAAAAAAGAAGAAGTCTTTTTTTGAATGTTAATTGTATGGGTGGTGACAAAATGACACCTCCTCCCCAAAAGATTTGAGTGGGCGGGCGTGGATCTCTGAAATTTTGGTGAGGGGGCTGCTGCAAACCTTATTTTCACTTTAAGAGGTGCTTTGGAACTTTAAAAAAAGTTCTACTTCCACTTACAATTGCCTGAGTCTCTCTCATCAGCTTCCCACTGAGATTTTCAGACCAGAAAACAGTCTTTGTATGAATGTGAAGAGATCGATAATACATCAGATTTAGTGAACGGCAAAGCAGGGCAAAGCTGCAAACAGTGTCTATATGCCCCACAAGTCTTCAGCGTGTGGCAGAATGCTGCTAGGTTTGTTAGTTTGGGTTCACTGTATTAGGCTTAGGAGCAATCAGATATAGGAAATGCAGGCTGTTGTTGTAACACAGGCCATGCATGAGATGGTTATCAATCTCCTTTCTCCTAACTGGGCTATCTACAGTTTCCATCCCTTGGGGACCTCCAAACCAGGTTCCTGTTTACTGAGGCAGCAAGTTAACCTCCACTGAATCTGCCAC
This sequence comes from Podarcis liolepis, assembly GCF_965112155.1. Lineage (NCBI taxonomy): Eukaryota > Metazoa > Chordata > Lepidosauria > Squamata > Lacertidae > Podarcis > Podarcis liolepis. The sequence goes on from NC_139557.1 coordinate 36,625,575, forward strand.
ATCTGAGAGTGCATGAAGTGACATAGTGTGACATATAGAAAGTTGGCTGTGTTGAAAACACACAAAGTTAAGATTCCACCAGTACTTTGGCCCAGCTACAGTTAGTGAAAGAGGGGGGGAAAGTGCATTGGAGCAGCATGAAACACTTGGAGTAGTCCACTAACACATTTCCTTTGTTCTTAAAGCAATTAAGACTGGCTTAAAATAGATGATGGTTTTAAGAGAAGGGGGCAGGACAATCTAATCCAGTAATGAAACATAGGTAAAGGTACCCCTGACCGTTAGGTCCAGTCGTGGACAACTCTGGGGTTGTGGCACTCATCTTGCTCTATAGGCTGAGGGAACCGGTGTTTGTCCACAGACAGCTTCCGGGTTATGTGGCCAGCATGACTAAGCCGCTTCTGGCGAACCAGAGCAGTTCATAGAAACGCCGTTTACCTTTCCGCCGGAGTGGTACCTATTTATCTGCTTGCACTTTGATGTGCTTTCGAACTGCTAGGTGGGCAGAAGCTGGGAAGTTCCTGATCAGTGCCATCGGTCTAACTATAAGATTTGCTACGACAATATATGGAAACTTCGGATATGGTCTGTTATTTTACTTCTTATTTTTATTTCACAAAACTATATTCTCCCAAATAGACCATCCTCAACAGCGATACCAGCATGACAGCCATGACTCTGCAGGGGTCATAATGGTGGCACTGGAGGCGGGTTAAGTGGGGCAAATGTTCACAATCAGGTAGTGCAGACTGGGATAATTATACAAAGCTAAATGTTTAAAGTGGCTGTGATCAGCAGATATTGTTGTTTGAAAAATTAAAAGTACACAGTTTCTTCCTAAGTGTAATGTCAGAAATGTCAACCTTGAAGAGATGACATTTTCAACACCAAAACAGAAATACTTTGAAAACTGCTCGATAATAGTGCAGAAAATGTCAAATGCTTCACTTTGTAGCCATTCCACATCTGTTTTCCAGCCAGGTCACCTCTGGAGTTTAAGTGTTAGAACACAGAATAATTATTTTTTCTCTCATTTCACATTTTTAATGATGTCTGCGTGATAAAGAGCCAAACTTAGTGTGCTGTATAACAATGAAGCATGTAAACATGTCTTAGAACGGAAAAGGTAAGTAGTCCTATGTATGTTTATTCAGAACTGAGTCCCACTATGTTCAATGGAACTTAGTCCCAGCTTACTGTGTATATGCTGATGTAACAATTAAGCTTAATTCCTGTCTTCCCAGACCCAATTGTTACATCACCAGGGCCGCATGGCAGCTTTTTGCTTATGGCCCAGTCCCGTGCTACTCTAGTACATTTTACAGAAATGAGCCACATAAGCTGGCCTTTTCGTCAAGCAAATAACCTTTGCTTTTCTTCAAATTGAGGGGAGACGTGGTGTGATAGGGGGGTGGCTATATAAGTGGCGGCATGTTGTTGGGGCCCTACCTGGCTTTGCACCACCGGCCCACCTGGCCTTTCTTAGGTTTTGCTTTGACCTTGCTCTGGACTTTGGTTGGTCACCTGTTTTGGAACAGGGGGCGGATAGGAATTTTTTCCCACTTGGCAGATTGACACTGGCCATTTGGTTTTCGCCTACCTCTTAGCAATCATCACAACTTTGTAAGGTTTGGCAGTTAGGCAATGGCTTAGTGAGATGTGGAGGAGGGGAGGTGCAGCCCTCCCCTGCCCCTCCCCTCCAGGTACAAGGGTATTCTGTTAAAGGAATCCATGGGTCTAGATCTCAAGTCTGCTTGAGGGGCTAGGGCTATGCCAGGACCCACCGGGAACCCCAAGGTGAGCTTCAGTTGTTTGCCATCTACGGAGCTCCCTCTTTTGGTGGTTTACCCTTCCAGACTCCGTGTGAGGCAGGCAGGAGTCAGATATAGATTTGCCAGTGCCTAAGCCAATACCACTCACATTCTGTATTCAATAAAGTTGTGGCCTAAATTTGCCCATTAACATTTAAACTAAAATATTTGTGTCAATGTGTCTTTATTATTCGGGGGGGGGGGGAATGTTCTGGGGCCTTAACGCGCAAATGTTGAATGAATTGAAAGCTAATTCCACCGAGTGCCTACAGAAAAGAATCTAGCACTGAAACACAACATACATATGGACCTAGAAATCCACCAAATCCCAAGCAGCTCAATGGTGTTGTTGACACTAATCAGCAGCAGTTCCCCAGGAATATTGCCAAAACCTACCAGAGAATGCAAAGAAGGTGCTCTTCCACTGAGCTGAGTAATTTAACCAATTTAAATTTTTATTTGGGTTTCAGAAACTATGGTGTTCCATTAAGGGGGGGGGGGGTAATCAGCTAAGTCCAAGTGGTCAAAGTTGCAACATGGAGGCAGTCCGTAGTAGCTGAAGCTGGGTGCAGGGCAGGGAATCGGGTGAAGTCAAGAACAGGCTTGCAAGCAGGGAACCAGGGCGGGTCAGGAGCTCAGGCAGGAAAGCAAGGACAGGTTCAGGCAGGAACTGGCAACCAACAATGTTGCTCCCACAACTTGGGACTGGGGCTGGCCGGCTTTTATCTGCCCTGAGGCATAGGGCGGCCCCGATCCTCTGGTGACTCGCCTCTCCTGGCCTGGAGGCGAGCACTCCTCCTGCGGGAACTTAGTCCCCTTTGTCTCTCTGCCCTGAGCCTCTGCAGCTCAGGAGAGGCTGGAGGGTTACCTCGATCTCATTGCCCTCGTTCTTCCCTTGCTCCCTTTTAACTCTTCCAAAGCGGAGCGCCTTCCCTTGACCCGTCACGCCTGACGCTCATTCCAGATCTTCTACAATTATGTCTTCTTCAAGTGCTGGTCTAATACGGGCCCGGTTTCGGGCTATTGCCTTCTCGAGCTCTGGAAAGCTCTTGAAGAGCTTTGTCACAAGTGGTGCCACAGGAGGCTGCTCCTTGGGCTGGAGTGGGGACACTTTGTTGCTCTTTTTGAGCTGCATTGCGCTTCTCAGTCGTCTGAACCACTCTGTTCCACGAAGGAAAAGTCCACTGAACCTTCCTTCTTCCTGAAGGTCTGGAACTGACCGCATGGTTGATTCTGGCTCCGACTCCTCTTTAAGCAGTCAAAATCAGAAGAAAATCCAAATCCTCTGCTGTCTCTCTTACCACCAACTGCACCTACACACCTCTCTCTCTCTCACTAACCCACAATGGACACCTGTAGTTGGTGGCTTTTAAGGGAGAAGCAGAAGATGTCACAAAGGAGGGCAGACCATTGTTACCATGGCAACCCACCCACACTGCCCCTGTCACAAAGGAGGGCAAGCCATTGTTACCATGGCAACCCACACACATTGCCCCCCAATGTTTTTTAAGAACTTTGAAGCACCCGCTGTTCCGTCTGCAGGTGAATCTTCTCTTTTGGAGTTCATGTTTCTATATTGGATCATTCTTCATGCAGCCCCATTTCCAAAGGGAGACAATCCCAACATCCCTTGAAATGCAGTAGAAGACTCCCAAGTCTCAAATCTGATGGTTATATTCAAGATTACTCAATATTTTATTATAATTCAGATGTTCAGTAATGGCACATTGACTACTGTATTTTGAATCAATACTAAAACTCATGGTTAGACATTAGGCCTGGGCAATAAATGTATGTAGGATACATCCTTGTTTTCTCCACATAAGAATGAAAATGCCGATTTTCATTGATTCCTTAAGAAATTAATGAGAGCAACAGGAAGCTAACAGCCCTGGACAAATAGCAGAAATAGCCCTAAAAGGCATCTAGCTGAATTGAGATAATGGCTTCACAATGAGCAAAGAAAATTCAGATGGAAATATGAATATACCTGCACTATAGAATAGTAACTTATTTGCATGCTGGTGCAACAGCTGCTTGATAAATTAACAATGACAAGACACTTTAGAAGTTACATTTCTATGAACCAGAACATTAGGTTTTTCTGATATAATATGTACATATCTTATTTTATTTTCCTTTTCCGTTGGTACATTTTTTACTTCTCCTATTATGAAATAATGTCAGAATGAAAAAAAAGTGTGTTCAAAATTTATAGACAGCTGAAGATTCGCTGCAATTGAGTCTGAATAATTCCATTTCAACATTTCCTGGATTAATTGCATTCACTTGTCAAATTCAATCCCTGGTGTGTCTCACCTTTTAAAAACAAACTTAGAAATAGTCTTTAATCAAGGCTTGGGTTTGGTTTCAAACCTAGAGGGGTTTTTTCCTACGTGAGGATTCAGCACTGAAATACATATCTGAATAATAAAGAGTGCCTCTGGGCATATCACAGTGCATCTCACTCACTGAATATAGTCAACTCCAACACATCTAGGATTAGGGACCAATGCTTCCATATGTTGGAAATGGCAGACGGAAGCTCAGATACATTTCTCATAAACTTAAGTCGCTTCTGTTATTAGAAACAACAATCTTTAAAGATTTGTTAAGTACTGGAAATGGGTTGCGTTGTTTTCCAGTGTGCTATTCCCAGCGCTTTACATTTCCTTAAAGATGGCAGTCAGTTTCTAAAGGAAAAAAAGACCAATCTTAAGAGAGGACTGCCTGAGTTTAAATCAACCAAGACACTAAGGGCCAAACTACATTTCACATGTATTTAAATGTGCATGCTTCTACTTTGCATTTAACGTGCATGCTTTAAAAAAGTATGTTTCATTCAAAGGGGGAAACTGATCTTTTCCTCCTCTGCTGCAATTCTGAGGGAAATTCATTCCCTGAAGCTGCTGTTTTAACCGAGAGGAAATCATCCAGTGGTGCCAATATTCATTTACCTTCTAACGCAACCTAACTGCTGCAGTAGAAATCATTTTCTTCAGTACCACAGCACAGGAGAAATGGGTTACATCTTCTGTTCCTGCCTACTGTGATCATGATAATTATTAGCCTCTTCCCCTAGTAGATACCATGTGCATTTTTGAAAGCATGCATTTAACATAATTCTAGATTCAGGTAGGTAGCCGTGTTGGTCTGATGCAGTAGAAATATATATATATATATATATATATATATATATATATATATATAATGTCCAGTAGCACCTTAGAGACAGGACGCAGGTGGCGCTGTGGGTTAAACCACAGAGCCTAGGACTTGCCGATCAGAAGGGCGGCAGTTCGAATCCCCGCGACAGGGTGAGCTCCCGTTGCTCGGTCCTTGCTCCTGCCAACCTAGCAGTTCGAAAGCACGTCAAAGTGCAAGTAGATAAAGGTACCGCTCCGGCAGGAAGGTAAACAGTGTTTCCGTGTGCTGCTCTGACTCGCCAGAAGCAGCTTAGTCATGCTGGCCACATGACCCGGAAGCTGTACACTGGCTCCCTCGTCCAATAAAGCGAGATGAGCGCCGCAACCCGAGAGTCGGCCACAGCTGGACCTAATGGTCAGGGGTCCCTTTACCTTTAAGTTTGTTCTTGGTGTGAGCTTCTGTGTGTGCATGCACGCGAAAGCTCATACCAAGAACAAACTTAGTTGGTCTCTAAAGTGCTACTGGACATTTTTTTATTTTTTTTTTAATATATTTAACATAATGTCCAGATTGGCTACAAATACCAGAACACAGGCTATTCAGACCTATTCCTGATCAGTTAATTAGTACTGGTCATGTACTGGTCTGTTTTAGCACTGTGCAATTTTTCAATATATTGACCAAAATCCTTATAGTTAAGAAGAAAATTAACATTAGATTCTAGATTTTGTATTTTGTGCTAGTTAATTGAACAAAATAAACCATCATAGCAGATATTAATCTAATATCAATTAGTAATATTTATTACCATGCATTAGAACAAAGGCTTTAAAAAAATAATATCCAAGGCCAGCTTGGGTTCATTTGAACTGTATTTTCGTTTAGTGGTTTCAGAAAAACTGTTTGCCTAGGCCTCGACTTACTACTGTTAAGACCAAAGGGAACAAAACAATGAATGTACAAGGCTTTTTCAGTGTGTAACAAAGGATACAAACTCAGTACAGGCAGTTCTACAGAAAGGACATTTGCAAGTTTCAGATATCTGAAACATCCCCATTGTGGTTTCTACAAGGCCTTGAAGCCAGCACACACAGTAGCTCTTTATCAATATTCTTCAACCATGTATGTTATCTATGTCATTTTCTCTTGCTTGCAACAACAAACATGTATTCTTCAGTTTGATTGGGGAAGTAAGAAAACAGTATTGGAAACATGAGTCCATCGCAATGTTACATACATCTGGCACATACAGTTTTTTCAAACTGCTATCACTGCTGGCCAAGGCACGTACTGGTGCCCTGTCCTTGAATGCTTCCTTTTGGAGCTTTCCACTGACTATTGCAAGTGGAAGATTATTGCCACAGTGGAGCTCCCATATCACCAGTGCTAATCTCAGTCAGTGGAGGCTGGCAGAGGCAACAATACTGCATCCTAAACCCCTCTCCAACCATCAACACTGGGGCAGGGAAGGATGGTCTTAGGCATCAGAAGAGTATGTTAATTCTGCAATACCTTTGCCAAGTATGGAGTTTATTTCATAAGATCTGAGCATCCCTGATGGGCTACAAGTCGTTGCTCTGGAAGTGTATGGAACAGCTGTATTCTTAAGAAAGCAGCAAGTGCTGTAAACTCTTGAAATTTGTGCCATGTACAGATATTATTATTTACAGTGGTACCTTGGGTTAGAGACACTTCATGTTACAGACTCCGCTAACCCAGAAATAGTACCTCAGGTTAAGAACTTTGCTTCAGGATGAGAACAGAAATCGATTGGCAGCAGTGTGGTGGCAGCAGGAGGCCCCATTAACTAAAGTGGTATCTCAGGTTAAGAACAGTTTCAGGTTAAGAACGGACCTCCGAATTAAGTGCTTAACCCGAGGTACCACTGTATTTTTTTGAAACTTCATAAAAATAATGACTTCAAACATCTTAACCATATGCTGTGGATGCTCAACTTATTCTTTATGCCTGCTTCCATTCTTCTGACAGGGCTCCTGTGCCATTAACACTTTCCTGACAGACAGAAATTTAGCAGCTGAGGCTTTTCTCTGGCACTGAGATGCAGTGATTAAAAAAAAAAAAAGGTTCACTGGGCAGATGTCTGCTTGTCAGAAAACTGTTAAAAGCACATGAGGCCTACCAGAAAAAATAAAGTCACCTAGCTTAATGAGTGAGATGAAAACCAGTAGGATACAGTTAAGACGATTAAGTAATTTACTTTGCCCACTATGTATACTGAAGATACTGGTATTTGCTACTTTAACTGCACAAACATTTAGCTGAAAGGAACTGTGATAAAGCACTGTCTTGAGGATTTTACACACTAACCTGTTATGCTCTCCTGGAAGCATTGTGACACTGACTCAAAAGTGCCTTCAAGGAAAGCACACTCCAAAAAGAAGGCAGTATTATCACGTATTATTTCTGATGTATTATTTTGCGAAACTTATGCTGTAATCTGCAGTCTTCAGAAAGCACACGGAGGGGGGCAGGGGAACCTAAACTTTTTGCTTAATTTGTGTAATTTAAAAGTGCGTCCACCTGCCAATTTGTATGAAGATTTAACACATATTTTGTCTAGCTGTACACTTGAGAGAATGTTTAATATTTTGTTTTCTTGCAGAAGTTGCAATATGAGATAGATTTTCAATAGTCTCAGAGCACAACAGTGCAGTTACAATTTCAAACTGGTGTAGGGAGAAAGGCCAGAGGATCACTCACTGGCTATTCTTCTGTTATTTTGACTAATAAAAACCACATTCTGGCAGGTAGCCCATATTAGGGACTGAAAAGCATCATTACCCAGTGCACTGTCCTGAACATCCAAAAATGAAAGCAGACCTGGCCCTACAAGCAGGCTTTCAACCTAGTAAAGCAAATCACACATGGAAAAAGGTGTCAAGAGAGAAGAAAAGGTTGCCATCTTTAGACTCAACCTTACAAATATTATTAATAGTATAGTTATTATTAATTTCACTTGTGGCTTTCCTCACAAGAAGTCTCAAAGCTTTTTTTATAATACACAAAAAGCTTACAAATATTCAAAAGCAAACACATCAAAAATTACAATAACAAACAAACAAACAGATTTCATCTAGGAGGTGCCCACCCAGCAATGTTGTAAAAAGTACACAGCCTAACCCTCTCAGCTAAGAGATGAACACCATGGAAAACAGACTTCATGCAATCACAGTCAATTCACCAAAAGCCTACCTAAACATGTTTCTCAGCCTGGTGTCTGAGGCTGACAGTGTGGGTGCCATAAATATTTCCCTGGGGAGAGCATTCATTCATTCATTCATTCATTCATTCATTCATTCATTCATTATTAAATTTCTATACCGCCCTTCATCCAAAGATCACAGGGCGGTTCACAATGTAACAATATAAAATGAGAATACAAAAACAACAACAACAAAAAACCAACAGCCCGACAAACATATTGTTTTTGCTTTATTTATGCTTACGCACCAACAAGATACACAAAAAGAAACAGACATCATCCCCCAAAGGGCCTAATTCTTCCTCACACAGTAAGGGTGAGTCAGCAGTCAGCCTTTTGTCCCCGCCATTTTCGCTTCTCTTCAATCCTTTCTCCCTCCTTCCTCGTTGTGCTCGGGGTTACCCGAGAGGCGAGGTCCAAGTCCGGTCCGTGGTCAAAGGTGCAACGTGGAGGCAGTCCGTAGTAGCTGAAGCTGGGTGCAGGGCAGGGAGTCGGGTGAAGTCAGGAACAGGCTTGCAAGCAGGGAGCCATCGCGGGTCTGGAGCTCAGGCAGGAAAGCAGGACAGGTTCAGGCAGGAACTGGCAACCAACAATGTTGCTCCCGCAACTTGGGACTGGGGCTGGCTGGCTTTTATCTGCCCCAAGGCATAGGGCGGCCACGATCCTCTGGTGACTCGCCTCTCCTGGCCTGGAGGCGAGCATTCCTCCTGCGGGAACTTAGTCCCCTTTGTCTCTCTGCCCTGAGCCTCTGCAGTTCAGGAGAGGCTGGAGGGTTACCTCGATCTCATTGCCCTCGTTCTTCCCTTGCTACCTTTTAACTCTTCCAAAGCGGAGCGCCTTCCCTTGACCCGTCACGCCGGATGCTCATTCCAGATCTTCTACAATTATGTCTTCTTCAGGTGCTGGTCTAATACGGGCCTGGTTTCGGGCTATTGCCTTCTCGAGCTCTGGAAAACTTTTGAAGAGCTTTGTCACAAGTGGTGCCACAGGAGGCTGCTCCTTGGGCTGGAGCGGGGCCACCTTGTTGCTCTTTTTGAGCTGCATTGCGCTTCTCAGTCGTCTGAGCCACTCTGTTCCACGAAGGAAAAGTCCACTGAACCTTCCTTCTTCCTGAAGGTCTGGAACTGATCGCATGATTGATGCTGGCTCCGCCTCCTCTTTAAGCAGTCAAAATCAGAAGAAAATCCAAATCCTCTGCTTTCTCTCTTACCGCGCCTACACACCTGTCTCTGTCTCTCCTCACTAATCCACAATGGACACCTGTAGTTTGTGGCTTTTAAGGGAGAAGCAGGAGATGTCACAAAGGAGGGCAGGCCATTGTTACCATGGCAACCCACCTACCTTGACCCTGGGCCCAACTTGCCCTCCCCCCATGTTTCTTCAGAACTTTCAAGCGCCTGCTGTTCCGTCAGCAGGCGAATCTTCTCTTTTGGAGTTCATGTTTCTATATTGGATCACTCTTCATTCAGCCCCATTTCCAAAGGGAGACAATCCCAACATCCCTTGAAATGCAGTTAAAGACTGCCAAGTCTAGGGGTGTCCATAGTACAGGATTAGAAAATCTGCTTTGCATTATCATCATCCTCATAGATAATCCTGGATTACATCTCCAGCTGGGGCAGGGAATGTCCCCTGTCTGAAACCTGGTCAGTTTAGACGATGCTGAGGTGGATGGGTCAATGTCTGACTCTGTCCAAGGCAGTTTCCTATGAATATTCCTCTTAAGTCATTTACCCTGAAGACAAGCAAGCTAACTTCTCCACAGGACCAACAATCAATTTATCCGTTTAGAAGACAATACGGAAAGTATTGTTTTATATACAATAATGCAAGTACAAAAATCTTGAATATGAGAGGAAGCAAAATTCTGGCCTCTGTAATGAAGCAATAGGCAAAGAGTCCTAAAGCAGAGCAATTTGGGGGGCATCTGTCAGGGACTCTTCAACTGTGATTCCTGCATTGCAGGGGGTTGGGCTAGATGGCCTTGGTGTGGCCCCCAGTTCCACGATTCTGTAATTCTAGGTTTGTATTCTGTACTGGGTCCTGTTAGATTTATGCAGCATCACTTTTCTTTTTTTCCTTTCCTTTTTGAATTTGCATTTTATTTATTTGTTAACATTCTTATATTACATTGGTGAACGTTGTCATATTACATTACAGGACTTACTATAATATAATTTCCAACATGTATACAAAAATTATATACAAATTTTATATACCTAGAAAGAAAATGAAACAAAAAAAAAGAAAGAACAAAGAAAAAACAAAAACAACCCCCCCAAATCATATACATACCAACACACTAGACTTCCTGTCTATCCCGTTGTATATTCCTTTTTTACAAATGAATATACTCTTATTATTGTATATTTCGTTACATTTTATCTAATACATTCCTATATCAATATGTTCTCTTAGTCTTATTTCTCAGCTCAGTCTCACTCTAATGTCAATCAAATGCTACCACAGATAGCAAACTTTTACTGCATTTTTGAACGTATGTTTTATATCTCTCCCACTTTTCCATAATTTTTTGTTTTGAATTGCCTTTCAGGGTATTTGTTAACTGCACCATTTCAGAAAATTCTTGTAGCTTGTCATGCCAGCCTGTTATTGTCGGGGCTTCTTGTTCCTTTCACCCCTTTGCCACCAAAGTCTGAGCTGCGGCTGTTGCATATAAGAATACCTCCCTAAAGGCCTTCAGGATGTCCCTGCCAACAATGCTTAACAGAAATGCTTCTGGTCTTATTTAAAAAGTTATTCCAAACATTTTTTTCAACTCCTCGTAAATTAAGCCCCAGAACACTTTGATCTTCCTACATGAGCACCACATAAGATGCATGTTGCCATTACTCCCACCACAGCTCTAACAAGTATTTGCTAATTTTTTATACATCTTCGATAGTCTTGAGGGGGTGAGGTACCATCTGTGCTGCATCTTTAACATATTAAAAAGGCCGTGAAATGTTAATCAGCCAAACATTTTTGCCCGTCACCTAAAGATATGAAACAAAGGCACCCAGGTAAGACTTCCTGAGGAGATCATTTCACAAGTGGGGAGCCACTGTGGAAAAGGCCAGTTCCCTTGTTGCCACCCTCTGGACCTGTCATGTAGGAGGCACACAAAGAAGGGCCTTAGATGATACTTGCAGGGTCCAGGTCAGTTCTTATTGGGAGAGGTGGTCCATTTCACAAAGTAGTATCTATTGTTTTGTGGCTGACCCTGGAGCTCCTAGTAATCTGTACACACCCTGTCAAATCCTGTCAAACTCTGCCCCGACCATGATTCTCTTCCTCTTGCCTATCCTGACTCCAACCCCTCTTCGCCAAACCCTGATTTTAACTTCATTTCCTCAGACAAGGGATCTCAACCTTTCCCCTGAGGATCCTTATACATTGTTGTAAGTGGGAAGGAGAGAACTCTTTGACATATGCCCCCCAAAAAACTTTCAATAAATTACAGTATTTCAGGTTGGGTATAGATTGATTATATGTCCATCCCCTCATTCTGTTGCTCTCCAACCACCATTGCCTACTCACCTGTCCAGGCAACAGGCAATAAGTGAATGAGCAGATGACAACAAATGTTCTCCCTTGTCCAACTTGCTTGCTCCCTCTATCACTGAAGGAAAAAGCTGGAAGAGCAAACAGGTGGTGATGCCAAGCAGCAATAACTCACAGTATGGTGACCATGCAGTGGGAGGGTCCTTGTTCAAGTGCCCAGCAATGCCCAACAGTGCCCTTAATCCAGTGGTTCTCAACCTGTGGGTCCGCAGATGTTGTTGGACTACAACTCCCATCGTCCCTGAGCACTGGTCATGCTGGCTAGGAATGATGGGAGTTGTAGTCCAACAACATCTGGGGACCCACAGGGTGAGAAACACTGCCCTAAGTTGAAATCTCAGCTCTTCCTGCTTGCACCAAGTTCTACTTCTCAATTACAAAATTGCATGAAATAAGAATGTTGGGGAATGCTGGAGAATGTGGCATTCTGAGTCCTATTCTAAGAACTTCCTTGCATGTAAACCCTGGTTACTCTAAACCAGGGGTCTGCAACCTTTAAGACAAAAAGAGCCACTTGGACCCGTTTCCGAAAAAACAACAACAACTGGGAGCCGCAAAACCATTGCGACATTTAAAACAAATATATCTCCGGAGCCACGATCTGACAGCGGGCGGGAAGGTGACGTCGGGACGGTGCGTGACTAACGCACGCACCGTCCCCATGCGACGTCACAGCCAGTACAGTGCCCGCCACAGTGGGGAGTGTCGGGGCGCACAATGCACCTCCTCCCCTCGCTAGTATCCGCCCCGGAGCCGCAGCAAAGATGTAAAAGAGCCACATGCGGCTCCGGAGCCGCGGGTTGCAGACCCCTGCTCTAAACAGAGCAAGAGCTCAGCTAGCAAACGCAGCGGCATGACAACTAGAAGTAAAAGGATCCCGTATCTGCAAAGAGCCAATCCATTCACTATCCATTTCTGAAGATACTTAGTTGTACTTTGGGGGTGAAGATGCCATAGCAGAAACCTCTAGGCTAGAGGTTTTGGAATGTTTTGTTCACCCTGTCACCAGAAGCTGTGATGTTTGTCCGTCTATTTCTGTGTTCTTGTGTTTACACAGAGTGGAATGTAGCACAATGTGAGCCAACAGAGATTCAATTCCTCCTGGGACTGAGCTGAGCTTTTGAGTTGGTATAGAACACAGTATTTCCATGCTCTTTCAGGAGTGCATTAAAGCTCAGGGAAAGCACTCTGCTGCTTTTTTTGCACACAAAACCCCCAAATCTTTTTATACTGCCACATTCGGAAGATGGTTTACCTCCTTTAAAAAAAAAGTCTGACAAATGAAAACTTTGAAAGAACTGAATATGGGTTATCCCCACCTCATTATTGTCCAGTATTGTCTTACTGAAAAGCAGGCAAGGAAAAGAACACCAAAATCAGTTGCTGCAGCTTAAGCTATAGGATATTTTTGAAAAATCTTTGCTGGTATTTATATGTCATTTATTTAGAGCATTTTTAGCTTGTTCATCTTAGTGGTCCCAGGGAAAAGTACATCCATAAAATATTTATACAAACTGAAGGTCTACAACAGGTCCAAGACCCCCTGCTCCCCTTGTATCTATTTTTTTATATATTAAAAAATGGATAAATTAAGTAGGGTCAGGGGATGGATTTCCTTTGGGATTTCACTGAACTGCATTTCTAAAATACAGTGGTACCTCTGGTTATGATCTTAATTCGTTCCGGAGGTCTGTTCTTAACCTGAGGTACCACTTTAGGTAATGGGGCCTCCCGCTGCTGCCACCGCGTCGCTGTGCAATTTCTGTTCTCATCCTGAAGCAAAGTTCTTAACCTGAAGCACTATTTCTGGGTTAGCAGAGTCTGTAACCTGAAGCATCTGTAACCTGAGGTGCCACTGTATGCAAAATGTTCTATGTGTTTTCGTTCACCTAAGCCAAGTTGTACTAGGAATCAGATCTTACAAAACAGATGTAGCAAAATCAGCACAGTCTTTAGCATATGCGCCGCCATGGTGCAAAGATCCACCCAGTGCCCCCAAATTAACTTTTATTATGATTGAAATTAACTCCTATGATGTAAGAGTTAATTTCGCATAACGGCGCCATTGAGAATGACAAGCGCCGTCATTGAGTCAAGCGCAGCCGTTTTGAATGACAAGTGCTGCCGTATTTCGGTAATACCTAGGTATATATGTATTTTGTTTTTCTAGCTTGATCAAAAATTTTATTTCATAACGGGTAGATAGTTGAGAGCTTGGGTGGCTTCAGCAGTGGGCGCCCCCCAGAATCTGGCGTCCGGGTGCCCCACACCCCTTCCACCCCCAGGTAAAGACGGCCCTGAGCAAAATGCAAGATTACCTCTATAAACTTGCATTCTCTAAAGTTGTATGAGGGGGGGAAATCAGGACCCAAGCTCCTATAATGACAACTGATACACTTTTAGCTGGGTGAATGCAAAGAGCCGAGTGCCACCCAGGACTGAGGAAGAGGAGATGTAATATCAAAATAGAGCTATCAATGCATTCTTCAGTCCATCTTTACAATTAAACTGAAATACAAGCATACCAGGGACTCAAACACTGGTTCAAAGGAGTAGTCGTGCCTCTTTCTCACCTGCCTTTGATTCAGTTTGTTCCTCCTCCTCCCTGTTCCCCCTTTGGCTGGAAAGCTAAAGGGCTCTACTGTTGTGTGGGCCTGTTTTTAATTAACTTGTTCAAGCCAGAGCTATTGCTGGTGGTGAAGGTGGTCACGGCAGTTAAGGGTGTGAGGAAGCAAGGTGGGGAAATGCTGAAAGCTTGGTATTCTCATCTGCCAGGTCACCTGCAAAGATGCGCTTGCAATACTGTGACTGTGTGTGTGTGTGTGTGTGTATGGTTACATTTAAACTTCCCCTTCTGCTGGAGGAAGAACTTTCTATTGGAAGACGGGAAACTTTGGGAATAACGCTTTACGTCTGTCTCCCCTTTTTCCAAGCAACTGTAAACTATGACAGATTTCACATTACACTTCAAAGTGATAGAACACTTGGGCAAGTATACCCAACTTTTGATGAGTGTTATCAAAGGCCTCAAACTCGGATATTAACATTGTTCTATATGAAGGGATGTTACTGCTTAAGGTTTTATTAGATAAATATAAGAAAGAACTGACTTCCCAATTAATTACCCCAAAGTTACATAAGCAGTAAATTAACAATGTAATTACATTCCCGAAAAGACATCTAATCTCTGTGGAATGTTCAGATATTTAACTGGGATTTAGCAGGATACTTGTAACAAGCTAATTAAATAAATTGCTAATAACACTACCGAGCATACAATAAATAAATTAATAGAATTAGAATTTGATAGCACAAGTTAACTATAACTATAATAATGCTTTATACCAATTAAATGGCTAAATATCCTCTCTAAGTACATTAAAAATACTGCAAATTTTATGTACTAATAACAATGTAATTTACATCGATAATAAAAGAAATTTTCACATAATTGTCCTGTATAGAAGCCAGGTTTTATAATCTGCATATCCATTAAAACCCAGCTTTAAACAATCAAGTTGAATATATAATTAACTTACCATAACTTTGTTTTAATATGCAAATGAAACACATAGTATGCTTCTGTTAAACTGGGCTTTGAGTATTCCAACTTGAGATAACTAGGCTATGGTCCTAAGCAGCACTATAACTATACATTTTTTGTCCCAGTTGTCCAGGTTTGATACAGCAGCAGGCTTCTATGAAGACAAACACTGCTGGATTGGAAACTGTGAAAATAACATTCTTTGAATGCAATTCTTTAGTACTTTATTCTTCTTAGTACCAGATAGGAACTATATGCACAACACACAATGAATGGTCAGCAATGTTTGGAGAAGTAGGGTGTAGTACTGAAATGAGCTCTCCGTTCTTCCCCATTGGAATGAATAAGGGAGCGCTTTGACTCAGATTGAGCATCTCGCCATCATGGTTACCTCCAGACTGTCAGTATTTTGTAGGAGGAATTCAAGTGCGTTACCAGATTAAAGTACAATTAAAGGGGATTAACATGAGTTTTGTGGTAGAGTGAGGATAGGAACACAGGTCCTAGTCTGATATTCCAACCATCATCATCATCATCATCATTATTATTATTATTATTATTATTATTATTATTATTATTAAGTGTACGAGTACGGCATTCAGCGGGGCAAGATTGCTGCACTTCAGATCCAGAATGAGGATACCTTATGCATTTCTGCTGGATCGCAGTTCTCTCGGTGAATGGAAAGAGACCTTCCACTTGCATTGGTCAAGTTACAGGCAGTTTTGCAAACTTTTCAAAGAACTGCCATGAGTTCTGAGCAAGGCCCACACATATAAACATGTCTGTACTTCTGAAGTCTTGAAAGTGCAAGAAAGCAAGCTTTTAAAAGACTAGTTTTTCTCCTTCTACCTTCTCAATGTGTATTTCAATGATTTAGGACGGTCAAACTTGTGCTTGATTTACTCAGGGCACAAGAGTCTGAATGCCTGAGGTGAGCAGCCTTGCAAAGTGGCATCCAGAAAAAAATAGGTTTGTGCATTTGTGGCCAGCATCATAATTCCCAGGCCTTTAGGGCTCTGGGAAATGAGGCTCTAAGAACTGCCTCACCTTCCACCCCTATTGCTCGTAGGGAGTTTGGGTGAATATGTATATTGATCTCTCCAGGTAATGTATACATCCATCATCACCATGGCAATGGGAGCACCCCATTGCTTAAAAAGAAATGTCAATGCTCCCAGTGTGTTACCATGGAAATAACAAGTCCCTAAAAGCTATTATTTGCATTGCTTCTACCTAAGGCCAACCCAGAAGCTCACTGAAATCCCTGAAGACAATGCTAAGTGTTAGCCATCAAGTGCTTTTAAATGAAAAGTGTCAAACACAGAATTATTAAGGATGCTCCCCCTGCCACCTTTATGTAGTACTCTGAATTAAATAAGATCTGCTGAGTGGGGAAACAGCAGGATAATTAAGCCCCCCCCCCCCAAAAAAAAATCCACTTAGTGTAGTAATGCCCCCAGTGTGTAAGTATAAATTTGACAGCTTCTGAAGAGCCACCAGTGTCTTCAGTATTGTCATGTTCATGTTCATGTCTTGTAATATATTTGTGACATAGGAGAGCCTTAAAAGGGATTGGTTCACTGCTGGCTGGCTGCTCACATAATGCTGGAAGTGGGAAGAGCCTTACAGGAAATGGAGGGACTAAGGCAGGCATCCCCAAACCATCATCATTGACCACTGGTGCTGTTAGCTAGGGATGATGGGAGTTGTAGTCCCAAAACATCTGGAGGGCCGAGTTTGGGGATGCCTGGACTAAGCATTATAAAAGGCGCAATGCTGAAGAAAGCTAGAGAGGGTTGCCCAAGACATTAGCTGTTAAGGCACATGCAATCTACACCTTGAGAATTTTGAGGCAGGCACAAGAGAGATCTAAGCTTTCAGGTTAGTCCAGACTACTTTACAACCACCGCCCCACCATAGAGCTACTGGCTGTGGCTTGCTAGGAATGGGCAGATTGACACATTTCTGTCCCATGCCAGTTCTTTTTTTTAATCCTAAACCTCCTTCCCAGGGATATTAGAAAAAGAAATAAAAAGAAATAAAATTTAAGCTACCTAAGAATTTTACATACAATCAGCAATCTTTTTATATGTGTATCTGTGTGTATGCATGTGCAATTCATTATGTATGCCTCTTAACAGTGCCAGACTTAGGGTGATGCAGGCAGTTTTTCCATACAGGGTGCCAACTGTGGGGGTACATAACAACAACAACAGCAAACACCTATACAGTGGTACATCGGGTTACAGATGCTTCAGGTTACAGGCGCTTCAGGTTACAGACTCCGCTAACCCAGAAATAGTACCTCGGGTTAAGAACTTTGCTTCAGGATGAGAACAGAAATCGCACAACGGCGGTGCAGCGGCAGCGGGAGGCCCCATCAGCTAAAGTGGTACCTCAGGTTAAGAACAGTTTCAGGTTAAGAACGGACCTCCGGAATGAATTAAGTTCTTAACCCGAGGTACCACTGTATTTATACAGGTACCAACTCAAAGCTGGCCCTATTGAGAAGATCCATTTAAAAAGCAACTGTACCAAAATGAATTAATTGTGAAAATAATAAATATTTAGGGGAATGGTGCCAAATTTTGTCCTTGCTCAGGGTGCCGTATTACCAAAGCCTGCCCCTGCTCTGAATACCAACTGCTGGAAACTGCAATAGGAGGGAGTGCTGTTGTGCCTGCGTCCTGCTTCCCACAAGCATCTGGATGGCAACTGTGAGAACAGGATGGCGGACTAGATAGGCCACTTGCTGATCCAGCAGGGCTCTAAATCAATTTACCAAACTTTGTTCCAATCCATGCATAGTTCCAATTGGGGTGAAATGGGAAAGTTTGCTCCAAAACACAGAGCAGACCAGATTCCTCCCTAATCATAGTTGTATCCAGTGGTGTCCAGGGAACTTTTGTCACTGGAACATGTAAGCAGATGGTTTCTGCTGGTTCCTCTCCCTTTGCAGCTCCAGTGCACACAAAAATCTACTCCGGAGTGGTAGGAGATCTTCAGAACAGTGTGAGAGGTGGCAACTGTGCAGTCGAGATGTGGGCTATGGGTTGCATTCATTGGTATCATTTGCAGCGATGGAAGGCTCTTTGATCCAGCAGGGGGTTCTGTCAGTGGAAAGGGGAGGGAGGTGATGTTTGACAATTCCTTCTCTCTCTTGTCTTTCTTTCAAAACCACTGTGCCCTTAACTACATTATCTTGCTCTCTCACAAATTATGCCATTGGAGTTTGGGAAGGGAAGGAAACTTCTGATTACTCTCCCATTACCAATAGAGCAGATTAAATGTTAATCACACACCCTCTATATATAAAGTATACACTTTATATCCTAAAATTGTCAGTGGAATTGGTGCTTTAGCAGGGCTTTTTTCTTTTCTTTTTTTCAAATTAGGCACAAGAACATCTGTATCATTTGTATGGTACCCACAGTCAGTTACACTGCAAATGGTGCATAATACATTTAGCAATCCCTATAGCAACAACCTAGTAATTACTCTTAAATAGGAAAAAGGTACCTTTGTTGAAATCATTTCAAGTATTCACAGTTAACCGTATGTATTGCAATGAAGCTTCAATAGCAATTTGGTCCCTCATGGAGAATTCTTGTAAGGAAGAAGACCGTTTTGCAATTGCTCAGTCTAAATCTAAGGGAAAGTGGCAGGTGCTGAAGTAAATTCTATATGTGTTGGGTAACACAAGAAAGGAGTTTTCCCACCACTTTTCTTTTGTGTCCATGTGGCAGGGCGTATTGTGTTTAACTGTAACATGGGGCATAATTGAGTCCAGAGAACTCTGATTGAAAAGGAAGCGGAAATTGCTGGTGTTCACGTCTTCATGCCATATCCGTAATGGAAACTGATTCAGCAAATAACATGGGTATTTTCTGTTATTTTCAGTGCACAAATGCTACCTAATTGATGTACCCCCTTTGCTTTGTGATTCTTTTGCATTAAAAGAAATGATACAGAATATCATAAAAGTAATGCAGTTACATAATAATGTAACTTTTCTGCCACAGTGGACAGCAAAGCAAATGATACAGTATTTGCTGAAAGCCGAAATGCAGCAGAACAGAAACAGTGTTGCATGCAACTCACATGGGTCACCTGCCTTCTCCTTCACCGATAGAAGCCTGCACTGGACACCATTGGGTATGACCCTATTTGTCACAATATTTTACAGGCAGAAAGATTTTCTTGATGGACGTAACTGAGGTGTGCATGAGAGAGATGGTATTAGAGCTCAGATGACGGTGGGGAAGAAAGCTGGAGAGGAGGAGCAATTGGGGAGTGGCAGATGAAACAAGATGGACTTAAAGGGGGCATCTGCCGTGCTGTGGAGAAGCGAGAGGGGGTATTGGGGGAAAGGAAGAGGAGTATGTCAATGTCCTTCCCTTCTTGCTATACTCAAACCTCTCCATCTTCTATCCCTCAGCTGTCTCATATGAGAGAGATAAAGGATATGGATCCCTCAAATATTCCATAACACCTTCACAAAACGTTGCAACATGTCTTGCCTTTTAACATGAAGTTCCAGTTTCAGTGCAGTGACTTAGAACAGATATGAACAAGCAAACACCCACATATGTACAACAGCCATGAACTGAACTGAACCTTCTCTAGCTGAGCAAGCTTACTGACAGGTTTGCTCAAGGTTTCATAGACCACAAGACACAGGAAGCTGCCTTATACTGAGTTGGATCTATAGGTCCATCTAGCTGTGTTGTCCATACTGATTGGCAGCAGCTCTCCAGGTTTTCAGGCAGGGGTATCTCCTACTC
This sequence comes from Podarcis liolepis, assembly GCF_965112155.1. Classification (NCBI taxonomy): domain Eukaryota; kingdom Metazoa; phylum Chordata; class Lepidosauria; order Squamata; family Lacertidae; genus Podarcis; species Podarcis liolepis. The sequence goes on from NC_139557.1 coordinate 36,645,651, forward strand.
CTGCCTGGAGATTCCAGGGACTGAATATGGGACCTTGTCCATGCAGACCAGACACACTACTACTGAACTACAGCCCTTCCCTCACACACAATATATTTCATTTTCCTGCGTTTCTAAAGAGGAAAATGCAAAGACACTGGTACACTTTTCAGTACCTCCTCTTCAGATGGAACACTACATGAATAAAAAATATATGCATACATTAGGTATGAAGATTGCCATAGAAACCATTTCTATGAAGACAGGAAGAGAAAGCATGGGTGTTTTGTGGTGATAGCTGTATATCTAGAGGAAAACATTGGCCACCCTGATACTAAGTATATTTAATTGTTTCTAATGTCTTCATTCATAACCAAGAATGAGAGAATCAAATATGGACTATTATTATTTTCATTAAAAAATCCTCCCAAACATTAGAATCATATTTAATTCTACTTCACTTATGATTTATCTATAGTCAAGTGAAATTAATAGCAGTCTTTGTATACTACAAGAGAAAGAAGCTGTTTTGTGTTTAAGTTTTTGTGATTTCATGAAATATGATTTGATGTTGGTAAAACCAAAGAACCATTCCCTCTTCCATCATAATGTTTAGAAGTTATTGCAAACAGCACAAGAAGGGGACTTTCGGAACAATCAAACAGGATTGTAATTGCACACTCCAGTCCTGCACTTCAGTTCCATACATGAATTCATATAAAATGCACTAGCTTAATATGTTCCATTGTCTACTGTTGAGCTCCGAATTATTATTATTTAAACAATACAGTAAGCTATTGAATGGGCTACCCAAAAGCTAACCTTACCATTTAGGCCATAGTCCTAAACATAATTATTTGTTTTAAAAAAAGTTTAATTGAAATCAAGTTACTACTAAATAGATTGCAATACTCCTAGAAAAAGAAACATCATCTATATACCTATCTACACATTTATAAAAGCACAGCAACTTTCTACTATTGGCTAGTCAGCTTCTAAAATGTTAGTTTCCAAAGCTGGGCATTAATTAATTTAGAGATTATGAGGCAGGTAACCATTCACCATTGATCCTAAACACATTTTTCTAGTCAGACTGCAAAAGAAGTAAGGATATTATGGAAATAAGAATGTCACCGAAATATAACATTACTACTACTACTACTACTACAACAATATATTTTTTAAAAATGATCAGTGCTATACTATTTTTTATATATTTTAGTGCCAATGATCCCATCTGCACCATACTTTTTAAGCAGTATTATACCACTTTAAAGAGTCATAACCTCCACCCCCAAATCCTGGGACCTGTAGCTTGTTAAGAATTCTGAGGATGGTTAGGAGACCTCTGTCCCTCTCACAGAGCTGCAATTCCTAGAGTTCCCTGGGAAGAGGGATTGTTAATCCCTCCTTGAGCTTCCTAGCTACTTTCAGCACCCTTTTCTTTGGAGGAAGCCATGACTGTTCAAAATGGTATAGTACTACTTTAAATATGTAGGGCAAATGAGCCCAATGTTTTAGGAAAAAGACAGTTACCTCATGATGGAAGACTGGTTAAGAAATGCATAGCAAATCTTTAAAACTGTAAAGATCTCCCCTTCTATAATAATATGGGGTAGGTAATCCTTAATATTTGATAGGAAAGGGTTTTGTCAGAGCATCATAAACTTTTCATTGAAAGTATTTTTCTTTCTTACTTCCTCCCCTCACTCTTGGAAACTGTATATGAATATTTTCTCTTTTCCTTTGTACTTCAGTTTTAGAAGTTATGCAATTATATAATCAAAGATCATTATTTTTTTAAAAAAATAACATAATTGAGACTGCAAGAGGCAGTGCTTGGGAAAAGCTCATCAGCAGGGAAGCTTATTCTAACATGAATTTTCCACTGGTAGTGTTAATGAAAGCTGGTTCCACTGAAGCTGTGCAAATGTTGAATCATTAGTCCAAGAAGAAGAGAATGTCTAATAAATTTGCACCTTCCTGGGATAGGCAAACTAGTTCCTTCAGACCATTTACAGATAGTTAAAGGTGATATGTTGAAAGGGTTATGTATATATGTGTTGCTTCCTATGCAACAGGCAACCAATAAGGACCTCAAGGAAAACAAGCTATATAGCAATTAAAATGGAAGCCAGTCATGTCAAGCTAGCAAGACATGAACAATCATGGCCAGCACTGGCCAGATCCATCACATCTCTTTTATCATATAATGGATCCATAATAAGCGGTGTATTATTTTACACACACACAGTCTGCTCATATGGCATATCTATACAAAGAGTGATGTAGTTGCATGAGCACTGTAGCATCTGATGAGGAGGCAGACCAATAATTTAAACATCTTTTTTTAAAAAAAACCCAAAACTGGAATATGTTCTGATCATGGATCTACAACCTTCCCTGTATTCCACACAGGTCATATAGTGTTTAAGTGAGCAGCTCATTCAGGCTAATTGGCCTAACCCTCACCTCCCTCCTGTTTTTCCTTTGCAACCATTCCCCAACACGCTTTTCCTCCATTGTTGGATCAAACAGGACCTTGGCTAGAGGTAAGAGCAGAAGAAAGGTTAAGCATAATTCCTCCGCCTGCAGATTCTTCCCTGTGAATTACCCCCCAGACCAGTACAATTTCTGGTGTTCTAGATAGTATACAGAAAGTATAGAGCTGTCCTCAAAAGGAACGTGATCCAGACAATGAGTGTTCTCTTCTTCAAAACAAAACAAACAAGAGAGGGGAAATAATGAACACTGGCTTGACAGGCTAAAATGCCTTTCAGTGATGAAAATATTAGGTGTAGCCTGCAACTTAGTCTGCACATTATAACCCTTCTTTGATTGTTTCATTTCCACTACTATGACTCATAATAATAAGGGATTGACTTAAGAGTGTAAAAGGGCATGCAAAGGTCTAATTAGCATGCGTTCAATGGCCCATGCCCCATTTCTACACATATCTTTATTGCAAGGTGGAAAAATGAGAAGCTGGAAGTCAAATGGATGCAAGGGATCTATTTTAGTTATATAAGAGTCATTGAAAGGACTGAGAAATGAAATGGCGATGTAAGTAAGCCAAGGCACAGAGAAGCCTTAAACTAGAATGAAACGGCACAGTATTTAAAACTCCATAAATCTAAGAGATGTAGCAGCCATTAATGTTTTCTCTCTCCCCCTGCCCCATGCACGCACACATTAGACCACTGGACCTGCCCATATACAGCTGGACATTTTCATTCAGAAATGCACAGGGAAAACCTCTTGCCTACTCCTAACTCTTTGAATAGAAATGTGCCTTTCCAGACTCAAACTGCTGGAAAATCCAAAAGGATATTTTCTTGCACATCAGATCATGACTCAAACTGAAAAGAAAAGAAAAAGGTAAAAGGTAAAGGATCCCTGGATGGTTAAGTGTAGTCAAAGGTGACTATTGGGTGTAGCACTCAACTAGCTTTTCAGGCCAAGGGAACTGGTGTTTGTCCATAGACAGCTTTTCCGGGTCGTGTGGCCAGCATGACTAAACAGCTACTGGTGCAATGGAACACTGTGATGGAAGCCAGAGCGCACAGAAACACTATTTAACTTTCTGCCACAGAAGTACCTATTTATGTATTGTGCTAGTATGCTAGGTTGGCAGAAGCTGGGACAGAGCAATGGGAGCTCATGCCATCAAATGGATTCAAACTGCTCACCTTCCGATCAGCAAGCCCAAGAGGCTCAGTGGTTTAGACCACAGCGCCACCTGCGTCTCTGCACTCAAACTGTAACACCCTGTTCCTTAGGTTTCAGTTGGTAAGGTTTCAATTAATATAAAAGGAGACCTTGCTTACTACTTATCTGTACTGAGAACTGGATTGGGGCCAATGATTCTAACAGTAGACAGGCCATAGATCTTCCCAGTGGTGGCCTGGGAGCTCAGCTGGCCTGCATCTTAGGATGACCCATATCCCAGGCACGACTCTATTCAACATCATCCCCCTCTGACAGGTGGCTGATTCAGGATACATGCCCAATGCCTGAGCCAAAGCCTACCACCATCTATAATCAATAAAGTTGTGGCTATTTCCAATTCCAAAAGTTTGTTGTGTGAGTTATTCCCCCTGTCAGCACCCCTCCCCCACTTTCCTTGGGGCACCCTGCACATGGGCTCGCAATAGTCAGACCTTTGATCACAGATGTTGATCTGAGTTACCAATCATAAGATGATATGGTTCCCCTCTCCCCTCCCCAGACTGTAAAATCAATTTAGCATGACCTTGGTTTGGAACAGGAATCACTGGGGTCTTGCTTGCTTTGCCTGGCAATGTGAAAGTACACAGCAGAGCCATCCCTTAATAAGTTACACTTTTGTGTCTAACACATGTGATACCAAGTATATTTTCCTTCCTTCCTTCAAAGATACATTATTAAAAGAACATGAAATCAGGGAATCTAAAACCCAGAAGGATGAAGATGTACAGGGGAGAGAAAAGAACAACCTATAGCTAATCAGATCTAATCATTTGAAGTGTATTAAGTAATCAGCACAATTCTCATGAAAAAGGTCCCCTCTGACATTAGGGAAATATTATTTGTTACTAAAATCAGCATGTTTTCCTTTGAGCTGCATCAAGTGATATACAACATGTTGATACCTATGAATCACCAACGTTCTCATTTCAAACAATTTGGGTACATGCCTATTAATGTATAACTATAAACCAGCTTTCAGAATTTAGACAGGATTAGCTGATTGCATGTCATTAAAAGTGGGCTGAGGATCAACTAGCCCCACACCATGGTATCACATGCACACACATGCTGCCCCGCAAAACCATTACTCGGTAGTTAGATTGTATAGCTATTTCTCTTGGAAGCAGATAGGAGTGAGTGGAAACTAGTCTCCCTATGCAACATTGGCTTGAGATGACATGTAGAAGGTAGCCTCATTGAAGTCAATGGACTATTCTAGGTAAGTGTATATAGAATGGGACATTCTAGTTAAGTGTATATAGAATTGCATACTCAGAGATTCACCTATGCATCTGTGAATGGACTGATTGGGGCAGATCACCTTGTCGACTTCCTACTGAGTTTGTAAATTATTTCTACCAAGTGCTGAAAATAGTGTGCTGTAGAACCCTAAAGCTGCTGTTGTCTACAAGAAAAAATATTCCTACACCTGTAAAAAGTGAAAATTGGATTCTAACCATCCTGATTGTACACAGGCTTTACTACTTACTTTGCTTCTCATTTTTATAACAACTCCAGAAATAAATAAGTTACCAAAAATCTGGATTTTAAGAAAATTATCTTTGCTGAGTGTAATAAAATACCTTTTTAAAAAAGAAAATGTTACACTGAGTCAATACACCATTTTCTCCGTAACATGCAGTAAAAATAGCCAACCTATTGGAAAGGAATTATATGAATGTCCCTGTTGTCTATTTTTTTAACCAAAATAGTCCGTTTAATTAATTTGATTTCCCCCCCATGCTCTATGTAGGGTGGAAAAAAACTCCATTAGCTTTCATATACTGACGGGTTTGTATGTTTGTTTTGTTTTGCTGAAATTAGTATATAAAAAACAACTACTATTACTACCCTAGCAATCATTCCACATAATTTGGTCATACTCCAACCCTGCCTGCATTCATAGTTCTTTGAGCTGCATGCACGAGAAGGATAGTTAGTGCAATCTGTTTTTATTCCATGTATACACTTTAAAGGGAAGACTTGCATGAAAGTGTGTGTGTGTGTGTGTGTTCTCAATCCAAGGAGCGCCAAGGGGCTGTCAAAATCAGCCCACCAACCCTACCAGAATGGGTAAGATTTCCCAGCCTGTGAGCCACATTTGCTCCTGGCTAACCTTTCAGGGGCCACATTTGGGGCCAGAGGCAAACAAGGGCATGGTCAGAGGCAAAAGTGAGCAGAGCATCAAAGGGGCACTTTGCCATTACAAAGGAGCCTAGTTCTTCACACTCATGCTTTCCTCTCTATCCTCTAATCCCAAAGTGGGATTTGATATTCCACTTTATCACTACCCAAAGGAGTCTCAAAGCAGCTAACATTCTCCTTTCCCTTCCTCCCCCACAACAAACACTCTGTGAGGTGAGTGGGGCTGAGAGACTTCAGAGAAGTGTGACTGGCCCAAGGTCACCCAGCAGCTACATGTGGAGGAGCGGAGACACGAACCCGGTTTACCAGATTACGAGACTGCCGCTCTTAACCACTACACCACGCTGACTCTGGAAACATGTTGCTGTGGCAAAGAGCCAAAGGGAAATGCTGACCTTATATCCCTTCCCGGCTCTTGTCTCCAGGTGCTGTGAGTTACCAAGTGGCCTCACCTGTGTGACCGCTCTTTGCCCCTCCAGAACAAATGCAGGAAGGCCCCAGTCCTGCGAAGCCCTACTGGTCACAGGGCCTGGCTCCTGCACGCAATCCTGACACTCAGAAATGCCTTCAATGACTGGCAAAGGCTCTTTGGGTTCCAGGCAGGTCCCCCCCCCCAGAACCCAATGCCTGTTGCCCTCTTACGCTGTGCAGTTGGGTCCATGTTTCACCAAAGAGCTCAGGCACTGAAGCAGGCTGGATGGTGACTTAATAGTGCAGTGAATGGAAAGGCCTCTCCATATGTGGAAGCTCCATGCCAAGGAAGTGGGGTGAGGCCTTGGGCAGTGGGAGCTCCAGGAGTGGCACCCCCATCTCCTCCACCACTGGTGGCGAAGCAGTGTTGGCAGCAGCTTTTGGCAAGATGTCACTGAAATCTTGCACAGCACATGACATCTTGGCAGAACCCACTTTCGCCATTTTTGCTATGCAGGTGCTGCCACACAACCTAGGTAAGATTGGTTTCAGCAGCGGCACAACACATTACTATTTTGCCTCAGGCAGCAAAACGGGATGCACCACTCCAGGTTCCATGCACGCACCAGAAGCTCCTGAAAGATCCAGAGAGCTGCTAGATTGGGGCTTACGTACACGTACCATTAGGTGAAAACTTTGGTGGTCCAGCTGAAGCAATAAATATTTCAGGCCCTTTCCTGTACAGTAGTAATAATAAGCCACAGACTGCCTTCTGGTTCTGCATCACTTGGAGTATTCTATTTCAGACTTTCAAGCGAGATGGTAGATCATCATGCTGCTTTGTAGAAATTGGAATCCTAGTTTTGTATTAATGTTGACAGCATTCTCTAACCTACAATCTAGGTCAGATCTCAGCTGAAAATGGAGAGGAACAACACATTTGCTTTGAAGTCTGGTTGTTTGCTTGCTGCTGTATAAGTAATTATTAATATTAATGGTGTAAAGTTAAGCTCTCTTCATAAATTATTTACCCAAAGACTTTATTGTAAATGATCGTGTATCGCTGAAATATTAAAGTTTAGAAACGATCCTATGCTGCTTCTTGTTTTGACAATTTCCCTTATTACGGAGATAATATTCTAACTCAAGCACAAAAGGTTCACATTTGTTTCCACTTATTTACACATAATTGAAGTACTGTATTGTTAAGAGGGGGGAAATTCAAAGGAACTTATAAGACTAGCCTGAAAAATGCCTGTGGGACACTGGTAATATATTTTCACTTTATCTTATTATTTTCTGTCGAGATTGAAAGAAGCTTGAAGTCTGGAATAGAATTTTTGGAACATAATGCCTTAAAATACAATAGAAGGATAAATGAAATGTATCACCTAAACCCAGACCTGTGGGGGAGGCAGCTGGGTACACTTGCCCAGGCCTCAGAGCCCACTGCATCCCAGCTTTGAGTTTATAACTTTATTCTAAGAGTCCCTCCTCAGACTTCAGACTAGTACTGCATGGGTGTGCCTAAAACAATGTATTTTTACCCAGAAACAAGTGCCACTGATTTCAGTGGGACTTACTCCCAAGTAAGCGGCCACAGAATTACAACCACAGGAATATACCTCTCTCTTTATGTGTGTATGCACATATACATCCCTCTATGTGTATATGTATATGGGGAATAAGTTGAGTAGTTAATGTGCATAACAACCAACCATTGTGCACATTTACCAGGCCTCATGGAGAATGTGCACATCATGTTTCCATGAAGAGGGAATTGAGCACATTTTCTGGTCAATATCCTTAATCTCCAACAGACCTTGGGAAATGTGCATATATCAACTGAATTTTGTACAGTCTCTAGTAGTCATTTTGCATGATCCCCAGCAGGCCTAGACTACATTTTGTACACTCTCTCTTCTGCCTCCCCCCCCTCCAGAGTTGCTTACAAAGATCAGAAAAAGGACTAGACGTTCACAATGTGGGTTTCCCTTTGAGGAAGAAATCTAAAATAATGTAAATGCACATACTTTATTGGGGAAGTGGGAGAGGACAGTCAGCTCTGGCATTGTTTTGTTGGTTGGAAGAGAAGACGAAGTGTGTACACAGAGGGAAAGGATGGTGGTTGGAAAGAAGAGGGGAAAGTGAGAGGCAGAGGAGAAAGGTGGAAAGAGGGAAAATGGAGAGAGGGGGGGAGAGTAGTGAAAAGATAAAAAGGGTGAGATAAAGGGGAAAGGAGGAAGAAGGAGGTTAACGGAGCTAAGGAAAAGGGAAAGGCAAAGGAAGGCAACCAGAAGATGAATGAAAGAAAGGATAAAAGCCAAGGTGAAAGGCCTGCAGGATGCAGTGTCCTGGCAAATTTAGCACATGACCTATCCCTGCATGGGGACAATACTCCAAGATCAGAAAAGACTGATCATAGCATTCATAGGATTTGTATGTTCCTGTTTTTAGATGGTTTGTGCTCACAATTGTTTATAGACTTTATCATTCCTTGTAAAGTCTAAATTTCTCTCCCTTTATGCTAGAAAATGCCTCATTTGTCATTAGTAGCAATCCATTATCTTTCTTTTGGGGAAAACACATGCGCAAGCCTATCCATGAGTCACCATCCTCAAGAAAATTAATATAATAAATATTTCTACATTCACATGCTCTTGCTGGTGATGAACATTGTTGAATAACTCCCTTGTTAACCTTGAACAGAAGGAAATATTTAATGTAACTCCAGCACCAGAGAGGTGCAGAGAGAGAAACAATCCAAATAAGCACTTTAAATATTTGAACAGATACTAGAGATGTGGCGGATGGAATCTTTTCATGACTGTGTGCCATTTGGATGTGCTTTGCTCTTTGTTCTGTTCAATGAAATATATAAAAAAGAAGGATATTTTTCTGATGTGAAGGTAAAGTGACCTAATTTTACTGAAGAACATAGCATACTCTCACACAGGCTGATTAAAATAAAATAATAAAACCAAAGAGAATGTTATGGCATTCGGGTAGGGGGAAGTGAGATACATCATTTTATTTGTTGAGTTTTCTCTTCTTAGCTCTATAGGGCAGGAGTATGGAAGTGGATCCAGCCAGTATTTCCTGCACTCCCCACAGTCCATGTTTGACAAGCTGCATGCTTGACGATTACCTGGCACCACAAGCATTGCTGAGCAATCCAACAATCAGCTGATCATCAGAGCTTCCAAACAGGCATGCACTGTTCTTTGACATCCCATTGACCAGCTGATTGCCAGGGCTTCAAAGCACTACATATAGTTCTATGCCAGTCCTGAGCAAACCACTTTTTGGCTCAGCCACATATCTACTTGTCCCGCATCTGACATCAGGTGTTGGGCAGATGGGCATGACTTGGCCAGACAGCCTCAAAAGACTAATGGGGAGACCTGGTGTGCCTAATTAGGTTTTTGAGGTGGGTATCTGGAAAAGTGAAGGGATTGATAGATCAATCTAACTGTTGAGTTTACTTCTTGTAATGCTCTTGATGAACTCACTACTTATGTGCCGACGGTCACCTCCAGACTGGATTATTGTAACTCGCTCTACGTGGGGCTGCCCTTGAGACTGACCCAGAAACTCCAGCGGGTGCAGAATGCTGCAGCGAGACTCCTTACAAGGTCTTCGCTGCGAGATCACATTCACCCGGTGCTATACCAGCTGCACTGGCTCCCGGTGGAGTACAGGATCAGGTTTAAGGTGCTGGTTTTAACCTTTAAAGCCCTATACGGCCTAGGACCCTCGTACCTATGGGACTGCCTCTCCGGGTATGCCCCACAGAGAAACTTACGGTCTTCAAATAAAAACATCTTGAAGGTCCCAGGCCACAGAGAAGTTAGGCTGGCCTCAACTAGAGCCAGGGCTTTTTCGGCTGTGGCTTCGATCTGGTGGAACACTCTGTCACAAGAGACCAGGGCCCTGCGGGACTTGACATCTTTCCGCAGGACCTGCAAGATAGAGCTGTTCCACCAGGCCTTTGGCCAGGGCACAGCCTGACTCCCTCCCTCGGCAATCTTCGCGGAGCTCTGGCCCAATGGTTGCCAGTGGCTTGAATTAATTAATTTTATAATGAATGATTTTAGAGTGTTGTTTATGCTGTACTTTTGCACTGTTTTATTGTTGTTAGCCGCCCTGAGCCCGGCTTTGGCTGGGGAGGGCGGGATATAAATAAAATTTATTATTATCATTATTATTATTATTATTATTATTATTAGTCAGTCTATATTTTTTTTAAAATACTGGAACCAGTCCACAAAATTCATGCTTGTGCTTCTCACCTCAAATCTCAAAACCAGGAGCCAACATGACAACTGTGGAACTCATGCAAGAACAGATGACGCCACTTTTGTACATAGGGCCTTTGCAATATAGGTGGCAAAGTGTAATTAATTACAGAACTGTAACAGAATGACCCAAGATTTGCCACTAAATTCTGTTTGTGGTAGAACTCAGTAGCATCTCTAATCAAAGTTTCGGCTTTTAAAAAAATAAATAATAAATTATTAAAGATATTTGCGTTTTAAAGAAGCACATGCGTTGTCTCTTTTTCTGGTTGTGTTTTCTACAGATCAATTACATTTGTTGTGAGACAATATTTTGTATGCAGTATAGGCTTGTGGAAAAGTGGTGAGCTAGATTTCTATGCAGTTGGCTAGAGCACTGGTAATGAAAAATAGATTTCAAAAGAAAGAAAGAAGAACTCTGTATATTTCATGTTTTTTTCTAAAAAAAATATCTGTAAAAACAGAAGATTGATTTTGCAACGTGCTGAATGGTCTTTGAGCAATGATATGTTTTAGACATATAAATGACAGCAGTGGGAAAATCTGATCCATTTTGTATGTGAGGGGAGGATATCTATTTAACTACATACATATCTTCCAAGCACCACCAAATGTCAGTCCACATGCAACATGGAGAAACAGAATAATATAAGTTAATGAAATCAACCAAACAAGGTACTTGGGTGTGTAACAGTCATGTGAAACCTATATTCCATATAAAATTCACGCTCTTTAAAAATTGTGCACGTGTATATGACCTATGAAATATTCAAACACATTTGGCTAAGGAGAAGCTCAGCTACATTTCTTTTGTGGTTATAAAGCCTCTCTGATCTTGAATTCTGAATGTATCAAAGCCTGTTTGGCAGGAAGACACAGTTCAACTAAGGAGCCCTCTAAACATTGTTTTCATTGTACATTCATGATGTTTGTGCTCATGATAGTATTGGGACAGTTATATGCAGCCCCGCTTCCAATACTGTTTCCACCTGCAAATATTTCAGGGTGGACATACTGCTTCATTTCCAATCGATGCATGTCCTGTAACCGGTTGAAATCTTTTAAGCTTTGGTAATGCAAATGTTCTGGGTTTCTTTGTCCTACTTTTGTTGCACTATAGCACAAGAGTGCCCTTCCAGATTACAATAACATTGCAGTAATACTGGGAATGCACCTCAAACCGGCAAATAAAGCTGCAGGATGTGTGGAACGTCCAGTATATGGCCACCACTAATGCACTACTGTTATATCAATGCAATGCTACATAATACCGCCCCCCCCAAAAAAACCCACCAGCCTGGAGGGGCCCAAAACGGAAGAGTGTTTTCCCCCCATAAGTGAGGCCAGGCTGTATTCAAATTTGAAAACAGCAGAAGTGTGCTATTTTTAGTGTAATGGCCATAGTTAACAAAGGACATCAGATGGTTTTCCACACTTGCATCCTTTGTAAAACTGAGAGAGTCTAAGGATGAAGCAGTGGAAGTGTGATGTGGTGCTTCAAAGTCACAACCCATCAAAAAGCCTTTTGGGGCAGCGGTTCTTCCCTAAATCAAAGTAAAAGCATGCTAGGCTAGTGCTTTATTCTTTGCTGTGGCAGCTGTTCACTATATCATGGAGGAGGTTGGCTGCTCCAAGTGAGGTCTGTAAACCTACTACATTGAGGCCACGACCTAACTTACAAAGTTGAAATCCAGAAGCCCAAGCCAAGCTCAGAGAGACAGAGACAGGGGCGGGGGGGGGGGGGGGAGAGCGATCACTTGTGTAGGCAAACGCTGTCTGCTGATCCTGGCAATTAATGAATTTAAATGCCAGTGTAGCATAGGTAACACAAGGCTCGCTTTAAAATAAGCACCTGGCCATGGTTCCTGGAGACAAAATTAAATATGAGATGAATAATAATGACATACCTGGCAGCACTGATAAAGACAAGGCTTAAATGACTAACGAGTGTGATAGCAGCTGTAGTGAAAGAAGCTGACACCCACAAAGCATGCGATAAACCAGCATTAGAAGGCAAAGGTGTCACTGAAGCGAAAATATCCCTTATAAATCTCTGCCCAGAATATTTTACATACATTATTTGTACATGAAGAAATGAAAAGCTGAAACTGTATCCGCAGCTAGGAACAACAAAAGGAATGGGGGGGAGCAGTGACGTTTTCTGTTATTTATACGTTTGCAAAGTATCTACAATGCTTACATTCAAGAAATCACATATTTGCTTCAAAGCAGCCTTCCCCAAGCTGAGGTCCCCTTGTGTTGTTGGACCAAACCACCCATAATTCCTGCCCACTGACCATGCTGGGTGAAAATGATGGTAATTGAATGACATCTGGGGCCACAAGGATGCTGCAAATGTTTGATTTAGGTGAATGTTTTGGATTAGGTAAAATAGGTACTAACTTTACTCTGACACACACACACACACACACACACACACACACACACACAACATTCACACTGTGCTAGAAAAGATAAACACAAGCAAAGTGGCACATTGTCCTTTGAGAGGGTAAGATGAGACAGTTTAAATGGTACACTAACCAACCTCAAGGAGGTCCTGCACTAGGGGTTGACCTGTGGGGCACTGGCCAAGACCCACACTTGTGCTATTGGTCCACTGCCAAAGCCCTCTGGCCTTCCTCCTCTGCCTTCCTTTGCCATCCACTGGCCCTCTTGAAGCAACAGAGCCAGAAGGTGACAAGAGAGAGAGCAGGTAGAGGCCAAAGCCTTTCTCCTTTGCATTGCCATTACTGCACATTCACCTTTGCTCAGTGATAGCAGTGAGGATGTGGATAAGAAGTTGCTGCTCATTTATTTTGCCTGCTCCCTTTGGATGTTGTTGGTAGGGACTGAACTAAATCAGCAGCAGTGGTGGCGGTTACTCTTAAAATGCTTTGCTTTGGGGGCTGGGGAGCCCAAAAATCTGGAGTGGGCAATATCACCAAGAGTCAGTATTGCTATTTTTGCTAAAAACTGTTGCATGTAATATAGTGCCCAGCTCAGCTATTAGATGATGAACTAAGCAGGTTGCTTATTGCTCATTTCACCATCTGTGTAAACTTTGCAGCAAAATCTAAAGGTTCACACTTGGATCTACTGAAAATTAAATTGCAAATAAAATAAAAATAAAAATGCAAGTGCATGTGAAAATCTCCCATCTAAAAATGCAGACATAAAGAAATATTTCATTATTTATTTCACAAACTCATTTAATTTCTGACAACCATATCCACTTTCTGTGTAGAACCAGTGAAGCGGCCACCCAACTGAGTAATAAATTTACATGTAGTCTGAAACAAAGGGGTATTGTTTTCCATGGAAGCCACTGTTTTACCATATTGTTATTACTCTGACCGTTGCCTGGAAGATCCCACATATTTAGGGATAATGTACTGGATGGGATCCCCTTCATGGATCACTGCCTTGCTGTGGCGAAGGGGCTTGAATAACTCAGAGAAGCTATGAACTATGTTGAGCAGGGCACCCAAGATGAACAGGTCATAGTGGAGAGTTTTGACCAAACGTGATCCACCTGGAGGAGAAACCAGCAAGCCACTCCAGTATCCCTGCCAAGAAAACTCCATGGACAAAGACAACGAAGACAGAAGTACCTGGCTTGCTCTGGTCCATGGGGTCACGAAGAGTCGGACACGACTAAACGACTAAACAACAACACTGGATGGGATTGCATTAAAATGAGATTCAGCCAATCAGGAATGGACACATAATGAGCATTACAGACGGGAAGTGAAGTTGGTTTTGTTGGCATTTGGTAAATATATCACAGTGGTGCATAGAAAGAAAAAGTCTAGGAAGTCTGCTGGTTGGAAGAATAAAGAAAAATTAAAGTTTATCAGTTATGGCAAACCAAGCCATTCTGAGTACAGGCTTGCCCAATGGAGGCATTAGCACACACCAGCTCATATGTGGATTAACAAACTTGGAGAGGAAACAGGAGGAAATCCAAAACCCAAAAGAAAGTAATCTATTTTACAAACATGTATTTACTATAAGGTAGGAATCGCTGGGAGAAACCAGGTTGTCTTCCTATCCCCACAACGCGGCTGGTTCATATATAACTTATTGCAAGTGTTGTTGCTTTACATCGAAGAAGGTTAAGCAGTCAAGTGTATATATTTGCAAAACATACTCGAAAAAATATCACTGCAAAGGGAGCCATTTTCTAGCATTTTAAAAACTGTTTACAATAAGAGTAGTTTGTGCTCAACTCAGGTTAATCCACTCCCACTAGTAGTAAGCTACCAACCAGCTCTAGCATATTTTGCCACTGATTCATCAGTCTGAGGTATAGTTTTCTAATTATGTAGGAGCATATGAACACTCACCTGAAGTATAAATTGGTACAGTCCAAACACTGGTTTTCTACCTCATCTACTCCAAATGAGAATGAGGTTTAAATGACAGCTCTAAAATAACAACTGTTTGTGACATATAAAATACCCAATATTTTAAACATGACCGGATCTTTCAGGTCTGTATATGTTATGCACACTTTCATATGAAGCATCCTCTCAAAGAAATAGCCATAAACCTTCAGGCAACAATATATCTACCAAATAGAAGTTAAAAAAAGAAGAAGCAACAACTCACCAGACAATGTCAGCTGGTAAGGGGTAACAGTTGAAGCTACTACTGACATGCTGTGTGACTGTGATAAGGGGCTGTCTGAACTTGCCGTATGTTCTTCATCTGTACTATCAGTCCACTTCAAATACTGCTGTGAAGTACCATCTATTACAGTTAAAGCCTGATTTTCATCAGAAAATGAAAGGTACTGTGTTGCTGAGATTTTCGCAAAGTATGTTTGTGTAGGGAGTGGCTGGTCAGCTAGTACTGAAGAGGATGCCATATCAGAAAAGGCTGATAAATGCCCACGAAGAAAAGCAACAACTGAGCCTCTTTTTGAAGTGCCTGCATGCTCAAGGTGCAAATCAAAAATCCTCTCTGAACTTCTTGGTTCATGTGATGTGGACTTATTGGAACGAGATGCAACATGGGCGCCATTTTCTTCTTGAAGAGCATTGCTCAGATAAAATGCTAACAATGTATCCTGAGTCAATGACTGAGACATCTCCATAATTGGATCATGTGATGTGTATTCCAGCTGTTCCACGTCAGTTAATTTCCTACTCAAATACATGTTTGATATTTGAGAAGCTGAGATGGTCGGAAGCGATGGCTCTAGATGGATGGTTTGTAAAAGAACAGTTGCTACGCAGTCCAAATAAACACATGAGAATTCGGTGCTTGGTTCCTCCAAGGGCCTAGTTTGAAAAGACCCTTCTGTAGTGAATTTATATCTGCTTAGTTCAGTAGGATGCAAGGAAGATACTTCTGTGAAATTTGCCGATGATGCCGTTCCCCAAGCTGAAACAAATGAATGCCCAGAGGTACCGGCAGTAGATCTCATTAATGTGGAGCAGCTGGTTAATAACACCAAATTCATCCAGAACGCCTCATGAAGAAGAGGCTCTTTGCTATGCAGAACCTGATCTGAGAATTCATTGGAGAGTTTCATGTCAGCTGAAGAACCTGTTGCACATGTTTGGTTTAATTTGCTTAAAGAACCTGCAGTTTGCCAGTTGAGGTCAAAGGATGTTTGCCTTTTGGATTGCTGCATAACTGATGAGCTAAAGCCGCCTACCTTTTCTGAAATGGCTGCTTCAAGAGGGAAAACAGATATCACAGAGGGCTTCGGTAAAATCCAGTCTTTGCCTATCAATATTAGGGAAGCAGCCGATTGCTCTCTAGTATCCTCTTGAGGCAACATGGAGAGAACTGAAAATGCAATTGCCAGAGTGGCAGGCTGGAATCTGGAGGAGAGTAATGAGTGACTATTTAATTCAATCAAGGTCTCTGGTATGCTACTAATTACTGAATTCACGTCTGTAGCAGATAAAGCAAGAGCCTTATGGTTCCCTACTGACAAACTTTGCACAGAGGGAACTGGAACCGTCATTAAGGAGTCTGTGATAAATGAGGTTATATCATACTCATCTTGTGAGAGTGAGACTAGTGTTAAATCTCCTGAACTATCAATCATTGTCCATGGTTCAGTTGTTATGTCGGACGTTATTCTTGTTGCAAACAGACCTGAAAATCCCGACAACTGTGAGGTGGGAATGTCTGCTGAGGAAGTGAGCAAGAATGCTGCTGAAGACTCACTATTGGTGGTTAATGATCCTAGTCCCGTGCCTTCAAGTGGTATGCTGGACATTAATTTAGCCATGCTAGAGGTTGCAAGAATCCCATGGTTGAGAAAGTCTGTCTTTTGCAGACCTTTATAGGATAAAAAGTAAGGGGGGCAGTTAGAAGAAAATAAAAAATGAACAACTTTGGCCCTAGGCTGGATCGGCAGCAAATTGCATTGCTACCTGAAAACCATTAATTCTCACCCAGGCACCCCAGAGCAGACAAATACAACTCCGTAAATCATATTCTTAATAAAAGTGTAAGAAAAATTTTAGTGACCTCAAGAGCTGACTAAATGCAAAGCCTCACATTATTCACATGGTGAGGGCTGTAGCCAGAACAAATAGCATTGCTTGGAAGAGATGTATTAAATTTGCTAAATCAATTTTTTCCCTGAGAATCAATATAAAAAGGATAAATTACAGATCTGTACCATTGAGAACTTGAGGGGCTGCCACGATAAGCTGGAAAAGTTACAAAGATAATTATATTTACAAATTGGGTCACATTTAATTTGCTTATCTACATCAAGAAGAAATATTACTTAGATTTTTTTTTTAAAAAAGGAAAGAAAAACAGCAAAAAGATCAGGCCAAAAGAGGGAACGAAGCATGCATTTTGAAGTTCGCTATTGAATAGCACAGTGTTTAGAAGAGCTGTAGTTGAATGAATAGGCTCAGACACATGACACTCAAAATAGGCCACTGCATTTAAGATACTATTCCATTTTTAATGGTTTCCATGCTAGCGGATTCTTTTCCTTTCTGAATTTGAAGCACAAAGGAGTGAGAAGAAAAGTGGAAATGTGCAAAACCCGGAGGAGCTTGTTACAGGCATTCTTATGTATGAAAACATCAAGAGGTTGGGAAAAGATGCACACAAGAAAGATACGTGCCAGGGAAAGGAAAGGCGAGTTTCTCAAAGCGCCGTCATCTGCCTTCCAGTCTGAAGAGGATTGCACTAACAGAGTGGGCAGAGACATATTAGGGAGCATACAAAGTCACACATATTAGCCAAGCTCAAATGAAAAGCTAAACAAGTTATGGAAAAAATGCAATTCCCTATACAGTGTAGGCCAACAGCTGGAGTGGAGAGGGGGATATTGTCCCAGAGTGCTTTTGCACTCAGTCCACCAGGAGTTCTAATAAAGAATGGCATTCAAATTGACAGAGACAAGACAGGTGCTTAGTTAAAGAGAGCAGAATTCAGAGTTTGGGGAGGGGGACCTTGAAAGAATACAGACGAGAACACAGAATAGAGAAGACATTAATCCTTATAAAAATAATTTAAAACTGCACACACTGAAAGGGCAGGGTTTCATTTAGAACCTCTCAGTTTTTTATTCATAATACTTGTACTTTCTTACCTGTGGAAGTTTGAAAAATATAAAGGTCAGAAGGCGAGATGCTTGGATGGGCTGATGCGAGGCCTCTCTGTAATGGCTCACTAGGGGGCACTCCTTCCATTTTTATGATGGTTTGTCCCCTTTGGGGGACTGCAGGTAAACAGGTGATATTGTTTATTCCATCCACACAGAGAAACCCAGCAGGGCAGGTACGTATTAAGCAATCGTCGTAATTAAGCTCACAGCTTCGGCCCTAGAGGAGAAGTTTTTAAAAAGTCATTATGAAGGCCATTTCCATTTCCTTGTCACATTAAATGGTTCAAATTATTGCTTTCTTTTGATTCCGCCTCTCCCCCCCACCCACCCACCCAAAAAGAAAAGAAAGAGATACTGTCTTATTTCAGCTGGGCAGACTGCACTTCCCAAAATTAATTTAAGCCCACTGAGTTTTTTCCCTTTATTGATTTCATGACAGAGACCCAGGCTTTTCAATTGCAATTTAATTATGGCATTTTGACTTCCAATCAGTTCAAAGAGCAAACTACCGGTATTAAAATAAAGATTCCATCTCACAGTCCCTATCACATTCTATATCCTAAAACAGTTTTGTTCCCAAGTTGTCTGCCTTTTAAAGTTAACAATATGCTTCTCGGAGATTGAACCAAAGTGATATACAAGGGTGTAAACAAAAAATATGTTCTGATGCTATAATTACTTTATGTTGTACTGTCTGAAAAGTACACAGTTTATTCCACACTTTAACTTGATGTGTGCAGCATGAGGATGCCACAACCTTACAAAGCAGGTTGCAATACACTGAAATTGAATTAGCTCTTGGGGAATCAAGAAATGTGTTGCCTGTCTAAGGAGCCACAGGATGGCGTTTGCTATGGCACGCCAATCTTTTCTTTTTTCCACTGAGTATGCACTCTTTGCAAAGCCTGCCTACTAGTCACAGCACTAGTCACAGTTGCAAATACTATCATGGCTAGGGATGGAATTTTCTGAAAATCTCAATATCAACATTGTGCACACAGATTTTGTTGTTGCTGTTGTTGTTGTTGTTGTTGTCAATTCCTACCTTGCATCTTGGTCTTGACACACAGTTAGCACTAGGCCTGTTTGACCTTTTCTTCTCTCTGTGTTCAAGGTATGTGTGTTTGTGTGCTTATGCAAATAGAAAGACTCCTTCCATTTGTGGAAGAGTCTTGAACTAACAAAGGCGTCCAATAATGGAAGAGGAAGGGAGGGGATATTCAGATTTCTCCTTCTCCACTCAGGTTTGTGCTACCTTCCAGAGGGTTCCTCAACCATCCAGATCAGATTGTCTGGAAGGGGCAGAAAGGGAATGGATGGGGGAGCAGGAACAGATACGTATCTTTCCCCCTCCATCCACTAGTGGAGGGATTTGCTGGGTTAAAAGTCCTTCTACTCATGGAATGGAACAATTGGATTCCACCCACATAGCCCACGTCCGATGATATAGTGTTTGGTCCAGAAAACCTTGTGCCAACATGAATATCCTGCTCTGTAAAAGTTCCCCTTATCCTTGCTTATCTTCGCTCAAAAATATGTGGCTAATGTCCCCTGAAAGCCCCAGCCTGAAGCTTCAAATGAGAACTATCAGGCAAAATAATTCCAGCCAGCCCTTCCTTTTGTTTTTATTTATCCAAAGCATCTTTTTCTATTAAAAAAGTCCAAGTTGTGTGTTGACAGAGATGAAATAATGCAGTTGTTCAGCTCTTTGAGATTTCAAATTGATGTATTATATAATTAAACTATTGGGGAGTGATACTAAATAAACCACATACGTAAATCACTTTGATCTTAAGCATTTTTTTCTTCTTCAAACAGCAGTTTCTTCCCTATTCGTGTCTCTCCCCCCACACCCGCAACAGTAGGAAAAGAATGGGATTCATCTGAATAACTGCTTGCATATCTTGGGAGATTTATTGTAAAGCTGACAAATAAATAATGCACATCTACTGAACAGGAAATTTGTTGTGCATTATTAGCCAGAAATCCAAATTCAGGAAAAGCAATCTGCACAAGGTAACAGGATAAGATCTGGTGCGAGTAGAACAGGCAGGATAAAATCACTACGGCAAAGAAACAGGTTTGTATACATGGACACAATTCCTGGCTCAAGTGTAAAAAAGGTTAATGAAATGGGAAGGGTGGATTTAAACAGAGCACCCTTAGGAAACAGAATATTCTGCAACTTGATTGGATTATGGATGCAGGGTGCCTTTCCTTCTTCTACAGTTGCTTTTTTTTTTTAACAACACACCCATAGAGTTGTGGTGTCAGGGTGTGCGTGTGTCACAGCTCAAGAGTGACTCAGCAAACCTAAGCAGCACTAGACACTTGACTGGTGCTGTTACAGCCAGTTTATAGCACAAAGGTAATTTTCAATTGGGGATTATATAAGCCTAAAACTCCAAATTTAACTTTGACAAACTTCATGGAAGAATCCAGATATACCCCTGCCAGGGAAACATTCAGCATCTTCCCAGAAATAATAGATAAAGAGGTGGACACCTGTGTGACTGCACCACGTCAGACAACAGATGAGGACTCAAACAGAGCAGCACAAGAAGGAGAAGCAGGCAAAATCCCCCTTCCCTGATACTTAGTTTTCCATGCACAGAGAGGACTGTGGGTATGTGCAATCATAACACATCTAGCAAGATTTTCAATAGCATACCACAAATCCAGGTTTGCAGTAACAGGTGTAGCCAAAGCCTGGTTCATTCTGGATGCAAATTCCATGCATGCAGGGATTTGATGCACATTCATTGATATCCTCTTCACAACGGAAGCCTTCCCAGCCTGTTAGAATGAAAAAAGTGTATCTCATTGACCTTTGCTATTGTAAAAAACATGTTAAAAGTCTCTCTCTGTGTGTGTACACATCCAAATCTCTTGATATGTCTCCCCTGCTGCATTCAAACAAAATAGTAAAAAATAAAACACGGACCAAGTGTCCCTATTTTCCAGTTCCCTAGTGTGCATCACCATGCCTCCTTGGTCCTGTGCTGAGCAGGGAGAAGTGGAGAGAGTTTGTACCCACATTTGCCTTCTGCCCCATCTGATTAAGAACCCAAAGTTACAGGTATCCCTGGTCAACACAGAGGATTCTGCTGGTATTCAAGTGAATGTGAGCAAACAAAACAAAAACTTCAGACCTCTGCTCAACACAGGAAGGTCAAGGACTGGGGAGGCGGGACGGAGGGCAGGGAGGAAGATGGGGGGGGGGGGGCTAGGGCCGGCATGTGTAGCTTTATGCTGACTACATGTGGGGAGGTTTCCTGTTCATGCAGAACCTAAACAGCACCAGTAATGTCCTACAAAATCTCTTGTTTGCTGTATTTTTAGGACTGTATGCAGTCCTAAAAAAACAATTAAAAAATGCATGTTTCCCTAAGAACAGAAAGCCAAAATAGAAAAAAAAATACTATAGCATGCGTCTCAAATATATCATACATGCAATATGTGAGATATATTTATATAATACACATACACCCCCCATCTAACTGATTTCAATGGAAGAGTGTTAATCATATGTGTCTAAATCTCTCTCCTCTTAATCTTTCCAAGTGCTTAATGCTGGCTCAGTGGTGCCCATTAGGCATCTAGCAACAGGGAGGCAAACTATCAACCCTGTCATTTCTAAAGCAGCCACTGGAAGCTCCCATTTTGATCAGAGCAGTGACTCTGAGGAAACTGGATCCCCTCCCCTCAATGCTATATGTCCAATCTCAATCTCTAAAACTGCTACAACCCCCCAGTGCCTGCTTTAAGTTGAAAATGAAAATGTTGGCATATCTCAAAGGAGTCGACTCATAGGGGCAGTTCCATTCAACTGGTGTGTGTGCACTGCACCAGGTGATCGATTGTGTGGGGTGGGGTTTACCTGTCCTCCCCCCAATATTTTATTCAAGTTGGCACCCCTGACATACCTTGTTACAGATTCCTCACATCCCAAGTGTGCTGCATAAATAAGGGTCAATTGCTGCCTATAGGCATACGGCCATGGAAGGCCAGAATCCAACAAGCTGCCTTAGACATGACTTTTGATCGGCAGATCCCTTGTGCTATTTCAATATGCTATTGAAAGCCCCCCTCAGTTTTGTAAGTTGCTTGCCTTACAGTGGTTCAGAAGCCCTTTGAATTGGCAGAACTAATTGTGCAGTTATTTGCAATCCAGCCAAGCTGAAGACACAAGGAAGTGAAAGGAGAGAGGAAGCACATGACGCCAGGGATGTTCTAAACAAGGGTATTAATCTTAAGGCACATGTTTATTTAGTTGCATTTATTTTCAGAAAGCCACTACTCCCCCCCCACCTGATTATATGTTTGAGGGCCAGAAGACTGTCTGAAACGATCCCATTAGATGTGTCCAGTTCCAAGAACTGTCTTAACTCAAAGTGCAAACAATTTGTTCCACCATTTTCTTTCACAGTAATGTTTAATCATTCTGTTTAAACCATGGAACAATTAACCACTTTAAAATGCAAATTAAAACACCCCGTTCTACCTTTGGACTTCAGACAATATTTTAAGTGCATTCAGTGGCTTCCCTTGAAAAGTGTCTATTTTGATCAAGAGGTTACATCAGTTTGCACCTCAGAATCACTCTGGAAGCAAGACAATGGAGTTTCCGCATGCATTACTTTCTGTTTACAGAAAAGCATTAGCTCCAGAGCTTAATTTCCAGTATGTGCTGCTTTATCTTGGTATGTAAAAAAAGAATGTTCTTTGCATTCAAAAGTCCTTCAGGAATTAAATCCTTTATGACACGAAAATGCTTTAATTCAAAATATCATTTCAGTGGTTACCTTCCTGACATCTGCAGAAGTATCCATTAATAAGGTCTTCACAGACGGCGCCATGCTGGCATGGTGATGAGCTGCACTCATTAATGTCTGCTTCACAAAACTGACCAGAGAATCCATCCAGGCATCTAAAGATTTAATAAATTCCATAGTACAATATAAACATAGTGCAGTATAGGACAGTTGGGTTTTTTTTCTTGAATAAATATTTTATTTATATATTTTTGACACATTCAATCTTAGTGTAGACTACTTTTTGTTAGATAACCACCACCTATTATGTTATTTGTGCATTCACATTGTTCATCCTAGAGAGGACCAACCTTGGCCCAGAAACCACTCTTATGGGCTGCCAAGTTGCACTGTGGAAAACCTCTTCCCCTTTCATGACCACATGACACTTGCTTTTAAGATCCATTTCAGTCTACTTTACAACACAACATTGTGGCAGAAAACAATCTGACGGCCTACACAAATTATTGTAACCTGGGGGTTGATGGATTTTTTTGCTGGACTATTGATTTTGTGGGACTTCTCAACCGCTTTCCATGTTTTCAGGCATCAAGTTCTTCTGGGATGTCTTGATGGATTCAGAGCATTACTTTGTGATGGTTCCACTTCCGTGAGATGAGATGGGGTATGCTCAGTAGGCAGAGATCTTGGCCAGGTGACCCACACAGGAGGCAGGCAGATGCAGCTTCCTCAGGCGGCAGAACCCCAAGAGGAGGCACCTTCACAGGAACTCTGCCCACTGAGATCTCATGGTATCTTGTTGTACCCCACCATTGCTGTTTTGTGGGTGCTGCGGCATGATCCAGGTAAAGGAGGCTTGGGGGGGGCAGGGCTTTGGCAACAGCAGGGCAGCACCTTCCTATTTCACCTCAGATGGCAAAATGGGATTGGGCTGCCCCTGCCAGAAATTCCATAGCTTCTGATTCTTCCCAGGAGATGTGCTGTGTGGGGCTCACCAGATTGCACTGTCCAACTCACAGTGTTTAATATTTATATGAAACTTGGAAAAACCATCCATTTATTTGCAGTGAGATGCCATAAGAATCCCTCTTATCTTTCTTTTTTCAGCAAATCCAGGTACACGCACAGCAGCTTTATCTCCCACTTCAGTTGGAGATTTTAAAGGGCAGTGCCTGGTGTCCAATATAAGAGGTAGGTAGGAATTCAGCTTCCGAGTATATTTGCTTTGGAACACTGTCAGATGAAATTGCCGCTCTAACAGTTGCACTGCCAGTGAGTTTAGAATGATCATTAAAAAATGAAAGGAAATGCAAGTGTGCATTTAATTGACCTTAGCATGTACTATAGCAAGAACACTCCTGCCAGAGTAGAACGGCAGTTTAAGAAGGTTGGTGATTCAAAGTACAGGTATCTTTGAAGAAAACCCACAAAACAGCAGATTTAACAGGGAACACGGCGACAGATTTTAAGTTTATTTCCAAAGTCTTTTTTAGTCAATAATGTGCTTATAACATAAGTTTCCATCTCTACTGATAAAACACCAACCTGAAAGCTATAGATCTTATGGCCATAGTCGTTATTTGCTCCCCAAATCAGGCTGAGAATGAAAGCAAAGAGTCTCTTCCCCAGCTGTAGGGCAGCTTCATATGTTCATATATCCAGAGGTTATCGACAAAGCTTACCTGTCTTCTGGTTGAACAACTCCCTTCAGTCTTATATTGGGCCTGCGACTCTCCAAATGTCAAACTATCTCCCCCCGATCCAATTCTAATCCATATCCTGCTGTAGCCCATTGTTCTTTGTCTCTGTTTCTCACCTGTACCCTTTTCTCATCTCCTTTCATCTCTCTGGTGACATTTCACAGCTTATGAATAATTTGTATAACTGCCAGGTTGAAGGCTACCATCTCAAAAACACTCTTCCTCAAATGCAGGAGTTTGCTGAGGTTATTCAGGAGCAATTAACAGCAATTGAAGTTACTGAGACCATGCCTGCACCAAAACGTTTACCTGTTTGCTAAGCACGTTCTGTCTAGATAAATGGGCAGGGACCTATTACTACGTTTGCTTGGGATTCCAATTTGTCTGAATGCATCTTAATCCTCAAGAGTAAGAAAATGGTTGGAAGAATATTTTTTCTCCCTCTAATAATTAGGGCTCTGAAGAGAGTAACAAATCAAAATGAAAGACGTCGCTTCCAAGTTCCCGTGAAATAAGATAGCCCAGTGAAAAGTTCTTTTGACATTCGTCCTGATTTCCTCCCCATTCAAATCTGCATTTTCTGTGCAGAATAAATCTTGTTAACTACTCCACTCTAACAGGCCAGTTCTGTCACTGGAAATTTATATTGGGGTGGCTATACATTATTAACAAGCTATGAAAAGTCACAGGCGAAATGTCATGGCAGCTGAGATATAGCAGCACCTTGGGATTCATATTGCAAACAGTTTAGTTTTAATCATCTTGGACCACGAGGTTCCTTGACATTTGAGGGGCAACTTTTTCCTTTTTAACTTCAACTGGAGTCAGACCTCTATTATCTCAGCCATAATTTTCAGTCTCGGCAGTGATAGAATGTTTTACCTCCTAAATTAAAAATGTGGAAAAAAATCGATCTATCACAGACCTTATCGTTCGTTTAATCAATGCTCACATGCAGGCTTAAAGAAGTAGAGCAAGGTCAGCTGATAATTCTAGCACCTGCAGGACGATTCAGTGCAATGTGTGACCACTATTACATGAATGCCACTGGCTGAACTATACTAAAGAGAGAGGACAAATCTTGATTTATTTCTTATTAGAGGAGGGGGAAATGTGGGTGGGCTTTGTAACTGAGAGTGATACTGCAATCCCATCCTACAATCACCTCTGTTATATCACCAAATATAAATCTAATGTGCTAAATTAATGTACAAATATAATCACATTTTTCTAATAAGAAGCATTTTCTTCTTCTTCTTCATTTTTTTGCAGTTCAGAGGCATGACACAGCTGGTAGAAATCCACCATGCCAATCCGGCTATTCAAAGGGATCACATTAACTATCTGAGCCACATTCAGTGCAAAGTGTGACCATTATTATATGAAGGCCACTGGCTGAACTATACAAAAGAGAGAGGACATCTCTTGATGTATTTCTTTTTAAAAGGGGGAGAGGAGTGGACTTCATAATTGAGAGTGATACTGCAATCCCATCCTATGAACACCTCCATTATATCACCCAAGTATCAAGCTATAGTGCTAAATTAATGTACAAATATAACAATCTTTTGTGTGTGAGCACGCACACACACGCGCGCGCGCGCGCGCACACACACACACACACACACACACACAGAGCAGTACAGAGACAAGTCATAGCTGGTAGAAATAGGTTGGCTGTTCAAAGAATTGCACTACTAACAGGCAAAATAAATGAAGCAAGTGCTTTTTCCTTAGCTAAATAATAAAAAGGAGCATTGTTCTTGAATATAAGAATGCAGTAGATGTTTGAAATCCCAGCTCCATCAAACATGCATCTGACAAGCTGAAAGCTCTTTCATGCTTTCAGCAGTTACACAGAAATGTTTCAAGTCTGGGGTTTTCTTTCAGCGCTTTTGATTTCTTTCAAACCTGCCTAATTTTTTTTGTTACCTTTTTATTCTCTTATTATTCTTTATATCCAGCCACAGACTAATTGCCAACTTCCTTTTAATATAGAAATCAGATTGTGAGCTCCATTATAAAGGAGTAGTCCTTTTATCAGGATGTACAAAGCTTTCCATATTGCAAGGAACCTCAAAGACTTAGTCTAATAGCATCTCGCGCAAGGAATTTAAGCCTGTTGTCTGTTGCTTCCATTCCATGCCTGCTTTGCAAGATTATTGCATATATTCTTATATATATTTACAGTGCATGTTTCTTCCCATTGCAATTCCACTGAGTGGTTCAAAAAAGAGAGAATTGGGTCTCCTGAACAATCCCTGGTACATGGTGCAAGATTATGTGAATTCATTCACAACATTTTCCATTACCATTTGCTTCCAACAGAACATACACTAGAAGGGCAAGTATCTGCCCCAAGTATTTATGCTAACGACACTCTTAAAATGATAATCATCACAATAAAATTGTCCTTTGAAGTACAAGGAGCTGAGGAGATCTAATTCTCAAAGTACAACCCTGAAACTTGGCCAATAATATGACACGTTATATAAGGTTGACATTTGGGGAAATGTAAACCTTAGCCTGCTGCCAGCCTTCACCTTCTCAGCCAAATGAACCAAGTGGAAGGATGCCTGGGAGCTTGCTGACAATTTGAAAAAAAAGAAAAAGATTCTGTGAAGTGCTTTCCTTAGGATTCTTCCCCTTAACTTCACAACTTGCGCTGGTTTGTAACAGCCTAGGTTCCTCTCTCCCACGCTTAAGTCCCAATTTCTGTATTGACATGCTAGGTTAATGTTAATATGAAGTGTAATTTTATCATAGTTCTCATAATTACTGCCACTCACTAAAGCAAAGGACTAATCAATCACATCTTTATTACAGTCAAAGACCAGCATAACAATGGACTAAGGAAGAGGTTTGGTTGACAAGAGATCATAGGATAGCCCCCTACAGCTGTTGAGCCACCAAGGAAAACACAGCTTGGTGTCCATGTATTGTGGCTTATAGGATACTTGAAAACTCTCTTTTTTGTATAAGCCACAGCAGGAAGCAGCAGTACAAGATTAATCAAGCCCCAGGCAGACGAGAATCCATTACTTGGTTGACTTGGATGCCATATGATGTGATTTACACAACAGTTTCCTAAGATCACCAAGGAGATTCCCTAAGATTTCCAATGAGAGGCTTCTACATGCTTTAAACAGAGTATAAATATGCCTTGAAAAGTCGAATGATCATTTGGAATTAGCAATTCTATGAGACCTCAACACAAACTGAGATGACAGAAATATCAGATGTTTTATTGGACAATATCTCATGCCCTGAATAAGAAGACACTGAAAAGATCCAGGTGACTTCAATAGGGTATTTTACTAGTGCAGTTGTCCAAAGTTTCTCTGCTAACCCATGTGGTTAGCACTTCAAGGGGATATGTCATCAGTGTGCACTGTGGAGGAGAGAGCCAACTATGTGGACAGCCATCTATTGTTGTTGTTGTTTAGTCGTTTAGTCGTGTCCGACTCTTCGTGACCCCATGGACCAGAGCACGCCAGGCACTCCTGTCTTCCACTGCCTCCCACAGTTTGGTCAGACTCATGTTTGTAGCTTCGAGAACACTGTCCAACCATCTCGTCCTCTGTCGTCCCCTTCTTCTTGTGCCCTCAATCTTTCCCAACATCAGGATCTTTTCCAGGGAGTCCTCTTCTCTTCTCATGAGGTGGCCAAAGTATTGGAGCCTCAGCTTCAGGATCTGTCCCTCCAGTGAGCACTCAGGGCTGATTTCCTTAAGAATGGATACGTTTGATCTTCTTGCAGTCCATGGGACTCTCAAGAGTCTCCTCCAGCACCATAATTCAAAAGCATCAATTCTTCGGCAATCAGCCTTCTTTATGGTCCAGCTCTCACTTCCATACATCACTACTGGGGAAACCATGGTTTTAACTATACGGACCTTTGTTGGCAAGGTGATGTCTCTGCTTTTTAAGATGCTGTCTAGGTTTGCCATCGCCTTTCTCCCAAGGAGCAGGCGTCTTTTAATTTCATGACTGCTGTCACCATCTGCAGTGATCATGGAGCCCAAGAAAGTAAAATCTCTCACTGCCTCCATTTCTTCCCCTTCTATTTGCCAGGAGGTGATGGGCCCAGTGGCCATGATCTTCGTTTTTTTGATGTTGAGCTTCAGACCATATTTTGCACTCTCCTCTTTCACCCTCATTAAAAAGTTCTTTAATTCCTCCTCACTTTCTGCCATCAAGGTTGTGTCATCTGCATATCTGAGGTTGTTGATATTTCTTCCGGCGATCTTAATTCCGGCTTGGGATTCATCCAGCCCAGCCTTTCGCATGATGAATTCTTCATATAAGTTAAATAAGCAGGGAGACAATATACAGCCTTGCCGTACTCCTTTCCCAATTTTGAACCAATCAGTTGTTCCATATCCAGTTCTAACTGTAGCTTCTTGTCTCACATAGAGATTTTTCAGGAGACAGATGAGGTGATCAGGCACTCCCATTTCTTTAAGAACTTGCCATAGTTTGCTGTCGTCGACACAGTCAAAGGCTTTTGCATAGTCAATGAAGCAGAAGTAGATGTCTTTCTGGAACTCTCTAGCTTTCTCCATAATCCAGCGCATGTTTGCAATTTGGTCTCTGGTTCCTCTGCCCCTTCGATATCCAGCTTGCACTTCTGGGAGTTCTCGGTCCACATACTGCTTAAACCTGCCTTGTAGAATTTTAAGCATAACCTTAAAAGTATCTGAAGAAGTGTGCATGCACACGAAAGCTCATACCAAGAACTAACTTAGTTGGTCTTTAAGGTGCTACTGGAAGGAATTTTTTTATTTTAAGCATAACCTTGCTAGCGTGCGAAATGAGTGCAATTGTGCGGTAGTTGGAGCATTCTTTGGCACTGCCCTTCTTTGGCATTGGGATGTAGACTGATCTTCTCCAATCTTCTGGCCACTGCTGAGTTTTCCAAATTTGCTGGCATATTGAGTGTAGCACCTTAACAGCATCATCTTTTAAAATTTTAAATAGTTCAGCTGGAATATCACCACTTCCACTGGCCTTGTTATTAGCAGTGCTTTCTAAGGCCCATTTGACTTCACTCTCCAGGATGTCTGGCTCAAGGTCAGCAATCACACTACCTGGGGTATACGAGACATCCATTTCTTTCTGGTATAGTTCCTCTGTGTATTCTTGCCACCTCTTCTTCTGCTTCTGTTAGGTCCTTTCCACTTTTGTCTTTTATTATGGAAATCTTTGTACGAAATGTTCCTTTCATATCTCCAATTTTCTTGAACAGGTCTCTGGTTTTTCCCATTCTATTGTTTTCCTCTATTTCTTTGCATTGCTTGTTTAAGAAGGCCTTCTTGTCTCTCCTTGCTATTTTTTCGAAATCTGCATTCAATTTCCTGTATCTTTCACTATCTCCCTCGCATTTTGCTTGCCTTCTCTCCCCCGCTATTTGTAAGGCCTTGTTGGACAGCCACTTTGCTTTCTTGCATTTCCTTTTCATTGGGATGGCTTTCGTTGCTGCCTCCTGTATAATGTTGCGAGCCTCCATCCATAGTTCTTCAGGCACTCTGTCCACCAAATCTAAATCCTTAAACCTGTTCCTCACTTCCACTGTGTATAAGGATTTGACTTAGATTGTATCTTACCGGCCCAGTGGTTTTTCCTACTTTCTTCAGTTTAAGCTTGAATTTTGCTATAAGAGGATGATGATCTTAGCCACAGTCAGCTCCAGGTCTTGTTTTTGCAGACTGTATAGAGCTTCTCCATCTTTGGCTGCAGAGAATATAATCAATCTGATTTTGATGCTGCCCATCTGGTGATGTCCATGTGTAGAGTCGTCTCTTGTGTTGTTGGAAAAGAGTGTTTGTGATGACCAGCTTGTTCTCTTGGCAGAACTTAGCCTTTGCCCTGCTTCGTTTTGAACCCCAAGGCCAAACTTGCCAGTTGTTCCTTTTATCACTTGACTCCCTACTTTAGCATTCCAATCCCCTATAATGAGAAGAACATCATTCTTTGGTGTCACTTCTATAAGGTGTTGTAAGTCTTCATAGAATTGGTCAATTTCAGTTTCTTCAGCACCAGTGGTTGGTGCATAAACTTGGATTACTGTGATGTTAAAAGGTCTGCTTTGGATTCGTATCGAGATCATTCTATCATTTTTAAGATTGCATCCCAGTACAGCTTTCGCCACTCTTTTGTTGACTATGAGGGCCACTCCATTTCTTTTATGGGATTCTTGCCCACAGTAGTAGATGTGATGGTAATACAAACTGAATTCGCCCATTCCTGTCCATTTTAGTTCACTGATGCCCAGGATGTCAATATTTATTCTTGCCATCTCATTTTTGACCACATCCAACTTACCAAGGTTCATGGTTCTTACATTCCAGGTTCCTATGCAATATTTTTCTTTACAGCATTGGACTTTCCTTTCGCTTCCAGGAATATCCGCAATTGAGTGTCCTTTCGGCTTTGGCCCAGCCGCTCCATCAGCTCTGAATCTACTTGTACTTGTCCTCCGCTCTTCCTCAGTAGCATGTTGGACGCCTTCCGACCTGAGGGGCTCATCTTCCAGCGTCATAACTTTTATATGCCTGTTGTCTTTGTCCATGGAGTTTTCTTGGCAGGGATACTGGAGTGGCTTGCCGGTTCCTGCTCCAGGTGGATCACGTTTGGTCAAAACTCTCCACTATGACCTGTCCATCTTGGGTGGCCCTGCATGGCATAGCTCATAGCTTCTCTGAGTTATTCAAGCCCCTTCACCACGGCAAGGCAGTGATCCATGAAGGGGACAGCCATCTATAATACTACCCTAAAAATTAGCACTTAGGGCTTATCCACACTTCCTCTTGTCATACTGTATTCGCCAGGGGGAAACTGCTCTTTAGTGCTCAACTGGAGCAAACAACAATCAGGTTTTCTGTGGACTGCAGTTTGTTCCAACTTAGAGCTGAAGAGCAGATTTTCCCTGGAAAAGGAGTGGGGCAAGGAGAAAACTGCTTGCACCTATGGGAGAAGCAGAAGTGTGGACGAGCCCTTACTCTGTATGCCCCAGAAGAAATAGCAAGTCCACACACACTTCCTCCCCTGAACTGAAGTAAGAAAACCTGTGAGCAAGCCTTTAATCATTTCTTGACTATGTGAAATAGGTAGCAGAAGCAGCAGCAGCAGTAGCAGCAGCAGCAGCAAGGTATCCCAAATGCAAAAATAATGCAGGTGATCACCTGGACTGGATTCATACCATAATGGTCACATTTTATCCTGTTGAAATAAGTAGGAATAAAGTTAGTGATGCTCCAACCCAATATTTTCATTCATGCCAATGAAGTGCAGCAGTGTGTGTCAGAGTATATTATACATTGTCACAGAAGATGATATGCTATCTCTCTCAGAGAAACCATTTGGGAGCACAGTATTGTCTTGTGTTGGCCCTGATCACCAAACATCTTATATTTGGGGCCTCATGAGGACCAATATATTTTCTAGCATCAAATTCTTATTGTTTTCACAAATCCCGCTCTCTCCACACACAATTTCTATTGCTCCTGTATCCCTTTCTTTATTGTTGTCATGCAATCCTTAGTTTATGAAAGTGTTTCATTAGGCTTTCAAGTATCGCCTTTTTTTCCAGACAAATAAAAACACACTTGCTCTTTTTTATTCAATAAAAAACTTACTTTTTGTCTCAGTAGTCTGAAACAGCAGTGTCATCTATCTTTGTTCCTTCTGAAAGCCTTCTGTAATTAATTCCCACCAAGTATTAACTCACATGAACTACAAACATCCCCTCCACTGGGTAAAATACCAATCCCTTTGCAGGGGAAGAATCTACCTTGAAAGGAGGTATGGAAGGCTTCCTTCATGTCTGCAAACTTATAAAACTGAAATCCATGTTTACTCTTTAAAGAACCAACTTTTCAGAGGTTCCAGTTGCTCCCATTTGAATTTTATGCCTGGTTTTGAATACTTCAGTCTCTCTCACTTCTCCCCCCATGAAGAACATTAACTAGTGTTTTCGACAGAGAAATCTAGGCTTTATTCATATAAAACTTTTTCTATGGACTTCGGATAGGGTTGGCATTCGAAGAATCTGAGATGGTGAACAAATCTGGTGTTAAGTTGACTGAAAGAAATCCAATATTGAATGTAATGCCATCTTTAATTATTTATTTAACTCATGCTGTTTAACTCATATAGCTGAGCTTCAGGAAATGAGTTAAATAATTTGTTTAGGTATTAAGAGACATCTTGAAATATTGTGAGTTAAAAGCTCACTGTGGTTAATTATTATCTCTGTATTGGAACTGTAGCACTGTGATTTGATGTTAAGATAAAAAAAGTTGAGGCCATGTTACTGTGTTTTGGTCTTGCAGCTCCTACTGCTGTCTGTCTACAAGTTTTTAATTTTCTTTTTAAAAAAGAAAAATCACTGGAGGGGAAAAAAAGAAAGAAACCCAGCTACTACCCAATTTTCTCCCACTGGTTTAAAATAATCCTGGATTATTCCAAAATAATGAGAACTAACAAAATTCAGCATCATTGTATGTAGAGGCTCTTTCCACCGTCACGTGGGAGGGATATATACTTGATGTGATCCTAACTGACATAAATGCAGAGGCAATCAGAGGTAATAATTCATAACTCATTAATCTTGATATTTGTTACTAGGCCTAACACTGTACGTCTCACATCAGTGCCTTAAAGCACATTTGACAAACAATGCATGTCATTAATCAACATTAGAAAACAAGTTACAGCTGAATAAATACAAACATCTGCCTCCCCCTCCCCCGAAAGTTTTGCTTTGTTTTGTCAGTTTTAATGGGCACTCTAGCAATTGGCACAGGAGTAAAAACCCAGTTGTAATTGGCATAATTATCAGCAGTTATTTTCAGAGATCCTTTCCCCCATTTTATCATTGCCAAAAAGAAAAGCCTGCCTGGAAAGGGAAGCTATTTTTTTCTGCGAGAAAAAAACCCCTTGACTGGGTGGCATTTCTGACTTCAGTTGTGCAGTCAGAATGTAAAAGTTGCATAGCTGGCTAAGGACTCCCAGTTAATATTTAGAACCTACTTCCACTGGCAGCAGGAAACAATCCATCTGTGTCACTGCTCAGAAAACAACAGCAGCAAAAGTTCTTGTGAAAGACTTGACCTTTGAGACAGAGGGGCAGTTTGCATGCTTTGTAGCAAATTGATCCTCTGGTGTCTCCATAGATCAAGGATGCAGAACCTTACTAGCTTGGTGGGCTGGATTGTTATCTCCTCCACCCCACCCAGGCCCAGTTTGACAGGGGGTTGGAGCTGCTCACCTGTCAATCACCTAACATTATAGGGGTGTTCAAAAGCCCCTTTCAAAGCACCATTTTGTGCAGTGCTTTCAACGCTGATCGTCAGCTCTTGGGATGATTGTTGGATCTTCACAACCCCCACTGATAATTCAGGCTAAGGTAGACAACTCTGAGAGGGGCTTCTGTAGATGTCTTGAGACTCCCCTCTCAAAACATCATGCTGCCCTGCATTTTGAAATGGACTTTGCAGGCACCACCAATCAGCTGACAGCTACTTCCTACAAATACCCTTTTCACCAAGCCCTCCCCTTACCTGCCTCACACCTGACATTATGCATAATGCCAGGTATGGAGCAGGTGGATGTGACTTGGGTGAAATGGCCTTGTGGAAAAGTCTAATTAGGCCTACAGGCCAGAGGATTCCCCAACCCACCCCTAGCAGTAGATGGTCCATGTTGTGAGTTTTTCTACTTATCAAAACTTCCCTACCAAATAAAGCTGACACTATTGTGATTTGCCTCCGAATGATTTGTTGTCTGTGCAACATGCTCTGCTATTTTTCTTTTTACTGCTCTTATTGGTGTTTATCTTTATTTTCTGTTATTAAGTTAGTGTTTTAGTAATTTTACAATTGAAACTGGGATGCCTTTTTGATAATAATAAAGTGCAGACTATAAATATTTTAAATGCATGCCGCACGTACACATTCACACACACACTGCATGCAAAAGCTCCAGCACTTGTTAGCTCTGTGGTAAAAAAGAGAGGAAAAAGTCTGAATCTAGATTTTCTTATAAGCTAATAGAAGTCAAACTGAATACATATCATTTTGCACGTTCCTCTTCCACATTCCAATAAAGCCTGTGTTGCTATCTAGTTGAATGACAAGTATGACAAATTGCCATGGAGAAACTTGTAAATAGCAAGTCGTAATTCTTACTGAAATCTATACTATTTCGCATTGATGACAGGCTCTCCAGTGTAATTTTCCAGCATAATCATTTATGAATTATCAGTTATTAGCATAAGGAGAGCCTCTGATGACATTTTCATTGTTTTTCCTTTTGAAGCAATTCATCAAAAGGATTTTTTTTGTTTCGTTTTTGTAAATATGCTTTGGTTTGACGTTGCATTAGCCTATATTTCAGTTGAACTAAACCCAGCAAACTTCATTACAACACAGCTATTTGAGTGATCATTCAGCAGGAGGTACCTCAAGAATGTCTACGCACAAATGATAGGTCAACCTACTTATAATCCCCCACCAAGCGGTGAAGTAGGCAGTGGTTTTAGACATCATGGTGAAGCCAGGTAATACAACAACCAGCTTCTGTCAGACTATCTAGTTGTCCTTTGCACAGTTGGTGTCATTGCAGGGCAGTTAAGGGCACCCGCAAGACCATTTGAACA
This sequence comes from Podarcis liolepis, assembly GCF_965112155.1. NCBI lineage: Eukaryota > Metazoa > Chordata > Lepidosauria > Squamata > Lacertidae > Podarcis > Podarcis liolepis. The sequence continues at coordinate 36,680,944 of NC_139557.1, forward strand.
ATGCAAGAATTCTCCTGTGCCTTAGGTAACAATGTATTTTTTATGGGCCGTTGCACACACTTGCTTGAACGAGTTCTCCATGGTGTGAAGGCATGTGTCTATTTGAGCACTCTACTCATGCCTGCAGTTCAACATAGGCTTCTGAACTGAAGCAGCTTCAGTAGTCCTGGTGGAATATATTATATATATATATATTCCTAGAAGTTGATGGAGGCAACTCTTCCCTCCTGGTATGCTTGGACCTTTGGTGTGTAGCTTTTTGTACAGCAGATCATGTCAATCTGTCAACCCCAGCGTGAACTGCTAGCAGTGAGTGTCAGGTCTGGGTCGTGAGTGCTTCTGTTCGTTCTTTCTTTTCCAGAACACACTCAAAGGTTCACTGTCAATGACATGCCCTTGGTTGTTTTGAGGGTTCTACTCCACAAGCCTCAGCTCAGCCCAGACTTTTCAAATCTCTCTGAGCCTTGGAGCTTTGAAGAAGAAGTTATCAGGTCTTCCTCATTCCATTCTGTTACTTTTGGGGAGATTTTTTTTCACATCCAAGTATTGCCTTACAACCTTCACTGATCTTCTGGAGGGTTGTTGGTTGTTGATTTTTTAGTTCTAAAGGAATTAAGATTTTGATGTGCAATATCCCTCTACACTAGGTAAAACAAAGTAGTTAGGCCAGGCTACATAATCTGTGATATACCACTTTTATGGCACCCACAAGGGCCTACAGAAATGTCTTGCTTGTACTACTTGGCTGGAACTGCAAGAAGATGATTGACAAAAATGGAACAGTAATCAGCGGCATGATTTGCAATGGACAGCCAACTGCACTCATGTTCAGGTACACATCACATGAAGAAGAATTGCCATCATATATCCTGGCATTTATCCTAAGTTTAAAAGGCTATAATGTAACTGAAATGTATTATAAATTTCAGCAGAAGCGTTATCCATATAATGGGGTTTAGGAGAGCTATGTTATATTAAGGGATGAATGAATGAATCTATTTATCATCTATCTATCTATTTCTAGTCTGCTCCTCTTTCACATGTGTTCACTCATAAGGCCATCACAATCCATTTCTGCATTTTAAAAAATCTGCAGGAATTTTTTTCCATTTAAACCCTATTTCAAATGTATTTTCCCCCAAACAACATCCATGCATTATTTGAGCCAAAAACTGTGAAGTTCAAAAGCTGGTGGATATCTAATTAATCATCTATACATTAGTCCTACAGGTACAGATAATGTCAGTTGCACTGGAATTCACTAATATAAAATTCCTCTAGCATTTTTACTTATATTCCAGTCCCAGATACATTTACTTGGAAGAAAGAGGAGCTGATTTCAAATGAATTTACTTCCAAGTAAGTATGCTAAGGATTAAGTCACCATTAACATGGTTATACTGCTCAGAAAGAGGAAACATACTCTGCAAGAGTAGGTCAAACAATTTCCCTTATAACTGAGCAGGGAAAAGAACAAATTGCTAACGTCAAAACACATGGAAATTTACAATTTATTTTTTTTAAAAAACTAGAGTAATTGTTAGCCTCCAAATATAAGTATATGTGAAGTTAAATGTCATGCCCTAAATATCCTGCAATATGAAATGTTATCCTGAAGCATATCATAAAAACTCATAAACTCAGGGCGGGCACTGGTGGCGGGGAGATAGTGATATTATTTTAAGTACCTTTTGCAGATAACCCATGAAAAAGAATCCCAGGCAGCAAAGCATTGCAGTGACTGGAGATATATAGAAGTCTGAATATCATCAAGTGGTTCTGAGACGGAAACTGATTCAATTGAGATAAACATTATGGAGTGTGATACTTTACTTGAAATCTGTGATCGTGCCAGCCAGTGCCCAAGACCAGGTCTTTTCAAAGGAAAACAAGTTATCCATTCAACCTTGGATTAGGGAACTGCAAATAAGGATTAAAAAAGGGGTGGGGGGGAGAGAGAGCACATTGAACTTCAGCTGACTCAATGAGCTTTTCTGTGAACTGATCTTTAAAAAGCATGAAAATATAGAGAGGGCATCATTTCAAATGCCTTATCTTTAATAACGAGTGTCAATGATTCCTTTGAGGGTGACAGGCAAAAGATCAGCCCTTCAACAGGGAGAGATATCAAAAACTTCTTCTAAAGTGTTTCATCAGGTATCTTAGCCTATGTGCAAGATATTGCTCTGTAGATATTCTGTAAAGGTTGGCTTGGCTCCCCCCAGGAAAAACCCCCACACCATTCAATCAGATTAATTCTTCAGAAAGAATGAATTTATATTTGAAGGCTGTATCTTCAAATTGGTGTGCAGACAAGTATAACACATACAGACTTTGTAGGAGTACGCACCCACAGACACAAACACATAAATATTGTGGGGTTGAGGTTGTCCTTCAAGAATTATTTAACGGTGAACAGAGACTTACAACTACTCTCTGTGTAAATAAATATGTAAATTTAGCAGCTAACATCCATAACAACCAGCCATTGTGCACATTATCCAGGCCTCAAGAGAATGTGTATATAATCCTTCCATGAAAAAAAGAGAGTTATGTACATTTTCCAGTCAATATACATACAGTGGTACCTCAGGTTAAGAACTTAATTCGTTCTGGAGGTCCGTTCTTAACCTGAAACTGTTCTTAACTTGAAGCACCACTTTAGCTAATGGGGCATCCCGCTGCCGCTGTGCTATTTCTGTTCTCATCCTGAAGCAAAGTTCTTAACCCGAGGTACTATTTCTGGGTTAGCGGAGTCTGTAACCTGAAGCGTCTGTAACCCGAGGTACCACTGTACTCTCCAAAAGGCCTTGGGGAATGTGCACATCTTTTCTGAATTTTGTACATTCTCCAACTGTTATGCGTAACCCCCAACAGGCCTTGAGAAATATGAATCTCTCTGGTACCCCATATGACTCTTATGCAAATGCCCTAAACTGTATGTGTTAATGTGGCTAATGTGTGCAACAATTGTCTATTGTGCATGCCCACCAGTTCTCATGGAGAATGTGTACATAATCCTTGCATGAAGATGGAATTGTGCACATTTCGCAGCCAATATACACCATCTCCAAAGGGCCTTGAAGAATGTGCGTATACTGACTATGTTTTATATATTATTCAGCCACCGGGCATAATCTCCAAGGGGCTTTGGGGAACGTGCATCATTCAACTGAATTCTGTGCATTCTTTGGCTAATAAGTGTAATGCTCAACAGGTTTATGGGACTGTGCATATCTGTACTGCATTTTATACATCCCCCAGCTAATATACACATTCTTCAATCTTTATACATAATCTCCTAGGAACTTTCCTTTTTTTAAATCTAAGTTCAGGAGTATGCAACCTATGCCTGCACTCCCCAGCAGTGTGAAGTATCTCTCTGGTCCCATGTACTACCATTTATTGCCCCGCCCACTGCTGGCAGATTAGCTTCAAGAGAAGTCATTGCTGTAATGGTCTGACCCAAATGAATGACAGCTTCCTATATACGATGCAACACTATCAGCATCATGCCCGCTACCGGTAATACAACATAATAAAGCTTTGAGCAATTTTGGATTATACGAACTTTACAGAATTTCAGTGGAAGAGGATTCTTTTTGAAGCAAGACATTGGTTTAGGGTGAAGACACCTGTCACTCTGGTTCTAATGATTTTATCAACATGGGAGATAGGAAATGAAATCGAAACAAACACTAGTTCCTTCTCTGCAGCGCTTGATTTATTTCTAAATGTAAAGCTTAAGCAGAAAAGTCATTTTATAAAAAAACAAAACAAAACAAAAACCAATTGGGGCAGTCTGAAAGAAGCAGGACATATTAATGTTGTCATTTTGACAGATATTTGGGCAGCATGCAAGAAAGTCAAAATATATTTTGACAAGAAAAAAATGATTTATCTGAAGATTTCCAAATCAGAACCGCAGCAACACACAGTCAATGGAAGATAACTGGGTGTGTGTTATGTTGATGCATCCTTAATATTCTGCATCCCATTGATCTAGAACAACAGAGTGTCAAAAGAAGCAATGGAACTGTTCTAGGGTGGGGGTGGCAGACTTGGGGCTCCACTAGATGAATACAAATGAGTGTAGCATTAGTTGAACTACCATGTAAGAGGGAGAAAGTCACTTCCCAGGTCTCTCTCTCTCTCCCTCCCTCTCTCTTTCTCCACACACACATACCTCTCTCCTTGCCTGTTTCTTCCCTTATCCAAATTATCCACCCACCCATAATTTTTTCTGCCCACAGTGTTTCCATTGTAGCTCCCTCTCTGCAAAAAGCTTTTCCTGTCTAAAAAGGAGCTTCAAATCAATAGTACACAGGCCTGTGTATTATGCTTAGTTTCTCCCTTTATACTGCAGCATTCCTAACACATTAACAAATGGATGCACTTAAAACAAATAAAGTGAAATATTTCACCTGGGAATATAGCAAGAATACATTGTACAAAGCATACAGAGACACACAATTAAGTAGCACATCTAAAACAAGCCAAACTGAATAACAGAAATGTTATCTACCCATTACACGAAACCTACTTGTGTTTTTGTGATAAAACACTGCTTCCTAGTTCTTTCACTGTGCACAAAAGCACGGAGAATTAAGTATGCCTTATTTTCACAAAAAACAAATGAAGTGTATGACCGCAGGTGACAAGCAAAAGTTGAAGATGAACCACTTGAAACTCCCCTCAGGTATTTGGAACAAGATTCAGACATTGTAATGAGGTTCTCTGCTTTTGAACAGGAACAAAAATCTACTTACAATCTAAACAAGTTGCCCCCTAGAAGAAAACATCTCCTAGAAAGTTTTCTGTTGTTTTCCAGTCCCTATATAAAGTGTTCTTATTATCTACAATGACATCCATTTAAACTTTTTTTTTTTAAAGGAGTTGAATGCTAATGTCGATTCTACCCATAGCCTATTCAGCCTATTGTGGGATTACTCATCAATCACAGCTACTTTTTAACTGGGCCCTTTTATCCCAAAATGTTAGGTGGAGTGAATCCTTGTGAAAATTAGCTGCCTGGTGAATTAGTAATTTGTTTACTTCACCACTCAACTCGGACTATAATGCTATGCAACAATCCAAGACATTTGCGAAACCTAGAGCTCACTGATGGCCAAAGTCAACTTCGCTCTTTTGGTATTATACTCTTCTCTCGAGTCTGGCTCAATGGGTAAAAGGAATGTGCTTCACTATCCGTGCTTGAAACAGGCAAGGACTGGTCAACCAACTGATGATGCTCATGCATGTACAATCAGAAAAGTCCATACATCAATGACACAAGCAAAGAACATGTGTAAAGAACTGAAGAGTGTGGAAATGTTCACCTTTACACACTTCACGGAGTTTCAACTCAAAGAGGAGTGATTAGTAGTTTTAGTCAACAGTGTATTTATGCTTGCAAATCTGTTTACTAGTACCATTTTTCTCTAATCACAAGGAAGTTAGTATTTCTCTAAAGAAAGAAAAAAAATGAGGCCATTTCTCTCTACAGGAAAAAAGGAAGGAGAAATCACTTTGAGTGTGTCCTGAAAATGTGCAGGTCAAGGCAGCACCTCGACTCTGCCCTGTGCAACACAGAAAGCCTCTTACTCAAAGGGTATGTGGCTTAGGAGCAGAAATGTTGACTTTGCATGTAAGTTTGACAAAATGCATTTTCTCCAACATGACACTCAATAACATTTGAGAAATGTCACATTCCGCGTACTGAAAGAGTATATATGAGTGTATAATGAAAAATCTGTGGGAATGTGGAGCAGCTAAAGACCAGGCCCCCACCTTACCTTTCAAAGCATTCCACAACAATATACCAAATATGTGGCTTCAAGCTCTTAGAACGGTGAAAAGTTAACTAGCCTTATTATTGATTATGATAGTAACATCAACAAGCCTTCCGCTACTTATTCTGTTTTGTCATGAGGTGTCTCACACACCAGTGTTTTCCTTAGCTTTGACTTATTACTTAATTTCCCTAATCCTTTATCACTTGCTGCCATCAGGTATCATAATGCCATATATTGCACATTACTAACCAGTAGCTATGGACCAATAGCTACTAGCTGCCATGGCTATTTATTTCTCCATGGTGGGAGGCAGTATGCTTCTGAATAACAGTTTATGGAAATCACAGGAGGGAGAGGAGGTTGTTGTGCTCAGGTCTTGATTTCAGACTTCCCATAGGGTGGTGAACTAGATGGACCATTGGTTTGATGCAATGGGCTCTTCTTATGTTCATACTAGGGGCTTTGCCCCCTACACATGTTGCTTACCAACCCAATCTACACCTTCACCCAACCCCCAGCAGGACTAATTCTCACCCATTAATTTCAGTGGATTTACTCAGAGTAGAACTAATAATGGGCACAACTCATTTGCTTCAAACAATATAATGCTGGTATGTATACGAGTAAAAACAATTGTATTCTATTTCAGCATTATCACTGAACAATTTATATTTCCATGTCATCCACCGTATCAGCTTCTATGACAATAGCAATTATTAAAAATTATTTCAATATTCTTAGAATTATACAATAATATGCCTTGTTCTTCGTGAGCATTTGAATGCCAATTAATTCATAAATTGAAACTAGAATTGAAGTATTTTACACATGTGCAAGTCAGAGCAAGAAACCAAATGGGTCTCATGAAGAATTTACAGAAACAACAGAAATCATCCAATAACATCAACAGAGATTTTCTGAACATGTGAACAAAGCAAGGAGAAACCAGTCAGACTGGATGGACTCTGGTTAACCTGAGATTGCATCTGATGCTATCACAAAATAAAATATTGCAAAAACCTGTTTCGATGTTGCATTACAATAAATAGGTGCAAGACTCCCAGTACTCATGTAAAAGGAGCTGTCCGCAGTCCTGGCCCAACAACAGCAGCACTTATTGCCACTGCTGTGCTGGCACTAGCTGGCATACCTTATTTTCTGGAGGAACCACACAAAGTGTCTTTACAAGGGGAGGGGGGCACAGCATTTTAAGTCCCTGGGAAAAGCTTCATCCATCTATCATCAGCCCAGACAACAAAAAGGGTACAGCATGGTGGATTAGAAATAATATTCCAAATGTGAAACGTAAGTGTGACTGACAACTAAGGCAACTAAAGGCACTATTTCAGTCTCAGCCTCTCATTTGCAATATGATGAGAAGAAGAAAAAACTGTATTGGGTTTCACTTTCAGATATCCAAAAGTTCAACCAGAATTTGATGGGATCCTGGGGCAAAACAGAGAAAGTTTAAAACAGCACCTTCTCTTCTGACTTGGGAGGTGGGGAGGATTTTGGAATGGATGAAGCTTACTGACACTCCTACAGTGTCCTACAGCCCTGAAATGATGCTTTGTTCTGACATAGCTTCATTTCAAGTAACACGGGGAGTGGGCAGGCATCATTCACATTTTTTTTACAGGGTTGCTGCCAAGTTTCCTGAGACACTGCACAGGAACTAGCTTCCTAACAGCAACATTGTATGCATGTCTACTCAGAAGTATGTCCCATTGAGTTCAATGGGCTTAATTCCAAGTAAACGGGTTTATGATTGCAGTCCAGATTTAGAAATACTAAGTATTAGTATATGACACTCTATGATCAGCTGTGGAAAATATGGTTGAAATTCACAGCAACGTTTAATCTTTGAGAGAGCAATTATTTAGGATGCCTGCCGAAGCCTTTGTTCATTTTTGAATGTTCCACAATGATACCTTACTACTTCGCTTTGTCTAATCTCCAAGGGATTGGTGATAAAACGTCAGGCAAATTTGTTTCATTTTCAGAGCTATAAACAGATTTGCTGACACCAAGTACACTTGATAAAATGCAAAGTACTTGTGAACCTGAAGTGAATTATCAAAAACTCAGCATAAGAAACACACTGCTTTGAACGTTAGTTGAGAATGTTAAGCAACATAATGCATTTACCTATCATTACAACATTTGCAAATTGTGTTGGAAGGTCTCAGAGTTTGACTTGGAAGTTTCAGGGCCTTACTAGCTTAATTGGAGGATCTCCCAGGAAGCGGTATAGAATTTCAAAATGAGGGTCCAGAATCAAGAGATTTGGAATACCAGCTTTTGTTATTGAGCACTTTCCTGCTTTGTGCTATATGGAATTAGGTGATAACAAACTCCGGAAAGCAGCTTGTCAATATGTTTAGGCTACCATAATTTTCCAGCTTTGACTTTGAAAAAGTATCAACTAAGGGATTCTAGATAAAAATCTAGAAAGGACTTGCAACTAATCAGAAACGCCATATTTTCCCCTTGGTATCCACTCTTGAGAACAGAACATTTTTGGGCTAGTTATCTGACCAAACCCTCACCAGTTTCCTTAAGCAATGCCTTTTTTGAGCTGTGTTTCCAAATGATGCCCAGTGCAGTCTTGGATGGCCAGTACAACAAGGTCTGTACACAGAAAGATTTTGTATTTGGTCAACCTCAGGTGGGAGACATCACTCATTGTCTGTTAGCCTGTATCTTATAGAGAGAGACCCAGGAGATCTCTGAAACCTTTGTTCACACAAACAAGTGTGTACATCCCAACAGAAATGTTCCAGTTTCTTTTGAGTGACAATAATATATTTGTAACACAGAGTGTGGCCCTCTACACACTGGCTGCAAAAGAAACAACAACAAGTAGAAGACAGGAAAATGGAGATAGATAAAATTTCTATAAATTGTTGTGGTGATTTGGAGGTTTAATTTGAAATCAAGCTGGACTTGAGCTTGTTGGTGCCTCTGGCAACCTCTCTCTTACAGCACATAAGTTGGCTCATATTATGGGTGTATGATCAGTATTGTTTCTTTGGTACTGTCACTGAAGGTTTGTCATGGCTTTGGCTAGAACAATAAACTTATATTGATTGATTATTTATGGAAGTATTTCTATACTGCTGTATCATAAAATATCAGCGATGAACAAGTTAAAAACGCTATTAAAAACAATACAAATAATCATTAAAGGGACTGGCAACTCAACTTAAACCTGTCTCAGCTTAAACCTGTCTCCTTACGCTCAACTCAGCAAAATACATGTTTTCGTTGTTTGCCTTTGGAAGGTTACAGAAAAGTAGCACCTGCAAAGGGTTCAAGAGGAGTGATTGCTTGACAAATTGTTCTGACAAGGAGCTGGTGAACTTTGATAGTCCCCAGTTTGCCCACCACCATTTTCTCAGGTCTTGTGATCTCTGTTTGCTTTTGGTATAAACACAAGAGTATATATGATGTAAGTGCCAAGGTTAACCATGGATACGTAATCAAATAAATGGTATTGTGGGCACTGATAAAAACAACAAGTCATAACCTGTAAAAACTTTGATACTCTCCTGGAGTTTTTTTGGGGGGGGGACAAAATGTGCTCATAAAATCGATGTACTCATAAAATAGATGTGTATTTATAAAATGATATTTTCTAGTGCAATAGAGACACTCTAAAATGTCCAGTGATTCCTGTAGTAGTCATAAGTCCTTAATATCAATTCCACTTCTAAGGATATTAACCTTTGGTTAACCTCCTTTCCAAGCTGGATGAAAAGTTCTACAGCCTAATCCTTTCCACACACATTTGGAAGAGAGTTCCACACATTTCACTGGAACTTACGTCCAACAACTAAATGTCCTTAGGATCATAATCTTACCTACAGAGGATGCATAATCTTTCGCCTTAACAAAAACAAGCATTAACAAGATAGGGGGCATTTATTTATTTTTTATTATTTTGGTCTTATGTTGCCATGAAACAAAGTTGTTACTGGCTATTCCACACAGAAGGAGACTACTTAAATGTGAATGAATAAAGCTAAAGCACTAATCACACAGCAGGACTGGTGCATTTCGGCATTTTAGGCAGCCAGAAAGCAGGCATTTCCCCATGTAGCTAATTGAATTCCAGCTGCTGAAATCCTTTAGCCACATGTCAACACAAGCTAATGTCATCCCAGAATTTGCTCTTCGTTTTCTGTAGATTCACATGAACATTGTTATAACCACTTTTAATAACCTATGCCAGAAAGGACAATAACAGTTTCATTGCAGGGGTATTCTCTCTCTCTCTCTCTCTCTCTCTCTCTCTCTCTCTCTCTCATATCACACTGTACTCGTCATAGGGTCATCTTCTAAAGGGCACCAATTTATTTATTTATTTTATCTTGAACCATTTTTACTTCATTCCTGAAGAGTCGATAACTACAGTGAGGGGAGATTTTGGTTAATTCTGGCAGCCCCTGCCCAAGTTGATGGACACTGCCATTCAAATGGTGTGTGTGTACCACATCTTGTGATCAATTATGTGGGACAGGGCTTATTCAAGTTGGCAGCCCTGCAACTAAGCTTAACTCAGAATAGACTCACAGAAATTCATGAACATTACTGAGTTAAGTCCATTAGCTTCAACAGGTCTATTCGGAGTAAAGCTTAGTAGAATACCACACCAATATTTCAACATTTTCTGTTTAATCAATAGTTACTTCCTCGCCAATCTTACTGATAGCAAAGCAACTTCAGCAATATCCACGCAAACCAATTTCATTCCGCTTAAGCTACCGTTCTGCCCACATTTCTTATGCGTGGTCTCTTTTGTACAAATACATGCAGCACCACAGCATTAAACCAATTCTTTATTCTCCATGGGCGTAGTGAGTAGGAATTGTAATTTAAGAATTACTCAGGATAAATTCACCAACACCTGAACTACCCACAGAGCTTTAAAATGTGCTAACAGGGTCATAGAAGAAAATAAACCATGTGATTTATTTGCACTGGCTTTTCGCAGAAAATGAAGAACCTCAGTGTAAATTGATTTTGTTATACAGCATCATTAGATTATTCTCCGGCAGCCACATGACATGACTGTTTTAAGAGGAGTGCTGAATGGGTTGGCCTGTATCACAGGTTAGTAGTATGAGCTTTTCTCATGAGCAGATACTGTATAAAGGAATAGTGCAGGTGGCTGGCAGGGCAGTGAGGAAGGGGCTGTATCGCTCTCCTGGCTTCCTGACCTGCTGCCACTTATCAAGATGGAGATGGCAAGGGGCAAGGCACCAGAGAGCTCAGCATGATGCCGGAACTGCAACAGGAGCTTCAGACTGGTTGTGTCTGTTCCTGTACCATGCTGAGCTCCGTAGTGCCTTATCCCTCTCCCTTTTAGTAAGTGCCAGCGATACACGACACTGCTGGACACTGCTTGTGCAGAACACATTGCTTGTACAGTGGTATCTCTGGTTATGAACGCTTCTGGTTACGAAAGCGCTGGGTTACGAACTCCGCTAACCCAGAAGTAGCTGCTCCTGGTTGCAAACTTTGCCCCAGGACGTGAATGGAAATCATACATCAGAGGCGCGTGTGCAGTGGGAGGCCCCATTAGTGAAGCACACCTCAAGACAAGAATGGTTTCAGCTTAAGAACGGACCTCCAGAATGAATTAAGTTCGTAACCAGAGGTACCACTGTACCCAGTTGTAAAGGTAAAGGTAAAGGTAAAGGTAAAGGGACCCCTGACCATTAGGTCCAGTTGTGGCCGACTCTGGGGTTGCAGCGCTCATCTCGCTTTATTGGCCGAGGGAGCCAGCGTACAGCTTCCGGGTCATGTGGCCAGCATGACTAAGCTGCTTCTGGCGAACCAGAGCAGCACACGGAAATGCCGTTTACCTTCCCGCCGAAGCGGTACCTATTTAACTACTTGCACTTTGACGTGCTTTTAAACTGCTAGGTTGGCAGGAGCAGGGACTGAGCAATGGCAGCTCACCCCGTCGCGGGGATTCGAACCGCCGACCTTCTGATCGGCAAGCCCTAGGCTCTGTGGTTTAACCCACAGTGCCACCCGCGTCCATACACAGTTGTACTTGCTATTAATAAGAGCTATTTGAAAGCAAGTCCCTCTGTTTTCAATTGAAAATACTCCTGAAAATGGGGACCTAGAATCAGTCTTATGGCAGCATCCTATCAGTGCTAGGATTGTGCTTAAACAGCCTAGTGGTGATGTCATAGTTAATAATTCTTTTTTTAAAAAAATAGTTTTTATTAAAGATTTTCTTGAGTAAGAAGCAAACAAATAAACAAAAGAAAGTCCCTATAGTGTCTCCACTTTCAATTCATAGAGCCTTTGTGGCAGTTTGTTTGCATTTGGCATGAGACACTGTTGTCATATGCATTGTGTGGTTGGGTGAAAGAGAGGAGAGAGGGGGGATCTTGGTATTTCATTTGGTTGCATAGTGTTTGTGCAGGGATTTTGTGTCAGTATCACATGGGTAGGTCCTTTATTTATAAAGGTAAAGGTAAAGGGACCCCTGACCATTAGGTCCAGTCATGGCTGACTTTGGGGTTGCGGCTCTCATCTCGCTTTATTGGCCGAGGGAGCCGGCATACAGCTTCCGGGTCATGTGGCCAGCATGACTAAGCCGCTTCTGGCGAACCAGAGCAATGCACGGAAACGCTGTTTACCTTCCCGCCAGAGCAGTACCTATTTATCTACTTGCACTTTGACGTGCTTTCGAACTGCTAGGTTGGCAGGAGCAGGGACTGAACAATGGGAGCTCACCCCGTCACGGGGATTCGAACCGCCGACCTTCTGATCGGCAAGTCCTAGGCTCTGTGGTTTAACCCACAGCATATTTATTCATTTTTGTTGGCATTGTGAGAGACTGGGGGGTTTAGAGCTTGGCTGGTTGCAGCTTTTTGGTTGCAGTGCTGTTTGTATGTATGAGGGAAGAGTCAGTTGTTAAGTCAGATTAGCCATATTGATTCATAAGCTGTTAGGGGGATAGGTCATTTTGTTGTGCTGTATAGAGGAGAGTGACACCAGAGTGAATTCCCAACATAGAACAATACTACTTTGCCAACCAAGGAGTGCACCACATCATCTCATTTATCCTAGAAGACAAAACGAAACAATGGGTGCACATGGAGTTAGATACCAATAGAAACAACCTCACTACAGCAGACCCATTCCTCCATAACAAACTAAGGAAAATTCCCACAATGCTAAACAGGTCAATACAGTTCATGCTTAAAGCATGGAAAGAAAAAGTAGGAAAACTGACCCCAACCCCATCATTAAGAATTCTGAAGACATGGTTGCATTTGTGCCTGCCTAGGGCTAACTTCAACAGCCAACTGCCTAGGGCTAACTTCAACAGCCAACCCTAACTTCAACAGCCAAGCTCTGCTGAGATTGTTCTTTCCCCTGTCCCCAGTACAGCCTATAAGAAGATGGGCTGACAATGGCCTCACTGAAAGGGACCCATTCATCTGTGAGGTCCTGTGGCTGCATCTTTCTTTCTTTCTTTCTTTCTTTCTTTCTTTCTTTCTTTCTTTCTTTCGTTTATTTATTTGATCAATTGATATCCCTGTACTAAAAGGTTCTGCTTACCAATTACTGGGAAGTTAGATAGTTGTTCCTGGTTTGCAAGCACCATGGTGTTTCTATGTATAGTATGCAAACAACACCCCTCAAAGAAGTACAGGATTGGCTGCTTCAGAGCCAATGCTAACCTTAGCACCAAAATAATTTCCTTTGCACCTTTCTTCAGATATGAGGAAATGAATTATGTGCTGACTGTCTTTACATAGGAGAAGGACAGGAATTGCGAAGCTTTATCAGAAATGGTTGGGTACCCCAAGGACATAATGAGATGTTGGTATTCAGATATCTGGTGAAAAGATGAATAAGCTTTTCTACCTCAAGGTATAAAAATGTTAAAAAGGAATACACTCATATGTGAAAGAGGCAGTTCGTGAAGTTTGCCATTTTCTCTCGGCATCTTATTAAATCTCTAAATCTACATAATGTAAAGATTAAATTGCACTTAAATGAAAAGTTCACTTCTAGACAGAAAGTGGGAAGAGGATGTATTGGAGTTATATACTATTTCTATATATATATAAAATAAAGTTGCTTGGACAGATAGGAAATGAATGGAAAGAGAGAATATAACAACTTTCATCTCCCTCAATCATAGGTACTTATCTAAAAGGAACATCGATAGTTTGTCTAAAAGGAACCCTTTATATGAGTGACTGGAACAACTACAGAATACAAAAACACAAGCTGATTTACATGAGCACTTTCCTGTATGAGGTTCAGTGAGACCAGGCATATTTTAAAGTGCTATTCTTATGTGCTAGTCCCTGTGTGCCTAGCATTCACATGACAACAATATCTGATTGTTCACAGGTAAGTGGTTTCTTGCAATTTTTAATTCATGAGCTCTTTTACTTCCATGTGGGTTGAGAATATTCCTATGATGGCAGTGATCTGGAAGAACCATTCTGTTGTAGCTATCAGAATAGGTTGTGGTGTGTGTTTGTGTGTGTGTGTGTGTCCAGGACAGTTTCTTCAGTTTGAACATATAACCACAGGCCTCCAAAGGTTGGTGGCCCCTGACCTAACAAATTACAGTGACATGAGTTTTCCTTACAGATATGAGTTTGGCGATACACATGAGTTGTCTTGTAGAATAGCTTACAAATCAGTGCATTTGAAGCTGAGGTATGTTACCGAAAATCACCAAAGTATCCCTAACATCCCTTCCTTTCCTAATGCTCAGCAGAAGTTATATTGGCAGTGCACCCCACTTGAGTGTCGTTTATGCTTCCTCTCACTTATATGAATGACTCTGAAAGTCGGATGTGTTCATCCACAATTCAACTTAAATAGCATTTTAAAAAACATTTTAAGGCAGCCTGACTTTCTCATTAGGAAGCTGATAGGTGCTTATTTGTTCCTCAGCATATTGTTTGGAAGCTATTGTAAAACTCGGAGTAGAACTAATGTGAGTTTAATTACCACTTCGAGCTCTGTTACCTGAGAAAATATGCCAGTCGTCTCAGGAAACAGAGGAGAGAAATCCGTGAAATGAAGCTCTTCTCTAAGCAAAATCAAAGCACTATGGCTTCTCTGCTACAGTTCCCTAGAGTATAGGGAACACGAGAATCAAGGGATGTATCATTTAAGGCTTTTAGTACAGCTTAACCATTACATTTTTCAGAAAGTGGTTTCTAGTAACATAAGTGATTAACATTGCAACTCCATTTATTATATCTTTTCTGCATTTCAGTTAACTTTTTACGAAAAAAGTATTGTGATCCTGCGGTTACATGAAAAACAATCAAATCTGGGGATGAATGATTTATCTGAGCATTACCAATCCACTCAAAAATCAAATGGACTCATTATGTCTTTTATGTGTATTCCATGCATTTATCATTTTTTTTTAATGAAATGACTGCTTTCTTCAGCTCTTTATGACCTGGGATTCCTATCTCTTAGTGTTGAAACAACTCATTCATCAATCACAGCTCTGACTTTACTCCATTGACTAAAAACACTGAAAGGTGGGAGCAGCCTGCTAGTTTTGCTTCCTAACATTCTTTCTAGGAGGTCAATAGTTACTTAAACAAAAGAACTCAAAGTCTGGGGGCCCTTCCTGGCCCCTTGTTAATTCAGCTTTGCTAGGCATACAGTGGTACCTTGGTTCGCAAACTTAATCCCTTCCGGAAGTCCATTCCAATACCAAAGTGTTCCAAAATCAAGGAGTGCTTTTCCATAGAAAGTAATGCAAAATGGATTAATCCGTTCCAGACTTTTAAAAACAACCCCTAAAACAGCAATTTAACAAGAATTTTACCATGTAACAGGACCATTGATCCATAAAATGAAAGCAATAAACAATGTACTGTAGTCACACAATCAATCAATCCGTCGTTGAAATGGTTTTCACACGGTCGCAAAAACAAAACAAAAAAGTCGCAAAAACAGACAGACCTCAGGGTAACTCTATCGGAAGCGTAACACTCAAAACAGAGCATGTTCGGCTTCCGAAAAAAGTTCGCAAACTGGAACACTTACTTCTGGGTTTGCAGTGTTTGGGTTCCAAGTCGTTTGAGTACCAAGGCATTTGAGAACCAAGGTACCACTGTATCTGATTATGTAAACTAGCCCTTCAGGTGATTCTCAGTTTAGAGCTTTTAGTCACTTGTTGCGCCAGATCCAGAATCTCTCAGTGATTCTTCCTTTGGAAATATTTCAGTATTTTCCTTTCTAGAAAATTGTGGTATGTTATTGCTACCTAAATTTGATTATTGAATGCTGTGTGAAATGTGGTTACTTGTCAAATTTACATATAATGAGGTTTTTAAGAAGAAGATTCATTTATTTATTTTTAAACTGTAGGCACCTGTTTCTTGTACCGTTACGCTAGAGTGCATTATCCTATGGACTAGAATGTTGATAGAAAGATACAGGAAGACCTCCCCTTTTTTTGGCCATACAGACTAAAAAAATGCATTTAGATAAGTCAAAGACCCTAGCCCCTTTTAGTTATTCATTCTCAGTCCTTCCACTTATTGATTCACCATGTCGAACGAACACACATTCAAACTGCTGTGAGAGCTGTATGTGCAGAAGGCTCAGTTAAGGCATTCGGATTAATACACTTAGATTCAGGGGAGAGGTCAGGCTGACCTTTCCACACATTCATTGTAATTGAGGAATGGATGCCTAAAAATGGCCCCTGTTTATTCATTTTTAGACAGACTGTGTATCAGTTTCATCCCTGACTACGAAAGCGCAACAGCATGCACCCAAGTAGATATATTTGCATTCTTTTCCAACAACAGCGTCCAAAAGAGATTTGAGAGAAAACACAGTCAAGTTTCATCATGTGGAAGAGCGTTACGATAAAAGTGGAAGAATATATTTCTATCCACTGCCAGCAATAGTTGCCACCCTGTGTTGTGAATGTGTGAGCGATCTCTCTCTCTCTCTCTCTCTCTCTCTCTCCCTTTTGTGTGTATGTCTTGAAGCAATCGACTCCAAACCTAAAAGAAGCAGCATGCAGAGTTATCAGCAGCCTGCTGCATCCTCATTTGAATGCCAGTCACACATTCAAGCTTTGTACTCCATTTTCAAATAATCTCTGCAATATGCACCTCACACATTGCTTCAGGTCTCTGGAAAAGGCTTGTATTGGTAGCATCCCTTAGGGTACTTATCTCATTAGTGGTCTGGGCCTGCCTTCCTCTTTCCTCAGCGCCTCATTCTGTACACCCATTGCAACCACCCTGACTGGAAGTTTCAACTGCTTGTTGGAACAACAGCATATCTTCCCCCTGCCCCTGTTCACAGGCTCAGCTCCTCACAGAAAACTAAACCTTTGTCATCTCCTGAGTAGCTAAATAAAAGTCAGGAAATAAGGACTTAACAGATGGACTTGAGAGAGCATCTTTTTCTTTCAGTACTATATCTACAAGACATAGTCCAAGCTTAGTATGATATTCAGAGCCTATACTTTGCCAGCCTAAAGGCACATGGTGATCATTCCCAAACAGACACAGACACATACATGCGCTGTGACATTTTATCTAGAAATCTCTCCATTGTGCTTATCCAATAGGTTTTTCTGACAGGAAATATTGATTTATTTTTTTTACAACCCCCCTCCATTTATGCTTCTTTCACTTTTATAGGACATTGTCAAAGCCATTAGGAAAGAAAGGATTTGAAATGGACAAACAGATAAAGTATTTTTCTGTTATTTGAACTCAATATACCGTAGCGGCTTCAGAGAGCCTCATTTAGACAAACCAGCATACAAAATCTTCTGTCACTCAAAGATCAGCAGGCAATAGCAGTTTGCATAAACAACATACTGGTTCCATCCAATATTAATGCATCTGGAATCACAGGTCACCTTAAATTTTGAGAAAGGGACATAGCTTAAGACACATCCCTGTGTGTTTACTGGGAAGAAGTCCTCAAGTTGTGCTGTACCAGCTGTGTTTGGGAGAATTCATTATATCAGATAATGCAGGCAAAATGTTATGGAGAAAATCAGAATATGAACAAGCTCAGTCACTGGCCCTAGTCTTTCAAGCCTTTGGAGAAGAGGTGGAAAGGAGGAATCCTTGAGCTCCTGTAGAAAGAAGAATATTGCCAAAATCTTGGCAGTATTTTGTATAATTCATTTTGTTCCCTGGTCAGCAATTACTTCTACAAGTGGACCACTCAGAAGGTGATGGGGGTGGTGGGCCTTGAACCACCAAAATTAGTACCAGTGTGTTCCATTGCCACAACTATCACTATCTTTGGGTAGGAAACCATGTGGGTGTGTAGTGGCATTAGGATACCAGGAACAGGTGCCCTGGTGAATAGGAATATAACAGTGTAAGAAGAGTCCCCCTGATCAGACCAAAGGCTTATCAAGTCCATCATCTAGCTTTTCACAGGAGCTCACTAGATGCCTATGGAAATCCCACAAGCAGGACATGAGCACAATAGCTCTCTCCCACTGTAGTTCCTCAGTGACTGGTATTCGGAGGCAGGTTGCCTCTGATCATGGGTCAGGATAGGTAAATTAAATGTACGCAATGACAAAGTTGCACATCTTATGTGCATCATTTCCTTAATTCACTTAATGCTGGAATTTCTGTGGTCCTGTATTTTAAGTATGAGGTGCATGGCAAAAAACAAGAAGAGTATCAGAAGGTATCAAACTTCAGAATGCCTCCCCGCCCCCCCCCCCGCCCTTCCAGACAGACCCAGACTTATCTGTAAGGTATGTGTGATTAGCCTCACAACTAAAGAAATATTTGAGAAGCTTTTCTATATGGCTAAAATATCACAAATGGCAACAGGCTGTAAAATCAAAAGTAGTTCGTTTCACTTGCTTTCTTAAGAAAGAAAGCAAAGTACTATGGTGGCAGACAGCAAAAAAGAAAATAAAAAAACCATGGACCCAGTTTATATTTCTACAACCTTTCACATTCAATTATCTGAGCTGTTTGCTTTTAGCACTTCTATTTATAAGATGCTAGAGGATGAACAGCACAAATGGCACTCCATAAGTACAGCTCCCCCCACCCCCACCAAAGAGTGGCTAGAACTATGTTTGCTTTTACATATAAGTGTAAAAACAAACATCCAAAGAAAAGCACCCAATTTATTGATAGGTAAAACAATAGCCTCAGTATGTACCAACTCTGAAACCACTTCCAGAAGAAAACAACAGCTGTCAGGGATGGTTTGCAAATTTATAGTATCTGTTGTTTACTAACTGAAAGGCAGCATGGTGGGTGCTGGAAAGCATTAGCCTGATCTCAACCTAAGAAGTTAGGGAAGAGCATGCTGGAAAATCAGGAGCAGCTAAGATGAAAAGGATGATAAAAACCACACAGCAGTTCTTCACACAGTGCACTGTGAAGCTAAGGGGTTTGCCGCTGCAAGATGTAATGGTGGACACCAATTTGGATAGCTTTAAAGGGGGCTTAGATTCATAGAGGATAAGGCTATCGATGACTTCTGACCACAATAGCTGTGTAGTATTTCCAGTGTTGGAAGTTGCTGAGAGTAGCTGGTGGGAAGAGCACTTGTGGGGCTCCTATAGGCATCTATTTGGCCACTCTGAAAACAGGATCCTGGACTAGATGGCCACTCTATGTGATCCAACACTGAGAGCAATCAGGGCAAATCCAGGGGAAATGAACAGCACAGGTACATGGATTAGTAGTTAAGTGCCATTAATGTCTGTGCTGCAACTGCACTGGCCATAATCCAACATAGTTAAATGTGTTTAAATGCATTGTTGTACCTGCTTGTGTGAATGTGCATGCCATACAAATGTAGGGAAGAGAGCTGGGGTAAGTCCACCCCTCTCCCCAACTGCAACTGCAAGGGGATAAGTGAAACAAACAACACATTGTAAGTGCAGACGTCATATCTCCATTTCTAGTTATCCCTAATAAAATGATTAGATGGGGGGGGGCTTCTCTGAGTACCAGCTGCAAGATAGTAGCATTGGGCACCCCAGCTTTCAAATACCCCCCATGAAGGAGGTAAGACTGGTACCAACATTTACCTTTTTGGTGCTAGGTTAAAACATTTTTATTTTGCCCAGGCATAATAATAATAATAATAATAATAATAATAATAATAATAATAATAATAATAGATAATTTTATTTGTAACCTGCCCATCTGACTGGGTTGCACTACATTTAGTGTATTATTTTAGATGGTTTGATAGTTTTGGTTTGTTATCAGATTTTATTATGCTGTTTTGATTTGTGCTGTCAATATTGTATTGACATTTTGAATTTTTATATATATTGCCTTAGAATCCATGCTTGGATGAAGGTGTGGTCTTTAGGTTTCCTAACGCAATAAATGACATCTGGTAATCAACTCTACTGATCTGTCTTAGTAATGGCTGCACTATGGTAGTATTCCTGTTTCTTGTACATTTATTAAGTAAGTGGTATATAACACTGCACCACAATCTCTATTACTTTCTTTCATTTTAAATCAAAATATTTGTCCCACTTAGTAGAGCAACACACTTAAGTTTGTTTCCATTCTAAAGCTGCAACAACAACTTATTACATAGAACAGCTCAAAAATTATTATATGATCTCTGCAAACAACTCTGATAACAGAAATAAATTATATAAATCTTGGTTATCATGTGTATCAAAATAGTATTTCTTGGCAGTAATGCAAGCAATGTAGCTTGCCAACTACTTCATGAAGTTCCAAAAATTGGGAGATCTGTGCAAAATCCAGTGATTTTAATGTGTGCTCAGAGATAATTCCTTTGCTATCAGAGGTCTCAGTTTGACTTTATTTAAGAAGGTGGCTGCAGAAGATATTTAATAAAGATGAAATTCAATGATAAAATTTTCCATATAACCAATTGCACTTTTTACTTAATGTAAGTAATTGGTTTACCACGGTCACAGCTGAGAAAGTAAGATTGGCATTACAGCTTTATCTCTGCAGGTTAAAGAAATTTTGATCTGTCTGTCATCCAGTGTTCTCATGCAGAATCATTCATTTCTAAAAATCTATCTTTCAGAAAAGAAGTAAACTGCTGTTCCATTTTAGCTTGACAGAGTCCTCATCACACTCTCAAGTATGACTGAAGGATGCTCACTGCATCCATTCAATCATGGGTTGTCCCAAGTGTTTTAAATGGAAACTGCAGAGGAATAAATTCATTGTATTCTCATTTACACTGTTAAAACCTTGTTGAAGATCAGTCTAGCCCTGATCAGATATCAGGATTGCTACCTTCATGTTTTCACCTTCAGCAATTGAAGGAAAGGGAGAATTCAGCTCCTACAGCTTCCCCCAGCACTTCATATCATTAACCCACCAGGAAAAAGCTTCATTTTGAGCCTATTATAGAACAGTCTGAGGAGCTCTGACACAGAAAAAGTAGTAATATTAGAGGAGTTATATAGACCATCCACCTGGATCCAGTATTACTGTTCCTCTAAGATCATACAGAAATGTCTTACATTTTAATATCATCTACTATAACTGCATCTTGGAGCATGTAGAAGTGTCAGTGAGAAACTGATTTAACTTGTGGTAAAAAGTTCCATAAATTAAGTCCATTTTGCCCCTAAAAGAGAAGCCTTTACAAATTGGATACACCTCATCACTTGACAACATTTCCCCTTAGTTTAGTTTTAAAACTACTCTACAGGCAGAAGGAGGAAGAAGAAATAGCAAGTTTCTGGCTGCAGAAGGGAGGAGAGAGCTGAACGCAAATGACAAATGCCGGAATGGCTCTGGAATGGAGCCACAACTTCTGCCTGCCTCTTTCTCTGTCTGCCTTTCTGCTCCCTTCCAAGCTGAGGGAACCAGGTTTTTAATTCCTCTTTCTGACTCCAGTGCTTCCCCACACAGGGCTTCTTCACCTCAGCTTTCAGCAGGCACAATTATGACTTCGGTAAACAAGTTTGGATCTGCGGTCACAGTATTGTCCATTGGGCCCGTGTCCGGTCTGCAATTTGCGGCTTCACTCCTAACTTGGGGCTACCACCGTGGGTTCAAGTTTCCTGGTTTTCAAGATGTGGCATGCGATGGGAAGAACTCATGCCACTGTTGATGAGAACAACCAAGCCTTGTTCCAGGATGATGGTGTTCATCTTTCAGATCGCGGCAATGACATATGGCTGGCTGACATCATCAGAAGTCTTACAGATTGGTTGCAGCTGTGAGGGTATTGGCGGTGAGCCTCTTGGGCTCGGGTGACGGTTAGGCATTGGAATGAGTTGTTGGTATATGGAAGGGCAACGCCTACCCCTTCACTTTTGGGTATTCCGTTAAAGGAATCGGGCGGTCGTGGATCCTGTCCAATGCCCTGTGTGGCGGGGGGCCATGGCACGACCCCCGGTGACATCAGGGGAGAGCTTATAGTTGTATTTGCATCAACAGGCTCCCCCTACTGGTGGTTAACCCCTCATCAGACTCACCTCTCTCCAAGTGGGTGGAGTCAAATTGTCTGTGGTCCAATGCCTAAGCCAATACCTCCTCACATGCTGTAATCAATAAAATTGTGGCCTTTTCTTGCCCATTAACCTAATATACTGTGTCCACATGTCTTCATTCCCCAAGCGGGGATCGGGTCCTCGAATCACAATGTAAGTTACAAGCCATCTGTATCTGTAGCATTTGGAAGCAACCCTATCTGTTTCTGACCTGCTCTGTGTCTTTCCAATTCAACAAGTTATCTGGGTCCAAATCAAATCTGTAAAATCCAAAGCTCTGTTTCCTCCAATGGCTATAACCTTTTCCCCTCATCACAGAAGTAAATGAAATTTGCAGGCAAAGGAGCTCTTTCAGAATGGATTAAACCTGTCAACTTTAAGGGGTCCCTGATCCAAATATGGCAAGTTAAGAAATCTAAGCAATGCTGACAAGGTCGGTGGTCTAGCTATTACTACTATATTATTATTTTTGATAAGTTTAATAATTATAAATGTCCATAGGAACACTAAAAGTGTCACACACCTGATAAGGTGAGGCATGCATGAGCATTCAAAGCGATCAGACTTGGACTAAAGCAACCCCTTACATTTAATGCTCTCTTACACAACTTTAACTGGCATAGATCTCCCCAAAGAACCCTGGCAACTGTAGTTTATTAAGGGTGCTGAGAATTGCTCTGTGAGGGGTCTCCTAACAATTCTCTGTGCCCATAGCAGACTGCAGTTACCAGAATTCTTTGGGGGAAGCCAAAACTGTTTAAAGTGGTATGGTACTGCTTTAAATGTATTGTGGGATGCGCTCTGAGTCACTGCTAGTTGTTTCAAAGAAACAAATGCTATGTGGAATTGGAACTAAGTATTGTGATGAGGCCGTTCTGTCTCCATAGTCTGTAATCTTATAACATGCAAAGCATCCAGAAACAAAGCAATATATTTATGAGACCAAAATAAACTGAACAGCCAGACTATACTCTGAGGATAGATATTGTAATTAGATCTGATAAAAGAGCATTTGACAGAATGCTATGTATTTTTCACTGAGCTGAAGTTGTCTGTTTGCTCCTTATTTACATGTTTCTGTCAGCCACATCCTTTACTGAAAATATCAAGTAGCATCCTGGCAGCCTAAGGAACTTCCACAGCTAACGAAAATAAGACATTTGCAAATAGGATTTGTCAAGGTCTCCTTAAAAGTACAAACTGAAATAAACACCCACCAATCCTAGTTTTATACAGAGCTTCAAAGAGAACTTCTTTTTGCTCACACAGGCCAATTTTTAAGACTTAAAACAACTAAAATTTATGCACAGTCTTCCTATTATACCAGAAAGGGATGCAGCGCCTAAAATATTCAGCAACATGCAGGGTCTAAAATAACAAGCCTGAACTAGATCTGGTACTTGGCTTTTTCTATTTATAGTAGACGAGGCTTTTGTTTAAGCACTACTGGTACTAACATAAAAAACTTTCAAGGGGCTATTGTTATCTTGACGAAAGGCTATCTGGTTTAGCTGTTGCCTGTGCTTAAAAATGAGCCACTTGCTTTTCAGACATTAGCGGCATGAAAAAATAGGTATTATACTGAAGTACACAAAACATGTGTCAGCTGAATCTACCTCAGGGCCGGAATCTCATATTCATAACACCAAGAAAGTGTAGTCACATTGACTATCTATTTATCTAGTTCAGAAAATATAACCACGTTCAGTTCACAGCTTTTCCCACATAGAGGCAACCTGCTGGTACTTGTGGAGAACTGGAAAAATATGAGGTAAAAATGGCAGAGAGTATTCTGGCGGGGCGGGGGGGGGGGGGAACGACACACCCAATAATTGAAAATGTTTGTTGTGACATATGATCATTTGATATGTAAATAATTCAAATATGAGATTTAAAAGTTGGCACTTCGTCTCTAACCTGAACGGTAAAGATGTGTTGTATGTGTGGGTTTCAGTTAGCAGCTTGAGAAAGAAAGAAAGAAAGAAAGAAAGAAAGAAAGAAAGAAAGAAAGAAAGAAAGAAAGAAAGAATCATTTGCTATATAAAAGGAGTCTGTTACTCAAATGGTTTACAGTTACAGTGGTACCTTGGGTTACATACACTTCAGGTTACAGACTCCGCTAACCCAGAAATAGTACCTCGGGTTAAGAACTTTGCTTCAGGATAAGAACAGAAATCACAAGGCAGCGGCACAGCAGCAGCGGGAGCCCCATTAGCTAAAGTGGTGCTTCAGGTTAAGAACAGTTTCAGGTTAAGAACGGACCTCCAGAACGAATTAAGTACATAACCAGAGGTACCACTGTATATCATTGCCATATTAGACATTCCTGCTTTTTTACTAGACAGGTGAATCACAGAGGGGGCAGAATGTCAAACACCGATTGGTTCAGAAGTGAACATTTTATCTACTCTCATTGCCTCTTGAGTAAATGCCAATGGACTATCAGTCTCCCAGACTAACATGATCAGATGAAGGGTTCTGGCTGGGAGAATCAAAGGTCCAGAACAAGAAAGGAAGTTGGAGGAAGTTGACAGTATGGATGGGGGAGAAATATGCTTCTCAGTTTAATGCAAGCCTACCAAATTTGCATTTCCCTGGGCCAATAAGCAAATTGAAACACAGCTCTCCTATGAAATTCATACTTCTCTGAATTTTGCAATTATTATTATTTAATTAATATATATATTGCTTAATTGTAGAGTAGGCTTTTAAATGGTTCACATGCATAAAAACCAAATAAACAAGTTATCCAAGAACCCTATCTGTACAAAATGCACACAATAGTGAAACTACATGCAAAAATATGAAAATAAATTCTCTCCAGTACTAAACATTAAATTGTAGCAGTAGGATTCATTCAGTCAACCAAATACATGTACATATGTAGCACTGAATTAACAGCAACAACACCCTTGAAAACCTTTCCGTTTAACTAGTGTTAAGAGCTTTCCATGCTCAGACAAGCTCCAATGAGCCACACCTTTAACAGGCATGTTATTTACGGCATGTTGATATGGTATAGTTTCCTATCCTGTGGTTACTTTTAGCTTCACCACTATGTTTCTGTAGGGTGGTTATTAGTGGCCTTAGATTTGCCTCATCGCTGGAATAGACACACAGAGTCTCTGCAACTGAAGGTACCATTCGTTAGAAGTACCTCGCTAGCAACCAGTATGATCCACATAGAAGAATTGGAAGGGGACTCTGGAAGTCAGCAAGGCAGGGGTTATTGGTGGAAAACATCACTTGCGGCCACAGCTACAACCAAGCCATATGGTCATATGGTTACACAACCAGGAAGAGAGAGGGAGAACTTTTGCATTAAGGGATAAAGAGGGTTGCATATGCACATACATGCATACAAGAGTTATAATGCAAATTTACTGATAGAAAATAGGCCGACTTGGGCATTTTGAAGACCAGTTGCTTATGACAGCTCTTTAAAATGTGTATAAAGTTGCTTTGGACTGTGGCCGCAGAACGCCATAGATTTAGATGGAAGCAAATTGATTTTTGTCTTAAGGGTTGCAAAGAATGGAAGTTGCACACACTCTCCGCTGTGCAAATCAAGTGCTTTTACTCGGTGTACCCCACCACTATATCATCAGCAGAGAAAAAGAGATATCCCAGTGGGATTAGTTCCAAGATAAATGCATTAATTCGTCCTGTAGTGGATCAGAAATCTCATAGAGTGGAAAGTGACCTTTACCATTACCCTCGGCTGCTGTAGTTTCAGTGTTTCAGCACGAAGGCTTCTTCAAGAATGAACTATCTTAGCTAATGCCACTGAGAGCAAGGATGTTTTATGTCTTGGCTGCATTAATATATGCATTACAGGAGACTTTGGCTAAATTCTTAAAGTGTAAGTATTATGTCACACCGGGGCATAGAGTACAATGAACGGGATTTGTAAAAATGTGAATAAATGTAGTAGTTCAACCTGCAGTGAAAATTTTATGGTAAAAAGAGCACGGTCCCAGTGCTCTGTACTGCTCATGTGGGAGGTGTGGGTTTGATTTCTGACCCACTCTCTCGTATGCCAAGAGGTTGCCAGCTCATTATATATGTGTTGCCTTTATTGGTGCATAGAAGGGTGGCACTACTGGGTAATAAACGACATACTATTTTCAAACTTGCCTGGGAATAAAAATGAAAAGAAAGAGGAAGGGCTCAGGCTGAAACTATATGTCAAATGCAGTGTGTGTGTGTGTTGTTTTGAGTTTGGGTCGGGGAGTTGAGACCCTTCTAACGCCTGGACTGAGCAAGTGTTAAAACATACACCAGGCTAACTACCTGTGTTGTGATCAACTGGGTGATTAAAAGAACAATGGAAAGGGGGGTGTCTGTCAGACAGCAAATGGGTGGGGCCCTTCCCCAAGCTTGTGTTTAGTTAGAAGGACAAAGCCAGAGTTTAGAATTGAGCCTGCAGTGTTATGACCTAGGAGCAAAGCAACAAGTCGGAAAACCAGAGACTCAGAGCGATGGTTGATTTCTGTTTGAATCTAAGGCTGTGGCTCTGGGAGAAACAAGACTCTTTTGGGGTGTTAGTGCTGCCAACTCCTCCATCGTAGGTTCAGGTTGTGTGTGTGTAAATAAACCATACATCATAAAGACACCACAGTCTTCACTGTGCCTCATTCCCAAAAAGAAACACGAACCCTAAGTAAGCATCTAGGAACTCCCTGGAATCTCACACCACTCAGAGACTGGGGTGGTGTGCAACAGTGCAGTATATAGAAAAGTGGCAGTGGCGGCTGGTGTCTGTTGAATCTGGAAGGCAGAGCCAACTAATTCTAGTTTTGTCCCCATCCTCTTCCCTGCAGGGTTCTACAAGGGCAACATGAAGACTAAGGAGGAGGAGGAAGCTGCCAGGCAGTTCTATTCCCTAGGCTGGTTGTAAGAGGGCAGACTGGGATTGATGGTGAACTGGTCCATTTGCCCCAAATGAACCATCCATTTGCCTCCACTGAACAGTGGGCACCTACACTCAGTGTTCAGTGGACACATTTAAGCCCATACATCAAGCTGATGAGCAAAACTGAGAACAACACTGAATAAAAGCAGTCCTATTGCACTTCCTACCGCAATCCAAACAGCCTTAGAAATTTCTGTAGGGAAAGATCTTCAGAGAATGCAGAGGACAGTACAACAGGTAATGAATACATCATGAGAGTTGTTTGCAGCATCTACAAAAAGGCTCTGTGAAGTGGGGTTGTGTCTGCACAAATTGTACAAAGAAACACACCCTTTGTACATTTCCATCCGCCTTCACTGAGCCAGTGAAGAAAGATGAGTCAGAAGAAGAGGCTTGCCCTCATTTAATCTACAAACCTGCTTTCAGAACACTTTGCAGAAATGGAAGTGTGCCTGAGTGAAGAAGGAACAGCCTTGAGGAGTGAACATGAGCAGCAGGAGCAGTGAATGTTTCCATGGATGCAACAACTTCACCTGTGCTGTCAGTGGCTTTTGCAAATGGACTTGCATCCCTGCTCAGATACTATGCCCATAAAGGCAACCATGATGAAAATGACTGCAGCAGCTGACAAAGGAGAAGCAACCATTTAGGGTGGTCCTTTGGAGGATCCGACTCAGAGCCTCCTGCTGGAGGGCTCACACCATCCCAACCTTAGCATTGCCCTGTCCTGTCCCCGTTCAATATGCGGCGACAGCACCTAAGCTGGGAGGTCAGATTGTGGTGCTGCCCCTTCTCACCTGCTCCTCCTGCACCAACACAAGCAATTTCCCCAACTTATTTCAACACACACACACACACACACAGAGAGAGAGAGAGAGAGAGAGAGAGAGAGAGAGAGAAAAGCAGGAACAATCAGAGAAATTGAATGGAGAGCAGTAAATAGCCAGTGTTTCTGCATGGTCTTGAAGGGAAGGGTCTTTACCAGTGCCCGCTGGAGGCACGAAGTAGTGGCAGAAGTGCCACACAAGTGTGTTGCTGGTGGCAATCCTGTAGCAATGTGTCTAGGGGTAGGGGGAGTTTTAAGAAGTGAAAATGTACAATGCCTGAGGCTGGAATCTAGGCACACACCCCCTTTAAAACAATAGCATAGAAAGGGGAGGGGAACCAGGGAGCAAATATTGTGATAAGAGGAGTTTTGCAGGGTGGTCAGCCCGATTTTGTTTTTCAAACTCTGTAAATTTTCGCTGCACCATCAATTTCAGTAAAGAAGGCCTTGGCTCCCCCATCTCAAGCAGCAAACTGAGTTGGACCAGCCCTGCTCCATTTCATATTGAAATGTGTGATTATGGTCCACAGACTAAAGTAACTGATGCTATCTTGACATACTGGGATGGTAGCATGAACTTGAAAGTTCTCCCACTCTTGATGCACTGACAATAGAATGCTCTGCTTGATATTTTCCTTTGTGCTTGTTTGACACTGTGCTGACAGCTCTGATGTCAAGGCATAAATTCTAGCAGTAATGCAACTATTCTCCCTTCTCCAACAAATCTCAGTAGGCCTTCCGTCAGGGCACTCTGCATGGTCCCTTCCCTCCCAGTGAATATACAGAAAATACTTGCTAGAATCATACAGAATCAAAAAATGTTTGGCTTATAAATTTGGGTCGTGCTTTTGCCTGCTTTCATATCAACATAGCTCCTGCAACTCCTATACCCATCTAGCATTTTCAGTCAGTTCCTCTTTTATGTTGAATAAAATAAACTTCCAAACTGTATATATAGTACAGGTGTGCATGAACCACATTCAGTTTCGACCCCAATTTGGTGCTTTGGAAAACAGCCCACTTTTGTCCAAGATGCTTCTGTAGGATGCTTAAGCAAGCTTAAATATATCCAAGATTGATTCATTCCTCTCTCTCTCACTAAAGAAAAATAAATAAAATGCTTATACCTTTTTTCCCTTTTACAGAAATGAATGAAATTTGCAGACATACTAGCAACACCAGAATGATTTAAGCCTGCCACATTTCGAGCAAAACAGGTCTAGGATTTTTTGTGCTGGCCATATTTAAATGGACCCTTCCAACTCTAAATTCTATGATTCTATACTTCTTGTACACCCACTGCCCGCAATCTACTTCAGAGTTAGGGACCCGCCAGGACATGTTGGGAGGGGGAGGAGAAAGAGGAAAATTTCTGTTGCACAAGTTGTTGCACTAATAGTGGAACTTTGTTGGCTACAACCTGAAATCCCCGAGTTACGGACATAGGAGCCAACTCCAGGTGAGCGTGGATGCTTGGGCACCCACAATAATTTAAGTGTGGAGGCTGGGCACCCACAAAGTCAATGAGAAAAGCCGGCAGGAGGCATTGGCTCTGCCCTCTACAGCCAGCAAGGCACCCTATTCCAGGGGGTGGGGATCGGATGTGGAGGCACAGTCTCTCTGCCTCCAAATTTGAGCCCTCCACAGAAAAAGGGTGTATTGCTGGCTGTGGAGAGGAGGAAGAGGAGCTGATGCCACCGCAATGCGAGTTTGTGACGTCACACACACTATATGCATGCATGTTTGTGTGATGTCACACATCCGCGTTGTGGCATTGGGCATCCACAGTCCTGAGGGTGAGATGGTGCCCATGGTTATGGAAGTGCACATATATCAACTAAAGAAAATACACACTTTTATACACACACCTATTTAACCAGAGCAATCCAACTTTAATATATGTTATGAACATATGTAAGAACAAAGTGTATAAACATACTAAGGGCAAACTCTGGCTATTGCAGATGGTGAAATGTGCTCTTCCACAGAGGTAAGCATTGTACATACAGTTGCCAACTTCCTCTCTTATCAATATTTATCAGCACCCAAGGCATGAAAAATTCTACATGTTTGCTGGCTCCTGGTATAAAACTTCATTTCAGCCATATATATATATGACTTTCATCGCTTTTCAAATATTTGAGCTGAAAATATATTGGGGGTGGGTTCACTTTATCACTTCCCAGTTTATCTCCGCTTTACCCAATGTGCTGTGCTTGTCTTTTTAAAATGAATGTCTTCTAAAAAGCAATTTTGTCTCTTTTTTGCGATCCTGAGGGCTTGGGTCAACTTACTTTTATGATATCTGTATCTACATTTCATACTGACCTGCATTCAGGAGACCCCCTTGGCACTGAGGATGCTTTTAGTATTAATTTACTAATTTGTGTAGCGCTTCTCATTACGGCAGCAAGTTGCTTTAATTAAAGAGATTAGAATACAAAACAAGGTAGGTAGGCTTCAGCTGGGAGTCTGTTTCCTGAAGCTTCCTTCCAGTGGCAATCTGCCCAGGATGGCAGTGAATTACAGCTCCCTAGACATGTCTCCGTAGAGTGCGAGCTGAAATTTATACCAGAGTTTAAGACATAATGCAATGCTAGAGCGTGTACAAGGCAAAGATTCTCTCTCTCACACACACTTTCCCTCCCTTCAAGGCCATGTCTGTGGTATAAAATAACTGCTTCACTCTATAGAAAAAGCATGCTGTGAAAATCCCTATCAGCTTTCCCTCTCCCCACCTCAAAAACAACCCTTAAGCATAATCTTTTTTAAAAAATAATAATTGAGTTATTCCTCTTGGTTTATTCTCCTCACCATGTTATGTACAAGTGATTAAGGTTCAATCAGGGCTTTTTTTTCAGCTGGAACTCACCAGAACTCAGTTCTAGCACCTGCCAGGTGGGCGCCATTGCCATACTAAGAGAATGAGGGAGGTGTTCATGGTGAGTTCCGGCACCTCTTTTTCTAGAAAAATAGCACTGAGTCCAACCAATTGTTTGCATTTTTCTTGCTGTGACATAAGCTAACAAACATGTCTGTCAGACTAGGACTGTTCACTCAACACCAGGGCCCTTAATCTCCCCAGCATCCAATGACTCAAAATGATTTTGAACAGGTGTGGATGACTTTTAATGGTGAAGGTATGAGAGTATGAGAGAATGATGAATGCATTAAAGGTTTGCCTTTTGTGAACTTCAGTATAAATCTTGAAAATGCAACAGACCAAAAATATATTCTACATCCATGTACAACAGACCTGCTGATTCAGCTTGCTAGGAATCCAGGTGCTACTTTTGCATATACTTATATCATCAAAAAAAAAATTGTCACAGCACCTGCTTGCTTACAGCTATGAGATGCCCCAGGCAAGGAATTCATGCATCCATAGAGGTCAAACACAGAACATTCTTCTGTAATTTAACTTGCTGGTTATACAAATGTCATGTAAACTGTAATGATCAATGTCTTACTGTGTGTGAATGTTTGTGTAGGGGATATCATTCTTTTCTTACATTCAGTTCCTCTGATTTTTTTTTGTAAAAACCCAATAAATATAGTTCTCTCCCCATTCTGAAGGAAAGGATTTGCTTAATAGCTTTCGACATTAACGCCAGCTGTTTGTGACCTTGCATAAAGTACTTTGGGACTTGTGTGCAATGGGGCACAAGGATAAGGGCAAATTTATATGGTATAATAAGTCAAGAGCTGAAACACTGAGCTCTTAGCATTTGAGAAGATCTATAGCTCACCACATGCTCACTCTTTAGCTCCATATTTATGATACAATTTTGCCTGCAGGCTTGGGTTGATTCGTGGCCAATTTTGCTATGTCTGAATCAAAGATGCCTCACACAGCTTTGCCTTCTCTGTTACAAATACATTTCTTTATATTCATTGACACGAGCATGATAATTCTACCGACAATAAAGAGTAAGGAACTGTTTTGTTTTTCAGTTTGGGTACAGTCTGAGAAGACACAGTTGGGGCTAGAATGCAAAATGTTATTCAAGGATCCAAATCCAGCTCTAACAATGCATAATTCCAAATTCTACACCATAGAACTACAAATCCACCATGTATGAGTGGTGCCTGCGAGATTAAATTAGGATTTCATCAAATTTTCTCTGATTTCAATGTTTTCTTGATAGGCACACTTACTGTGACTGAACACATGGAGGGGGTGTGTGTTATTCACCTTGCAAAATATCCACATTATTTCAATACTGTTCAGCACCTGTTTGTTCCCTTGGCAGCAGCAGCTGCTTCTTCTTTTTGCCACTACTATCTTTGATCTCACTGTCTTCACTCTTGTTTCCCACACTGCTGCTTAATTTGATTGACTGTGAGGCAACCCACTGAGTCTGGCTCATATTCTTTATATCATATCAGACGCCATCAACAAAATCACATAGATCACCATAGTCAAGAGAATGGAATAGTAGGGTGGGTTAATAAAGCCAAGGACTTAAGAGGCGAAAGGAGAACCACATGCCTCAGAAAAGAACAACATCAGAACAATATGAATGGGCTTGGACTCAGCTTTTTTTTTTTAAAAAAAAGAAAATAATAATTGTTTCTCTCCCCCCAATATTCATGCAACCAAATCTACAGATTTGTGCTGTATGTTTTGTTTTAAGATGAAATGTGCTGTTCTTGCTTGGTCTTTCATCAGCTGTTGATACCATCAACCAATGTATCTTCCTGTACTATCTCGGAGAGTTGGATATTGAGGTCACTGTTCCAGAACGGTTCTGGTATTACCTTCAGGAATGGTTCCAGAAGATAACATGGGATGTGCTTCTTGGTCCCTTGGCTCTTGAGCTATGAGGTGCCTCAGGGCACTATATTGCCTCCAGTGCTGTTTAACATCTACATAAATCTGCTGGGTGTGGTGATTAGGAGATTTGGAGTGGACTGATGACATCAAACTCCATGTTTTTGTAATAACTAACTCAGGGATGGATGAGAAAGCAGTGTCAGGATGTAGTGGTGGGCCAGATGAGAGCTAATATACCAAGTCTGAATCCTGGCAAGATAGAGGCTCTTGCAGGTGAGCAGTTCCTGAGTCTGGGAAGCCAGTAAATAACCTGCTCTGGATGGGATCAGACTCTTCCTGGAGGAGCAGGTGTGTAGCCAGGGGATGCTCCTAGCTCTAGCTGTGCTACTGGAGACACAGGTGTGTTTATTGACTAGGAGTGCCTCTTATCAGCCTTGGCGGTAGGACAGTAATGTCCATCTCTGAATCAGGTTAGCTAGGCCACAGCTGTCCATGAATTGGTAACCTCATATGCAATTAACTCTATGTGGGGCTGCCCTTGAGGCTGGGCCAGAGGCTGCAGTTAACAGAGAACATGGTGGTTAGGTTATGGGGACACACTACTACCAGCATATCACACCTTGTTTGTGTGTTTTGCACTGGCTCCAATCTGCTACTGGTATGAGACTTTGGTACTAAGGCCCTATACAGCCCAAGTCCAAGCTACTTAAGAGATCATCTTATGCCAAGTAGGTCTCTGCACACTGCAAAAGAGTTTCTCCTTCAAGTCCCTAAAATATCAGAAGTCTGTTCCTCAGTAACTAAGAGCAGGGCTTCCAGTGTGGCTGCCCCTGTTCTGTGGAACAGTGATCCTGTTGACATTCAACAGATGCCCACTACTGTACTTTCTGGAAACAACTAAAGAAATGTTCTGTCCCAAGAAGCTTTCACAGCTAGCTGAAAATGTATTTCCCTTAGATGTTCACTTTGCATCATTTTTGAGATGCACGTAAACAGCTATTCATTAATTTCATTATTATTTGTTGTTTTCAGGGTGGAATCTTAACCTACTTACTTGGGGGTCAGCCTCATAAACCTCAGTGGGATTTACTTCTAAGCAGAAATATAGGATTGTGCTGCAAACCTATTAGGTTACTTACCCCACATAGTTAAAAGTTACAATCCACTATTATATGGTTGGCATTATATTCTAATAATTATGCTTAATAAACTTCTTTCAGCTTTGCTTCAGACCACCAAGTACAAAACATACAATGATATCTTGAAATGTATGCTTTCGAGACTATATTAGTATTTCACACAGAAAATTGTCACAAAGGATTAGAATTCCTTTTTATCAAGCTTTTCAATAGATGAGTAAGTCAAAGTGGAAGTCTGAGTATTATTTCTAATACAAAGAGAATTTGATAAATGCACCTTAAAACAGCCTAGAGAATGTTGAAAGCTTTGTGTATATCTAAGTTTTTATTCCTGAAAAGAATTAATTAAATCATTACCAGAACTCACATTATGCTGAATCTCTCTGCAAATTCTAGTCACTATTCAATGCCTTCTTCAGCATAGAATCATAGAATAATAGAATCACGGAATTGTAGAGTTGGAAGGGACCCCAAGGCTAGTCCAACCCCCTGCAATGCAGGAGTCTCAACTAAGTCATACATTTAAATAATATTTGCTGTCATTTCAGTTGAAAAAAGTCATGTTTTTACAACCTATATCCCATTAAATCTTTCTTATTAAAAAGTCTAATATGTTTGAATATTTCCATCTTCATATACAGTCATACCTCATGTTACGTTTACTTCATGTTACGTTCTTTCAGGATATGTCCTGCAGCAACCTGGAAGTACCTGGAAGTACTTCCGGGTTTCACCGCTTGCGCATGCGTAGAAGTGCTAGATCGCGCTTCGCGCACAAGCACCAAGTCGTGCCACACACCTGCGCAGATGTGGCACTTCAGGTTGTGCTCTTTTCATGTTGCGAACAGGCCTCCAGAACTGATCCCGTTCGCAACCAGAGCTACCACTGTAACATTATTCATGAATTTGGATTTTTCTGTCCTTTTCCTCTTCCCGTCTCTTCACCAGCCTTTTGTGTGAATAGGGCAAAATAGCAGCAATTCTGTAAAACTTACCAAACCAGAGAGAAGACTTGTTTACAAGTACTCTGTCATAGGAAGTACTCTAAGTTTCCTGTGAATATAATTTCAATTAAATGGCTTCTTGGGCGAAACTGAGCTGGTATAGTCCC
This sequence comes from Podarcis liolepis, assembly GCF_965112155.1. Classification (NCBI taxonomy): domain Eukaryota; kingdom Metazoa; phylum Chordata; class Lepidosauria; order Squamata; family Lacertidae; genus Podarcis; species Podarcis liolepis. The sequence goes on from NC_139557.1 coordinate 36,715,999, forward strand.
TATACGATTACAAATGCACTTAAAAATAGTTCTTGATTTTGATCTGCTGTGTTTGTGTTAGACTATGGTTAGTGAAGAAGGCAAGATCACAAACCTCAGCCTGATTTTTATTTTCTGAATAAATGGGAATGGTGAACTTGTCCCCTTAAAAATTGTAATTGTCTCGACATCTACTGAAACGCACCATGTAATTTTGAGTGAGATCTCATAACTATATATGATTTTTGCACATTAAAAAGTGTGACTTCAGAAAGTGTTACACATATTTTGCCCTCAAGATATTCATTGCAACATCATGCATCACTGACCACAGAACAATTGAGCAGGATTCAACCAAGTTGCTGCATGCACAGAACAAGGTCTGCCTGTGGAATGCGACTTTCCCTCCTTTCCTTCCTGTGTCCCCTGAACCCCCTAAATCTGCTCTGGACGGTAGGGAAAACCCCAAGAACAGTTTAAGGGAATGCACAAGTGGATGAGAGGATTGGAAAGTCAAATTCTTAGCTGGTGACACTGTAGCCTCTGACTCAGTGTCTGAATCAAGACACCAAGGGCAAATGACACCAAGGGCCCAATTGGATTGAGTGATTTTGTTTGTTAGCAACAACAACAACAACACCCCACCCTTTACCCTATGGCCCATGGTGGGATACAACATTAAAACACAATATTAAAAACAGTTTAACACAAACACAAAAATAAAGAGAGTTCTGAAAAGATACACCTCAAGCATCAAAAACTGGAGTAAAGAAGTGTGTCTTCAGCAGTCACCAGAAGCTGTGAAATGAGGGTGCCAGATGCACCTCTGTGTGGAGGGAGTTCCACCATTTAGGGGCCACCACAGAGAATACCCTCTCCTTGGCTGTCCCCCCTCAAACCTCTGCAGGCCAATCTCAGCACCCCAGTAGGGAAGGAGGAGGTATTTCAGATATTCAGTTACTGGTAGTTGTTTACTTAAAATAATAACATGCCCCCCTTTTTTTGCTATCATGCAGAACTCAAAACAGATCACAAAGGTTAACTCTTATATTGCTAAACCTTTTCAGATTCCAACAGTCCTTTTAAAAACATCACAACATTCATGTTGGTTTAGAAAAGACCCTATAACATAACCCCCTCCTGTTTTCTTAACAACTTGATGTATATTGATTGCTCGTGTTATAGGTAAGCAGACTACTGACCTGCAATAAAAAGTTCTTCCTGGGCCATCAACACATTTGCCTCCATTGAAACAGAGGGATGAGTTCAGAAGAGGTTCAGTGCAAACATCAATATCCACTTCACAAAATTCACCAGTGTATCCACTCAAGCAAATGCACTCAAAGGCATTGACCAAATCTTGACAAGAACCTCCATTAAGACAGGGAGCCGATTCACATTCCTGAGGAGATAAATGACAATAAATTGATTTCAGAGCCTTAGCAGCATAAGATTGTTTCCTGTAAAGGGGTATCTGCACAACAATGGACTCAGGGTCCTGGTCTTCATCAGTAAATCTCTTGGTGGTTAACTGTAATGCCCTGATCACAGGTTAAGCATATGCTTATGAGTAGTTATAAATTCCTGTGATTATACAGATGTTGGCAAGTGTGGAAGATTTCTAGCCACTCTAAATAAAGATCTAGTGACCTTCACATGCATCAACAAAGTCCTACATATAGCTAGTCACAAGTGATAACTTTGTGCAGTGGCTCCTGATAGCAGAAAGCTACACAGAAAAACACAGAGACACCCATCTGTACCAAAAGATGGATATACTGATGAGAATTACGCCTTGTGAATGCCATATGAGCATTCGAATTTCACATGTGCTGGGTGTTACCATATTTTTCGTCCCATAGGACGCTCCGTCCCATAGGACACACCTAGGTTTTTTGGGGGGAAATAAAGGAATTTCCCCCCTTTATTTCCCCCCCAAAACCAGGTCGGGGAAACGAAACCAGGTCGAGGAACAGCAGGATGGCGGCGCTGCGCCGCCCCGCTGTCCCCCGAGCTTGTGGGGCTGGCCGATGTCTGCCCGGTGCGCGGGGCGCTCTGCTTCAGGACGTACCTGCACGCCGGGCGGCAGGCTGCTTCAGGGCGCCGCGCGCGCCTGGCGGCAGGCTGCTATCTGCAGCATAGGGAGCCCTGCGGGAACTCCCGCAGGGCTCCCCATACTGCGGATGTCCGCCCGGCACGTGGGGCGATCTGCTTCAGGGTGTTGCGCGCGCCGGGCGGCAGATTGCTATCCGCAGCCTAGACAGCCCTGCGGGAACTCCCGCAGGGCTGCCTAGGCTGCGGATGTCTTCCTGAAGCCTGGAGAGCGAGAGGGGTCGGTGCGCACCGACCCCTCTCGCTCTCCAAGCTTCAGTGAAAGCCTGCATTCGCCCCATAGGACGCACCCAGATTCCCCCTTCATTTTTGGAGGGGGAAAAGTGTGTCCTATAGGGCGAAAAATACGGTAAATGCAGCCCCAGTTGCTGAGAACAAAAAATTAGGCAAAAGATTCTCATGCCAGCACCCTACAATTAGGCACAGTGAGGCAGCCATCTCAAGCCACAGATGTGAGGAGGGTGGGAGGAGTGGCAGTGTGAAAATCCATCTTGTTTCAGAGGCAACTTTTTAAAAAAGTATAAAAGATTTCTTCATAGTTGGATGTAAAGGATTAAACTATCCATATACCCTCCTTTCATCTTTTTATACAGCATCAGAAACTGGTGAGATCCAATTGTTTAGTTGGTGGACATTTTACCTCATCCAAATGGGTCAGTTATATGCCCATGAGGGGGCAGAATTCTACCCAAGTTGAAATGATTGGCTGGCGAAGGTGGCGGTGGCTGACTGGCCAGCTAGAGACAACAAAGAGCGTAGTCTCTGGTCAAGGGGAGTGAATCGCTGAAAGAGGCTATTGGTTAAGCTGAAGGAAAAGCTGGACATTAGAGAGGCTCAGGAAGCCTGAGAGTGACCGAGAGCTGGCATTACTGGCTAGAGCTGAGAAGGTGCAAGGAAGAGTTGTGACTCCAGAAGCAGCCCTCATCCAAGTTCTTCAGCTGAGCATCAACAGGATTATCAAGAACCTGAGGCAACAGTGGTTGCTGGACCAGAGGAAGACTGCTCCAGAAGTCCTGAGGGAAGCCAAAATCTGGAGAGAGGAGAAAAACTACAAGTCTAGTCTTCAGTGCCTAGCTGAGTATTAAATGGATAGACGTGCTACAGGAAAACTGGCTTTAGGCTTCAGTAGGGAGAGGAGCTGAAACCCAGATAATTATACTATTAAAGTAACAGAAACCGTGTATTGTATTGGCTATGCCATTCCAAGTGATAGTAATCATAGTGTAAGTGTTCTTATTCAAAGCAATGGTAACATGGTGAAGTTTAACTGTAATGCTCCAAGCATCTAGTCTGTTAGTACAATGGGACTTTCCATTTCTTCTCCTTCCATCCTACAGACATAGTGTAGGATTGTGGTGGCCTATTACAAGGGTTGAAGAGTCAACTGCCACCCCAGACAGCTTCTGTGCATGGAATGGGTGGGGGGTTCCATCCTGCCCTTCGCCTAGGGAGCAAAATGCCTCAGGCTAGCTGTGATTGCCATTTTCCAGTCTAGGCAGCAGATTTCGCTGTGGAAGACTGAAACCACACCACATACAGATCTCCTTTGCTAGATCAGGGCAAGAGTTAACAAAACAACAGAGATTAAAAGGGTATCAGCAACTCTAATCACCTAGATATGGTAAGATTTCAAAATTAACGTCCCATCTGAGGAGCCGTATAGATTTTTCTTCCCTTGAGCTGATATTTACTCATTTATTCATTCAGCAGACACAATCCAAAGAGCTCTGTATGGCATGCAGAATGGCTTATGCATGCCCAGTGGGGACTTTCAGTCTGTTCCAAATAGCTTTTGGGGGGTAGGGAGACTAAAGTTCCGCATGCATCATTTATGTCTTTATATGTGATCTCTTACTCATTTCATAAATGCAGTGTTAATTATATGCTGTTAATTATATGCTACTATTTTACAGCTTGTGGCGGGGTTATTGTTACATAGCACAGAGAATACTGTGGGGTATAATGCTGAGATCGGATGAGAGAAATTTTAACGAAGTTGAAAACAACTGTGTGACAAATGCTACACATTTTAATATTTCATATATCACACTAGAATTGTTGTTGTTGTTTAGACATTTAGTCGTGTCCAACTCTTCGTGACCCCATGGACCAGAGCACGCCAGGCACTTCTGTCCTCCACTGCCTCCCGCAGTTTGATCAAACTCATGCTGGTAGCTTCAAGAACACCATCCAACCATCTCGTCCTCTGTCGTCCCCTTCTCCTTGTGCCCTCCATCTTTCCCAACACCAGGGTCTTTTCCAGGGAATCTTCTCTTCTCATGAGGTGGCCAAAGTATTGGAGCCTCAGCTTCACGATCTGTCCTTCCAGTGAGCGCTCAGGGCTGATTTCCTTAAGAATGGATAGGTTTGATCTTCTTGCAGTCCATGGGACTGTCAAGAGTCTCCTCCAGCACCATAATTCAAAAGCATCAATTCTTCGGCATTCAGCCTTCTTTATGGTCCAGCCCTCACTTCCATACATCACTACTGGGAAAACCATAGCTTTTACTATACGAACCTTTGTTGGCAAGGTGATGTCTCTACTTTTTAAGATGCTGTCTAGGTTTGTCATTGCTTTTCTCCCAAGAAGCAGGCGTCTTTTAATTTCGTGACTGCTGTCACCATCTGCAGTGATCATGGAGCCCAATAAAGTAAAATCTCTTACTGCCTCCATTTCTTCCCCTTCTATTTGTCAGGAGGTGATGGGACCAGTGGCCATGATCTTCGCTTTTTTGATGTTGAGCTTCAGACCATATTTTGCGCTCTCCTCTTTCACCCTCAATAAAAGGTTCTTTAATTCCTCCTCACTTTCTGCCATCAAGGTTGTGTCATCTGCATATCTGAGGTTGTTGATATTTAATGGCAAATAAAAAAATTGTTTCTGCATTAGTAGCCAATACCCACTGATCAATGGTGGCAAAACAACAACAACAAAAAACCAAAAAGAATTTTTGTTGCATTTTCCTAAGAATATTAGTCATGCTGCTCAACAAAATTATTATCTACTACAATATTTAAATATGCAGTATCTGAGAACTAGGAGTGTTTGAAGAAAAAGGCAAGGCAGCAGAAGCAATGGTTAATAGTGCAAGAGTATATGACATGTTTAGCTATTTCTTGATTGTCATATCTTGGTACACACACACACACACACACACACACACACGGTCATACCTTGGAAGTTGAATGTTTTGCAAGTCGTACATTCTGGCTCCCAAATGCTGCAAGCCCGGAAGTGAGTGTTCCGGTTTGCAAATGTTCTTTGGAACCCAAATGTCCGACGCAGCTTCTGATTGTCTGCAGGAGCTTCCTGCAGCCAATCGGAAGTTGCACCTTGGTTTCCGAACGTTTTGGAAGTCGAATGGACTTCTGGAACGGATTCCATTTGACTTCCAGGGTATGACTGTATACAGATAAAAAGTTGGGAAGAATTCAACATTGTGCCGTAACAAACATTCCATCAAACAATTCTGGAAGTATGGGTGGAGGAAAAGTGGGAAAGCCCCTTTGCTGTAGCAAAAGTCCTTGCGGGAGCTTCCTTTAGCAGGATCCATTAGCTGAATCTAGCCCATTGGACCTAGTCCAAGAAAGTATGTAGCAAAAGAGCCCAGGAAACTATAAATGGGTCAGTGTCTGCTGCAACACTCAGAGGGACTTCCTCTTGTCCTCTTAATAGCCTCTTGGGAAGGAGAAGAAGGCAGCCAGCACCTACAGTCTCACTCAGAAGATGCATGGTGGGAGCACCAAAGCAACATCCACTTTGCAAGTGTGGCTAAGACTCAAGTGCTCTCCCACTGAGAGGTAGTGTTGTATAGTGGTTAGAGTGCCAGATGAGGACTTTGAAGATTCCAGTTAAAATCCTCACTCAGCTGTGAAGCTCACTGGGTGACACTGAGCTCCCCCTTCTCTAACCTACCTCACATGGAGGAGGGAGAAGAATGTTGTATGCTGCCTTCAGCTCCTGGGACAGAAGGTAGCATATGCATTTAATGAATAATGCTAGAAGCAACTGGGCTGTGTGAGCATGCAGTTGGCTGCCTTTTCTTCCCTCACATGGAAAACTGGATGAGGGCAATTCTTTACAATTGCTTTGAAAAGATAGAGTTTGAAAAAATGTATAAGAGCAAACGTACTGATCCTTATTCAAATAATAACATAAATATAGTGACAAATACTTTCTCCTAATCCAATGGAAAACCTTGGCACATTTACATAACATAACCTTGTGGCAAATTAACTTTTACTGCGTCAAAACGACAAGAAAGCACAATTAGTGTAATTGCCAAAATGAATCAGAATTCCTCCACTCCCCGATTGACGAATGCATTCATCTTCAATAAAGTTTGTTAATTGCTGTCATCCAGGCTTTTGAGATAATCAACACAAGTCACCTGAAAGTACAGTTCTTCGTTTTTGAAGGGGCGGGGTGGAGGGTTATTGCTAACTTCTCCAAACTAGTGAACACTTTTCAGTTTACCAAGAGCAAGGATAAGTAGATTTCCTTTTCCGATATACTCATTACTTTTACTTAAATGCAAATACCTGATCCCAAGGGGACTGGTGTGAAAACAACATACTTTTCCTATCAGCAAACCAGCTGGGATGTATAGGATGATTTATTAGAAAGCATTACATAAAGTAATTGAATTATATATCCCATAGGAAGGATGAGAAACTTTGTATACTGCCAAAGAATTTGAACCTATAGTTTGAACATTAGTCTTTCACTAAATTAATGAAAATACTTAATGGGAAACTCAAAGTCATTAAAAAGAAAAGAAAAGAACAGTCTGCTGTTTGAAATTAAGAGGTGTTCTGTGCTTGCTAGCCAAAAATAGAGGAGTGCTTTTTATTTCTTTCCATGCATTCCCCGTAGCTTGTTAGCATTTCAAACTATTCCTGCAGCTTTGTTCTCTTATATGCTCTTTACAAAATTTATGGAGAACAAATCAACCTAAAATAATAGTTCATTGGAGAAAGCATAAAAATCATCAGGAAGTATCAAACTTGAAAAAGAAGCTGAGAATAAAAACAGGCATGAGGTGCTGTTTTCTTATCAAACGTCAAATTATTGAAAATTTTATTAGGGTTGTGCCCAACATTTCTTCCATGGTTTTGTTGTGTTTTTTTTTTAAAAAAACCTATTCCCCGTTAATTCACAAAAAGAGAAAATGTATTTGAAAATTATCAAAGAGCAAGGAAAATGCAAGCAAAATTCTCATTTTGATGAGCTTTTGGTGGACAAGGGGTGTTTGTGAGTGTCCTTTCCTTCCTTCTACAAATAACCTTTCTACTGGTCTGTACCCTGCAGCTTTCTCAGGTGTCAGCAATTCCGGAAGACCCTACGACACACTTTGCTGGGCTTTCAACAGAAGCTTCTAGCAGCTGTTAATTGTGGTTGTTTTAAGTGTAGCCATTTTTGCTTTTAAAGAAACCAGTGCAGAAATACTTTTTGGGAGGAAAGGGGAACAGGAGTTAAAAGGAAGAACTTCCTTTAAGAACAAAACCTGCAAGTGCACCAATTTCAGGCACTTGGTAGCTAGACTTCATGCACTTTGATTAAAGCCCTGTGGAAAGATATCATGAGATAACTCTTCCCATGGGGCTTTTTCACATCAGGAAGTGTGGGCAGCTGCTTCCACCCAACACTCACAGACAAAGGCCCTTACTTGGAAGTAACAGAGAGATCTTTACTTGGTCAAGTAAGGCTCAGGAGTGGATGTAGTACTCAGGAGTCCAAATCCTGGAGTTCAGGAGCCCCAATCCTGGAGTTCAGGAGCATGGCAAGAAGTTCAGAACTTGACAGAAGCAATAAAGACGTCCCAACAAATTCCCCACCCCTCCTGCCAAGCTTTTGCCTTGTGGGAATATCATATTTGGAAGCATATATTCCTGTTGGGATGAATGGGTCTCCTTCCATCTGTGAAGGTTGCGCCAAGTTATAAGCAACAAGACTGCATTTTTCTGCTTAGATTCCTGTTCAGTAACTGCCACCTAGCTTCCTCCCATGACTGATCAAAGCCCTCCACAACCTCTGCTGAGGCTTCCAGGTCTGCAGGAAGATTGGAGGAGAAATCCACTATCCGTGCTGCCCTTTCCAAAGTGACTGAAGTTGGGGTGGAAAGGGGAGATCCTCCTCCAGCTTAGGTTCTCCCAGTTCAGCTACTCCTGATTCTTCTAGCCCATTCTAGACTACTACAGCTGGAGCAAAGGGCTGGAATCTCTACTATTCCACAAAGTGTGGATTGCGACCTGGATCAGGTTTCCTACACTGGCAATTTTAGAAAAAACTTGTGCTCATAGGCAACGTAGACTGCATTTGAAAATTCTCTTTTCTTTTGAAAATCTAAATGTCTCCTCCCTGCTCCCCAAATGTAGCACCATTAATCTGGGAAACAACACAAACATAAAGCAGTTCTGCTAGTACTACAGAAGGAATCAGCATCTGTTCCTTAATGAATTAAGTTACAAGGTCTGCAGAAAATTTAATGCCTCTTTTGGAACAAATGAGAATGGAAAATCAAATAAGTCAGGCTCCCTAAAGAAAAGTCACAAACATTAACCGGAGATAATTACACAGGGACACATTTCTAAAGAGTAACAAAAAAGCCAAGGTGGAAGAACTTGTGCAGATGACTGTCATTTCCGGGATGAGTCACACCACTTAAGGATTCCTGAGTCCTTCCATCCTCCCTCATATAACTAGCTACCTTCTGAGACGGAATGCGGTGAAACCACTTGGGCCAGTATGAATATTTATCATGCATTTTTATACCACTCTTCAGTGATATTCCCAGGGAAGTTTACAAAAAAGAAGAAGCATATAAACAATTAAAATGTAAATCTGGGGGTGGGGCACAGTAAACTAAAAGCCACAACAATAACAAAGAAAAGGGAGCACTTCTTAAATTCATTATTAGGAGCTGTCATGGAGAAAAGAAACTTGATTTTACCTGGTTGCATTGCTTGCATCCGGTCAAACCTGGTCAAGCTACTGTATTCAGACCACAAGTGCAAGAAGACACACAGTAGGATAGCAGCAATGCAGTGTTCATTATTGCCTATGGTTTATCCTGGTTCTGTTTACTAGTAAGCTGCCTTGCCCTGTGTGCCACCAGCCCCAGTTACAACCAGCCACTACTGATATGTTTCACTTTGCTAATGGCATCTCAAAAAGAGTCTAGGAACAACTGTTTGTTTTCAAGATCTAAATGTTGAACTTGTGGTATGCTACAACACGCATGGCATCAGGAATATGATGAATTAAAACAGCTAATTAGTTCATATTATGCTCTGGTGACATGGTCGACTCACTGACATGCTTACTGAACATCCAAAGCAATAGGAAAAGTTCAAAAGAATACAGAGCTCTGACTGCAGGTAGTAAATAGAGTATGAATGTAAATCCCCAGTGACCTATCAAATTACTGAATGGTTTCATATAGCAAGCACTATGATATCCCTACGAACAATTATAACAAAAGGTTTTCCAGCACAAATGTGCTACATATTGAGTCAATTAATGATTTAAACAGGAAACTGAAACAATCCATTAAGCCAGGATCCTGTTTCCTATTGTGGCTAACCATGCGGCTCAAAGAATCTCAAAAGAAGGACTTGAAATCAACAGTCCTCATCCACTTCTAGCCAACAGCAACTGGAATTCAGTGACACATTCTGGTCACAACCACACCTTACATTGAAAGCACATGGCTCCCCCCAAAAAAGAATCATGGGAGCTCAGGCTTAAGGGTGCTCAGTGAGGGGTGAACTGTAATGCCTAGGATTCTTTGGTCATGAACTTAAAATGCACTGTGTGGATGTGACCCTTATGCTGAAGGCAGCTACTGTGAAAGGACCTGGAACATGCACTTTGTTCCCTTTAGGCACCATCTCTGCAGATCAGTCCTTTGAGTCTTAATGCTTTTCCTGCACTTTGTAGTGAATGGAGGTAAAACACTGCAGCCTTTCTCCCCCTGAGGCACTGGACCTAATTATATGGTTGCCCCTGATGACCAGACTACTGAAACTTTTGTACCCTTGCCACCTCCTCAGTGTTGAGAACCCAGGGAGTACTTCTTTTGTAAAAAGCTTTGGTATTTTATGGGTTCGTGTGTGCAAATGGCCTCTGTTTTAATGAGAAGACTTACATTAACGTCAATTTCACATCTTGAACTGGTCCACCCCGCTTCGCAGTTGCACCGATACCCATCAATGAGGTCAATGCATCTGAAAGAGAACATCCAGGTCACTTGCCACACTTGCACAACACAGCACCATTCACATTAATCCGTTGTATTCATACACAAATCTCAGGCTAATCCTGTATGTACTCCACTCGACGTAATAGAAACTGTCCCTATAACTGTATTGTGTCATGACCAAACACCCTTTGGTACAGCATCTGCTTTGCATGCAGAATATTCCAGGTTCAATCAGTGGTATCCGCAGGTAGGGCTGAAACCCTGGAGTGCCATTGCCAGTCCTTGCAGAAAATACTGAGTTGGCTAGACAAATAGTCCAACTTGGAAAAACGAAGCTTCTTATGTTCTTTGTTCCTAAGTATTTTAAACCTCCACACATATGCTTGCGCTCCAAAGAAGAATCCTCTTTCAACCTGCTCGCATGCAAAGGCTGAAGAACTCCTTGCAAGTATATTAAAGTCTAATTAATGCACAGTTATTGAAAATTACTTTATGTTATTGCACTCGAATGAAAGAAGAAATGAGATAATGTACCCACTATATTGCATTAGCTTAAACTGGCAACATCTGTCATCCTTTAACTGTGGCTGTACTTTTACTTTATGGAACAGCATAATTAGAAGTATCTTCAGCAACCTTCCCTGACATTAAATTTTAAATGTTGCTAGTTCTTCTTCCCCTTCCCCTTCTTTTCTTATGGGTAATAATAGTAAAAGATGAAAATAGCCACCTTCCATGAAGACAAGGCGCTGACAAACATTCATCAGCATTTGTTTCACAGTTTATTCCAATAAAACCACTTCGGCAGTAGCACTTATAGTAGCTGATGCCATCGACGCAGCTTCCATTGTTGAGACAAGGTGTTGAAACGCATTCATCTATATCCACTTCGCACTGGTTGCCTGGGGTGGGGGACACACATAAAGACAACAGTACAATCAAAACACTATGTACTTTAAAAAATATCTATTTATTTATTTATATATGGTGGGGGCAGACATTGTATGCATTTAAGCCTGCAGCTCTAGCCTAGATGTATATAATTAAACTACAGCAGCATAGCAGAGTTTCTTAAGTGCAAAAATACCATGGAAGCAACACGAGAATATGAGAAGGCTGCAGTGATGCAAACTACTCATATTCTAATGTCCCCCCTGTAGCAATTTAAGACACCTAACTTCAGAGATAATTTCTAGAGCAGTGTGGGATCCAGACACTGTGAAGCCATAGGTACACTAATCTGGGAATATATGAATTGGGCCCTGTTGTCACCATGGAGTTCAGCCTCACTGGTCTTTTCAGCATCCCTGCAAGTGCTTTAACTCCAGTATTAACTCCCACATTTCCTGGGCAGCGTGCTAAGCAATGACTTAAGCACACAGAAAAAGACAATTTTAGTTTGCATGATGTGTATCCTTTGCTCACATGCCGCATTCACTTTGCATAATGACAGGAGAACCCCGAACATGCAGATACTTTTCTCATCCTCTAACTTAAATCATACCATCCAAAAGCACACCCTGAATTTGGACCATGTCGTAGAGCCTGGCTGAAGCAAAATACCATCCTTATAGCACTACCACTGATGACAGCACTCATGAATTGAATCCTGCCCCATGATTCCACGACAGATGCAAGTAAACTAGATGTACAGAATCAGCATGATTCCAAAGATCTCCATGTATTTTACTGAGATGCAGGTAAGCACATTTCTTCATTCCCTGGGAAAATTCTTCAAGTTACCTCATTAACACATTGCTAAATCATATCAGACAACATGTAAATAAACCCAATGTTATTTTATACATATTTCTGTATGTATGGACACGATGCGCTTCATATAGCATCCCACACAACAGAGGGGAAAAAACACCTTATGTATGATGCACAGTAAGCCTATAACTTAGGTGGGTGTTACATGCCAGGGATTGCACCTAAAGCAAAAATTGTGCATAGTCAAAACCCATTGGGTTCAATGGTGGATGGGATTACCAAATCATTTTTCCTGGAACTCTGCCCGCTTTCCACCCCTTTATATTTATTTATTGATTTGCCACACATGTAAAGCTGAATGTGCACAAGTTAACTGGGCATAAATTGTGGGCTTAGTGTATAGAAAACATATCTGTATGCTCTCTTGTGTGCCAAACTAGCTACTTTCTCCCCCGCAGGCCAGCAATAGGAAGATATTCTACATATATAAATCAAATTCCAGTAGGAGGCTTTCTTGATCTGTTGTTGTAAAGAAGAGGGGATAAAATGTTGTTAGTATACAGACAAAGAAGTCGAGCTCCACAATACTCTCCCTTTGAGCATCTGCTTCACCTGCATAAACTCCAAATACTTTCTTTTGAAGTCATTCACTTCTGTACATCAGAGGGTTGAAAATCCTTCTATAGTGTCAAGCTTGCAGGGGATGGGACTTCAAAAGAACAGTTACTCTATCTCTCTGGTCTTTGGCTATCCCACTGCATATACGCTCCAAACCTAAGGCAAACAATTTTCATCCTACTTCCCATGCTTTGATGAGGTCATAATGGCACTCTCTTCCCATATATATATATATATATATATATATATATATATATACACATACACACACACACACACACACACACACACACACACACACATATAATTGGACTTTCAACTTGTCACACTTGCATATATATCTCATAGTTTATAATTATTTGCTGTGCTAATATTAATCAGAAATTGTTTTAGGAATTGTGTACATGATCTCTTACATGCTACAACTTTCTCTCTCTGCAATTCAACAAGTGCAGCTCTTACAAAAAACACTAAATGAATTGGAATAAACTGCCATAATTAAGGAAATCATGAATATATCTGATTAGATCTATCATGGGGGAAAAATCAAGTTCCCTTACTATATAGTCTTGCAGAGACACAATTTCTTCCTTTCACATTAGCCCAGCTAATGGAGCATCTCGTGTACAAGGTGGAGGTCTGAGTATTGAGAATTGGGGGTGGTGAGTTCAAATCTACTAATTTACTCTTGTTGAGGATAATTTTTGTAGTATCATTAATCATCATCATGCTCAGTGCTGGGTTTGCACTATCCTGCTATTTTAAATTAAAGCCTGAAAATTTTTTTAGCAAAAAAATTGTGAGCTCACAACTGACCTTTTAGATGCCACTACACAATATGAATTGCACTTGATTGGAAGACTGAAGGAGTCAAGTCACAGATTAGTTACAATACCACCACTTATATGGCAGGTTTAAGTTAGATATTTTTTTTTAAAAAAAAAATGCATTCTTGGACCAAAGCTCACAATTGGAAAAGGAATTATTACAGAATAAGGATAAACTTTAGTCTAAAATGTATAACTTTTTATTAGAATGGGAAGCAAACGATGAGCTAGTTAAAGATCTAAACCAATGGGAGAAACTCTGGGAAAATGACCTAAAATTTACTGTGTGTTATTCACTGAAAGAGAGCTATTTGAAAATGATTCATAGATGGTATTTAACTCTGTGTAGGTTGGCAAAGATGTATCAAGTAGAATCAGACTTGTGTTGGAAATGTAAAGAAATTAAGGGAACTTTTTTCATATGTGGTGGGCATGTAAAAAGGTAGAAGAATATTGGGAAATGATTTATAATGAAATGGGGGGGGGAGTTGAAAATTACTTTCCCCAAAACTTGGGTAGCATTACTCTTCACAGCTTAATTTTTACATGGAATAACTGGCCTCTGAAACATCTCGCCTTAATACAAGTTTTTGACATCCTGGATGGGAGTCACTTCTAAACTTTATGTTCCTAATTGTGGGGTGTGGGGGGTGTGGGTGTGTGTGTACATATTTATACATATATCAAGATACAGTCAATATATCATATATTAATATGATTATTTGGAAATGACAAATAATTTGCAAATGAAGGAAAGACCAAAACAGAAAATATGCAGAGTTAGGTTGCTAAATTCTTATCAACCCCAGTGGGATTTGCATTTAACATGGAGGTAAGTGAATTGTTGCCCATACCAATTATAATCCTGAAACACAACAATTCATTTAAATTGGAGGGAGGAAGGTTATTCAGGCAGCAGCAGCGCTTTGCTGAGGCTCTTCAGCCTCCCAGCTAACAGCTGATGTGTGGGAAAGCTGTGCCTCAGCTGAGCAAGCTCCCAGCTGCTCCTGCTCTCGTGAGCAGGAGAGATGGCTGGGTGAGTGGGAGCTTGTAAAGCTGCTCAGCTGAGGCACGGAAGCCCCTCTTTGCCTCAGCTGAGCACTCTCAGCAATTGGCCTGGGCGATACATCCCCAGTACGAGGGCCACAGCATAATGGCGGCGTCACCTGTTGGTGTATCATGAGTTAAACTGCCGTTGTTCCTTACTCCCCCTGCCACCAGCAGACAACCGTATGCCCCTCAGTGGAGCAGTATGAAGAGGCCGTGCCTCAGCTGCCTCTGCACAGGCAGGGGGCGTACATAGACTGCCTCTTCTTCCTGGGAGAAAGTAGTAGCCTGCCCATGTGGCAGCCATGCGAACAGAGCCTGACACAGGCTGCCTCTGACTCGTGAGGAGACCCCCACCCAAGCCCAAAGATATCCTCTTTGGGCTCTGGGGTGGTTCTTCTGAGGGAGAAGCACTTTTTGGTCTAGAAAAGAGCACTGATCATACCTTACTTAAGAAATAAAACTGTCTTTATTGGGGTGGGGCAGCAGTCACAAATCTGACACAAACTGTTGTTATACTTTCATAGCTCGGCTGCCTTTTTGCTTCATTCTTCTCTGGCAATCAAGCTCCAGGCCATACATGCGGCTCGCTTGTGAGCAGGCAAGATTCTACCTAAACAGGTTGGCAACAGTATAGTCAGCCAGGTACACAATGTTTACACATTGGGAATGGGAGCTGAAAGTCAGCCCTGGCACAAAACAAACAAACATAATCAGGAAAGCATTTTTTTTCTATCGCGTTTACAAGCTTCGTTGGAGGAATTCGCTGGCATAGCCCTAGTCACATGTAAGGAGCAACAGAAAAGCCATACTATTCAAATAAATAAATGCTTTGACCACCTGTGATGGCATGGGCTGTAATCTGTACCTCTGAGGGAGAAGAGAGGAAAACAAAGCAATCGACTCCTTCACTTTGTTATCACTACTACCACCAAGTGGATTCCTCCCTTAGCTGCCTCAACCAGTGCTTTTTCTCTAGAAAAGTAGGTGCCAGTACTCACTATGAAGTTGTTACAGTAAATGCCACACTTCTTAACAACAACAACAACAACAACAACAACAAAAAAGAGGTGCTGGTAACTGCATACCTTTGAATACCCCCCGGAACAAAAGCACTGCTCCTAAAGCTTTGGACTTTAAATTGTCTCAATCTGCTGTCTATGGTAGGTATATTGGTATGACCCTTAGGCATGGAGTGAATGACAAGACCTCAGAACAATCCCAATACCACCCTGCCAAAAAACAACAAAAAACAAACCCTGACAAACTAGGCTTTTACTCAAAGTTTTAGTAAAGCAACAAGGAAAGATTAGAGTGTAGGTCATGTAAAACCCTCTGCAAAGTTGAGAAAGCACCTAACCCAACCAACAGTGGAAACACTTTTCTCTCACTGGACGCTGACGGTGAATTGCAGAAGCCATTACAGCTTCTGAAATCCCCTCCAGCGTTTTGTCCTGACGGCGGTATTGGCCAGTGGCACTGCATTACTGTTGATGTGTGTTGCAAACAGGCTCTCCAACATCTGTATCCCTTGTGAAGTGCATCACTAAGAGATGCCTTTTGGTGTGCACACAGGTAGTACTGCCATCATCCATGTTTTAATACCTTAGTTTGAAGACATGAAAACATATACTATATATTAAAGAGGAAAGAGAGAGAGACCTACACCAGCCCTCCTACTAGCTCAGCTGCACTGGGCAGAACTGTCATCAGCATGGATGAGATTGTCCAAGTCAAGGCTTGTTACTACTAGCCCTTGCAAATGAGCTGTTGTTACTTTAAATCTATCCAGTTTGGCAGCACACCTTGCCCTCCTCTCTGTGCTTCCAATGACACTAGTACATATGAACATAGGAAGCTGTTCTTATACTGAGTCATACCATTGGTCCGTCTAGCTCAGTATTGTCAACACTGGTTGGTTGTGGTTCTCCAGGTTTCAGAAATGAGAGGAGGGGTCACTGCAGACCTACCTGAATATGCCAGTGATATGACCAGTACCCATAACCATGCATGCAAAGAGGCCACACTCTTTGGCCATTTAAGGTGCCAGAGCCTCACTTCCAGCACCCTTGGCTGGCTGGCTGATAGCAAGAGCTGAGAATATGACTGGGATGTCAGTATTAAGCTCCCCATCCTGGTATAAATCACGCCACATTTGATGAAAGCACTGCCGCTTACATGCTTTCAAAGCACAGACAGAGTAAGACACAGCAGCCGCGCTGCAACTATTTTGGTTCAGAGCTGCCTTTGGTCTTTCAATTCCCTCACTTGTAAGGTCCTTATTCTTCAATGTCTGGAAGAAACCTCCTAGGGGAGTTTTGGAAGCCACAATCAATACTGTCACTAAGTTGTCACAATGCCTGAAGTAAATTTGTATTTGAGGGAGAGCAGCCAGCTTTAAGAAAAGCAGGGGGGACCTGAAGTGGTGTTGATGGGAAGGGAAAAACACTCTGACAATATAGTTAAAGATCCTGATCTAACACATTTGGCCTCTGGTCATTTGAGAAACTCTGAATTTACAGAGTTGCTATTAATCCTGAACTCTGAAGTACCTAGACTAACAAGAATTGCCTTCTATTCAATCTAGCACATCAGAAAACTAAAATCACTTATGTGGGGTAACATTCCAGGCTTTGCGAAATGTGCATCGATAGCAGCTAGGCTCTCACTGATGTTGTGAGAGTAAATGAAAGAAAAATACAGGGACTTTAAGCACTGCAGAATGGAGCAGCCTGCCTTCCCATGAAGAAAAGGCTATCCAAAAAGGATATTCATTTGCAGATCCTGTTTACCAAACACAGTGTGTTCCCAGGAAATTGTTTATTAGGCGAGCATTCGCCTAAAGAGCTGACAATTTGCATTACTTCCTATGGGAACATTTCCAATTCATGATCCCACCCCCTGTCATGATTTCTTCCTAAAATGGCTGCAGCAAACCAGCAAAACAGAGACAAAGGAAAAAACTGATTTGTCTGATCTCCCCTGCTCTCTGGTTTGTCCAGTCTTTCTCACACCTCCCTCTCTCCATGGTTTCTGTCCAAAAATAGTGGCCACTGACCAGCAAAGCAGAAACAAGTACGAAAGTGAGGAAACTCCAGCTGTTCAGATATCGGAATCAGCCATGTTTGTAGTGTAGTTTTGGTACAATTCCTTATTTTTGGATAAGGGAATTTTCGGAGAGCAGGACCTGCCCATACATTATTTTTGTGATCAAATCACTCTATGGTATTAAGAAATGTCCACATGCTACATTCAACAAGTGTATAATCTATGCACCTGTTTACACAAATAGTTGAGCTGTACACATGTACAATAATTCACATATAATGGTAAATAAGTGCAGTCTGTGTACCTAGGCATCAAATAACCGAGCTGTATGAATGAACAAGTATACATTCTTTCACAGAAACACTTATGCATGTGTAGAGAGAGCTTGCACCCATGTTCAAAATGTGAACAAGCCTACATATAGTTCACATTACATTCAACAGGTGTGCAGTCTGTAAACCGTCTTTTGCACAAACACTTGCACATGTGTAGAAGCAGATTGTGCCTCTGTTCCATGTAATGTGTGAAAGAGCCTATAGTTAAATCACACACAACATGCACAGCAGGACCTTATCAGCAGAAGTGCCACCAGTAGGGGCTGGTGGGGTAATGCAGGTGGGCTCCATTGCTCTCCTGGCTTCCTAACACAGCAAGTTGCTGCTGCTTACCAAGAAGGTGAGGGGGAAGTGTAGGGAGCTCAGTGTGCTGCATAGTGGCAGGAGCATCAAATCAGCTCTGCCACCAAGCTCTCCCTCTTAGGTCATCTGTTCCCTTTGTACATTTATTTTTCCAAAAAATGTCAAAAGATTGCTGCAAATAAATTTGCCAGAAACTTGTACATAACTTAGTAATGTGCACTGGAAAATTATGAAAACATCCTAATGAACCATCTTAATTCCTACAGATCAATAATAATCATAAAATACTTTCTGCTCTTCATGGGTATAAGAAACTTAAGGGGGGAAAGTTACTATATTAATTGTGCAATTACTGAAAATTTATAGACGGGTCTTATAAGAACAAAGTTGGCTTTATTTTATTGCATTATATTACAACCACACCTCCTGCAAGTTTCCAAGTAGACAACCACCTTATTGCAAACCCTGCAAAGAAAACAAACATGTTTTCCCCCCTTTCACCGTTTCAGGGCTTCAAACTGAGTTAAGTAGTAGCATCAACTGATTACAACGCCATTAGGTCCACTATGTTCATTAAAGTTAGAGCTGGAAGAAATAACGCAAGCATCAGGGTGGGTGATTGGGATGGAGAGGAAAATGCTCCAAGAGACATTTAATTGGAATTCTTTCATTCCACAGAAACTTCTGCAAGAAACAGCAAACATTTAGCATCAAAGTGAGCCGGCAAATGAGAGAGGACAGAAAATCACCTCAGTGCAGCAAGGACAACAAAGAAAAGTTAGAAAATGAAAGAAAGACAGCCCTTTAAATCAATAATCAGAAAGAATGCAATATTACTGGGTGGCATGTATATGTATTTGTTTATGCTACATATCCCACCCCCTAGCCAAAGATTTTCAGGGCTGGGTGCAGATCCAACTACAGTTCAGTAGTGGGGGATGGGGGTAGGCAATAAATATTTTTAAAGCACAAGCTGCAGTCACTACAAAGTGAGGCTATCATTAAACACTAATAACCAGGTTTTAACCTGGTGCCCAAATGAAAGCAGGGTCATTTAACAATCCCTCTTCTCAGGGAACTCTGGAGATTGTAGCTTAGTGAGGGGAATGGGGATGTCTTCTAACAACTCTCAGCACCCTTAACGAACCACAGTTCACAGGATTCTTTGGGGGGAAACCATGTCTATTATAGTGGTATAATAGTGCTTTAAATGTATTATGGGGCTCAGGTCTTGAGTCTTTCAAGGCGCCACAAGGCACTTTGTTCTTTTTGCTGCAACAGACTAATCCCCCAGGAAACAGTTAAACAATAGTTAATAGAAGTCGTGCCTGAAGGGAGCTGTCTTGCTGTGTTCATTTTATCAGCCAAGTCTCAAAAATGTCCTCAAGACAAGAGAATTACCATACAAATGAGCTTGTTGTGTGCTTGGACCTTGCTAGCCATGTGTATTCGCCTATAAAACACAGTGAGGGTGCTTATGGACTGGCATACTGTGTGATCAGCACTCCATGAGATCCATAGAGAGTTCGGACGGGAAAGGGGCATCATCAGAGCAAGGAAAGCTCCATCCTCTGAAGGGCTGGCAGAAGGGGATTTGTCAATAACTGGGTTGTAATAAGTTAATTCATTGCATCATGCACTTAACCTTAAGCAGCAACCAGTATGTTGATCTTGTTTAGGTGTACACAAGTTGTGATCCACCAAGCCAAACATGATAAAATTCCTAGTTTTTGCTCTCTGTGGAAAACAAAGGGGTGGCCAATCCCCACTTCCTGACTGAAGGAGAGGACTGATTTCAATACCAGCTGCAGGTGTGGAAGGCCCTCGGACAACACTCTCTCTTTCGTTCAGGGATTCTGTGACCTGTCCTCACTGCCATTACCACCAGCTGCTCCTTTTCCCAGTTCTTCAGTGCAACAGCCTGGTTGTTTGTGATGCACAGAGCCGATAAGCAATTGGGCAGCTGCATCTATCACCTCCTTATCACCACCACCATTTTCTGGGAGAAAATGAGAGGGTGAATAAGATGGTTTTGACCAAGAGGAGAAGAAATGGGTCCAGGGAACTTGTGTACATTTCCTCCCTTCCTGCACCCTCTGTAGGTGCCAGATCATTCAGATCCTTGTAAGTATCATGAGTCCGAATTTGTGCCAGACTGTCCTAATTTAAATTAATTCATACCAACCAATCCAACTCATTAGAAGCTTAAAAGTGGTCATATTTACAGGCACAAGGACTCCACGACACCCCAAAGGGTTGGGACTAGCTACTTGCGCAGCCTCTTCTCCCCACTCTAGGTGTCTGTTCCCTCCCTCTTAAGGGGGAGGGTAGATTTCCCTTTAAAACTAGTGTACCTTTTATTCCAGCTCCAGCACTCCATTGCCATGTGCCTCACTATATTAGTGGGAGCAAGTTTTTAACTTCCTTTCTCATATACGTGTTGAATAAAACTCGGCTGATAAGGTTGTTGAACCTAATATGCTATTGATTTCATCTTTGAAAGATTTATTACAGGTTAATGGCCAACTCTAAAGGCTTAGAATTTGTATTTTGGGGTCATTTACAAATTTATTGCAAGGAATTATTTTAGCTTAGTGATATTAAATCAAATTAAATGGTCGCTGTATGGAGGGGTGAAATTTGAAGTGCGAGGTCAGCTTGGAGGTAAATATATTTGCCCTGTTTTTACACAGCATAATACTTCACAGGTCACAACTTTGCCTTGCAGCAACAAGATGAAAAAGTGACTAACTTTGCCAGAAATGGGGACAAAAAGTCTAGAAATATTTGCATTCAACAGAGTTCGGTTCACGTAGGGTGATAATTTTTTAAACATTGATTTAAGTTAAATGTCAAATACTGCCTATGGAGCATCTTAGGGCTAGATTTGTCCTTTAATCTGAAATGTGGTGGTATGAACAATGTGATCCTTATCACTTCAAGAAACTTTTTGATGTATTCTCTTGCAAACTTTTATTTCCAGCACCCATGGTGTGCAGCATTAAAATAAAAGAGGATATCTCTAATATGTCAAGATTATCTAGATATTTGTATTTGGTGGGTAAGAACTATTAGTCAAGTTCTTTGGTTGTCCCTCACCTCTTTTTACACAAGGCTGAGTGGAAACTACAAAAAGGCACAACCCAGACAAAGATCAGCAAACTCCCACAGATGTGCTCAAAACTCTTCCACTGAAAATGTTCCACTGAAATTCACCAGGACTTACAAAATACGTAAGAAGGTACTGAATTATGGTTGGATTATATTTGCACCTGTGCTTAAAATACCAGGAGAGTGAGGTTATCCTGCAAATTGCAAAATAGACTTTTGTGCATTTGTTACACAAGATTTTACATGCCAGATTTATGCAAACACCAACAAAGAAATCACTTCTCTGTATGAAATGTCATCTTGTACAAAGTGGCATTTGTTAGTATTATCATAAAGTCGGCACAATTAAAGGCTCACAAGGATGACGATAAGCATACTTCCCAAAGCTGTATTTTGTTTGTTTGTTTGTTGATTCAACAGACAAGAGCTCAGTAATATCTCTCTCAGCATATTCTCAAAAATAAAATACAGGTCTGTCATATAACTGCTAAGCCTCACATCTGAAATTCTTCACCGGTGACTCAATATCCCCTTGGACGTATGGCAACATAGGTGTTGGGCTTTTAATATCACCATGTCTTGGGTGACAATGGCGCATAGAGGTTCAGTTCATCAGTCACTCTGTAGCCTCCATAAAATTGCATTACGAGTGTATGCAGGCTGTCAGGAAGTTTGTGACCTGGCAAGGTTTGTATGGAGCTACTGACAGTAAAAAACAACACAACCCACCTTGATAGACATTGCCTAGAGCTTCAGTCAGAGGTGCCAGATTGAGGGGACCCAGCGTGTGTGACATTGCGTTGTCTGGAAAAGGCTGAGCACTCTGGAGGAACCAGCTGCACATGCAACGCTCACCGCGCGTGATGTTGCATATGTGTGCTGGGCCCCCTCAACATTGAGGGGGCCTAGCCCCTTTCCAACAAAGACTGAGGGGGTTGGAGACACATCAGCTCACTAGAGTTGGCATGCCTGGCCACAGCAACTGTAATTTTTAGGTAAAGATAAAGGACCCCTGGATGGTTACGTCCAGTCAAAGGCGACTATGAGGTGCAACACTCATTTCACTTCAGGCTGAGGGAGCCAGCCATTTGTCCATAGAAAGCTTTCTGAGTCATGTGGCCAGTATGATCAAACTGCTTCTGGTGCAATGGGACACTGCGGCGACTGCCAGAACACATGGCAACGGCGTTTGCTGAACCAGGCATATGTCTTAAATGCATCTAGTAAGCCTCAGGCAACATTGTTGGGCTCACTAAGTGAAGAAGACCACAAAATTAACAATACTGATAGAATTGCTTGTCTGCGTGTGGGTTTTTTTCTTTTGAAAACTATACAGTTACAAGCAGAGCAACATACTGAACATGCTACATTTGCGCACAGCTCTCAGATTCAAGGACAACCTTCCACAAAAAAATGCAACATGGTTTGATTTGTTTTGTTTTTAATGTAAGTCGTTGTCCTGAAATGATAGTGAATGGGCTTGCTCATTTCTTCTTTGATCTGCTTTTAAGGGTCAGTTGCTTGACCATTAGCATATAATCACATAACCACGGAGTGCTGACAATCTCCCAGAGACAGAATAGGCCTAACCGACTTATGTGCTCTGTTGTGTTTAGAGGCCCTTGGAAACAATTGGCCTCCTTTTATTTCCTGCACATGCATAGCATTATGCTTTAACCTTTAGGTGGTAACCTTGACTACACAGATTGACATTTTCAGAATAATTCCCTAAGCAGTGGGAAATGTATGGATGATAAACAGAGGACTTTCGTGGTGGCATCCAATCAATGCTCATTTTGTTCCTTGTCTCCTAATAGCTGTGCATCCAGAACAATGTGCATTACGTTTTCATGAGAATTTACTGATATAACTTCATGCTCAGCTGCTGCAATCTGCTTTAGCATTAAAGGTAGTATTTTCTTTAATATCCAGAGCAGAAGCAATGGACTGAGCAACAGATTTGGGTTCCCTATGCGCTGGTAACTACTTCGGCATACAAGTTCATAAGCATACTTAGTGTCATCTGAAGACACATCAGAGGCCTAATTTGGCAGAAAATGTAATCACTCCACTTCAGCGGGGGGAGCTGAAAGGTACACTCCTGATTAGTTGTTTGAGATGTCTGTTGGTTGCCTATGGTGCAGAATACACATATTTGATGTACAAATACTTCACTTTTCCCTGGCCTTTACTAATTGGCTAATGAATTAGACACTTGGCCTCTTTAAGAGTTCCAGCCAGTGAGTTTTAGATTTGATGTCACTTAATCTGAGAGGGGACGTGGGTGGAACTGTGGGTTAAACCACAGAGCCTAGGACTTGCCGATCAGAAGGTCGGCGGTTCGAATCCCCGTGACGGGGTGAGCTAGATGACTCCTGGGGTTCCCTTCCAACCCTGCAATTCTGTGACCTTGGAAGTTGTTGGGGGTCTCCACCACTGGAGGCTTTTAAGCAGCGGTTGGGGGACCATCTGCCTGGCGTTCTTTAGCTGTGATTCCTACATTGTGAGGGGGCTGGGCTAGATGACCCTCGGGTGGCCCTCCCAACTCTATACAGTCCTACACATCTGCGGCATGAGATCCACAGCCACTTCACACAATGGCCACTCCCAATTTTCATTGGAGAGACATGTGACTTCACTGTCTAGGTAGGTACCCCCCTACCTGCCACTCTTCCCTCACCCCACTTAAGCCGAGGGAATTCCTGCCCAGAGAAGCTCCCAGGTGAGGCAAGGGTTAAGATCTACCTCTGGTAAATGGCTTTGTATCCTCCCTCTTTCCCTTTTCTCTTCTTCTTCTATGCTAGTTCCTTCTCTTGTGTTTTGTTTAATCTGTTTTTATTGTATACTAAAATAAAAGCTGCAAAGTTTCCTTTTTTATAATATTCCCCCCCTCCAAACTAAAACGTTAATCTAGATAAAAACACTGATCCAGAGGAAAATAAGGGGGTGGAGAAAGGACGAAAAAAGAAAAAGAGGTAGAGATAGAGAGATTTTTAAAAAGTTGGCTTCTTTAGCCTTGTGCAGCCTCCCGCGGCTGGAGAGGCGTGCTAGGCAAAAGAGGAAGCCTGGGCAGTGAGCGGGATGGATCGCACTCGCTGCCCGGGCTTCCTCTTTAGCCTTGCGCAGCCTCCCACGACTGGAGAGATTGCGCAAGGCTTTTCTAGAGGAGGGAGTAGGGACTGACTGGCCGCGTCAGTCCCTTCTCCCTCCTGGGGAAAAGCCTGCAAGAGCCACGTGAAGCTTGTGTGTGGCTCTTGGGGGCTTTTCCTGCTTGCCTCCCCCCCGCATTCGCTCCATAGGACGCACAGACTTTCCCCCTTAGTTTTTAAGACGGAAAAACTGCGTCCTATGGTGCGAAAAATACGGTATACTATAGCAATTATACGGCATGTTCATTGCTTGTTTTTCATCAACTTTATCTAATTTATTAGATATCATATGCATAAGCCATATGTTGGGGGGGAATCATGCATTATTATTATTTTTAAAAAAGTACAGCACAACTCTAAGCACATTTACTTGGCAGTGCATTTTACCACAGCTAAAAAACCGTAATACATGTTTTAAAAATACTATATTCACTTGTATATGCCTTTTATGCACTTTTTTTGGGCGGCGGGGGGGGGGGGTATTTATTGCAAAGTAACTTTTGGTTGAAAAGGTCCATTGCAAAACTAGGCAAAATTAAGTAGGTTTGCCAATTTTTAAAAATCTTTTTAGTTAAAGCCACACACTAAAAGACACAGGAGTGTATCCAACATTCCACAAGCAGATTTCCACTCATTTGATTGGACTTCTCCTTCCCCTTAGCACATGAATGTCCCACAATCTGCTCAGGAGGGTTTCCTAACCCTGTTGGAAAAAATTTTGAGGCTATTTGCACAGGGGACTGGCAAGTGGCAGGAGAGGAAGAGGGGGAGCTCCATTGGGGGTCTGTTATACAAATGAAAGCACAGCATTCCTTTGGCAATCACATAAGATGACTACTTTCAGCCATTAGCAGGAAACCTGCCGTCACCTTTATTCTTCTCCTGCCTCAACATTTGCTTTCCTAATATTTGTTGGTGCCACACGTGTTCTGCGTGCTCCTTTGCTGATGCAGCAGCATGTAGATGTGCTCTCATACTTGCTAAGCAACAAAAACAGAAAAACAGGAAAACAACAACAGTGTTCAACAAACCCACCTGAATCATATAATGTGCCCCACCCGTGGGAGGTGTGGAGGTTGACCACACAAGAATGGGTCTCTTCAGTGGTTGCTCCTTGTCTGTGAAGTGCTCTCTCAAGGGAGATGTTCTTGGTGCCATTGTCAATCTTTAAGGGCCAGGCTAAGACCTTTTAGTCTACTCGGGCTTTGGTAATCAAGTTGCCGCCTATTGTGGTGCTCATCTTTAAGGGGATGGTAGACAAAAAGTAGATAAATAGGTACCACTCCAGCGGGAAAGTAAATGGTGTTTCCGTGCACTGCTCTGATTTCGGTGTTCCATTGTGCTGGAAGCGGCTTAGTCATGCTGGCCACATGACCTGGAAAAACTGCAGACAAACGCTGGCTTCCTCGGCCTGTAAAGCGAGATGAGCGCCGCAACCCCAGAGTTGTCTGCGACTGGACTTAACTGTCAGGGGTCCTTTGGACTTCCGGTCGGTGCCAGCGCTTAATGGCGGTCCTAGCCCCGAGCTCCGGGGAAGGACTGCTTCGCAAGTTCGGGTCTTACCTGCTACGGCAAGCGGGGGACCCCTAAAATCCCAGGCGCTGAAGCCTGAGAACAAGGAGACTCGGTGGGCACCTTTGCGCCCCCCGGTACCGTGAAAGCGACACCGGGAGCGAGCGCGGTGCTGAGAGTCGCTACCCAGCCTGCGAAGTGAAGCCGCGTCGCCATTAGCGGAGAGCGCCGATTCCTTCCTGAAAAGAAAATTCGGACTGAATTCCCGTGAGTAAGACTTGAAAAATAACTGGGACCCTCTAAACTTTAAAATTTGAACTAAAAACGGGGGAGATCTAAACAAAGGAAGTCTGCCTCCCCCCGACTGCATGAAAGTGAAAGCAACGGAGCTCTAAACTTGCATCCGTTTAAACCAGCTCTTTAATCAGCTAAACCGGACATTTGGACCTTTGATCTCCCCTCCAGCTAGCAGGGCAGAGGGGAGGTGAATTGGACTAATAATTGCATGATCTATTGGAAGTTAAAAATCTCTGCCTTCTCACCCATCTGAAAGCATGAAACGGTCTGCCTTTTTTTTTTAGCACACTGAACTGACTTTTCCCTGTAAAGTGATATTTTGATACAAAGTTCCCACAGTGTCTGGCTACTCTGTAGTATAAGAAGAAATAATACAAACTGGATAACTGTGGCAGCTTAAAGCTACAAGCTTTCTAGCAATATTGATTTGGACTGTGTTAAGCTCTTGTTTTGTATTCTGGACAATCTCCCCTGTTTTTTGGTACTTGGAACATTGTTCTATGGCCATTTTGATTTGCTCCCTCTAGAGGATAAAGTAAAGTTTGCCACAGCTTGACAGTGGAACTTTCCAAGGGAGAAAATTCCCGTGGGAAGTGACCTTGACATGAGTGGCCCACAAGAAGAGATAGTCACAAGAGCTAAGACCAAGCACCATCAGCAACAACAACAGCTGCAGCAACAACAGGCAAAGAAAAGAGGATCAATTTCAGGCCCAACAACTGGAGCAGCAGGAACAACAGGACAAGATAAAGGGACAGCCGTCTCTATGGAAGCTGTGACAGATGCGCTGCTTAAGATCAACCAAACTTTGGAGTCTTTAACAAAACAGACCTCAGAGAACACACTAAAATTAGCAGAAATTTCAGTAAGATTAAACCAGAATACAGAATCTATAAATAAACTGGTGGAGGAAAATGCCACTACGCGTCAAATTGCGGAAGATGCCAAGGCTACGGCGGGAGAGACACAGGAGAAATTAGAGCCGATTGCCAAGAAGGTCTATGAGCATGACTCAACTTTGGCCTTGTGGGACTTACAGAGGAAAGAGAGAAACTTAAAATTAAGACTGATCCCGGAGAACGAAAGAGACAACCTTGTGGAATATCTGACACGGGAGTTTGTGGACTGCTGGGACCTTGAGGAAGACGAATTCAAAATTACGACTGCTTTTAGATTGGGAAAAAAGCAAGACAGAAAGACCCCGAGAGACTGTTTGATTACATTCAGATCCAAGGAGGAAAGAGACAAAATATTAAGACTACACTTTGAAAAGGCCTTGCAAATTGGAAATTCAACTGCACAGTTCTTCAAAGACATCCCAAAACATATTTTGGATCTAAGAAACTTCTACAAGGACTTAGCTCTTCTGCTAAAGAAAAATTCCATCCGTTTCAGGTGGGAGTTCCCACAAGGACTGTCATTTGACTACAAGTTAAAGAAGGTAAAAATAAAGACAATTCAAGATAAAGAAAAATTTTTGGCAAGATATCAGGAGGAGCTACAGAAGGGGATTGTGGACGTACTTGGAGAACAGAGGAGAGCACTGGAGATCCTGAATCTCTCGACTGGACAAAAACCACCACCATCAGAAGAAGAGCAACAACTTGGAGCTGTTGGAGGAGCCTTAGAAAAATAACAAGATGGCTCTGCAATTCCTTAGTTGGAATTGTAATGGACTCAATGTGCCTTTGAGGAGAAGACAAGTATTTCACATACTGAATAGAGAACAATTGGATTTGATATGTCTACAAGAAACTCACATAACCAGAGCCCACAGGAGACTACTTATAAATAAAAGGCTAGGACAAGAATTTATCTCATCAGACAAAGTCAAGAAGAGAGGAGTTGTAATATATGTTAAGGAAAAATGGGCTCCAAAAATGATATTTAAGGATGAACAAGGGAGATATCTGGCAGTGGAAATACAAATTCAAGGAGAAAAATTTTTAGTGGTTGGAATTTATGCGCCAAATGAAGGCAAATCTGACTTCTTTAAGAGACTTCATGAAACTCTTTCTGACTATTTGGATTACAATATGATAATCATGGGAGACATGAATGGTGTGGTCTCCACCAACATGGATAAGGCACAAAGACTAACAGTTAGTAAAGAAGGGAGACTCCCTAAGACTTTTTTTGAAATGACAGAAAATATGGACTTGATAGACATATGGAGAACAAGGAACCCTCTGGAGAGAGAGGGAACCTTCTTCTCCCAAGCAATGACGACCTGGACCAGAATTGATCAAATTTGGGTTACTAGTGGAATGGCTCCAAAGATTAAGAAAGTGGAAATCTGCCCAAAAACTTGCTCCGACCATAACGCCGTGAAGATGGAGATGAAACTTACAACAACTGGTCAATTCAGATGGAGAATGAATGACACCCTCTTTCGGGACAAGGAGATTCTTATGAAGGCCCAAAAGACTTTAAAAGATTATTTCGAAATAAATATGAGGACCGACGTGGAGAAAAGAGTGATCTGGGATGCAAGTAAAGCGGTCATGAGAGGATTCTTGATTCAACAAAATTCAATAAAGAGGAAAAAACAAAACGAGAAAAAAGAGAAGCTATTGGAAATGATAAAGGAAGGAGAGAGAAAATTAAGAACAAAACCAAAATCTCAGGACATCTTAAGAGAGATCAAGTTATATCAAACACAATATATGGAATTGATGAACCAAGAGATTGAATGGAAGATAAAGCAAATGAAGCAAAAGACTTTTGAATCAGCAAATAAATGTGGTAAACTCTTGGCATGGCAATTGAAGAAAAGGCAGAAACTAAATACAGTTACAAGCCTGGAGGTGGATGGAAAGAATATATCTAAACCTAATGAAATTAGAAACTGCTTCGTAAGTTATTTCAAAAAGCTTTACACTCAAGGCCCCCAAAATGAAGAAGATATAGACAAATTCCTGGGAAAATATGGATTACAAAACATCTCTCATCAAAGTAAGATGGACTTGAACCAGAGAATCTCAGAACAAGAGATAGAGGCTGCTATTCAGAACATGCAATTGGGCAAATCTCCGGGACCAGATGGATTGACTTCCAGATACTACAAATCGTTGAAGGAATGGCTAACTCAACCACTAAGAGAAGTGTGCAACGAGATCCTTGAGGGAAAAAGGGCCCCTGAATCGTGGCAAGAGGCATATATTTCACTCATACCAAAGTCAGAGACTGAAAAGACTCAACTTAAGAACTACCGCCCAATATCACTCCTCAATGTGGATTACAAAATTTTTGCAGACATTTTGGCAAAAAGATTTAAAAGAGTATTGATGGAGAAGATTCATAAGGACCAAGCAGGTTTTCTCCCCAAAAGACACCTGGCAGACAATGTAAGGAATGTAATAGACATTCTGGAAAAGCTAGAGGTGAATATAAACACTAAAGCAGTACTGATTTTTGTGGACGCGGAGAAGGCCTTTGACAACATTTCTTGGAGTTTTATGAGAAAGAATCTTCATGGGATGGGGGTAGGCCAGGGTTTTGAGAATGGTATGGCTGCAATATATTCTGAACAAAAAGCTAAACTGATTGTAAATAATGTTATGACGGAGGAACTTAAGATAGAAAAAGGAACACGACAGGGGTGCCCGATTTCCCCATTACTTTTTATTTCAGTTCTGGAGGTGTTGCTGAACATGATAAGAAATGACCAGCAGGTTAAAGGTGTGCAGGTCGGAGCTAAACATTACAAGTTAAGAGCGTTCGCAGATGACCTGGTATTGACTTTGCAAGAGCCAAACACTAGTACAAAAAAGGTTTTAGAAATAATACAACAGTTTGGCCAGGTAGCTGGATTTAAGTTGAACAAGCAAAAAACTAAAGTTTTAGGGAAAAACTTAACAGATATGGAAAAGGAGAAATTTCAAGAGGAAACAGGTTTGACTGTGGTAAAGAAGGTGAAATACCTAGGGGTTTATTTAACATCTAAAAATCTGAATTTGTACAAGGATAATTATGAAAAATGTTGGTCAGAAATTAAAAAAGATCTAGAAATATGGTCAAATTTGAAACTGTCAATGCTAGGCCGAATCGCTGTGATTAAAATGAATGTATTGCCTAGAATGCTTTTTCTGTTTCAGACCTTGCAGATTCTCGACAAGATGGAATGTTTCAAGAGGTGGCAGAAAGATATTTCGAAATTTGTCTGGCAGGGCAAAAAGCCCAGAATTAAATTCAAAATATTAACAGATGCCAAAGAAAGAGGGGGTTTTGCCCTGCCGGACTTAAAATTGTACTACGAGGCAGCAGCTTTCTGCTGGCTGAAAGAATGGATGCTCCTCGAGAACACTGATATCTTGGATCTGGAAGGTTTTAACAATGCTTTTGGTTGGCATGCATATCTTTGGTATGATAAAGTAAACAGCGCTTTTAAAAATCACATTGTTAGGAAAGCATTGATTAATGTTTGGATAAGATACAAAGATCTATTGGAAAATAAAACCCCTAGATGGGTGTCACCAGTGGAGGCCAAAGCAGTGAAGAGACTCAATACGGAGGCCGGATGGCCGAAGTATTGGGAAATCTTAGAACAGGATGGAGACAAGTTCAGACTACAAAGTCAGGAGAAATTGAAGCATAAAGTTGGAAACTGGTTTCAATATCGTCAAATAATGGAATTTTTTAAACAGGACAGGAAAATTGGTTTCCAGGTGGAAAAATCAAAATTAGAAACTGAACTGTTAGAACCCAATACTAAGATTTTATCTAGAATGTATAACTTGCTGTTGAAATGGAACACACAGGATGAAACAGTAAAATCTGCTATGATTAAGTGGGCCCAGGATGTTGGACATAACATCATGTCAGCTGACTGGGAATGGTTATGGAACACCGGTATTAAATTTACGGCATGTAATGCCTTAAAGGAAAACATTATGAAAATGGTATACAGGTGGTACATGACCCCAGTCAAGCTGGCAAAAATCTATCATTTGCCTGATAATAAATGTTGGAAGTGTAAAGAGACTGAAGGTACCTTTTATCACCTTTGGTGGACTTGCCCGAAGATTAAGGCCTTCTGGGAAATGATCTATAATGAAATGAAAAAGGTACTTAAATGTACCTTTCCCAAAAAGCCAGAGGCCTTTCTTCTGGGCATTGTCGGCCAATTGGTGACAAAGAAGGATAGAACTTTTTTTATGTATGCTACAACAGCGGCAAGAATACTCATCGCAAAGTATTGGAAGACACAAGATTTACCCACTCTGGAAGAATGGCAGATGAAAGTGATGGACTATATGACATTGGCCGAGATGACAGGCAGAATCCGTGACCAACGAAAAGAGACGGTGGAAGAAGACTGGAGAAAATTTAAAAGTTATCTGAAGGACTATTATAAACTTAATGAATGTTAAAAATGTCGTGGTTTTTAGAAACAAGGGGGTACAGGGTTATATGGTTAGAAGATAGAAAAGGACTAAGTTGACAGAGATTTGAAAGCAATAATTGGGAGTTGCTAGTTGAAGTATGGACATTGGGATGCAGAGAGGGGGGGTATGGGGAAGTCCAAGAAAAGAGGTTTATAAGAAAATATGTACGAAACTATGCGTGTTTGTTTGTCATTTTCATTGTTTGTTTGTCTTTTTAAAACGTTGTAAAACCAATAAAAATTTTATAAAAAAAAAAAAAATTAACTGTCAGGGGTCCTTTACCCTTTTTTGACATTTCCCAATTTGAAATGTCACAGGATGAGCATTTTGTGTATTTGGAAATGTTCATTAAAAAAAAACAACTGGTTTAAAACTGTTTTTGTTTGTTCTGTTCTTATCTTGTCAAATCACTTTTAAAAACTTTTATTTTCTAATAAATTATGACAGTGACAATGACAGTAATAGCTATACCATGCTGAGTGTGTGCCCCCCCTTTTATACATCATCAATATACATTGTTCTTGCTATAGGAGTTTCCCCCCTATAGGAATACATACATTTTATGTGAGAGATGCCCAGGTGTTTACTAAGATTATGAAAAGGGACATGATTAACTCAGCAATCAGGGAAATGATCTTCAGAAAACTGATCATTATACTAAATTACATCCAATTTACGTATTCGCTAGAATATGCTCATTTTGCAGCAAAATAATAATACGTCTCAGTGTTGTTTACCTATTTTGTAATAGGATGTTACAGAAGAACTGTAGGAAGATTCTCTTTTGGCAACTTTTGCATGGAAGTTCTGGAGGTTTAGATGCACTGCTATGCTAAAGAAAGCAGCTGAACCATTTTTTTTAAAGAAACTATTATAATCAACTAACGAGAGCTACTGAACTTGTCCACCTAGTGGTTTAGGCAATACTCTCCTCTAACTTCTTCAGGGTGGAAGATGACATCTTCCTGCTCCAGCTACTGAATGTGCCTGTTGCACCCCTAGACAATCCACAATGGATATATGATAAATTCAACTAGCACAATCAATTTCCTCTCAAAATCTGAAAACTGAGGCTGCTAGCCAACTCCCCTTCATGCTAGGCTGTAGTCACTCCTCCACCCAGCCCATCTACCTGTGGAGTCTAGTACAGAACATTATTTCACCTGCAGGTGTGATCCTCTCTCTACCCCTTCAAGGCAGTCGGCAAGAAGCCCTGAGCCGACTCCATTGCTACCACTTGATGAGACCAGAACCGGTGCTGCACTAGACCTAGGCTGGGTCAGAAATTTTCCTGCTCCTCCCTTCCTCCTCACCTTGCATGAGTGTCAGGGCTGCAAATTCTCTCTTAAGCCTTTCATTTTGCTGGCTAGGGTTTGGATCGCAGTGCCACCATACCATTCAATGAGCAATGAGTTTTATGTGTATATTTGAATGTTATACCTATGCCTGGGTGACCAGGGGGTGGGACAGGGTAGCCTAGTGAGACATGGTGCTCAAGAAGCTGGTGGCTGTCCAGCTTCAGGCATGCTTGGAAGAAACTCATTAAATGGATCCATTCCAGTTTGCCTTCAGATCTGGCCACAGCACTAAAACTGCCTTAGTCACCCTAGTGGATTATATTTTATCAGGAGAAAGAGAAGGGGTGTCTGGCCCTGCTTGTCCTCCTTGCTTTCTCAGTGGCTTTTAGTACTCTTGACTATGGTATCCTTCTGGAGCATCTTCAAGGAGGTGGAGGTAGGGGGCATTGTGTTCCAGTGGTTCCAGTCCTATTTCCAAGGTCATTTCCTGAAAATAGCTATGGGGCACCACTTTGGTATCTAGACTGGATTACTGCAATGTGCTTTACGTGGCATATCAAGGGCCTTTCTCCCACTGTCATTATGACAGGCATTTTGCAAGTAAAGAGATTATTGCAGGTGGCAGGATGTGACAATGAAGCTAACATAAGAATATGGAATCAGGAGTGTCCAAACTTGGTTACTATATATATAGCTATCACGGTCTGGTTTACAGGAGGTCAAAGTCCTGGCGGAGGACGTCAGGACCGGGGGCAAGACGGCAGGGTGGGAGCAGGAACGAGAGTCTGGAAGCCAGGAGTCAGGAAGCCAAGGGTTCGAGGGTCAGAAAACCAGGAGTCAAGAAGCCAAGGGTCTAAGGATCAGGAAGCAAGGAGTCAAGAAGAAAAGGGTCTGAGAATCAGTAAGCAAGGAGTCAAGAAGCCAAACGCATCAAGGTAGGAAACGTGTTGTGGTGGCAAAGAGCCAAAGGGAAATGCTGACCTTACATCCCTTCCCGGCTCTTGCCACCAGGTGCTGTGAGTTACCAATCAGCCTCACCTATGCAGCCTCACCTTGCCTCTTCAGGACAAACTTAGGAAAGCCCCAGTCCTGCGAAGCCCTACCGGTCACAGGGCCTGGCTCCTGCACGCACTCCTGACAATAGCCCACTGATAGAAGACCAAACTTCAGAAATGCCAGAAGAATTTGTCAACAGAACATTTTGTCACTGAGCTTAGTGCCAAAAAGAGAAACAAGGGCTCATTTGTTGTGATAAGAGCGACGCAGTTGCCTTGCATGATGGGTGGGCGGGTGGGTCCACATTTCCCGCTAGGGCACTGATTAGGCATGCCATTATGGATGGATTGCAGCAAACTGCAAACCCACATTATAATGATAATAATAATAATTTATTATTTATACCCCACCCATCTGGCTGAGTTTCCCCAGCCACTCTGGGCAGCTTCCAATCAAGTGTTAAAAACAATAGCCACACATTGGTATCAGCACTGTAGCATACATTCCTTCCCTCAGTGAAAATGCCACATGTAATGAGAAGCACTGTGAGCTAGTTATGCCCACCCTCTTTAATATTAAGAGGGGTGGGGGAAAGAGGATAAAATTTGACAAGAGGGGCGAGATGTTCCTTCTGAACAAGCCATGCTCTAAACGGCATGACAGCTGGCACTCTGTAAAGGTTACAGGTTGTCAGCATTACAGTATTTCATGTCTAATTTGGTGTTACATGAATTCATGCCTTTCTTGTTAGTCACAATGTATAACCAGGCCCACACTTCTAGTGGTGGTTACTCAGTCTGCTGGAAATGGTGAATCACCAGAGTGTCAAAAATAACCTTGTCAAGCCCCAAGAAGCAAGCCTCACAATTAGAAATTCAGAAGAGCAGCACACTTCTGCTTACAGATATCAGGCACTGAGATTTGACGGTGTTATCCTTTTCACAATGACTAGTCTTATGTCTGCGTGCTTTCCATAGCGTAACCGGAACCCTCACGTACACCCAGGAGTGAGATGCAACTGCCATAATAAAAGCCTCGTTGTCGTCTTTTGTGTGCTAAATCGGGTTGGGGAAGAGATTTAGCTCCAGCTGACTGAAAGGAAAGCAGGTGGGCCTAAAGCAGAAGATGTCGTGAATGATTAGCACAGTGACATGAGGGTGAGTGAGTAGTCTAGGAGCAACATTCACAGGGGAAAACTAGAAATGGCAAATAAATTTCATTTGGAAAAAGCAATACCCAGACTGGATGTGTTCAAGGCTGAATGGCAATAATTACTGTATTTTAAGAACGCAAGTTACAGAATAGTGACCCATTTTAAATAAAGGGATTTATATAGGTTATACTAAATGTCCAAAATACGGTGGACATTGATTTGCTGAAGTGAATTTCAGCAACCCCATCTCCATTTTGTCAACATATGAAAACAGATATATGTCAGGACCCAGATAAATGCAACTGAAAAGCCTTCTTCTTTTGAGCTAGTTTGGAGGCTTCAGGGCCCCACAGGTGGCAAATGAAGGCAAATTTAGTGCCGTTACTAGAAGCACATCCAAGCATACCAAGGCATTATTTGTGATGCCACTGCAGTTTAACGCCTTCCAGTGAGTTGATTTAGAGACAGCTCCTGCGACAGTTGAGTCAAATTCTGGAGACAGTCGTGCAAGGTTTCTAAAAATTCAGAGATCATGATGGAGTAATAAGCCAAGAGGGTGGTTTATGGACAGAAGAAATGGGAAAATAAAGACTGCAATTCAATCTCTTGTTCAGTGACAAAGACAAAATAGAATCAGGTTTGATCCATGACAGGGAATAGAAATTACTGTGATCTATGGAATGAAAGATATTACACTGCAGGTATGATTAATATCTAAAAGGAATTTCATCATTCTGCAATAACACTTTCCTGGAACAGACCTCAGGGTCTATTTCTTTGGACAGTAGCAGAACATTACATAGGCCAACTGGCAAAGTGGTCAATAGGTACCCAACGTCACTTCAGCAGTACATGTCCTGCTAAAACTGTTCATCTATTCTTCATAATATCCTCCTGAAACAGCAGCATTCCAAAGAAAGAATGCATGCTCTCTTAAGGTTTACATTATTCCTAGGCTGTCAGAAGTCATCAGTGTCCTGTGAAACATGATATAACAATACTGGTGATCAGGTGTGTGGCCTCCTTTGCCTGATTGCATTACAGCAGCCCAATTCTTCATGTCCAATGTAGGCTCAGAAGCAATTCCGCCAAGTTCCTGTGTTCACTTCCCTGAGTGTTAAAACTGCATCAATAATGAACAAATCCAGTGAAGTACAAATACGTAATAAAATCTTGTGTGTATCAGTTTCTGAATAAATTTGGTCCTACATTTTTGAATGGAATAGAAGAAGCATATTATTAACATGGCATTCATCCCCCTTGTATTTGCCAGACAGCACAAGAGCAACGTATTCTACCTGACCACACTGAATATGAATTTATATCAATTAGCATATAGATTGATAATGAGCCAGTAAGAAAAAGTAACTTTCCTTGAGAAAGACAAAAAACAAGCTGAGATAGAACCCTAAGAAACAGCAACTTCAATTAACAAAACGGTCTTTGGGTATGTCATTAACATTTTGCTTATACTAAAACACCACTTAAAAACAGTTTATCCCCTGTTCCTGGCATGACTTTTGCCTTTCAGTCGTATTTCGTTATACTCCCTGAAAACCATCCTGAGCCACATGGATACAGTACAGGCACAATAGATTGAATAATAGCATTAGAATGCAACAGTATTGTCCTCTCTGTGGCTGACAATAAGGAATCCACTTGCATGTGCAGAACCGCATTGCAAGAGCACAGTCTTTCTGTCCAGTTTGTGCTCTAGGTGCTGGGGACAAAGAACAGGGGAGTCCTGTTGCCTTTCTGTTCTACTTCTGCTATGGGAAGCCTGTCATCCTGTTGAACTCCAACTCCCATCAGCCCCAGCCAGCATGGCTCATAGTCAGGAATGGTGGGAGCTGTAGTCCATCAGCAGCTGGAAGGCTACAGGTTCACCTTCCCTGTCCTACTTGAAGGTGACCCAGATGCATCTGGTTGGCCAACCCTGGAGGTAGGCTGGACTGTTAGACAGACATTGCTCAGCCCCAGTAAAGCTCTTCTAATGCTATGTTCTTGGTTGGTTACAGAGCTTGGTTACTGAGACTGTTAAGTGGTCTTTCATGGAACGCATCCTCATTTAAAAGAGCTAGACCCACATGTGCACTGATATCCAGCAATGAAGGAAATGACTTTGTCTAAATTGTACTTCCATCTTTGACTCATTACTCTAAATCTGACTTTTCTCTGAAACTTCTTCTCATTCTTGTTGTCACTTCCCTCCTTTGTCAAATAGTTTTCCTGTCCTGGAATATAACAGCCCACAATAAGCTGGAGAAAACCATTAGCATATAACCACTGTGAAATCATTATGATGAGCTGATAAGGGAAATAAGCTCTGCAATGCACACTTAAAGACACTGTGTCTCTTTTGAGCTCCAGAAATATGGAAAAATGCAGATAAGGATTATACTTTGGATACCTACGTGCACTGGGAAGAAACTTTTTCACATCAAGAATGACTCCCCACTGTGACTATGCACTGTAGGATTAATCTCCATCACAAAACTTTATGCGGGTTTGTGGATTTAAGTTAGAGTCTTAATCACTTTCAATGTATTTGATTAGTCTTGGCAGGTAACCAAAGCACACTTGACTAAACAATCATAGATGACTGTCTTAATTATGGGTATGGATGGTAAACAATATGCCCTTACCCTTCTGAAAGGGCATAGATATGCACTTTACTTGCTTTAAAGCTTTTACAGATAGTAACATTTAAAGAAAGGCAGTCTAGTTGTCATCTTTACTCACAAGGTGCAACTTTACTAATTGCAACTTTTGCACCATCAACTTTAGCAGTGTACAGTCATGACAAAAATAAAATGCACCCTCTTTGAATTCTGTGGTTTTACATATCAGGACATAATAGGAATCATTTGTTCCTTAGCAGGCCTTAAAATTAGGTAAATGAACAACACCACATGACATATTATACCGTGTCATGATTTATTTAACAGAAATAAAGCCAGGATGAAGAAGTCATATGTGAAAAACTAACTACACCCTTAGTTGTTCCATAGAAATTAAGAGGTTAAGTAACAGACAGGGGCTGCTAATCAAATGCCTTTGCTTAACTGATAATCAGCAAGTGTGCCCACCTCTATAAAAGCTGAAGTTGTAGCAGTTTACTGGTCTGGAGAATTCAGGTGTGTTTTAACACAATGCCAAGGAGGAAAGACAACAATGCTTTTAGAGAAGCAAGTGCTGCTGCCCATGAAACTGTGAAGGTTCTAAGGATTTCAATCAATTTTAAGTCCATCATTCTACAGTGAGAAAGATTATTTAAATAATTAAAAATGGAAAACATTCAAGACAGTTGCCAATCTTCTCAGGAGTGGATGTCCCAGAAAATTCACCCCAAGGTCAGACCGTGCAACGCTCAGAGAAACTGCAACAAAACCCCAAGAGTTACACCTCAGGCTCTACAGGCCTCAGTTAGCATGTTAAATGTTAAAGTTCATGATTAGAAAAAAGACTGAACAAATATGGTTTGTTTGGAAGGGATTGCAGGAGAAAGCCTTGTCTCTCTAAAAAGAACATGGCAGCATGGCTTTGGTTTGCAAAGTTGCACCTGAACAAAGCACAAGACTTCTGGAACAGTGTCCTTTGGACAGATGAAACCAAAGTGGAAATGTTTGGCTATAATGCACAGCGCCATGTTTAGCAAAAACCAAACACAGCATATCAGCACAAGCACCTCATACCAACTGTCAAGTACAGTGGTGGAAGGGTGATGATTTGGGCTTGTTTTGCAGCCACAGGACCTGGGAACCTGGTGGTCATTGATTCAACCACGAACTCCTCTGTATACCAA
Organism: Podarcis liolepis; assembly: GCF_965112155.1. NCBI lineage: Eukaryota > Metazoa > Chordata > Lepidosauria > Squamata > Lacertidae > Podarcis > Podarcis liolepis. The sequence goes on from NC_139557.1 coordinate 36,754,893, forward strand.
AGTATTCTACAGTCAAATGTGTGGTCATCTGCCCAACAGCTGAAGCTTTACTAAAATTGGGTCATGCAACATTGGGTTATGCAAGAGAGCTGTGCATAAACAAATGCCAGCAAACCTCAATGAACTGAAGTAGCGTTATAAAGAAGAGTGGACCAAAATTCATCTACAACGACGTGAGAGATGGATAAAGTCCTACAGGAAACAATTGCTTCATGATATTGCTGCTAAAAGTGGTTATACAAGCTATTGGATCATAAGGTGTACTGGTACCTAGTTTTTCACTCATGGCTTTTCCATTTTGGCTTTATTTCTGCTAAATAAATCATGACATAGTGTAATATATCATGTGTTATTGTTCATCTGAGGTTGTATTTACCTTATTTTAAGACCTGCTAAGGAACAGATGATTGTTATTATGTCTTCAGGTGTAAAAACCACAGAATTCAAAGACGGTGTGCTGTCTTTTCCCCATGACTCTATGCAGCAAAAGAAGTGGCCACAAGGAACGTATCCACAGACTCCTTCAGGAAATGAGGAATGAGTGTGCATAGAGGGGAGCAGGCCCACCCCCATCAGGCCCGCCCCCAATGCTCCTGCCCCTAGGCGAGGAAGATTCAGGGCTTTGTACGCACGTTGAATGAGGCACGCTAGCCAACAGGCATGCAAAGCAAGGGTAGAAACGACTGTCCTGAATTGTTTATGTTTTATGGCAACATGTAACACTTCAAATACACACACACACACACACACACACACACACACTATATGGGACAAGGCAGTTGGAAATGTATTTGCTTTTTAATCAGCTAAATATATTGCCTGGTTATATCCCCATAAATTCAGTGCCTTTAAACTGCTGACATATTGACTTTTTAAATTGTCTTTTTCATTATCCAAAACGGAGAAGGTTGGCACTCTCGCAAACAATATGTTTTCGTTTCCTATGAATTAGGTGACATAAAGCCAATAAAACACAGAAAGTAGTCATGTATCATCATAGCTATATAGTACATTTCTAAAAATACATGTTTCTCAAATTTTCAAGCGGTCGATAAATTGTATCCAACGCCAAACGTCAGCCTGTTGCATGATGGGAATTGTGAACTCACCTCTGCTCACAGGCTGATAGCTTATAACTTACTTCAAATAGTTTTTCTTTTCTTTTTTTCAGGCAGGCAAATGAGAACATTTTGCATTCTGGGTATAACAAGCTTTATATAATTTGTTACAAGCAATAAAAACTAGAACTCAATAACAACATTAACTGCTGTTTAGGAATGAATACTTACAGCGGCAATCAAAAAGGGAACTGGCTAGAAACCTTATCAAAACAATATGGTTAACAGGCCCAAAAATGAATTCAAACACAAAGAAATCACATATGCCTCTGTCTTATGATTAATAGTTAGTATACATGCAATTAGAACAGATCTGAATAGACCCACTAAGCTGAATACCACATTCTTTAACTTATATGCTAACTGCCATATACCAAACCCAATAGGAGGTACGATACCTGAAGCAGCGTCTCCACCCCAGTCATTCAGCGCGGAAACTGAGATCAAGCACTGAGGACCTTCTGGTGGTTCCCTCATGACAAAAAGTAAGTTACAGGGAACCAGGCAGAGGGCCTTCTTGGTAGTGGCACCCGCCCTGTGGAATGCCCTCCCATCAGATGTCAAGAAGCTAAGTAACTATACAACCTTTAGATGACATCTAAATGTTGTATAATTACTTAGCTCCTTGACATCTGATATAGGGACATTTTTTAATGTGTTGCATTTTATTATATTTTTATATATGTTGGAAGCCACCCAGAGTGGTTGGAGCAACCCTGTCAGATGGATGGGGTAATGATAATGATAATGATAATAATTGCCTTTGTGCTGATTAAGGCTGCACAATGGCGAGTGGGCTGTGTGTGGATCAATGGATGTACAGCTTGGTAAATTCTGTTACTTGTAACAGAAATGTGTATCTTCAATTGAGAGAGTTAGAACACTCCCTCAATACTATGTCCTGGTGCAAGCATGAAAACTAAGGCCTAGATCCTGACCTGAACCCACGTGGTCAAATTCTGAACCTGGCCCAGTGTGCTTTCTCTAGTCCCAACCAGCCTTGCCTAACCTATTTTGGCTCTCCCGTTCCATTCACCATGACAACAACAACAATTCTCCACACAGGGGAACATAGGAAACTGCATCACACAGTATTGAGCCAAACCATTGGCCCATTTAGCTCAGCACTGTCTACACAGACTGGCAGCAGCTCTCAGGGATTTCAAATAGGAAGTATTTCCAAGGCCTACCTGGAAATGTCAAATATTGAACTGGGGCCTTCTGAATGCAAAACATATGTACCAACCCTGCACCAGTTTCCTCACAATTCCCCCTGTGCTGTTTGCCAGCCTCCATGCAACGCAGGTAACACTGAGAACATTAAAGTGAAGAGGGCACTGGTGAAGACCAGCACATAATCTGCACTGGCTGGGTGTAGAAAGGACAACTTCCCCTTTGCTCCTGAGAGTGAGCAGCCCTTGGTCTGCTCTCTCTCCAAGCCCGTTCATTATGACTTCAGACCTGTGAGAAGTGACTTGAGTCGGAAGTCGGAACTTCACTGGAGTCAAGCCCAGGCATAGTGTTTGTAAAGCTCTGGTCAACATGGGAAGAACCCCTTGGGACTGAGACAAGAGGTGGAAGATCTAAGTAGCTTGCTGAAGGCCTCCTGGTGAGTTAATGGTAGAGGCAAGATTTAACTTGTACTATTTTCCTTGTATATTAACTGCACTATTTTATAAGCATTTGCAGTAATTATTTCTAAACCATCGATTATATACAATCCATTATATATGAACACTTAAGTTATTACTATGATGCATTTGTGAATCTCAATAAATAATTCATTAATTCTGGGTGTAAATTTAAAGATGGACAGTGTTCTCGAAGCAACAAACATGGGTCTGACCAAACTGCAGGAGGCAGTGGAAGACAGGAGTGCCTGGCGTGCTCTGGTCCATGGGGTCACGAAGAGTCGGACACGACTAAACGACTAAACAACAACAGCACCCGATCAAAATTTTCAGTAGTCCATTTTAAGGAAGTCAAATGTTCAGTAATTAGCAATTCCAATGGAAAGCAATGTTGTTGTTTTTAAATGCTAGATTCTGAATTATTTATTTTACTTATGCCAGGATTTATGTTGATTCACTAGGTATCTGAACTGTGACTGTGATAAAAACTGACACAACTGAAAAGGAGGCTGTGATATATGTATTTGCAAAACTTATTCAGTAGCTATACTAATAATTATTTTTTCTTGGCTGAATTCACACAATATTGATTTTTGCTCTGCTCTGTGTAACCTCTCTTTTAATGTAATTCAGCTAAATATCTGGATTGGTAAGGAACCAATAACTCAGAAATGACGTAAATAAGGTCCAGAGGTACTTAACAAGATGCAGATCCAACAATCACTAGGGTAAACATTGATTTGTATTCCAATATGCTTGTGACCTCTTCTGCTCATCCTTGATGTAGTGGCAAACCTTGTTTACGCCAATACAACTCTCAGGATGTTACAGTGCGGTTTTGCTTTGCTTCCACAGCATTCTCCAAATGCACTATACCTGTGAAACCAGGAGCACAGACACATTGATAGCCGCCAGGCTTGTTGAAGCAGCTTCCTCCATGCAAGCAAGGAATAATTTCACATTCATCCACATCCAGCTCACAGAGCGACCCATAGTAACCAGTTGGGCAGTGGCAAAGGAACCTATTATGATGCGGATGAGGAATAACTTCAGTGGAGAGCAATGAACAATATCACTTTTATACTAGATCAAGCTGCCCATTATATCTAAGTGTCATGAGTACCACATCCACATCAAAATAATCACAATGATATCCCCCCCCATATTTTTTATTCCCCACCACCACCACAGAATTCATTTCTAAGAACACTCACTCCACACCCAATATTCATAGGAGCTATAATATTTAGATAACACAGTGCTAGGCAGAGTGAGTATGGTCCTGAAAAGGAATGCATGAAGTAACTGTGCTTTTCTGTCCTGGGCTGATTGTAACAGCTCTTACTAGTATTATATGCACCGTTATGTGTATAATATTGTATGCATATTATAGAGATATAGATTCTAGATGTCCTAAAGTAACAACATAAAAAGATTTCTACAACTTTGGTATTAATTTCGTATTTTGTAGTAATACTTATTTAAATTATATTCTGTATGTAGCATAATCTTATAAGTAACACAGAGAGCTTGACTCTTATGCATATTATACATATGATATACATACTTTTCAATATAAATTTGCATCATTCAAAAGCGGCTCAGAAATTCCAATGTGGGAAAAGCTCTATTGGATTGGACCTGCCCAATTCCTGATTCTCCTTCCATTCTTACTAGCAGAGCACTTTGGAAATTTAGGGCTGCCTAACACCAGAGATTGTACACCTCTTACTACAATCCCTTTATAAAGCCAGACTTTAAGTATGTAGTGAAAGGTGAATCTAGCTTCCTACCTATTTTTGTTCATGCAGTTCTACATCAACAGTCAATTGAAAAGCAGAACAATTTTTATTCTATTTTTAAAAAACTTGATTCACTCACAAACCTGTTTATAAGATCTATGCATGTTCCACTGTTTGCACAGGGATTCGAGGCACACTCATTAATCTCCACTTCACACAATGTCCCAGAAAAGCCATCTCTGCAGAAGCACCTGGAGAGAAGAATGGCATCTAGTGAGCTACAAAGAATCTTTAACATCCAAATAAAGAAAGAGAATGAAATGGGTGTGTGGGGGGGGGGGGAAGCATAATATTTGTTCATATTTCCTTGGTTGGCGCACCATTTTAGAAAATAGACAAGTTGGGAAGGTCTTGTGGCAGAGCGCTTGATTATAACGATCACAGTCATGCACTGGATAATTCAGTGGCAACAACATTATCCACAAATCACCTAAAATCACATGAGCTACAATCCATTGTCTCTGTCTGAAAGCGTTCCCAAGTCAAATCTAGCAACGTCATTCCCTTGGGCTGTTTTTCCTCACCTGTAACCGTTAACCCCATCCACACAGTGACCTTGATTCTTACACGGGCTGGAGATGCATTCATTGTTGTCAATTTCACAGTAAGCACCTTCAAATCCTGAAAGATAGATGAAACAGGTATGGATCAGTGATTTCGGCTAGTCAGTTTGAATGTCAGGATCAGTGATAACAAAGGCCCAGGTGAATGCCTTCCAAATGGAACTTGAAAACACTCGAAGCATTTTTTACCCTTCAAACCTAATGGGCAATGCTTCCCCTCGAAGAATACCGGCACATCTAATAATGCTTGAGCACAGAGGCACAAATAGGCCTGAATGCAAGAAATGAGCATCTGCTTAACTCTACTGGGGAATTGAGCTGGGTTTAAAAGCCTGGAAATGCTTCATCAAAAAGAGGGATGCTATACTATCTCAAAAGGCAAGGCAAATCCACTGCATGACAAGTTTTAATCTATCATTTCAGTAGTGACCAAACAAAATTTCTCTTCCTCCGCTCCATAACCCATTTCCTCTTAAACATCACGAGGGACAGTGGCTTGAAATGGATGCCATAAGCTTTTAATAGATGACACATTCATCTTCAGAAGGCTCGGGCTTTATATTTACCTATTCAAAACATTTATATATTCAGAACATTGGTATACCACCCCTCATACAATATAATTCCAGAGTAGAAGTGTTAAGTATATATAATAAATACATATCATGAAATATTAAGATACACAATAAAACCATAATATTAGTAATAATCGGGTGTATGGGGTGTTAGGGGAGGAGTAGCACCTCTTGTGGGGGGACATGTTGTGCTCCTTCTGGGGTAGCTTGCCAACCTTTGGTCCCCACACTGCACTTAGCTCTCACCTTTGGTTCCTAGAAGCTGTCAGCATGCGGCAGCAGCCACACCCCAGTAAACAGCATTGACTGACCAGCTAAACCAGGTGAGGATAGATGATGGGTCTCAAACCCTCAGTGAGTTAAGGACTTCCCTTGCATGTGAAGACAGGCTTCGGCAGATTGAGCAGACAAGACCAATATTGGGTCCAACAGTCAAGCTGCTGGTTTCTGCATGTGCTGTAGAGGGAAGTGAGGGGGGAATGGGGTTTGTCAACCTGGGAAGGTAGTCCATCTAGAAGAAGGAAAAGTCTGATCTTAAACCTCCACTGCCTTGCAGGATATCTTCAGGAGAACATAAGGCTAAGGAGCAAAGTCTACACAGGGAGCAAACCTGACACAAATCTGAAGTGAAGCCCCCAAGACGGTAGTAGGATAGCACTTTGTATTCCATACTTCCAGCAACTCCTGCAGCCAAGCTGGTGCCAAACATATTGCAAGGCCAACAGGAAGGTCTTGTTGGCTGGGCAGCCCAGGCTTGCACCTTGCTGAGGTCACTTTGGTGCTGCTAACACAGCAGTTTGACTTCACTCCCGGAGGCACGCTCCATAGTCTCTTGAGACAGATGGATGCCAACAGCTAGCAGTAATATAAGACAACAGATAAAAACATACACTAGGCTAAGGCACCAAATAAATTACAATGTGCGGGGAGATGGAACGTTTGAACCACACACACCACTTTAGAGAGGGCATTCCACAACTACCCAGAAAGCTCTCTCCTCTGTTGCAACTTGGAGAAGGGCTTCAGCCTATATACACTGTTGGGCTTTGCTGCATCCACTCTAGAGGAATGTTTTTCTTACAACTTCTGCTCTGTTTAAGTGCTGCTATGTGACAAGTCCCATCACTACCCATTACTGGAGAAGTGGGGGATCTGTTTCGATTCCTGGATCCTATGCCACTTCAGCAACATCTGCAAAGAGTAATCATAGCTTGGGTTGGGGAAATGCTTCCACTGCCAGTTTCGCTAGCCCCAGGAAACTGGGATGAGAAGGAACCACATAGGTCCCACAAGGTTCTTCTTTCTAGACATTACTGGGGGGGAAACATGGGACCCAGCTATGCTGTAGTAGTAATCAGTCATTTGGACGTATTTGGGAGCAAGCAAAAAGAGTTTCATTAGATCCCACTTTGATTATTTAAAGGAAATGTTAAGCATGGCTTTTACAATATGTACTGAGGATAGTGAGTTCTGCCACCTGACCATGTGATTCATCAATAATACAACACCAAGTGGAGCCCTTTTGCTGTGATATTAATTGCATTTGTGCAGTGGCTCTTGCATTTTTAAAAGAAGATCCTGCAATTTCTTTTGCCACACTAGTGATTTGATAAAGTGCCAAATAATAAATCCAGCACTTAATTAAACTTGATATCAATGTTGGATACCTCATTCATTAAGACAGCTCTAGACCAGGCAGGAGGAACCTGTGGCCTCCAGATGTTGTTGAACTACAGCTCCCATCGCTGTAGTCGGGTTCAACAACATATGGAGGGTCAGAGGTTCCCCATCTCTGCTCTAACAACTAGTGAAGTCCTGTGATACTCATTCCATGCAATCACATTATTGCTGCTACTCTGCCATTTTCAGAGTGGTCTGAATCAGTTCCAGCAGCATAAAAAGCTGCTGGAGATCTAATAATTTATCTTGGAAGATGCTGGTCTAACTAAAAAAAGAGCTGAGACTGGGCCAGAGAAGCTAAAACATATTGACAAAAGAGCATTCAAAGTTCAGGGTAGTGTGTTTTATTGTTACTAAGTAGCAAACAAAACATAGGGAGATAATCTCCAGTACTAAGTCAGTACTTCAGCATGAAATGACATTCCTTCAGGTTCTTTTCATCTAAAGTGGGCCTTCTAAAATCTATTTCTGAACAATATAAAACTAAGTAATGCCATTCTTATCATGGAGGCATGCAATCTCTGATACAAACACACACAGAGAAAAGCAATATATATTATCTAATAGATTTCGTTCTCCACAACTTTGGAAAATATGGCAGATTTACTTCTTGCTATTTTATCAGCAACCCATGGCACACATTCCTCTTTAGACAAAGGCACTTGTTACATTTACTGCTCCATCTCTGGGCCCCACAGAATGAAGACTTGAACACAGGCATCAGAAATCAGGATGCAGATCTCAATGGTATGTTATTTTCCTATTTACTTCAATGAGGTTTTTTTTTAGAAAGAAAAAGAAGAAAACAAACAAACATGAAAAGGCTTAAGGGAATGCAGCCCCACTTTCCAGTATCGTTGTACCATTGAGAGACTGGATCACACCAAGCTACCCTGAGGACACTTACAATGAACTGTTCTCTAAGAGTGTTTCCTTTAATCCACAGCATCCAGTTCTCAGTGCTGGAAAAGACAGTGATTGTCCCACCTCAGATTTCTGGATGAATTAGAACAAGGTTGGGGAGTGCTTGCCCCTCCAGCAAGGGCTGGATTTGCTCTGGGAAAAGGGGTCAGGGGCAAGTGACCATGGTGGCTGGGCCAACTGTGGAAGGAGTGGAATGACAGCAATGAGCCAGCGAGGTGAAACAGGGTGTGGTCTGTGGGGATGCAGATGCAGCATGGGGGCACACACCCCACTTCGGCATAAGACACGCCACAGCGTGTCTAGCTGCCATGCCCACTCTCTGACCTTTGCCTCCCTCGCAGAAAGCTTTGCTTAATGTTCCACCTGGCTGGAGCATGTAAAATGATGCAGACTGTTGGGTATCAGGGGAACATTTGGGGAAAACACCTGTCTGACATGTGTATTCGCTAATGCTGGAAATTTGCCTTGCTGGAAACATGTTAAGTTCAGGGTAGTTTCACTGCTGTTTCCAATTGTTGACTTCTGCTAATAAAAGGAGCCTCTGCAGAGCTAGCTGGCAGCTTGCTTGGAGCTTGCTTGTTTGCTCCTGCACAGCTCACATGCATTCAACTCCTGTGCCATCCTCTGTTATTTCTACAGTGGTCTAAGGAGAGGGGTCCATAGAGAGTGCCAGGGATGGATTTGACCCATATTCTGAAAGATCCCCATGCTAGGTTCAAGCAAATAAACTGTGAGATGATCCATGCCAGTGGCCTAGTTCACAGAATCATAGAATTGCCTGTATGGGTTCAACACAACATCAAAAAAAGACCCTTAAAGCACTTCCAGACTATCACTCTTTCCAGGTGGGATTCACTGTCCTGCTGGCAAGTTTAGATTATACAACTAAAGTTGATTTGGCACTTCTGGGCAACAAACACCACTTCCTTCCAAAATCGGACTTTTTGCAATAAGGAAAGTGACAGGAAAATGCACTGGCAAATGTACAGTAACAACTGCTTGATGCAACATCATATAACCTCTTCAAAACATATCAGAACAGTCATCAACACTCCCTGTAAACTTTGAGCAAACAAATCAAGATGAACGCTTCATAAACAAGTAATCTGGAAGCGACCTTAGATTCCTAAAGGAAAATACTACTGATTGCTTGGGTGAATACAGAAATTAGGAAGAGGCCAGCCAGCTAGAGCCAAGTTTCAGGTTAATTTAATGTGATCCAGCAAAAAGAAATGAGAACTGACTGGGCATTTTCTCTCTCTTTTCAAAAAAGTCTCTATCTGCTACTTAAAGCCGTTTAACACATTTTTAAAATGTTAGCAACATTATTACAAATTAACATCATCAACTGCAATCAATTTGCAGCTTTCAAAGTATTTGCACAAAGTAAATCTTCAAAAAGCATCATAATGTAAATGCTCGTTCATGTATTGGGCTAGAAAGAAAGTTCACTCATTTAAGTAATAAAACAGAATGATTTTTATTTTTCAGCAAGCTGTTTTGTAAATTGGCATATTAATTGGGCGCCTAACAAATATACATTTAGTGCTAATGTATTGCTATGGTAATGATATTTAGTAGCATGTGTACTAGAATAATAGGCACATTTAAATGCAACTGCTTGCTGCTGGTGGTCATGCAAATCAGTCTAGCTAGGGATACAAATTATAAATCAATAGTGCATGGAAATGATCTGATACAGCCCTGGAGAACAACACTTCTTTTTTTATTTATTTACACAAGGTGGCTTTTTCACATTTCCCAGCAAAGTCGCATATTGCTCAGAGGAAACTCTGGGATATTTTCAGTCTGGCGTTTCTGATGGTTTGACCTTGCAGCCTTTTCTGTTGAGTAAACAGGAACTGCCTACTGAATTTACACCAACCTTGTGAACCGCTGCATGTAAATATTTACCTAATCAATAGCAAACAATAAATAGCAGGTTACTGCTTGCAAAGCATTGGCAGAAGACAAAATACCACTCACGTTATCACATACTGCATTTCTCAGAGAAAAGCCCCAAATACCTCTTGAAGTACCTAGAGTTTTATTCCTGATGTTAAAACGGGATATTCCCCACCAGGAGCACTGCAAATCAATCTTGATGCATTCCTTTTACAGCATGTACAGTATTAATCAATTGCAAAAGGACCCAAGTTGAGTTCTGCTGGATCAAAGGCCCAGCATCTTGTTAGTCAGTGAGATGTATGTGGGAACCCACAAGAGATCTCCCTCACTGGACTCTCCTGCTCAACTGGTGTTCAAGGGCATACTACCTTGGATACTGGAAGTAATTTATTACCATGATGACTAGCAGCAAATGATAGCTGCCATTTTCAAATTACGAGGGCCCCTTTCCAGTTGTATGGAAGGCTATTATCACATCTATTTTACATCAGTTCTGCCTTACACAGGGCCCTCCATATGTTGTTGAACTACAATTCCCATCACCCCTATCCAGCATGCCCAATAATCAGGGATGATGGGAACTGCAGTCCAACCACAGAGGTTGCCACATTGGGGGAAGGCTGCTTTCCAAACATCTCATAGCATTCAAATGAGGCTCCCTGGAATTCATGGCATCTGACCTGGTAACCCTTAGAATGGCTAATGCTCCCTGCACATGCTCAAAGGCTCCTTCCTTTCATTTCCTTGTGCTCATGGTATTTTTTGAAGAAAAGCATCAGACAGTTGCGCCTTGGCATGCCCTATTTTGTTCTGCTCTTCTCTTTACACCTTTTCTTTTCGCCACTTGCAGCAAGTCTAGAATTTCAAAGATGTGACTGAAGCTGCTTTGGCTTCCAGGCAGGGCCATTTTTTGTCTCGAGATGCTTTCACAGCAGTAGCAGCATTCCCTTCTGGTTTGCATCCAATTGCCTTCATTGCAGATGGCACAGAAGAGCTTGTCCACGTGCACAGAAGAAAGCCCAAGCTGACACTGCCCCCACCGCCCCCTTTAAAACTGCTGCTGCTCCATTTTCTGACCCAGCATGGCACATTAAGGGGATGTTCTGTTTCACCCACCCACCCAATAGCCTCCTTCTCACTCCTCACACACACCCTCTCTCTGTCCCTTTTCTTGCTGGTGGTCTTCACTTGGACTGCTGGCTTCCCTGGAGGTCACGCTCAGATCCCCTTCTGCCATGACTGAAATGCTCTACCTGGCCGGATCAGGACTCCTCAGAGGAGCTAGGGGTAGCAAGCTGCTATATTCAAAAAGGCCTTTATAATCATTACACCATGATCCCTGTGCTCCATATTACTGCCAAAGCCTGGGGAGGAGGGGACATTTGCAATGGAACCACAGAATCCTCTAGACATGTAGTCACATGCAATGAAAGCACACAGCAACCAAACCATGTTGTTCTTGTCTCTCAGGTTGGCACATGGGTAGGCGAACTAAGGCCCGGGGGCCAGATCCGGCCCAATCGCCTTCTAAATCTGGCCTGCGGATGGTCTGGGAATCAGTGTGTTTTTACATGAGTAGAATGTGTCCTTTTATTTAAAATGCATCTCTGGGTTATTTGTGGGCAATAGAAATTTGTTCACCCCCCCCCAAATATAGTCCAGCCCTCCACAAAGTCTGAGGGACAGTGGACCGGCCCCCTGCTGAAAAGCTTTGCTGATCCCTGGGTTAGCAGCTTCCCCTTTGCCAGTCTGAAGCCTCTGAAGCCACTATTATCCTGATTGATCATTGACTATTTTGGATGCCGGATGAAGGTTCAGAATAAAATGCAGCTCATTTGGCACCGGCGGCCTAATGTACACACCATTGAGTGTTGGTAGGACTGGGAAATGTCTTGCGCCAAACTTTATGCTCACACTGTTTAAAACAGTAATTCAGAAGGCTACAAAATCGACAGCATTCCACAGTGTGACTTGCATGCAACCGTTTTGATAAGTAGTGCCATTTACCTTTTTGACAGATGCACAATGGCTTCCCATTAACTTGTGCCAAACAAGTAGAGTTGTTGATACAAGGGTTGTAGGGGGCATCACATGGGTTGTAGCGATACTGGCAAGTCCTTCCAATATAAAATGGAGGGCAAACACATAGAAATTGCCCATAGACAGTAGACTCATGGCAGGTGGCTCCATTCAGGCATGGTTCAGAATCGCATTCATTTATATCTTCACTGCATTGCTGCCCTGTCCAGCCTGCTGCACACAAACAACTAAAGGGGGAAGAGAGAGGATAATGAAAAGAGGTGAAAGCAATCTTTTTAAACAACAAAAAACATAAACACTTGCAACAGTCTCCTATATCTGCCCCATTGCTTTGATCTGTGTTTTCAGTACTGATTTACAGTTTCCCCAGGGTCTTTTTCCTCAACAAGTAAAAATAAACCCTGCTACATAGAACAAAGGAATTCATATCTGAGAAAGAGAAGGAGAAAGTGCTTAAAAGTAAAGGGAACAATGTGACATATAAATAAAATAGCTGCCCCATCATCATGCTCAGTGTTAACTGACTCCCACATGCAGAACATGGTTCCACACAAATATATAAGTATGTAAAATATGCATAGTTTGCTTTCCCATCATTTAGGACCCCACAATGACTCACAGTTGCAAATGCAATTTGGAACAGTAGAAAAATACCAATAATCAGTCAAATAAAACAAGAAATTAATTATAGCAGCAGAGTCTTAAAGAAAATAAATAGGCAGTAGCTAAGTGTACCAGTATATGAATATTTTCTGCCGTTAAAGGCCATTAGGAATAGCATGTCAGATGAAATATAGTAATGATGGTGCAAGGCAAATATGCTTGGGGAGAAAGTTCCATCATAGGCCATATCTCCACAAAGGTATCATACTACTTTAAACGAATCCTTGGAAGTTTGCTAAGAGTTTGCTAAAAGTTATTAGGAGAGTCCTATTCCCCTCACATAGCTACAATTCTCTGAGTTGATTAACAGTCAATCCATCTCAGACAATTCTGGGAAATGTAGCCTCCTGATTTTTTTATTTCGAAAGAAAGAAAGAAAAGTATTTGTGTAGTTTCATCAATTCCGCGAGAAGCTATCTAGGAAGCCAATGTACCGTATTTTTCGCCCCATAGGACGCACTGCCCTATAGGATGCACCTAGTTTTTTTTTGGGGGGGGGAATAAAGAAAAAAATTTATTTTCCCCCCCCCCAGGCACGGGGCTGGCGCGGGGGAAGCCCGAGCTTCCCACGACCCCAGCCCCCAGAACAGCCTGCTATCCGCAAGCCTAGGGAGCCGCGCCGGTCTCCCCAGGCTTGCGGAGAGCGGTGCGAAGCCCAGGAGCACTCTTTAGCGCGCCCCAGGCTTCGGAGTGCAGGCAGCTCTGCGCAACCCTCCAGAGCCCAGCGCAGGGCTTCGTGAAGCCTGGAGAGCAAGAGGAGTCGGTGCGCACTGACCCCTCTCGCTTTCCAGGCTTCAGCGAAAGCCCGTATTCGCCCCATAGGACGCACACACATTTCCCCTTCATTTTTGAAGGGGAAAAAGTGTGTCCTATAGGGCGAAAAATACGGTACATTTCTTGCACATCCTCATGGTGCTGAGATTAGATTTTAAAGGTGGTATGAGAGAAAGGTGGGATTTGAACACAGATTTTACCAAGTTCAGCTATCTTTCCACTTGGGCCTAATTCAGGGAAGATGCAAGTTGTTTTCAGGCACTCACACAATAAGCAGAAAACTTGCACCAATTGAGCCTGCCTTGCTGTTCTCTGCCAGCCACGCATAGGGGCAAACATCTGTAAAGGGGAATCCAATGTGCACAAGCTCTGTCTGCAATGGGAACCCTGATTGTGCAGGGTTCCCAATTATAAGGCGAGTCTATTTGTTGTTGTTGTTGTTGTTGTTGTTGTTGTTGTTGTTGTTGTTGTTGTTGTTTAGTTGTTTAGTCGTGTCCGACTCTTCATGACCCCATGGACCAGAGCACGCCAGGCACTCCTGTCTTCTACTGCCTCCTGCAGTTTGGTCAGACTCATGTTTGTAGCTTCGAGAACACTGTCCAACCATCTTGTCCTTGGTTGTCCCCTTCTCCTTGTGCCCTCCATCTTTCCCAACATCAGGGTCTTTTCCAGGGAGTCCTCTCTTCTCATGAGGTGGCCAAAGTATTGGAGCCTCAGCTTCACGATCTGTCCTTCCAGTAAGCACTCAGGGCTGATTTCCTTAAGAATGGATAGGTTTGATCTTCTTGCAGTCCATGGGACTCTCAAGAGTCTCCTCCAGCACCATAATTCAAAAGCATCAATTCTTCGGCGATCAGCCTTCTTTATGGTCCAGCTCTCACTTCCATACATCACTACTGGGAAAACCATAGCTTTTACTATACGGACCTTTGTTGGCAAGGTGATGTCTCTGCTTTTAAAGATGCTGTCTAGGTTTGTCATTGCTTTCCTCCCAAGAAGCAGGCGTCTTTTAATTTTGTGACTGCTGTCACCATCTGCAGTGATCATGGAGCCCAAGAAAGTAAAATCTCTCACTGCCTCCATTTCTTCTCCTTTTATTTGCCAGGAGGTGATGGGACCAGTGGCCATGATCTTTGTTTTTTTTGATGTTGAGCTTCAGACCATATTTTGCGCTCTCCTCTTTCACCCTCAATAAAAGGTTCTTTAATTCCTCCTCACTTTCTGCCATCAAGGTTGTGTCATCTGCATATCTGAGGTTGTTGATATTTCTTCCGGCAATCTTGATTCCGGCTTCGGATTCATCCAGCCCAGCCTTTCGCATGATGAATTGTGCATATAAGTTAAATAAGCAGGGAGACAATATATAGCCTTGTCGTACTCCTTTCCCAATTTTAAACCGGTCAGTTGTTCCATATCCAGTTCTAACTGTAGCTTCTTGTCCCACATAGAGATTTCTCAGGAGACAGATGAGGTGATCAGGCACTCCCATTTCTTTAAGAACTTGCCATAGTTTGCTGTGGTCAACACAGTCAAAGGCTTTTGCACAGTCAATGAAGCAGAAGTAGATGTCTTTCTGGAACTCTCTAGCTTTCTCCGTAGTCTATTTGTACACAGAGGCTTTTCTGTACAGACGCTTACCCCAAATCTTGGAAGATAGGAAGGTGACAGGACTGCCCGAGTAAGTGTTGGGAAAGATGGGACCAAATGGTATGGCCCTCAATCTGAGTGTGTGACACCCCCCAAAAAAACCCCCACCCCTTCTATTGTTTGCATTTTCTCTCATTGTTAGATGTATCCAACTAAGAACTGACCAGCTGGGTGAGATTCACCTAACAAGCTCCATCAGCAGAAGCCCTATGCAAGGACTTCCACTTGCACAATGGGGCTTTACCCCACACTCCCCTCCCCAAGCCCCCCACAATTGGTTCTGGTGGGAGTCAGGAGAATGACAGCACAAGGAGGGGGACTGTTCTGTCTGCTAAGCTGAAATGCTTGCGGATACAGAGCATTCATCATAGTGCAACGTTGACTGCTACCCACTGAAATGAATGACCCCTAAGTTACAGCTCGTCTACACTCACACTTGTCCAAGCGGTTTTCTTTTTGCCCTGACACTTTCCTTGGCAAAATCCGCTATTTAGCGCTGAATCAGATCCAACAACAATCTGCGGGAAACCTGTTTGACGTTTGCTCCAATTCAGTGGTAATGATCAGGTTTCCCCTGGAGGAAAGCAGAGGGAAAAGTGGAAGTCTAGTTGAATCCTTAGTCACGTCCATTCACTTCAATGGGCTGGCTGTGAGCGGACCTAGCATCCCCTGTGGGTTGTACCCAATGCTGTGCCAGAAGAAGTCTGCTAGTGCAACGGGACTTCAGTTTCCTCTTCTGCCCCCCACATGCCCCTCAGAGTCTGCTCTAGATGGTTCCCCCCCCCTAGCTGATTTGGCTGGTGCCCGACGGGCCATAAGGAACAGGAGAGGAAAATGAAACTGCATTGCACAAATGGAAGTCCCTTGCGCCAGCAGAGCTGCAGCACTGGATATGGCCCTGAAATGTTCCCCAGCCCCTTCAATCTCTCTTTCACTCTCAAACACACCTACCCCTGCATGTGAGCGTCTAGAGCAGAGTATACGTAGCCTGGCTTCTGAACTATAACAGTTTCCCTAAGATCTATGAAAGGCAACATTGATGAGACTGCATGCCCTAATTCAATTGACACAAATGTGCAGTGTACTGATCACCTTTATTACTTATGCTCTCTAAGTGTCCTGATGACAGCCACAGCACGTTAGAAAACTGCCACATGCGTTGACATTTCCAGTGCATTTTGAACGGAAACTTGACACATCAGAAACTCCTACATATTAGAAGACTGCTGTTTCTCCAGATTTGAGCACTGGGAGAGAAACGGAGGAGTTTGGAGGGCTGAGTTACAGTACAGAAGATCTACATTTTCAGCATGGAATGAGGGGACTTGCTTTTCCAAGCCTGCCCTTCTCTAAGATGCCTTGCAGTTAATGATGCAGATGAGGATAATGAGATGCACCTGTGTTTCCTCTCCAAATAACCCTCACGGCCCTGCTTATAATGGCACTTCCCTACTTGGCTTCTTTTAATTTTAATCAACACTAACTATCTGGAAGCATTTGTTGCCGGTGTGGTGTGCCAAAATAAAATAAACATATTGATGTATGCCTTTTGGAAGGAAAGGACCTTTTTCTTTGTACTGTGCTTCCCTCAACTAAAAATGTCATGTGTGTCACCCATATTGGAAGAAGTAAACAGCCTTTTTCTTCTCCCTATCTCAATGCTGTTGGAGTTATACGCTGCCCTTTTGTCCCACAGCCAATGTGAAGCGTCACAAATTATGAAGCATGAGACAGGCCTGAGACCTAGGGTGCACCCTGCAGGGTTTTTAAAAAGCTATTGCTGCTGTTGTTACTGCTTTTCAACTTCCAGGTGCCTGTGCATGTGAGCAGAGCAGTCCAAATGTGTTCATCCATTTAAGTAGTTGGCAAGGACTATTTCTCCATAAATGCCACCATCAACATGTGGGGGTAGGATGCCCCCAAATAAACACAAATCATAAGCGGCAGTGGATGGTGTGGTGGGGCTGCACCCTTTACCTGATCTCCTTCTGGCTCCAGTGAGCGGGGGTCACTCTGGTGGTGCACCCCCCCCCAGCACACCCGCCCTGGGCACCAACAAGAAACACTCCACTGCTTTTTCTATCTGTAACATAATGAAGAATCCTATCTTCAGCTGCAATCTGAATGCACGACTTGAAAACATGGGTACAAAACAGAACACTGGACCTGCTCTAACAAATGAATAAATCAGCCGTATGCACAGCATCGTTTGGGGACTGAAAGAAAACGAGCAAGGGCTAGTTAGGCTAGTTGCATGCCTTCAGCCCTGATCTCCTTCCTAACAGAATCCCCATGTGACTTCATTTTGCATGCCTCCCTATTCCTAAGTAACGCCAGTCTCTCCCCTTTTCGATCACCGGGGCTACAATTTACCGTTACACAGAGCTGCTGGAACTGCTTAATGAATCATTGGCTTGTTGTTTGCAATAATGTCATATTTCTATTTGCTGAGACAAAGAGCTGCGAGGTGTTTATTACCTTGGAAATTTTTAGCAGTTTTTTTTAAAAAATCCCAGATTGAAAAGCAAATGCAGTTAATCGCCTGCCAAACAAAATCTGCTGCAGGTAGCGGCAGAAGATGTTTTACATTAGAAAGAAGTTGCCAGATTTTGACAAAATGCCCTTGCGTAGCCAACAAAGCTGACCGTACCAAGTCCTTCTGGAAAAGCGACTTGCATCCCATTGTCTGATGGGAGATAAACAAAAGCTAATGGGCTTTTTCGAGTTTGATGTTTCTTCCAAGCTTGCTGAAGGATCAATCAAAGTACTTGTTTTTGCCGTAGCTACAGGCCCTTCCACAATACAAACTGTTCAAGGCTGCTATGCTAGAATGCAACCTCCAATCTGTCTGCTCTTAAACATTCCAAGTGCAGAAAGTAGGTATCTGGGTTAAACTTCTCTCTCCAAGTTGAATACACTAAAATGTTCTCCTTCAATTGCAACCACCTCATCTTTCCATAATCTGCACTTCAAAAAGCCTGCATTGGGAAGATGAGGAAAAACAACCCATCCATTTGCCACCTCCATAGGACAACAAAGCTGCTGAAAGTAACTGTATCAAGTGCTCATTCAGCAACCATTCACTGTATATTTGGTTTCCTGCTCATGCTATCAAGTTTCATTGCAAACCACCATTTTGGACAAATCTAAGATGCCGGCTATCAGAACCATACATGGCTGAAACATGCTTAAATAACCTAACAAGGACCATTTGAAATAAAGGCACACATGTTCTGCTATGTAAAAAACGTTCTAAAAATAAGCAAATCTATCTTATTTGTAACAGCCCCATCATTATCCACCACCCTGCCATTGATTCCCCCTCCCGCAAGCTGGGTAAGACCTTTTCGGCCCAGTTTTTTTATTGATTTATTTAATTTGTTTGTTTGTTTGTTTAATCTGTTTCTTCAGCAAATAAAAAAGTTAAAGAGAAATTTGTTCGAATGAAGCAAGTTTCCTGCCTTCTGGCCACACAACCGAGCCAGCTCTCCAGGAGATGGTTTCCTGGGTTCTGTAGTTTTGTGCCAGATATTTAGTTCAAAATTCACACATTACAGGAAGGATGGTGAGGTCCTCAAACCATTGTGTAGTAGACAGTGGGTATTTATCCTTCTGGGGTCAAAATATAAGGATCTTGACAGCTCACAAAATCCACATTTGTTGTCCTATTAATCCCATTAGTACAGGAATCTAATTCAAGAGTGGATGGACATCTTGTATATCAAATATTTTGATAGTACAGAATTGATATGGACTATTTAAGACCAAAAAAGAATCTGGACATGCCCACGTTTTATGCCTCAACAAGGAATTTCCAGGATTATATCTCCAGTCTTAGACTGTGCTTTTGGCTTAATATTAATTATTTCTGCCTTTGCCCCAGTATAAATTATTTATCTTTTGCTTATATTTCTACAGTTACTCATTCTACAGTTTCAAAAATTGATGCCTGTATATTGAAAATGGATCTTTGCCACATACCAAAGGTAAAAGGGCCTATTCACATGTCCTTTCTAGCCTTTCAAACCTCCCTTATCCTTCTTCAAGTTGCAAAATTCTCAAGGATTAACCCTTTTGAAGTCCACTCAAAAATCCTTAGAATATTTTTTTTAATAAGACTCCTCCAAACACAGGTATTCCTAGCATTTCACTTTCTTTGCAAAGCTGAGGATAAAAGAGGATATTGACCCTATATGGGGAGAAAGGCATTTGATAGCAGAAAGCTGGTGGGAGAGATAAAGGAAGGGGACTATTATTATCATAACAGTGAAAGAATATGCCTTTGCATGTGCAGTCTTATACAGGGAAACCTTAGAGGGCTTATGTATTTATATATATATATTGTTCCTTCCATTCTAATTGATCCCTTCCATTTAATTGGTTCAGCCCTTTTTGCCTCATTCCTTTTCTAATTTCCTATGATTCATTTCCCCATTTCTATGCATTTCTTATCACAGTCTCCCCACTCATAATCTCTTTTATAATAGCAGTAAAATAGCATATTTTTAATACATTGTGTATCAAGTGACGCAGCACACAAGGAACAAAATATCTGAGACAGAGGTACATTAATTATTATGCATTTCTATTTCACTTCATGTGCATGTTACCTTTCCCTCATCACCCTTTAAACTGATGAGCACACGTGATCATATTTGAAAGATCAGAATTAAAAATCTCAATTTAAACGCTAGTCACGAATAGTTTGCGGAATGGATTTAAGTACTGTGTCCCTGTGCTTTGGTTCACATCCTAAGCTTTGAATCTCCTTAATTAGTCTCATTTAAACAGAGATGAATTCTAGAAGGGTAGTCATGTTGGTATGGTGCCGTAAACATAATAAAGCGTGTTACCGCACCTTAAAGACGAAGAGAGGAACAATAAATATGTTGGCCTAAGGTGCTTAAAGACTTTTATTTTCAAGTCAAGCCAGTTCCTGCATTAAAGGGAGAACTCTGGAGTAAATACATAGAAGCTGTACATTGTGCAGTTAATATCTAGAAGGCCACTCCCGTGTTAGTCTGTCAATAAAATATATTCACTAAAATTTATTAGAATTGCCACTTTCATACACATATCTACTGAATTTTATCAATCATTCTAAAGGTGCCTCTAAACTGATGCTATTTTGTGGCAGGAATTTCGGCTCATACTGGCTCAATTAAATTGGTCAAAGTGTTCTGTTATCCCAGTGCAACCAATCCTTTTAAAGGGACTTTTTGCAGTTAGGAAAGTGATGGGAAATGAACTAAAATGCCAATAATCTTCCTGGATCAGGGTCCTGACAGAGTGTTCTGTTCCTCTACTTTACTGTGTCAATACTGCTGTGGATTTTTGTATATACTACCTCTATGTTTCTCTAGGTCCATGGGCTTTCCAAAATGTTGTCTGTGGAACACTCAAAACATCTGGTTTGTCTTTTCTTTAAACACAGTGGTGGAGGATTCTTTTTTTAATAAAAGAAGTTAAAACTTCCATTTAAGTTATTTTAAAAAAGAAATTCTACATTACTCTGCTTTAACAAAACAAAAAAAGCAAAACAAATCCTCAGATTTCTTCAGAATTACACGTCTAAGACAGCCTTACAATTTAAGGCGTATCAGGATGCCAGTAAATCCTATCGGAGGTTGCAAACAAAGAGACCAAAAATAGCCACTGTGAAGCTGGAATATAAAAATATATATACAAGCAAGAATATACACTACTCAGCCACATAGTAATTGTTTTAGGATAAGAAAGACACCCACCCACCCCAGAGATTATGGAAGAAATGGCATATGAAGGAAAGGGGACACCCCCAGCTCCTAAATTACTGTTGTGATTTCAGTTTAATATGGTTGTATTCCAGCCAACACACACATACATCCTGGAGCAATGACAGTGGAACAAGAATTTGATTTCTGGAATGTTGTGGGAATCCAACAAAATCCCGCAGTACATGCATGGTCGATTTCCTCTTTGTTATCACGTAAGAAAGCCCTGTCAAAGTGCTGTTTGAAAACAAAGTGAAAGGAAATAGGACCTTCTGCAGCTCCCATCAGCCCCTGCCAGAATGGCCCATGGTGAGGGATGATGGGCTTTGTAGTCCAAAATGTCTGGTGGGCACTGGTTTGGCGAAGGCTGATCTAGGGCATTCTCTCTCCCCACTGCATCAAGCTGAATGGCTTTAAAGGGATCCAAATATAACAATGAAACTGAAATGGTCAGCCTCTAGCTCATAAAGGCCCACATTAATTAGACATGAAACAACTGCCCTTCCATTTAATTGCATACTAAATATAAATCCCAGCGATAAAAACGTCACATATTTTACTGAAATATTAGTTTTAACAATGTTTTAAAGGCCAATATATGATTACATTGCATATTGTGCCTGTTTTATAGTTCTCAGAAAAGCAGGGAATTGGGAAGAACATTAAAAATGAAGTAGATACCATCTTGGATGGGTGAAATTGTCTCAAATACACAAATAAATAGATTGTGATTCCTCAGAGGTTATTTTACAGGCATTCAAAATATTACAGTTGTTCCTTTTGCTTGTCTACAGAGAGAAACAGTAACTCACTGAATCCTATATAGGCATATCACATTCTCTCTTCTTGTCTAGCGTCTCCCTTTAGTCTAATCTTATCTCACAAAGCACTGCACATTGAATATTAAAACTGAAAGCATTATGCTCCATGTTTCAATGGCACTGAAAAGGTTCTAGATATTTGTGTGTATGTGTGTGTAGACTTAACATGCACTGCAAACGGGAAGGGTGAAAATTGACATGTAGGTGTTGTAAAACAACATTTTTTTTTATTTTACTACATAAATTGATTCACATAAGAAGAACTATTATACCAATAGTTCGGAACTTCAAATACAATGTACCATAACAGTTACAGATAGGCACAGACACTGTGAATTCCAGTGTACTGACTGACAATGTTTATCATTCCCTCTATTTTTGACACCCAGGGTGTGAGTTGCTTTGCCTATAAGAAGATTCTGGCATGCAGATTAGTCATCTGACCTGAGTATGTGGTGAAAGTCTAATCTTACCACCTAGTACTTTATGTAGCCAAAACGACCCTACCATACACACAAAGAGGCGAGAGTTGGGGAAACCCCAGGGTTTGCAGATGGACAAAAATATGGGGGGGGGGGGGGTACACCAACTAGCCTGAGGTTTGGGTGGGATGTAATGGACTTACTGGAATCCTGAACAGGAGCAATCAACACTGCAGTATTTTGTTGCAGCTCCCACTTGTATGAATATAAAAGCCACTTCCTAAAATTCTGTAATACTCAAGCATCATGGCCAGCAAGAGACTTCAGAGAGCCCTTGGCATGACTAATTGTCCCCTTGCCACAAATGGTCTCCCATCACCGCTGATCCTTCCCCACCCCTGCCAATACAGTGGCACCTCGGGTTACAGATGCTTGAGGTTACAGATGCTTCAGGTTACAGACTCCACTAACCCAGAAATAGTACCTTGGGTTAAGAACTTTGCTTCAGGATGAGAACACAAATCATGCAGCGGCGGTGCAGTGGCAGCAGGAGGCCCCATTAGCTAATGTGGTACCTCAAGTTAAGAACAGTTGAGAACGGACCTCCAGAACGAATTAAGTTCTTAACCAGAGGTACCACTGTATTTATCTTTGCAGCAGCAGTGCTGTTGATTTTCCTCCTCTCATTCTTTATATATATATATATATTTACAAAACTGCCATTGCAATAATGACAGCAGTTCTGGCAGCTTCTTGCTTTGGCACCCGGGCAAAGAGGAAGGACCAAGGAGGTCCTTCATCTCAAAGATAGACATCCTGGGAGAGAAGACTAGGATGATGCACAGGTTGCATCTGCCGCAGTGTCTATCAAGACAGACCTTATTAAACTTTTGAAGATACCACTTAAAAGAGACAGGGCTGTATGCAACGCAGCCCAACTCCAAGTAGATCAATTAAAATCAATATATTTAAATTAGTGATACTAACTATAAACTATCGATTTCAATGGGTCTTCTCTGAATATCACTTAGTTGGATGCAACAAACAAACCCGTTTTAAAAAGCTCAAGTCAAAATACGTCTTTCTCCACACTGTGCAGTAAAGATTAAGCTCAACCATTAACAAGATTTACAAAACTTCATATTTAATTAAGCTTTTCGGGCCTGCATAGATACTTAAAATTTTAAGAGCAAATTTGCCATTTGAGCAAACTGAAGTGTTCGAAAAGGAAAGCTATATTGCTGCAGGTCATATAAAATAGTAGGTAAAAGATGTAAATATGAACACTTTTATTTTTTTAATCGCATTAGTGTTGTGTAATATGTGGCACAGTGTTAACAAATATTGAAATTCAAAACTGGGAGCAAAGCTTATATTTTTTAATAAGCCCATCTGTTATGAGGCAGATTTCACAAAGTTTGTTACTGTGAAGACTCAAATTAAAGCCCCAAGGGTAAAGAATAAAGTCATAGCCACACTATATGTTTGAAGCACTCTGTCATGGCTTCCTCCAAAGAAACATGGGAACTATAGTTTAAGGGTGCTGGAAATTCTAGTTTTGTAAGGGGGAAAACTACAGTTTCCAGGATTCATTGCGGGAAGTCACAACCAGGTGATTTAAAAGTTCTTTAAATATATGGTGTGGATGTGGCCTAAGGGAAAGGAGGATGACATTCCCCCCTCCACCAGGCTGATAGGTATTATTCCTGCAAAAATAAAATAGCAAAGAAAAGCATTTACTGTCATATCCTTTCACTCTCCATGTGCAAGTTATAGCTTAAGCTTTTTTTTTTTGGTTACCTGTCACAATAGAAGTGACCCATTTTTAAAAACTTGGGCTTGCTTTATGCCTAATTTCTGAAGAACTATCCCCTAAATATTTTATTGCTGTCCCTTCCAAATATTAAAGTAGAGAGGGAGGGAGGCATCCATGACTCTTATGCAGATGTACATTTTTTACATGTGAAATTTTTCTCTCTGCTTCATGAACTTTGGAGATAAAGTCCTCCTTTTAAAAACTTTTATTACCTTCTTTACATCGCCAAAGAGGCGTTTAATGGAGGCCGATGTGATAATTATGTGTTCTGAATGTGCCCGCTTTTGTCCTAGTAAAAAAGGAGCCTCTTCTTTTTCATAAAAAAAGCTGTACTAGGACATTGTTTGCAGTAGTCGTTCTCTATAATACTTATTGATCTAACATAATAGAAGAATTTAAATTGCACACAGAAACAAGAGGGCTATAAAATAAAATTTAATTATCTGTAAAAACTGAGAAAGGGGGGGAGGATGCTGAATTTTTTAAAAAATCACTTATACTGAAAGAATTTCACATTAGTAACATGTTCCCCTAAAAAAAAAGCAATTTCCAAAGTAAAGTAAGATATACAATTGTTATGTGTCATTTCCTAAATGCATGGTTTTTCTTCTCTGCCAAAATAATTTTTGAATAGGGTACTTTAACGGTAGACTTTTAGCTAGTGAAATAAAACAGCAATGTGGGTGAATATGCTGGACGCAAAGCAATAAGACATATCAGCTTGCTTTTGATAACATCTGTTATTTATATTTCTGAGGAGGGTGTCAAAGGTGACATTATATTATATTATGGCAGCTTTTGTTATTAATTATGGGCCGGATTCAACTAAATAGTTGTGCTAGCAGCAGCCAGCACAATTATTCCTGCTAGTGCAATGGGGCTTTCCCTATTCTCCTGCCCCTAGGTTCCCCCATGTTTCCCCAGATTGGTCCTGGACAATTGGGAGAAGCCCCAGAGCTGTGCACATGTGGACTGGGCAGGGAGGGGAGAGATACGATTCTTCCATCTGGCAAGCAAAAATCCTTGTGCTGGTGGAAAAATCTCATTACTGCAACATTTAAGTCCACCCTCTATTGCTGTTGATGCTGAGCAGACATAGTAACTGGAAATAATTGCCTAAGTCTACCATTGCCATCGGGGGAACTGAAAGAAGGTGGAACGCAGAAAGGCAGGCTTACATGCGCGATGAACCAGAATGCAACCCCCGCGTAAATGGGGCGTTGCCTGCATAAGAAAAATAGTTCCTCATAGTTTCTGGACATTTTTCTGCATGCTCAGAGTCACCAAAATAAGACATCTCCAGGCATGCATACTGTATTGGCCTGAATATAAGCCACACCTTTAAAATTTGGGGGGGGGGGGAGAGAGAGACAATACCCAAATATAAGCCACTCCCTTAAAATTCCACAGGCACTCACACCCATTCTGTTTTACCGTATGTCTGTTTCAGCAGCAATATCGTAAAGTGTGTCCTCTCTAAAAGAGGGCATGTGTTGTGGTGAGACCTGGAGACTGGCCTCTTGGTTGTGGGTGAGTATATTGGACAGCCACAACACCTGATTGGTAGGTCCCTCATTGCTGGGTTGAATCTGGCCAATAGGGTGCAGTCTAAACAGGTCGTGGGACTTATATATACCTATGCATGGACGTGACCCAGAGCTTCCTCTTTTGGCTCGTGCATTGGAATATGTAGGGCATTTTGTGATGGACCTTGCTATGTTGTCGTGTGTCATCTGTCGTTGGGACAGGGGCATGGCAGGAATTTTCCCAACATGGCTGATTGGCTGTTGCCATTTGGGTTTCGCCTGCGGCGTAGCAAATCATCACAACTTGTAAGGGAGAACCGTCTCACCATCCCTATGTGAAGGGTATTCCGTTAAAGGAATCCAGTGACTCAACTTGGTTTGGTCAACCCCCAAGAGGTGGTTGTGCCTGTGCCTGAGTCCAGGGGAGCATCTGGGGAGTGAACAGAGTCTGTTCCTGGGCTTTTCACCTACCTTTGGTGTTCACCCTTGGCTGACCTATGCTGGAGTTCTGGGTCAGCGCTACCTGCAAGGGTGCAGGGAACTAGTCGAACCAGAGCCTATGGAACCACTCGCTTTCTGTAATCAATAACGTTGTGGCCTAAATTCTGCCAAAACCAAAACTAAAATTTGAGTCAAATGTGTGTTTATTTAGGGGGGAGGTCTCTGGGTCTGAACACGCAAAAGCCAATTTTTTGTAACATTGCGAATTTAAGCCGCGCTTTAACTTTTCATGGTCGGAATTTGGAAAAAAAGTGAGGCTCATATTCAGGCAATATGGTATATACTGTACAGGTGTATACACTACTTTGGAAAGTTTGGGGAAACGCAGAACAGGAAAGGCTTATGTTGGGTACTAGGGTGCAAGGGAACTTAAACAGATCCCATTAGGATTGTGCCTTCACTTGAGACCAAAACTAATTGTTTCTTTTTGGGGGAGGGCAGAAGCCCCAGGAAACTGGTGGCCAACCCTTTCTGAGAAACAACATGCCCTTTTCCCGAAACACAACCTCAAGTTTTTATTGTTTTTTTTTGTGAAACAGTAAGTATGGCTTTTACAGCGGTTCTACATATTGTACATTTATGTGAAATTGCTTATTACTCATTCTCCATGGTTCAATGGGATTTAATGCTAGTGGCAATTCCCATAATACTTTCAAAATTTTGCTTCTTTGTGTATGTCATAGACATTGGCCATGCATGAAATATCTCATCTGTACCAAACACTGATGGATGGGTTTTCCTTTCATTTCTAATGAGCCATTGTAAAGTGCCTGCACCATTTTATATTTGTTTGTTTAAACTTCATATTTTACTAAGATTTCTCTAAAGATGTCACTGTGCTTTCAGAAAACCATTGAATCAAGGGCAAAAGAACAAACAAAATTGATTTTGTTATGACTCATCTGCAGCAGACATGTATTACAAAGGGTTTAGATTAGAAATAATGAGGTCACTAAGTTTCTTCTTCTTCTTTTTTTGGCACCTTCTCTTAGTTTTCTCTGCTTATACGTCCTGCAATTTAAACTTTTCTCAGCCACAAGTGGCATGGTGGGGCTGTACTGCTAACCTGACTGTAGCCCAAGGATGGAGATAGGGAGGGAATTGGTAGTGGTGAGGTTGGCATTGTGCAAATGCACTACTGGAGCCAATCTGGCATCCCTGCCCCTCTTGGTTTTGGTATGCTATAGTGGCTCAGCTGGACAACAGTTAGGTGAATGGCACAACCCC
Source organism: Podarcis liolepis (assembly GCF_965112155.1). Taxonomy (NCBI): domain Eukaryota; kingdom Metazoa; phylum Chordata; class Lepidosauria; order Squamata; family Lacertidae; genus Podarcis; species Podarcis liolepis. The sequence goes on from NC_139557.1 coordinate 36,782,284, forward strand.
ACCATGCCCTCTGCAATGGCAGGTATCTCAGACCCAATGCATATCTTCCTAACATTGTGTAGCTGCAACCTGCCTTTGCGACTCCAGTAAAATTTGAAAAATGGAGGCTGGATCACATGAATACTTCCCACACCACTGTCCCTCCACACTGGGCAATTGATGCTGGAATGCATTTGTCTGGATCAGGCCATTTCACACGGGAATTCACTAAAATCTAATTCATCCAGCACACATACAGGAAAATAACCAGACTTCAACTCAACATTATCCCAGCACTGTAATATCAGTCACTATTCCAAAGTGTCCTGCCACCAAACTAAGTAAGTCTTAAAAAATATAGTTCTTCTTGTAATTAAAGGTGGCATGACATTTTCTTCATTACTGAATCGAAATTTTCTTGTGGCTGTTTAATGAGATTCATTCTATTGCCCATAGGTAGCAAGCATGTCTGATTTTTCTTTCACAGAGAATTTAGCCTGTTGCTGTTACCACTATGTCAATAGCTCGCACAGGTGACCAGGGTGTTTGTCATATTCATTCTAGGTTCTTCTACTTCTATCTTACATATCTATGGATTTTGGTCTGGTCTTGGAGCCAGTTCAACCTATGTCAGCCTACAGACTTTGACTTTAGCTGGAGTAACACAAATAACAACTTATACTGCTGTTGATAAAGAATGTTGGTAGGATCTGGTTCTTTACTAACTGTTAAGCAACTTATTTTTTTCTAAATGACTATGGATGCTCCACTTTTGGGTGGAGTCAAATCACATGCCAGCAAATTTATATTGTGGAATTTCAGTTGAATGGTGTGTCTTGAGCAACAAATCTGCTTCCTGAAAAGATCAGGTAGAAAGTGATAGGGGCAGGCATCCCCAAACTCGGCCCTCCAGATGTTTTGGGACTACAACTACCATCATCCCTAGCTAACAGGACCAGTGGTCAGTATGATGGGAATTGTAGTCCCAAAACATCTGGCGAGCCGAGTTTGGGGGATGCCTGTGATAGGGGAATGCACTGGAAAGCGTGGAATAGCATCTGACCTCCCTGTAAACAAATAGAATGAATGCTCATTAAGTAGCCAGGATCATCTAATCTCCATGCAAACCAACCAGGATGAATGCTGAATAAACAGGTCATCATAGTCATCCATGAATGGATGACACCCTTTTCCGTGAGTGCACATTCTCCTTCTGTGAGTGCAAGCAGATAAGTTGATCCCACCCTGTGGGGATTGAAAGCCAGAGATTTCTGTTTCATCCATCTTAGCGATTTAATATGCTTTGTTTATGGTTAAGTGGTCTCTTGCTTGTGTTTGTCACTCCAACTGCCACTACGCCCAAGTTATGGTGAAAGGGCTGGCTTGAGAGAAGCGCAAGTTAAGCATGGCTGCAGCTTTGCATATGTAATGCCTTGAGTTGGTCATCTCCCTTGCAAATTAGTGTGCCTAAACCATGCATCTCTGTAAACGACTGGATTTTTTTCCACATTGGTATGGAGCTGGAAAAAGCAAATTGGAATATAAATGTTAATTTAGATGCTGAGTTCAGCTTGCCTTCTGCTACTACTGGCAAGGCTATAAACTGCTGTTGCCTTACTGCTTTCGACTGCACCTTCCCCAGCAGCAGTCAACAGCTTCAGCCACAGATGGAGAATCTGTATAGTGCTTACTGGTCCCAGATGCCAGGCTCTGGAACACTTCTTGCTAGCAGCATCTGGCTGTTTCCCTGGCAATCTATCAGCACTTCATGTCCAGCTCTTTCTCGGGTTTTGTGCTGAGCTGCTTCTCAGACCATTTTATAGTTTGGCTGTTAAACTTCTGTCTGGCCTTAAGTTATGCCCATGGTGGAAATGGAAGGTGGAAGGAGGGATGAGGATGAAACTTCATTATATTGGTAGCAAGATAATGAGAACATCCATATTGTAGGCAGGGAGCTGAGCACGGCTGTTAGTTGCCCAAACGCAGAAGAATACAATGATAAGTGGAAGGTTCCAGGACCCTGCTGCTTGCCTTTATCTGTTCATCTTGAAATTTGGGGAGGGTGCTTCATCACATATCTTGTTTATGCTTGAGTTCCTGTTCCTAAAACATCAGAAAGCTTACATACTCTGCAGTGGTAATAATTTAGTTAAAACAGTGAGCATATATCAGTAGAAATATTACAATCACCCCATCAAGTAACTGAAATTTTCCTTTACTGCCTCACCAAAACATTTTTATTCATTTTTACCTGCGGCGTTACAAACATGAAATCAAGGGCAGGCAGATCCACAGATAAGGATGCACAAAGATCACTGTATGACCAAACTGCAGATTCAGACCTGTTTCTTCATAAATGGCTCAGAGGTGGAGTTAAGCATTACAGTTCTCCTTCAGGTCAGACCCAGCCCAGTCCACAGTTGATGCCATGGTGTGACTCTATCCCTGCAGTGTGGGATGTGGAGCGCATTAACAAATAACGGTGGAACACACCAATCTGTCTCTGCAAACATCAAGTAGCCTCCCTCCCCCTCAGTATTATTTCTCTTCAGAGAGGGGCAAATGAGTCACCGTTTTAATGGCAAGAGAAAAATTTGAATTTGATGCTGATTGTATCGTAAGTTGATTGTTTAATATATGACTTCACACAGGTTGGGTGGCTGGGCAAACTTCCACACATTTCAAAAGATCCCTTCTACCCCACAAATCGCCATCCTAAAATCATTCAAAAATTTCACCAACATTCGACCAAATAAAAAGTGCAGTATGTATATTTTCTGCTGCTCCAGAGAAGCGGACACGGAGCAATGGATCCAAACTACAAGAAAGAAGATTCCACCTAAACATTAGGAAGAACTTCCTGACAAGTAAGAGCTGTTCGACAGTGGAATTTGCTGCCAAGGAGTGTGGTGGAGTCTCCTTCTTTGGAGGTCTTTAAGCAGAGGCTTGACAACCATATGTCAGGAGTGCTCTGATGGTGTTTCCTGCTTGGCAGGGGGTTGGACTCGATGGCCGTTGTGGTCTCTTCCAACTCACTTTTCATTTTCAATTTGTAATGGACTGTTGCGTCCTTGTACAAATTCAGCACAACTTGCAAATACAGCATACCCCATTTTGCATACCTCGTAACATGCATCAGCTCTCTAGTTTTGCCTGCTCTGAACAAAGATTGTGGCTTCCCCATCCAAGCAAAATGAGACATATTAAATAACTGCTATATTGCTGCTTGCCCAGAGAGCTTACTTTTGTTGATTCTTCACTTGTTTCTCAGAACAGAGGTATTTTTTACATAAAAACCCCAGTGAAACATAAAACTCAGAAAAACCTGCTATCAAAACATGGTAAACATTATTCAAGCCAATGTTTCCATTTATATCTGCCAATAAAGCAGAATAGGTACCCCTAGTATCTTGCATGAAGAACTAGTAATGTTAAAAAGGCCCTATTTTATTCCCCATCAGGTGGAGGAGCCAAGGAAATGGTCGCTGTGGTGAGCAGAGGTTGAGCATATTTGCTGCCAGAATTGGAAAAGCACATTTAAATATTTGTATAGCTGCCTCTCGTAAGTTACCTATAGGTCCCTAATGGATGCAGCTGGTTGAGAACTCAATAATACAAAGCTACAAAAGTACAGATGCAAACAATGCAGCTTATATCATCATCTGAACAATCACTACCTTTCAGAATAATTAGAAAATTAGTTTCCCATACATTATGCACAGCTGCCAAAATCCGGCAGAATCTGAAAACACACAATAATTTTTGACATCATTTCCCAGTGTGCAATATATTATTGTATTCTTCAATTATTTCCTGTGGGTGACATCCCATGATAGCCATACTCAGAGTAGACGCACAATTAAAAACAACGGACTTAAGTCACCCTCTGAATGGATTAGATGCAATAGCAAAATTATTTTGCAATTAGATAGGGCTGCACACTGAGGCCCAAACTGAACAGGACCAGTTGTGGGGGACTGGATATCACTTGTGCTGGGTTGAAATAGTCTCAGATTGCCGCCCATCAGGCTGCAAGGTCCAGAGCAATCTGAGGTTGTCAGGGGACAGGGAGTCAGACATGAAGGAGAGCCAAGCATCAGTCAGGAAAAAGAACAAAATATGCAAAAAAAGAGACCTACCTTACCAGCTATGTCTTTCTGGGAGAAGCTGGATGGGTGGAGTGCCTTTGGATGTGGAGTGTGGGCTTTCCCACTTGGCCTTTCCTACCTGTCCTCTGCCTCCTAAAGCAGCACTACACTGGTAAGCAGAGAATTTGATCCTGCACAGCGTAGGTTTCTGCTTCTTTATGAGGGACTTCCTTGAAGGGAAGATACTCGTAAAGGAGCAGTACCCTGCAGAACTGAACCCTCTTACTCCCAGCTGCGGTATGAGAATAAGAGGCGCCTCCTCCTTCCTCACTGTATACCTAAATTTGGGTTTTAAATAGGGTTTTTTTTTATTAAAAAACAACTCTAGTTAAACAATAGCTGGGCATTTTGAACCTACTCTTTATCTGAAAGGCTCCCAGAGCGGCTTGCATACAAGTAATTCAAACAGGACAGTTCCTTCCTGCAGGGTTATAATCAAAAACAGGTGTGTGGAACCTCTTGCCTTCAGGCCTAACTAGACGATAATGAGTTCCCAATTTGGCCTGCTAGCCTGTTTTCCACAAGCCATGCCCACCTGCCCACACCTGCAATCATATGGTGTGGCACAGGTAGAGACACAGCTGCCAATACACAATGAGGAGCCTCAAAGTAGACTTCTGCTTGGCAAGGGAGGCTTGCTAGCACTGCTAAGTTGCATGACCAAACCCTGTGCAGAGACTCTCTGCAGAAAGCAGGTGTGGAGTCAGTTGCCTAACAACTGATAGGCAGCAATGTCAGGTCTGAATTGGCTTGGGTTCTCTTTTTTAGTGATTGCTATGCCAAAAAGGGAAAAAGAAACGGCCAGCTAATGCAATAGCTGTTTCAAGTGACAGGTGATTGGGTCTCTGCCCCCTTATCCAAGTAGCCTGATGAAGTTGGGGGGCACTCAGGATCCAGTCCACCAGCTGGATCCAGTTCCCCACCCCCTGACCTAAAAAGACATGTCACAATGTTCTTGCTACCCTGTTCCCAATACATCATGGGAGAGATACACTAATCTTCTCCCCTCTTTCTATATGGAGGCCACTGGAAATTTCCAGAATGTGCTTTATGCTCAGGCATTCCTGCAGACCAGTGTTTCGCAGTCTTGGGTCTCCAAGTTTGCCCTTGGACTACAATTCCCATCATCCTTGACCACTTGTCTTGCTAGCTAAGGATGATGGGAGTTGTAGTCCAAAAACAGCTGGAGACCCAAGTCTAGGAAACACTGCTCCAGACCAGACTCTGCCAGTAGCATTTACAACTAAATGCCTGGAAAAGGTTAAGAACCTTAGCTTTTCTTCAAGCCTGCACTGAGGAAGTGGTTCTGTTGCCTCCATGAAAACAAGCCATTTCATAGTTGTATGCACAGTCGCACACCTTTTAAGCTCTAATGTAATAAAACCCATTGACATTCCTAGGAGGCGGAGTCAATTTCTGTAATTGGCATTGAAATAATCCTTGAACTCACTATTGGACTCATGATGAGATTTATTTCATATCAGATAAACCAATCTTGTAGAGGGAATAATAAATCTTATGCATTTAAAGCCGGCCACACACTCAAATGGGAAAGGGGGGGGGGAAAGACTTTTCATCAGCAAACCAAACAACTTGTGATAGATGGGCAATTAAATAAATAAGGACGATTCGAGTTAGCTAATTAAATCTTACAAAGCTTTTGCATTCAGCCTTACTCCAAAATGTGCAGTCAAGTAGTCCGTGATGACCTTTCCCTGCCAGCAGGATCATTTCATGTCAGCACCGACAGAATGAGAGGAATGAAAGATTCGCTCTTGGAATGCTTTTGAATCCTTTCGTTCTGACACTGAAAAGCTTGGCACAAAAAGACCTACAACTGCTTATCAAAGAGCTGTAAACAAATACAGAAGCTTTTAGGACTGTGGGTTGGTGTGATCATCTGCAACACCACAAAGATGGAGCCAAAAGCATTGCTTTTAAAACCTTGGAATGGACAGAGGAATCCAGTTGCATCCCCCTTCTTAGAGAAGAAACCAAATGAAAGGAAACTGAAAGAGCAAGGATACCAAAACACCGCATTTGTATTGATTAGTAGAAAGCACTCAGAGATGGTACAATAAATTGCCTTTTTGTTTGTCCTTAGGAGCAAAAAGAAAAAGAAAAAAAGAAGATTATGGTATTAAATCATTAGGAGAACACTTTAAAACATTTGCGGGACGCGGGTGGCGCTGTGGGTTAAACCACAGAGCCTAGGACTTTGCCGATCAGAAGGTAGGCGGTTCGAATCCCTGCCACGGGGTGAGCTCCCGTTGTTCGGTCCCTGCTCCTGCCAACCTAGCAGTTCAAAAGCACATCAAAGTGCAAGTAGATATATAGGTACCGCTCTGGCGGGAAGGTAAATGGCGTTTCCGTACACTGCTCTGGTTCGCCAGAAGCAGCTTAGTCATGCTGGCCACATGACCCGGAAGCTGTACACTGGCTCCCTCGGCCAATAAAGCGAGATGAGCGCCGCAACCCCAGAGTCAGCCACGACTAGACCTAATGGTCAGGGGTCCCTTTACCTTTTTTAACACATTTGCACTGCTTTCTCCCTTACAGCACTGCAAGAGTTACATCCCATAGCGTAAACTTTGGGACATGCACAAGGATCACAACCAGGTGAGCATTTCCCACCTGACTGGCATCTTCATTTCAGGCAGCAAAATATATCAACACATCTGACAAGTTGTGTGATCACTGAACGTAACAACCACAAACCCTCTCCAGAGTTAAATATGCATAAACTCAAAAAATTGCACTTAAATCTGTTTTGTTATTGTGCTCAGTGGCACCAAGTAATAGAATACATTTAAGTAACACCATTTGTGTGATTAGTATATTTAAGGAAAGAAAACAGTGAAACTGATGGCAACAATGATGAATGCTCAGGAGGTTATTAGTTGTCTAAAGTAGTGTTATTTTACATTATCATGAGGGTGGGGGGATGATTTGCTTAATATTGAGTTAGGAAGATGTTTCATTAAGACATACGCACACACCTATTCCAGCTATAATTCAAGCACTCCAAGACTGGATTTTTGAACTGGTTGTGCTGATCCCACATTTTGAGGATATGGAGAGTGGGTTTTGTTGCACACACTAAAATCCTACCAAACATTGCTAAGCTAGAAAGTGGGCAGAGGGAGACAGAATCCAGTTTCTTACTTCTCCTGCCAAAGAACCAATGATCAGGGGTTTAGGTTTTTAAAAAGAACTACGTAAGTGGGAAAGAATTCATCCGTCAATTTCGGTTTCTCATTTTTCCAATCTTAAATCCAGTTTGCAATTTTTTTTTAAAGTGCTTATTAACATCTGCCAACATATCAGTACACATTTCTCATACTAAATATGCTTTTGTATGCAAGCTTGCTTAATAGATACACTTTTCCAAACCATTTCTTCCCTATCTCTATCCATTAACACATCTCTCTTTCCTCAGCTGGAGAGACCAACTCCATATTCTGCTCACAACTGTGAATGCAGTTCCCCCGTTCAGCTGAGATATGCATGCTGAAGCCTGCATGTCACTTAGTGTCTTGACAATTGGGAGAAATGTCCAGACTTGCACACTTACCTGCAACACACTGTCTCTTGATCTTCTTCAACAGATGTGCCCTGGAAAAACGTGGATCTCCCTAACCCCCACCCTCACAACGCCACTGCTCCAGTTTATATCACAAGCTGTTTGCTATGCAGCAATTTTGAAATCCAGCAAATGTACAAAAAAAATAAGTCATCACTGGAACATCCAAATCATTTGATGGTAGAGAAGATGCTCCTTACCGGAAGTCATTGAAGAGATCAATGCAAGTGCCATTATTCTTACAAGGTGCAGAGTCACACTCATTGGATTCAGATTCACAAAATGGTCCTTCCCAGCCAAGGAGGCAGACACACTGGTAGCCCTGGAAGGAAGTAGGGGGAAAACACATCAATTAACTCCTTGTCAATATCTCAGTGTTGACTGAATTAACAATATAACTGTTGGGGTCCTTATTGCATTTTAGTTCCATTAATCATGGGAAAATGTTGAACCCCGGTATCCACTTGGAATGATGCAAAACTGGAAAATATTATATGATTATTAATAATATTTGACCAAACAACAGCACAGGACCTATTCATGAGCTGCCACAGTGGCACAGGAATCATGACAGCAATGTCTAAGGCTGGGATTTTCTAATAGTTTTGGTGTTGAGCTTATCTGCACAGATTCTGCCCAGACCCAATCCAATCTCATTCCTTGATTGCAACAAAAAGCAAGGTCCCCCCCTCCCAACTGGAACCACCAAATTCCATGTATAAATCCATTTAAATGAGATGCTTCTTCCATCCCTAGTAATGTATGAAAGGCTGATCCCACATGGAAAGGACAACTGTGTCTTTCTCACCCCATGGCTGAAGGTCCTATACAATTAGTCCCATTCACATCAGAAACACAAAAATGCAGAACTATGAGTTGGTGTTGCAGTCTTGGCTGAAATATCCAAAACCACTGTATGAAAAATGAAAACAAAGAGATGTAGTCTGTACCAGTAACGGAAGTAACTCCAAAACCGTTAGAGAAGACCTGTCTTCTCCTGTATAAAAATGGAGCTGAGCTATTTTTCCCTTTTGCTCTAATTCTAACACTTTCAGCAAGAAGAAAAGTTGGGGCGGAATATGACTGTCCACTAGAAAATGTAGCCAAATAATTCTACTTTAAATTGTTTGCCAATCTGAGTTTTGGTTAAAAGCATCTGAATTACTGCTCTCAAAATAGGCAGTGGGCTAGAATTGAACTTTCTCAAAACTCCACTTCTTGGAATAAAAGATCTTTTATGTAGCAATAATCTATCATGCTTTGTATCTGTCATGTTGAACAGCCCTTTTAAATGGAAAAGAACAAAATGTGCAAGTCCTGATTATAGAGGAAAGAACTCCAACTCTGTATGAGATTGTTAAATGGTATGGACCAGTTAATCAAGTAGAGGCAATTGCTGTAAAACTCTGAAATAAAGATAGAACATTCAGACTCACAGACGTATCTAAAGAGATTGATTTTAGAGATCTTGTGCTCATCCTTTATTAAGAACTGTGAAGGTCTTTGTAAAGAGGTAGTATATGTTTTTAACAGCTTTCTGCTCTCTGTCGTATAGGGGAAATAAAGCAATGCTTTTTGTTAGTATTGATTCATAAACAAGGAGGTCAATAGGACAAGCTAGATGTACTTATATAGACTTGCACAACAAAGTGGTCTGAATTTTCTCTGGATTTTACTAAATCACGATTTCTCCATATAAAAAAATCCCTCCATATAAAAAACTGCATGTTATAGGGAAGGGTTATGGCCCTGAAATCTAGATTTCCAAGATTACGATTGTATGTGCATGTTTATTTTTGTATGGAGGGGACATGAATTCCAATGAAGGGGAACAGGCCTGTCTTGTTTAGTGAGAACTAGTGCATAGAGTAACTGAAGCTAGATTTTGCTTGTATCTATGCAAACATTAGGACCTAAGTACCATCTGTGGCATATAATATGTAATGGTGTTTTCACACAAGCAAGTCCTCATTCAATATTGGCACATGGGAATAATAAACTGGCATGTGTGTCTGAATCTTATTCATCCTTAGTCCTTATGGAATAGAAATGTTAAATCCCTCAAGAAATCACAAATGTGTCAAGGTTTACAAACTCATCTTCTCACATTTCACAACGCCATACCTATCACAACAGAAACTTGCAAAACACTGAACCTTGTGGATCCTCACCACAACCTCTGACTCCTAACAGGACCACCGCACTCCTCCCAAAACCCTTAAGCACTTGTATGTCCTGGCAGACATACTATACACACAGACATGCCTGTCACAGGAATTCCAACATCTTTTCATCACTTATGTAAAGAGATGCACCACTGCACGTTCCATTCTAGAAGCCTGACTTTCTTTTGCAGGAGCAGCAAAATGGGGGGGGGGGGAGTCCAGAGAATGTCTGCCTCTGCTCCAAAGAACAGAGCTAGACATGTCTGTCCTCATTGTGCTGAGAGACACAGAGGGAGAAACCTGGGTCTTTGCAGTGAAGCAAAGACTCAAAGACAACCTCACAGGATGTGACACTTTGGACTAGTATTTTCGGAATACAGGTACCGTCACCCCTGGCCACTGGTCTTCCTAGCTGGGATGATGGGAGTTGTACCTGTAAAAGCATCCAGTACTGCAGACATGCAGAAGAGTCACACTAACCCTGATACTCACTGTTACCTAGCATGCAAACAGTTGGGAAAAAGTGCCTCTGCAGTCGTGCATCCAGGCCAAATAGAATAATTGAATGTGCTTTCTGTTTTGAAACTGTTTTGAAACTGTGAGCAAATAAACAAAGGAAGATAATAATGCCCTACTACTCACTGCAAACTTCAATACACTTATAACGATATGTGGTCCAACAAATCAGCATTTTTTAATATTCTTAAAGGAGCAAGATAATTGCTGTGAGCAGCAGGTGGGGGGGAAATAAAGCCAAGTTATTTTGCCAAGTATATAGCCTTTACTGAGCAAGATGCCCAGTGCAGTTACTTCATATTGAAGAAAAAGTGTTAATCTGCAGTAGAAAAGGTCAAACTGAGAGCAATTTGAAGAGGTGTGGGCACACAGACACACACACCGAGAGAGATAGAGATGATGGCATAGGGACACCTGTGTATCTTCATCTAATTAAGTGCTTGAGCATTTAGGAAAGCTTTATTTTCCAAGCACTTGCATCCCTCTTACTCTTACCACATTGCAGACATAAGATTCATCATTTCTGAAGTCTCAGACTATGTTATGCTACTGGAGAATAGCTGTGGAACATCTGGCAAACAAACAGAGCAATGTACGAAGCATCCATCACAGGCAACAAGTGGTCTGCATCTTCTGATTAATCCTTTGCAAGTGTGGCTGGAGCATGGCTTTAGCACTAAACTACTAAGGGCTTCAGTTCTACGTGATATATCCAGCATTATATAAACGAGGAGGACTTGTGCAGAACCCTGTTGGTGATCCTTAAAATAAATTGAACACCGTGCTGTGATCCAAAGTGCTGTGAACACATAAGGCATGTTCAGGTTCCCTATTACTACTGCTGGTCTTTTCTGAGCCTTCTTGAAGAAGCAAGTATGGGAAGGACCTGCAGAATAATAGCCAATGAAGCACAGGGAGCTGCAAGCAAGAAGGAAAAGGATCAGGCTGTGCCTCAATGCAGGCTCTGAAGTGTTCTTTAGGTACATGACAATGCTTTTGAACTAGGACCATGCACCGGATTCAGCCAAGGCCCAACTATTAGGACAAATGAGGCATATTTGGTGGGACTCGGGAATTGGACCAATGCCACAGATTGCTCCTGGATGGGTTTGGTGGCTCAGAGTGATCAGAGGGTGGGGCATCTGAGGTGGGCACTTGGCAGGAAAACCCTGAGAAGAGGCAAACAGTTATCCTGACCACAAGCTGTGTTTTCCTGGAAGTAAGTAGCAGCCCGCTGCCTGACTATGCTGCCTGCCTGAGGCTCATCTTTGGAACAGCACCATGCAGCATCAATGGCTCCATAAGAGAAGACATTAGCAAAGGAGCACCCCACAGAATTGACCCCACCTGCTCTCATTTGGGAGTGGGAGAGAAAGAGGTGCACTGTCACCTTCCCCTATCCCCTCCCAGCTGTATGTTTAATTAGGTTTTGTTTTTTTAAAAACCTATTTAAACATTAGCTCTGCCCCCAACTAATTCAGGATCAGATCCCAGGTAGGGTGGATGGTCCCCACATTGGCCCAGGACAAGTTAACCTTATTAGGGACCAGTAGATTGAGACTGTGAGAGAGATGTAGGGCTGCGCACAACCTTATTTCACACATCTAGAATCCCTTGGATCCAGGCAGATGATATACCTCTCTCTCTGTGTGTATGTAAGAGTGTTATATATATCATATTAAATACTCAGCATCATACTCAGTTTGCAGCATTGGCCAATTTGTGGTGTGTCATAATTCCAATGGGTGTGCCTAAGATGCACTTTGCTTTCAGCAATATTCAAAGCCTCGAACTTGATAAAGTGATTGAAAAGGTCACGTTCAAACCCCATTATTTCCATCACTTAAGACAGCTGACACTGAAATCAATACATTCTGAAATGAGTTAAAATACCAGGAGGCCTTATCATTTCCATTTCAAAGTCGTAACAAGAAACTTCGTTCAGAAATTCACACTGTCAAAAACGTGATATACAGAATAATACATATTAGTAGTGAATTATGCAACTATTATTCTTATTTTAACCACTGCATACCTAACAAAAACAGTTTGGAATGACAATTGAAGTGATTGACATTAGAGAACCTTTAAAAAGTTTCTTGTAGGAGGCATCCCCAGATATCTCGAAAATTTGAAAGGCTTGGCTTGGGACTAGTGGTTTCTGCCAAGGAAGAGTGAAAGCTTACAGCTTACTCTATATTGCATTGCACTTGCGGCAGTGAAGCCTCAGGCATCTACTGACCATGGATGCTGTAAGGCACAGAGACCTGAGTCTTGGCTCTTTTGCACAGGATCCCATATCTCCTGCCCTTTCTCTTCTTTTTTAAACTAAAGAAAAACCCACATATTTTGCTTTCCTGGTGGCTTTCTCTCTGAAAATTGGCGCCCAAATTTGCACCTCTAAACATAAAGTAGCATATGCAAATTTATATACCAATTTGTGCCACAGGCCTGTACCCCAAGTCTTTTAAAGACCTAGTAATGCCTCTGCTACTGACTGAGCTTAAGTGACAGCACAGAATGTTCATAGCCATTCCAACTGTCAGGCAACAAAGGTGTCATCAGCAAGTCAGTCAAATATATTTGCCAGAAACTTCTGGCCATCACAAAAAAAGAAGGTCTCATCAGATCTGCAGTGTAGGCCACTTCAGTTGGGGAAGTGAAAGCTGTCAGTTTAGCTAGGATTAAAACCTTACACAGGTTCTAACAGCATCATTTTGTGGGGTTGTCTGAGGACTGGGAAGGAGCTATGGATATCAGGGACAGACAGCTTGTTAATGCTGGAAGTCTAAACCCATGAAGAGTTGCAAAGGAAGGGAATTCTGATAGTTGTGGCTGGCTGGCTTCAGCTCACACCAAGTGTATGCAACCAATTTAGTTTGTTTTTAAATGCTGTGTATCTATGACTCATGTAAATGCATTGCCTTTGCTTTTATGGCCCCCAAGGATAGCCTTTAAATACATACTTGCTGAAATGCATAGGACTATTTTGAAAATAGTTTGTATTTTTTCAGTAACTTGTGCTCTTCTTTTAACACTATGGCATGGTGTTTGGGCAAAGCTAAGGGGGTAAAGGCAGCCAAGAAACAGTGGAATGCCCGAAATTTCACACAATGGTTTGAACAAACCAGCAACTTATTTGGCTGTAGGCTTCTACTGTACAGATGAATATTCTTCACCTTCACTGTCAGAATATGAAGCTTCAGTCAATACACTTTCCTCTTATTTCCATGGCATGCATTATTTAAGATGACTGCTCCATGAACACAAGCTCTTTTGTTTCATTTTTGGTTCACGTAAAGGCTAATTGATCATATCTAAGGATGCCCTAAAAACTCAAGGAATTGAACATTGCAGCACAGATTGGGCCAACATTCTTATCTCCAGTTTATCTCATCAATTCTACACTGTCCGAAGGATGTAATGCTTTGCAAAGCGGCACTGGAACATCAGCCAGCACACCAAAATCGTGCACACTTATTTATTGCATCAGTCTCATGGGCACTCAAAAGTTATAGGGATAAAATGTATGCACTTAAATAGAAATGGGGGCATAGGTGGAACAATGTGTAGTCATTTTATTCGGCTGACATTACACATTTAGACCACTGAACTTCCAAATACATTGAATTTCACATGTAATCAGTTTGCTGCTGAATGCTGTAGAACTGCATATTGATGAATGTTGCATGCTGAAAGTCTTATGTGAGTGGGGCAGGATAATTCACACAGGACTGAGTAGTAGAATTGGATAATTCACATGACTGGGTAGTTGTAATATTCTCTCCTACCTTTCCAAGATATTATGCAATGAAAAATGCACCCTGCCATATAGCCTTGATGCAATGATCTAAAACCAATTCCTAGCTGACAGATATCCCTGCATTTGGAACACTTGCTGTAACATGATGAGGTAGAAATGATGAAATAAATGCTAGTCTCTACTGAACAGGCAGGCTAACGGTCTACATTGCCACATCTTATGTGGCCTCTGACACCTCCTGCAGAAGCCCCATTTGGCATCACCTGAGGAGTGTCTTTCTTCCTATTTGTTTCCTCCTTCAAATGAGTTCTAAACTTTATGTAGGGTTCATAACAATTAGAAAGGGTGAAAACAGACTTTTTAAAAAAACCTCCCCCTCTCAATGTATAGCCTCAATGCGTGTTTATATTGAGACACATGAAGAGTGCAACACAGCACGTACCATTTGCACACCACAGCCTGAACGTCCATTTGCAGAAGGAAGCAGAAGGAAAGGGAAGAGTTTGTGGAAGTAATAGGTTTCAAATATGGATGCAAGTATGACAAAGGGGTGACACGGAATATATTTCAGCTTAGACAAACCTACACTTCCTTAGATAAGAATTTGCAGCACAATTTACACCCAAGAAGGGAGTTCAAGGCAAGAAGGACAATCAAGAAGATAAAGGAGAATCAGCAGCGCAAGAAGGAAGCACTGGAATACAAGAAATAAGAGATCAACTGCCTTGGGCAGGATTAAGACTCAAATGTAGAGGCTGGTGTTGTTTGTGAGCACTATAATTGTAGCCTATGTCTCCCTGAGTTTTATTTATTTCTTTAATTTCTATACCGCTTTATATTTTTAATAAAAATCTCAAAGCAGTTTACAGCATATTAAATCAACAAAACAATAAAACTATAGTCATGCGATGTTCCTCCAGCCTCATGAGGAGCCTCCGGGCTTTCATTTTAAGAGTCCACTAGAAATGTTCTGTTTTTCCTTATTTTGGACTAACACTTTGGGTTATGGTGACCTTGACATTACGTATTGCCAAGGGTGCTTCAACACTATGTGTTTTGTAGAGAACAGAAAAAACAACAACTACACTGGTGGTTGTGTGTATGTCAAAATGTGTGGTAATTCTATGTTTCTACAATCATCTGTCAATCATCCATTTACAGAGAGGGTGAAATAATTCAGCTTGATATGGGCTTTAGTGCATCGACTAGTTGCGGTGAACTGTTAATTATAAGCTCTGGATTGGACTAGGAGCCAGCAAATTATTTACAGTGAAGTGAAGGGCCTTTCTCCTGAACCCACATGCAATCACATCCAGATGCTTTCAGGCATTACAATCTGCTAAGAATAGATAGCTGTAGCTATCAAGATTGTCCATAGATAGGAAACAGTTCTGGTCCACCCATGTGATCCCTTAATGTATCAGGTACAATGCAGAAGTGCACTCATCTTCACAAGATGACACTCATACATGTTGAAGTTGAAGGGATGAACAGAGCTTTCTAAATTATTTCAATTATCCTTGAGAAAGAGTCACACGATTCCTGGAATTTATCAAGGATATTATATGGGTGGAAGAACACGCATGTTATGAACTGAATGGAGATTATTTCTGGGTTACAAGACTGGATATTATTTATCTCTGAGCTTCAGAATTCTTCAGTTCTTGGGTGGATGGGTGGTAATATTTGTCCAAATAAAAGCAATCACTGGACGAAATGTCTCTAAACGTTCAGGGAGGCCTCACCTAAATCTTTTAATGGGAGACAATGTTAAGCAACAGTTTAAACCTCCAATAAGTTCTTTTCTACTAGCAGCCAGGCTCATAATAATGAGATACTGGAATAATTTAGAAGGTGCCTCTCTGACAAATTGGCACAGCAAAGTATGGCAAAAAGCACTTGTGGAAAAATTAAATAATAAAATGAAATTGGCACAAGGCCTGAAACACAAAGACTCTTTTGTAATTGAATGGCTAATAACGAAAATGGAGGACTCCTCTCACATTACAGAACATTTTGGTTAACTTAAATTGATTATTGCATTGTCCAAATAGTAGTTTGGGATAAGAACTGATGCTATTTGGCCATTTATGTATTTATGTATTGTCTAAATAACAGCTTCTAGGTAAGGGTGTGATATTTCATTATTTATCTGTATAAATGTTGTTGTATATTGAAAGAATTTAATAAAAGAAGATGAAAGAAACAATTATATTTTTTTTTAATGATATTTTCCTTGTTTGGGGAGGAGAGAATCCGTGTTTAAATGTATTTCATATGGAAAGAAGAGCTATATGGCTTTAAAAAAATACTGAAAAGAATTCACATAAAACATTCAATCCACACAAGACTTTAGGGAGAGATTTACAGATTTCATTTCTGCAGAGGTAGAATATGCTAAGTTTCATTGCGTTTGGATAGGATTAATAAAATAGTAATTAAAGGGGGGGGGGGAAATAGCTTAAAGTAAGGACATTCAGAAGGCATAATAGGTTTACAGTAATAAACATTTTAAGCTTGTGACAAATATAAGCATTAAAAACACCACAGGAAACAATTAAGAACAATAATAAAAAATAACTGTTGAGGAAATGAGACCATTTAAAGCTTGCTCTTTAGGAAAGCAATTTCTCTTAAAGGGACCATTCTTAGGATCAATAGGTAGGCTGGGGGCCTATTCTGAGAAAATAAATGTTTAAAATGGTGTCTGATGTATACTAATTAAATGAATACAGTTTGAAGCATATTTCCAGATCATAAATATTACAGCTGAGGCATTGTTTTACAGAAGTTTTTTGAGTTTCAGTATTTATTTATTTACTTTTGTCCCTTTGCACATTCAGTGACGGGCAAAGCAACCATGTCAAGAAGGTTGGCTTCAAGGTGGCAGGTCCTGCATAGCAAAAGAAACCAAAATAAAAACAATAACCTCAAGCTATTTGTTCAAATAAACCAAATAACCAATCCAGATTCTGAGGGACCTTTAGAATATCGAGGCTTTGATCAGTGTATCTGATATGACATTTACCTCGATTGCTCAGTGAATAGTGAAAGGTCATAAGCTACACAAATAAGCAGCTGAACACAAATGCAGAAGAATTCATTTCTCCGTACAAGGACACCCAAACCTTTCAATTTGCTCCCACATCTATGACCCTGGCAGTGATTTAAAAGGAAAGCAGTGTTCCAGAAAAGCTCTTTTGTTTGACGGCACATTCCATTTGTCCCTTTCCTTTAGTACTCTTACGTCTGGAATAGAAACCATTAGATCTATAACATGAAGACATATCTATATCCCCCACAGGTAACCTTTGCATACAACAATCTACAGGACATGCTAATATCAAGTCCTCAAACATCAGACACAAATCAACATGGTTGGAGATGTAAGAGAATGTGCTGTATCTTAATAACAAGCATTTCCTACAGAATGTGTTTCGATCGAAATCACGTTTCAAATAATTGTGAGAAACTTCTAAACTTGTTTGCAGCCATCTAAAACCAAATCTTAAGTTTCCATTCATTTATCACTCTGAATCTAGAAAGATTTAGAAGTATACCATGACAGTTCAGAAGATACAGAACAAGCAGCACTATTTTTCTATAAAAAGGAGTGCTGGAACTCTGAGAACAATGATGACAAACCTTCAAACCCATAGATCCCTGAAGCATGGCTCCCTGGATGGGTGGCTAAAATTAGGTATTAACCACTGGGGCTGAACAGGGTGGGGCAGCATTGCTTATCCAGCTTTCCAATGCAGACTTGACTGCTGGTAACTACGAGGGACAGGTGAACAGGGAGGTAGGCATTGTGCGGATGCAACGTTGTAGCTAACTGATATTCCCACTCCTGCGCTGCACTAACCTCAACTCTCCCAGTCTCAGTTATTGGCAGTGACTTCCATATTTGGCAGCCAGGTAGCCCAAGCCTACTCCACAGCACCAGCTGATACTGGCATTAACCTGTTACTCTGGCTCTCCAAAATACACCCCAAAATTGTGTAATGAAGGGATTTGGTGCATCAGCAATGTACCTATATTTTTTTGGGGGGGGGAGGGACGGACAGAAGACTTCATCTCTCTATGTAAGAAGCCAGGTAATCCTATGGACTGAACTATGTAAGGACAGTCTGGAGTCCATTCCATAAGGGGCTAAAGTAGAGTGAATAGGGACGGAGGGAAGAGGAATTAATTTGGCCTAATCTGACACGCCTGAATTTCCTTGCATATCGAATCACAATCCCCAGTGAGCTTGGCGCACACTTTTCCAGATTCTGCAATGCAGCTCCAGTGCACAAAAAGTGCTCTGAAATGTGTCTTCTATGTAAAAGATGCACACAAACTGTGTGTTTTATGGATCAATACATCAAAAAGTGTATATTTGATGTTATGTTACAGAACGTGTACGATTTAATGACGGTTTTGTGTATTCTATTAGGAAACAGAATTGGCCTGTGATGAGCACCACCAGCAAGACTTAAACAGGATGAAATCCTGTCTATGATCCATTCCCTAAGACTGAACTCTTAAACTTCAGCGAAAACTTTCATGTTTGGAGGAAACAGTAATTTTAGCTGACAGGACAATTAGAGCAGAAGATGTTTTCTATCAACCTCTACATGGCTAGAAGAATGTGATACACAAACATATAAATGGCATGGCATCCAGTATGAAAGAAAATGCAACCAATCATATACTGGAATGCATTGTGTTTCTTAACTAGAAATAGGACCATAAATAGATGTCCAAACCCATGTAATCTTCTCTGCTATAATATATTAAATGAAAATGTGAAGTCCCCTAGCCAGACACATACATATTAAATTTTATTGTAATTGATACAATTAAAAAAAAAGAAAATAGACTGTATTTTTTTTCTTCCAGGACTACAGGAGTTAATGTGTTTTACTATTTTATACAAAATGGTTGCTTCGGTTTCCCACTCTTTCTCAAATGAAGGCAATTTAATGACTTTTCTGGTAATTGGAAATGTTTAAATTTGAACTGTATTTTTTGGTCCCAATGATACCCACAAAAAATAACTGCTGCTATCTGGGGTCTTTTCTCAAATTTGCAACGTCTCTCTTTAACCTTCTAGCTACTTGGCCCTTATTTTGCAATTAAGTTTGAAGAAAGAAATCTCAGACTGCTAAATGGAAAAATCCGGCTGCTTCACCACATTTAACTTGGCTTCAGGCATGTACACAAACCTCTTTGATTTATTTCTGTTATACCTACCGTTTCTGAAATACGGTTTGCGCTTCCTTTGTCAGATGGGCTGTGCTTTTCTTTTTTTAAAAAAACCAACTACGTTGCACTGATGTTCCATGCATCTTCTAAACTACCATAATCACACCAATAAATGTCAGAAACATCAGCAGGAAATTGACAAGACGGGTCATCTACCAATAAACTACTCCTAAATGGTCCAAGCGTTAAACTTGTCATTTTCTCTGGGCACGAATATTATGTGCATCGTTACTTTTTCACTTCCTCTTCCCACTGCCCTTTTAGGCAGTTACATGGGATAGCTTTGTTCACAAATTAGAAAGCCAGAATTTTATAGATCTCTCCCTCTTTCCCATCTCCTTCTTTCCCACCCAGCTCAAGATCGTAACTTTCTCCTTTCTATGGAGGCAGGTTATCGCTGTGCTTAACAACAAGGTATACTAATCCCCAAAATGTCATCTTCATTGGAAAGGTTTCAGAGCAAATTCCACAAACTGCTTTGGAGTCTCCCCTCTTTCCAAAGCAACATTCTATATGGCATAGACAACCAAGGCAGTGTACTGGGGTAACCAGCTTGGTGTGTTGGCTAGGGGTGATCCAGTTTCAAAGTTGATTTGATACTTTCTAAAGCATTGGCGGAGGAAGTAGGGTGCGGTAGGTGCAGTCCGCCCTGGGTGTCATCCCTGGGGGGGGGGTGACATTGTCGCCCTGCCCCCTGGGACTCTTGCCGCGGGCGGCACCCCCCTGGGACCCTCGCCCCACAGGTGGTGACCCTGCAGGCAGCTAGCTCCGCCCCCGGGTACACAGTATATATGCCACTCCAGGTGCTGGAGCAGCTAGCTCCACCTCTGTTCTAAAGGAGTCTGCCTCAGTCTGAGGAGCTTCATAGATTGCCTAATTTAACTCATGTGTTGAGTCTGCTTCATTTCCCTGCTTCCCCATTCACTATTGGGAAATAATAATAACAAAAAGGCTATTACTGTTTATGTTTGACAGAAGTGGGTGAAATTTGTAAGCATACTAGGCCCTCCAGAGCGGATAAAGCCTGCCAAAATAAATACGTCAGGGACCTTTTTTACTGGACACTTCTAAAATGTTATCTTTTTTTAATGTTGCTTAATTGCATTAAATTTCCCAGCGTGGTCAAATTCTGAGGGATGAGGATTGCTGAAGTTCTTCATACTTGCTGTAGAAGTTTTTCTGCAAAAGGGAGACTCTGAAGCTTTGGACTGAGTAAAATAGGAATACCTCACTCCCCCACCCTTGGTTTTTTTGTGGGTCATCGGAATGAAAACTACATACCAAGAGAGGTGAGCCTGCCTAAGAAACCTGCCAAATTTCAGATGCATAGGTCCAAGGGCTTACAAACTTGATCTGCTCAAATCCTCACAAAGGTTTACTGAGTAACTTAGGGCCAATCCAAACTGATCTAAACCGACCTTTCCTGTGAAGTAGGAGAACTGCTTACACTTATTTCCCTGTGCTCTTTGGCTCATGTAACTGGTTTCACAATTCCTTGGTTGCTGGCTACTGTATATAATTCAAGCATAACTACTAGGTATCTTTTACACATAAAACATCAATTCCCCTCCCTGCCTAACAAAGATATTCCCTGAGGAAGGAAATCAACCTTCACTGCAAAGTGAGATGTTTGTCAAGCAAGAGAGTGTTCCTGGGTAACAAATTCATTCAGTAGCAAAACATATGTCCTTGCTTAAATACAAGCTAAATTAGTCCATACTGTGTTAACTGAAACACCTGCAGGATTGGCATGAAAGGAGCTCTGACAAACTAATGCCTCTTCAGAGCTGAAAATAACTTCTCCAAAGAACTGCCAGATGTCTTACACTTACAAGGAATTCTTCACTTTGAAGAAACTCACCTCTGCAGAGGTTAATACATGCCATTTATTTCAAGACTTTGCAGGTAATCTACATACTCATGCATATAGAGCTCCATTGCTTCCCCATCCCAGATGTTGTACTGTATATTGATATGTGGTGGTTAGTGTATGGAAGTAAATAACAGCAGTGACAAGCCTCCCCCCCACTTCAGCAGTGGGAAGCTGGGCACTTAGGAGTGGCAAGATTTCCCCTTCTTATTTAATATCACTAGGACTATAACTAACAGCTTGTTCACCCTTCTGCTTCTCCCATGCCTAGAAATCATGGGTCCAAGTGGTTTTCCCTTTGCCCCACCACTTTCCCCTGAAAAGCCTGCTCTTTAGTGCTAAATTGGAACATATGGCAATCCGCAGAAAACCTGGTTGCTGTTCACTCCTATTCAGTGCTAAAAATAAACAAAACAAAACAAAGCGAACTGCTTGGACATACAGCTTTAAAGCCCAGAGCTGTGCCCAGAAACGCAGCACAAAAGGAAGTCTGGATGAGTGCTAAATGAACAAGGGGGAAATGGCAAGTACATTCTGTGCCCTAAAAGGTAAATTGAGCTATTTCTTAATGGATCCGTCTCAAATTTGGTTACTTATAATGCTCGACGTGTAGCTACTGTATGCCACAATTTCGGGAAGTTGGAGAAATCATCTCCATTCTGTTAAGTTTTACAGCATTCATGCTTTACAATGGTACAATGAAGTTTGACCTATCCACTTCAACTATACAGGTACTATTGTGACTGCATAATATTTCCTTTGATCAATGGAATGCTGCTGAGCAGTGTATTGGTAGACAGAGGGTGTCTGCTTATGCATGCCGAGGCTCAAAAGAAGCAATTTTTTCCTATATAGCACAAAATGCTTTCAAGTACTGTACTCGCTCTTTACCTCATAATATACATAATGTGTGTACAGTCTCTTAAAAAGCTAACACACAGGAAGAAACTCTTCAGCATGTTGTACGCGGAGAAGTCATGAGATAATGGAGCGCACTGAAGCATCTTGCTGTTTTGATATTTTATTAAACACACAGAGAGACCATTTGTTTGCAGATAAGAACAGGGAATGGCGAAGCCAGGATTGCTCGTGATTTCCATCATCTATTGGGTTTATTAATAAATAAAGCCCAGTAGATGACAATGATATTTCAGGGAAATGAACCAGACACAAATTCAATAATCTGTTAATTGTTCTTTCCCAATCCACACACACACACACACACACACGGGGGGGGGGGGAGAGAGAGAGAGAGAGAAGCAAGAATATGAACAGAGGCATTAAGAATTATGGATGTTATTTGTAAATTATTTCATCTCATGGTGGCTTTGCACTGGTGCATGGGTAGGCAAACTAAGATCCGGGGGCTGGATCCAGCCCAATTGCCTTCTAAATCCAGCCCGCAGATGGTCTGGGAATCAGCCTGTTTTTACATGAGTTGAATGTGTCCTTTTATTTAAAGTGTATGTCTGGGTTATTTGTGGGGCCTGCCTGGTGTTTTTACATGAGTAGAATGCGTGCTTTTATTTAAAATGCATCTCTGGGTTATTTGTGGGAATTCGTTGATTTCCCCCAAAAAATATAGTTCGGCCCCCCACAAGATCTGAGGGACAGTGGACAAGTCCTTGCTGAAAAAGTTTGCTGACCCCTGCACTAGTGGAAAGTGCTTCTGCTCACATAAGACAAGGCTCCTGACAGTAGTGATGTCAAAATTCAGTGCCCCCTGCCTTTCACCTTCCATTCTACATCATAGTTGTGGCACCCCCTGCAGTGCCACACCCAGTGCAACCGAATCAGTCGCACTCCCCTAAATCTGCCTCTGTTCCTGTCCTTTGTGGATTTCCCCTACTTACTGCAGCCCTCTCTGCCATATGCCATGCTGTTCCAGAGGAACATCAGATCCTCAGGAATGGATATTCTGGGAGCATTGGTGGGGGAGGTCAGTGGGGAGAGAGGATTAGTGACTGGTTGTAAATCTCTTAGAAAACAATCCTAAATGAGGTGAGGTGGGGGGTGGGGAGCCCAGATTTTCTCCCCACTGTGCTCAGAGCCCTGATCACTCCTGCCTGCCAAGGTAGAATGTGTATTGCTTTGTTTTACCTATGTTGTTGTGCCAGCTCCAGGCTGCCACAGTAGTCTTCAGGAACTTGACTGACTTAGGATTCAGTAGATCCATCCCTAATCCTGCTTTGCCCCCCAAGTGCCCCATTTTGTGACTTTATGTTAGCCATCACCAGTGGTAGCATGCACTCTGAGTCTCATTTGATGGGTGCAGGGGAGGCCCCCAATAGCCACGCCACTAGCAGAGGGACAATTCCTTCAAATACTAATCTTTACCAGTAGTGCAGATCAGAGGTTAAGATTGCTCTGTCCATGCCCTTAATGTTTGCAAAATGGCTTAAAAGGCTATAAGGCTTAATAGTTCAGAAAGAATTAAGATTAACAATTTTTTCCAGCATATAACAGGTCTTGCCATGAAGCCGGTTTGAGTGCTAACTCAAATGGTCAGCTTTGTGGCTTCATGTATATAAATATACTGAGTACAAAATCCAAAGTTTTGACATTGGGAAAGTTCTATTGTCCACATAAGGATGTGATTGCTTAAAAAAACCAAAAAACCAGTATTACCCTCCTTGTAGGGAACTGTGTGTGTAAGCTAGTACACAGTTGGTTGCACTTTAGATCCTTTGTGGATGTATTAGGTGAAGTGATACTTTGTTGACGTTGTGATTTATTTATTTTTGCAGGAGCAATGCTAGTGTCAAAGGTGGCCTAAAGTTTAGTTCTAAGCAAAAATAAAAGTATCCAGTATTGCATTCCTTTATCAAAACTACACAGAAAAACAACCCATTCTTCATACTGAATAAAGCAAGAAAAGAAACACAATTCTGTAACAGAGCCATAAACCTAAAATGCTGTTCAGGTAAATTTGCCCTATTCTCCGTATAGCTAAAGCTATGGTTTTCCCAGTAGTGATGTATGGAAGTGAGAGATGGACCATAAAGAAGGCTGATCGCCGAAGAATTGATGTTTTTGAATTATGGTGCTGGAGGAGACTCTTGAGAGTCCCATGGACTGCAAGAAGATCAAACCTCTTCATTCTGAAGGAAATCAGTCCTGAGTGCTCCCTGGAAGGACAGATCGTGAAGCTGAGGCTCCAATACTTTGGCCACCTCATGAGAAGAGAAGACTCCCTGGAAAAGACCCTGATGTTGGGAAAGACTGAGGGCACAAGGAGAAGGGGACAACAGAGGATGAGATGGTTGGACAGTGTTCTCGAAGCTACCAACAGGAGTTTGACCAAACTGTGGGAGGCAGTGGAAGACAGGAGTGCCTGGCCTGCTCTGGTCCATGAGGTCATGAAGAGTCAGACATGACTAAATGACTAAACAACAACAACAACAACAAAATTATTGTAGCCAACTCCAGATTAGAGCTAATAGTCAGCAGATATGGCTGTCTGATACCACTAGAGCACAGTTCCATGCATGCCCACTTGAAAACAAGTTCCACTGTTCAGTGGAGGTTACTCCTTAGCAAGCGTGAGTCATTCCAGCCTACAATAATTTACTGAAATGGGTCAATACTGGCTTATACACTTAGCCCTTCTTGTGTGCTTGCAGGTGGAGTCATGAAAAAGCCAAGATTGTGTTCAGTAAGCTAGTAGCACCTCCGTGTGCGAGATGAATGGGGGGTCCTCTTTTGGGGGTTTGCAGATCTTGTGGAAATTCTGACCACTGCATGCACATTTTCCTACAGGGAAGTTCTAGTTCAACAACTGATGCTTCTTCATGATTCTGACTGGGTTGCAAGCCCACCAGTGGACTTGCTTACTCCCACAGGAAATTCTGTGGAGACAATCAGGTCAGCAGTTATATAATCTGGTCTCTCTCCTGTGTTGCTTTCTTTGTCATTTGGACGAAGGGGGTGAAAGAAGTCTCTGAAATGTTACCTTCACTTGATACTCCTGAGAATGATGCCAAGGAAATTGATGTTGCTTTATCACTGATGCAAAGCATTTCTGGTTTGCTTGCTGTGCGCAGGATGGTTCTGATGCTGCCTCAGAGGACATGCCTCTGTCTGTGGACCCACAGTTAGTCCTTGAGCGTATTAGCAGAAGTCTGTCAATATTCATTTTCTATGCCCAAATCTCTACTCCCAAGCAACAGTCCAGGTGCATGCTCACCTGTTCAAACAGCCTAACTGGAACCCTGCAGCAGGGAGCAATTTGGGCAAAGAAAAATGACCTAGACAGGCAAACTTTGTTAATATGCTCAGGAAATAGCAATTGTTTACTATGACTCAACAGGCAGAGGATCGGTCTGCAAACAACACACCTGAAACCTTAAAGAAGAGAAAGCAACTGGCAGGGATGTGGGAGTGCTAAGCCAAGAACAGGGAGTTAAGATAAGAAAAGGGTTAGTGTGCACTACCCACCTGTAACATGTTGAGATGGCAGGGAACCATCTCTGGTTACAGCTGTGTCTGAGACAGAATGGAACAAGTCTAAGAAGTGCATATACTAGATAGATCATGTTAGATATCTATTCTCACTCTGGATCTTTATGATTGAACTTGGATCATAAGTACTATCAGGTGCCTATTTGGTCAATGTAACAGGCACTCAGGAAAGATGCAGCTGGCTGTAGTAGATATGGCAGGTGGTAACAGATGATGTAATCATTACAAGTTAATTCAGTAAAAACACCAAGACCTCACAGTGCAAACTGTGTGTCCTATTTGATAGTACCTCATTCTCCAAAAATCAAGGGAAATTTGGTAGGATGGTAGGTAAGAAAATAATTTTTAAAATCCACCAAGCTCTTAAGATTTTCATTTTCTAAAATGTAAACAGGGCCATGGCCTATAGACTAATTAGATTTAGAATTGTTATTTTGTTTTAGTTATCCTAGCCAAAGCCTGCAGGATGGATAAGCATGATTCCTACTCCAGTGTGGAATATGCTGGCTGTAATTCCCTCCCTCATTAATCAGTCTCGATGTTCAGATTTTGTGGTGGTATACCAGTGGTCTAGAATTTTCTCCATATGTTCAGCTGGGTTGGTGCCTACTGAAAAATCACTGGCCCATTTAACAGAATCAGAGAAAAAGATGCCAAGTGACTGGGAGATGCTTAACAAAACATTGGCTGCTTGACAACACCACATTGTCTGCTTGCTGCTTCCTGAGGAAGAAATTGAGAATAAATGAAACTCTCCACAAATTAGTTCTTCAGGGGGACTGGGGTGCCTCTGCCAGGTAAGAAAAAGAAAGCGCACATAAATTGATTCCTGCTCACAATCTATCCCTTGTGATTCCTCTCTGCAGTCTTTCCTTGCATGGAGAGATAACACATCTGGAATTCAAACATATTTTGACAAAGAGAGAGAGAGAGAGAGAGAGATGATGGGGTGGGGAAGCAAGCTTTGGGAGTATTGCCATGTGGCTTCATGAGTGTCAAACCTGGTACATAAGTTTAATGTTGCCCCCCCCCCCAGCCTATAAAGAAATCTGGTTAGGATGTATTGTCAATGTGTTAATCCTTATCGGTGCAGTAGGAATGTGGCTTTGAGACTCCTGCAGAGCAGGTTGTGAAGCCAGAACCAGGCTGTGAAAGCCTTTTGCTTACATGCACACTGTTGTTTCACCAGAATAAAAGCTTTGGACTAGAAAATGATGAGGAAAAGGCAAATGGCTTTTTATTCTGGACTGAAAGCTGGCAACAGATATTTTTACTTGCTGATAAGTCAGTGGAAAATCACATCGGCCATAGAATGTTCTGAATAATGTCCTTCCAATGGGGGATGGGGAAATCTGGCAATTTTGGATTCTCACCCCCACCACCCTACCAGTTCTCCATCTTTCTGCATCAGTTTGTGAACTTTCCCCTCATGAATATCTGTCAACACTTCACTGCATCCCCCCCTGTAATGTAGACATTTTATAATGCAGTCTTGACCAATATAATGCATTTTTCTTTGTTATTTTATTCATATATACATTTTTGTGCACTCTCTCCTAGTATATGCAGTTGTGTATATGTTATTAAAATACGGCAACATCTAGTTGAGTTAGCAAAAATAAAAATCTAAACTATCCTTCTGAAATCTCTGTAATTTAGGCCACAGCCACCATATATGAAAGAATTACTTCTCTCACACTTGTTTTTATTGTGTTCTCAATCAAACTAATTTGTATTCAACCTAGAACACTGCATATAGAATCTATAATCATAGAATCATAGAGTTGGAAGAGACCACAAGGGCCATCGAGTCCAACCCCCTGCCAAGCAGGAAACACCATCAGAGCACTCCTGACATATGGTTGTCAAGCCTCTGCTTAAAAACCTCCAAAGAAGGAGACTCCACCACACTCCTTGGCAGCAAATTCCACTGTCGAACAGCTCTTACTGTCAGGAAGTTCTTCCTAATGTTTAGGTGGAATCTTCTTTCTTGTAGTTTGAATCCATTGCTCCGTGTCCGCTTCTCTGGAGCAGCAGAAAACAACCTTTCTCCCTCCTCTATGTGACATCCTTTTATATATTTGAACATGGCTATCATATCACCCCTTAACCTCCTCTTCTCCAGGCTAAACATGCCCAGCTCCCTTAGCTGTTCCTCATAAGGCATCGTTTCCGGGCCTTTGACCATTTTGGTTGCCCTCCTCTGGACACGTTCCAGTTTGTCAGTGTCCTTCTTGAACTGTGGTGCCCAGTTTGCTTCAACTGAGTATAAAAATAAATACATAAATAAAAAACAAACTAACCTCATATTTGCCCAGCACATCCATTGCCTGTACAGTGGTGCCTCGCAAGACGAAATTAATCCGTTCCGCGAGTCTCTTTGTCTTGCGGTTTTTTCGTCTTGCGAAGCATGGCTATTAGTGGCTTAGCGGCTATTAGCGGCTTAGCGGCTATTAACGGCTTAGCGGCTTTAAGAAAAAGGAAACAAACTCGCAAGAACTCGCAAGACGTTTCGTCTTGCGAAGCAAGCCCATAGGGAAATTCGTCTTGCGGAATGACTCAAAAAACGGAAAACTCTTTCGTCTTGTGCGTTTTTCGTCTTGTGAGGCATTCGTCTTGCGAGGTACCACTGTACGAGGACTAGGAGTGGCGGTAACAGAGAAGCTGCCATTGCATGCTGCTAATTGACCTAGGAAAGGAGAAGCACAGCTGGGAAGCTGAGTGTTGAGGAAACAACTTTCAGCTCATTGACATGCCTCACCCATGTAAGGATAAAATAACCACAGGCAGGACAGAAGTGGTGGTTCCAAATTCATAGCGAGAGAGAGATAAACAGACAAGCTGGAGTAATAAGAGGGAAGGACCACAGAGCCAGCCGCTGTATGGGCTTTGAAGCACTGAGAACTAGGAAGATAAGAAGCGTGTGCAAGAGGGTGAGAGGCCACTGGCAGAAACAGCCAGTAAAGAGGACCAGTAAGGCTGGAAGTTACGAGACGCAGGCCTACCGGCTGAACTCTATTAAGAAGTAGGAGTTTGGGTGATGGTACAGAAAGAGGAGACCTAGAAGCTGGGCAAGGAAAGGAGCAGAAGGGAGAGAACATTATGCAACAAAGCTTTAGTTGGCCTGGATGAGAGGAAACAAAGAAAGGCAGGAGTTTGAAGGCTCTCTAGTGTTCATTACACTAAACAAGGAGAGCCATGTGATAGACAAGAGGTCCAATGATGAGAAAGAACTTTTACAAGAATATTTCCCTCAAAAATGATGAGAAAAAATTCCAGCAGGAGAATCTGAAGAGTTCACTAGCTCTGGTGTTGAGAGAGGTTGGGTTTCTGAGGACTTGTGGGGCACACAGCAGAGGAAGCCTCACAACACATCAGTCCATGTTTATGTTTTGCCCTGGAAACATATTTCAGTCCACCAGAATGTGCCACATTGCTGAATAGGTATGACTGTTTTAACAGAGATAGTAACTTGGGCTAAACTACCAAGAGAGTAGAATTTTCTCTTCTATTATTTATGACCAATTTGATGTATGGGATGCTGCAGTTTGAGAAGAGGGTAAAGTTTCAAGGCTCCCATCTGATTTTCCTCTTATTTTCCCTGTTATTCTGTCATCTATTAGATTTCTATGTGCATTTTATGCAATTTCTTTTTCCATTTATCGCACAGTTTGCTATAGAATAAAATATCATCACTATAACTAATAAATCAGAAAAACACTATTTTGGATGTCACAGAAAATGTGTTCCAATGTTAGTCTTAAGAGCCTATGGATCCTTTTGCTTCAGTTTAGATGGGTGAAATAAATCCATAGTACTGAGTAAGATAAAGGCACCTTGAGGCATTACTATTCAACAACTCACCAGCACCAAGTCTTCAAAAACAGCTCTTGCTACAAAAATGAACTACATGAGATAAATTTCAAAGAGCTGTGCAATTTCTCAGGGATTTCTGGGAGTCACATGGCTGAAACGGAACACCATTTTTAAAAAACATTTGCAGCATATATATGTAATATGTCAGATGCAAGCAGTGCAGGCTAGGAAACAGGAACTTGGTAACTGGTATTTTTAGCACTAAGTGATTTCAGTGGAATAATGAAGAAAAATATTGTGACCTTGCTACAATGACAAAACAGTCACTTAAGAGTTTCCATCACATATATACTCAGTCTAAGCAATAATCCCACCCCACAGTGGCTCACACTAGGGAGAGGTAAATGGTAGGCTGGACACTCAGTCTGGCACAGTATTTCAGCATTTCAGTCACTTAGTCTCATACAAACCAAGGCAAAAGGTTCTTCAACTCTGTACTCCACAACAGAGATAAGTGGAAAACTCTACCAAAGCCTTTGTTGGACATACTGGTGAGGGAGAATGAAACAGCCCTTTGCTCGTGTATCAGCCTGGGGAAGTCAGAATGGAGGCAGTACCACTGACCTTGCTTGGTTCAAAAATTTAACTCTTACTAAAAAGAAGGATGCCAACTAGGAGGTGAGACATACTAATCTGTGGCTATTTCCAAGCATGATTATCCCTTGTTTCTATTGGCCACATGACCAGCCACTTTGCTTTTGCAAAGTCCTAGAATGGACTGAAAGCTTGATACTTATGTGACAGAAAAAGGGTGTCATCTCAGTGCTGGCTAAGGATGACCTATTAGAGAAGGAGTAAAGATTACCCAATCTCAGTCAGTGTGCCTTCTTTCAAAAACCAACAGGAATCTGTATCACCAGAAGGGATTCTCCTTCCACCCCACTCCCATAAGTAAACAGCACTATTAGTGACTGAGCATAGTTCAGTCATTATGTCACATAAGCAGCAGTACTGCACGCTGATGCATGAGCATAGGGCTCTTTAAGTCTCTTCCACCAGCGTGCCAAACAGAAGCTTTAGTAGTTCTCCCCATAGCTCTGTATAGGAGCAGGGAGTTGAGAGCCTGGTCATGTTCTGTCATACTTTTGGCAAGAAATGATGGTCAAGATGGATGGGTCATCACAGGGAGTTAACATGAGGACTCTTCAAGGATTTTACCCATGTGTAAAATCAACATGCAAGTGGGGAGGGGCTAAACTCTTTCATCCCTATTGCCCTCCACAAGATGGAGGAAAACTGGCTCTCCCCCATCAACTGGTCTCTTGACTTGGTCATCTTATCTCCTTTTGGTTTTGCTTCACCTAGTCAGGATTTTCTTTCTCAGCAATTTCTTACTATCCTTTTTTTCAGTGAGAATATTAATAAACATAGCAAAGTCAGCCTGTGTCATATAGTGTTTTGTCACAGGATGATGTAGTAGCTTGCTTTGGTGACCACTCCTCTATTTTCCAGATGAAAGTACCACATCCCTTTAATCTGCTCTCATACTTCAGCTATGGCATTGCCTTAATCCATCACATTGACAGTACAAGTGAACACCATGCACTTCACATACATACAAGATGCCATAAATTGTTTTAAAAGGCATTAGACAAATGGTTCTTACTGCTGCAAAAATAACACCACTGCACTGGTTCACCATTGTCCCCTTTATAGGAAACACAGGTGGGCAGACTGATCTCAGTGGCATCGATCTTCTTCCTTCCAGTCAGGTTTTAGTATCCCTACAGAGCATAAAGACAATGGGCCATGTATATCCTTGATGAATGATTTCAGTACAATGGTTCAGCTACAATCCTACAACCCTCTTTTAGAAGCAAGACTAATTGAACAGCCTGTCTTACTTTGAGTAAATGTAAAAAAAGGATTTGGTTGCCGGAAAACAATTTTTATTTTCATATCTGTTGAAATTTTTTTACATTTATGTAAGTGTACAGGAGAAAGGCAAGGAGAGCAATTCCAAAATATTTCCTCCCCCCGCCCCCCATGGAAGGAACCTATGCATACAAAACAAATAAACTGAGCATTAACTCATCCCTTTCTCAGCAGAGTGCACTACTGGACTCCCCCAACATCACATTCTGTTTTATCTCTTATGTATTATAAATAGCAGATGACAGCAGATAAATCTTGCTAGCTGAGGACCACCACTGTTACAATCACAAAGCTGGACTGTGCCAAAAGGCATTAAGCACAGCCCCTCACTGCAAGACAACATGCCGGCACTCTGTTGCTCAATCCAGAGTATTGTTTCAATTCGTATGCCACATCAATTTGTTTCCCACAAAATATGTGTAAGTTTTGTGCTCTTGGCGATGCTATGTGTACCAGATGCACTCCCCAGCTAATATGCGCTCAGTGAAGAGTGCTTCCCTATTTGCACATTGGGTTTCCAACACTGGGATGTGAACCCTGATGGATCAGCAAAACTTGCCTAAACCAATTTTAAAGCTATATAAGGCAGCAGTTATCACCACATCTATGGCAGCAAATTTCATAAGTTAATGATGCTCTGTGTGAAGAGCTTTCTTTTATCTGCCCTGAATTTATTGCCAATCAATTTTATTGAGAGACCTTGAGTTCTTCTGTTATGAGAAAGGAAGAATATTGTCGCCTTCGCTCCCAATCACTCAGTGGGATGATATCATTTCAGGTGAGGTCCTATCCTTCTCCTGTTCAAAAGTATGAATATACTTCCCTATGCCAACAAGAAATGCCTTACATAACACAATCAATAGTTGCTTTTGCCCTCAAGGCAGAAACATCATATTGGTGGCTGCTTATTATTGATTAAGCAGTACCAAGACACCCCATTTCCCTTCAGTCAGGTTGCCCGGCTAACAGTGAAAATGACCATTATTGGTCCCCAGGCCCAGGACCTTATATTGTGAACTCTTGAATTTAAGATCTGTTACTTTAGTTCACAAGGTCAAACTGTTAATCCTGCATGGCTTCCTAGTTGGCTTCCTCATTATTAATGCTCTTAGCAGTGTCATTCTCAGATTTATTCTCTTTATCACAGTCTTCCACCCCTCTCTAAGGTCACCAAACAAAATACTGAACAAAACCAAGCCTACAAAAAAATCCCTAAGAAGAGATTGAAAGGTTGCCTTTTATCACAACCTTTCACCTTCCATTAGTTCATTACTGATTTTATGGTGTATGCAGTGGTAGCAAATATGAGCAATGCAATTCATTCTAGTGTTTAAGTATGTAATCTTATACTCACTTACTTAGAAGGAAACAACACTGAACTCAAAGGGACTTACTTCTCAGGAGACATGTATAGGATTGCACTATAAACGCCAGATCTAGGAGAAGGCTTTTGTCTTGATATTTATTTGCATTTATAATTATGATTGAATTGCACATCTAGGAAAGTCAAATACCCAACAAAGGATATATCTGACAAAAAGAAAACAATTAAATGCTCTTTGTCCATAACAGTTATTTTTAAAGTGATTATAGTGCACAATGATGTTATGCTACAAAAAACAACAACAGCATTATTAGGTGAAAAGCCAACCAAAAGCATCATAAATGGCATACTCCAAATAAAGCTAAACCGTGTGTGTGTGTGTGTGTGTGTGTGTGTGTGTGTTTCTATTTCTATATTGAAAAAAAGCTCTGAGGGGAGGGTGTTCTTATGTCTCTCCCCCCCCTCTGGCCCAGCTTTCTCGGGAATGATGACCCAGTGGGGATTTTATTGATCTTCTAACTATGTCACAGTCCATTTAAAACAAAATGGTATATGTTTTTGACAGAGGAATATGACATATTACTGTAGAAGGAGAACGGATAGACTTGAGTGATGGTAAGAAAACAACAACAAAAAGCCTCTCGGGACACACGAAGAAAACAAATCTAAGATATGATGCTGTAAATGGAAGTGAATTAGGCTTTTTATGGCAAGATTTAGCTGTAGAAGAAAAGAGAGACTGTAAGCACAGGGAGAAGTAAGCACCATTCATGCAAGTAATTTCCCCCCGTTCTTGTTTTTTTGTAGATTCTCACCGGGATACTGTTCCCAAGAGAGGAGAAAGATAAATCACGTAAGTGTCATTTGGTAATGCATTAAGGAGGTAGTAAAAAGGTAAAGGTAAAGGATCCCTGACAGTTAAGTCCAGTCGCAGACGACTCTGGGGTTGCGGCGCTCATCTCACTTTACTGGCCGAGGGAGCCGATGTTTGTCCCCAGTTTTTCCAGGTCATGTGGGCAGCATGGCTAAGCCACTTCTGGTGAAACCAGAGCAGCGCACAGAAATGCTGTTTACCTTCCTGCTGGGGCGGTACCTATTTTTCTACTTGCACTTTGGTGTGCTTTCGAACTGCTACACCCTCTCCCCATCCACAACCACACTAGACGTGCTTCGCATCATTCTTGACTGTTCTAACCTGGCTGGAGTACGTCCTTCTTGGATGTAAAATAGGGGTGTGAGAGCTTCTGTAGAAACTTACCTACTGTACATTGGTAAAATCCACATTAATTGCTCCATTAACCCCACTAACCAATGAAATGTGCCCCCCATCCCTGTCTCCAGACAGTTGCCCAGATGTGAATGTGGCCACCACACTGAAAACGAGTTCTCTACCCCTGAAGTACAAGAATGAAAAAGTGTTTTGTTTCCTGTCCTCTTGGAAGGCTATGCACTAAGGGAGTCTAGTTTTTAGTACATGCACATACAACAGGTCACCGTAGCACACTCCTCCCCCCTCCGCCAAAAGCAAAAATGAAATGCTTACTGTGTACTAACCAAATGGAGATCCACACAGGTAGAATTGTGTTTGCATGCGTTAACGAGGCAGTCATCAATATCTTGGTCACATTTTTGTCCTGCGTACCCAGGGTTGCACAAGCAGTAGAAGCCGTCAACAACTGCAGTGTGTGAAGGGGGGGGGGGGAAGCAGGTCAATCACATTTTGTACAAAGTTAGATTGTAACTCGAACTGCAAAACACTTAAATAAAGATAGCACATAAATCCTAGAAATGTAGTCCTATTTTCTCCAGAAATATAAAGGGCAATGGAAATGGAAAGAGAGAACAAGCAAGGGGCGGGGGGCGGGGGGCGGGAATTGAAACAGCATTGTGTAATCGTCACTGAAATGAAAAGAAGGTATATCATACACAGGCAAACTGGATTTCTGATACAGGAGATAATGACATCAGCAGCCATTCATGACAATTAAGTAACCCACCAAATTTGAGAAGAGGGTACACTCTCGTGCTCTGCCCCATCTTCAGCATTAGGGCCATCAGGTGTAAAAGCAATTTAGCTCCACACCAGTTATGTTCCCAAATGCTCTCCGCTTTTACCCACCCCCCTTATGAATTAACTGCTCTTATCCATTCCTATGAAGAAAACTGGGTGAAATTCCCATCCCAAACTATCTTGACTGGATAAATAAATAAAAATTAAAAAAAATGTCCAGTAGCACCTTAGAGACCAACTAAGTTTGTTCTGGGTATAAGCTTCAGTGTGCATGCACACTTCTTCAGATACATTGAAACAGAAGTCACCAGACCCTTATATATAGTGGGAGGGTTGGGTTGATGACTGTTGATGACTGTTAACAACTGCAATTAGTCCTACAGGGAAAAGCAAGGGATAGTATGCAAATGACAGTCGTTAACATTCCTCAACAAGTTTATCATAACCATTGAGCCAATCACCCATCTCCTACTACCCTTCTGAGAAAAACCCCACCCTTTAAAAAAAAATTATTTATTTTGACTGTGTCAGACCAACACAGCTACCTACCTGAATCTAGTATCTTGACTGGGACATCACAGAGTAGAGTGCATCTACCGCGATGTTCTGAACCCAACACAGTAGCCAATTCCTACATGGCCCCACCTGACTTAACAACAGGGCAGATTTCAACACAGTGCTAATATAAAACTAACACAAACTGCTTTACAGTTGATGTTCAGTTGCTGGATGTTTTCCTAGATGGCAGGTGTCCATCTTTCCCTTCCAGGTATTCCCCTCCACACACACCAAAAATCCCTCCCCCGAGGTGCATCTCTTCTATTGGGGAAAAGAAAAAAAACTTGTGCCCTTGATATTTTGCATCTGTTATTTTTAAAAGAAATAGACATGGAAAGAAACATTTATTATCTGGAGGTGCCATTTTCACACTGTGCCACTTTATTTAAAAGAAACTGCTCAAGGGCTGAGGTTTGACAGCCTTGATCAGCTACTCTCATGAGTTTCCATGTTTCATTCTTGCCCCCTCCCAAGCTAACAATCAGTCCTTCCTCTTTTTCATCATTAGTGATGTAAAGAGAGAAGTATCTTTGGAGAGTTACATCTATACAAGGGACCCGGTGACAGCAATGATTGCAGTTCTTACAGGCATAGATTTATTATAGCCTCACACAGGTCCCTGGGTTCTTCATTATCTCTAAGATTTACCATGTAATCTAGGCTGTCACTCAGTCTCAGCACATGTAACTGCTATTACTCTCATTAAATGCTTGGAGCCCTTTGTTCCAATACTATTTTTTTCCCCAAGACGCTTGGATTTTTCTTAATTCACAGTTTTAAGATGGAGCTAAAGCAAAGCACTTCACCTCCTTTTTAACTTGTCTATCAAATCTCAATAGTTATTTACTTCCACGGATACTCAAATCTGAACCTGAAGGGTAAGCTTTCAAATAATTTATTATATATATATATATATATATATATATATATATATATATATATGCTGAATATCCACATCTATGGAAATTTAAGCTTCTTTCCTTTTTTCCACAGCTAGTAACCATTGTTATTCTTATCCTCCATGAATTTGTTTAATTTGTAAACCACTTAGAGGTTTTCTTACAATCAAGCAGTATATACATTTTGTTAGATAAATAAATAATCTGCTTTTGAGGAAGGGCTTAATGGTTGAGCAGCTGTTTTGCATGCAAAGACCCCAGGTCCCATCCCCAGCATGCCCAGGTAGGGCTGGAAGAGAACCTGGAGAGCTACTGCCAGACCCGGGGGAGTCAACCTTTTTATACCTACCGCCCAATAATACATCTTTCTTGATGGTAAAACTTCCTTACCGCCCACCAGTGCTCAATGGAAGGAGGATTCAGCTTGTGCCGTACAACCCCCTACCACCCACCTAGACTCCTGAAACGCCCACTAGTGGGTGGTGGGGACCAGGTTGACAACCCCTGGTATAGACAATAGGGAGCTAGATGGACCACTAGTCTGATGCAGTATACGGCAGTTTCCTATGTTCCTAGTTAAATAAAATGGTTCAATATATATAACTTGAAAATGGAGCATGTCAGACAAATATCCACCTGGACAGACAGAAAGGGGAAGTCAAAGTGATCAAGTAACCGGAGCAACTTTCTCATGAGGGAAGGTTTCAAGATTTGAGGCATTATATTTCAGAAAAAAGTAAGAAGGCGTTACTGAGCCCAACACTGGGGGCAAATCCGTGTGCTTGGTGAAGGTGAGCATCCCAGAGAGAAGTGGAATAGAAGGAAATCTTTAGTCAAGAAGTTCTAACCACTGGGCTATGGCCCTCCTTCTTTGTTACTGAGTAACTTGAATACTCCTCACAAAAGAAAAACTCTAAACCTATAACCACAAGACCATTAGCAGTTTGGGCTCTGCTACAATGATGGTATCTCATCATACTACTAGCAAAGCCTCTTCACCAAAATATTAAGACACATTCAGTCATGAAGTGAGGCTGTACCCAAACCAATTCTACAGATGGTGGGACTTCACCACCATCAAAGGCAAAACCTTTATCAGGCAAGGAGGACAACAATTCTTCCATCCAAACAAGAGAAGCAGTTGGGGAATTTATAAGTTCACATCCCCTTTGCTTGGTGCCTGTGAATTGCTTTCTGGGCCTAGTTCACTGACAACCCTAGTTTGTACCATGTCAGAAATGGGCAGATGACTCAGCCATGAGTTTAACCATTACAAATGTTTCTGTGGTTCTCTTTACTCTTTTTCCACAGAATTCGCAACAGAATTGGCACTCCATCTACAGTATTTAAAACCCATAGAGGAAGAGAAACAATGGCTAAGTTACTGACCAAGCTCAGATTTATGGAGCACTGTACTAATAAGCCCAGGGAATGTAAAGTATGGATACCTTTGAATCTATGGTTAGAGTTTACAGAACAGTGACTGATGCTTCTGACAACATTATTGCTTATAATATAATTTATTTGGAATAAGGTTTTGGAAGATTCTGAGGACATAGACATGCTGTTCCCCTTTAAAGTTAGCAATTCTAAACAGTAACCTAACATCTTAGTCCACTGTCTACCTCTGTCTGAACAACTACAGTATAATAAACCGACTTAATTCTGTTGATTTTGATGGCACTAAATTATCCTAAAATTCTACTACTTAGATCTAATGGGAACTTGTGTCTTACCTCTATTCAACAAACACTTTTTTCCATTTCCAATCAGTTCATGAAATGAAATATACAAAGTATACTTCCCTTCATATTTGGTTTTCCCTTGTTTGTTCCATAATAAAGATTTAACGGTAATATTTATAATCCTTCCATTTCTTTAAAAAACGTGAGAGCTGAAATGCACACGGGGATTTAAACTCTGGTAAACATGGTACAGGACTTTTTCTCTCTCCATCCCACCCCACTGGACAAGCACCCTGCTTTTCTCAGCCCTGATCTCATTTTAATGCAATATTCAAACCTATTTGTTAAACTCACTGCAAACAGTGCCTCCTTGCTCAGAGGAGCTGTTTCTGAGCACCTGAAAATTACCCAACATCAAATATATTGCACAAAAGGCATTTGGGCTAATTGAAGCATCGGATGAGACAACTTAAAAAAAAAAATCATCTCATTAGAATTTCTCATTAGCTTCAATGGTGACCTCTGGAAAGATAAACCTCTGTGCCAGGAAATGAGACATCTTGGCAAAGTCCCCTTCTTTCAGGAATAGGATGCAAAGTTGTTTCCAGGGCACACGTACTGGATAGCGTTATCTGCTGATCTCCCTGAAATGTCTCAAATGCAGCTGTGAGGGTTGCACGAAAAGGAGAAACAAATACCAAACTCACCATCGTAGCAATATCCATGGAAGCAAGGGTTGGAGCTGCACTCGTTGACGTTGATCTCACAGCGTGGGCCTTCAAAGCCCTTCAGACACTGGCACCGGAATCCAAGGGGAAAGGCAGCCAAGTCCGTCTCTTTCAGACACACTGCTCCGTTCTCACAGGGATTCCCTCCCTCACAGGGCCTGAATTCACAATTAAAACCTGGAATGAAAAGAAGACAAAAGTTGGCACCATTTAACTAATAAACTGGTTGTTACCTATCCTGTGCCGTATTGTATCCTAAGTTAACTAATTAAAGACACTTGGCACAAAATCTTTTCTTATCCTTTTATCTCCCCCTACTCATGCAAAAAATAAAATAAAATACAAATCCGGAAATTTCTTTGCTCTTCAGTTTTAGAAACAAGAAAGTAATTCTTTTCTCTGTAGCCTATGCATATAAAACTAAGATGTACGGGTTGTTGTTTTTTAAATCTGATAAACAAACATTTAAACAGTGTCACAAACCAAGGCGCGCATTGCCATAGAAAGTAATGCAAAGCAGATTAATTTGTTCCAGACTTTTAAAAACAACCCCTAAAACAGCAATTTAACATGAATTTTACTACCTAACAAGACCATTGATCCATAAAATGACAGCAATAATCAATGTACTGTACTATAAAATAAATAAGACAGTGTTTGTAGTCACAAAAACAAATTAACCAAAAAAGCCTCAAAAAGAAAAACGCAAAAACAAAAGCACCAAATACAGTGGTACCTTGGTTCTCAAACTTAACCCGTTCCAAAATGTTTGAAAACCAAGGCGCGACTTCTGATTGGTGCAGGCGCCCCAGAAACAATAGCCGGCAGCCGTATCAGATGTTTGACTTCCGAAAAACATTCGAAAACCAGAACACTTACTTCTGGGTTTTCAGCATTTGAGAACCAAGGTGTTTGACTAGCAAGGTACCACTATATGTCACATAGCCTGAGCAGTGTCTGTAACTCAGGAATGATGTACGTCCTTCTCCATTGGTTGTGTGTGTGGCTTTTGGACCCAATAATCTGATTGGCTCAGAAAGATACTTTGCCAAATTCCAACGTTTTCCTATGAGTAGAGTTCATGTACTTGAAATAGAGTTTATGTACTTGAAATTAATTTCCTGCTGAAGCATGTATTTGCCTGTGTCTTAAAATATTATGGTTATCCACAATATTGAGAGAACGGTCTCACCATCCCTATGTGAAATATATTCCATTAAAGGAATCCAGGGACTCAACTTGGTTTGGTCAACCCCGGAGAGTCCCTGAGTCCAGGGGAGCATCTGGAGAGTGAACAGAGTCTGTTCCCAGGCTTTTCACCTGCTTCAGGTGTTCACCCTTTGCTGACCTATGATCGAGCTCTGGGTCAGCGCTACCTGCAAGGGTGTAGGGAGCTAGTCGAACCAGAGCCTATGCAACCACTCACTTTTCTGTAATCAATAAAGCTGTGGCCTAAATTCTGCCAAAAAGCAAAACTAGAATTTGAGTCAAATGTGTTTTTATTTAGGGGGGAGGTCTCTGGGTCTGAACACGCAATGGAATAATCATGAACAAGATGTCTTTCATTCAGGGCTAATTTACCTATAATGCCTATTTTCGTATCTGTAGAGATTCATTGTAATTCATTTTACCCTCTCTTAGAGCTATGTTCACCCTTCCTTTTAGCTGGACCATTTTTCTTTAACAAGTGCATCTCAAGGTGGTTATAATACAATATACAATTAAAATAATCAAATCCTACCAAGCAGTCAAAAAATTGTTGATCTTTTATAGTGTTAGACGCCAATAGCCACCACGAATAGACATGTTTTCATCATTTTTCTGAAATTGTGCTGATCTTGGTACTGTACATGCCTTATTTCTGGGGGAAGCCTACTCTAGAGAGTCGGTGCCACCACAGAAAAGGCCCCTTTCTTGGACATCACCAGATGGACACTACCAGAAGGGCCTATATTAATGACCTTATTGACTGCATAAATCTGTTTAGAAGGTTTTCCTTCAGATAATCTGGCCCCAAGTTGTAGCATTGCCTTTAAACAATGGTGTTTTATGTCCTCAGACACTGTCACCTGTCAATAACCTAGCCACCACATTGTGTATGAGCTATAGTTTCCTGAGGACACAATATGCAGATTTTAGTGACTATGTAAGTCAGACAATATTGAATATATTTTAATATACAAACCTACATAGTTCTGCCTACCTGCGGAGTCCCCCTGAGTATGCAGACACCATTGAATTATTTTTGTATATCCCCTCTGTGTTCCAAACTTAAACAATTGAGGCCACTCAAGTTCAGTGTTAGATGGAAACATCGTGCCTCACAAGACAAAGGAA
Source organism: Podarcis liolepis (assembly GCF_965112155.1). Classification (NCBI taxonomy): domain Eukaryota; kingdom Metazoa; phylum Chordata; class Lepidosauria; order Squamata; family Lacertidae; genus Podarcis; species Podarcis liolepis. Next base: position 36,823,312 of record NC_139557.1, read on the forward strand.
TTTAGAGATACATGGTTGTACCCACTAGGATATGAACTACAATAAAGATTGATATTTCAAGGGAAATGAAAGTAAAAGCTCTAATGAGATATGTCTCAAAACTTCAGCTTCCCCGCAGCTTTTTTATTGTACTTCTATCTTTAAAAAAAGAATCCTCAGCATCTCTGTGATTTATGAGTTACATGAAATAAGTAAATTAGATTTTCACTTTAGTCAGAAAGCATAATGCAATAGAAAAAAAAATGAAGAATCAAAGCACTCCTGGTGGATAAAAACCTAATTAAAAAGAAGCTGACACACTCCCTGGTGAACTCTGTTTGTTATTATTTAGCAAAATAATTTTAATAGGGAAAAAAGTTAATGCTGCCAAATCTCTAGGTACTACTTATTACCGGAATACTATTATCTTCATGTTCAATATTATCTCATATGGTGCTTCTGTGAGACATTTCCCCCCTGTTTTATTACCTTTTATCACTTTTAAGGCTCCATCTGTACTATAAACTAAATGTGTTTTAGCATTATTGCCACGGGTTTCCCTCAAGGAAGTCTGGGACGTGTAGTTTTATGATGGCACTTCTTAGATTCCTTGTTAGCAGCCCCATGTCTCCCGAGAGAAATACAAAGTTTAGGATTTTTAGGGTGGGGTTCATGAGACATACGCCTTTTAAAGTTCCTAGCAGATCCATGCTACAGGGAGAAGGCAGGGAACCTGTTGAATTCAGCCCCTGCAAGTATGGCTAATGGACAGGGATGATGGGAGTTGTAGTCCAGTGTCACCTGTGTTCTCTTCCCCTCCCCTAGGGAATCACTTCCCAAAATACTACAAATACCACTGTTGAACCTTATGTTTTGAAGAAAAGATACCATTCTCACATAACATTGGTTCCCCCCCCCTGCAGTGTCCTGCTTATAGATTAGAGGTCAAGAGTTTATATTTGTTATGAGTTGAAGGCTGAAGAGCTTTCTCTGCAAAGGCATCCCACTTGTGGAGCACACAGTTCCCTCCTTCCAGGACTCCAGGCCGTTAGACAAGCCTTCTCAATATGTTGGGCGTTATGTGGTATCTGGATGTGCCAATATGTTTCTAACTCTATTTTATTGTTTTATTGTACTTTATGCACTGGTGACCCGCCCTGCTGATCATTTGTGCAAGATATAAATCCCATAAATATATATAGTTACCTGATTGAAAGACCTGCTTCTTGCATCTCAATTATGGCAGCGGGGTGACAAACCAATTATGTTGTCCATCCAAGGAAATAGATGGATCCAATTAGCTCCCAGAACTAAGACATTAACCCCACAACCCTATACATGCCAACAACACAAGTAAGTCCCATTGAGGACAATGGGACTTCCAGGTAAGTGTGTATAGCAGAGGTAGGGAACCTATGTGGCCCTCCAGCTGTTCCTCAACTATATCACCTGTGGTCATGCTGGCTGCAGCTGATGGGAGTTTGAGTCCAAAAGCATCTGGAGGGTCAAAGATGTTCCCCACTGCTGGTGTATAGGACTGTAGTGTCCAGAAGGACTTTAAAAAATCAACATGGGGTATAAGAGGCAGTGCTAGCCTGGTGGTAGAAGCCGAATAATCCTACTTTACTTGTATAGACGAAAACAAGACCTTCATGCTCATATAACATAAGCCAAAGAAATTATAGCCTTCAAGGAACAGAATGGAGACCAACATGTGCAGCCATGACCAACCTCTAAAATCCTCTTGCAGCTTTCAGGCTTGCAGTTAATATGCCTATCTAAATGTTTTTGCCCCTTTCCCCCCTTAATCAAAGCTTGTTCAGCACTGCAATTTCCCCACACCCACAGTTCCTTGCCTTATGATTTTGACAGGCTGCTTGGCCTCCTTTAATCTTCAGTCTTATCAGACTGTCAAACTCTTAAGCTTTTTAAAATCAACAGCTGAAGACCGCATACTATTCTGAAGGCTCACATATAGTAATTTATATTTCCCCCCTGACCTTCATGCTTATTTCATTCTCCTCAGGGGAGGGAAATATGAAGTAGCATAGAGCTATGTTAATAATGGTAGCTTAAGAACTTTCTTCTTCTTCTTCTTCTTCTTCTTCTTCAAAAAAGTAGAATAACAGATTCTGCCTCTATTGTGTATAATAATATTATACCTCACACAGTTCCTAATTACACCTACTTTGTTTTATTTGTAATGTATATGAGTAAGAGATTATCCAGGGATCAAATGACTGTTCTGTGATAGTATTGGGGAACGAGAAAACCCCCGATGCTATTAGGTGATTGAATTAGTGAAGTATCAAAAACAGCAGGACTCAAATTGCTATCAACCGCTGCTGTAGTCTTAACTGGAAGCAGATGCTTGTTCTAAGGAAACCAGATGACATTTGCCACAAACAGCAATAATAAATGCTTAGTTTTCATTAAGATGGTAAACCTTCGCCTGGCCTATACAGTGGTACCTCTGGTTAAGAACTTAATTTGTTCCGGAGGTCCGTTCTTAACCTGAAACCATTCTTAGCCTGAGAACTACTTTAACTAATGGGGCCTCACACTGCTGCCGCGCAATTTCTGTCCTCATCCTAAGGTAAAGTTCTTAATCCAAGGTACTACTTCCAGGGTAGTGGAGTCTGTAACCTGAAGTGTTTGTAACCCAGGGTGTTTGTATCCTGAGGTGTTTGTAACCTGAGGTACCACTATACAACTTTAGATTTTAGGTGGGGGTCACATGAAGGGATTCTCCCTTATACAGCCCCATCATCGCTACGTGCCTTTAAAAATGAGTTTATTAGGGAGAAGCATTCTAGACTGTTTCTCCTGATACACTAGTTTTTTGTGCACAGGGATATTTCTTGTACGCAGGAACATTCAGCATGGCTTGAGATCCTGCACACATATCTCCAATATACAAAAAGGGAATGCAAGTGCTGGTTCTCAGTGTCTTCAGGATCAGATCAGTGAGGCGAGCTGCCTCAAAGTCCCTTTAGGACCTGCTTCTTTGGGAGGAAGAGGAGTGGACACTTGAAGTCAATTCTGGGGGCCCTTTAAATTTTTTCCCCTTCTAAAAGATGTTGCCATTCAGCTCTGCCCAGCAGCCATTCCTGTACTGGCCTGATAGAGTAAAAGTGGAAAAGAAGCTGGGCAGCCAGTGATAACCTGTCCACCTTTTCTTCTAGCTTGTGCTCTGCTGGAGAACTGCTTGGGGTTGTGTCAGGTTTCTAGTCCCAGAAAAACTTCCTTCTTCTTTTTTGGAGCTTCAAACACAGTAGTCAGTGCAAAGCTTCCTGCGTGTGGTTTTGGCTCTCTGAAATGGAGCCAAGAGGGGTGGGAATCGTAATCCTTGGCAGGGGGTCTTGCGGGGTTGGGAAGGCCCTGTGTCAGCTGTTTCCAAAGAGATCTGAGCACCAAAGCAATCAAGAGTGAAGGGTAAACAGCTGATCTCTTTCCTGCTGTGCAGTGACCCTGTATGAGTCAGCTTCACAGAGCTTCTTTTAAAAAATATGACGCTCCCTGAACTACGTCTCTGTGGGGAATTTCTGCAGTGCACCGAAAATGACAGACACTGTCACTTCCCTCTTTACTCTGCTTGCATCAAGTGCTGTAATTTCTCCTGCAACTGTTTGTTTTTAAAGCACTATCTTTATCAATCCAGCAGCACTAACACATGGCAAAAGGACTGGCTATCCCTGGGAATTTTCACTAGATAACACTGGGAATACTTCACAGATTCAATTAAATACATTGCCCCCCTCCTTTATGTGTACATGTTAAGCACACATACACACAAATACATAAACGCATCTGTAAGTATGTCCCAGCACACACAATGTGGCATTTCTCTTCACGAGAAATCAGGAAATTTGGTGTCCAAGGACAGTCATAAAAAGAAACGTTTCTGGAACAGAATACATTGACCAAATACGTGTGTGAAATTTCACAACTTCAGATACGCTCCCGCTTGCATGACAGAGTAAGCTATGCAAAACTGTCACTGAACAGAAGTGTTGCCTTTTTTATTTTTAAGTGTTAACTGTCATAAAAGCTCTTTTAGTTTTTCTTCAGGGAGAGTGGCATTTAAAGTCACTTTCCATTTATATTTTCTCCAGTGGCCAAGGTTGGGGTGGGGTGGCAGGGAATATAAATCATATTTTTGTACAATTTAAAAATAGCAGCAAACTTCAGCAAAGGAACATCCCCCCCTCCCCCATTTCCCAAATGTTCCCCGTGTTTGCACTCCATCATGTCTGGTATCACAACAGTTGTGTCCCCACACCTCCCATTTTCTGTTCCTGTCACTGCATTTCTAATAACAAAGCTAAAAGGTTTTTCAAGGTTACTGTGAATCACCTCAAGGTTTTATGGGGGGGGGGGAAATCTAATGAAAATTATTGCGTGGGATTTTTTTCTGCCTATTACAATGCCACTGAAAGATGTTGACTAATGTCACACACAGCTGAGACTTTGTAACTACTTGAAGACAGGTCTGTGATTTGTGAGGAAAAGCATTGACTTTCCCAATGATGGGCTATTAGCACCTCTAAAGCAAACGACCACAATTATTTCTATTTGTCCGCATATAAGAAATCTACATCATAATTTCTAATCAATCTCCATTTCAGCCTAGTAGCTTTAAATAATGGGTTTTCTGGAATGCATCACTAATACTATGCTCATGAGAACTGTAGGAAATAAGACTCAAACATGTAAGGTAGAATTTTATTTGCTTTTGATGTGAAATTTTCAAACTAAATACTAGAAAAAAAGCTCTTACGATTTGCTTTTTATAACTTTGGCTGAATATTGTAAAATGATTTCTGATGACTTTGACAAAGGCTAAATTCAGCTTTAAACTTGCTATCAGTTGCATCCGTTGGATGATTTGTTCTATCAGTGTTATGCCAAATCCATTCTTCAATTTCTTTAATGTTTTCTTTCGTGTTTTTTCTTATCACGTGCCCCTGCACTTCTATTTCTTCCCCTCCTTGATTTGGATGATCATAAACGCTTCCCCCAAACCTTGGTGGGGGTGTGTGTGATTTAGTCTGGATACTGTTGTCAGCTTTCCTCCCCCGAATCAGTTTAAAAGCAGCTGTGCCACCTTTTAATTTTAATTGCCAACAGTCTGTTTCCATCCTGGTTCAGGTGGAGCCTATCCTTTTTGTATAGGCCTCACTTGTACCAAAATTTCCTCAGTGTCTGACAAACCCAAACCCCTCCTCTTCATCCTCTCATTCACTCAGCTGTGACTGTCTAGCCTGGAACAGACAGTATTTCAGAAAAATCTTCCTTGAATTTCATGGCTTTCCTACCTAGCAACTTAAATTTTACTTCCCAAACCACACGACAATATGTCCCCTTGTTAGTGGTACCAACATGAACCTCAACTACAGACTCTTCTCCAGCACTATCTACCAGGCTGCCTAGACTATTTGCGACATCTGCAATCATTGCACCAGGAAGGCAGTCTGCATGCACATTACAAACCAAGTTATGGATCAAAAAACTGCTCCTTGCAATTAATTTTTCAAAGCATATCCAGTCACCATAAAAATATGTGTTTGGAATCAGGGAAGCCCTAAAATATTCCATGGAAAGGGCATTTTTGCCATGTTTCATGCTGGATATCAAATTATGTGAATTGTTTTCCTCCACAAGATGAGGGAGGAACATGAGCTCCCTTCCTCCCTCCCCTCAAAAAACCTGTGGCTGGAAAAAGCAGCTCTTAGCACCTTCAGCACAGACCCCGGAGAGTCACAAATCAATAACATTAACAAGGCCATGCAGTCATGCCAAATACAAACAGGACACACTCTTTGACACCATGCAGAAAGAACAGAAATTGTATGTCATACCTGAGTAAAGTTCTGGAGGGGGGGAGGGGAGAAAACAGATGCGAAATGCCAGATTATTCCAAGAAACAAACACGTCTGAAGAAAATATATCTCTCTCTGTATAATGAACCAAGTTTGCTTCACTTGCTTATTATTTCATGTTTCATAGTGTTTCTTTAAGAGACAGTTTACAGTATGAGACTGTTTGGGTCAAATTGAGAGTACAGCGTACATATTTAGAGACTGGCTTAAGCTAGTCACGTCAGGTGAGTTCTCTGAGTCTGCTCTGAGAATGATTTGGTCAGATACCATCCACCATTAAGAATAAACTTACAAGGCCCCACATCCTGTAAAATCCATGGTCACTAATCCAGGATAACCATTTCCCCCAATCAAACTGTGAACTGGACTTTACTGATGGATATTTGGAAGATGCACATATAGATTCATTAGGAAAGCAGAAATCTCAAGAGTTGGTGTGAGATATATATATATATATATATATATATATATATATATATATATATTACATTGTGTGTTTATTCTGAGGATGCCATTAAAATATATAATGGCTTGAATTTAGAATCAATGCAGAAATGGCACTGATATGTATTCACACACGTACCGGTTTGTAATCCAATTTGTTGTAACATGGAGTTTCTTTTAAGAAACTGGATGAGCAAATGCCTCAGAACTGAGGGAAACACATCTACACTGAAGTCTACCTTATGATAACAGCCTATATTGTTAATAATTATTATATTGTTAATAGTTTAGATATCACAGGGTTCTCCCCTATGAGCGCTTCTCATGTATGCAAACACTTTGCATAATTCACACTTTGCAAAATTCACTTGATGTTGCTTTCATCAAAATGCCAGCCTGTAATCTCCCCATCTCCCAATTTAATCCAAGAAAAGTCCTATGGCTGGTAGGCAACTGATTTGTTCTGGATCTTCACTTGCACAACAGAACTTGCGTCCCTCCTCTCTTCAGGTGCACCCCATTCTCTCCACAAATATTCTCCAGTGGGTTGGAGGGAGACCCATAATAGGTTTCAGGGAATGCACAAGATATGGAGGGGGGAGTTATGTTGTGCAAGCAGAAATTCTTAAACTGATGAAACAAAAATTAGATTATTATTATTATTTTTTTAAAAAAACTATTGTCAATGACCTGTTTGCAACCCATTTACAATATTAAGCCCCCCTCTGGAAGCATCCAAAGCGGGCATTTTGTTGTTGTTTCACCATTATCATAAAATGATATTGGGCTCACCATAAGCTTATTACATCACTTGTTAACTTGCCCTAATAGTTTCACTATGCTACGCTGCCCTGAAAGGTCAGTCCTTAAAAATGTTGGCCATTATTAGAATTAATTTGGAGCTCCCAGTAGGGGTGTTTGACTGCTATTCTCTCAAATATCAACTAGGGAACCCAATACATTCAGGAAACATTAGCTGGATTAATGGAACAGCATCTTGGTGATCAAGGTGAGAGAGGGGACTGAATTCATTATCATTACTATGCCAGATTTCCCCAGAAATGGGGGATGTGTGGCCCTTCAGATGTTTTTGGAATACAGCTGCCACTATCCCCAGCAGTCCTGACTAGGACTGATGGGAACTGTACTCCAACAACACCTGGAGGGCTTCTCTGTGCCTGCCATTTGTTAATTAAATGATATAACCAGCTGATGTTTTCCTATCTTTCTTTGACTGAAGGTACATCAGAGCCACCTTCATGGACGACAAATCCTGTATGAAGGGCAAGACGGATATAGCCACCTGGGAATCTTAGCTTAACTTTTCTTAAAAACCAGGATTTATTTCACATTAACATGCATGGACCAATTTTATATAAAAATATTGGAGTGGAGTCCCTGCGTGGATATTTGATCCTCCTTGTAACTCATGGTCCCTGTTGTCCTTCAGCCCTATGCCCACTCCAATTTTACACGCTTTCAACCTTGGCTGAAGTATTTTGTGAGAGCCCAAAGGTTACTAAGATGGTAATTAAGCAAATCAAAATGCCCATGAACAGATTTTGGCATGTCTGTTCCTGACAAATCAGGCCTGGGTCATGGCAAATTTCAGCAGTGAGATTGAAGTTATGTCATGCTTAGGACCTGAAGGCTATTCAACAGACATAGACAAACTCGGCCCTCCAGATGTTTTGGGACTACAATTCCCATCATCCCTGACTACTGGTCCTGTTAGCTAGGGATGATGGGAGTTGTAGTCCCAAAACATCTGGAGGGCCGAGTTTGCCTTTGCCTGCTATTCAACATCCAAATGGATTTAACAAAATCATTTGGTGATGCTGCACCAAGACCTGCAGCAACCAGAGATAAAGTGTTTTAAATTGGGAGATACTGCTTTCATTATTTCAGGAGAGTCTCAGATCTGAGAGATATTTGTGTTATGATAGCTGCAACTCTCCATTGAGCCATATCACAAAATGTGTAGTCTGTGATCACTGAAAGCTAATTGTTCATTTGGTCCATTATCTTTACTCTCCTGTCTCGCCTCTGTCACGAGCACTTAAAAACCTTTTACTTATAATCCAATTTCTAATTACCACTACCCATAATAGTCTCCTATACTGAAAACTCTTATTATTATCTAGTTATTCTCCATTTCCCCCTCTGAGCTGCTCTTGTTGACTTACTTTTTTTACAAAATGTTTAATGGTCAATTACAAATTCAGCTTTAATCTTATTTGGTATATATTTGGGGACATGTCATTGGGGCTGCAACAAACAGGAACACATTGTCTTTTAATTGAAGCACAGCAAAAAATAAATAACTGACTGTGTCCTGAAACATTTTGGATCAAATAACAGTTTTCTTTGTCTGACATCATGGAAATAATTAAAAGAATATTACCTCAAATCACTCAACCATTCTGCAGTTTTTGAATGTTAAAGAATACAGTACTAGTCTATATTCAGACATGAACATGCTATGAATCTTTGTCTCCTTTCAGCAATGAAAATGGCTAATAGAACAGAAAAATTGTTCCAGGTGCCTTACATAGAGCAAATTTATACTTTTTTTTACCATTTTTTAAACCAATTTTTACTCAATTTTACCATACCCCAGATATACTGGATTTGCTGATACATTAGTCATGTACTTTTCATTTTATACTTGATGCTGCATTCTTCTTCTTAAACCCAACTGTGGCTTTGTAGTCATTTGCTGCATTACCTGTGTGGGATAGCCAGCCTCATAGAACCATCATGCTTAAGTCTAATTAATGCATGAAGAAGTTAATACCACAGAGTAAGCTGTTCTGCCAGGCTTAGCTATGCCTACTTCCCCTCACCTTTGGAGGAACTAGGTAATCAGGCCTATTGTTCTCGCCCAGTCTGCTTGAAAAACTCAACATGTGAAGAGGTAAGCTGGTTGCTCAAGCTTGCCTGCATGGCTCTAACAAGCCTGTCTTGAGTTTCTATACAAATAATTTAAGCACTTTCACCCATTTACAGCTAAGCCAAATTTTACTGCCTGCACAACTTTTCTGTCAGGTGTATGGCAAAGTGCATGAACCTGACCTTTGAGCAGTTTGTAGGTAAACCATTTTTTTTACTTACCAAACGTGTGGTCTTTTCTTATGATGGGGAAGAGGGAAGTTTTGAAACTCACAAGGGCAACTTTAAAAGCCTATATTTCCACACTTTATTTGCTGCATATTTTGTGGTTTTTTAAATCTCTGTGGGGGATTCTCTCACCAAACAGTACTTGCCCCAAATCTGAATCTTGGCATCCAGGAATTCACCTTTCATGCTTATTTTTTTCCTTAAAGGAACAGCCTGGCCATTTGACACATTTTAGTTGCCCAGGACTTCAAAACCTATCACTATTACTAGCTGAAGATCACCAGGTGATCTGGAAATAAAAGGTGCGTTGTGTTTCCATCTCTGTGCCATTAGGACTAAGATACTCCTGAATGCATTCGTGTTTTGCATATTCCCTTTTCATGGTGAATTAATTGCATGAGTTAGGCTGACATTGGAGGGGTTTGTTTATGCAGGCCCCGGTTCAAGCTGAATATGCAATGGAGTGGAGCAGTGAGATCAGTGCTCACTCCTGAGCCCCACTACATATAAAAATTACATGCTGGGGGACAATGCGCATACTGGTGCTGTGCAACTTGAAAAGGCTAGTTATCAAGAGAGCTCTGTCTAATGGAGAAAAAGTGAAGCAATTTTGAGTTTGGGGGGAAGGTGGACAGACAGAAAACCAATCCATAGACAAGAAAACTGAGAGAATGGAAGATTTATAAAATATGGTCTCTGGAAATATCATCAAGATATCCTTAAAGAAACAAGCAACAAACGTGAAGGAGAAGAAAAAGAAGAAGTAGAAGCAAGGGTGAGTGGCTTATATCCAGAGTGAGAGAGGCTAATTGCCCCCAAAGGAAGTTCTGAAAAATGTGCACAGCTCAATTAGGTAGCCATTGGGTAGGAAAAAATGTACTTATTCCTTTTCTTCTTGTTGTTCAGAAGACTAAAGAAGGTGACAGGTTTATAACCCCATCATTTTCAAGGACATCTTCTTAGTCCTCTCTATAGAAACGATAAACTATGTTTATAAAGATCTCCTTTAGGAAGAGGAAAGCATGGCAGTGCCCAGGCAAAATTAGACAATGAAGATTCTAAAATTTACAAACCATGGCATTCTGCTTAGATGGGTGAACGTTAAGATCTTTTATATAGCACAACGTATGACCCCAAAAAATAGGTACAACCAGGGCTTTTTTTCAGCCAGAACTCAGTTCCGGCACCTCTCAGGTGGGTGTCATTGCCACTATAAGAGAACAAGGGAAGTGTTTGTGGTGAGTTCCAGCACCTCTTTTCCTAGAAAAACAGCACTGGGTAAAACCTCCTGATCTATGGTTAGGTGTGCTTTGTTCTCCAACTCTCAACAGGAGCTATGTGTTGCACCCAAAGGAACTTGTAAAGGTACTTTCATTTGTGCAAGGTAGCCCTGCTCCAACCTCGGTGTCCCATTCCAGGCTTTTCCTTAGTGCCCCCCCCCCAAATAAAAACTCCTAAAGAGAGTTTGGTTGGTACAGATGACTGCAGTGGAAAGGAGGGGAAAGGAAAGCTCAGTTGTACAAGCAGGTTATGGGGCATGCAGCATTGGCTACATTCACATCATACATTTAAAGCACTTTAAACAGTCATGACTTCCTCCCAAAGAATTATGGGAGCTGTAGTTTGTTAAGGGTGCTGAGAGTTGTTAAGAAATCCCTATCCCCCTGCCCCCCACAGAGCTACAATTTCCAGAGTCAATCCCTCTTCATAGGGAACTCTGGAGGGAGGAATAAGTGTCTCCTAAAAACTCCCCTAACCCTCAATAAACTACAACTCCCAGAATTCTTTGAGGACTGTTTAAATTTAAGCTAGTAGCCATTGATAGCTTTATCCTCCACAAATTTGCCTAATGATTTTTTTAAAGCCATCCAACTTGGTCCAGCTGATTAGGTTCTATGTTTCCCCCTTTAAGACTGAATTTCCACATGTTCAGATTGATGGCCAGGGCAACATCCTACTCATGAGTAAATATCCAGAAGGGTGTCGACATTTGTCCTGTGTTTATTTTACTGCCTGCTGATTTTATATGATAGTTTAAATTGATTTAATTTCATAGTTTTCATTGTATTTTAAAAGTACCGGGAGTTTGTTGGTTAGTCTTTGTTATGCATAACATTGATGAAACTGATGCTACTATAGAACGGGTGTCATGTCCCCACACTCCAGAAAGGCACAAGGCCAAAAATATGCTAGTTGCAACTTTATTAACTTCGCACATAAGGAACTGCAGCAAACAGGATTGCTTAACTCAATCCAAGCAGGCAGCCTGAGAGGGGAGGCTGATAGCAGCTTTGCTCCAGCCTCTCCTGTGCTTCTCCTGAGCACCGCATCAGTAAGTTAAATGGCCCATACCTTTCTTCCTTCCAAGAGGCCATGTGCTACCAAGATCCTCTCCTATGTTTGTTATGTTTGTTAGCATCTCTTCTAATAAATAACTGAACTCTTTCAGCAGATGAATAAACAAAGTTTATTTCACATTAGTCACAGCCTCAGAGATAATTGGCTGGTCACTTTTGAAGCTCGCTCTGAGAAAATAAAGGCCTAATAATGCTGCTCGGAAGAGTGAAATGAGTTCAGACAAGTGACAGAAATGCTTTCTAAAGTTAATTATGTTTACTTTCCCTTCTCCCTCGGTGTTCATTACCTTTAAATGGAGTCACACATTGGCAGTAGTAATTACCAGGTTGGTCAATGCAGGTGCCTCCATGCTTGCAAGGAAACGAAGCACATTCATCTATATCAGTTTCGCAGTGCATACCTTTGAAAAGATAATTGAAGATGCAGCAATTTACTAAGACAGGCAGGTGTCAATTGATAATTGTTCAATTTGTACCTCAAGATTCCAGATCCATTCCATGCTGAGAATCTCCTCGAAATCAAACAAATAAGAACCTTACACACAGTATATTATTGTCAGAATCTATTTACTTCACACTCTCATGACTTACAGTCTCCCCTTGAATTATGTTACTTTTTGGTGACATGTGCCTCTATACAGCTCTGCAAATTACTTCTCAGTATTCTGGGAATAAGACCTTCTGCAATACATTTGACTTGTGAAGGGGGAAGATTTAGCTCAAATGTGTAGTGAAGCTGCTTCTTATAGTGAACCCAGGCTCTATTCTGCCAGAGAACAAACTACTGTCTGGCATAGGCAAACTCGGCCCTTCAGATGTTTTGAGACTACAATTCCCATCATCCCTGACCACTGGTCCTACTATCTAGGGATCATGGGAATTGTAGGCCAAACATCTGGAGGGCTGAGTTTGCCTATGCCTGGCCCAAACCATGTTGTGGAAAAAAACCAAAGAGCACAGCATGCAAAACTATGTTTCATTTCAGTCTAGGTTGCAAAGTGCCCTTGTAAGGTACTCAGGGAGCAATAGAGATGAAGATGAGAGGTTTTCATAAAAAGATTATTATTATTAAATTAATAAAGTATGACAAATAGCATTTTGATGGCTAACTGTCCCATAAATGGAAGAAGGGGAGATAAGGAGTGAGATGGCTGCAGGCCACAGAGCTAACATGGTGTGACTGTTTCAGTTTTTGAAGCCAGCATTCCGGACTAAGGGTTGGGTCCAATGTTAGTCTTATTCAGAGTAGGCCCATGGGTATTAATAAACATGGCAAATTTAGGTCCATTAATTTTCATGGGTACACTTTGCTTAAAACTTAGTTGGATGCAGGATGAGCCCATGATAGCAAGAATCTTCTTTTGGAATCACTTGGGGCTCTACTGTAAAGACATGGCACCCATCTGGAATGCATGTCTGCTAATAAATGAGACTTGGAAGGTCCAGGTAGGTTGAGGAAGACTCAGGGAGCTTTATAGAAACTCAGGAAACTCATGGAGGTCAATGAGAATAACAAAAGCAAGGGGATGGAGCAGGCTGCCTTGGCCCCTTAGCTCCCTCCATTCATTTATTAAATCATTTAATATTATTCTAATAAACAACATAAACATGCCCAAAGAGTGCTATGGTGTTCCTTTGATTCTATCAGGATCCAGAGCGTTAATTATCTCAGGAGGCTCCACAGCAGTGTATGGAGGCTGAAGAGACTTCTTTGTCCTTTTCAATAGACAGCTTCTATGGGACACTTCAAGTGGATTTTATCCTAGCTATCTAGAACTCTCCAGCCTTCCTTTCCAGTCAAAATGAAGCCTTTGAGCCAAGGTGCTCATGAACAAACACACAGAAAGGAGACAGATTAGTGCTATCGGGCAACAATTATCAAGCATATATTTATCATCCCTTTGCATAGATGTAGTCATGGTCCATTCTAGGCATGGCCCTGCTCATTTTATTTTGGAAAAGTTCACAGATGTGGCTGGCAATCCAGTTCGTCTGGAATGCAAATGAATGCAAGTTGGGGAAGATAAAGAGAAACAAGAAGGAAGCAGCAGCAAATTAGTCTTAATGAATATCTTGAAGGCTACTCTTCCATAGAAAACAGGATCCATTATGGATGCCACTCACCTGTGAAGCCAGAAAGGCAGACACAGTCATATCCACCAATAAGGTCTGTACAAGTTGCATTATGGAGACAGGGGTTTGAGTGACATTCATTTATGTCGATTTCACAAAGTGTGCCTATAAAGTAGTGGAAGGAAAGAAGACAATATTTTGCAGCATCCAGACGTTTAATCATGACTACGATTTTGTTTTGCATTTCCATGAAAAGCCACTTACTCCTCAGAACTTTCTCTCAGTAACGTTATTATACTTTCAACCTAAAAAATTCCTTCCAGTAGCACCTTAAAGACCAACTAAGTTAGTTCTTGGTATGAGCTTTCGTGTGCATGCACACTTCTTCTGAAGAAGTGTGCATGCACACGAAAGCTCATACCAAGAACTAACTTAGTTGGTCTTTAAGGTGCTACTGGAAGGAATTTTTTATTTTGACTATGGCAGACCAACACGGCTACCTATCTACTACTTTCAACCTGTCGCTCTAAAGCATTATTCGAGATATTTCACTGGTTTACTCAGAAGGCACACAAAGAACAAAGTCTTCACTGACACTGAATTGATTCTCAAGACTCATGGCAGGCAATTTCCTTATCAATTTGTATCAATATAAAGGGAAGAGAAAAGAAATGACACAAATATAATAGACTGCATTTGCCGTGACATGAAGGGAAATCTTCCTTCTGTTCTTGATAAGCTAGTGAATGAATGCTCACCAAAGTAAAAGGAGAAATTTCAAACGTGAAAAACACATTATACAAGTTAAGAACCTGAGAGAGTTTGTGGTATTATATGCTGAGGCGTGGATGGGGAATATTTTGCCCTCCCGATGTTGCTGAACTACAACTCCCAGCAGCCCCAGCAAGCACAGCTGATGACCAGGGATGATAGGAGCTGTAGTTCAGCAACATCTGGCAGGCCAAAGCCCCCAGCCTTGTTTTGGGTGTGCGTTTTAGGACACAGAACTCTATTATTATTATTGCATTGTATTGAAATTATACAAGGCAATATTAACATTTTTTTAAAAAAAACTGAGCCAGGAGAGAACCAGGTCAGTTCTAAAAATATACACCTCAACACTTCTCAACCTCTGGTACCTCCTTCCTCTCCAATGAAGCATCAATCACTCTTTCGTCCCAACCAGTCAACCCACCAATGGCTAGTTCTAAGAAGCCAGGATGGGCAAGGGTCAAGGAGGCAGATGGCTGACCACACTTCTTCAAACAGATTCTCCGTATCCTCAGGCTGCCATAATCTAAACTGATTCAGTATAGGCAGAAGAGACAGTGCTATAGACACCTCCACTGGACCTCTAGCATTTCTTCCTTCAATTAGTATCATTTTTGCTATATCTTCTCCTTCATTCTCAAGCTCACGACAGGACAACGGGGGACAACAGAGGTGCTCATACATCTCATGACCTGAGGCAAGCATTGGGATCATGCCCACTAGCTACACCCTTCCATATTTAAATAAAGCTAGCATTTGTTTCACATATTTATCAACAGGAGATAACCAAAGCACTCAACTGAAGTAACCAGGTAACTGAAAGAGCCGCTATTGTAAATTTTTACAGTAATATATTATGATTTGTGAATACAGTTATTTTTAGGATTTGAGATAGATGAAATGATTCTACATTTCTAGCTTTGGATGAAGTTAATGGCACAATCCTATTCCCACTTACTTGAGCAAACACAAAGGGATTTACTTCTGAATTAAACATGCAGTGGGATGTGCATAAATCTCCTAGATATGATTATTTGTATCTACTGCATTTTAAAGGCTGGTAATTTTCTGGTTACCTTGAAATCCATCAGAACACTGGCAGCTGAAGGCATTAAGCTGTTCGACACACGTAGCACCATTGCGGCAGGGGCCACTTAGGCACTCATCCATTTCTGTCTCACAGTTATTCCCTTGAAATAAGTGAAGAGGACATTTCTGAGAAATTCTTCATAGGGCAGTGCAAATGGAAACAACAAAATCAAATGTATAAGTGAATATGGGGCTTAATTTCCATGTAGAGGATCCTACCTTTGATGTAAAGGTAACCAACATCAGGCAACATTATCTCATGAAGACAGAACGCTCACATTTTCCATACAAATTGCTATAAATTTCCAACTCCTTTTGGTATTCAGTTCTCTGAGGGCAATTTTGAGGAAGTTGGCCATCCCTAAGGGTGTTTGCCACAATGATCCAACAGTATGTCAAAGTCCCCGGTCGATCAACTTAATCTAACATTATGCTGAAGTTCCAGTCTTTAGCCACCCAAAGTTAAGCATATACTTCACTCTCACACAGAGCTCATGCACATGCTTACTTGCAATGTTCTTTACACCTATCGGATAAAGTCCATAGAGCAGAGCTGCAAAAGTGAACAAGGCTAGATTGTGTTTACTGTTTTGATTGCTAGTTTTAATTCTGTTCTGAAGTATTTTAATTGCTGTTTTTAACTAGTTTGCTTTTTTACTCTTCATTATATAATTATAATTTTAAATGTCTTAAGCTGCCTAGAATCCCAACATGGAAGAAAGGTGAGATATAAATATATTAAACAAATAATTCAGATATAATACTGTTTAGACTGAGTGGTGCTGAAGCTTAACTGTGTCTATTTTGTTTCACAAATTTTTTTTCTTTCAAGTTCACCTTAATAAAGCAGAGGAATGATGTATGTTTCTTGAGGTGATCGTAGTGATTTATTGAGCCAAGAAAACATTTGCTTTCAGCAGTTTCTTTCATGGGTAAATGCAGACCCATTAGAGGTATTTAGAATGAAATTCTTTTAGAACCTAGAATTTGAAAATATAAAAGCTTTCCCATTGAAATTAACATTCTAAAAGAAAGATGTTGGTCAATGATAAAAGGAGTAATCACCCCTTAGCAATCTGAAAGTATATTTAAGGTCAGCTCTAAGAGTTGTAATCATGGTGGGCATGACTGCTTACTTCTCTGCAATCAAAGGGAATGGGCTCAGCAATTGTCAAGCATTTTAAACCCTAATTTTAATGAGAGAGAATATGTACTTACTCGGGAGTAAATCCTATAACAGTTCAGGACTGCAATACCTCAAGGATTCACCCCTCCATATGAACCTACCCAGACCCTGAGATTCATCTTAAGCCCTTCTTTGTGTGCTCCCTCCACGAGAGGTCCAGAGGGTGGCAACATGAGTATGGCCCTTTTCTGCAGTGTTTCCCCCCTAGGAAGTTCAGGTGGTGCCTTCATTCATTTAGGCCCAAGAGAAAATCAGCCTGTGCCTGATTAACATCCGATACCCTTTTAAATGTGTCTGGAAAGGAGGGTTATTCTTATTTTTATTATGTATTTTGTGTTTTTATATTGTATTTTTATGCTGCAAACTGCCCTAAGATCTCTGGATGAAGGGTGGGATACAAATTTAATAAATGTATTAATATGTATTTACTTAGAATAAAGTACTACCGAATTCAATAGGGGCTTACTCCCAGGTAAGTTGTGTTAGAGTTTCAGCAAGTATTTATTTTAGTAGAGCACGATAAACCCTTTTCCTCCCAAGGGATGACTTTTTCTGTGGAAGCATGATTTACAACATCAAAATCTGGTGTTGAATAATACAAGTTACTGAGACTACCATAAATAATGCTTTAAAAAGCAAAACAAAACCATCAACTACGGTTACAACACAGATGCTTAACCAACTGACCTGTGTGACTATTCTATAAATATTATATGTGTGTGTGTGTGTGTGTGAGAGAGAGAGAGAGAGAGAGAGAGAAAGAGAGAGAGAGAGAGAGAGAGAGAGAGAGATCTACAAATATATATTTAAAAATCACATTGGCTGTCTACTTTAAATGTACACTTTTTGGTGTCATTATGATTTCATTTGGAAGTGGTGAACAATGACTCCACATCTAACAAAAGCCAGGATAATTGGTTTTCTGCCAAAATTCTGATAGTGAATTTCCAACATGAACTACAGTGGTACCTCGGGTTACAGACACTTCAGGTTACAGACGCCGCTAACCCAGAAATAGTACCTCGGGTTAAGAACTTTGCTTCAGGGTGAGAACAGAAATCGGAGGCGCAGTCGCAGCAGGAGGCCCTATTAGCTAAAGTGGTATCTCAGGTTGAGAACAGTTTCAGGTTAAGAATGGACCTCCAGAAGAAATTAAGTTCTTAACCTAAGGTACCAGTGTACTGTCTAAATGCAGAGTCCTGTTAAAATCACCCTAGTATTTTTGATTTCCAAGTAGCTACATCCAGCAAGCATGTTAGGTTTCACAGCAGCACTTTACAGTTTGCAGTAATCAATTATATTGAAGCACAAGTAGACAGTGAAAAGAAAACTCCAGTGGCCAGGGATACTAGGTCATGTGGTCCTCCTCCTTGACTTCTGATTGACAGGATAGCAAACTGACACAGGGAAAGGAATGAGTATTATGCATTTCCAGTTACAAGGGAATTGCGAAAGATAATCCTGAAGGCAGAGTGATGGAGAATGGAGACAAGGAGAATTCTGCTGCAGATATTGCTGTGTCTCCTCTTCCAGGTCAAGCGGAGCCCTGATTAACTGCTGGTTTGAGCTTATCCTCCTATGTTCCGACCTACCCCTCTTAATCAGTGCATAGATGAATAGACAATTCACATTAAGACCCCATGGGTTATTTAAAAATTCTCATATAATTTTAGCCAATCTCTCATGATGTGCTATGTGCGGTTTGGTACTAGAGAACAAATGCCAGCTCTGTAACAGGGATCTAATTCAGACACCGAGCAAGTTCTCACCCAAAAGGCTGCTGGACTGAGCAAAACTTAAAATCCACCCAACCAACTCTATGAGCCAAGGGATGCCACTATTTTTATTTGTGAAATTCTTATGGCCCTTTCATAAAGGGTCTTCTCATACAAATTGTAGTGACTATATATTTATTTAAGTCCCACTACATATGTGTTTATGCAGTTAGCACCTTCAACATAATCCTTGCTGGTTTAGGAATCCAGCAGCAAATTCTCGCATCTTCCCATAAATGATCGTGCAGGAACCACAGGCATATGAAGTGAGCTGTGTAGGACTGATAGACAACAAACTGACAAAATAGTAGCTGCTATGCAGCAGTTTGGGGGAAGGGGTCTGCTTAATGAATTTAAAGTATCTTTAGATCCAAACCTACCTATAAAACCAGGCGCACAGAAACAATGATAACCATCAACTCCATCTTCACAGAGACTGAAAGCGCCACAAGGTCGTGACAAGCAGCCACCAATAGTTGTTTCACACAGCTTACCAGTAAAACCTGTTGAACAGAGAAATAAAGTGAATAAGCAAAGATTACTGCAGAAAAGTCTTGTGTATACACACACACACACACACACACACACACACACACACACACACAACTTTTCCACAAGGTAAATAAAAAAACCTATCAACATTATTTCTCAAAGTTTTTAGTTGCAATGCTTTAACAGCATTCCAAAGTTGGTACTCAAGAAAAATAAATGTCAAAGTAATACCCATTATTTTTATGGCCCCCTCCCAATATTAGTGACTAACGTTGCCATTTTCTACATGTCTAATTAGAAGCGAACCCCACTGAGTTAAATGAGGGTTACTTCCAGGTAAGTGGGATGGCAGCAGAAGGATTCTTTACATCTTAATTTTTTGTTTGATCTAAAAACATGTATTATGGTGCTTGATGACTTTTTTTTAAAATTTACTAGAAAGCAATTGTTTTATTTAGGTAGAAAAGTAGCTTGTTCAAACGGACAGAATAAGCTCCTCAATTTAAATCAAGAATCCTTGAAGAACAAGGGACTGCAGAGAGGGAACCAGTGCCTTCTCTAGATCCTGAAGCGATGTGACATGTTAGCACAGCCTTATAAAAGATCTGAAATGTACACTTCCAACAGTGCAGTTCTGTATGTGTCTACTCAGAAGTAAGCCCTACCAAGTTTTATGGTACTTATTCACAGGTAAGTGAACATAGCACTGGCTTTTTGCTTTAATTATTTTCAAAGCAAATGTGCCGACAACTTATTGAGCAATTCTGGCACATCATAATAGTTTTCTGAGGAAGGAGTGGGGTTAAGAACTCTTACATTAGATGCCAAAAGGCATGCAATTCCTTGAATTCCGGAAAATCTCGACACCGTCACCACTGTCAGCAGTGGAGTTTATTAGCGTTTCAACTTCTGTAAAGAATCTTATTTACAGGGCTACTGTTTGAAGAAGGAAATGTTGATGTAAGCAGAACAAGAATGTGAAAGCTTTGAAAATAAGTGTCCATTACAATTCTGTAAGCACAAGCAAAAACACTGATTTTTATACTTGCTCTTGAATGTCATTTCTGTTCTTCGCTTTATTTTTAAACAATACAAGTAACACAAATAACAAGATTGAGAGTGAAAGTGAAATGTTGTGATCAGTATGCCAGAGGAGGCTATTAGAGGTGCCTATCAGCACCAATTATCAATGAGCTTGGTTGAAAGAACTTCTCTGCAGCCATTTCTGTTGTGTTCCTTAAGTGTCCATATGTGGACATGTGTCTTTTAAACTCAACATGTCATAATTTAATAATGCTAGCTACCTTTCTTTTAAAGCCAGCCCAGTAACCGCTTAATGCTTGTGCAATACAAATGACATCAAAAACTAGTAATTAGCATCATGATAAAGTTGGCTATTTTCTAGCAATGGGACAATTTTATTTTTCTATTAACTATCTCTGACAGTTCTCAAACTGTTGTTATCACATTTGCTAACGGGGTAAGTTAAAACAGTCAGCTGAAGCAAGAACTCTTGATACACAAATTAAGAACATGCTAGAGAAATGCCTTTCATTAAGAGAGGCGAGCTTGTATGTTGCAGGTTCCAGAAAGACTGGGGAGATTCATCAAAATGATTTTTTGTGCCTTCTTCCCTGATTAAGGTTGCAATCCTATGCACACTTCCCTAGGAGCAGCTCCTACTGAACTAGCAAGAATTACTTTGCAGTAGACATTCAAGAAACTGTAAACTGGGGAATGCAGAACTCCCCTATGCCTGGAAGTCTGTAGAAAGCAGTTCACTGTGGCCACAACTACTTGGCTGCATCCCTAAAGAAAGTCAGTGGTCCAGATTCTTAATGTATTAGAGGTGGTTGTATTTACAGAGCAGAGAGGGAAGTGCATTCTGCAGATGCTCAGAGTTTTCTGTAGCATAAACTTTTTCTTTTGAGAATCTAAATTCTTGTGAAGGACAGAGAAAGATCAAAGGGCAGTACTGAAATTTCTTTTGCATTTTGGTGCAATGAGCCATTGGTGATTTCAAGTTGCCTGTTCAGAATCCAGGGGAGGGTGTAGTGGCTACCAATGAATTTGCAAAGATCAGCCTTCCCCAATCATCCCCCCATTCCAGGGAGGTGTGACTTGTCCTTTATGCAACAGCTGGAGCGATCTTTAATGGGGTAGCAATTCCTACTAGACAGAAACAGACATTTAACCATGGAAGAATTTCACAATGACTTTTTGGAATTACAGAACACTATTCCCTATATTGCAAATGACATATACATTTAAATCTGATTTAGTAGAGCCTCCATCACACTAAAGGCTTCCCCCTCCAAAACCAAACCAAACCATTTTGATCTGCATTCATCTACCCACTCCATTTTCTATTTTTTATTGACTGTCTTCGCATCACAAAAAAGAAAGCTTTCACAGGCATTGTGAAAATTTTGTGGTTTCCTTGGCGCAAGTCACAGTTAAATATCCCCTTGATAATCAGTGGGAAGGAAGGATTCAACTTTGGTTTGGTTTTCAGAAAATCTCCCAGGAACATTTTCAGCAGGATAAGAGTATTTGACGAATGCTCAAAGGGGTCATTCTGAAGCATAAGCAAAACCCTTAGGATAAGAATTTTTCTACAACATGGGCAAATGCTTCCTGTTGATTACACTGTGCTCACATCTATAATAGCAAGAGTGCAAGCCCTACTTGTAAGGTTAAAGTGGCATTATTAAGAATTTAATTATTCAGCAACCTATAAGAAAAGAAGCGATTCTTTTAACAGTGGCGTTCCTAGCACCAGGGACAAGGAGAGATGAAAGGAAATCATGGAGTCTAGTGGAGGTTCCCATGAGACAGATGTCACACAGGCCTTCAAGTGACATATCTGTGCAGCAACTACTGACTTTCATGAAGCATCCTAGAAGAATGTCATGTTCTCTGTTTGGCACGGTTGAAATTCCTTAAGTACTATTTGGCAGGAGCAACCAACAAGGAAGGAGTGGCAGTGCTGTGAACATGGTTTCCCAGCAGCGGCACCCTGTTGTATCCCAGAACAGTGCCAGGGGTGATGCAGGGCTGTGCAAAAGTGAGTTTGTGGTGGTTCAGGCACATGGGAAGAGTCAATCTGGTAATCTCACTGAGGCGCCCTAACCTCACTACTGACCTGCACATATATTTTATGTATAAGGCACCGGTTGAACCTCTGTTGGCAGGGTATTCCACAATAGTAAGTGAATAACAATAAAGGCTCATTTCTTGTTGTCGGCTGAGCCTCACCAATGACGCTCCTACAGAGTCTCAGTGACTGAGCTGGGATATAAGGGTCAAGGCAATCCCTAAGGTACTCTGGACCTAGGTTGCTTAGGCCTCTGTAAATGAATGCAAGAACACTAAACTTGGCATGGTAGTAATAGCCACACCGAACAGTGGCGTAGCGTGGGTTGTCAGCACCCGGGGCAAGGCAAGTAATTTGCGCCCCCTAACCCGTGGATTTGCGCCCCCTAACCCTAACCCCCAGATGTTGCGCCAGGTGCGGCCGGCCCCCCCTGCACCCCCCACACTACGCCACTGCATCAACACCCAGCGCCTTGCAGGCCAGGCAAGGGCGCGGAGACAGCAAGGCCGAGGCGCGCGCTCTCTCTCTCTCTCTCTCTCTCTCTCTCTCTCTCACACACACCAGTGGCGTAGCGTGGGGTCTCAGCACCCGGGGCAAGGCAAGTAATTTGCGCCCCCTAACCCGTGGATTTTAGCACTCGAGTCTCTTCCGCGCCCCCCCAGATGTTGCACCAGGTGCGGCAGCCCCCCCTGCACCCCCACGCTACGCCACTGCTCCACGCTACGCCACCCCCACGCTACGCCACAAGTCTTCAGGACAGCCATCCGAAGGCTGGCGCGGGGAGAAGGTCTCTCCGCCCCACTGCCAGGCTTCGGAGCAGCCTTCCGAAGGCTCGCGGCGGGAGGAGGTCTCTCCCGCCTTGGAGAGGTTCCCGCTTCCTCGAGGGGGGCCGGCCAAACGCGCCCCCCCAAATGTTGCGCCCGGTGCGGCCGGCACCCCTGGCACCCCCCACGCTACGCCACTGACACCGAAATCAGTGTTTCACTCTTTCACTTGCTAGTACTTCAAGCAAAAGGGGTCAATTATACTTATTTACTGAATACTGAAAAGCTATTGCCATTGCAGCATATCTAGCTCAGTAACCATTTAAGAGCAATGGAAGCCCACTCCTAATTTGAAAGGGAACTAGAATTGGTAGTTAGGTGTCACATTAAGCCAGGGTTTGCCAAACTTTTGAGTTTATTGACCCCTTAATGAGTTTCTAAAGTTGACACTGACCTCAACCCAAGTTCTAAGGAATGCAAATTGAACCAATTTCACTATATATTTAACGTTTAACAGGTGAAAATCTTCACCTATATTTAGCAATAAAGCATCATGGTCTGTTGTATTGTGGTATCTCTCTTATTTCTGAGGCTCATAGTTCCTAATTACTTTTTGCACACTATAATTTGTAAACTTCTTTTCCTCTACTGGTCCTTTTTGATCCCACCCCTACAGTTTTATTCACCCACTGCAAAATCCCATAAACTCCAGGGCCTCAATATCAACCACTTTGAGAAACCTTGCATTAAGGAATAAGCCTGCATCTGCTAAAACAAAAGAAAGGAGTACATTGTTATTATATCGTATCTTTGAATTATGGCTGCATAGAAGACAACCAGAGAGACACTGTTTCCCCTGATAACCTTGAGCTAGTATAAATGGCTACCCAAATGCCTTTGTCCCAAAGGTGTTTGTTTCCTTGTAGTATGTCTTGTCTTTTCATTGTCATTTATGAACTGATCCAGGTTTACAGGCTTTAATGCTGGGTCACACCTCCAAGATTGGAGCCCCTAAAGCCTAATGCTAGCTATCAATTATTATCTTATCAGTAGGCATATAAAGTGATGCTCATAACTACTTCTTGAAAAGGTCATCATGGAATGCACTGGAAGAGGGAGCAATTACCTTTTTCAAAAATGGGTGAATTTGTCACACAGTCATTGCAGTTCTAATTTCTGTGATACTTCATTCAGGGTATTTAATACACAGGATAACTGTGCATTAACTGCAAATATAAATATATATTGTTGAATAGCAGTGGAATAAACCACTGCTTTGTTTTTATTGTATTGTTTTATGTTGCATTGCATCAGATATAAGAGCAATGCAACATGGCATATTTGCCTAGAGGACGTGAAACTGGTAAAAACATTTCTCCTGCCACAGATCCTCCAGCTCATTGCATCTAGGCAGTGTCTGTGCTATTTCCATGTCTTGTATCAAATTTTATGCAACTAAAAGAATATGCAATACAGATGCTCTTCTTCACCGGGAATTTCATTCCGTTGGAAAACCTTATATATTAAAAGCTGGCATTTCCAAGTTGATCTTCTCCAATTATTTAGTTCTGTGAGTTATCTGGACACAAAATATCCTTTTGCCTCTTGCCTAAAACCATTAAGAATCAGAGAGAAAGAAAATGCAATTGCCAGTAGGTGAGTAAAAAAACCACACATCTGGCTTTAGTTGTTAGGCTAACTAGAGGCATATCTTAGCTTAAAAAAAATCTCAGAGATCGTTCAGTCACCTGGCCAGGTGTGTGTGTTTGTGTGTGTGAAAATCAATTAGCCAGTAATATGGAAATGAGCTCTGAACTTGCATTATATTCTGCTATGTTTCTGGAAGTTGCTTTCACGTCATGTGAAAGCTCAAATATAATGTGGAAATTAACAATTAGGGAAAGGCTGGGGAAAATGGAATAAACTGCATATGAATGTAGCCTCCACCTTAGCTTCATCTCTGTTTCACCCAAGCAGTCCCATCCCCACCTCCTCATTGCTCCTGCTCTGGTGCTTTTTTGTGCTGTAATTTCTGCAGAACACAAACGGAAAGAAGAAAACCTTGCTTTAAGATTTCATTTTTTGCGGCTTGGTAATAATTTTACAATGGGCTAGGTTTCTATGTACTGAGTTTTCCTCATACTTTTTTTGTGCAGCTCTGATTGATCCCTGTAACTTGTTTTCAGGAATTTTTCTTCTACTTATCTACCGGTAGCCCTCCTAGGCGGGGAAAAAAAGTTATGGAGAACCAGCCTGGCTGCTCCCACCTATCACTGTTTCTAGTCAATGAGTGAAGTCAAAGCTGTGATTGTTTGGACATCACACAGTAGGTGCCCCTGGGGTCCTAAAGAGCTGCTGTTTTTTGCCTCTCTAGACTGCACCTTTCCTGCTTTTGTTTTGCTTAATAGTCCTCAGCTCCAGTGGCGTAGCGTGGGGGGTGCAGGGGGGGCCAGCCGCACCGGGCGCAACATTTGGGGGTTAGGGTTAGGGGGCGCAAATCCACGGGTTAGGGGGCGCAAATTACTTGCCTTGCCCCGGGTGCTGACAACCCACGCTACGCCACTGCTCAGCTCCACCCACTTGCTACTTTTTTTGTTTTGTTTTGCTACCTGCCAGCCACATGGTATAGCCAGCAGGCAGCTGCTTGAAAGGCTTTTTTAAAAAATGTGTGTTTTGCAGTAGGAAAAGAAGCACAGGAATCATTTGTTTTGGTGCCAGCTAGCCACATGGAGCAGCTGATAGGCAGCTTGATAAACTTTTTTTTTTTGGGGGGGGGGGGGAACGTGGAGGTGAGGGAAGCAATGCAGGAATCCTCCCGTTGCTGTTCTGTTTTGATTTGCTGCCTGTTTAAGACATGTCTCAGTTGGATTCCTGGATTCATTCACACACACACACACACACACACACACACACACACACATATATATATATATATATATATATATATATATATATATATATATATATATATATTCTACAGCAGCACAGCTGCAACAGTGGCATAACAACCAAGACTTAACAGCATCTGGAAAAGTAGAATGTTTTCCTAACATCTTTTGTTAACAAACAAACAAAAAATTGAATAGATTCCCCCCCCTTCCAATATTTGAACTATTTATGTTCCCATCTCTTTTCCTTTTCCTGCTCTTTTGGAAGCGGCGGCCATTTTGTGGCAGGCCACACTCCTGACAGCAGCCATTTTCAAATTTCCAAATGTGCCCCAGACCCCAAAATGTTGGCAATCGCTAGTTTATTTTATTGATGTGCACATATTTAAAACATTTATTTAATCTCTGTCCCTCATTCAGTGTGACACATACGGTCTAATAAAATATGAAGAAGTGGGAGGAAAGATAGTCCATTGGCAAGAAAATCTGCCCTGAGGGAACTGCCCTCAATACCCCATTTCAGCCACAAGCAAAAAGGATGGTCTTGGAGAACTTTCAGCTTCCATTCCCTATCTGTAAAGGGGGCAATGATTTGTCTCACGGGGCAGCTGTGATGATGCATAGGAAGAGGGCTGCCAACCACTCTGAACAATAAAATGACTGCATGAGTGACTAACAGAGATTTTCATTAGAACATCCAGGTCTCTAATACCAAGCATATACTATTCCCCTGTTTCTAGACTATTGCTATTTTAACTGCTTTTATAGGGCTGTATGCATTTTGAAAATGTGCCATGAATTAGATTTATGAACCATTCCACACTACACATTTTCTGGGAGAATGGCACTGAAAACAAACATTATGAGGTTTCGTACAAAAAAATGACTTTGAAGGATAAAAAGAGCTGAGACAACATTATCAACTGATTTTCAGAACACCTGGAAAATTGCTACAAGTGCTGTGTGCTGAAGAAAGGAATAGCTGTGAATAAATTCATTCAGGCTGCAATCTTATGCCCACTTAATGAAGAATAAACTTCTCTGAACTCAATGGGACTTGCTTCTATGCAAACATGTAGGATTCCTGAGTAAGATTGCATACAGTCCTAGAAGCATACAGCCTATAGATGTCTGTCTGTTTGCTTCATAAAATTTATATGGCACATGTATCAAGGTATCACCAAACTTGGCACAAGGGTACCTGAGGAGGGTGTGATCTTTGTTGACATTTGGATGTTGGCTGCCATTTAGAATTATCCCCTGCTAACAGAACATTGACTCCCAACGACTTAACTATGTTGGATTGTGGTCACCCTGTTCAAAGGCCATACACTAAAATCATTTTTATTTTGATTACTACATTCACATCCCACCTTTCCTCCAAGCTCATGGTGGCATATGATTAGTATTCTTATTTAATCCTCACAGCAACTGTAGGAAGTAGGGCAGACTAAAAGGCAGTGGCTGGCCCAATATCACCTAGTGAGCTTCATGGCCAAGTGTGAATTTGAATCCTAGTCTTCAAGTCCCTAACCTCACTCTCTAACCACCAAAGCAAACTTGACCTTCAATCATGGGTCATCAACAAGCTCCACAGGCCCCCAAATGGTCACCAGAGGCTGGTACACTTGCCTCTCCTACACTGTGAAGTGTCCTGCTGAGAGATGATAGGCAAATTCATTTCAACGCACATGAGACATTGCGTGGTTTACTCTAGACTTGAGTGGTACCATTTGGGGCACACTCCGCTTTTTTGCGGAGAAGGTCCTGTCGCTCCGCCATGACCTCCCTGCCAATTTGGATACAATAAAGGAACTGGAGGCCCCTCGACTGTCCTCGGGTCCAGTACTGGACCACTTTGACCGGATATCCCCAGCCGATGTGGACAGACTCCTCCGAGCTGGAAAGCCCACCACTTGTCCTCTCGACCCGTGCCCGTCTTGGCTGATTAGAGCATGTCCAGACGAGGTGCGGGCCCCCCTGGGGGATATCATCAATTTGTCCCTTGGCACCGGGACATTCCCAGGGGAATTGAAGGAGGCAGTGGTGCGTCCGCTCTTAAAGAAAACATCATTAGATCCCTTAGATCTATCCAATTACCGCCCAGTTTCGAATCTTCCATTCCTGGGTAAGGTGATTGAGAGAGCGGTTGCTGAACAGCTTGGTAGGTTTCTGGATGAAACATCGGCTCTGGATCCATTCCAGTCCGGCTTCCGCGCTGGTCATGGGACCGAGACGGCTCTGGTCGCCCTAACAGATGATCTTCGTAGACAGCTGGATCGAGGTGGGTCGGGGCTGCTGATTCTTCTAGATCTGTCAGCAGCTTTCGACATGGTCGATCACAAACTTCTGGACCACCGCCTCACCGACGTGGGGATCCAGGGCACAGTCCTTCAATGGCTGCGCTCGTTTCTCTCTGGTCGGGGACAGAGGGTGGCGCTTGGGGGGGAACTGTCATCCCGCCACTCCTTGGTGTGTGGAGTGCCTCAGGGTGCGATTCTCTCCCCGATGCTTTTTAACATCTTTATGCGCCCCCTCGCCCAGCTTGTCCGGAGTTTTGGGCTGGGCTGCCATCAGTATGCTGATGACACCCAACTCTATCTGTTGATGGATGGCCATCCTGACTCGGCCCCAGACACACTGATCAGATGCTTGGAAGCTGTGGCTGGATGGTTACGTGGGAGCCGGTTGAAGTTAAATCCTTCGAAGACAGAGGTCCTCTGGCTGGGACAGGACGATATGGGATTGAGGGGGCAACTCCCATCTCTTGCGGGGGTGCAATTAGTGCCAGCACCGTCCGTCAAGAGTTTGGGTGTAATCTTCGATACCTCCCTTTCTATGGAGGCGCAGATTACAGCTATAACAAAGGCGGCATTTTTTCATCTCCGCCAAGCTAAGCAGTTGGCCCCTTACCTCTCTCGCCCTGACCTAGCCACTGTGATCCACGCGACGGTCACCTCCAGACTGGATTATTGTAACTCGCTCTACGTGGGGCTGCCCTTGAGACTGACCCAGAAACTCCAGCGGGTGCAGAATGCCGCAGCGAGACTCCTTACGGGGTCCTCGCTGCGAGATCACATTCATCCGGTGCTATACCAGCTGCACTGGCTCCCGGTGGAGTACAGGATCAGGTTTAAGGTGCTGGTTTTAACCTTCAAAGCCCTATACGGCCTAGGACCCTCGTATCTACGGGACCGCCTCTCCTGGTATGCCCCACAGAGGAACTTACGGTCCTCAAATAAAAACATCTTGAAGGTCCCAGGCCTCAGAGAGGTTAGGTTGGCCTCAACTAGAGCCAGGGCTTTTTCGGCTGCGGCTCCAACCTGGTGGAACGCTCTGTCACAAGAGACAAGGGCCCTGCAGGACTTGACATCCTTCCGCAGGGCCTGCAAGACAGAGCTGTTCCACCAGGCCTTTGGTTAGGGCACAGCCTGACTCCCTCCTTTGGCAATCTTTACAATACTTTAGTTCATGGTTGCCATCAATTCTGATTTTAATTAATTCTTATGATGTTTTTATAATGTTGTACTATTTTAGTGTTGTTAGCCGCCCTGAGCCCGGCTTCGGCTGGGGAGGGCGGGATATAAATAAAATTTATTATTATTATTATTATTATTATTCTAAGACATTTGATGAAGACTTTTTAAGCCCAGCTTTTGGTGGCTGGTATTTTATTGCCATGGAGAGTGTAAGCAACATACAGTGGTACCTTGGGTTAAGTACTTAAGTTCTGGAGGTCCATTCTTAACTTGAAACTGTTCTTAACCTGAAGCACCACTTTAGCTAATGGGGCCTCCTGCTGCTGCCGCGCTGCCGGAGCACAATTTCTGTTCTCATCCTGAAGCAAAGTTCTTAACCTGAGATAATATTTCTGGGTTAGCGGAGTCTGAAGCGTATGTAACCTGAAGCATATGTAACCCGAGGTACCACTGTATACCAATTTTAAGAGCCACAACTATATTGAGAAATGTGTACAACAGGGTTGTGGAACCTCAGGATAGGGGTCCAAATGTGGCCCTCTAGGCCCCTTTATCTTGCCCTGGGGACTTCTCCCAGGCCACATGCCATCCAAAGCCACACTCCTCACAAGCTCTGCTTTGTACCCTCCTTGCATGCCTTTGCTAGAATGTGTCCTTGAACTCTGACAATTCCTTGTTTGCCTCAATGGACGATAAGGAGAGGTGTGCGAGTGTTTGCAGAAACTTGGCTACTGTACAAAAAGGTAAAAGGACCCTTGACCGTTAGGTCCAGTCGCGGAAGACTCTGGGGTTGCAGCGCTCATCTTGCTTTACTGGCCAAGGGAGCTGGCACAGCTTTTGGGTCATGTGGCCAGCATGACTAAGCCGCTTCTGGTGCAATTTGCTTGGTGTGCTGAATCTGTTACCACTTAGCACTGCAAACCTGGGGGTTCCAGATGACCTATTTACTGAGCATTCATCCTGATCTGCTTGCACAGAGATTAAATGGCAGAATTAGGATTGGGGCCTTAGTTTCCAGTTTGTGCCATATATTGGGAGTTAATAAAAAACACTGCATGACCAAACAAAACATGGTATTAACTTTTATCAATGTATAAAACAGGAAGGAAAGGAGGAGAGAGAAGACCGTAGGTATTGTGATTAACAAGTTAAAGCAATGTGAAGTACCAAATTTCTGGCATTAAAAAAATAAATAAAGCAAGGAGCTACAGAAATGAAAACACTATTCATCATACTAAACCTTCTAAGCCCCGCAAGGCTAAGGGGCATGGATGGTTGTTTTTTTCAGCACAGCCTATGCACAACAACAGAATTCTTCTACAATTGTGTCCTGCAAATCAGTGTATTATCATATTTAAAGGTTTTAGAATTGGAACACCCTGCAGGATCTATTATGAATGCAGTTGATATTTTCATATAAAATAACCTCTCCTCATTAGTATGCAACACCTCATTTTCAGATAGGTATTCAAGCGACATGGTCTGCAACCAAATTCATAAAAATAGAGGATGCTGTCCTAATAATAAATGTGCTGTGCATTGCAGGAACATTTGTATAGCTTCTGTGCGTGGGTGATGGGGGCGGGGGCGGCAGGGGCATGTACAAAGCAAATTTGAATCTAAAATAATGCATCTGAAGAAATTAGTTCTATTTCCGTCCCAAACATTTGTCTTAACTCTTCACCCACGTAACACCTGAGCACCTACCTGGCAAGCAGTTACAGTAAAATTCGCCAATCAAATTATGGCAACTGGCTCCATTTTTGCAGGGCTTGAAGGGACATTCATCAATGTCCATTGAGCAGTTTTTGTCTGACAGAAAAGAAAATGAAACGTTAAAACTATAAATCATGTAGGGTTTGGGATAGCAAAAAGGCTACTTCATAATCCAAGTGACAACTACATAATTTAACTTTTCCTGGTTGGGAACATTGTATTTTATGTCTGCCTGACAGCTTTAAAGGAAAGAGGTTTTTGGTTTTTTTTATAGATCACAGATAGCAGTTAAATAAATTAGATCTTTATAGGCAGGATTATACGAAGCGAATAAAGTATTTACTAATATATTTTGTGTGGTTATTATAACATCCCATTAGCTGCAATATAATTATAGTTAGTATAGTGTCTCTACGGGCTTAAACACATTGGCAAGCAATGAAGGACCCCAGTGAAGACCAAGTAACAGCCTGATTTTATGGGCATATCAAAATGGCGGACACTGGGCCACTAGCTGCACCATCTCCAAGTAGTAAGTGGTATCCTAGCCTTGCTGAGCAGCAGCTCAATAGCAAACCTGAAGTACTAAAGTAATATTACATACAAAACACAGGTACAACCATTCTTACAATCTCCATAGCCAGTTTATAGCTTGCCATTAATCCCAGCATTTTCCATTAACAACTCCACCCTACCCTCCAGAATGCATGAGTGAAGCCACATTAAAGCCGTAAGATTTCAAATTATATTGCAGAGATTGGTAACAGTAACCACACTGGCCTGGTTTGCATATCTCAGTGAGCCAAACTATGGCCAAGCGAGGACCACACAAATGTTCTGACTCCTGGGAAGGAGCTCATACCTGCTTTGCTTCTCCCAAGTTCTTTTGGCACAAGACAGCATGGCAAGGTAAGGTGTGGCTTACCATGTCATCCAGACCTGGAATTGTGGTTAAGGTCTTTCCATAGGACAAAGTTTACAGAAACAGTGAGTTTGGGAGGTGGAGAGGGGGAATGTTTTGTTTTGATGGTCAGGTCTAGGTTATCACAGTGAATTCTTTCCCCAGGACATTCCGATCACGGTGATTTGTGAGAGGGATGTTGACGGAAAGCAGGGCATTTAGAAGAATGCTGGATTACTGGCATCCTTACCAATTACAAACAGTTAACAGCAAAAACTTAAATCAATTTGTTTTCAGTCTGCCGGGTTTTCTTTCTCCTCCTGCCCAAGCTCACGTTGGTTTGCAAACTTTGAAGAGAGCTTAGTATGGGGTCAACCCACCCACCCGGCTACGCTCAGTTCAGCTGTGGATTGTCTTGCGTACGATGTTCTTGTCCCTTTTTATTCCAATCACTTTCTGTTTTCCAATAAACAAATTCCTATTTTAGTTATTTAGTCATCCTGTTTGTTTTCTCTTATTTTTCTTTAGCTCTGTGCAAACTTCTCTTGAGCTCACCCTCCTGCTGCTTCTGCTGTATGTGTGTTTCAGTTATTATTCAATTCGATTTGTTTGCTTTTTTTCTCCTCTAGGTTTTAGTCTGCTTGTTCAAAGCATTATCATATTCTTTTATGGTAGGGGAGCTGTCATTCATTACCCCCTCTATGAATGGCACTTTCTTCCCCACTCAGCTAAGCCTGCTTGTCCCTTAAGTTGTGCTACTCATTGCCAACCTACTATTAACCACTTACTGAGAGGCACCTCCCTCGTGTCACTAGTTTTCAGACTGACTGCCAGCAAATTATTAAGGGAGGTTAAGTGGTTCTTTATCTTACCCACCCCAAAATATTGCCCTTGTGGGCAGGGCCGGATTGAATGGGGCCATTTATATGTCCAGCTGTCCTTTGTCAACAACAAATTGTTGCTGTTTTTTGTGTTGAATATATGCTATATGGTAATTTATGGACCTAATAGGTATCTAAAGCCATTTGCACATAACAAAGTATGTATTTTATCAAAGTAATTGTTGAACTGAAATACAACTGGAAATGTACATCCAGGTTTTTTTCCTTTATTTTTTTGGGGGGGGCCACCAAGTAAGTGGGGCCCTAAGCTATAGCTTGTTTAGCTTATACGTAAATCCGGCACTACTTGTGGGAGAGTCACTGTACCTATCATTCTGAAAGCTGGCAGCCTTCATCCCTTCAGAATGGACCGCCATGCCTGTAAATTGCATCTAGTTCTGGCATAAAATACTTTTTTTTCATTGCTTTTAAAACAAGAAACTTAATGGTATAAAACTCTTAAACAAACCTGCTTGAAATGTGGCAGGCTTAGTTTCTTGGGTCCCAGAATCTCCTCAGCTATGGATCTAGCAACTATTTGCAAGTCACTAGCAGTCAATCTTAATTTTAATCTGTAAAATGGGAGTAACAGACCAACTATACAGGTCTTTAAAAAAAAGGACATATAACAGTGGCTAAATCACACAATTATGGTGTTTTAAATGCTTTAGTCTTGTATGTATATGTAAAAGACCTGAATGCCTAATCACTATTATTCCCATTTTACAGAGTGAGTAAATAGAGGGAATTGAAACTGAATGTGATTAACTTGTGAATATAGACTTCATAGATCCCTCCAGAGTAGGAATGAATCCAAATGAGTCTGTTTTAATGACTTTTAAGCCTGTGTTTTAATCATAAAACCAGAATACTTGGCTGGGTTTTTGTTGTTGTTCAGTTGAGGACAAAATTTGTGATTGTAGCAGTGGTTGTTATTATTACCTTTCTCTATCTCAATCATGATCAGAAAAGACATTAAAGAAATCCTTAATGCATTAAATTATAACTATGTCTCAAGTGGAAACATTGTTTTCATTTTCTTGTTTCCAAAATAAAGGACATGAACTGAAATGTGAAAATAAGAAAGCTTGGTAGCATTCCCTAAACACCAACCACAAAAAGGAAGAACAAGTCTCATTTCATCTCATTTTATTCTTAGTTGATGAATGAACACATTTTCTCCAGATGATTTCAACTCTTAAGCTTTGGTTCTAATTAAAGAAATCATGCTAATTATTTGCAGATGAGAAACTTTCAGCAAATTATGCCTCTGATTTCATGTAAACAAGGCACTTTGGTTAATTTCTAACAGGGAGAGAAAATTGTGCTGTTGAACCATAATTGATTTTCCCTTTAATTTTATGCAACTCACTGGTAGCTCAACTCTTTATCCTTTATAGAGAAATTAACTGTTTAGTTTAGTATATGACGCCTCTCGAAGGTCCTTGAAACACAGGGCCTTAAGTTGGAAGCCCTCATTTGTGTATTTTTAATAGATTCTGCCTTCAGATTTCCAGGATATTGTGTAGATGCTGTTTGGACTTCTACATTACCAATCAGCAATTCCTAATCAGCTGATGTATACAGTATGTATGTATCCTTGAAGAAAACAGAAAACTCTTCTTAGAAACAGTTATCAACACATTTTTTGTACCCCAGTCCTGAGTGGGGCATGGAAGCTAATAATTATATTCAAAG
The DNA here is from genome assembly GCF_965112155.1 of Podarcis liolepis. Taxonomy (NCBI): domain Eukaryota; kingdom Metazoa; phylum Chordata; class Lepidosauria; order Squamata; family Lacertidae; genus Podarcis; species Podarcis liolepis. The sequence continues at coordinate 36,857,904 of NC_139557.1, forward strand.
TTCTTTGGAGCAGGAGATAAAAATGAGGTCCCAGTAGTCATATCTTGATAAAAGTGATACGGGTGCCAGCGCAAAACGGTTGACATGGACAGTACAAATAAGAGGTGGTGGTACTCTGTACCAGAGTACCATCGCAAAAAAACTCACTGCTTTTTAATGTGTGGAGTGTCCATTACTTGTCTGAGTGTAGTATGTACTTGAACTAGTTACTATTTTTTTTCCTATCAGGTGGGTTAGTGATGAAAAAATCATGAGTATGCTTTAACATCCCTGTTAATTAACTCGGAAACTTTAACATCAGCATTTCCAACTTTCATCTTATGATCAGAGGATTAAGGAATATAATTGACGGGAGTTATTGCAATGTGTTACTTATTCTGTTTTTATTAGCAGTGTGGCAGTGTATAAAATGTCATTATGGGCACTTATTTACTTTTAATTTTGCACGATATAATGGAGTCTTTAAATATTTATTGTTTCATTTAAAGGCTTGGGTTATACCTTACCCATGAATCCTGGAGGACAAACACAAGCATAGTCTGCAACCAGGTCTAAGCACGTCGAATTGTTTTTACAGAAGCCGTAGGAGCAGTCATCAAAGTTGATTTCACAGTTCAGGCCTTCAAATCCTTGGTTGAGGAGAAAGAGAGAGGGGGGCAGTATATTCTTTATCTACACCTGTGTCTCCTTTCTCAGTCCTCTCTTTTGTAAATAATAAATCAATCCTTATCAAATTACTCTGTAAAACAGAAATAATTCTCTTTTTATGGCTCACAGTGAATGCTTCTAAAAGCTGCCTTGCTCCTCATCTGTCATTAGTAAATTATCCCCCTTTGTCCTTAAAGAAGGATCACATTTAAAGGAACAAGGGCAGCAAGCATAAAGCTGTGTCAGAGCACCACAACTTGTAAATACTTAGGAAGTGCTTTACGCAAATGGGTTTTCATGAACATGACACCGGGCTAGCCCTGCGTGCAAAATAATCACCCACATGGTTATCATTTCTGTTATGTACTGAATTGAATAGGATCCAAAATGCAGCAGTCTGATTGGTCCTAGAACAATAGGCTCCAGAATGCAGCAGTCTGATTGGTCCACAGGAGCCACCCAATCCAGCTCCAGGTGGAAGTGAATCCGCAACCTGATTGGCCTACAATGGAATCCCAGAATTAGCCAATCAAGTGGGGCCCATTGTGTAAATAATGTATATAAAGCAGACATTCTGGGGGAACTTCCATTCCTCCTCCTCACTATGAGCTGAATAAAGAGCATGAAATCCACTCCTGACTCCGAGTATATTTCAATTTCTATAGCATATTTCTTGCTTAGATTTTTTCATTTTCACAACAACTCAGCGACCTGGGTTGCTAAAGCGTCTACTGTACAAAAAAAGAACATGCTCAGGAAATGAAGTGTTGCTTTAGTTTAAGAAAGACTTCAATAACCATTAACTTCTAGTCCTTCTGTTCCAGTGTGACAGGGAGAGAAATACAGGTACAGCCCTAAAGAGGCATAGTAATGACTTAACAGCATGTCCCAGGGTTGTGAGGATAAAAGAAAGAAGACCAGCCTCACTTCTTTTAATTGACTCAACACAAAATAGATGGTCATGGGAAGGCAGCACATGAACAAATCAGTCTATTGGGTCTGGGGGCTACCCTGGGCTGCCACCCTGTGTCTACATATTGCATTCAATAGCGTTCACTCCTAGTTAAGTGGGCCTAATCTATTAGCTGCATTTATACCATCTCCTAAAACAGAGGAGTTATCCTAGAGTCTCCCAAAGCATAACAAAACAGTTAAAACAGTAAATTAAAATCAAAACACGATTAATACACATTTTAAAACATTAAATGTATACTTCAGGTTATTGTTTTCTTGAGGAATATACAGACACTAAGAAGCAGCAAACCAAGGTAAAAGCAAAAGCACACACTTCTCTTCTTGCCTTCTCTCTCCTTTCTCCCCCCTCTCAAAAATAAGCTTAAAAGCTTGCTACTTCTTCAAGGCTGGCTAGCTTTTTTTTTTTTTAGTAACATCTTTATTGAAAGTTCAAAAAGTACATAACTGTATGTGCACCAAACATGGTGAGACACAAACAAAAAAGAGAAAGAGAAACAAAACCCGTGCAAAAGGGAAAACAAAGGGGGGACACACCCAAAATTGTATACAGTGGTACCTCTGGTTACATACTTAATTCGTTCCGGAGGTCCATTCTTAACCTGAAACTGTTCTTAACCTGAAGCACCACTTTAGCTAATGGGGCCTTCTGCTGCTGCCGCGCCACCAGAGCACGATTTCTGTTCTCACCCTGAAGCAAAGTTCTTAACCTGAGGTATTATTTCTGGGTTAGCGGAGTCTGTAACTTGAAGCGTATGTAACCCGAGGTAGCACTGTATTTTACAAGGTTGTTATTGTCCTTCAGCAGAGCTTAACCTATTACAGTATTTGTAAGAATGGCTGGCTACCTTGTTTGTTTCTTCCACAGAGTGTCCTGGGAAGGAAATTCCTCTTTGCAGATTCCAAAAGAATGTATGGTTCTGACTGGCTTGTGAACACCCTCACAAAAAGAATGCATGGTTCGGATTGGCTTAAGGTCGGCTGATTGACAGGTTGCATGACACACCCACACAGTTTCTTGCAGAGCAAAGGAGGGAGGGGAGGGGAAAGGACAAAAGAATCCACTGCCCTATCAAAGCCATTTCTGGGGGGGAAGAGTTGCTGCAGACAGTGGTGAAGGCCTACTAGTAGGGATTATTTTGATTGGCTAAGCCAGAGGAGACAGGCAGAAGCATCTACAAATCCTTTCAGTCGGTGGAAAAGTATTAATAATGAATGTGGGAAATATTGTACAATGACGGTGCTAGATGCACCTCTGACGGTGAGGCAGTTCTGCAATTTAGGGGCCACCACAGGAAAAGCCCAACCCCCAGGCAACCATTCCTCACACTTTTCAATGGTAGCAAAACTACCAAGAGAGCCTGTATAAGTTCTGCAGCCTAATCTGCCAACAAAGTTTCACGCTCTGGTTTTCTTATTTCTCTACGGCTTGCTTTCATCTGAATGCTCGCCTTGCACCCGTGTTGCAGACAATCGTCACTCCCAGGTGTATAGGGGTTTTTTCTTGCTCTAAGAGCTGACAAAGAACTCTCCACTTTGGTATGTGACATTTTATGCTCTTGTAAATCTATTCTAATGCATGGTCACGCTACAAAATGACTATCATTAAGTGCTGTCACAGGCCATGGCTGCGGGAAGACCATGACTAATGCTAAGCTATCAGCACCCACAGTGCAAGGCATATTCTCATAATTTCTCAAAATGACCGTGGAACCAATTTCTACTGATCCCTAAGTCATAAAACTTTACAATTACCCTGAGTTCATTAATAATGTATACAGTAACAGATCTCACTCACATACAGGCTTTAATCAGACCCATGTCTCTGTTCCTGATAACAACCAATCCACAAAAATTATTGCCGTGAATACCAAGTTTTATTTTTCCCAGAGTCCAGCGATGGAAGAGAACAACCCACTTGCATTATCCTGTCTGAACTTCATCCTCAGATCACGCGCTTCCATTTCTGGACACAAATCGAAATGAAGTCTGGTGAAATTATCAGATATACATTGGATGCTCGGGCTGTGAACGTGATCCGTGCGGGAGGCATGTTCACAACCTGCAGTGCTGCGTGGGTTGCGAATCGGCGCTTCTGCACATACGCAAAGCGCAATTTAGCGCTTCTGCGCATGTGCGACCACCGAAACCTGGAAGTAACCCATTCCGGTACTTCCGGGTTTCGGCACGTCCGTAACCAAAAAAACGCAACCTGAAGCATTTCTAATCCAAGGTATGGCTGTAATTTCATACGACAATAAGTGGAAATCATATTTTGCAATGCAACTTCCTGAGGTTTTTTGTTTTTGTTTTTTAATTTAAAATCCTGCATATGTGGAGCATGACTGCCTTCCCCACAGTGACACAGCATTCACACATAGAAAGAACCCTATAGGGCAGAGCGGAGTCTGCCCTATAGACTGCCCTATGGTGCACCGGGAGGCAGACTGAGCTCAGCACCCACACACTTGGACTGATAAGATGGTGGAGGACTGGATGAGGTTGTGCCCGGGCCATTCCCATCCGTAAGTGCTGCCCTCAGTCACTACCTGGGAGAGAATCTCCATAGCGCTCAATGGAGCCTCTTTCCATTCCATTTCCTGGTCCTTGAGAAGGGGCAGGGTGGGTGGATATGTGCACTTGGCTAAAGAAGAAGAATTGGCCATGCCCTTGAGGAAGGGGACTGGACTCCACTGTGCCCTATAGGGTTCTTTCTATGTGTGGGTGCTGTGCCAGTGTAGGGAAGACATCCATGCCCCACATGTTTTGAAATGATAGTATGGAATGTCCTGGGATGTTGCATATGGTTAAGGATTGGCAATGTATGATGAAGATGGAGCAGGAAAGGTGGAGAATAAAATGAGGCTGCGGTGGGTCTGGATAAATTGTTTACCTTCAAAGGTAAGGAGGGCGGAAGTGGTTTGACAGCTTCTTCATTGTTCCAAGAAATTAAGATATTTAATATTCCTTCTCCACCCCAAGCTTCACATTGCAGTAACACTGCAGTTTCCAAACATGAAACTGTGCCCTTAACTCTCAGCCCCAGTGATAAGACATGCTCATGCTTGATTAAAACAGGTATTAATTGACTAAAGGCACAGTGACAAATCAGCTACAGTGTGTGTCCCTAATTTTATAACCAATAGGAAAAATAAAGAAATAATATACTCTTGAGTAAAAAGGAAATGCTTTGTGCTTAGTGTTGTGCTGAAAATGTATCACCGCTTTCTAAATCTTAGTTTACTATTTGTTTTACTCAGGTTCTTATACCCTATGGGGACATATTTTTAGGAAACAGGCTGGTATTGCAGACCAGTTCACTGGCCTTTGAGGGGGTTTTTTGTGGATTTTTTTTTGTTTTATTACTGTTACTGTAACATAGTTAAGAATCACAGGCAGCATGTCAGACATACATTCACACTTTTAGATATAACTATTTGCAACCTTCATGCGAATAGGCTGCCTTGATGGACATAGATGCAAATGAAACTTCAGGACTGAACAACTTATTTTGATAGGAAGGATGTTTTGAATGCTTTGAAGATGGTCGCGAAGACAACCTTGCAATCTTCAGGCGATCTTGGCAAATTGTCACTTATAATAAAAATGCATTGTGTCGAACAACTTACCTTCAGGGCAAAAACAGCCATACCCGTCAACATCATCCACACAGACAGCACCATTCAAGCAAGGTCCTGAGTCACATGGCTTGGCTTCCTTTTCACAGAAAAGCCCTGAAAAACCTGCAAAAAAAAAATACATTTAAAAACATTGGATTCCTCCCCCCCCCCATTTAAACATACATAGTTCTTAACTTTACATATTTTCAACTATCACTCATACTTTACTTATTTTCAACTATCAAAAATCATTGACAGGAGTAGACAGGGCAGGATATTGTGTTGATGCCAGCAACTACATTTTGCTGTTGTGAAAATGCACGACTCCCAAGATGAACTACAGAACTATGTTTTATGAAGCTGGTGATGACACATATCTTGTAAAAAAAACAAAACTGCATTAGTTCAGTAGTTCTCCAAATCCCCGTATTCGGGGCATAGTCCTCACTCTTAGATTTCTTTTAGAGGTATATTTTACTCTTATGTGACTTAATAGTATTTATTTTTTTAACAGCTCACTGAACAACTGAGAAGGCATATTTCTTGCAACCATGGGGGAGTCCTGTGTTCCCACCCACCTCTCATTGCCCAGTCAGGGCTCAAGGATAAGGGATTATTACCATAAGCACGGCTGCTGTTTCTAGAAATAGTCTACAAGTGTCAGTTATAGTGAGGGCTGCACCAAGGAATCTCTGGTGTGTGCTACATCCTTGGGATGATGCTACATACTGGCAGAGAGAGAAAGGGATCCTTGCTTTATCAGAACGCAGCCAACTAACAATGGCTGGCTTAATTATTATAACTTTATAAATGTAAGGAAATCATCATCATCAAAACCACCACTGGGTTAGCTTGAAGCTTGTGGGAGTTGAAGCCTAAAACTCTGCATGGTTTAGCAGGGATTCTCTGGGCTGCACATGGCGTCATTTCTGGGGTTTAAGGCCTAATGAAAAGAGTGGGAAGCCAGGAATTCTTCATCAGCTCGGATTTTAATTCAAGACGGAGAAGAATTTGGGACTTGCAATATTTGCCTGTTTAAGATGAGCACTGAGATCCCCTGAAACTTTTATCCAGGCACAAGCAAGTACCCTTACACTGTACACTGGCACCCTTACTCATTTTCATGGAACACTGGGAGAGTCAGGGCTATGTTGTGTCTTACCAGATCCTTTTCACTGGTTATTTCCGATTATCTAAGGGAAATTTGGATCAGAGAAAATTAACTTCTTTTCCATGCAAACACAAGAATCAGGCCCGGCTCACTTATCCCTCTGTTTAGGGAAGTTTTTAATGTTTAATGCTGTATTGTGTTTTAATATTCGTTTGGGAGCCGCTCAGAGTGGCTGGGGAAACCCAGCCAGATGGGTGGGGTATAAATAACAAATTCTTCTTGTTGTTGTTAATAATAATAATAATGATGTAAATTGCTTCTGTAACATATTTCCATGGATACAGTACCAAGTTAATGGATCCACTATTTGTCTTTTACAGGAATTGTCCAAAATAGGCAATTTAGGATTCCAATATTCTCAAACACTTTGTGCTATGCATGTTTTATGTCAAGAGCTCCAGTTTGGTCACATAAATTCTTCGAGCTTATCCAGCCAATGCTGTAAAACCCAGAGACTAGTTTGTTCTCAAAATGAGAATGAGATCATGTTTTCTAACAGGCTTCTCTAACAGCACAAATATCATATTAAGGTTTCTTATCTGTGTGTCTGATTGCATTGCACAACTGTGGTTGATTATCTGATTGAGTGGCTGTCTAGATAAATCCCATCTGAGTCATATGGTTGATGAATAGAGCTTCCGACCCTCCTGGTTTTTTTTTTGGGGGGGGGAGGAATATGTTTTCTTCGTAGGATGTTATCTAACTTTAGTCATACTTAGATTATTGGTTTTAAGTACATTGATTTCAGTAGTCTAAGTGTGACTTAGTTGGATATACTCTGTAGCACTTTACCAAGTACTTTATAAGATCTCTTTTTAGAGATGAGAGGAAAAAAAGGAAGATTAACTTGTGGTGTGCCATGTTTCTCAAAGATGGGGCATTATTAATTAATATCTTGATGAGCACATTTTTTTTCACCCTCATTACACACTTCAAATTAACGAGGGGCAGTCACATGGGTTTAAAATTCAATCCCAGTTTAATATAGCAAAAATTTAATTGGGGAAATATGTAGAGCAGATTCCCATTCAAAGAAATGAGAATGTGGAAATTGTTCAAAGTCCTGCTTGGTGTGCAGCACCAATGTTATAAACCCCAAATTCTCAGATAAATGTACTGCATAAAAAGCCTTCAGTCTACAGCATACTTCACATGACTGTTAATCTAGCCCAACCCAAAAGGTTGCCATCAGAAGTAGAACAGAGAAAAGAAGTGATTCACCTTCCGTCAGAACATGGATTTATAGAAAAGACTGGTGACCTACACTTTCCCTTTCTTCAAGGTGGTAAGAAAAAGATCCATTATCTTCTGTTCTAAGTGAAAGAAGCTATATAGTTAAAAAGAAATCCGGGCATCAGGACTTTTCAGATATAGAAATTCTTCCTTTTACTAATGCTTTTTCTGAAACTAAGAGATGGATATGAATGTCATGGGTATAACTCTACAAGACAGTACATGGTGGGAAAGCAGGAAAATGTGGCAATTGTCGTCTGACTACATATGTAACTTTTAGCCAGAGGGTTTAAAGAACCATTCCAGCACACAATTGCAGTTACCACTTCACTATATTTGCTATTATTATTCTTTTTAGTGCCCACCATTTTAAAAACGGTTGCTTGAAACCACCCTTTTTAAACAGTATTATATATTGAATGTGTCTATTCTAGGATCAGTTAATATTAGATCTGTACAACTGGTGGTCCCCTGATGTCACCAGCAATTTATGGCATCCCACCAGGGTACTTGATAGAGTTCCCCGCTTTTGCTTTCTGGCAGGTACCACAAAAGCAGGGATGCCGTCAGAGCAAACCTGCAGGGATGGTGAGCTGCATTTGGCTTGGTGGTTCATAAGTGATGCAAGTCTGGTACATGTTATTGAAGCTGCACTGGCAAGAAGAGACCCAACACATGTCATCTGAAGCCTACCAAACCCTGCATAGGAATATGCACTTTCTGATAGTCTTGAAGGCTTCTACAGGCATACCATGGCTAAATCTGCAGCAGGCTCATTTTCTCCCGTGTGGTAATTGCAGTAGCAAGACGGCACAGTGGGAACTGCAGTACTTACCCAGTCTACCTTTGGCTGGGCCACTGTTGCATACTATGATGGATAGGGGCAGGGGGAGACGGCAGTAAGGTTAGTGTGGTGCAAACACATGGGCAGAACCATTGGATCGGCTTCTCTGGCATGTCTGCACTGTGCCAACTTTGCTGCTGCCTTGCTCCTCCCCCGTTCCTTCATGGTATTGTTGCATGTCACTCCCAGTCTCTGAGCAGTGCGAGATTCCAGGGTGTTCCAGGCACAGAGGAGACTGTGGTGTCTTCATGATATATGGTTAATTTATACATATATACAGATGGAGGGGTTCCTAGCATCCTGCTTTGCCCATTGGCTCAGCCCTGGATCCAAACAGACATCATGGATCATGCCTTGCCTGCTACTTTGCATCTCATGGTCACAAAGCTCCGACTCTAAGCTTCTGGCACACATTGCTTCCCGCACACTTCTCTAACCTTTGGCTTTCTCTGCAGAGTGAAAGAGGCCTTTGCCATCTCACACAGAGTTTGTTCGATCCTCTGTTGTCCTATTGGTGCATTTCCCCAGGTTATCATTTCACACAGGAGGCTAGCCTGACTTAATTAGCTGATTCCAGGGGATTTAGAAGAGTCTAGTACACAGCCAAACACACAGGGTCACCTCACCTCACCTCCAGGGCTATTTCCTGGTTTTAACACCTCAAGCCTTAATTAAATTCTAACACCTAGTGGACTCAGGGATTTAGGATGTCTAGCACTCACAAACTCATAACAGTATGCAGCAATGACTTGGGCAGAGGAGGGCCAAGTGAATGGTGCAGACCCACCATTATCTGCTACCAAGCATTGGGTACATGCACGGCCACTTCTCTTACCAGTACACTGGTTCCATAGTCTGCTGATGTGTAATGGTGATGCCACCAATGTCAACATCCAGTACACAGAACGTTATTCACTCTTGAAAGCAGACTGACACTCAGAGGCTCAGCCAGTTCAAACTGCGTCCTTTCTGCTAACTGCCTCTCCCTCCACTTTAGAAAATTCAACAGGAAATAATATAGTTTGGAGATTTCTTTTTCCCCACTACAACTTTAAGAGAATTTACCCTTCAAACTAAAAAAACAACTAAAAAACCTATTTAAATGCAAAGTAATTTGTATTTATCTTAATTTGATGCTCTAAAAGTAGACAATTCCCGGTCTGTATAAACACTATGTTCCTTGATTGTGTTTATCCGTGGTTGATTTGTATGCGGCCAAATGACACCTCCTGCTCCAAAATCAAATTGCAGCTTAAATGTAGTGGAAGAGCATAAGTTTAAAGCAAAGCAAAGCAGGGATCTCTTTATGCTTCATCTTAAAGGAAGGCAGAGAAACCAAGGCAGTATAATTTCCTTTATTTCAATAAATGCAGCATCCTCACTATTTAATGTTTAAAAGCATTAATGGTCTGCTTTTATTGCAGCAAGAATTCAGCAAGAAAACTGATTGTGGGTATTAAACTATAAATATAAAAAGCTGTGCATACAACTAATGATGTTTGAATGCGCATAAATCGTTTCCAAACCTCCACTCAACCAGTTTGAGCAACACAAGGGTGAGAGAAAGAAAATATTTGTTAAAAGCATTAAAGTATAATTTGAAACCACTTCTGTCTTAATGGGATAGGATTGAGCAAAGAGAATAATGCATTTCTTATCAATGAATAAGTTTAAGACTATTCTTAAAAATGGAATGCTTAATTGCACTATGCACTATCTGTGTTTTAAGTTAAATAGTTTAACTTACATAAATTTGAAGGAGCTCAGTGGTTTATTGTGTGGTTTTAGCTCACACTCAGGTAGCTCCAATGTTGGATTATATAGATTAATCCCTCTAGAGAAAAAACAACAACCAACAACCCCAAAGTTAATGTCAGTGTATAGTGATTTGGCATGTTCTTTCAGAGTGCTGAACTGGTCAGGGACACCTCTAGCCAAAGGGAATACACGGCATAAAGCGGTAGAATTTAACTACATTTATGTCTCATTGATTCCAGTGGCAGAGTGCTTAAATCATCCCCATTTAAAATCAATGGGCCTTCAAAGTGTTTAACTTAGGCTGGATTGTCCCTTTCTGTGATTAGCAGGCTTTGCTCCTTCCTCCCCTGCCACACCAAGCTTTGGAAGTAAGTAATACAGCACCAGTTTAGGAGACTGGAGGAACAGGTTTGTGGAATGTGAGTCTTTGGCCCACTTGAGGAGCACAATTATTTCACAGATTCACAGAACTGTAAAGTTGGAAGGGGCCACAAAGAGCCAGTGTGGTGTAGTGGTTAAGAGCAGTGGACTTGTAATTGGTGAACCAGGTTTGATTCCCCGCTCCTTCACATGCAGCTGCTGGGTGACCTTGGGCCAGTCACACTTCTCTGAAGTCTCTCAGCCTCACTCACCTCACAGAGTGTTTGTTGTGGGGGAGGAAGGGAAAGGAGATTGTTAGCTGCTTTGAGACTCCTTAGGGTAGTGATAAAGTGGGATATCAATTCCAAACTCTTCTTCTTCTCTTCTTCTTCATCAGATCCAACCCCCTGCAAATGCAGGAATCTTTTGCCCAACGTGGGGTTTGAACCCACATCCCTGAGATTAAGAGTCTTACGCCAACCTATTAAGAAACCTCATTATACAAGTCAGATCAAAGAGGAGCAATCACGCATGGCTTAAATTTCAATTCCATTTTCAATTCCAAATTTTAATTTTTAAATCGGGAAGATACCTGAAACGCTTTGCCATTCAAATCCACGAGAATGCCGAGATTACGCAAAATCCTACCTGCTGTGCAGCATGAACAATTCAACCCCAAAAGGACCACTACTCATTAGAAGTAAAAAGCAGCACCAACTTCAGGAGCACAAAGCAACCTTTGAGACTGAACATGGACAGTAGTGAACATGAACCACAATGAACATGCAGTTAAACTATGGAAGTCGCCCCTACAGGAGGCTGCGATGCCCAACAACTTGGATGGCTCTCAAAGAGGATTAGACAAAATCATGGCAGATGAGACAATCAGTGGCTAATAGCAGTGAGGGCTATGCTCTGCCTCCACAGTTGGAGAGAGTAATGCTTCTCAATACAACTTTGCTTGAAATCACAGGAAGGGGTTTTGCTTGAGTGTTTCCCACAGGCATCTAGGGAGCTATGGTCACACAAGTCCCTGTCCCCCCCCCCGACATTCTTTGAACATGTCATAGATAGAGTCATAGCATTGTAGACTTGGAGGAGACCCACAAGGATCATCTAGTCCAATTCCCTGCAATGCAGGAATCTTTCACCCAACATGGTGCTCAAACGCATGACCCTAAGATTAAGCGTCTCATGCTGTACCAACTGAGCTATCTGAAGGAGCAACCAATTCTGTCCCCACGTCAATCTCCTTGTGGTTACATCATCATCATCATTAAATTTGTATACCGCCCTTCATCCGAAGATCTCAGGGCAGTCGGAACCCTAGAACACACATACAACTATATGTTTATAGGGCTCATTCCATGGGATTATGGTGTCTGAATTACACATAGAGAGACATATGCCCGCCCTCTTAAAAGAACACATGGAAATGACTACAGAATCCATCTAACTAGCAGGCACAGAGGAATACATCCTTTTCTTATCCTGGTGATTTAACCGATGACTGCTGGATTTCTCAGATGACACCCCCCAAAAAACATTCATATTCTGCTTTTTATACCAGGGCAAGCTAAAAGAACATTCACTTCTCCTACATCTGAAAGCTAAAATAGAACACTAAAGCACGCAACAAAGAAACAGCCAACATGGTTTAAGATTTGGAGAATTCTAAGGAAGCAGAATAGGTATGTAAATTTGGTTAGTGCCCTGTACTCCCATGAGACTATCTTGCATTCATAGTTCTTGGGTAAAGTCCTACCACTATGTCCTTTACCATGGAAAACCCAGAAACAAATCTTCCTGTCGACGAAGTTTACTGGATAGTTTGGGGAAATTTATTACCTATCAAGTTCCCTGTTCCTCAGTATTCATGAGAGGGTAACGTAGAATACAACTTGGAACTTTGTACTTAGAAATCATCCAAGTTCTTTGCCTCAAAGCAAACATTTTTCTTTCATGCATCATCTGCAGTCCTCCCCTCTCTCCCTCTCATGTATATGTTGTCCTTCCTCCCAAACATTTAACACAATGGTTGCAGAAGGGAGAAGGCAAGAACAGAAAGTGTTTGAGCTGTTCTTCACTGAGAAGAACACAACAGTATCAAATGAACCACACTTCTAAGTAAGTCTTGGAGATCTGCCATTCAAATGTCCCCAGTGTTCTTGGTCAAGAGAAAGCACAGCAGCCAGAACAATAGAGGACATACCGTTTATTTTCATTACCTCAGGTGCTCAGTTAATTTCACCAACTTCAGGCAAACTGTTACATGATTTTGACTGTTAGCCAATTAAACTGCAGGGATGAGTCCTTAGGATGAGGACAGTCTGGAAAGGAACAATTTGCCTTTGGGAACAGAATAATTTTAGTCTTGATTGTTAAAATGTAAATATATTTAAACAAATGATTGGGATCAACTAGCACATAATAATTTTACATCAACATAAATGCGTCAGAACTACAGATTGTTTAAAAAGATCCAATTAGTCTGTTTTTATGGAAGGACATAAAATATGTGTTTATGGAAATTTGGAAAGGTCAAAAATGTAAAAAAGAAGAAGAAGGTAGTGTCAGGGCTAGAGTCAGATGCAGGTCAGCAATAAAGAAGCAGATCTCCATTGCCAGTGTTAACTGTTTATTCAAGGAAACGAACATCCAACTCGGCCTAGTGGTCTTAGCAACACTCCCCAGAAAATCTTGCCTCTCTGGAGCAGTTTCCAGGGCTGAAGCTCCCTGCCTTCCACCCTTTCTAAGGCTCGTCCTCTCCCAGATGTTTCCCAAGAAGTCTCAAACTGTGCCTGCGCACCTCTGACCTCTGTTCTGCTCTTCTTATTACTCTGCCAGGTCTGGGAGACCAGGCAGAAGGGAAGCTTGTCACAGCAGGAAACGGAGGCTCCCTGGATTCTGTCTCTTGACCACCCTCTTGACCCTCCCAGCACAGTCTCTTGGCCCCCCAGACCTCTGCTTCAGCCTCAGAGTCTCAACTGTCCATATCACAGAGTCTTCCTGCTCACTAAAACTTGTTGCCTCCTCAGCATCCGGCACCTCCCCCCAATCTTCTCCCTCTGGTCTCTCCTCAGTGTCCCACACCAATCCCCTGGCTCTGAGCCTTCCTCCCTTGGGGGGTCCCCGGCTGGTGCCTCCCACCATTTCTCTTCGTCCAGCCAATCCATTACAGGTAGCTCAGAAACCTTAAAGTGATTCTGAAGTGATTCTATGAATTAAGAAGTAATTTAATGAAACATGATGGCTCTGTTTGCAAACAGGATACCCTGCTTGCTGAAGGATCTACTGGATCATAGTGATTATGTTTATAAAGAAACACAGAATTGTAGAGTTGGAAGGGTCCATGAGGGTCATCTAGTCCAACCCCCTGCAATGCAGGAATCTTTTGCCCGATGTGGGGCTCAAACTCACAACCCTGAGGTTAAAAGTCTTGTGCTTTACTGACTCAGCCATCCTGAGTTTGGCTTTTGAGCAATGATCCAAAAATTGCTTGGATAGTACAAAATCTTACACTTCTCAAAGAACTTGTCAGAATCATTTGATAACTTTGCTGTATTTAGTGTTCAAGTGTACAACAGAGCGGAATGTATCCAATCCATTTTAAAATGCAATAAATTCCCATACATTCAGCCTTGACAAATGAGCCTATGAAGCGCCAGACTGAAATTGTATAGTCGGAAAGATCATTTTCTCTTGATGTGCGAAAACTCTTGAGCATTTTCTTTTGGTACACTTGCGTCTCTAGCAGGGACACAGCAAGAATGCCAATTCTGCAGATGCGTATCGTACAGGAAATAAATTATTGTTAATTTATTATAAATAATTCAACAGAAAATTAACATTCCACATCTCCCTTGATTCAAAGGAAGTTACAAGCCTGTTTAAATTAGCTGCCCCGATAAGCAAAGTATCCAGGACATGATTTCTCTCTCGGAAATTGGAAGCATTGGTATAAAATGCAGAAATCTGCAGCCTAAACTTAAATTTGAATGCCACACTACTAAAAATATAGGACATAAAGTGATGCCTCAGTATTCATTCCGGCCCTTATTGGTTGATAACGTCCCTCATAAATTATGTCATATGAATAACTGTATATATTTTAACTTTCCCTATAGACTAAAAAACCCCATACATTTTTAAAGAAGATTTTTAACCATTCCCTATAGACTGGTGGTATAAATCAAGAAATATATGACTCTGGCAATGAATGTACAACCTAATATTCCAAAAACTGGAACAGTGGTGCTCAAATTAGGGGCATATTGAATAAAGCTGAATTCAGTAGCACGTGAGAGCTTGTTGAGATGGAAGATGTTTGCAAAAAGCAATAAAAGAAGACAGCCAAACTTTTTGAAAAATGGGACCAAATCAATACAGCCACTCACATAATGGTATGTACCCATGTGAAAAAGAAATATCTGTCTGAAATGGTTTACGGTTGTGATAGCAGAGTTAAGCATTACATCTCTACATTATATACAGCCTTTGCAAATTTTCCTATTGCTTTGTTTTGGAGTATTCTACAATGCCACACAATATTTAAGAACAATTTCACATTTATTTTTAAAACATTGCATAATATTTGATTGCATAAAATGCCACTATCCGACAGAGTTAACTACACTTAAACACACTGAACCAACGTGCAATCCTATACATGTCTACTTAATGTAAGTCCCACTGAGTTCAACGATGATTACTCCCAGGTAAGTGTGCAAAGGATTGCAGCCTTATAGCATGATCCTGTACATGTCTACTCAGAAGATAGTCCCACTAAGTCCAACTGGGCTTGCTATCAGATGCGTGTGTGGAAATGCACTGTTGACAATTCTTTCACATTCACAGCTTTCATTCTGAACTGCTGTTTAAAAGCAAGCAAGCTGGGATAGAAAGAGGTGGTTCAAGGGTTTGGGCAGGGTGTCTGACTTTTTCTTTCAACTGATATGTCAGAATCAGAATATTTCCTCAGTTTCCAAAGCAAATTGCTGTGTGGCATGCACGAGACGATGAACTTCGAGAAATACAAAAGCCAGAAGTAGACACACATTTCTTTGGATCTAAATCAACATTAAGAAACAGCACCCCAATTTCAATATATGCTGATGTAGATGACAAAAGTTGTGAGTTATACCAGGACAGGATAGCATTGTAACACATTGGTTGTGTCTTTTGTTTCAGGCTAGTGTAATTATATCGCTGGCATTCTTGAATTTTCAGGATTTTGCTATCCAAGCAGACAGATGGATGGCCAGTATTTGTATTGAAACAGCAGGGCCCCAATCCAGCACAGAGGTCTTAGAATATCAAAATCATCTTGCCTGATCTGTGGGTACAGCCCCTATCATATGCATGATAATGAGCTTCCCATTTTTACCCACCAAGATGTACTCATGGAAATTAGCAATATGGATGATTTTTCAGTGTCTGAATTGGGCACAAGCTGCATCAAATGTTCCCAATGGTATTTTAGATCTATGTTGGAAATTGGTCTCCGTGGAATGCTTCATCAAGATTAGCACCCAATATGCAGGGAAGTTGCCTGCACTTTTCATGAGGTGACTGGAATATAATAAGTCTCTTTAAATCTCTCTCCAAAACTATGCTTACTTAATCATCAGGATTATAAACAATTGGAGATCGTTAATACAGTCACTGGCCTATTCATACATGGTGCTTTCATATTGCATTTCAAGCAGTTAAGTAGATGTGATTTATTTATTTAGAAATTACCAACACAGATGTTCTTGCCCATCAAGTATGCTCATTCTCTTCAACAATGATTTAATGGTTGCTTGTACAAAACTACTTTGAGCCAATTAAAAAGCACATAAATAGTCTCAGTGGAAGGTAAATTGCATCCTCTGCCTTCAGTAGCTTGTGTGCTCTGGGAAGATAAGATGTCAGTCTTAAAATCTCGGTGGTAACCTTCTTTGCAAAATGCATGTAATGCATAAGGCATTTGTGTGAAGCAGCACTGCTTTCAACAGTCATTTTCCTGGGTAAATTTAAGGCTCAGGAAAAGGGTGTGGAACCCCTGGCCCATGAGCCAAATGCAGCCCTCTAGGCCTCCCTAGCCCTGCTCTGTGCTTTCTTCGAATGCATTTGCCTGGCTGGAATGTGATAACACCTCTTGCACAGCCAGACCTGATCCAAACGCTATGGAGAAATAGAACTGAGTGTAATCACAGCAAAGCAGATACACTGAATGCAAAAAGAAGGGAGTGGGATCCTGGCAGCTACCGACTGCTACAAAATCAGCTGGACCTCCATACAGAGCCTATGACTGTGCAACTTACACAGTAGTCCTGAAACTTGTGAGGGGGTCACATTTCGGGGGTCTGCATGCAAAAGCAAAATCATGCAAAGTCAGGAAGACCCTCAGAACCACAGCCTTCCATGCTTAACCATCCCTACCTGTCTGACACCAGTATGCTGAATGGGCAAGATTATGGGAGCCTTGCAGAGCCCTCATATAACCTTTCTAGAGGCTAGTAAGGAAGATGGTGGACTTAAAAACTCTTTCTATGTCAGGAAAACCCAGCATGGAAAGAGCTTTTAAACCCACCCAACTCTCTTCTTGCTCTCCAAGGTCTGGGAAGGTTGTGCAAGGATGTACGAGGGCTCTGGAGACATGTAAGTTCAGGCTCACAGTTTCCTCTTTGTTCTAGTTGTGGTCCATAGACCCATGGATGCCCCTGTGTGTGTGAAAACACAGAAATGTTATAATTTATTTATTATTAAATTTGTATCCTGCCTTTCCTCCCCAAGGTGCCAATATGATGTCACAGAAACAGAAGCATTATATTCTCATTTTGACAAAATTATAACTAGTACCTAACCTTGAGGGACTCCCAACCCAGAGGTTTTAGCTTGCTTTGACATCAGTCTTTCTCATTCCTATTTAGGTAGCACAGCTCTTTAAAAGACTGCTAGGGGGCATATTCAGTGAGCTTTAGATAGTGTCAGTTGTCTTGATTAGGCTTAGCCAGTCCTGCAGGAAAAAGGTTTAACAGACTTGCCAAACTCTGAGAAATACTGAATGGCTTTAGGTAAATTTGCTATTTATTATATAAAGCCCACACTCCTGAGTACCTGATTCAAATCTCTTTGAAGTAACTGAGATCTTCTCCATTGATTTAAGAAGTTCCCAAAACAGGTCCAGAGACCAGAGTTCAACAAAGGGAATCCTGCCTTCAGCTACTTCTGGGGAAAAGTGCCCTAGGCATCACTCATTAAAACCATGTGAGAACCTGACTAAACTTTGAACAGTGAGAAGTTTTGCTCAGAATAGAGGACTTTAGTAATTTGACTAATCTCAATTCCTTCATATTGTTCTTAACTTATTCTTTTGATCACAACATGTATCTATGTGTGCACATGTATGTGTGTGTGATGATCAGATTATATCACCTTCTGTTGTTTGGAAGGTTAAGAATTAATGGTATGATGTCAAGTTTGACCCAAGGATTTTAAAACACTGGTTTTCATATTTTCTGCCTTCAGAAAGCCATTTCCACGTGTATTTGTCTGCTGAGGAATCACTTTTTAATCACAGATGACACTGAGGCATGTTCTAGGGCACACAATCATTTTAGGCCTATTGTATTCTGTTAGCTGAGAGTGCTGGCTGGAGCTGTCCACTGTGAGAAACATATTGGGTGTGTTAGGCATGGTAGGGTCTGGCAAGGAACCTGGCCACCATGTCTAATGTTCTCATTATGGAACCACTGGGAAGTTTTCAAGAAACAGATGAGGTGTAGACTGGCCGTGTGCCCTACTTTATCCAATCCTCTGTTTAGATGGGCCATCAAGAGGGTGTGAAGGTGTCCTCTATTTGAGGGCTGCCCAGTCCAAGTCTTTTTTGGTTTTCAAAATCCTCCTTTTTGGCAATGCACTACTAACTATCCTGCTGGGTTTCCCCAGAATAGTGCCTGAAAACCTCTACATAAGAGTGACCATAGGCTTCCTCCTCTGCATATCAGAAATCTGTTAAGGAAACTCTGCTAACAAAAAGGCATGCAAAATTATTATTTACCTTCCTACATTTATACCCCTTATTTTACCATGGGACCCAAGCGCTTTGTTGAAGTCAGGCACCAAACAGTCCCATACCTGCTACACTTCAACCAACAACATACCAAAATATATGCAGAAGCAAAACTTAAGATTCCCTGCTTCTTTAATGGAACCTTTAATGAACAGGCACATCCTGTGGGTTTTTTGAGTTGGTGAAAGGCAAAATGCCTAATGCAGATTAGCAGCCCTACCATTGGAAAACTGTAAAAGACCAAATAATAAATCTATTTAAAGCAGGATCTGCTAAAGATCCATGAGCAAATTAGAAATCACGATATTCTAAATGCTTTTATTATTCATTTTTAAAATGTGTGCTGATAATGTTAATTACGCCAACAGGATGATTAATGGCACGTCTGCTGCAATTATTTAGCAAATTAGGTAGCAAACTTTCAAGCCCTTAATAGTAAGAGAAGGAGCTGTTTAATCAATATAGTATCAGGGCCAACTTTATGTATGCACAGTGTGGGGAAAAAAAGTTAATGCAATGTAATGCATCTCCTTAAAGAAAGGGTTTTTTAAAATAATAATAATAAAAAAACAACAGAAAAGGGCTAGAAAAACTCATCAGTTCTGCTGCTTATGTCACCCCTTTTTATTGTCTTTTAGAATTATCTCATTGCATTTAAGCATTTATTCAATGATAGGAGATGATCTGTATCGTATGTGCTTTGTAGGCTTGGTTTTGCATTAAATTAACAAACCACAACACCAGCATATGGTTGCTCTTCGTTCTCCTGACTTCTGCTCAATATACATGAAAGGGTGATGGGAGTTTTGTGTGTGGAGGGGTGTGTGTGTTAATACCTGGAAAGAGATGGTGTGAGATGAGGAAGTTTAAAACATAAGAGGAAGCATAAATTAGAATGGATTTTCATTTGCATGTTTCTGCTTGACACACAGGGGAAAGTCGAATGATGATACCAAAGTGTAATTTCTGGTTTGGAATATAAACCCTGCCAACTTGAAATGTCACCTTCAATATGAAGGTGAGCTTTATTTTTTTCTGAATTCTTCTTCGGTTCAGATTTCAATCAGTGCTGAAGAAGATCACAAAACTAAGTTACTTTATGGTTACTGCTGCAGTAAGGCATCCTTCCTCACTTGCTGAAAGATGAGAGAGACAGAGAGAGATTACATGTTTTTTTAGGGGAAAAATACTGAATATTCTTATTGCTTATATTAAAAGCAATTGCTTTTATTTGGGCTATTGGTGAAAGTCCCCTGTTGCTTTCCTTCATATTGTCTTATGAAGTATTTTTCAGGTAGAGAGGATGTGAAATATATATACACTTGCAATCCCTACCTTCTAATCATAAAAAGCACCAAAATTTTGGAGAGCAAACAGAATGTTCCCTTTAAAAGAGAGAGTGAGAGCTTTAGAAACAACAACAACAAAACCCTCACTATTTAAATAAAGTACTCAAAAAAGTATTTCATTTGAAATTATCCACATATTTTTGTTGTCCTTGAAATATGGGCATATTTGATCAGACTTTGCTTTCATTTACATAGAAAATCAATGAAAATCCATCATTTGGACATATGTTAAGTGAAAACAGTTTCTGCAGTAATAAGCTAGTATCTTCTGAATTAGTTCAAGGTCTACGCAGCAACAACTCTTTCATTAGCATAAAGAATGCTAAATAGCACAGAATAAATTTCGTTTCAAAACATCTCAGCAGGTAATAAACCTAAATCTAATTAGTGTCCTTTCTAATTTTTGTAATGTGTCGCCCTTAATAGAACTTGTATCACAAGATCATTGATTTGTTACTTATCAAAAAGTTTATAGTATTATGTAAAGCAGATTTCCACACTTGAATGATCAAATGCCGAATAATGATCAGTAATGGTAACTTTTTCGTGGGGGCCTTGAAGTAAACAGCAAGAGTGATTAAACAGATCATCACAATAGAACGATTAAGTACCTATCAGCTTTCATTATCTTACAATAATAATAATTATCTTTCTCCCATTTGAAATATTCGACCATGGCGCTGAGAATTCTCTTGCAGACAAATGAGAGAATCCTTGACCTTTAAGCCAGAGTGATGCATTGAGTGAAGAAACTACAGTTTTATGCTGCTGTGTGTTTTTTTCTGGCTGTGTGCACACTCCCGCTGCTGGTGGGGGAAGCGGCGTACACACAATGTTAGCCACTGTCTATATCTCTCCTGCTCTTTCCTATGAAATACTACATTTTGTTGCCTCCCCCCCTAAATCGTCTTCGATCTGAATAGAGAAAAAGAATGACCTAGTTGCATTTTAAGCCAGTAACGTGCACACAGCCACAGTGAGGCATGGGACATTGATGCATAAAACTAGAATTCGTAGTTCCAAGGTGTGAGGATCGGAAACTTTGTAGACACCACAAATTATAAGCAACATTAATCAGTCGTGAGGCCTGAGGTGGGGTAGGGGGCACCCTCCCAACAACACTGTGAGTGCTGCTTGCCTGGACAGGGCTGGACTGGCTGTGAGGTGAAGGTAGATGCACTAAGCACCCAGGTGGCCCCAATGTCGTTGCTGCCTGGCCCCAGCAATGGCCGTGTGGAGAAGGTGAGTCTGCAACCTTGCCTCTCCACACATGCTACTACTGATTATATTACATAGTGCTATAACCCGCCTTGGGACCTTGGGGTGAAGAGCAGGGCATAAATAAATAGTAGAGCCTGACATGTAGATAGCGCCACATGTCACACACACACACACATGTGTGTTTGTGTATTAAAGAGAAAATCAAAAAAGAAATGTAGTTACAAGACATTACAAACCCAACCACGTCAACATCTGATGGAAGTCGCCAGAATTTGTGAGTTGAGGTTGTCAGGAGCTTGTCCTACACTCGAGTAGGACCCTGGCAGAGACACATGCCCGACTGGCATGTTCTCTCCCCTCCTGGTCGATCGTTCGGGAGCTTCAAAAGCTTTCTTCAGCCCAAACATCACAGCGACCGATGCCAACAGACATCGGTACACTTAGGGATCTACAGAGTCTTGGCAGCTTGCATAACAGACCTCAGCAACTCAGCATTTTGGCTAATCTACTTTATTTACATATAAACACACATGGAGCACTGCAACATGGCTCCTTCTCTCTCTAGCATCAGAGAGCAAAGAGAAAAAACAAAGGACAATAGTCCCACTTCACGGAACACAGTAACACAAATATCCTGTCTCCGTCATTTCCTACTTTGTGGAGTCAAAACATACACTGTCATGTGATAGACAAAAATCCCATGACTGCAATCATGGAGCAGGAATTCTAACAGAGATTATATGCAAGATGGGGAAAGAGTAAGAGTTTTGCCTCTCTTGAAGCCCAGGCTCTCTTGATTATTTATTTCATTATTTTATTTATTAAATATGTATACTGCCCTTTATACGTTGATCTCAGGGCAGTTCGTAGCATAAAACCACTATATATATATATATTAAAAAGCACACACCACAAAATACATAATTAAAAAATTTTTTTATATGCAGATTGAATTTTGCCATGTCTGGAGGGTCGAAAAGGAGTTTTCCCTCAAATCACAATGGCTAGAATCCTCACCTATGTTTCTTTTTTTTTATTTTTGTCTTTGTGATGCTAGGAGGCTTGTTTATCTTGCTTGTGGATTTATTTGCTCTATGGGTACTTTCTGCTGCACACCATCTCCCTGTTTATAGCAGCATGGGATATATACCAAAGCTGGTTTATAGGTCTAGTGTGGACAAGATCATATCCAGCTTCAGGAAATGTGTGTGTGGGGGGGGAGTCTTCATGTAACATAGATTTAGACCTCCAAACTTATGTGTGAGACAGTAAGAAGATGATATAGAGATTGATGGAATTATCCAGAAATACTCAACTGGACTTCACAATTAGAATCTGGTGAAGTTGGAAATGGCTACTGTTAAGCATGCCTGCAACAAGGCATTCAATTGCTTATGATATAAGCAAATAAAATGCATGATGGTGAGGCCTAGCATGACAATGGAATATTCTAGAATCCCACAAATAAGTTGGAACCCTCATCAGGCCACCTACATCTGCTTCTTAGTTTCTGTGATGTCCCAAGCTGGATGAATAAGAAATCAAAATATTTAACTTGAATGGCAAAAAGTAGCTGTCTGATCTGTCCAGTGATTTAAAAAAGCATGAATTCTGACCAGAAATGTTGGTAGCTGAGTCCTCCCCATCTTTTTTTAGTCACACAAGCCCCAGATTACTAAGGACAGACAAGGTAATTTATTATCTCTCATTCTGACAGCAGTTTCCTTGATAGCTCAGGAGGGTGTCTGAATATTAGCCTAGTGGGACACTGGGTTGATTAATGCAGTGAAGATTTACAATATAACTTGGAGAGAAGAGTGACTTCACAGAATTGAGAGGGGTTCTACAGATTCCATATTTCAAAAAATGAAATTCCTGAAACCCACCCAAATTGTTCAGCTTTTATGGGTAAACCTCCTGCCGAAATAGTGATTTTAAGCTGTTTCCACTGCCTTACATTTTCCTGACATTTGCCAATTTGGAAAAAATCCTTCCTGATGCAATTTTTACACCCGAAAACCAGAACATGTCAGGAAGCCTAAGAGGGGTCCACTTCTGACACAAGTCGCATTTTCTCTCTCTCTGAGGTGTAAATTCCTCCACATACATTTGAATGAACATTGATGTGACATTCAAAGCCAACATTTAAAGCCATTACAATTTACCTAGATCTGCTCCACAATTTAAATCGCAAGCAGCAGGAGCACTTTGATTTCAAAATACTTCTACCAAAATGCAGTTTTCTAGGATTGCTGGTAGCTTTCAGTAGTCTTGGAATGTGATACTCTCTAATAAGCTGCTGGGAGCAGGGGAGGCAATATAAACAATACATAAAACCAAACCAAACAATAAAACTAATCTGACAATAAACCCAAAAATAACATCACATTACAAGGTACGGAACAGAAACAACACTATCTCCTAGACACTGCCGACCTTGTACATTTCACTAATTTACTAAAAATTAGCAAAAATGCTGCAAGGTAGACCTCTGTTGGGAGATCTTTGATGAAGGCTATCCATGTACGTTCTGAACCGTAGGCCCAAAGGAGGGCTTGTGGGAGTGGTTGGGTTCAGAGATACCAAAGAAGGTTGCCAAAAACACCAGAGTGATCAGTTCTAGTGCTTTATTAAGCAAGGTGTAGACTTACCACAAATCAGCCTGCCATGTCCTTCAGCCTTTACAGACGTGGGACAAACACAGCAGCAAGGAAATGGATTGTCTGCACCCAAGTATACACTGATATATTCTTTATATGCAAAGCAGCATACATTACTTTGGCCGGGACTTCCCATCACTCCACCTGACCAGATGAGGGCATAGGTGACAGAAACCCAAATTTTACAGACAGTTCCCCTTTCTGGGTTCATAACCCAGCTCATAGCCTTGTTGTTGTTTAGCCGTTTAGTCGTGTCCAACTCTTCGTGACCCCATGGACCAGAGCACACCAGGCCTCCTATCTTCCACTGCATCCTGCAGTTTGGTCAAACTCAAGCTGGTAGCTTCGAGAACACAATCCAACCATCTCATCCTCTGTCACCCCCTTCTCCTTGTGCCCTCCATCTTTCCCAACATCAGGGTCTTCTCCAGGGAGTCTTCTCTTCTCAAAGTTTTGGAGCCTCAGCTTCACGATCTGTCCTTCCAGTGAGCACTCAGGGCTGATTTCCTTAAGAATGGTGAGGTTTGATCTTCTTGCAGTCCATGGGACTCTCAGGAGTCTCCTCCAGCACCATAATTCAAAAGCAACAATTCTTTGGCGATCATAGCCTAGCACCCCAAAATCTCCACTTAAGCATAACCACAAAGCAAGTCAATTACCCTATATCAAGAGAATCTAGATATATATGAGCTGATTGTTACAAAAACTAGCCAATTAATTGTGGGGTTATCTTTACTACCAAAGACTCTCCTCCCTGGAAGAGAGGGGAGTGGTTGTGGGCGGGAGACCGAGCTCCGCCCCTGGTAGGGGGCATTAGCCCCCTCCCCTCCTACCTGGCTGGCGCCCACGCCCACCGGAGGTGGCCAACCAGGTGCCTCGGGGGGGGGGGGCATGTGTAGCAGCTTAATGCTGTGGTGCCAGCTCCGCCTCCTCCTCATTCGTCGTTGTCCCTCAGCGAGTCACCCACCCTCCACTCCCATTTAGCTCAGGTTATAGGTTTTTGGCCTTGCTATGGACCTTAGGTTGGTCGCCCTGGTTGGCTGGGGGGCCTGGTAGGAATTTTTCCATTTGGCATTAGGCCTTTTGGTTTTTTCGCCTACCTCGTAGCAATCGTCACAACTTTTGGGGTATTGGTGGGTAGGTTAGGCATTGGATTCATGTGTTGTGCTGTGTCAAAGGCTAGGTGTGGCCATCGCCTATGCTATCTACCGTGGGTTATTCCGTTAAAGGAATCTGACGGTCGTGTATTCCGTCCGATGCCTGCTTGGCGGGAGGCCATGGCACGACCCTCGGTGACATCAGGGGGTGAGCCTATAGTTGGATGAGCATCAACAGGCTCCACCTACTGTTGAATAAACCCACCACCTATAGTCATCCAATGCCTAAGCCAATACCTTTTCACTGCTGTAATCAATAAAGTTGTGGCCTTTTCTTGCCCATTAACCTTATATCATGTGTCCTTGTGTATTTATTTCACATAGCAGGGTCGGGCCCTCGATCCACAAGATGAGATTTGCAGAGCTTCCGGAACAGCCTTTGGTTCAGCGCAATGTGTCCTATCCACCAGAGGACAGTCCTCCCTTCGAAGGCCTTATCTAACTGAGGACTACATCTAAGTTTGGTTTAAAGGCAAGGAGCCATAAAACAAGAGCACGACAGCCTTGAAGTTGCCCAGCAGAATTTAGCAAAATCGGGTCAGCAGACTGCACAGCCAAAAGGTCACCTGGAGTCTTCTCCAGCATGGTGAGATAGCCTTTGTTTCTATTTAAATTATAGAGTGGCAACCTACAATGTCCTACTCAGAACCCCTCCAAAATTCCTGTACACACATGCTGAAATGCAAATATCTCTTGGTGAAAAACTAAAGCAAACACAGTCTTCAGTACAATGACTGACTCAGAGTGCAGGATCTTCACAAAAATCGGAATAAAAGTAAAAATTAATTGCTTCCACTGGCAGCACACCTATAATCTGGAGATCTCAAGTACTCTCCAGAATTAATTCATTAAGTTTCACAATGCTCCTGTGAAGGAGATAAGTACATTATTATACAAGTTTCATAGATGAGTAAATGAAAGTCTGCAATTAGGAGGAGTCATGGAAGCACAATAACAATATCAGCCCAGCGTGACATAAGAGTAAAACACCAAGATGCAGTGATTGGGTCTATTAATAAGAGAAACAAACAAAACAACATTCTGCTAAGAAAAAAAAAGACACTACATTTTCCTAATGCGTACAATTTTAATCAGTCAAAGAGAGCAATAATGGCAAATCTAATACGTGCAGTGCAAAAGTTTGGGTGGTTCTCAGCGTGCCAGTGAGTTCTCCTTGAGAAAACATGGAAGAAAGTGCCAGATGTCGATTTCTTTGCCCTTTCCCAGCAAAGGAATGAAATCCCTACCATTTCCTTAAAACCAACTGAATGGTTCTTGGCTGTCCGTAGGAGTGAAGCTCATAGAGAAGTGAGGGCCAGCCACACTTTCCCTTAAGTTTGTGCTTCTTTGCCCCATTTTCAATTTTTTCCAGGGTTGGGTTACCCACTTGTGATTTTTGCCTCAGATTTTACTTCAGACCACTGAAACCCTGTGTTTTCCCATACACTCTTCCTATAATCAATAGCTTGCTTTTTGTGTTGTCTCCACCTTCATCTCCTCATGGCAGAGAGTCAGAGAATCAGCTACCCAGAGAATCACAAACCCAGGTAATCAGAAAATTGTATAAATCAGAAACTGAGAGAATCATCCAACATATACAAAAGGAGCCGGGACCCTTCCAATACATATTAAGTATTACTTGTTATTAAAGACAGAAAATAAAGCTGTGATTGGAATTATCACAACCACTGAAAACAAACAAGTGAGAACACACACAAGTTTTGTACATATATTGTTTGACCACATGTCTTATATGAACGCCAAACAGGGAAAAGTAAAATAAATAAATTTAAGAACTCTGAGAAAACCAGAAGTGCACCGCTTGAAGCTGGAGACACAACTGGATAAATTATCCTGCAGGGATAGGCGGGGAAAGAAAGAAAGGAGATGGGGGCAGACCCCCCTCCAACAGAGCTCCCAGGAAAGCATGTGCAGTGGTACCTCAGGTTAAGTACTTAATTCGTTCCGGAGGTCCGTACTTAACCTGAAACTGTTCTTAACCTGAAGCACCACTTTAGCTAATGGGGCCTCCTCCTGCTGCCGCGCCACTGGAGCATGATTTCTGTTCTCATCCTGAAGCAAAGTTCTTAACCTGAAGCACTATTTCTGGGTTAGTGGAGTCTGTAACCTGAAGCGTATGTAACCTGAAGCGTATGTAACCCGAGGTACCACTGTATGTGATATCCTGTTCAGGAATCATTTTAGGACCAGTTCAGAAGAGGTACAAAATTTTCTTCAGGTATTCCATGCATGGGTGATTCAGGAGTAAATAGTGGCTTTTCCTGAGGAAAGCAGCAGGAGAAAAAAAGCACCCCTCAGACATGTGATGATAAAGATACAAAATACTAGAAATCATTCAACAAAGAAAGTGTGGATGGCTCTGAGTCTGGGAGCTTCATTTTTGCAGTCAAAGACTGGTCTCAAACGAGAACTGCAGTGATTTGGAAAGCAAAAACATTGTTTACTATACAAAATCCGGGGAACTGTGAGCTAGAGAAATGAAAAAAGCCACATGTTTAGTGATTGCCCACACTGAATTTTGAGTTTAGCCTGAGTTAACATTAGCAGAACTCAGCCTTCTGTGCAATTACTGTCGTTAATCACAACGAAATATATTCATTTTAATTGCTGTGTAACCAATCTATAAATTCACTATCACAGGGTATTCTGCCGCTGTCAAGGTGGGACCACTGATAGTACGAGGACAAAAATCTCTGGAGCAGCTCCGACTTGAAAAGGGACAATTGATATAATGAAGAAAGACCCGTTCCCCCGCTCCTCCTCCTCTCCCTGCAACATTGTAAAATCAATTTGCTGACAGCTCATTAAAAGCTTTCTAATCATTTCAAATAAGTTCCGTAATACAAAATGGTTGTCATTTTACATCTGTAACTTTCACAACTTTTATACACTGAAATGACAGCACTCAGATGGTATGCCCTGAAGAGAAATAGTTTAAGTACTATTCTTTAAAACTGCTCTCTTCCCTTTCCACAATATTGTTTCCTAAGACAGAACTAAAAGCTGTTCTTATGTACTGAGGCTTTGTCTGGCACACATTCAGTTGTGCATTTGGAAAGCACTATTTCTAAAAGTGGCCCCATCTTACGTGCCTCCATCTTAGCAATGTGGCGTACAACGAGATGTATACAATAAAACATAAAACACCATTATAGAACACTGCACCTTGTAGGATCAATGCCTCCACTCAGCAGCCGGTGGCAGAGGCAGTGATCCTGCAGGTTGCAGGGTGCTCACTCACAAGTTAAATGTGGCTGTGCTGAACTTCCTTGGCAGTTGCCCACTTACATATAGCTCCGTTGGTTAGAGGGTGGTTCTGATAACGCCAAGGTTGCAGGTTTGAGCCCTGTATGGGACAGCTGCGTATTCCTGCATTGCAAGGGGTTGTACTAGATGGCGCTCAGGGTCCCTGCCAACTCTACAATTCTATGATTCTACGTTGAATTTTATAGCATCGTAGTCACTGTTCCCAATGGGCTCATCAACATTTACATCTCACTTCAGGTCCTGGGTGTCACTTAAGAATAAGTCCAAGGCTACCACCCCTCTGGTTGGTTCCATGGCCAACTAGTCTAGGGCCCAACATTTATGCCAGTGGTTTTCAACCAGTGTGTTGTGGCACCCTGGAGTGCCTTGAATGATGGTCGGGGTGCCACGGGCAAAACTGGCCTTTGTCCCTCTTTCTTCCTTCCCTCCCTCCTCTGATGACCTCTGATGTCTCTGCCTCCCAAAGGCTTGCATAGCTGTTTGTTGCAGCAGCCCTGGCTCCAAGCTCCCCAAGAGAATGGTGCCTGGTTGCCAGGAGCTGGGGCAAACAAGCAAGCAGGTGAGGGAGCCCAGCCAGCCAGCCCTTGCTGTTGGGAATGGACAGACAAGTCCCACACCCCTGTGGGACAGTGTGAAGAAGTATCTCTCTTTGGAGTGGGGTGGGGGCAGCTCAGAGATCAGAGGCAGCAGCAGCAGCTGCCCAGAGGACTCCCAAGGAGAAGGGAGGAAGCTGAGAGAAGACTCCACAATGGAGGGTGTTTGAAATAGGGCTGAGGGGCTGCCAGCTCTGTAGGCAGGGGGTGACATAACTGGGCTCCTGAGCCCCACATGGGTGCCACAGAAAGAATGTAGCTGTGGAGTCAAAAAGGTTGAAAATCTCTGATTTAGGCTATCTTGAAATTTTGCCTTTTTGTTTTGACTCGAAAACACACTTCCCCAGTCTGTCAGAGGGTAATTGAAGTAAACTTTTATTACTGCATCTCCTCTTTTGGATGCCTCTTTGATTTCATTCTCCATTTCAAGAGAACCTGGCACAAAGTGCGTGCTAAACCGGCACTTTCACAGACACAGCTTACCACCTCAGGGAAAACTAGACCTTGAGGATCATATACATTTGTGAAAATTGATGTCTGAAACTTCACAACTGGAATAGGATGCCTAGTTAGAAAATAGTTTGTTCTCTGTCCTACACCAGGCCTCACAGCTTGTGATTCACCAAGCCCAAGGGAGATCAGAATGTGGACAGGTAGCTTTCACTCAGGTTGCCAAGGTCTGCATGCCTACTCCAAATCATCAGTAGATTGAACTGGAATTAGAATGCTGAAGGTTTTGAAGAACTCTTGGTCTGAGTCATCACAGATGTTCCTGAGTTTGGCCTGTCTCTTAGTCCTCAATGCAGATCAAAGCTGTTTCTTTACTAAGCACATCCTCCAGTGATGTCCACCTGCTTGTACAACAGAAACCCATTTGTGCAACAGGACTCCTGGTGTTTCTTCTCCTCCCTCCAGGCTCTCACAACGTCCCAAAATCTGCTCCAAAGAAACATGCTACTTTGGTTCTCGCCTTAAGACTTTTTGCTTTATTTATCTTTAAACAACAAATACTTTCAATAAGAGAAATAAAATGTTTTCTTCCTCAAAATGCTGCACATTAAAGACAAGGTTCCAGAGCTGAATTTCCTGTCTTTTTCACCATGCGGTGTTACGGAAAGCAGCACTTAATATTTATGCAACGTATAAGGAGAATCTTCATACTGCTTCACATGCCACCGTTGAAAACAAAATACTTTCATGGCTGATTTACTCTGACAGTTCCTTTTTTTCATTGCCATACCTAGAGCACACTATGCTAATTTAGCTACTTATATGTGCAAAGGCCTGCCCTGTAAAGTTGATCTATATTCTCCCTAAAAACAAGAACAAAATGCTGTGTCTGTTGCCTACTGATAAATTTAAGCATCCCCTAGTTCTGTGGCCAGGGTTCTCTATTCAGCTGCCTGGGCTCTAATGCCCTGACAGGGCTCCAATGCCTGCTCTGAGCCCACCTTTGTGTGCGTTTTTTACCTGACATGGCACTTTGATCAGACCAAGTGGCCACCATTTTATTTTCCCACAAAGACTCTGACCTAGGGTCAGCTCTGGAGCATTGTGGGAAGTTAAAAGGATGGCTAGACACAGCCACTCAACATTGCCTGAGGCCTCCCCACCCCTGGCAAAAACTCACTTATCAGAGTTGTACATCTGCAGCAACAGCTTCTAGCATGAGATCCCTGTGAGGTTGCATAGGGTCCTTGCAGTATCTCACTAGAAGGCAGAAGCTGCAGGAAGCCACATTGGTATCCCTTGGATTTTGCCGCCCAAGGTGTCTGCCTTAGTCTACCTCATGGGTGGGCCGGCCCTTTTCTGACATGAGTACTCCCAAGGGAATGCAGACCTCAACAAAAACAAAATTTCACAACCCCAGCTATACACACTAATACGAGAAATTCAGACTAAATTGCCAATAAATTTTCATGAGGACTAACAAAAATGCAAACTGATGTGAAAATGTTGAGGTGCAAACTTCTGAGTGGAAAAATTGGAAACTGGGGAAAACCAAGTTACAGACTTCCTCATTCTTAGTTGCTTCACTTCTCCCCAGCTTATTCATGTGTATAAAAATTAGTTCATTTATTATCCATGTCCCAACGAAGATATGATCATTAGTAAGTGTGTAAGTGCATGATTGTTCAACATGTAAAGCATAATGTTGACATTTGCAGCTATGTATGTCAGCACCAAGCGGGCACTTTTGCCACAATATTTTGATATTTAATCTTGAGTTGGTGGAAGGAAAGATATCTAGGTGTTACAAAAACATGCTGGTAATCCTAATAAGGATTTAAACTGCAGCTTTATATTCTCCTACCTGGGAGTAAATCCCCCTGAACTCTGCAGGGCTGAGTAGATATGTATGTATAGGATGGTGTTCAGGAATTGATAACAGTTACTGCACTGTTATTACGGTTTGATCAAAGTTATCTTAATGCATTGCTTGTATATTTATATGTTGAAATTCAGTTTTTGCTAACAAGTCTACACACAATACATGGTGCTAAGTTCATAAAAACATAATTCCTAGAAGAGTTGCTACTTTATATTAAGAACCTAGCTTATTTGAATCGTTCTCTGGACACTTGTGGATGAGTTACGCTTCTCCGAGCACGAGGTATCAATAAAGCCACATGAAATTCACAGTACATACTTACAGGAAAAGGAGAGAGAATGAAGGAAAGATGGATTGAACACTAATCCCATTGCACTTATACTGCAATTGCCCACAGGAGCGGATATTTTAGTGTTTTCTGATGCACTGATAAACGGCATGTGCTCTAAGTCCAGCAGCTGAGCAAAATACGTCTGCGTCGGCTCTTCATGCATACACAGCTATATAGATGCAATCGCTTTAAACACTGCACAGAAATTACTGTCTTCTATAGAAAGGCGTTTTAACTCTGTACATAAACAGACCTTGAAATTATAAATCACGCAGTGTGAATACCTGCAGGCTTAAAGGTTGGAATAAAAAATTACCAAGCACAGAGGCCAGCTTTGAGCAACATCAGCCAGCAAATCATCCACCCAGGCTACAGTGGAAGGGACATTATTTCAAGCTACACTGAGTATTACAAGCTGCAAAACAAACCATCCTGAAAAAGATAATTAGATGCATAATTTCCTATACTGACTTCATGCAAAGTCCAATCAACCTAAACGTGTCATTCTACTGACACATTTTTGCTATCCTTAATGTCAACTTGCTACAGCTTGCTTCTACCCACTGTGCTGATATTTAGGGTGAGGAAGAGTGCCAGAGTGCCTTCAGGTATACTTTGCACAAACCAGGATATTAGAACGACGACTTTAAAGTTCATCTGCACAGCAGATTACAGCATTTGTACAGAAAAGATCATGGTTTGTTGGCAAAATCAATGTGCAGCTTTTGACACCATGAAAATGCTTCTATGCTTTGCATCAGAAAAATGTGGTTATTTATAAATTTAGATCTCTTCATATATATTTATAAGTAATATATGAAGAGATCTAGAAATCTAACAAAATTCATTTAGTGTAACAAACTATATGTTTGCAAATTGAATACTGGTGAAGATTTCAATACATTTTAAGAATGACCCAGAATGTTACTGTCATTCTCTCAATTCTAGTCATTAGTATTTTTTATCAATGCTTGAATAATTTTTTTGTCTCTGTGACATCTTCATCTCCACATCCTTATCCTGCTTATAATTCTAGTCCTTAGATCCAGGGATAAATTGAGCTGCATACAATTTTGCTTGAGCTCTGGCCTTGTTGGAATAAGTTGGAACCTTTTGTTTCATCTTTGCTTTTTCAATATATAAGAAATATATGGTCAGGTCTGATTGAGCAAAAGTTAAGCACTCCTAAAACCATTTAATATAAGAGGGATATATGTGGACCATCTCCCTGGAATGAATGGAACTCAAAAGTACTTCAATCTTTTTTTTATTATTATTCATTCAGTCAGTTTATTCCTTTTTCATGACATTTTCCTATTAACTCCTGCATTATATTTTTGAGCTTTCATGCAATGTAAAAGCCATTTTTTTAAAATATAGGGAAATATAGTGCAAGATGATGATGATGATTGTTGCTGTTATTGTTATTATTACTATTATTTATTGAATTTCACAGGTTAAATCACAACATAAAAACACAAAATACACAATCAAAATACAAACAAAACAACCCAATAACCCACTCCCAATACATTTTAAAAGGGCATCTGGGGAGATCATTCCAGAAATGGAATGCCACTGCAGAAAAGGCCCATTCTTGTGTTGCCACCCTCCAAACCACTTGTGGAGGAGGCACACAAAGAAAGTTTATCACTGATTTCTGTTTTATTTGCAACAGATTTTTTCCCCCTGGAAGCCTTTCTGGAAGTGGTTCAAATAGAACGTGAAGATTAATAGTTAGGTAAATGTTGGAGAAACAGAATAAACTGCTGTGTGAATGCAGCCTGAATGTGTTGCCCACTTAGGCTCAATTGATGAGGAACTAACCCTATTAGTTTGCAACTCATGAAACCTAACTTCTTTGCATGGTTTTGCTTGTCATTGTGGGGTCATTGTGCCTTAGCAGTTGTGTGGCCGGTAGAAGTTCAACCGCTCACCCATTCTCTTGAACATTCCTCACATACCAGTTGACCTATTGCATACATTACATCTGCTGCTTTTGCTTCGCTTCAGCAGACCTCAATGGTTTCTGTGCAGCCACACTTAAAATTGGCCCTTTCAGGCAACAGATTTCTATTATACCTGGATCTCTGGGGACTCAGGCTTTTGTTCACAAAGTGCTCCCTGCAGTGCATGCATATTCTTCTATTCTTCAGGGCAGTTCTCCTTATGGAGAACTTTCACTGGATGATCATGTTCTCTACTTTCAGGGACCAAATTTTGAAAGGGCGATATGTATATTTATTCTCCTTACACTTGAGATAACCAGAGGTCAAACCAAAGGAAGAAACCATGAGGCACCCTTCTGAGTCCTTGTCATGACTTTGGGATCCACTGCAAAAACAGAACAAGAAGGTGTATCAGGGAAAGGAACTAGGAACCTAGACAGGTACCTGGCAGGAGTTTGAGAATAATTCTATTAAAGAAATGTTTTCCACCCACAAGCTTAGAATCACAGAATTGTAGCTTTGGAAGGGACACTGAGGGTCATCTAGTCCAACCCCCTGCAATGCAGGAATCTCCACTAAAGCATCCATGGCAGATGGCCATCCAACCTTGGCTTAAAAATCTGCAAGAAAGGAGAGTCCACCACCCACCAAGGGAATTTCTGGCAGCTCCTACCGTCAGAAAGTTCTTTCTGCTGTTTAGTCAGAATTTCATTTCTTGTAATGTAAAGCCATTTATAAAGCCATTGAACAACAGGCAAAACCCTGAGGCACCCCACTTGCCACTTTTTCCAGGATGATGAGGAACCATTAGTGAGAACTCTTTTGGTTTGGTCAGTCAACCAGCTACAAATCCACCTAACGGTTACCTCCTCCAGCCCACATTTTGCCAGCTTCTTCACAAAAATATAATGGGGGACTTTTGTCAAAAGCCTTACTAAAATCAAACTACACTACGTCCACAGCATCTCCCTGATCCACCAAGCTTGTAGCTCTATCAAAAGGAAAAAAGAAATGAGATTTCTCTAGCATGACTTGTTTTTGAGAAACCCATGCTGGATCTTAGTCACCTTCTAAGCACTCACAGATCCATTGTTTAATTATCTATCCAAGGACCTTTCCTGGTATCAACATCAAACTGACTAATCGGTAGACTTGCACAACCCGCTCTAATGCTTCTCTTTTCTTGCTCCAGCTGAGTCTTTATGAAATATACAATACCACATAATAATTAAAAGATTATTTTTAATCGTGGTTCCTTCCCCTTGCCCCGAATTGAACACAATTCAGCAATTCCTTTCACATCACTCTGCAGACCTAACCCTCTTCTCAGGCTGGCAACACCTGTTGTTTTTAACCACTCTTCATCTTTGTTCTTCGCGTACCGCTTTTGTGTATGTCACATTGCAGCCAGGAAGCCTTTATTACACTGGAGGCAGACTCCTCCTCCTTAATCTAAGTCATTTGTGTCATTCCTGTGCTGCATATTGTGTTAAAAGAACAGCCATTTATCTGTTTCTTTGTCTTCAGTTTCTATTACCTACACTGTGTCTTAATTAAAACCCATCAAGCAGCCATGACTTCTTATCACAGCACATACAGATGCAGAATATTTTTGTCCTCCCATTATTTATGGATATCCTTGCTGTTATGTTTGACTAAAAATATTAACTCTCCCGACAATCCAGCAAGATACTTCTCTCTCTCTCCTCTCTTTGTAATTTGAAATTAAAGAAGATTGCCAAGATGCTGATGAAAACTGTCCAGAGGTTTGTCCTAGTTCCTGGTTAGTTATCAAGCAGAATACAAATTTCTGCTTATTTCACTGTGCAGTTGCTTGATTTTTAAATAGCACACAATTCCCATTAATTACATAGCTCTCCTGATTATCAAAGTCCACTTTCTGTGTTGCGTTGGCTCATGCCAGCGTAAGTCAAAATTACTAGAAGCCAATTTATTTCTTTGACCTTTTGATTGCTGAAACACCGATAAACTGTAAGTGAATTGTGGGTAAAGAGGGGGGCAACTGCAGAAACTGGCCAGGATTCAGAATCCTAAGAATTTTATTTA
This sequence comes from Podarcis liolepis, assembly GCF_965112155.1. NCBI lineage: Eukaryota > Metazoa > Chordata > Lepidosauria > Squamata > Lacertidae > Podarcis > Podarcis liolepis. The sequence goes on from NC_139557.1 coordinate 36,893,516, forward strand.
GAACAAAAGAGAAGCTTGAGATTAATAAGAGTTTTTCTCTCTCCCTCTTTTAATCCTAGAATTTGGGGTTCACACAAATCAATTTATAGTAGTAGAAGAAGAAGAAGAAGAGTTTGGATTTGATATCCCGCCTTTCACTCCCCTTCAGGAGTCTCAAAGCGGCTAACATTCTCCTACCCTTCCTCCCCCACAACAAACACTCTGTGAGGTGAGTGGGGCTGAGAGACTTCACAGAAGTGTGACTGGCCCAAGGTCACCCAGCAGCTGCATGTGGAGGAGTGGAGACACGAACCCGGTTTCCCAGATTACGTGACTACCGCTCTTAACCACTACACCACACTGGCTTGGTTGAAGACCAAGGAAGGAAAACACTTCACACACTGCATAAATTCAAAGATTAAAAAACAATTGCCAGTTCATGTCCAGAGTTAAGATTTATATGGGCTCAAGCTCAAAAAAATTGGGAAACTGACAGATATGGCTCATGCCTTAAGAGATGTTCCTCATGATTGGCAGAGGTATTGTGCAAAAGCGTAACTTGTGCTTGCTTACAGCTTACCCTCCATGCACCCATACTTTTCATTGGTCATTCAGAACTAAGCCTACATGGGGAGGGTGGAGTGCCTGCAAAGAGTCTCCATCCACACCCAAGTCATTCCAGAATCATAGCTGCTGCAAGCTGCCCCAGGCAGGAAGCTAGTAGCAGCAGCCATGTAGAGGCAACTGGAGGCTCCCTTGCAACCACAACTTCCTCTGCTCAGGACAAGCACTAGCTTACCCTCCTCCCTGATCTCTGTGGCAGCAGCACCAGTGAGAGAATCTTCAAGAGGGACCACACACCACTGCTTCTTTCAAGAAGAGGCATAGAGAGGCATTAACTACTACCTGGGTCCATCCAGTCAATCCCCTCCTCCTAGATTTTTCCAGCCACGGTGGGCAGGGACCAAGAGGGCATGCAGTCAGTCTCAAGTATCCTTTCCACAGCTTCAGGAGGCTACAACCACAGAAACTGCCACACACTGCAAGTTGATGGTGCCCCAGGGACCTCCAGTGGGCCTGTACCATTTGTTTGGCACAAATCCAAGGAATGTTGGCATCAAAGTACTTCACAGATATCTCACAGCAGGCTACAGTATGGCTGGTTTTTAATGATACAACATCGGTCTGCACCGGCTGATTTAACACTCTGTACAGTTGCGGGTGGCGCTGTGGGTTAAACCAAGGGCTTGCCAATCAGAAGGTTGGAGGTTTGAATCCCCACAACGGGGTGAGCTCCCATTGCTCGGTCCCAGCTCCTGCCAACCTAGTAGTTCGAAAGCACGTCAAAGTGCAAGTAGATAAATAGGTAGCGTTCCAGTGGGAAGGTAAATGGTGTTTCCGTGCACTGCTCTGCTTTGCCAGAAGCGGCTTAGTCATGCTGGCCACATGACCCGGAAGCTGTACGCCAGCTTCCTCGGCTAAAAAAGCGAGATGAGCGCCGAAACCCCAGAGTCGGCCACGACTGGACCTAATGGTCAGGGGTCCCTTTACCTTTACCTTTGCAGCTCTGGAAAGTGATTTACTGAGTGAGGACGCAATAGAGGTTGAGAGGTATGATCTCTTTGCTGCCGCAACTGCCATACGATCAACACTGCTGTATACTCATACCTATGTTTGGAGAGATTTGGATACACTGTCTGGCCTACTTCATTGTCCAGCGTTCCTCAGAAAACCAAGCAGCCTCCCAGACACTCTGGCTAGGGAGGGTGCTTATGCGTGAATGTGTTGATGGTCCTCAGCACCTCATCACTTCTCAGTGAAACTAGGGCCTTGACAGGAGCACCAGCCATGCTGCCTTGAAGATCCCCGGAGCATTCAGACCAGCAGCGTAAGAAGCTATGTAGGGTTCGCATAACAAGTTATGTGGGGAGCTGGGTTAATGATGAAAGATATGCAGCTCTGAACTGGGAGCTGATGCAGAATCTAAAGAGATCTCCCCCCCCCCCCATTTCCCTTTTGCAGAGTGTATAATGTCTCAAAGGGTCTATTAAACTGCCTTCTGTTTGTATGTCTGTGTTCTTAAGCAGCACAATGGCCTTTCCTCTAGATTATGAGGTCCCATATTATTAAACCAATTTGCATTTAGCAGTTTGGATTAGGGGATTTTGTAATCAGCCCAATTATTCTTCCGAGTGTGACTAAATTCTGTAAGGTGGCAATTGTTTCTTTTTTTGTGGGTTCATTAACAAATATTGGACTATGAGAAAAATGAAATGAAAAAGCAACATAATAAGATTAGGAGGGCTGATCCTTCCCAAAAGAAAAGAAAAGCTGACCACTGTGCATTAGCATACACTACCTAATTTGTTTAAACAAATGCAGATTTGAAACAGCTCATTTGCAATACAGGAGATTTAGCTTTGGAAACAGAGAAGGGGGAATACAAGAAAAAGGTGAAAAGTCACACTAAAGGCCAGTAGATAGGAGGACTGACAATGGTCAACTGCTTTCCTGTTGGCAGGTGTTTGTAGCTCTAACAGCTTTGATTTTCCATAAGAGGTTTCAGAAGTGAGTCTGTTTAAAATAGTTTGCTGCTTGACAGAGTCAGACTGCATTACATTGCTGCGTTTGCCACATGACATGGTTTGGCTGTGAAAACGACCACCACAGATAACAATCACAGATAGAGGGTTTGTGTTTTCTTTTTTATGTATGCAAGCAAGCTGTCCTTCAACAGAGGCAGGCTGGTTTAGCTTCTCACCTTGGATGAGTTTCTCTCTCTACCCCAACATTTCAACATGTTACAGAGCAGAAAGATGCAGAGATGAGCCACTTCCGTGAAGTGTTTCCAAGGGCTGTGCAGTCAACATACCAAGAAAACCAACCACCCTCAAAGCTCCAATTATTTTGTTTAATGTACAGTGGTACCTCTGGTTACATATGCTTCAGGTTACAGACTCCGCCAACCCAGAAATAGTGCTTCAGGTTAAGAACTTTGCTTCAGGATGAGAACAGAAATCATGCTCCGGCGGCGCGGCAGCAGCAGGAGGCCCCATTAGCTAAAGTGGTGCTTCAGGATAAGAACAGTTTCAGGTTAAGAACGGACCTCCGGAACGAATTAAGTACTTAACCCGAGGTACCACTGTGCATGAAAGTAAGAAATGGCTATGCATATACTGTCATTTTATTGGTGGTGCACTTTGTCAATCTCCACAACAGAATATTATGTGCTCATTTATGCAGAAAGACTGAACAGCATATTGTGACTGCTTATTCTTGTGCAATGTGATACAGGATATGAGAATGAAACTTGAACATGACTGGGATGAGATGCAGCTTTATAATTAAGATTACACTGTAACAGCTAAATTCTGTCATGACAAAACCTTATGTACAGAAATGGATGAAGGAAAATATTGTGTGATGTGTTCTTTAATTTGCTAAGTTCTCTTGCTTCTGGAGAACTCACATAGAATCAAAGAATTGTAGGGTTGGGAGGTCCCTCAAAAGTCATCCTGTGGGTCGTCTAGTCCAAACCCATGAAATGCAGGAACCGCAAGTAAAACGTCCATGGCAGACATCCAACCTCTGCCTAAAAACCTCCAGTGAAGCAGAGTCCACAATCTTCTGGAACTGGGACCAGAAACAACCTGGCAACCAATGCAGCTGTTTTAAAACAGGGGTGATATAAGTTCTAAAGCAATCTGGATGCTGCATTTTGGGTCAGCTGAAGTTTCCGAGTTGCCTTAGTAAGAACTACTGATGAAGACAATTACAAGTTAATAGAAATTTATTGTATGTGGCAAGGGAGCCAATGTAGAAAGCAATAACTTTGTTGTAGTGACAAGTGGAATTGATCAAGCAACCTGAAGAATTAAAGATGATGAAATGTCCTATTGCAACTTAACCTAAGCATGGGCAGCTAAAACCCACCTCATATTGCTTCCTTGTTTGTGCCTGCCTCCACTGAGCTGCTCCTTCCTCTGTTGTTTGTCCTGTGCTGAATGTTAGTTTGTAAGGCACAGACCTATCCTTAAGAGGTCTGAGAGAAGAGGCAGGAAGGACAAATAAAACAGTATTAAGTAAACAATGCAGGGCATAATGAGAGTGGACCAATAATTTTAGTGGGTGAGATCAATGGATTTCTTAACTGCACATTTTGAGGGTCACGCTGATTCTATATAATCTATGAGTCTAATAAAAGAGGGGTGTGTTCTTAAAGAAAATAATAATAATAATGGTTTTGTGTTGCAGGTTGGCTAAGAAAATGAAAAGTTCAATTCTCAGTGTGAAATTTGTTATATGTTGCCAAGGAAAGATGCTCTAATCACTGAACACATACAAGTTCCTGTAGATACTGCTGTTAACATTTCTGAACTTGCTGATTACAAAACAAACACACAACAATATGCAGGCAATAATGCCATTTGCATCTGTCTCTTCAGGCAGTCTGATTTTATTCTGGCACTTCTAGCGTATTAATTTAGTTTCATGTAGAGATGGGAAGGCCTGGGAAAAAAACAGAAAAATTTGGGGGGGGGGGCAGGTTTCCCCCATTTTTTCCCCAAAGCCATTTTCCCCCCAGAAAAAAATGTAAAAAAAATAGTTTGATATAATTTGAATATTTCACACACTATCCCCCGCCCCCATTTTTCCTGAAAATAATGGCTTTGGAAAACCTGTTTCCTCCCCAATTTTTTCCATTTTTTCCCAGGCCTTCCAGCACCACACTTTGGAGCTCCCTGCTGACTGACTCCAGGCAGGTGCTCTCACTGTACTCTTTCCAGCAACTGCTCAAAACATTTTTGTTAGGGCCAACCCATCTGAACACGCTGAAGCTGCATGCGATTTACTTCCTTTTAACCACTGCTGACTTTAATCATCTTTTGAATACTCTGAACTACCTGCTTTTAACTGTGTTTTATCAATCATTTTAATGTTCTGTTGTATATTTTTGTAAACTGTTTAGAAAGCTCTCTTACCATCATGCAGTTTATAATATATAATAACAAATTCAATTTAAAAAACACACACACTCCTTTTCCTTTCAATCAGAGTTTGAGCCTTAGTGCAACATACTATTCAGTAACTGGATGTTGGTTACTTCTGGGCCTGGCTTGCAAAAAATTACCTTGTGCTTTGCCCTGGCTGTCCTCAAGTAGAGATGAGAAGGCCTGGAAAAAACCCAGAAAAATTGGGGGGGGGGACAGGTCCCCCCCCGTTTCTTTCTGTTTTTTAGAAGTCCATGAGAAAAATGACAAAGATTAAGAGGAAGAGGAAGAAGAAATGGAAAACGATAGCAGTAGTGCAGAAAATGAGATAGAACCAACTGCATGTATATGTTGTGTCTTCTGGTTGTTGTTGTTGTTTAAGCACTAATCAAAAGGTAGACCTTCTATGGAGCTTAAATATTGAGGTGGACCTTAACTTTATTTGCTGTTGGTGCTAAGGGGCAAATCTGATTGTTTTTTATGTTGATGGTTTCTTGCTTTTTTGTTGCTTTTGAGGGAAAGGGGGGTGTTTACTTGTTTTATTGCAAACATAATGCTTTTATATACACTGCATTTCACACAATTTGTAAAACTATTCCACAATGAACTTTTTTTCAAATTTTTCCAAAATTTCCATTTTTTCCAGGGGAAAAAAAAAACAGGAGAAAAACCATTTTTTTCTCATGGCTTCAAAATTTCCGGAAATGTTACAACTCTAGTTTCATGCTATCAGCCTTCCCTGTATCATAAATAAGGTGATGCCTTTTTTTTTAACCAACATACTGCAATAGAATGTGAACTTCCAAGTTACCTGGAATGCATTCCCAATCAGCATAAAAGCTGCCAATAAGATAATAACTCAAAAATCTTATATGTCTGATTCAGCAAGTTTCTCAAAATATATTGGCCTATTTTCCGGTGGAAGCAGATACAATTTCCACAAATTCCTGCATTGTGCCACTGCCTATGCTGTTCCAAAGGATCTCCCAACCATTGGAAGCAGATTTTTAAGGGATGCTAAGGTCTCCAGGGGAAGAGGGGCATCAGCAAAAGTCAACCTCCCATCAGGGGGAATATCCCATGAGCAGACTTCATTCACAGATCTCTCTAACCTATATCTTCAAGATCTTTGGGCTGCATCCAATACTGTAGTTGCACTCACACAACAGACTTCTGTATGCACAATGGAATTTGCTTCTCCTCGCTTGACCACGCCAGCCCTTCAAAATCAGCTCCAGAGGATTGGAGGACTCTGGAGCAGATTGTTTTTTGGAGGGAAGGGTGCAGGAGGAAACACAAGTCCCATTGAGTGAGCAGAATCCCACTTGCATAGTGCTGGAGATAATCCTTACTCACTGATATAGCCATAACAACAACTGTCTATATACAGAACTTGCCCATGTGTCATTTCACCACAATCTAGTGCTCAGTTATGGGTAGCGCAGTCCCACTGATATCAATGAAGGTTAAATGTGGCTACTGATAAGCTTGCATGTGGGCTCTTAGCAGAAATAATAAATACATTGAGGTCTATTTAAACCTAGATGTATCAATAATGCCTGAATGTTTTTAAAACATCAGAATATGACCAGGATTGTACTCTGCATAGATAACTGGAATTTCATAGTCTGGCTTCTGATTGCTTATAAATTTGAAATAATAAAAATGTAGAAATATTTACTGTTAATAACTATACATAAGACTGGTGTGTGTGTGTGTGTGTGTGTGTGTGTGAGAGAGAGAGAGAGAGAGAGAGAGAGAGAGAGAGAATGAATCACGGCATAGAACTGAATCTGCAGATGTCCCTATTTTTCAATGCATCACGTTCTATAGATACTAGTTTTATTCAACATAGTTGTGCCGCCCCATTGGCTTCTCAGTCGTGATCGCCATACCACAGAGCGCTCTCTTGGGAAAGGAGACTTAGTCATAGTCAGCCTTGGGATAGGGAAAACATTTCAGTGTGAACCTTTCTAATTCACACTTCCTGAAGCAATACAACATGTGGTCACCAGAAGGTTGTCGAGAAGAGAATGCAGTTCTCAGGCTGAAAAACGTTCCTCACCATTGGGCTACAGTATATATGCAGCCCCTTGTAGCTTTTCACTAGTCTTTTCTACCAAGTACAACAGAAGGAAATAGGAGTTCAGGCTTAAAAATGTACCTTTCGCCTCCTGTCCAGGGGTACCACAAACCTCTGCTGCTTATGCCACAGGTTGGACACCCATGATCTGGTACCTTCCCAGTGATCTGGTACCAGCCCTGTTTGGACAGTAGGAGAACAGATTCTAGGGCAGCTTGCACCCCACTATGTATCCTTTTTTAAAAAAAAATAATGCATTTTAATTGGCTGCTCAAAAAAAGAGTCTATACTATATTTGACAGGCTTTACACCTCTTCATCTGTTTCCTTCATATTTCTAATATCTAATATATTGTATCATATTCTAATCTCCTGCATATTTGACATAGTCTCCCAGGAGAGGGGGAATCAATGAATACAAATAAAACAATGGATTTCAAATAAGCTATCTTTATTCATAGGGAGAGGAGAACCACCCTTTGATTTTTTCAACCGCTGGGCTGAACACACTCTTTAGAGTTTTCTTCTAAAAGGTATGAATGCTTTAAGTTAAAGGCTGATTTTCAATGGCTGGTTTCTAAAAATATCTCCACTACCTTTTTATCTTTAGTAAACAAAGTGATTTCTCTCAGAGGGAAGAAAAACTGAACAGCTGGAATGAGACTTTCATTATCCCTATTATGAGATGAAATCTCACATTTGGGGGAGGGGGAGGCAGTTCCCACCGGCATCCTGTAAATACAGAACAGTAGAGTGATGAAAACAGAGAGAAGATATATATGTGGGACCACCTAGTGATACACAAGCAAGCAATTTTTTCAGATGGTCATAATATTCTGAAAACATTAGTGAATCCATAGCACGCTTTTCCTCCCTTTTCTCCCTCCTCCCTCAATGCTCAAAGCTGAAGTCCTACACATCCTAATCTGGAAGTAAGCCCCAATGACACACAACAAGGTCTCCTTCCATATAAACATGAATTATGTCAGGAAGGGATTGACAGATCAAACTGTTTCTGTTCGGTGTCAGTTCAAACTTAAGATTCATGTCATCCTGTGCTTTGTAGATTAAGACACACACAAAAAGAGAAAATTTGCATCTAACCTGTGCACATTTTATATGTGTGCTTCCCCTAAAATATTAAGTTTTGTAAGCTTTTCCATGCATTTCCTTTCAAATGCAAATATGCCCCATAAAATATGGCATTTTTAAAAAAACAACAACCTGAAACTGCATTGCACAATGTCAAGAAGTCTGTGTTCTAATCCAGCGGTAACTGGGTCCAGCAAATTAGATCAAATGACTTTAAAATGCAGACTAAACACATATCTTTTCCATCCCTACTGTTGGTTTGCATGGTTTTGAAAGGTCCTCTTAATATCTACACATAAAACCCCTAGTGATAAAGGTGTTCTCGCTGTCGCAAAGCTGTATTAATGCGTAGGTGAGAGATATAGTAAATAATGTTTACCAATTGTAGTAGGCAAGTTAGCAGAAATAATATATTGGCCTAGTTTGCATATAGCCAAGCTATGATTTTGTGTGAACAAGCAAATGTACCTCTAGTGCCCATTTACAAAATTGTGGCTGCTTCACTCCTGCCCTGGTCTTGCTGTTACTGCACTACCCATAGCTAATCCATAGTTTGGCTTAACATTTAATGGAAGCTCAGGCTGAACAGTAAATCAAGAGCAAACCTTAGTTGTAGATCATGGTTTGTTTGGAGCAAGATAAGCCATGACCAGATCATGACCAGATGGCGCCAGAGAGTAGGAAATATTTAAACACAATTTCCCATAGGGCCTTTCTTCTTTTGTTATAACAATAAAATTTATGAATTATTTATCGTGTTTCCCCCCCTGTGTTGACTACCCACCCCAAGTTGACTACTGGCTCTGGACCCAGCAGCTCCTGTTATAGATCGGGATGGGGATAAATCATAATGCAGATCTACCCAAATCACACATTCTGTACCAAAACCTATCTGTACTTCAAAATTCATACTTCAAATTTTATAATGCAATTCTCCAATGAAATAATGTGTACAAAAATGCACATATTAGGAGAAAGCGTGCATAAAATGCCTACCTTAGTGAAATAGCATCTAAAATGCATTATATTTGGGGAAATTGCTTGTAAAAATGTGTATATCAGGCAAAATATCATGCAGAAATGTATATAAGGATAAATTTGCACTACAATGCTAATATATTTCCATTTTAAAAAAATAGCAAATAGATGCAGATATGTGCAGAACAGAACTTAAGATTGAAAAAAAGAGAAAAAATGAGAGAAACCAAAATCGATCATTTCACCCCTAGTTATAAACAGTTTCCTGTACACTGTTGAGGAGAAATGGCATTCTGCCTCCTACCTCAATCAAGACCAATAACATATGGGTGTCTTTGAATAATTTGTGCATTCTATGGAAATTGCCTGAGCCTCCTTAGGTAGGGCGTCCCCCCCCCCATACTTTTATGATCCATTGCAAAAAGTTGCCACTGCAGAATCTCCATTATTAAAGACTTTCTTCCAGCTTTGGATATGGAAAAACAAGCCCATATGTCTGCCATAGTTCTTCACCTCACTTGGCAGGCCTATGTGTCCAGTCCTCAACTGACAGACTTAATTTGGCAGAAGACATTTTATCCAGGTAAAGTTTTCTTTCTGAAAACATTAAAGGAAGCTGTATTGCCAGACTCAGTCCACTTCTACAGGAGACACTTCTCATAGGGGATTCAGAAAGTACTTAGACTACAGGGCTGGTGATGAATAATAGATGGGACTGCTGTTAGAGAAGAAACAGATTTAAAGCAATAATTCTAAGGCGTATTCAATTCCTGTTGGAAAATTCCAAGCTAATAGTGCTACAGAAAAAAACCCAGCTATTAAAAAATGTGAAACATTCAGGCCATAACCAATGAATTATGTACTAATTACCAGAACATTTTGGTGAAATTTGCATTCTTTCAGTTTCCATTGTGACTTGACCCCCTCCACCCACCAAAAAAATAATCCCATTTATGTTATTAATTCCAGAAACATTTTATTAACTCATGTCATATCACGTTATATGCATGACAGAGAGTTATTCAATGTGACTTAATACATTTGAAAAGATGTAGCGTGTCAGATGTCAGAAGAGATAGCAATATTCTCCACTGAAACCAAATAGCAATTAGTAATATCTATAATGGAAATTACATATCCACTCAAGACTCGATTCAGCCAACCTTATCCCCCCAACCCCCAAATTCCAAAATAATTATTTTAACATCTACATAACTATCTCATGCCACTGGGGCAATACTCATCTTTGCGGAAAAATGCAGACCTTTTCTTTCCTTTTTTTGCATGCTACTGACTTGTTTTATATTCAGATTAAAGAAGTATGATTAGGAACTGCAGAGAGAACAGGGAGGTTAACAGAGAAAAGCAAAACACTGCAATAAAATCATAACACGGATTATCTTCCACTCTTATCATAATGATGCCGTCTTCTCGATTTATAAAAATGTAGAAGTAGCCCCAGAATAATGTGGATGATATACGCCTGATTTATAGGGTTCTGTTTTATATGTTCCTTCAGTTTATTCGTTCAATTAATGTTTATAGCACCTTTTCATAAACAAAATTCTTCCCAAAGCAGTTGACAGACTACCTCAACAATACAAACAATAAAATACAACAAGATAACAATTCAAACCCCCTTATTCTGGCTGGCTGGGCGAAGCGAGTGCTGTGTGAGTGTGGATTAGGTGTCACTCTAGCCAATCCTCCTCAGCTGACCCCCCTCCCCCCCAAAAAGCATACTGACAAGTTCCTAGCCAACAGGAGCCAACATCACTCTACCCCCAGTCTCAAAGCAATGACAGGACAGCATAACGGTCAAACATCCTGCCCGCCCCCCTCTGGTTGGTGTGAGCATCAGGATTTGGGAGTTAGGGTTGAATTTAAAATAAATCCCACTGATTTAGAACACCGTCTTCATTGCAACATACTTTTCTTATTCAATGTGATTAAAACTTGCAAACCAGTCACTTGTACAAGTCAAGACTCCAAAGTATGCACCACTTGTTGCTTTGCAGAATACTTCCTCTAATTTCAAATTACTTGCTTTGCCTATTAAAGCACAATAATAGATCAACTGACAGTTCACTTGCATGGAAGATCTATATGGGCAGCTAATGCCCATTTCATGAGCACAGTTCAACACTGATGGTACTGCATATTTGGATGGCACACAACATGACTTTAGCCAGCACATTTGATTCAGAGATTTGAGACGAGAGATTAAAACCAAAGGAGATCTGTAAAAAGCGGAATGACTGTGATGGAGGCAGGAGATGGCAGAGAAAGAATTTCTTGGGGCAAGTAGAGATGGAAGCAAGAAAACAGCAGGAGGATATTGTGATAAGAGGCCACATTTGTTTCTGTAGGTCTAGCCGAGGGGACAGAGTTCAGGGGCTGATGAAACGCGAAGCAAGTCCATGGGAACAATAGACACAGGCGAGAGAAATATCAATAGCTCTTTTCAAAAAGAGGTAAAGAAAACCAAGTGCGCTGAAAAGTCACAAGGTGCTGTGCTGCTCTCTAGCTAGCAGAATACGCCTTTTGACTTCCATTCATTCCATGTGAGTAATGACTATTCCTGTTGCATTTCCTGCGGTAGGTGTCCCCCCCCCCATCTATTTACTAAACACCTTCAACACAATACAACGGGCACACACAGCTTCAAACGCTCCTGTTTAGGTGGAAATATTCTCAAGGTTGATTAAAGTGTTGTACAGTTGCAGGGAGGAGGGGAACTGGCCAGATAGTTGGAAGAAGGAAGGGAAATGGTTTAACACCTCTCTCTCTCTCTCTCTCTCTCTCTCTCTCTCTCTCTCTCCTCCATTGCAACAGTGCAATCCCATGAACACTTATATGGGAGCAAGTTTCACTGAAGACAACAGGGATTATAATGTAAATTGGCTCTTTGCCCTACCACTTGTGCAAAAGGGATTTCCTCCCCCTCACCTCTCAAATTTGATTGTGGGAGGGGGTGCGCTGGGGAACCGCCAGAGCATCATGCAGGGGGAGGGAAGAGGGGAAATTGTTCCATCTGGCAAGCAGGAGCATTTGCGCAAACGGAACAAGTGGCAAAGCGTGATGCTGAATTCCGCCCGTAATATGAACACACACAATATGCCTCTGCATAATTAATCCACTCCTCTCCTTCTAAGGACAAAATTACTTCTTACAAGCAGATGTGTGTAACATACTTCCAGCACTGCACATTTTCTGTTTTTAAAGAAGAAGAAGAAGCAACTCTACAAGGAGCTGACTTGGGAGTGGGAGAAATGGGGTAGCAAGCATTCAACGCTTTTCCTGCCCCCTGATAAGCAACCACAGATAGAGGGTTTGTGTTTTCTTTTTTATGTATGCAAGCAAGCTATCCTTCAACAGAGGCTTCTCACCTCGGATGAGTTTCTCTCTCTACCCCAACATTTCAACATGTTACAGAGCAGAAAGATGCAGAGATGAGCCACTTCCATGAAGTGTTTCCAAGGGCTGTGCAGTCAACATACCAAGAAAACCGACATACCAAGAAAATCAAGCATTCAGCACTTTTCCTGCCCCCTGATTCTCAGCATCCAATTGCTCCCTCCCTTCCAGCTACTTCCTCCTGGGGTTCCAACTGCAGGTTCAACAAGGAAAAGCAACATGGAAGAGTGAACTGGAACAGAGCTCTGCCTCTCCCTCTAACCTTTTACAAAGACTCACCTTTGTTGTGATGACATTACACTGTGAAATTCCTTACCCCGGTTACACATAATTGCCTATTCACAGAAGCACTGTAGGGAGATGTACCTTGACACAGTACTGGAATCATAAAGAAAAAGAACTTTGTTGTACTCTGTTCTCATGTGAAGGCTTCTCATAGGCATCTGATTGGCTATTGTGAGAAGGAGATGCTAGACTAGATGGGCCTTTGGCCTATCCAACATGACTTTTCTGATGTACATTTGTTGTTATTGACCTCATGCCAAGTGTCACATCTAAGTCCACCCTAAATAAGTGTCTTTAGAAAAATAAGGATCTGTTGCTGGTGATTTTTAGGCCCTCAGCATCTTTGGCTATGGCTATTTCTGCTGAATGATAGAAATCGTCCCCATCACACCACTGAACATGCTGCATAAACAACACTTCATAAGAGACAATAGTATAAATATTCTTAAAGGCCACCATTGCATCTCTCCTGAGAACCAGGTTCCCTTATATAATGCTGAGCATGTAAGCGCTAAAAGACCTTCCTTTTATTAAGTTTAAAAAACTGCCCCCTCATGCAAGATTGCTTGTGGCTCCAAATACCAATAAAATCTATTTAAATGACATGTCTCATTACCGCATGCAAAATCCCAGCCCTTAAAATTTTACCTTCTAGCCAACAGAATGTTTAGTGTTCTGGGACTTTGTATTTTAACATACAGCCATGTTTTACTGACATTTTCATAGTCCCTGTAGTTCTGCAGGTCATTATTTTTGCTTCCAATTTCTGCATAAGGAGAGAAATTTATCATATAAGCACAGAAGATTATGCTTTCAAGCCTGCTGAGTTCTCCTATTGCTGGTTTTGTTTGGGGTAGATTAATTTATTGAATTATGGGTAGGGGAAAAGTGGGGGGGGGGTCCTGTAAAGTGTCGATTGTGCAAACTGCATTGGCCATAACCCAAAGCAAACAATCCTTTTTTTAAAAAAAAAAAATCTGATTAAATTTTAGAAATATGATTATGAAGCCCATTTGAAATACAGATTTCAATTTCATCAAGGGTGAATGCAAACATGATACAGCAAGGAGGCTCCCAGCATATTATTCATCTCCTCGGTGAGCTTGCTTTCACAAGGGAACAAATGAACATCCTACCAAACTGAAATTTGGCTCAAGCCATCAGCCACACTTCCCCTTGCTGTTGCTGCTTCTTCTCTTCCTCCACCATCACTACTCCTGGATAGAGTTAATGTCCCCATAGTTGACTCCCTGAAACAAAAATGGTACAGCTTTGTCTTGTATCAGGCACCCATTTGTGAAGCACTTTGGTTATGTTTGTGCAGCTGGAGGAAGAAGAGGCAGCAGTAGTGCTAATGATGGGGATGGAGAACAACTGATTCATTAAAGCCTTGTTTAATTCATGGCTGATCGTTGGCTTCATTGAGAAGCAAAGAGGAAGCAGCTAGGAGTACTGTTTACCCTGATTTCTGGTCTGCCTTTGGTGTTAATGTGAAGGGAAAGGGTTATAGCGGCATGTTAGGCATGCACAAGATCTTAGCTTCAGTTCCTGGCATCTGCAGTGGGATCATGACTGAAAATCTTGGGAGCGGATCTCAGTCACTGTAGAAAAAGACTCAGCGGTTTAACTGCTTGGACTACTGCAACGCACTCTACGTGGGGCTACCTTTGAAGGTGACCCGGAAACTGCAATTAATCCAGAACGCAGCAGCTAGACTGGTGACTGGGAGTGGCCACCGAGATCACATAACACCGGTCCTGAGAGATTTGCATTGGCTCCCAGTACGTTTCCGAGCACAATTCAAAGTGTTGGTGTTACCATTTAGATCCCTAAATGGCCTTGGTCCTGTATACCTGAAGGAGCATCTCCACCCCCATCGTTCAGTCCGGACACTGAGATCCAGCGCCGAGGGCCTTCTGGCGGTTCCCTCATTGCGAGAAGTGAGGTTACAGGGAACCAGACTGAGGGCCTTCTCGGTAGTGGCACCCACCCTGTGGAACACCCTCCCTTCAGATGTGAAGGAAATAAGTAGCTATCTTATCTTTAAAAGGCATCTGAAGGCAGCCCTGTTTAGGGAAGTTTTTAATATTTAATGCTGTATTGTTTTTAACACTCGATTGGGAGCCGCCCAGAGTGGCTGGGGAAACTCAGCCAGATGGGCGGGGTATAAATAATAAATTATTATTATTATTATTATAACTGTCATGAGGTATGCATGTATTAGTGGGAGTGAGTGCTGTATATTGTGAATCAGCCTGTGTCTTGGTAAGGATGAAGAAGGAAGGAATGGTGCTCATATTTTGGTGGTTACAGGTAGGAGATGGTGTAGTAAGCAGTCAGGGGTAAGCTTAAAGAAAGGTGGGGTGTGGATGGCTGCAGACAGTGGGTGGGATTCAGTTCGGTGGAAGCCCTGCACAAAGACTTCTGCTTGTGCAATGGGGCTTCCCACCCCTGCACCCCAAAATTGGCTTGAGTTGGGCAAACCCACAAACAACATACAGGGGTTGGGGAGAAAAGGATCGTTCCACCTGGCTAACTGAAATGCTTTCATAGATGGAACATTAATCATAGCATGATGTTTAATTTCACCCCATACTTCTCTCCAAACTTCACCAACAATTTTACTTGTGTGGATTCAAAGTGCCCTGCCTCATTACTTCTGGAGTCCATGCTGCATATGCAGATACAAAGTCAGTTTTCTTCCTCATATTTTTGTGCAGTTCTTGAATTGTGAAAACAGAAATCTATACCTTTGTTGGAAAATTGTGTGAGGAACAAAAACACAGGGAAATATACAAGCGCAGAAAACCAAACCAAAGAAAGCATGTGTGTGTTTAATGTTTGAATTGATTAGGTTCTAAAAAATCAGATTTTTCAAGAAGAGCTGCTCTATCATCGAAAGACTTCATCCCATTAGACCACATTTTGTTGAATGTTCACGCACATTTAGATAAATTGCAAACTGTGTTATTAGGGTAAAATATTAATAGCATTTGAATTCACTGAAGTATAATATACAGATTATTAACTAGGTTTTGTAATATGTACTTTCACATATAATTGAAAACATTATTATTTTGAACACCAGAGGGCTCCCTTATTCTTCCAGTTAATGAGTTCCTTCTTCATCTCTTGCAACTGTGGGGCTATAATCAACATGAGCTTTCTCCCTCAAGAGTAAGAAATGCTTAAGTAGACATATATTGAAACTTGCAAGGAAAAGCTCCTGTTATTTGGTAGTAGATCTAAACAATCTTATATGTGTTAAACATATTTCCCTTTTTTCCCCTACAACCAGACCAATATGACGTACTACCACCCACCCGCTGCAAGCCATATATCATTTCGAAGACCATTTTAAAAATCATGCCAGCATAAGTATCACTCCCCAAGTTCAGTTCACAACAAAGAACAATGTGATTCCAGGATTTCAAAATTATTCCACATCCACAGAAACTGAAGCCGGAGACCTGTTCCTCTCCTTTTTCTCCTACATATCACAAAATAAAACAAAAAAATCTAACTGATTTTCCAAGAGAATGCTGAATATTGTCATTCTCATCTGTGCATTCCATGATTGATTGTAAAGTAAAACCCTATGTGTGTACTTAGAATGAAAACCCCTGTATTCAAAGGCACTTACTCTGAGGTGAGTACAGTGGTACCTCGGGTTACAGATGCTTCAGGTTACAGACTCTGCTAACCCGGAAGTAGTACCTCAGGTTAAGAACTTTGTTTCAGGATGAAAACAGAAATCGCGTGGCGGCGGCGTGGGAGGCCCCATTAGCTAAAGTGGTACCTCAGGTTAAGAACAATTTCAGGTTAAGAACGGACCTCCAGAACGAATTAAGTTCTTAACCCGAGGTACCACTGTATAGGATTGCAAGTGGGAACTGTGTGTTTTCAATCAGCAAGTGCCATTTGGGTAGCTAACCAAATATGCAACTGACTCACACATTATTTACACTCAAATATTCACCAGAATGCATATTTATATTTAAAATGCATCCCTCCTTCCCCACAAATAATATCCACTATGGTAGACACAGTTGCCCAAATTCCCTTTTTTTAGTTAATTTCAAATGCATACAAAGCTGGTTTTAAACAGTTCAAGTCAGCTGGAACTCCCAGATGGCTTTATGTTCATGCCAAACCTCTAAGACAAAATGACAGAGAGGGAAAATGCAATGTGATGCTACAAGAAACCACTAAGTAACTCAAATGGATCTGTGTTTGGAGACGAAAGGCATTCAAGCCCTGTCATTCTCCCACAAAAGCAAAGTGGCAAAAGGGGTCTTGACAAATTGTTGATCTATCATCATCCTGTCAGAAACCTAAAAAAGTATTTGCCTGAACCTTGAGAAAGCAATTCATTCTGGTGCTTGGTTTTTAGGCAAGCAAGCAGGAAAACAATTTGTTTATCACCAATATATTACCCAGTAGAATGAGCAGAGAAGGGAAGAAGGAATGGGAGTACTGAAGAATCAAAGCAAATAAACTCCATTGGAGTTCTAATCTGTGAAAAGTACAGATACTCTTCTTTTGAGAAGAGGAGCGAAGTGAATCCATATTTTTTTAAAAAAAATAGAACACTATACTATAGACTGGAAAACTTTTTTTTTATTTTCCAGACAAGTGAAATGCACAGTGAATACTAGGACCGTGAAGCCGTCTCCAAAATAAATTTGCTAAGTAACCTCTGTCACAACCAGGAATAGTTCTGCTATTCTAGTTCCAGATCCTTCTGAAGAATAGACAGGTAATCTTGTTCAAATGTCCAAAACTGTATAGCTGCCTTTGTGTTAGCTTCTGTTACCGAACTTTTAAAGCAAGTCTATAAAAAACCCCAATTGTAGCTATTTTCTCAGGGATTATAGCTCCATTTTCTCTCTGTCCTTCCCACGAGATTTTATTTCTTGATGTAATGACGTGACTTCCTTATTTTCCCTTCTGCCATTTGTATAGCTGTATAGCTGTTTAGTGCTTTTTTGTTGCCATCGTTTTCATTTTTGAATGTGCATTTTATGTAAGGATTGAGTCTGACTTCATTGGCTTTGCTAGAAGGAAACCTAGTGCTCATTCCGTCTTCCTTTGCGCTGCATTTCTAGGCACAGGTCTGGGTTTGAAAGTTGCATCTCTGAGTGGGTTTTGGAAAGCCCATGCTTTACCAATGAATCAGAGCAAACAACAATGGGGTTTTCTGCAGATTGTCATTTATTCCAATTCAGTGGTAAAATGTGGGTTTTCCCAGGGAAAGTGCCAGCGACAATGGTTGGACACA
This sequence comes from Podarcis liolepis, assembly GCF_965112155.1. NCBI lineage: Eukaryota > Metazoa > Chordata > Lepidosauria > Squamata > Lacertidae > Podarcis > Podarcis liolepis. The sequence goes on from NC_139557.1 coordinate 36,911,621, forward strand.
GAGCTTTCAAAATAAGATCTGTTCCTGGAGGTTGTGGCACAAAAGGACATCTGAATGAACCCATTGTTGATAGAAAGCTAAAGTCTTTTGGGGGAGGGGCTTCTCCAGTTTTGCTGCACCCGGCTTGATGCAGATTCTGTTGTTTTTGTGCTTTCAGTGCTTGCCACCCAAGCTCTCAGTATTTGTTGCCAGACACTGCTCCCCAACTTATTTCTGTTTCTTTCTAAATGAGATTACATCATGAGCTTCTCCTGCTTCATTACATTATCTGTTTTGCCTCTTCCATTGCCACTGCAAGCAATGAAGTAATGCAACTGTAGATCCTTGGACTGCATGCATACAATGTACGGTGTGCACTCAGCAGCCAGGGCAGAAGTAGGGGGTGAAAATTGCTGCACCAGCGATAGAACTCAAGCATCCAATGTGATTACGTAACAGCATGTGGCTCAGAAACCAATGACAGCCTGTCCTATTCCCAGATCTTCAGCTAGCCATCCCATAGGTGGCACTTTTACATATCTGCACAATTGGCTATGTTACTCCTACAGTGACTGCTGAGAAGAACAGCTTAGCTGGCAGAGGTTCACCCAATCCATCACCACTCCAGCCCAGCCCATGGAGTGGGTGAGCTGGATTGATTGGTTAAGGCTGAAACCTTCCCAGTTGGTCAGGAAAGTATGCTGGAACACAAAGGCTCAGTATTCCAATAAACTGAAGTCAAATCCTGTCTAGGCAGAGCTATGACGGTTCTGTGGAGCTAATGTTCCAGCTGCAAATAGTTAGGTGGCAACACTAATAGTTATAAGCTGGCTTCATCACAAGCTCAGGTCATAGCTCAACATAAACAGAAAACTATCAAAAGTGGATTGGTCATCAATTTTGGTTTCCCTCAGTTCCTCAGTTTTCCATATTTAAATTCAATTCTCCATATTTCCACATCATTTGGAGATTTTTATTTTTTAAGACCTCATTAAAATTTATCAGCATTTTAGCATGAATTTCTCACAACATACACATTTTTTGGTATGGAAATTTGCCTATTTAATTGTGTAAAGCAGTTTCCCTCACAGTAATGGATGTTAGCATGCCACTTCCACCAATAAAAGCATTTCAATGCATATGCAATTTTGCACCCATTAATTGGCAGGAGAACTGTCTTGCAATATCCAGAAAAGTACAGGTTTCAATGGATGACTGTTTTGCTCTGCACACTATTCTGGAAAGGTGCAAATTTCTTCCCTATCCCTAGTATGAATGGAAGTAGCAAGCACATCTGGCGTGAACATGGTAACCCCCTATCAACAAGTTGATAAAGCTGACATCTCTACATCCTGGTTAAAGCTAGCACAGTGGAAAATCAGGAGACACATTACAATCCCAAGTCTGATGTGAACTGTGTGGACTCATGTAACTCACATTCATTGCCTAATCTTTAAGGAACACAACCACAAGACTCGAATTTACACCAATTCACAACATTCGATCTGCTATACCTTCACTTCTATGCTATATCTATTCCTCTCTATATACAACCATGCCTAATGCACCTTCTTATTAGGTACTTTGAGGATAACTGTAAATATCAAGGAGGCACCATCTATTGTGTATGATGAATGTTAATTATGTACAAATGTAGACTAAAGAAAATGAAAAGATGGGATTTTTAAAAATAAGAGGCCTCCGGGTGACCTGTCTGGGCCGCGGGGAGGCCTGTGGTGTTTTTGGGGAGGCCTTACTGGGCCTCGGGGGGGGCTCCGCCGCGTTCCGCGGCCTAATCGGGCCTCCGGCGGCCCCGGAGCCTCCCCTGGGTGGCGGGGGCCTTCCTGCCGCCCCCGCGATCGCCGGGGGGGCCGCGGGCCGCGCCATGCGGCCTCCCCAGGCTTCATAGGCCTGGCTGGGCCTCGGAGAGGCCTGGCTGGGCCTCGGGAGGCTCCGCGGCCTAATCGGGCCTACGGCGGCCCCGGAGCCTCCCCTGGGTGGCGGGGGCCTTCCTGCCGCCCCCGCGATCGCCGGGGGGGCCCGCGGGCCGCGCCATGCGGCCTCCCCAGGCTTCATAGGCCTGGCTGGGCCTCGGAGAGGCCCGGCCGGGCCTCGGGAGGCTCCGCGGCCTAGTCGGGCCTCCGGCGGCCCTGGAGCCTCCTCTGGGTGGCGGGGGCCTTCCTGCCGCCCCCGCGATCGCCGGGGGGGGGGCCGCGGGCCGCGCCATGCGGCCTCCCCAAGCTTCATAGGCCTGGCTGGGCCTCGGAGAGGCCTGGCTGGGCCTCGGGAGGCTCCGCAGCCTAATCGGGCCTCCGGCGGCCCTGGAGCCTCCCCTGGGTGGCGGGGGCCTTCCTGCCGCCCCCACGATTGCCGGGGAGGGCGCGGGCCGCGCCATGCGGCCTCCCCTGGCTTTGTAGGCCTAGCTAGGCCTCAGGGACCTTCCCTGAGTGGCGGGGGCCTTCCCGCCGCCTCCACGTTTCGTGGGGGGGGGAGGGCCACGCCGCGCTGCCTCCCCCAGCTTTGGCCGGCCTTCTAAGGCCGCAGGGAGGCGCTGCCGCCTCGCACGTCCTAAACCAGGCCTCTGGCGACCCTGGACCCTTCCCTGGGTGGTGGTGGGGGACCCCTACAGCCGGCAGGCATGCTCGGGCCCCCCCTGAACTGTGTGGCGGGGGGGTGCCGCATCACGGGGCCCTGCCAAGCTGCTGCAGGACTGGTCCCTGTTGGGGGCGTGCAGGGCCCCTTGGTGGTGGCTCCATGTCTGCAGCCATTTCAATGGCGACCGCATGGCGGCAGCCATTGCGCCGGTGGCCACATGGCGGTGGCCACCCTGGATCTGGCTGCATGGGCGGTCATGCCTCAGTGGTCCTCAGGCACACCTATGGCCTCATTAGGTACGTATTGGTTTTACATCTCACCATCATGGCTTGCCAGCAGGTGCAGCGGACAGCAGGCATCGCGCTCATTATCGACGAGGGGAGACTGCCCATGGACCTCATCTGAAATCTGTGCAGTGATTTTCTAAACTATTGCTTGTTTTATTTTGCAGCCCTCAGTAGCGATTCCTGCTGCGACTCAGTTCTTGCCTTATCTCCTCCCCTCCCATTATTCGTACCCTTACCTTTATCACTAGTGTGTGTTTGCAAATTGATAGCGGGCATTTCCTACCAATCACTGCCCCCCCCTGTTTTACGGATTCCCTAGCATACCCTACTCTATTAGCCCCACACCATGCCGCCAAAGCGTCAGGCTGCTTCTCCTCCCCGCACCAGAAGGGGCACTGTAAGGGGTGCGCCCACCAAGCCTGCCCAAGGTCAGGCCTCTGGACAGCGGAAGGTGCGTGCGCCCAGGGAGGAGCAGCCCAAGCCCAAGGAGACCGCGCCCAAGAGGGCAGCGGCACCTAGAGGGTCTTCTGGGTACATAAGCCCACTAGCCTTGCCAAGGCGCACCGGCAAGGGGTCGGCGGTCAAGCCGAGATGTACAGAGAGCTCCTCCTCTACCCGCTCCTCCCTTAGTAGCAGTCCCTCGCACTCGGCGCGCGGAGACAGTAGGGATAGGACCATTGCCCGGCTGAGGCGCCGCCTGGAGCGGCGGGATTCACGCAGAGGGAGCTCCGGGTCACCTCACGGCCGCAGGCGAGGGCGCAGTAGCAGCTCCTCTGACCCCGTGCTCAGGAGGGTGGGTCACGTTCATCATCCGCATCCACCAGACGTAGGGGTAGGTCCCCCCGTTCCAGCTCCTCTGACAGGTACAAGAGTGACGAGAGCCCTGAGTCGCGCAGATCGCGTCATCGCGGGAGGAAACCCCACAAATCCAGGAGGAGGGGCCACAAGTCCAAGAGGGACTCATCTGGATCACCTAGTTCCTCTGATAGGTACAAGAGTGACAAGAGCTCTGAGTCGCGCAGATCGCGTCATCGCGGGAGGAAACACCACAAATCCAGGAGGAGGGGCCACAAGTCCAAGAGGGACTCATCTGGATCACCTAGTTCCTCAGGTAGGTCCAGCTCCACTGATAGTGAACAGGGGGAGAACATCAATGGCTATTGGGTTACAGGCCCCGACGCCCCAGGGCTGCCACACTGGGTTTGGCGGCGCCGCAACCGGAGGCACAGGCGTGAACATGGTGCTATCGCGCCGTGCGGGGAGGAGGGCATTGACTCCAGAGGTAGAGTTAGGAAATCCAATCACAAAAGAACCGACCAGCCCCCAGGCATTCGCTTGCGTGAGAAGTTTCGGGAACGCATCCTTAATGGGGAGTTCGTGGATTTGTTTGATCTGCTATCCCCTGCCGCTTCAACAGCCCTAAAATCTAAATCCGCCGAGCAGAGGAAAAAAGATAAAAAAGTGAGTGTTGAGCGTACCTTTCGTAATTGGCTCACCGCATACACCACTTACATGGGTATTATAGTCGCTAGTTACCCTGACAGGGGTTGGCACTTGTCCAACTACCTACTCATCATCCTAAAGGCTGAAGCCATGTCTGGGGGGGAGGCGGCACTCGCCTATGACCAGGCATTCAGGGAACGGGCGGCAGAGGACGACACAGTTAGATGGGATATCAAAGATGATGATGTGTGGTCTGAGTTGGTTGCCCCGTTCTTCAAGAAAGGGCCCGACAATGTGAAACAGTCCAAATATCAATCCAAGGCCCCCAAGAGATCTTGCTGGGAGTATAACAACGGCTCCTGCCTCAGAGAAAAATGTCGCTTTGCTCATGAATGCGAGCGCTGTGGTGGATCTCACCCCACCATGAAATGTTTTCGGGGGAAGAAGCTTTTTCGAGGCCCCCGCGGATCAGGCGCAGGCACATCTCAAGACAAAAGAGAGGCCGGAGCCTCTACAGGCCCCTCTGGCGCTCAGCAAAGCAAAAACAATGCCCGCAAATAGTGCTCTCCTTTCCCTAGCCCCCTCACCCATATCTCTATCAGCAATGCTGCCATTGTTACACCAGTACCCCAATAAAGAGGCAGCAAAATACATTGAGGAGGGTTTTAAGGAAGGTTTCCGCATCCCAGTGGTAGGCACCCCCTCATGCACCAATCCTCCCAACCAAAAGTCTGTCCGAGATATGCCACACATTGCCGAGAAGAAGATCACCAAAGAATGCTTGCTGGGGCGAGTGGCAGGTCCCTTCACAGAACCTCCATTTCCTAACCTCATAGTGTCCCCACTGGGTATTGTCCCTAAGAAGGCACCAGGCGAGTTTCGATTAATACATAACCTTTCTTACCCAAAGGGTGGGTCAGTAAATGATGCCATTCCCGAAGAACAATGCTCAGTCAAATATGCATCTCTTGATCAGGCAATCAGGCTGGTTAGGGAGTGTGGCCCGGGCGCACTCATGGCAAAATGTGACATCGAATCAGCCTTCCGTCTGTTACCAGTCCACCCCAGGGACTTCTGGTTGCTAGGTTTCAAATTCCAGGACCAATGGTACTTTGACAAAGCTATGCCCATGGGCTGTTCCATCGCATGCGCTGCATTTGAAACCTTCAGCACATTCGTGGAATGGGCCATGAAACGCAGGTCGGGGTCCCACTGCATTTCCCATTACCTGGATGACTACTTTTTCGTGCAGCCAGCGGGCTCAGACGCATGCGCTAGGGCGCTGGCATGCTTCATTCAGCTGGCGGCTGAACTAGGCATTCCACTGGCAGCAGACAAGACCGAAGGTCCAACCACTGTCATCTCATATCTGGGTATTGAACTGGATTCTGTCAGTCAAACCTCTCGCCTGCCCCCGGCCAAACTCACCACGCTGCGGGAATTGATAACTACCATGATGGCCCAGAAGAAGACCACATTGCGTCAGGTCCAGACACTCCTAGGACACCTCAATTTTGCATGCAGGGTTATCTCGCCCGGTCGCGCCTTTTGCGCACGCCTAGCCCGCCTCACGGCTGGCGGTGGTGCCCCCCATCACCACATTAGGGTCACACACACCATAAGGGAGGACCTCAAAATATGGCTGACCTTCCTGGAAAGTTACAATGGGGTGTCCTTTTGGCAAGATTGGCTGCTGCCTAAGGAACAGCTACAGGTGCACTCCGATGCCTCTGGTCGCTTTGGCTTTGGTGTCTACTTCAGGGGTCACTGGTGTGCGCAGCCGTGGCCGACAGCTTGGCACGCGGAGGGCATTACACGCGATTTAACTTTTCTTGAGTTCTTCCCAATCCTAGTGGCTCTCCGGGTTTGGGGGCACCTCCTCAAGGACACCAGGGTGTGCTTCTGGTCGGACAACCAGGCGGTGGTAAGAATCATCGCGAAGCAATCTGCAAAATCCAACAGGGTAATTCGCGTGCTCCCCCTCTTCGTGCTGGAATGTCTGAAAGGTAACATCTCCTTTTCCGCGCGGTTCATCCCCGGCCTCAATAACGACATTGCAGATGCCCTGTCTCGCTTTCAGATGGAGCGTTTTCGCGACCTAGCACCCGAGGCCGATCAACTCCCAGAAGCCTTTCCGGAGGACCTCTGGGAACTTGGACGAGAGAAGTGACAGCAGGAGTACTGAGCGCCCTTGCACCATCAACATTGCAGTCCTACACCAGAGCATGGTCCCAATTCGAGGGGTTCAGAGATAAGTTTGGTTTACGACGCAGACGTGCTGCTAAGGAGCATGATGTTCTAAAATATTTGGTTCACCTAAAGCGTAGAGGCATGGCCCTTAAGACCATCAGCCTGCACAAGGCCGCTATCTCATACTTCAGCAACTGTTTTTGGTTCCCAGACCCCTGTAACACTTTCCACGTAAGGAAGCTTATTGCAGGGTGGCGTCGCTCCCACCCGCCCATTCCAGATAAGAGGAGGCCAGTAACCATTGAGATCCTCCAGACAATATGGGATGCGCTCCCCAGCATTTGCTGGTCCAACTATGAGGTTAGGCTCTTCAGGGCGGCCTTCTCCCTGGCCTTCTTTGGTGCGCTCCGTATCGGAGAGTGCGTTGGGGGCACACTGTCACCTCATCGCAGGGGCTTGTCTGTGGCTGATATCAACCTTGACAAGCACATGATACAGGTCAAAATCCGAAGCTCCAAAACCGATCAACTGGGCAGGGGTTCCACGCTAAGTCTAGCCTCCTCCCCACACACTGGACCATGCCCTGTCGCGGACACACGAAAATTCCTGAAGGTACGCCCTCCGGGACCAGGCCCCCTCCTCATTCATGCATCAGGCCGCCCCATGACCCGTTGCCAATTTGTCTCAATATTGCGTGAGGCCATACATGCCTGTGGAGGCGACCCGGCACAATTTTCCGGGCATTCTTTTCGCATTGGTGCAGCAACCACGGCAGCTGCGAGCGGCCTCCCGGCCGAACACATAAAAACAATGGGGCGCTGGCGTTCAGCTGCCTTCAAAGGCTACATTAGACACAACCAGCAGGCACTGACAGATACCATATAATCCTTTCTTTCAGACTCAACCCCCAAACATGTGTGGATCTTCGGCCACAGCATAGTGCATTGGGCGGCCATCCACGCCATTGCTGGTCCAGGCGGTGAACATCTGGGTCTGCAGCCAAAGATCTCCATTACCTGGTTCGGACAACGTGGAATGCGGTGGGATGCCCTGCTCCCTCGGTTGCGTCACGAACTTGCGTTCCGCCACCCGCCAAGCGCGGTTGTGCTCCACCTCGGCGAAAATGACTTGGTCGTGCAAAAAAGCATAATTCTGATCAAAACAGCGATCGCAGACCTGGAAAGCGTACACGCCACTCACCCCAGTATCACGATTTTCTGGTCCGAACTTTTACCACGCTTGCATTGGCGTGGCAACATCAAACCCACTAGACTCAATTACACTGTGGAAAAAATCAATAGGGCAGTGCGCTCTGCAACCACTCGCATGGGAGGTCGGGTCGTGAAACACCCCAACATTAAAGTTTACATGCAGGAGCTATTTCGGCCGGATGGCGTGCACCTATCGGACCTTGGCAATGAGCGTTGGCTAAGCGACATCAGGCATGGCCTGATGGACTGGTTGGAGGATGGCAAAGGCGTTTTTCAGATGTAGGTAGTCTTGGCGGCGAGACCGCAATCTTTGCGGTCTCGGGTGGCGGTATCAGGCCTTGGGCGGAATCCTTTTGTCCATCTTCCTCTTGCGGCGGCGATACCAGGGTTCCCCGTTAAAGGGGTTTTCTGAAGGGAGGCTTTGGCCGTACACCGAAAGGTCGTCATTGCTCTCTCCTGCGGCGGCGGCGTTACGGGGGCGGCCATCTCTGCTTGAACATATGTTCTCCAGAGCCGGCCCATCCCCCACACACACACTGGATAACCCTGATGCTCCCTAGGTCCCCGGCTGGGGACCAGGGAGGGAGAACGCCCAATGCCTGAGCCAAGGTCTACCCACATTTGAAATTTAATAAAGTTGTGGCCAATTTAATCCCATAGCACGTTGTCTTGAGTCGTTATTCCACATGACAGGGGGGCCGTGCAGGATCTGGGGACTCCGCCTGTCCGCGCAATGACCGCTCCCCACTTAAAACGGGGGGCGCCCTTTGCGCGGGCGCGTGCAGCCCCTAGATCTGGAGCGCCCCAACAGCATAGGCTTGGCTTTGCCTTCCCTCAGGTGGGATACCTGGAGGTCTCCGCCTACCTCAGTCAGTTGTCCAATCCCACCTGGGGGAAGCGTTGCCAAGGAGACCAGGCCAGGTAGGGGAGGGATTACCTGCCCACACAATAGAGGGAGGATCTTACCTAGGAATCCTCACTTGGCTCCAGAGCTTCTCCCACCCTACCCACCCTCAGTTAATGTCTTATTTTGCAGGTTAACTTTTCTTCACAGGTTTTGCAGGTTAACGTTTCTTCACAGGTATGCGGGCGCTGCTACGTTAAGGTCGCTGTTAAAGGGCCGGAAAGGAATTTCCCTGCATTGGCAGGTTTCGCCTTTCCCGTAGCAAAACGTCACAACTTTGGCGGTATCAGGCCTTGGGCGGAATCCTTTTGTCCATCTTCCTCTTGCGGCGGCGATACCAGGGTTTCCCGTTAAAGGGGTTTTCTGAAGGGAGGCTTTGGCCGTACACCGAAAGGTCGTCATTGCTCTCTCCTGCGGCGGCGGCGTTACGGGGGCGGCCATCTCTGCTTGAACATATGTTCTCCAGAGCCGGCCCATCCCCCACACACACACTGGATAACCCTGATGCTCCCTAGGTCCCCGGCTGGGGACCAGGGAGGGAGAACGCCCAATGCCTGAGCCAAGGTCTACCCACATTTGAAATTTAATAAAGTTGTGGCCAATTTAATCCCATAGCACGTTGTCTTGAGTCGTTATTCCACATGACAGGGGGGCCGTGCAGGATCTGGGGACTCCGCCTGTCCGCGCAAATGTAGACTAAAGAAAATGAAAAGATGGGATTTTTAAAAATAAGGAGGAAAAGTTGCTATGGAAACACCCTATGCGATATATATATGTTATGTTGCTAGGCTTTTCTGATTTAATAAATTAATCGTTCCTAAAACCTTTCCTAGATTGCATTTTCATTTCATGCCTTCAAACTGAGATAGTCCATTCAGAATCTTGTGGGTTCATGTTCTAAATAAATAACGTATTATTCCAAGGGCAAATGTACAAAAAACAGCAGCAGTCTTGAAGAAGCGAAGAAACACCCCCCCCACATCCCCCCACAGGGGTTCTTACTCTACATTCTCCCAATATCTATATTCACATATCTGCAATGAGAATGAATGAAAAGAAATGGAGATACAGTATGTATTCATTCCACCTGCAGGATGCAGAAGAATTTAAAAGGTCAGTGGGAAAGAACAGCTACAAATACCACGTCAAGTTGGCTTTAAAAGATAAACCTACATTATATGTAACTGCTGAAGGCTAATCATATCAAGCTATATATCTGATATGAGGTCAGACAGCAGGGGGTAGGTGGGTGGAACGAATAGGCAGGATGGCATTAGCAACGGCAAGCAAGTTCCCTTACAAATAATATTTTCCTGATCCATCACTTGTGTGTGTTGTGGCGGAGGTGGGAGGGAAATACAGGATACTTTCTTCTACCAATGGGAGCAGCATAGAAAGGGCAACCATGCCAGTTACATCTTCAGCTAATGGCTTACAGTGATAGACAAAGCAAGAAAGGAAGGAAGGAAGGGCTGGCCATGTAAAGGGAAAATGCCCGTCGGTAAGCAACGCAATAGTGAAGAAAGTTATAAACACCCGATAACTCAGCAGCAGAGCTCAATATCAGACTGCAGATAAGTAGCAAAATGCACTGGAGAGTGACAAACCAGTGGCATCTATGAGCTAAGGTTTCCTGCGAGTAATCTTCCATGGAGTAGTGCGTTCAGTCTGAAGTGTCAAGAACAGCACAAACGCTCTGACAGGCACCCTCAGAAACAAAGGGATTGAAAAGGAAATGTCAGGAGAAAGGGGAAGGATTCCCCAATATTCATAATCTTGTATAAGAATGGCTGGGATGTCTGAAAGTCTGTATGCCTGCCATCTCCTCCTGATCCGCTCTGAGAGAGAGAGAGAGAGAGAGAGAGAGAGAGAGAGAGAGAGAGAGAGAGGCACCATAGGAAAGCTGAAAGAGAGAGGAAGCAAATAAGATTTTATTTAGGAAATAAACACCCCCTCCTCTCTAGAAACTGTGGAGGAGAAAGGCACTTCCTTTGTAAACACACAAATTCAGCCCGTAAACTTCTCCTGCCTTACATCTATCTGCAGAACACAGCAGACCTGGGGGAAAGCTGGAGTACAATATGGCATCCATCATGCACCCTGGAAGAAACAGGCAATGCGGCGCCACACTGGAATAAAAGATGCTCTGCCCAATTCTGGGTAAGCTAGAGAGGAGCAACTACTGAGGTCCGTTCCCTGACCTGAGATGAGTAGTGATTATAGATGTTGTACTGAACCAGAATGCCTCCATGAAACTCAAGCTTGCTAGTGCTGCAGACGAATCACAGTGTGGCTCAATGTGTGTGTGCAGGAGTGAATGAATAAATGGGAGCAAGTTAGAGCTGGCTTCAGTGCGACTCACTTAATGGAAAATCACAGCAGCCAACAGTTTCTATGTGTGGAGGTAAGATCTATTTGAGGATGCTGTGAGGTGAGAAGTCAAATGCAGGATGTAAAGCTACCCCATACTCATCAAGCTGTCCACTTGACTTTGTAGTTTGGAGGCACAGTACCAAGGGAAGTTATCTGATCAGGACACAGCATTGGACATGAGTTTACAATGAGGCCAAGGCACTGGGCTCAGAAGTTCAGTGGGAGATGCTCATGGGTTGCAGTGCAAACAAGTCAATGCAAAGAGTTTTCCCTAAAAGTTGAAGGTAACGCTTTGCTAAAGCTTGGGATGGTGGAGAAATTTGGCTTAGTTCACATTAATATGCAAATTGTGTGTCTAGGTCCCTGAACCACTCCCAAATAAATCACAATTCACACAGATTTTTTGTTTCAGGTTTTTGGCATAATTTTGGCCACAACTTTATTAAAATACATAAATGTGAGTGGTTGCTTAGGTATTGGTTCTGACTATCTGTCCCCGGCCAGGGACAGAACTGACTTCCGAATTCCAGCAAAAGCCAGTAAGGGAAAACAATATTGGGGAGAAAATGGAGCTGGGCACCAGACCCTCACCTCTCCCTACATGCTCCCAGGGTCTTGCCCAAGCCCCAGACCAGGGATTCAGACAAAAGCATGGTGAGCCCCTGGATTCCTTTAATGGAACTCCCTTGTAGCGGCAGCATTGGAGGGGCAGGCACTGCCAACCACATCCCCTCCACCAACCAAAAATTAACCAATGCCTAACCACAATCTTACAAGTTGTGACGATTTGCTACGCAGTAGGCAAAAACCAAATGGCACCAGCCAAATGGACAAAATTCCTACCAGGCCCCTGCCCAAAAGGAGACGACCCAATGACAGGCATAGCAAGGTCAAACGCAGAGCCCTAAATTAGGGAGGGTGGGCGGGTGATCCGGTGCATGCAGCAAGAGAACGTTCAATGCTGTATGCCCTGCATATAAAACCTTTGGTCCATCCCACAAATTGGCAACATCAAAATTCCCCTAGTAACCCAAATAGCCCAATTACTGCCAATGGCTATCTAAACGATCCCATCCAGCAACTGAGGGGGTGGCCTGTCAGACCCCACCGCAACACAGTATACCAAATACACACTTTCCCAAGCAGCCATCGGTTCACAATTCACCCCAAATTTTGCAGTGCACTTCTAAGGCCACGTAATATGTGTTTTAAGAAAGAAGAAGCATATATGAAATATGCATAGAAATCTCTATATATATGTTGGTGGGAATCCAGTACAAAATGGGAAAATTGCTTTGCAGAACTGCATAAAAACACGTGTGTTAGGAGAAATCTGTGCTGAATTCTCATTAAGATTGTTTTTTTATGCAAACTGATGTGGAAAGGTGGTGAACTGAAAGGAGTATATAAAGTGAAAGCTGAGAGAAATGGAAATTGACAGATTTCCCCAACCTTACAGCTCTACCCTCTGCATCTTGTAATAGGCACGGCCACCCACCCAGGGCAAAATGAGGCAACTGCCTCGAGCAGCAGGATCCACAGGGGTACCAGAACCCAGTGTAGATCTCTATTCCTCACTTATTCTTGATGTAGAACTTCACTAACTCCTGGCAGGGAGGGGAGCACCATTTTGTGGTTCATCTCAGGTGCCAAAATGTCTTGGGCCGGCACTGTAGGATTACAGTGATCCTGATATGCAAAGTATGAACATTATGTGCTAGAATCTATGAAAGCTATATGCCAGAATCCCATTTCCACCTGCTTTTTCCTGCTCTTACACTAAGGAAGATGAGAAAATTAATATTAATAGGACTCCTTATCTTCTATGAAGTGTATCACACATTCAATGAAAGATAGATGGCCAAGAGAAACGATTTGAGATGTAATAGCATGTGCAGAAAATCAGAGGGGTGTGAAAAGTAAATGAAGCTTTCAAACAGAAGACTTCAAATGGATATATATATATATATATATATATATATATATATATATATATGAGAAATTGCAACACATCCCAAAAGAAATGCAGATTGAAACACAACGTAAGGCAGATTAATGCTCCCGCCATCGTCTGATATAAAAGGATTCCCAAAGAATGAGCTATCTTAGGAAGGGGCACCACATATTAATAATTCGAAAGCTAAGGAAGTTGCCTCCCCCTACCCTTCCATCATATTCCCATGAACATGCATTTTAAGCCCTCCAATATGGGCAGTGATTAGGACTGATGTGAGTTGTATTTCAGTAACACCCAGATGGCCACAGGTTCCCCATCTCCACCATGTATCTAACCCTCCTTCTAATGCTGCTTTAATAATAAGCCAGACAAGCAGAAGGATACATTACAGTATCTAATGGGTCAAACACTCTCCCCATTCCAGATACCTAAAGAAAGGACCCTGTCTAGACATTACACTCTCCCTGCCAGCTGCTTGACAGTGCATACTACACATCTCTTGTCACTGAGTTCAATCAGAGATACTACCAAGTAAGAATATATATGATTGCAGCCTAAGTCACATAGGAAACCCAGCTTTGGGCTACAGACATGAGGACTAGGGTTTAGGTCCCCCCCCCCAAAAAAAATTATCACCTGAAATTCACAAGATAACAGAAGGCTTTGGAACACCAATTCTGCACTTAAAAAGAGAAGTAAAAAACAACAACACATTTCTCTCTTCTTTACACAAGCCATCAAACCTCTCAACCACACAAAAATGCACCTTGAAGCCATTTTAATTTATCTCATGCATGCTTGACAAGGCAGAGATACCACTAATTATGCAGAGACTCAAATTGTGCTTTGTAATTTGATATTTAAACTATTTCATGTCAATGCAATTTGTACTAAACTGAATCACTCAAGATGCAGTTCCCCAAACATAAACATGAAAAGACATTTTGCTTGGTGTCTAAATGAGAATGTTTTCTTCAATGTTTCTTCTCTATGTGTGCATTCATCCAGGGGGTTTATTTTGGGAAGACAGAAAAAGTTGACTGAACCAAACAATAATGTGACTGCTGTTGCTTTGCTGATCATACTTCATCACATCTTGAATGTGGATTTGGGGTGGGTGGGGAGCAAGGGATGTTTTAAAAATGTCAATGAAAGACAACTTACTCAGCATGCTGTCTTAAGACTGTATACACTGTTACTGATACTATGGCAAGGTATTAGGATTGATTTATAGTATTGGTGTTATACAAGTGCTACAAGAGTAATATCAAGGTATCTTCACTTTAGGCAAAATATGGCAAGGCAGTGGCATAGCGTGGGTTGCCAGTGTCCAGGGCTGCATGGAGGGGTTGATGGGAGAAAAGAAAATGGATGGAGTTCGCATGCACATTCAACTGCCTAATAGCATCTACACCACTCTGGAGACTGCAGCCACAGAGAATGGAAAGAAAGAGCCATTCTGTTGTCTGGAGGGGTCACTTCCTGATTTGTATGGAAAAACTGTTTTCAATGGAGCCCAGTGACGGAAGTGTGTAGCTGTATTCAGGCACCACCCAGTGTTGAAATTTGGTGCCCCCTAACAATTTTGTGCCTGGGGCAACCACACCCCTGCCCCCTCCCACACATTATGCCACTGCGGCAAGGCACTTTTGCTCCAGACATGTTCAATTCTAATTGTACAAAGCAAAGTAAGAAGGGAAGACGAATAACATGTTATCAATATGACCAATTTAAGGGTGTGATCCTTTGGTTCCTTGGAAGGCATCCCAGGGACCCAACAATAGATCAGATCAACCCCAGGGATGTTGCAGAAGGAGACTGGATGTCTGAGGTTGATATGGCATTTGGTAATATGAAAACGTTCTGTCATGGCTTGTTTGCACATAAAAAACATCATTCTTGCTGACCAGAGCATCTCCCACAGCAGCATAAGAAGAAGAAGAAGAGTTTGGATTTGATATCCCGCCTTTCACTCCCTTTAAGGAGTCTCAAAGCGGCTAACATTCTCCTTTCCCTTCCTCCCCCACAACAAACACTCTGTGAGGTAAGAAGATATAATAAAAATATAGCAATCTTTACCAGATGGACAGTTGCATATGAAGCCACTCATAGCATCTTCACAAGTTCCTCCATTCTTGCAGGGCTTGTCTGTACATCTTTCCACAGCCATGGAGCATGTTTCTCCTGAATATATAGGTACAGAAAGGAATATTCATCATATTGAATGGTGGTGTTGGTTTGTTTTTTTTAAGTTAAAGAACCATGTTTGCATTACAAAACCACTACTTGGGTGGTTACAAAAGCTAGCCTTGAGGCACCACACTGAAATTATGAACAATATGAAGAAAATAATATTGGTTATTTTGAAGGAATCAATATGTTGTTTACACAGTGCATTAAAAACCTCAAATTCTTTTTCAAAATTGCTATGTGGCTTTGCATTCTTGCTCATAAGAACGTAAGAAGAGCCTGCTGGATCAGGCCATTGACCCATCTAGTTCAGCAACCTGTTCTTACAGTGGCCAACCAGTGGCCTGTGGGAAACCTGCAAGTTTTCCCCTCCTGTGGTTCCAGCAAATTATATTCAGAAGCTTTTCTGCTTCCAGTTGTGGCTTAGCCCCACATACCACTCAGGGGAGAGTAAAGAAGAAAGCAATTATATTAAAAAACACACACTGACATTGCAAACTGATGCACACTTCCTTGCAAGTCCCGTTGAACACGGTGGGACTTAATTCCAAGGAAACACACATAGGAGTGCAATGTTGAGTTGTGTAACTACATGGATTTCCACATAGCAGCCAGTGTAATGTATGAGCCAAAACTAGATAAACGACCCAGTCTACCATCTCTAGTAAGTGGTGGAATCATCAACTTAAACATGAGGCTCCATGCAGCGAGGACCTGGCCAATTCTTTTGAATGAGTCAAGGGAAGCTTGGTGATGCATCAGATATGCAACTTCCAAAGCTAGTAATAAAAGCAGATAATGTTTGACAAATATGGAGCCCTTTCTTAATTTTAAACTGCATTCATATTCACTTTGTCTGTTGTTCTGCCTGTATGTTAGTAGAGTCAGTAAATGATAGCAACTACAGACTGCTCTTTTCCACTGAAAAGTAGCAAAAATGACTGAAACCACTGTTTTAAAAAGCATTCAATTATTCATGAGAGCAACTGGCAAAAAGTAATGAAGTTTCAAAATAAAAACATCAGCCAGGGAACAAGTAGATTTCAACTTTTCCAGTAAAACCCTGGACCCAGCTCTTCTATGTTTAGAACCAAGCAGTGTGTTTTTTATTTTACTTTAAAGGGATGCACATAATTCCCTTCTTACAAGAGAAAAAGTCACATGGAAAATTATATCCTACTCATGCTTGGCTTTATCACATAATCACAACATTAGGGCAAGCAGGTAGCAGATAGCAAAAAAATTTAAATTCAATCTAAAGCGTAGCTGTCCACATGCATAGCTCAGAATAGATTTTCCTTTGACTTCAGCCAAGATTGCATCAAGAGCTACATTCTATTTATATTTATAACATGTGCCAAGTTCCAGTCCTGTCCGTTTTTCCTTTTTAAATGACTTTTCACATTATATCTGCACATTATCTGCTGATACTAACTTGGATCCTAACTTTCCTTCTGTGAACTGAAAAGAGCAAAGAATAAGTCCATGGAACTTATGCCTCCCCTTACCCAATGCATCAGTGAAATCTGAGAACCAGGTCTGGGAAATCTTTGAAGTGGTGTGGAATATGTTTATAAGTGGGTTTCAAATGAAGTATGGAGTTGGCAGAGAACACCCTCCTGTATGTGGTCAGAGGAGCAATTTAGCATTCAAGCCATTTTCCTTACTTGCATATGTGCAGGGAACGTTTTCCTTCAGGGTGACTAAAATTTACCAACAATTCTAGTTTGGGAAAAGAGAATCACACTGGTCTGGACTAGAGTCAAAGAGCCCACTTGATTTCTTAATGAAGAAGAAGAAGAAGAGTTTGGATTTGATATCCCGCCTTTCACTCCCTTTAAGGAGTCTCAAAGCAGCTAACATTCTCCTTTCCCTTCCTCCCCCACAACAAACACTCTGTGAGGTGGGTGGGGCTGAGAGACTTCACAGAAGTATGACTGGCCCAAGGTCACCCAGCAGCTGCATGTGGAGGAGCGGAGACGCGAACCCGGTTCCCCAGATTACGAGACTACCGCTCTTAACCACTACACCACACTGGCTCTCATGACCAGTTAGGTTCTATAATTTGAAGACAGCAATGTAAGTTCAATCTACCATGTCCCCCCAAAAGAAAGAAAAGAAGACAAATGTAGGTTATAATCCTCAAGTACAGGGGAGCAAGGTCTTGACTAAGGTCAAATTTAGCTTAAGAGCACTCACTACTTTATTACCATTGGAATGAAGAAGTTGTATTTGGATCACACTAAAGATCCAGCCTGCTGCATTTCCCTACCCCCACCACAAAACAACAACAGCAGATACTCCAAGTGTCCCTATTTTCCAGGGACAGTCCCAGTTTTAAAGAAGCCGTCCCAGTTTCTGATTTGATCCCGGAATATCTTGCTTTTCCTCAGAACATCCCTGTTTTCATTGGAGAAATGTTGGAGGGTATGGAGTGATGCAACCCCCAAGCCAAGGAGATAAGTAAATATACAATTTTTAGTAAACATTTCTATAGGAATTTTTTTTAATGTTTAATTTTTATTATGTTTTTATATATGTTGGAAACCCAGAGTGGGCAATCCAGTCAGATGGGTGGGGGTTAGGGTTAAATAATAATAAATAACAATATTATTAAATAATAATAATAATAGAATAGGATGTACCTATTTTCATTGGAGAAATGATAGAGGGTATGTATTAATAATAGTTTGACTTGACCCCCAAAAGTGCACTTCTCCATCATCTCCAGATGGATGCCAACTAATAATAATACAGTAGTACCTCGAGTTACAAACGCCTCAGCTTACAAATGCTTCAGGTTACAAACTCAGCTAACCTGGAAGAGTTGCCTCGAGTTGAGAACTTTGCCCCAGGATGAGAATGGAAATCGTGTGCCGGCAGCACAGCAGCAGCAAGAGGCCCCATTAGCGAAAGCACGCCTCTAGCTAAGAACAGTTTCAGGTTAAGAACGGACCTCCGGAACGAATTAAGTTCGTAATTAGAGGTACCACTGTATAGAGCTGGCTAGATTTTCAAATTATGGCCTTTCACCCTCAGAACATCATTTTATTCATTTAAGGAATTTATACCTGACTTTTCACTATATATTTCAAAGTGGCTTGAGGGACAGGGAATGACGCATAAAATATTAAAAACATCGAAAGATGGAAAACACTAGAACAACATGAATGGTGTAATGGCCTCTGAAATTTTAGTCTTATGTCTGGAACTTAGAAGGTCAGGCAGGTACCATCACTGCTAAGAGGCCCAATGAGTGCTCAATATGTTCAAATAGCACAGGTTAATCAATCTAACAATGGTGGGCAACACTCTATTTCTTCTATCTTTTCTGAGACACCAGAAAAGCAGGAATGAGCTTGCCTTGTCTAAAAGAAAGGGCAAATTTGCTTTTCAAAAACTCCATACAGACTAGTCATGTTGAACTAAGAAAAGTGTGGGGGGAGAGAGAAAAAAATCTATCATTTGATTCAAGGTATTTGGTTTTTTTTTTCCTCCTGTGGTCATAAAAAGACAGATATAACTGAACTTCAGAAGCCTAGTCATTGTAAAATATCCCAGAATCACAAGCCACACAGGGGGCTGTACCAAAACCAAATTACTTTTGCCACCGAGGCACTAATTAAAATCATTCAATAAGAGTGTTACTCCTCTGAAACACAATATTTTGTACATTATCTGACATTATAATAACAAAAGCAGCACTGGTAACTCAATGCAATTTATTTGTATCTTTCAATTTGTTTCATGGGAACTTTGTGCTTCGATGCAGTGCTTGCTGGGAAGTAAAGATACCCCCACAACACACACATGCACTTATATAGCATCTCTATAAAATCCCATCACATTGCAGCCAAGTGTATCAAATCATGTATTGTTTTAAGTTCCAACTGTGTAATGAAAATGTATTATGTTGGTACTGTTTGTTTGCCATATATCTGAGGCATTATTTTCCCTCTTTGGTTTTGCTCAGCCACTTAACAGCTCCTTCTAAATTTTAGGCGAAATTGGCTAAGCTCTGCGAGTTGTGAAACATGACATTTTGCTTAAGCCCTGTGTATTAATATTGGGTTGTTGTTTTTCTCCTTTACTGGACAAGCTCTGCTAAGTCTTCAGCCCAGGTGAGATCCTGTACACAGGTTGATAACTGCTATCCAGGAACTACTTTGCATCAGAGGCAACCACACAGTGAAAAATTAGTTAAAATCTGCATATTTTGCTCACCTAAGAAAACCATTTCTAGAACTACCGTTTTTAAGCAGTATGAATCAATACCAAAAGGATGGCCGTCTTCCTCACTTGCAACAAAAAATGATGAAGAATCTTGTGAGGCCCTGAATTTCAGAGGAAGTTAAACACTTATAAATGCCATTTATTTCATCAGGATAGAGTGAAGCAAATATACTTAAATGTGCTTCACTTAAGGTGGGTGTGTCCTAACACAAATTTGGATAGGCATGAATTCATCTCATAAAATGGAATGCAGCTAGACTATATGATATTCATTCCCTGAAGAAAACAAAGCAAAACCATGTTCACAGTGGCAGAAATGTGTGCTCTGGTAATAGGTTTTAGGATATTTATTTTGAATAATAGAAAGAAAGGAGGGAATGGTAACTTGTCTGAGATATTGTACCAATTTATTAGCCTGATTCACCTCTTCTCATGCTGGCATTTAAAACAGTGTCTGCAGGTTCACCTCTGTTGTTATTGTGCATATTTCCCAATGTCTGAAAATCCAGTCCTCATCTTAATTCTTAAAGTAGACCCAAAACTAAAAATTGTGGTGGTAGGAAAAAATATACAAGACATTAGAGTGAACATTACATTTTCATAGGTATTGAAAAGCTCACACGGAGGCAAATTAAGAAAAATGCCTAATTAAAAATAATGACAATCTGAGCTTAAGTGAAGAAGAAATGGACTATGAAATGTGCCAAATAAAAGGTGAACATTGAAACTTGCCTTTGAAGCCTGCGGCACACTGACATGAGAAGTGGCCAATTAAATCTAAACAGGTGGCCCCATTTTTGCAGGGTGAACTTGAACATTCATTAGCCTTCACTTCACAGAATGGTCCTTCATAGCCAAGCATGCAGTGGCAGGTGTAATTATTCAAATTGGCCAGACAAAAGCCATAGTCTGAGCAGCGGTTCTGAATGCAGGGGTCTAAGCCGAGTTCACAAAATGGCCCAGAATAACCTGGAGGACACACACATCTGAAAAGACACAAAAAGAGAAAAAGAGTCATCAATCCACCTAATTTCACATAGGAACCATAAATGTTTGATCCAGACTGTTCCCCAAAGCAATACTACCAGTCACAACTTTCTGCCAGAATGGAATCGAGAAAGTAGAGCATGTCTGCTCAGATGTGTGCCGAGTGTGTCTTCCGGGTCTCCGCAACATAGAGGCTAACTTTCCAGATCCATCTCTAATAAGCATCTGCTCACCAACTAAAGGTAAAGGTAAAGGGACACCTGACCATTAGGTCCAGTTGTAACCGACTCTGGGGCTATGGGGCTCATCTTGCTTTATTGGCCGAGGAAGCCGGCGTACAGCTTCTGAGTCATGTGGCCAGCATAACTAAGCCTTTTCTGGCAAACCAGAGCAGCACACGGAAACGCCGTTTACCTTCCCGCTGGAGCGGTACCTATTTATCTACTTGCACTTTGATGTACTTTCAAACTGCTAGGTTGGCAGGAGCAGGGACTGAGCAATGGGAGCTCACCCCGTCGTGGGGATTCAAACTGCCGACCTTCTGATCGGCAAGTCCTAGGTTCTGTGGTTTAACCCACAGCGCCACCTGTGTTAATTTAAAACACACAGAGACAGTGAGAACATAGGACCAGCACCATCTAGAATTTAGGAGGGGAAATGGCTTTGTATGGGGCTGACTTTTTATGTCAGCATCTTCCCTCTATGGATTTGGCGGCTCTTGTAGCTGCAAGCGCTTGACTTCTTTGTAGTGGTATTTTTGAATTACATAAACTTTCTTATCAATGGAGGAGGAGAATCCCTGGAGGAAACGTGACATAGAAAAGCAGGATTCTCAGGAGCCTGCTGTGTCTCTGGAGCTACAAAATTGGTTCCATGTGCTCACCTCGGATACTGATTCTCAGCCAGAGGTTGCAGACCTCAGAAGACACCAAGGTGGCAATGGAAGGTACAGTGTACAAAGCAATTCCTGCCACTCCCCAGAGAAGCAACTGCTGCCAAGTGGGCAGTTTATCTTTCACCAGAACAAAATATTGAAGAGAAGGCAATTTTCATGGGGACCATGGGTTGTGTGTGTGTGGTGGGAAAAGATTAAATGTTCCCACCCCAACTCTGGATGCCACCACCATAATAATTGGGGGAGGAGAGCCAAGGAACAAATACAAAGGCGATGCTATTTGAAAGTGGAAGGTTTGAAGTGAGAAAAAGACAAAATAGAAGAAAATGCCCAGAGTAGGGATAGAGAAATATGTTCAACGCAAGCACCACAAACCTACGAGCAGCCTGAGAGCCCCATTCCCTTCCAAGCCAGTCTAGAGCTTAGAAAATGGCTAGAGCAATCTACTCAGCCACCACAGTGCATAGAAACAGTCAGTTAGGTTGTGTATCCATAGCAGTGACCAGAGGAGGAATGACTGCTGGGAGGAATGCAGAAAGAAGAAACACCATGGTGACCTGCATCAACGGAACTGGGCACCTTCATCTGACCTAGCTTCAACAAAACATGTCTCTCCCGTACTGGTCTCCACACTCACAGCAAACCAATGGTTTGACTTCATGCCTGAAGGCACATTCTTCCATTGTCTCCCAAGACAGATGAATGGCCAACAGCTGTGTCACTGAATGTAGAAAAATCCAGTGTTTTCTAAGATTGGGGGGGGGCAGGGATGGAGTCTGAAAAGGACTAACATGTTTTGTTTATAGCTTCATGCAGATAACCCATAAAAAGTGACCAAACAAATGGTGGTTATGCTACAATACATGGCCCTTTTGAAAGTAGCCAAACAGCATGTTTTGGAATTATACTGAATCATGGACCTCTTCCAGCAAGAGCAGCAGACAAAAAATAGGCATTTGTTTTTCTTGTTGAAAATCCCACCCCTCAGTCCCTCCTCATGTCAAGCTCATTCCTGAAGGAGAGCACAGACAAACAAGTTTTTTTTCCTGATACCCTTAATGTATTCTACTGTTTTTGATTGCCTAAGTATTTGATTTTTTTTAATTAATTGCCAGCAGTTCTTAATTATGCCCTTATAATCCCTGGGAGAGTTTATTTAAAGACCACAATGTTTTTTGACATTTGGTTTGCGCTCCCCGGTTGCAAAAGTAAAGAAAAAAAACATCAATCCTGTTATAAGTATCATATTTCTAAATTCACGAGTGCTTGCAGAAATCTGGAGGAAAGTCAAGCTGCTATCAGAAATGGATGCCTTTGCTCTCCCCAGAGTTATCATAATAATTGGAAACCTTTCAGCTTACTACAGAAGGTCTACTGCCCTCCTTTCATTTAGCTCAGTTAGTCCCTCCATTTTACAATATTGGTTTGAAAGAAAGAGCCTTGTTCATCCCCCTTGATTGTTGAACATTTGCTTAGCCAATCTGTTAAATGTAGATGACTGCTTTGTCAAATATGCACTAGCTACTAATTATTTCCTGTATGTAAAACATGATTAGGAGAAAGCATTATAAACAGTAGGTTCTCTGTACCACATGTGACTGAAAATCGCTGATATATGTGTTCCCTCTTGTAATTAACATTTACTGTGTATAATCTGCAATCTAATAGTACTGAAACAGTCTTTGTTCAATGAGTACTTGATCCACACATACAGTAATGCAAACAGTGGAATTTTTAATCCCACTGATGGAAAAGGATGTTTATTTTCTTTTAAGTGACATGCATCTGCAGCTAATGAATTCATGCTACAATACTATCCTGATAATGAAATCTATTCTCTGTGTATTTCACCTGTCAACAACAGAGCAAAATTCTCCAGAGCCAAACCTACCTCAACTGAATATATTCCGTTTTATGGACTAATCAAATATTTATTTTTCTAACTATACAAAAGGCAATAGAGCATATCCTTGGCCTGTTATAGTTACATCAATCCTCAAAAAGCACCCAAAGCCATTTTTTGCTTCTTTGCACTTACAGCTTTCCCCATCCCGCAGAATCAGCTTGCTCTTCCCCATATCAAGCCAACAAATCAGCAAAACAGAACAGAATTTCATTTTGTACACTAACATTTACCAGCCATTTCCCCAGATGAGTCCTATGCATTTTGACTCTAATGTAAGGCCAATTTGGTTTAATGTGGCTTACTCCTAGGTAAGTGGGTAAAGGATTGCTGCCTTAATCTCATGTCTGAAAGTATAATATTTACTCAAATGTCTATAAGAGACATGTCATAATTTGGGGGCAGCCACCAAGGCCGTCTATCTTTGTCTACTTGATGACTTGATTCATGGATGGTATCTTTAAGAAGGCAAGCTGAGTGAGTACCAAGACCACCATCCAGCAAAAGGAAGGAGCAGAAGCTACTATATAATCACCCAAACTCATTTAATGCTTTGTAGGAACACTACTGGACCTTGGGATCTCACTGTCCACTGCCTTTCAAAATCATAGCTGCAGAACCCACAAGGCTTGGTGCCCAGTGCGACCAAACCGGTCATGCTCCCCCAATTCCGCCTCCGATAGGAAGATAGGAAGATGCTCCATCAGCGGTTTTCATTCAAGGTTCTGTGAGCATCTCCCACACCGTTCTGTTAATTCTTAAGCACATTCCTTATTGCCAGTTCAACTACTTAGTGTCATTTTTTCTCTTGTTTTCTTTAAAAATAGCTTTGTATGTTGTAGTGGTGGTGGTGAAGACCGAGACAGGTAGTAGGAAAAATAGAGGGGGTTGGAATAGTGCAGGATATTACAGGTGTCCCTGAACCGAAGAAAAGGTTGAAAACCAATGTCCTAGAATACTGATTTGGATATGGCTGAGTGAGCAGCCTCAAAGCGAACTGGGTCATTCAAGTGTTCAATTCAAATGCACAGATACAGAGAGAGATAGAAAAATGCTAGTGTTTGTGTGTTAAAAAATGCTTGAAGGGCTCAGTTCCCTCCACTGCTTGTTACCCTGTCCCTGTCTCCAAGGGGGAAAACATCATTGGGGGAGGGAGGGCAGTCAGCATGAAGTAGCAGGGAATTGATGAAGTGGGTTTCTTAATTCTCCACAAGTTGAAACTTTCAGTTTTCAAGGACAGCCTTGAGTATAGCATTCAAGCATCTGGCTCACGTAACCTGGGGCCAGCTTTCATGCAACATCTTTGGTGAATTTTCCAACCCATTCCCAAATGGCACTCCTCTTCTCCCAAGACCTGGAAAATGAGACATGACCTCGAGGAGTGACCACCCATGTTTGAAAGCCTAAGCTGCCTGCTCCAAAACCTCTTTTCCCTCTCAAAGTAGACCCTCGAGCAAGTCTTTCCTACATTCAGCTAAAACTTTTGGGATAAACAAGATCCTTACTCAAAGTGCCCTGGGCTCACCTCCCTTCACAACAGGACCATAATGCTCATCTTCTAAGTCTTCAACTCACTCTCATCTTAACCAAGGTTTAGTTTGTATCTGTTGGGACTATATACGATTTTCAAAAATTGTTCTATGTTCAACATTTTCAAAGTTCTTTTTGTTATTATCTATAGTTCTCTTCAGGTAACTGAGGCATCTAACTGTGACTTATCTTCAGTGTTATGTTCCCTTTCCAGCTAGCCAGCCTCTTTGTCTTTACTGTCTTGTGATACAGAATGCATTTATAATAAAGATAAATATGCAATAATAAGTAACACAATATTGCTTGCAATCTGACTGTGTTTGCCTAAGCAGTGTCCCATCTCCTGGAATGGCCTCTCAAGTGTGTTGACCCACCTTATTTAGCTAGCTACACGTATGTTACCGCCATTGGAGGGGACCCTTGGGGAGGCAAACATATTAATCAGGCTCTACTAAGCCGGGGCCTCATTTCCATTTAGCAAACTGGAATAGAGACCGCTGGTAATAATCTTGGCTCTGAATGAGCTATTTCCTGAGTCCTGAATAGTATCCCTCTATTAAATACTGCTTTGAAGGATGCTGAGCAATTTTTAACTCTATGTAAAAGATGTATATCTATCAAGTGATTAGACGCCTGCTCTTCTAGGGGAAATAATCATGTTGGTCTCTAATGAACATGACCTTGCATTAATGTCCTAAATCTTTCTAGCAGCAGTACACTAAATGCACTATTAAAAGCTTTGAGACACAGGTTAATTTGCTATTCAACTTTGCTGCAAGGTTAAACTAAAAACAGCTCTTCTCACAGATTTTAGAAACACCAGTAGGAGTTTAAAAATAAATAAATTGTGGCTGTTTAAATAAAAAAAATTAAAGCTTTCTCTAGAAGTGCTAGTTATAGGATATCTGTGCTTTACCTAACAATAGCCAGAGAAGCAGTTTGCTTTAATGAACAGAGTTCGGTGCTTAGGCTGAAGAGATGTGGGCTTAAAGTCCCACTCAGGCAAATAATTAACCAGATGACTTTGGGCCAGCCATTATCTCTTGGAGGGATATTCCTTAAAGGGTTCTTTAGAATAATATCTTCCTGGAGGAGGGGAGGAATTTATCATTTTGTTAAATAAATATCCCTGTACTATATCCAGAGAGACAGAATTCTGTTATCGGGTCTATGATTCCAGCATTCCACATAGTAATAAGCTTTTGGGGAAGATTTTATAGAGGAGATGAACTTGCCTTTTTCAAAAAGAATCTCCTTTGCAAATATTGATGATGAATATTCTCTGGATATGCTAATATTCTTGGAATATTCCATATTCAGCATTGGCATTTGACATCTGGAGACTTCGCAGAACCAACCAATATCTGACAGTATCTGACAGCTGACATGTAGTAATAGCTATCATTAGCTGACACCTAGCCAGCAACATTTGACAGCTCACTTGCAGTAGTCATCATTATCCAACATGTACCTGTCAACATTTGATGGTACCATACAGCTGGCATTCAGCAGCTATCCATTTCTGACAGTATCAGGCGTACAGCAGTGAATATTTGACATCATTGACAGCTGACAAGTGGCAGGTGTCCTCAGTTGACAGTATCAGATGGGCAGCAAACAGTATCTGACTATCTGACAGTTGACATGCAGTTGCATCTGGAATTTGGCAGCAGACTTGCAACAGTGTTTAGTAAACGTTATATTGATTTTGCTCACTCATTTAAGTAAATCATTATACTATTGTAGAATTTCTCAGCAAGAGTGATATAGTTCACCTGCCCTTTAGATGGATTTAGAGATTTTGGATGGGAGTTACCCAGTTTTGTTTCTCTACGTGGCAACTTTAACCCATCCAATACTTAGGAGTTACAATGTTATGTATGTGCAACAAGCCTTCTGGAGCAGAAACAGAATTTCCCAACATTTCAATATCTGTCAAATTCAGATTTTGGGATGGGGGAATAGACTTTGATATCCACTTTTCATTCTAGAACTTGATTGTCACTTCTTGAGGCCAAATTGTCAAAATCCAAATTTTGAAGTCTGCATATTCATCAGGTTTCAACCCTTTTAAAAAATGCCCTGCTATCATGTTTAAGGATCTAGTAACTCTTTGGCAGCAAATGAACTTTGATAATAATGGGAAACAATGTGGCAAAAAATAGACCTTAAGTATATCTCTTGCAACCTCAAAGTGTTGACCCAAATCCCACTCCTATTTTTTTCAATGGACATGTTGCAATTATGTATCTTAAATAGGTCTCCAGATTAACAAGTGCTGTACAGCCAGCCCCAATGACTTAGAACCAAAGTTCTGGTGTGTGGAAGCCTATCCATGGGCTGCTCCTGCAGACAGACATTTATGTGGGAGGGTAGTCTTTTATGATTTCTCCTTCTCCACCAGCCCCCTAGTCCATTAAAAATGGGGTCCAAAGTGCTTGTACATTTGAAAGGCAAGACAGCTGATTCCAAACACAATTTATGGCATGTTAATTCAGCTGGCTTCTTCACCCAATCCTAGTCCCCCCCCCCATTTTGAGAAAACAGCATGTTGCCCTCAATATACAACCATAAGAATCAAGCAGCATCATATCGTTTAAAACCAACTAAGCCATAAAACCAATTAAAACTACCATTTAGATACCCAGGGGATCAGTAAAAAATCAATAGGACCACAGAACTTATTTTGAAAATGCAACCTGAAATAAATACATCTTTAGTGCCCACTGCAAGGCCTGTAAAGAAATGAAAGGTGGGGAGCTACAGAAGGTGAGGGCACTTGAAACATAGACAATGCTTTTTCAATACCTTGGGTACTAACTATTGTGTTAGTTTTCCTGGTTACAATGATAGTGCTTCTGTCCCGGTGTGCTGTGGTGAGACACAACAGTGGACATCACAGGCCATGTCAGGACCTTTCACGTATCCATTCCCTCATGATTCATCCATGAAAATAGTGGGAAATAACCATATGCCAGAATATCACCCCAGATTTAATTATAAGGGTGGCAGTGGCATCATCTTGTGGGAAAATTACAGCACAAACCTTCCATGATATTCTGGGTTAACAGGGTCACAAACAGGTGGATTCCTCCTGCTCTCCCCCCCAAAAAAAATCAATTAACACATAATTGTGTGCTCCACTTCCAGTAGGTCCCACTGTATTTCCAGAAGTGGCCCTTACATTGGGTACACATGAAACACAGAAATTATCAGGTAGGAAACATCATAAATGACATAAAGTACTATATGAATGAAAGGGACATGGGTGGCACTGTGGGTTAAACCACAGAGCCTAGGACTTGCTGATCGGAAGGTTGGTAGTTTGAATCCCCGTGACGCGGTGAGCTCCTGTTGCTCGGTCCCTGCTCCTGCCAACCAAGTAGTTCGAAAGCATGTCAAAGTGCAAGTAGATAAATAGGTACCACTCTGGCGGGAAGGTAAACGGCGTTTCCGTGTGCTGCTCTGGTTCACCAGAAGCAGCTTAGTCATGCTGGCCACATGACCCGGAAGCTGTCTGCAGACAAATGCCGGCTCCCTCGGCCAATAAAGCAAGATGAGTGCCGCAACCCCAGAGTCGGTCACGACTGGACCTAATGGTCAGGGGTCCCTTTACCTTTACATTTACTATCTGAATGCAGCTCCCTTTCCCCCCTTTCTTTTGAACAATGGCATATATCTAATACGGGGCAGGAACCCTGAATCAGCAGCAGAAGCAGGGGTGATATGGGGGAGAATCTGTGCATCGAAAGTGAAGCAAACCTCCCACGAGGTGTGACAAGGTGGGTCAGGAACCATACAGAGTGCTACAAGGCACTTCATCACAACAGCAACAAAATATCTGCACAAAGTGCATATGATATTGTGCCATACCAGAAAAAAATAATTTCTCACTCCCTCATCACAGAGCAGTGTGAGAGAATGGTGGCACTTTTCAGAAATGAAATTTACAATATACAAGGGAAGCATGTGGAAAAAGGGAACGAGGGAGCTCCTTTGGGACTGGTGCAGCTTGCTTTCATTTTGAGGGGAAGATTGCCATATCAGTGGTTTGGAGGAGGGATTAATACAAACAAATTAGCAAAATAATAGTTGGGGGAAAGCATTTTGTTTAATATTTTTTGGCAAAAATCCCTGAGAAGTTTATAGAAATTATAAAATCAAAATAAATGAAATACAAATGAAGATCAGAGTACAATAAATGCCGTTAACATCCAGCATTTACATACAAGTCAACTCCTGTCCCCCCTAAAATATTTGAGGGGACTGCGCTCCCCCAAAGTTGATGGGCATTGCCATTCAAATTGTGTGAGTGTGCACCATGCCATGTGATCAGTTATGTGGGGTGGGGCTTACCTGCCCTCATCCCCAATATTTTATTCAAGTTGGCACCGCTGATCATTTAAGTCAGCAACAGAATAGGATAACTCACTTCAAATTTAAAGGTGCATTGCATGAAAGTCCTATTTGTCTGCATTTGGGAAGGTTCGTTACTCAGGGATACTGCTCTCAAGTCTGTAATTTTCAGGACCAATTATCCACAAAACGCTATGGCAATTTCAGCAATTTCCCTACCTCCACTTTTTTTACACCCTCCGAATTGTGATGACAACTCTTGCAAGAAAAATCACTTGGCAGGGTTCATGCCCTCAGAAGGGGTGGCCCCAGCTGCAAATGTTATTCACTTCTGTCAAAGGGGAAGTAACTGCCATTTTAAAAATATTTCACCGGTGAAGGTGAGGTAACCAAGCAGATTCCAAAACTCCTTGCAGAAAAACTAGGGTGGCTATTGATATGAAATTCGTCAGGCTTTGTGCCCTCAGAGGATTCTATCCAATTTCCCATCAAAATAGCAACAAAAGATTAGAGAAGTTATCTTTTTCTAAAACATTGAAATGTCCAGGCCTCAACGCTCCTACAAGCCTCAAAGGAGAATCCTCCTGATCCAAATCTTAACACATATATATAATAAATAAAAACCTAACCACTACACAAAGCCACCATGAATAATGTCACTTCTAGGGCAACCAGATACTACCTAACACATTATGCTTGTCTATAGCCCTCATTTGGCATGAAAAATGGGACAGAAAAATAAGAGAAAGAATAGAAAAAAATACTGTACAGTCCTGAGATTTTTGTCATGCAAGGTGTTTTCGGTGGAGGAATATGTAAGTGGCAGAGAGAGGTGTGGGGGAGAATTACAACACATTCATTACTGCATTGCACCGTTCCTGGCATGCATCGGTAATTGGGTCAAAATCACAGCTTGGATTACATTGCTAACACATTTGGCAGTCGTTTGTGTGAACATTTGTGTTAGCTGATGTTTATGTGTCAGAAGGCAAGCTGCTTTATT
Organism: Podarcis liolepis; assembly: GCF_965112155.1. NCBI lineage: Eukaryota > Metazoa > Chordata > Lepidosauria > Squamata > Lacertidae > Podarcis > Podarcis liolepis. Next base: position 36,941,657 of record NC_139557.1, read on the forward strand.
TTAAATATGGATCACCAGAAGGATATATAAAACACACCTTATGGCTATGCCCACAGTCTGGTTTATGCACTGCGTGTGCAAGAATAGAAGCACATCAAATAGCTCATCCTAAAGTGTAGCCATTGTTCCTCAATTGCACTAAAAATACGTCCTATTTTTCAAACTTAATGGGTTTCATAGATGTTGTCTGGTTTTCATCACTGATCTCCTCTTTGTTGGGGGAAAAGAAAGCATGGCTTTACCTGGCAAACAAATCTGGGGGCGAGTCCAACGGGTGGCTCCTTGTGTTTGTATCTTATGCCAATCACCTCCTTCCATCTCTGCTTGGATTCTGTGGTTTGCATTCCTAAACCTGTCCTGGACTAGGTGGGCAGGAGGAATCTCTTGACATTTGTAGCATGGTCTTTATGTTTTCTTCCAACTGAACTTTATTTACTCATTTACTTACACATTATGAAAATGTCGCTCTTGAAAGTTCCATGACAACCCCCCCCCCTTTCCAATTTCACATACTTGCATCCAGCGATGATAGATTGCATTTACCCAGCTGGTCTATAATGCTGTTTCCCCCAAGTCTTCTATCATGAAAGTAATACTGGGCTGTCACAGGCATTGATTTGAATATTCAGGATGGATAAATGTGACTCTTTTACTTCTATCTGTGACTTTTGCAAACAAAAACAAACAGGACTCCAACCCAACTATATATATTGTTTGCTTTTTTTATCTCAAAGACCACCGAGAGTCTTTGTTGAGAAACTGTGTATACAACAGAAAATACAGCCATTGTTTGAAACACTGAGAAAGCACTGGCCAGGTCAACATCTTCATCTATAACATAGAGTGATAGTGTGGTCTCGGGGAACTTTGCCAGTTTTGATTTCTCCCGTTTTGTTACCATGGGAGGTTAATGGGGATCAGAACACGAACATATCCTGCTTGACCTTGCTTTGGCATTTAAGGGCTTCTGTGCACTGACGCCTTACTGCACACATTTATCTCATCTTAATGGGATGGCAATGGAAATCTCACCTGTGGACCCAGCACAAAAACAGAGCTTGGCATCGGTGCACAAAGGAAATCTGGGCCCGATTGAAGAAGGGTGAAATTATAGTGTTTCAGCTGACAATGCAATGCAACAAAAGATGTTCACATCAAGAAGGTTCAGTACCTGAAAAGAGCAGAGGGCTCGAAGGTATAACATAAGGGGGTAATATCTGCTTCTTTCACTAGCAGTAGAAATCCAATAAATTGCATCACATGCCTGTGAATTGCCAAATCCATAGAAAAATGTGTTGATTTTCCCCTCCCACAGCAGAATCCTATTCCTATTACTACTGCTGCTGAAAGAATGTGCAATGAAACAGGAGGAGTACCATATACAACGCTGCTGCACTGCTCTAATGCACTCTCATACTCCAACAGATACACAGGCAGCAAAACGCTAGCAAGCTTCGCACAAACCTGGAATGTCAGGAACCTGGACCAAGCATTAAGATAATCCTCAGAGTCCTTTTCAGAGTCCTTTCACCATAAGAAGTGAAGAGGGTAGCAAGAGGAGACAGAGCCTTCTTGGCCATGGCACCCTGGATTTGGCATTTTCTCCCCAGCAAGTCTTACTTGGCAGTGAGTCTGACCTTTTTCAGTACCAAGTCCCTTTCATTTGTCCAAGCCTTTTTGATCTGTCAGTTTTAATTCCAGCTTAATATCAAGATGCAGTGGGCTCTATTGTTGGATACAATGTAATTTAAAAATGTTCTAGGTTGAAGAGAGGGACATCAGAAGCAATAACTAAATAACAAATCAATGGATAGATGAATAAAATACAAGGCACAGAAGTGATGCTACAACCATTAACTCTGTAGCAGCACCAAGTCACATCTGTGCCCAGAAATGGGAACATTGGGTATACTTGGGAGCTCCTCTGATCATATATAGCTAAGCCAGTGGCTTTAGCAGAGCTGATAAGTTGTGCAGGATCAAAATCCTGGTAAGCTATATGTTTGCCTCATTGCACTGTGAGTGGGGCCATTCCAGAAACATGCAACACTGACTGTGGATAGCACCTAACACTTTGGACAGGGTAATCAATTTTAGTAATCAAGCGTTCAGTTAATCAAGTGACAATGAAATAGGGTGTACTTATCAAGGTCAAAAATATAATCAGGAAGGTGCAAAATCTGAAAGGTTATCCATAGTAGCAAAAATGTATTGTTTGGAGTTTTTGTTTGCATCCCTCTTCCCATTAAAACAGCATAATATGTAACTTTAAGAACTGTGTTAACATAATTGAATGTTCTTTTTTTTCCCCAGGTTGCTGATGAAATTAAATTATACATACTGAATAAGAAGTTCGATCGAAAAGGCCAAGGCAGTTGAGAAATGAGTAGGACATTCACGCTTCGTTAGAAACAGAATCCATCTTCCTCAGTGAGAAAAACTTTCCTGTACTACTTTCTGAGAACATACCTCAAAACCCAACTTAGGGAGCTGCTTCTTACCAAGTTGGAACAATGCTTGATCTCCCTATTGTTTACACAGATGGGCAGCAGCTCTTTGGGGTTTCAGAGAGTGTTGAGACTTTCTGCCTATAAAGCATGTGATCTGCTGCTGAGCTGAGGCCTCCTTCCAACTCCACAATGAGTATTTTTAGTGTTTAAGCCTATCGTTTTAATTTAGCTGTAATAATTGTAAAGCACAAGTGTTACTATAACACTAGCACATGAGGTAACAGGAGTAATAGTTCAACTCCCATTGCAAAATAATGATAATGAGTGTGTGAGTTTCAACATATACCCACTGGAACTATATGAAGCGTAAAATAATTTTAACAAACCTATGATATAAGAGTTTGTTTTTTAAACAAAAAGTATGGCGACACTTTCAAAATTGCTCTAGCATTGCAAGCCATAGAATAATAGGCTTGGACCCAAAGAACAAGGGTGGGAGGAGAAAATGCATTAGTGATGTGCCATGAACTCTCGCAGAAGATTTCTGGCAGGAGTACCTAATGTCCTTGGATGTTGTTGGATTCCATCTCCCGCCATCCCCTGGCAGCATGGTTGATGATCAGAAATGAAGGGAGTTGTCATCCAACAATATCTGGTGTCTACAACAATGAAGGGAGTTGTCGTCCAACAACATCTGGTGTCTACAACATGGTGTCTATCCCTGCAGTGCAACGTGGTTGTCAGGAGCCCAGGCTGCTGTCTTGATAACACAGCAGGCAAGTCGTAATTAGCTTGAAGATTTATTGCAATACAAACAATTAGCCTTGGACGTCTAACCAAGCGTCCGTGCCTTATGAGTCAGTTGACCCTTCTGAGGAGTGCTTCCTGGTTCTGCAGAATATCCTGAACCTATGACCCTTACGTTTCTGGGTTTGCTTGCTGTCTAATACCTTTCCCATACGACGACTCCTTGTGCTCAGATGATTAATCGCCTCCTCTTCTGGTGAGGAAATGCTATTTCGCCTGCTTTCTACATCTGCCTTGCGCAAGCTGACTTCTCACCCTCCCACTCTCTGCTGACTCCTTATCATCATTCCATTCTGTTCCAGAGAGAGGGGGAGGAGGACTGCTACTGAGGCATGCTGTATTTCTCTACTTGGGGCAGATGTGTTCATGACAGTGGTGATGCATCAAGGATTATGTTGCAGTATAAAGAACAGTGAATGGGGAAAACATGGTTTGTACCAAATAAGCCACAAAAAAGTATTGAGAATAAGCTTGTGTACAAACAGAGGAGGTCCCCTCGATTTGGGCTTTTCACACACAATGTTCTTCTCACATTCTTTCCTATTTTAACTAATGACCAACTCCACTTTTGTCAGAGCTTTGCTAGTCCTGCCCCAACTCATATGTACTTTGTGGGTTGACCCAAAGAGAAAACAGAAAGCACTGTGATTTTATGCAATTCCTATAGACATGCACTGGAGAAAAAATCCAATTGAAGTCAGTGGAACTTATGCTCAGGGTATGCTTACGCTCTTGGATTGCTCATTATGACTTATACAAGCAGATATGCCTGATTCTGTCTAGGGCAACTTTTTCTGTCAAGGACAAAAATAGGACAAAGAGGGAAATTAGACTCGGCAACAAAGGGAGAAATTAAACAAAGCCCTAGACTTCAGTCTTGTATCACTTTAGTGGTGAATAAATCTCACTGAACTCAACAGGCCTTATTTATGAGTAGACGAGTACAGGCAATTATTTCACACATTTAATAGGAAATGTATTCACCTTTGGGAGTTTTTTTATTTTTCATTTTCAACCAGTTATATTAAAGCTTCCTAGGCTTTACCTAGACCCCCTCTCTGTAGAATATATACTCGTTGATATGAAAAATCTACATATAACTTCATGGTTTAGTCTGTCTTCAAAAGAACAGTGCTCTTGGATCAGCCAAAGTTGACAGATGGAGGATGCAGGGCTTTATCTGTGATGTGGGCATTCATTTCCAAACAAACTAAGTGAGCAGCAATCTTCATCTTCTAAAGACTGAACCAGAAGTAATTAGTTTCTAATCATGCTGTTGTCAAAGGCTTTGAGGCACAATCCACCAAGAATTTGTCCTATACAAGCCCCAGTGGAACATACAGGAGCCTTGGTAGGTTTTTGTGGTGTTACCAGCTAATTATACCCAAAGTCATCTAGTCTCTCAAAACAGTTTAGAATACCTGAAGGACCGACAGCTCACTTTTATGCGTTGTGCTAGCAAATGGTAGAGCAGAACATCACAAGCTATTTAGACTGGCACATAGAATTTGTCTCCTGGATGTAGCTGATTTTTCATGTTAACCACTGGGTGGGGAATGCTGGCTGCTTGCACAAATTAAGTATTTCTATCAGGTGTTTTTATTTATTTAGATAATTAACGGCATGGCTTTCAATTAGAGATTCTCAAAATGAGGAACAGCAATTAAAACTCTGAATGATACAAGGGTTAAAATATAATTGAAATGAAATGAAATGCCACTCTAGCAGATGCAACAAATGAAATGTTCAGGAATCAGTAGAATTATGAGGAAGTATATAAGTCACAGGACACCTCTGCAAAACAATGTTTGGTGCCATTTACAAAGCCTGAGTTCCTGAATCTAGCAAACTTCAAGTGGCGATAGATTCCTCAGCCTAGGGGCCACCACAGAATAGCTCTTCTCACTGTATCTGCCGTTAGCTTAATAAATAGTGGGATCTGCCCAAACATTATTGTAGTTCAATCTTATTTAGCAAAAAGGCCCATGGCTTCTGTTAGAGTTCTGCTAAGATCTCAAGAATTAAAATGAAGGCTGCTAGTTTCACAAAGCCTTTATACAAATTTATGGTGTGACAACACTTAGAATGCTGTAAACAGTTCTGATCACCACATCCTTTAGTTATGGTGGAGGGGAAAGGTTGTGTAAGATGGGACATGGTGTGAAAAGAGCAGAAAACAATACATTTTCCTCTCACACTTCCCGTACTAGAAATCTGGTTTATCTAATGAAGCTGAATGGTGGGAGATTCAGGACATACAATAGGAAATACTTCTCCACAAAGCGAATATTTATTATTGTTATTGTTGTTATTATGTGTATTTTAATAGATTTTAAAAAATATATTGTTTTAATTATTTTCGTACTTAATTACTGTACCTTTTAATGCTTTGAGCTTTTTCTATTTTATCTGTGTTTTGCATTTTTATCTGTAAGCTGCCCTGGGTCCCAGTCTGGCGATAAGGCAGAATATTAATATTAATACTAATATTAATATTAATAACAAAAACTATGGAGTGTTGGTGGCCACCAACTTTGATGGCCTTAAAAGAGGATTATACCAATTAATTGTGGGTAAGGCTATCAATAGTTATTACAGCTATATATTACCTCCTGTGTCAGAGGCCAAGTATGACTCTGAATACCAATTGGTGAGAAACATAAGAAGGAAAGAGCTATTGAACTCAGGTCTTGCATGGGATTCCCATGGGGTAATTAATAGCCATTGTACACAAACAGGTTTTCTTAAAAGTGGCTGACATGCAGTATATCCGAAACAAATTGGCACTATTCTTGCTTCCACTGAAAGGCAGCTGAAAAAGAGGTTGGTGGGTTTGAAGCAGTAGAATGAGTTCAGATTCTTTCCCAATTGGTTTAGCTGCAATCTGTCAATATTTCATTTTGTGAGAATTCCTCTACTCGACCAATGCAGCATCACAGCTTGATATCATGTGCATACATGGTATTGCTCTTGCACAATGAAGGCTATATACTACATGCAGGATTAGAAGCAGCATGTCTCTGAATACCAATTGCTGACACTTGGTAGGAGAGGGCCGTTGCCTTCAGATCCTGTATGTCGACATTCATAGGCATCTGGTTGGCCATTGGGAGAAATCAGGTGCTGGACTGGACAGGTCTCTGGTCTGCTCTAGTAGGACTCTTCTTGAATTTAGTTAGAACTGATACATTGAACATCCTGTGTTTGACCTGGGTACATGCTGCATCAGTAGGAATGTTAAGTATTGGTACATATATCACAGCATCTTTCACTTTATAAATGGAGCTTGGATCAGTGCAGCACTTTCCTTAGCTGTAGGCTACCCAGTATAAAACACAGATTTAAAAATCCATGAAATGAGGATCAGTATTCTTATATATCTTGCCTCCGTCATAATTTCTTTCAGTTTAATGCCAGGGTAAGCATTACCTTATCCATACCCTGGCTGCTTACTAATGGTAGGTTTCCCCTCATAGACAGATGCACTCAATTTGTGACACAGGGTTGTCACATTTTGAGTTTTTCACTCTTGCTGTGCCATTGGCATCTTGTGTATGTTGGGCAAAATTGTATACAAATCTATGTATAATGAGAGAAAATCACAGTAAAATGCTGATGAATTTTCAGGATGACCTTTTTGAAAACGCAGCAAAACTAAACCAAACCCAACCCATGGTGCAGTGATGAGGGTGTTGGACCAAGACCTGAGAGATCAAGGCTCAAACACCACTCAGCCATGCATCGGAAATGGTTGAAAGGTGGAGTATAAATATAGTAATAAATCATGTCCTCACTTAAAGAGGGCATGTGTTGCGGTGAGACCTGGAGACCAACCTCCTGTGTTGTGGGTGGGTAAGATTGGATAGCCAAAACACCCGATTGGTAGGTCCCTTGATGTTGGGTTTAATCTGGCCAATGGGGCGCAGTCCAAACAGATAGAGGGACCTATATATACCCATGCACGTGACCTAGAGCTTCCTCTTTTGGCTCGTGCATTCGGAACAGCTAACAGCGTGTCTTCTGTGTGGCTGAGAGACTTGATTCGACGATCGTCTTGGTGATATCATTCCATTATCCCCTTACTTTTGTTTACTAATTCATTTCCTTAATTTCTCTGTTCCCATTTTAAGTTTATCCCTTCTCCTTCCCTTCCCTTTTCCTTTGGACGGGCTTCGGCCCCACGGGGCTTTTAGCCCCTGAGCGCTCCCGGTTTGGGGAGTGAGTGTGAGTGGTTGGCGGCAAGTGTGGGTGCTCATGTGGCGGGTAGACACTGGTTGAGATGGCAGGGATGGGAGAATGGTCTTGCCATCCCTATGTGAAGGGTATTCCGTTAAAGGAATCCAGGGACTCAACTGGTTTGGTCAACCCCTGGGAGGGGGTTGTGCCCGTGCCGGAGTCCAGAGGGACATCTGGGGGTGAACATAGTCTGTTCCTGGCTTTTCACCTACCCAGGTGTTCACCCTTGGCTGACCTATGCTGGAGCCCTGGGTCAGCGCTACCTGCAAGGGTGTAGGGAGCTAGCTGAACCAGAGCCTATGCAACCACTCACTTTCTGCAATCAAAAAAGTTGTGGCCTAAATTCTGACAAAAACCAAAACTAAATTTTCAGTCAAATGTGTCTTTATTTAGGGAGGAGAACATGCAGAACTGAATTTAAGTTTGGAAAAATGAGAAACTGAAATGGTCAGATTTGCCCATCCCTCTTGCTGAGTGTGTATGAGTGCGTCAATGACTTTGCCCACTGACCATACTCACATATGGCCATGCCAAGTGACATTTCACTTCCTGAGTACCCGCTGCCTCATGTAGCCCTCAGGAGCAAAAAGGTTGTTTATCCCTCCTCTAGACTACCCTACTGTTCTGAATTGAATACAGAGAGCTGTAGCATACAAAAAATAAGTAAGTATCATTTAACCAACTTTGACTAAACGTCTGCTAAAGTTAGCATGGTATTATCCCTACAGATATCTTTCAAATATATACTTTATATGAAAAGCTCCTGCTATTTTACCCCTTCTTGTTCCTAAAGTGAATTTCATTTACTTTGTAGTAGAAGACAGTATTTGTTAGATTGTACCTCAGTTTCCTCGCTTTCTTCTAGCAGCAATACATTATTATTATTATTATTATTATTATTATTATTATTATTATTATTCTGTGAAATATGACTTAGGTGATCAATCTGTTTACTTAAGCAGCCATGTTTATTGCAAATGACTGCCCATAACATTCTAGAATGTGAAGACGATAAATGCAACAGCAATGGCATTTTAACTGCAGTTGAAAGCAGCGGGAGAGAAGCAATATTTCAATCATCTCTTGTAATGTCCCAAAGGTTTATGGAGAAAGCTGCCATAAGAGAGGCATGTTAGTACCTGTATTCATTGATTCCATCTTCACAAGTGCCTCCATTCTGGCACCAGCTCACTTCACAGTCATTAATATTTTCCAGGCATGTCGGTCCCGTCCATCCAGGAACACAGACGCATTGATAGCCCTGGTTGTCTTCATCGTGGAAGCACCGTCCTCCATTTGCACACAACTAGAAGTGAGAATTACACACTCAGATATAAGGAAAGATTTCCACCTCTGCAATATCCTGGGGTTAAACAGATTTATAAAACAAGTGATAGCGGAGGAGAGAAAGTTCCTTGGGATTTGAGAATTCATTGGTAATACCATTCATCACAGGAACATCATTAATAGTAGTGATACCTTTTATTTGTTTCTTTATCTTTATATACCACCTTTTCCTCAAGCAGTTCAGGTTTTCCTTCACCCCATTTTATCTTCACAATGACACTTTGAGGTTAGTTAGGATGAGAGGTGGTGACAGGCCCAAGGGCACATCATTAAACTCATGGCTGGGTGGGGATTAGAACCCTGGTTGCCCAAATGCTAGCCTGAGGTTGGCTTAATACTCAGCCAACACTGAGCTCTCCCCTCACCCCACAGTCTTTCAACTCACATTTGCCCATGGCTGTACACATTAGTACACTTCAATGTGTTTCCACATTGCCTTCTGTCTATCCACACCGATGGGTGGGCAAGGAGTGTGGATGTCTTCCAATAGCCAACTTGGCTGTGAGTCCTGAAAGACCAGCTCCCTGCCTTGCAAGCCTTTTCTCATCTGGCCTGAGAGGGCAGGGCCCTGACTGACTCCAGCTACAAAAACTGAGGCTGCTGAGGAGCACAGAGATCACCTTGGCTGTATGCTAGTGCAGACCCAAGTCATCAAGCATCAGCTTCCACAGCTACCTCCTGCCATGGACCACCATTGGCAGGACTGGCAGCAACAGCAAACTATATGTTCAATGCTCAAGATAATATTTTATTCTCTTGCTAATTGTGCTGTTTTAAATACGCATTTTGTAGTTGACTTCCTTTGTAGTGTTTTATTTTGAAATATTTAAGACAATATTTTAGTTTCCTGTTAATTATGTTGCTTTGAACGTAGTCAGTAATGTTTTATTATGGGTTGTTTCATTTGATGTTTCGATGTAGGTTGCAAGCCGCTTTGAGATTTTTCTTTTCTTAAAATATAAATCAGTATAGAAATGAAATGGATAATAATCATAATCATAACAATAGCTTACATTTTCAAATCATAACAAAGCTGGCTTGGGGGACACACAGTAATCCTCAGCATTTCACAAGAAGAGCTCTGCATCATACGCAACATAAAAAATAGTGGTGGGAGCACATTAGAACCAGAGCAAATGGCAATGTGCCATTCATTCTAACTTCTGCATTACATTGACACTCTAATAATAATCTCCAAGGAAGGCACACATGTGGCAGTAAATTGTGACAGGGTTTATTCTCCACTGTGTCCCTAAAGATTAGACAGCTAAATGCGAATATGACTGATGCAAATTTGAGACACACTTTCAAGGTTCCCGTGCTAATAAATTTCAATGCAAGGAGTGAAAGAACTGGCCAAAGATGCTTGGCAGGCAATGGATTGATGGTGTAGCCAAATAAAGTCATTCTCATGGAAAGATAAAATCAATATGGAAAATTATTGCTGAACGTAATGGTCCAACAGGGTTCACTGCTAACAGTGTGCTTTGTTGCTATGGATTCCAAATGCACTTGGGCTTTTAGGACATGAGAATTGCCTTGCCGATTGAGGCCAAAGGTTCACCTAGCTTCGCACTCTGTTTCCATCTGTGGCCATCCAGATGCCCTTATAAAGCGCAAGCTATTCTACTCCTTGCTCTTAGCATCTAGCAATCATAGGTGTGTTGCCTGCAGAAGTATAAATACAGCTGTTGAGAGGTATTTCTTAGAAGAATTTGTTTCACAACTGCCATGTGAGCTACTGATCATCACTACATGCTGTGGAAACTAATTCTATAAGCAGATGGTCCTGATCCTACTGTACATAGGTTCCCAGGGATGATCAGATCCCCTCGGTTCTGCTTCCCCCTATTGTTCTGACACTGCAGTTGATTTCCATCACTCCCTCTGCTACCAAACTGATGTGATGAGTGCTAATAGGACTGGAGCAAAGATGGAGCCACTGAGAAGAAAATGGGGGTATGAGATTGCTTGTGGGCGAACCCTGATATCCAGGAGGTAAATTTTAAGAAGACAAAAATATAAGCAGCAGTCCAGTGAGGACTAGGAATATTAGTAGCCATGCAATGTAGTGATCATCTAGCACAAACCCCGGCAGTGTAGGAATTGCTGCATTTTAATTTTGATAGAAATTGCAGGTAGAGATATGCATGTGCCCTCGCACTGTAACAATAATTTAACCCTCCTTTTTTTAAGAAAAACAAAACAACACCATTATTTCTTAGTAGTAATGTCATGCAAAATTCTGGCAGTGCAGCTCTAGAAGAACTGGAATTCTGAATTTGAAGCTTTTGACTTCTCCTAGAATAAATGTATTTGGAAAACATAAACACAAAATCTGGAGAGGGATATGGTACTGATGGATTCTGTTAGCATCTCTAGTACATTCTAAGTGTCAGAATGTTTGAAAAGCGAGAGAATAATTTCTATCAGTGCTCTCTCCACTGTGCAGCTAAGCCCCTATAAATCCCACCTTACCCCTTCATTCTTAGGCGGTATGAAGGGGAAATGGTGAAGATGGGCACCTTTGTAACAGTCAAGTAGGCAGACGTGAGTTTGAAATGCTCTGCAAATCATCTTATGCAGTAGCTGATCCCCTGAGCGCATGACTCAGAGTCACATCTCACATTAAAGTAACTTAGTATTTCCAAAGTGCGTACTTTGCCATTTTCTAGCTTCTGTTTTGTAGAAGAGTAGAGGGGATTGTGACATGAGGAAAGGCCCCAAGAAAGCAAATAGCTAGAAGAGAGGAAAAGAGCAATTAGCTTTGGGATGTAGGACAGTGGAAATATGAAGGACAACAGCAACAATAAAATAGGGTTTCGAATGGTTGTGTGTGTGTGTGTGTGTGTGTACATAGCCAGTTGGGTATTTTCTCTGAATCTTCCTGACAATAATGGCATCAGCTATGTGTGATCTGCTAGATATGAAACTCATCCACTACAAATAAAAACCAATTTGCAGGGCCAGTGCAAATATCGTTCTCTAGATTTTCAGAGACCACAAAAATCCCAGCAATGCATGATATTTCTATATGTAAAAACAATGTGTGTTTCCCCTAATCAATGAGATGTGCACTGAAGAAAAGAGTGAATCAGGGAGAGATAATCAGCCATCCAGCTTTCCACTTCCTCAATTTGATTGAGACTAAACCTATTTAAAATGCTACTGAGATGTGTAATAACAACAACTCTTGGCAGAAATTTGCAATCTTAATTTGTCTTTGATTAAGTTTTAAATTGACCTTAAAATTGGATCTTTTTGCTATGTCATTAGTGCTAAATTCTGAAATTATGCTTGGGGCCATTTCTCATAAAAAAACCACTAGTCAGCTTGAGCGAAGCTGGCAAAAATTAATCCCTTATTTGCAACTATAGCAGTATTCTTCCTCTGCCAATTTTTAAAATTATTGTTTCCAATGTAAAAGCAGGTAAAACAGGCTGTTTTAAAAAAGAAAAAAATAGTAAAAAATAGAGGGGTTAAAATGAAACCTTCTTGCAGAGGGGAAGATGGCCAAAGTCTTTCCATATCTCTAGCTAATTTTAATTACCAGTCAATTTCCTGATAGGTCTCTAAAGGGCAGTTCAGCCAGTAGTAGCAATGGAGACCTTGATTTAGATCCAAAGTATTATGAAGTTGCAAAGGAGCTTTTCAGATTCTGCCTTCGAAGGCAGCCTTGAACACACACGGAATACATACACCCTCTGGAGGATAAACTCATGGGGCAAGAGGAACAAATAATCTACAAATAATAATAACAGAATTATGGAAACTAGTATGACTAAAGCAACACAATCTTTATATATAAAATTCAACAAAAATGCATCTGTAACTGAAGGGTTTCATGGCAAGCTCTTTAGCCTGCACAGTCCTGAAAAGTGGGTACTTGTGAAAATCTGTTATACACAGCCAAGGGAAGGGATAAAAATGGAGAAGATCTCAACTCATGGACTTTTTCCAGAGATAACTATAATATGTCAGTGCACACTGAGGGCAACAAAGCATCTAACGGGCTCCCCCTGTTGCCCCCCACACCAAGGAATCACCCAGATATGGAGGGAAACATCAATGCTGACCCTAGACATTTTGCTACCTGCGAGACAGCAAGAAATCATGGTCACCCTCCCCTCCCCCATCTAGACGCATAGGCCCCAAGGCTGCCCAAGTTACATACTTTGGCACCTGAGGCAGAAAATCTCACAAGCACTGCTCTCTGGGAATAATAATACTTCAATAAGCCTTTAAGTGGTTATAGCTGTATTTGTATGTTTAACAGTGTTGGAGACCTTTTGGGTAATAAGTAATGAACAAGTCTAATAAATAATACAACAATCCCTTTTCAAGACATGCAAAATCAGTTGCCTGAAGCAATTGCCTTAGTCTGCCTGATGGTAGGGCCAGCTCTGGGTGTGGATTTCCCTAACTCTTGGGCTGTATCATATAACCTGCCTCAGTATGATGCAGCACAAAAGTAAACGTGCCTGTGAAAAGACATACGACATTTTTCTACAATATTCATTATGCAAATTTTGTCCAGAACAATATGTTATAGGAGACGGTTTTGACTCATTAGCATGTATTTAACATAGCAGTGGCAGTGGGTGAGACTGAGACTGAGGGGAACTGCACTCTGGCATGAATGAAAGGGAGCTTAATCTTCCTCCCTGCACTATGGTCCTGGCAAAAAAGACAACTCATCAGAAGCTATTATTTGCCCTAGTTTGGGGGACTGTTTGTAGCACTTGGGGAGGGGGAGGGAAAGGGTTAAACAAATCAGATGATCCTGAGCTTGACTGAAACTACCCATACTGCTTTTTATCTAGACAAACATATGATGACACACTGAATTTCCCGCATTGTTTGGCCCCTCCTCACTACATTTATTATACTTATTAGTAAATTGCCTCATGAGACGAGCCCCTGGAGGTGCCTTTTTGCTGTTCTCAAAGTCTTTTGCCCTTTGAACCGTATCTGCATCTTATCATTTCTAAAACTCCTAAGTTCTGTCAGTATATTAATCATTCGGATTGCTCCACTATTCTGCAGCAAAATGTCTCTTTGGCTCTTTTCCTGCTGTACTAATGTCTTAAAACTATAACTTAACCTTGGAGTCTGTGCCCATGAGATCAACTACAGTTGAACACAAGAATTCAATGGGACATCACCCAGTGGGTGACTTTCCCCCTGGATTGTACCTGCAGAAAATGGCAGAGGGAGCTTCTTCAACCCCACCGAAGGAGTTTAAGTGTGTTGTTGTTTGAAGGGGAAAGCCCTCTCTACACTTTGTGAAAGCCTACACTTACGTCTCTGCCTCTCCTGTGCCATCCTTTCTCATTCTCTTGCCTAGCATTTGATCATTGAATGCTTTTGGCGCATCGTAAAATATGCAGAAAATGTTCAAAATGCCATCTGCAGAACCAACTTACTTGTTTTCATATTTTAAATGCTTACTTCATGCATGAGTAATAAGTTTAAAGTTGTACCATAAAGGCCAGAACATTAGGAAGGGCAACAACAGACTCCCAGCTTTTCCCTGTGGTTAGGGGCATAAGGAGGTCAACTGCAGGTCCAATTCAAAATCCCGTCCCAGTTCAAATGTCTAAGAAAGCCCAATGTGGCAGTGGAACTACAGAAATAATCAGAAATCTGCAAGAGGTTTATTGTGCTTACAAGAACTTTCAGCAGCATAATGCATTCAAAACGGTGCCAAACACTATTCTGAGTTATTTTTAGCAATTATTCATTTAATTAAGCAAATGTTATTAATTTATTGAACCTTGCGCCATAGAAAATCAGAAGACCAATATATCTCATAAGTACTATTAACCTCTATTTTCATTTACTTCAGAAAACAAAGTAATTTACCTGATTAAATGCCCAGAAACCTACATATGAGTACAAGTAGCAGAAATATTATAATCTGTATAGTGATTGTATGAATAAATTAAACATGTCTGAGAGCTTTTAACAAATATTACACCAAAATGCTTTAGTCGCTCCCATCAGAATCTTCAGTACATCAGCACTTTCCAGCCTAAATGGCCATAATGATTATTGCACCATTTCAGAGTTGCCATGTGTAACAGATATTTATGCAATAAAAAAGAAGAATGAAATAAAATTTCCCCACACAGAAGACAATTGGCATCTTAAAATTTGAAATGGTGTGGAGGTTCATTTTGCATTCAGTTTCAAATGTGGTTCAAACTGGATTTTAATATAAAATAAACTTTGTTGGGTGGGTGTCCAGTTGGTGCCCCTGCATTCACAGAAAAGTTTTTTATCCAGTGAAGGCATCTTTTAATGGCAGAGGAGAACAGATATATTAGTTTTAGCAGACAAACTGTCGGCCGCGTCCTTTTTGGCATCCAAATTGCCAAGGTGCCACAAAGCAACTCAGGAGTCCCTACTTCAGTGTAAGATGCCTCTTACACATCCTAATTCACACTAGAAAGCCAGAACATCTCTGGACAGATGTAGCTTGGGATTCACAATTCATCTAAACCTCCTGCAAGCTCCTATTGCCTAGTGTCTAGTTTGAGGACAAGAACGTTATAGCCAAGCAAGGGTTTTCAATCTGGGATTTAGGAAAGAGCAGATTTCCACCACAGCGCATAAAAGTCTAAAGTTTCCCACAATACATATAAGAGCATATTTAGGAATAGAGTCTGACTAACAGAACAATACATAAAAATGGTAAATAACCATTATGCTGTCCTATGAAGGGTTTAGATTGTGCAAAACGGTCCTTCTGCCCAGCTTTGCCCACTAAGCTAGCCTCCTAGCTACTGTCAACAGTGACTCAAATGTCATTCAATCGGTGCAGCTTGTCACCACCTGCTTAATGTGTGGGCAGGAGTGCCTTCATTGAGATCCCCACCAGCAGTAGGCAGCTTAAGGCCTTCAAATGGGGCATTCTGGAATCAGGGAGAGGATAGGGGACCTGGGTCCATTTGATCCCAAACCAGTTTCACTGCAATCACTCAATGACATTGTGCCTGACCACTGTGGCAACTCCAGGCCAGCACGGCAATCATTCTGCTCCTTTCCAGCTTCCATCTTGGTCACCTTGAGTAACAGGGCTGTGGATGTGATAGTAGCCCCACCGCTCAGTGAAGCCAGGCTGTTATGGTTGGAAGGTTCTGAATATGCCCTTATTTTATTTCTCAAAAAGTTATTAGAGCCACTTCAGGCATTTATCTAATCTTACCTCTGTGTTTTCCTGGCATGCTGTTCCACACATATAAGCAAGTTCATAAGGTTTGTCCACACACTGGGTTCCACGGTTGCAGCTTACATTGTGAAATAAGCAGGCATCAATATCCACTTCACACTGGTGACCTTCAAATCCTATGCCACAGAGATTATTCAAAAAACAAAGCAGCGTTAATCCAAATTCTATTAAAATATTAAAACACTGCAGACTGAACCTGGCAGCATCAACAGTCTCAGTCATTTAGCAACGTGCACCTCTTGTGGACATCACATATATCAAGATGAGACTTTCAAAGGAACATTTAGCAATATTTGAAGATGGAATTGTTCAGTGTGCAGGCAGAACCTATGAACTTTTACTTGGAAGTAAATTCCACTAATTTCAATGGGACTTTCCCCAAGAGGGTCTGCCTAACCTTGCTGCCTGCAATGGTTTTTTTTTTCTTGCTTAGCTTAATTAAAATTCATGAAAGAAAATATCCTGATGGTGGGAACTGGTCCCTGAAGCAATCTTAGCTAGCCCCTGGTAGTTCTACACACTTTTAATCAAGGTGCAATGGAAGATTTGCCCATGGTTAGGATATAATATAGAATTTACTTATTCCTGCAGAGTTTGGTTTGTGTGGCAAAATGTTCTGTTTGGAAAACAGATTGCCATGAAGTAACAATCAAGAGAAATCTGATTCACTTTGCATTCTAATACAATTCTACCTACACACTTCTAGAAGCAATACCTTAATACAGCTAGCCTAAAAAAATTTGCAATGCAGTTTCCAACCCCAAAATATATATACCAAAAAAACCAGAATCTATGTTAGGTATAATTGGTTTAATTCACTCTGAAATGGGAATGTCTGCGTGTATTGATGAAAGGGTTCAACACTGGAAAATTCCACTGCAGTATTCTAAGTGACTCTGAGCTTTAACTGAGCTGATAATGAACAATTGTTGTTTTCTGCTAGCTCTGATGTGATGTTTTAATCTTCTATCACATGAGAGGTATTGAATTGCAAATTCGCCATCTTGGAAGGGTGGTAGCTGGAGATCTTTGTTTTCAGACTCTGTGACAGCAGGGCTTTTACGCAGCCAGAACTCACCGGAACTCAGTTCTGGCACCTCTCAGGTGGGCACAATTGACATTCTAAGAGAAGAAGGGAGGCATTCATGGTGAGTTCTGGCACCTCTTTTTCTAGAAAAATAGCACTGTGTGAGTAAGGATGGAAATGAAGCTCTGTAGGAGCACACAGCCTCAGGCTAGAATGGAGGCTGGGATGGGGGAGAGACAGAGTTTTGATCTCAATCCTGTTTAAAGTTATTCTTATAAGATGCCGAGCCTGTGCTGGACAGCACAAGATATTGCATGGAATTATTTGGATGTATGTTTGATGTTTTTGTTCAGTTTTGAAGAAAGTTCTGCCAGTAAAATTTTTAATTAATCTTATGGGCCTTATTTTCAAAAGGACTCAGTTTCTATGCATCCAGTCACTTCAAACTGCACAATATTAATTTCTGCAACAAAATATTAGGCAGAAATGTGCAGGAAAAAATCATATATCACCGAAGCTAACATAAAATGCACTGTATTGGGTAAATTCCTTGCAAAATGTGCACATTAAGCAAAATTGTAATCAAGTGTATATTAGTAGAAATGTACAAACTGAAGATGGTGAAAAAGAGAAACTTAAATTGTATCCACCCTAATCCCCAAGGGTATAGAATGCAGCATTACCTGATATCTAGGAGAACTTACCCACTGGGCAGTGACACTTAAAATGGCCTATGTAGTCATTGCATGAACCTCCATTTTTGCATGGATTGCAGTCACATTCATTGATATCTGTCTCACAAAATGCCCCTTCAGAAAAATAAGAGAGATAATTCTATTCATTGTTAGATATTAGGCTTATCATCATAATACTTTGTGTTGAGTAGGCTATTGCTCAGCATTTTAACTCAGAATCTGTACCATATGTAAAATACGTCACAAGTAATAAAATACATATTAGAACACACACACACACAGAGACACACAATCTGGTTAGATGCTCTTTGATTTCTAAAGGTCCAAGAGTGATCATTGTCTTACGAAGGATCTCCCATCATGCTAGGATCCTTGCAAATAAGCATTTGAAAGCATTGCACGTGACTGCAATAGTATTGTTATAGATCTATGGGGGCTAAATGCCTGGTCTTAGTATTGTTGAGATTTAATTAGAACATGTCTGTTAAGATGGGATGTCAGACTTGCTTGTTTTAAGATTTGTGTCACATTCATGTGTATTAAGTCAGAAAGTCAGACCAAGCATGTATTGAAGCCATGTGCTAGACTTAATCCAAGTGTAACAGCTAATTAACTCAGGTAATATCCTTTTGAGGTGCTAGCCTGGAGATGAGCCATTTAGGCAACACAAAGGATGAAAAGGCAAATCTCATTTGCAAATGTTTGAGTTTCCTCCCTCCCTCAGTTGAGTATTTAATATGAAGGACAATGCCACTGTTTCTAGGGGGAGTTAGAGTTTAGAATTTTCCCAGTAGTGATGTATGGAAGTGAGAGCTGGACCATAAAGAAGGCTGATCGCTGAAGAATTGATGCTTTTGAATTCTGGTGCTGGAGGAGACTCTTGAGAGTCCCATGGACTACAAGAAAATCAAACCTATCTATTCTGAAGGAAATCAGCCCCGAGTGCTCACTGGAAGGACAGATCCTGAAGCTGAGACTCCAATACTTTGGCCACCTCATGAGAAGAGAAGACTCCCTGGAAAAGACCCTGATGTTGGGAAAGAGGGAGAAGGGGACGACAGAGGACGAGATGGTTGGATAGTGTTCTCGAAGCTACCAGAATGAGTTTGACCAAACTGTGGGAGGCAGCGGAAGACAGGAGTGCCTGGCGTGCTCTGGTCCATGGGATCACGAAGAGTCGGACACGACTAAACAACAACAGAGTTTAGAATAGCAGTTAGGAGTTAAGGAACAGAGTTACTAAGCAGTAGGCTGGAGAGAGATTAAAAAAGAGCATGATGTCTGCTTTGAATCCAATGCTGTGGCTATAGGAGAGGCCAGAACCTCTTGAAATGTAATGCTGGAGAGCCTTCCATTGGATTCAGGTGTATAGATGTGTAAATAAACCATATACCATCACAGTCTCTGCAGTGCCTCTTTGTTTGAAAAGGAAGCACAGACCCGGGTAACCCTGTAATCTCACACCACTTGGAGATTGGAATGGCATGTAACAGTATATTCAAAGGAGATTCCATTTTAATGCCAGTGATGGGCTAGAATATGCCCTGGTTCCAGTGACAGTATTTTACATGTGTATTTCATCACAGTATATAGTTCTTAAGAACAAAATGTTGGCAACCTCCAAAGTGACTGTGAGTACCATTTTGATAGCTATTAACCTTTCTAGTCAATGAAAATGGTCTCTTGAGATCAGCTCAGAGAGTAATCTATAATCGAGTCTACCTAAGGAAGAGAAGAATATTATTGGCAAGCAAGGCGTGCCAAATCCACAAGGCTATTGTTGCCCAGGAGAAATCACGTCAAGTATAAACAGCAGTTGTAATCTAAAGTAAATTACTTTCTAAAATGTACATACATTTAACTAAGTTAACCTCAGAAAATGAAAAATCATATTGAACATGGTCAGAAAGAAATGTTCCTAAGCAACCCACATAGAATATATAGCTGAGGTATGACAATGGTATAGTATTAGGGTGGGGTTTAGTAAAGGTGGAGAAATATACACTCTAAATTATGATTTGCCAAAAAAAAATCATTATGCATGAGCTAATGCTTGATGAAGTTATTTTACTATGCATTTTAGTTATGGGAAGCTATATTTTTATAACTGTTTTATACTCACTATTTTGCTGTTTTGTCTTGTTTGTGAACCGCCATAGTACGTAAATAAAAGGCATTACATATAAAATAACAAAAATAATTGTACTTTAGGTGATTCTTCTAATAAAAATTTATAACTTTTCTGCCTATGATGAAGTCAAGTTAATGCTGAACTCTTACACCTTTTATTTAGCCTTTAATACAGATTGGAAACACATAATTTATAGCATTAAGATCTGATTAAGTGTTAAATGGATGTCAAGAGAGATCTTGACAATAATCCGCTTGGCTTTTGATGTCTAATTATCACTTTGTTCTTGAGTGAGGGGTGGATAATTGAGGACGGCAACAATAAAAACACTTAAATAGGGTGTTTATGTATGCAATTAAAGAAGACATCTTTCTGCGAGTGATTTTGCTCTAACAGGTAGATTGAGCATAAGGGAGACAGATTGTGAAGAAAATAAATAGGTTGAAATGGCTTTACTTTTTTATTTACTGAATTAAGTGTCCGTGGCTATACACAGCTAATCTTCTTTTGTTTTGTTTTTAGCATTATATACCTTGAGTCAAGAAAGTGTGTCCCAAGACAGTGGGTGCTTGATAAAACAAATTAAGTTAGCATACTTGGCCTAATGTGTTTTTTGGTATTAAGAACACCTAATCCCAGGTAAATTCAGGTAGCAGAAAAGCAACAAAGGAGGGTAGCATTTTCGATACAGGATGGACCACCCTTTGCAGATTACCCAAGTCTTCTAAGTAAGCTTACTCGGAGCTCATATACATGAACATGCTAGGCAAGTTAGTGGAGGCACTTGTTCACCAATAAGCCATGACTAACCTAGGTCTCCTTCATAGTGCTGTTACAGCCTCATTGAGCACAGCAAGCGTTATGACCAGATGGTTAGAGGGCAGGAATGAGAGATGGTAAAGGTAAAGGACCCTGGACGGTTAAGTTCAGTCAAAGGCGACTATGGGGTTGCATTGCTCAACTCACTTTCAGGCCGAGAGAGCTGACGTTTGTCCACAGACAGCTTTCTGAGTCATGTGGCCAGCACTTCTGGCACAACAGGACACCATGACGGAAACCAGAGTGTATGGCAATGTTGTTTACCTAAATTCCACTGCTTTCTAGACGACAGATTTGGGGTTGTTATTGTGTTTTTTTTAAAAAAAAAAAAAAACCACACCCAAATAAATAAATAAATAAATAAATAAATAAATAAATGCAAAGCAGCCTTTTCCAATTTGCTTTCCTCTTCTGCCCCTCCCCTCTTCCTTCCTTCCCTCTGTATACAATGCAAAAAAGGGGCACAAATCACTAGATTACTATCTATGCTTTCCAAATTTGGGCGGTTTTCGCTTCCCTGATACCCAATTTGCTTTGACATTTACTTCACATTACAAAGAAGTTCAGAAACAAAAGCAGTGTAAATTGTAGCTTGAACACTCTCAACCTGATTTATAGAACATCCACAACAACATGGGTTATTAAAGTTTAATATCTAATTGCTTTTAATGGCAGAGTGTTTATAAATTATAAACAATACAGCTGCACCAAAATTTAGGCAACACTTAAATGGGATCTGACACTGAACAAATTTAAAATGCATTGGGATGCTTACTTTTTCAAAACTAAATAAAGACCACACTTTTTAAAAAGTTAGCAGCAGAAAACAAATATTGCTAAATGGCTGATATGCTTCCAACACATAGTTAGTGTTTTGTTTCAAAATATACCTATCATTTAACACGCTCTTCAGCTTACTTAGAATCTGCATACAATAAATATTCCTACATGAACAATCCTAACAGAAAATTATGAAACTTCAGTGGGCACACTTCCCAACCCTATGCTTAGGATTGCAGCCTAGAGATACTAATACAGTGGTGCCTCGCAAGACGAAAAGAATCCGTTCTGTGATTCTCTTCGTCTAGCGGTTTTTTCATCTTGCAAAGCAAGCCCATTGATGGATTAGCGGATTAGCGTTATTAGCGGCTTTTAGCGGCTTATCTGCTGATCGGATCAGCTGATAAGCGGCTTAGCGGCTTAGAAAAAGGGGGGGGAAGGAAAAACCCCCCGCAGGAACTTGCAAGGCATTGTCGTCTTGCGAAGCAAGCCCATAGGAAATTCGTTTTGCGAAGCACCTCCAAAACGGAAAACTCCTTCGTCTAGCGAGTTTTCCGTCTTGCGAGGCATTCGTTTTGCGGGGCACCACTGTAAACGTATTTGAAATTTCAGACCATGGGACAAACAGTGGGACAACTTACACCTATACCAAATAATGGCTTGCAAAGTCAAACCATGGTTGCAGGCCAAACAACAGATTATTATATGCGATCAACTGCCAAACTAGGAACATGAAATGTTCGTGCACTCTGTTTCACCCTACTCCAGATCACGTACCCTTGTTTTCACCCTCTCTGTTCTTTTTGCTTATTCCTTCTGCACTATGTGGCCCAGCTCCTTCTGTTATTATTGCCTGATGCTGGAAGGTAGAGCAAGAAAGTGCCTCTTCAGAACCACACAGTAGACCATTAGAGAGTTTGAAATCAAATTTTCACCACTGTTCCACCTGCCTTCTCATGGTCTTTGAATGTGAATTGACTTCAGGAATGTTCCAACATAATTTACTGTCCACAAATCACTGCTCCTAGATTTGCAGTGATTTGTTGTGAGTGGGGAGGAAGGTGGGAGAGAAGCCATGAATCTGGTCAGAACACAATCCTCTATCCTCCATATCTCAGAGGAGATAACATCACCACCTCTGCTATAACAGCACATAAGAATCATCTCTGCTCAAAAAACTGATCTCCTGGTTAAGCCCAACTGCAATTTCTGTGGGTATTGATTTAAGCATAAACATGTTGAGAGATTAACTTGGAGAAAAAGTTACCACCATTGTTGTGCAGCTTGGGGAGCAAGAAGAATGGCATGAAGTGGAATTTGCTGCTGCACATAACTTGGCAAACTCTGGGTGACAAGTTGTTGAGCCTGGCAGCATTTAAGGACCAACTAGCAAAATAAATATTTTTTGTTTTGTTTTTCACATTGATGGGGAAAAAATATTCAGGCTGACTTTGATGGGGTTTTCCTATTTTATGGTACAAAGACATTGTGTACCATGGTACCTCGGGTTACAGACGCTTCAGGTTACGTGTTTTGGGTTGCACACTGCGCCGAACCTGGAAGTACTGGAACAGGTTACTTCCGGGTTTTGGCACTTTGCGCATGCGCAGAAGCACCAAATCGTAACCCACGCGTGTGCATTGATGGCACTGTGGGATGCAAACGTGCCTCCTGCATGGCTCATGTTCACAACCGGAGGTTCCACTGTATAGGAAATGAAGAGAATTGGGTTTCACGGCTGGGCAGAGATGTGAACCCTATTCCTACTGGACTAAGTCCAGCATTTGATCCATACATTGTACTACCTTCCACTACATATTTGATAGTAAGAATTGTGTATGATGGTGCATTGGGAGCCTTCCCAAATGCCTGCTGCGTCAACAATATTGTGCTCTTTTCTATCTAAGACACTTCTCTGATTTTCTTCCTTCAATCTAGGTGCTCTAGCAATTTGGCATCTTGGCTATATATCAGTATTCACATGCTTAAAAAGTAAGTATCAGTGACACATATAGTTTTCTAGAACACATATTTTATTTGAAACTATGTATTTTCCTCATCTGCCTTGTGAGTTACTTTATACATACTATTTTATGTATCCAGAAATGGCCTCCACAGTCACCTACGGACGCATCATTAAGATCGTGTTCATGGAAGACAACCTTACTCAGCCATGAGCGATCTCCAAAGAAGACGACGACTATTTTATGATATTGAGGAGGGGGGAGGGGGAACAGGCCCTGTCAGCTCTTTCTCACGTACTACATAGTTGACCAATTGCCCTTGAAGAGATTTCTTTTAATTAATTACTATCTTTCATTGCATGCAGAGAGATCATATTGACAGAAATTGATTGGGTGTATTAGACACTTGATTTAAAGGTGGAAAATTCTGTTAATTTAAATAATATTATTGATGTTAAAATGTACTGCACCCTGTAAGAATTCATCAGTTTGAATTCAGAGTTCAGGTTCAATGGTGTTTTTGCTCAGAATAAAGAACCACAATCTTGTAATGTCAGAGAAACTCAATGAAATCAAGCCCAGGTGGTGGTTGTTGTTTTAAATACACACAAGACAAAACAAATGAATGTTCTTCAGGTCTTTGGATCTTTTCCTAGAGTAAATGCTGCAACAAATTACCACAACATACTTCAGAGTAAATGAGTACTCCAATGCGGTGACAGGATTATTTGTCTATAAATGCTCCTCCCCTCCCCATGGATAGCAGAAAGAAAGAAAGGAAGGAAGGAAGGAAGGAAGGAAGGAAGGAAGGAAGGAAGGAAGGAAGGAAGGAAGGAGTCATATTATCTGCTATATAAAATTTGACAATTCTTTGTAGTCTGAGGTATTTGTGTGTTTACATATATCATCTATATAAATAGGAATGCAGTTTCATCCAAAATTCATATACAAGGATCAGCAAACCATGCTGGAGGTTGCAAGTTATTTATGGTTGATGACAATTAATTTCTGTCTTGTAGAAACTAGCAGCAGTTCAACTGGAGCAGGGTGAGGTTGTTTAAAGGAAAGACAATGGCATGAAAGGAGAATAGTATGAAGATGAGGAAAAAGAGAGGTAGGATGACAGAGTACTGGAAATGGAAAGAAGTGAAAAGTGCACTTTGCAGCATGACCTTCTGACAAAGCCATATTGATCTTCATGCATTCTTAGGGTGACTTCACACATTACACAAAGGCATAGCTGAGACGCTCACAGGTAAGGCACAACAAAGCACTGCAGCCAGGATCATGTTGCTTTTTGTACTATGTTTTTTGCAAATATGTGACTGTTACATTTGCACCAACTTACACATGTGCATTAACTGGTAACCATTAATCACTTTATAATACCAGCTACAAGACATTATGGAGCAATCAGGTGATTATACAGCACATGCCTAATGTGAACCATCACCAAAGCTGCTTAACAGCCAAAGAGGTGACAAAGAACATGGCCACAGCCCCCAGATAGTTTTCCTGCCCTTCAAGCAGTAACATCTGTGTCCATGTACAGACACAGACTGTTTTTCTGTCCTAGCTAGTAGCGGTACTTATATCTTTGCACCAGGTAATTAACGAAGCCATTCCACTCACAAAGTCCTCTGTTCTACTAGGAGCTCTGCCCTAAAGGCTTTCGTTCACAGAGGTGTTTTGAAGCCACAGAACCCTTTGAGAACGGGAGTCTTGCTGTGTGCATGGGGGTCTAGTTCAGACCCAGTCTGCATGTTGCCTGCATATAAAGCAAAGGCTGTGACACACAATAATAATAACCCCATAGTCAATGTGTCAAACAGAGTGAAATTGAATAACAATAGTAATACAGCAAAATACATTTGTCCTGGTTGGAACAATGCAAAAGTTGGAATTAACTCAAAACAAAATAAGGCTGATTCACAACTCAGTATCAGACAAAATTCACGATATATTCCCTTGGCTCTTCAGTTACAAATTAATAATGTGATGCAATCCTTGTGGCCGTATTTAAATACAAGTCATATATCTTGTATTCAGTAATAAAGTCTGTGGGAAATGTTACAAACTGATAAAAAGAAATGTGATAATAATGCTAATCACACCACATAGTGTGTTTCCCGAGTGTTTAATCAGTTTTGCATGCATTGCCATAGTAATCCAAACAACAACTCTGTAATGTAGGCCAGAATTAGTTCCCAATTATATATGGGAGTCATATATGCTCAGGGACATGCAGAGCAGGGTCAGTGAGGGATCTGGCCTCAGGAGAGTCCCCAAGGCCAGATAGAGAGGACTGTAGGGTTGCATTTGGACTTTGGGTGGGAGATTCCCCACCTACGGAATAGGGAATTCCTATAGCAGGTAGTCTCAAATGCTGCCTAAGGCAATACCGGACCAGGACAATGTGGAGTGCCTTTGCCAGTCCCAGGCCTTCAGTCTGGATTTGGGCCAGAGAGAACAAGGAAATGAGGGGGTTACAATACAAAGGCTCAAGTGCTTTTTAAAAAATGTACTTTATCTTTTACATGGAGGATAAGTTGTAAGCAAGCACAATTTGCGACATTGCTCAACAAAACTGCAGGCCTATTAAGCCTCATCACGGGACACATTTGTTAAGGCATTAACAGATGTTAAGGCATTAGCCTTAGCTTCTAGTTTGCTGGCTTTGTGGAGCTGGAGCCAATATGAGAGAGCTTTAACCTGGCTTTTTTTATCACTGAATTCATGTTGTTACTCCCATTGGTTGTTTCTTTCTTGAACGGGTTTTTATAAGGGTTTGCAGTGATGGCAGCAGCAGAACTAATTTTGCCTGCCTCTTCACAGCTGACATAGTATTGGTTGCCTCCTAGCAGCCACCCCTTTTTAAACTATGCCATATTCTTTATCCACCACATCTCAGAATGATACAAGATGCAGCAGGCAGCTGCCAAGAATACCCTGAGGCTGCGTGATCAGGCCTCATGGTGCCGAAAAGCACTCCGCACTATGCACAATTAAACCATGCGCTGGTTTGTAAGACTGGGGGATCAAGGAACAGCTATACAAATAGCTCAGTCTGCAGAGCATGAGACTCTTAATCGCAGGGTCGTGGGTCCAAGCCCCACATTGGGCAAAAGATTTCTGCATTGCAGGGGTTGGACTAGATGACTCTTGTGGTCTCTTCCAATACTGAAGCTTACCATTACTTCTTTAAATATATCACACACTTAAACTGAAGTTTCCTCTCATATACGCACACAGCCCAGAACACAGAAGTCAGAATGCCTCAAGCCACTGAGTCCTTGGATATCACTGAAAAATCTAGATTGCACAGTAGAATTCACTGTTTGCTTCTTAAGGGGAAAAGTGCTCACTTTTGAAATTACTGCCAGCCATTAATTGCCATTTAAATTAAATTTTCATATTTTAGATATGTCACACAAATCGTACATCTTATTTTTCCCCAAAACAAAACAAAACTGTGTAGTATTTATCATATCTTTGAACACTATATTTGTTAGAAGCATTTCCAGTACACTCCCAATTTGGTGTTAATAACTGAACGTGATTTATGTGTTATTTAACCATGCTTCCAATTCATCAATAAAGGTGCTAAATAGCATTGGGACTAGCACTGATCCTTAAAGCACCCCACTGGATATCTGCCCCAAAACCATTCATCAATCCTGTTGAAATCTGAATAAACTTGTATTCCTTATGCTCATAGCCAAATAGGCTGAGGGTGATTTTTCAAGGAAGGCTTTGAGGAGCAAATTATGCAGTCTCTTCTTCCACTTACTCTGACTGCTAGTTTCAGCATCAGACAAGTTAAACATTAGTCTCAGGAAATCATCCTATTTCAAATGCTGACCCTGCCTCAAAGAAGGGCAAACTAACCCAAGAAACATGAGACTGAGAACTGGTGCAGGTACAGCTTTGCAGTGAAGTCCTAGTCATGTGTATTGAGAAATAGGCCGAAGGCTGCAATCATGTAGCCTCTTGCCTGAGAGGAAACTCATGTACAGGACTGCACTGCAAGTCCCAATGGCATCAATGGCATTCAAATACATGCAGACTTTTATTAAGCTGCATCTTTCTGTTGATCTGTCTATGACTGATGCAACTTCTAATGCATGACCCAGTTTATAAAGCATATTTGACATTTGTGTCCTATGAACTCCAAAACCATTCTTTTTAAATTTAAAAACAATCTAATTAATTTCTTCAAATATATATATATTTAATGCAGTTGGTCAAGTATTCCTCACAAAAAATCGAAAACAGCCTATTTTGTTTTATGCAATAAACTTTACAAGCACAGGTAACAGATCATGCTTCTGCACATTTATATAGGCAGGATTATTCCTTCTGAATGCAGCAGCATGGCTAAAAAAAAATATAAAAGTGCATTTTCTTCTTATCAAAGGTGCTCAGTGTGAGAGAGAAAGAGATTTGCAGTGTGGCGAAGTAAATAAGCAAAGAGAAAATAGCACTCGGTTTCTCTTGAGGTTTGTGTTCCCACACACACAAATTGCAAATGACATCCAAGGGACAAAATTAGGTACAATTATCTTTGCCCAAGAGCAAGCAGATGGAATAGATCACCTTTTAAAGGCCCCTATAATTATAGGATTTTTGATCCTGCACTTAACCAACCAAATTGGAATTGCTATCATTAATGTGCAAGACACATATGGAAGGGTGACCTTGAAGAGGTCACACATAATGTGGAATGCTATTATCTGTCATGAATGAGACCTGACACACACACACACACACACACACACACACACACACTACCACCCAACTATATACCATTAGGTTTTTATACTAAAATGGGTTATAAGCTTTCAGCCACAAATCAACACATGCTAAAACTCATGCAAACCAGTTGTGCGCGCACACACACACACCCCTATCTATATTTTCTGGAGCATTAAAGCAGCATTCTATACGTATTTAAAATGGGGAAGTTTTCTGCACCTCAGACCTATTTCTGATTTTTAAGGGTGCTAGTTTTGCGAAGGACTGAACCTTTCCCTGTTATATGAATCTACAGCACTAGATGCAAAGTTTTACTACTGAAGTAAAAAGACTGATGCGGTTCTGGACCAGGGTATCTGAACAGCTGCCTCTCCCTCTCCATCCCACCTTGTTCACATAGATCTGTTAAAGGTAGTTTTACATGCCCCTGTGATAAACCATGCTTTGGCCCAAGTGCTTGTGTTTTAGCGTTACCGCACCAGTGTTGTGGATTTTTCTTCCCTTAAAAGGAAGGTTGCTCCGACGTCGTTACAGCTGATGTTTGCTGAAAAACTTTACTTGTCTCCAAAGTTTTCCCAATTTTATCTTATTTATGCAGTTATTAGTTCCTGTTGTAGTTTCTTTTTAATGTCTTAAAACTGTTTTTATGATCTGGATTATGTTTTATATTATGTTTGTGTACTCCACTATTAAAGCTGGTTTCTTTTTACAATAAATTTTGGATTTCTTATATTTTATTGTCTGGTGGAGATTTTTTAAACTGAAGATTGTAAGCTGCTTTGGGGACATTATTATTATTATCATCATTATTTTATTTATCCCCAGCCACTCTAGGCGGCTTACAACAAATATAAAAGCATAACCAAACATCACACATTGAAAACTTCCCTATACAGGCAGCCTCAAAGCTGTTTTTGCCATCAAAGGTGTGGAGTGGAGATCTGGAAGGAGCAAAGATCCAGGAGACAGGGCAGGAAGAGGCAGGACAGGTCTTTCTGAGGAATGCCAAAGGTTCAGAGCAACAGAGGACCTCTGCAGCTGGATCAGGCCAGTGGCTCCTTTGGGACAGAATCCTGCAGGTGCCCCAAAGGGAAGGAGCCCCAGAACAGCACCGGACTGTGGCAACCCTCTGCACAGCACTATTCTTCAAAAAGCAGGGTACATTAAAAACACACACCAGATGAATGACATTTTTCTCTCTCTTACCTGTGAAGCCATGTGGGCACACACACTTAATTTGTGGCTGCAACTTTGTCTGGCTTACATCAACACAAGTAGCCCCAGCATAGCAATTGTCTGGGTAAATTAAGCAGGAATTTTCCACCAATTGACAAAATTCTCCTGTCCATCCAGGAGCACAGAGGCACTAGAAAGAAGAAGGGTAGCTTGACTAATATTGCATCTGACATTATCATGCAAAGTAGAGGCACAGATGAATTGATTTATGGTGTCTATAGTCAATTAATAAACTTTGCATGAGTACAAACATATTACACAGAAAATTTGCTGATTGATTTTACATAATGCCCAAATCAGTTCGTTAGCAAATGGAATGGAGGAAAAAGAATACATTGCAAAATGACTGAGGCTGCAATGCTAATGCTACTTACCTTGGAATAAGCCCCGCTGGATTCAATAGGACTTACTTCTAAGTAAATATGATTAGGGTGGCAATGTAAGGGAAGCATTTCAATGGAAAACCTAAATGAAAAAATGCATTGTTGTGCCACGATATATAAACCTGCATTCTACGAATTCTGTGGCCCATTCACCTGCTCAAAAAACAACAACACACAAAAAACCCCAGAAAACATGGAACACAACAAAAAGTGCAAAAGAAATTACTATAATCTTCTTTTGGACTTTTTTTTTTTGCACAGTTCAAAGATCCACTCTCAGTGAAACCATGGATTTCAACTTAATAGATTCTCAGTGGTTTTAGATAGGAAAGTTTCCTCATATTGATGCTACAAGGTCTCCTCCCCTCTTCCTCAAAATTTGGAAAACAAGCAGGACTTTGCCAAACATCAGATCACCTGAACATTTTGGATTGCTGCCAGTGTAATTTCACAACAGCCATACTCCTATATTTTGACACCTCTTCATAAGTCCCATGGAGTGTTCTATAGCTACCTGCTACACATCACTGATGCATATTGTTCCACATTGTGTAGCTTTGTGTCCCACAGCTGGGAAAGGGGGGTAGAAAGAGGATAGACAGGGTTAACAGCCCACAGTTTTTATAGCTGATACTTCCCAGAGAATTTGGTATTGAATGAGTGGAGACCCCAATATTAATGGCAGCCCATTCAGTTGGACGAGGCAGGCCATTCTGGAGAGGAACTCTAGTTTAGAAGAACCAGTACTACTGATGGCCCCTTCTGCCAGCTTCCACCAGTCAAACAAGTAGATGGGCTCGCCCATGAGCCTATACATCTGAGCCACCTTAGCACTCTGACTGTGTTTACCCTCTGACTAGGGTGTTTGCCAGATGCACAAGAGCCAGAGCCAGCTGTGTTATGACAAAACGCAGCAACATAAGAACAAATTCTAGTGAACAACAAGACAACACATTGCTTGTTACGAGGAAGGCTAATACGCTGATTCCCAGCTACCAGCTGAAATTCTTTCCCTTGCCTATCAACTGATTCTTGGTCCACAGCAAATTGTGTGTGAGAGAAAGAAGGGTGGGTAAGAAAAAAATAAGCTGTGAACCACACTTCCAGTCTCCCCAACTATTTTGTTTGGTGCTGTGCTCTGTAAGTTTTGCTTCAAATCTCCTTTCTTGTGGCTTCTCAGCTAGCTGTCCTCTTTCTCCTCTGCAGATGAAAGGAACTTGCAATGTGTGGCTTGCTATTGATTTCTCTCCATGATTATCAGCATGATGGTTCTGGGAACTTTGTGTATCAATTATTTATCTTATCCTCTTTATGTCAGCTCCTATATTGATGATCATCTTTCTTAATTATCTGGAAGCAGGAATTAACAACCTATGAATTGCATCCTGTTATTATCTACTCAAGGTATAGTAAGCCCCACTGAGGATGAGAAGTAATAATAGAAGGTTTCAAAGAGAAGTTAAGAGTATTGATCCTGGTGATAATTTCAGATAAAGCAATGGGGGGGAGGTGGAATCTTGCTAATATTTTAATCAAGCCCAGCTATTTTTCCTATTAATTTAACCTTCCCATGTCACCTGAGATTAAATAGATTTGGAAACAATTTCCACATAGGAAGAGACTGCACACTTGAAACAGTTCACTTCCCATATTTATAACTTGGCTCAGCACAGGTTTCATTTTGTCCACGAGGCAATTTCCCCTAAACCATGCCCATCTGCCCTACACCTGACAACCCGTGCAACTTTAAGGCTCCCGATTGGCTTTTGTCAAGGAAGGCTTGCTGTCATCGGCAGTCAGCTGATTGGTGATGATAGCGAGTCTGCTGGGATCTGATATCCCATTGAGCTCATCAAAGGGAACTCCACAATACAGCCAATCCTGGCAGAAGGTGGAATGTGAAGACTGCACCTATCTGCTGATAGGTGCTAAATTCAAGTTTGGTGGGTTCCACTATGAAGTTCCCCAGGGATGGCTCCTTGCACAAAGCCCTCCACAGCACTTTGAAGTGATTAGCTGACTGGCAGCACTCCAAAGCACCATGCATAGGTCTTTGCTAGCCCTATGCAACCTGTCCTTTTTGGCCCACTAGCAGTAAGGGAGACAAGGATCTTGGCAGCTGTCCAGATTCAGTTCTCCACTCCTTCAATGGCTCATGATGAGGTAAGTTGCACTGACAATTGTAGAATGTTTAAACATTTCTTGCAGAGACTGTTAGCCACATTTTGTCACAGAAAAGGGACTAATTAATGTCAGGTAACGAAACTGGCAGTGACTTTGAGCTTTCACTGTCACCCCAGTCCATCCTATCAGCAAATTCAAATAAATGCAGCAGGCAAAATTAATGGCAGTGTCAAACTGGCCTCACAGATACATAGTGCTGGTGCCGTCAGTAAGCACATAGCAACAGGAGGAACTGTAAAACTGCTTTGAAAGTAAATAAATTCAATTGTGTATTTGAAACCAGCAACATGAAAATGGCAACTGAGAGTAGCAGATTTGCCCAGTACACCACTAAAATATTTTTGAGCTTCTTGCTTAGCTGGTAGAGATGTTTGTAAATATTCATAACAATTTTCTCACTCTAGCCAACTGCTTTAAGATGTATTATGCCAAATATATCAATTATTTGTTCATTTGGGGTTTATTTTAATACTTAGAAAACAAATTTTGACTGAAAAAGCACAGATGGCATTCAAATATTCTAGCACCTTATTTGCTGCCATTTAAAGAGAAAACTTTTGTTAAAGCCAGATGATGTTTCCTTTGAATGTGATTATTTTTTTGTGTTAGATTTCTCAGCAAGATGTTTACTGTTTTCTCAGCATCCACAGCTCCTTAGAATCACACACTGCTGTATGCAATGTACAGCAACAGTGAATGCTCAGTCAGTGGAAGGAATTCTCCTTGTGCAATGGAAATTTATCCACCTCTCTTCCCCCTGCCAGCCCCTTAAATCTTGTCTAGAGGTTCCACAAAGCATTGGGAGCAGAACTGAAAGCCAATTTTGGGGGCACAGGGCACACTGCAGAAAGGAAGGGAAGGAAGCCCCATTGCACAAGAAGAACTCATTGGAGACAGCTTCTACTAATGGGACTCATTAGCTGATTTCCACCCACTATACTGAAATGCTTTATCTCAATGGTTTCAGCCAGATTTCTGGGAATAAAGGGCAATTAACCACTTTCCAGTTTTTACAAAGTCCCATTTATTGGGTTTTCATGATTTTCAGGTCATGCAGACATAGCTTATGCTTCATTGCAGCAGTTGGGTCTGTGAGGCTCTTTTGGCCAAGCCGCGGTCATCCACATCACACCTGACATCATATATGGTGTCTAGTGTGGGGCAAATAAAGATGTGGCTCAGTTGGATTTCAAACTGTGCAGACAAAGGAAAAAGAGCCACCTAACATCACTGTGATTGGCAGGTGGGTGACTCTACCCACCTGTCAGACTTTGCCTGCAGACATTGGGGGAGATACGTTTTCCAGCTCTACCCTATTAGATGGTTGCTATTTATTGTAGAAATGGAGGGAACAATGATCTGGGAACAAGCTAAAGTCTTAAGTTTGCAAGCAATTTCCCCAAAGGTTCATTTATGTATTACCCTAAGCCTTCAAAGAGTCCACCATTTTAATGAAAACCTGCTTAATCTGCATCCCCCTAAAACAATACGTAAACTGAAATGCAGCTGTCCTTTAAAATCTGCAATTTTCTGAATTTTGCAATGCAGTTCTCCAATCAAATATTGCATACCAAACATGTGTACATCAGGAAAATTGCACACTAAAATACTGATGAACTTGTGAAGACTTCTTAAAAGGCAGAATTTAAGATTAAAATGAACTTGACCTGGGAAACGTGAAACAGTGAGAGAAAAAGCAGTCCTCAACCGCTCTCTGTGGTAAGATGGGCCCCCTAGGTTCAAGGCCAGAGACCAGGAAAAGCTCTGGGCTCTGTCTCCAAATGTATGAGGGGAGTGAGAACACTCAGAGGCCTTGTTGTGGAAAGTCCCATACAGCCATTATCAGTAAAAATGAAACAAAACTGTATCAGTGGAAAGCAATCTAGTCAGAAACTCTGATTACACTCCATTTTTAAATTCCCACTGGAAGACTATCAGGTAAAGAAAAGGACAGACAGACTTCCTTTGGGAGGCAATAGGAAAGCCTTTTCTCTTGTAACATGTAATTTCCCATGGCGTGGTAGCAACAGCTGTATTTCTCACAAAATATACTTAAGAGATAAGCAAGTAAAACAAGATTAAGCATCCTTTTGGATTTCTGCAGTGATTATCCTCAACAGGCCAAGGCACTTCCAGTTTTACAGCTGTTGAGAAGCATACTGAAGTTCATCGATAGCATGCTCTCTGGCAATAATTGGTAAATCAATATCAACTGGTAGAAGTTAACACAGTAGGATTTCATGAAACTGAAAGATCTTTTAGCTTTATCTTCTGTTTATCAAGTAGTTCATCTGTCCAATCAAGACTGTGTTTCCCCCACGGTTTCTCAAAACAAGGATTAGTTAAAACAAATGGACATCTAATTTTCCAAGCAGTAGCCAATTTAAGGTTTTAACTCCTCACTCCTTAAGATACCAGTTTACACTCTTATCAATTGAATTCCTTTTATTTTGTTTATTTATAAACCACCCATTCATATAAAATATAACATTGGTGTACAGGAACAATGCAAAATGACTTTAGAAAATTTGAACAACAAAATATGTCTATCAGCACAAAAAGGTCTTTAAGGGATGTCTGAAAGTTATTAGTAAGTGTGCCTGCCAAATCTCTACTGGAAGAACATCCCATAGAGTGGGACTAGCAATACCAAATGCCTGACTTCTAGCTGAAATTAGTTGGGCTTCTGAAACATAGGGAGCAACTAACAGCACTCATCTAGATGATCTTTTTGATCAAACTGGGTTATAAGGGTTTGGGTAATCTTTAAAATATCCTGGACCCAAATTGTTCAGGTCTTTGTACATTAATATTTAAACCTGACCAGGTAGCATATAGGCAGCCATTGCAGATGTTGTAACAGAGGTATTGTGTGCTGTAGCATTTTCATGCTTGTTCACCCAATTTGAAGAGAATATTTTCAAGTTCTTCACAATCCCTGACCCCCACTTGAATAATTTGATGCAATCAGCAAACTTGGTTACTTCGCTGTCCACTGCTATCTCCATCTTAAGGTTCACAAACATGTGAAAGGCATAGGTTCCAAACCAATTCTTGTGGGGTCCACTTTCTATGTCCCTTCACTGGAAGAACTGTCTATTTATTCCAGTGTTCTGATGCCTGTTCCTTAACATGAATGGACCTTTCTTCTTATCCTGTAACTGCTAAGCTTACTCTCTAGCCATCTTTGGTGATGAATTTTATCAAAATACTTTTGAAAGCCTAAATATACAATGTCTGCTTCATCCTGTCTATCCATATGCCTATCAACATTCTCAAAGAACTATAAAAGTAGGGTTAGACAGGACCTCCCTTTGAGGAAGCCATGCTGGTTGGCAGTGGTGAATAAAGCAGTGAAGGCAGTAACAATCTCTTGACAATAGTACGGCAAAAGCCACCACAGCCACAGAGCTCCCCTAACCTTGCTCCAATCCCCACCCCATGAAGACAGCCCCACAGAGGGTGCCACTACTTCTCCACCCAACCCCCATAAGCCACCATTCTTCTTCAGCAATACTCGCTTTTCTTCTATACTTGGTAAATCTGTCCTGAATAAGGCTTTCCACAGGGTTTCCCATTAAAAAAATGCTAAGGTAAACCAACCTATAATTTCCTATCTGTGGACCTCTTCTTAAAAGGTGGTGTTATATTGTCCACTTTCCTTAAGGGCAAAGTACATGTGTTTGTTAGTTGTGAACAGGCTGACCTTCAAAGTTCCGTT
Organism: Podarcis liolepis; assembly: GCF_965112155.1. NCBI lineage: Eukaryota > Metazoa > Chordata > Lepidosauria > Squamata > Lacertidae > Podarcis > Podarcis liolepis. The sequence goes on from NC_139557.1 coordinate 36,977,426, forward strand.
CCATGGCCACAGAGTAGGCTCAGCCCTTGTTGAGTCCCTCCTCCTTAATGTTTCTTCCTGTTGTTGTTTAGTCATTTAGTCGTGTCCGACTCTTTGTGACCCCATGGACCAGAGCACGCCAGGCACTCCTGTCTTCCACTGCCTCCTGCAGTTTGGTCAAACTCATGCTGGTAGCTTCGAGAACACTGTCCAACCATCACATCCTCCATCTCCTTGTGCCCTCCATCTTTCTCAACATCAGGGTCTTTTCCAGGGAGTCTTCTCTTCTCATGAGGTGGCCAAAGTATTGGAGCCTCAGCTTCAGGATCTGTCCTTCCAGTGAGCACTCAGGGCTGATTTCCTTAAGAATGGATAGGTTTGAGCTTCTTGCAGTCCATGGGACTCTTAAGAGTCTACTCCAGCACCATAATTCAAAAGCATCAGTTCTTCAGCGATCAGCCTTCTTTATGGTCCAGCTCTATTTTGGTACTTCTGCAAACCTTGGAGTTTCCCTGAGCCTGCCGAAAACTCCCTCATGTATGGGCAGTGCCATTTTGGTTTCATAAATGGCAGCACTCACAAAATTATTATCAGAACTGTAAAAATGAGAGCAAATGTTTTTCAAGGTATACTAAAACGAATGCCTGTGAGCACGACCCTTCAATTCACTGAAATTATTTCACTTGCATGAATGCATTTTATAACACACAGTGCATGGGCTATATGTAAATATGCAGTCAGGCACCCTCCGGATGAAAAAAAGAAATGAGATTAAAAACAAAGGCCGGGGGGACCTAAAGGAAATAAGAAAAGGGTAGCTGGGCAGCGTTTATAAATGGCATAGAAAGACATCCTTAAAGTTGGTGGATTAAGGCAAGTGCAGCTGCCTACAGCCCCAGATAAAGATGCCACATCAGGGACTGTCACAGAGAAAAAAGAACCAGGGATAGTTTAATCCTGGGTTGTTTGTGCCTCCTTGTGCTCTGTGTTTCAGCACAATATTCATCCTCAACAAAAACACCGATAATTCGTGCCAAGTCCTTTAATCCTCTTCTTCATGCTTCTCCTACTTTGTCTGACCGGCATTATTTGTCAGTCCCCAAAGGCCTGTCATGTTGGCTTCCAAGCATATATTGTATCCCGCTAGTCTATTCTCTCAGGCAAAGAAACTCTCAGCCTTCTCTGTGCCAGCATGTTTAGCTGCATCTCTTCAGAAAGTTTCTACGCCGACACCTTTCACGTCCTAATTGAGGAGCATGCTTTTGGAGGCTGTTTTTATTTTTAAAGTGATAACGCCCATTGTGCAACCTTATTGCCCAGGGTCATCACATTTTTTAAAAAGAGTTTTGCCTTCAGTTCTGGGACATGTTTTGCTTTCTTTTTGTTAAAAGCTTCCGTTGTGATTTTCATTCTCTCCTTTCTTGGGGCGTACTTAACTTGCGTGCTGATAACAGCATGCTTCTTGCACCATGCTGGATGATAGGCATTCACCTAGATGATTTAAGCCACTTATACCTTCCATATCTCATACCATAATTAATTTTATTGCCTGATGCAAAAGGGCTTGGGACATAAACAACTGAGGAAAGCGGGGGATAAAATATATGCCTCTGTTTTGCTGCTATTCTTACAACATCCCTACAGGATAAAATATAATCAGAAAGGAAAAGGAAATAGAAATGGAAAAGGGCTGGGGGGAGATGGGCAAAACCACCAGATTTGTCCTCTCAGCATTTTCCACTAAGTGAGAGCAAACAAGCTAAAAATATTAATTTTAATATCAAAGTGTATATATTTGGCTGAATTACACAGAAATGTGTATATTATGAGAACTTCACCTTAAAATGCTGGACTTTTTATTTTTTTAAAAAAGGATGACTTTAACAAAAATTCACAGATTGATGTGGAAATCTGGATACATGAATGGAAGATTGGGGGGAAAAAAGAAAGTGAGTGAAATAAAAACTGACATATTTGCCCATCCCAACCTGTGATGTGCCACGATTTATCCCAAGAACAGAAGAACATAGGACACTGCAGCCTTATACCACACCCAGTTTTTTCTCCATCTAGTCTAGTCTCGACTGGCAGTGGTTTTCTAGGGGCTCAGAAAGTGGTCTTTCCAATCACATACTCTCTGCTCCTTTTAACTTGGGATGCCACGGAACCTTCTTTGTGCAAAACAACTGCTCTGCCACTCAGTTGTGTTCCCTCCACCCTGGATCCCTGATAGAGCCAAGTCTCAATACGGGAGTGTTCCATTAAAAGTGCTTTGAGATGTGCATCATTTTGCATCTCACTTTTAGTGATTTTTTCCAGATGCCACATTTCATCGGGACCTACTGGATGATTTCCCTGGCCTAAAAAGCTCACCAGACGGAAAGAGAGTGTAAATAAAACACTTGTAAGAAAATAGTGGGGATGACAGCGCTGTTTCTCAATCAATCACATTGTTGGTTCTGAATCATCAGTGTTCTTGCAGTGCAACAGCAGATACATTGGGATAGCCTGCCTGCTCAGCTTCCAGATTCAGAAGTCACAGTGAAACATCAGTTCCAGGTTGATGGATGGGCACAGTCTGTACTTTAAATCAGGGATTGGGGGGAGTGCTTTTCTGGGGGTACTCAAGGGTACACAGTACTGGCACCTTTTAAAAAAATGTTAAAAGTGTGACACTTACTGTAACAACTTCATGGTGAGTACCGGCACCATTTTTTTCTTAAGAAAAGAGGAAGAATTGGGGCAACAATTGAAAATGGAACTCAGACCCCCACCAGGTCCTATCCAAATGGTTTATCTCCTGCCAAAACCATTGGATAGGACCCAGATACCACCATCACCCAGAATGCAGACCTGATCCAAAATCACTCCGTTTTATTCCATCCCTATCCTGTGTTTTTGCCACTCTTTAATTTCTAAAAGTTGAGCACACATCAGGAAAGAAAAGTTTCAAAAAGGCTTATTGTCAAGCTGTTGTGCAATCTGCTTAATTCCTTACAATTTGTTTGATTAAGTGATTGACAAAGTTGCTGACTTTTCTTCGGTAATAATGCTACAATCCATTCAAATGTATTTAGTGGAATGAATATTATGATACAAATGTGATTTCTATCTAAGTGGGCATTTGGCATTGGTCCACAAATTAGCCATATCTTCTAGCAAGGCTAAAAACTGTTGTCCGGTTATTTGATACAGTTTAAAATAGAATCCCAGAAAGGAAGCAATAAAAAATCCATATTACTAGAGTTAATACTTCTTGCATTATTGACTCAAGTATATAGAAAGTACATAAATGTGTTGCTCTCGCTTGACTCTCAGGGGACGAAATACATATTTCTAAGGCTCTGGTTGGCTGAGGTTTTTATATTTTTGAATTCATTTACCATATTTAATTACTTACACTGAATCCTCCAATTATATTGAGACACAATCCTTCATTCAGACAGATGATGCTGAGCAGACTGCAGTAGTCAATTACTTCCTCACAGTTCCTTCCAGTATATCCTGGCATGCAGCTGTAAATACACCAGAAGATTTCAGAAGACTAGAATTTCAAATTGCTAATTCCATTTAATTAGCTTCTAGAGATCCACCAAACAATGCCCTTCCAGCAAGAATACGTTTCCTATTTTTTGTGCAAAATGTAATAAAAATGACAACACATTCATGCCACCTACCGGCAGTCACTTAGCCAGTTTAGCTTCATTTTGGTAAATAATGATGGGTTTTGTCTTTTTATCTATTGAAGTCCTTCTGGAAACTCAAGAATAAAATCAACCTTGAGCTAAACAGATATTTAACAGCAAATATAGCAGCTTTAAGAAGCTATTATAACAGATGGCTCTGTTACTGAGAAATAATGACAAATGAGGTTTAGAACAGTTAGCTAATGATCATTAAACAATGGATATGCTAACAGTGGTCAATAATGACTCACAATAACTTGAGGAAACAATAGTGCAAGCTTCAGCAATGGATAAAGGCATACCCATTGTTTTATTTGCTTAATTATAGCTATATATTTTCTATTAAGAAGAGAATAACATTTTGCTCTCTGGTTGCTCATGAGGTCCAATTTATGAAAATGATTCAGCTGTTTTTATCTGTGGCATTGTGGTGTGGCCAATACCCACTGTTAGGAAGGTAATGCCTCCCTCTTTCACTTGTCCTGCTGGTTTCAGACATTATTGTGAAGGATTTGCAGTCAAATCCAACAATGCTAGTTAGTATGTGAAGGAGTTAAGGTCCACAGAGTTCTAAATTGCTAGAGTAGGGTCAGTGAGAGACAGGAAGTAAAGCTTTCTCTTCCTGCTTTCTCTCTCTTTCATGCCATGTGAGCAGACAAAAATATACCTGGGCTTTGCTCTGAGTCCAGACTCCACATTTAGAGATTAACTTTGTATTTTGTACTCAGTAAGCTTTTACCTGTGTTAACTTTGCTGTAGCATTGGCTAAAGCATGAATGAGACCTCAGATTATGTAAGGAAAGCATTTAAACTTACTAAAGTTTGTAGCCTTTTCATTGTGAAGCGGGTAGAGACAGGGGAGCGACAGAGTGCATTGTAAGCATCTAAAATTGGATATTTAAAGGTCTAATAACCTATATCACATATAGGTTATATCACATATACAACACATATCAATTGCTTTTTCTTTACCATTCTAGCTGAGTCCCATAACTGTTTGTATCGCCCGCTAAAACATTGGCATTCAGGAGGGTGGATGCTATATTAAATTCAAGCCTGCACATGATATAAAGACCAAAAATATGAAATTTGGATACAAACTAGTCATACATCACAGCTGAAGTGGGGAAAATTAAATTGAATCTGTTTGGTTCTATGTTTAGAATAGGAAACGACTGTTTCCAAATGAAAAGCAAGAGGAGGCTGATAGCAACTCAATAGGGTGATGGATATAGGTAGCAAAATATCTTCAGAATGAGCACTGGAAAGTGATCAGCTATTGCTAAAACCAGACAGCTGGAACAAAATGAACGAGGCTATAATTTGTAGGGTTTTGAAGAAGAAAAGAAGCATGATGCAAAACACTGCAGTGTCACATTTAGCAATGCCAAGCAAATGTGAGCAATCTTTTATGATTTAGGGCTCCTTGAATGCGCTGTATACCGAGATGGAAAATGGTGCCCTTGATATGGAATGGCAGTAAGGCAGGTAACACTGTTCTTTGGGCTTTGTATACACTTTCTCCCTGAACTTGCTTAGGGCTTGCACACATAGAACAGCAAGGGTGTGTCTCACAAAGTTCCTAAACCAGGCTTCCTCATCACCGGCCCTCCAGATGTTTTTAGCCTACAACTCCCATGATCCCCAGCTAGCAGGACCAGTGGTCAGGGATGATGGGAACTGTAGTCTCAAAACATCTGGAGAGCCGAGTTTGAGGAAGCCTGTCCTAAACATATCATAGAATCATAGAGTTGGAAGAGACCACAAGGGCCATCGAGTCCAACCCCCTGCCAAGCAGGAAACACCATCAGAGCACTCCTGACATATGGTTGTCAAGCCTCTGCTTAAAGACCTCCAAAGAAGGAGACTCCACCACACTCCTTGGCAGCAAATTCCACTGTCGAACAGCTCTTACTGTCAGGAAGTTCTTCCTAATGTTTAGGTGGAATCTTCTTTCTTGTAGTTTGGATCCATTGCTCCGTGTCCGCTTCTCTGGAGCAGCAGAAAACAACCTTTCTCCCTCCTCCATATGGCATCCTTTTATATATTTGAACATGGCTATCATATCACCCCTTAACCTCCTCTTCTCCAGGCTAAACATGCCCAGCTCCCTTAGCCGTTCCTTATAAGGCATCGTTTCCAGACCTTTGACCATTTTGGTTGTCCTCCTCTGGACATGTTCCAGTTTGTCAGTGTCCTTCTTGAATTGTGGTGCCCAGAACTGGGCACAGTACTCCAGGTGAGGTCTGACCAGAGCAGAATACAGTGGCACTATTACTTCCCTTGATCTAGATGCTATACTCCTATTGATGCAGCCCAGAATTGCATTGGCTTTTTAGCTGCCGCGTCACACTGTTGGCTCATGTCAAGTTTGTGGTCAACCAAGACTCCTAGATCCTTTTCACATGTACTGCTCTCAAGCCAGGTGTCACCCATTTTGTATTTGTGCCTCTCATTTTTTTTGCCCAAGTGCAATACTTTACATTTCTCCCTGTTAAAGTTCATCTTGTTTGTTTTGGCCCAGTTCTCTAATCTGTCAAGGTCGTTTTGAAGTGTGATCCTGTCCTCTGGGGTGTTAGCCACCCCTCCCAGTTTGGTGTCATCTGCAAATTTGATCAGGATGCCCTTGAGTCCATCATCCAAGTCGTTGATAAAGATGTTGAATAAGACCGGGCCCAAGACAGAACCCTGTGGCACCCCACTAGTCACTCTTCTCCAGAATGAAGAGGAACCATTGATGAGCACCCTTTGGGTTCGGTCAGTCAGCCACTTACAAATCCACTGAGTAGTAGCATAATCAAGACCGCATTTTACCAGCTTCTTTACAAGAATATCATGGGGCACCTTGTTGAATGCCTTGCTGAAATCAAGGTAGGCTACATCCACTGCGTTCCCTTCATCTACCAGGCTTGTAATTCTGTCAAAAAAACGAGATCAGGTTAGTCTGACATGACTTATTTTTCAGAAATCCATGCTGACTATTGGTGATCACAGCATTCCTTTCTAGGTGCTCACAGACTGTTTGCTTAATGATCTGCTCCAGAATCTTCCCTGGTATTGATGTCAGACTGACTGGGCGGTAATTATTTGGGTCCTCTCTTTCCCCCTTTTTGAAAATAGGGACAACATTTGCCCTCCTCCAGTCTGCCGGGACTTCGCCTGTTCTCCAGGAATTCTCAAAGATGACTGCCAGTGGTTCTGAGATCACATCTGCCAGTTCTTTTAATACTCTTGGATGCAGTTCGTCTGGCCCTGGAGACTTGAATACATATAAACTAGCCAAGTATTCTTGTACTATCTCCTTAGTTATTCTGGGCTGTGTTTCCTTTGCTGAATCATTTGCTCCAAATTCTTCAGGTTGGGCATTGTTTTCTTTATCGGAGAAGACTGAGGCAAAGAAGGCATTGAGGAGTTCAGCCCTTTCTGTGTCCCCTGTTTGCATTTCACCATCTTCTCCTCTGAGTGACCCCACTGTTTCTTTGCTATGGACATACCCATAAAAGCCTTTTTTGTTGCTTTTAACCTCTCTAGCAAGCTTGAGTTCATTCTGTGCTTTAGCTTTTCTGACTTTGTGTCTACATGTGCTGGCTATTTGTTTGAATTCCTCTTTGGAGGAATATCCTTCTGTAAGCTGCTGAGTGTGCATGAACCAAGCAGCCAAATCATCAAATCCAGGGATAGGAGGAGTGAACAGAAGTCTGGATTCAATCCCCTGCCAACTCTCAACAGGCTGTTTGCTGCTACTGATGGCTATCTGACTGGGCACTATTATTAGTATTATTTATTAAATTTTTATACTGCCTTTCATCCGAAGATAACAGGATGAAGATCACAGGGCAGTTAACAATATGCTTTTCCTCAACAGCCCAATTCTGAACATGGTTACACTTGGACAGCTGCAATTACCTGTAAAGTTGAAGGATTCAATGGTCAGCTATTAGTTCAGCACATCCTTGTGGTCTACTTCTTATTTTATTTTTTATTTTTGGATTTTTATTCCAGAATGCAGCTATAAACTAGAGCTGAGATCTGCAATGAGTTGCTGCTTTGTTACCACTGTGAAATAGTGTTCCTCATTTTAAGGTGTAACTATGAGGGGAACTTAGAACTCCAACAACTGTGGCAAAAGTCAAATAGGGAGATTTTCATAAATATCCCTACTTGCAGTCAAGCTGTAATAAATACTTTTTTTTAAAAAAAGTGTGTGTAAGAGAGAGCAACAATTTATTTATTTATTGGGGGGAGGACAACCACCAACATTATTGAGTTGTTATAATTCTTCAGTGAATTGTTTTAAATCCAAAACTATTTAAAGTTCAATCACAAAGAAATGTGCTGTGAAGAGGAGTTATGATTCTGGCAATGAATATTTAAGCAATAATAAATGTCATTGAGGCAACTTCCTGGCTGTTAAAAACAAGCTGTAAGAATGCCTGAAGCAGAACCAACGGCATGTCAACAAGCTTTTTCAGCAATAGGCAGGCCCTGCACACTCTGGGTGGGGGAAAATAATAATTATAGCCTGCTGTAAATTAATGTCCAAATCCATGGATGAAACAATTATCCAGACAAGTTAAGGTAAAATATCTGAATCTGGCAATGATCAATGAAGGGAAAATAGAATTCCATTGAATTGCAGCTTTAGACTCCTTTTTTTCAGATCAGGCATCAAGTGTCCTTGCTTTCTTTTCTTACAGTGTATTTACAAACATAAACATTAATGCATTATAATATTAACACATTTTTTCATTTTTTTTAAAAAGCCATACTTTTCAGAGTGCTTTTCTGCCTGAACCCCTGGAGGGTTACTGTCCATCATGGTTGACAATAGATGAAACAAAGACCTGAGAGCCAGTGTGGTGTAGTGGTTAAGAGCGGTAGTCACGTAATCTGGGAAACCGGGTTCGCGTCTCTGCTCCTCCACATGCAGCTGCTGGGTGACCTTGGGCCAGTCACACTTCTGTGAAGTCTCTCAGCCCCACTCACCTCACAGAGTGTTTGTTGTGGGGGAGGAAGGGAAAGGAGAATGTTAGCCGCTTTGAGACTCCTGAAGGGGAGTGAAAGGCGGGATATCAAATCCAAACTCTTCTTCTTCTTCTGATTTAGTATACTTCCATTACCTATATACCTAAACGCGACTTTGGATACACAAAAAAATTCGTGGTAATGTGTAGTTTTGCCCTGAGTTAGCAGTTCAGCAAGAACACTTGGAAACTCTTTGAGATTGAGGTCTTTGAGATTGAGGTTGCTTTTATCCTCTTTGCTATTTCTCCATGTGCATTATGAACATTTCACATTAGGATTCTGTTCATACTATGGGCTGTATCCAACACAAGCACATCCATCAAACACCTGGGCTTCATATGTCTTGCCATCCTTTTCAGAACCACAGGTTCCTAATATTTAGCTTTCATGAATTCTCTAAAAAAGGTGTTTGTTTACTGCAGTTGAAAAATGCACTACAGAACCCACTTTAAGGGAGCCAAATAAAATTCAAGTAAGTGTGAAGAGGACAAATTGTACTTCTTAATGGTGTGAGGAAATAGTCTATAAATCTGTACAAAAATGGAATTAGTTAACCATATACCTGGTTTCCTACAGATCTGTATGTATATATATGCACAGGACTATTTTTAACATGGTGCTTGATGAATTAGATGGTAAATTATTTTTATAGGTCTATGAATTAAGAATATGTACCTACATCTTTCCAGTGCTCATTTTCTAGAAGAAGAGGGAACTCACCATCAACATTGCCCTTGTCCTCTTATAATGACAATGGCACCCACCTGAGAGGTGCTGGAACTCAGTTCTGGTGAGTTCCCACTGAAAAAAAAGCCCCACATCCTTCACTTTTCAAAGTTGTTTTCATACACACATGGAACAGGATGCCTGGCATTCTACCTCCTTCTGCTAGAATTTGGAGTCAGAACAATATGTTTTATCTTACAAAATTCATGATGAAACAATGAAAAGCTTCTTCCAGGCTTTAGCTTTTAGTCTTTCATCTCCCCCACCACCTAAAACAAAGGCCAGTTTCACATACCACATCACTGCTAAATGGGCAGGCCTTGTTAAAAATGAAAGAGTTGCCTCATCCCTGCCTCTAACTTCCAATTTCATAATATTTCATGAACATTCAAAGAAGTTTTCAAACCAACTCACCTGCAATGATAGCTTTCCACTTCAGCTACGCAAGAACCATTATTCAGGCAGGGGGGTGGCTCACAGATTGTCACCAACTTTTCACAGAACTTGCCTATAAACATTGGCAAGCAACTACATGCCACATCCTGCAAAAGAGAGAGACTTCTTAAAATCTATTTGCTAAAATTCAGAAATTACCACTGTCAGCACACACACTCCATTGACCTTTAGAGATCCTGAAAAGGTGTTACCAGTGGACAAAAAAATTCATATAGGCATTTAATTTACTTCTCTGCCAATTTGCTTGGCATGTACCAATGGAAGTTTCAGGGGGGCATGCTTTGGATTGTAAATTCAAATGCATGTTGGGCTCTAAGAATTCAAATTTTATTATGCCACATCCATGTGAAGAGTTGGCTACTATTTCCTTATAAATGTTCCATTATTATTATTATTATTATTATTATTATTAGGGGGTGAACTGATAAACTTAAGAAAAGTATCCTCTATGTTAGACCATCTGCTCATTTTATTTTCCCTTCTGACACTAAGCATTTTAGGGAGCAAATGATGTGAATTTAACCTTGGCTTAGGAGTGACCCAGAGGAATGTCACAGTCACACACTAGAAGAGTGAGCGGGTGGAGCAGGATAGTGATGAGCTTGGGGTGGTATGTGCTCATTGGCAGAGACAAATTGGCATTCTCGCTGACATGCCTTCTCAGCCCCAACCTTGCCACCCTGTCCCATCCCTATGGTGTCCCAGTACTCAGTGCTGGGAGGCTAGGGTGATGGTGCCACCCCTCCTTCAGGTCACTCCTGTTTTGGCAAAACCATAGTTAACTTGAGGAAAAAGCGCTTGACTCTTTTGTGCGTGCCTAAATGGAAAAGTGAATTAACAGAGAAAGGTGTTTCCTGGTTTGTCTCCTTATCTGCTGTCATTGGATCTAGTACAAGGCAAACAAAGAATAAAATATGTGGCTGTCTAGGAGTCGCATGCATCAGCTAATGGGCCTCATAAACCATGGTAACTGGGCTTGACTTGGTCTGCCTCTAACAAATATATGGTATAGCTAAATTTAAGTATAGGAGAATAGTTTGGTTGGCCTGTTTTAATGTTTTGCCCTTTAAGATCCTAGACATCTGAAAGCAGCCCTGTACATTGGTACCTTGGGTTACAGACACTTCAGGTTACAAACTCCGCTAACCCAGAAAAAGTACCTCAGGTTAAGAACTTTGCTTCAGGATGAGAACAGAAATCGTGCGGCGGTGGCATGGCGGCAGCAGGAGGCCTCATTAGCTAAAGTGGTGCTTCAGGTTAAGAATAGTTTCAGGTTAAGAATGGACCTCCAGAACGAATTAAATTCTTAACCCGAGGTACTACTGTATTGGAAAGTTTTTAGTGTTTGACGTTTCATATTCTGTTGGAAGCCGTCCAGAGAGGCTGGGACAACCCAGTTACACAGGTGGGCTATAATTTTTTAAAAATATATATTAATTATTATTATTAGACAGCAGTTTTACCAAACTGGATCTGCCATGTGGGCCAAATTTGTCAGGTGGGCGAGGCCACCCCATCACATGACATTATGACACCCCACAATTGGCAGGTAAATACGGCCACCCATCTGTCAAAATTCCTTTCCCTCCTATCATAAAAGGGAAGCAGGGGGAGGCTTGTAAAAGCCTTTGGAAGTCTCCTGTCTTCTCTTCCAAGTTCCTATCTCACACCAGTCTTTAATTTCCCCTCATAATCTCCAAGAGTGAATGCAGAACACGCCCATTGTGGCAAGCAGCCATTGATAGTCTTAACCTTCCTTAATAGAGGAGGAACTCCCAGCTGTGATCTGCAACCAGACAGGGCCAGTCTTCTTCAAGGAGGGGAGTCTCCTTAATTCATCTACTAACAGAACAGCCATTTCCACGAATACAGTGTTTCCCTTCCCCTTTCATTTAAGAACTTACAAGTGAAGGTAGCTTGTAGGATATGCTCTACCTTTATACAATTTTAAGGATGTAATTTTAATCTCCTTTTGTAAATCCAATAAACTGGCCTACGGGAAAAAGTGATTTGTATCTTTTAAGCAGCTGCCTTCAGCAATTGTGTTTTTTTTCTCAGAGGATTGCAAAATACTTCAGGGATCGCACTCAGAATAACCTTCTTGTTTTACTGTTTGCTTTGATTATTTCTGAATTGTGGTAGCAGTAAGTAACTGATCTGTAATGTAAGCATTTTTAAAAACACTGCATTTTCAAGTTATGCACTGTGGTTTCATCTAAGGAACCATATGCCCCCTTTAAGGTCTGGTTGTACCAATATTTTATTTCTTTGTCATGCCTGTAATGTTTTAATAATGATCATTAAAAAAACAATTTTTATTGTTTTGTATCTGTTGCAATAGTAATTTTATATCCTTAATTGTGTTGTTGTTGTCGTTGTTGTTAGTTGAATTTATAATAATAATAATCTTTATTGCGGTCCAACGACCCATAACATGGATTCAGAATAAAATACAGATTCATACAGACAACCCCCCAGGGAAGGGAGACCGAAGTGTGATTTATTTTTATTTTTTTTATAATAATTTTTATTACGTTTTTTCCCCAAATTACAGATAAAACATAAAAAAGAAAGAACATAGACAGTAGAAAGAAAGAAAAAAAAACAGAAAATCTCAACCATTTCAACAACTTATTTCAGATTTCTATCGGACTTCCCCACATCTCCCACATAATGCATTCTTAACAATAAAGTTATCAGCAAATTATAACCTTGTTTCATGTGTTTCTTTTTACTTTCAATTGCAGTTTAAGTTTAAATCTCTTGTTTTCCATTTACTCTTAAAATATAACATATTGTCATTTTTACCCATTTAAACCTTGATTCTTTCATAAAAATTATCCAATTTCTTATATAATCCACTTTTGTTGCTGGGGCTAACATTCCAAGTCATACGGCATCTTAAGATTCACATAACTTATAATGCTTTTGCAAATAGTCCTTAAATTTTTTCCAATCCTCCTCCATTGCTTCTTCTCCCAAATCTCGGATCCTTGCAGTCATCTCGGCTAGTTCCATGTAGTTCATCAATTGCGTCTGCCAGTCCTCCAGTGTGGGTAAATCTTGAGTCTTCCAATGCTTAGCAATAAGAATTCTTGCTGCTGTGGTAGCATACATAAAAAAAGTTCTATCCTTCTTTAACACCTTCTGGCCGACAATGCCCAGAAGAAAGGCCTCCGGTTTCTTGGGGAAGGTGTATTTAAACACCTTTTTTAACTCGTTATAGATCATTTCCCAGAAGGCCTTCAATCTTGGACAAGTCCACCAAAGGTGAAAGAATGTCCCCTCAGCTACCTTACACTTCCAACATTTATTATCGGACAAATGGTATATCTTAGCCAGCTTGACCGGGGTCATGTACCACCTGTATACCATTTTCATAATATTTTCTTTCAAAGCATTACATGCAGTAAACTTCATACCGGTGGTCCATAACCTCTCCCAATCTTCAGACATGATATTGTAACCAATGTCCTGAGCCCATTTTATCATAGCTGATTTAACTGTCTCATCTTGAGTGTTCCATTTAAGCAGCAAGTTATACATTCTCGATAGTAACTTGGTCTTTGGTTCTAACAACTCTGTCTCAAGTTTCGATTTTTCCACCTGGAATCCTGTTTTTCGAAGTGTGATTTATTTAGTCATGGGTATGTTGATCTTTGATTCGTATGACTACTGAAAGAAACTTTGCCACGGCCACTGTGATATCATTGGACTTGTTGTCCGGAAGATATTTGGTATAGTAGGCATCAGATTGCCCGGCCAATTTGCCAATAGTGGTTTAATCAATAGTTCCCTAGCTTGATCATATTGTCCGCAATGCAGTAAAATATGCCTCAGTGTGGTGCAGTGGTTAAGAGTGGTAGTCTCGTAATCTGGGGAACTGGGTTCGTGTCTCCGCTCCTCCACATGCAGCTGCTGGGTGACCTTGGGCTGGTCACACTTCTCTGAAGTCTCTCAGCCTCACTCACCTCACAGAGTGTTTGTTGTGGGGGAGGAAGGGAAAGGAGAATGTTAGCCGCTTTGAGACTCCTTAAAGGGAGTGAAAGGCGGGATATCAAATCCAAACTCTTCTTCTTCTTCTTCTTCTTCTTCTTCTTCTTCTTCTTCTTCTTCTTCTTCTTCTTCTCATGCAATCAATGTCCGGAGAGCATACACAGATCCTGTTTTGATAAGGTATACCTCTCAGCCTGCCATTTAACACTTCTGATGGGAATAGTTAATTGAATTTATATTCTGCCCTATACTCAGGGCAGTTCACAGAATGTTAGATCATTTTGGAATATATGTTGCCTTGAACATTTCAATGGAAACTTTTGGTGGATAAATACCATCAAGTAAGCATTAAGAAATGAGGGCAGTAACACAATACACCCTTACCTGTGGGAGCACAGTGGGACTTTCTTCTGAGTAAATATGTATAGAATTGTATTGTAAAGGCTGCAATATACACTGTAAGTTTCACTGAATTTAGTGGGACCAACTTCCCATTAAAGATGGTTTATTCCTTAGTCTTATTGACTGTAAAAATAAAAACTGTGTAAGACCTTGGAGGCTGATCCATTAGGGTATAACCCTACTAAGTTTTTTCTCTCTCAAAGTAATAGAATCATAGCATCATAGAATTGTAGAATTGGAAGGGACACTAAGGGTAATATAGTCCAACGCTGCAGGAATCTCAACTAAAGCATACATGACAATGGCAATCTTGTTGGGAAACTGCCAGGGAGATAACGTCCATCATGGCCCCCAAGCCGGAGTTTGGAGTTTCCATCGGCCTCCCGTAGTCACGCAGATCCAACAGTTAGGGGCACAAAGCCTTTGGAATTCCTAGCCACATTCCTAGGCTGGGTGCACCCTCTTTCAGCAGAAAGCACAGTCAAAAGCTTGCACCGCAGAAGAGCAGAAGAGCATAATTTACAGACTTTATTAGAACATGAACAGAACAAAAGAAAACACGTCCATTCTCAGTCAGCGTCTCTGACCATCTGAAAACGAAAGGAATATCAGCAACATAAACATCCTGTTAACAGGACATGCGCAGACTCTGACTCCCAAAGCCTGCTCCCTTTTAAGGTGGAACGGAAATATCCCAACATCCTCCCCCTTTCCGTGTAACCTGTTGTACCTGTGGTTCACTCAATTGCAACCTTTGTACATAAACCTTAAGTTGTTCTTTGTTAACAACCTTAGACAACAGATCAGCAGGAATTTCATTTCCTGCCATGTAGGACACTTGAATCAGTCCTTTCTGAATACACTCTCTTGCACGATGTAGCTTAATCTGCAAGTACTTGGTTCTCTGCTTGCAACTCTCGGAGTTCAGCAAAGCCAAACAAGATCTATTGTCTTGATACACTTGTATAGGACATTTCACAGAAACCCCGATGTCCTTAAACAGTTGCATCAACCATTCACAATCCATGAGTGAAAATGACAGAGCATTGAGGTCTGCTTCACAGGAACTTAGGCTCACTGTTGTCTGCTTCTTGCACAACCAGTCAAACAGGCAGTGGTTGTACATGTAGCATACTCCAGAAGTGCTTGTACCATCCGTGGTGTCACTTCCAAAACTTGCATCAGCAAAGATTTCAAGACCTCCAGTCTTCTGACTGGTGAACCTCAGCCTGTAGTGCATAGTCCCTTTCAAATAGCGGGCTATGCGCTTCAGAGCTTTCCAATCCTGAACCGTAGGATTGTTGGCATGTCTGCTAAGCAGATTACAGCTTACAGCTATGTCAGGTCTTGAACATCTGGCAATGAAATTCAGCTTGCCTAGAATGCATCTGTATAGCGTTGTGTCAGAAAACGCTTCAGCAGTACTGTCTACCTGGTAACCTGTCACCATCGGTGTGTCTGCTGGGTTTGCATCAACCAAATTCAACCTGGTTAATACATCAGCAATTTTCTGTGTTTGGTGTACCAGAAAATTACCTGCTTGGTCCTTCTCCACCTGCAGAGAAAGATAGTTGGATACCTCACCAAGATCCTTCATGTCAAAGTGCTCCTTCAGCTGAGCTAGGGTGCTTTGGTAGAAAGCCTGATTCTTCCAAAACATCAGAAGATCATCAACAAAACATAAACAATACAGTTTGTTTTGCCCCTCCTCCTTGACAAACACACATGAATCAGCTTTGCCCTGGTGAAAACCTAGAGAAAGCAATGTCTCAGTGAGTTTTGTGTTCCAACACCTGGCACTCTGCTTGAGACCATATAAGGATTTCCACAGTTTACAGACCATACCCTTCTGTATCTCCATCCCATCAGGTGGAAGCATGAACAGCTGTTCATTCAAAATCCCGTACAAAAAAGCTGTATTAATGTCGTGGTGGGAAACATGCAGTTTCTCCTCCGCAGCGACCTTGAGCATCAGCCGAATGCTCTCATATTTGACTGTGGGTGAGTAGGTCTCGTGGTAATCCTGTCCTGGTACCTGTGAAAAACCTCTGGCAACCAATCTGGCTTTGTGTCTGACTACCTTGCCATTCTGGTCTGTCTTGGCCTTGAAGACCCATTTGCTGCCAACCAGTCTCATTCCTGGGACTACCGGTACCAGTTCCCAAGTTTGGTTCCTGTTCAAGGAATCAACTTCAGCCTTCATGGCATTTAGCCAAGGCTCAGCATCTTTAGAGGTTAACTCCTGAACCTCTTTGAAGCTTGAAGGTTCCCACACCTTCTCTGAGCTACTAAGAACAGCAGTTGCTGTCTTAGCAAACTCATCAGCATACCTCTTTGGAGGTCTGCCCTTGGTCGCCCTTTCAGACCTACGTGCTAGACGCAAGTATTCTGGACTCATCTCCTCCTTCTTAGGAGAATAGTGACCAATGGTGAACAGCGGTTCTTCCAGTTCATTGTCAGACGCATCAGATGGTCTGACTGAGGCCTTTGCGCTCTGGTAGTCTGCTGTGTCATCACTGTCACTGACATCAGCAGCAGCAGCAGCGCCGCCCACTGAACTGGAATCCGAACTCTGATCATCATCATCATCATCCTCATCATCATCATCCTCATCCTCATCAGCAGCAGCTTTCTCATCTTTAGCTGCTTGCTTGACATCACCTTCATCCTCCTCTGGGTAACTCTGGAAAATTCCCACATTTTCCCCCCACTTAGGATTGTACTCAACACTCCTTGTGAACTTAATGGACTTAGAGTCAGTCATCCATACCCTGTATGCACCCTTTTCGTACCCCATGAACAAACCATGTGCCCCACGCTTCCCAAGCTTGTTGGTTTGTTGTGTGCGTATCCACATGTCCGAACCAAAAATTCTCATGTGTTTGGTGTTGGGTTTCTTGCCAAACATCTTCTCATAGGGGGTACAGCCAATGGGTGATGACAATCTGCGATTATAACTGTAAACCAAATTCCCCAGAGCCTCCCCCCAAAACTTATCAGGGAGATTGGCATCATGCAACAAGGTCTTGATTCCTTGCAGCAATGTCTGATTTGCTCTCTCCGCAAGCCCATTCATCCATGGCGATCTGGGCGTTGACATGTCATGCTGGATTCCCTTCTCAGTCAGGAAAGCTTCAAACTGCTGAGAAGTAAACTCCCCGCCCCGATCAGTAAAAAAACAAGAAATACGTTTACTGTGCACATTCTCCAACCAAGCACAGAATTCCTTAAACTTCGGAAACGCTTGCGATTTATGTTCGAGCAAATACACATGAATGTACCTGGAAAAAGAATCAATCAGAATCATGAAGTACCTTGCTCCTCCTAAAGAGGGCGCAAGTGGCCCAACCAGGTCCGCATGCACTAGCTGGTAGGGTTTGGAGGCCTGCCTGCTAGACTCCTTGCCTTTTGGAGCAACCTTCACCTTGTTCTCTGCACAAGATACACATTTCATGTGAAATTTACAGGGTTTGATGTTCAAACCCTCAACCACCTCTGGCATCTTGGCCAGTGCCTTCCAAGAGAGGTGTCAAAATCTTCGATGCGCATCATGAATGCAACCTGCATGAAGAACTTTGTTAGTTTGTGCAACACAACAAGAATCAGCATTATTCACAACAACAGTGTCATCATAAGTTATATGGAACAAACCATCCATAAACTTTGCATGCAAATAGTCCTCTTTGCCTTTACTGATGACACAGACGCTCCTCTTGAAGGAAATCTGAAAACCACGTCCAGTAAGCTGTGGGACGCTCAACAAGTTGCTCGCAGCTCCTGGAACATACAGTACACCGCTGATGGTTGTGTGCAAACTTGCAAGTTTCACAGTCCCTTCTCCTGCAATTTGCAACGTCCTTCCATCAGCCAGGTGGATCTCACCTTCCTGAGGCTTGAAGGAGATAAAGAGATGCCGATCCTTCGAGATGTGGCGCGTGCAGCCTGAATCCACAATAAATCTGCCTTTGGCTGTTGGAACAGTCTTTACAGCAAGCAAACCCTTGTTTTCCAGCGGTCTGGGCTTTTGCAGCTTGCCCCCCTGCTGCTCCTGGCCAGCTGACGTGCCTTTAGCCTTTGGTGAAGCTGTGCCAGCAAGCAAAACCTTGCTCTCCACTGGCGTGGGCTTTTGCAGCTTGCCCCCCTGCTTCTGGTCAGGAGACGTGCCTTTAGCCTTTGGTGAAGCTGTGCCAGCAAACAATGCTTTGTTTTTCTCTTGCGCGGGCTCTTCACCCTCTCTCTGCTCCTGGCCATCTGCAGACGTCTGCGTCTGGCTCTGTTTACCTTTGCCTTTCCGGCCTCTGCAAAGGCGATGGCCTTGGTTCCCATGAGAACCAGAGCTCTCAGCTGCCGACTCCTTGGCTCCCCCTGGAGGCTGGAATGCTGCCTGGGATGACGTGACGGTCAGCTCCCCCTGCAGCTTGCAACCGGTGCCCTCAGCATCCCTGCACTCATTCGCATTCTGGGAAACAGCTAGGACCTCCGATGCAGTCAAACTCTGGGCTGGGATTATTGGCTTGTGAGCTTTTTTTAAAGCAGACCACATTCCACGTGCAGTGGTGTTGCCAGCCAGCGTCTTAATTTCCTCAAGAGATACGGATAGGACTATTACGTCCATCGCTCTCGAATCAGCTGATTTCCATCTCTCTGTCAGAGGAACTGGGGGGGGCTTCAGAAACAACATGCCAGACCCAAAACTGACGCAGCAAAGATTCACACCATTTTGCCCAGGGTTCATAATTCTGCCCATCCAACTTAGGGCACGGAGCAGTTTCTGAGGTCTGTAAGAGATCCATCTCAGCTTTTTACTTGAGCCGTGAGCCCTATGCCGTCAAAGACTCCTTATCTTGGCAGCCCATTAATCACGAAGCCTTTCTGGCTCGGCTCCCAGGCCAATTAAGCCTTGCCGTAGATCAAAGAAAAGCGTCCCCCTTCATACCTCTTAAACGCAGTCTGTTGCAGCTTTACTCTCCTGTAGGTGCCGTGAATCTGGGCCCGAAACCTTGTTGTTGGGAAACTGCCAGGGAGATAACGTCCATCATGGCCCCCAAGCCGGAGTTCGGAGTTTCCATCGGCCTCCCGTAGTCACGCAGATCCAACAGTTAGGGGCACAAAGCCTTTGGAATTCCTAGCCACATTCCTAGGCTGGGTGCACCCTCTTTCAGCAGAAAGCACAGTCAAAAGCTTGCACCGCAGAAGAGCAGAAGAGCATAATTTACAGACTTTATTAGAACATGAACAGAACAAAAGAAAACACGTCCATTCTCAGTCAGCGTCTCTGACCATCTGAAAACGAAAGGAATATCAGCAACATAAACATCCTGTTAACAGGACATGCGCAGACTCTGACTCCCAAAGCCTGCTCCCTTTTAAGGTGGAACGGAAATATCCCAACCTCTGCTCAAAAACTTCCAAGGAAGGAGACGCCACCAACTCCCAAGGGAGACCATTCCACTGTTGAACAGCTTTTACTGTCAGAAAGTTCTTCCTGATGTTTACTCAGAACCACCTTTCTTGTAACTGAATCCAAGCTTCTGGAACAGGAGAAAACAAGCTTGCTTCATCCTCCATGTGGCAGTCCTTGAGATACATATTTGAAGGTGGCTATCATATCTCATTTCAGTATCCTCTTTGTTTGGTTTTTTTGGTAGGGGTCATGTTTTAATTCTGAAGATGCTTAATTTTTGCTATTATTGGTGTTAATGTGTTGTATTTTTATTGTTAGACCTTATTACGGCTTGTGTAGGGAGTATTTGATGTTTCTTGTATATTTATTGAGATGCTTTTATTTATGGCTTATGACTGCTTTTGGAATTAAGTAAATCTTTTTGTGTCATAAGCTGTCTTGATCATGGTTTATGGATAGGTGGCATACAAATAAGCAATGAGGATGATGATTGGGGGTGGGTGGGAAGGGAACCACACGAAACGTGAACTTTCTACATACCAGTTTTGTTAGGTCTGTAATGATATTGCTGACTGCAGTCCCTATCCTTCTGGATCCTGAATAAAGTTGTGACCCAATTAAATTCCCTTTTAAATCTCATGTCTTCCTTCTGGTGCTTTGAGGCAATGATTAGCTGGGTTTATCTTTTAAGGTATTTACTCCTTTGTTATTTAAACCTTTTAAATTACACGAAAGATGAAGGAGAGAATACTTTTCAAGATATTGCTCTGCTATCAGATTTTTTCTCTGTCCCCCTCAATTTGCACTTTAGTTTAAGCAACAACAAAAGCAACAACGGGAGGAAATCAATAACTAATAAAGAGGGATGTAAAAAAAGCATTGTGTTTTGAGAAGACTCTCTTTCCCCCCCCCCCTTTAAGAGGTGATGGGGGGGGGAATAACCAAATAATATATTGTTACAAAGGTTGCACTCCACCCTCAATCTCTGCTGAGCAGGGGGCTCCAGGTGCTTAGTCAGGGTCGTGTTTCCTTTGGGAATCAAGATACGGCAGAGAGGGACCCCTGACCGTTAGGTCCAGTCATGACCGACTCTGGGGTTGTGGCGCTCATCTTAATTTATTGGCTGAGGGAGCCAGTGTACAGCTTCTGGGTCATGTGGCCAGCATGACTAAGCCGCTTCTGGCGAACCAGAGCAGCACACGGAAATGCCGTTTACCTTCCCGCCGGAGCGGTACCTATTTATCTACTTGCATTTTGTGCTTTCGAACTGCTAGGTTGGCAGGAGCTGGGACTGAGCAACGGGCACTCACCCCATTGTTGGGATTCGAAATGCCGACCTTCTGATCGGCAAGTCCTAGGCTCTGTGGTTTAACCCACAGTGCCACCCGCGTCCCATAGTTTATTAGCACACATTTAAAATCTAGATTTTCCCTACCTCCTGCCTCTCCTTCCCAGAAAACCCCTTGCCAAGCACCCCCCTCCTTTTCAATGCTTGTCCACTTCTCCTTACTATTCTTCCAGGCGTAGCTTTAAAAGGTGACAATTTTCCTGTAACCCATGTCATCGCTCAGCATAACCTTGGCAACATCCATTGGCACAGACCCAAGGATTTTCCTGCGATGGAACGTTTGTCATGCTTAGCTGCTTCAACCCCAGGTGAGACCCTGGTCTGTCTTTTTCCACTGGCCTAGCAACGTCAGCACTTCCCAAAAATCAGCTAAATTCTTGCCTTTATTAATTTCTAACATTCACTAACATTATTTTCTTGGAGATCAAATCAAGACAATAATAAGAAAAGAACACCTGTATTGTTATCATCAAAACTGTAAACAACATAAATGTCACATGAAGAGAGCATTGCGTGGTGGGGGATCTGTGGCATGACAGGGTCTCATCGGAGAGGAGGAGACCCTCACAAAACACAGGTTTACACAGATGGCTCAACCCCAAATGCTGATGGAAGTTCTATGGACTTCCCTCAAGACTGGTTTAATGGGGTACCCTGTTAACACCACTGCAGGAAGGGGGTGAGTCACCACTTCACCCCCGAGGACAGAAAATGGACTAAAGGGTTCTGCCCAAGGCCTAGAACACCTGTATTGTTATCCTCAAAACTACAAACAACATAAATGTCACATGCAGAGAGCACTATGGAAATTGCTTTTAGTATATGAACATACAATTGCAAAAATGCCTTGCTGCTGATAAAAATATCCTGACCTACCCAGTTTGCATTCTATCTACCTACCTACCTACCTACCTACCTACCGGTATCTATCTATCCATCATCTATCTATCATCTCAAGAAGAAGAGGCAACAAAGAGGCTGTCTACTAGAATGTTAACAACAGGCTTACAAAGAAAGCTTTACAGCAGATTTTGCTTGGATTACAGTACCAGAACAAAAAGCCGCGTGCCTGGAAGCTGTCCCAGGCACCTCCCGGTATGGCAGGCCAGGAGAGGCAATTCACTACAACATAGCAGCTACACTTACATTTGGCAAATCTGTGCATGTGGCTCCATTTTGACACGGATCTGAGAAGCATTCGTTGATATCAGTTTCACAGTCGTAGCCTGTGAATCCAGCAGGACAGCTGCAAACATAGCCAGAAGGACGATTGTGACATACAGCTTTGTTCTGACATGGCTGGGAGCTACATGGTTCCAAACGCTCTTCACAAAATGGGCCTTAAAAGAAATGAATGCAGAAAACAAAAATAGGAATCTGTCTGTTAGGAAAAACACACACACAAATCCATGGTTACATTTTAGCCTGCTTTCCACATAGATTTTTTTTTGTAGTGAGGCAAGGTCAAATACTGAAAGGGGTTGTCTAGTTTCCTACCAAAATAGGGCAACTGCCCAGTCACTCTCCCTTTTAGACATGCATGAACCAGTGTGTGAAAGCACAGGGTGCTTCTAGACAGGTGTTTATGTGGGACTGGTGTTTCTTTTGCACGAAAGTCATTCACAGCCATACTGTACTTTTTTCTCAATTGAATCTGAATTTACTCTTTGTAAACAAGGCAAAACAAAACACTTTTGCCAAAATGACCCATTTGTGATTTCTCACTGCTGAGTTTTCAAAACAAGCTTCTGTCCAAAAGCACCCAAATACTGAATATTAGGATATTAAGATACTGGGAGAGGGACGATTCTAGTATGTTTTCCCAATTTAATGCAAATAGGACTCCTTCCCCGACCTCCAACACTTCTGCTTCTCTTGAAATGGTTTGGATGCTTCATCTGAGCAGGAACCTCCAAATCCACTTTGACACTTTTCCTTAAGAATGTAGGAGACAGAAGGAATCCCACTGTTGTCAACAGCCCCTTTCATAGGTAGGAAGGACCTACAGCACCATGCCTTTGGACCCACCTCGAAGGTGTATGAACTCCTCCTAGCCCCACCACTTATGCATAATTATGGATGTGTGGTGCAGAAAAGTCTTCATGCATAGATTTCCC
Organism: Podarcis liolepis; assembly: GCF_965112155.1. Taxonomy (NCBI): domain Eukaryota; kingdom Metazoa; phylum Chordata; class Lepidosauria; order Squamata; family Lacertidae; genus Podarcis; species Podarcis liolepis. Next base: position 37,000,565 of record NC_139557.1, read on the forward strand.
CAGATCTTGGAAACATGTAAAACCAGGGCTCCAGGATCCCAGGGAAGTCCATAATAGTAAAGTTGGGAACCACTCATCATTGAGGGTGAGCTGTAAGTTTCCCCTTTCTACATGCTTTACTCCTTCATGCACAATAACAAAGGAGAGAGGTGACTGGGGCTTAGTCTCGTCCCTCAGGTCATTATGCAGAGGACTGTGGGATATTTTATTTCCATATACAGCTTTAGACCATTTTGTTGAAGTGTGTGCTTTATGAAATGTCCGCCTGCTTTTGATATACTGGCTGCTGCTTATTATCTCAACGCTGCTGTTTCTATTTTATTGTTGCTTTACAACATGGCAGACTGCTAATTGTATTGGGTATAGAAGACCTAGGGAATGAATCTTACAATAAATAAATTAAAACATGTTGTCTCTTTCCTCCCATTCCCATTCTGGTCAGTTTCTTCTTGTTATAGCATACATAAATATTAGGCTTTGAGTCCACTGTCCATACACTCTTTGATGTTAATGATTGCCCATTCATACTGGAGACTGCATGTAACACACACATTCTTAGGCTCATTAGCAGAGACCAAGGTAAGGTCACATCTTTCACACTTTCTTAAGTATCTCAGCGTAGCAAAGACAAACAGAACTATTTTTTTGCGACTGAACTGGAAAGCACAGCGAACACTGAGCCACAACACACTTCTGCATTAGTACCAATACATCTTTCCATAAAAATGAGAAAATATGGAGATCATATCTGAACCACTGTGTCTTAATACCGCTTGAGTAAATTTATTTTGTCAGCCTCTAATGAAATTTTAAGATTTCTGAGGCAGTTGTGCATAAAGGAATGTGCTTCAGGACACTGCATATGTTACATCCATATGAATTTCTTTAATCTACATGATTAAAAGGACAAAGGAACTGTGCTGAAGGGTGAGCATCACAAGGCATGATCAAGTAGGACACTGATTTACTCTTAATTTTACTGCATTAGCTGGTTGCTAGGAGCTGGGCTCAGGAAGGAATGATACACAGCAAGCAACAAACAAGGCAAAGTCAGAGGATAAGGGCATTCTATTCATTTTCGTATTCAGATCTGAACCTGAAGTTGCTGTTGAAAAGATAAATCATAAGTCGCTTCATCAGCAGTGAATAGCAGTACATTGTTATTTCTTAGCTTTTTTAAATGAAACATAATTCCAAGGTTCCTGCATACCGTAAACGATGTAGCCTCAGTGAGTTATGTAAAATGTGCTTTTGAAATCACACTAATCCCTTACTGCATTGCTCAGTCAACAAATCAACAAAGTTACTCTAATCTCCATGCGCACACCATCGTGTTTCTATTTTCATGTCTGTTTCCCCAATTATCTAGGATAAATATTTTGTGTTCAGGATTTCCAGACTTCATATCCAGCATTCTTTAGAAGTTCCTTCGGCACCAATTACTAGGGAAAGATATAGCAAAATCCAATCCAAATTTACCTTTTAGTCCCTACTGTCGACCATCACCTTGATGACATTTTAGAGCAGAAATGAAGAACAAGGAACCCTCCAGATATTGGTGGACATGTTTCTCACATACGTGACCCACTTGGCTGGGATTGAGGGGGGCTGTGGCATCTTAACATTTGGGTGGCCACAGGTTCCTCATCTTTACATTAAGGCATCCTGTGGAAGGTTTCTCTGTGCTCAGCCTTCATATGCAATGTCATAAGAATTGTAAGACTTTTCCTCTTGTCACAGTACAAATCTTTATTTTTTTAGGTCGACAGTAGCATTGAGAAAATGCTTTTACTCTTACAGCAGAATAATGGATTATCAAGTGATGACAGTCTCCATAGGGAGCCACTTACAGGGGACCTTATGTGCTTTATGGCTTTATTATAGATGTTTGCGTGCATCTTAAGGATTCATGCGCAGGATACTTGATGTCTGTTGTACAGGGCTGACGTAAATGAGAACATTTACATTAAACATTAAATGGGGATCTGTGGCAGCCCCCCCAATAAAAAAGCTTTTTTTGCTAATACACATCTGAAAAAAATACCTGTTGCAATGTATTGCATTAATATATTGAAACAGGAACAGTTCCTGCTTCCACTTATGTAAACAGGACTACGCAGTTTCTTTTAAAGCTCCTTTAAATACAGGCTGTTTCTACTATGACATTTTCCCTCCACAGATATACAGAAAATCATATGTGGCAGCACATGCCAAACCCCCATATCCATCTTGCTAACTACATGTATTGGAAAGCCCAGTGTTTATTGAAATACACCAGTTCATGATTCCCATACGTAACAATATACACAGGGGATGGCTCCATGTATGCAGGCCTACTGCTGACAGTTCTTTTGTCAATGGTAGCTTTCATTAGGCCCCCAAATGGGGTATTATGGGGTTGGAGCAGAGTCAGGATAGAGGGAGTCATAGACCCACTTGATGAAAGGCCCATTCATCCATGAGGCCCCAAGACTGGGCTCTTTCTATGCTAGCCTGGAACTGTCATAACTAACCCCCCTCTCCCTGATAAGGACCAATGAGTGGGAAATTAAACACACACAAAAATGAACACCCATCCACAGACACATGCATATCTCGCAGGCTGGTGGTTGGTCTGCCACTTTTTATTTCACCCCATTCTACACTTAGATCAGGCCTCCTCAACCTCAGCCCTCCAGATGTTTTTGGCCTACAACTCCCATGATCCCTAGCTAGCAGGACCTGTGGTCAGGAATGATGGGAATTGTAGTCTCAAAACATCTGGAGGGCCGAGGTTGAAGAAGCCTGACTTAGATGATAATAGTTGGCCAAAAACAGTTATCCATGGAACTGTCAGCGAAGTGAGAGGTGTTCGCTAGGTGGTAGGATGTGTCACTTGCATTAGGTCCCACATTTAATCCCTGGAGTCTCCAGTTAAAAACCCCACTATCTCAGCTGTCTCAGGGCTAGGGTGGCAGTTGCTGTCAGACGAGCTGTCAGGACAGGGAAAAGAAGACACCCTCAACCGGGAGCAGTCAAAGAGGCTGGGGAGGCAGTCACACTGGCTCCCTGTCCAGTCCCATCCATGGAGCAGAGAGGTCCCCAAGCAATGGGCGACAGTGTTGACCAGCCACGAAGTGGGGCTGGACAGCTGGAGAAGGAGAAACCTGCAGAGCTGAACTCTGTCCCATTGCAAGAATGTGGCAGCACCTCTGCTACTGGGAACAGACCCATGCCCCTTGGAGAAGTCTGAACCTCCAGGTGGACCAGTCTCACAGGGAGAGTCTTGTGAGTGAGCAAGCTGGGCCTCACCAAGCAGGAGGGGTGTACCTGTTTGAATCTTTGTGGCTTTTATCCGGGCTCAGACTCTTAAAATTGTTATCGAACTCTCTAGCCCAGTGGCGTAGCGTGGGGGGTGCAGGGGAGGCCGGCCGCACTGGGCGCAACATCTGGGGGTTAGGGTTAGGGGGCGCAAATCCACGGGTTAGGGGGCACAAATTACTTGCCTTGCCCCGGGTGCTGACAACCCACGCTATGCCACTGCTCTAGTCACACTTTTGGCATTCACCTAACCGATACAATTGCTAGCCTTGGATTAAGCTTTCTTCCTACTCACACATAAGGGCCTCCGTATTGGGCTTTGGGGCAGGAGCTAGGACACGTAGCAGAGACAGATTTAGAGGAGCACAACCGATTCAGTTGCACTGGGTGCAGAGCCTCAGGAATGGAACTATGATTTACAATGGAGTGTGAAAGGTGGAGGGGCACTGAATTTTGGCATCACACAGGAAGCCACTGCAGGTAGCAGGTGATGTGAAGAACCTCTGCTTAAGATTGCAGAGAGCTGGTGCCTATCAGAGTAGCTAATACGGGATGCAATAGACAAACTGATCTTGCACAAGTCAGCTTTCTATGCTTGTATTCCTCAAGTGGTCAACAGACACTGTAAACAGATTGTAAAAAGCAGAGGAAAAAGCACCCAGCTAGCCAATGAAGCAAATCTCAACACACACACACACACACACACACGGGGCAGGAGTAAACCCAGCATACCTGTTCCTCATGAACAAAAAGCCAGAAGCCCCTATCAGCATTGCCATACTATTTTTGTTCTATTATCATAAAATTACATCCTAGTTTCAGTAATAAAAAAATCCTTCTGGGGGTGTGATATTGTGCATTTCCTGTTCCTTTATTTGTCTTGTTTTCTCGCCTAACAGCAGGTAAGCTTTAGAAATTTGTTCTCATGCAAAAATAAAACAAAGACAGCTGTAGGTCTATTACATATGGCTGTGACCTGAGCATAATATTACAGCTTTGGAACCCATTTTGAGCTTAAAGTGAAGAAATGTTGCTTTTTCTGGGAAATTAGGATAATTTGATCTCTCTCTAGAGCATAGGCCAAATGCCTCTTAACCTTTTCCTGTAATAAGCTGATATACTTTGCAGTATAGTCTCCTAATCACTAATTTAGGCTGATACAAAAACAGGTAGAATAGATTTTCTTAACTAGGGCACCAGTAAAATGGCGCTGATTTCTCTGGGGAAGCGTGAAAGGAAACTGCAGTCTAAAGGAAATCCTATAAATGTAAGAAACATTGCTGAAACAGCCAAAAGTATGGAGAGAGTCTTTTCTGAAACTTTTCCTTTCAAACATGAACTTTATCTCATGGACAATAGATGTCATGCCATCATCATCGCCGCTGGAGGGAGGGAGGTAGACCACACTGAGAAATATAGACACTTGTTAGAGACTGGAGAGACCATCCAACCCTCTCCTTAACTAGGAAATGTGCTCTAAGCATGCTCAGGAAGACCGTTTCCTACCAGGGAGCATGAGATTTGTAGTTTACCCTGCCTGCTAAATTGAAATGTGTGAGAGAAGGAAGTTCAAGTCCCATTATTCCCATTTGTAATCTCCAATTAAACCATCTCCTGTCTCTAGTGAGCCTTCCCAGACATTGGCTATGGGGTGATTTCTTTTTTTCTGTCTCTCCTATGAAAGTCAGCCCTACACATTGACTGCCATGCAGTCTCACACTTTTTCAGGGTTAACATTCTCACCCACTCTGTAGTTATTAAAGAGATAGTGCTTTCTTTACAGCAGTCACCTTGTCTGATCATGATCTCCCATTTGTACCATTTTCCATTCCATGCTGTAGAAATGTCTCCACTCCATTATTTCCAACTTCTGCACCCTTTTGATTTCTTTATGGGGCAAGCTATGCTGTGACATCCATCAAAGCCAAGCCATTATTGCGGAAGCACTTTAGTTATTTGAACCTACTTATACTGGTGAAGTCTAAGAATTTCCCATGCATGTATATATTAGAAACTATTTTAAAAAAGGATCAATGTGCTTATAGAAGGGTGAGGGGAGCTGAATACTTTAAGCCATAAAGGAGAAGACAAAAATGAAGCCTTTAAGATGGAAAGCTCTGCTAAGGAAACATAAAACACGCAAATAAAACTGTATTCCTTCCAAATAAACAGCTCTCTAGTGAGATCCAGTAAGCGTTCAACTGCACATCTAGAGGGAATGGTCCTGTGATGCAAGACACAATTTGACCTGAAAACAGAGCTCTTAATTAAATGGGAGATGTTAATCTTCCCAATGCAATCTGTGGACTGATATCAGATGCACTTCTCTGTAAAAGTCTAAATCATATAGCTGACATCTCCCAAAAACAGCTTAGCAACATTTGCGCGAAAGATTGGGGGGGGAATGTCTTATCTTCTAGCACACGAGGGTCACGACATGCCAGTGGGTCACACCCTGTTCTAGAGAGAGCCATACCAGTGGTTTGACTTTTTTACTCCAACCAGTTGACTTTACCCCTGAAGGCACACTTTCATTGCCTCCTAAGACAAACGGATGCCGCCAACAACAACATACCAGCGGTATTGCCAACATTTTATTTCACCCCTCATGCCCCATATCACTGAAAATTGTCAGGGGATAAGCAAGGGTGGGGGGGGGGGTTCATGGACAATGGGACAAAAATCTCCTGTGGCGTACTTCAGCATTTGCAGTTGGTGTTGGGAGTCCTTGGATAGGCTGCATGAAATGGCAAACAGTGGAGAGGGATAGTGTGTGAGAGAGAAAACATTGAAAACATAAGAAAATGAGTTCTGTGTTTGTAGAAGTCTGTTCTAGATTTCTGTTCCAACACACACCAAAGCTGACAGCTGAAAAAACTCCTTGCCCCCCACAGTTCCATGCAAAAGTGTTTATTATCTCAAAACACAAGACAAGTCCGACACACTATCGACATAAACTTAAGAGATGCTGGTGTATCCTGAACTATTCTACCAACTACAGTTCTCTGGTCTTAGAAATCCAAAAATACAGAGAGATTCAACCCAATCCTATCTACAGTTCTGCATACAGTACAGTACAGCTTAGTAACAGTAATAGTAATACAAGTAAGTTCTGGGCCTCTAACCACCATTGACTGCGGCCTTGGCTTTATACCCACCAATGCACATACATACATTCCTTAGAAAAAAGGAAGGGTGGGTGAGTAATGCCAGCAGCCTCTAACCTTCAGCTGTCTCTAACAATCAACTGCAGCTGCCATCTTACCCATGGAAGATGGGCAACTTGAGACACAGACCAAGAGGTTAGTGCAATTTCGCCCACACTCCCAAATTACACCAACAAAGCAAACAAGATTAAATTATGTAAGGAAGAGAAATAATGCAAACTGACTTATGTTGCATATATATTTTTCAAGGACACAGAATCCAGCTTTCATTGGCACAAGATTTGCACTACCTGCTTGCAGACTATATTTATGTCAGTGTGTAACGTGCCCTGCCACAGTGTGTACTATGTGGTGGATATTCTGTGGAATAACAATACAATGGAGAGTCACAGTACTGCTATGCATAATTTCTTTGAATGTTGAAGCACTGTATACACTAGTGGATGGCCTTTCAGATGGTGTTGGACTACAACTCCCATCATCCTCAATCACTGGTCACACTGACTGGGGCTGATGGGAGATGGGAGACCCAAAACTTCTGGAGGGCCTTCTGCCACCTGCTCTACACAAAGACTTTAAAATGTAGGCTCGCCTTGTTAGGCTTCCTATCCTATCACCTTAATTCTTCTGGATGCATATCAGTCCATGAAATTTAAGACTGGGGAAAAGAGTGCTTGCATAGGAGTGTATTTGCTTCCAACAGTCAACATGCTGCATACTGATAGCATTTCAGAAATCTGGCTCACGACACACAATTCAATAAATGTTCATATGTACACATTTACTCTAACTCTCGCTATATACTCTGCTTTCAAGTAGAATAACTGATATTCTCATATTAACATATATTCTGGCCACTGAAGCAGAACTTTCAATTGCCTTGTATACATGATACATATTTCTGGAGAGTAACTGAATATTTGTTAGCAAGGAAAATAGAAGCAAACTAATATGAGAATATAATATTACCCAGGATTTATCTGCAAAGAAATTCATTTTGTAGCAGGCTTTGAAAACTAATTGATAAAAATAACCCTTTTCAGTCGGTTGCTTTTATAGCTGAGGAGATAGACTACATTTCTGTAATGACTTATTACTGTTAAGGAAAAAAACTAATCAAATGATGTCCTGATCCTTAGAAGAAAACATAATTCAAATATGATGATATATTTCTATACCTTCAAAATCTCACAGCAGCATATGCCAGCTAATACATTTCTAAAGGTTATGGTGACTTAAGATAACCTTCCATTTCCTTTATTTCTTTATTATGCTTTCTGTTTTTTATATTTTAAAACTTATCTAATGCATTAGCCTTCTCTCAATCACAGGATACCTAATCATATGTATGTTTATGCAGAAGTAAGGTCAATAGGACTAACTCTGAAATAAGTGAGTCTTATTTGACTATAAAGGGGGGTTTAAACATACAGGAAAATACTGATCAACATAATAAATCAAACATTATAAATTTGCTTAGATGCAACAGTGAAATACTATACTTTTTACAATGCCTTTTGCAATTATAAATATACATTTTAATTGTTGGGGGCATGGATTTAACAACATCTCTAAACTTTCTGGGGAAAACATAATGACACAAAGGGATATTTACAGCCAGAACGATAGGATGTTGGATAATATCCAATTATCATGTACTACTTGTGAAATAGACTCCTGCTTGCTCAAATGGGTCCTAGTATTCCTTTCCTCTTCCTGCATCTCCCTATTTTCCCCAAAATTTGCTTCTGCAGGTTGGGGAGCCCTCCGGAGCTGATCCGGGGATGAGAGAGTTGTAGAGGATGCAAGGAAGGATGAAGTCCCATCACAAACAATAGATTAACTAGGAAATAAGCCAAACTACTTCCCTGCCCCAGTCTAAAAATCCGAGCAGCCTAGGTGTTGAAGTTGCATTGACATAAAAAAATAATCTTATGGTTTTTTATGATGGGCTATTTATAGGAACAATTTGATGTATCTTCTTTTGGAGAGATTTCCACTGACAAAAGAGCCCTGGTTGTGGTGCGATGGGAGGAGCAAACCTGGCAAATTCTGATGGTGGTGTGGGGAGAGGAGCTTCCTCATGACTAGACAAGCCTCACATTTGCAAGGTGAGGAAGATAATCACAAACCTATTACAATGAAGTTCATTTGCTGGTTCTGTGACAGATTAAAACACCCTTTCTATGTGGAAAGGTTTGCTTTTGCATGTAGAAGAATTATGTCAAGTGAGCTCCCACCTGAAGTCTGAAACAGTATATTGCTCAGAGGCAAGGTCATCATCATTGCAGTGAAAGTTAAGCCCAAAGCACATTGTAACTTTGCTAGAGAGTACAAGTCTGACGGGGCTGTGCTTGCTGAGAACAAAACTTACAACATTTTGTTTTATTCAAACTGGCCATTTGAAGTGGTGCAGCTAAGACATGGGAAGTAACTGGGTGTTAGTAAATAACATGTAGCTATGACGCCATTGAGACAAGAAACAATTTTATTACCGCATGTGGTGCCCTGGATGTTGTTGGACTCCAACTCCCATCAGCTCCAGCCAACATAGCCAATGTTCAAGGATGATATACATTGGAGTTCAGCAACAAAGGTCACAGAACTCTCCCCTCCTGTAAATGACTGGTGCAGCTGATTTAACTGGTTTGCATGAGGAAACTTGTATCCACATATTAAGTGCACTGTATAGATTAAAATGATCATGTATAGGTTTAGATTTGCCATATGAATACAAATCAGTCTCTCCATCTATTCCTCATAATAAGACCATCAAAAGAGGCCATATTTCTTGGGGTGGGTGGGTAGATGAGGACAAGATAGACCTTAATATTGACCTTGTGGTGAATGTCTACAGCTATTCAAATCACGCTTAATTCTATAAAATACCATGCTAATCTAAGGCTCTGCTAGAGTGTGGCTGCAGCCACATGGCAGTTCATTCCTGATGTTTCCATAGATGTTGTTTTGTGCATTATATCTGAATCTTCACACAACTTCAAAGGCACTTCTGGAAAACTAATGGAATGTAACATATTTCTTGGGGTGGGTGGGTAGATGGGGACAAGCAATGTAACATTTTCTAGGAATCTATATATCTATATTTATATATATAAATTATATATATAAATTTATATATTTATATATATTATATATATCTATATTTGACAAGGTGCCCCATGATATTCTTGTAAAGAAGCTGGTAAAATGCAGTCTTGACTATGCTACCACTCAGTGGATTTGTAACTGGCTGACTGACCGAACCCAAAGGGTGCTCATCAATGGTTCCTCTTCATCCTGGAGAAGAGTGACTAGTGGGGTGCCACAGGGTTCTGTCTTGGGCCCAGTCTTATTCAACATCTTTATCAACGACTTGGATGATGGACTCAAGGGCATCCTGATCAAATTTGCAGATGACAGCAAACTGGGAGGGGTGGCTAACACCCCAGACGACAGGATCACACTTCAAAATGACCTTGACAGATTAGAGAACTGGGCAAAAACAAACAAGATGAATTTTAACAGGGAGAAATGTAAAGTATTGCACTTGGGCAAAAAAAATGAGAGGCACAAATACAAGATGGGTGACACCTGGCTTGAGAGCAGTACATGTGAAAAGGATCTAGGAGTCTTGGTTGACCACAAACTTGACATGAGCCAACAGTGTGACGCGGCAGCTAAAAAAGCCAATGCAATTCTGGGCTGCATCAATAGGAGTATAGCATCTAGATCAAGGGAAGTAATAGTGCCACTGTATTCTGCTCTGGTCAGACCACACCTGGAGTACTGTGTCCAGTTCTGGGCACCACAATTCAAGAAGGACACAGACAAACTGGAACGTGTCCAGAGGAGGGCAACCAAAATGGTCAAAGGCCTGGAAACGATGCCTTATGAGGAACGGCTAAGGGAGCTGGGCATGTTTAGCCTGGAGAAGAGGAGGTTAAGGGGTGATATGATAGCCATGTTCAAATATATAAAAGGATGTCACATAGAGGAGGGAGAAAGGTTGTTTTCTGCTGCTCCAGAGAAGCGGACACGGAACAGTGGATCCAAACTACAAGAAAGAAGATTCCACCTAAACATTAGGAAGAACTTCCTGACAGTAAGAGCTGACAGTGGAATTTGCTGCCAAGGAGTGTGGTGGAGTCTCCTACTTTGGAGGTCTTTAAGCAGAGGCTTGACAACCATATGTCAGGAGTGCTCTGATGGTGTTTCCTGCTTGGCAGGGGGTTGGACTCGATGGCCCTTGTGGTCTCTTCCAACTCTATGATTCTATGATTCTATATAGATATATACATCCCAATTCTCAGACTGCATGGACACATGAACAGGATATTTTTCATATTTCTTCTCCCCAGTCAGAATTGTATTTTATTTTATTTTTAAATGTTCTGCCTTTCTAAACTCTTAACTATCCCGAACTTTCCTTTAAAGTTACTAAGTGCCATTAAATGCTTATAAAGTCTATATAGCTACATTAATTAATAAATATCAATGACACTGTAAAACTGACTTCCCCAAAGCAATTGATATTACAGCTCTCTATTTGATTAAAATCTTCCAAAGCTTAATAATAAGCAATCAAATGCAGATTTAATTTATTAGAGAAAGCAGGTTCTTCTGACCTATTGAATGCTCAGTGTCACTAGTCAAATAATATTCCAGTTGTGCTTAGCAGTTTTGCAACTACAGTGGTGCCTCAGGTTAAGTACTTAATTCATTCCGGAGGTCCGTACTTAACCTGAAACTGTTCTTAACCTGAAGCACCTTTTAGCTAATGGGGCCTCCTGCTGCTGCTGCGCCGCCGGAGCCCGATTTCTGTTCTCATCCTGAAGCAAAGTTCTTAACCTAAAGCACTATTCCTGGGTTAGCGGAGTCTTTAACCTGAAGCAGATGTAACCTGAAGTGTATGTAACCTGAGGTACCACTGCATGCCCTTTAATCACCTACAAATGAAATGAGCCCCAGAATCACCACAAAAGCACATTTCATAAACATATTGGAACTTCATTTAATGCACACGTTTGGTGAACTGGCCAAAATGGGAGCCTCCTTTTGCAAAACAGTTTATCCCTCATGAAAGTCCCACCCCTATTTGAATGATCCTTTTCAGGAAGGAGGGGGGCATCCCTATGCTTAGTGGAACCCACCCATCTGGGGAGGATAGGGATCGACTGTGCTTCACATACTTGATACACGGACAATGCAGGTTGCCTCCCATAAACTGTTGTCAGGAACAATTGAAGGATGATAATCTGTACCATAGTATGATCCATCCCTTCTCTTTCCTAGAGGGGAAGCACATCGTGTTCTGCATAGTTCTTGAGCTCCAGTTGCCCATTTGAGATTCACTTGAGTCCACTTGAAGAGGACCTTGCATATAAACTCCCCCTCCTCAGGCATTCATGTTCAATGTGCGGATTTGAGGGCAAATGTGCAGCACCGGGGGGGGGGGGTTGCAGCCCTGCTTTTCTGATAGCCCTTAATATTGACCTTGTGGTGAATGTCTACAGCTATTCAAATCACCCTTAATTCTATAAAATACCATGCTAACGAGGCTCTGCTAGAGTGTGGCTGCATCCACGTGGCAGTTCATTCCTGATGTTTCCCTAACTGTTGTTTTGTGCATTATATCTGAATCTTCACACAACTTCAAAGGCACTTCTGGAAAACTAATGGAATGTAACATAGCTCACGTGATACAGCACGAGACCCAAATGCAGTATCCCGCTTTGAAAAGAAAGGTTGCATTTCAACAGTTCTGTTTCCTCCAGGTTTCTTGATTCTCATGACTGATGAGCTTGTAGGATAAAATCTAGAGGAAATTTGCCTTGGAAGTCTGAATGAAAATGATGCAGAGTTTTCTTTCATCGCTTTTAATTATTTTATTTAATAAAATCCACCTCAATTTAGCAGTAGAGCTTCTTTGTACAATATTACACATTTCTGTGAATGTCAATCTTTTGGCAGAGGTATTCTAACAACGTTTCCCTAGTTATTCTGTATGGTGGGGAGAATGCACATCCAGCTTCACATTAAAATTATCTCTATTTCATCTTCTGACATTTTCTAGCATTAAATAAATTCAAGGCATATGTATAGGTGCATTATTAATTTAACTTCCTCTGAGTCTTCAGGATATACAATGGCATAGGCATGTGGATTTGTATCCTCTATTCTGACTGACTTTCACAAACTTATTTCTGTGCAACAGGAGTATCATGAGCTTCTGATCCCAAAAAGTCATGTATGTCACGATTAGCTATTTACCAGTTATGTAACCAAAGCAATTCCACAACTGATTTACTGGGAAGCAGTAGAACTCACTGAGCTTCTTTATCTGACACAGATAGAATGACTATTGCCTTCCATGAATAGGGGCCCTATGAAAACAGAGGGATCTGTTTATTTTATACAACTGTGCAACCATATCTGTTTGTGTTCAGGCAAGATTTCCCTTCTGACAAGAACAGACCTGAGAAAAGTGAATCAATCAGTGACCAGAGAGAGAGAGAACTGCAGCTAGCTTGTGAAATCCCTGTCAGACAGCAAACGTTTTATTTCCTGCTGACAAGGTAGAAGCTTTCTGTCTTGCATAGATGCTGGTAATGCTGATACACTAATTGCCACAGGCACCCTGAACAGTTCCTGCAGCACACTGGTCAAGGTCAGAATCATAGATTCATGTCCAGCAAACAGCTTGACGAGTATTGTCTGGGCACAGTGTGAACCGGTGAACTTTTACTATCGTGCTCCTCTCCTGGGGGTAAGCAGATTGTGTTGCCCTGTCTCACTTTGCATGATCAAGAAGACAATATGTCACCTCAGACTTCCCTGCCACCTCACAGTTTTCAGGAGCAAGGATCAGGAATGTCCCTGGTTTTGTTTCTTTCTTTACTAGAGCAAAATAATATCTATAGTTTCACCTTTTTGAAATGGGGCAATCAGGGGTGGTGCATTCCACTTTGCTGCTTGAGGCCACTACCACCAGCACTAATGCCATCATACCTGCTCCTGCCACTGCCACTGCCACCTGCACCGCTTGACCTGCCGCCACCGCTTGACCTGCCGCCACTACCCATCCTGCTGCCTCCATGACTTGTGGAGAAGTAGCACTGGCATCAGCACCAGTGGGTGAGATCTCTGTGAGATCTTGGCTGAAGTTGCTGAGATCTCACTCCAAATCGGTGCTCATGCCAGCGCCACTTCTCTGCCACTGGCAGAGGCAGCAGAACAGGCATGGCACCCATGGGGGTGTCACCTTAGGGCTTCCACTGCCTGAGGCAGCCACCTCATGTAGAAATAACAGAGGTCGGCACCATAGCTGTCAACCTACCCTTTTTTGGTGGGAAATTCCCTTATTCCAGCGCCGTCTTCCGCTGCTTCCCGCTGCTATCCCGGATTGTTAGATATCCTGTAGACTGTCCCCGGGACAGGTGAGGCCACTGATCCCTTATTTCCGAGGCTGCTGATCCCTTATTTCCAGATCTGAAAGTTGACAGCTATGGTTTGGCACAGGAGTTGAATGCATGTGAGCTGTGCAGGAGCAAGAAAGCAAGCAAGCAAGCAAGCTCCAAGCAAGCTGCCGGCTAGCTCTGCCGAGGCTCCTTTTATTAGCAGAAGTCAGCAACTGGAAACAGTACTGAAACCACCCTGAACTTAACGTATTTCCAGCAAGGCACATTTCCAGCGTTAGCGATACACGTGTCAGACAGGTGTTTCCCCCAAATGTTCCCCTGATACACGAAAGTCTGCTTCATTCGTCATGCTCCAGCCAAGTGGAACATTAAGCAAAGCTTTCTGCGAGGGAGGCAAAGGTCAGAGAGTGGGCATGGCAGCTAGACATGCTGTGGCGTGTCTTATGCCGAGGTGGGGGTGTGCCCCCATGCTGCATCTGTCATCCTCACAGCCTCACCCTACCTAATGGTTGTGGGGCCATAGTAGATAGCTTGATGACTACATTGACCCAGTGTATAGCAGCTGTGAAAAAGGCAAAATCCATGTGGAGGAACATTCTCGGTAGTGGCGCCCTCCCTGTGGAACCCCCTCCCACCAGATGTCAAAGAGAACAACAACTACCAGACTTTTAGAAGACATCTGAAGGCAGCCCTGTTTAGGGAAGCTTTTAATGTTTGATGTATCACAGTATTTTAATATTCTTTTGGAAGCCGCCCAGAGTGGCTGGGGAAACCCAGCCAGATGGGCGGGGTATAAATAATAAATTATTATTATTATTAGGAAAGGAATTGAGCCACATTTGGAATAATGTGTGTAGTTTGGGTCATCTCACCTCAAAATGCATACTATAGAGTTGGAGAAGGTTCTGATTGGCCACTGTGAGAACGGGATGCTGGACTAGATGGGTCACTGGCCTCACCCAGCAGGCTCTTCTAGGCTGTGATCTGAAATACACTTACTATGGCGTAAGTCATGCTGAACACAGCCAGGCTTACTTTCCAAGTAAATATGCACAGAATTGCACCGCTTGTGCACAATATTTGCGGTGTTTTCTATTACAGGTTCTACACCATGAGAAATCTAAATTGGTTACTGCCAGAAGAAAGCTAAAGCATCATCTCTTGCTGTCAGATAGTATACAGGAAAAGAAGTTAGTTTATCTAACTGTTCTGTCTGGTAAAACTGGCCACCCTCCCAGATTCCATTGTCATTTTCAAAATTACATTTGTTCAAACAAGATTTTTTTTGCTTGCTTAAGATAAACACTGCAGATTCCAGTAAGTTGCATCGGGGTATAAATACAAGAAAATGCACCTAAATTGAGCTGGTTTACTAAGATTGTTACGGAAGCACTGCAGGAATAATAAGTAGCTATATTTCAACATAACTATTTTTAGCACAGCCCAGAGCCTTGAGTAATATGACATCTCAAATTCCTTATCTTCTAAATTCTGCTAGCTAATATGTTTTATTTAAAAATGCAGCCTTGTCACAGAGATTTGTCTAGCTTTGCTTCCCAGCTGTTGTCTTTTTACTGAATAGCTGAGCACCAGAAGTGACTCTATAATGCTACTTGACCTTCATTGACACAGTAGATCCTTTTCATTTTTCAAAAAGCAATGTCTCCATCTCTGACCATGATTGAATAGAATCACAGCGTCTGTCATTGGGAGCACTGACCTTTTAATCTGTTATAAATACAAAGATGGATGCTTGACCATTATTTCTTCTAAGCCCAAATAAAGATCAGAATTCAAAAAGCCATTCCTGATCTTAGCATACTATATGTGACTCACATGTAGTTCATACTAGTATTGACAAGGCAGGTGACATTTTTTTGTTGAGCAATCAGAAATTCCACGAGCAGAAAATCCAGATTTGGATTGCTTAATTTGCAGCTGCTCTGGGGAATGTAAACTTTTGTTATACTTTTTATTTTGTTTTAAATTTACTGGGGAACAGGTATCCAGGGAAAAGGAGCAAAGATGTCAGGGTAGAAGAAAAGGAATGAGATGTAATGGAGAATTGGAGCCTGTGTGGTATAGCATTGGACTAGCAATGGGGGCTGGGAACAAAAGAGGCTAATTTAAATCCATGCTGAGTCATGGAGGTCACTAGGTGACCTTGGGGCAATCATTTTCTCTTAATATAACCTCCCTCACAGGGCTGTTTTGAGCATTAAAAGTAGGGAGCTTGCACATTGCACTAATCCCTTTAGAGAAAGGACAGGATAAAAATACAGTGGTACCTTGGGTTACATACACTTCAGTTTACAGATGCTTCAGGTTACAGACTCTGCTAACCAAGAAATAGTACCTCGGGTTAAGAACTTTGTTTCAGGATGAGAACAGAAATCATGCTGTGGCGGCCCGGCGGCAGTGGGAGGCCCCTTTAGCTAAAGTGGTGCTTCAGGTTAAGAACAGTTTCAGGTTAAGAACGGACCTCCAGAATGAATTAAGTCCTTAACCCGAGGTACCACTGTAAAAGAATAATTAACTGTATGTGATCTCAGCTTTATGCCATCCCTGTCTAGACATCCTCTAGTTTCTGACTTCCAGCAAGCATAGTTTCAAGTTGTTTGCCATTGTGAACACTGGAAATGTGCTCAGTACAGTATTCTGGATTGGAGGCTATATTCCATGCTTCAACCCATGATCACTGCCAAACATGAATTTTTTATTAAATTTGTTCTATGAATACTATAGAGCTTGGAAGACAACAAGCTTGTGTATATTCTCTGTATAAGGCTTGGTGACTACAAAGTTTATACCAAATCATAGGAACTCTAAAATGCTTATTTGAGCTCAGAGCATTAGATCGCTTTTCTATTTTCCCTCCACCATTTACAAGAAGCTTATTGATCTATTACAGATTGCTTCACCATAAAGTACTTCCCTCACATCATCCAGAAGGAAAAGTAAGAAATGTGGGTCATAAAATCGTAAAGATAGAAGACCAGGGGGAAGATGGTAGGAAGCACAAGGAAAATGGAAGTGTGCAGTTGGTGTAAATAGAGGAATGCAAAAAACAACAACACACAGTGTAAGAAAAGCAAAGAAAATGGTGGAAAATGAAACAATGCATAAGTACTATTAAACGAAATTGCATGCATAGCATCGAAACCCAAACCAATGTCCTCTTTCTCCATTCTCAAAACACAATCTTGCAATTTTTCTTGAGGATGGGCAGTTCAAAAGCACCTCAAAATAGTTCTGAGGACCCAAAATTGAAGTTATTTTAAACAACCCCTTTCTCCAAAAATGGTAAACATCCACTTTGCCCTCTTCCACCTTGTAATGTCTAGTGTAACATCCAAATTGGGAAACTGCAATGCTAGACAGGGGGCTAGCATGAAAGATAGTTTGGAAACTTCAAATGGTTCAAAATGCAGTGGACAGAGTTTTAATGTGCTTTCTAGCTGCTAAGTAGTAGTTGTTCTGCACTTGAAAATTATGCTGTCCACCTGACACTGATGACTGGGTAGCAGAAACAGAATAGGCAGAGAATGACAGAAGGACAAAGGAATAATATAGGATGCTTTTTTGAAGTGCTACAATTACAAAAACAATACCTCAAACCACCAGTTGCTATGACATGTGGCCTCATACTCAGAACTGGCTCACCAGGTAGGATAGAGCTGCTATGCTAGCTTCTCTGCAGGTGGTTCACTGTTGCTTAGCGGAGTGAAGAGCGGGGAGATAGTTGTGAGGCTGGTGCGGTGCAAACACACCAAACAATCTGGCACTCCTGCACATACATTTTAATTGCATCAGCCTCTCTGCCACTGCACCCCTTCCTACCAGTAAGCAAGAGCAACATACTTGCCAGGAAGCTAGCATAATTCGACCATTTCCTTAGCTGACAAACAAAAGCTCACTCCCATCCTTTCCTCCTCATGTCTTGTTTTCCTTTTAGTTTTCTTGTTGCCTTTTTGAAATCAGGTTTTCAATAATTTCACAGAAATCCAAAACTGTAAAAATGTATGTATCAGAATGATATTTTCTTTTGTTGTGCACAACCTAAAAGGACACTGTGTATTTTCCCTCTCCTTTAAAACACTCATTAGCTTTTACAAACAGGTTATCCAATTGTCAGGATTTTTTAAAAAATGCACTATTCTATTGAGTACGTTTTTGTTTTAGTGAGACCGAATCCTATGAAGTGGCGGGTGTTGAGGAAGTAGTTTTTATTTCAAGTGGTACTACCCTATATTTCCATGACTTTGATTCATTGCTTTTTGGATGGAGTTAAAGTCAAGATCTTGCTGAAAGGTGTACTAGCTGTTAACTTCAGAGTGATTAATGGCAAGACAAGATATCAGGTATCAGAGTTGAGAACCCATTAACTCAGGAGAAAACTGAAAAAGCCAGAGGGAAGTAACAAAAGGAGACCCGAATGCAATGTACTCCTCGATTGCATCTGCTTGATATGATCTTGAACTCCTGTTTAGTTGTCAAATGAATGTCACATTACTTGTTGCATGTTTTATTGCCTGATATGTCAGGTCTTTTCAACACACTGGAATATATGCATTTTGGCCTTAAACTAGAGAAATAATAGATACCTACAACAAACTAATGTGAAATCACTGTCTGCAGAGAATACAGATGTACGGATCAGCTTATTTTCTGTTCTGTCTCAGTTTCACTCATGTTTAGTCATAATGTCTTTCTGTCCCATTTTCTGCAGATATTTAAAACATACACCCACTCATTTAAATTATACACACCTTTCCAAGCACTTCCCCCTAAAATATGTAACACATTTGGAATTTCAGAGAAGTGTGCAACTTGCCCATGTTCTGATCTGTGTATAAACCCAGAAACTGTAAATTTGGTCAGTTCATTTTAAAATGCAGTTTGAACCAAAGTCTCCTCCATCTAGCAAGGAACCTTTAACTACACATTTACAAAAGTAAATAAAAACTGTACTCCACAATTCAGTTAAAGAATCTGGACTAAGCAACTGATTCACAAGGGGACAATGAACTGGGTTCATACATGCAAAGGCAATCCCCAAGGCAATCCCTCTCAACTGCCCCTTTTTGCAACAACTACAATAATTGAAATCACAGTGGAAATATTATCAAAGTAGTGTCGCTTTGCCATCAAGCTCCTCCCTCCCTCTGCTATTACCTGGCAATAAGGGCAGGGGAGAAATTAAATTTGGTTTGCATTTTACTGACTCGGTAAACCAAACCACAACTTTTTTTTCAAAATTCACACTTTCCCGAAGTTTCTATATTTTGTAACAGAATGTGTGTGTGTGTGTGTGTGTGTATAAGAGGAAAGTGTGCATAAAAATGCAAATATTAGGGAAGATACCATACATATATTATGTACAATTGCTTTGCAAAGATATGTATATAAGGAAAAATTTGCATGAAAATCAAATGAATTTTCAGAAGTTTTTAAAAAGAATGCTGGCTGATGCACAAAAGTGACAAACTCAACTTAAAATGGGAAAAATGAGAACTGGATATTAAGACAGATTTGTCCATTCCTACCTAAGAGCAGCCATCCCACCAAGCCACAAAAGAGGGAGAGACGAGAAGCAGGATCCTTCCATTGACTCAACTGAAAGTTCTGCAGTTTGTGGATCTTTTTTTTCCTTTGAACTCTTTCTACTCCAGCTGCTCGTAATAAGATCATCACAGCTTAGAACAGGTGCCTGGGATTGTCTCCTTCCCTTCTTTTTATGCCATGCCTTCTAGGTTGCAAGCCTAAGTGGAGGGCCTGTCTTATAACTAATTATTTTACATACACTGGGAAACTTGTCAGCTGATGGGTAAAAATGATTCAAATGCATGCATTTCTCCAGAGGGCCAAAGTTTACCATTTGGCCTGCTCCAGTCCCCAAAGGAATCTGGCAGCAGTGACTGCTTTGAAGTGGAGCCTGGTCTGTTGTGGTATGACTGAGGGGACAAAAATGCCCCTGGCGGAGCCAGGTACCCATTCTCTCCAACACCAGACACAGTCCCCTGACTGAAGACGGAGCTTTGTTTGCCAAGGCAATCATGCTGTACTCAGGAAGTCAGGAAGTGTTGCCCCAGCAACCGGGGGGGGGGGACAAAACCACAATCATTTTGGCCATTTTTAAGCCCCATCTTCAAGTGCTAACAGTTTTACAAGAAAGAAAGAAAGAAAGAAAGAAAGAAAGAAAGAAAGAAAGAAAGAAAGACATTTCCACTGTCACTGACTAGAAGGTCAACACTGAGACCCCCACACTCAATCCTAAGCACTCTGGAACTAAAACAAGAGGTATACCCACCATAGGAGCCAACTCCTAGAGGCCAAGGTCCCATCGGGCTCCCCAAAGTTGATGGGCATTGCAATTCAAATAGTGTTTGTGTGCCAAGTCTTGTGATCAATTATGTGTGGCAGGGCTTAATTATGTGTGGCAGGGCTTATCTGCCCGCCTCCCCATATTTTATTCAAGTTAGCACCCCTGATATGCAGTGTTCAGGACACTTAATATTAGAACACAAAGAGAAATCAAGCACATGTTAACAAATGAAAAATGTCACCTACCTTAGTGTGAATGCATAATAAGACCCAATAAACAGGCAACCATCGACTTTTTACATATGTTTATTTCACCTGCCTTTGCTGTCATTTGTAGAACAGGGACTTGTTACCTGTCAGAAATCTGTACAGGAGTTTAGCACATCTAACTTCTCTTGCTCACTCGCTCTCTCTTTTTAACAAATTGCTCTATGAATTTTACTGTGCTTCCTTCACACTTTCCATTGCCGTTAAACTAAATTCATTTTCTTGTGTTTTTGTTTCATGTCACGTCTACTGAGAGCTTTGCAAAAGCAGTGGTAGAGATTCAACAGCAGTCAGCAGTGCCAACCTTTGTGATTTAATTGCCAATTCCACCACTTTTAGGGTTTCCAGAAATCTGACATCCTGTGATATGATAAAATAACAAGAATGAGGGCTTAAGTTTTTTTAACGGTACCTTTTTAGCTTTTGTGGTTTCTCAGAAAACATTGGTTATAGTGTGTCTTAAAGAACTATGTGACCCATAACGCTCATAAAGAAGGCTGGATTTATTTTTAGAAGTGAGCAACTAATATAAATTTCCACTTCGGAAAAAGAAGTCCACCTTGGTTACTAAAAGCTGAAGAGTTTAAATCTGAATGTTTGCTTCAAATGATACATATAACACACATTACCACTACACAAATCCCCCCTCCTTTAGAACAAAGTGCTTCCTTAGATCATCTTCACTTAGGACATTTAGTTCTTATAAGCATTATGTGACTAGTATATCTACTGAGCTATGTATTTTCAGTTGCAAACCCCTCCAACTTTGCATGGGGAATTCTGAATCAGATACAGGCAGGCTTTAGGCCAGGCTTCCTCAACCTCGGCCCTCCAGGTGTTTTGAGACTACAAGTCCCAGCATCCCTGACCCCTGGTCCTGCTAGCTTGGGATCATGGGAGTTGTAGGCCCAAAACTGGAGGGCTGAGGTTGAGGAAGCCTGCTTTAGGCTTTCCAGGTCAAGTCCACTACTGGTTAGCTTTCTTCATTTCAGCAGGTGAGAAAAATTAATTTCACTGATGCTGTTGTTTCTTGCAAGAATCTGTTGCAAATCACTGAAAGGCAAACCAGTTGATCCTGCTCTGTTTTCTGCATCTAAGTGCATAAGACAGATGTCCTTAAGAAAAAGTCAGTGTGGTGCTATCCCTGATCTTTACCAGTGCAAATCAGGAAATTAGCGACCCAATTCATTCTCTCCTAGGCAGTGTGCAATCGGTTCAAAAGAACAAGTTTTTGATGAAGGCCCCATCTGCACTATACATTTAAAGCTGTATCAAACCACTTTAAACAGTTTTCTCCATTGAATTCTTGGAACTGTAGTTTATTAAGGGTGCTGAACTTTGTTAGGTGACACTGTGTTACCAAGAGTCCTCCGGGACTGGTCATTCTTTCTGTACATGTACTTAGGTAAAATAAAGATCTATTCATGGATCCTCCCTGTCCTTGCAATTCATTGGCTCTCTGTTACAAAGATAGTTCAGGGTTTGAAACCAGACCCAGCAACACAGAACTACAATATACTTTTTAAAATGTAAAATGCGGTGGGTCCTAAGCTGCACACCTAAAGCGAATGAGGAAAGTGAAGAGGAAGCTCTTTCTTGATTCTGTGGCTGGTTTCTATCCTTCAAGATTTGTTAAACAAATACTCTGGGTGGCACATGCGTGTGTTTTAGCCTTTGGTGAGGCCTGTCATCCTTACTGTATATTTTGCTCCATATGTTAACAGAGCCTGAGGTCAGCAACTGTCTGATAGTGATAAGATTTTTTTTTAAAAAAATAGTTCATTAAACTTGCATGTGCTATAGTGAATTGTGGTGCCAATAAACTAGAGCGGCAGGTGCATCTTCAACCCTGATGTTTCTATTTGGAGTTTAATTGCAAGCTATTAGAATTCTGCCAATATATTTAGACGAAAGTAAAAGGTTATTAAAATCCCACTAAAACAGCTGAGAACTATTGAAATTCAGGCTTATTCACCCTCTCCTCCCCAGGTTGTCCTGTCTGCTTGGTTTCAGAATTTGATGGTCTTTCCCGTTCCAAGTACATACAAGCTCTTTTCAGCACCTTGAGAATTTGTCTGCGTGCTTTCATAATCTCTTTCCAACCTGGCTTTATCACCGTCACTCCTTAAGTTTCATAAGCATCTCTTCCTCCTTCCCTCTTTAATCTTTTTCCCCCTGCCTTGCTTTGAGCCTTTCATACTTATTAACGCTTGTTTGCTGCGTATTAGCAAGCTTAACAATGAATGCATTTTTAAGCATAGCTGTGATGTGCAAAGCGACAAATTTCACAACTATTTCCACCAATGCTACTAAACTTTACCACAAAATTAAACACATTAGGTTCCTTCCCACAGTTTCAAAGGTGACAGAATTTTCTATAGAACAAAGTCTTTCCATTGTAATCATTTAGCTGCTGCACTTTGCTTGAAACCACTTATTGATTTGATTGGGGAAATTCCAGTGGCCCCGTGATAATAATGGTGTCCAGAAACATCCCCACAGTGCCTGCAACAGTTGCTTTGTTCCACTGTCTATACAGAGATGTCTGCTCTCCTGTGTTCTGTTTTAGATGCATAGTATCATAGAATTGGAAGGGACCCTGGGGATTACCTAGTCCTAGTCCAGCCTCTGCGCCTGTCTCATATGGGGATCGAACCTGCAACCTTGGTGTTATCAGCACCATGCTCTAAGCAACAGAGCTATGCAGTTCTGTTTCAAAATGGGATTTATAAATCACCATCTCATTAAATATATAATGATGCTGGACACAACCCCCCCCCCATAAAATTACAAAATTGCTTCATTAGCTTCCTCTTCTTAATTGTTTAGGATGCCTTGGTTGAAATTTCTGGAATCATATTCGAGATGATTGTTCCTTTCTGTACTTATTTAAGGTAAAGGTCAAGGGACCCCTGACCATTAGGTCCAGTCGTGGCCGACTCTGGGATTGCGGTGCTCATCTCGCTTTATTGGCCGAGGGAGCTGGCATACAGCCATGTGGCCAGCATGACTAAGCCGCTTCTGGCGAACCAGAGCAGCACACAGAAACGCTGTTTACCTTCCCGCCGGAGCGGTACCTATTTATC
The DNA here is from genome assembly GCF_965112155.1 of Podarcis liolepis. NCBI lineage: Eukaryota > Metazoa > Chordata > Lepidosauria > Squamata > Lacertidae > Podarcis > Podarcis liolepis. The sequence continues at coordinate 37,024,127 of NC_139557.1, forward strand.
TACTTGCACTTTGACGTGCTTTCAAACTGCTAGGTTGCCAGGAGCAGGGACCGAGCAATGGGAGCTCACCCCGTCACGGGGATTCAAACCGCCGACCTTCTGATTGGCAAGTCCTAGACTCAGTGGTTTAACCCACAGTGCCACCCGCGTCCCTTCTGTACTTATTTATCTTCCCCTTATTTATGTTCCTACTCCCAGCATTTTCCTTCTTACAGAACCCCTTATTCCAACCCTGATTCTCTGACATGTCTCTTATTTGCCGCCCTGTTTCTAGGTTTTCAGCCCTATTGCTGCCCACATAACTTTCCTATCTTCATGCTTAATAGGTTGAATCCAATGTTAGTTCTACTCAGAACAGATTCATTGAAATCAGTGGGTCCACTTCAAGTCTAACTTAGTGGGATACAAGCCTACGTGTTTCCTTTTTCTGACATGCGCTGTTATTTTGTATACAGTGGTGCCCCGCAAGACGAACGCCTCGCAAGATGGAAAACCCGCTAGACGAAAGGGTTTTCCGTTTTGGAGGCACTTCGCAAAACGAATTTCCCTATGGGCTTCCTTCGCAAGACGAAAGCCCATAGGGAAATCTCCGGGACAGCGGGGAAGCGCAGCGCGTCTTCCCCACTGTCCTCGGACCTCCTCCAAAGGCTGGCGGTGGGGCGGAGAGACCTCCTCCCGCCGCCAGCCTTCGGAAGGCTGCTCCGAAGCCTGGTGGCGGGAGGAGGTCTCTCTGCCCCACCGCCAGCCTTCGGAAGGCTGCTCCAAAGCCTGGCGGCGGGAGGAGGTCTGTCCGCCCCACCGCCAGCCTTCGGAAGGCTGCTCCGAAGACTGGTGGCGGGAGGAGGTCTCTCCATCCCACTGCCAGCCTTCGGAAGGCTGCTCCGAAGCCTGGCGGTGGGGCGGAGAGACCTCCTCCCGCCACCAGGCTTCGGAAGGCTCCTCCGAAGGCTGGCGGTGGGGCGGAGAGACCTTCTCCCCGCGCCAGCCTTCGGATGGCTGTCCTGAAGACTTGTGGTGGGAGGAGGGTTTTCCTTCCCACTGCCAACATTCAGAATGCTGTTCTGAATGTTGGCGGTGGGGAGGAAAAACCCTCCTCCCACCGCAAGCCCCGGGAACAGAGGAGAAGCGCTGCGCCCCTTCCCCTCTGTTCCCGTACCTGTCCTGAAGGCTTGCGGTGGGGAGAAAAGCCCTTCTCCGCACCGCCAGCCTGGCAAGCAGTTTCCATAGGAACGCATTAATTGATTTTCAATGCATTCCTATGGGAAACCGTGCTTCGCAAGACGAAAAACTCGCAAGAAGAAAAAACTTGCGGAACGAATTAATTTCGTCTTGCGAGGCACCACTGTATTTTAAAACAAACTTTTCCTCTTTTTGGTCTTGCCCTTTCTTACCAAGCTTCACTGCTTTCTCTCTGCTCTCTCTCTTGGTGCCTCCAGTTCCAGAGAGCAATCTGCCTGCATAACATGCAGCTGTATACAATGAAGTAATCCTGTTTGCAAAAGAACTTTTGCATGTGCAACAGAAACTCCCCTTTCCTCTTTTTTGTGCACCCCAACTCACCCCACCTGCTCTGGAGGGTTGGGGGGAAACCCACTATAAGTGCGGGGGGCAGGGAGAGGACATTTTATTGTACAACTGGAAGTCCTTAGCTGAGCAGGGCCAATTTGTTGAATACAACCACTCCACTTCCTTACTCTACTGCTCATCTCTATAGCTTTTTAATATTCCTCCTGTAGGGGACTCTCCTTCTAAATATTCAGCTTGCCTCCTATTTGTCTCACTTTAAGAAACGATTAAAGAACACCCACATCATTTCATTCAATCATTGCCCTCTCCTTTTTCTGACTGGCTTTCAGAATCCCTTCCTACTCCAAGGTTAATTCTTCACCTCCCCCCCCCCTTTTTTTTGCCTGTGCACAAAGTTTCCTCCTTTCCCACCAACTCCTTTTTAGTTTTAGTCCCATCTTTCTTAAAAGGTGTTCCTGAAGGCAGGGACTTGTGCTTTTCTAGTTTTGTATGGTGCCTAGTACATATTAGGTGCTTCTATAAATGATAAATTCTAATTGCGATGAACCCCGCTTTGTTCAAAATTCCTTTAATGCTCTACTTCCAAATTTGAAACTGGGAGTTTAGCTGAGTGAAATTAATAGCTCTTTCTCCCTCTCCCTCTCTTTCATAAGCAAAGCTGCTTTCAGAGAGTGCTCTGACATTTGTTTCATTATTAGTGCACAGGAAAGAAAAGGCATTTTCGGAAGTAGGTGAATCACTTCTCGCTTGTCAACATGCTATTAAAGATCTTTGCACAGAGCAACCACTGGCTTTAAAGGCCACTGGTAATAGTAAAGTATATGGAATGTCTGTAAGTGCAGTCATGGCGAAGATTGATAAGCCATTTCTGCAATCTAAATGTAAGCCTCCTTTCCAACTTTGTTTCACTACTAATATTCTGAATTATTGCTCTGAACAAGTGGAGACTCCTGTCAGTGGGAGCGGGGAAAGTCAATTTTTGCCACCACAGCCATCCCCACAGCCCACAGCACCACCTCCAGAGAGCCTCCAATCCTTCAGAACATATTTTCTGAAAGGCATTGGAGACTTTAGGGGTAATCAGGTAAAAATTGCCTCCTCCCCTTCCCCTTGCGGGATCCTCTGCTAGATTAGAGCCTATATTTCTGCCAACATCCTTGAGGGTTTATTGTCACACTAGCTGAGGATGAGACATGTCTATCAAGTGCATTCTGCTGACTGTTGCAACAAGTGCTCTGTCAAAATCTGCCCTCCAATTTCTTATACATTTTCTTCTCCTGTGAAGAGAAGCTTCTGTTTTTCTTTTTTTTAAAAGATATTTATTGAGATTTTAAACAGTAAAAGAAACCTTCACACACAAAATAAAGCAGAAAAATGCATTAAAATACATTAAAAAGGAAAAAAGAAAAAAACCTAAAAAATATAAGAAAAAAAGAGAAAAAAGAGAAGAAGATAAGAAAAGACATAAAAATCAAATTTTTTACTTGTTATTTTCATACCCCTTCTTCCTGACTTCCTCACATCTCCCTTTTTTGTGTTCCTTTTTACACAACCATATTCAGCAAATATCTTACCCTCTTTCAAATCTTGATCTATATTATATATTTCAACACAATGTGTCTCCAATTCTTCCTTTTATATCCTTTTGTTTACATTTGACACAATGTGATCTAACTTTTTTTTTCACCCTTGTCTTTTGAAACTTTTGTTACCTACTCCTTTTACCTATGTCACTAATGCCACATTGTCTTCATATCTTGCATCATTTTAACATTCCAACATTTTAACATTTTAACACTCTGATATTTTACAATGTTTTTGCAAATAGTCTTTAAACTTCTTCCAGTCCTCTTCCACTGACTCTTCTCCCAGGTCTCGAATTCTGCCAATTCCATGTAGTCTATCACTTGCATCTGCCATTCTTCCAGGGTGGGTAAATCTTGTGTCTTCCAGGAGAAGCTTCTGTTTTTCATCCTCATTCATAGGATAGGGCACTTTAGAATTTCCTAAAATGCTTGCCCTATCACTGCAAGGTCACTGACAGTGCTGAGATGTGGATGTGCATCTGTTTCTGCTTTGCAATACCAATATGTCCAGGAGAGACTTCATTAAAAGACGAATGTAAGAGTGCAGGTGTTCGGTTACAAGGCTGACTGAGAGCGAGTGCATATGCAAATAGCTACACTGGTTACTGTGTCATAGTTATTAGTCTTCTCATAACAATAACCTGGGCATAGTTTTAGTTGGCCTTTTCATATGCATCCTCGGTACCTGACAGCAGCCTTCTATGCTCTCAATATCTACATATTAATGTGTTCTCGGTTGCTACTGCTATTGCCCATCTGTTGCAATATTAAGAAAAAAGATGGCAACAGACATTCCTTCTTTTGTACAAGCTGCAACAAAATTAGCTTTAAAAGATAGGAACAGCTGGAAGTCATTCCTTTTCTTTGTGCGTGTGTGGGGTGTGTGTGTGCTCATTTGTAAAAACAGGTGGTTACAAGGTATGCTACAATATCCCATATGCTTTGCTTAACTTTTCTCTCTCTCTTTTATTGAAAGTGTATTTCTGTGGCATCCATGATGTCAGAATGCCCTTGTCGTGTTTCCCATCCTCCAGGTACTAGATGGCAAGGAAATCTGGACATGATCCTTGAAGGCCAAACTGGACATTTATTGAAATATATAAGCATTGTGCTGAAGAAAGAAGTGGTGTTTTTTTGTATTAGTAACCAATGCGTTTTGGGCAGAATAGGCCTTACTCATATGAATTTTGCCTATGGTGTTTTCATTTTTTTTGTTTTGTTGTTGTTTCTTGCCAAAACATTTCAGGCATTAAAAGAATGCGCAATACTCACAATACTCTTTCTTCAGTATCTTGAGAATGGTTTTCCTTTTTGCCATTTCCACTGGATGCTTCCCATTTGTGTGTGCAAGGGGTTATGATTGTAAGACATTAGTCTGTGAGGTGCAGATAATTTTGCACATGAAATCACAAAGATTGACTTCCTCAAGTAATTCTAGCTTCCAGGAACTGGCTCGAGGCAACCAAAGTAGTCAGTTCTGATTCTAGGTTTGTTTGCTTTTAAAATATATCAAACAGAAAACAAACTGAGATGACCTGTTTACAGGAGCATCTCTCAAAGACCATTTGCCTCGTCTTTCCTGTAGAGCAAAATGTGGGTTTATAGTTCACCCAAGTGCTCTTTAAAAACAGGTCTCTGCTTTTATGCTTATAATTTTATGTTGCCTGTTACTCATTATGAGAGTGTCTTTATTTTCTGTGTCAGTTTTACTATAGCTTGCTTACAATATTTGTATTCTTTACAGAATCCCTATAATTCTTCACATTTGTTTTGTCAACTTTCCGTAAGTCACCTCTGCATTCCATTTTCTTGTCACTCTGTATTTCTCTCCACCCCCTCTTTCATATTTATTATACGTCAGTTCTCAAAAGAACACAATAACTGTATGCCTTTCTACAAATGGGCCGATAGTGTAAACAAATTTTCAGAGGGAGCTTTATATAGGCCGGCTTCTCTCTGCCTTTTTGTTTTGATGAGACTGTCATATCCCTGTCCCTGTCAATATTCAATCCATCATTTCTTGTAAAGGAGACCTTGCTTACACAAATGCAGAGTGAGTGCTGCTGCTAAGTAGCAATAAATTCAGGCCGCTGTCTATACAACCTGCCACTTATCTGGTTTATCTTCATGCACTGCATGCCCTGGCCTTACACTAAGAATTTTGGAATAAAGTTCTACAGGATGAAAAAGAGACCAGTGTATATGTGACCTTGGCTCTTCTTCTCCTAATTATGGAAAGTTTATACTCATGCCACTCCATGGCTCTCTTCCCTAGAGATGACATGGTGGAGGTTAATGCATTAATTGAGCGTTTAGGAAATCTTGGCTTCCCTTGAACATCTGAATCAGCTCAGAAAGGCTATATCCAGCTGGATCCTGCCCTCCCCACTCCATGTCACTTGCTTGCTTGGACACTTCCACATCACGCAACACAGGAGCAAATAGGGCTGTCAACCAATGGATTATTTAGTTGATTAATTCCCTGCTTTTAACAAAACTAATGAAATGCATATGAACCGTGCTAATACTGCAGATTAGGCACTTTTCAGATTAACCTACTGATTAATCACCCTGTACAGCTCAATCCTATGCATATCTACTCTGAAGGTGCATTGAGTACAATGGTGCTTCCTCCCAGGTAAGATTTTACAGGAGCAAATTAATTTTGTGGTCCTTGTAAATAACCATTGTGTCCAGCAATGGTTTCCTATATCTGGTCTATGCAAATTAGCAAGGCAACACCTGCACCAGTGTCTCCCTTTGAAACAGGTGAAAATTCATGACCAGGTGGGCACTTTGTTCACACACATACCTGGAGCAGTATGAAATGTTTTAGCCAGCATACCAACCCAATGAATAATCTCAAGCATCCTCTGCCCCTGCAAGTATGCATTCACTTTTGAGTATGTGGTGAGAATCCTGTAGATTAAGTTGCTTGAAGGGGTCCAACATCCAATGGAAATGCCAAACCTGATGGGACAAGCTTGTTTACCAATGCTGGCGTGGCATGTGCTGGAGCCCTACAGACTATCAAGCTTCATTCATTGAGTTCATGTTGACCACTACTGGTAAATCCAAAGTCTTCCCCCGAGCTTCATGGCTGAGGAAGTGCTGTAGCTGCTGCTCTGATATGAGATCCAAGTAATGCCCATACAGATGCATGCACCAGGAAGGATTTGGACGACAAAAGTACATTTCCTACAGATGCCATTGGAAAGGGCTGCAGCTCAGTGGTAGAGAATCTGCTTTGCATGCAGAAGGCACCAGGCTCAATTCCTGGCATCACCCGGTAGGGCTGAGAGAGCCCCCTCTTCCCGAGGCTCCAGAGAGCAGCTGCCAGTTAATATGTCTACTAAGCTGGGCAATGGTCTGGCTTGGCTGAAGGTAGCATCGTGTGTTCTTTCTGTTCATGAGTGAAACTACAAAAATTGCAGAAACTACAGCAAGTCAGGAAAGCAGAAGTGTGAACCAACTGCACTTTCCTTGATAATGCACAAAATGGAGCTTGCCAATCAAACCCATATGCTTAGTCAGCTTCTCTGTAACATCTGAACTAGTTGCTAGAGATAAATTCTGCCCTCGATACCAGCAGCCACATGAACAGGACTACTATTATTGTGGGGCGGGGGTTCCTGCCCCCACCCTCAAAACCAAGCTATAAATATGCAGTTCATCCTGCAAGCACAGAATCCATTTCAAACAAAACAACCCTTTCAGCATTTTTAATGTGCCTTTGTGAGAAAAGGAAAGGGAAAGAGATAATAGAAAGATGGTAAAGTAGAGCAAAAGGGAAAAAAAAATCCAGAAGCATGAGTCTTTTTGATTATTCAAAGCACAAAATGATGAATGTGTCTGACCTTATTAAGTATATTAAATCCTTTCCCACCTCTTTGTAAAAGAAAATAGTTTTTACACTTGACTACATCTGATTCACATCCATTCACAAGCTAAGGCACCAGACTGGAAAGACATCAGCTAATACTCCATTACTTTGTTTTTCTGTTTTTCTAAACAGATTCAGGGAAAGGGACTGTGGTTTACAATTTCACCTCAGCCAGCATAATTGGAAATATTTTGACTAGAGTGAAGACTGGCTCAGGCTCAGAGTTGTTTTTATTAAGTGTACAGACTTGTACCATCACACACAATTATGAGTTTCTTGGGCACAAGAGATCCAGCCAAAGTGAGATTGTATTAAGGTTGCAGTCTTTGGCTTATTTAATTGGAAGTCCAGAATACCCTGTCATAAGGCACATAGCAAAGTTCCCTGAAGCCTGATGCCACCACTCTTACGATTTCATTAGAAATACACTCTCTGAGCTCTTTTTCAGCCTGCAAAGCAATACAACAATCTTCCACTACAAATCAGACTTCCCACTGGAAAGTGAGCCCCTTATAAGCAAGGATGATTCTCTGCCAGTGCTGCCAAGTCATGCTTGAGCGTAGAATGAACTGCAACCTGAGCCTTCAGGAAGGCATTTATTTACTCATGTGCAACAAGCCATGAAATGGGACAAAAGTAGTCACTTGAGTGGTATTAACTCACTGTCCACCCCCAAAGTTTAGCAGCAGTTGTGCTAACACAGGGCTTCTACAGACAGCGGTGACAGCGCCATCTTAGGCTGCCTTCACATGGTAGTTTATTCTACTTTTCCCTAACTGTTAAGTTCTGCAATCTAAGCAGTCACGTGATATAAAAGCCATTCCTTGAACTATAGTGCAAGTTTAGTGTTTACTTCTGTGTTATTTGCTTCCAGAATAAACCTGTGAAAACAATATAGAAATGAGTGCTAAACTTGCCGTATATTCCACTGGAAATAGCTATTACGTTGTGTGGAAGTTCAAATATAATGTGGAAATTAACAGTTCAGGGGATGTCATGAAAATGGAGTAAATTTTCCCTCGGCTCCCTTGCCTTAGGATTGCCCCTTATCTTCGCTACACCCTGTGTCTTCAGTGCACTCCTCAGTCTCTCCTGTATGAAGTTGTAAAGGGTAAAGGGACCCCTGACCATTAGGTCCAGTTGTGACCGACTCTGGGGTTGCAGTGCTCATCTGCTTTATTGGCCGAGGGAGCTGACGTACGGCTTCCAGGTCATGTGGCCAGCATAACTAAGCCACTTCTGGCGAACCAGAGAAGCACGGAAATGCTGTTTACCTTCCCACCGTAGCGGTACCTATTTATCTACTTGCACATTGACGTGCTTTCGAACTGCTAGGTTGGCAGGAGCTGGGACCGAGCAATGGGAACTCACCCCGTCACGGGGATTCGAACTGCTGACCTTCTGATCGGCAAATCCTAGGCTCTGTGGTTTAACCCACAGCACCACCCGCATCTGTGTGAAGTTGTAACATTAGCTAAATAGACAACTGTCCCATCCCTCACACTACAAACTGATTTTTTCCCTGGGCAACTAGGCATTCTGAGCCACCACACCGGATCAGCCAATCAGTGTTTTTCAGTACCATAAACACAATACTATGTTGATTTGCAATTGACTGGCCTTGTGGTCAGAAAACCAAAGAGAAGAGTAGCTCGATGCAATGTGTAATTAACTTATGACATTCACTGCCACAGGTGTGTGTGTTTATTTATGAAATTTATTTATATACCACCCTCTCATAAAATATAAGGACAGAGTATAGCAATATAAAAAACACAAACAGCCATTAAAAGCAGTACTGAACCATAATTAAAATGACGGACAACTCAAGAAAAATGTAAGCAATTCTATAATCCTGTCAGCATTAAGAGTAAAAAGAAAAGAAAGCATGCCAAATCTCCACTGGAAGAGTGTTCCACAGCATGATGCCGGCGACACTAAATGTCTGACTTCTAGTTGAGGCTAGTCAGGCCTCTGTAACATGGGAATACAAATACCAGTCTTCATCTGGATTATCTTGGTGATTTGGCTGGGCTATAAGGACCCAGGAGAACCTCTAAGCTATGCTGATGGTTTTGGGTTTGGATTGCTTTAAAGGGGGATTAGTTAAAAGAATAGTCATTTCTATTTGGCTGATCGCTGAAGAATTGATGCTTTAGAATTATGGTGCTGGAGGAGACTCTTGAGAGTCCCACGGACTGCAAGGAGATAAAACGTATCCATTCTGAAGGAAATCAGCCCTGAGTGCTCACTGGAAGGACAGATGCTGAAGCTGAGGCTCCAATACTTTGGCCACCTCATGAGAAGAGAAGACTCCCCGGAAAAGACCATGATGTTGGGAAAAATAGAGGGCACAAGGAGAAGGGGATGACAGAGGATGAGATGGTTGGATAGTGTTCTCGAAGCTACCAGCATGAGTTTGACCAAACTGCAGGAGGGAGTGGAAGACAGGAGTGCCTGGCGTGCTCTGGTCCATGGGGTCACGAAGAGTCGGACACGACTAAATGACTAAACAACAACAACAACATTCTCCATTAATCTGTGAGCAGCTATTACCCACAATAATAAATTGAACTTCCAGGTTCAGAAGCAGTATACCTCTGAATGCCAAATCCTGAGGGCGAACACCTTACTTGTTAATTGTTAAGTGCATCTGCCTCACCACCAAAATAGAGATGGACATCAGCCTGATCCATTTTCTCTCTTTTATTTCCGCCTTTGCCTTGGGAGAGGTAAAGTTTCCAAACACCTGGCTATGGTCATTCTCTTTCTTTACACAAATCGACATTTCTGAAGAAGAATGTTGAAACAAAGAATGTGCAGAAAGCCACTATAAAAAAGGAAAAATGCAGAATGAAGAGAGAATAAGCATTGTTTGCCACTTTCGCAGTTCTACAAAAAGCGGAGCTGTTAGATTGGTGATCTCACCTCATAGTGGGGAAGAGAACGTCATGTGCAAATCATCTGTGACCTAAGCTGAGTTTTGGTAATTTGCTGCCAGCATGGCATGTTGCTTTGGGGACTGAGGAGGCGTAAAGGGAATAATTCCTTATCACAATAATCTATAAATTGACTCAGCACAGTTACGGCGATCAATCAGAAGCATGCTTTTCATTTACACTTCACAGGCATTAGTGCCGGCCCTATAAAAATGTGAATGTAAACTTTTGCCATTTTAATCATTTTTCTATCACGATGCTAAAATCAAGTCCTAAAAAACCAATCAGAGTGCTCCTGCAATAAGGTTCTGCAATTGTGATCTCTCCCCCCGCCTCCCACCACACAAAACTGGCATTCAAAACAACCTCGAACTGAGGAAAAACACTGATTGTGAGGAAGAAAGCTTTTATTTGCACACAAATGTCTTGGCAATCAAAGAGGTAGGAGGTACGGAAAAATAAATCACTGTGCGGTAAAATTAGTTTGATGTGAAATTTCAGCTTGTTGCAGTTCTGGTAATATATATTCTGGTAATATATATTCTGCTACTATTACATCAAGCTGTAATTTACTTCCTTTTTCATTTCCTTCATCTTGCGACTACAGTGTAAGTATAAATTTGAATGCAAGCACAATATTATGTTTATGTTCTTTCTTCTGAGACTACCAGCTTCTTAAAAAGGTCCCTGTAGTAACCTACAACATTTAGAACTGGGGTAATTATGTATATTTACAACTTGCTCTATACTTGAAGGATCAAAGCGGATAAGATCACTTCCAAGGAAAAAAAATATAAAAATGGAAATATGCAGCTAAATTACCTGATATCCACAACCGTTAATATACAGACATCATAATGGTCAGGTATCCAATTCCCTTATTTTAAAAGAAATTGTGAAGTAAATGTAACGACTGGGGCAACCTTATCCTATGTAGATCCAGGTAATCTTCTAATCTGTAGATGTCTTGTTGTAGTATTATACCCTATTCCTTTTTCTGCCAGCACCCCCCCTTGCATATCATAGTCAGATTCTAGCGTAAGAAATCTAGCATAAGAAAATGGGCAATAATTGTATGTAGGGGTTCTTTGAAAAGTCTGAAACTAGGACGTGATCACATCAAGCAAATTATCCCAATGTGGTGACTCTGAAATTATTATGGGCCAAGAGCAAACTCTTTTAAAGGTCAGGCTCGGCTTATAATAGGTCTGGTCATCTGTGATCCATACCTCACAGTGCCCCTTTCCTTACTTCTAAGTAAAATTTCGTAAGCCTGGATCCAAAGGTGTCCTCTTGCATGCAAAAGGGACTTTCTGTTCACATCATGGCTGCTTTACACATTGTACACGAAAAGTGAAACTAAATCAAAATATGTACTCTGGTCCTTCCCAGCACTTGCATGTGGTCTTCAGAAGGTGTCGCAGAGGGAAATGTGGCCCTTGGGCTGAAAAATGTTCCCCACCTCTGCACTAGAACCAGGGCTGGCCCACCCATGAGGCAAACTGAGACAGCTACCTTGGGTGGCAGAATCCCAAGGGTTGACAGCTCTGTAGGCGCCCCACCTCTGCCACCACTGGAGAATAATCAGTGGTGGTGGCAGCGACTTCTGAAGAGTTCTCACAAGATTTCACCGCTGTCACCACTTCTCTTTACTTCTCCGGAGCTGATCCCAGTAAGCAGGGCTTTGGCGAGGAGGAGGGGCAGGGATGGCACCTTTCCGTTTCACCTCAGGTGGTGAAACAGGATGGACCACTCATTACTAGAACATGGATGGATAAGAACTGCTATAGATCTATTAAAGGTTTGCATATGGAGCTATTAAAGGAATTGCTGTTAAAGGTTTGCATGAACTCTTGTACAAGGATTTGCGATACAGTGCTGGTGATTATTTTCATTCCTCTCACAGTTCTTTGGATCTAACCAGCAAGGTCTACCATCTACTCTGGCGATTCAATAACTGTATACAGCAGAACAGAAATATTTCTCAATGTTAGAATAAATGACTACTGTACCTTGTAGCTGATCAATTTAAAACATTCATTGTCACAAGGTAGAGTTCAACAACAGCAGCATTTAGACATCCATTCATTTGCACATAAGCATTTGGGTTGCATTGATTGAAATTTGACTGACAAACACCACACTTTTAATGCTGGCACTCCAGCCACCATCTTTCTCGGTGGTAAAGGGGTGTCCTCACACACAGCTGTGCATGGCGATATGTTAGGTAGAGTGGCCAAGCCTACATAGTCAGCCAAGCATACATACGTAGACTGCTCCTGCCTGCTCCTTCTTTCCATCATTGCACTTGCCTGCCCTTCCTTTTTTCATACTGTGACTAAGGTGCTGCTTTGAGGGCAAACAGGAAAAGTTGGCCAGCTGGCTATCTAGTCATTCAGGCTAGGCTTTCGACCTACTTCTTACCGTGTTAGGTGATGCAGCAGTTGTTAAATAGCTTAACTGGTTTAATTGGTCACTTTGGCATGAAGGTGTGGAAATGGAAACAGGTCAGCTTGGTGACCTCTGAGGCACCTTTGGGGTGGGCAAGTCCTGAGGCCTGCAGGCCAGGGTTTCAGGGCCTGAAAGCAGGAATTGATCTGCCTTTGGGTCCAATATACCTCATCCACCTAGGGTTTGGGGAGCCTGGATGGTGGTGATGTGGGACGGCCTTCCTCCTCACCTTCAGAGTGTGTGTGGGGCTTTATTTCTCCTGGCATGGGTTGGCCACCATAGAGCAGTTAGCACTTGCCTTGTATTTATTAGTTCCCACACCAACACTTCTCTTTAGTATGTTTTAATGTCATAACATAAAAAGTAGTCCTTAGTTCATCCCAACTGCATGTTTCTGTGTATTTATACCAACCCTTGGCCACAATCACAACTTTCTTTTTGATATGGCCAATTTAGCATGACTTATTTTTAATCAATTCAATGTGGTGAATATTTTTTCATGCCTAGAAGGGAACCTGCTAGCTTTCGAGGCTTTTCTCTTAAATTTTAAATGCAAGATGTCACGAATGGGGGCAATTCTCTGACTCTCAAACCACTAGAGATACGCTTTAATCAGCTGGGTAAAGTATTGGATTGGCAGTCTGTAAATCGGTTATTGAATCCTACTGAAGCCTGAGGCAAATCACAAACAGTAGATCAATTTTCCTTAGTGTGAAAGAGCCCAGATGAGCAATTCAGCTGTATATCCTTGCTGCACCACATCAGAAATTAACACGAAGCTTGAGCAGAACACTTAATGTGTTGACAAAATGTACAGTTTATGCCACAAAAAGTTTTGTTTAAATTAAGGTCAAAAAGAAAAAAAAAATCCACATAAAGTTGTTTTGAGTCTAGCAGTGTGCTGAAATCCCCTTACCAATTTGAGGAAATTCTTATTTTCTTGCTTCCCTGTCGCAGCCTCTTTTCCAAGGGGTGGGGGATGTAAAAAAATATTTACCTGTGTTTTTCCTCTTTTTATTAAATACTTGGGTTGTATTTAAAATAAACCATCTTTATGCTGATGCTCCTGTGCTAAGCAGCTAGGGATGGATGAACCCATTATGTAAGGTTATTCCCTGTTCCCTTTTCTGTATCAGGATAGGACTAAGTCCATCCATTGCATCTCCATTCCTTTAAAATCCATGCAGAAATACAAATGTAGAACAACAGATACAGCATTGGCATCCCTAGACCATCTTGCAATCAGCAGGACTGCGTATTTCAAAGCAGCCTAAAACAGAGTCATGATCTGACCCAAGTCATGATCCAAGTCATGGATCAGGAAACATGAAGAGTAACAAAATGTAGAAATCCGCTTGACTTTGTCCCGTTTGACTTTGAATGGCTAACCTGTAATGGCTAATGGCTAAACATGTAACTTTTGGATAAACCTGTAAATCTGTTCCTTACCTGCAGCATATTTATTGCACTGGCATCTGTAAGTATTTGAAGAAACCCTGTGGCAACTGCCACTGTAGCAACTATGTGGCTGGCACTCACCAATGATTTCCGAACAGTTCTTTCCTTATGAAAACAAAGAGGGGGGAAAGAGAAATGAATAGAAGACTCGCCTTCCCCAAAAAGATGCTTCCCCCAAAAGTCCAGAGAATAATTAGTAATCCTTCAACTAAACATTATCAAAAGCAGCACAGTTTCCACACAGTTCTTCCCATATGTAAATTAAGTATATCCTGATCATCACTGCTTAACGGCATGTTTATGCCATCTCCTAAATCAAATCTCGAGCTGGTGTAGGACAATATTACAATACATATCAAAGTATTAAAACACAGAAAGAATGGGAATACTAAGGCAGAGTTAACGAATTGCCTAAACATCAATAACAAATTGCCTAAACATCAATAATGTGAGTGCTTGCTTAAACACATGGGGAAGATGATTCCATTGTGTGGGTGCCTCAGCATAAAAGTCCTTTCCTCCAGTGGCTGCTAAGGCGTGTTCTCCTTCAAATGAGAGCACGTGTTGCGGTTGGGCGAATACAAGCCACCCTGCTGTTATCAGGCAGTTGAATGAGGTAGAACCCTTTAAAGGGTTAATTGAGTTACTGGGGAGTTTAGCATGTTGCCAATTAGGAAGGAAGGGCAGAGGCTATAAATACAGGTTACCCACGTTGGGGCGTCCTCTTGGCCTCTGCATCGGATCACGGAGCAGATCGTCTGGAGCCTGGTTGTATTTGAGTATTTAAGAACTTTGCTTATCTGCTGCTGATTTCTTTGAGCCTTATAACCTTCTGTTCCTCCCCCTTTATTTATTTAATTTCCTTTCCACATTTTTTCCTCCCTCCTTCCGTTAATTCTCTCTTTTGGTTTAGTTTAATCTGAATTAGCAGCGGCTTTATTGGGAGCGGGAGTCCCCACCCCCCCCAGCCCGGGGGAGGCTTTCCTCCCGGCGTCGGGGAAGCGCCCGCGCTTTCGCCAGGCCGCGGCCCGCCCTCCCCCCGTCCTTAGCTCCGTAGCGCGGAGCGTCTCCGAGAGCCGCCCCCCCGCCCTCCTCGCGTCTCCCACACTTGGGCCTACCTGGAGCCGCGTCGGGCGGCTGGATTCGGGCCCACTTTTGCCGGAGGTCGTTGCCGCGTCGGCGGCGTCCCGTCCTCCGGTGCTGTGTCCTTGCGGCCGCGCGGCGGCGGCGAGGAGCGCGCTCCACCGGGGATTTCTTCAGCGGGCCCCTTTTGACCTAACAGGCCCACCCGCCTCGCGTTAGCGCGCGGGGGGGGGGCACATACAGGCCCGGTTCGCTAGCGCTGCGGCCTGGGCGCGCTCGCGGCCTGGTCGCAATTGCTAAGTCATTCCGGTTAGCTCCGCCATTTTAGGTAGCGTCTTGCCGACGGAGGCTCCCCCTGGTGGCTAGGATTGGTACTGCGCCTCAGTTGCTTTTCTTGAAGAGCTAGGCCGCACCCCCTACCCCTCGCCCCCTGCTGGTTGCTAGTATATTACGCTTTACTAATTGCTGTTTGGTAGTGATTGCTTTGCGTTTGGGCCTGCTGAGGCCTCCTGAGTTGGCAACAGTGCTCAGGACTGTTGTCCTGGCTTGGTTTGTTAGATAGATAGATAGATAGATAGATAGATAGATACTTCGATAGTCCGATACACCTGGCTGTTGCCTGGCCAAGAGACAGTCTTTATTCCGAGCTGCGGCCTAGATTTCACTCGAAGGCCCAACAGTGCTTTTTTGGTTGGAGGTTGCTAGCTTCATTTTGCCGTAGCGTTTGAATATTGACTTGGTTTTGATTTTATTTCCTGCTAGCAGGTATGGCTCCAAAGAAAGCTGCTGCGCGCTCCAGCTCTGTCATCGCGTCAAAGCGGCCTATTAGAGGTCCATCCCAAGCGCTTCGCTCTCCCCCCACCAACCAACCGGTGGGGCGAGTGCAATCGTTGGTAGCAGGCATGGCAGGTGACCCGGTGGCTCTATCTCGCTTCGCAGCTGACTTGGACCTTTTTCTGCAACATCGTTCTTCTCAACCATCAACATCTGGAGGGCTGCCCTCTTCAGCAGTGGTGCCGCCTCCGGCTTCATCGTCATCTAGCGAGGATGAGGGAGAAGGACCGTCATCACAGGGTTTAATTAGGAACCCACAGTCATCCCAGTCTCCTGGCTTACCTGTAATACAGAACCGGCCTCGGAGGGCAGGCCGCCTGTCCAGGCGGGCCTCTGAAAAGAGTGCACCATTGGCTGTGTCCACTCGCCGGCGCACGCCTGCTCGGTCTCCACCGGTTGTGGCATCCGGGTCTGGTATCTCACATGTTGTCTCTATGCAGTCTGTTTCAGTTCCGTCCCAGCAGCATCCTGAATCGGAGTCCTCTGTCGAAGACAGTCTCCCGGTCCCCGCCAGGAAGTCCATGGGAGGGAAGCGTCGCCACAAGAGGGTGTCTCGAAAACGTGCAAAGCGCAGGAAGGACGACTCCTCTTCCTCTACTTCGGGTACGTCTTCCTCTAGCTCTGATGATGAGGGTACTCACTTGGAACTTTATTGGGGTTTTGGTGAATCGGCTTCAGGGCTTCCTAGGTGGGCTTGGGAACGCAGGTCCAACGCTCATCGGGCAAAGTATGGGGCTGTTCAGGAATGCAGGGATGGTGTGTTGGTTCCCGACGTTAGAGTCTCAACCAATTCGGCCAGGGATATCATCCCAGGCTCACACTTGTCATCGAAATTGCGGTCCAGGATCTTAAATGGACGCTATGTAGACATTTTCAAATTGGCCCCGCCCTCTGAAGAGCAAGAAAAAGGAAGTGCTTCCACCAAAAAACGCTCAGGGGTTTCTGCGGCGGGTAGGTCCTTCGAACAGTGGCTCGACTGTTTTCAGGTCTTCGCCGGTATAGTCATGGCAGCTTATCCGCGTAGGTCCCTTCATTTGTTAGTTTATCTATCGATTGTGCGCTCTGCCTTTACCAAGGCGGGTGATAAAGCTGCAATTAAATACGATGAGAACTTTAGGCGCCGCGCGGCCAAGATCCCTTCTGCACGCTGGGATCGGAAAGATCTCGATGTGTGGACTACTTACGTCGCTCCGCTCATTGACAAAAAGGTACCGGAGCAGCAGAAACTGGGTGTCTCTACTTTTAGACCTGGCCGTCGATTGCCGTGTTGGGATTTTAACAGGACCTCATGTCAGCGTTCAACTTGTAGATTTGCGCACACCTGTGAGAAATGCAATGGATTGCATCCGGCTTCCTCTTGTTTTGGTGGACGGCGGCCCTTTCGTGGAGGAAAGGGGGGCTCCCAACAACCCCCCAAGTCAGTCCCCCCCACACCCTCAACCTCAGGAACAGCAAAATAAGGTGCTGACTTCCTTGGCTCAGACTCCTATACGTCTGCCGGCCCTTAAAAAGTGGCTCAGGTTTTACCCAGATAGGGAGGCCGCTCGTTACCTGAGCGACGGTTTTTCTGTTGGTTTTCGGATTCCGGTAGCCAAGCCTCCCGTGGCTCGGAATTCGTCTAATCAGAAATCAGTTCGTGAGTTGCCAGAAATTGCTCGAAGAAAGATCACAAAAGAGGTGGCTATGCACCGGATGGCTGGCCCCTTTTGTGCCCCTCCATTTCCTAAATTGCATGTTTCCCCACTGGGCATCGTGCCAAAGAAAGCCCCTGGTGAATTCCGTTTGATTCATAATTTATCACACCCTAGGGGTACTTCAGTTAACGACGTGATTCCTCCAGAGCTTTGCTCAGTTAGGTATGCCTCTCTTGATCACGCGATCAAGATGATCCGGAAATTTGGACCAGCTGCGTTATTGGCAAAATGCGACATAGAGTCGGCATTCCGTTTGCTGCCGATTCATCCGGAGGATTTCTGGCTGCTCGGTTTCCAGTTTGAGGGAAAATACTATTTTGACAAAGCCATGCCCATGGGCTGTTCTATAGCGTGCGCTGCTTTTGAATCTTTCAGTACCTTTTTGGAGTGGGCCCTCAAGCTGAAAACCGGGTTGGATGGGGTTACTCATTATTTGGATGATTTTTTATTGGCTTCTGATTGTAATACTGACAATTGCTCGGTTCTGTTGCAAGCTTTAGCGGCCCTTACTGAGGAATTGGGGGTCCCGTTAGCGGCAGAAAAGACTGAGGGTCCCTCGACTCAGCTCACGTATTTGGGTATCCTTTTGGATACGGTGTCTCAAACTTCTAGCTTGCCAAAGGTGAAGCTGGTGGCTTTGAAAAAGGTTATAGAGGAATTGCTTCCCTTAAAGAAAGTGTCCCTACTGCAGATCCAATCGCTGTTAGGTCACCTGAATTTTGCCTGTAGGGTGGTGGCCCCGGGCCGCCCCTTTTGCTCTCGTTTGGCTCGCCTCACGGTGGGCTTGAAGGCCCCGCATCATCGTGTTCGTCTTTCCAGGGAGGTGAGGGCTGATCTCAGCATATGGCTTGAGTTTTTGGAGGAATTCAATGGGGTATCGTTATGGCAAGACACTCTGAACTTGCAGAACGATTTTCAGGTGCACTCAGATGCTGCAGGGTCCCAGGGTTTCGGCCTATATTGGATGGGTAGGTGGTGTGCCAAGCGCTGGCCTCTTGACTGGCAGGGAACAGCCATTACGCGGGACCTAACTTTTCTTGAGTTCTTTCCCATTGCAGTGGCAGTGCACTTGTGGGTCGAAGAGTTCAGGGACCGACGTGTCTGCTTCTGGACTGATAACCAGGCGGTGGTGGACGTGCTGGCCAAGCTGTCGTCCCGCTCTCCTAGGGTGTCGGCCCTTTTGCGGGCTTTTGTTTTACATTGTTTACGTTATAATATAGTCTTTTCCGCTCGTTTTGTTCCGGGGGTGTCTAACGAAATTGCCGATGCTCTGTCCCGTTTTCAGATGGAGCGGTTCAGACTTCTGGTTCCAGAGGCTCGGAAACGTCCGGAATGTTTCCCGGAACATCTCTGGAGCCTTGGCAGGAGCTAGTTTTTCAGGGAGTAATGGCTTCTATTTCTCCTTCTACTCTCAGGTCATACACTAAAGCATGGGCTGATTTTTTGTCCTTTACATATCAGTCAGCCGAGGAGCAAAGGGGGGCTTCCCCCTCTACTTCTCAGGTGCTAAGATATTTGGCGCACCTGTTTCAGTTAGGACGTGCAGCTAAGACGCTAAGAATTCAGGCAGCTGCCATTGCCTTTTTCTGCAAAGCTTATTTCGACAAAGATCCTTGCGCTAAATTTGCCGTGCGTAAGGCCCTTGAGGGATGGGGTAGGCTTTGTCCTTCCCAGCCAGCTACTAGGCACCCTATCTCATATGATTTGCTGTGCAAAATGCGCAAGGAGTTGAGGAAGGTTTGCTGGTCCAGGTATGAGGCTCGTCTTTTTTCTGCGGCCTTTTCTATTGCCTTCTTCGGAGCACTAAGGGTTGGTGAGCTCGTATGGGAGGAGCACAATAATGGCAGTTCTAGGGGATTATTGCTTCAGGATGCACAGCTATCTCCAGATGAGCTGAGGCTCCTCATTAGGAACTCAAAAACGGATCAGGACGGAAGGGGAGCCCTCATTCGTCTCCCGGCCACAAGGGAGGTGGGTCCGTGTCCGGTCAAAGATGTCAGGAGGTACTTGTCCATCCGGGCCCCGGGGGAAGGTCCACTGCTGCAGCACGAAGATGGGTCGCCTCTATCTAGGCGACAGTTTGCAAGGGTGATGCGGAAGGCCATTGCGGCTTGTGGTGATTCTGCTAGTGATTTTGCCCCACATTCTTTCAGGATTGGGGCTGCCACGACGGCAGCGCATTGGGGCCTGTCTGCAGGCAGAATAAAGAATTTGGGTCGTTGGAAGTCGAATGCGTTTAGAGGCTATGTTCGCTAACATGATGTTTTATATTTTGTTTCTCTATACCAGGTTTAGCAGCCGTACGCATATGGATGGTGGGGCACAGTATCGTACATTGGGCCGGTGTTGGAGCCAGGCAGCTCAGATTGGGACCAGGTCTCGGCCTTCCTCCTCACGTGCGCGTATCTTGGCTGGCCAGAAGGGGAATGTCCTGGACTGAGTTTCTGCCACTGATTCGTAGGCAGCTAGCCGAGGAAGGGCCGCCCTCGGCCATTGTTGTGCAGTTGGGTGAGAACGACCTGGTTTCTATGGACTGTGCTTCTTTACGTGCTGCTATCTTGGGTGATCTTGAAGTGCTGCGAGCAATGGTGCCGGCAACAAAAATTTTCTGGTCAAAATTTTTGCAAAGGCGCAGTTGGAGAGGCAGTCGGTGCCCGACTGCCACCGAAAGGGCTAGGAAGCGGATCAATTCGGCAGTCTCAAAAAAGGTTTTTGAGTTGGGAGGTGACGTGATTTCTCATCCTGAGATTCTGGCTAGGGATGAATCTCTTTTCAGGGATGATGGGGTGCATCTTTCGGCTTTAGGGAATAAAGCGTGGCTGGGTGCTGTGGTGGCTAAGCTAAGGTCTTGGCTGGGTTCGTGAGTGGTTTGGCGGCGAGCTTAAGGCTCCATATGGCGGTTAGGCATTGGTTTAAAATTGGTTGGGAGGGGTAAGTGCCTACCCCTCCAATGGTGGTGCGAAAAGGGAATTCCGTTAAAGGAATCCAGGGGCTTGCCATTCTTTCGTCCTTGTCCCCGGAGTCGGACCTGGGCCGTGCAAGCCCCACAGGAACATGAGGGTGAGAGGTGTGGGACTGTTACCCAGCCTCACCTTCTCACCCAATACTTGTTTCCCAAGCTGGCTTCCGCTGGAATCCGGAAGACCAGCCCTGTCCCTGGGCAAGGACAGATAGTCTTAACCAATGCCTAAGCAACCACTCACGTATTTGTATTTTAATAAAGTTGTGGCCAAAAATCATGCCAAAAACCTTAAACAAAAATTAATGTGTGAAGTGTGAATTATTTTGGTGAGGGTGGCTTTGTGGGACTCAACACGCAAGGCGTGTTCTCCTTCAAATGAGAGCACGTGTTGCGGTTGGGCGAATACAAGCCACCCTGCTGTTATCAGGCAGTTGAATGAGGTAGAACCCTTTAAAGGGTTAATTGAGTTACTGGGGAGTTTAGCATGTTGCCAATTAGGAAGGAAGGGCAGAGGCTATAAATACAGGTTACCCACGTTGGGGCGTCCTCTTGGCCTCTGCATCGGATCACCCGCCCACCCTCCCTTTTAAAGGGGGGGTTTCTTGGTTATTGACCTTGCTATGCCTGTCATGGGGTCGTTCGCCTTGGTGCGGGGGCCTGGTAGGAATTTACCATTTGGCTGATTGGCTGGTGCCATTTGGGTTTCGCCTACTACGTAGCAAATAAGTCACAACTTGTAAGGTTGGCGGTTAGGCATTGGTTTAAAATTGGTTGGGAGGGGTAAGTGCCTACCCCTCCAATGGTGGTGTGAAAAGGGAATTACGTTAAAGGAATCCAGGGGCTTGCCATTCTTTCGTCCTTGTCCCCGGAGTCGGACCTGGGCCGTGCAAGCCCCACAGGAACATGAGGGTGAGAGGTGTGGGACTGTTACCCAGCCTCACCTTCTCACCCAATACTTGTTTCCCAAGCTGGCTTCCGCTGGAATCCGGAAGACCAGCCCTGTCCCTGGGCAAGGACAGATAGTCTTAACCAATGCCTAAGCAACCACTCACGTATTTGTATTTTAATAAAGTTGTGGCCAAAAATCATGCCAAAAACCTTAAACAAAAATTAATGTGTGAAGTGTGAATTATTTTGGTGAGGGTGGCTTTGTGGGACTCAACACGCAACCACACTTCCATAAGCTGTGGCATTACCAGGAGTGCCTCAACAGTTGAGGCAGGGTTGTGCAGGGCAGTAAGGAGAAAGGTGTTTCTTCAGGTATCCTGATCTCAAGTTGTTGGCACACCATACCAATTATGCACCTCCAAAAAGAAGCAGGCTTCATCATTGTACATGATCTGCCCTAACCATCTTGCATTAGAGGTAGATGCTATCAGAACATTGTGGGACTGGCCATGCAAAAGAAGTTGCAGCCATGCCACTGCTCCAGAAAAGATACAAATAATCAAATCCAAATAAACTTGAAGAAAGGTTTTGTAGCGAAACACCACACATAAAATTGAACTTTCTGTTACCCCATGCTTGGAAGTGATCAACAGGAAATGGTTTCCACTACCATTATGCCATGTTTGTGAACAACTCATAGGCATATAGGATACTTCCAAAGACTACTTTTGGAAACAGAAAGCGAGTAGATTCTGGAAGTCAGTTCTTATAGCAAACAGTTCAAGCCTAAACATGTCTACTCAGACTCAAGCGTCACTAAATTCAATAGGGCAATCCCAAGTCAGCATGCTTGTTAGGAGTAGCTAACATGGTGCCTTCCATATGTTGTTGGAATCTAACTCTTGTCAGTCCCAGATAGCATGACCAAGGGCCCACTAACATTCAGTGGGCCATAGGTTCCTCATCGCTGTTTACAAGATGCTTATAAGGTAAATGCTCTAAATTTAGCAGGAAACAACCTTCAAATATTTGAATATAAGACACCTTCTAATATTTATTTTTCAGCATGATTTAACAGCTGACTGGAAATGCAGACAGTTTTAGGATGAATTCTGCTTAAACATGCTGCTTACTGGAAATTACCGATCATAAATTGCTTGTGCTTTTACAGCATATGGGACTAAATACCGTATAATTATGCTTGTCATTTGAATTGTTGCTATACTGTTATTCACACTTGAGCAATTATTGCTTTTTTTGAAAAACAAAAAAATAAAAGTATGAGAACCATTGTTCTCTTGCTCACACCTGTGAGCTACAACCCAAAATCAAATGTTTTAATCTCACTGCCTTCTTTTCTTCCCACGAAGGTTGTTCAGGTTTTGCCTATAATGCTACTGCAGTCTATTAAATAGCTCTCATTGTGCCTGACTCAGCTGGTTCCTAAAATTTTCAGTACTGCTCTTACTGAAGTGATTGAGAATCCTTCTTTGGGCTTTTAAATGAAGCTGGGTCAAGCTCAATTTTTAGACTGAGTTCATTTGGAACAGGCACTGAAAGAATCCATACTGTGCCTGCCTACATGTTTTCAATTCATTCTAAAAGAAATCCTGTGTCACTTTTCTGAGGAGATTTGGTTCTAATTGTACTACAATTATTTATAAAGGATGCTTTATTATCCTCAAGATAGCAACTAAAATTATTTCTACCTTTGAGTGTTTGGGATTAGGAGAAATTATCTCGGGTTCTTTTTATTGTTGCTGCTGTTAATAATCTTCATGTAGATTTCAGGACACTTTCATATGTTACCATGAAGATATCTTACTTATTTTTACAATTTAGAATGGTCCAGAAGTAAAGACCAAACCCTGGTCGGAGCCTTGTGCTCATGAATGGGCTTATAAATGGTCAAAGCATGGTCTGGCATTGTACTTGAACCAAACCCTGGTCGGAGCCTTGTGCTCATGAATGGGCTTATAAATGGTCAAAGCATGGTCTGGCATTGTACTTGAACAAACCCATTGTGTCTACATTCCTCTTATTTTGTTTATTTTTGCTAAAAGTAGCCACTCACACCCGTGGTGTATCACATTTCTATTGTTCATTAATCCATTGCTATAGTATATTTTAATACATTCTTTTTATTGTTTATTTCCAAAACAACTACGCTTCTCACATAGTTTGATTTTACGTGCATGATAGTTGATAGATAAATAGATAGATAGATAGATGAAGCATAGATTGCAAAGTAGATTGGAAACATGCCATGAGGGAAGGGGTTCTTAACCCTTTGTGCCCACTTGAGTCTTGGTCAGAATTCCCCCACCCCTATGGTTGTTGTTCACAATGAAATGAAGTCTCTCTTTGTTCTATGGGAGGTTTTTTTCTATTCTAAAGAGCCGGGAGGGGAATTCTGATTAGGACAATGACAAGAACAAAAAGTTACAGCCCTCTTCCCTTGCATCAGGATCCCAATTTATGTGAGCTATTTAAAAAGAAAAAAAGAAATATTTCATGCAAGACCAAGTCACATGACAAATATCATGTCTAGTTAAGTCCTGAAACACATTAGTTCTTACCTGCAAACATTGGGGGGCATATACATTCATAGGACTCTGCATCAAGTTCTCCTTTCACTCCCTTTCTAACGCAGGAGGCGTTGTTGTAGCAGGGCTTACTGGAGCACACATCAAATTCTTGGCAGAATTGTCCCGAATACAACTGGTTACAGTGGCAATTGTAGGCTTCCTCCCAGATGTGACTTAAACATATGCCCCGTCCAGAGCAAAAGGGTGCACTTCGAGACTGCTGGCAAAGATGTGGTTTCACTGTCACATTCAGCCTCAGCCCTAAATTACATAAAGGTGGCCCTCGGCTCGGGACTTCAGTGAAATAATGCGTTCCAACTCCAAGCCATTGCGGGTCGATCTGATGCATCCCACTTAACCTGCAACCAAAAATCATCTGCAGCTGAGGGATATCAGTTTGTTGAGGACACCTGATGAATTCCTCCCGGGAAACATTTGCCAAGTTCATGCCATGCGACTGAAAAGAGGGCTCGGAGGAAACAAATAGTGCATCTCCCAACTGAAGCTGTAGAGGACAAAGCTGGGGATGACTCAAAGCTGAATGTTCTAGAGCATTCACATCGGTATTCCAGCAATCGGCGTAGAAGTTGGAACAGATGTTTTGGGTCAGGGACCACTTCACAATATGTACTGTCGGCTGCAGTTTCCATTCTGAAGTTGAAGACCTTTTGCAGGCAGTCTGCCCGTCAACAATGCAACCTTGAAAGACATGAACCATCACAACAATGATTGACTTTAGTTTCATTGTTCATTAGGAGAAAAGATGGGCGCACCTCATTACAACTGTGCTTCTTGAAGACAGGAGTGATCCTTTCAATTGCTGCACGGTTGGAGCCCTTTCATTTACGTTCCACTGCCATCTGTGAAATGATAAAGATATGCATGCATGAACAATGTGATATCTTTGGATAAAATATTGGCACTGAGACCACAGTGCTAAGATCAAACAACATCATCAACAAAGCAGGGAAGAGTATGCCCAGTTGTTCAGACTCCCTTCCACCTGCACAGCTATTACATACAACAAAATATAAGCATCAGCAAGAAAACTCGGACAGCAACAGAAACATCCAGTGGCAACCAAGCTAAAGCAGTCTCAAAAGCTCCTCTGAAATGCCATGCTTCCATTTCCCTGTAGAAGACAAGAAGAAATGCAATGAGAGTGCTTTCAACTGTGCTCTCGACTTGCCTCTGTTGAAGATGAGACATGGCACAAGGCTTTCCCCAGTAATTACAGTTTGAATGCATGCAGTTTACTCTAGACCCAAATAGTTTAGGCCATTTAAAGGTTAAAGCCACAATTTTCAATTGGAGAGATAGTATGATATTGGTGTTTTTCAAATTTCAGTGGCACCCTGTGCGAGGCCAAATTTTGGCACCCTCCACCTCTCACCTTCCGTTCTACTCAATTCACTACATCATAGTTGCAACACCCTGCAGCACCTCCTAGGCTCAGTGCCCAGTGCGGCAGAACCAGGCGCTTTGCCCTAAACCCACCTCTGCATGTGATCATTAATGCAGGCTCCCACAAGCAACCTAGTTAATGAATTCTGTACCAACTGATGGTTCAAGAGGCAACTTCAAAGGCAGTCCCACACAGAGCATGTAAACATGATTTAAGCTGGGTGTAACCAAGATGTGTGCAAGTTGTAGTAAGACCTGCCTTCTAAATAAAAAAATAATCCATATAAGGCAGTTTTCTAGTCTCATAATATTAAGATCTTCTCTGTCTCTAGATAGGAAGAAATGATGGAGTTGGATATCAAATGTGTATTGGTGAAACCAGACACCAAATCTGTTGGCCTCAGAGATAAACATACCCACCTAGTATGTTGTCAGAACTAGCCCAAACAAACAAACAAACAAACAAACAAACCACAATGCATCTTCATTTTCAGGGATGGGCTAACCAATTTACTTCTTGGCTAGATTATGTTCATGTATCTATGCATTTATTTATTTTAAAGCTGCACAGAATGTGCCATTAAATATGCATTTAAGTACATTTTTAAAACATTTCCTTTCTCTCAATATACTTATTTCTAATTGCATATACTGTTAACGTATGCATTTCCAGATGTGTCTTTTTTCAAATACTTTTTTTGGTAGTCTGTTTCTTGAGTCAAGAATTGGATCAGAACATTTGGGAGAGGCAAGTGCTGGTGCATAATGAAATCCCAATCCACGCATAAATCTGCAAGGTGTGAATAAATCAGTTCGTATCACAATCTGCAAACACTTAATTCCTCAAGCATCTCTGGTGTTTCCAAGCTTCCTTGCGCTTTACTGCCTTTGTAAAAGCTATTGATAACAGCATGTTTGGAAACACACACTGGTAGCCGACACAGATGGATACTGATTATGACAAAGGACGGCTGTATTCAAGAAAGCATCATGGGCTGGATCTCTTCAAACAGGGAGTTTCTTGGTAGGAAATCATATTTATGATCAGAGGAAAGAACAGATGAATAATTGCTGTTTACTGTTCCCTGAGACTTAGTCACTTGTGCCAACCTATTCAGCGCAGAATTCTTGAGTCTATATTTAATTGTAAACACATTTGGAAGAATCATATATGCATGCCGTTCAAATAATGTGGGCATTAAAAAATACACAGGGATTCTCAATGTAAATGGGAAACCCAGGAAAAAGAGGCTATTTACATTAATTGCTTATCACACACTATCCTGAGTTGTCTACATGGGACCCAGAAACTTCCATGTGCAGTTCTTATAACCAACTGCTGGGTCTGCTGCTGTGCTGGCACTGTGGTGACTGCTTCTGAGCAATTTCTATGATAATATATTTTCCTCTGTGGTCCAAATGTTATCACTTGTTTTGCTGATTTCATTATTCCATTCAGAAACACATTATATTATTAAACAATACTTAGCAATGCACATTAGATTTGCCTTCTGCTGCTTCTGTTGCCTTTGCTTTCAAGCTGGAACATCTAAGAATTCCAAGACAGTGCTTGCCGTACTCAATGCAAATACACTGTGATTTCAGAATAAGATATTGCTCCTTTCATATGCCTAAGAAAAAGGATCTGCGTCTGTATTTCCCCACCTATCACCTACATTACAGGAGTACAAAGAACAGCTTTTCGTTGTAAGTTTGAATTTGGGGCACTAGACATCAGGCAGCCACATTTTTTCTCTGTCAAGACAGGAACTGTAACAGAATAATATAGTAACTTCCTTTCAGTGAATATTTCACTTATTTTGTCTGGGGAAAAGGCTGGGTTGATCATGAGCCAAAGAACTCTTTGAAAGCACTGATTCCCGCTATGTAGAAACTGGATGTGATGCAAATTTAAGCATGGTGACTTGCAAACATGAACGTAATATGCAAATCATGGGTCACATCGCTTTGAAATCTGGATGTGGCAACTGCATGTAGTTTTACCTGAAAGATATACCCACCACAGAGAATTCAGCCAAATCCCCATGTTCCCATCAGGCAGCTGACCTGAAATCTGCTATAGCTTATATCAGCCTGTTAGGTTGGTAGCAAGTCAACATGCTGTAAAATGACAAGCTAGAAGTTCTTCTTTAAGCCTCTGCTGATAAGTTAAATTCATTTAATGTGACTCTTAGTCTTGTGTTGTTTGGGGAAACTTGTTTTAATGATGGGCTACTCTTGCTTTTATATAAAAAACCTTTGGGTTTGTTTCTTATACTTTCCCCCTCCCCCACCTCCAGGTTTGGGCAGCAAGCTCACTGCATTTATAGGCTGCATAATCACAAAAATCCAAAAGGTATACATTATATATCCCACTTAAAGATGTTATACCTCAGGCTTAGAAATGCTTACAGAAACTTATTTTTGCCTGAACATGAATAAATGCACAAAATTGCTTTAAACAAGGTGATCTACAGAAGCTACAAGAGTCCATTCATGGAGGAAGGGCGGGTGGGGGCTGTATTACATAATTGTATAAGAACCAGATAAATTTTGCATGGCACTGACTGCAGATCCATATATGACAGTCATGTAAACAGCCAACCAAGATTCACCTTGTATCTGTATCTGTGACATGTTTGGTTTTTTAAAAAATAAACCCTATCTTCTTCTGAGTTGTTCTCTGGTCACTCTGCTTCTGTCTGCATTTCAGATTCCAAGCTTCTCCATATAAAGTTCTGTGTTTCATTTACTATAATGAAGCAAATTAAGAAACTAAAACTATAACTTTGCCTCCTTTTTGGCCAAATTGGGTTGAATTTACAGGCCCAGAAGTCCCTCCAGAGTGAATTAAACTTATCAGATTGCCGATAAACAGGTTTCAGGGGCCTTTTATTTTCATGGGGAAAGTAAAAGGGATTCATTTCCCCCCATAATGAGGGATAGGAGTGGAGAGTTGCCTCTTGTTCTTTAAATAATGATGAAGGCCTGCTCCCAGGTTGCCCATCATGGTAGACCCTTACAGCTACTGGGTCTGGACTTTACTTAAATACCGGCTACTCCCACCTACAGATTTGCAGGGAGCCGTAGGACTCCCTCCCTCCCTCTCTCTTTTTTAAAAAATAGATGTATGTTGTGATTTTCAACTAAAGTTCTCAAAGTGGCAAATGACATTTATGCAACACAACAAATGCACCAATAATCACATTCTCACAAAACAAAACATCCATCACCGGTGGAGCAAGAACCAGAATTTGATGTATGCTACTTGATCATGATATACCACTGAGGCCTTTCCATACCAGGTGAGATATATTTGCTTTCGAAACCACTCAGACCAGAGCATGGATCATTAAATGCAACATATATTTAATTAATTATTAAACAATTGGAATATATATATCAGAGTTTCAATACTTTATCCAAATGTGGCCAAATGTGTCCCCAGCTGATGTCCTAACTCCTTTTATTATATACTGATATATATCTCTCAACCTATGTTCTTTCTTTTGCCATTTTTCTGACACTTTCTACTAGTCATTCCCTCTGCCCAGAAATCAGTTTTTCCCACTGTCAATCATTATTCCTTGAGATCTTCTGTGACAATCCCTTTCACCTCATTGGACTTGTTGGATACAGATGGAGGAATTGTTTCTGGAATGAGTTAAGGACTTGGCTTCACTTCCTTACCTCCCTTACTTTATGTCACTAGCAAAGGGTGCAGAGGATGCTAATGGATTATGATTTCTTTGGCACCAAGATATTAAAAATCTTTGGGTGTATGAATTTATCATGCCAATGTCCCCATGAAATGATCAGGATCAGTGTGAATATACATCAATTTCAATGGTGAATTATATTCTTTAAGAGAAATCCTATGAACGTCTACTTGGAAGTAAGTCCCATCTGTCTTTTGTTCATTGCTATGACAACCCTAAGGCAGGCCTTGAATCAAATTGAAATATTTCCTAAGTTTGAAGATATCACTTCACATAATCTAATTTTGCATTGCACCTCTATGTAGGAACACTAGATGTATATACTAAAATATTTTTGTACAGGTTTTTTATTCATGGACTGGTTTTGTTTAACACATTTCATCAGCTGC
Organism: Podarcis liolepis; assembly: GCF_965112155.1. NCBI lineage: Eukaryota > Metazoa > Chordata > Lepidosauria > Squamata > Lacertidae > Podarcis > Podarcis liolepis. Next base: position 37,053,532 of record NC_139557.1, read on the forward strand.
CTTGCATCATATACAGCAATATGCAGAATCCTCTATGGAGTTTAAACATGAGCTTAAGACAGTCACAATTACTTCTTTTTGGATGAATGATCTTTTATATTCTTCCATCTCACAGTAGCAATACAGCTATTTTTCCATCTGTGAAATCCAATTTTAAGCACAACATTTTTGCTTGTTAGGATATTTGATCTTGAATTAAAACACCAGAGCCTTAATAATTCTCTGTGCCTAACTGAACTTAGCTAGCACTATTTCAAAATCATTCACTTTAAATCATTACCCTTTTCTGCTTGCCCCCCCCATAGGTTGGAATTATTTTATGCAAAGTCACTGTAGCTCTCCAGTTCAAGAAGGTATTTCTGTGTAGTACACCTGACAAAAAGGGATGTGGGTGGCACTGTGGTCTAAACCACTGAGCCTCTTGGGCTTGTTCAAATCCATGCGATGGAGTGGGCTCTTGTTGCTCTGTCACAGCTTCTGCCAACCTAGCAGTACGAAAGCACACCAGTGCAAGTAGATAAATGGGTACTGCTGTGGTGGGAAGGTAAATGATGTTTCTGTGTGCTCTGGCTTCCGTCACGGTGTTTCGTTGTGCCACAGCAGTTTAGTCATGCTGGCCACATCACCCAGAAAAGTTGCTTGCAGACAAACACCAGCTCCCTCAGCTTGAAAGCAGAGATGAGCGCTGCACCCCATAGTCGAATTTGACTGGACTTAACCATCCAAGGGTCCTTTACCTTTATATTTACTTGACAAAATGTAAAAATCCAAACATTTCCCCTGCATTGCCTAGGTGTGACGGGGACCTATTACCTAATGAATGCTGTTATTTTACCCTTTTTGTAAATTATGTGGTAGGCATCTCCTACAAGATGTTCTCACAAAAATGTGCTGGGTTAAACCCACATAAGATAAAGCAGAACATCAGTGGGGTTTTCCATTTCACAGATACCAATGGACCATATTGAAAAGCATGGAATGGCACAGTGAAATCAGAAGAATTCAGTGAAGCTGTCTTGTGGAAGGGCTCTTCTTCTCACACAAGACATTTCTAGACCAAAGCCTCTATTTATGCTATCTAGAAGCTCATACAAACATAAAAAGAGCCCTGATGCAACAGACCAAAGACTCATCTAGTCCAGCTTTCTGTTTTCACAGTGACCAACCAGATACTTATGGGAAGCACACAAACAGGACATGAGCTCAGTGGCACGTGCCCCACTTGTGTTGCTTAGCAACTGGCATCCATAGGTATCCTAGTTGCTGAAGAAGACAATTCCATTACTGGCCAATTCCATTACTCCATGAATTTTTCTAACCCCCTTTTTAAAGCTGCCCAAGTCAGTGGCCATTACTATGGACCATGGTGGCAAATGTCACAGTGTAACTATGTGCTGAGTGAATAATTTTGCCTTTCCTGAATCTTCCAGTATTCAAGTTCATTGGATAGCCCTGTAAGCAACATTCTTGGATGCTTCGATTTAGAAGGCAAATTTAGCACTCCTCACCTGACAAAATAGATTAGACCTGTATATCTATAAGAAGATACAACCCTCCTACTTTTGAAGAGAAGCAAAATTGAATATATACACCCAGTAAATCTTTTTCCACGGCGTCCCAACACATCTAACTTACCAGAGGACAGTTTTAATGCTGAACTTTGCCCAGCATGGTGTCTGAGTACCTGCAGCTCAACCATTAAATGAAAGCAGTGTTCTTACAGAGCCCGAGGCTCATTTTTTAAATTCTAAATAATAAAACCTAGTGTAACATGATAAACGAGTCCGGTTGCAGCACAGGGGCACCATAGGGAGCCTGCTGCCCTGTCTATAAAGGAAGGATGAATATCAGGTGGTTGAAAATAATCAACATGAAGACTCTTGTCTACTCTATATTTTATCTTACCACTTCAAGAATATTTGAGGATGCAATGCAATGAGAAGCTTCAGGAAAAGAAATTTAATAAAAACAAAAATTCATTGGAAAATTATTTTTCTTCCTTTTTTAAAAAAAGTTTATACTGTATTGGTGGAACCCAGACAAATCATGAGATACTATAATCCTGCAAAGCTATCATTTTTGCCCCTCTTTTAATGGTCAATCTGCATAAAACAGTTAAAACAGGATCATGCCAGTTTTCACAATCATGGCTTCCATCAAAGAAAACTTGAAATGTTCTTTGTTAAGGGTGCTAATGGTTGTGAGCAACAATGCCCAGAGTTCCCTGGTAAGAGAGATTGACTCTGAGAACTGTAGTTCAGTGCAGCAAATAGGAAGTCTCCTAATAACTCTCAGCACCCTTAACAAACTACAGTTCCCATGATTCTTTGGGAGAAGCCAAAGATGATCAAGGCTCTGGAAAGCAAGCCTTATGAGGAATGCTTGAAGGAGCTGGATGTACTTAGCCAGGAAAAGAGGAGACTGAGAGGAGATATGATAGCCATCTTCAAATATCTAAGGGGCTGTTACATGGAAGATGCAGCAAGTTTGTTTTCTCCTGCTCCGGAGGACTTGAATCAATGGCTTCAAGAAAGGAGATTCCAACTAAACCTTGGGGGGGGGGGAACCTTTCTGACAGTGAGAGTTGTTTGACAGTGGAACAATCTCTCTCAGGAGGTTGTGGACTCTACTTTCTTGGAGGTTTTTAAGCACAGGTTGGATGGTCATCTGTCATGGATGCTTTAGCTAAGATTTCTGCATTGCAGGGGGTTGGACTAGATGACCCTTGGGGTCCCTTCCAATTTTACAATTCTATGATTTGAAGTCATGACTGTTTAAAGTGCTGTGATGCTGCTTTAAATGTACAGTGTAGAGGGGGCCAATAATAACCTTTCTTAGAATATTTTTTCTGGTTTTTTTATGCACTTTAAATTTCTACTGAACACACCTGGACAATTAGGGATGTGCTTTACTCTCCCATTTAATTCAGCGGAAAGCCAAAGTGTGAGGGAGTGTTGTAGCTAAATGGCAGAGCACATGGTCTGCACATGGTCCTCAAAGCCATACAGAGGATCGTAGGACTGGGAAGAAAACCCCCTGTCTGAAACTTGCCAATCATTATGAACTATATTGTGCCAGATGGACCAATGGTCTAACTCTGTACAAGGCAGATTCCTAGGTTTCTAACTTTGACTGGATTGTACTCATCTTCACTAATGTGTGTGTGTGTATGTTTATTTACTTGCATGTTTTGAATATCTGCCTCAAGTCAGTTTATTTTTCATTTCAGCTAAACATGAGGGACGGATGAAATCGACACCGCTCCTGTGTGAACTTAAATAATAATGCTCCCAGTAAACTACGTCCTTTTTAAAAGAGACAGTGTGCAGAGTATTTTCCTTTTCTCGTTTATGAACTAATGAGCAAAAGCTTTGCATTTCAAAATCCTCAGAGGGAAACTAACCAGATTATGTCGTCTCATGGCTAGATTAATTCCAATCACATCATAAAAGTGCAGGGGAAAGCTCTAAAGAAGTAATTGGATGAATAATAACTTTCAGTGTCTTAAACCCTGTTTTGTTTTATTGAGAGGGAAGGCATAGCACAATGAAGATGTGTAGTGCTGTAGCGGCAACACCTGGCTATTCCCTTTGTGTCTCCAAGTTCTGTTCCTTGGGAAAACTTGAAGCATCTGCTTCAGACAGGAAGCTTCATGTCAGGGCTGCCTCATGGGCAATCCATGACAGTGCGTTTCCCTTTCACTCCTGGATACAAGATACTGTTCTGACAAAGTTGCCACTCACAGAGCAACCCTCAACTTACTTGACATTTTCTGTGCATAAAAATGAGAATAAGTGAACAAGAGAGCAGTGAGCTTCTGTGCGGTCTTCTTAAAACCAGCGGGAAGAAAGTGGTTATGGTCATGTGAAAATCCATATTACTATGTGGACTTCATTTTATTCCCTAAAAGCAAAGCTCCCCATTAAGCACATGTATGTGGTCTTCATTGGATATCTCCTCTTCAATATTGTTGTTGTTTAGTCGTTTAGTCGTGTCCGACTCTTCGTGACCCCATGGATCAGAGGCACGCCAGGCACTCCTGTCTTCCACTGCCTCCTGCAGTTTGATCAGATTCATGTTTGTAGCTTCGAGAACACTATCCAACCATTTCGTCCTCTGTCGTCCCCTTCTTCTTGTGCCCTCAATCTTTCCCAACATCAGGGTCTTTTCCAGGGAGTCTTCTCTTCTCATGAGGTGGCCAAAGTATTGGAGTCTCAGCTTCAGGATCTGTCCCTCCAGTGAGCACTCAGGGCTGATTTCCTTCAGAATGGATAGGTTTGATCTTCTTGCAGTCTATGGGACTCTCAAGAGTCTCCTCCAGCACCATAATTCAAAAGCATCAATATCTTCAATATTAAGACACAGCAATAAAACTTGGCCTGCCTTTCAAGGTTTGAAAAGCCACCCTAATCAAACTGCATCTCCCCACCTACCCACCCCTTCGAGCGGGGTACAGAAAAAGCTAAAATGCCCTTTGTGTGATCACTCAAAGTAATCAGTGTGCAGTAAAATATTGCAGGGCATTTGCTTCAGCAGGAATCACACAGAGTTGCAGCCATTGTTCTGAGGGTGCTTTAGTACCACAGGAAAGTGTTTTCCATTGAGAAAGAGGCCCACAGGGCCCTTCTCACCAGTGGGACTCAACGCTCTTCCAAGGAATGGGCCACTTCCACAGTCTCTGCCTTCCCCATGGCACAAGGTGGGCTTTGATGGGAAGGTGCTTGGGACACGTGGAGGGATGGAAGGAAATGTTTTCTGGATATTCCAATGCCAAGCATGCAAAGCCCTTGCTAGCATGTTAGCATTTCCCAACTGGAACACTTATACAAAGGACCAGTCTTTTTGTGTGTTGGGGGGGGGGGGGGACTTTACAGAAACAGTATTTCACAATGCATATGAAATTAAACCTAGACCCTGGAAGGGCATTTAAGCAATGGATTCAAGTTACAGGAAAGGCGATTCTGACTAAACATTAGGAAGAACTGTAAAAGTAAAAGCTGAACAGTAAAAGCTGTTCAGCAGTGGAACAGACTCCCTCAGAAGATGATGGACACTTCTTCCTTGGAGGTTTTCAAACAGAGGTTGGATGGTCATCTGTCAGGTATGCTTTAGTTGTGATTCCTGCATTGCAGGGGGTTGGACTAGATTACGCTTGAGGGTACCCTTCCAACTCTACAATACTGCGAATCACTATTCTGATGGCTAAGCCCCTCAATTATTTCCACCAACCTTCCCTCAACCTGGTGCCCTTCAGGTATTTTGGAGCACCACTCCCATTACCCCAACCATTGTGGGCCTGGTGGGGATTTCTCCAAAGCAGCTGGAAGGTACCAGGTAGAGAAAGAGTGCCTTACCTCACAACGTAGCCACATTTTGACTTGTTTTACAGTAACAAAGAAATTTAATTGGCAGGTGCTGATCGGGTTGTTTAAAACCTACCCTTATTTTAATAACAAACTTATTTTAATAACAAACCAAAGTAATAATAAGGGTTAGTGGGTCACAAGGCAGCTTAACACCACATATTATACTTTCATAACGCAAGAGCAAGCTTTTTCATGCCTCAGTCTTTATGGAGAAAATATTATCTCCAAGGACTTAGAACAAAGTCTGTGGCAGTTAAAGGAAATACAAAGGGCTACATGCTTATTGTAATGTTTAAAAAGGCATTGTCACAATGACCGGCAGGACAAGTTTATGGAAATTATTAGAAGCAATGTTTCCCCATTGTGCTAGGGTGATGTAGAGGCCAGAAGCTGCACTTTTCAAGATTCTGAGAGACATTCAACATCACCCGATAGCAAAGGTTCTGTCAGCACAAGCACTGACTGAATGTTCTCTCCTCCCCTATAGTTCGGGGTTTTCTTCCATGCACAACTCAAGCCAATTGTGGGGGTGCAGGGAGTGCACAGGGGAGAAGCCCCTTTGCATTAGTAGAAGTCCTTGTGCAAGCTTCTGTTAGTGGGACTAATTAGCTGAATCCGGCCCACTGACTTCAGTGCTCCACCAGAAAGTCCTGCCTCAGCATTTTTGAGAAACTTTAGCGTAAATCAGAAGTGTCAGTAGCAGCCAAGGCTAGAACTAAGGACCATTTGATCTGTCCTCCATCACCTCTACTGGTGATCTACCCAAAGGTGAAGAAGACAGAGAGTTCTATTATCTTCCCAGATTCCAGTTTAGCTCTACCCATCCAGGTGTCACCATTGCTTTACCACGGCCTGAGTCAGACCTGGATCTTTGCTTGGACAACAGAAAATGTTGACCACAGCTTCTGAAATGTACATGGAGTCAAGAGTGGATTTCATGCTCATTATTCAGCTCATAGTGGTGAGGAGGAATGGAAGTTCCCCCAGAATGTCTGCTTTATATACATTATTTACACAATGGGCCCCATGTGATTGGCTAATTCCGGGATTCACCTGTAGGCCAATCAGGTTGTGGATTCACTTCCACCTGAAGCTGGATTGGGTGGCTCTTGTGGACCAATCAGACTGCTGCATTCTGGATCCTATTGTTCTAGGACCAATCAGACTGCTGCATTCTGAATCCTATTCAACTCGGTACATAACAGCTTCCCAGTGCCTTCTCTGCTATCATCACAGTTCTGCCTTGGCTTTTTAAATAAAAAGTAGTGACAACATGGTGTAGTGGTTAAAGCAGTGTTTCTCAAACTTGGTTCTCCAGCGGTTGTTGGACTATAACTCCCATCATTTCTAACTAGCAGGACCAGTGGTTAGGGATGATAGGAGTTGTAGTCCAAAAATGCTGGAGACCCAAGTTTGAGAAACACTGGGTTAGAGTGTTGGGTTAGGACAGGGGAGACCCAGGTTCCAATAACCAATCAGCTGTGAAACTCAGCAGATGACCCAATCACCAATCTCTCAGTCTTACCGATCTCACAGGGGTTGTGAGTATACAATGGGAGGAAAGAGCCAAGTCTCGCTTGGACTACTGCAATGCGCTCTACGTGGGGCTACCTTTGAAGGTGACCTGGAAACTACAGCTAATCCAGAATGCGGCAGCTAGACTGGTGACTGGGAGCAGCCGCCGAGACCATATAACACCAGTCTTGAAAGACCTACATTGGCTCCCAGTACGTTTCCGAGCACAATTCAAAGTGTTGGTGCTGACCTTTAAAGCCCTAAACGGCCTCGGTCCAGTATACCTGAAGGAGCATCTCCACCCCCATCATTCTGCCCGGACACTGAGGTCCAGCGCCGAGGGCCTTCTGGCAGTTCCCTCATTGCAAGAAGCAAAGCTACAGGGAACCGGGCAGAGGGCCTTCTCAGTAGTGACGCCCGCCCTGTGGAATGCCCTCCTATCAGATGTCAAAGAGATAAACAACGACCTGACATTTAGAAGACATTTGAAGGCAGCCCTGTTTAGGGAAGTTTTTAATGTGTGACATTTTAATGTATTTTTGATCTTTGTTGGAAGCTGCCCGGAGTGGGTGGGGAAACCCAGCCAGATGGGCGTGGTACAAATGAAAATATTATTATTATTATTATTATTATTATTATTATTATTATTATTTACCATTTTGAGCTCCTAGGTGGAGTATAATTGTAATAAATTCAAGGTCTAACACTGATTGTTCTTTCTGAGTTCCTCTCCTATTCTGTATAAAAAGAGTACTTTGTGTGGCATACTAAAAGTTAACGTAGATGGCAGGATAATAAAATTAAATCCCACATCCCTGTCTCTACTGCAAAGTAAGAATGGGAAGGACTCAATATAATGCAGGTGGTTGAAAGCCAACCCTGTACAACCATGGGGCATGTGGTATCAAGTTACCTCATGGAAGAAGATGGAGCCTGTTTTTCCATCCAAGGAAAGTAAGGTATGGAGACAAATGGTGAAGCCATCACAATTTGCCAGGAACAGCCTTCAGGTTTATGGGCAGTTGAAGCAATGCCTCCCAAATTGCAGACTGAACAATTTGCCATCCTACTCTAGCATGCCTGATAGAACCATTTCATTCATGTAAGGAGGTGCAGTGTGCCGTGGACTTCCAAATTCTCCTCATTAACAAAGTACAGCAAAAATAATATTTTTAAATGAATGATTAAGAAAAAAAATTTGCTATGATTAATTAGCTTCCTGGATTAAATGACAAGACGAACACTAGAAGAACAAAATATGTAAATGTGATCCATAATCTTCAGAGAATTTTCAAGGTTTTCCAATGGTAACAATAAAGCCTAAATCGTGATGTGGATACAACAATGCACTACATGAAGTGCATTCAGAAGGCTTGAATCTTGGAGAGACTTGATGTTAATTGGCTCAGTAAGACTGCCAAAGCAATTAAAGCAGCAGTGGGTGGCTTTAAGATGATGCACATCAATGATGCCCCATCAAACATAATAAAATCCTACCACTTTTAGCCTGAGTGGATTCTTGAGTGAACCCACCCACACAGAAAAGCTATTTCAATGTTCTGCACTCAGATATACTAAATGGTGCTTTGCAATGTGTTAAATAATAAAGGTTAAGAGCGGTAGTCTCATAATCTGGGGAACCGGGTTCGCGTCTCTGCTCCTCCACATGCAGCTGCTGGGTGACCTTGGGCCAGTCACACTTCTCTGAAGTCTCTCAGCCCCACTCACCTCACAGAGTGTTTGTTGTGGGGGAGGAAGGGAAAGGAGAATGTTAGCCGCTTTGAGACTCCTGAAGGGGAGTGAAAGGTGGGATATCAAATCCAAACTCTTCTTCTTCTGCTGCTGACATTTCATACAATACACAGGAGCATATACATTCCATTTGGAGACTTCTTAAAGGAGTCTTGAATGCTTTTTGCTACTGTCATTCAAAGAGTGAAGCCAAAATTGCATGCTTCATTATCAAACTCTCATTTATATGAAATTTATTACTTGGCATTTAATGTTAAGAAGAAAAAAAGAACACTTTACTTGGAATAGGAGCTTCAGTTCAAAACACATCCAGTTTTTTTCAATATTAGGCAGTATTTGCTATAGACACTTCTTAAAAGTACCTAATGGGAAAACTGTTTTCTGCTATTTTCTTTAGTAGGAATTAACATTTTTAAGGGATGGGGCTAAGCTCCCCACCCCCCGGTCTTCCAAATTTTTCAAATATTTTGCCTCAGCCAGAGCTCCAAATTTTGCTTCAAAATTTCATTTTCGGTAAAAATTTTTGCCCTATAAGCAGTGATAAATTTGTATAGTCACCAGACAAATGAAAAATGAGATAGGAATGAGGAAATCTTTTATCAACAACAGTTGCCTATCAGAGCTAAATGGAACACTGAGGTTCATGCTTCTAAATTTATCTTTGTGAGTACAAACAAGCACAATCTTAGTATGGTCTAATAAGGTTAATGTTTATTATGGTCTTACGCTGGGAGCTTAGATTCCTTGACTTGGGAGATCGGGGGCAACTATTCAAAAACTCTCAATACAGAGTAGCTTCCTCTGATATTTTAGAGGGAGAAAATTACTCTGTATGAATGTGACATAAAATGGCCCTGAAAAGCCTTTATAATTGATGGAGGGGGCAAATTGTAAGCATTTCTTCCTACTTTCATACATCAACAAAAAGCGCACCTTGGTGGTGTTGCCTTGCACTGGAAAAAGGATGAAAGTGTTGTAAACAAAGGCCTTTTGATCTCTCCAGACCCTGAATCATTTGTACAGATAAATATGCCATTCCATTTGGTCTTTAAAAAAAAAAAAAGATTAAAATGGATAGGATAGAAGTAGTAGCTTTCTGGCAAACTAATTTAGTTCTGTCGGTCTGGTTTTTTGGATTTATGCTTTCTAGAGTCAAAAAAATTATTGTGTGTGTGGGGGGGGGGGTAAAGGGTATTTGCAACCTATCTAAATATATTTCCTGCTCCCTATGTTTTCAGGTTTCTTTTCTATTTACAGGTAGCTGTGATTGTTCAGTGTCATTATGTAGCAAATTCAAGGCTTCCTTTAAAGAAGAAAAAATAGTGTAGCAATAATAGTTTTAAAGGTTTATTTTAAAAAGGCGAGAAAATAGAGAAAATTAATACCTCAGTGTAACTCAATGCAAGAGTGAAGAGACATTGCTTCACAGTTGTTCTAGTGTACTTGCACTCCTATTCTCATAATTCATGCATATATTCGACTGACCTGAGTGCCTCAAACTTTACTTGTGGCAGGATTATATTCGGCATTTCTCTTCGTTCTAAAGTTCCTGAGCCTATTGTGAATCATGAATTCTTTAGACAGGTCAGTTCTAAAACCCTTTTTCTTATCTACTGGAAATTGAATTTTCCTACCTCAATATTTGGCTTTTAAAAATCTGACAGGTATGTTACATGGTGGAAACCTTTGTTTGCTAATCTGATTACTCTTTCATCTTCTTGAGAGGCGATTATAACTGGAGTAAAATCAACATCTCTTAGAAGTTTTAGGTCTGGTTCTAGTGTGTGAAATTGAATTGGAGCACTAACATTGATTCTTACAAATGTCCTTACAGTTCATTTCAACAGGGAAGTTTGTGTGCTTCATGCTTTTTAAAGCAAGACCTGCTTTATTGTGAAGATCAAGAGTAGATTCAAAGGAGCAGCAAAATGCATAATTAAGATGTTCACACCATCTTCTTATTAATTCTTTGTCCAGGCAGAGCTCTTTCCATGCTACAACAGAGAATGTTAGGTGATCAGTGTGGTTATATTCAGTCTGTTTCACAACAATTTGTTGGTTCATGCAGGTATATGAAGAGAGATTGGAAGGGTGATGAAGCACCCTTCTCTGAATATTCCTTTCTTGATTTCCCTACAAGCTGAGCCATCACCCAGAGAAGATGTAAAGGGGAAGCCGATCTCTTTATCCCATCCTGTTCTCAGAAGAATGAGGACAGAGTAGAGATCTGAAGTTGTCAGCCTCAGGGAAGAGGTTGGTGGTAGATGCCTGGTGGCCAAGCTGGAGGAAGCAACTTTGGCTTTGGCTTCAAAAACCCAATTTTCATCAGGTCCTCCCCCTGTTCCAGTGTAAGCTTCTTCAAAGTAGGAAGTGTCAATGAAATCTTGTGTGGGAGGGGTTTTAATAAGTACAGCTCACAATCTTTGTGCTTTCCATCTTTCATTCCAGGTTGATACAGTGTTGCAACCTTAAGATAAAGGTTCAGTGAAATTGGTCATTTTTAGCTTATGGTGTTTGTGATTGTCCTTTCTCTCATTCAAAAAATTCATCTCACCAGAAGCCTATACTCCATGGGTAGGCAAAGCAAGGCCCAGGGGGCGGATCCCGCCCAATCACCTTCTAAATCCAGCCCGCAGACGGTCCAGGAATCAGCATGTTTTTACATGAGCAGAATGTGTGATTTTATTTAAAATGCATCTCTGGGTTATTTGTGAGGCATAGGAATTCGTTCATTTTTATTTTATTTTTTTCAAAATATAGTCCAGCGCCCCACAAGGTCTGAGGGACAGTGGACTGGCCCCCTGCTAAAAAAGTTTGCTGACCCCTGCACTCTGTAGCCTTTCTGAGTGCTCATGGTTCAGTTAAAGCCCAGGAGAAGGCATCATGAGGTAACTTCTCCCATGGGACTTTTTTAGATTAGGAAGCATGGGCAGTTAGTGGGGCTGCAGGGTGCTGGAGATAAGCACATGCACCATCTGGCAATTTTACAATAATAATGTAAGCTCAAGACCCAACAGCCACCAAAATCTGAAATTCTCAAGTGCCCCAAGAATGAGGCAGATAAATGCCAAACTATTTTAAATAGAATGAAAACTTGAGAACCTAAATGACAGATTTTGGCACAGCACTAGCTGAAACCAACCAGACAACGGGGCTGTCTAACTCAATTAAGCATTTCTCTGTGTAGAGAGGTGCCCACAAAGGTTGGGTTCACAGCAAGAACTTAGCTGCCAGCATAATCTAGGCTGTGAAGATTGTAGGATCCAAACTGTGAGCAGAGAGAAGTATAATGCTAAATGGTACTTTAATGATCAGACCTTTATTTAGCTATTGATATAATTGTAAGAGAATTTGCTAGCCTTTGACAGAACTTAAGTAGTCATGCCTGATAACTTCATGACTTAGGCATTTTCAGATTCATTAATCATGCAATTTAACATTTTGTGAACAAACCATGATAGAAAGCATCTGCTGATCATCCTGGCCTACTATGTTATGTTTTAAGTATCAATGGCCTGTTTAAAAAAGCATATACTTAATACAGAATTACAGTGTATTAATTATGGGCTTGATAGAGCCAAAGTTATGCACTTATAAGACCCATTGATTTCAGAGGGATTTAAAACCCATGGTTGTCACAGAGGAAAACACAACTCTCACGTGCTTAATGTCTGGAATGCATCCAGTGAAACTTCTGTTGGGTCCTTGACGTACCCATCAACTTTACCCTACAGTAAGCTGCCATGTTTTCCTTAAAGATATACTCCAAAGAAAATAAAATCAAAGCTGCAGGCATCAAATGCTTCTCATAGTTTGATACTGATTAGATGTGACACCAGAGTCTGAGAACTGAGAAGCATCATGTTGGAACAAGAATGCTATAATACATCTCACTTTAGCTGAACTTCTAAGATCTCAAGGGGATCTCTATTTACAGCTCTACTGGTAAAGGAAACAGTAACATGCCTGGGGAAATAGACTTAATTCCCACAAAGCCCAAATGTGTTCTCTCCAAAGGTTACTTGGAATGAAAAATAAATATAGATTTTCTTCAAATTATGGCTATAGTCCAAAAGACAGAGTTTATTTTTCAGTGACCTGCTCAAATTCTCTTGGACTATTTATAATTTCTGTATTACAGTTCCACTCTCTAAATGGCTGTCAGTCCTTGACCACATTCACACAGCAGTTCATAATGCATCCCTGATGTTTCCCTAATTATTAATTTGCGCATTATATTTGTGCTTTCACACAATGTAAAAGCCACTTCCAGAAACAGCAGAATATAGCACAAGTTTAGCACTCATTTGCAAACAGTTCCTCACCTCTCCCAGAAGCAAATGACACAGTAATCAGCACTCATTTGTGCTATTCTCCATTCTATTTCTCAATTGTCAAGGTGTTAGTACTAACATATAAGGCCCTGTACAGCTCATGACTTGAGATACTGTGTTATCCCTTATACATCCAGTAGACCACTGCAATCTATGGGAAAGCTTTTCCTGCAAGTTCTAAATAGACCAGAGGCCTTCTAGTGTGGCTGCCCCTGTTCTCTGGAATAGCAGTCCAGTTAAGATACAGCATGTGCCCACTCTCTGTACTTTCCAGAAACAATTGAATACATTTTTGTTCTAAAGGGCCTCCTAGCTGGATAGACGGGTCTCTGCCAGACCTGTCTATTTTGTATTGTTTGGTTTTAAATATGCATCTGGGAGGGAGGGATTGGTAACACCAGTGTTGTCAAGGCTTCGGAAGCTATTCCTTCCCCAGTTGCAACAAGAGCAGAGAAAACAAAGTAGAGTCCTTTTTAATAAGTTTATTCAATCATAATAGCGAGAGAGAAAAGAACATAGCCAGCCTTAACAATGATGTTGCTCCAAACTGGGCTCCTCCTTCCCTAACAACAGCATCCCTCCCTTACGGTGGCCACTCTGATTCCTTTGTTCCTGCACTCTTAACAAACAGCACATTCTGGGAGAAGGGGGATCAGAAATATTCTCCAGTGACAGCGTGTCCTATGGCTGCCCTGTGGCAGTTTCCCCCCTTCTTCTAACACTGCCCAACTCTTCTGTTCGTCTATCTCTGAGCTGTGACATCTCTCAAATGCCTCAAAGCCTTGCTGTAATTAGTCTCCACCATTCCTCTTCCTCCATCTCGCCCTCTTGAGTCCAATCCCTGACAAGTGCCGAGGGAACTATGGCCATTCAAATGATTAGCTACAACTCTCACCACCCATTGGTCATGCTGGCTGGAGATGATGGAAGTTGAAATCCAACAGAGCTGCAGAATTTCCTTTCTTTTGTTAGACAGTGATGGGGCAGACTGGTATTATCCACAGCACATATTTTGGGGAGCACAGTGGTACCTCGGGTTAAGTACTTCATTCGTTATGGAGGTCCGTTCTTAACCTGAAACTGTTCGTAACCTGAGGTACCACTTTAGCTAATGGGGCCTCCTGCTGCTGCCGCGCCGCTGGAGGACGATTTCTGTTCTCACCCTGAAGCAAAGTTCTTAACCCGAGGTACTATTTCTGGGTTAGCGGAGTCTGTAACCTGAAGCGTCTGTAACCTGAAGCGTCTGTAACCCGAGGTACCACTGTTTGGCAACTGTGTTTGCCTCACAACAGAGCTGCACCTCATACTACAAAAGTCACTACTTTTTCACGCATGGGTATGCTACACCATATATCCACTCACCCCCACCCCCACCCTTTTTCATTGGGAAAGGTTTAATAAGTGATTTCACAACTTCTTTAAAATGTAGTGAGGAATTAAATCAATACGGGATGGTTGCAAAGTCCAGACCAAATCACAGACAATACAATTGCGTTGGGAAAGTCTTTGCTCTCCATGACTCCAATTCTAATCCCAAACTAAATAAAATACTGTCAGGTTTGATCGCTATGCCATTCAGGTCAGGAAGAGTTAATTTAAACTCCAGCAAGAAGCAGCTCAAAAAGGTATCTGAATAAAAAGCACTGGCAATAGTGTGCAAGATTCTCCCCACCCTAACCGCTTTACAGTGTAGACAAAATCCCATTGCGATCTCATCTTTCAGATAGCCTGAAGTGAAAAAAAGATTAACTTGAATCTTCACTGGGTATTTTCTTCCCCACTTGACCAGTCAATATATTCAGTGCTAATCCAAGATTGATAAGCCCTCCCTAGCCTATAGGCTCTAGTAAAAATAAAATAAAAAATGAGGCAAATTAGGCTAAAAGTCCTAGGGATAAAACTAATGAAGGTAATGATAGGTAGGGTAATGCATTAGCTTAACAAAACCTGGAGGCACTCAGTGTCAAGTTTCATTCTCTTAGCACAAATAGCCTTCTGGAGGTGGACATGCTGAGGGACCTCAGATGATGGAATATACAAAACAAAATTATGAGGCACGAATAGGTTCACTGAGGACTGATTACATAAAATATCTGAACTCAAACATTGTATTTCATTTCAGATATGAAAAGAGGAGGCTACCACAGCTCACTGGTCATATACATGCTTTGTATTCAGACGTTCCCTGGTCTAAACCTTGGCAACTCCAGTTAAAGGGACCAGGCAGCAGATGATAGGAAAAAACAAAGACCCAGTGTATGCTGAGGTTTTCAATAAATATCCCCTTCTTATAAACTATACTTCATGTGCACACCAGACAGAGCTCTAGAAGTTCTTGGCATTTGATCACACTGCACATACACGTAGGTCAAAGGTGAAGGACTGGAGATGGCTTATTCAGAGCCATTAATTTCAATTAATGTACTCTGAGGAAAAGTTAGTCACTCCATCTCTTTCCTGATAAAAGCCACCCATCATGGTGAACAAGGCTAATTTTGTCTCATAATCAAGCCTGGACCCATGTGGGTTTCTTGAGTGTGTGCACAACTGTCCCCTTAAGGGCACCATGGACCCACGCCTCACACAAGGAAAGATGCACTATCCACACACTAGATCTATCCAATCAGTTCCATTCAGCTTCTTCAAAATAGCCACGAAAGCCAAGATTCAAGAGAGCATGTGGTGGGTTGCCTAGTTGCAAGTATCTTGTCTACATCCTTATGCTTCAGAGCTAATTCTGATGCCACAAAACTGGACACCTAATTAGGATTTTCTACAACTGTGGCATCCAGGTCAGCCCACGTATGAGTGATTTTATCCTTAACACACCTAGTAAATTGCCATAGCAGGTGCCTGAGGGGTTCCAGCATCCCAGATGCTGGGGTCAATGTCATCAGCCCTCCAACCGCATGAAACAATTCAGTTGGACAGCTGCTTGAGTATGTGATGCAAGCACAAAAACTTTGTTTGCTGCCTTCACCACAACACGGTGGGCCCAACCAGGGGCTCTAGAACATGCCAAGGTGTCTTTGCAGTTATGTCACCTGAGTTCCAACCACCTGAGTTGCCTCATGGAACTACTCTTCCAGGGAGCCACCTGAGCTCTGCAGCATTAGAAAGGCACTCAAGAGAGATTGTGTTGATGCCTTTTTATGGCAAGATCAAGTTATAGTTGGGGGGGGGAGGAGTGAAATAAGAACTTGAAAGGGAGGCCCAGAGAGCAAATTATGTCGGTTAAAAAAAGTTGTCACACACTATGCACACCTTATTGAAAATTATTAGGCCTGTTTGTCACACAAGTTACTGTGAACTATTGCTCATACATTAAGATATTAATATTTCAACAAGTGTGCATTAAACTGTCGCCTAATGGCCTGGGTGTTGGAGGAAAATGTATTACTAGAGGATCAAGTCAGTTTCTGTGTGAATTATTGCTTCACATTTGCCATCATATTTTCAAAGGATGAGTGCTAAATCATATTTAACATGGAGAACATGAGGATCTTTCTTAGCAATAGGGCAAATATATTGGATGGGTCTTTTTTCATAGTTTTACCTTACGGTGTATAAAAAGCAAAGGTATCCATTTTAGTCTACAGGAAAAGAAACTCCACAATCCACAGCTGGGCAAGACCTTTATTTGGACCAACCAAAATGTCACCAAAGTGTGGCAGGCTTATGAAAACTTGCAACACTTTTGTCATGTTTTGGCCACAATTTTGGTTGGCCCCAATGAAGAAGGGGCCCCCACCTGGCTTCCCAACATGGCTCCCAATTTGGCCTGTGAGGTTGTTTTACCCAAACCACATACTCCTACCACACACCTCACAACATTTTTTAAAAGTCAAAAACTGGTGAAGAAATGTGGAGAACTAGAAAAGTTTGAAAAACTAGAAACCAGGAGAACCAACAATTGAGATTCTCCCAACTCTAGTTTTCTGTGAGTTCCTACTCTTCTCAATAAGCAAAAGCAAACCCTCTTTCTACACACCACCCAGTTCTAAGCATATGTATTCAGAAGCAAGCTTCATCAAAGTCACTACACATTTCAAAGCAGGTTGCAGCCACAGTCTCATTGGGAAAAATATGGAAATCTTAACCCAGTTCACATAACTTAGCAAGGCGAAGTTGTCATAGGGTGACAACTATGGAGAGCGTAAGCTTTTAGGGTTGCATTTTCTTAACTGTGGTATGGTTTATGGATCCAGTGTGGATTTCTTCTTCTTTTTTAAAAAAAGAAGTTGTAATCTCACAGGTACTGAGCCATCACTTTTTAGAAGAAAGAAGAAATACAGCATTTTTGTTTGTCTGAGGGAGCTGCTGCAAATTTTCACCAGCTGAACACTCAGAATAGTATAGTAAGTAAAAACAGAAATTTTAAAAAATGCAACTAACAAGAAAGACGTAGCATGCCAAGCTCCTGCTGAGTTAGATAACAATAAGCAGCAATTAGGTAATTGATTTTATTTTTTCTTAAGAAAAAGAAGCAGCTCATTAATGGAATATTGGATATAACTGAAACAAATGCTCCTTTCTCTTGTTGTGACAGTCCTTCCTCTGCTTCTAACTGAAGTGAAGAATAGGGAAGCTTGAGGAGTTCGATCTTGGTGAGTTTCTACAAAAATTACCTGATCCACACTTCTCAGCCTCATGCCAAGAATTGGAACCTGGCTATTCACTGAATTTTGCATCTCTCTAAATACTGTGACGATAGCCTGCTGCTTAAACGTATCAAAACAGACACATTTTGGCAGATGTCTTTAAAAGTTACCATTTAAAGTGGAAACCGAATGGAATTATGGATGGAACATGCAGAAGTGGCATAAGCTGAAAGGAGACAGATTTGCCATTCTTTACAACAAAAATTCAGGTTGAACGAAACTGCTATCAGCCTCAGTGACAACCAATGAAGTGCGGAGTTCCAGGACCTCCAGGTCACCCAAAGGGTGAGGGTGCCCACTGCCATTTGGGTGGCTTGTGGAAGGCCCCTCTAGCTAAAGGTCACTGTGTGCTCTCTCCAGTGTGACAGACTAGAAAAGTTGAGGATGGGTGTGGTTGGTAGGATTGCTTGAGTGAGAGATGGGTGGGGGAAGGGTGTTCATCTGGAGTTGGCAGCCAGTGGCAGAGGTGGTATAACCTGAGCATCTTTTGCTACTGGGCACTGGCATTAGGACTTCCAGTCCCAGAATCTACAAAGGGAAAGTGATACTGCAGGCACCATTCCTCCAAGGAACAGCTGTGAAGAGGGATCTGCTCCCCCTGAACCTACTAATGAACATTTGAGGATGAGTGCTCACAAATGTGACCATGGCTGCATTCATATGGCTGTTTATTCCATTTCCCTAACTGTTAATTTCCACATTATATTTCAGCATTCACATGAAGTAAAGGGCACTTCCTGAAAACTGGTGGAATAAAGTACATGCTTACCTTTCATTTCCAGGTAATTTGCTTCTAGAAAAATCTAGAAGCTTAGCTGAGAAAATCATCTGAAGTGACTAAATTTGTGGCGGCATACTGGCATGTACTGCTTTTCTGCTGTTTTCATGGGGGGAACACATGTATAGAAAGAAGGGGGATCTAGTGATGTTGTCCAGTGATATTCACTGTTGTGTCACAAGACGCCCAGTGGTGTGAATGAAAATTAGCATGACATGCTGGTATGTGGGTAAAAAACCAAAGTTTCATAACACAACAGGTCCTGCAGTGTGAAAGGAACAATGGAAAACAGTTCAGAATATAGCACTATAATTAGGAAAACTAACACAATATTCCTCACATCAGAATGCATGCTAAGTCACATGGAAAGCCTGTAGGAACAATAATTTGGAATTATACTACTTCCTACTTCCTATGGTTCATAATTTTTTATAAACTGGAGATAATGTCTGACAGATTCAACATCTTCAAATCAAACCCAACACAATTCATCTTATTATTATTCTTTTTTTACTATGCAATTCTCTAACATCTCTACATGAACATATTGTACCCTCTTTCCTTGTCCAAATTAAAGCAGAAACCCTACTGAAGAGCAAATGGCACAAAACAGGAAGCATGCTACAAGAAATCACACAACGTTGGGTTATTATTTTGTAGACAGGCTATTGAAAGCTGTACTTCATTGTTAAGTAGCATGACTGCTTGTATGAAGTGGGGAAGAATGTAATTAAATTGGCTAGTTGCAAAATATGTACCCATAGAGCCTCAAAGTCTCCTACAAGCTCTGGGGAAAAGTTTTCCATTTCGTTACCAGAATTACTTCTCAGATAAAGCTCTGCAACTATTGATCAGCAAATGGCAACCTCTGAGAATGCCTAAAGGATGGGACAAAGAATAATGGTGTGATTGAAATAGCCAGTGTGTCAGGTGGTGTCAGCTGTAAATAACACACTATAGTCTCGATCTGACATTCTGTTGTCAAAGTGCTCTAACGATTAAAAATTTCTCCCAAGAACCAGTTGCACTACAATCTAAGTGTAATGCGGCCACAGCTGACAATGTTTGGGGTCAGTGAAATTGTATGGCTGAATGAACAGAACACGTAATATCGAAGATTAGTAGTTTTTTGGGCTTCAGACAATTGCTTTCCCGTTGTCAGCTGCTCCCAGTGGTTTCATATAGATATTAAACAGCACTGGGGAAAAGCTCCCCACAGCACAACTGCTGGGGGAGAGAAGACAATCACCCAAAGCTATTATTTGAAAGCAACCCTGGATATTGGACTGGAACCACTGTAAAACAATGTCTCCAACACCCATCCCACTAAGTTGGCTCAGAAGGATACCATGGGCCAATGGTATCAAAAATGGCTGAGAGATAAAATAAGAATAGTAGCATTACATGCCCCCCTGTCCTTCTCATCCATCAGGGTGAGCAAGGCCGGTTCAATCCCATAACCTGAACTAAGTTTAAAATGAGTCAAGGTAATCTGTTTCATCAAGAATACTTGCAAGTGTTGCACCACAGTCCTCTCGGCCATATTTCCCCCAACGTGTGTATTTGTGACCAGGCAGTAGTTGTCATACACCAATGGGTCCAGGGTGAGCTTTTTCTAGGAATGGTCCAATTCCTATTTCTAGTAACAGGAATCACTATTTTCAACAAAGTACTTGTGAACTTGTTAAGGCAAAGCCCATGAGCCATTAAACATGCTTTGCATCATGTTTCAATCTCCAGCATCTTCAGGTAAGTCTATGTCACTGTCAGTAGTCACTTGTCAGTAAAGATGAACGGAATAGTCTTAACCCAGTTCCTGTCCCTTGCTCACTAGCAGATCAGTAAGTCAATTCTGTCAAATGCCCATGTGGATTTTAAGGCCAATTTGCAGGCAAATGCTGCATTCCCTGGTGTCATGGCAGCTACCAAGGGCATTCAACTGGGTGGGGTGGGGGTGGAGAGAGAGATATGCTGCCATCATAGGTACATAGGGGCAGCCATCTTTTTCTCTGTATCCAGTAAGTGGTGGCATGCCAGAACATATTGCTGTTTATAAGGGCTTTTTGCCAAAACTGTTTCAGCAACTCTGACAAACACTGCACTTTTTTTAGCCGCTCCAGGCCACTAGATGTGGGGTGCTTAATTTTGTTTTTGAAGAAAATAAAAACGAGCTAGAGAGCCCTTAAGGTAAAGGTAAAGGGACCCCTGACCATTAGGTCCAGTCATGGCTGACTCTGGGGTTGCAGCGCTCATCTCGCTTTATTGGCCGAGGGAGCCGGCATACAGCTTCCGGGTCATGTAGCCAGCATGAGTAAGCCGCTTCTGGCAAACCAGAGCAGCACATGGAAACGCCGTTTACCTTCCCATTGGAGTGGTACCTATTTATCTACTTGCACTTTGATGTGCTTTCGAACTGCTAGGTTGGCAGGAGCAGGGACCGAGCAACGGGAGCTCACCCCGTCGTGGGGATTCAAACCGCCGACTTTCTGATCGGCAAGTCCTAGGCTCTGTGGTTTAACCTATAGCGCCACCCGCGTCCCAGAGAGCCCTTAGACCACCTCATAAAAGCAAAATATGAGCAGAAATGAACCATGTTTAGAAAGGCAAATCCACATGCCTGCATTCTGATCAAAGTATGATCTGTTGAAGGCAGACATGGGAGGTTTATGCCAAATTGTGGCATAAAGCAAAATACTCCCCATCTCTGCTTTTGGGGGATATAAAGGTAAAGGTACCCCTGCCCGTAGGGGCCAGTCTTGACAGACTCTAGGGTTGTGCGCTCATTTCACTCTAGAGGCCAGGAGCCAGCACTGTCCGAAGACACTTCCGGGTCACGTGGCCAGCGTGACAAGCTGCATCTGGCGAGCCAGAGCCGCACACGGAACGCCGTTTACCTTCCCACTAGTAAGCGGTCCCTATTTATCTACTTGCACCCGGGGGTGCTTTCGAACTGCTAGGTTGGCAGGCGCTGGGACCGAACAACGGGAGCGCACCCCGCCGCGGGGATTCGAACAGCCGACCTTTCGGTCGGCAAGCCCTAGGCGCTGAGGCTTTTACCCACAGCGCCCACGGAAGCAGAATTGGATCAAGATTAGAGTGTTAGACAGAGGATAGTTTAAGTTTTTCCAACTCCATTTTCCAAATGTTTGTGTTTGTGTTATTGGAGAAAAGCACACTTGGCAATCAGTTTGGTGGTTACTGCAAAGCAGTGGTGTAGTGTGGGAAGCACCAGGTTACCTTCTGCAAAAGCACCAGAACTAAAAATATACAGTCATTGGCTCCTAGCTAGGGACAAGATCTTTACAATCTACTTCCAAGATCCACTGTACTTCAGAGAAGTTAAATTGCTGGGTCCCCCCCCCCCCATAAAACCCACCTGGGAGATTTATTTCATACCTCTTTTTCAGCATAAAAAAACCGACTTTGAAAAGGATGGAGAATGGAGGAAAGACGACACACTGTTATACACATCTTTGTCTAATGCTTTAGGGAATGCTACTGTTCACGCAGAAATTAGCAAGGGGGCAAGTATCATTGCCTCTTGCCTCTGGAGACTCAAGTTCAAATTCTCATTAGTTCACAAATGAAATCATATTTGTTGAGCTCATCTTGGCTGCTGTATGTCCTTATCATTAAAATACAATATGCTTCTACATAATTGGTTTGGAGAATGAGACACAGAGAATGAAAGTGACAGCCTGGATTTGACTGGGTATCTACCTAAAATAAAATGCAATAGTGTTGTATTCTTGTACCGGCACTGGATTTAAGGCATGTGGCAGCTATCGCAGATGCAAGGAACACAATCTTCATATAAATCCACCTCTAGCACACCCAGAGCTGTGCAGTTTGCTAAGGTCCTGCAAACTTCGGAATGCAGAACTAACCTATTGCATACCAATTATATTCTCTCTTTCATGATTTATCTATTAAAATATTCCCAGAAACTGAATTTGCATTTGAGCTGGCCTGAACCTACACAAAAACGACCATCGCTTTGTGATCCATTATCGACATTAGGGTGGGTGTTGGGGACAGGTCAGCAATAACTCACAAGGTGTCGGTGAATTTAACTTTTTGTTCAAAGAAACAGAAAACAGCTCAGGTCAAGCGAACATGGCAACTCTTCCCAAATGCCCCAATGAGGGCTGAGTTGTGAGGGCTGAAGTTTCCACAGTTCCCCAATTCTCCTTCTCCCCTAGATCCTTCTCAAGCATCCTGAGGCTCCTTTGTTTTTTTCTTCTCTTTGATCTGCCCTCTTCATTTTTCTTCATGTTCTGGGAAACCAGAGAGGAGGGGAGCTGTTCACAGCAGGAAAAAGGGACACCCTGACTTCTTCAGCAGCCTGCCTGATCTCCGCCTTTTGCCCTCACCCCCTTTCTCCAGCCTCTGCCTCTGGACTGCTGTCTGCCACATGAATACAGTTAGGGTGGACACAGTGACAATGGCTTGAAGGCGAGAATAGGCCTATCACTGGCTGCTAGTAGTGTTGTGGAGGCAGAACAAAGGGAGCCTAGCTCTGGACTTCCAAGGTAACTGAAGAACCTTCCTTCCTCTGACAAGTGAATTAGGTGATAAAGAGGCTTTCAAGTTTGTGACACAGGAAGTCAGAGAATTCATTCAGCTGAACCCATGAAAAGACTCCTATGTGCATACAGCTTATACATGTGTAGAGTTTCCCAAGGGAACAGGAACCCTGCACAATTAATATACTTTATTGCATGGGAAACCTTATTGACATGTAGCTAAATGAGCATATAACCCTTTTCATATACATGCAAAAAAACAAAAACAAAAAAACACACCCACAAAAAAGATTTACAGCCAGCAAACACAATCTCATGCATGTTCAACAAACATATCTAATGTTTTAAGAAATTTTTTAATATAAATATTTGTAGTCAAGTATTCTACCACTTTCCCTATCTTTTGCCCCTGACTTGACTCCATTCGATTTAACTTAAATTAAAGACAAATATTCTCACAACAATCTTTTTGATAAGACTGGAAGGAAAATGTTACACTGTCACCTTAAGCTTGTTACTTCCTTTCCTAATAAGAAACTGCTTAGAAAACATTTTAAAATATTATGTATATTGTGTGTATTTATACATACACCTCCATATGTGGCTATTTTTCTAGAATATGTTTAAATAGCAACAGAATTAAGCTGATTGTTAGAATAACAGACAACACAACAGGGGGGAAATCATGAATGGATGAACAGAAATCATTTATATTCTATCATCTTCCACCTTATCCAGACCTACAGCTCTTTTAGAGCAATTACTTTTAATGTATTCATCACTGACAAAATGCAATTATTTCTAAAAGTGTATCCAGAACAAAACAAACAACCTCACTTATTTGCATGCATGAGAGGATAAAAGAGCTTAGGAATTAAGGAACTGCTCCATTGATTCTCCTGAATGTGTGTAACAATTCTGCAGAAGAACAAGTGAAGTAATGTAAGATAGGAGACTGAATAACGCAAGAGAAGGCATTCTAAAATGTTTATGTAGAGTGCATAATCATCAATTAAATTGAGAATGTAAATAAGTACCAAAATGTTAATTAAAACAGGAGAGAAAATAAACACACATTTTTTGCAAATTTTTTTTGTTTCTTTATCAAGACAGATGTGCATATTTAAAGCTGTTGGTACCTGTATTTGTTTGGAGCTGGGATGGTGGTATTATGATTGTGTACGGTAATCTGTGAGATGGATTTTGTGATGGACACGATTGTATTACACAATTAACAAGCTGATCCTATTGTATTTTCTCAGAAGAAAGTTCTAGTTATTTCAACAGAATTTGCTTCCAAGTAGAAGCTGAATTATGTGTGATAGGATGTTTCAAGAGAGATACTTAATATAGAGAGTAGACTTCACAGGAACAAGGATTTTATTTATTAGATTTATATACCATCCTTCACCACAAGGATATATAGTGGAATAGTTTGTGCTTTAATGTAAGGGTGTAGATTAAAATTCCAAGCATACCTGACTAGAAGGCATTAGTTGGTAAGTGTACTTGGGATTGGATCTAAATCTTGGCCTAGTTCACACATAGCGGTATTAGGGGTGTTGATAGCATCTAAAAATAGCATTTTAAAAAATCTGATCTGTTTCTGAGTCTCTCTGTGAACTCTCTACTTCCTACTTTGCCCTTCTAATTTGGCTCCTGCATCACTTTGAATAAAAGGAAGCTCTGTGCTTCCACATTCACTATATGGGGAATCTAAAAACAGATATAACGTTTCCTATTTTGCCCAAAGGTGATGAAATTGGCAGTCACACGAGCGCCTGCAGAGTGAATTAGGCCTGCCAAATTGCAGACAAATGCGTTCAGGGGATTTGTGGGGAAAATAAAACTTGGCTCACCAGGGCTTCCAATATGCCGATTCAGTCCACATCTGATGTCAGGTGTGAGCCAAGCAAAGAAGCAGTTTTCAAAGTACCTGAAAGTGAGCTCCCAATTCAGTGCCATAGTCGGAGGGGGGCAGGGAGCTAGCCAGGTTTTCTGCTCTGAGTGAAGCCTCCACAGGGCCACCATTGAGACTCCCAGCCTCTCTCTCTCTCTCTCTCTCTCTCTCTCTCTCTCTCTCTCTCTGTACACAAATGTATGAGTGTGTGTGGGGGGGTGCCAAACTGGGTCTTTGACCCAGGTGAAATAAAACCAAGTTTCGTCATTGCCCAATGGTTTATTTTGTTGGCGCATTGTGCACCCTTACCACTTAGCTTCTATTTTAGAAGTGGCTTCAGTGAAAACCGCTTCCAACTCTTGGAACAAGGCAAACCCCCGCTGCCTATCAGCTTTAGTACCACACCCATTTCAACAACAAGAAGAAGAACAAGAAGAACAACAACAGGAATAGCCATCTCTCTTCAGTGCTCTACAGGCAACATTTTGGATAGTACCTACTTCTTGCATTGCTCATGAATCTAGGGATATATTATTATTCATTAAATTTGTATACCGCACAGCAGTTCACAACATAAAAGTACTGAGAACACAAACACATAATAAAATTAAAACCAAAAAATACCCCCCAATTTTTTCCCCCAAAGGCCAAATAATATTTAATCAGTCAAAGGCCTGGTTATAGAGGAAAGTTCCTCCCAGCGCTTAAAGATATGTAATGAAGGTGCCAGGCGAGCCTCCCTAGGGAGAGCACCCCACAAAAGGGGAGCCACTGTTGAAAAGGCCTGTTCTTGTGCTGCTGTCCTCAGTGTGTGTAGGGGGCACAGGAAGATATACAATATCATATAGCTATTCATAAAAACAGGGCAACCAGGCACTCTCTTGCTTTGTGAGAGAGATCCCTCATCCTACACAATGCTTCAACTTGAAAAGGGGGGGGGGAGATGCCTGAATCATGCCAATTTTCAAAATTTGGCCTCCGCCCTGAGCTGCTGTGCACCTCTTCCATATACATCTTTTGATTTTTCAACACTTCATTTGGATTCTGAGACTTGGACAAATATCACAGGTACAACCAAGCTAAGAATAAGGCATTTTTACTGAGCTACGCGGGAGAGATTTCATGCTTAACTGTCCTGTTGGGGAGCATTTAAAAGTACTTTCCTTTGGCTGGATCGTGACCCTTTTTGCTTTTGCTTTATTGTTTTCTTTGAAGTATTTTCTATTTATGTTCATCATGTGATTTCTCACATCAGCATCGTCCCTACTATAAAGGAGAATAACAAAGCATTCCATTAGGCAACTGAGCTACTTTCAAATAAAATATATTGTAATGCAAATTGACAGTATCTCTCCAACGTTTTGGATATTAGTTCAAGCTGTGCTTGAGCTCCTAAGTTAGTTGGATGCCTGTCTCATCCAGAGAAAATGTCACGCCTTAAGAAGCTGTGATAGTTAATTAAGCAGCTCCAGCTCATAGACGAATCCCAAGAAAGATGAACCACATCTCTCTGGTTCTTGTTATAGCTTTGGCAGTTCAAATGCGACTCTCTTGGCTGGTGACTTGTGAGAGCTAATCAGAACCTAGCACCACATATTACAGCATTTCCCCGCAATGTCATCTACAGTGAGAATGAGAGTAGGGTGTTAATTGTTTGGTGGTTGTTTGGTAAACCCATATGGCATCATAGCATAATTAAAACAAGGGCTTAAATTCCTTCCTGACAATGTGGTTGTCCTTCTTGAGGATCTTGAGCTCCCAATCATGAAAGGGGGGAAAATGGAAGGGAAAATACATAGGAGAATTTAGTTGTTCTTTGGAGAACCTGAAGTAACATTGAAGGCAGGAGAAGAGAACAAGGATGAGCACACAAACAGGAAGACTAATGTGGAATAGAGACTTTTTGCCTGTGTAGCTTATGGTGGGTGGTGTGACAGAAACACACCAAGGGATAGGTCAAACTATGGTCAAGCCTATCAGGATGACTGTTCATTAGCATATAACTGCCCAACAAAAATCTCAGAATACTGTAAGTGCTCAACAAAGACCAAATACAGCTGCACCACTCTGCAAACAAATTGCAATGAATGATTAATAAACAGGTCAAGCACCCAGATCCTCTGATTAGCCACGTGTCCACCTTGCCAAATTCCCTCACCTCTCTTTTTCAGAGTGTCCTGAACCCCTGGCCTACCTGGCCACAAGCCAGTATGCCAAGCCCAATGTTCAAAGACCAGCGGTCAATCCACTCAAGTTCCAAACCCAAAGGTCAGGAAACACAGTCCAGGGTCAATCCAAGTAGCCAAGTCTTAACTCCAGCAGTCAGGATACAGTCCAGAGTCAAACCCAAAACACAGGCTTGGAGAGGTGCAGGAACAGCCAATACAAGGCCCATCAATATGGGCTGTTGAGCAGACCCAGCACCTCAGCACTGCTGCCCTTTTGTACTTTGCATGTTGGGCTTGATGAAGCATGTGACCCTTACCTGTTCCAAGCCTACTCCAGCTGAGGAATCACACACTTTCTCTTAGAACTAGTGAGCTCCACCTGGCTAGCTAAGGGAGAAGCCCAGCTTTTCCCACTGCTCCCTATGCCTCAGAGCCTGCCATGTTCATGGAGAGAGGGCCTCTGACTCTGGTGATGGGTCCTTCTGCTTTGGTTCCTGTGCATTAACCCCCATACCCTTGCCATCCTCCATCACCCTGTGAGTACTTCCTTCCCCATCCCCTGCTTGCCCCTATGTGTCCCAGTCCCAGCTACACCCTTCGCCAGGATCCTCTTCTTCCTCCATGTTGTCCTGCCAGTTCATGGCACATAAAAACACAGAATTGTAGAGTTGGATGGAACCCCATGGGTCATCTAGCCCAGCCTCCTAGAATGCAGGAATCTCAACAGGTGGTCTCCCATTCCAGTTTGAATCCATACTGGACCCTGCTTAGCTTTGCCAATGTTCTTGCAGTTTTATTGCTGCACCACTCACGAGGCTTGCTCCTAAACAGGGGTGGAGCAAGCACACCTCCATCTGAGAGATGGAGGAACAGTGCTATTAAACCAGTTGAGGGCTGCAAAAATAAATATATCTGCAAAGGTCTAGTCAATCAAATCTGCTTTAGAAGTGGGATTCACCATGCCCTGTTCTGCTCTGCTACCTACAAACATGAGTCATGGCGATATATTATGAAGCACTTTAGTAAACAGTGGGCTGGAAATCCAGCTAATATCCCTATGTTATTAGCCTGCCCCTGCAAAACCATTTCTTGAAACCTCAGTTAATAGCTTTGTGGACATATTGCAAGTCACAGATATCTGAGTCATAATGCTGAAGGATTCGTGTCACTTACCCACTCCTCAGAAGGAGGCAATGTGACCTGAAGGCTGTGAAAACAAAGACGCACATTCATTCCTGAGTACTGTAATATCCTAAAAGCAAAGGCTCTCTGTAGAATACAAGCTGTTGAAGTTAACTTTATCAAATCACTTGGCTCATATTATAGAAAGGAATCTGTTCTTGATTTACCATTTTCTGGGACAATCTGTTCCAGTGGTTAATCACTAGCACATTTCTGCCTCCTTCCTAAACTGAAATAAACCCTGAATTAAGCCCCAAAGATAAGGATCCATATAGGCAGGCTGGCTCAACCCTCCAATATGGGCATTGTTCTGCTGGTGTGGGTGGTTCTGCCTGACTTAATTCCTACTGAAGGCAGTGGGAAATAATTGGCATGTGGATGCTCAAACACTTGTGCATAGAGAAAAGGATGCTCATCAAAATACAAATCTGAACATGATAAAAAAAATTGTCTGCAATTTGTATTTAGATATGAATTAGTGTTACTCTCAATGCACATTCTCACATGTGTTCCAAATCTTTGTTGGAAGCCGCCCAGAGTGGCTGGGGAAACCCAGCCAGATGGACAGGGTACAAATAAATTTTATTATTATTATTGTTTATTATTATTATTATTATTATTATTATTATTATTATTATTATTAATTTTTCCCCACCCTGGTGTCTGTTCTCCCTCTTCCTGACCCCATCACCCTACCCTGCAGTTATGGCATGATGACAAGCTTAGAGACATTAATTCCAGTAGATAATTTGTCGGCAACCTTTTTAAAAATGTCTGAATCACCAGGGTACCACAAAGTACTTCAAGGGCCCCCACTTCAATTAATGCCTCCTCACAGAGGTCCTGCTTTGCTTCTAACAAGTCCCAAATACCTGTGAGGCATTCAATTTCACCTTAGCGTTCAGCTGAACCTGATGCACACCCCTAGAACATGCTAGAGTGACCAATTTAAAACTTATATATGCTGTTCAATTTTCTTCCTATTGAACAGTTGGAAGCCATTGCAATATTTTACTTTTATAGGAATTCATCATTCCACACATAGGCTTTTATGAAACACCTCTGTTTTTACCTCTTCTTTATCTATATTTAGTAAAGGTCTTGTTTGGTGTTTGTTCAAATATTCTCAGCCCTGCCTACCACAACCCCCACCCACCCGGCAAATGACTTAAGTTTGACTTATTAATTTTCTACACCTCTCACTGCTGCAATTACCTAAAATAGTCTGGGGACAGACTTGCCAAACTTGTGTTGCAGGGATGCATGAAGAGGAATGTTTTAGATAGAGCAGAATAATGCATTAGATTTATTGTTGTTGTTAAATGAATATCTATGCGAAGAGGAAGGTTTTATTCTGCTGAAAATTGGGTTGTCACTGTTAGATACTTAGTGAGAACTTCTTTAAAAAAGATGATGAAAGATTTAAGGCACAAAATGTATAAAAGAGAATTGGCTTTCCTGGCTTGTAAGACACTGTTGACATTTTGTGCACGGTTTACTGTTACCTTCCTGCAAACTTTTATTGTCTCTCCTCTTATTGGATTTCCTTACTTATAGACCTCTCATTTCCACAGGGAAATATTTATCAAATTAACAAAGCAATAAAGGGCTTAGACAGGAAAACAACAGTCATTATGGTTCCACATCCTAGAATTTGCCCATTTTTCTAACCTCACACTTCTCTTCTTGGTGATTTGGGATATTATCGTTTTGCAGTGTTGCTTTTGTACTGCAACAATTATTGTCCTTTAAAAAACAAATCTAGCTCCTCTACGAGTACTTCTGTTTGAAACAAACGTGGAGCTGGTGTTAAGATTTCTACCCAAGCTAAGATGTTAGTGATTTTGGAAGGTCTGTTCAGTGTAAAACGGATCTGCAATCTTAAAATGGGTTCCAGGAGAAAAATGACACCCCAAAGGCTAAAATAGACAGTGTAAAACAGAAGGAAATGACCGAGGATCCAATCTAGAGCCAAGTGAAATAGTTTTTCATTCCATGTCACTAAACCTTTCTCTTTTTCATCCCAGCAGACTTGGCACTGTGTGCTTTCAGTACAGTACAGAAAAATCTAGCATTGCCCCTATGAGTTAAAAGGTTTGTGTATCCCTTCAAGCACTCAGCTGCTGCAGTGAAGGACAAGACAAGGTCAAAAGGTGGAAAATCTGTATTGTTGCTAGGCTTGGCTGAGAGCTGATCTGTCATTAGGCCAAGAAGACCATGAAAAATTCATCCAAGGTTTTAGGAGGGACAGCATCAACAGCTCAGCTGAGATGATAAACTACTATATTTTCTCCATATACTTTGGTGCCACTAGGTGTTTTTGTTCTGCCTCTGACACCCTCAGATGTTAACATTTGGGAATAACATTGGCATAAGGTGAACACACACAGAAGGGGGTAAAATTGCCATGCGATATGACTGCATACATCAAACACACTCACAAATCATCTAGGGCTGTCCGAGGCATGACAAGGTGTCTCAAGCTGCTGCACAGAAATGTTCAGTCTCACTTTTGCACTGCTCTTTAAAAAAAAAAGGTAAATGAGAGCATTATCTGAATTGGGCCATGGTGAATAGCAGTAAATGCAGCCAAGTAGACTAAAGTGATGGAACATGAAACTGACTTCTAATATTGAATGAAACCATTGATTCACCTAGCCTAGAACTGTCTACCTGAAGTGACAACACTTCTGTAGATTCTTAGATCCTGTTACCAAAGCTTCTTTTCACTGGAGATTCCATGGATTAAACCAGGGACTTTCTTCATACAAAACATTTAGTCTGCCCAGGAGGGACAGGCAAATATGTCCATTTCAGTTTCTCTCAGTTTCTCATTTCCCCCCAATTTTAATTTCCACATAAATTTGTGATAAAACAAACTCCTTATTAAAACTAGCATTTTAGCAAATTTGTCCTAATGTACACATTTTTTGCAAAGCAGTTTTCCCTTATGTAATGCAATCTGCACATTATTTTCAAAAATATATGCATCTTTGTGCAGAGTTTAGCTTTGTACACTATATGCATTTTTGTATCCATTACTTGCCCAAAGAACTGCATTGCAAAATTCAGAGAAGTGCAAATTTCATAGGATGACTGTGTTTTATTTCCTGAATTGTTTATCAAAGTGTGAAATAGGTAAATTTGACTTTAAACATGGACTGATGGGACTTGTAGTTCAGCAACATCTGGAGGGACAAAGTTCCCCATGCCTACCAGGAAGGAGGATGCACTGAAGTTTATAGCACAATAGCAAACCAAACTCTTCATTAGTTTTGAAGCACAGAAGGACAAAAATAAACAAACTTTCATCTGATTCTTATATGATATTTGGGCAGACCAATGGAGTTACTCTTTGGCAGGGAATCTTGAAGTGTGATAGGTTGACAGAATTCAAAAAGAGTTTAATCCTTCCTCTTCCTGTGACAGCACCGTTAAGGCACTTTTATCATGTCAAAATGACACAGGCGCTAGATTTCTACTTTTTTCTTTTGCTACCTTCCCACTTTTGACAGAGCACTACATAGCCTACACAGATGGTATCACAACTTTCAAGCATTGATTGGGAAGTGCCTAGCTGTCAAGACATCATGGCATGAAAAAGGTTATAATGTGCCATCTGGGGAATGTTAAGCATTTGCAGTGATTTTTTTCTTAAGGTACTGGATTGGCTATTTGCTACTTCCCTGTGGATCTCATATGCGCCATTCTGATATGGTTGTTATAGAGGAAATTTCATGGGGTGGGCCAATAGCTGCCTATGTTATTTTGTTATGCTAGCACTACACTTGGAGATCAGGCAGTGGATTGGGTAAAATCCATATCATTTGCCCATTCCTATGAATTCTGCAGTACTGGGATTGAGCCACAGTGGAGTAAGGGCTGCACTGTTCCACTAATGTAAAAATGGGTAACGTGAGAACAGACCCTAAATGAAATCAATGGCATTGAAGTGGCTCACTATTTGCTAAGCTCTTGTTAGTTTCAAAGGAATTGTGCCTGTCTTTGGATTCTGTATGTGGATAGCAGGCCTTCTGGTGGTTGGTGGGATGAGCATGCATGCAAACCTTGGTAGATTTTAGCGTAGATTATCTAGTTATCTGGTAATACCAAAGGTTAAGCTAAATTTGTTAAGGAAGTCATCACAGGCATAATAAATGGTGAATAATATGCCGCCAAGGCATCACATACCAATCACCTGCCTGGCCTATCTTAAATTTCAATTTGACAGAAGATAAGTGATGATGCTGATAAGTCTAGTAGCACACTTCTTTTGTCAACAACATGCATTGTTCTCTTCTTTCTGTCCTCATTTTTAAGAAGCATAAAAACAATGAACAAATCAATGAAAACAAATACTTCCAGGCAGGGGGAAATCATGCTAATGTTTCATTTTAATTTATTTATTTAGCATGCATTTGGATCTCACAGACTTCAGGGGTATAGGTGCAAAGTACTGAGATAGTGGCGCCCGCCCTGTGGAATGCCCTCCCATCAGATGTCAAAGAGATAAACAACTACCTGACATTCAGAAGACATCTTAAGGCAGCCCTGTTCAGGGAAGTTTTTAATGTATGACATATTAGTGTATTTTTGGTATTTGTGGAAGCCACCCAGAGTGGCTGGGGAAACCCAGCGAGATGGGCGGGGTAAAAATAATAAATTTATTATTATTATTATTATTATTATTATTATTATTATTATTATTATTAAGATGTGTTGATGAATGTTATAGTACTTATCTAAAACATTTAGGAAGCAATCCTAACCTGAGCCAGAAGCCACCAGACAGGCCTCAGGAAGCAGTCATACATGCTGAAATTTATACCTCTGGAAGTCCCCTGCCCTGTGCATGGAAACCCAGTTCTTTGCAGAATTGGGACTGGTTGTTACCAATGATGATAGACAACAAGAGGAGTTGGAACATTTTGCACTTGCAGATAATTTGACCTGCAACCTCAACTCCAGTATTTCTGTTTATGCAAATTCTCCAACACCCTATTTAAACGAAGACGGCAACTTCTCCTGCTTGCTCACTCACTCTCACTCACATATTTTCAGCAATAAAGAGATGAGATTACCAGTTCAGATACTGTGTTTACAGCTACTATGATAAGCCTGAAGGAGTGCATTTCAAAAACATCAAGTTCATAGCTATAATGGCTAGAGGAAGCTAGAACAAAGGTGGTCTTAAAAGGACATTTTCTTCAGCTGCATCTGGGTAACCAAAGGCATTTTCGTTATCTCCCTGGATGTTTTTAGAACACTGGTCCAGGCAGCTGAAGATCTTTGCTCCAGGCCTTGTGTCTAGCTCTAGCTTAATTAGGTCTGAGCTCCAGGAGAAAGGCCAGTCATGCTGGAGACAATTAAATGGCTGTGAGCAAAGGAAGAAAAGAAAGTCTGGCATACTTTAGATATGCTCTTTCACTATGACAGAGCAGCAGATTATATTTAATTTTCTGTCAAGCTTAGTTAGGTCTTCATTTTAAGAGCAGAGACATCTCTGTTGACCAGCTTCAGAGATAACCTTC
The DNA here is from genome assembly GCF_965112155.1 of Podarcis liolepis. Classification (NCBI taxonomy): domain Eukaryota; kingdom Metazoa; phylum Chordata; class Lepidosauria; order Squamata; family Lacertidae; genus Podarcis; species Podarcis liolepis. The sequence continues at coordinate 37,087,245 of NC_139557.1, forward strand.
CTTACAAATAATTGCATATTTATTGTAAGCTGCTTGTTGTAAATAGGTATCCTTGTTAGATGATGTTGCTTTCTAATTACATGATGTTGCTTTCTAATGAGGTTATTATTTATTAGGCATTTTAACCCATTCTTTGATAACGACATTTGCCACCAAAATACTTTAACTATCTTTGTACATCATTTCATGGTGGTGGTGTAATGGAATATCCAGGGAGGCATTGTCTGGGGAAAGGGATGGGAAGGCAACTATTTACTTATGGCTTTGCAGGGGAAGCAATGAGAATTCAACTTTCAGCCACCTCACTCAGAACCTAAAGTATGGGAGTGAATCTCAGGTGAAAAGGCATTGTAAAGTGAACATTTTGTTGGGTGACTTCTCTGTTTTTATAGCATGTTTGGTTAAGATATGCTTTGCAACTACGGTCTAGTCTTTTTTTTACCTCTTGAGTAGTTAAATAAACAATATTAATAATCTCTTAGCACTTTTAAAAAGTGCAGTTCTATTCTATTAGTGATTTAACAAGTCCGAGCAAACTAAATGGTGCTGATTAGCAATTCTTTCAGCTTAGAAGAGTCATTAAATCTGCACGAGCACAAATCCTTTAATACAGTACTTTAGGTTCAGGAGTAGAGAATTTATACAAGATTAAAAATTAACCTTATTGCCACAAGCTTTGGTCACCAAACCACTAAGGAACCAGTTGTCTCGGTATCAATTTGTGTTTTCTCTGTTAAAACTCTATATTGATTTCCTAAATCACAGAGCTTTCCTATCCTCCTCGGGAATGGTTAAAGGATTTTTGAAGTGAAAGAGTAGCCTGTTTTAATTACAAAAGCAAGGCATGCTAAACCTCTTGCTACAAATAATGTCTTCCAAATTACACTCTGCCTTGGGGAGCATTATTTATCAAATCAATTATTACATGGATAGACTGATGAGTGAAAGTTGTTATATGGGAAACATATTTGGGAGATTCATCTATACAGGTAATATAGGCCTAAAAAGCAAGAATAGTAAAAGCTGATGTAATTTCTTTTAAAAAGTCTGAAAAGCATTAAGGCGCATATTGTTTTCATGAACTAGATGTGATATGCTGTGTGAAACAGTTACTAAGATGACAGCATGTGTGTACATCACAGTATCACTTAGATATGGCCTCATCTTAGGCACAGCCCTGAGCATATGATAAATATTTTAGCTCTCCTCAGCATTTGGTACAGTTGTGGCATGTGCCCTGTGGCATACTGAAAGTTAACCCAGGCTGAATTGGGATCACACAATTTCCCTTCAATGAACATCTCATCACTTACACATATGACTGCAAAAAATGATGGGTGATCCCCTTTCATTTTAATTCAGAAGCAGTTTTTAAATTAGTTTTCTTAATAATAATACTTTTATTATTTATGCCCTGCCCATCTGTCTAGTTTTCCCCAGCTATTCTGGATGGCTTACAGCATATATAAAAACATAATAAAACATAAACATTAAAAACTTCCCAATACAGGGCTGCCTTCAGATGTCTCCTAAAAGTTGTGGAGTCCTTTATCTCCTTGACATCTGAACGGAGGGCATTCCACAGGGAGGACACCCCATAGGGTGGGCACCACTGCTGAGAAGGCCTCTGCTTGGTTCCTTGTAACTTCACTTCTCACAGTGAGGGAACCACCAGAAGACCCTCTGAGGAAGACCTCAGTGTTTGGGCTGAACGATTAGAGTGGAGATGCTCCTTCAGGTACACAGTACTGGGCTGAGGCTGTTTAAGGCTTTAAAGCTCAGCACCAACACTTTGAATTGTACCCAGAAATGTACTGGGAGCCAGTGAAGATCCTTTAGGATCGGTGTTGTATGGTCCCAGCGGCCACTCCCAGTCACCAGTCTAGCTGCCACATTCTGTTGTATTATTAGTTGTACTTTCCAAGTCACCTTCAACGGTAGCCCCACGTAGAGTGCATTGCAGTAGTCCAAGTGGGAGATAACTTGAGCATGTATCACTCTGGCAAGACAGTCTGCGGGCAAGTAGGGTCTCAGCCGCGTATCAGATGGAGCTGGTAGACAGCTGCCCTGGACACAGAATACATAAGTTGTCTTTAAAAAGGTTATCTGTTTTCCAGGATTATTCACATCTCAGCTTCTAAGATTGCTGCATGTCCTCCAAAAGTGTTGCACATTTTATTGCTGAGGACTCTACAAGGATGTAGGGAAGTTGAGGAGCAGGGTGGTCATAATCAAGGTGAGGACAGCAAAGTCCAGAGGAGCCAGTGAACTGAGAAATAGGAACCAGAAGAAAAGGCAGGAGAAAGCATGAGAGGACCTGCATTTGAGAGTTTAGAGTTGTCATAAGGTACATATAAAATGCAATGGAATGAAAATGCAAGGTCCTTAATTAACCAGATAAGGAATGTGAGCTTAGAGAGCAAATTAATGTAAACCTGATAGCAGAAGGGGATGGGGGCGGTTGAATTAAAAGCATGCAAAATAGCTCATATTTTCAGTTTGTTTTAAGACTCTGTGTATCTGATGGCTCATTATTACTTCTAGAGGGGATGTAGTCACTGACTTGGGCTGCCGCTGGAAGAAAGGTCATGATTATAGTTGCCAAGCCCTCAGTACTTGAACAGGATAGGCATATTGTGGAGATGTTTTGCATATTAACCAAGAAGATGTAGCAACACTATCCTTAAGTCAGCATGTTAGTTCAACAGTATATGTATCACAATCTAGCTAAAGCAGTTAAGTAGTTTTGATTTCCACTGGATTCTGTAGGTGAGTTAAACAAGCAGATGCTTAACTCACATTGAAAACAATGGGGCTTAAAAGTGCTTAGCTTTGGCTGGATCATTCCTGCAGTGTTTAGTGGGCACCGAACACGCCACAAATATCTACTGTGCAAACGATTTGCCAAGTTAAATCAGCATTACTTCACTAAGAAGCCAAGTTAAAATGGACACTGAAATTCCATTACATGCTACATTTAACAGAAAAGCTATAGTCTCCCTCAGCGTTATCCTGGAAGAGCCAGTTTCTTAAAACCTTAACCCTTACAAGAAACAATGGGAAGGTGTGGTCTAGTGAAAATATTGTTTGAACTGGATGAAAGATACCTGGGTTCAAGCCTTATGTCTTCTACGTTTGCCCTGGGAAAATGATAATAGAAATCAAATGTGGTATATAGGGATGGGGCAGCAATTAAGAGGCAAACTCACCTAGTTCACACTTTCCAATAAATTAATGCACTTGCACCATACTGTCCTCCACACCACCTTGCCCCTGCTCTCCCTCCCGGTAAACAGCAGTGACTCAACTGCTGGGCATTCATGTAAGCGCCTCCTCCCAACCAATGCCACCCACTACTGATCATACAGGTTTAGTTAAAGAACCAGCATGGCTTCATCAAATGAAAGCCCCATCTAACTAACCTTTCAAGGTTCTTTCAGAATGTCAATAAGCATGGTAAGATAGGGTTGATCCAATAGGCAATGAGTAAACTTTGTTGTCATGGGATAAGGGGACTGGTTTCTTATGGAACAGTAACTGCTTAAAGAAAAGCAAGCAGAGAGCAGAAATAGACAGTTCTCACAATGGGGGGAAAACAAAGAAGTAGGTTCTTCTAAGGTTTGCTGTTGGAACCTCTGTGTTTTAACCTGTTCACAAACAGCCCAGATTTAGGGATGAGCAGTGAGGTGGTCAAGCTTGTTTTTGACACCAGATTGTTCGGTGCGGTGAAAATGAAAAGAGTTTGCGAGAAACTCCAAGAGGTTCTCTCCAGACTGGGTGAATGGGCCTTAAAATGGAGCTGTGCAGGCAGGGATGTTGCTCTCCTGTCTTCCAAATGTGGCACATCACTGCCACTTATTGAGAGGGGGAGGTGCAAGTGAGAGGGAGCTTGGCCCATTGTGGATGCTGTGGCAGAGCCAATTTGACACTGCATCCATGTTGTGCTTGCACCACACTGAGCTTGCAGCAGCACCCACACAGCCCCACTAGCCCCACTACTGCCCCAAAGCCATCTTCTTGGCCACTGTGAATAAAAGTATGCTGGGCTAGATAGCTCTTTGGCCTGGCTCAACAAGGTGCTTCTTATGTCATTAAAGAATGAGCAGAAACAGGTTTTTCATTTGACATATATGGCATGTCATTGAATCATGGGCAGGGCTAAGTAGGTTAACATAGGAAAGCCTGGGCTAGTGACGTAATTCAGAACTCATTGGTGCTGCTCAAAGGAAATGAGATGCACTCAGATCATCACAAAGCATTTTCGATTCAACATTGCCATAATGGTGTGTAGCAGTTACTGGCCATCAAAATTCTTTCGTTAATTCTTTGTAAATGAGTATTAGGCATGCCAGGAATTCTAACAGGAATGGTTTTCTTTTCCATATATATATATATATATATAGAGAGAGAGAGAGAGAGAGATACTAGATGTAATGCATAACTCTAATACAAACGCTAAAAAGAGAAGAAAAATAGACTTAAGAAAATACAGATTTTTTTTGTTTGCAGTTCAAAGCAGTTCAAAGTAATTGATCTAGCGAATTTGAAAAACTCATTAAAACTACATCTAAGGCAGTAAAATCGCTCTTAGCAAACTAAGATTAGTCTGATTTATAGTACCTATGGAGCAATATATGTTCAAACATGCTTGTTCAATTAATTGTACTGTAGTATAATACACCATTTAGCAGTAGGCTTTTGAATTGACAAAATGAACAAACCATAGGGCAAGCCACACTCATAAATTATGTGTCTTTCAATGCAACAGCTGTAAGATGATTAACCCTTATTCATCACTGTGGTACAAACAATCAATTGTTCAAATTAGTGCATCAGCTACTATCTGTGTGCCTTACAAGAAAGGAGAACAAGAAGAAAATAAAAAGGGCCCTGCATATACACACCATCTACTACTTGCGTGTGAAGACCTTCAAACGCCCTCCAAAATAAATCACAGGATATAGAATATTTGTTTAAGATTTTTGGCATTAATTTTGGCCACAACTTTGGCCTCCCTATAATTTAAGGTTGTGTTTTTGACTTTGCTATGCCTGTCTAGGGGTCGTCTGTTTTGGGGGCAGGGGCCCAGTAGGAATTTTGCCATAGGCTGATTGGCTGGTGCCATTTGGTTTTTGTCTACTGTGTAGCAAATCATCACAACTTTGTAAGGTTGGCAGTTAGGCATTGGTTCATTCTTTGGTGGAGAGGATTGTGGATTGGCTGTGCCTGCCCCTCATTTCTGTTGCTGCTGCTAGGGAATTCTGTTAAAAGAATCCAGGGGCTCAATTTGCTCTGTCTGATCCCCTCTCAGGGGTAGGGCCAAGCCAGAGTCCCTGGGAGCATCTGGGGTCAACTCAGAGGCGGATCTTCTGTGCTCCCCCAGTATGTTTTCCCTTACTGACCTATGGAGGTTCCAGTTGTCAGTCCTGTTCCTGCCAGTGCAGGTTCAGGTAGTCCAAACCAATGCCTAAGTAACCATTCATATGCTGTAATCAATAAACACAACCTTAAATTATAGGTAGGGAGATCCACTGAACAATGCGAAAGAGAAAGTACTTCACCTCGTGCGAGCTCCGTTCGCATCCTGAAGTAAACGTAAGGCGCGCCTGCACATGCGTGGGTCATATTTTGCTGCTTCCGCGCATGCGTGTGATGTAATTTTGAACGCCTGCGTGAATGGCGAAACCCGGAAGTAATGCGCTCCGTTACGTCCGGGTCACCACAGAGCGCAACCTAAAAATATTCATCCCGAAGCTACTTCAATCTGAGGTATGACTGTATGTAGCCCCTTAGTTGCCAATCAAACCCCAACTGACAGAAACTTTTCCCCAGCAACAAAGGGGCAACCAATGAGGTACGGAGGTCATCCAAACCGGCCCGCCCCAGCAACAAGAAGGCAATTGGGTGATGTCACCACAACATGTGGCTCTCCATGATTTGGAGAACACGATTTAGTAGACTGCAGATCTCACTGCCAGAGATCATGCAGAGATTATCACCGTCACTCTCATTTGGGTATCTGTTTAAAATTTGAAAAGCATATACAGATCTATATTTATTAATTAAATTTATATCCCACTTTTCTTCCCAAAGGCACCCAGGGCTGCAAACAACAAGGGCTAAAATAATGTTTAAAAGTCTTTAAAAAGTCTTTAAAACAATTCCAATACAAATTATGGTTGGTAAAGATGTCACCAGCAGAAATATTAACCATATTTATCTTTACTGGCCAATCACTCATATTTCTTCTGAATTTTGTATCTGAACCATATTCTGTTTCTTCCCTGAGTTTAAGAATGAGCTATAGGTGCGTGTGAGCAAAAGTTCTGACACTGATGGAAAGACTGCTTAGCTAAAGATGAAGTCAAAAAGGGCAGAGACTGAATCAAGCAAAGATGAGAACAAAGCTATCCCATCTTTTTCATATGATTACAAGAGATGGACAAACAATAATAAGCCTAGCTGCTTACATATCAAGAGTCTTACAAGGTCCAGGAGAGCACATAATGCAAGGATAAGAATTCTGCTACAAGAGTGCAAAGTCTTCTGGGATAATTGTAAACAGATTCACCCTCTGATGTGGCCCAAGGCTCTAATTGGAGGCTCCTTGCCTATCCCTCCCACCAAGGTTTTTTAGATTGGGGGGGGTGACTCAGTGACTCAATATTCAACATATTTCTAGTCTACTCTTTGTAACAAATGATTTCAGGACAGGATAAAACAGCACCATAAAAAACCCAGAATGGATGAGAGAAATAACAGGAAGGAGAATGCACAGCTGTGTGAATGTGCAAACAGGGAAAGAGAGGGGGGAAATCTCTCTCCCTCTGCCCTACTCCACACCTATCCCCTCTTGCAGTGTGAATCATTTGCAAGAATTCACTTGCACTGTACTTACTAACAGCAAGATGTCTACATAAGGAAAGGGGTGGCGGAACCATGGCACAGATCCAGCCTGCCAACATGCAGGTCATTGTTCAGCACTGTAGCACAAAGATCTCAGATAAGGCACTCTGCTTGCTCTTTAAGAGTGAAACAAAGTGTTCCTTCACACCAGTGCTGGATCTCTAAAGAGCAGCCAGATAGATCTTTATCTCCAATCTTCATGTTAAGCACTGCAGTGGCAAGAACAGAAATAAAAGGCTCTGCGTGCTTTTAAGAGTAAAAGGTAGCACTTTCGCCTAGCCTACTCCAACACTGAAGTGGTGGTCTGGAGAAATGCTACCTTTTACTTTGCACAGTAAACTCAGAGAAATATAGATGAAGGGGACTTCAATTTTTACTTTTTTAATTAACAAGAACAACAACCATTGTATTCCTAAAATGGAAGTTGTAAAATGCCAAAACAAGAATTTCCATAGTAGCAATATACAGAATGCAATGACAAACCTAGACAGCATCTTAAAAAGCAGAGACATCACCTTGCCAACAAAGGTCCGCATAGTTAAAGCTCTGGTTTTACCAGTAATGTATGGAAGTGAGAGCTGGACCATAAAGAAGGCTGATCGCCGAAGAACTGATGCTTTTGAATTATCGTGCTGGAGGAGACTCTTGAGAGTCCCATGGACTGCAAGAAGATCAAACCTATCCATTCTGAAGGAAATCAGCCCTGAATGCTCCCTGGAATTCCTAAAATGGAAGGACAGATCCTGAAGCTGAGGCTCCAATACTTTGGCCACCTCATGAGAAGAAAAGACTCCCTGGAAAAGACCCTGATGTTGGGAAAGATTGAGGGCACAAGGAGAAGGGGATGACAGAGGACGAGATGGTTAGACAGTGTTCTCGAAGCTACCAGCATGAGTTTAACTAAACTGCGGGAGGCAGTAGAAGACAGGAGTGCCTGGCATGCTCTGGTCCATGGGGTCATGAAGAGTTGGACACAACTAAACGACTAAACAACAACAATATACAGAATATCTGATTTGTATTGGGCAAATATAACATGCAAAATCATAAAAGAATATTAAATGAATTAAACTATAAATAATATATACTAAATCACAATACACATAAAAATGAAATAAAACCAAAATCTTAAAATAATAATGATTTGAGATGGATTGAAGTAATAAAAACAATTAAAACTTAATTAAGGATATTTCTATAATTATAGCCTTCTATAATGTGAGTTTCCACTTTCAATCAGAAGTAGCTTAGCCCACACCACTGAGAAGAACTCAGCCACTCCCTTCTTGAAATAAGGAAACCCTTTAAATAATAAATAAAACCCCCTCAGTGACAATTGTTTTTTCTTCTTCTTTTTTACTATTTAACATTCTGGAATCCCCCTCAATAATATTCAAATTTAAAGTGCTTAGATAAATCACAGTTATTTTTCTTAAGTGTATAGGAAGTACGGTGTTATGCGGTTCTGCGAAAGCCATACAATTGTATTTGCAAGAAAATATAATAACTGGATATCAAAATAATTACTGTCTCTCTAAAAGTTTGATAGCTTAAAATAAATCCATGTACATAAGAAATTCAATGGACACGTAGTTTTACAAATATTAGAAATATGAATGAAACTTTGGATGGAGCCACTGCCTGAACTTTTGTAAATGCTACTAGAACAGAATACATCTTAGCATTAAGTTTTACAATGCCACCTATTAAAAATGGTATATTTTACAATAAATGGAGTATGAAACGTTTTCTGGGACATTAATATATTTAGCCATCATGCAAGTCGAAAACAGCACCCTTCAGGTCAAATTGGATACTTAAGCATTTAGCAAAAATTACTGAGTACATTGTCTGCAAGATAATTGTAAAGCTATAAAATGATTCAGTTCAGTGATTCTAATATGATTTAATTATAATGGATCTGGTGTCACTCACCTTGTGAATATTTAACATTGAGCTACCAGTTTTAAAGGCATCTTTGCAAAGGAACAGGGGTTATATTAAGCCGTATATGTACACTCCCAAAGTATGGGTACATTTCTTCGTAAGTCTTCAGTGCCCAAGAATTATTTCTCTGTGCCTGGTAAAATCTTGTAACATAGCCCACTTTGCTCTCTGCTGGCCCCATCAAAAGCCTTGTTTGTTTGGGGAAAATGGAAGCCTTATTGATGTCACGTCATTCCCTTTATTTATGCTTTGTATGTTCATGACTGCCTCATTTATACTGGCAATCAGATGTGGCACTATGGCGTACAGCTGGGGTTCAATGTTCCCTGACCTCCAGCGCAAGGGCTGTTGCGCCAGCATAAGAACGAGAAAAAGAGTGGTGCCCAGTATGAAATCCAGCACAAAGTGGCTCCATATGAAGCTTGTTGTGCAACCAGTTGTGCAGCAGACTGCACAATGTTGTTGTGCAACCAGTTGTGCAGCAGACTGCACAATGTGAAGTACTGGGCCTTCAACAATCTGTGGTGCAACCAGTCGTGAGAAACACGCTGGCTTCCTGCACCTTCCCTTGTGCAAGTCATTCCACTAGTGCAACTATTACACCTCTAAGGCACTTTAACTCAGTGCTAATTTGGATTCTTCCCTAGCGTTCATGTCAGTCTATCTACCTAACTATTTATTTGTGCTTTGATCTTGTGTTATCTTGTGTTTTTATCTTGTGAATTGCTCTGAGATCTTTTGATGATAGATGGTATATAAATCTAATAAATAAATGAGAAAATAAAAATAAAAGAACTGCATTTTGGCATTTTACAACTTGATCTCAAAGTTGTTGTTGAGCTTTTTTAAAGATTCAAGTTGCTAAGCCCCAAAGTGATTGACCTTTTTTCAGAACCACGGGAAGGGACTGCCTGTGGGGGCTGGATTAAACTGACTTGTGGGCCGGATTAAGCCCCCCAAACGGACTTTGGACATGCCTGTTCTACTCATTCTGGCACAACACATTTACTGACATGCATTCCAGGGCTTGTAATTCATATCTGCAGTACTCACATGACTAATTTGCTACTACTTGCTCATAGCTGGTGTATCTCTAAAAAACCACAAGCTCCTTTTAGCACCCTTGTCTTCAAACAATAGGAATTGAATTTTGTGGGAGGCTTCACTGTACAGATAACACATTCTCAATTTGATCAATCTTATGTAGCAAGCTCTCTAGTCCAGATAAATTTAGTGGTCTCTTTTTGAAAACAGTATCCAAGGACCTACACAAAAAATAATGGTGTAATTTGGTTGGTGTTTTGTCCCGAGTGGCTGCTATAATCTATGCTGAAATAGGGAAAAGGATCCAGAAAAAAATAATGATAAATAAATTGAAGATTTATTATATTTTCTTCTTCCCTAGGCTGTGAATGGCCAACTATGCTATTTGTGGTTTAGTTGCATGAGCAGAAATGAATAATAATTTGAGTTTTCAATGTGATCAAGTGATAAAACATTGGAAAATTGCTTCCACAATATAGAGGAGAATTGTGTAGTCTCAGCAATAAAATAGTTATTTTCATTTTTAGTAAGATGTGCTGAACTATGTGCATTAGAAGAATAAATGGCCATTTATCTTCCATTTGCAAAACTCTGCCATGTGATAGAAAAATTTGGAGTACTTAAAAAGTGAAATGTTAGTTATTTTAACCTTTCCATGAAATTTCAAGTACTTGCACTAGAAAGGTGACATAAAGATAACTGGAAATATTCCACTAGAGAGGGTGAAATGTACACAGTACACTGTAAACATTCTTGGAGCAATCCTTTGTGCATGACAGCAACAGGGAGTTAGACATGTGTAAACTAAATAGTTATAGGTTAGTTAAGAACATGAGGAGAACCTGCTGAATCAGCCCTATAGCCCAGGCTTCCTCATCCTCAGCCCTCCAGCTGTTTTTGGCCTACAACTCCCATGATCCCTAGCTAGCAGGACCAGTGGTCAGGGATGATGGGAACTGTAGTCTCAAAACATCTGGAGGCCCGAGGTTGAGGAAGCCTGCTGTAGCCCATCTAGTCCAACTTCTGGTTTTCATACTGGCCAATCAGATGCCTGTGGGAAACCCACAAGCAGGAGCTAAATACAAGAACACTCCCCCTGCCATGTGGTTTCTATCAACTGGAAGCATACAATGGCTTCTGACCATGGAGACACAGCATAGGCATTATGACTAGTAGACACTGAGAACATTAAGATAAAGGTAAAGGGACCTCTGACCATTAGGTCCAATCGTGACCGACTCTGGGGTTGCGGTGCTCATCTCGCTTTATTGGCCAAGGGAGTCGGTGTACAGCTTCCGGGTCATGTGGCCAGCATGACTAAGCCACTTCTGGCAAACCAGAGCAGTGCACGGAAATGCCATTTACCTTCCAGCCGGAGGGGTACCTATTTATCTACTTGCACTCTGACGTGCTTTCAAACTGCTAGGTTGGCAGCAGCAGGGACCGAGCAATGGGAGCTCACCCCATCACCGGGATTTGAACCACCGACCTTCTGATCGGCAAGTCCTAGGCTCTGTGGTTTAACCCACAGCACCACCCGCGTCCCACTGATAGCATTATGATCCATGAATTTTTTATTTTCTCCCTGAATGCTTTTGTGAGTTCCTTGCTTCTCAACCTCTACAGAGGTCCCAGTTCATTGTCTGAGGCCATGCAATAAGCTACCTTGTTGAAGTTAAGCTGGCTGTGGTCTTGTTAGCATTTGGATGGGAGACTCTTTGGCAACCCCATGCGAACTTTCATTCCATCATGGAAGAAAGGGGAATATAAAATATAAATGTTCCAAATAAATGCTGGCAACAGTGTACTTTCAACTCATTTCCAAGGCTGAAACGACAAAATACATTCTATAAGAAATACAATGGCCACTTATGGTCATGTTTCTATGATTAAAATAGGCATTGTAGTACAATTGTGTAAACATGTTATGCACTCTTTCTACAGTAAGAGGCTTCTTTTTTTGGCATTTATAATTCATGGGGAACTGAGTTTTTCCTTAGAAAGATCTAAGATGCTTAAGATTTAATATTTCAGGGCACAGTACAAATTTCCACCCCATCAATGGTAAGACTCTGCAGAAAAGCCAATGTAACATCCATATGGTTCTCTGGTGGTCAGCTATCCAAGCAGTGAACTGGGCCAGACTTGCTTAACTTAAGCAAGGTGGTGGCTTCATGTGTCCTCACACCATACACTAGGACCATGACATTTGGGTGCACCACTGGGAGCACTACCTTGTTGATGAGGTCCATGCCAGTGTGCCTGTGCTCCCTAGCCTCACTGCCCCCCTGTTCTGCCCCATCCAGGTCAACAACAGTAATACTGGTGTCAGGAGGGTGGCTCAACATCTCTGTGCCATAGCACATCTCACTACTGATATAATTGTTTATATAGATTACATTTAATTGATGAAGAAGAGAGGGGAGAGGCCGGAAGTCTCTCACCCCACTTTGTTCTTTAGAATACATCTTCTGTGGCTGTATTTTAATTTGCTTGGGCTTTTAAAAAAATAGGCTGGTGCTCATTAGGGCTGGTAGGGCAGACGGCTACAGTAGGTGACACTAGATTCAATTAGTATAGGCAGAACCAACTGATTGTAGTTTTGTACCTCTTTCTCCCTGCTGGGTTCTGCAAGGGTGACACTGACACCAAGGAGTAGGAAGTTGAAAGCCAGTGCTGTCTGCCAGGTACGGCTAGTTGAGGGTGATGGGGCAGGGCCCCATTCTCCTAATGGGTCAGCCTCCACTGGTTACAGGAAAAACCACACACATGTGGTTTCAGTAAACTTTCCAATTGCCAAGGAAAATGTGCTTGTTATAGATCAATCTGCAGAATATGGAGGAACATTTAAGAATGTTAATATATCGAGAGAATAAATTGATTTTATTCTTTGGTTTGCTTGCTATTAATTAATATCCCCGAAGTCCTAAGTGTTTGTGCCACAAAGCTATTAACCGGATATGTCTAAGGAGGTAAGAACTAAAACAAAGAATATGGCTAATGTCAACAGTACTGAGGTAGGCAACTGGAGATTTATTTAATTTTTTGGAAAACTCTCTCATTTCTCTAAATGAAAGGCTATTAGAGCTGTTAACAATTATTTTTAATATTTGAAAGCTTTCCAATTAGCAGGCTATATAAACACATGACATGCACTGAATACACACTTTGTCCTGAAAAACAACATTTATCCTTTTGAAAATTTCGCTCTACCACTTGAGGCCAGAGCTGGCTATTATAAATTGGTACAGTGCTGAGAAGGGTGTATTTTCCCTAAGCATAAGTGTGCAGAATCACAGTACTTGTAGCTTTTGAATTATCTGCAAAAGAATAAGCAATGAAAAGAACCAGAAATACCTGCAGACTGAGATTAGCAATGCAATCCTATCCATCACCCTGAGAAGAAAGTTCCATTGAGCTTATTGCAGTTGACTCCCAGTGGTTCTGCTACTAGGATGCAATCATATTCACAGTTAGGTGAGCCCTAGTAAACAAAGGGACGCGGGTGGCGCTGTGGGTTAAATCACAGCGCCTAGGACTTGCCGATCAGAAAGTCGGCAGTGTGAATCCCCGTGACGGGGTGAGCTCCCGTTGCTCGGTCCCTGCTCCTGCCAACCTAGCAGTTCGAAAGCACATCAAAGTGCAAGTAGATAAATAGGTACCGCTCCGGCGGGAAGGTAAATGGCATTTCCATGCACTGCTCTGATTCGCCAGAAGCGGCTTAGTCATGCTGTCCACATGACCCGGAAGCTGTACACCAGCTCCCTCGGCCAATAAAGCGAGATGAGCGCCGCAACCCCAGAGTCAGCCACGACTGGACCTAATGGTCAGGGGTCCCTTTATCTTTACCTTTAGTAAACAAAGAGTGAACAGCAGAGCAATCCTAAGAGGGGCAGGAGAAGTGAGGAGCAGAGCAGCGGATCCTACAAGCTCCTGCTGGTTAAGGTGGAAGGAGTCTTCTCTTCTCTTCTCTTCTCTTCTCTTCTCTTCTCTTCTCTTCTATACCAGTTCCAGGCTTTCCCAAAAAGTGGATTGGCCTTAGGGATGAGCTGAGTGAGTAATGCCATATTTTTTATATTTTTTTATCTCCTTACATTGATATCCCACTTTTCTTCCATCATGGAATCCAAATTCGCCTACATGTGGTTCCCAGGTGGTCACCCATCCAGACGCTGACCAACTACAGACCTGCTTACTGCAGAGCTGCTTAGTTTCAGCAAGGTGGTACCTTGGGCCTTCAGACCCAACCATAGGTCCAATCATGTGTCTGTTCCACCCTGTTGGGTGCCATTCTGTACCACTGTGTGCTGTTCCATCCCATTGCTTTTTTTCATACTTCTTAAAGTAAAATTTCCATAAATACACATTTCCCTCCAATACTTTTTGGGGCATTTATCCATTAAAAATGTGTTTTATGCATGTCTTGTATACTAAGTATGTTGTTTTGCATGCACTTCCTGCACACGGAAAATCCGCTGCAAAATCTGGATGAATGCATAATCTATCTGGGAGTTGTGTTCCAATCCCCAATAAGTTTGGAAGCATCAGATTGGATCAATATCCTGCAAATTCCTCCCCCATTCCTAATTGGCCTAAGCTCCAATGGATCCATAGCTAGTCCTTCTTTGGACTTGTAATGCTTCATTTTTTCTGTTGCATTTTCCGTAGCATGTCCTGTGCCCCATTTTTGCAGCTGAAGCAAGGGTCTCTGCAGTGGCAGATCTCAGCCGACCAACTAGCCAAGGCCAGCAGAGACTATTGTACAAAGACTGCACTAAATCTTGACTGTCTCCAGCACCATGGATTGGGGTTTAGAACTGCAGCTTTACTTCTGAGTAAAAGTGAATAGAATTGTTGGTGCACCTGTACAAGAACGATTCAAACTGGCATATGGCTCCTGATTTTTGTACACGGAATCTTTTTCAGAAGAATGATGTCATTTAACTTTGCTATTCATCTCATTATGGACAAGGAACTATTCTGGTTTAGTCATTCAAGGTTATCTTCAATGTTGCTATTAATTGGGCAGTATTAACAAAATTGCCACTACATTTTTTCTAAGGTCACCTCCTCTGCTATCAGCATCATTTACTGCATTTTCCCCCCAGTGCACATTCATTTTGGCTCTATCCCAAACCATGCCAATTAAAGTGTTTGATCATTTGTAATATGGGGATTTTTTCCTCCCTTTAAAGTTCTTCATTTCTAATGAAGACTTACATGCGAAGGGCAATTTCAGGCTTGACTGAGGTGTGGGATTATGGGGACAAGGTCTTCCCTTCTAACTTCTGCATTTTTAATCTCTAAATTCTGCATTTCACACCTCTGCATTCATTGCAAATTTTTATTCAGATTGTGACCAGATTTATACATCTAGATCCATTGCATGGTATCTAATGTTCTGCTAAGTCCAATAAATTCATTCATTCATTTTTTAATTTAAAAAAAACCCTTACGAAATTTCATCAGCATTTCCATGAAAATTCTCCTGATGAACGCCTTATCTGCAGGTTTGACTAATGTACAAATTCTTGCGAGCACTTTCCCCAATAACATTTCTTTTGTATGTTAATTTCACAAATCTCTACATTTCCCCAATATACACATATTATATTACTTCCATATACACATATTACATTATATTCAGAGAACTTCAGAGGATCACTGTGTTTCAGTTCGCATAATGTTTAGGCAAGTGTGACTTTGATAGATTTGTCTTCGAAAGTGAACTGAATTGAATTTCTGCCCCCATGCCCCATCCCTACTCCCACTCGGCAGGCATGGAATCAGGCTGTAACTACAGTTCTCCTTCCTGGTTCTTGAGTAAACATAAACAAAGCTCCTGAGTGATCATAAGCCTTATTCAGACATTCACTAATTCTATCTGTACAAGGAACCACTCCTGCTCTCTCCAGCCAGGCATACATTGATGGTTCTGATTGTGGGGAGGACTTTAATTTCATTCAATCAAACATACCACTTTAGACCTTCCCTTCCCATGTAACACTGAAAGGTCAGGGGCAAAGGTGGTGCCCATGCCCTGCAATCCCTCCACAGGTATAATAAGCGAATGAACAGGAAATGTAGAAAAATAGAATTGGAAGTGACCTTGGACACTAGAATTCTTCTAGGACCACACTATAAGTTAGTTTACCAATATATCAACATTCTATGACGGGTTGATCATGGCTTGTTTAGATATTGTCAGCTGGTGCTTGTTCAGTTGTTAAAACATTAGCTAGACTGTCAGGAAAGATGCAAATATTAGTTGAATGCTGAACATCTTAGTTCAGTTTCTATGAGCCACAGTTCGGCTCATTTAATTCCAACCCTATAAACAAACACAGCTACTTTTATCATCGAGTAAATCTGCTGCCATCAGATCTCTGTATGGCAATTCTCCTCCAAAGAAAGAGTGATAGGAAAGGAAACTGCATTAGGAGCATAAAAAGCTGCCTTATGCCAAGTCAAACTTTTTCTGTCTAGTGCTGCAGAGTCTCATGCTGAGGACCCTCTTAGACCTACCTAGAGTCTGGCAAAGCGCGTTCTCCAATTAAATGAAAGCGCATGTTGCAGTGTGGGCCGCTGAGCCAGCCCTGTGGTGCCAGGCAGGTTAATGGTTGTTGCTTGGTGCATTGATTGGATAACCGGGTTGCTGGGGCAAATTGTATGTAGCAAATTGGTGGGTGGGACCATGGTCTTTAAATATTGGAGCACTCTGGTTTTACTTTCTCTTTTGCAGAGTGCATTGGATCACCCGCCCGCCCGCCCTGTTTTCCGGTTGATCTTGCTTTGCCTGTCATGGGGTCATCTGCCTTGGTGCAGGGGCCTAGTAGGAATTTTGTCATTTGGCTGATTGGCTGGTGCCATTTGGTTTTTGCCCACTACTGAGCAATTCGTCACAACTTGTAAGGTTGTGGTTAGGCATTGGTTATAAAAAGCTGGTGGTGGAGGGGTCAGGATAGGCTGTGCCTGCCCCTCCAATTGTGCTGAAGGGAATTCCGTTAAAGGAATCCTGGGGCTTGCCACGATTTCGTCCAATCCCTGTCATGGGACCAGGGCCGGCAAGCCTTGGGGAGCTGGTTGGGTGAGCGGCGTGGGACTGACGCTCAGCTCAACTGATCCCCAACATTGGCTTTCCTTTCTACTGGCTTCTGATCGGAGCTCGGAATGTCAGTTCTGTCCCAGGCAGGGGGACAGATAGTCATAACCAATGTCTAAACAACCACTCACTGATTTTGTATTTTAATAAAGTTGTGGCCAAAATAGTGCCCCAAAACCAAAACTAAAATTACATGTTATGTGTGAAATTATTTGAGGGGTGGTCTGGGGACCTACACACGCAACCTTCTGCATGCAACTCTGCAACTGAACTATGGTCCTTCCCAAACCATTATAGAAGCCAAACTATTTGTCCATCTAGTTGAGTCTTGCTTGATAACCAGCAGTTCTTTTCTGCTCCTTTTTAAAATGGAGATGGCAGGGATTTAATGTTCTGCATGCAGGACCTAGCTTCCACCTCTCAACTATTGCTTTTCCCTCCCATTAGGTCACCTTTATATCAATTACTTAGAAGCGCCTACTTCTTCTGTTTCACAAGCCCATGCAGGTATTTCCAATCTCAATACCTATTCTACATAAGGTTGTTCAAGTGTTTAGGCACATGGATTATTGAACATGCTTCAGTTCAGAACCACTCCAGTTCAAAGCAGTTTAGAGCTCCCCCCAAAGTATTGTTTTTAATTGACAGAGATATAAAAGTTTCAACAGGCAAATTCAAAAGAAAACTAAAAAAAACCCACATTTCTTCCCTACTCTGCATTGATCTTAGTTTGCTGAGCTTTAAGATGTGGAAAGCTGCAAGGCTTTAAAATCAGCATGCTTTCATCACCTTGATAAGAACAATCCCAGATAGCTTTCCTCCCTCAAGCTGATTGATTTCTGACTGCCCTCATCCTGAGGGGGGAAAGGACACTTTGCAGTAGAATTTTTCTTTGGGCCTTTCTGTCAGTCAGGTCGGGGTTATATGCTCACTTTCAAATTTTGGACCAGCCAATGCTGAAGTTAGCTTTGAAGCTGGCCCTTCCTGTTGTGTTGTTAATTACTAAATGCAAATAGGACTGGAAATTATAAACTCTCCATCAGGACACAAGGTGTCCACACTTCTCTGCCTGGAAGGAAGCATATTGTTACTGAGGGTGACACTGCTAATGAAACAACACTAGAGCTATTGCCATTTTTTGGACGATAGTTTATAGTTTTTGTTAAATTATTATTGGATAGACATTCGGGCTGGCGCATATGTGTGGAATCTTGAGAAAGTGCTGTGGGAACCACAAAATGGCTGCTGTGGAGACATGGCATAACACAATAAGTGTTTCACAACACAAAATGGCTGCCACATCTAAAAGCTGTATTTTATGTGTACTTTAAGGAACTGAATAGACTGAAGTCATAGGGGCATGGAGTGTGTGTGTGAATTTAACAGTGCTTAGCTTGTTTTCTTAGTTGCTATTTGTTAATGTGAATACTGTTTTATAGATTATAAATGCTTTATTGTTTTGTTAGCAATAACTTTTGCTGCACTTGTGATCTTTAGCTTGTTTGTAATTGCCATTTTGTTGATAGCTCTTTATAGATCGCGATTGCTTTACTGATGATTTGTTAATGATTTTATATTATTTATGCTGTATTTGTGATGTTCTCTTATGTTTTGTTATGTTACTGTTATTTCTTGTTTGTGGTTCAAGGACCTGATCCCCGCATAGTGGAATGAAACACAAGGACACGTGATATAAGGTTAATGGGCAAGAAAAGGCCACAACTTTATTGATTACAGCAAGTGAAAAGGTATTGGCTTAGGCATTGGATTACGTCAGCTGACTCCACCCACTTGGAGAGGGGTGAGTCTAAAACAGGGGGGTTTATTCACCAGTAGGTGGAGCCTGTGGATGCTAATCCAACTATAATCTCTCCCCTGATGTCACCGACGGGACGACGAACACTGAGGCCGGGAGGCTGGTGCCACAGCAATTTAGGCTGCTGTACACGCCCCCTTGAAGGCACCTGGTTGGGTGCCTAGCCGTGGGCGTGGGCGCCCAACCAGGTGAGTGGAAGGCAGGGGGCAAACACCCCCTGCTTGAGGCGGAGTCCGGCTCCCGGCCACAACCACTCCCCTCTCTTGCAGGGAGGAGAGTCTTTGTAAGCCACTTTGAAATTCATCTGAATGAAAAGCAGTATAGAAATACATTAAATCAAAAGAGCAGGAAAAAGACAATCCCTGAAAATTGTGTGGGCATCTCTCTGTTTCTTTCTCCCCATCATTGTGAAAAAAAATACTTGCATCAGCCAACACTGCTCTTTACACCTCTCTTGTTAGAACAAATGAGAGGGTGGATATCCAATCCAGGCATCTAATGTAATGTGGGTATGCTTAAAGGGGCATGTTCAATGTCAATGAGGATAAGCCAGTGCAAACTGGAACTGTGAAGGAACAGCAATCAATATACAGCATTGTAGATATTTGAGGGGATATTTATCTAAACATTCGTTCCCCTGGCAGGGACAGGACTGGGTAATGTGCTGTTGCTCTCAGAAAAGGGGGCCATGACTGTCCCGAGACTGACAGAGAAGAAGCCAGGCATGCCATCTATGCATGGGGACTGAGCCCCCCCCCAAAAAAAATACAATGAGGGGGCTGGACCCCCTCAATATTCCACAGCCAGGTGAGCCCCTTTGGGCCCCACCACAGCTGTCCTGGGCCCCAGTGGGCCCTCCTGTAGCAGCAGTGGGCTCTGTCAGGCCCTCCTGCGGCCTTGACTAGGTCCTGTTGGGCCTTTCGGAGGGCGCACTGGGCCCGTTCTCACCATGTAACATCACATGCACAAATACGCCACCCCTACATTTTGGGTGGAACCCGACGTGCTTGGAAGAAGCAATGGAATACCCCCTGGGCTACCTCATAAGGAATACACTGGGCTGCATATTTGGAAACAGAGCCATGTTCTGATACACGACCATTACAGATGACACATCCACTTTGGAACTTGAGTCCAGAGGAATCCACACCCACCCCGTAATGGCTTTTATCCTATTAAGCCCCTATTAAGTGGGGCTGTAACGTAGTTTTGGAAATAAGAATGACAGCTCCAACATCCCTATGCACAGAGAGGAGTTGCCATTTTAAAGATGTATTGTCAGTGACAATACATCTAGGGCACTGTGGGAAATTAAAATGAAGGATCCCAGTCCTAGCAATCCAGCGATCACTGAATCAGAGCATAGCTTGAAATGGCCCCAAAGAAGGTGTCATTCTGAGGATGCAGAAGTGTGCCCGGGAATCTGATTCTGGACCTATCCATAGAACTCCGCTGTTAATCGAAAGGTTCATCCTAAGCATTGCTGCAACATCTAAAGTCCTGCATTCACATAGTTGGGGGCTGATTGCTTAGGTTTTCTCCACAGAACCACCTTTCCCACTTGATCTGAACCGGAACCATCTCATGCAGTAGCCTCTTATAGTGGAATTTAATTAATTAGTCAAAGCCATTCCTACTTGTTTGAGCAAACACAGTTAAGTTTTATTTGTACTCCCTTAGCCCACAGGCTAATTTTAAACACACATACTGTTGCTGAACTCCTGGTACTTTCTGGCAGACCATGGTATCTGAATAAAGCTGTTTATTGACATGCTACCTTTTCATAGCAGGAAGCCAATGAACTATAAAGTCAGTCAGTGGATTATACTTATTTAGGCATTTAGAAAAACCATTGGCAACTAAAAAAGCAATTGCATATCTATATCTGACTAGTACAGTGCTGCTGAAGAGATATTAACTTGATTAATTATAGATATGTGAAGCATATATATTTGTCAGAAGAGTAACACAAATCCATATTTACATGCATATTATTTTAACTTGGGCTTCTTGCACTCCCTGGAAAGCCAAATGGAAGACATTGCATCATGGCATTCTCCTCTGAGATTTCCATTTGTCTGGAATCATTTGGGATTAAACAATGGTTTGGATCCTCAGTTCCAATGAGCAGAACTCACACACAGGATGCTCTCATTTGAATAGTGGCAGAAAAATTCCACTGATTTCGCCTTCCACTCAAAGCCTCCTGTGCCTCCAAAATCTGCTTGGGAGACTCTTTGGAACCACATGGTCAGTAACATGTGCTTGATTGATGGTCCCTCCTTGATGGTACCCTTCCATTCACAGAAGAGCAACTCAGAATCCAAACAAATATATTAAAAGTTGAGGCTAAGTAGTAGTCAAACCTCCGCCACCTTTCTTTTCCTTCTGAAGTTTCTTGTTCTATTTGAGTTGTATTTCCCCAAAGGGTGAACCAAATAGGTTCAATATATCCTAATGTCTGCCGCAAGATAGTTGTTCTGCCTCTACAATATGGTGTGTTTTCCATCCTCACTCTTATCTGTTCATTTCTGTGCATGAGATCAATCCTGCTGCATTTATAAAAATTTTGAGCTACTTTTCTAACCAGCTAAGGAAACATGAATGAAAGCAAAAATATTTAAAAGTTGATAAAATATACAAAATTGTTATTATATTTCACATTAACTCACAAAAGCAGAATTTCATAACAACAATAGCATTGCTGATTCATATATTAGCATGTAAAAAGTCAGAAAAAATACACAAGAAACCCAAACAAAATTTAATAAAAATATATTCTTACGCACTCCCCCTATTTTTTTCCTTGCTTCACTAAGAGGACAATCCTATGCATGTGTTCTCAGAAGTAAGTCCCATTGAATTCAATGATTGATTTACTTCTAGGTAAGTATACATCAGATTGCAGCCTTAAGTGGTGATCCTAAGCATTTTCATGGGCCTCGCAGGAATGCTTGTGGTTCCTCATCAAATTAGAGGGATATATGGAGTTGGGCCTAGTCATGGAGTTCAGTATCTGTTGTGGGGGGAGGGGCTGATTTCAGAGCACAACACAAAAGCCCCGCCCACCAGATACCAGACATTCTACTAATCCAATTAGGCCCCAGTGTTTTTCTTATAGTATCTGCTTCTGGGCACCACACTTTAAGAAAGAAGTGGGCAAATGTGCAACAAATTCGCAGGAGACAAACAGAGATGGTCACTGGTATGGAACACAAAGTCCAAGAGGAAAAGGTAGAAAGAGTTGGGTATGTTTAACATGAAGGATGGAGTGGGGAAGGGGACATCAGGTACTCATCAGTTACCTGAAAAGGTGTCATATAGAAGAGGGCAAAAACTGTTTTTTTCTTGCTCCAACAGCAAGGTGATGGGTTTCTCCCAAACACCACCACCAACCTGAGGTTACCTCCACTGACTACAATTCCCATCAGCCCCAGACAGTCTGGTCAGTGATGATGGGAGTTGTAGTTCACCAACATCTGGAGAGTTTAGAGTCTTCTGGCTTCCATCAAAAATGGCTTGCAAACAGCTGTCAATGCTATTTGGCCTTGAAAATGCAAACCTTGTCTTGCTCAAAGAATATTTGTAACTGGCAAAAAATTCACACACACGCTCGCGAACTATGCATAATGTGTTAAAAGTTGACTGCAGAAAAACCATTATCTTTTAACTCATCAGTCTTTTTACTGGTTGGTTATTTTTGGCTTCTTCTCCAATATAGTGATGAATTGTCAGGATTAAAATATTCACGAGATGACTAAAATGCTGATAAAGTAACGGTCGTTTACTACCCAGTTCTACTGCATAAACTACTCTAGCCAATTAAATTCTGAGTCTCATTCTCATGACAATGACTATAATGAGAAAAGGAAATTGTACAACATGAATCTTTCTTGTGATGAAGATTACAGCAAGGGCTTTGACAGGGAACAAAATTAAACCTACTCTCCTAATAATCTTGATATTGTCATCCACTGTCCTCTTCAACTGCCATAAGGGAAGTGACTGCTTGGACATTTCTTATCAATCACAGAGGATCTACGCTTCACCTCGGTGAATTATCATACATAGAGATTGTACTATAAGTGATAAAGGCTGCTACTTATGTAAATTAATTCATGAGTAAGAAGGGGAGGGGGACAGAAATCAAGCTGTTTAATTTAGCCAACCATCAAGTAGGAGTGGAGATGAGAAGCATATATTGGTGACAATGACACTTTTGGTGCAAATCCTCATTTCTTTATCAAGAGGGGAAAACTGTATGCTTTCTTGTCTTTGGGGGCTCTTTCTCACACTACCCTCCCTTCATTTTAGTGCAGGTTCACCAGTCGCTTCAGGCTGAGTTGGAATTTTTTGCTTACATGTACATTGGGCAAACAGGGTTTATTCAGCTAATTTGGTTGCATGGTTAAGTTGGGCATGTTGTTGGCAGGGAGGTGCAGGAAAGGTTAAGGTTAGATAAGGAAATAGCTGAGCACCCTTAGGCACCTTGAAAAGTGAAGGGCATTTCTGGAAGCCACTGTTCTGGGTTCTGAGGTCCTTAAACCTACATTTGAAGTGTTCTTGAGGCTCACTTGCCCCAGCTGCCTGACACTGTGTGGCCCTGGAGAGATGGGGCAGGAAGGTTTCTCTACTGACCACAGTGTAGGACCTAAATTTGGGGATATGCCTTGTCATTTAGGGGTTGGCTTGCCGAACAGTTGAAGCTAAGTTAGGTTTCCACTCTTCTAATTTGTAAAGTGCTTTGAGAGTTTTTTCTACAATCAAGTGGTATATACATTTTGTGAAATAAGTAATTTCTGTTGCAGATATATTTTAGATAAAATATGGCCCCAGTTCAACCCATTACTTGCACCTCACCTCTTTAACCCTGGGTCCAGTCCCAAATAGCACTGATGTAATTTCAGTGCATTATGAGTTGACTTCAATGAAATCACATTACCTAAATGCAGATTATAAACACACATTAATTAGGAGGAGGTTATTCATAATTACAGGTTATAATAACAACCTTTCCTAATTTAACTTGGCAGCTGAAGGTATGAATTTAACCATTTTAAGCCTAGTTTATCTGACTCAACCCTGAAGTATTACCATCACTATCAAACACTATACTAACTCCCTTCTATCAATCATCTAATCAATCAGTAAATACAGTATTGGAATTATCAAAACAGTACATTGAGCCAGCCTGAAGAAAAACAACTAATGTTGAGCTAGGAAAGTGTTCAGGAGAATTTTCCAGTTTGTTAAAAATGAAATAATAATGATTTGGTGTTGAGTATGAATATATTTTAAAATATGTTTATATTGTAATGTTCTGACACATGACATAACTCTTCTGCCTTTAGAAGGAAAAGTAGATTTCTCTTGCAGACCAATCCTTCACATCTTCATTTAATTCAGGCCAAGGTCACAACACCCCTTTCTTTTTTCTACCCTCCATGTCATAAATCAGCCTGTGCTTTTCAATGCACTGATCCAGCCCTCATAGATACAAAATGTGACTATCTGAATAAAAATAAATTATTTCTAGGGCACAGGCGTGAAATGTATGGGCATACTGTCAAGAAAAATAGTGATTCATGCATGTGGTTTTACGGTGATAAGGACATATACATTTTAATGATGAGATACCCAGAGTGTCCCTTTCTTTACATGAAGTACAGTAGAAATAACCAGCGTACAGGAAGAGTGGGAAAGATGAAGCTTGCTGATATATAGAATCAGAAATATTAATTGCTGGGCTTATGCAACATAAAAAGCCAAGATGTAGCATGGAAGTTAAAAATTGTACTGTTGGAAGATCAAGGGCAGATAAAAGAGAACAATTTATCATGCAGCACATAGTTAAATTATGGAACTCACTCCCACAGGAGACAGTGATGGCCCCAACTTGGATGGGTTAAAAAGAGGATTAGTCAAATTCATGAAGGATATGGCTGTCAACAGCTATTAGCTATGATGGCTATGTTCTACTTTCATTGCCAGAGGCAGTATACCTCTGAAAACCAGTAGCTGGGAATTGCAGGTAGGCAAAGTTCTGTTGCACTCACAGATTTTGCTTGAAAGCTTCCCATGGGGTCTGGTTGGTCACTGTGAGAACAGGATGCTGAAGTAGATGGGCCATTGGTCTGATCCAGCAGGCTAGTCTTCTGCTGCTATGTTGTCATGCAGAGAAAAAAAATGATGATGTGCACTTTTCCCCAGAAAGGTTTACTTGTCCCGATAATTGGTATAAAGGTAAAGGGACCCCTGACCATTAGGTCCAGTCGTGACCGACTCTGGGGTTGTGGTGCTCATCTCGCTTTATTGGCCAAAGGAGCCGACGTATAGCTTCCAGGTCATGTGGCCAGCATGACTAAGCCGCTTCTGGCGAACCAGGAACACCGTTTACCTTCCCACTGGAGTGGTACCTATTTATCTACTTGCACTTTGATGTGCTTTCAAACTGCTAGGTGGGCAGGAGCAGGGACCAAGCAACAGGAGTTCACCCCGTCGCAGGGATTCGAACCACCGACCTTCTGATCGGCAAGTCCTAGGCTCTGTGGTTTAACCCACAGCACCACCCGTGTCCCCGATAACTGGTATAATGCAGAGCTATTTCATACATTATTTTTCCTAAACGTACTCAGGAAAAGAGAGAGTATGTTTGTTGCCAGTATATTATTGTATTCAAGAGTATTAACAGTCCAACCCCAATAAGTATATATTATCAGATGTGAAGGTGTTAGGATTTGTTAATTTATTAATTTTAGGCCAAGATAATATACCTATATATAACCTTATTAGATCTGGTAGGCATGTAAGATACATATAAGGTCAGTTTATGTTTGGGACCACTTTGGTTCAGGACACTTGACCTGAGTGGAAATGACACATTACTCTTAAATAAAATCTTAAACAAAATATCACCATAAGTGTCAATTTCCTGTGACAGGGGAGCTAGCAGCACATTCCGTTGTTAAAACAATTACAGGGATAATTTATGTGGTTAACAACAGGTTCAGATCACACTTGAAAAAATGTTCTGTGGTAAAGAAAATATGTCAGAGAGGTTATAGGTTTTGTGCTTGTGCAGAGTAATTGGAAACAGGAGATTTTAATATTTTTTATAATTTTCTAGAATTAAAATTAACATTCATAGGAAGAGAGATGAGAAGGTATCAAGGTAGGTCTCAGTCTTTTGTTTGGTATACCATCCCTTGGACAATCAAGGCAAATCCTGTGTACCTGCAATTTGGACAGGGTGTAGTCCTTGATCAATGGAGTTCTCTGTTTTCCTACTTTGAAAGCTTTTGCTGTGAAAGGATGTGATGGTGTTTTTGTTTTAAAAAAAATCCTTTTTGCTATTGAAAAAACAAAACATTTTGGACATTTGTCTGTGTGTCTGGTTGTGACATTTCCTGAAAACCCAATGCCTATATATTGGGAGAGATTGTATATTATATGTATAATATGTGTAAAAGTCAAGCCCTATGCTTTATTGTGAAAGTATATTGATCCATATGTATTTATATACAGTTACAAGCATTGTTGAATACATATTCTGGTGTTAGTTACTTTAGGAGACCTGGAGTGTATATGCATGTAATATCCATAAAATGGTATGTGTATAACAATTTGTATAATAACATGAATGAGAATTGGCTATATTTTTAGCAGAACTGGAAGGAGAGAAACTTTCTTCTTAATGAGATTAAGAAGCGAAATGGGAACTTGGGGGTGGGATGGATCTGTGCAGATAAGCTTGACATTTCCAGAAGATTCCATCCTTAATGGCAGTGCATTCTGATGAAGTAAGAAAAAATAAATTGAATCATGTCTGATAACGATAGTCAGTCAAACCTAAAGTTCTCTTAACAAAAACAGAGAAAAAGATAATGCATTCTCTTCTAAACAGCACGCTTCCTAACTTTCTAGAAAAAACTGTTCCCATGCAGGTACCAAAACAACGATAAGATTTTTCAATTGTACATAGCTGCTCCCATTGTGTCATTTTGGCCAGCTGTTCAGAAGAACTCAGCACAATGGATTAGTGCAAGCTGTGCTTCTGAAGTTCCCTCAAAAGGGATATTTTCAAAGGCACATATGGTAGTAGAGTACATCATAGCAATCTGTGTCTTTGACAATTCTCCCCACTCTCTTAATTGACTTTTCTTCAAGAGTTCCACTCACCATTTCTCTAAATAGCACGATAGACTAGGAAGATCTCTACAGTGGCAATGTCACACTCTTCATATCCCTGACCTCATCTTGAAATATGGAAAAGGAACTAGCTATGGGAAGATGACAAAAAAATAATAATATTGCATGCTGACTTTCTAGTCAGGCAAATAAATGTTGCTGTATTCACCCCAGACAAAAGGCGGTCCCAAACAAG
This sequence comes from Podarcis liolepis, assembly GCF_965112155.1. Classification (NCBI taxonomy): domain Eukaryota; kingdom Metazoa; phylum Chordata; class Lepidosauria; order Squamata; family Lacertidae; genus Podarcis; species Podarcis liolepis. Next base: position 37,114,443 of record NC_139557.1, read on the forward strand.
GAAATTAAGCTAGCATAAGAAAAAGCAATGCCATGCCTATTGTTTTTAAATCTCAAGTTATAGATTGGGTAAAGTGATGCTCTTCAAGTGCCCACCATTGTATCCAATTTTGATGACCAACTTTGATGATGCAATTATGAGTGAGGGATGAATTTGGCTGAGGACATTAAGCTGAGAGGCATTATCAGTACTGGTAAGGACATCAAAACAACATTGGGGAAAAACTGATAGTTCAATGGAGAGGGTTACATTTGCTCAGTTATAGATCAAGGACTAATTAGGTAAGAAAGGAAAAAAAGATACTTGACCTTTCTGATCAAGTACTCATTGAGTATGTTCCACCCATGTGATGTAGGACTGAAAAAAAAGCAAATGTGATTCTTTAATGGCTGTGTCATTTGCAGTATCATAATGACAGCATCTACTGTGCAGTCTCTTCACAGCAATAAATACATTCAAGTCTGGAGTGTCAATGACCTACTTCAGATGCAAAATCTGAACCACACAACACCTGTCCTAAAAGAATTACATTTGCTCCCAGTACATTTCTGAGCACAATTCAAAGTGTTGGTGTTGCCCTTTAAAGCCCTTAACAGCTTTGGCCTTGTATTCCTGCAGGAGCTTCTTCAAGAAGTTATGTTTATAAAATTGGAGTTTCAATGTGTGTAGGGAGCTCCATCAAAAAGCACTCACCAAAAAAGAGATGGGGGAAGAGATGTCATGCTTAATAGCAATTGCCAAGCTGAAAGCAGGGGTGGGGACCTGATCATTGACCATTATGGTTTGGGCTAATGGGATCTGGAGTTAAGAACATTCACAACATAGCAGGCTATTCTGACAACACAAAGTCTGCATTGATGAGCTTAACCACCAGAAAAGCGAGTCCTTGCCTTTTCCAGCAAATTTACATTTAACAAATAATTATTATGATTTATAATTGCTGCAATAATTGGACTAATACAGAAAGTCAATGTTCAAGGTGTATTTATAGCTATTAACAGCTTCTTCATCATGTACTAGGAAATTTTTATTAACCTTAAATATCTTTCACACTTTAATGTGAAATTCATGTTAAACACATCTTAAGATCAAGGTGACTTTAACAAGCCATATCCAAGTGATGCATTAATATACACACGGACATCAATGCCTTGAGTGATAGACTTTGAAGCTAATCTGGTATTCTGTTTGCACAGGCAGTTTCTCAATAGGTCTGACATTGATCATCTGTCCATTTGATTTGTTAAGCTTATAATAGTGATTTTATACAAAATGACTGAAGGCTCACAATGTAATATACAATGTCATTACGTGTTTTACTTTTTTTTTTTGGTCATAAGTGCCCCCCCTTCCCAAACCTATTGAATGTTTAGGATTGATAAAGCCAAAGAGAGAGAGACTCTTCAGCTGTTGTACTTGTTTTACATTCTCTGGAGCCAAAGCCAAACTGGACACTACCACCATCTGAGGCCTAACACAGCTAATCTGAATGAAAAAAGAAGATTGAACCATGAGCAGTAAATCTGTGACAGGCAGCAACCCCTATATATCATGGCAGAAATGAAATCATCATGTCTTTGCCTCCTGCAGTCACAATGAGTGTATGATGGCATATATACCATGTAATAAATTTCTTCCGACTGGCAATTGTTATGTAAGAAAACAGTGTTTCCAGAATCTACAAATCAAGGTTCATGACTGGAAAGAAGTAGCAAACTTCCTTCTTAGCTCCTGTGGCAGACTTTGCACAGTGATGGCATTGAATATTTTACAAATAGCATATACATTAATCAGTCTAAGGTTACGTATGCACAAAGATTAACTGTCAACTGGCTTCTTGAGCACCAGAACCACCTTCCAGACTCAATTCTACCCAGGTCTTGATTTTGGTACAGTAATATGGCGCCCTGGATGAGGACAAAATTTGGTGCCTTCACTCCCTTGCCTTTCATTCTGCACATGCTCTCAAGTGCACTGCATCATAGTTTTGTGCCCCTTTGGCTCAGCAACCCTGAATCTGGCACTGTCCTGTCTCTCTTCCTTTGGTACCAGACAGGTCTTCATGTATCTGCAAAGGGTGTTGTTTTCAACTTCTGCTGCACCAACATCCATCCAAACAGTCCAGGTGCCAATAGAGATGAGTCCTGCAATTCACTGCTAATGAGGACGCATCCACATATAGATTGTGTTTTGTCCCTTGTAAAGAAAGTGGAGCAGATAGTGCTTTTAATTTAAAATGGTAAATTATCTTATTGAATGTTAACACTGTTGAGTTTAAGTCAACACAACGATAAACAGTGATGGGATAAATTTCAACTCAAAAAGATGGAAATACAAACTTATCCAGCTTGAATTGTTTTACTGTCACTGGGTATGAGCTCAGACCCTTTGAGGTCTGGACTTGTGCTTCATTTTATCTGCATTGGGTTTGCTGTTCACCACCACCACCACCACCACTGCCTATTCATTAGCCCTTCTGTCATATCTTCTCCACCTTCATGAATTCTCTTCCAAAATCACCTGGAAGCAATGTTACATGAAAGTCTCTTTCCCTCTCTCTTTCTCTCCTCCTTCCATCCCAGGAGTTCCAGGCCCCATCAGAAACATTGTACTTGGAAGCTCTTTGTGCTTGGGACACTGTTGCTGCAGTTTTCTCCCAGGTACCCAGGCAGAATGAGAGAGGGATGGGGAAATGGAAAGAGAGAGACCTAACTGCTGTATATACTGCCTGGTTTATGAGGATGGGGTTTATGGAGATCGCTTACTTTTCTTTCTTTCTTTTTGGTGAGCACTCAAAAAAAGACTTGGACTTTTTGAATTACATATAAGGGGGAAAAATGCAAGAGCAAGGATAGAGGGATACAAGTCAAAACAAAGCTGAAAATCATTTACAGTAGGTAAAGGTGTATAAAGGTGAGCAAGTAGCATTATTTTGGAGATGTAATGCAGCGTAGCGCACACGTATTAGATTTAGGCACAAGGATTCAAATCCCTGCTCCATAAAGCAAGTTAAATCTTTTATTCACCATCAACAGAGTACACAGAGATGTTCCCAGGGTAAAATAGGTAGGAGAGAAATGTATGTTGTCCTGAGTTTCTTGAAAGAAGAAAACCTCTAAGGTGGAGTAAAAATCTAATACATGAACAAGCAAAGCAGTGACTCTTCAACAGTATCACATTTTTTTTATTTTTTTGCCTTCTTTTAAACTATGGGAAACTATAAGACACAATTTATAACTTTGCCATGTTACCATTTCACCAGAAGTCGACAGCAGATGATGACTCGTAGAAGTCCCCACAGCAACAGTTATGATAATTCACACTGATTACTTTAGAATGGGGTCTTAACCTATAATTAAATGGACATACTGACTGTATCGAGATCCTTGAGAACTTCATCCTAATTAACAATAGCAACAAACAAATCACTCAAAAATATAATTAGAAATTATGAGTAATTACTGGTTGCACTGTTTGAAGTTAATTGAATGCAAGGAAGATACGCAGCATATATAATATCTGCTGAGAAATGGCTGTGTACAACTGAAATCTCTAAAGCTATCGTCACGAGGGAACGTACAAAAGGAAAAAAGTTATGGAGACTGCAACCTGATTAATGTGTTTCGCTAAAGTTTCAAGCATTACCAGCTCTCCTTTTGAAAATAAGTTTCCTACTAAAATATATGAGAAACGTATGTGGTGAATAACAATGGTGTCCATGATACTTCTTAAGAAAGCAGTATGAAATAAAAGAATAGGAGGGTGTGTGGCTGCATTTTCTACCATGCCTGGAAGTCAGAAAATAAATTACAATAATTCTAGCTATTCATTTCAGTTTAAGCACATATGAACTTTGTTTTCATTTATGGAAAACAGGTAAACATGGTCTCTGAAATTATGTCCCTTCCTTTTTTCTATTTTAAGAAAGCAAGTGAAGTTTAAATTCTATTTTAGCTGGTATTTATTTATAAGATTGTTTTAGAAAAGAACTTGCTTTCCTAAATATATAGGATGAACTTACAATGATTTCTGTAAAGCCAAGCACACAATATTGCCATTAACTGAAATAAAAAGAACTGCTGTGGAAAATTTGCTTTGTATTTTTCTGTTCCTTTTACAAAGGTCAGCTGCTTTTATTAATACGAATTGGACAATGATTATTATTATTACTCTGAATTTTAAGTTAAAACATGATTTGTGAGACAGTGTTTAGTATTATTTGTTGGCTATAGCAGCAATAGCTTGTGGAAACCAGTCCTGATAGCATTTCTGTCAAATCTAAGATATAGTTAAAAGCAAACCTGTAACAGCCCAAATTCTATCACCTGTTACTCTTTGCCAGTAAATAAACACAAGAACAGGTGCAGGCTAGCATAAGGCCGAGACTTTATCCATCTAATCTAGGGATGAATACGACAGGCCACCATCTGGTCCTCGTGTTCACCATAAGTAAAATACAGCCATATAATTTAATCATTTCAAACTTCAGTTGCAACTTACCATTTTATTTCCTAGGCAGAGCATGTCTTCTTGTCTTCCCAGGGATGGTGACAAATTAACTGTTCTCATTCTGAATTTCAGATGCAGCTAGTTTACGCAGGGAGAGCGAGCGCCTCACTGGTCACTAAGGAAACCTGACACCAAGGGTTTAGTGACACTATCAGATGGTCATGCCCAGACTGAGGAGGCTGGCAAGCATATAAGAGGATGGACAAAGAGCTTGCAGGTGAGGAAGGCAAACAAATAGTGTTTTCCAACGAGTGTACCCAAGCCCTTTTGGGAAACAGAATAGGTGTAGGTTCCATACTGTCCCCATTCTTATTGGGAATATAGTCATATTTAACATATATTTATATCAGCATAACCTAGGTGATAGAAATGTGATCGCTCTGTGAGCCAAGAAGCTAATCCTTCTTGAGCTATCCCTGTTATAGAACACTTATCAGTGTTCTGTGCGGTAATTTTATTCACAGTATGCTCTCCTAAACTTCCATTCCATTCTTTAATAACACCGGTAACGCAGGTAACTGGAGAATAAACAGAATTATGGAAATAAAATCTGTGGAGGAAACAAGCCCCAGTTTGAAACATTCTGGTTCCAACCCTGTGAATTGGACACTTTGAACAAATCAGCCATTTTTTAGGATTTTCATGGCATTTTTAACATTGGCATATGAAAGCGCCCTCATTTTAGTTCTATATTTGTGTCAGTTATCTCACTTGTTTCTTGATGTGGCTTGGGTTTTTGTGTGGTGGGGAGGGCTGAATTTCCAAGCAGCTCTTAGGCATGGCTTGTGCTTAAAACTACAAGTCCTAGAAGGTAATATGATGAACAATGGCACCAGATATTACATGTAGGAACCAATATTGTTAGTCCAAGAACGGGAAAATCCTCTGAGGCAAATAAGCTGTTCCTGCTGGAATGCTGCCTGTGTAAGCTTTCAGTTGCCAAACTGATCCTGAATGGAGCTGAAGAAATTCCACTCATTACTAGTACTTGTTTCATATCATGCGGCAAAAATCCACTTTGTAGAATCTTTTTCTTTCAGAAGTGGCGTGTGTGTGTGTGAGTGTAAGAATTTGTCAGGCAATGACATTCGAGCTTTCCATTGAACTCATTTGTCAGTGAAATATGTCTAAAAATACAGTGCAATAACTTATGCATTCCTTCTATGAATGATGTGTTGTTGTTTTTAACCTTTCAGTCACTTTCACATTCATTGTAGTACTGTTAATAATAAAAAAGGTGTTGCCATACCTCACTGTGTTGCACATGTTGAATAACATCCTGCTCAACAGGACTGCCAGGGAAATTAATGAGATTACTGCTAAGCATGAGTAACAGATAAGATCTCAGTCCATTTCCTAATGAAGAATTGTCTGGCAACTCACCATTTATTTATATAAATGGTTTGTCACTTCTGACCTTTATCAGGATTTTCTGCATCAGAAGAGCATAATTTTTCATTAATATACCGCCCCCCACTCCTCAGCACAAACATTGACATTCACAAAAGGATGAAATAAATCCATGTGTTGGATTCAGGCTATGGTAAAACTCACAGGTCCCATTGATATTTACTTGAGTCCCATCAATTTTAATGGGAACTGTGGAACTAAGAGAGAAATCCAAACTCAAGATCCACCAGGATATGTGAGTTTGGATCACTCTGCTGAGTCTCAGCACTGCCAGGCTACACAAGCGTTAAGCCCCAAATCCCTACTTAGTCGGTCATACACTGACATAACTCCCTCATCCCGGCTCAGCCAGAACCCAGTGGCTGAGCCAAGACCAGTGGATCTTATGCTGTTGGACGCCTTCCCAATAGGGCATTCCAATAGAGTGATGAGGATAGGACTGGGCATGGGGGACTTATGCTAGATCCTCACTCAATTCAGCTCAGTCATGGCACCAAGGAGAAACTTTCATAGGCAAAAATAGTGGTGTATACCAGACTGTTTTAACATCCTTATGCTCATAACAACCTTGAGAAGCAGTTCTAGTTGAGATATGATTTATTCCAGCATATTTATTATGCATTGGTGGAAGTGTTGGAATATGATATTAACTGATTAATCTACTGGTTAAATGTGAGTAATTTAAATATTTTGGAAAGATCATTCACTTTTATAGCAGCAGTCTGCATTTCTGCTTTCCCTGTTTCTGTGTAACATGCAGTGTAATTTTAGGATAGCATAAATACTTAGGCACTCAAGTAGCAAAGCAGTTCGATTGATAAGGATGGAAGTTACTGGTTACTACTAGCCAAATCTTGTAGAGGCAGGGAGTGCCACTTACCTTCTTAAAAAATTCAGAGAGCGAGCACGTTGTGTTCTGGTTTTAGCATGGGGTATACACTAAAGAGCCTAGATAGCTCAGCTGGGTAGGCCATGGTGCTGATAATGCCAAGACTGCAGGTTTGATTCCCATATGGGACAGCTGTATATTCCTGCACTGCAGGGGGTTAGACTATATTAGCCTCAGGGTCCCTTCCAACTCTACAATTCCAAGTCCAACATTCTGTTTTCACAGTGGTCACCCAGATCCCTTAGGTAAGCCCACAAGCAAGACATGAATGTCAGTAACAGAGAAAGGTTTTATTTTTGAGACTTGCTCAATGCCTTTGGTTAAAAAATAAATTTCATAAAATCATAGATCTGTAGAGTTGGAAGAGACCATGGAAGAGACTGCATCTAGTCTAACTGCCTGCAGTGCAGGAATCTTTTGGGCCAACTTGTGGCTCGAACCCGCGACCCTGAGATTAAGAATCTCATGCTCTACCAACAGAGCTATCTGGGAAGGCCTTATGGAATTATTTTTCATAACACTGTGGTCCATATGTTTGTCTAGTGTACATCCTATATCTGACACTACACCCTCCTTTTCTTTATTCTGCCAGCTTTCATTTAAACTTCAAAGACAGTAAAGTATCGTAATAAAGTGTCGCAAACTCAAGACACATTACATCTATAAAAACCAGAAGATCAGTTTCATGCACCATTACAAATGGCTACAGATTTTAATTTCAGTCTTTGGAGAGAGAGAGAGAGAGAGAGAGAGAGAGAGAGAGAGAGAGAAGTACATGTTCCTTTAAGAATATTTGTTTCAGAAAATGTTATGAGAACAGAGTAGGCTCTCTACTATCAAACTCCAGGGTCTTGTTATAAAGTTATATTCAATTGCCCTGATTGAATATTAATAACAAAGTAATATAAAACTTTCAGATGTGCTTTGTCATTTAACTTGCAGTATAATCTGAATTTGTTTTGGTTTTGTTAAGTACTAGCACTTCATTTACTTAAATTGATGCTATAAACATGTACTCCCCTTGTGACTTTGCCAACACTTTCCCCTATAGCTTCTGGCTTGGCTTTATTAAGTCATCTGGAACTACTTGTTTTTTTCCATCTTACCATGTTCATTTCAGTATGGCGCACCTAGCTTCTGTGGTGCCATTATGTAGAATGGATTATGCAGTCTGAATGGGAGTAGGGGAGGCTGTGTTGCTAGACAGTTATGCAATAATACATATAGCAGCTTAGAGTTCCATTTCACCCTCATGAAAAGAAGTGTTGCAGACAAGGGCAATATCAATTATGGGCTGATTTTGGGTGATAGATTTTTGTGTGCATGTGTGTGTGTTCTGCAGAGAGCATGTTTTTTGTGTATTTATGTTTTAATGAATTATATTATTTGTTTTAAGAAGATGCTAGTTTCATACTTAGTCACATATTTTATTTAGAACTCGCACGCCTAGCTCAGATTGCAGGCCTGTTCCACTCTGATATGCTTCTAAATAAGTGTGCTTTAGAGAACATATTTCATTTTGTCCATAGTTTCCTTCTAAAATATATGCATTTCATTTTGTAACAAATGTGTTTTGTTATGCAGTGTATATAATTTCTGTGCATGTATCTGTTTCACAACATGAATTATGTTCCTAATGGCATCTCAACTTCTTCCTTCTTTAAAATTAAATCAAGTGTGATCTGTTTATCTGTGCCTGCTTTCTCTCATATATAACAATGATGGCAGGGAAATGCATTTTTATAATGTCTTTCTGAAACATTATCTTTATAACCAAAGTTCATGCTGGTAAAGCGGAAAGATTGAATATAATGACCTCCCCCATCCCATCCCCAAAAGGGAACTAATAGGCACAATTCTTGATCTCAGCATTCCCATGTCTTTGATAAGCAACACCTCTGATGTTCTTTAGCACCTACAACAGACTGCGTGCTACACTAACCCATTTGTAGCACAAAAATGTAGTTTCTCTCAAAAGAGAATTGATCATGCTCATCCTTCAAGAGGGTGCTTTAAATCTAGATGAAAATAGTGAAAACAACATATTAGAGAAAACTGTGAAAACTGCTTTGCCAAAAATGTTTCTATTAGGCAAAATTAGGGGAAAATCACACTAAACTACTGATGATTTTTTTATGAGGACTTAACTGATTGCCTTTCTGGAATGTGTGAAGCAATCTCTATTGAATATATTAAGCTTATCTATCAATGCAGATCAAGTTGCGGAAAACCCATACAAAGCAATATGGGGTCCTTCTATAATACACCAAAAGCAGTGTATCCACTGGTTTCCCAGTGGCCAACCTGTTGTCTCTCAGAAGTCCAATAGCAGAGCATAAAGGCATTTTACTGCTTCTGTTCCTGATCTGTGTGTCTAGTACCGGTAATGGATTCCTTCTATTCCTTCCCAACAGCCAGATTAGGGGACCGAACTGTGTCCACTGTCACCAAACACCTTTAGCACACTGTCCTCACAGACTTCTGGGGATTCCAAAGAAACAGCCACAAAGGGGAAGCAGGCATAGTCACCAATTTTACCTCTCTCTTCCCTAAGACTAGCAATGCTAATTTGCAATAAATTATTTTGAATATGTTGCATATCAGCCACTATTAAGAAAACCAGTTTGTGTGCAGTTGTGATTCATTAGTTAATGTTTGCACAGTACTTTGGCAACGAAAAACACTGTCTAAATGTTAAATATGAATGTCGTATAGAACAGTCCTCACAGAAATAAGGAGTACTTAACAATGTGACCTGTGGTCACATCTTCCTGACTGAGATTAATAGGACACAGTGTAATAATGTTAAATCCCTGTACAGAGGAATTTAATAATGGATGATTCACAAAATTATTTCCTGCTCACATTTTCAAACACTTAATAAAAAAATGCATTCATTAAAAATAATAATCACAAAGGATCACAGATTAATCCTTGTCTTGCTTTTTAAAAGTATGTAATATTTATCTCAAAATGTAGTCCGATAGCTACCAAGATAATGGGCCAGTTCATGTGCTCTGAAATGTTCCATGAAGAGCAGCACTACATGAGGGAAGTAATAGATGAGCTGGTGGGAAGCCACTTTGACAGATGCAATCATTGCAGCAAAGTTTTCATCTGCCTGGGTAGTGAGGAATGATTTCCGGGTGGTCATATTGGCTCACATGTTATTTCTTGCATGTGGCTCTGCCTGATGGATTTTAGTGATGGTCCTATAATGTTCATAATGAAGTGTGCTTTCACTTCCTATAAGGGTCATTGTGTTCACATCCTGAACCAACTGCCTCTATTAAGCCAAGAGAGACAAACACAAGAACAGGAGGAAGAGACAAAAGTGACCTATTACGGTTGTAGTTTATATCCTATTTATTTTTGAAGCATCCCTGCTGACTTTAATAGGATCCTTTTGGAGTTAGTGTGTCATGGCTCAAATTCCTATATTAAATCCTCATATACACTGCACTAGTAAATAAATTTCTAGTATGCCGATGTTGACTGTACCATGAAACTACCTGAAGCAGCTTATACTATGAAAGTTGAGTTTGCCAAATTGATTTTTACCTTTCTTTTTAATCTCCACCCCATGGTTAGGGGGGGGGGCATTTTTACTAAACCGCCATAACAAAAGTTATTGAATGTTTCAGTGAATGTCTACGGAGATTTGTCAAACAACAACACACCACAGGACGGGTTTCAAAATATGACCCAAAAAACCCTCACAAACTGGCAAGATGGCTTAATTTTCTGGATAATTCAGATCTAATTGACAGCTTAACCAGCTCAGTGGACCAAACAGATGTGCAAATTATCCATGTATCATGTCCTTGTCTACAAGGGGCTCAGAGGAAAATTATATACAGGAAAAAAGCTGTCAAACACACACATTTGAAATTTGGATCATCTGAAAAGGCTGCCATACTCTTACCAGGAATCCCTTTGGTACATTGCAGGGCTGGTGCAAAGACTGATTAACATAGTATAATAGTGCATAGTTCCAATCTGTGCATTAGTAACAGGGACTGTGAATTAGGGTCAGTTCTTTTAAAAATACAGACTGAACTAAGATCTCATCCATCCCTCTTGGAAACACTGAATCAACGTTGTGTACGTGTTAGTTGATCAATGTGAAACTGGAATTCAGTGAGACTGCTCAAGATAACTGAGTGAAAAGGGACTTTCCAGAAAATGTGAAAATTTCATAACTTTTGCTTACTCTACAGTAACATTTTTGAGATGAGGGAACCAGAACAGTCTTCTAAATGGTATTGCACCAAAGATTTGTATAATGACATTAGGCTATATTGTGAGAAGATTGTGAGTAGCATCAGAAAACATCAGGATGGGACACATTCAACTGGTCCATCAAAAGTATTGTGACTTTCGTACAAGAGGGAAGAACTTCAGGAGTAATAGTTGAATTTTTAGATCCTAATAATAATAATAATAATAATAATAATTTAATGCCCTACCTTATGGACCTTGGATGGGCATGTTTTTCAACTTTTTCAGAGTGCTATATAATAATGTTGATTTGGGTAACTGGGTTTTTTTGAAAAATCATAATATCAGGTTTTAGGGATTAGCAGTTTTCCTAGAAAAGCTATGGTTAGATGTTGACCAGAAAATCTAATCTTAAAAGAGCCAGTTCCCCCCCGAAAACTGTAAACATGCATTACTTGGAAAGATTAGAAATCCTGGCTAGTGTGGTATAATGGGGAGATCACAGGACTATAGCAAAAATGGGGGACCTGGGGACCTCCAGGTGTTGTTGGATTAAAACTTCCACCATCCCTGATCGTTGACCCTGCTAGCTGTGGTGGATTAACTTTCATCAGAGGCAGCTAGCAGGGCCAAAAATCAGGGATCATGGAAGTTGTAGTTCACCAACACCTGAAGGGCACCATGTTGACTACCCCTGAGGTAAAACCATTATTTTAAGTCGTCAATACATGTTAGCTGAACAGAATGGGTTAATAATTTTCCTTGGTACTTTACCTGAAAATACTATGATTCCTTAATATCTTAGTTTCCAACTGACTTGGAAAGATATTCAGAATACATTTCAAATTCAGAGAGGACAGTTTTGAAACAGTTATGATATGATCAAATCAAAGCAACTTTTCGCAGTAATGCTTAAAGGTGAAAATGAGGGCTTTGATACAGTTCTTTTTCTAACAAGGCTATTTCCCTGTCAAATTAGAACTTGATCACCAGTATCTTTGACATTAAAGAGATTTATAGGCTACTAGTGATGTTCCTGAGCAATTTCCTCTCCTCCCCCTGCCAACCCCCCCCCCAAGCCTTTTGAAAAATACAAAAATGTTCAAGCATTCAACAGAAAGAAAAGTAACAACACTAAGGGAAGCTTATAAGTGGCAGGCAAGATAATTCATCTGGCTAGGATATTTTGTTCCAGGAACAGTTACTACTACTTCAGGATGATTAATGGATTACGTTAGGAAGAATGGAATAAGTAGATGTGTAGCCACCTTTACTGAGCATACTTAATGGAAGTGAACAAGGGATCATCACATCAAGTCTATATGCTCACATCTTCTAATTGCTCCCCATACACCACACAGAGACCACTGGTGCAGCATCCAGACTTGGACATTGTTCAGGTGCAGGGATGGATTTAAGTAGCTGTAATATTCCTGCAAGTCCTGGACTGAAGCAGTGGTGGAGGAACCCTCTCCGACACCCGGCGTGGGACGCTGAGGGGTGGGGCGAACCGCCCGGTGACACACGGGCAACATCCATACAGAGTGCGTACGCCCTCAGCCACTCTACAGCTGGAGGAAACAGGTGCCATCTTGTCACCACCCTCCAGAGTGGCACCCAGGGCGGACCGCCCCCTCCGCCCCCCACTTTGTATGCCCCTGGCCTGAAGTGGTATCAGTCCAATCAGCAGTTCTCCAGAGCAAAGGCTGTATGGTTTAACGGTAGGAAAAACTCACCATTTCCCATACCCATTGTCCTTGTCCGTCTGCTTCCTCCCACCCACCCACTTTGTTGTCAGCTGCAGAAAAATGTTTATGGTTAGTGTTAAGTTAATAACTCTAGTAGCATAAAACCCAAAGAGATTTGTAATTGACACATAGTCTGAGCACAAAACCAAAGTGTTTGCCCTGTAACAATTTTATATTAAGTTTGCACTTGAAGACTGCTTAAGATCGAGGAATGATGAATTGGTTGGTTCTGCATTCATTTGTGCCTATTGACAAGACTGGAGGAGGGTACTGATGTTTCTAAAGCTAGGTTGTCAGGAATGGGTTTAAGTGAACATAGGGATTATTACGAAGGGAATAGGAAACGACTGCAACTCCAGTGAAAGAATAATAAACTTAAGTAAGAGTAAAGGATCCCTGGCTGGTTAGGTCCGGTCAAAGGCGACTATGGGGTGTGGCACTCATCTCACTTTCAGGCCAAGGGAGCTGGCGTTTGCCCACAGAAAGCTTTCTGGGTCATGTGGCCAGCATGACTAAACTGCTTCTGGCTCAACGGAACACTGTGTTGGAAACCAGAGCACATGGAAACATTGTTTACCTTCCCGCCACAGCGGTACCTATTTATCTACTAGCGCTGGTATGCTTTCGACCTGCTGGGTTGACAGAAGCTAAGACAGGGCATATGTGCTGGAATTGTAAAATAATTAAAAATTATTGGGAAATGATTTATAATGAAATGAAAACTAAATGTTTAAGTTAACTTTTGGTAAGAAACCAGAAGCTTTCTTATTAGGCATTTCAGGTGAAGACCTCCCAAAAGATCAGACAACTATTTATGCTACAACTGCAGCTAGAATTCTGCTAGCCCAAAGATGGGAAAGCAATGAAAGAACAATGGCAAGAAAAACTGACGGAGTATGCTGAAATGGAGAAGTTAACTGGAAGACTCAAAGATAAAGACAACAGAGACTTTTAAAAAGACTGGGAACCTTTTGTTATATTTACAGAAACAATGTAAAGAAATGAATTCACGTGCAGGGTTTGACTAACCACTTACAATTAGCAAAATAAATAGTGAAAATAGAAAAAATGAGGATAAAATAAGCAAGAGAAATGAATGTGTAAGAAACCAGGAAGGAAAGTTGGTGGGAGTCGTGGGGAGGGGGTAACTGAGAATTCATTTTGTGTTTATATTGTTAATTGTGATTTTGTTAAAAAAGATGTAAAATTTAATAAAAACCATTTACACGCACAAGAAAAGAAAGAAGCTGAGACAGGGCAATGGGAGCTCATGCTTGTCACATGGATTTGAACTGCCGACCTTTCAATTGGCAAGCCCAAGAAGCTCAGTGGTTTAGACCAGTGTTCCCCAACCTTGGGCCTCCAGCTGTTTTTGGACTACAATTCCCATCATCCTTGACCACTGGTCTTGCTAGCGAGGGATGATGGGAGTTGTAGTCCAAAAACAGCTGGAGGCCCAAGGTTGGGGAACACTGGTTGAGACCACAGCACCACACACATCCATAAGTAAGAGTAAGGTACAATAGAAGCTGCATTGGCTTAATTACTATTTGTATGCTTAGACTAGGGATGATGAACCTGTGACCCTCCGGATATTGTTGGACTTCCATCAGATTCAGCCATCTTGGCCAGTGGTCAAGAATGATGTGAATTTTAGTCTAACAACATCTGGAGGGCCACAGGTTTCCTATCTCTGGTTTAGATCATTTTTGTAGTATTTTATTTTATTTGTCCCCTGCATATTAACAGAACAGGTGAATTATTCACCCCAAGCATAGTTTTATAAAGTACGTTTTATTTCCCCGATAAAATGTGTATTTGAAAATAGTAACAGATAAATATCTTATAATAATGGGAAACAAAGTCAGCTGGCAGATCAAAGCAGTTCTTAAAAAATAATTATTGGCTTGTTTATTTTAGCAGCAGGACAAATTTATCATTTGGAGTGCTCCCCCCAGTATACATACTTCAGATAAATGGTTCAAAATGAAATTAAATTTAGCTTCCACACATTTTAAAAAATTACCTCTTTGCTTCAATGGAAAAAAAGTTTGCATTTTCTGAACGCCTTATTAATAGTGTTCTGATATACATCCAAAATAAAAAAGGATAATCTTGCCCTTCCCCTAAATTGAGACTGGTTTACAAGTCTCTTACCTGTATTGGTGTCTCTCTCTCACACACATACGCTCACGTTTCATATTTCAGTGGCTGTATCTGAGTTACAGGTTACAGGAAGAACATGGTTCCCTTGCTGCAACAGCTCCACTGGTTACTGGTCTGCTTCCAGGCTCAATTCAAAAAGCTGCTTATCACCTATAAAGCCCTATATGGCTTAGGTTCAGGCTATCTGACCATATGAACCTGGTCAGACTCTGATATCTTTGGGAGAAGGCCCTTTTCTCTGTCCTGCCACACTCATAGCCATGTTTGATGGGAATGCTGGACAGGGGCTTCTGGGTGGCAGTTCCCAGGTTTGGGAAAGCCCTTCTTAAGAGAATCTAGACTGGCTCTCTCCTTTCTGCCGACAGGGGAAGATTGTTTTATTCTGGCAAGTTTTTGGGAGCTGGCTGCTTTTAAAGAAAGGGTTCTTAATAGTGTATGGTACTGCCCCTACCCTGGCACCTGCATTTTTATATATTGCTTTGAAAAGGAAATAACCTGCCATTTTATATGTTTTTCACCTGTGTCTTTTATTTGTATTTGTTTTAATTTCTCTCTCTCTCTCTCTCTCTCTCTCTCTCACACACACACACACACACACAGAGAGAGAGAGAGAGAGCGAGAGCGCCCTGATTGGGGTCACACTGAATGTCAGTCTTGTGCAGCACCTAGCTTCCCTCAGAGACCAACCATATGATTCTCAAAAGCCCATAAATGGGGCTCAAATGCAACAGCTGAAATGGTTGTCACTGAAGGAGGCAGTTCTGGGAGTGGAGGAACCTAATGGCAGCCTAATAATAATAATAATAATAATAATAATAATAATAATAATAATAAATAATGTATTAATTATACCCCACCCATCTGGCTGGACTTCCCCAGACACTCTGGGTGGCTTCCAACAAAATATTAAAATACAGTAATTCATCAAACATTAAAAGCTTCCCTAAACAGCGAAGAGGGGCAGTGGCGTGTTTGTGCAAGCCAATTTTGTGCCTCTAATCTTCTGCACCTGAGCTCAAGAAAATCCACAGCAGAATAAGTAAGACTTTCCTCTAAATATACTAAACAGGGCAGATGGCAGAGCCCTTCACCTGGGCACCTGGCAGATCATCTTATTTTCTTTGAGGTTGGGGCAATAGAAGCATGCTGAGCAAACTCACAGCAAATGTTTGAGTGTTTTAACAGCCATAGGGACATTATGCTGTGTAGTCTCCAAGCCTTTTGTGGAAGACTTTTCCAAACAGAACATAAACAAAAATATGCCCTTGATGTGTTATCTGAACAGCACACAAAATGTTAAGAAAACAAATATACATTTGGTTGACTTGTATGTTTGCCATTTTCAAAACAATCACATGTACTATGAAAACCGGGAGCTTCTTTTTGGGGGCGGGGGGCGGGTAGGGATGCTACACTAAGCAGTACTTACCATTTCCCCCTGTTAAAGCCAGCAAATGCAGGCTGTTAATGACAGCAGAACTCCACAAAGGGCTTTATTTCATAATAATTGCTAGTTATTTTGCTACATGCAGAAGGATGGAAATGCCCTTTACAATTCCGGTTGGAGGCTTTGAAGTCACAATTATGTCTACAAATTGTAATCATGTGAAGAAGCCTACATTCGGATAGGGAAGGCATGAGAAAAAACGAAGATTGATGGTTACAGGATTCTCTGAAAATAAAACATATTGCTAAGCATTAGGGACTGGCCAAGCAGCTAACCCCATCCCATTTAGGGCTCCCTGGCATTAGGTCTGTTCTATGCCATTCCATCCAGCTGCATGCCACTGTACACAATTTGCATGCATTTTCCATATGTATTTCAAAATGCTGATGTTCAGAGTTTGTAACATCACAGAGAAATCCTAAACCTCACAGCTAGATTTGCTGCTAGATGTGTCATCAGCAGAAATAGGACTTGAAACATCCACGAGACATTCAAGACATTGAAGGGCAGCCCTGGGTCTACCAGATCTAAGGTTGCCTCATTCCAGTCTCCTGGATGAATTGGGCCATCATGCTGGAGTTGAAGGAGGTACTTTCTCTCTTATTAGTGCCACTCAGAGGGAAAATAGTCAGAAAAAAAGAAAACAATGACCGGGGAGGGAAAATAAAAGGTTGTCTCCCAACTGCTTGTCAGAACTTGCGTTCGGCCAAGCTGTTCCTCTGGTTGAGCCCTCAGCGGTGATTAACGACCTGAGCCTTTGATGAGGCTCCAGACATGTTCCCTCATTACGCAGAGTATCCAAGCAGCAGCAAAGGACGAGAAAAATGAGCTACATGGCTAAGAGTTTTATTTGTAACTACGCAGACAGAAAAGCAATATACATCCTCTCTCTGTGAAAGCAGAGAGGCAACTGGAACAAAGGAACAGGAAACCAGTAATATCAACATCCGTCTCCCGTGAGACTTCCAACAGTCTGGAATCTCTGGAATGTAAACAGAGTCTTGTGACTCCAAGCACTGCATAGTGGCAATAAACAGAAACCTAACACTGCTATCCTGATTCTGTTGCGGACTTCTACACATACAAACACACTATGTAACACTATCATAATAATAACACACATCCCTTTCATCATGGGTCGGCAAACTAAGGGTCGCAGGCTGGATCAGGCCCAATTACCTTCTAGATCCGGCCCGTGGACAGTCCGGGAATCGCTGAGTGGATCACCAGTGTGTGTGTCTTTCCCTTTCCCTCTCCCTCACACGCCGGCAATTTTCTCCTCAGGGACGGAGCAATCTTGTCCCACGCTGGGCGCCAACGACGGCGGCTCAGCAGGGCAGCGCTGTGAAGGGGGCATGTGACGCCGGCTGCTGCTGAGCATTCCTCCTGCTCCTCCTCCCTCTCCCTCAGTCTGCCCTTCCTTCCTTCTCCATGGCCCTTTTCTGCGCCGCTTCCTTGCACGCTTTCTTCCTCACTGCCTGTCTGCCTCCTTCATTCCGCCAGGGCATTCAGGTGGTTTGTTGCAGTGGCCGCGGCCGCTGCTTGTGGGCTGCTCTGTTCTCTGCGGTGCTTCTCGGGAAGCAGCAGCAGCAGGTGGTTCCCCTACCTTCATCTGCAGCTCCTCCACTGGGGCTGCTGCTTCTGTTTTCGCCGGCCAAAGCAGTCTCCTACCCCGCCATGGCACCTGGCTGGCTGGAGAAGCCCGACTTCAGCTATTGGAACGACAACTAGGACAGGTAAAGTGAAGCATTGTCAGGCCTCTTTCCAGGCGGGCAAAAATCGTTCATTATCCCCCCCCCCTCAAAAAAAAAAGTCCAACCCCCCACAAGGTCTGAGGGACAGTGACCTGCCCATAGCTGTCAACTTACAGATTTGAAAATAAGGGACCAGCAGCCAAAATAAGGGACCTGCAGCCTCACATGTTCCATGCACTCCAGTCTTCCTGTCCTCCTGCAGTCTGGTCAAACTCATGTTGGTAGCTTCGAGAACACTGTCCAACCAACTTTGTAACCAGAGGTTCAACTGAATAGAATCTGAATCACATGCACCACAAGGCCTATGCAGCCTCAACTTAAGATGGCTCCCTGGCCTGGCTCTGCACTGCAAAGTTTGCAGCAGCACGTGCAACAAAATGGCGTCCAGCCTTCAACCCCGCCCCCTCAGCTTGCATTAACTAGCCACACACAAGGCATGCAAGCTCCACCCCCCAGTCGTTCTTAGACTTCTTATTGGGTGAGCAACACAGCCAAGCAATCTCCCTCCTCCCTGGCCGCCAGGGAGGGAGGGAGAGGAGCAGCTTCCTTTGAAATTTAAGGGGCATTTAAGGGACATCCATCAATAAGGGACAGCAGCGGGTCATGGCGCTGGAATAAGGGACTGTCCCTTCAAATAAGGGACACTTGACAGCTATGGACCTGCCCCCTGCTGAAAAAGTTTGCTGACCCCTGCCTTTCATTAACAGATTGTGCATTAGGGTTGACATGAAGTTGAAAACTTTTTAATGTATACTTGTTGGTTTTTGGTTTGGTTAACGAAACCCCAGCAGAGATTAAGAATCATAAAATAGACAGCAAAGTAGAGTGTGGAAATGTAGGCTATTACACCTGTAAAATATCCCCTTCTAAGCAGCTTCCAAAGTTTCCCTCTTTCTATGCTAAACTTACCACATGCTGACCCAGATTGGACCTGGCCCCCAGTGCCCTTGCATCTGACACACCATTCCTCCTCAGTCCCTCCTCTCTGGTCAGCCGCATTTGCAAGTAGCATCCATGTTTAAGGTATAAACATAATTGAAAGCAGACATAGTGCATTATATATACTGCAGACTTAGCACCTTATTAACTGTGCAGTATGCTTCCTTGACATTACAGTATTGCTGTCAAGTGGCAAAGCTATCCTCCCCTGCCCCAAATAAAGGAAACATCCCAGGATTTGCATCGTTACTTGAAAGTAAGCCCCAGTTAGCACAATGGGACTATGTCCATTCCTGCTTAGGCTGAATTCTATACACATTTATCAATGTCAATAAAGGACCAACAAAGGATTGGTGCTGGTTTCAGGGAATTGTCATCAAGCAAAGTGGTTACATTCCCTGTGGAAAATGTTATTTACTTCCATCACGTGACACCGTTAAAGGACGAATAAATAAATTTTGCTAATGTTTCCATTAATATTTAATAGTAACATGTCAAAGAGCATTCTTGGCAGATCAGAATGGCAGCTAACTGAGAAAATCAGAGTCAGTTGCAGCCGGGGCAGTTTTGGCACTGGCTTAATTGAATTAGGAGCCCCACTGACTTTGTCTTGCTTTGCGAACAGCATTTAAAGCACAACTCAAAGACCCACAGCCCTTGCATCATCAAGGACAAATGACACAGCAGAGATATGTGAGAACGGCCCTAAATTAAATCAGTGTGAAGTCAGGAAAACAGCATTTATTTCAGTAGCATGTTCTGGTTTGATACCAGTATAACTGAAAGTGAAATTATATATCACACTTCTAATTTAATAAATTGAGAGCCTAAGTATTGAAGTCGACAGTATATAAAAGTCATACTTTCCACTCATTGACTTTGGAATTTTTGCTAATGTTTTCTGGCATGATTATATAGCTGGTTCCTCAAATTATATAGCAAATATTAAAGAGAAAGTTTTGACAGGCTATTTTCCCCCTCCCCTTTCTTCATTTCATAATTGTTCCCTCACCAGCATGCTGAGGGGCGGTTTTTATCTCTTTAAGGTTTTACTCGAAGGCATTTTTTCCGTTCATGTGAGGCACGTTTGCCCCAGGCTTGAGCTGAACAAAGCATTTAATTAGAGCAGACAGAAAAGAGGTTTTCTGAGCTCACAGAACATATTTGCAATTTCTAATTGTGAGAGATCTTAGCATATGAACTTATAAGAAATCATGTATTCAATATATAGCCATGATTGTGAATATATGCATCCCTTCCAATTCTATGATTCCATAATGATCTCTGCTCTCAGACTCACAATCTATATATTAAAAAAGACACATGAGGAAAAAGGCATGGGAGGGCCTTGTGATGCTGTCTAATTGTCTCTCTCTCATGTGCAGACCCAACCAGCTTTGACAAGCTAGATGTTGGCTCTAATGAAAAGCCACACTGATAGATAGATGTTGCTGAAAATACGTTTCACCTTCTTGGTGTGACTTCCTCAATAAAATTGCCCCTAAAATGAGAAACCATGGCTTCATTTCTGGCCTCTTGTAGAGTTACATTTCATAGTTCAAAGGGGGGGAAAATCCCTTGGCTGGAGTTATGGTTGAGCAGGCTCCAAAGACCTGAGCTCTTAAGTATCTGGCAGTGCAAACAGAGATGCTCTGTCAGGAAGAAAATCCAAAACCACAGTGTTGTAATCTCTAAGTCTGTGTTCCACCACAGATCCCTTGATATGTAGAGCTCAGCAGGACCACGCCTTACTCTCCTTCCTACTCACATCCAGAATGTGGCTGACTGGCAGAGAAGTGTTTGAACAGCACGTTTGTTGGGCACTTGTGTGTCTTCCTTCTCTGTATGAACCGCTCACTCTGTCTGCTGCACTGATCTTTTTGGGAAAGCAGCTTTTTGAGTGTTTTCTCTCTATCACCCCAAAGAAGATGTACAAGCCTCCTACGGCAAAGTGTTGAACGATGCCCCTGTCCAGCAGTGGCAACTCTTCAACATTTATCTGTCCTGAAGGATTTATAGTCTCAGTGGAGAAGCGAAATGCGAGATAAGAGACACGATACAAAATAGACCTTGGGAAGCAATTGAAAATGAAGAGGAGCAATGTGTGCAGCCTTGGGTGTGGAGCCACTGGTGAGATATATATATATTGTAGCTATGTTTTCTTCTTCATAACTCAAGGCAGACATTGCAGTGGCTATTACTGGGCAAAACTTATCACATTCATTATGAAGTACAGCCCTTTCCCCATCTCCACATTCTGCCGCGTTGTATATATGCAGAAAGCTGCTAGAAGAATAAAAAGGGCAGCACATTATCTGAGTATTCCAGGCCTAACGCCTGAGATAAAATCATGGCTGACCTTTAACCATAGACTCTGGGGTTTAAATTATTCTATTTTCTCTGCCGTCTAGCATGCTGGACTTATCTCCTGGTGTTTCATAATTCTGATCTCTCTAGGTGGCCTTGAGAAAGTCATTATCTTTCCTCTTCATTCCTCCATTCGGTCTGAAGTCACGATCCAAGATGCCAAACTGTCTACAATCCAAGAGGCCGAGCAAAGCAGCTTTGCTCTTCTCCAGACCCCGTTCTTGCTGCTGCTGGGTGTGCAGATAGAACTCGTTCAGAGTAATTCATTTCTGATATATATTTTTCTCCCATAGGACTTTTCTGCTAATAACTAACCGTCTTACCTCAACCTAAGATTAGCCCTAGGATGTTTTATCTCTGAACTACGGATCTGTCTCTCTGTTTGATTGCCGAGAGGACTTCTCATCCTCAAAACAAGTTAGGTGGGTTTTAAGATGTGTGGCTACAATAGAAATTCACACGCACAGGGAAAATCCCATGGCCCCAAAGCAGCACTTTTGAAAAAGAAGAAGATCCTAATTCATGCGATGAGAAGATGAGAGATCAGCCCAATTTTCAGAATGCGAATGCTCTTCTGGTATATGCCCTATTAGAAATGAACAAGCAACACTCTAAATGGAGTGCTTTGAGGCTTGGAAACGAAAAGATCAAGAGCCGTATAACCTGATGAGCAAAGCTTTGCTTTTGCTTTTCTTTTTTAAATGCACCTGCAAAGGTTAGCTTCCTTTATCCAAAGAAGCTTAGATCTGCTTGGTGGGCAAACATGGTGAATATAAAATATGAATTTGGAGCGGAATACCGAGTGATGTGTGCTGCTTTATTTGTCAATGTGTCAATGGATATACATAATCCAAGGAAAGGGGATCAATGGATTTTCAAAGGTGCTCTTTAAATACCAAATGGGAGCTGCTCTGCAGAGGGTCCCAACATTTATCAAATAGATAAATGAACTAAGTATATTGGGTGTGGGACACCTGTGTAGGTCTTTCTCATGTACTTTCTGCTATTAGGATTAATTTTAATTGATTATATCCGTTGTGTGTTGTTGTTTATTTTTAACTCTTTATCTATACTGCTTAGAAATTTATCAAGTCTATAAATAGCTTAAATAAAACAAAGAAATACTAAGAACCCTCCCTCCTGGTGGAAGGTAATTCTATAGGTGGGACCCCATATCTTTTGCTTGGCACATTACTGTATTTTACAGAATATATCTACTGCTTAAGGTAAAGGGTAAAGGGACCCCTGACCATTAGGTCCAGTCGAGGACAACTCTGGGGTTGCGGCGCTCATCTCGCTTTATTGGCCAAGGGAGCCGGCGTACAGCTTCCGAGTCATGTGGCCAGCATGACTAAGCCGTTTCTGGTGAACCAGAGCAGCGCACGGAAACGCCGTTTACCTTCCTGCCAGAAAAATATATAAGAATAAAAACAGTTAAAATATATATTTTAGAAACTAGCATTACAGATTTAAATCTATGTGTATCAGCTTTGCATATCTGGGTAAACTTACCTATACAGAAAGGTTTTTAGCATGCTTCAAAAATAATAAATGGAAGGTGCTGGCTTAATGTCAATGGGCAGGGAGTTCTGCAGGAGCTGCCACACAAACGTGGAACAGAAATTATGTGTTATTTGCAAGTGTGCCAGTTCCACATATCGAAATAGTTGAGTTGGGCTATATTCAGTAAGGTGATTTTTAAAGTTGTTAAGGACCTTATATTCTAATAGTAGTATGTTGAACTTAGCCTGGTAAGAAATTCTCAGCCAGTAAAGATTTCTGAGCAGATGTGTTCTATGCTGAAAAAGTCTCACCTTTTATTTCAAAAAGTAAGTTCCATAAAGGAGATTGATTAATAAAATGATCAGGGATGAATATACTGCCATTGATTTCAATGTTAGTCTTTCTCCCTTTCCATATATCCGCATGTTTCAGATTACATTTAGATGCAGGGTTTATCTAAATGTAATCTACAATCTGGGAAGAGAACTATATTCTGATAACTAGGCCAACCTTGACTAAGCTAAGTATAACTTTGGCTTTGTGGTTTGGTTGTGTTAAATGTTTCATAGTGTTTATTAAAATATTCACTTTTCCTCTCCTCAGATCTGAAGAAAAAGATTCAATTATTTTTCTCACAGATGCCTTCTAAAACAACCCCCTGCTGATTCAACCAAGGGTTATTCAACCATGTGCTCACACCTCCACATTTATATTAAAATTTCACATTTAGGACCTCTATTTTTAAACTTGCTTTTGTCACACACTTTAGACAAAAGGCCTCCTATTAAGAGAAAGCCCCAAAAGACTTGCTAATCATCTTATTAAAATGTACGTTAACATTTCTGTAGCTTCCTAGAAGCACAGTGTTACAATGACAATAGGACATTGTAAATTTTCACTTCAATGGCACCCCACCCCCCTTTTAAGCTGCCTTCAAAATATATTTAATGGAACCTGAAGTCTACACAGTGTGGATAATGAAATACCATTGCAGCTTATGAATGGGGGGAAAAAGCTTTTTTATTTTATTTTGTACAACTTCTGTTCACTCCTTGAGGAATAAAAAGCAAGATATGTTAATGACACTTCATTCAAAAACCTTCCCATCACAAAAGGGAAAAATCTAGCTAGAATATGTTGCAATAAAGCTAGGTAGTATATAATAAAAGGGTCTTTTTATTTTTCTCAGGTATATAGAAGTTCGTGGAAAGTGAAAGGGTTGATTAAATAGAAAAGTATCTTAAAAATCTACCTGTCTTTAAGTGCTTACCTTACATGCCATGATTTGCAAAGGATATTGCAAGTTGAATTATTTAATAACCATCTATTCCAAGTGCATATTATGTCACAATCTTCCCACTTCCATTCTCTGGGTTGTGTGGGCTGGGAGGATGCACGCATGAGTGATCAGGATTCCATGTAGTTCTAGACATTTATAAAATTGGCTGGAGGGGGTGATGGGAAGGCAGATGAGATATGGTTGCAAGGGCTTGGGCACATCTCCAGAAGCAAAGTTTTGACATTTGGGACATAGCATGTCAAACATATATGTAAGGGAGCACCTGGGGAGATGGGCCATTTGCACCTTTTAACATCTCAGGATGGTGGAAGTGAAATGTGAGAGATGGGTGAGATATTCAATCTTCCATCAGGGAAGAATTTCAGTCTTTGTGAATAGAGGATGCTTGAAGCTTGGCAATAACTTTCCTGTGTAATGGAGAAGCTAGGCCATTCTACCAAATGTGCTTGATTCTTAAAGTAACAGGCTATTGATTCTCCAGCTTTTGTCCAATGGATCTGACTCCCACCATGTGCATACAATACACTGGGCTACACTGGGTTTCATTGAGAAAACAATAAACATGCTGGTCGGCTAACCACATAGGCACAACCACATGACCAGAAGGCACCAGACTGACTCCTGCTGGTGTTTGCGTCATGTTATGCTCCTTGCCACCTCACCCCCTCTCCCTTCTGGTAAGCAGCAACAAGCCTGGAAGCTAAAATACTGGCTCTTCCTCATCTGGTGAAGAGTTCCTGCAAAATACTTTACTAGTAGTGTGAGTTGGACTTTTGTTTACTTGTGGAATATTGTCTCTTTATGGCAAGGACTCTGAGTGAGTGACTAACTTCATCCCACAACAAGACTGACAATGGAAGTCAGTTGCTACCCAACTAGAATTTTTAAAATCCAGCTAGAAATTTATGGTTGTCAGAATGAGAGCACAGAAAAGCAGAAACATTCTAGCTGGCTGATTTTAGCAGTTAGTGCCTGCTTGGCTGCAGTCATTATGTACTGTTATGTACTGAGTTGAATAGGATCCAAAAGGCAGCAGTCTGATTGGTCCTAGAACAATAGGATTCAGAATGCAGTAGTCTGATTGGTCCTAGAACAATAGGATTCAGAATGCAGCAGTCTGGTTGGTCCTAGAACAATAGGGTCCAGAATGCAGCAGTTTGATTGGTCCACAGGAGCCACCCAATCCAGCTCCAGGTGGAAGTTAATCCACAACCTGATTGGCCCACAGGTGAATCCCGGAATTAGCCAATCAAGTGGGGCCCATTGTGTAAATAATGTATATAAAGCAGACATTCTGGGGGAACCTCCATTCCTCCTCACCACTATGAGCTGAATAAAGAGCATGAAATCCACTCTCAACTCCAAGTGTATTTCATGTATATTTAGATACAACTTGCAGGTACTCAAGAGCATCTGGGTTTCTTCTGTTTACTTTGTGTGCTGCGGTGTCTGGCACTGCAGTTTTGTGCCTTTATGGAAATCACGAGGCACAATGAAAATGTGCTTCCTCTCTTTCTGTTGCTTTCCTTTCCCAAATAGGACTGAATGGTACCCCATTAATTTATATGGAAGAAAGGGAACGGGCAGAATTGGTGACACCACTGAAACCTAAGGAAAATCCTTGCATGTAGATAATTAACATATCAGAGGGAAATGCTAAGTTCATTTATAGTGCCAAGTTCAGAGGGGAACATTCCACCACCCCTTCCCTGTAGCCCAGGATGGTGCATTGCAGGAAAATGTTGACTACCTGATTCTAAACTGAACTGGCAAAGAACAATTCAGGTCCCCCTACATCTGGACTGATGTTCTACCACATAGCAACAACAGCAACACCACAATCACCTGCATTCCAAAGCTGAAGAAAATGAAACCTGATCTGCAAAACCCTACTCAGGAATTTACAGAAATCAAATACTCAAAGATCATCAGCTGATTACAAATAATTATTGCAATAATTATTATATTAACAATGGAGTTGGAATGTCTGTTAAATAAGAGGGTTCCAAATCTCAGCCCCCACTCCCCCCCAATCCAAAATGACTGGTGTATCATAGAATCATTCACTAAAGCAGCAAATATATGGGTGTTTTGAGGGATCATGAGCACAAGTCCCACAAAAACCTGCCTTTAATCGAATACCATCCCAACAATCAGTAATTTTTCAGAGGGGAAAAAAACATATTGCTTTATTTGGTCTGAAAGCTCTTTGACAGAATCCCCAAAATGAAATAGTCCACTTTTGAAGGAGCCCCTGGCAATGAAATATTGTTTAGATAGGTCACCTTCATAATATGAAAAATCATCACAACTGAAAATCCAATCTGCCAGTGAAGAACCCTTCAGAATTCCCTTGATATATTAAATCTTTGAATATGCAGGATTGACTCCTGCTTCCGCTACAATGTCCCCAACTTGCTTCTTGAAGGAATTCTCCCAAAGTAATGAGGCAGAAGAAACAGAACCTCTGGGGCAGAAGAAGCTTCTTCAACTGAGAATCTTCTCATTGTGCTATGAATTTTTCAGAGGGGAGCAGGGGCCAGTCAAGGAATTTCACCCCATTTTTATTTATTCTTCTCGATATAACAGCACACCTGCACCCATGTTTCTGAATAACTCTAAATAATGCAAGCAGCGACATGGGCAGAGTCTAAGCAAAGCAGGCTTCCTGAATAACAAGCTGCTGTGAAAACAGAGACTTATTCATGCTTCTGATAATAATCTCCTTTCAGAAGCAAGACAATTATTCCCTCCACAAGGACTTGCCGCTTACCAGTTGCAGTTTCATCATCAACCCCTGAAAGTATCAAGTAGCAGCCATCCTAGCAGCCTAAGGAACTTCCACAGCTGACAAAAAGCAGACATTTGCAAATAGGATTTGTCAAGGTCTCCTTAAAAGTAAAAACTGAAATAAAAACCCACCAAGACTAAATGCTACACAATTTCAAAAAGAATTTATTATGGCTGGAGCAGGCTTTCTTTTTGGAGGGGGGGGCTTCAAAAAAGTAAGATCTATGTATACTGCCTTTCTTTTATATGCAGAAGGGATATGCAGCTTTCATCTTTAGTCCATCATCTGAAATATGTTTGTTGGTCTAATAGGCCATATCTTTTCAGAATAAACGCATTTTTAACATTTGCAATTAAATTCAGATACCGATCACCTCTTGTGCAAAAGGTTCTAATTTTTACTTAAGATGCTTTGGCCAAGACTGTGTGGCCTTATTCCGCAAACGACATACAGTGGTGCCTCGCAAGATGAAATTAATTCGTTCTGTGAGTTTTTTCGTCTAGCGAATTTTTCGTCTTGCGAAGCACGAAATCCCATAGGAATGCATTGAAATTCAATTAATGCGTTCCTATGGTCAAAAAAAGTCCAAATAAAGTCAAATTTGGTACAACAAGAGTTTATTAAGTGCTCTTTAAAGTCACACATACTGTAAAGAGCATTTCAAAAATTGAAGGAACAATAAATCAAGTTTCTAAACATGACAGAAAAACATTTAAAAATCAACAAAGTGTACAGTACATTTTCTAAGACTCTGGGGGACAACTCGAAGAAGGTTCCTCTTCCACTCTTTGCTTCTTGCTGAAGAACCTGTCCATGGTCTGCTGCTTCATCCACCTTTTCAGCACCTCCCTGAAAGATGACATGACCCTCGTATCAAAAGTGTTTGCAAGGTCACGTGTCAGGTCCTTGTCAGTGTGGTGCCGCTGTGCAAAAGCCTGCACATCTTTCCACTTCTGGCAAATGTCCCTCAGTTCTTTGGAGGACAGACATTCCTCAGTTGCTTCCTCCTCTTCCAGTGAGGCCTGCTCCTGCGCAGCCTCTGCCTGCAGTTCGACCAGCTCCTGGGTGGTCAGCTCGTGGTCGTACTCTTCCACCAGCTCGCTGACGTCCTCCTCTGTGACCTCCAGGCCCATGGTCCTCCCCAAGGAAACAATGTCCTGCACCACTGTTGACTCTGGTGCATGCCTGAGCACACTGTGGATTCCAGATCTCGTCTTGAACCAGTCAAACCAGCCTCTGCTTGCCTTGAAGACTTCTGGCTCACCTGAGGTTCCTGGCTGTTGCCGGACGAGGTCTGCGTGCAAGGCCTTGGCCTTCTCACAAAAGACGGCCTCAGTCACTGTTTCTCTTCTAACCATGCTGCTTCTCTTCTAACCAGATGAGCAGCAACTTCTCCACCTCCTCCAGAACAGCTGGGCGGTTCTTCACGATCCTGGTGACTCCCTTGGCTGCATCAGTCGCAAGGATCTTCTCCCTCATCTTCAGGATGGTCCCGATGGTCGATGGATTCCTCCCGTACTCCCTGGCGAGGTCTGTCACACGCATTCCACCGTTGTGCTTCCGGATGATCTCCTTCTTCATTTCCAGCGTAACCTTCTCCTTCTTCCCCTCGCCGGCCTCTGCAGCAGCAGTCTTCTTGGGTCCCATGGCAGCACAGCTCCTACCTTCGCAACCCCCCCAAAAATTAAAAAAATCAGTGCTTCACATCCAAAAAATTCAAAAGCACCCAGCCACCCACCACACAGAAATTCAAACCCAGAACCAAGTCCTTGAATTCCAAACACCCCAACCCAAAATCCAAAAACCCCCAAAAAAGTTTTAAAAGTTTAACTTACCGAATGGCTGCAAAATAAGTTTTGGAAAAGCTTCAAAAATCACCAAAGTCTTCAAAAACCTCAACTATTCCCCCAGCCACCCACCACACAGAAATTGCAAACCCCTCCCCAACTGTTCCCCCAGTCACCCACCACACAGAAATTCAAACCCAGAATTTTTTTTTTAAAAAAAAACAGCAGAGTGGCCCAATGGTCACAGAAAATCATAAAAATGCAGAAAAAAACCACACAAGCTTCCAGATTCTTGCAAACCCCTCCCCAACACCAAGTCCTTGAGTTCCAAACACCCCAACCCAAAATCCAATAACCCCAAAAAACGTTTTAAAAGTTTAACTTACCAAATGGCTGCAAAAGAAGTTTTGGAAAAGCTTCAAAAATCACCAAAGTCTTCAAAAACCTCAAAAAAGGCTACCACACTGCGTGCTATGAGTTGCTCCTCGAAGTCAAGTCGCAACTGCGCCTCTTCAAGCAATGCACCCTGGGTATTAACGGATTTAAGAAAAAGGAAACAAACTTGCAAGACGTTTTCGTCTTGCGAAGCAAGCCCATAGGGAAATTCGTCTTGCGAAGCACCTCAAAAAACGAAAAACCCTTTCGTCTAGCGAGTTTTTCATCTTGCGAGGCATTCGTCTTGCGGGGCACCACTGTATATTTGAAATTCAATATGTATTAGATTTAATACTGATGGCACGTTTTAGGCCAGAGTAGCAAAAGGTTCCTGCAAACAGTAGCATTGGTTAAATTGAATTTTTAAATTAGGTATCTGAATTTGCATGAAATTTTGTTTGCATTGCATGTTGCAAATTGATTGAAAAAAGACTCAAAACGGAAGATAACATTAACAGTAATATCTGCATTAGCAAGCTTCTCGTTATCAATCTTTCATATATGCTGCAGTAACTAACCTACAGCACATAGATTAAAATGGAAATTACACAATATGCAATACTTGCTAATGGCAATGAACAAACAGGATAATTGATGTGGGGATTTAGGGACCACATATGCATCTCCCTTTTTTCCTGAGGAAATAGCTGTATTTTGTAATGTTTTAGAATTTGTATATTCAGGCTTGCCATATGGCAAGCTCCTGCAGCCCTGGCTTTTCTACTGAATGAAAACCCTGGGGACGCATCCCTGTTGCTTAGGTTCTTATGTGTCAAAATAACATTAATTTTAGCTGAAGGTGAATGTCTGCCATTGAAAGCCATTTTGCTTAATAATTAAATAACAGTTTCTTTTTAGTTCTGTGCTGAAACGGTGTCCTCCAATTTCTGGAAAGTTTTCTTCCTCAACAGAATAGGCTTCTTTTTCTCTGCTTTATTTCTAATAGGCTTTAGATTTTATTTTATTTTTGTAAATTAGGTTGTGTGAGATTGAGTTTATCATTGCAAGGTGGCCAGGAGTGGCGTGTGTGTATTTTCCCCCTTTCCATTGCATATTTCTCTAGTGCCCTGCAGCCTCCCAAGCTGCCCACACTTCCTGGAGCCCCAGGAAATGAGTTCTCATGATGACTTCCCTATGGCCTATGGCCCTAGGGCCAGAACACTGGTGAGACTGGTTACCAAGCACCTGAGACAATGCACTCATTGAATTTATTTGGAGCCAAAGGCATTATTTAAAAAAAAAAACATTTTAAAGAAAAATATATTTTAAAAATAACAATGAACATCTGCTAGGTGTATTATAGACAACTTCCCTGACTTTCTGCACTTATAAAGCATCACTGAGGAGGCCATGGGCTTTTTAGGAAGTGCAGACACCTGGGAGGGATGCATACTGCAAACCGCTAGAGAGGATGATTGCAAAATGCCTGGAAGGACACTTGCAAATCTCAAAAGTAACATAAGCACAACAAAAACATTGCGTCTCACCCATGAGAATTTCATTGACTCTTTTTCTTCCCTAATTTTCAAATGCAGTTCCTTTTCCAATTAACACAGAATGGCTAAAAAAAATGCAGAATAAATTTCTGGCCTAGTACTGCCATAACTTCCTCTTAACTAAGGTTGAAATCCATTCCCAGGTAGAACAGCCTTCAGTCAGACTACAGGTAGAAGAGGACAACAACAGTTTTAAGTGGGACGGACAGATAGGAGATAAAGAAAAGTATTTTAAACTGGGCACTACCTTTGCAGCAAGTCAGTATGCCAGATCCAAAGTTCAAAGTCCCAGGGCCAATCCACACAAGCAAAGTCCAAAATCCAAAGGTCAGGAAATACAGTCCAGGGTATTCGCTTTGTGAAATTGCAGTGCTACTAGTAGTGGCCAGTGGGTGGGGCTGCATTGTTCCCCCATCTTCCCGATGCTGCCCATCATTGCCAGTCACAGAGAGGAGAGGGGCAAGGCAGCGGGAGCTTAGCACTGTGTGGGCACAGCAGCAGAGCCAGTCCAATGCTGTGCCCGTACCTTGCCAACCTTCCAGCTGCCTTGCCCCTTTTCCTCTCCCTCTTGGTAACCGGTCGTCATGCAGAGTGTTTGAAAAACAGGTGAGCAATGCAGCCCCACCTGCATGGCCCTTGTTATGTACTGAAGTTTTCACCTTGGGCCAGCAGGGGGATACTGTAGATAGTTTTCACTCAGGTTCACATATGCAAATAAGGGATTGAAAGTGACGTGATTGGATAGTTACAGAAAGTGGTTACTGTTGCGTTGTAGTGGAGCTCTATATAAGCAGGCTGGCTGAACCCTTCAGTTCAGTTCTGTTCTGGCCTGTGAATAAACAAGAGCTGTTTGAAGAATCGGTGTGTCGTCTGATATGTTCACCCACAACTTAATAGCCCTGCTGGCCACAGTTGAGGATTACACCTAAACTATATGGGGACTGATTCACTTGCACTGTTGCTCACAAAAGGGGGACATTATGGAGGCAATTATTTACCTGTGAGAGAAACTGGCAAATGAGAGCAGTGAAATTAGGGACGCTGGAATGTATGGTAGCATCACCTTACTCTCTTCAATGCCTATGAATCTAACTGGTGGCTTTTCGTGGAAATGACAGCCCATGGGATGTTATTTGCCAGCCCTCATATTTCTAGCCTCAAAGCTTATACTAGTGTTAAGAATATAAACAGATAGCCATTTACAATGCATTTCACTGTTGTTTCAGTATTTGCATTTCCACCCTTAAACCTGTGGGGTTTTTTTAAGTCGTCTAACGGGTGTTTGAATTTTCTGACTTACTCATAGTAGCAGTTCCTAAACACACACAGTATTTGACATCAGCTTTGTTTGGTGGTATCATCTATTGAAAGACGTGAATAGCCTCCAAGGCTTTTGAGATGTCAACTGAATTTGCAAGGACAGAATAATATTGAGCTGTCATGATGGCTGAGGAGGCCAGGATGAAGTCCCTGCTGCTGTACCCCTTAAATTAGCTAGGAGCCATTTTTATAAAAAAATAATAATACACACAGAGAACACTTGAACAGTCTTCTGTGCATCAATATTCCTGCGAGCCAGAAAGCCTGAAGTCTTTACTACTGCCACCAGTGAATTCATTTTCCACCCTTTTATGCTGTCATGCAAGCACTTTCCATTTCACTTTCCTGGAATACAAACAAAAGCAAATGCTACAGACTAAAACAGTATAGATTTTTGCACTTTGCTTTTAATGGTGAAGATTATTGATATTCTGATTACACTGCATTTATTAACTGTAATTCATTTAAACTACACAATAACAGATTTGGCCAAGTTAATTACATTCATGATATACAGCGTGAAACTGTATGGATATTTCACACTTTCCTCTGAAAAAGTATTCTCAGAGTTACCATGTTGTACAATGGGCTTATAAAGAGAAATGCACCAATAAATATTTTTTTCAAGAACACAGAGAGGCTGTGGGGTTAGTTTCTAGGCAGGAAAAAATATATATACAAGCAATATGTATTCAATTTGATTTTCAGTGGTGTTTTTAAATTAAAGTGGAAATTCATGTAGATTAGAATAATTTCCCCTACCAGCTGCTCATGTCTCTCTTCTTCTTCAACTATATTTTTAAACATAAGTACCAATTCCATTCATGGGCACAGAGGAAGAGATGTATGAAGCCAGCCAATGGTTGTAAAACATAACTAGTAAAACAAGCTGCAGCACTTTGGGTGCCTAATTGCACCCACACTAGTCCTGCTGTTTAGCACCAGCACTGTGTTAGGCACAATACATCGCAAAGAAGTTTTATGATCTATCAGGAGAGAAGCAGGCACTCTCTAGAAGAAGACAGCATCTCAATCCACATGTTTAGAGGGGGTCCTGCAGGTCCAACTCCCCCTCTGCTTGCATGGCTCATGTAACAAGGAAGCTCCAGTAAGAGACTTGGAGGTATAAAATTTGCAGAACTCTTGCCCTCAGAAAATTGGGAGAAACGCCATGCCAATTTGGCTTTCAAGTAAACAGGGTTTATGCACGGAACAGCTGCGTTACACCTTGTAATATAGTAAACTGCCCCATGATCCTCAGATGACGGGCAGTACAGAAATATAATAATAACAATATTAATAATAAATAATAGCTGAGTTGTGAACTATCTTTCTTGTGGTACTCAGATCAATGTTCATGTTAACTGTAAGGCTTGTCTTTGTGAAGATGGCTCAGAAGCTTCACCCATCACATAATACTGCACTTCACCCACTGACTGGAATCGACTTCATTGACGGTTCTCCGCCCCTTCCTGTTTGGCTGCATTGGCTTCCTATTATATTCCAGACACAGTTCAAGGTGCTTGTGTTCTTGGCACCTATGTAATTTAGGGAGCACCATGCTGGTCTGTCATATCTGCGGTGAAGGCATTTCCCGGTCCTGTCTCAAACAGAAGTGAGAAATCGGAGGCCACAGAGTCATGTGCCTTCTTCACAGAGATGGAACAACACTCCACTCTACTTTTACCCCCACCATCTTTAGAAACCTACAGGGGGAAGACATACTTTATCTAAAACTGGGAAGACTCGTCTCAGAAAGGATATTGTAGAGTTGGAAAATTTTCAGAAAAGGGCAACATAAATGACTGAGGAGATGCAGCAACTTCTCTGTGACTTACATTTGGAGCTTTTGGAGAAAGGCGAGGAAGATGAGGCATGGCAGAAGTGTACAGTGCAGACTAAGTGGAACAAGGTGGTGAGGGCTGTAGCCTGGGAAGAAACCTGTGGCTTGTTGATGAAGCATAACCAGGGGAGAGTCCTGAGGGCTAGATACAGAAACATTCAGCCATCAGGTCTTAGATTCCCCACTTGTGTTAAGTGATAGCCAGGTTAGTTTGGGCCTTATATTTATAGCTTTGTTAGCTTTCTAGACAAGTTTTTTTTTCTTGTGTGAGAGATGCTTAATTATTTGAACTGCACTAACTCAATGAAAAAAATGTGTTAATCATTTTTTTCATAGTGAAATGATGTATTCCGTCAACGACAAAATATTGTTGAATTCCCCGCATGAAGGCATATGGCTACATTTTGCTCTATGAGCCCACCACGCACTCATCATTGAAGCCATTGTGAGTTTTATTGTGTGCGGAAAGGCAGACTTTGCCCCTTTGTGACTTTAAAGAAAGTAACGGATGTAGGTGGTGTTCAGCATGCATTGAAATGTCAGCAAGAAAGGGAACAAAAGAACACAGTGACAGCTAGTCTGACTAGAAGGTTATACTTCAGACATTGTCATATGCCCTGTCACTAACTGCTATTTTTGTAAAATCTTCTATAAGCAAAGTAGCCTTTGAGCTAAATGCATCTACAGAGAGTAAAATTCAATTATTTCCTGCACTTAAAAGTCTTCCCTTGGACACAATGATCAATTTAACAAACGGCGGGAGGTGGGGGAAGTAATCTGACCTCAGCTTAGTCGTGGGCAGTGGGACTATCAAGAATTGAGTGAGAGAGCTATCTGCTCTTTTTCCAGCTGCGTGCTAAAGGTTTCCATTTATATGATGGCACCATGCCATGTTAACTATAGTATAAACATGTACAGGTTTTCAAAAATTAAACATCTTCATTAAGGCAAGGATGGGGAACCTGTGGCCCTCCAATATTGATGGATTCCAACTCCTGTCCTCCCCAGTTCTCATGGCCAATGGTCAGGGCTGATGGCAGCTGTAATCCAGTCATTTCTGAGAGCCACAAACTGCAAACCCTTCATCTTATCCTGGGGTGAGTACCTTCCAGACAACTCGGCCAATGGTTGGGATGATGGGAGTCGTAGTTTAGCCCAGGTCCCTCATCTTTGTCTTGCCCTATGAAATATACCTAGTCTCTGCTTTTCAAGCTTTTTTATATTACTTCTTTATTTTTACACCTCAAAGTATTCTAGGATGACCAATAAATATTGCAAAACAACAACAACAACCACCACCTGTAGATGGGACCTGCATTTCTTCCAAACCTCAGAGGCATACTCCAGGTAGTGGCAGCTAGCTGCAGCACACTGACATTTATTTATGTATTTATTTAGCATATTTGTACACCACCCTTCAGTATTACTGCTTCTAACATGGCTCACAAGTCAATGAAAACAGATATAAAACAATGAAATGGCATATGATCAGTTTAAAATGGCTGAATTGTATCTTAGGAGCTCCACATTCCAGCTTTCATTGTTCACACACTTACAAACACTGGCAGAGTACTTTGGTATTGTGGTTGCCTCATAATATGTAAAGCATATCTCTAAGGAGATGAGTAACAAAGACTACATGTTAAGATTATGGGGGCATTTCTGATTGCAGATCATACTTATGCATTTAAGCAGAGTTGTAGAGAGAAGAGATTCAAAGAGAGGCTGTGAGAGAAGCAGACTGTGATAAGGGATTTAAAAGATAAGAAAGGAGTGACAGACATTCGTTTTTCTGAGACAAAATTCAAGGCACAAGGGGCAATAATGAAGGAGGAAAAAAGATGAGTTGCAAGACCAATAATTGTACGTAGGTACATTAGAAGAATCATAACAGGAGCAAGATAATGTCACAGATTGCCTTTAAAGTAACAACAAGGATGTAGAAGGAGACAGGGGAATTAGTGTAGGTAACTGACGAGAAGCTAGACATGGAATATCAGAGGCAAAAGTTAGTAATTTAATTTGGCAGTTGAGTTTCAGACAGAGGTGAGGGTACTGAGGTGTGATAAGGAATGGCCAGAGGCAAGATGATTGCAGTAAATGAGATGACAGGTGACCGCCACAGCATGAGGCAGAGAAACTAAAGGAGCCAGCTACCATTTACATGATCAGTGATTTGCTTATCTCAGTTTCTGTTCTCCCTGGCTAACAAGACATTAGATGGGATATCTCTATCCACCTTTAACTGCGTGCTAAATATGAGATAATCACAATGGATGCTGTCTTGTTACTTAGAGAGAAAAAACCTGCTTCCCTTTGCAGTGTTCAGCTTTTTGAACAGACAGCTCAAAGGATTTGTTGGATATTTGACAGTCATTGCAACATGGATTCCAGAAGGGTGTTTAGCCATGCACCCCTGAGGTTGTGAGGCTCCCTCCAGCCCTTCCATGCGGTTACAGCAGTGGGGTCCAAACTTTTTTCAAAGAGGGCCAGATTTGAAGATTTGATGAAGTGAACATGCGTGAGGGCTGGCCAAAATTGTTGAGGTGCTGAGCTTTTTTTTAGGATTGTTGCCCACGGAAGAGATTATGAGGAAATAAAATACCATTTTCAGAGTTGGTTACACTATCAGCAATTACATGAAATATACAAAGATGATAAGAAGAAAGGGTTTAGTTACACAACATCTAGATTCTAAAAAGAAGTCGTAGAAGGGAAAGTGAAGCTGCTGAAAGGTGCATATAGTATTCTGCTAGAATGGGAAACAAAAGATGTAGAAGTAAAATCAGTTATGACTAAATGGGCACAAGATATAGGCCATAACATAATGTTTGAAGACTGGGAAAGATTGTGGAAAATTGATTTAACATTTACAGATTGTTCTCTACTGAAAGAAAATTATATGAAAATGATGTACAGATGGTATATAACACCAGTGCAGATACGAAGAATGTATAAAACTGGTTCAAATATGTGTTGGAAATGCAAGGAAAAAGAAGGGACTTTTTACCATATGTGGTGGGATTGTAGCAAAATTAAAAAGGGGGGGAAATGATACATAATGAGTTGAAGAAAATGTTCCTTTTAACATTTGTAATAAAACCCCTGAAACATTTTTGTTAGGGATTGTAGGAAAAGACCTGCCAAGGAAACTGAAAAATGTTTTCATGTATGCGACGGCGGCAAGAGTCTTAATATCACAAGGATGGAAGAATGAAGTAACCCCAACTAAAGAATTGTGGCAAGAGAAATTTATGGACTATGTAGAACTATGTGGAAATTGACACACAAATTAAGAGATAAGGACAACTGTGACTTTAAAGAAGAATGGGAACCCTTTACAAAGTACTTAAAGAAACAACAAACTGAATTGGACTCCTTGGCAGGCTTTGAATAAACATTCACAAATCTTGTATTGGCAATATATAGACAGAAAAATTAAGGATATTTACAATTTTATAACATGCAGAGAATAACATGTGTTGAAAAACCAGAGAGAGGAGCTGAGGAAAGTCTGGGAGGTGGGTGGGTGGGTTCTTTGCTTTGTGGGGAAGGGGCAGGGGTAAATGGGGGGGATGAGGATGATGTATTTTTGATAAATTGTTATATTGAAAATCCTAATAAAAATCTTTCTTTTTTTTAAAAAGAAGAAGTTGTTGAGATTTTTTTTTAGGATTGCTCCCCACAGAAATTGTTGGGTTGAACTTACATTTACACTTAGGTGTTGAGGAGACAGAAGAGAACAGTGACTGTGGTCAAATTTCAAAGAAACAAGCTCTCCATTATTATTGGCATCTCCTTTCCTGGGCTGCTTCAGCTTCTGAGACTCTACAGCAGCCTTTGTCAACCTCTTGCCCCAAATGATGGAGACTACAACATGCAGCAGCAGCACCAGAAGCAGCAGGTAGCATGAGAGCTGAGGCATGATTTGATGAAGTGAACATGTGCGAGGCCCAACCACTTCCCTTTACAGCATCTTGACAGTTGGACCCATTCACTCAGCCCGCCACAACTTGTCTTCATGTGCAGGGGAAGTCCTTAACTCACAGATGCTTTGAGACCCATTGGCTATGCTCACCTTGTTTAGCTGGCTAGTCAAAGCTGCTCCCAGGGTGTGGCCACTGCCACATGCTGACAGTTTCTAGGAGCTACAGGTGAGAGCTGAGTGTATGGTAGGGACCGAAGGTGGACAGACTACCCCAGAAGGAGCATGGCATGTCCCCTACATGAAGTACCACCCCTCCCCTAAAACCCTATATACCTCTAAAGTAGTGAGGTTTAATAATTATGGTGTTCCTCTTCTGACATTCTACTTCCATCCCCACTCTGCAATTAGAATTGTGTGGGGCAGAGTGGGGATGAGTATCATATAACGACAATATTATATCCTTTGCATGTGTATTAAGAATAAATAAACAACATTCCAAATTAATGAATAACATACTAGGCCTAGTCAAGTAAAGCATCATGTGAGGAAGGAATATGGGCAGGAGAGCATTAGCTGGAACCGCCACACACACACACACACCAGCCAATCACCATGTGTGTGTGTGTGTGATCTGCATGGAGATGGTGGCTCAAAAAAAAAGGTCTGCCGAATGGTCCTATGTAGAGGAGACACATGTAGGTTGTACCAGTTCTCAGCCCTGCTGGGTGCCAGGGATGGCCTGAGCTCATTCCCAAAGCACTTAATGTGAAGCAATCAAGGATGATTTGGAGGAGCCTTAAATCTAAGAGCAGCAGATGGAAGGGATCCAGTGAAACGAATGAGGAATAGACAATAGAAGTAGGAAACGGGGCATAGAAATTATGAACTATTTGACTAAAGTAGTATGATGAAAATGGAGAAATGTGATAACGTTAGTATTTATACTAATATATCTAATTCTTCAGTGTCTTAATGGGATCCAGTTAGATCTTAAAGGGTATATATTTTATTCAGAACTATTGATGAATAAAAATACCTTGTGATGATGATGATATTTATTTATACCCTGCCTTTTTCCCTGATGGAACTCAAGAATATCACACTTCTTCTGCCTAACCCTAAAGGCCATCAGCTGGCAATCCATTCAATGTATGATTAAATCTTCTTTACAACAGAATTTATTAGGATTTTGCATAATGCAGAGAAAACAAGTCCTCGGAAGAAAATAATTGACTTTCCCACCCTCCAGTGTTTGCATAGTAAATTTTTAAATACAATCTGATTTTGAAGTACCCATGGTAAGCTCTTTATAAGCAGGTTTTTCCTGCAGCCCATAATTGGGCTCAGTGCAGAATAATATTCCTTACTGTCAGAGCACTTGTAAGAAAATGCAGGTGTAGCAGGAACACCAGGAATCAATAGCACTGAAAACTTTCTCCAAGTAATTTAGCATTCACAGTATTCCCTGCAAAAACATTCCTCTTTAACCAGGCCTTTGGCCATTAAATAATCTATGTCCTGTTAAAGCGCAATGGGTGGGTGGGCTGAATATTTTAATATTATGCTGTCTATCATTATGCTTTTTATGATGTTATTTTATTATTGTACCCTGTAAAATGTGTTCCTAATGTTGTTCACTGCCCTGGGATCTTTTAATAAAGGGTGGTATATAAATTGAAATAAAAATAACAATAAATAATAATAATAATAATAATAACAATAATAATAGTGGCAGAAGTTCTTCTTTCCACTCCTGTTTCCACTTGCCAGTTATCCTTGATTTGGTTAGTTCAGATGAAACACCAAGCCATGATTTAGTGTTAAATGAATGAACTCCTTACTCATGCCCTCTCTTCTCCCCACAGCCCCATATAGAATGGGTTGCAATACTTCACCAGAGTGCAGAGTACAGTGGCCAAGTCATCTCTATCCAAAAGGGGCAGTCGCTGGCAAAACAGTCATAGCTAGAAAGAGGCACTCTTAGCCACTGAAACCACCTGAGCCTTCAGCTACAGTGTTGGATCCAGAAGTCAGTAGCGGAGGAAGAGGGGTGATGTTTGCCCTGGGTGCCTTCACTGAGGGGCTGTGTGTGTGACAAAATGGGTTTTTTAAAAATTGGGCTCACGAAACCTTTTAGGAATGACGTGGTGGCTTAGGTGCCTGCAGGACTTACATCTGCCTACTGCCTCTCCCTCAGCTGCCCAACATCTGAGGGCGAGGCGATGGAGAGGCTCCAAGCATTGAAGAGGCTTGCCCCAGCCCCATGGGCAGATCGTCCTGCCCCCATGGACATGTCCCCGCACCAGGCACCTGAGCGGCTAGCTATGCCACTGCTAGGTGTACCTTCAACTGTAGACCTGTCCCTTTCATGAGGTTATGGCCCTCCCAATAACACCTCTCAGCACTGAGAACTCAAAATGCATAATAACCTTCGTCTTCTTGGGATTCAGCTTCAGTTTAATGGCCCACATACAACTTATCATCGCACCCAGGCACTGGTCTGGCACCACAGTGATCTGAAAATACCCTGTGAGAGAAATGCCCCATAGGAGAAAACATCTCATGTCTTCCCCTGAACTTTAACTGAAACCAAAGTTGACATTTATAATTTAAAAATGCAACGGAGAATGGTTTTTTAAAAAAACAAAAACAGGAGGGTGTGGGGTTTTTTTTGTACAAGTGACCGAGTCCCTGTAAAACTGTGTGGATCTGTCTCATTTTGTCCAAGGATGTAAGGCATATTCTGTCAGTGTTTTAGCCTCACAATTAATGCATTTGTAGCTGGATTCCCATTCCACCTAGTCCCAGTTGCTGGTTGTTAGTTCATTATCTTCAAGACAGGTATAAACAGTTGAAAAATGGGTGATAAACAAAACCATTAGGCCAATTTTGCCATTTACTTTGAGGCTTCTGTGACAGATGCTGCAAAGCAAACTTCATTAAACAGCTGTTTGCTTCATTTCAACGTGTTATGTGTACAGCAGTGATTCATCTTAGTGTGAGCATGATGAGGGTGAACAATTTGGGAGGGTTGAGTGGGTGGGTGGGTGGGGGAAAAAGGGCCAATCTAAAAGGAACAGCCAGCAACATTGGTTTAATTGTGTAGGGAATGTGGTGAACATATCTTCCATGCCATTTAAGTCTGAGGTGGAGGAACACTCTTTTCCCTACACACATCCTTTGCATTTGTCAGTTCATTTCTTTAATATGCTCTCTTCCTTTAGCATACAAATTGGTTGCACACCCAGACATGCACACTCACTAACCATCCTGGTTAACTTGCCTTTGACTCAGCTGGGAAAAGGGAGTAGACTGGCGCCACATCAATGTTTGATAATAGGGGAAATAGCATATGCACTCCTCTGAGTCTGAATTTTAGACCAATTGGCACAAACATCCCATGAGCCTCAGGAGAGACTTTGACAGGGGAAATCACACCATTCAATACTGTTCTGCAAGTCATCCTTCCTTGCCTTGAAAGTCTTAACTTCATTCATAATTAAAATGGAGATATATTAGAAACATGTTTGCACCTGTGTGGTCAGCATTCATCAGACCAGGCATCCAAAGCTAGTAGCATATGCTGAGAAGTTGATTACTTTAGTCTATCACTATTGAATGAATCCATCCTTGATTGCAGGAATTGATCTGAACCTTCAAATGGGAACGCATTTACAAAACAAGACCTGGGCTCCTGGCCAATCAATTTGTCTAGGAATGTCACTACGGTGTATGTTTGGCTGAAGTGCAGGAAGGAGTGGTTGATCAATGCCACCTCTCACACCTGCTTGAGTCCTGGTACCAGAAGTTTCAGTACTGAAGAATGAAGCTATGGGTTTACTCATTTTCTTCTCTGTCCTATTATTTTAGCCCATTGCTTACTTCCTCAACCACTGCTAGTATGAACTAAGAGTAGAGTTCTATTCACTAGGAGTGAGCCCCAATTTCTCAGAAGAGAATTTTCTGAGGGGGGGGGGAGCTACTGGAGAATTTCACACACACACAGCAAAGACCCAACTTTCTGTTTCCTGTCAAAATCTCTTTCATCAGGTATAACTGGAGGAAAGGAAGCATGTGCAGTGGCAGATTTTGGGGTCTCAAATTTCAGCAGTACCCTGTACAATGCCACAATTTGGTGCCCCCACCCACCTCTCATCTTCCATTCTTCCTCATAGTTTCAGCACCACCTGTGGTGCCCCCAAAGCTTTGTGCCCAGTGCAGCTGAAAAAGTCACAGTACCCTAAATCTTCCTCTGGCATGTGTGTCCCATGGCTTATGGACAAAAATATATTTCCCCCTTTAATTTCAACCTAACTGACAGTAATCCAGGATGGAGTAGCTTTCCTTTACACCTCCTGAAAGCTATTTCTATGGCTTAGCAATGTCTTTTAAGTCTGGGATTCCTGCATTCTAAAAATTGAGGAAGCCCAGGGCGCTAGCTAATTGTTCCCTTGCCTTCTTCCCATTCCTGGAACACAATAGCTAGTTTTGAAGGTTCGATTGATGTTCTTTGCCTGTTTCCTGCCAGAACAGAACCCATGTCACTGGCATGCAAATGAATCCTATGCTCTTGCCTGAAACTGATTTTAGGATCTAAAATAAGACCTAGTTTGAAAATACTGCTGAAACTACAACCATGTTGGCCTGAATATAAGCCTCACTTTCCCCCCAAATTCCGACCATGAAAAGTTAAAATGCGGCTTAAATTTGTGACCTTCCAAAATAGGCTTTTACAATATCGCTGCTGAAAAAGACATACAGTAAAATGGAATGGGTGTGAGTGCCTGCAGAATTTGAAGGGAATGGCTTATATTCAGGTATTGCCTTTTTTTTTTTTTTCCTCCTTGAATTTTAAAGATGCGGCTTATATTCCGGTGCGGCTTATATTCGGGCCAATACGGTATTTTCCCCATTGATTTTACACACACACACAAGAAAAAGCTGTAGTTGAGTAATGTGCCTTTATGGGCAGTCTTCCTAAATCTACTTGACTGCAAGGAGGAGAGCTGACATTAGCCTGTCCCTCTCACCTTTAATGTACCCCAGCTCTGAACTTCCCTGTGTTCAGAATATGGTGCTAAAATACAGGTGGTGGTAGCATTGCTCATGCATAAAATTAACATGGAGCATCTCCCAGCAGTCTTACCTTGCAAATGGGGCAGAAACTTTAGAGCCTGTTCATAACACTATCTCAGTAATATTTGCCCCCAAAATAATAATGGTTAATTCAGTTGCCTACTGTTATGTGCAAGTAGAGCTGTGATGTGACAAAACAGGTAACAGGCAGTGATGACTTGGGTGTGTGGTAAAAATGTTGTTAGCCTTTAAAAAATGTTTGGCCTTCATCAAAATGCTTGAGAGGTTTTACTCATGGAAGAACAACCACGAAGGGATCAAATTTCTCTACAGGCAGAAATTGGGAGGAGACTCACTCTACAGCCAGTAGGAGCCGTGAGGAGAGAAATGTTTGCTTCTCTTGTGTACTCTGGAGCTGAATTGATTAAAGTATTTCAGATATTAGCTGTTCATTTCAATGAATCTTGTGTAAGAAAAAAAGGGGGGGGGGGTAGTTGAGAGGCTTTGCTGTGTTCCATGGCTGGCAGACTCTGCTCACAGAACCACAATCAAAACCAATCTCTCTAAGATACCCAATTAATAAACATAATGAGCAGACCCACAAATGATTTAACAAATTAGTCTACGCAAATTGAAGAAATGAAAAATGAAATACAGGGAAGGGAATAGATTTCAGTTTTTCCACTTCAAGCTATCCAGCTTCCTGCTTATTTATATGCCCTCTCAGGACTCCTTGGTATTGTGGTATTTTTAAAATGTTTTATTTCTTGTTTTTGTAAACTGTCCTGGAAGCTTTGCCGAAGGGCATTATAATATAGTAATATAATAGATGCTTTCTGTAAGTTTCTAGGTTCATTCTGAACCTGCAAAAATAACTTGATGATAAATGTATTTGTTTATATAATCTCTCTCCTTGGATTTGCATTTGAGAGTGTTTGTTTATATGGTATTGTGTGGTATTTAATCCACATCCCTTCCTGGTATTTTGGTCCTCCTACAATTGCTATGGATTCCTTGCTGTGAAATATGAGCTCCATCCAAAGTTATCTCAGGGAGGACAGGACAGATGTTCTATTTGACATCGGAGAGTGAGATCCCATTGGAGTGGCCATGTCCATTTGTTTCAAATGAAATTATGGGATGGTAGCCATTCCTTTCATTCATTATTCACCACAAAACAAATGCAATAGAAATAGATTTTTTTCAAAAATGATGAGGGATTCACAAGACCAGCTCCTTCCTTCCTTCCTTCCTTCCTTCCTTCCTTCCTTCCTTCCTTCCTTCCTTTTACATAAAAGTTGTACATAACAAACATAACA
The DNA here is from genome assembly GCF_965112155.1 of Podarcis liolepis. Lineage (NCBI taxonomy): Eukaryota > Metazoa > Chordata > Lepidosauria > Squamata > Lacertidae > Podarcis > Podarcis liolepis. Next base: position 37,158,691 of record NC_139557.1, read on the forward strand.
GTCAAACTTCAGACTTCCTTCCTTCCCTCCATGGGTTCCATTTCTAAATTTTATTCCTGCATCTTTTACTGTAATCATAGTATTCAGGATTCATTTTACTCTACAAGTGTCAGTGTATTACTGCCAATGATTTCAACTGTTGACAGTGGTCTCTCATATATATTAGAAAGTTATTCCAGTCTTTTAAGAATACTTGGTCTTCCTGGTTTCTGATCTTTCCCAGCAGTCTTGCCATTTCTGCATATTCCATCAGCTTGGTCTGCCACTCTTCTCTGGTCAGTACCGTACTTCTTCTTTCTTCCATCTCTGGGCAAGAAGCATCTTTGCTGCTGTTGTTGCATACATACATAGTCTTTTATTTTATTTTGGTAGTTCCACACCTATAATACCTAACAAAAAGGCCTCTGGTGTTTTTTTAACAAAAGTTATCTTAAACATTTTTTTCAGGTCATTATATATCATTTCCCAGTTTTTACCACCCCACATGACCACCACATATGATAAAAAGTACTCTCTTTCCTTTTACATTTCCACACAAGACCAGCTCCTTAGGGCTATGGAGACTGGAATTGGGGAAAGGACCCCCTCCAAGACATAGCTAACTCAAGCACCTAAAACTGTGGGGCTGGCAGTGGGGAGTTTTTTGTTGGAAGGGCCTCCCTCATCAGCTAAAGTCACTGCAGTCCAGGGAGGATGGACTCAACTGTCCAGATTAACATTAGAGTGGGAGCTAGACTCCCATCTCAGCCATTGTTTCTGCACAGCTAAGAGTATTGCAGATCTCCTTGCTTGCACATGTAAACAAAGTCATGGCCCTAGTTATCCAAGCATCCTGGTCTTGTGTCTTTCTTCAGAATATGGATGCAGTTGCCATTAACAGATAGAATCAAACACATGCTTGCTCGTTGGCTTCTTCCACCCCAAGATCCTGCCCAGTCAGTCTGGCTCCAGCTTGCTCTCTGCCTTTGCAGAGGCCAGCAGTCTAATGCACCACAGATCAGAAGTATTAACACAAACATAGTCTATCTGCACCATAATAACAGGATTTCTAATTTATCCCCACATGGTTGACAGTGGTAATTGGCATAAATGGAAATTGCTTCTGCTTTAAATGTCAGTTGAAGGGGGGACAGTTAGAAGCAAACAGTAATCCATTACAGTGTTACCAGCATGCAGACTACAAGCACATATCTGATACGGGGGGTGGCGGGGGGAGTTCATTTTTAATTAGTGTCTCATGAAAGCAATTAGAATTTCCTGTCGTGAGAGAAATATATAAAGCTTTCTTCTGTTGTTTACTTCCACCATGGGTGTGTGGTTTGGTTTGTTTGTGTTTTAGTACCACATTATTGTTCAGAACAATTGGTGCACCATGAAATTATTTAAAAATTAAGTCAATTTCAATTTTAAAAACATTTTAATACAATGAAATACTGCAAATACCAAAAGAAATCCAAATTGCAGCCAACCATTGGGGTGAAATGCATTGATTGCTAGGGCTGTGTACCGGATTTGGCCAGGCTTGTGCCCCAGGAAGGTCACTTTGGTGCTGTTTGACTTCACCCCTGGAAGCACACTCCATTGTCTCTTGAGACAGACGGAGGGCGACAAATAATTGCAAGTAGTGATGCCCAGAATGTCCACAATGATTTGTATTCATTTATCAGGCTAATCATAGTGCTTTAAGATAAGAGTCATTTCCCCTCCTAAATCTTCACTTTCTCCTCAGTATTATTCTCTATATCTAGCCTGGAGAAACCTTTTCCAGCCCGAGGCCATATTTGTTTCTGGGAGTCACATGACAGGGTTGGCAGGGCCAGAGGCAAATACGCATGCAGTAACACATGTAAACATTAGCTCTGTACTCACACTCTATCCTCCATGTAGGTCTTGCCATATTTCAAGGACACATTCTAGGTATACAAACACACTCAAATAGGGTGCAGAGCAGGGAGGGGGGCAAGGTGTGGTCTTTATAGATAGGGTATCTCTCATATGGCCTGGGGAGAGTCTTAAGGGTCATATAGAGAGGCAATGGAGGCCTATCTCCTGGCCTGTTCGCTCTATCTGATTCTGCACCTTCTCAGTGTTCAGGATTTTTTTTGTCAATCTCGTAGTGTTTCCATCTTCTTAGGCGTCATAGTGTAACATCAATGCGATTCAGCCAATCAGATTTGGCTATGTCACAACGGAAGGTAAGTGAAGCCATATTGGAATGAGCTCAACATTTCTGGGAGAAGTCAGCTTGGGGTGCTGGCCAATCAACAAACCTGCAGTGGATTGATGTGATGGGGGAATAATATACACCTTCAAGAGAATGCTTCCTGGACAGGGGAAACATTTCATTGCTTTTCTCATGTGTCACAAAGCATCTCTGAAAGAATCGTTTCCAACACCTCTAAGGGGGAAAAATCATAAGCAGGGTGACTTTCATAAACAATTAAAGCGATCACAGAATCATTTCCTATGGTGCACTGTTTGCAGCATTGCCCCTACACACTCACTCACTCACTCACTCACTCACTCACACACAGACAGACAGACATGCATACACACCTCATTTAATTTTTTAGACATCTAATCAGGTATTTGTGTATGCACCACCTGCCTGCATCCCTGCTTGACACAATTACTTATACCCACATATTTTGTCAGGAAATGATCCATAAAGGACACCAGCCCCTTGAATTATCTGGATCTAATCTAAGGCGCTAGCAAACAGGAATTTCCTCTACAGATCCTCAATGGTCATTTCATTTGACACAGGAAAACAGACTGCTACCCATTTTAGTGGGAATGCTTTGATAGAACAATGAGAACACTCAGGTGCTTGAACTCAGTGAAAAGTTCACCTATCTCCTCAGTGGTAAGAAGTGCACCTTCCTTCTCCCTGAGAGCATAAACTAGAGCCTGGATTGCATGTTCCTTTTAAGCTGCAGAATTCTGACTTCATGTTATCACTCCCAAAGGCTTTCATCTCTCTATTTCACAGGACAGATGTTACATTTCCCCCCTAGTATGGTTAAGTAACACCTGATTTATTCATTTGCCAGGATCATAAATTTTGTTTGTAAAACCCTTGTAGGCAAAAAAGCAAAGTTTGTGAAAAGTAGCCAATGTGAAAATGGAGGCCTCACTTCTTTGGTGTCAGGCAAGTCAACTTTTAAAGCTCAGAGTTGATCTCTTTCCCCTGTTTTTATGCACAGTTGTAAATAGTTTATTTCAGAGTTCTGTGTTCTACAATAAGAACAAGCATCTCAGGTGCAAGAAAAGAAGCTTTCAAGAAACCAGGAGGAGGAGGAGGAGGAGGAGGAGGAGGCAACAACATAATGGAAAATGTGGGTCTCCGGATTTCCACTTAAGCCGAAATTTGTGTCTGCCACATATCTTCCTGTGAAATCAAGATTTATTCCTGAAATATTGCAGGCTGACTGACACATGGAACACCTTTTTGTATGTGATTGCTTTCTTAATTCATAGTTTAACAACTGTAATGAATCACTTATACAGTGCTATAAATGGTGGTATACGATGACAAGACAGTGCCAAGGAGATAACTTGTCTGTCCTTTGAATGACTTGAAGTAAGACAGTATAAATAATGTCAAATAACATCGCACAAGACAGAGCACTTCTACAAAAGGTAGCATCATTCAAGGTGTGGCTTTTAATGCGAGTCATGATATCAAGGGGGCCAAAATTACTCCGAGATTGCAGAGTATAAGGATGTGAATTCAGCTTCTTGTGCATGGAGAAATCTCTACACACATCAGGGCTATGCAGTGACAAAGAGAGAGTGATTTGAGATGTGTTTTTTGAGATCTGTGCTTGAAAATGTGAACATAACGAGGCCTGGGGCGGTTCTTTGCTTAGCTTCTGACTTGTGAGGGGAATGGGTAGGTAGGCTCTGGTTCCCAGTACACCTCTCATTTCTAAGATAGAATAGCCTCACCAGTACTTGGGCTGCTCACACAGGAGACATCGTTGCAATCCTGGGCACAATTTGGGTATGCCGGGCTGCACATGCACAATGCTTTCAAGACAGTAACAGATGTGGATTGGAAGCCATTGACTTAGATTCAGGCGTTGCAAGTTGAATTCTGGTCAGTAGCTAGTAATTCTATCATCTGTTTAATCATGCCCAGATTATTTTGTAAAGAATGTATGCAAATTCAGGTTAATGCTTACCTACAGGTATGCTTGCAGGGGCTGATTTAATACAGCTTTTAAAGAAAAGTTTAAAGATCCCTTTGGGTAGAGCTGCACAGATGGACTAAAATAAAACTGCTGAACTCGTTGCCCTTAACTTGTCCTTTGATAGCTATAAAATGAGGAGTATAATGATGTCTTGTGAAATTCAGATTTGGAATAGTCACATTTTAGATATTTTACATGCCAAGCTACACCCTTCCCCCATGTCATATTTCTGCTGGTGTTATTTCTGACTAGGCTATTTTCTCATCATATCTCTATGTAAGAGAGGGAACGAGAAGGAAGCATTCATATATATTTATATATTCCAAGCCTACCATTTCAAGAAGAACAGACATTTTATTTGCAGCTGATGGCACTTCTGCCTACTTGCAAAAATGAGCCATTTCCAAATTGGAAACGTAGGTAAGCTTCATTAGGGAAAGGACTGACTTGACAATCTTGAAGCAATTCAGCGTATGATACACATGCTCTGAAGGCTGTGGGGGTTACAGAGAGGACATGAAAGATTCTTGGACTCACCTGCATATGAGAGTTTGCAGAAACTTTCTAAAAAGGTTCAGGAAAGGTCACCTGCTCACAGAGACATACAAACAAAAGTGGTAGTGCTTGGATCCAACAATTTGATACGATAATCTTTATTGTCATTGTCCCATACAGAACAATGAAATTGAAAAAAATATACATCAGACATTCAAAAACCAACAAGCCTGCTATCCCAGCTATCCCAGCCTGGTTAACCCCCTAAAAAACCCCTAAAAACTCTGATACCCCATAATTAAATACAATATATTCCCATAGAGACTACCTTACACTGTGTTTAAAACCAAAATCACATTTGGATAAAAACTGTTTCTCAGGTGGCTAGTCCTAGTCTTTATAACCCTGTACCTTCTTCCAGAAGGCAGAAGCTGAAAGAGATCATTTCCGGGGTGCATACTATCCTGCACTATCTCTGCAACTTTCTTATGACACCTGGAAGCATAGATTTGATCCAAGGTGGGAAGAGTGCACCCAATTATTCTCTCCGCAGTCTTTACAACCCTGGACAGCATTGTTGCTCTCCTTCCAGGAGAAAAACCACACCTGGCTATAGAAGAGATTATTCTGCACATAGGCACCAACTTTTAGGGGCCCAGGCTTCTTCATCTCCCCAATAAAATATTTGTGGAGGGGTGTCCCCAAATGTTGACAACAGTCAAGCCATAGAGGAGGCCGATCATGGAGCTGATTGTGGTGTGGCTCCTCCTTCATGGCTCCTCCTCCTGCCGTGAAGGGAAAGGAGGCCTGAAGCAGCCCCTGGCTGGTGGTGGCAGTAGGAGGAGGAGAAGGCCGAGTGCCGGAGAGGGGGAGCCACCAGCCATTGAAGCCATGCTGCTGCCGCCTTTGGCTCCATCCTGCAGTGTCCCAGTGTCGTGAGCACATCAGGTGCACGTCATCAGCCTTCCTCCAATCTCCTGCTCAAGTTGGTGCCTCTGATTCTGCCATAGTAGAAGTGCTGCATATGAGAACACTGACCCTAAATCCCAAGATTATTATTAACAACCACAGCCCGTACATTACGTTTCTCCTACCAGGATGCTCCACCTTCCTCTTTTTGCAGTGCAGGGCAAGAGATGGCTTTCCCAGTGACCCTTCCAGGGCCAAAATACTAGGATGTACTCATCCATTATGTAAAATGGAGGTTCTCTGTGCTCCTAAAGCAGGGGTGGAGAGCCTGTGGCCACCCATTATCAAGACCATTGACCATGTTGGCTGAGACTGATGAGAGATGGAGTCCAACAACATCTGCAGGATGGCAGGTTCTGCATTGCTGTGCTAAAGTGATCCACACTTTAATTCTTTAATTAAAATCTGGATAACTCCTCTCCTACCGTCTTCTTTCTCTCTCATTCTTCTCTTTTCAATTTCTGCACATCTCCAAGTTACTTGAGTTGAAAACAGAACGCCACGTCAACAGCATCCTCCACATAATGATGTCTGTTCATATCCTATAACCTTAGAAGAACAAGGAGATCCCATATTGTATCTAGAAACGTACTGACCAAACAACAATTAGATAGGTTTATATTTGTGTATTTGCCTCTATTACTGCATTGCTGTGCTAGAGTGTTACACAGGCTACTCAGAATGCTAGCAACTGTGGAATTGGGCCAGGATAAACATTTCATTCCAAGAATATTTAATGAATATTTTAGAAATACTATTTTATATCTTTTCCCATCTAGCATAGATCTCCTCATTTTTACATCATACCCTTTCCTCATATCTACTGAATATTTACCACAAGGTATTTAACCACAGAGCCTAGGGCTTGTCGATCAGAAGGTTGGCAGCTCAAATCCCCACGATCGGGTGAGCGCCTGTTGTTTTGGTCCCAGCTCCTGCTCACCTAGCAGTTCAAAAGCATGTCAAGTACAAGTAGATAAATGTAGGTATCGCTCTGGTGGGAAGGTAAACGGTGTTTCCATGCACTGCTCTGGTTTCGCCAGAAGCGGCTTAGTCATGCTGGCCACATGACCCAAAAGCTGTCTGCGGACAAATGCCGGCTCCCTCAGCCTATAGAGCGAGATGAGCACTGCAACCCCAGAGTCGTCCACGACTAGACCTAATGGTCAGGGGTACCTTTACCTTTATTTAGGCTGCAGAGAGGATGTATTTATGCATCATGGCAAAAGGCATTCTGGTTTCCTTGCTAATCATGTCACATGATGCAGTTTTTCATAGACCTTTTAAAGTTCCCTTTCGACAAAGTTGTGATCTATTCTAAGCTGCTTACTTAATTAAAATTAGTAAAAAGGAAAGTAAAATTCAGTGTAAGGCTTTAGAGTTACGATGCATCATAATTAGCTGCAAAATTAATGCTGTTCTTTGCCGGTAAAAAAAAAAGGAGGGGAGGGAGAGAGCTATGGTGTCTATTAAATATAGCTGATTAATTTCAAGTTTGACTAATATATTTAAATATTCTACATAAGGATTGCATGTAATTACTTCCAAGTGAGAATTTGCTTACTGAAAGATCATTATAATGTGATTTCTTGTGAACTTGGTAAATCGCTGTTTGTTTTGTTATCTGATTTATGTCAAATTAATTTCCTCTTCTTCCACATTAATATATACACATTCAGAACATTAAAAAGGTTCTGCAAATAAAAATGCAGCTTTTCCTGTGAAGTTTGTTTTAATTTAGTGTGCATAGTGATAAACACAAAGTTCTGTGCTGGCAAGTGTGGCATAAACTGTGCAGAAACTGACTTCCATTGCTGGACATTTTCCCATTCTGTCTGTCCTTATGGGTACCGCTGGACAGCGTAGAAGGGGAAACCAACATCAAGGACCCAAGGTTGAAGTTTTTAAATGAAGTTTTAAAATATATATTTTTTTAAAAAAAGAAGAAAATTCTGCAGTTAAATTAACGAAATAGAGGCAAATACACAAATATAAAGCTATGCAATTGTTGTTTGGTCAGTACATTTCTAGATACAATATGGGATCTCATTCTTCTAAGGTTATAGGATATGAACATAAACCATTATGTGGAGGATGCTATTGATGTGGCCTTCTATTTTCAGCTCAAGTAACTTGGAGATATGCAGAAACTGAGAAGAGAAGAATGAGAGAGAAAGAAGATGATAGGATATGAGTTATCCAGATTTTAATTAAAGAATTAAAATGCATCCCTTTCCCTATATAAACCTACCTGGACCCTGAGATCAACATCTAAGGACCTTCTTTGTGTGCCCTTGCTGAAAGATGCTTGGGTGAGTGGCCTTTTCTGTGGTAGCCCCCTCCAGTTGTGAAATGTTCTCTCCTGGACCAACTTTAACATCTTTCTGGTGCAAGGCGGCTACATTAGCATAGTGCCCTGACTTTTGGTGCCTGTATAGAAATGGTGTGGGACACCCCCCCCAAAAAATGTACTGAACAAAAAATATTCACAGATAAAGCAAAAATGCCATATCAATCTTCAAGGGAAAGGCTACATGCCATCTCCTTCAGCAAATGCAACATAAAATTAAAGTTGTCACCATCCATTTAAGGCCAGTGTGGTTTAAACAGTCTCTGTCTGTCTTCTCTGCTGCTTTTCAGATCACATTACCAAGGATCAAGGTAGAATTTTCCCTCTGGTCCCAGGCTGTATTCCCAAAGTATCATTCAACTAGATATTCTGATTTGTCTTTATATTTCAGAGGGGAATATTGTTTATGCTTTTGGACAGCTTTTGGGACAAACACAGTAGTCTATTTGTATTATTTCCATTGATTAAATGTATTTTTGAATTTATAGTGTATCGTCTGTATTTTTTGTTGTTTTTTACTTTTTTGTTTTGTAAATTGCTCCAGGACTCCCTCTGAGAAGCAATTAACAAAGCTAATATAGTAAACTAAACTAACAAATGTTGTGTGGGTGAGCAAGCAGGTCACATATCAGCTTCCAGGGATGTCTCAAAGATCACGGCTAGCACAGTAAACATATTTTTGAGGCTTTTCTTCATAAAACGACATTCAGTTTCTATTCATAACTAGTCTTGAAAAATGCCTTGTTTTATTCCACACAACCCAAAAAGTACTAGCAAAATCAAAGTAGTATCGAGATCCCCCCCCCAAGGGATGGGAAATGTGGAGGGTTGAGAAATACAAGTTTATCTAAACCCACTCAACAAAAAGCAATTAACAATGGATGAAGCAAAACTCAGAGTAACTAGGCCTTGAGACCATACACTGGCTGGTCTGTGATACCTTCTCTTGTTAGACACTGTCTTCTGTGGTCAAGGCTCCCTGGAGCATATATACCGACCTAACCTCTTAGACTATTCATAAATGGGTCATTAAAAACCTATCACTGGTGACAAGGAAATCAGAAAATATTTATTCCCCAAGATACTATTTAAAATCACATGTGGTAACATGTCAGCTCTGTTCTCTTAATTGCTTCCTATTCCTAACTCAATTCGAGCTTCAGTTCCCGAAGACCTAAAGGGGTTGGAAAATTGCGGTCTTGTAAGTGCCTTGCATCCCTTTGCCCTCAGCCGGCTATTTAGATTAATGTATGTGCCTCAGAGTTGTTAGCACAGTTGTTGACAGACCATATCCTCAATGAATTTTCATCAGTGACAGAAAATCCCCATGTTATTTGCTTACCTTCACAAGCTAAAATGGAAAAATGTGTGGATATGTGGATATCTATGCATGCAGGATATATATAGAGGGAGGAGGGAGGGAGGAAAAGTCAGTCTACTGTGGGATTTTTCTGCTGCCACTGGAGATATTTCTGCTTCAGATTCCAAATAACGTTTTCCTGAATGAGCAGCTGCAACTAGCAATGGGCTCTAATGAGGTCTCACTTGAAGTCCAGGCTGTTTGCAATTGAGAGTCTTCCTTCAAATTTCTACATCTTGTCTCTTAATCTCCTTCATGCTTATGTATGTCTATCTGTGCACATTAAGAACACTAACTACTTTGTTCTTTCTTCTGCTGTGGATGTGGCAAATCTTCTTTGTTTTCAGAAAACATCTCTACTGCAGGAAAAAGACAAGTCCACCATTATTTACACCGTACACAATACAGTGAAAGTATATCAGCTTTACCACTGAAATAAGTGTTCACTAAACGTAATCTATTCTACTCAGGAGAGGGACGAGGTTGACAGGTGAACATTTGAGCAATGTGGGATGCACTGAAGAAAAGAACTCAGACATAATGAAATCGGTATCACATTTGCTTTCAAAGATTTACAAGATCTTCTGCTTCTCTGTGGTCTAGAAGCAAGTTGCTGAGAACATTAGTAATAAAAATATTAACAATACTTTATATATTAATAATTATTAATAAAAATATCAATAATCACCATAACAGCCTATTCTGGAAAGGGTTGCATGCCCCTTGAAAAACCAAGCTAGCAATCTCAGGACTGGCATTCAAAATAAAGAAAAGCAACAATTACAGGAAGCAGGAATTTGCTACTTATATGTGCTATGAGAGCTTGGTGTGGATCTTACCCGTGTGAGATATCCACACCCATGCATCATGCTTTCAAGAAGCATGAATGTCTACACTGTGTAATTCAACTCAGCATAAGAAGGGATTCTCAATTAGGCTTGTAACATTGTAAGCCACTAAGCCTAACAGAGTCCAATCAATATTGTGGTCTGCTAGGTGCTTGGCAAACCCACATTTTTTCCTTTACTCCCAGTCACATTCTGGCTGTTAAAACGAGAAAGTTTATCAAGACACTGAAGGGTGCCATATATGACTGATGAGATGTGTTAGGCTGGGTAGGAAACATGTTTCATAGGCCTATTGTAAGCATTATGACCTTGGTGGAAATTGCTCACCATGAAGAGGTCATTTTTGGCTGTCACACTGTGCCATAGCCCTTGATGATTCCATTTTATGGCCTTTTCTGGTTCCACTTTGGGAGATAGGACCCTTAACTTTAGAAAAGAAAATTCAGATAGGGTGCAGGCTAAGAAAACCATCTAGATTATTTTATATAACTGCCTTGCACTCATCAATCATAATTTACCTCTCTATTTATTTTTGTCATATCTCCAAACTTTTTCATCAATCATTATGCTTTCTTTTAGGGCACTGAACAAAATACTAAAGATATTCAATATCTGGCACTGGAATTAATCTTGGAGTCTTAGTGGAAAACATCTTCCACAATCTATATGAAAGTTAAGGGAAGAATAACCATCTATCTTTCTGTTATTCCTTCAAGTGCTCCCTAGTCTTATGGGCAATAAAGAAAGAGATATTCAGGGCTCTCATGACTGGTTCTATGAGCTAATTCTTAGTGTCAGCACAATGGACAGCTCCTCCATTAGCAAACAGGCTGCAACCTGACCCCATCTCTTGCACCAGCAGAAGGACAGACACTAATTCTATAATACCAAAGCTTTTTTCCAGCTCACAGAGCTGTGGACAGTTTCTGGAAGGTTTATGTGGCTTATTTGATTTGATTCTTAAGCACTAGGGCTGTATACCTCAGCCAGACCAATCTGGGGAGCACCCAGTCTTGGCTGGGTGTGGTGCTAATGTTTAATGAGGGTTACCGAAACACCAACATAAACATAGAGTTGTGGAAGAAAGAGATGGTGCCTCTTCTTCCTCCCCTCCTAAATGAGATCAGGAGGGTTCAATCCTGCTGGGTGCTGCTTTGCAAGTGTCTTGCGAGTGCCTCACTCACCAGCTGAGAAGGTGCTTATGAAGGAGCACTCTGCAGCCCACAGGATTGAATCATCCACTCTCCAGCTGGTGAGCAGAAGATTCAATCTTGCTGAGCTATGGTTCTCATGCATGTTTCCTGTAGGAAACACACGAGCGAATTGGACCCCTGCAACTTTTGCACCCAATACTTCCTTCTCTGACAGCCTTGGATTGTTCCAGGTGGCCTGGCCCATCCTAGAGTAATCTGTGGCTATCTTGACCTGTCTCCCCACAACTCCAGATCCCCACTAATTGGCCCAATTCAGGCACATCATTTACTTCATCACAGCATTTGTCTCTCTGAAATGTATGGGATTTTAGATGGGATGAGATATCATATCATTGTGTGACCCTCTTGCAGGATACCAGGCTCACAGGCCTTTGGCGGCCCTGGGGAGCTGCCATAGGGGACTGAAGAATTTTGTCCCCAGCAGATCAAGTTCCCCAAAGAGCTGTGTTGCTGCAGGGGACTATGTTTTGCAAAGTTGCAGCTGATTTTTTGTGAGACTCTTCCCGCACCTTTTCTTACCCATCTACCATAAGCTTGAATTCTAAGCCTGCTAAAGTAAGACGCATGTGACTGAGGCTTCTTAGAATGATGATGGTGTGAATGATAGCAGCATCGATAAACAGAACGAGTCTTTTCTTACAAAGAATGCTTACATAGAGTGGTGTTTGACAGGATAACAATGAACCTGTGGCAGGAGTCATAGGAAAAACATTATAAATTGATGGGGAAATACTGGAAAGCGCTGTTATGATACAATGAGTCAACTGAAATGAATAGGACCATAAGTAAAGATGTCAGATAAGACTCTTTCTCAAACCATCAGACTTATTATTTACTGATAAAAAAGACAAAGGGCACTTTCACCTATAATCGCCTGAATGACAGAAGGATAAACCTCTAGTGTGGGCCTATATTTGAGGAGTTCAATTTTGGGTGTGCAATCAGTCCATGCCCGGGGGGAAAGAGTGGAGAAATGGTTATATTTCAATATTATAGGAAATACAACTCATCTCTCTGTATATAAAATAATCGTCTGCATGTGTTTTCAAGGCGGGGTGGACAACACTGATTCCTCCAGATGTTGTGCACTACCCATCAGCCCCAGCCACACCAGCTACTGGAAAACACAGGAGAGGATAGTGCTATTGCATTCAGTTCCTGCTTGTGGGCTTCCCATAGGCATCTTGTTGGCCACTGTCAGAACAGGATTCTAGACTTAGATGGGCCTTGGTCTGATCCAGCAGGGCTTTTTTATATTTATGAACAGACACAGAATATACAAATATTTGATTCATAGATAAGTAGCAATTAGGAATGTGCCTAAAAATGAAATTTGCAATGTTTAGCGGAAGGTGAATGCAATACTTTTGCCTGAATGCAATTTGTTGTGAATGCAATACTTCTTGTTAATGTAAATCCATATACAGGGTAATTCAGAATGAAGTTTCTATTTATTCTGAATCACCCTGTACTTTGCCTGCAATCCTATCTATACTGCCCCGGGAAGTAGTCCTATAGAACTCAGGGTAGTGTCTGAGTAAACATGGTAAGTAAGATTGCACTTGTTTTTAATGTCTTCTTTGATCATCCCCTTGTGTTTGAGAAGCTGTTCATGTAAACTGGAACCAACTTTTTGCTGTTAAATATTATTGCTGAATATCAATATTGCTTTTTAAAAATATCACATTTAACAAATAAAAAAGAACACATCTGACAATGAAAGTGAACTGCAGATTTAAAGAATAGCTAACAAGGGAAAACATGGACAGCAAAATTAATACACATCTGACTGAGAATTTACCATGTTTCCTGCAGGGAAATCAGTTTTGTTATTCTGGAACCTAAACCATAACAAAGAAGCAAGCAGAAATGACAGAAATGAAGCCCAATAAAACAATAGTTGAAGAGTGATCTGGAAAAACTTCACAGAAAAAAGAGACTGCACTTTCTTTAAAGCAAAAGTATTCAAGGGAAATGTTTTGCAGAAAAGCAACATCCAGCCTAGAGCTGTTGGTTACATTCCACTGGAAACCAATGGTCCCATCAAAAACAATAATTATTGTCATTCTTCTCCACACAGAATACCAATGGCACAATAGCTTTCAGAGTAAGCCCTGTCAGCTACAATTGATTTAATAGGAACAATACCAATAAAAGGCATTACATCCACATCGCTTCTCTAGGTGACAGTCTCCAGAGAAAACTGACAGGGTTTAAGCTGATAAATATTTTAAAATCTTGATGCTGGCATTCTTAAACTTCTCAAGCAACAATATCAAGGACTGTGGAGTGATGCTTCATACATCAGATACCAGCATATCATTACAAAGAGCCCTTTGAGAGATAATGTGTCTAAATTTAAGAGACACAGAATGGGGGGGGGGGAACCTGCCACGGTCTTCAATTTGTCTGAGATTCAGACACTGGTAGAAAGTTCTTAAGATGCCATTAAAAACAAATAACATTGAGTTCTTGGGATACAGTGGTTGCAGTAGAGATATGTGTTTCAGTCCTTTGCTACTCCATGTGAGAGGAACCCAGGTCACTGGCGGAGGAAGAGGAGTGTGGGGGTAGCACACCGCCCCCAGCAGCATGATCCCGGTGGGGTGCCAGCCCCGCCCCCGCCTGCTCTCTGCCCCCTGGTGCTGGAGCATGAAGCACCGCCACTGACCCAGGTGATGACATCTCACCTGAGGCGAAAGGACAACTTGGTGCCCTCCCCTCCCATTTCACATACAGAAGCCAAATGACTGGCAGCTGGATATTATTTCATTACAGGCAATGCAACATGATCCTTGCAAATGACTGCAGACTTTGAGGAGCCCACATTCCAAAGTGAACTCCTCCGATATACAGGCCCTGAATCAATTTGTGGATCAGAAGTGGCATACATCAGAACCTTCACCTCATGCAGATTCTACAAGGTGGATTGAGATCTGCATTTGTACCTTTTCCTCCTTTCTTATATGGGTTAAAGCTGCATGCAGTGGTTAGGGAAGACATGGAAAGCCCACACATGTAAGGAAAGCAATAGCTGCCCCCATCTCTCCTCACTGCCTACCACTTGCAATGTCTCTGGAAGGTCCAGCACATCAATATGTACTTTTGCTCCAAGGGGCATATTTGGCAGGATTTTCCAAGTCGCTCCTGCACTTTCTAGCTGCCTCATATGGCTTTAGCCTGTAAAAGATGTTGGAATGAATGAAACCCCTCTGACCACCTTGTCAAATGTAATATTTCCACTCAAGTGTGTGAAATAGGACAGAACTGGCTAGCTGTTGGTCACATGAGAAACTGACACTGACTGAATATGTGCTCCCCTAAATGCCACCACCTGGATCTGAGGGCAGCAGGCTAGCTTAGAAAGCACTGGCCAGGCTGTGCATCACACAAAACACTATCCTCAAATGCAGTGGTTTTCAACCAGTGTGCTGTGGCACCCTGCGGGCAACACTGGCCTCTGTCCCTCTTTCCTTCCCTCACCCCTTTGACGCCTTCTTGTGTCTCAGACTCCAGGGGCAGCAGTGGCTGCCCAGAGGACTCCCAAGAAAAGGGGGGGGGGGAGAGAGAGAGGAGGCTGAGGGAATTTTCCACAAGGGACGAGTGTTTGAAAAAGGGTGAGAGACTGCTGGCTCTGTTGGCAAGGGGTGACATAACTGGGCTCCTGAGCCCCACAGGGGATGCCGCAGAAAGAATGTAGTTGGTTAAGGGAGCCATAGACCCAAAAAAGTTGAAAACCTCTGCTCTAATGCAATGTTGTGGCAAACAGTGCAAGTGTGTGCCATGTGAGGAAAAGCAACATATGTACACATGGTGCCTGCTTGATTGATTGGGTGTATTTCCCAGGAGCGCTAAAAGTTTTTTTTCTATGCATATGATAGAAATGTACAGGAAAATGGGCACAATCAAAGGTACATTTTGCTACTCCTAAGCTCTTAGCAGTCTACTTATTTATGTATTTAGGAAAAAGTCATGTTCCTTGCTCAGAGTGGTTTGCAAGAAAACAAAATTTAACTTGAAAAAACAACAACCTCACAGTAAGTTAAACCTTCAAATACAATACTTAAACTCAATGTTGCTCAAGGGCACATAACTGTGCTGGACTCTGGCCAATGAATCTAAAGCATGTTGATATACAGAATTAAAAATAAACAAACCCTGGAAAATGACAAGAACAATATTGGCCCATAAAGATGTCCTGCCAAAGTTTTGGACAGCTGCTATTAAATAACCAATTACACGATGATTGATGCACTAAAATGGATGTTTAATTGTAAAGGTCTTCTATGTGCTTTATCTTATGGTCTCCTCTAATTAGCCCCTTTTAATTTTTATGTGCAGAGCAGGGGAACGCTTCATCTCAAGGTAAGGAAGCAGTGAATAATCATGGCCATCTTTCAGCTGAGAAAGTGAATCATCTTGGAGTTCTTTGTTCTTTTTTTGGGTGTTTTTGATTGACATAATGATGCAGCTAAAGATCTGCGCTTTTTAAATAAACGTGTCAATTGTTAAGGCAAAACATCTTTTCTGTTGTGTTCAGTGGCACCAGAGAAAGTATTTCGTGATCCAAGGTGGTGCGTGTGTGCATGTTTGTTAGGATACATAAGCAGCAACTCGAGTCCAGACTCAGATGAGAAGGGAGCTGGCCAGCTCTATCAGACCACTGACACCAGAGGCAGAGGTGTTGGAGACCAATCCAGGACCCAGCATTATGATCTGGCTTCTCCAGAACTGTATGTCAGCAAATATCTCCAAGCTCAGGCTCAGATAACTATGAAATACATGCTTCAAAGGAGAGGACATATTTGACTGTCCCCAGCTTCTTATCCAATCTGGATCATAATCTGAGCTAGAAATGAATTACTGGTTTCTGTCTCATCCCCCAAATCCTCATAATAAGCACCCCAAAAACCTTTCCCTTTCCCTTACATGGTAGTAGTGTGTGTGTGTGTGAACATAGTGGTGGATGGAGAAGACACCACCCCTTTTAGTTTAGTTTTTGTTAACCTTATTATCAGGTTGGATGAAACGAGTGGTGCCTTATTAGGTAGTCACTCAAATGTGGCATGTTTGCTTTTTGCTGCCCAGAATGAAAATCTGGGTAGCAACATTTTTGAGTGTTCTAAGGTTGATTAACACCATTTGCTGTGAGAGACTGAGCCAGTATAAAGAGCCTACCTGGAAAGTTGATAGGGAGGGAGTGGTTATGTTGCTGTAGAGCAGGCACCTGCCAAACTTGGCCCTCCAGATATTTTGGGACTACAGTTCCCATCATCCCTGACCACTGATCCTGTTAGCTAGGGATGATGGGAGTTGTAGTCCCAAAACATCTGGAGGACCGAGTTTGGGGATGCCTGCTGTAGAGTGACTAGATGGAGGTGTAAATTATGCTTAATGCTACTGGAGACTTTTTTGTGGAGAAGAACTGTGTGTATGTGACTTCTATTTCATTTATTTTGTCCAGTCATTAATAATCTTTATATAAGAAACTTTATTGTCTATATTGCATTTGATTTTTATGTGCGATGTTTTCCTTTTAAAATGTTTAACAGCATATTGCTTTTCTGTTAATGACGTTACTTTAAATGTCAATCATTATTGTATTTGTACCTGATTTTTGTTTGTAGCATTGGATAGATTGCAACGTTCTGCTTGAGATTCCTTTGGTAAGGGGAAACAGTGTAGAAATGATGTAAATAAATGAGTGAGATTTGCTGTTCTAATACTTTTTTCACCTGCCCTGTTGAAGTGGACACCCTTTCAGCACCTGGTTATCATGGACGGGCTGGTTGCAGAGGAGTGGTGGGAGGCACCAGCTGAAGACCCCCCCCCCCAAGGGAAGAAGGCTCAGAGCCTGGGGGTTGGTGGTGGGATGACAATGAGTGGTCAGAGAGAAAATAAAAAAAATTCCTTCCAGTAGCACCTTAAAGACCAACTAAGTTAGTTCTTGGTATGAGCTTTCGTGTGCATGCACACTTCTTCAGATACAGTGTAAGGAAGGAATTTTTTAATTTTGACTATGGCAGACCAACACGGCTACCTATCTGTAACTGGTCAGAGAGAGAAGGAGGAGAAGACTGGGAGGAGGAGGTATTGGAAGCTGAAGAGGTATCAGGGCTTAGTGAGTGGGTAGAGGCTGTGGCAGAAGACAGTCCAGACTCAGAGGCAAGAGAGGAGGTGTGCCAGGAGACAGTGATGAGGCAGGCTGCTGAAGAATCCAGGGAGTCTCCCCCTCCTGCTGTGACCAGCTCCCCCTGGTCTCCCAGAACACACATAGAAATGAAGAGGGCAGAGGAATGAGAGGCAAGAGGATGAGGCCTTAGGTGCTGGCGAAAGAACTGGGGAAGGAGCCTTAGAGAGAGGTGGGAAGCTGGGGACCTTCAGTCCTTGCAACTGGGACAAGACCTACTGCAAAGAGTTGCTGTGATCATAGCACTGTTTTAGTTTCTTTGAACGAAGAGTTAACTTCACCGACACCAGTGGTTTTTTTATTGCTGATCTACTCCTGACTCCGGCTCCTGACACTGGTGCTCTCCAGACATCCGACTAGTAACTGCCAACCATTGAACATGCCAGCTGGGATTGATGGCATATGTATTTATTTACTTATTATTCCCATGCATATGCCCCCTTTCCATGCAGCAGCTCACAACCCAGCAACAAAAATGCAAATCAATATGTCATTACAATAACAATCAAATACTAAATCATTTTGAGAGATAATATGACAATCCCACAAATAACTCAGTGTAGCTTGACACATCCAGAGGGCACCAGGCTGCTGAAGGCTGATCTATGGTATATGAGACAAGACACTGAGTGTTACTGTTGGAAAATGATAACTTAGTGCCACCAGTTGTTGTTTTTCCCATTCACAAATCACATCTTTTCCCGGCTCACAAGAGCCTTTCACAATTTTTCATGTGTATCTTCATGTGTTTTCAGGTGTGACTCATTTATCTTGCTCGTTGCAGCAGGATTGAACCTGTTTTAAAATGGTGGGTGAATAGCCTCCTAAGCATTTATAAACTGCCGCGAGTACAAATCCTCTTCAAGGGTAAACCAGATTATAAAACTGAAAGCATGAAGATGCTTCGTCCCATTGCCTAAGCCAAGAACTCCAACCTCAGATGCCAATTGCTTCGACAAGCAAAGAGATAAATAAATTCTCTGCTACAGACCTTCTGCCTGACAAAGAAGGTTTTACAAGAGTGTAAAGAACCTGCAAAAAAAGGGTATATTTTGCAAATGTTTTGTGGATGGCTTTATTTGGCATGGACAAAATCTGGCAATTCAAAAAGGCCTGACGAAAGTTGATGTAACACAGCTGAGAATTTTGGATCAAGAACGTAATATGATTTCTCTCTGGTGTTCAGGTATTAAGTGTGAATTATAGCAAGTAATTATCCCTGTCACCTTGCCTGGAGCAGCAATGTTTACCACCACCCACTTCTGAACCTACTGGAAATATGCTGTGTTAGAGATTAGCATGATTTCAATTTACAGTGAAGCGGAGAGTGGAAATGCTCCATATAAAATCATAGACAGATGAACACGCATGACAGCACAGGAAAATGGCTGTGCTGCCTAAGGAGCACCTTATGTACAAACATGGTTGAATGATTGATTCCACTTATATCCCAACTTTCTGCTGATGCTTCCCAGGTGGATTACAGTTTTAAAACACTAAACCAAATTAAAATATGGAGCGGAGCTGGGGAACCTTCGGCTCTCCAGATGTTGTTGGACTACAGCTTCCATCATCCCTACCCATTGGGTATGCCAGCTGGGTCTGATGGGAATTGGAGTCTAGCAACAACAAAGATTCCCCAGCCCTGATACTGAGCAACAGGGCCCACTTAGGCTGTTGGATGACTCAAGGCACCATGGCCCGGACTTACTTTGTTTAAATTGGTTGCACCTGCTGAATGTAGGCTTGTATTGCAGAAATATTGCATTCCCCCCCCCCCAAACACCATAATTTATAGGTTTTTTGTGAGCATTTTTTCAACATCATTGAATCTGCGGTTTGGCAACAGCTACATTTACACCTGTGCTCTTGATTAATGAAAAATTTAATAGGTGATTAAAATTAGATATCGCTAGGTTATATCATGGCTGATAACCACTGCTGCTGTATGTATATGTGTGTAAAACAGTTTTTCCATTACTCTTTTCATCTCGGCTCTGTTCAGTACTAAAAAAGACACTGACCCAACACTGAGAAATGTTTGGAATATATGGTATTCACACTGCATACAACACCAATGGTGAGAATGGTATTGTAAATGGATGACACATTATGGTTTTTGTTTTTTTTAAGGCCTGAGGAATATGGTTTTTGCAAACTTCAGTTCAAATTGACCTGATCTGCACCTCCAGGATAAACCTGTGCATTGCAATTTAGTTAGCTTTTGCACCTCGTGAATATTCCATTGTAGTTTTCGCCTGACTAAGCACATCAACAGGCTTTCAGAAATGTGTATTTTTAGAGAAACTATTTTTTAAATGCATATCTCAAAGGGAAATGCATTTTACAACATGTGTTTTGAAAACAAATACTTTTAAGCTTCAATCCTAAACTCAATTACCTTGGAGTAAGGCTCATTGCACTCATTGGGGCTTACATTTGAATAGATAGCTTGCACTCTTAAAATATATATTTAAATGCACATTTTTGAGCAAATTTAATGGGCTTTTGAATGAATAATGCAAAAGGAACACAGATTGAAAATAGACTGATTAGTCCACCCCAATGTCTCCTTTGAGGTGCCTCAGCCCTCAATATTATATAGGACCTAACTAGTTTACCTTTTAGAACATGGCTGAAAGTGAATAGGATTTGACCCTATTTTGTGCTCTGATTCCTAAGCAAAGCAATTTTTGGTGAATGTAGCCACACTTCGCTCCTTGATGCCACATTCTTAATCCTACCAATCTTCCATGACTCAGTCACTTCAGAGGCTTCATACTGCTGGTTTTTGCAATCTCTGCTTCAGTGGTATGAACAAAATCTGAGGATATTCATGTGGGTTTTTTCTTGCAAAGAAATTCATAGAGGCCTAAGAAGGAATGCAATAGCACCTGACAAATGTGTCCTCTCTCACTCTCAGTCTCACTCTGTGTGTGTGTGTGTGTGTGAGAGAGAGAGAGAGAGAGAGAGAGAGAGAGAGGAGCCATTTACCTGCTGTTTTAATAGTTTACTTCAGAAACAGAAGTACTTGACCTGGTGACTGTTAATTTATTTCTTGGCTGTAAATAAGGATTAATCTTCAGAACTACAGATCAAGGTATGTTTGTGTATTTTTCTTCAGGGATGCGGAAGACTTTTCCATGGTTTGCATTCTTAAACGAGCTAACCTAATTTGCACCTCCCTGACTAATATACAGATGGCAACATAATTATCCATCAGGTTTTGCACTTCCCTAAATTTTGTGTTACAGCTTATGATTTAACAAAAACTAACATGCAGGAAAATTGACTTTTTATTATAAAATGGGTTGGAAATGAATACATTGAGATAAAATATATATTTAAATGTGTGCTTTGTGATAGAATACATCAGGATAGGCAATGTGTTCTCCTTTAGACATTGTTGTCCTACAGTTCCCAAAATCCCTGGCCACTGGTCATGGTCCCACACTAGTCATGTGTTCCCTCAGAAATCTTGTGGTAATGTTAGTGGAAATTACATTTTTGCTTATTTAATTTGAATCCTGACATAGATTGGATTTCAGGCAGAGGTAAGTGTTTTGTCCAATTCTTCCATGGATATACCATATAATGGTAAAAGGACGTGGGTTGTGCTGTGGTCTAAACCACTGAGCTTCTTGGGCTTGCTGATCAGAAGGTCAGCAGTTTGAATCCCTGTGACGGGATGAACTCCCATTGCTCTGTCCCAGCTTCTGCCAACCTAGCAGTTCTAAAGCATCCTAGTACAAGTAGATAAATAGGTACTGTTGTGGTGGGAAGGTAAACGGCGTTTCCGTGCACTCTGGCTTCCGTCATGGTGTTCCATTGCACCAGAAGTGGTTTAGTCCTGCTGGCCAAATGACCTCAAAAGCTGTCTGTGGACAAACGTCTGCTCCCTTGGCCTGAAGCGAGATGAGCACCACACCTCGTAGTCCCCTTTGACTGGACTCAACCGTCCAGGGGTCATTTACCTTTACCTTTACCTTTTATACCACATAATAAGATGCAATCTATAAAGAGGGCATGATTCCTTTCACATATCTGAGAAGATCCATCATTTTCCTTTAATACATCATGGGAGTGCTTATGTATCCAAACTGCAAGTGTTGAAAACTTCAGCCTTTGTTGGTAAGGGGGAAGCATATACTAGATCAGGGGAAATACTGGTATCTTCTTTCAGATTTGGATAGGTAGGCAGCATAGGAGCCAACTCCTAGGGGCTGAAGGGACCTAATCAAATATTTGAGGAGGCTCCCCCTGAAAAGTTTATAAGCAATGGCATTCAAATGGTGTGCATTATGCAGAGCAGGGCTTACCTGCCCCCCAATAAAATATTTGATTCAAGTTGGCAGCAAAGTAGATCTTGATAATTTTTAAGGATATGAAACTGTATTTACCATGCATGAAAGAAAACCAGAAAAACTCCTGATAAGCCATTTGATTCTCCTCAGATCCTGGGGAAAATGTAAGATTTTATACACAGACCTAAGCTCTCCAAAATGCAGAGTCCTTCAAACTTCTTCTTGTTACTGTTTCAGCTTTCATAAGTCCTGATGTGGGGACAGCTTGACCCTTTCCCTCTTTTGGAATGGAACAACAATCCTATTTCAAATGAAATGGAGTAGTGGAATAGGACACATTGCTTAGCTGTACACCCTTCACTTGAAACTGAACAGGGTCCAATGGATTTCAATGCTCTAGCAAAGAAGGATGCTCAGGCCAGAGTGTATGTCTTGAATGTAGAAGATCTAAGGTGCAACCCCTAGCACCTCCAGTTAAAAGATACAGGATCAAGTGATGTGCAAGGCTTCTTTCTCAGACCTGGAATAACCACTGCCAATCAGAGTAGATGATACTGGGCTGGATGAAGAAATACTATGAGCTGGTATGAGGCAGCTTCCTAACAGAAGGAACAGAAGCTGCTTCAATTTGGCCAGCCTGTGTCAATTATATTATTGTTTAAAGCAAGCAGAATTTAAACATGGACATCTTTTTCCCCTTTGAGAGATGCTACACAATAGAGAACTGCCCATTAATGCTAGAGCAGCGCTATCTACAGTAGGCAGTAAAAGGAAACCTTTTAAGAGGTCTCGAACAAATGTCCTTACATGCTTTATCCCTTTGTATTCTCACTCAATGTACAGCCATTAGTTCACACACTGCAGGTAACAAATAGAAATTTTGAGGGCTATTGAACACTTTGTGTTTTCACAGTACCTCCGTGCAAAGTTATTTAGCACTTGTGTTTCTATAATTGAGATGCATTGGGGAAAATCCATTGCTCAATGGCCCCTAAAATTCAAACTTCCCCCAGCACCGCTTGTACATTGGGATGCAATATAGCACACGTAAGAAGGATGACTGGCTCACAAAGGTTTACATTATATCTGGATTTCTTTCTTTAGAATCACAAGCTGGGTTATTTTCTTTCCCCCTGCTCGTGGAAGACTCAAATCACATCTCTTAAAGGGGCCAAAAACAAATACATAAATACAGACTTTATCTAGATTCTCAAGCTTTGAGTTATTGGGGTCTTTTAAAAAGAAAATAAGTTCTGTTGCACAAATAGAGTATTCTCAGTCTTATCACACATACCAGCAAGACAGCAATCTTTGCTCTTCTCACTACAGTTTTTTTTATTATTATAAAAAGATGTGTATACATTAAGGTTTCAAAAACAACAATGTACAAACAAGACAAACGAAAAAACAAAAAAACTATGACTGTGCACAGCATATTATTGGAGTTAGAATAAAATAAACAGATGCTTTGGGGAAATCACAATAAAACAGATTCAGCAAATGGGCATTCTGAAAGTAAGAGTCACATATCAATATGGTAGTCTTGCAGCATAGGGACATGGCTTTCATGACTAGCAGGGAATGGAAGGCTTTTCATAAAAGGCCATGGGGGTGTTTTACATATGATTAACTTGATAGAAAAGAGTTTTGGAAGAGGATATTAATCATATTGGAAACCCCACTGAAATAAGTATGAGGTTCTGTGTTGTGTTTTGGTTTTTTAGATCATGTTGCTACTGCTGCTACTATTGACATTGTGCTCCTGTGCAATAGCCTTGGGTCTTCTTCAGAGCATCCAGCACTTTCCCTGACAGAGTTGTTACCAAATGTCACCCAAAGGGAAATGCCAAGGCGATTGAGACTGTTCTGCTTGATAAAACAGCTGAGGGATTTTGAAGTAATCAAGCAGAACAAAGCATGGCAGCTCTTAGGATAATGAGGAACTGTAAGGAAAGCAACAACAATAAGAAAAGAGGATTTGGTAAGGTTGGTGACATTTCTTAGAGGGGCTCCATAGATCTCTAGATTCAATGTTCATATTGTAGGGAGAAAAAGCACAGGCCATGCCCACTCAGAAGGTAGAAGAGTGAATGTGCATAGAGGGGATGATTCCTGAAGAAGTGGGCTCCAGTCCATGAATTTGCTAATCTTTTATGCATTCATTCATTTACACTATTTACATAACCACTTAATTACCAGAGTTTCTAAGCTGTGTACATAATAATAATAAAAACAGCACACAGTGGATAAGATCAGTTAACTGAAAACTCCCTTGAAATGCTGGCTGAAATAGACAGGTCTTTATCAAGTGCCTGAAGTTCAACAGGGAGGGAGCCTGTCTAATCCCAGCTGAAAGAGAAGTCTATAGAATCAGGTCTACAAAATGCACGGCTTCTGGCTGAAGCAAGCCATGCATCTCAGCCATTGGGAACCACTAAACAAAGACCCTTTAAATGCCACACTTTGTTGTTTTTGCTGCACCAGTCTAATACGGCTGCCCACTTGGAAACTGTTATACAGCCCAAAGGATGCTATTTCTAATTCTGGTTTCATGGCCAAGGTATTTTTGCAGACAGTCTGTCAGCAGATGTGAATTCGGCCTCCATTTGATTGCACTCCCATTCCAGTCAGAAGTGAGCCGTCAAGCAGCCAAATTTGTAGATGACACCCAATTACTGAGGATGGTGAAATCCCAGTCAAATTATGAGGCACTCCACAAGGACTGCTCAAAATTGAGTGGAAGAACAGCAGATGAGACTCAATTTAAGTAAGTGAGAAAAGGGATGCATGTTGGGAAAACACACTAATAGGGCCCACATTGACTGTGATTATCACCCAGGAAAGAGATGCTGGCCTTACAACAGAAAACACTTTGAGAACATCAGCTCATTCTGATGTAGTTGGCTGTGGGGTGGAGTAGGGAGAGAAGCAGTTTCAATCATATGAAATGTTGCAAAGGAAACAAATTGTGTATATACACAGTTTGACTCTACCTGCTAGCTTGTGTGACTTACGGCTATGTCATACCCTCCAGCATTTCTCCGATGAAAATAGAGACATTCTGTTCTATAATAATGATGATAATGATAATGATAATTTCATTATATTAAACATTAAAAAACTCCCCTATGCAGGGCTGCTATCAGATGGCTCAGGGGTTAGATAACATTTATCCTATGAAAATAGGGACATCATAGGGAAAATAGGGACATTCCAGGATCAAATAAGAAATCGGGACAACTTTGAAAATCCAGGACTGTCCCTAGAAAATAGGGACACTTGGAGGGTCTGTTATGCTGTTTCTCCAGCAGAAGATTCTATTTACACAACCCAGAAAGTTATACAAAAGGGATGAACTGGGGCCAAAAACAGACAAGGATGAATGATAGGAGTATGTGAGTGTGTGGATAAACTAGCCTATCATACAAACGTAAAATTAACATTCATTCCTTTGTCCACACCTAACTCTGCCCCTACCCACCACTGGCAACTGGCCCAGGAATATCCTCAAGAAAGAATGTGGCCCTGAGGCTGAGGAAGATGCATGACCCCTGCTCTGAAATTAGAGTTTGAAAGTTGGGTGATTCACAAGCCCCCTATCTGCCTTGTGGCCCTAATCCAGGCTCCAAATCAGATCAACCTGACCTGGGCCAACCTGGGGACGAACCAACCAGCCCTGGATCTGGTCCCAAATTAGTTAGGGGGTAGGGCAAATGTTCAATTAAGCCCTACCTAATTAAGCAGACAAGCTGCATGCATACAAGAACCCTGCACCAAGCCAGATAGCTGCCTCCTCAACACAACAGCTGTGGTGTGGCACCATCAACCCTGTGTGGTGCTCCCTTGCAGGTGGTTAGTCTGCAGCTGCTCGCCAGAGTAGGTATCAGCTTTTTTTTCTTTTTGCAGGATTTCCCTGCCTGCCTCTCCTTCCTGTCTGATGCCATCTCCCCTGACAGCCATCGATTGCTCTGGGATATAGCAATCCATGGCTGCCTGTACCCAACTCATCTGATGTCCATGTCCCTCCAAATATGCCTGATTTGGCTTGGGACCTGGCCAAATCTGGAGCACAGCCCTAGTTATTAATTTGAAGTGGTTTATATCTGGTTGTGGGGCAGTTCACACTGTCAATTTCCATGTCATCTCTCTCAAGCAGATGGAAGATATCAGCCTTCAGGCCTGTCAGTTTTCTGTCTCTGGAAAGAGAAGGGATGGTGGAGATTTCAGGTTCCAGAATTAATTGTATTGCAGCTCAGAAATAACATTTGACTTAGGTGATTAAAAGATCTATGAAAAGAGAAGAAAAAAGAATATATATATATATAGAGAGAGAGAGAGAGAGAGAGAAACAAAAAAATACAAAGAGGATTAAAGAGGATAATAAGGTAGAGCCTGAAAAGCTGGTTAAAGCCAAAAGTGTCAGTGAAGATATTACTTTGTCACAGAGTGAAATAATAAAAGATTTAAAAAATATAACTAGCATTATCAAGAGAAGAACATGAAGAACATGTGAAAATGGGAATATATACCATACTTTTCCATGTATAAGACGATGTTTTTTTTTCTTATAAAATAATGTTAAACATTTGGGGTCATCCTATACACGGATAGTGCAGGGAGGGGCAGATGATTGGAAATTGGACATTTCAACTGGGGGCAGGGAATGGATATGTAAATTAAAAATGTTTTACCCATTAGTTACCATGAATCATTTCTATCATCCACAACCTCTGGCCAAAGGGGCTGGGGCTGAAGGGAAATTGGAGTCCATGAGTATGTGAGCAGAAGAACCATAGAATAGCCAGCCATCCTTTATGGGACAGTTTGTGTAGCTTGTCAGTTAACCCCCCCCCCCACCAGCATTGATTTCTTTGGAAACTGAGTTGAGCTTGGTGGCAACTTTCAATTTCAGGTTTTAATCCTGATTTTTAAGAAAGCAAACTTACCAATTTATTGTTTTCTCAAGACTAGTTGGTGACTTAAACATTATCTTGCTCCTTTCCAGCTCTGTAAAACCTTCAATTGGCATGGGTTGTTTCTTTTACATTTCTCACAATAATAGGATTTTCATAATACATGGAAGCTATCAGCTTAATTCCTAAACACATTTGGTAATGAGTGAGTACCACTGAAATCAATAACACTTTTCATGAATAAATACACTTAAGCGCACAGCCATTACCTGTGGAACTGGACAGATGAACAAGTTAAATTGATGGACAACAAATTGCTCCTACATTTGAGCATTTTATATGCACTTCCTTGGGGAATGGCATATGGTATAAAATTAATGAGGCAGAAGAATAGTCTCCAACAATTTCAACATATCTTTCTTTTAATATTATAATTAGCAAACAAAAGCATGACTTTCCCAATGTTTTCTTTCTTTACAATGTGATTTTGCTCTTATTTTATAGTGGTACAAAGGTTTCATGGGGTCTTAATGTCAATTATTAACTTTCAGGATGAATTTGAAAGCATTGATGTTTCCCCTAGCATTCATGGTTGCAAAATAGTGACCCTGGCAACCCTGAGATCACTAGATGAAAGAATCTTTTTAATTGTAACTGCTTTTAGAACAGTTTCAACTGAAACAGCTGTATTATCCTGTCATTATTTATTTATCTACTTATTTTAAAACATACCCATAAATATAATGGAAACCTTGAGTTTATATAAAAACAGTACCTGTACATCAGTACATTTTAAAAATATTAATAACTTTTAAAAAAGATGAGAAAGAGCACCCTGACTGCATATCTCAAATAGAACTCATCAAAAAGTTGGCACTGTCTGATTTTCCAGGGTCACATTCCCTTTCCCCTCTGCCCACCTCTATCACACTCTTCCCCATTCAGGTGGGATCCCTGGTCTTTGTGGGAACCTTTTCAGGAGGCTTCACGATTGGTGGCCTGGAAGAGGCAGGAAAGGACAACATTGTGTGCTTGTTCCTCTGGATCCAACCCACTGAATTTTGACCACCAGCAGCTGGCAGGGCAGAACTGTTTCCCTAACCTCCCACCACTGCCATTCCTACTGGGACAGTGAGGGGAGGAACAAGAGATTGGCATGGTTTGGGCACATAGGCAGGAGTAGCAGATTGGCTCTACCAGTGTGTTTGCATCACACGGACCTCACCACCACCTTGCCCTCCTTGGACTGCAAAGTGATGGGATTCAGGTAAGTAGACTCTTCCCATCAACTGTTTTTTACTGCCAGGGCAAGATACAGGAGGTGCCCATGAGATTTTCTGTCTCAGGTGCCAAAATAGTGTGGCTGGCCTTGGGTACTCTGCACCTTGACTTGGGGATGGCACCTTTTTCTGCTCTTTCTCAGGCATCAATACATTTTGAGACAGCTCTGATTAGACTATCTGATAATCTGGTGCCACGGATAACATTGTCTTGTTCAGCAAGGGGCATATGAGCTTGCCTAAATTGTCTTGTAGCTATGTGAGGAATATGTGAGTTTCAGCAGGCTGCTGCTGCTGCTGCTTCTTCTTCTTCTTCTTCTTCTTCTTCTTCTTCTTCTTCTTCTTCTTCTTCTTCTTCTTCTGTAGAAACTGAAAAAGATTGTGACAGAAATTCAGCAGCAGGGGCTGCAATTCTTGTGCTGCTGTCTTTTCAAAAATGGCTCCTCAGTGATCCCATAGCATACGTCTTCAAAACCACTTCTTTAAGGACAGCAGAAGCAGAGTATCTCTGACAGTAGATGATTTCATCTTGCCCTCCGGGTAATTCAGGTGTTTTACTTCAAAACGGCTGCCCAGCTGTTATGGAAAGTTAGTTTGAAGTGGGATGCTTTGAAAGTTCACTTTTAAGCAGTTGGCTCATGCCAGCCGATTGTTTAACTGAGCTCCCTGGGAAGAACCGGGAAGCCTGTTTCAAGTTCGGGGGTGGTGGTAGTTTGTACTTGTTTCAACAAAAAATCTTTATGTTGGGAGGAAGAAGCGGTACCCCCCTCAGACCTACATCTGTTAACATAGGAAGCTGCCTTATACTGTGTTGGACTATTGGTTCAGCTACCTCAATACTGTGTACATGGACTGGCAGCAGTGCCCAAGGGTTTCAGGCAGAGAGTCTCTCTCTCAGCCCTACCTGGAGATGACAGGGATTGAACCTGGGACCTTCTGGATGCAAGGCAGATTCTCTACTGCTGAGCTGTGGTGATTCTCATGCACGTTAAGGACTTCTTGACTATCTATTTCTGAATGTACAGTGAGGGGAAAGGTTGTAGGGTCAAGAAGAGCTCCCTCTTCCTTTGGTGTCACAGTGACTGAGTCCTTCCCACAAAGTTACCTGTGTGATCTCTACCTATCTGGAAGATGAAGGAATTTGTTGCAAAGAGTGGCTGAAGAAAGTGAGTCATGAGAAAAGAACTGACAGAGGTTAGTGAGAAAAACAAAAAGCCAGATTTAAAAGCTTCCTGTTGCCTTTTGAAAAACAGAGAAAAAGAGACTATTTGCCCAATTTACTCATAGGATGGTTGGCTGGAGTTAAATGCTGCCAAAGGAAAGGTTCATAATTTTCAAGTGGTACTTCAAAACCTATTGATTCATATTCACTGAGTTGTTAATTTCCATTAAATGTATCATTTTGATAGAAGACTATTTGTCTATTGCTGCTATTTCTGTTTAATAAAGGATTTGTGTGTTGTTACTCAATCCCACGTGAGTGCGTCTGTAAACACACCTTTACCGAAAAAGAAAATAAATTGATTTATTTTGGCTTAGCATTCATGTGGAGTAAACTATTTTAAGTCGTGAAAATTTTGATTCCTTGTGTTAGAAAGTCACCATCTTTCAGGCTGCGCCATCATTTCCACCATTATTCACTATTCATAATGTGTCTATTGGTATACAGGAAACTATACATGGCTCTGACTGCTAGTGTACAATCAAATAGGGTTGCAAAGTAGTTTCATCACTTATGCCAGACATGAAAATGAATTTCACATACATTGAAGAAGCCATAAAGAAAATGTCATTTCCTTTCTTCTTGCCCTCCTTTTCTCTCTTTGGCTTCTCTTGTGCCACAACATATATTAATATTGTGGATTTGATATCCCGCTTTATCACTACCCGAAGGAGTCTCAAAGCGGCTCACATTCTCCTTTCCCTTCCTCCCCCACAACAAACACTCTGTGAGGTGAGTGGGGCTGAGAGACTTCAGAGAAGTGTGACTGGCCCAAGGTCACCCAGCAGCTGCATGTGGAGGAGCGGAGACGCGAACCCGGTTCACCAGATTACGAGACTACTGCTCTTAACCACTACACCACACTGGCTCTCTTGCCCCTTTATTGTTGCCCCTTTATTGTTGTTGTTTATTTGCCCCTTTATTGTTTATTTATTTATTGTTTATTTATTTGCCCCTTTATTGTTGTTGTTATTCCTTGGTTCATTGACAAGTCTCCAGAGACCATCTAGGCTCAATATGATTCCTGCCT
Source organism: Podarcis liolepis (assembly GCF_965112155.1). Lineage (NCBI taxonomy): Eukaryota > Metazoa > Chordata > Lepidosauria > Squamata > Lacertidae > Podarcis > Podarcis liolepis. The sequence goes on from NC_139557.1 coordinate 37,189,062, forward strand.
AAGGCACAGTACCTTAGTGTGGGGTTGTCTCAGGTGCAAAAATGGACTACAACTCCCATCGTCCATAGCTAACAGGACCAGTGGTCAGGAATGATGGGAATTGTAGTCCCAAAAACATCTGGAGGGCCGAGTTTGGGGATGCCTGGTGTTGGTGATTCAAAAGAGTTATTATTACAGCAATTGCGCTATCCCTATTTGCTTGAACAGCTCACATGTGCTGCCTGTTTGTGAGCTGGGAGCAAGGCAGTCCTGACTAGCCCCACTCCAGCACCATGCAAAGCAACTAGTACCATCCCTTGGCATCCATTAGTCATTTTTATTTTATTTTATTTTATTTCAGGGAGGGAGCCTTCATGTGAACAGCAAAATGCACAAAGGCTGCCTTTCTGAGGATGTTTGCACTGTATGCGCAGATGCCAGGGCACATGTGATGTCAAAGGAAGGTCAGGTCAGGTGCAGCCTTGCTCACGAGTTGAAAGAGTGGTTTGCATCCATGGGGATTCTGTGCAAGTGGTATCCAAGCTCGTTGTTTGAAGATAATTGCAGCCTTTCAGTTTCCTGTCTCTTACTCTTTTCTCACAATGGCTGCTGCTCTGGAATATACTATGAATGTACTGGGGTGTGTGTCTGTGTGTGTGTAGGCTTCGTTGGGGGTATATATTGGCTCCCCTTATTCATGGCTAGTGTTGGGGGCATCATCAACACGTTGCTCTCTGATTGGTTTGTGCCACTGCTGAGGTAGTGGATAGCAGAGTTGCCATGCCTGTGTTTTTGACTGCTTCTGTTTGCTTCTCATCTTTTCAGAAGAGTCTTGACTACATGACACTGGTCTTATGCCAGCATAAACTGGCCACTGATTTGTGGAGACCAGAGGATTGCTTGGCTTAACTGGATGACACATCTTCTCCATATTTCAGCCACAAGCAGCCTATTATTGTGACAAATGGCAGACATGCTGCAGAAGCACTTTGCCAGATTTTTGCTCAATTCCTATTAGCACATTTCTTGTAATCCCAATATTTGTTTTTGATTAGGATAATGTGAAATCACAGATGTTTGTGTGTACGCTTCATCTGAATACAATAAACATTCCACTTGGAGATGGAGAAGGCAGCCTTTGTATTGGGCAGCATTTCAGAAACTGAGTCATTTATTTGCAGGGCTTAGCATATGTGTTTTCACTTTGGAAAAAAGGAAAGGCAACATATTAATGAGGCATTAGCATATCTGTGACAACAAAAACAGCAAAATGCAATCTGTAGCCTTGACAAACAGCATAATGCACCACTGATTGCTAGTCATACTACTGTTATAAAGATAATTTTCTCTTATCATCATTTTGGCCATGTTTACATTGCAGAATCAGCCAGCTGATGCTTCTCTGCCTCCAGCCTGTCTAATGTAAGTCATATAGATTGGTTCATCTTCTGCATAAGGTTAACACTCATTTTATTTTCTATACTCTATCCAGGCATAATGTAGTCCTAAACAAGGAATCCACCAAGTGTGGAGCCAACCTTTTCTCATAGTCTTCTTGGTGGTGGCTGCTAGTCTGGGGAATTCTCTTCAAAAAGATATACAACTGACTCCATAAAATCAGGTTTTAAAGAAACATTTTTAAAACATTTGTTTTAAATTTTATTTTTTAAAAATGTCTATTTTCCATGGATTTTAACTGAATATTTTATTGTATATGCCACAGCTTTTATGGTATTTCAAAATGTATCATGCTAGGACTTGTTTAATGTTGTTTGTTATTTTATGATATATGGGTTATTGTTTTGTGTTATGTTTTTACCTATGTTCTACACCATTTTGATGGAGTGTAGCAAATAAATATTGTGGGGAAAGTACCTCCAAAATAGTAGCATGTTTCTGAAGAATTATCATAGTTTCATGAAATGTGACTATTAATTTTATGCCTACCCTTTGGGCTTGAATGCAGAGTTCCATGAATGGGGCAGGGCTCATTTTTGTCTCAGTCAGAAGAGGGTTTTAGGTATTGAGTATCTGTTTCAACAGCAGTAGGTGCCTGGTTCAACCATGTAGGGCTGGAAATTTCCTCTTTGATACCCTAGAGAGACACTGCCAGTTAGTGTAGTAAGTACTGAGTTAGATGGACCAATGGTGTACCTCATTCTAAAACAGTTTCCTATGTTCCCCTACATCCTCAGAAAATATGATCTGGAGAACTGGGGACCCTTAATCTCTAGAATACTGTGGAAAGTAGCATGGGGTGCTGTAGAGGGGATTGCTTCCAACCCCCAACCCCATTTCCATTTGCAAAGGTATTTGCCAATTCCATACCTCTTCCGTTCATTAGAGGAGCCCTTCCAAAAATATATCAATCAATCTTTATTATTACTGGAAGGATTTTTTTTATTTTGACTATGGCAGACCAACACGGCTACCTATCTGTAACTGAATCTTTATTATGATTACCCAACAAAGCAATCCACAATTCAGACAGCCTACCTCCAGGTTATGGGACTCAGGTGCGCTGTGGGTTAAACCACAGAGCTTAGGACTTGCCAATCAGAAGGTCGGTGGTTCGAATCCCCACAACGGGGTGGGCTCCTGTTGCTCGGTCCCTGCTCCTGCCAACCTAGCAGTTCGAAAGCACGCCAAAGTGCAAGTAGATAAATAGGTACCGCTCCGGCGGGAAGGTAAACGGCGTTTCTGTGCACTGCTCTGGTTCACCAGAAGTGGCTTAGTCATGCTGGCCCCATGACCCGGAAGCTGTACGCCGGCTCCCTCGGCCAATAAAGCAAGATGAGTGCAGCAACCCCAGAGTCGGCCACGACTGGACCTAATGGTCAGGGGTCCTTTTACCTTTACCTCCAGGTTAAACAAGCATTTTGTTCAGACTTAAAGTTAGGGATCATTGGTTCTTGCAACCACTCATAAAAACTTCACCAGTGCTAATGTTCTAGCATTTGGCTGGTCTTACAATAGGAACCTGACATAGTGAGCCTCTGATTTTCCCGGGAAAGGAACCTGCAAGGGTAATATCAGTTCAGCCCTGGCTTGCTCGTATTTCACACAGTGCAGCAAAATATGTTTTATACAATCAATGTCTTGGGTACATGAGCAAAGTCTGTCCTGGTAGGGAATCCAAAAATATATAGAGAGTGTTTGAAATAATAATAATAATAATAATAATAATAATAATAATAATAATAAAAAATAATAATAATAATTTATTTAAACCCCGCTCATCTGGCTGGGTTTCCCTAGCCACTCTGGGCGGCTCCCAACAGAATATTAAAACATGATAAAACATCAAACATTAAAAGCTTCCCTTAACAGGGCTGCCTTCAGTAGTCTTCTAAAAGTCAGATAGCTGTTTATTTCCTTGACATCTGACGGGAGGGCATTCCACAGGGCAGGCGCCACTACTGAGAAGGCCCTCTGCCTGGTTCCCTGTAACCTCACTTCTCGCAGGAAAGGAAATGCCAGAAGGCCCTCATAGCTGGACCTCAGTGACCAGGCTGAACAATGGGGGTGGAGATGCTCCTTCAGGTATACAAAGGACATCTTTGTATCCACCTCTATGCATAAAGGTCTTGAACCACTAACATACTGATCTGCTAATTTCTTTAGTGAGATTGCTATGACTGGTGTGTACTTATTTGACCAGAGAAGGGTTGGTTCCTGTGTGAAGAAAACCCTGTGGAAGGGTGCACTCCTTCCCCATTTCTGCTAGGAGAAAATATACCAGTATGTTGCCACATTTCACTGGTGCCAGATAGATTTCAAAGAACCTGCACTCTGCTACATTTCCTTTTCTTCCTTTCCTGTGACTTACAAGTGTTCTGTGGGCCTCAGCTGAGAAGCAAATATCCAAGTGCTGTTGTGTTTTCTAGTGTCATTTCATTTCGGCCTTTGTATTTTGAGACACGGGCCATCAATGTTGTGTTGCAACCAGGCGATTTGTAATTGAATCAAAGCTGCCAACCCAGACCACCTCCTTTGTTCTCAGATCACCTCAGGTTATCAACAGACAATTGTGCTGTTATGAACTTAGTACATCCTATTTTCTTTTTATTCTGCACTAAACTCCCTTGCCCACAGAAGAATCTTTCAAGGTTCAAAAAGTGCAACCATGTCCCGCAATTACTTCGGACCAGTCTGGTTCACAGACATGCAGCAAAGGAAGCTTTGGGGAGTGGAGATGAGAAGGCGATATGGATCAAAAGGAGTCAGTCCAAGTCTAGCCCGCTGGTAGTCTGCAGCTGCTTGAGAGACTTCCATTATGCTACTCTAAAGCAGACGGGAATGAAGTGTGGTTCAAAAGTTGGAAAACTGGAATTATGTAAAACCCAATGCAGGGAATTCCATAAGATTACAGGAGAGAGAGTTCATTTTAAAAAAATTAAAATACTATGAGCAAAGTATTTTAAAAATATGCAGAAAATGTACTCTACAACGGCTGCAAGCGTGCTGCTTGCCCAGAGCTGGAAAGGTGATAAGATACCTACAAGGACAGACTGGCAGATGAAATTATTGGACTATGCAGAGATGGCAAGATTAACTGAGAAAATCGGAAATCAGGAGGATCAAAACTTCAACAGAGAATGGGACAAATACAGATTGTATTTAAAAGACCACTGTAAACCCTTGACCTCTTTGGCAGGCTTTAAATAACTCTTGCAATGATACATAGACTTTGGATATAATGGAGGACTGTAAACTAGATGGACTTATAAGATGCAGTTGAAAAAGTTACCGAAAGAACCCATGGAGGGGAGGAGGGAAGTCCTAGGATTTGAAAGAATCTTGTGTAAAATTTTAATATTTGCAAGAATATCATTTCTGCAAATGAACATGTAAAATCAAATAAAACATTAAAAAATATATAACATGCAGAAATGTTGAAAAAGCGGATTTCACCTGAGCAGCAGAACTCCCCTCCCCTCTCCTCCCCTCCCTGCACTCCCCTTGTATCCTCCCCAGATCTGCTCCAGTGGACTGAGGAAAACCCAAGAACAGGGCAATGGGGTGAGGGGAGGGAGGGGAAGGGAAGGGAAGGGGAGGAGGGAATTTTTTTGCTGCACACACAGGTGTCTTTGTGTAAATGGGACAGTTTTGTTGGATACAACTCATATTACGGCATACATCTTGACTCTTTTGGGGGGCCACCAGGGGGCGCATTGGAAGATGGCCGATAATAACATCTCTCTGACCCACACGAGGTAATTAAGAGGCTGATATGGGAGTATGCAGCCTCCCTTGCCCCCCAAGGGAATGGGGGGCACTGCCTTGCCTGCTGTGGCCATAATTCACCCCCGGATTAAAAAGAAGGGGGTGAGGGCACTAGGCACAAAGCCCTCGGGTGGGGTTGGCTCTCCCGGACGCTGTCTCTGATCACGCACTGGTTTGCATCAGCTCGAAATATATACTTGGAAAAAGAAGCAAATGCACATACTTCAAGTGAAGATCGGGAGTAAAGACTGCTGATTAATGGGATCTCTGTGATGCGGAGCGATGGGCTGGACAATAAATTAAGTGAAGACTCATCATTAAAAGATTGGTATGTCAGAGCAAAACGGAAAGGGGGGGAGGAAAAATCTTTTCTTTTTTTGTCTTATGTGAGTACCCAATAACCCTCCCCCCAGAGAGAAAGAATTGTTGCAAATTACTAATCACAAGCAGGAGATTAAGAACTGTGTGGAAATGAATTACTGATCAAAGAGAGGACTGGTGGGAATCATCGGGAATGGAAAGAAAGCTTTGTGACACAGTTACACATGGAGATTCATTAAGACAGGCCTGCCACAGGAGGACAAGGGGGGGGGAGGACCATGGTCATCGGAATGTGAATGTATGGTTATCGGAATGTGAATTTGACCTGGCAGGGCCCCCTGAGACACAGATTAGCAGGCCTGTGGAAATCAACAGACAGACTGTGGGAATGTTATTTACGGAGGTGTGGAAATGGCGCCTGTCCTTTATGTGATATGGCTCTTGGAGAGTGTTAAATCCACACAGGATATGTTTGTTTTCAACCCGCTTGTGAAGATTATCAGAGATCACAAAGAAAGGAATATATGATAACAACAAGAAGATGAGGAAAATAACAAAGAGACTATCTGGACAGAACTGGACAGAACTGTGTAATTAAAGCAGCAGCAAGAGTGATGTTTGGATCCCTTTCGGAGCGCGAAGTATGGGTACCCCCAACAAAATTTTAAAAATTTGGCTGTATAATTTGGAACTAATGTGATTTGGAATTCATGTGATTTGATTGGCCTGTTAATAAAAATTATTTTTTTAAAAAATACATCTTGACTCTTTTTATATATTGTACATATACATATTTTTGCATTTAATTAGCCAACCTTAAACACACACACCCAGCTGCACAAACAGCTCAAACTGTTCACTTTAGCTGAAATCCTTGCATTTCTGGGTGTTACACTAGATGACCCTCAAGGTCCCTTCCAACTCTACAATTCTGTGATTCTGTAAGTGAGTATTTGATATAAGAGGCACAAAGCTCAAATCAGGTTAGAATCACCACATTCTATGTACAAATTCATTTATCTGTCACAATTACCAGAGCCACAATATCTGATCCTAACTCTGCTTTTTGTTGGCATGATTTCTGATTATAGCACTATTGACACCAGGCTGGTGTCTCCACTGTACTCTTTTAGTACATTTTTTGTTTAGATGAGCATACCTAGATATGTAGAATGTTGATGTGCATTTTCAGAATTAAATCACTTTAATTATTTTTAAATTGTTGTTTTTACATTTTTACTGATCATGTTATTGTTTTATTATTTTTTGTAAACTGGCGTGAGGTTTTTGTTTTGCAATCAAACTTCGCATCAGTGTTATGAAATAATAATAATAAATGTTAAACAGCGTGTGACTTAATATACTAAACAGCATTTTTGCCAGGCTCTGGTTTGCAATGCTTTTGTTCAGCTGTGAGTATGATTTTTTTAATATATAAAAAAATCTGTACTGTTCTATATCCTGAGATGCTGAACTGATCAACATTACCGGTGGGATCTATGCATATGAAGTTCCACAGGCTTCCTCAGTAGTCTTCCCATGTTCCTCTTTCATCATGGTGCTGTTGCTATAAGTATTTGATGAAGTGCTTTGAATTGTGAATGAGCAGATGTTAGCTCTCTAGAAGTTGTACTCTCCGCCGTGGTGGCTGGGCAGACAACTTCTGAGAGAAGGGATTGTTCAATACATAATTAATAACAAGAATCATGCCCAGGTACACGAGAGACAGATTCTATTTAAACTGATTTTGTCACAGTGGTTGATCTGTCTAACTTCGGGGTGATTTCATCACAACTTTGTCTCGGTTCTGCTTCAATTAGCATTTTTGTCCCCAGTGGTTGCACTGTTGATTAATTAGTTATTGTTCAGTAACTTCATCTTCTGGCCCCGACTTCAGCCACTCTCATTAAGCAGTTCACGATGTATTGATCAGGTGCTGGTTTTGTAACTCGGAGGTTCTCAAAGTTTTCTGAAATATGCTCCGAACTCCTTTAAAGAACAAGTTGAAGAAAGCTATTGATTTCAGGCCCTGTTTAGCAATGCACTTAAGAACGTGTAGAATGCAATAGTCTCGCTGACCACACGGCTATGTTTGTTCATGAATCATTTGTTGGACTTCACACTCACCTCTACCATTGGGCAAAGTGGCTCAGCGAGTGACAGTGAGGTGCTGGAGAGTAGGTCTCTGCATGTCACACAAAGACCCACCAAGGGTCCCTATTTTCCAGGGACAGTCCTGGGTTTATAGCAGTCATTCTGGTTCCTGATTTGATCCTGGAATTTCCCATTTTCGCTTATGACGTCCCTCTTTTCATCAGAGAAATGTTGGAGGGTATGGAGTTATGTGGCCCCTGGGCCAAGGAGATAATTGACTATACAACCTTAAGAAGACATCTGTAGGCAGCCCTGTATAGGGATTTTTTTTAATGTTTCATGTTTTTTAAATGTTTTTTTATATCTGTTGGAAGCTGCCCAGAGTGGCTGAGGAAACCCAGTCAGATGGGCAGGGTACAACAACAACAACTGACTAGAAGGTCCCTATTTTCATTGGAGGCCCCTAAAGCTAGCTTACTACCCCTAAGTGTGGTAGAGCATGCATCTTATCACCAGTGTTCAGTCCTCCTGAAAAGTCATTCGTCCAACAGAAGCCTGCTATAAAGCAATGAAATATTTTGAACAAACAGATGTACAAAATAGTGGCTTGATGGCAGCCTTATCTACAGAACTTTCTCTTTTTAAAAAAGAAGAAGTCCAATACCATCTGGAGCAGAGAAAGGGTCAAAAACCGCAGTCATGAATCAGTCAAGTACAGGATTTTCTATATGACTCTTATCTAATAGTTACAGGTCCATTTCATCAAGTATGATTATACAGAAAGAGAAATTACATTTCTCAGCATATTTTTATTTTCTTGGCAGAAAAATTCACCGGAGAGCTCCTCTGGAAATTAATGAAGAGTACCTAAAACACTGATCCATTATATTTTACGATTCTGAAAGATCTTAAATATACGTCCCAATCCAAGCCCTGTAATGCAAAATGGGGTAAAGCCATGAATAACCTACTCCATAGGAATGTCCACCTCCCCATTTTCAGCCTCCTGTTGGTTCTATGATTCAAGGTGACATAATGTGATTTATACTAAAAAGCTGAAATACTACAGGATGTGTCGCCCCATGGTTTTACCTTACCCAAATAATGGTATGTTAAGCAATCGTAGTTAAAGACATGCATAACCATGAAGAGCGTTGTTTGCAGTTTATTTATGGCTGCTGTTAAGTGCAAACACAAAGTTCTAGGTAAAATAAGCCTCATTGATTTAAATCACTGGTACTCAACCAGTAAAGGAGAGAGAGAGAGAGAGAGAGAGAGAGAGAGAGAGAGAGAGAGATATTCTGGCTTAAAGCAGTATTATGAAAGAACTGCAAAATATATTGTGCATGTGTATTATACAAACACACTGGGCTCCACTGCCGAGGGCCTTCTGGCGGTTCCCTCACTGCGAGAAGTGAAACTGCAGGGAACCAAGAAGAGGACCTTCTCAGGAGTTTAAGGCTGCAATCTTACGTAGATTTTTTTTATAGGAGTCCAACTAAATGTAATAGGATTTACCTCTGCACAAACATACATAGAATTATGTTTCACTGAATAAGCCTATGTGGGATGGATTGAACCAACTGTAAAAAAAGAAGAAGCCTGTCCATAAATTCTAATGAGGAAAGTCCACTAAGAATTCAGGTTGCATTTTTCACAACACCACAAGAGCACATATACTACCAGGAGGCAGGTTTATTAATTGGTTGCAAGGATTCTTTTGTGTTATTTATGAAGGTCAACATGATGCAGGGTTCTAGAAATGTGTTTAAAATCTAGTTCCTTAGCAAAGTTATGAACATAACCAGATTCGGATATGAATCCTTGGGAAATTCCTTATCCTGCATTCCAGTGTCACCCTCCCTGGCATCCTTTAATGACATGCCTTCATCCTCATATTTCAAGTCTGAATAGTTTATGAAGTCAGAAGCATCTGAAGATAAAGTTAAATCAACACCAGAAGTTCTTTGGGTTGCTTTGCACTGATGAGACTAAAAGGAATGTGGAAGAGTCACTCTTTTGCTCACATGAAACACCCCTTCCTTCTGGAAATGGGAGCTTGTCTGGAAGAACCTTGCACCACTGAAGAAATCTTGGGGGCAAGCTCCCATTTCCTGGCATAACTCGAGGGCATGTAATAGCAGCTTACTCAGGCTATGTCCCTTCAGCCTGATGGAGCAGGAAAGGAGCTTCAGCAGAGGGCATGGACACCTTGTGCCATGAGGATCTACGACAATCTGCAGACAGTGCTGAATTTGTCCCCCTGCCTCCACCTCTCTAGCCCATTATTGGGTCCAGACAGCTTTTGGCTTAAGAATTGGTTTATAATGTGCTCACCCCACTGCAAGTCCTCCTTGCTATTGGTGCTGCTTATCTGGCAATTAGAAAGGCTTGTTTTGAAATTTCTGTTATATGCTGGAAACTGCAACATCAGCATCCAAGTCTGCCAGGAACTATGGGAAATGTAGTTTCCATGAACATCAGGAACATCCAGGAACATCACTAAAGGTAAAAGGAAAGGGGAGTGACAGTGAGAGTTGGAGCCCCCTGTGCACTCCCAAGAACATCACTGAGAGTTTGGTGGAACCTTAGCTAGGACTGTGACTGAACTTAAATAATTTTGGCGACTGATTTGAATTGGGCCTGAAAATCATTTGAAGTGAGTCCATTCTGATGTTCACCCATCACTATCTGAAACGTCTGTTTTGTCGTTAGAAGCAATGGTGTGTGTGCCCTTGAGCAGGATTTTATTTCAGGTTCACAATCTTTCACTTACTACTACATGCCTTCTCAAGATAACCTTACACGTAGGTTCTGACTTGATAATATTTTCTAAAGGGGTGCTATGATTTATTCTTCCCTAACACCATGTAGACCTAAGTAAGAGTGACCCAAGGAGTCAATTTAATTAAAATACTCATTGCCTACATGGTGGCCTCTCATATATATGCATCTTTATGTTTTCACTGACAAGGAAGACTGGAATTAAAAGAGATAATGGAGTTCTGAAGGTGCCTCTGAACATTAGATGGTAAGCAAAAATTCATACAGGGGCAATCCATTAAGGATGTCACACATCAAGGGGGCTCGGAGTAGCAAAGCTGTAACAAGGGAGAGAATAGCTGCTTCAAATACAGCAAACTGTGACAAAAGGAAGATAGAGGAGAATCAAAAGGCCTTCAGAAGTGTGGCAAACATTATGAATGGTCCCACATTAACCTACAAACAATACTAAGTCAGGCTTTCAATTAGCATAGCTTTTTATATCCAGGGTTTTAAAGGAAATGGATTTTTAAAATGAGGTATAATGAGGTAGGTACCTAGGATGCCTGACAAATCAGCAATATTAACTGTTAGTTGGGCAATGACTTTCCAGTGCAATCTGAGGAATTTATAGCTTCCCGACAAATGTAATACTCATACATTTAAGCACTAGATACTTCAATGGAACGCAAAGCAATGCTTTTGCTAATTTTTACAGCAAAGGTAACACAAGGGTAAGTTAACTTGAGGTTAACTCCACTTCTGCCCACAGCTGCTCAATGCTAACATTCAGCCTTTCCTGATAGATATGGGGGTGGAGGCAAAAGCAAAGGGAAAGTCATTTATGGGTAGAATGGTCCTCTGGTTCTCTCAGATCTGGTGGCAGCTACACTAAGGCTAGTACTGATAACATCGACAGGAGCAACAACAGCACAGCAGCTAACATGGTGCCACTTCCTATAGCATCCATGGAAGCTCTGCTATAAGACATCCAGCATTATTTGCTTTGAGCAACATATTACCCATGTTCAGAAGGCACAAATCAACAATGGTGGAACATCACCCAATCCAGTACACAATCAGTCTTCATGCATCACACATAATATGCAGCTAGAAAAGGTTTGCAGTGCCTTCCCCTACACGTGCCAGGAAGTTCCGCATGTTTACATGAACTGAAACAGTCCATTTATGGCACCACTTTGTCATATCACCCATAGCTTAATCTATTTTCCATTTCCTTAAAATAATGTGTGTGTGTTTTTAAAAAAATATGTCAGTGATGGTGTGATCCAGGCAGGCAGCACTCAAGCCATATTGTCTTGTACAGAGATGTACAGAAAGGAGGATAGGGAGTTTGACAGAACATTGTTGGAAACTTCTTGTTTTGACATCCCCTTTTTTCCACATTGCACGCCACTTTGTGAAGCAGCTCGTGACTTCCATGGAACACACCTGGAATCAACAAGATGGTTTTCATAATGCTTTCTGCAATGTGTGACTACACTGATCAAGAAGGAGATGCATGCTGTTTTGAGGAGTCTCTATGGAAGGTCTACCTCTGATCTATCAAGGCCCATGTTGATAAAGACAACTGTTGATATATATCTTTAGAAAAGTTAAATGTTTGTCTGTCTTCGGAGCTGTAGTTTGCTAAGGGTACTGAGAACTGTTAGGAGACCAGTATTCCTCTCACAGAGCTGCAGAGTTCACATTGAAGAGATATTGTTTGTTTTAAAGTGTTATCATAGCTCTGTAAGTGTATGATGTGAACATCACCTTGGCTAGGTTAGGTGTTCCACAAAGCTATGCTTATGAGTTGCTGTTTCCAGAGTGGAAGCTGCATACAGGCAACTCCCAATTTAGGTGCATCCCAGTGATGGTACTGAACCTGAAAGTAGCCCCCAAATGCCATAAATATGTCATGAAAAGGGACAAAATGGGTCAGAGGTAGAAGGGGTGGAGCAGGGATAGAGTGGGGGCAGAGCAGGCTTAAATATACTCCATTAGTGCACGTGGGGATCCGGAACGGAACCCCCATGCGAAACAAGGATTGCCTGCAGTTGCTTTTGAAAGCATCTCAGACATACAGCAGTTTCAAGCCTATATTCATAAAGGCACAATAATAAGATGCCGTGTTCTTAGTGAGTCAACAGATGCTTGATGTCTCACCAGTTAGCATTTCAAAGGTCTGTTCCTCTCTGCCTCATGCAGTAAAAGCGAAGATACCATATTTATGTTATCTATATGCCATTTAATGCCAAAATAGGCTGCTGTTTTATTTGTTTATTTATTTCTTCTAAAGAGTTTACAGAGCAGGATGCTCAGGTCAAATGGGATTTCAGAAATATGAACAATCTGTGTTCAATCCAATTCTCATTCTGCTACAGAAGGAAAAGCCTCCAACTAGACTCGGAGCTTAGGCTGGTTGGTTTGCGACTGGGTAGGATATTCAAAGTATCGCCCACATCACTCTAGGAACCTGGCAATGTCTGGAGCAAGTTCCAGTACTACAAGCAGGCTCTGAAGCTCCTGTTAAATAAAGCAATTAGGCATTTGTTAATGTAGCTAGTATAGATTTCTTACTCTGGGCCTTCCCCTCATCCCTTTCTGTCTTCTATTATGGCTCTCCTTCTGCTATTTCATTACAGGCTGTGGCATAATGAAACCTCAGGTCTGAGGTCTCCCGAGTTAATATCTTGTTTTCTGCTTGACATTTTATTCTGTGGTTTGTAATGTTGCTGCATAGCACTGAAATGTGCATAAACAAAGCTTCAAAACATGAATTCGTACTGCCTCAGCCTTTACTGACTATCCAGATTAGGTTTGCAATATTGCGTTTTCATCTGCGCCGTGAGTGAATCATAGATTTGCAGAGCAGGAAGGAATACCAAGGGTCATCTAGTCCAACCCTCTGCAATGCAGTTATTACGGAATCCAGCTAAAGAGTGTTTATAACTGATCCCTCCCCCTCCCTTCAGGACTTTATTTTTGGATGTTCTCTCTGCGCAGCTACAGCCAACCAGCACAGCTTACAGACCTGTGTGCATCTAAATATGTTGTTACACCTTCTTATTTAAAAAATCATAATAATCAGCCATTGCTTTGCCAGTGCACAACATATATTAGCCAGAAATATGAAGATCATATCCCTGTCCCTGTTCAACAGAATTAATTTACTAACTGGTTTCCAAGATTTAGCATTCTTTCTGCAGGTTTAGCGGGGTATCTGCAGCATAGAATATTTATAAGCATGTATTATTAAGCATCTGTTGATAGCAAGGACAGATAGCTAAAGATGGCCAAGAACCCTGAAACTGCATAAAAATGTTTCTGCTACCATTCCTAGCAGAGCTACAGATAACTGCTGAGAACCATGTGCTGTCTGTGGTTATGGATTCATATCCACATTTGATATAAAAGGCCTGTGACCACTTGATTTAAATGCCCCACAACCTGGCTGAAACCCAGCCAAAGCCCATCAGGAAAGACTGAGGAGAAGATGAAACCTGGAGCTTTCTTGAATGGGGGTTGCATTCACATGCTAATTTCTGCATTAGATGTGAGCTCTCACATGTAAAAGCAACAGCCAGAAATCTACTGGAATATAGGGGAAGCTTAGCGCTGATTTCCATGTGAATTGGCTCCAGAAAAAAATAATAATCTGTTTGCAACGCCATTAACCCAGAAAATCATAGGAGCAAAGTGATGAAAATTGAGCTGGTAGACTGGCATGCCATTGTTTCCTGCCATTTTCATGGATGGATCCTGGAGAAACAGAAGTAAGCATGTGCAGTTCAGGTGGAGGAGCAGCACAGTTGTTCAATGACGTTAGTTGTGAGGTCGCACTGTTCCCACTGGTGTGAATGAAATTTAGCAGTCTCATCAGTCAAAAAGCCACAGTTCCATAGCACAACAGGTACTGCAGTGTGGAAGGAGCATAAGAAAATGAGACAGAAGTGCAAAAAGTTATTATCAAGAAAACTAATGAAACATTTTCCATATCGAAAAGCACCAGAAATGGATGAAACCTCATTGCTATTTCTTATCACCCAAGTCGACTTTTTGTCTTGTGATACTGCTTGTTATCAGGAGAGTAGCACAGAGCTTCTGAAAAAGAGTTCATCCTACACAGAGGTGGTGAATTGACTGTGTGAGAAAACACACAAATTTCTGGTAGGAAAAAACCAGAAATATCCTGGACATAGACGTTTGCTCTTGATGAGTACTAGCTATTCTCTGTGAAATAAGATTCTGTGTTTCTGAAAGATATACAGATGCTGAAAGAATCTGACTGGGGCCATGAGTTGAATATCTGGAGTCCCTGTCATTAATTCGTTTCTGAGGAGTGCAAGAATTTTCTTGTTAATATGTAAATTACATTATATTAATAATAAAAAGCATCCCTGTCAACACTGGACTATGTACAGAATTGCTTTCACTTTTCCCTCGGCAAGCTTGCTTCTTATTTACATTCCCTAAGCATTGTTCTGTGAGTTGATTGTTTTATACTAGCTCATGTATGGATTTAAGATATAACCTTTGCACATTGCGCCTTCCAATTTTAATAATCTAAAAGGATGGGTCAGGAACTTTGTGCCCTCTCCTGGCATTATGCTCAACTGTTAATTAAATATGTAAGGTGGAACAGCAAGAACAAGCCTTCCTGTCATATTCCAAATTGTGTAAGGTGAATATCTCCAACAGGGAGCCATTTGTGTCCCATGGAGTCCTTCTGTGAATTTTAGAACCCTGGTTTTCCAGAGTTTCCACTCCAGCTGGTCCCTATGAGAACTTCTTTTTAACTTTAATAACTGGTGCCCGAGTTTGCTTCCCCTTTCACTTCCTCCCCACCCAACTTTCAGTTTGTCATTTAGATTGTAAGTCTGTAAGCAAGGGTTGTATTCACTCTGAGAAGCTTCAAGGCTGAAAAGCAGGTTACAAATGCTCTCAGTAAATCTATGAGCATCCGAAGAGGCCTCTCTCTTTTCACATTCACCACATCTCTGTGCACTAACGTCCCTCTCTGAATTATGAAACACAAACTCTTGCTTCTTTGACCCTTGTTACTTTCTATTTTATTTTATTTCTTACTGCAATTCTTCCTGAGTTTTAGCTATTACTACCAGTGCCATTGATGCCAGAATCCCAGGAACAATATTTATTTGTAATATCCACAACATGCATCTGTTTTGTGGACCTCCAGCCTAAGGATTGATATACTTGTTCTTGCTCTAGAGCAGGGGTCTGCAACCTTTAAGACAAAAAGAGCCACTTGGACCCGTTTCCGAAGGGGGGAAAAAAACTGGGAGCCGCAAAACAAGCCAAATGTAAATAACCACACATTCTTCCCCTTCCCCCATTCTCTCTCTTTTCCCTGAGTCTATTTCAGATAGCAAAGAGGGGTATGGTACCTCTCATATCCATTTTTTGCAAAGCACCATGTGCATAGAGGGCATTATACAAATTAATACATAGAAAAGTGTCTGTCCCTCCCTGCAGTTCAACTCCCTCTCTTTTTACTAACAGTACATATCCATTCCTTCTGCTGGTGCAACTTTCTCATCATTTCTACGTAGCAGCATTTATAAACCAGTGCCAGAGAAACTGGGTGAAAGGAAGGTGAGAGGGAAGAGATATGAATATTTATATGTGTATATGTATACATACATACACCTGCACAATTACAGGTTTGAAGCCAACTTAAAATAAGCAAAGGAATCTGTAGTGCTTTCCATGGGATCCGGGGACATGCCAGCTAATACTCTTCCCTTCTTCATTTGCTTGTCTCTGCAGCAAATCTTGAGGGGGAAGGGAGAAGGGCAGGAATTGCATAGGCACAAGAGAACGGGGGAAATCCCGCATGCAGGATTTTGGTGCCTAACAGCCCCCCTCCCTCTGCATTGCTCTCGTGCTCCCCCGCCTCTCCTGCTGGCTACCTCTGGACCTCCTCCTCGTCACTGACGTTATTCACCCCTTCCTCCCTGACAGGGAGGGCGGGCCCATTTTCACCTCAGGTGCTCTCCCTCAACTCGGCAGCCACTCAGAAGCAAGGCACGGAAAAGTGCTCTCTCCCCCTCGCCTCAGGTGCCTCGCGCGCGGGGCTGAGGAGAGCGTGGCCTGGGTGGGCGGGGGAAGCTATGAGAACTTCCCTCCGGCGGCAGAAGCAGCAGCAGCAGCAGCCCTTCTCTGGCCGCCGCCGCCTCCTCCATCCCAGCAGCCGAAGCACCACCGCCACCCTCTCTCTCTCTCTCTCTCTCTCTCTCTCTCACACACACACACACACACATATACCGCCCGCCATCTCGAGCGCGCTCTCTCTCTCCGCCTCGCGTGGGGGGCTGAGGAGAGCATGGCCTGGGTGGGCGGGGGAAGCTATGAGCCATGAAGCCGCCTGGCAGAACTTCCCTCCGGCGGCGGCAGCAGCAGCAGCAGCAGCAGCAGCCCTTCTCTGGCCGCCGCCTCCTACTCCATCCCAGCAGCCGCCGCCTCTCGAGCTCCGCTGCCGCCGCTGCCTTGCTTTGCCCGGCTCGGCTGCCCAGCTCCATCCCCCTCCTCTTTCTGGCGCTTCTGCTTTTCTGCTCAGGGTCCCCGAGGATCTGCGGAGCCGCGGCAAAGGTGTAAAAGAGCCGCATGCGGCTCCGGAGCCGCGGGTTGCCGACCTCTGTCCTACTCCATCCCAGCAGCCGCCGCCTCTCGAGCTCCGCTGCCGCCGCTGCCTTGCTTTGCCCGGCTCGGCTGCCCAGCTCCATCCCCCTCCTCTTTCTGGCACTTCTGCTTTTCTGCTCAGGGTCCCCGAGGATCTGCGGAGCCGTGGCAAAGGTGTAAAAGAGCCGCATGCGGCTCCGGAGCCGCGGGTTGCCGACCTCTGCTCTAGAGTCTAGGGTTCCATATTGCTGCTTTCTTTCAACTTTGTACTCCCTGGGCTAATTTCCCACATCAGTGGGGTTTCTCTCATAATTCAGCAATGCTTAGGTTACTGAAACTCTTAGAGGGCTGAATCAGAGCCTTGAATCCTGACTGAATCAGGTGCCTGAACACATAAAGAATGCAGTCACAGGCATAGGAGCCAACTCCTAGGGGCTGAGGTCCATTAAGTCCCCGCTAAAATATTTGAGAGCCCCCCTCCCCAAGTTTCCATTCAACTGCTATGGGGGCAGTGCCCTGTGCTTGATTATGTGGGGGCAGGGCTTACTCCCGCCCCACAATATTTTATTTAAGTTCGCACCCCTGATCACAGGTATCTGATGAAACATTTGCTACTGTTCCTACTACTGATGATGCTTGTGTTGATGGTCAAAAGGAGAATGCAATAGAAGTGCTACTTCTGACGTTTGTGTCAGACGTAATATTTTCTTATTTATCATTGAAGATTTCCTATAGTTAGAGACAGATGGTCTGTAACTAAAAGGCTTAATTTAGATCAGATTTTAGGAGAAATGCAAAGCACCTTGCACTGGACAGAGTAAAGGTAAGGTAAAGGGACCCCTGACCATTAGGTCCAGTCGTGACTGACTCTGGGGTTGCGGCGCTCATCTTGCTTTATTGGCCAAGGGAGCTGACTTACAGCTTCCAGGTCATGTGGCCAGCATGACTAAGCCGCTTCTGGCGAACCAGAGCAGCGCATGGAAACGCCGTTTACCTTCCTGCTGGAGCGGTACCTATTTATCTACTTGCACTTTGACATGCTTTCGAACTGCTAGGTTGGCAGGAGCAGGGACCGAGCAACGGGAGCTCACCCCATTGCAGGGTTTTGAACAGCCAACCTTCTGATCGGCAAGCCCTAGGCTCTGTGGTTTAACCCACAGTGCCACCTGCGTCCCACTGGACAGAGTAGGGTGGGCTTAATTGGGCAAATGTGTCCTTTCACCCAGCCCTGTTGACCTTTGCTGGTTTCTGCCTGTCTAGTGGTGTCAGCATCACTCTGCCAGCATGGAACTTCCCTTTCCATCTGCCAAATGATTGAGTGGAAGTGCTGCTGGAGTGATCCCTGCCAGCAGCAGCAGCCAGCAGAAACCCCCCAAATATGGTGTTCCAAGAGTGAGTTGGGCTGAGCTGACTCAAGGTCTGTTGGATCCCAAGCTACAGCCATCACATGGCCTCAGTCCAGGCTGCAACCTTCTGCCTTGGTCATCATGCTCAGCAGGGCTGTTGATTTACAGTGGTTCTTCCACTATGTTAAACCTTGCAGGGCATTAGGTTTGAGATTGCACCCCAAGGCATCAGTTGCTCAAGTTATAGCCATCATGCTGCATTGTGCTGTCTATTGATCGAGGGGAATCCATGCACATGTGCACACAAACCGAAGAACAGCAAAAGGATTTGTGGAAACTCCTGTGAAAAGTGAAATTTAATAACTATAGGAGAGGCCACCTGCCTTCCAGAGGCTACATGGGAAGAAGAGCCTCTGGTGGTTGTCTGTGATGGCAGGCTCTCTGGGCCTCAGTCTCTAGGCCTCCATTGTGCTTTATATTAAAATAAATGATTAAGTTCTTGCAGTAAGTGTCTGTGCCTGTTCTAACGGGAAGCCAGGGAACACCTCTGACTTTCTACTACAACAGCTATCTAATCGTAGAATGATTTGCTGGGGACTCTCATCCACGAGGGGTTAATAATAATAGTGTTCTCAGAGGGGTCAAGGCTTTTCCCAGAAACCACTTCTAGGGCATCTTAAGGGCATCTGTCAACCAATGCACTTTCAGCACACAGTTCTCTTGTAACATTTTTAGGGTCAGGTTACATGACCGGCCCTTTTAGTTTTCAGCACAGATTGCATCCCAAACACGGCAAGTGAGTTGTCTGAATAATTCATTCTGAGGATAAATCTCACTGTTGACTCTTTTCACATCACTAATTTAATCTACTTTAAAAAGGTTCATGCTGAGAGGCAAAATCGTAGTTCATGCTCATGATGTGAATTCAGAAAATGACCCCATCTTAGGCAACTTCAGGGATTTAGCTTCCCCACATCCAGACAACATACCCAATATCTTCATACATTGGGTGGAAGGTTCAAAGGGGTGACCTATGTGCACCCATTAATGTATACATGTGCTTGAGAACTCTACATGATTGGGTGCTCAAATTGGAAGGATTTGCATTGAGTTGGGTATATATAGGTTTCTCCTTTAGATTTTCCACTCAGTGAAATGGGAGTCTGGGACAATGCATAGGACCCCATTTGACGCTTTGTATTGAATACATAGATGCTAATTTCTGCAGAGAGAGCTTTGCATGTGCACAAATAAACCCAGATTAAACCAGGCTGAAAAACGGAACCTAGTCAATTGCAGAAAGGCTGTGTGAATCATCTCTTAATGTGTCCCTAGGATTTTGATTTAGGCTTCTAAGCAATCTTTTCCTAGGCCAAGTCAATGAATTTTGCCATTGATTATAGGATGTTATCTCCGAATATAGTCCCTGTGACAACACAAATGCATAAAATAAACTGTTGAGAAGCAACAAGTTGATGGTTCTTTCAGTGTAATGCCTAAGTCAATGAAGGTTTTTAACAGCTGTTCTCTGAACATAATGTCTTCAGATGGAACAGCATTCTTATTTAGACTGTCTCACTGCACTACTATGCCCTACTATGCCACATTCTGGAAGTTACTCCATCAGTCTAACAGCAATGCCAGCTATTACAAGAGGGAGGGAGGAAATCAATCAAAATAACAAGCTTATAGAGTACCATAACCAACATGAAGGGATCCAATTGGGTTCTGTGGGCAGAACAAACAGTTTTAAGAGAACTATGGCTGCCACTGAAAACAGCAGTCTTTTTCTTGACCTTAATGCATGGCATAATATGAATGTAGGAGCATGGCTGGATCAGCCATAGTTGACCAACCAGGTGCCTGCGGAAAGCCCACAAGCAAGATATACACAATAGCTCATCATGGCTTATGGTATGGCTTTGATCCACAGCATACTGCCTCCAATACTGGAAATTGTACATAGTTCTGACGTCAGTGTGCTTTGAGTTTCCCCGCTTTCATGATTTTCTGGGGAAATTTATTTTTCTTATAAGTAAACCGATGTTTACGTACTAGGTGTTATGTGAATAAGTTCCAGAAATGTCACTTGGTAGAGAACATAAGGGGAAAGAAGCAGGCAGCAGTGGAGATACAACATATTCCATGGTTGCCCCCCCCCCCAATTTTGGAATTACTCCCCCTCTGAGGTGTTTATGGCCTCAATACCACAGATTTTAAAGTGGGCCTTAAAATACACATTGTCTCCTATGAGCCACTCTGATGTGGGGCCATCTTAGAAAGGACAGCGTTGTTTACTTGTCTTGTACTTTATGTTGGTGTTCTTCATTTAATCTAACTCTCCTACCTTTCAGATGATGCCATGGCTGAGGGTAAATGAGTTTGGGGCCCAAATTGGGATCCCAAAAGGGCCTAATTTGGACTGCGGGCAAGAATTTATCCATGCCTGTATAAGGACAGAGTCAGACCATCTACAGCAGTCTGCACTGAGCAATCATGGTTTTAATAGTACATTCTGCATGCAAATAATGTATTCTGCAACCAAACTACGTTCCCTGCCAAGCACCAAAAGCTAACTGTAAAGTGAATTTGGGGGGGTCCCACTCACAAAAATGGAGAGCTATCCAAAGGATTTTTCTAAGACTAGCAAAATGCCTCCAGGAAGTCTCACACATCCCTTGCCTCTCCATATTTTTAGTAACTAAGTATACTCTAGTTAGAAAAAAAGAGGTGTGATTTACTTGTTTTGCTCTGATATTTGAATGCTTTTTGCAGGACTGAAAAACTGAGAATAACATCATGTATCTTCCCCGTAATGATCCCAATAAAGCCATCAGCTCCAAACAGTAACTCATTCAACTCTCCAGAAGTAATTTCTACATTATGTGGATTTTTGGACAGTCTGCTTTTAGTTGGTGGAAGGAAAATCTAGAATATAAAATCTTAGTGATGTTTCTGCTTCTCTCTGTTTGGTCTAGTCATAATTCTTAAAGGAGGATATAAGGCACACCCTCTAAAAGACAGTTTGATCAGCCACGGATATGGAAATATGGCCAGTTTCTATGCCTGTTGAATTAGGTTTCCTGTCCCTGAAGTATAGTGGATAACTTTCTTTGCAATGCAGGCCATACGTCCATTTTATACCAGGTAATCAACTACAGAATATAAGGGGAAGGGATGTTTTAGAATCCAGAAAATTGCAGCATGCTTTATCCCTCTCTCAATGTCAGATTGATGCAGCTAAACACAGTGACATTTCCATTAAAATAAAAATATGTCTAATTTTCTGTTAGATAAGCTTTGGTTATCTGTAGGTCAGCTGCATAAGAGAGAGAAAATTCCTTAAGGTGGCAGTCATATGCATGCTTACTCAAAAGTAAGATCTAGTGACTTATAAAGGATCAGATTGCATTTTAAAATATATTTTTGATCAGGGAAGGGCTACAGTTCAGCCATCTCCTTTGCGTGCAGAAGGTCCCTGGTTCAGTCCCTGATGCCATCTCCAGAAATCCTGCAGAACTGCGGCCAGGTAGGGTAGATAATACTAAGATATATGGACCAATGGTGTGACCCTGAAAGAGGCAGCTTCCTTCCGCCTCCCCACCTGCCAAATTTGGAAACTTAGAACTTGAATAAAGGACATGATAAGAATTAGAATTCTGCTCCGATAGTTAATAGAAAATAGCAAGCAATTAAGGGTAAGATGCTCCGAGCCATGATCACATGCAGCTGTTTTGAGACATTTAGATGTCAGGTTCTAGGGTTATGTGGTTTTCCCACCACAGGAGATATTTGACTAAAAAGAATATTGTTAGGGTGGCGCTATAGTCTAAACCACTGACCCTCTTGGGCTTGCCAATCAGAAGGTCAGTGGTTCAAAACCTTGCAACGGGGTGAATTCCCATTGCTCTGTCCCAGCTCCTGACAACCTGGCAGTTCGAAAGCACACCAGTGCAAGTAGATAAATAGGTACCACTGCTGCGGGATGGTAAACAGTATTTCTGTGCGCTCTGGTTTCCATCACAGTGTTCCGTTGCACCAGAAGCGGTTTAGTCATGCTGGCCACATGACCCAGAAAGCTGTCTGTGGCCAAACACTAGCTCCCTTGACCTGAAAGCAAGATGAGTGCCACACGCCCATAGTTGCCTTTGACTGGACTTAATGGTCCAGGGGTCCTTTACCTTTTTTTACCTTTTACTGCAGTTTTTGGTGAACCTCGTCTGAAAAGAACCAGGGAAAATGTGGTAGGCGCCAGTCAAGTAACATACTTATGTGAGAAAAGAATACATGATTTCTTTGTAATCTTTATAATCATTCAATGTTACAACATGCAAACCCCAAAGCTTTTTTTAAAAAAAACCAAGTATACAGAAAACTATCATTGCATTCTATTTTTATATATTTATATTTTCATCACCATCAAGGGTAGACTTAATCCAGAAGGGTCACACACAAACTTTAATTATTTAAAGGTAAAATAACTACCGCCAGATTTCCCAGTGTTTGACAAAACAACATAGACTTCCACAGCATGTCTAGACTTAAGGTGGAGTGAAGAGTTTTTTGACTTGTTGGATATATTGTTTTCTTTATGCTATTCCTTTCTTTATTAGTTCTGGCTAAATATAGTTGACTGATCACATCTCTAGTATGTTTGTGGGAGGAAAGTTCTCAAGCCAGAACAGAGGAAAAAACCCCAGACCCAATGGTTGGTTCTGACCTAAGGGTTTCAAATCTTCCTTTGTCACTATGTCTTTGTTTTAAATCATTGCTAAAGCAGAGCGTGTGCATGCACGCACGCACACACACACACACACACACACACACACACACACACACGTTATCTGCACAAAAATAAATACCATTAGTCCATTTCCCAATAAATTCAGTACCAGCTCAGCGTACCTAGTGTCAAATGGAAGTCACAGATTAGAACCTAATATGGAAAATATAGAGGCACGTAGCTAACTTTTCACATTGTGATAATTCCCACTGGTGCCAGCCCGTTGGATTTCAGTCACATTCTTGATCATTAGACAACTGATGGACAGTCCTCTCAAGTCATGCCTCTTTTAAATCATTTGTGCTGAAAACCTAAAAATCCCCCAGTTGAGCTCATGATGGACAAGTTGAAAATATCCCAGCACTTCAAAATCACACTACTGACCAAGCAGGAAATTGAAATTTTTACAACGACAGTGTCAACAGAGCATGGACAGTGTGCCAAATGAACAATTTGCTTCATGCATTAAAAGAGAAGTGTCAGAAGAAGAGTGCGGAGTTTGAGGAACATGGATTAAAAAGGCACTTCTTATGTTGTTACATATATTTACGTAGACATCATGATTTCTCGGGAATTCTTCATATAAGAATCCTTACCAGAAGAATTGCTTCTGAATTCTTTTTATTGGAGAAACAGGCATTGGAACAGATATTCCAGAAGTGCAAATCTTCAAATGCACTTTCCCTCCGCAGATATATGTGAAAAAGGTATACAACAAATTCCAGGGCAATGAGAGAATTAACGGTAATGAAAACTGATAATGAAAAACCTTTTTATATGTAATACAGTATCTGGAATGTCAGATTGCAACCCAGAGATTTAGGCTATACTGGTACATCCTTAATTACATTTGGTGAAAGAGGTTTTCAGTGGCCATTCTGTTCCTGCCATCACTGAAATCACTGCTTGGGATAATGTTTTCCACTATTTTTGGATTTCTCAAAAAAACAAATTAATAATAGTTGTTGTTGCTGCAGCAGCAGCAGCAGCTGCCACAACAGCAACCTGTGTAACCTGCACCTCATGTAGGGCTGAACACAACACAGTCCCCATACTTCCTTCATAGCAAGGGTAGGAATGGGATTTTTCCCTTACAAATTTCAGATTAGGATCAAATATTCAGGCACGACAGATCTAAACCAAATGTGCTGAATCTTAGTTTAGCATCACACACACACACACACACACACACGCTGGAAAAGCAGAAGACAATGGAACTGCTACTCAGTTTGGCTGAGAGCAAAATTCACAGCAAATGTGAGGAGCTTGAAAAGCTGGTAAACCTGATCAATTGGCCCCCATAGCTGCACCTTTAACAGTCAACAGCTTGATACTTAGGAATTAAAAGGTGAACATCTTACTGCATGGTGATAAATCTTATCACCTGTTGACGGGTGTTGATGAAAGTTGCCGATTAAGGTTCAGCCTGCTACAGGGCTGGCTGGTAAGTTAGAAATCTGACTAAATCATATAAAACACATTTGTAAAGTGACTTCACGGGATCTACTAGGGTGCCACTGAGAGTCATTTCTTATGAAATTTCAGCAACTGAGGAGCCAACTTGTTTCTGGAACACACCTGTGCTTTTAAAGAGCTCTACGGAAAAAAAGAAATATAGCAGATGTGCCTTTGTTGGACACACAGATGACAATTCCTTCCTGCTACACAAACGTTATAAAGGAACAGAAGTAAAAATAATAATAAAAATAATAAAAAGCTGGTAAACTTCTTCACATATAACTATTTTCCCTGAGCCATTGTTCACTTTTATATTTCACAGTCTCTGCTTTCCAACTCCTGTTTACTTCATAGCATATCTGTGTCCCTTGTGGGGCACGTTATGTGGTAAATTGCAATTTCACCAAAAGCATATAAAAGGCTGCAATTTTATTTATTCATCACTGTGATAAACTGGTACAGGATTAATGAGGTCCCTGTAGTAAAACAAGAGAGGTCAACATCTGATGCCCTTAAAGCTTCGTAATCTTGATGTTATTAATAGTAATATAACACTTTACATCTATGAAACACTCGGAAAGCAGTAATTAATTGTCACAACACTCCTCTGAATTCTTTAATCGTTATAAATGCCACCATTCACATCCCCTAATTAATAACCCAGATAAAGAAAGTTAATGACTTATTTTCTTAAATTTGCCCCATGCAAATACGGCAAATGTCTCCCATGCGGCCTCCTTAAAAGCAAAGGGTTCTGAGCGTTCAGACTATTTCAGAGGACATTAGAGAATGTATCTGACATAGCAAGCTAAAGTGACAGGAGGGCAATAGCTCCGTGACAGAGCAGCTGCCTTGCATGTAAAAAGGTCGTTTGTTCAGTCCCTGAGGACATCTCCCTGTGGGGCTGGGGATGTTCCCTGGCTGAAACCATGGAGAGCCCATGGGTTTGATTCAGTACAGAGCACCTTTCCTCTGCTGCAATGAGAAAACACCTAACAAGGATTGAGATTACCTCAGAATTAATTTCAGAGTTAGCTTCCATAATCAACATATGCAACATATTCAAGCAGTTATTTTATTAATGATTCAGGGTTCCGGCAATTCTTTGGGTTCCAGGACTGGAATGCACTCAACAATCACACGGCTAATTTCTCTGGCTTTTGGACTTCACTCACTCTCAGCCTAACTTACCCCATGGAATTGTTGTGAAGATAAAATGAGGAGAAGGAGACCTTGAGCTCCTTGGAGGAAAGATGGGCTATATATGTTAAAATGAATGAATGAATGAAAACTATCCATACATGTGCTCTGCGTGTGAGCTATGTAACTAGAAGCTTGAGAAGAAGGTGCTGTGTACCAAGACATGTAACCTATTCAAAAATTAAGTTTGTCAAAACTATGCTCATAACACTGGTCCTGAAAGACCTACATTGGCTCCAAGTATGTTTCAGAGCAGAGTGTTGGTACTGACCTTTAAAGCCCCAAACAGCCTCAGCCCAGTATACCTGAAGGAACGTCTCATACACTCATGTTCAGCCCATACACTGAGGTCCAGCTCTGAGGGCCTTCTGGTGGTTCCCTCTCTGCAAGAAGTGAAATTACAGGGAACCAGGCAGAGGGCCTTCTCGGCAGTAGCAACCTTCTTGTGAAACACCCTCCCCTCTGATGTCAAGGAGATAAAGAACTATATCACCTTTAGAAGGCATCTGAAAGCAGTTTTGTATTGGGAGGTTTTTAATGTTTGGTGATTTATTGTGTTTTTATATGTCTTAGAAGCTGCCCAGAGTGGCCAGAGCAACCCAGCCTGATGGGTGGGATATAAACAATAAATTTATTGTTATTATTACCCAATAACCACTGGAACACTTTTCGGTGGCATGTTTCATTTTCTTTGGAATCATATTATTTGCCGATAAGCTTTAGAACAGGGACGGGGCACCTGCAGCCCGTAGGTCAAAGCTGGCCCACCAGATCTCCCCATTTGGCCCATGAAGCCATTTTGGGGAAGCCTTGCCCAGTCATGCTATACCGGAACAACCAAAGGAGGAATCAAGGGGCAGTTCTGGCTTAAAGAGCCAGGCACCTATTCCTCTCCCACAGTCTATGTGCCTTTACTATGTGCCTAATACTATACTACCATTGGGAGAAGCCATTCAAGGCTTCTGAAGGAGGGTGTGTGTGGCAAATTTGCCCCCACTAAAGCTGCAAGTAAATTGCTGCCTGATGGCCACACACTGCATCGCTGGATTTCTCTCATCTTCCTGTCTATTGTGTTCCATTTCAATGCCCAATCTTTGTTTAAAACATAGAGTTTAAAATTAATAACCCAGGAGGTGGGAACATCACAGCATTTTCTTACTAAATGAAATAAAGGGTTAGATCAGAGCTGTAGACAGTTGTTTACCCCTTTGGCAAGCTTGGTTAAAGAGCTACCTCTGTGCTCATAAATAATCCACTGTATTCAACTATTGAGAATAAAAAAAAAAAAAATCAGGGAGAAAATCAAGGCTGTTCCAGCCAGTCAGCTCCAACCTCTGGCAATCTCAGAGCCTTGCTTTATCCCAGTTCTTAAATCTCTTCAATTTGTAGTCACTCAGTTTCTTTCACAACAATCACTCATGCCTTCTCCAGTATTCCATATTGCATTGCCTATGGTCAGTGGCGGACCTACATTTTGGGGACCTGAAGCTTGAATTGTTATGGGAGCCTCTTCACAACCAGCAATGGGTTTTGGGTAACCACTGTTATCTTCTTCAGTGGGTTTCTTCCACAACAGATCACAACATTAACACACACACACACACACACACACACAAACAAACAAACAAACAAACATTTGATTAAACTGCTGTACTGGAGGGCCACATTTCTTCCTTGATGCCAAGGTTCCCAACCCCTACTCTACAGCTGCATCCCCATGTACATAAGAGTCCCCTGTTCCTGCCAGCTCTTGATAGGGTTACACTTCCTCTGAAGGTGCAGGTTCATAGCTTGGAGGTACTCCTGGATCCTTTGCTGTCACTTGAGGCTCAGGTGGCCTCAGTGGCATGGAGCGCCTTTCATCAGCTTCAGCAGATGGCCCAGCTATTCCCCTATCTGGACAGGGATAGCCTAACTACTATTGTCTATGCTCTGGTAACCTTAAGGTTAGATTACTGCAATGTGTTATACGTAGGGCTGCCTCTGAAGATGGTTTGGAAACTTCAGCTATTGCAGAATTCAGAGGCCAGGTTGTTCCTCGGAGCAAGATGGTATGAGCATGTTACACCAATCCCGGTCCGACTGTGATCCTGTGAATCGCCCTGAGACCTGCGGGTATATGACAGTATACAAATTCAATAAATAAAAATACCGTATTTTTTGCTCTATAAGACTCACTTTTTCCCTCCTAAAAAGTAAGGGGAAATGTATGTGCTTCTTATGGAGCGAATGCAGGCTGCACAGCTATCCCAGATGCCAGAACAGCAAGAGGGATTGCTGCTTTCACTGCGCAGCGATCCCTCTTGCTGTTCTGGCTTCTGAGATTCAGAATATTTTTTTTCTTGTGTGGTCTGGTGCGTCTTATAGAGCAAAAATACGGTAAATAATAAATACTGATTTGATTTGATTCCTTCTTTTGGCTTTTTGGCCCTTAAGAACCCTTCAACTTTGCTCTCTACTGTTTGAAAGTCCTTCCTTGGCCTCAAATTGCATTTATTTATGTTTCTTAGCCATCACTCACTGTACGGTCTCAGAGTAGGTTACAACAGTGTTGTGCGTGGGTTGCCAGCATCCAGGGCTGCATGGAGGGGGGAAGCGAGGGAAACGGAGTACGCATATGCACTCAACTGCCTAACGGCGACCACATCGCCCAGGAGATCACAGCTGCACAGATAAGAAAGAAAGAGTTGTTCCATTGTCTGGAGAGGTCGCTTCCTGGTTTGCATGGAGAAACCATTTTCAACAAAGCCCAGTAACAGAAGCATGCAACTGTATTGATGCAGCACCTAACAATTTGTGCCCCTAACAATTTTGCACCTGGGGCAACCCCCTCTGTGCACCCTCACACACACATATCATGCCACTGGGTGACAATAGTACAACCCTAAAATTAAAAGAATAAAAGAATTCAAAGTTAATATACAATTATATACAATGTATATACAATCTAGAGATTCAGGCCCTACGAACCTCCAACATTGTTTGCAACTTCCTGCAGCATTTAATCATTGCAGACTACCATTTCTCAATGGTTCATAGAACAAGTCTGAAATTAGATGTCAGAGCTGATGAATGCTAAGGAACAATGGGGCTTTCTGCTAGCAGCTGGTGGTAGGGAACCCACCGGTAGCAATTCTCACCAGCTAGTCAGTTCCAGTCTAGGAAAGTGATGCAGGCACTATTCCATGGTCAGTAGCCAGCAGGATGTGAATGGATATCAGCAGGCTTGGTGAAGGGACACCTCTGACCAATCCAGTTCTCTCCATCTCAGTGTAAAAGGGGCGTGGCTTGCTCTGCCGGTCACTATTAGTCTCACATCCATCACTGTTACATGTCAAGGTATGCATGTAAAAATAAACAGATGCTGTACCCAGTTGTTGTTTGTTTTATATGGTTAATTATCTTGTGTTTATTGTATATATTCTGTTTGGCTGGTTTCAACGTATATTTATGTTCAGGCTGCACACTGATTTCGAAAAAACAAAACAAACTTCCCCACAGAAGCTGCATATTCATTTTGTAGCTCACAATACCGTGTGAAAGTTATTGTTGTCCAGATGATTAATAAAGCTGGTGATCTATAGTGTCATTTAGTAATTAAACAACATTATAATTGTGCCATCCACCTACAAAGGTTAATCAACTCTCGTGAACAAAGGAGCTGCTGCTTTTAATTTTTTAATAAACTACCCGTGGAATTTTTAATTTGACTTTTTCTATGCACACACAATTAATTAGGAAGAGTTAGATCATGCTTCAATGAAAGTTAAAGGCAAAGCTCCTACAGGCTCTGGTGAGACTGCAATTATTATTAAATGTGAGTGGGAGGTCAACGATCCTCCTCAAGGAAGTGAAACCAAAGGCTGTGAAAAAGTTGGATTTAAAGAATACATATCAATAAACATACCAGAATAGATTCCATACTATCAAAATACTTCAAATCAGTGCTTTTTTTTCAAGAAAAAGAGGTGCCAGAACTCATCATGAAGTTCTTACAGTAAGTCATGGGGTGACTTGGGGCAGCTCTGAACAGATGCCAATTTGACAACAGCGCCTGCAGAGGTGCTAGAAGCTAGAAGTTCACTGCCTGCAGTGGTGCTAAGAACTATGTTAAGCTGTAGTTAGCTCATTTGGGGGTTGCCCCTGGTTCTGGTGCAGGTCAAATAAATGCTCCTGTGCTTCCCTCATTCTCTTAGATTCAGGCAGATGGCTAGGACAGCTACATGGGAGATGGACTGAAGAAAATGAAATATGAATTGGCTCCACCCTGTAGCTCAACCAATCACAGTGAGGAGCAGCTAGGAGCTAGGTCGTGTCATGGATCTACAAAAGAAGTGTAGGCTCGCACATGCTGGTGTCAGGGACTGGCTAGATGGAGAGGAGTGGTAGCTGCCAGTTGCCCAGGAAATACCAGAGAGTGACCCTGGGGAAGAGGGAGATTTTGAGCCTGATTCGGGCTGGTGAGATAGGGATGAGCACTCCAGAGAGGGAACCATCAGGGAAGTCTTGGAGCCAGAGAGTGGTGAGGACGAGGGTGAGGGTGAAAGGCACAGTGTGGGCACAGACCCTGATAGGGAGAGAGTAGAGCCTGCATTTTCCACGTTGCAGGACAGTCCCCTTCCGGCCCCTTCTCCCCCCACTTTCTCAGCACAAGAAAGGAGAGCTGAAAAATGGAAAGAGCAGATAACAAAAGCTGAATCATGCCGGAAGAATGCACAGAAGGAAACTCTTAAATAAGAGAAGGAGGGGAGATGCTTCCAGCTTCTGCAACTTTCATACCCTGAGTGTCAAAGGGTTGTCAAAGATCATTTAGTAAGTGAGATGACATCCATAGCTATGCTAAGCAGATATGGCTATAGTACATACTGGAAGTGCATCAGTCAAATAAGTGATCCCAGATAATGGGTTATCACTTGGTCTAATTCTAACTTTCAACCACCCCGTTTAAATGCAGTACCTGAAAAGAGTGGGGGTGATTTTTTTTATATTTTTAAATGATGCTTAAGATGTATGCAAAAAGCACCCATCCCCCCCCCATCTCAGCCATTATCTATATAAAAGTCTTTAATCTACCCCTTGCTATATGCAGTTCCTTTGAAAATCAAAACCCTTACATTAACAATCAGGTTAATAATTTAAGTTCAAAACTCATTTAATATTTACATCTTCTTGCTGAAGATTCATTATGTAATCAGCCATTGTTTTACAGCTTACGTTTAGGAGCTAAGAAGAGCAGAGCATTAACGGCTTAAAATGGTTGTGGGCTTTTGTTTTCAATTTCTGCATAATTAAAGCCAATATACATCTCACAGAGTATGGGGCTTAGTTACCTGATGTAAAAATGAGAGCTGCCTCAAGGGATTTGCTGTGACATCTCTATTCCATATCTCACCACTTGCTGATTTTTTTTCCTTTTTAAAATAAATTTCCCCATAATATGAGCAAGCTCTTCTCATAAAGGACACTGTCATTGCTTGTGACACTTAGCAGGCTCAGCAGTTGGTAAGCCTCATTCTAAGCTCTAATATACAAATTTAGTGAATCTTAGGGCTGGACCATGAGTCATTTGCATCGATGACAGGTGTTTCCACCGTTTCGCATACTGTGTTGCGAGCGCGTTTGATAGAAACTGAGTGCATAGCAAAGTGAAATTATCATCTTGGACATAAGTTACAGCAAATGAGAGTGTCTCTGTGAACAGATGCGGAAAGAAAAATACCCCAGCGGTTCAAGCAGCCCCTGGGAAAGAGAGTAGCAAATCTTCACGACGTGTTAAAAGTGTTTGCGAAAAGAAATCCTGTTAGTATATTGGAAATGTTTTGGAATTAAGAAAAATGCTATGCAAAAGCTACACAGATTAAAGCATTGAACTTCTGCTTCTGTGACATAACTGACAAGAGAAAAGTGTGCCGGAGGCAAAGAAATATCCCTTGGGAAGATGGTCCAATGCGCCTCACCTCAATTTCTAAAACATGTGTTTCTAATATTCCTCTGAAGGATAAAATATGTTTCCCAGTGGAATGCAACATGGTTTTCCTTACTTTATTTTATGCTTCCAATCTTGTGCTCCATAGATTGTTCAGAACAGAAGCGTGTTAGAATTTATGATTTCGCTCACCTGCAATTTTAATAAAGTAGCTATGTGATGGGACTCATCAGAGCATGAATGAATATAAAATACCATCCACCCTGAGTAAGGAAATAAGTGCTAAACACTAAAATTGTTGACTTTGGGATATGTTTATTGGCTTTTCCATAAACATAATGCCACAATATTGCCCTCAGAATACTTTGATGGCTTTTCTGTGAAAGGGAAAAAAAATATTTCCAACGACTTTACAATAGAATAGCGATTCTTTATTAGTTTGTTTGAGGCCAATGTTGGGGGGAAATGTTTTCTTCATTATCCAGGATAAGTGCTGTTGAAATAAACTGGCTTTGTTGTATTGGTGGGGATAAGCAAACTTCTTGCATTCTCAAGAACAAACAGTTTTAAGGTTTCCCTGAGGAATCTCATCTGCATTTAACAATTCTCCACTTGAAAAATAACTGATGGAAGAGAGGTTGATGAGTCAATTATGTTTTTCTGAAATATTTGGATAAGGTTTGGCCTTCAAGCACTCAAGACACATCTTCAGCATGCAGCAATACATTTAATATACAGATGAGGGAGAGATGGAGGGAAGGGAGGCCAGAGAAGAATGGCAAATCAAGCTGATGGGCTTTGCTGAAATGGTGAAATTAACTGGGGAGCTCAGGAACCAAGAAGACAAGAACTTTAAAAAAGAATGGGAAGAGTTTATAATTTATATACAAGATCATTGTAAGCAGGATAAGACATTGCCAGGATTTTAAACACACCTGTATTGTAACAGAATGTACAGATAATTTAGAAAGACAAAAAATTGGAGAAGTATTGATATGCAGTGGAAAATACTATCTATAGGACCCATGTAAGGGATGGGGGGAAGTCAAGAGATTCAGAGCCATCTCGATATTTGGATTCGGAATTGATTTTGTTATATGTATATATTCTTGAAAATCAAATAAAAAATTAGAGAGAGAGAGAGAGAGAGAGAGATGGATGAGAGGACAGAGTACTTAAACAGTGTCTGAGCTATAAAAACAGTAAAACCCTACCTTAAACTCCATTTGCACAATATATCATATTGATACACTCAATAGCCAATGGACATAGTTGCATAAGAATCTGGATGCTTCGTTACATAAGAATCTGGATGATGGTTCAGGAACGTGTCCATCATATGAAATACTGTCAGGCTATTGATTCATCTGACCCAACATTCTTTATTCTGACAGGAGCCCTTCAAAGCCACAGGGATTTTCACAGGCATGTTATCTGAACTCCTTTTAATTGGAGATGCTGGTGATGATGTTTGGAATTCTGTGCTCTGTCGCTGAATTGTCTTTATGAGGCAATTTTATTTTATTTGCATTTCTGTCCTTCTCTGTGACTTTGCAAGCAGGTTACAAGAGATGAAATAAAGCAGCATGCAATTACAAAACCATCTCCACAAATATTACCAATACAACCAAAAAATCCCAAACCCAGAAGTCTTAGAGATGTCCACAAACAATGGCAAAAGACTTCTATTCACACAAGTATGAATCCTAATATCTGGTAATCAGAGCTACATGATTTCAGACATCTGAGGCTGTACTCATGGCAATTTGGGTTACTGTTTATTGACAGATCTCCATTTGATCCCTTTAACAGCCATTTTGGGTTATTGCCATCACAACAATGTGACCTCTTAGTTACTCAACCCTTGTTGGTTTGCATCTGAATGTGTGAACTGGCTCCATTCAAACTCTTTTTGTTTGAGGAGATGTGAGGAGATATGAAAATCCTGTCTGTGAGATTTGACCCATGAAGATTCAATCACACATGCAAGTCACCTCTTGAAGCTGTGATCATTAGTGGTCTGCATGCCATCAAAACAAAAAGAAGTGTGTAGTTTTTAAAATGCTTAGGGAGAGTGGGTGTGCATGGACTGGCCCTGCTCCTAGTGCATTTATATGTGCAGGGCATGGTTGAATATCCTTAAAAGCCTCCTTGTGAGAGCAGGCACCCTTATATTTGCCTGTTCTCCCTTCACACATTATACCCATCTTTTGAATACATGAAGACGACTACGCATGTGTAAATCAGAGTTTCAGTGATTGTGTGGAAAAAGGACTTGCATGTTCCAGACTTACAGACATAAGGATAAAAGAATGAACCAATACATCACATACACAAAAACACATTCAGTAAGTGACCAACACTGTACATTTAGTGATTCTGCTATTTCACAGTAGTTTAAAAAAATTGCCCTGAACTTCTCCCAATTGGAATTCAGTAAAAACATCTTTGTTTTCCTGTTTCTCTGAAGTCTATTGTTAATTGCAATTAAGTCTGTCTCTCTTTCTCTGTCTTTATCTTTCTCTCTTTCACACCCACCCACCCCTGACAATTTCTTTTGTCTGGTTTTAGTTATTTCTTGTTTGCCAAGAGACGTCTGGTTCATCACCAGTTGTCAGGTAGTGACCATGCTAATACAGTTTCATAGGAAGAAGTCATAATAAGCCACCATTTTTGTCCCAGTGCAGCTCCCCACAGCTCCTAATAGGCCCTAAGAGTGCCATGTATACACTGTGCATTCTAAACAATGATTCTGTGTCTGCGCTAGAAACCTCCAAGGCTACTGAATTCTGCTTCAGAACACAACTGTAAATGTGTGTGGGGAGGAGCATTGTCAGGGGAATAGATGTGGTGCTGTGTGTGGCAGAGTTTCTCAAGCCAACTGGCTCCTGCTCTGCACGTGAACTACAGTGCCTGAAAAGATTATAAATTGATTCCAAGAGTCCTGCTTCCATCTTCTGTTGTAGTTTAATGTGCCAGAGCCTGGAGCGGTTCCAACCCAAATGATAGCAATTGCTCAACCTCCTCTTCACAAACTGAATCGGGCCAAGCAGCAATGAGGAGAGTACTGGGAGGCCTGTTTCCATCGTTCCAGTTTGCATTGTCTTCTCCTCTGGCAACATATATTTTAAGGCATATATTTTACATCCATGCAGCATGCAGGCAAAATGCAACCCATGGCTCTGCTCAAAGAGGGCAAGTCTCTTCACAGAAACAGTGCAAAAATATTCCATCGTTGTCTTTTCTTCCTGCCTGTCCGCAGAGCGTGGGAAGGTCGGTGAGCTTCGTACAGATTTGGAATTTTATTCAGGTTACTTCTGCACATTTTAGGGGATACATTGCAGCAGCCACACAGCACTAGATTCTCCATGCCTACTCTGTAGGTTAGGGTGCGCCTTGTGTGAAGTCATATGGCAGATGGAAATCAACCTTCCATCTGTTCATTGTAACAAACTCTCACTCCTGAACTCACCGCTAAGCTGCTTCTTTTTGCAGGTAGCAACCTCCTAGGCACAGGAGCATCAGTGGACTCCTACAGATTCAAAGTCTTACTTATGTCTCCGGTCCACTTCTGGCTTGCTCTGTATTGGTCCCAGTTATGCCTGCCTCTCACTGATTTCAATGAAACAAAATAAAAAAATTCCTTCCAGTAGCACCTTAGAGACCAACTAAGTTAGTTATTGGTATGAGCTTCTGTGTGCATGCACATGGAAGCTCAAAGCAATAACTAACTTAGTTGGTCTCTAAGGTGTTACTGGAAGGATTTTTTAAATTTTGTTTTGACTATGGCAGACCAACACGGCTACCTACCTGTAACTGATTTAAATGGATAGTTTTGTTCTTGCATGGATGCACACAGACAGAAGGAGATGGGAAACTGCAATAGCACATCTTCTCAATTTGCCATCATTTCCATACTTCCGGTTTGGATCTTTAACTGCAAAAACGAATATGTGCTTCATAATATCTTTCCTTTCACATTAAACTGAATGGAAAACTGTAGTTGAAAAAGAAGAGAACAAGTGACATGAGATTCTGCACATTCCTCTCCCCCACTTTTAGAATTGTAGCTCTGTGAGGGGAATAGGGGACTCCTAACAACTTTCAGCACTCTTAACAAACTACATCTCCCAGAATTCTTTGGGAGAAGCCATGACTTTTAAAGTGGTATTGTGCCTTAATTGTGTGATGCGAATGTGACCTTCAGAAACCGCTAGTCTTTTCCCTGTCCTTTTCTTATGCAACAGCCTCTGCAACTGTAGAACCATTTCTGAATAGAAAATGCAATGAAGCAGCTGGCTTCTGAAATATCTGTTTCCTACATACCCTTGATATTTATTGCAAAACTTCAGTCCAGGGACCTAAATATGTTACTGCCACAGCAAAAGTCTCACTCTCGGTCAGTAGCACTCAAATGTCAAGCCTGTTTACTTCCCTTGGCAGCAGAAGTTCCTTGGCTCGGTCCAATTTGTTCTGATCCTTCCAAAGCCTTGGCTGCCTTTCTATATTTCTTCGTGACACACAGGCTCCCCTTCGTACAAATCCAAAGCATATGCTAATGATACCACTGTGTCTGTTCCCTACGCAGCTATTAGTGAATGGGAGATCTGCACGAGACATGCTGGAAATCCTAGAGATCAGTGCCTGCGCCTAGTCCACTCTGCCTTGGCAGTCTCTCGCCCAATATTTTTCAATCAGCCAAGGCCTTCCTGGCTGCTGTGGGCCATGTGCAATCCTAGTGACATGGAAAGTGGCAGGAGGAAGTGCCAAAGGAAGCCGTTAGATTTGCTAGGATTACATCTTCAAAAAAACCAAAAAACCTACTAAAGCAGAGCCAACCATTTGAATAGGCAGTGGAGCTTATCTCCTAGCAAATGGCCATCTCAATTAAAAATATAGTGTTCTTAACGCAGCAAGCACCTAAGGAAGCAATTGATTTTCTCAGCTTTTTGGGATACCTGTCAAACGCAACAAGACAAAAAGAAAGCAAAGAGTTAGTGGAGCCTAGTGTTTTGTTTTAACTCTAGTTATTGATAATCAGCAACATATTAAATCTCAAAAGATGATAAAACCATTACAAATGGGATTTGTGCCAATGTGCTGAAGTGTGGACTGGTGTTTTTCAGGGGTCCAGCCAGTGAGCCATGCCCCCTTCAAGGACCCCTCCTTCACATCTAATTTTCAGTTTCCCCCTCCTACAACCACCCGTCAGCATCCCATGCTCACTTAGGATGCTCTATCCTCACTGAGCTGTTTTGAGATGCCTTAACCCCTTTAGGATTTTTCTCAATAAAGTGGCACTTCTTCGAATCTCAGGGTTGTCCCAAAACTGTAGCTACCTCCTGCGTCTGTATGAATTGTGCCATTTTGTCTACACAAGGATTTGCACTCGGAGAACTAAATATCACTATTTGCATTTAGGATAAATCAGAATTCTCTCATTCCTGAGTTTAGAAGAGATCATTCAACTCCACATTTGGCTCTTTAAAATAATAATAATAATAATAATAATAATAATAATAATAATAATAATAATATAAAGGACCCCTGGATGGTTAAGTCCAGTCAAAGGCAACTATGGGGTGTGGCGCGCGTGTCACTTTACAGGCCGAGGGATCCGGCGTTTGTCCACAAACAGCTTTCTGGGTCATTTGACCCTGCATGACTTAACCTCTTATGGCACAATGGGACACCGTGACAAGTGCCAGAGCGCATGGAAATGCAATTTACCTTCCTGCTGCAGCAGTACCTATTTATCTACTTGCACTGGTGTGCTTTCGAACTGATAGGTTGGCAGAAGCTGGGACAGAGCAATGGGAGCTCACCACTGTCACATGAATTCAAACTGCCGACCTTCCGATCTGCAAACCCAAGAGGCTCCGTGGTTTAGACCACGACACCACCCGCAGCCCTTTTAAAATATTGCATCTGATGGTCACAAAATATGGTATAAGGGAAATAAAGGATATATGTGTGGCCAAAAGCACTGAGAGATATGCTCTGTTATTCCAGCATAGTTACAATTTTTGTAATCGCAGCTGTGTTTCCTTTTTTAAAAAAAGACCTCTGAAAAATTTGTTTATTTATTAAAAATGGACAGTTTAAAAAATATAGCCTGCATCTATAGTGGCCAGTGCTCACCTCCTATTGAACTTCCACCAACCTCCTTTTTTCTCTCTGTTTCAGAGTAAATGTAGACTGCTGTTCCTTTAATTACAACAGTCCCTGTTGGGGCATTAGTTCTCGGTTGGCTCAGAGAACAATGTATCCTATGGTGTCTCTAACGCTAGAGACCTTGCTTTGACACTGAACCATTCCTTAGAAGTCTGGATGCTTGCCCAATATGGATTCTGAGCTTGTAAGATTCAGTCACAATACAATCATAGGGTGGCAAACAGCTGCTGCAATTCCTAAAAACGTTAAGGTTTTATGTGTTTATATAGGCCTCTTGGTTAACTAGATGCTAAAACTAGAACTACAAGCTATCCTCAATTTAATTGGTAGATTAATCAGCCTTGACAGTGCACTCTGTGGAAACCTTGATGCAGACTTGACAGCGCACTCTGAGGAAGCTCTGCAGAGACTCATCAACCATTTTGCCCAAACCTGCAGGGAGTGTGGCTTTACCATCAGCCTGACGAAGACTAACATCCTGGGTCAGGACATCACCAGTACTCCAAGCATCAGCACTGGTGACCCCGCACTTGAGGTGCTAGACAGTTTTGTCTACCTGGGTTCCACCATGCTCAGTGCTGAGCTGGTTCATAGCTTATTGCTGTTGTTTAGTCATTAAGTTGTGTCCGACTCTTCGTGACCCCATGGACCAGAGCATGCCAGGCACTCCTGTCTTCCACTGCCTCCTGCAGTTTGGTCAGACTCACGTTTGTAGCTTCGAGAACACTGTCCAACCATCTCATCCTCTGTCGTCCCCTTCTCCTTGTGCCCTCCGTCTTTCCCAACATCAGGGTCTTTTCCAGGGAGTCTTCTCTTCTCATGAGGTGGCCAAAGTATTGGAGCCTCAACTTCACGATCTGTCCTTCCAGTGAGCACTCAGGGCTGATTTCCTTAAGAATAGATAGGTTTGATCTTCTTGCAGTCCATGGCACTCCCAAGAGTCTCCTCCAGCACCATAACTCAAAAGCATCAATTATTCGGCGATCCAGCTTTCACTTCCAGCTCTCACTTCCATAGCTTATAACTTCCATAGCTTATAACAAACCTAAATATATAGGATTGAGAGTTAAAACCATAATTGGCTGTGGGGTGTGTGTGCTTTTTTGGTATTGTTATGTTACTATCCTAAGAGATATAAAAGAAAATAAGGAAAGGGTGGTAGCTTTGACTTATGACTTCCTTCAGTATGTTAGATTAACACAGCTATTTATTTAAATTTAACCCTTTTTTAAAAAATGCAGAAAATCAATAAATGGAAAATGATGAATTTATTTGTAAGCACGAATTGACAGATGTGTATGCACCTACATTCCTGTATATAAAGCTGATAAACTGTAGTCATGGAGTTTAGGATTATCTACTGTGTATTTTATCGTAGGCTCCAAGAATGCCTGTGATGTTTCAACTGGAGTAAATAAGAATTATCTTTGCTGTCTTGTTCTCTGTTTAAATAATGAGCAGGTCAGAGGAGTTGAACAAGAAATAGGTTATTACAGAACTATGCACAAAGGGTCTTCTCTCCTTTAGCTATTGTCCCACTTTGCCAGCAGCCCTGCTTTCTGACCTCCTGAAGAGATGCCCTCGGAGGTAGTCTTTGGTCTTTTAAATTTCAGCGGCTCCCTGTGCGAGGCCTAAATTCAGCCCCCTTGCCTCTTGCCTTCTGTTCTGCTCAATTCATTACATCAGAGTTGCAACGCCTTGTGGGGTCCCTGCAGCTCAGCGCCCAGTGTGGCTGAACCGGTTGTGCTACCCTAAATCTGCTTTGTGCCCTTATACATATACTCACATTTATCTTTACATCTCATACTGTAAGGTGTTGCAAGGGTAATGATTTATTAGCTTCTCCCATTCATGATTGTGTGCTTTATTAATTCCCAATGAGTCAATAGCAGCATAGCTGGGCTTTAGGTGTCTTTGGTTCTGTTTGGGATCAGAGATTCCCCCCCCCCCCCTTTTTGATGATGGAATTGAACGAAAATGCAAGCTATGTTGCATTTTTCAAAAAAAGAGAGAGATAAAAGTCCTCAACTTTTTATGGAGTGGTAAATTTTATTTCTATGAACAGCAGGAGTAATTGCTGCATGTGCACAACAAAATGGCCTGTTTTGAAAGCAGCATTCTTCGCCTTTGCAGATGGGGAGAGGGAAGGCTTGGTTTCCATAATCTATATGTTCCTGCTGGTATAGCTTTTAAAAAGTCAGCCCACGGTCCTGGTGGTTTATCCACCGTCAGTCCCTGCATTATCAAATATGCATTCAGCTGTGCTATGGAAAGAGGAAGAGTAATGGGGCTGTTTCTAAAGCCTTATCTGTATATATCTCCTATTCTCTTTAACAATGATTGCTATTTCTCTGAAACTGTTCTGGCAGTTTGCAAGTAATAAAAGAGTGAAATGCTTTTTACTGGCTTTTGTGAAGTTGCTTTTTTCCCTTCCAAAAGGAAGGAGGAAAAAAAGAAATCAAGATTTTAAATGGAAAGGGGGTGGTGGTGGAAATTTCATGAAAAGTTGTTGTTTCTTCAAAATGTATCTGAGTCTGTGATTCAGCACTATATTGAAGTCCATGTCAATGGATTCTTTCTCTTCAAATAAAGAGTTTTCTCAGACTCGCCAGAATTGCAATGAATGTTTCACACGTTACAGCTCTTTCCACTTTGAGATCATACTCCACCCTTTAAAAGCACATATAATCCCATTTAATTGCTTATTTAAGAAAAAGTTCCATGTTTTAGCATTTAACGATCCTTGTGCTCACAGGCTTTCCCCTTCCCTTCACCTGCATACCAAGAAAGGATTTAAAACAAACAAACAAACTTTCATTCCAGGTTCATGGGAAAGTGTACTTTAATGACACCCAGAAAACATGACGTCACTAGAGAGCACCCTACTGCTTCCATTTTTGTGTGTGTGTCTTTCCTTGGTTCCAAGTCTCCATTTTCTCCAGAAATGATAGCTGGAAATAGCTAACAAATTAGGACAGGGCGCATTTGCAAAGTCCATCAATATCTGACACAGACATGGAAAATAAAGTATCCAAATCTTCTCTCTGCTGGCCTTGAAACATTTTAAAGTGCTGAAGTTAAATCTCATCTACTTCCTAATTCTATA
The DNA here is from genome assembly GCF_965112155.1 of Podarcis liolepis. NCBI lineage: Eukaryota > Metazoa > Chordata > Lepidosauria > Squamata > Lacertidae > Podarcis > Podarcis liolepis. The sequence goes on from NC_139557.1 coordinate 37,230,083, forward strand.
AAGACACACCAAATCACTTACCATATACACTTGTGTATAAGCCGACTTTTTAAGCACATTTTTTTATGCTGAAAGAGCCCCCTCGGCTTATACTCAAGGGAAGGTCCCACTTACTGTTTGCTGCTACTGCTTGTGCTGCCGCCGCTCTGCCAAGCATGGCTCCTATGCCTGCCCTTGCGAGCGGCAGAGGCTGTTGGCGGCAGCGGAGGAGGAACGAGCAGCCCGAAAGCAGCCCTTTCAGGCTGTTCCTTCCTCCTCCTCCACCTTTGCCGCTGTTTGCATTTCTCACCCTAGGCTTATACTCGAGTCAGTAAGTTTTCCCAGTTTTTGGTGGTAAAATTAGGTGCCTCGGCTTATATTTGGGTCGGCTTATACTCGAGTATATACGGTAGCTATTTCAAGCACTGCATCTTGTATGATCATCCAATTAGTACTAAAATACACCCACCTAGAGTCAAGCATCACTCTGCTTCAAAATTATAAAAACAAGCACCCCCTTCTGCTGCCCGATCCACCACATTGGGCATTTGAATTCCCTATGATGTTAGGAGAGCAATCTTGTTTACATACAGACATATTCTTGGAACCTCCAGCTTTGATGGACCATCTTCCAGTCCATTAGTCATCAATCATTGGTCAGAAAGCCTTGCAGAGCCCTGGGAATGTCTGCTCTTCCTGCCATCATCATCATCATCCAGATTATTTTTACAGATGTTACAAAAAGTAGTCTCTCTTTGAGCACAGGGAGGGTTATTTGCTTCAAAATCTTTGCTGTGTTAAAGTCTACACCCAAGTCTTTAGTTCAAAGTCCTGCAGCTGATGGATTTGCCTAAGTTCTGAAGTTCGGCAATTTCCCAACTCCTAAACTCAGATGATCGCTTCAAAAAGTCTTCACTCAAATCCACAGTTCCAACAGATACCCTTTAACAATTCCTGCAATAACCTACCACAACCCACACAGTATGATGTAACCTGAGCCCCTCTATACACAATGAACACAAGATGCCTGCGTGTACATTGTGGAGGAATGAGCAATCTCTGCTGACTCATGGAGAATTAACCCATTAGCCGCATTCCTTAAAATACTGCACATCTGCTCTCCACTTTTTGTACCTCTTCTTTCTCCCTCTCTTCAGATTACTCTGCCTCCCCCTTCTTTCCTAGGCTAGTCTTCAGTAGCTTATCTCACAATTTGCCTTTTCTTTTACATTTTCCACAGAGACTCCCTTCTTTGAAAATGATCTGTCACTGTCTCTGTTACTCCCTCTTGGGTACTTTACAAGGGCACTCCACTACTTTAGTTGTTTACAGTGTATTTTGGTAAATGTGCTCATTAGAATACAGCAGGGGCTGCAGAAAGAAGTTCAACGAACTGGCATTTTTTCTTTCTTTTACAGTTATTTATGTTCTGAAAAGATTTATCCCCTAAATATGTAATGCAGGGGTGGAGAACATCAGGAGAAGTTCTCTTGTCCTCTCTATCTGGTCCATGGAATTCTCCTGGAGCTTTGCTCCCAACCTTGACCATGATCCCTCTCATCCAGCCATATCTCTCATGACCCTTCCTCCACTCCCCCTGCCCCAGTGTTTTCTCTTAGCTGGAATGTGCCCATAACCTGTAATAATTCCTACCTGGATGGAGGATGGATGTGTGTGAAGCAACCTCTGATTTTTGTTTGGCTGGAATGTAGCCTACTGTATTCATTACCCTAACAACTTTGGCCTCTGGCATGTGGACCCCAGATGGTTGCTTATGAGGGAATATGGTCCTTAAGCTGAAGTGGTTTCCTCACCCTGATTTACAGAGATGTGCCCTAAGTGAGCATGGTAATGGTGGCTTGATCTGATTGCAGCTACTTGTGTACACTGTCTGAACACAGTGCTGTTGAACTTGCCAGAGATATCAATGCTCCTGAGGAACAGCCATATACTAGGCCTGAAGAATCCTTTGGGTGGTGTGAAGAGGAAATGTCCTCTTCATAAAGTTCTCCCTGAATGGTACCATTCTCTGTATGTACATATTATAGCAGAAAGATGTGGTTGGGATGAAATATGAGAAAATGAAGCTCTACTGCCGAAACGGCTTGACGTTTTCAAAATATTCTTCCTCTCTGTTTAGTTAAATAACTGGTGGGCTATTAGCAAATATTAGAGGGATTCAAATAGGTATGTTCCCACTCATCCAATGCATAACAGAGATGTTATAAAATGACCAAACCTGTGGATATGTCAATCAATCCAGGTCATCTGCAAATGTGAGAAGGGTTCTTTTCTGAAATCTTCCTTTGGCCAATTTTAATAATGATTTAATATTTCGCTTAAAGAAAAATCCCTTGGGAGGAACAGAAAATGACAAGTCGCTGCTTCTCCTGACATTTCTATGTTTTGTGCTGTCAGGGGGGCATTGAATAGGAAAGAAGACAGTGAAAGATGGACTAACATGGCTTTGTGGAAAGTAAAAATATGGAGTGAAACAGGGTTAGCAGACTTGATCATGAAAATTACCATTGTCCCAATGATCTGGTACTTACACATGTCTGGTTTAGTAAGGCCATGCTTTTAGACCCACGTAGAGCCAACATCTTCTTAAGCATTACTGAAAAGGCTGTTTTAAAATTCTATACTAGACAGTTGACATTTGCTTTTAAATCCAATTTCCTTAATTTTCATGCTCTGTATTAACAAGCTGATGAGCCTACCAATAACCAAAATATCTCTAATATCACACATATTGGGATTAACAAGTAATAGCTAAACTGATGGAACTTTAAAACCATACCTACCTGCAGCTTTTAGATGCCTTTATTTCTAATTTAGAAATAAGCTTTAAAAAATCTCCAAAAACCAGAATATGATTGTATGTTCTGTGACGTAGCAGTGGAATTTATAAACTAATGCTATTTAAGCAGGACAGCAGTGAGAAAATAGGAATGGGATCCAGAACAATCTCCAAACAAACACCCTTTGCTTATTTTCCTTTTGACATTCCTATTTTAACGAGCAACTAAACAAAGGATCTCATTTATGGTGAGTTGAGAACTGCCTTTCTTAAAACACACACACACACACACACAGACAGACAGACACACCGTATTTCATATCATGAATCATTTGCTTAGTGAAAATTGTCTTTAAAGGTGTGCTTGTAGATGATTCATTTACAACCTTTTACATAGTAATTGTGATGAATCATTGGTGACCTTTTTGCACATTACAGGGCACAACGAAATATAATTCCATTTTTTGTGCTCAGAGAGAACTGGCACAGCACTTCTGTCATGTAAACTATCTGCAAGAGTTTATTGTTTTAATTGTTTTATTGTATCTCTGAAAACTACTTAGAGACTATTGTAGCTATGCAGTATATACATTTGTTGTTAAATAAATAAAGATAGATAGATGATATAGATAGATAGATGATAAATAGATAGATAGATGATAGCTTTGATTGAAGACCTAGGCCTCCACAGAAGATGGGGGGTCTGGTTGGCAAGAGTCTGGGTGTAGTAGAAGCACTATTAAAAACAAGGAAACCTATTTCTACACACAGTGTGGTGGTGGTGGAACCCGTCATTGGATTAGGACTTGCACAGGAACTTTTGAACACATGATCTACTAAACTAGCATGCAATATGATAATGTATTTGTCACTTATTGTGGCCAGTAGGCTAGGTGTGAGATATGGAAGACTAGCTAAGTTGAACAGGTGAGCACCCTTAGGAGTCTTTGAAGGTGAGCAGCAATTTTGAAGAGGCCCATGCGAGGCGAGGAGGTGGATAGGAATGCCTTTGGAGCTGCCCAGTCTCACCCTCCAAGAATTTTGTGACCTTGGAAGATTTCCTACTCACCTTAAGAGTGGGGCGTGGGTATGTGGTTATGATCAGGTCATTCCTTTGCCCTGAACAAGGCGCCTTGCCCAGTTTCTGTTGAGTTTGGTTGCTCTCACAAATGATTCTGTTGAAATCAGTATGGAATAAAATATGACCCTAATTAAATCCCACCTAATTGTCTCTTCTGTTAATGATATTCACAGGTAGCCGTGGGCTTACTCTCAGGTATATAGAATTGTAGCCTCAATGAGATCTTTTCAGTGACATTAAGGTTTGCTCCAGGTTCCCAATCATGCCAAATATTCATAAGAGAGGCACATTTTCCCCCAATAATTCCAAGAAATATATTGAATTTCCATGCACCTCTTCCAACAAAGGGTGTTATGAGGCAGTAAATCTGGAAACTAATAGCTAAGCAGAAATATGTCCTGTGGAGCACTTTCAAAAGTAATTTCTTTATCATATTGCAAATTGGTATGTGATAAACCATGCGGCATGTAGAATTTGAGTCAGTTTTGATTAGTGGCAGGGCAAGGTTTCTGATTTCAATGTTTAATAATTTGCTTCACAGTATATATAGTATATCTTTTCATAAATGGCAGAAAGGAGAACGGGGGTAAAATTATGGTCTTTTTCCACTTTAGTGGGTTTTTTAAGGGCATACCTGCTCACTGTACACCACAAGTTATTCATTCTTACAAATGATTTTAGATGCTCAACTATAATAACAATTGTTAAGACAACATCTTGAAGTGATTAACATATTTATTTCATTTGGAAAAACACCTCCTTAAAATTATAATACATTTAAAACTAAAATCCAACTAAGCCACAGTGTTCCAGGGATGATAGTGTTATGGCAGGTAGGTGTGTGTGTGTGTTGGTATACCATATGCTGAGACCCTTTTTAAGCCCAGGATCCAGTGAGTGTTAAAATATAAGCCAGGCTAGCTTTCTGGTGAAGTGATAGCCTAGGTAATGGGCTACTAAGTGAACAAAGGAAGTGGATCCGTGCTTCATATGTCTATGAAGTCTATCATAGTTAAATTCAAAGGAATCCACAGGGGAGGCAAATCCCAAAATCACATGGTGGTGGTGGTGGATTTCTTTTGGTAAAAATAAAAATATAAGTCAAATTCTCTCTGCAATCTTTAAAATGGGGGGGGGATTCTAGTTATTTTGTGCATGGTTTGGTTAAGAATAAACACGTATTCATAACGAGCACACGTCATAACTCTAGCAAAATACAGTGGTACCTTGGTTCTCAAACGCCTTGGTACTCAAACAACCTGAAACCCAAACACTGCAAACCCAGAAGTAAGTGTTCCAGTTTGCGAACCTTTTTCGGAAGCCAAACATGCTCTGTTTTGAGTGTTACACTTCCGATTTGAGTGTCACACTTCCGTTTTGAGTATTACGCTGAGGTCTGTCTATTTTTGCTATTTATTTTGCGTTTTTGTTTTTGTGGCTCTTTTTGTTTTATTTTTGTGACTGTGTGGAACCCAGTTCAGCTACTGATTGATTGTGTGACTGCAGTACATTGCTTATTGCTTTCATTTTATGGTCTTGTTAGATAGTAAAATCCATGTTAAACTGCTGTTTTAGGGGTTGTTTTTAAAAATCTGGAACGGATTAATCTATTTTGCATTACTTTCTATGGGAAAGCATGCCTTGGTTTTGGAACGCTTTGGTTTTGGAACGGACTTCCAGAACGGATTAAGTTTGAGAACCAAGGTACTGTCAGTATATGGAAACATCACCGCTGCAGACAGCCAGATTGTTGACATCACATGATGTGCCTATCTGTGGGAAAGAAGAATTTCCCAGGACGTTCACAGGCCGTATAAGTCATTGTGAAGAGTGTAACTTGAAACCTTCCGACTGCGCGTGTTCAGGAAGTTTGTCAGACCTGCTAGAAGAACTGAACTGAAAGGACGTGTTTTTCTCTAGTGCTGTAATGTCAGAAATAAACATCATGTAAATAGATTTCTGACTTATTTTCTTTCCCCTGTGGAAGCAGGAGGGAGGGGTTGTGCATTTTACCCATGCTTGGGAAAATGTCGCCTATCAAAATCTCCCTGGTCTGTCCGAGATATCAGCCAGAGGAGGTTACCGGTAAGCAAGCTCCGAGGACAGTGAGAGGGGCCAGCCTCTGTGGAGGGGGCTTGCAAACCGACAGGTACCACTGTATCCTTAACCTCTTGGTAGTGTGTGTATGAATACACATGAGTGCTGAAGACACATGTGGGTTCAGACACATACATTTTAACAGGATGATGCTGCATGCCCAGTCAGGCCCAGTGAGGGTACAAGTGTGTGCCTGCATTCTCCACCAACCTCTGCAATCTCTAGGTGCCCATGATGGAACACAATGTCCAAACACAATCAATAAGTTAACAATGGGGTTCTCCCTCCCTTGCAGGGGATTGACTATGCAATTTTGACCCATGTGCTTTCGATTTCATATGCATAGGCTATATATGGATGTAATGTATCTCCCCTAACTTGTGCAGCTGGGATTGGTAAACAGCGTAGGGGGTAATGTAATAATAATAATAATAATAATAATAATAATAATAATAATAATAATAATAATATATTATTTATACCCCGCCCATCTGGCTGAGTTTCCCCAGCCACTCTGGACAGCTCCCAATCAAGTGTTAAAACAGTACAGCGTTAAATATTAAAAACTTCCCTGAACAGGGCTGCCTTCAGATGTCCTTTAAAGATAGGATAGCTGCTTATTTCCTTCACATCTGAAGGGAGGGTGTTCCACAGGGTGGGCGCCACTACCGAGAAGGCCCTCTGTCTGGTTCCCTGTAACTTCACTTCTCGCAATGAGGGAACCGCCAGAAGGCCCTCGGCGCTGGATCTCAGTGTCTGGGCTGAACAATGGGGGTGGAGATGCTCCTTCAGGTATACTGGGCCGAGGCCGTTTAGGGCTTTAAAGGTCAGCACCAACACATTGAATTGTGCTCGGAAATGTACTGGGAGCCAATGCACAGGGAAAGTGAGGAGGGCAGTTGCATTATTGCTATCATCACCAAGCCTGACTGTACACCATATATTCTAACACATAATATTTTCAGATGTGTTTTGAAACCTGTGCTTTATCACAGTTGGTCAGATATCCTTGCTGCAGGAAGCCATATTGAGGAGCTTGCTAAACACAGGCTGTATCATGTAAACATGAAATCTTGACTTAGCTAACACTAAAAAGTGGCCGAGCCAGAGCGAAAACCTGATTGAGGTATTTAGTAATTGAATGCTTTGTGTGCACATTTTTTAAAAAAAGTGTAAATGGAAAAGAGAGGCAACAATCTAATTTTCAGATTATTTACAAAGATAAAAGTGCTGAGTGAAAAATCTGGTATTTTTTTTGCTTGGTGCCAAACTAAAGTGCACAGTGTTTAAAAACATGTCACTGTGTGGAATTTGAAGCGCTTGGTGACAATTCCTATAATTCCTATTTGGTTTTAATTAGATGCTGAAAATGGAAAGTAGAGACATATGAATAGCGAAACTATAAAAACAAATTGCAGAATTAACTGGGGGCTTCTTTAGCACACTCTAATACCTTATTGTAGTATTGTAAAGGAGACGATCAAGAGCTCTGCTTCCCCAAAACTTAACTGTTGAAAAATGCCTACTACTACTACTACTACTACTACTACTACTACTACTTTGTTATTTATACCCCGCCCATCTGGCTGGGCTTCCCCAGCCCTCTGGGCAGCTTCAAACAAAACATTAAAATACAGTAATCCATCAAACATTAAAAGCTTCCCTAAAAAGGGCTGCCTTCAGATGTCTTCTAAAATTCTGGTAGTTGTCGTTCTCTTTGACATCTGGTGGAAGGGCGTTCCACAGGGCGGGTGCCACTACCGAGAAGGCCCTCTGCCTGGTTCCCTGTGACTTGGCTTCTCACAGCGAGGGAACCACCAGAAGGCCCTCAGCACTGGACCTCAGTGTCCGGGTAGAACGATGGGGGTGGAGACACTCCTTCAGGTATACAGGACCGAGGCCGTTTAGGGCTTTAAAGGTCAGCACCAACACTTTGAATTGTGCTTGGAAACGTACTGGGAGCCAATGAAGGTCAGAAAACATTAAACAAATACTAATAAACACTAATTAAAGCACGATGGAAAAATTGTTAGGATGCATTTTGGGTATGTTGGATATGAACTTTTGCCCATGAGGCTGCCTGTTATAATGATAAATAATGGCACAGTTTATGCATAACTATTGTGTTATCTGAAGTTTTTCCTAGGATACCATTGATATCACTCCAAGTGAATTGCACTGCTCAAGATCAGTGCACTGGAACAAGCAGACTGCTGCGTATACAACCTGAAATCTAATGTTAATGTTGGGCCATAGTTCTTCAAACTTCATGGGCTGTTTCTTCAAATGAAGATTTTTGGGAACATATATTTTGGGTTGAAGAGGACTACAGTGGTACCTCGGGTTAAGAACTTAATTCTTTCTGGAGGTCCGTTCTTAACCTGAAACCTGTTCTTAACCTGAGGTACCACTTTAGCTAATGGGGCCTCCCGCTGCCACCACGCCGCTGCTGCACGATTTCTGTTCTCATCCTGAAGCAAAGTTCTTAATCTAAGGTACTATTTCTGGGTTAGTGGAGTCTGTAACCTGAAACGTCTGTAACCTGAAGCGTCTGTAACCAAGGTACCACTGTACTGTTGTAAATTTCCAGTTATTTGACGACTTCCCACTTCTCTTGCCCTTTAGAACCATTGCATTGAAGAGAAGCAACCATTCCCACGGGTAGCTTACTGAAGGGTCTGTCTAGACTTTCGTATTGGTCGAAATTCGTGGGATCAGGATTTGGTTAAGTAGCAGGAAACAGAGAGCAGGAATAAATAGACAGTTCTCTGAATGAAGGGATGTAGAAAGTGAATGAATACCTATGAAAGAAATCATTCTTTGCACCCCAGTCTCTTGATAGGCAAGACATACACTTATTTATAATCAAGAAATATTTTTTTGTGTGAAATACGCTCTTGTAATAATTGATTATGGAAACAGATTTCTAAAAAAGGGTTACTCTTATTTATGGAGTATGGCAATCTCTAAGTTGCTTTTAATGGAGGCCATAATGCCTTGTTGGAGGCAGAGAAGTAACAATAATGGTCTATTAAATTACCTCTGGGGATACAAGAAGAGAGAAAAAATAATGACACACGCTGCCATTTTGGGATGTAGAAGATGGTAAATGTCTGGAAACTGGTCGCAATTCACAGTCCAGGTTTCTTGACAATGAAGGATGCTGCTTAGAAACCAAGCCCTTTGTGTCATTGGCCCAGTCCTGTGCAACATCCAGCCAACACAGATTCAGCAGTTGCCTTTTGTGCCAAATTCTTAATGCCTGTTGAAAACTTTTCTATTTCGCCAGGCCTATGCAAGCTGTTCAGAGTACTTCCCCCATCATGATCTATTGATGTTTGTTTTTCATTTATTTTTGCTTTTAACTTGCTTTTAACTTTTTTATGATTTTATTCTCTAGTTTTATGTTATTATATGGCTGTGATATATTTTTATGATACAGTTGTATTATAACATTGTTGTGGAAAACAAAACTAAAATCAATAAAATAAAAAACAAAAATAAAATCAATTTACAAACAAATGAAATTGTCCCATTAGCACAAGGACGTCTGCCTGCACAACAGAAATTCCTCTTCCTCTCTTCTCCATGTGCACTCCCTGCCCCATCTGCTCTGAAGGGTCGGGGGAATCCCAGAACGTTTTGCTGTGTAGGGAGATAGATGCAGGGAGAGAGGGAGAGGAATTCCCATTGTACGAGTGGAAGTCCTTGCACCAATGGGCTGACTTCATTGGATACACCCCAAATCCAGGAACTAAATAATGTATCTGGATAGGCTTGCTGAAACAGGAAGGATTTCAGCAGGTGTCTAAAACAATTTAATGAGGCTGCTTGCCTAATGTCAATTGGCAGGAAGTTCCAAAGCACAGGTGCTGCCAGTTGATTCAGAATGCACCGAGGACATATAAATATGGACTATATTTGGGCTGCCTCTGCGTACATGTGAAATATTTCAGCTGATTCAGAATTTTCACCCCAACTGCTGTAGTCTGCTATACTGTGTAGGTAACGATCATGATCTCTGCATGTTCTATGACTATCAGCAGAGAGCTAATTTTGGATGTGGACAAAATGATAAAGCTCCATGCCCAGATGTGCTATGATATCATCAGGGGTAACATTCCTGATACAGATCCAATATGTTATAACACTTCATGAGTATGATAAAGTGCGACTGTCCTAACTCGTAAAAGCTTATGCATCAATAAAATTGTTAATAAGCTAAGGTAGGACTCTGTGTTGCTTTTGCTACCTCAGCCTAACATGGGCACCCCTCTGAAACTTATCTAAGGCATTAATCTATAATACATTGGCTTCAGATATTTCTGAAACTCATTTCCAGCACTAATGATATACTTTCAGAAGCCTGCAAAACACCAGTAATTTCCCCCACTATAATAATGAACCCACTACTTTATCTATATAACCTCCTTGCCCTTTGCCATCCAGTGTAATGACACATATTAGCTAGCCATACAATGGAACCCTTCTGCTGGAGTGCCTGGAGCCTGCAGAGGCAAACTTGGTGGAGGAGCACAGAGAGATTATATAGAATCTGGCAGATCAATATTTTCAATATAAGATTTAAATGGTTCATTTTTAAAAGAAGCTTGAACTCATATTAGATTTTTTTTTTTTTTTAAGGATAGGAACCCTGTATCTTGGACAAATAGACACATTGCAAGTTTCCATCTGAGTAAGCTGTTAAAGTTCAAGGAAAGAGTCTAACAGATGGTTGTTTGTGCTTTGTAATTTGCCCATCTATTCTAATGTAACATATAATCATAAAAATAGTTTGCAGGTTTGTTTATTTGTTTGTTTTGCCTAGCAGGGAAAAAAATAATAACAAGAGAGTTGGATGGCTTTTTAGTTTGAATTTGAAAGTAGTATTCCCCAAGATATAATAGCTATTAGAATTTTCAAGCTGGCTCAACTACAGAATTGGTCATTAACTTAATCGATAGAAAAGGGTGTCTGTAGACTTCAGAGAGGTGTAATTCCACCAGAAAACTCAAAGGGAGTGGTTTGATAATTGTCAATACTTCGCTCCAAATCCAACCATGAAATGAATTGTCATCATTTCAGTGAGACTCAGCTCACCAAAAACAAGAAGAAAGCTTTGCCGAGTTAGGGATGTTTCCCCCATTCAGTATTTATAATGCAAATGGGCACTTGCTCATTACTCCAAACTTGATGCCTTTTTTGGGAGTGGGAGCATAAACCTTAGAAAGAGTTAATACTAGCACCGTATGCTTCACCGGGTTCAATTGCTAGATTAATCAATTTAAGCTTAAGTCAATAATAGATTTCAGGGTGGAGTATGCAGTAATTATTTCATAATTATATAATAATAAACATAATTAGGGTTGCATCGCAACAATCAGTGCATATTTCAGTACGTTCTCTTTCAGCTAGATCTACTGTTACCTGTGTACATGCATGAGCAAATGACTTGGAGTGCTCCAAGATCCTCTCTAGGCATGATTTCAATTGTGTTTCCAGTAAAATTCCATTGTACATAACAGAACTTGCACACCATTCTCCTGAAATGGAACACATATTTTCAGTGCTAGAAAGCTACCCTTCATGCTGATGGAGCAGCGCTAGGACATTGGAAGAAGAGACCTTGCAGAGATGCTGCTGCAACCCCGAACCATGATTCCACTGGACCACTGGATTACTTCCAGCACTACTTGGAGATGCTAGGAATTAGACCTGGGACTTTCTGCATGCAAGTGGATTCTCTGACGTTCTGCTAGAGCCCTTTCCTGAACTAACAGAATATATTGCAATATGCCCTGATTTGTTCACACATAAAAAACCAAGCTTAATGTTTCCTTCCTCCCCCTTGCTTTTAGGAGAAGATTAGGCCAGTTGGGGCAGTTTTTTGGTGCAAGTAGTAGCTGGAGTGTACTTGTCTATTTGTCTGCATTAGTTCTCTACGAAGATTAAATGCCCCTTGTATAATTCATAGAGTCCTGCACATTTCAAATGCTAGGAGCCCTCTGGTCTGTCCCGAATACTAACAGCTTGCTTAGCAGCATGGATAACGGCTGCCATGCCAACTGGTTAGTTAACATTTTCCATTCAGTTGAGAGCCTTTTCAATTCTTTTGACTTTCCATCTTTTAGTACGAGTGGAATTAGAAAGCAATATAGCAATTAAGACCCAGCCTCTTTTAGGCTCTACCAGGCTTATTAATTTCTTTCTTTCTTAACAGAAATATTTTTTTTCTGTCTTCATATTTATAATGTCAGACTGTAGTTTTAACTGTGATTATTTCTGTGAGGTACAGAGTATGAGCTGTTTATATAAGATGAATGGAACCATGAACTTATAAGTACATGCTCCATTACACTTAGAGTGTATTGCTTCTTAATTTACATCTTGCTTTGGGCTGTGTGGGGGGCTATTCGGGAATTTTTTTGCATTGCTTTTTCCAATTCTCTGTATTTATCTCCCAAGGCTGCTTTTATTTCTCAAATTTGAAAATGATTTGGTAGGCAGAAATGTTTTACCATACATTTGATTGATAAATTCCCTAGTTATCTTGCTTATGGCATCATAGCAAGTTTAGAAGAGAAGAGGAATATAATGACTGTTGTTTTCTCTGATGGGATAGGGAGAACTTGAAGCTACTTGAAGATTTACCTTTTGTAAACAACCAGGTACCTTTGCTCACCGGAGAAGGCTTGACTCCATAAGTGTACGAGAACAGGAGACCTCAGGCTGGTCCTTTTTGATACCAAGTCCCAAGCACTTACACATTCTTCACCTTTTGAGAATAGGGTGTGTGTTTTTCAAGTGATGAGCAGTGTTTGCTCCCCCACTTCCTGCTTACTAAAATATGTTTTAAAAATAAATCTTCAAAGGAGCTTACTACTGTCAGCTTATATTCTATAGTATCAAGTATGCATAGGATTAACTGACATCCTGGTAGCAGGTGCTTATGACCACAGTGAAGATCAGAGTACAGCTTTCCAAATTGTCTAACCGCCTCCCCCTACACTAATTTGCCATTCAACAATTTGCAGGTGCCCAGCTTTTCCAATACAAAGCAAAAGTGACTATTGATGAGTGCACTGAGATATGAAGTATTAAGTAGTGGTGGATCACAAGAGCTGTATAAATGCTGTGCTATCAAGTAAACAATTTTTGACCCCTTGACTAATTGTATTTTCAGCTGCTTCTGTGAAAAATTCAAGAGACATCATTAGATTTAATCATATCTTAAACGCAGCTTACTAAAGTCTCCAGGTACAAAATTCTCCCTGGATTTTGGGACATCTGAATTACTGGCAGAGCACTACCAATGCTCCAGTGATTTCAGATTCTTCCTCTTTTTATTTCTGAAACCACTGCCCATAAGCATGAATCTCCTCCCACTGTCACTAGTTATCAGTGTGCACATTTATGCACGGTTTATCAAGGATCCTGTATGTGCAGTATAGGCATTCATTGGAAACTGCAGCAATCTGCTCATGTGCCGAGTCAGGTGTCAACTTTAGAAATTCCTCAAGTTGAAATAGGAAGCAGCATGGGGCAGAGCTGACAGATGGAGTTGTCCCTCATTCCATGGAAACTGAACCCACGTAAGTGCCTGGAACCCCTGGAATCTCGTACTGTTGAGAGATAGGGGTGGCATGCAACAAGCCATTCCATTCTGTATGGGGATTGCAGAAGTGGTAAGGGTACTTTGGAGTAGAACAGCTTCACCAAATGGGGCTCAATGGTGTCACTAAACGGTATTCAGTCCTAGTGGGGCACAACGATCTAAATGAGTTTTTGGACCTGCAATTGATTCCAGCAAATTATCCCACATTCGATGTTTGATGTTTTCTTGTGCTTTTCTTCTGGGAGCCACCCAGAGTGGCTGGGGAGGCCTGGCCAGATGGGCGGGGTATAAGTAATAAATAATAATAATTATCATCATCATCATCCTTTCTTCCTCCTGAAAAAAAAATCTGTGTGGACTAATCATCCCCCTACTGTTTACACAGCTTTATATTTCTTTTGACCATTGACATAGGAGAAGAACGGGTCTTTTTTGAACTTTAATGTGTCTAGTTGCTGATGGCAGGAGACCATCAGGCTGTACATTCATAAATATATCACAAGAAGGAAACACTTGTGTAGAAAACATAGTGATTTTACTTTTAATGCAACTAAGCTGGTAGACCTTCAGTCCTGCTTGTTTCCTTTCCATTGTTTAGACCTTTAACAATAGCGTGTTGTCGGCATTGTACTACCCGGTTTGAATAAAACACAGATAATTCCAGAACATCATTGTTTTAATCCTGTTGTACTTTAAACTTTCACTTTAAAGAGAAATAATCCTAGCCTTTTTATGCTTCACTGCTGATCTAATTCCTTCTCCCAAAAGGTTGCTCAGGCGCCACAGTTTTAGAACAAGAATGGAATATAATTCATACCTCTTGTTTATTCAGGGTGGAATCTAATGAGACAGACTTGTCAGAAGGAGTTAGCTGCAATCAGCCTATAGTCACCCATAGGAATTTCAGACAATTGTTGGCAAGAGAAATGGGGGAGGGGGGGAAGGTGAACTCTCTTCCTTTCTGTAACTTGACTCTCTTCTTTTTGGAATGAATAGTTTTAACTGGTAGGATGGTGCGTATCATTTGTCGCTTTTTTCATTCATTTGCATACATATGAATAAAATTAATGGGAAATTCACCAATGGCTAATGTGGAAGAAGGAAAAAGGAGACTCCACTACCATCACCCATCTCCATAGCAGGTATGCGGTGGTTCTAACTGATATTCCAGTACAATAACTGCTTGACAATGCTTATGTTATGTGAAGCACTGTTGCTCAGCATCGGCTTTTGGCAAAGCTTAGACAACACCTGTGATTTCCAAATTCTGTCCCAGGCAACCTCCTGTCAGCATTTTAGGGGTTATTCAATGAGAAAATCAGTAATGATGGACAAGCTTATTTTAAAGTTAGTTCATACTTTCACCCACACCTTTGTTGCGTGGCGAGTTCCCGCCTCCCCCAAGGAAATAAAGACACAGGACACCAGTATTTTAGGTTAATGGGCAAAATTAGGCCACAACTTTATTGATTACAGGAATTGAGCTGTATTGGCTTAAGCATTGGTCCTATCGACTAACCAGCTTCAGCCTGATTGCTAGAAGACCGGCAAGGGTTAACCACCAGTAGGGGGAGTCCTGCTGATGTACATCAACTAGGAGCTCCCCCGGGGTCACCGTTTGGGGGCGTGCCTTAGGCCCACAGCTCCACAGGTTTTGGACAGGGCAACGCCTCCCAGAATCCTTTACCGGACTACCCTTCGATATGGGGGAAGGTGATGGCGCTTCCTCCCCCCCCACTCATCTGCATAACAATACCCTTACCAATGCCTAACCGCCAATGCCGAGGAACTTATGACAATTTGTTATAAGGTAGGCGACAAACCAAATGGCTGGTGCCAATTTGCCAAGTGGAAAAAATTCCTACCAGGCCCCTTGACGGCGACCAACCGAAGTCCTGAGCAGTGTCAAAGAGCCAAACCTAAAAGGGTGGGAGGGTGGGAAACCGGAGCAGCTGGGGCACTGGAGCAGAGAAAGAGGGAAATCCTCAGGCGCGCCGGCCCTAAATAACGCGGGCCATGCCTCCCGGGCCAGCCGATCTCCTGGCAAGGGAGATGACGCGCCTGAGGATTCCCTGCTCTCACGGGGGCTGCAAGCCAGCCCCCACACACATGAGGGGAGGGCATGAAGCCCGCACCCCACCTCCTCTCCAGCTTGGAAGTGGCTTTGTGAAATGTGCCACAGGGTTCAAGTTCAAGTGAGCTCCTACTTGCTTCACTGCCATTTATGCACTTAGCACTGGAAATGCACTGATATGATGTGAATATAGAGCCTCCATACCAGAAGGGATTTATGCACATACATCAACACACATGTAGAGCTCTTTCCCATGCTAGCATCCAAAAACTGCTGCTCTTTCAGGAAAACCACTGGAACGACCCTTCTCAAATTTGGTAGGATTTGTTTTCTCAGAACTGGCAACCTCACCTGCAAATTTCATACAGTTCTCTCCCCAAAATGAATATGTAATTGACATTCCAAAGGGGGAGAGGAAGTGAGATGCTCAGCACAATAAAGCCTGTACCTATTTCCTTGTTATTTAGCAAACTTTATCCACTCTGGATGTACTAGGATGCCTGCAAATTTCACCCATTTCTGCCAACAGGGAGAAAAGGTTTTATCCTTTAAAATTTCCCAGTAGTGAATGAAGTAGATTGGTACAGAGCTGTGCAGTGAACAGTGCACCTGTTTATGTTTCCCATGAAAGATGTTTGCATGGGTTGACTATAAACAGCCAGATGCCCAGAGCAGCAGCAGCATAACAGTACGTGAACTTCCCAGAATTAACCAAGACATGTGGGTAGCAGACCTGTGTTTACAAAATGATCAATGCCAAAGTCTTATAAGGGTATTCGTATGTGTTCAGGATATGAGAGGGTGTGGGATTCAAAGACCAAATATAATCTGAAGCGGGTAAAAATCAGTTGAGGAGAAACTCATTTAGAGGAAAAGCAGAGGATGAGGTAGGGGTTATTCTCTGCTGTTTTACTCACCCTTATTTCAGTTAAGAGTGCATACACACACAGACACACATACTATGGTGGTACCTCAGGTTAAGAACTTAATTCGTTCTGGAGGTCCGTTCTTAACCTGAAACTGTTCTTAACCTGAGGTACCACTTTAGCTAATGGGACCTCCCACTGCTGCCGCACCGCCCCATGTGATTTCTGTTCTCATCCTGAAGCAAAGTTCTTAACCCGAGGTACTATTTCTGGGTTAGTGGAGTCTGTAACCTGAAGCGTCTGTAACCCGAGGTACCACTGTATAGGAATTTGGCACAGCTCATCAGGCTGTGCTACTTTTTCATCTGCTTTGGCCTTCACATTGGGGAGGGCTCTGTATCTGGTATACAGAAGAAGCAGTACATCCAGCTGTATTTCACATTAAATTGACATGCACACACAGCCCAATGGATTCCCACCATCTCTCCTTGTTTCCACTTAGCTTTCACTGTCTGGAGTTCTTCTTTGGCCATCTGGTTGAATCTTCCATTCTTCATCAAATTTCCCTGTCAGCAATCTTGTCTCATTTTGGCATTTGTTATGCATTTGAAGTTTCTTTGTTGGCTGTAGCTGGGTCACTATTTTTTTTATTTATTTTTATTGCTTTCTAAGATTGTCATGCAGCTGTCCTGACATTTATTCTGATTTCTTCCAGTTCCTAGGCATCCATTCATCTCCTTTTTGACTTTAATAGTGCTGGGTGATCCTGCCAGTTTTGAAGGCATTCAGTGTTGGGCTGCTTTCAAGAACTAGTGTCTGTTCTGTCCTTTAATTTGAATCCAAACTGTGCTGTCTGGTTCATTGCTTCTTGCACAGTGGTAGCAGCCTTCTTATTAACAGGCTGTATTTGTCTTGGAGTCACCGAGAACCCTTTATTTGTTGCTTTGAAGATAAGCTTTGCACCAAAAAGTGAAATTAAGCTATGGGCTAATTTATACTTTTCACTTTTCTGCAATAAGATCTACTGGTGGCAACGAAATCTAATGATTATATCCAGGCACACTTCCAAAGTCCCATTCAAGTGATGTAGATTAGAACCCTACTTTTCTCATGCTCTGTATACTTTACAACCGTTTCTGATTGACAGATTGAATAATTCCCTGCGAGTTGAACTGGGAATGGCTCCACCTTTAGTATACTCCAAACCAAACACAAAATGGTCAAAAGTTCCCTTTCCTTCCCAATAGTCAATCGTGTCTCTTGCCATGAGAACTTTTATACAATCATGATAAAACATTCTCCTTCTAACCATAACATTATCAACGACTGGAGATATTTTGTCTTTATTCCCTGCAAGCTGCAATAGTTGTGCTAATGAAAAATGAACTCTGAATCTTCCTTTTTAATTATGATGTTACTTATTAGAGGATATTTCATGGTAATAATATTTTTCAAATTACGAAAGTGTTATTTTTAAACTTTGCTCTACAGTTTGTTTTTGCTTCTGGTATGAGAATACGTTTGGTACCATATGGCAGTGGGAATTGGAATAGGAGTTACTCATTGTTACTGAACTGTAGGGTAATTACTCAAAGCAAATTCTCGCCTAGGCTTCATTTGCTTGCTGGGATTCAGTCAGGTTTTGTTTATATATGTACTTTGACTACTCACACAATAGACCCAGTTCTGCAGCGACGTTCCTTTGCACAGAGTTGTGCCTATGTGATGTGAGAAATTTTGCTAAGACTACGATGGTGTCCAAATGGAACTGAAAACTCCTGTATTGACAAGGGACGCCTGATGACAAGAAACATTTTGCCATGCACTTCTATGAGTGTGCAGGAGATATTCTTGCTGGGTTGTGGCTCTTAGGGATTGTGGTGAGCTCCACTGAGGGGGAACCATGCAGTAAATATAGCCCAGACTTTTCTGAGTCCAAGCCCACTTGGCTCCTACTGGAAATGACTGTGAACTATAAGCAATCCTCACTTTTCTCCCTGTCTCCAAACCTCCAATGAAAAAGAGGTAGGCTCAAATGCACTGCTGTGTATGACCATGGCAGCATGTAAGACTCACGAGGCCTTGCCATGAGTTCTCTCTCCTGCTCCATCAGGTAATCTTGGGCATGAGTAGTTGGTGGGCAGCAGGGGGTTCACAGAAGGGGTTGGACATGTAGAGTCCTTTGGGTCACATTAGGCTCCCTCTTAGCACATTGGAAGTGTGATAGGGCCTAGATTTTTTGAATGAACATAAGCCAAAATTAATATTAAGTTTGGGCACAAGCTAAACTGCACATTAGATTTATTCCGGAAATTATTTTACTCAAACTGCATTCTGAACTGGACTGGTGGAAGGGTTTTTTTATTGGGGGGAGGGGTTTTTTGTTCTTGCTTTTATTATGTTTTATTGTGTTTTTATATTGTATTTTTATGTTGTGAATCACCCTGAGATCTACAGTTGAAGAGCATTATACAAATTTAATAAATAAAATGAATTACCATTCCCTCCCATATTAAATATCTTTTGGAAGACAGGTCAAATGATATTACACTGGCCATGGCAAAGTTTCTTTCAGAGATTATAACAAACAAAGATCATTATGCCCTAGATAAAACAAAATGACTGCCTTGGTTTCTTCCATCTGTCTGGTTGTTTTAACTGTATCTAGTTTTGAAATTGTTTTGTGGGTCTTTGGACTGCTATAAAGTTTTGATTTGAATTACCAGTCACTTTGTTAGACATTGCACAGTACATGCAGGCCCTGATGGATTAAGCATTTTGAGATAGAAGAAATATATACCATTGCCTGAATGTGGCTGCACCTAGTTTCATGCAATGGCTTTTTCCTACTTGTTCTTTTAAAACAATCCTTTTCCTAATAATTTATTTTGCTACGTATGTTTTACTGCTGCACTACATTGAACTGAAATTTTCAGCTCTCCAGTATGACCATGATGTATTACTTGAGTAATCACTGCGAAAGTCAGGGCAGACCTCTGTCTTATTTGAAGGTGCCAGTGTGATTGTTTGTTTTTTTCCTTCTTCTTCCCCAAATGTGCATCCCTTTACACTTACACTGAACAAGTTTGGCTGAGCACTAGCAGCAATCTAAAACAGCATGAATCACCAGTAAAGGGGAACAGATGAAAGCAGGAATTGATATCTGAATGATGTAACAGGACTTTTAAAAATGCCTTTTGGATTCTGCTTCAGGCAACAAAATGGTCCAGCAGTGACACTTCATCATTTGCAGTGCTACTCAAAAGGTAGTTCCATTGATTTCAGTGGGACTTACTCACAGGTAAGTGAATGTATGATTAGAACCTTAGATATGCTCTTTTCCTACCACCTCAATTCAGAAAGCTCCCTTTGGAGATCTGCTTGAAATTTCACCCTGCTAAATAATGGGGTGTAAATTATCTGTCACTTTTTTTTTTTCTGGGAGAACCTGTGATAAAAAAATACTGTTGCCTTCTCTGGCACTTCTAATATTGGATAGCTTTAGCATACTCAGGAATCAAAGGTTTTGTGTCTCTTTTGTAGGAAATGTATACTTTTTTTGTGCATTCTACAATTTAGTGGTAGTGGCGTTCACCCTGTGGAACACCCTCCCACCAGATGTCTAAGGAAAAAACAACTACAGTGGTACCTCAGGTTACATACACTTCAGGTTACGGACGCTTCAGGTTACAGACTCCGTTAACCCAGAAATAGTGCTTCAGGTTAAGAACTTTGCTTCAGGATAAGAACAGAAATTGTGCTCTGGCGGTGCAACAGCAGCAGGAGGCCCCATTAGCTAAAGTGGTGCTTCAGGTTAAGAACAGTTTCAGGTCAAGAACGGACCTCCGGAACAAATTAAGTACTTAACCCGAGGTACCACTGTACCAGACTTTTAGGAGACATCTGAAGGCAGCCCTGTTTGGGGAAGCTTTTAATATATGAAGGACTATTGTATTTTAATATTTTGTTGGAAGCCACCCAGAGTGGCTGGGGAAACCCAGCCAGATGAGTGGGGTATAAATAATAATAATAATAATAATAATAATAATAATAATAATAATAATAATTTCCATTTTTAGCTCAGTGATAGAGCATTTGCTTTTCACACAGAAGGTTCTAGATTCAATCCCCCAGCACATCTCCAGGCAGGGCTGTGAAATATCCCTGCCAGAAACCTAGGAAGCCACTACCAGTCAGAATAGATAGCAGTGAGTGAGATGGACCAATGCTCTGACCTAGTATAAGGCAGGTTCCTAAGCCCATCTCTAACTTTTTTCAAGGTAAGAGATGTTTTGGCTACACCTTTTCATACAAAAGTGTGTTATTCCGTTCCTGAATCCTGCCTACATTACATGACCTGGGAAAATTCAATTGGCAAATTGTTCTCACTCCGAAGTGGACACTGACAACGTAAAGAGGGAGAAAGTGAAATGATTATGGAAGTTCTGCCATCAATAATGAATGACCAGGAATTATTTATAGGACAGCAAATCAATGGCAGTGAGCTTGTGCTCATTTTCATGTTGTCACAAACATAACAGATAACTAGGCATAATCAATAAGAAGCTAATTTCTACACCCTCTAAGAAATGATTGATTTTATGAATATTTAGATGCTTAATAAATCAAAGTGGCAGAAACTCCTTTTGAGCAAGTTAGGATATGGGCTCAGTTTTGTGACTGGTGCAGGTGTATGACCTGTGCCTTTTTAAAGAAGTGGGCACTTGACTGTCCTTTATTACAGGTGACCTAGTGCTCTCTAGAGCATTTTTGGTTTATCAGAAACTTGAAACTTTTGGTTTATCAGAAACTTTTGGTTTATCAGAAACAGAAAAAAAAATCTGTTGTAGGTTTTTATTTATGTGTTCTCTTGTGGAAAGGAAATGTTTCATGAGCATGAATGATTTTCTACTATGCCTAAACATGTTCTCTCTCTCTCTCTCTCTCTCTCTCTCTCTCTCTCTCTCTCTCTCTCTCTCCTCTCTCTCTCTTTCTCACTGTGTGTGTGTGGGGGGGGGGAATCAGTGCGTTCTTGGGGAAGCCTCTTATAATCTATAAATCTCTATAAAACTATGCAGGAGGGGAAGGTTCTGAGGACCCAGGCTAAATAGAATTGTATATTTCCTGTTAGAAACACTTTAAACCATTGTTCGAATATAAGCAGTTCTGCTGCAAATGATTCAATGTTAATTTTTCCTTCTTTCTTTGAATTGCACTATGGAACATTGACTATCTGTTACTTGTAAGTAAAATGCATTGTGGCCACATAACTTCTTGCCACTTTCCCTTTCTCTTTTAATTCAGAGATTTATGGAAGCCATTACTCTGCAAGAAATGTAATTTGCATAGCAATGTATGATGGAGGATCACTATTACTTTGATCCTGCTGTTTTATACTGATTTTACTGTATACATTTTATTAAGCCACCTACCAAGTGGTGTTGATTCTACATGCCTTCTACATTCAATCAAGCCTGTAAATACTCTAGCCTAATATTTCCCAGCTTCTATTTTATTTTGCCATGAGAATATCACATGTGGGTTACTTGCAGATGACCTGTTGACTAGGTATGCCTTCTGATTTGTCTGGATTCAGTTTGTAGGGAGGTTGGACAATGCCGGCTGTTTATTGAGTGTTCATTCTAATTTGTTGGGGGGGGGGGGAGTTATACAAAGTTGCACCAAGCAATTTTCCATTGCATTTCCCTAACACTTTCTTCATTGCAAAAAGTCATTTAAAAAGGGCAGGGGGAGCAGGCTTGTTGTGGAAGAACGCCAAATCAGCTTTAATTGTGAAACTTGAATTTGTAGGTGTGTGATTGAATCCTACACAAAAATAGCCACTGCCTGGAAGTGCCCTTAGAGCCCTCGTTCATACACTCACTCTGTGGCTGCACTGCAAAAGCTTGGTGATGCATCACAAGTATCACGCAACCTGCTGTGAAGACATTTCTGCTATGTGAGTGCCCAGTTACCTGGAGTCCCAGTTCACAGTATTCTTACCTCTCTAAAAAAGCAGGGGAAGGAAAGAAAGGAACTCGCCCACTGCATGTTAGGTCATAATTTTGTTGTGGTGGTGGCAGCAGTGTGTGTGTGAGAGAGAGTATTCACACTGTTCTATCACATTATTGCAGCGCAATGCCAGACTTAAGTGAATGTATAACCAGGGCTTTGAGAAGCCTAGCTGCAGTGTGATATGAAAGAATGGACAAGTTTACCATTGTAACCTCAAGGCAGCTCTCTCTGATAATTGGCAATTCCTGTTAAGGTTTCTGGAAGGAGAATAAGCCTATTCATGCTGATTTTTTTTCCTGGATTACAAAAGCCTCTGACAAGTCAGATGTCAAGTATGCCAAGAAGAGAAAAGGCAGGTTGATGATCTGTTTGAAAGTGACATAGAATATTAATTATTTTTTAATAATAATAATAATAAACCCTAGTCTAAGAAAGTGAAGTTGAGTCGATGGGCAAGAAGGATGTCTGACCGGCTTGGGTGACGTTAACATAAGAGAGAGTGCTGGAGGTGAAATAATTAAACAGGTTGCCCAGTCAGGACCCAGGGGGTGGAGTCAGTGGGACTATAAAAGCAGCTCTGGGAGGGGCAAAGGGGGTGTTCGTAGGGAGTTCGTTGGGAGTTGGGTGGTTGGTTGGAGTGGGAGTGAATTGGGCTAGAGTTGTGGGTAGGTTGAGTTAGTGTAACGAAATAGCCTGAGTCAGGAACAGTTAGACAAGTAAATATCAGAGATGTGGTTTAGTGAGTGAGAGCAGGTAGAGAAAGTTATAGGATTGGATAGGCACCCCATGAATTTAATTGACTGATACTGTTTATGAAACCACACACTTGTTAAACTGCAATAAATAAACAAAAGTTTATGTTTCAATTTAACCCTGACTGAACTCAGTATTGTCCCAGGTAGGGCCTGGGTGGTGGCAGCGAGAAATAACGTGGTGGCACAGGGATCAATAGACGGTGAAACGTCCGGGGACCCTGTGTGATCACCACAGAAAAGTAGTTTCTTTCATTGTATTTCATTTCTGGAAAACTGGAAGTCACCACTTTATCACAGCTGTGTGTGTGTGTGTGGGTGCTGTGTAAAGCAGTAGTTTCCAACTCCTTCAGTGCTAAGACCCATGTTTATGCACTCTTCTTTCTTTTTCTCTCTCTTTCTGTCTTTCCTGCAGTTGCCCTCTTGCTCTGTATAGTTAAAGCTATGGTTTTCCCAGTAGTGATGTATGGAAGTGAGAGCTGGACCATAAAGAAGGCTGATCGCCAAAGAATTGATGCTTTTGAATTATGGTGCTGGAGGAGACTCTTGAGAGTCCCATGGACTGCAAGAAGATCAAACCTATCTATTCTGAAAGAAATCAGCCCTGAGTGCTCACTGGAAGGACAGATCCTGAAGCTGAGGCTCCAATACTTTAGCCACCTCGTGAGAAGAGCAGACTCCCTGGAAAAGACCCTGATGTTGGGAAAGATTGAGGGTACAAGGAGAAGGAGACGACAGAAGACGAGATGGTTGGACAGTGTTCTCGAAGCTACCAACATGAATTTGACCAAACTGCGGGAGACAGTGAAAGACAGGAGTCCCTGGCATGCTCTGGTCCATGGGGTCATGAAGAGTCGGACATGACTAAACAACTAAACAACAACATAATTGGCTTGGAGCAGAGCTCTCTGCTGCCACTGCTGGAGTTTCCTATTACAACATGCCCTTGTCACTGCTGAATCCTTTCTGCTGCCATCTGCTCCTTGGAGTCCCTTCCTGTGGCTGCAACACATGCTCAGAGATCTGGATATATGCTTCGCTACCAAATTTAGGTAAATTCTTCACTTGCTTAGACTTTTTGAATTTGGTTAATTTGGTTTGCAGTTCCTCCAAGTTGTTATATTTAATAAATGCAACCCTTCCCTCAATACTTTGACTCAAGAGTCTTCACTGTGGGTGGTATTGGGTGCTTGATGTGGGGTACTCAACTAAATGCTTATCTTGCCTGGATCATACCCTGCCTTTCTCTCTCTCACACACATAGATAGTGGTAACCTCTGTTAAAACCAGAGGAGCTGAGGATGATTTAGAGGAAGTGTAAATATTCTTTTAAGATGGGTTGTGAAAATGCTCACATCAATTAGCTTGTTTTATCATACCCCCTCCACCCTAAACTGCTAATTTTTAAAGATGTCATACTAGAGATGCTTTTGTCCTCATCCTCTTTCTCCTCCTGCTGTTTTATCACATTAAGGGGTCATAATTCTTTGTTTATGATCTTGCAGTCTGTTATCTTGGAGTGTCTGCGATGTCAGGAATAGAGATTATGTATATGGCATTTCAGCTACCAAGAAGAAGCTGAAGGAAGCCAGCTTATAGGCCGACACAGCGTGAATAATGCTAATAATCGGAAACAATTCTAGCATCTTACAAGTGAAAGCAAAGGAAATGGTGTCAGGGATATTAGTTGCATTTGTCATCTGGTTTTAACTAACCACTGTTGAAACTCGTTACCCTTAGAGTTATTTAATAAAAAGGAGAGAGGTTTTAGAATGGAAAACAACATGGAAAAGGCCCTTATTGAAATAGTTCAAATTGGCATTTCTCATCAGTTTCAAATGGAAGTAATATAAAGGCTCGATTCAGAGGTAACAGGGAACCGTGGTTTCCCATTCTGAGAATGGGTTGCATTGACCTTGGTACTTGCACACTCCCTCTCCCTCTACTCTTTTGTGCCCCTAGACACATATCTTCCACTATATACTAACCACATTTCCCCAGTACTTGTGGGATTGCTTAAACTATGATTAGCAAGAACCAGAGAGGCAGCAGCTATCCCTCCTGTCTATAGCAGATGGAGAAATGGGGAAACAGGGAAGAAGACATTCTATTTTAAGGTGGGCTGGCTGCACTAAGGGACTATGCTGAGGCATTTTCATGAAGGGAGAGATGAAATGCAGCTTTCCACAGAGCTCAAGGAAAAACCCGATTGCAGAGCTGAGAAACCGCAAATGGGTATGTGATCCGGCATTAGTGGCTGACATTAGTCAGAACTCAACCTCCAATTGTATGGGCCCCGAAAGAGCGTTTGAGGGAAATGTGGCAAGTGGAACTAGAAACTAGTGACCTGGAGCATTTCTTAACACTTCAGGGACAGTTAACCAGAGTCAAGAGCGGAAGATGCTCAGGAGAGCCAGAATTTCTTTTAAGAGTTCTTAAGCTCAAGGCCAAAAATGGAAGCAAATTCAACTGAGCATCCCCCCAATAATGGCATTTGGTGTTTAACCACTCGATGCCGCACAGAACATTCAATGCGATTTCGTAGAGCAGCAAAGCAGGGATGAACTTAAGGCCAAGTACAAAACTGTTGGCAACAGCATGGAACTGCCAGAACTCGCAGCTGCTGAAACATTTCCAAAACCAAGGACAGATGCACAGAAAGTGACTTCACTCTTTGGAATGACTTACTGCTGTGAGCAGTTCTTTTCAAAACTTTGGCTTTCACCATGAGGGAAGAACAGACATTAATTTGTAGAACCAGTTGCGAGTAGCAGCATTGTCAGTCCTGTCAGCTTGAACGAAACTCACCAATGAAAAGAAAGCACAGGCAGCACACTAAGCTGAGTCAAACATCCCTGGCTTTACATCTTCAGTCCCCACCAGCTTGTGTGTCCCCTGACAGGCCACCCTAAAACATCTCAGGGAACTGTGATTGGCTCAGAATTGAAAGGTTCTCCTCAGAGGACCAAGAGAAAAGAGGGGACTGCACAAGCCTGAAACTCCCTGTGTCTTGTTCCTGTAGCAAGAAACCATCTTATTACATCTGAACTGAGCCAATGTGTGTTTGGTGTTGTTTTTTTTTTTTTACTTTCTTCTTATTGTTTGGTGTTATTTTACTTACTTTCTCATGAACTTCTTCAGTTCTTTGAAGCTTATCCTATAGAACACACCCTCAACTGTTCTTTAAACTCCTTGAAGTTCAAAAGGAACTCCCTGCCAAGCTCTTAATTAGAACTGGGAAGACTCTCCTACCATGGGTATGCCTGCTAGGGAGGCATGCTTCTCAAGAGTTGGAGGGTGGAGGGAAATTAATCTGCCAAATTATGGATGTAGAAAATAGTTGGCACTCATTCCTCATCGGAAGCAATCAGGTATGTGAGGTAGCGGTGGAAGAAACCACTACTCAACCTTTCAGTGCCGGTTTGTTTGCACCCCACTGATCTCATCACCGTTGTGCCATCCCCTATAAGCAACAGCAACATACCTGCTGAGAAGCTAGCACAATGGTTACATCCTACTCAGTGGTGCACAATCTCCATGGCTATTCTATGCTTCATGTGTAAGTTTACAAATAGAAATGGGCAAGGTATCTGAAATTCTCTTTGGTCTGACTTCAAAAAATTCTGACTTTCACAGGGGGGAGGGAACCAGAAAACTCAGAACCCTTGAGCTAATTGAAGTGTTAGAACCCTGGCAGCCCACCAGCAAAAAGCCAACCCTCACCCCTTTCTCATCTCTTTACCCTTGAATTTGGGCAGCTGTAAGAGTAGGCAGAAGGGATGAGGGTGGCGCTGTGGGTTAAACCACAGAGCCTAGGGCTTGCTGATCAGAAGGTTGGCGGTTCGAATTCCCGCGATGGGGTGAGCTCCCGTTACTCAGTCCCTGCTCCTGCCAACCTAGCAGTTCGAAAACACATCAAAGTGCAAGTAGATAAATAGGTATCACTCTGGTGGGAAGGAAAACGACATTTCCGTGCGCTGCTCTGGTTTGCCAGAAGCGCCTTAGTCATGCTGGCCACATGACCCAGAAGCTGTATGCCGGCTCTCTTGGCCAATAAAGTGAGATGAGTGCTGCAACCCCAGAGTCGTCCGCGATTGACCTAATGGTCAGGGGTCCCTTTACCCCCTTTACCCTTAAGAGTAGGCAGATGAGTGTGGGGGGAAGCAAGAAAAGGTGTTTTATTTCATTCCCCTGACGTTAAATGCCCTTAGAAAACTAGATTGGCTCACAGCCTCCTTGACATGCTATTGGCTAGCACAACAGAGCAACAGAGAGAAGTATGTAAGGAAAGAAAGAAACCTACCTCCTGTTTCTCCTCTTTTCTCCATAGCTGTTCTTGCTTTCAAGGGAAACAATGGGGATGACTTTTGCGGATGCAAGATGGCAGCAGAGATTTGAGTGGGAAACCAGGAATTTTACTCTGGCTCATATATTAATCTAAGCCAAAGAAAAATTTTACGGCTTGTTAAAGCTTGCCACTCATTTCAAGACAGGATTCAAGAGCCCCCAAAGTTCATTTCCAAAGCCTGAGCTCAAAGAATGTTGTCAGCATCTTTAGTCACAGATGTCAGCTGATGCACCTTGCATGATACACGAGGCCTTGAAATGTGGTGTCAGAAACTTCTGTGACAAACAGACAAGTAGTAACTAGTCCAAAGTAATGAACAACTCACAGAAAGACATACCTGCTAAATATAATAGGATCCCTGCAGGATAAATGGCTTATGGATTGCAAGCCTGTGAAGTATAAATGGGACATTTTCGTTGTCCGTCTATGAAACTTAAGGCTTGTTCACATTTCTAGTTATGATGTATATGACCAAGACTTGGCTTTATTCTCACCATTTCTTCTCTATCCTGCTAATTCCTGGGGGGAAAATGTTACTCCTGAACAGGTGAGGAGAACTGCTTTGGTCTGGCAGGCTAAATAAGAAAGTGGGCACCACTCTCTAGGCCATTTTCGTCAGGTGGTTGAGTTCACCAACCTACCAGTTGCATGATGTCAAAGGACATCAGGTGGATCTGTGCCCATTTGAAAGCAGTGGGCTTGCATCCAGCACTGAAGCAGGGAAGAATTGGGAGTGCACTCTAAGCTGTTTTGCTTTGGTCATGAATGCAAGGCCCCACTGGGATTGGTTCCATTTGGGAGTTTTTGATTGCAGCAGGGATTGGCACAGTTTAAGAGCTCCAATCAGGAGTTCCTGAGTGGAACAGACCCCCCCATTGAGGTTTGCATTCAGGAGGGATTGGCTCTGATCAAAACCTCCCAAGTGGAACATATCCCAGCAGAGCTTAATTTAAACACTACTAAATACAACCCCAACTGCAAAGGATCTCAAGCACTCTTGATAGTTTCTTGGCAGCTGTGGCTTTTCCCTGTTCTGCACCTGACAATCTATGACATCAGGCAAATGATGGGTGGACATGGCTGGCCAAAAAGGAATATGCGGGACAGGCTGGTTGGCCTAATTTGGCCCACAGGGAGAAGGTTCCCCACCTCTCCTCTATAGATTAATTTCTATCCTCTCTTGTTAATGGCAGGGTCACTCAAAAATTTTGGTTCTCCAAACGGAAAGGGCTGGAGATGATGCTAAAGAATGACATGAAACTACACTCAGAAAAATGTTCCCCATTTGAATCTATGTCTTATCAATAATCCTCCTCTGCCAAAGGACACAGACATTTTGCAGCAGCTTTCAATCCTGTAGGATTTTTTCCTTGATACTTTTGCAGCCCTCCTGCTGATGCCATCCATATTTGTCACCATTTTTCTCTGTTTCACAAGCTACCTTAACACTCTTTCAGATTCTGCTGCCTCTGTCAGTTGGATCCTCAGCTCTGTAAAGAATCCAGAGGCCACCTGGTTGCAAAGTTGGAAGAGGAGCAGGGATTTGGATCAGATTATACCACAGCTATTTTTGCTCGAAACAAGGCTTTAAAAGAGTTCTGCAATACCCAGCCCTGATCAGCCCCCGGCTTCCAGGAGCTCCAGTCTTAACAGGAATCATTGCAGTTACGAAACATTGTTTCATTTTGTCTAATCAATTTTTAATCCCTCATAAGACACATGCATATTGGTTATTATTGCTTCACTAGCAACGGCCTATATCCAGAAGGGTGGGCGAATGGACTTTCTCTTCATTTAATTTTTTGTTCAGCTTAACTTTTGATTTTTAAAACCATTATCTCTATGAAGACAAGTTTTCATTTAAATGTTTTGCTGTGCGACAGCTTGCAGACCTATTGAAAAATTCTGTATAGGTAACTGATTTTTATTTTTATTTAAAAAGTAGCATTGAAGAATACAGGGATGAAGTCAAGGATGCATTTAAACACCTTCGATTAACCATATAAGAAATAGCTAAAGTCAGGGTCCACAATCTTACACAACAATAGTTTTGTTGAGTCCATTGATACCAAAGTTCTTAAACATGCTTGCATTGGTCTTGGATTGTGAGCTTATGTAGTGAAAATCACAACTTTGCCTAGTCTACAGCATAAGCTGAATTTCATTTTCACTTGTCATCATTGTCCTAGGTCACCTTAGCTGCGCTTCCTCTACAGTGTAGTCTAAGGTAAAGGGACCCCTGACCATTAGTTCCAATCATGGCCAACTCTGGGGTTGCGGCACTCATCTCGCTTTATTGGCCGAGGGAGCCGGTGTACAGCTTCCGGGTCATGTGACCAGCATGACTAAGCCGCTTCTGGCAAACCAGAGCAGCGCACGGAAACACCATTTACCTTCCCACCGGAGCGGTACCTATTTATCTACTTGCACTTTGACGTGCTTTCAAACTGCTTGGTGGGCATGAGCAGGGACTGAGCAATGGGAGCTCACCCTGTCGCGGGGATTCGAACCATCAACCTTCTGATCAGCAAGTCCTAGGCTCTGTGCTTTAACCCACAGCGCCACCCGCGTTCCACAGTGTAGTCTACACCAATCTCATTACTCACCTGCCAGGCTGGCATTGTCCCTCTTACAGTTATATAATATTTTCTGCAATAGCTCCACTGGCTCCTGATAGAGGTATGTTGCTGATGTTTGAAGAAACAACATAATGAATAGGCTGAAGAGCCCAATCATTGCTTGCAAATTTTAAAGCAGCAACATGTGGCTCGACAGAATCGGTGTGGCATTTTGAGCAGTGATTCTGTTGCCAAGGTTACTTTGAGCTGGCCTTAGAACAAACGGGATTGCTCCTGCTGGATCCATTCCGGAGAAGGTGAGAATTGTCTTTCTGCATGTCAAGCTGTCTGTATGTCAGTAGTGGGTCGTGTGGTGGAGCAGGGACAATCAGTAGCCTCCTGGCAGCTAGGAGGGGCAAGGCAGTTGGCATAGTGCAAATGCACCAGCACAGTGCTGGATTGGCTTTGCTGCTGTGTTTGCATTCTACCAACCTTCCTGCCACCTTGCCCCTCCTCCTCTCCTTCCTGCCAAGCAGCAGCAACTCAGCAGTCAGGAAGTGGGGTGAGCACTACCACCCCACCATGCCATCTGCATGCAAATTGGGAGCCCTGCATCCCTAGTTGCAAGTACAGACTCCACCCTTTACAGCTGATATTCCACACATTCAGTGAATGAGAATAGGCCTTCAGTGCAGCTTAATCTCTAAAACTATTGAAGACTGCACACCTGTTGAAAACTGGCAAAGACGAATCAGATCACAAACATGGACTTCTGGTAGGAGTTCACTCTTAATACTGGACCACTCTGCTCCCAACAGCCTGCAGAACAGGGAACTAGCCCTTAGGCTACCACAATAACAGGATTTGTGGCTGCACATGGAAGGTCTAGGTTAATCCTTGAAGCATAATGGATAGCCTTTGGCAGATTCCTTTCTCTCAGCCTGAGATCTCAGATAATTGTTTTGTGACCAAGGTAGGTAAGAAGAAAATATAGCTAATAACTAAAATAACTAATCCCAAAGCCTTCTGGTACAAAGGGAAAGAAATCTAAATTCACATTTACTCAATGGTTCACATGTGTGACTATTATCAGTTAATAAAAGTTCTTTAATTTTTCACTCTGAAAACCATCAACCCTCATTTAAATCATAGGATTTGCATTGTGGCCACAATGCCGCTTAAGTACTTTCTACCCTAAGCTAGTATCATAGCTTCTGTATCTACAGAGCTTTGTTACGTTTCTCTCTCTCCCACACACAACTCCCTGCCCTCAAATGAAGTCTCTTGAAGTTAGGCACAAGGCACAGGTGTATGGATCGTACTTTCTGCTGTTGTTGTTGTTTAGTCATTTAGTCGTGTCTGAATCTTTGTGGCCCCATGGACCAGAGCAAGCCAGGCACTCCTGTCTTCCACTGCCTCCCACAGTTTGGTCAAACTCATGCTGGTAGCTTCGAGAACACTGTCCAACCATCTCGTCCTCTGTCGTCCCCTTCTCCTTGTGCCCTCAATCTTATTGTAGGCACTGATCAAATCATTCTTCCTCTCTTCTCCACCTGCATACTTACTAAATCTATTCTGGGTCCCCCCCTACAAAACACACACACAAAAAAACACCTGACCAAAGCAGGAGAAGAGAGGGGGGAAGGTCCTGTTGTTCTATTGCCAATCCTTCCTCTAGCAAATTATTTAGTTTTGCACTGCCCTGCGAGTTGTAGAAGACCCTCCAATATATATGGAGGCCACTTCTGCAAGGCTACACACATAAAGAAAAAAGAAATTTACCACCAAAGGAGGATGCAGATTTGGATCTGCTAATTTATAGGTATATATGGAAATGTTGAAGTAACCACTGAAATTAAAATAGAAACACAATACAGTACCTCTCACCCAAGTGGGGAAGAGTGTGACTGGGTGACCTGGGCAGCTGAGTCTGCTGCCCAGTTGATGAACTAACAGTTGATGGGCAACCTCAAAGCCCCTGCTACTCTCATGATTCTTTAACTCAGACTTAGGCCAGTCATACCTTCAGAAGGAGGATGCCTTCAAATGCAAGACGGTCCTCTATAAAGTAGGTCAAATGGCCACCCCCACCAAAACATCCAAATCTGAACATCTGAAGTCTGTGTTGCATCACATTTTCTCTCTTTTGCAAGCCTATTAGCTTTTGAGCCTTTTTACTTGTCTTCTTTTTATTTTTGCACACTTTAGGGCACATTTAGGCCAAATCTTTCTCCGTCATTTATAAAAGTTAGGCTGATTTCACACCACCCTCCACTCTCCCGCACATAATTATTTTAGAAGAAAGGAATTGTAAAAGAAAGCTGAGCTCCAGGACTTCTAAGGCGAATGCTTAAAAATAGCTCCCAATATTGTGGTGCTCTCGAGAACATTACAAAGCATTGGCTCTGCTGCAAGTGAAATCAAATAGTAAGTGAATTTGAGTTGTGCTCCTGCCGCCCTAGAACATGCACCTGCTCCATTTACATGATCTCCCTTGGCAATGAAGGCACATTTGGAACAAAAGAGGGAGAAAGATGAAGAACCGGCTAGGGTGTGCATGAAAAATGCTTGCTTGCATTTTGAATATTTTTCTTGAGATAGAGGGGGTCACAGAAACACATACAGTAGCTTGCTTATAGAATTCTTAACATCATTTAAAATATATTTGGATTTGAAAAATCAAGAATAGCCATGTATTTTCCACGGGCAAATGGGTGTATGTTTTATATGTAAGACTTGCTTTTGACATCATAAGATTGCCCTGTCAGTCACTCTAACAGCACAGTCCTATGCATGCCTAGGAAGAAGTCCATCCCAGGTAAGTGTGAAGAGGATTGCAGTCTAAAGTGCCTGGAGGTCTAAACTTCTGGCAACCAGGGCCTATAGGTGTACCTTCTGCACCACAGTTAGGAGGCTTGAAGACTGAGACATGGGCTTCAAGGTTGCTGGTAGAGAGCAATACCACCAGTCAGCTGATCCCCAAGGACCAATCCTAGCACACCAAGACCTGAGAACTAGCCTTGTTCTCAGCGGTGGACTTTGGGCTCTCAAATTTCAGTGGCACCCTGTGTGACACTAAAATTGGATATCTCCGTTCTACAGCATTGCTGTGGCACCCCTTGTGGCCAAACTGGTTGTCTACCCTAAAACTGCCTCTGTTCATTTGATTCAGTTACAGATAGGTAGCCATGTTGGTCTGCCATAGTCAAAACAAAAAAATTCCTTCCAGTACCACCTTAAAGACCAACTAAGTTAGTTCTTGGTATTAGTTGGTCTTTAAGGTGCTACTGGAAGGCATTTTTTTGTTCTGTTCTTTTGAGTCTATCTTGTGAAGCTCCTGCTCTCTTTTCTTCTCCTTTGCAATGTAAGCTTTTGGTTCTTCCCTGACTTGTTTTCACACCTGCCTCTAACCCTTCAGATTCAGAGCTGCCTTTACTGGCACATGTCCTTGCCGGGGCAGACGGAAAATGGGGACCCAAAATTCTGTACCCTTTACCTTCTTTTGTTTACTTTTTAATTCACTGCTACCAGCGATGTGCTTACTTAAGCCCTGCTTTTTAAGATTATTTTTGGCACTCATTTTTTTTCCTGCAGAGCTTTTATCTTTTATGAGAAGCGCCTGCCAGCTCAGAATTTATTGTATAGGGGGGTTAATCATTTACATGCATTTCATTCAGGTTCCCTCGCAATCACCTTTCATCAATGAGAATGTTTAATTATTTCACTTAATTGCCTAGCATTGATGATATTAATAAGCTGATATGGAGACAAGATGGAGAACAATAACCTTAATCCTGGGTTTCGGATTTCAGCAACCAAGGTTCAGGCTGATTGCTCTGAGCTAATTCCCATGGTGTAGGGCTAAATTCAGACTTTGCCTCTGTGAAATCTCCTGTTGGGTGAAATGGTTCACTCAAAGGAATTAAATTAATTTCTGATGCAACACCCCTGCTTCCTGTACTGTATACAATAGTTATCTCAGGAATATTACCAAACCATTTTTATGTTGTTTCAGAAGTGCCCATTCTCCTACTTTTGGCCACGTGGTTTGGGATCTCATTTATAAGGTATTTTTAAGTACTGTACTGCATTAGTTTCAGCAGTGGCTGGTGAGGAGGGGTAGTCCTAGCCTTCCAAAAGCAGTGTCACTTGGAGCAGTGAAGGACTATTATGGGAGGGGGAGTCTAGGGTTGCAGAACTGCTTTGGCAGAACTAATCCAGTGCGTCTGCTGGCATGTTTGCACTACATTGACATCACTGCCACTGTTGCATCAATTTGTGTGGTTCTTATAATGGGGCTCGAAGAAACAGTTGTATGGAAAGCTAGGTAGCAAAAGAACACAGAAAATTCTCTAAGCTTTTGAGGCCTTTGATGTTTTAGATTCTGCAAAGAAAGGGTAGAATTATAGAAAAGGAGGAGGAAATGAAACAGCAAGAAGCAAGCATGTAAAAAGATCAGACAGATAAGGAGAGAATGAGCATCAGAGGGTGAGAGAAGGATTTGTTAAAACTAAGTGTTTAAAATAAAATGCCTTTAGTCTAAGCAGGGCATGTGTAAAATAGCATTAGCTGGTAGCTGCTGCCACTGCTGCAACATTAACTTTCATGTAGATTAGACCTTCATATAAATCGTATATTTTCTTTACTAGCAGCCATAGGACAGCTGCACCTCAATTTCTGTTTATGGATAGGCTATAAAGGCAGTTTATGCAATCTTGACTATATTTCATACAACTGACCAAAGCAAATCTGAAGACTTGGGGTGAACATATGTATAATTTCAAAGGGTGCCAAACAAATTTACACAAGACTAGCAAAACATTGTCAGAGGGGCTTCACACATCCTTACGACATATGTTAAGTGATGCCCCCTTTTTGCCAAGAAATACCTGGCAGAATGGCTTGAAAAGCTAGAAAATGTCTGCCATTGGCTCATGAAACTAGCTACAAAGTTTGGCAATGTAGATTTAACATAGCAATTAAGACAACAGCCAAAATTATACAAAATGCTTTTTGTAAAAAACAACAACAACAAAACCCAAAACCTATGTATCTATAAAATAAAAATGGTAATGCCTGCCTTGAAACTATTCCAAACACTTTTAGTTTCATTTTCATTTGGCATTTAGTGGATTGCACCTAAATATTTTAAATTCCAGAGCTGTTGCTTTGTATAGTATAGTTATATTTTTATGTATTAGCAGAAGCATTTTTTTATTAAAAAGCCCCAAACAAACACCCCTCTCTTGTATTCCAACTGCAAAAAGTGAGAATGCTAAAGGTAAACAAAGGTAAAGGACCCCTGGATGGTTAAGTCCAGTCAAAGGCGACTATGGGGTGCGGTGCTCATCTCGCATTCCAGGCTGAGGAGCCAGCATTTATCCACAGACAGCTTTCCTGGTCATGTGGCCAGCATGACTAAACTGCTTCTGGCACAACAGGACACTGTGATGGAAGCCAGAGCACACGGAAATGCCATTTACCTTCCTGCCACAGCAGTACCTATTTATCTACTAGCACTGGTATGCTTTCAAACTGCTAGGTTGACAGGAGCTGGGACAGAGCAACAGGAGCTCACCCTGTCGCAGGGATTCGAACCACCTACCTTCTGATTGGCAAGCCCAAAAGGCTCAGTGGTTTAGACCACAGCGCCACCCGTGTCCCCTTGTGAGAATGGTACTGAGGGCCAGTGAGAGGACACCCTGTCGTACCTTCAGAGATAAATATATGACTAACTACTTCTTAAAAGTTTTCTTACCAGATTATTCTCTCTGGAATTGAGGCTGCAGTCTGGTGTGGCTGCGGAAGGCCAAGGCTGGATTGGGGGAGGGAGTGCCCTCTTCCCGTGCAGCCAACATGTGGCTGCTGTGGTGGCAGATTGCCAAAATTTCAAATCTAAATTACCTAATCATGGGCTGCCTCAGGGGCGGGTTCTGGGGCGGCTGACCTCACAGGAGAGCATTCTTGGTTGTCTCCAGTCAAGTTCGCTGCTCAAGCATAAAGGTCGGCTGCACCTGCTCTGGGCAGTGCAGTCAGTTTTTGGAATCTCCATTCACCCATCACTTTTTTTCTGTGGTTGCTGCAGTCAAGGTGTTTCAAGGATCTTGCTATGAAATCATTCATTCACCCTATTTGGGACAAGGTAGGAATTTTCCTACAAACAAATTGGGTCTGCCTGAGGTTTTTGCCTACCTCATGGCAACTGTCACAACTTTCTGGCAGAGAAGGCAATGGGACTGAATCCCTGGTCTACCTGGAAGGGATGGGCATGAGTCCTACCCCCCCCCCTTACATGATCCAATAATACATTTTCATAAGGTAGCTTTTTATTTCGACTTTTGATTTTTGGAAGAATTTAGCACAGAGAAAGAGAGAAGGAGAAAAGGAGAGCAGCTACACTACTTATACTGTCTTTAAGATATTCACAGCAATTTTCCCCTTTGGAATTCACATGGAGAGATGAGAGAAAGGCTTGATCTAAAACAGGTGTGTTTGATACTCGCAAAATAGAAAGCACTGCTGCATTAAACATGTTTAATGAAGCAGTTCCACCAGTCTGTCTTGTAGCTTTCCCTTGCATAGGAATTGCCTGACCTTTACTAGATGCACACACAGGGTTTATAGGGCCATAAGAAAGAAAGCAATTTTGGCTTGATGGAGGACTTCTTTTTCTCCCCTTTTCTTTTTTAAAAGCTAGTCAGACACCATAAACTTCACCGTATGATTGATAGCTGCTAATTATGCTAAACTTTAAACGTTGTCAGTTGCATTAGCCAGAAACTATAGAGATGAATATCTGAAGGAAGTGAAAGTTTTAAGTATACAATGTGAATTTATCCAAGTTCTGTGAGAGATGCTAACTCTATTCTTTTTATATACCCTTGGTTAAGTAAATCATTTTAACTGTCTTCCTCTACAAATGGTTCTTCCTTATACCATTTTCCATTAACATTTTAAAATTACATTTGCAGGTATTGTTGCCAAATTTTGATGTTTCATCTGTAGACACAGTTTTCCAGACAGGGTATCTGAACTCTGTCTCTAGCTGAGAATCAGCATTTCAAATGCCTAGGAAACTTTGATGGAACAAACCTGTGTCTAGGATGAGAGGATACTAGGTGAGATGAACCAAACCCTGCTACCACAACTCAGGAACTTTGCATAGGATCTCAAGTTTTGCTTGATCCATGAGACCAGATTTTGGTGTGTGAGAGAGATCTGATTGGATCAAGTTCCTTTGTTCTAAAGCATCCTTCAGCTGAATCTAGGACCCATTTCTAAACATCCAAGCAGCATTGTCTATATAGCACTTAAATATGTCACGACTGAGCCATCACCACTTTCCAACCACCTTGTGTGAACTCAAAACACATTATTTTTCAACTCCACACTGCCATATTTACATTCCATGAAATGCTAGCATATGGATTTACATGCCAGAAGTTTGAAGCAGAAATAGCCTGGGATCAGTGTATTTCAATAATGGCTTCCTCCCATATGATCCTGCCTAAGATCTGTTCATACTTTCTCAGGCCCTCCTTAGTGTCCCATTGGCAACAAACAAGTGACGAATGGGAATGAGAAGGAGGCCATTTTCATAGCTCCTCAGCTGCAGAATAGCCAACGAAGAGAAGCCCACCAGGCCCCATGTTTTTAAAAGGCTGTTTTATTCCAGGGGACATTTTGCAGCTGAATCTTTGGTTTACGTACTTCAGTCTGGCTCATGTGGTTGTTTGGTTGTTTGGATGTTTTAATCATTAGGTTTGTTTTCTGCTCTGCTTGCAATACATGTTTTATTTGAAAGCCACATTGAGTTTGATTTTGCCATAGAAAGGAAGGCGGGATAATGCATGCTGTAATACGTACCTGCCCATACTTTGAAATCTGCAAACGAGGACCTCCTGGTAGTGCTCACACAGCATGAAGGTTTAGTGAAGGGCCTTTTAAGCAGTGGCCCCATGCCTGTGGAATCCCCAATCCACTGAGGTGCATCTAACCCCTTCATTATATATTTTGGGAAGCAAATTAAGAAATATCTATTTCTAAAGCTAAATCACTGTTAGTTAATATTCCACAGTTTGATTCATATGGAATTGGTGAACAAGTTAATACAAGCTTTTCCTATTGTGGTTCAGAGTCAGGGTATTGCTTTAAATTATATTTAATTATTTTGGGTTTTTAAAAATATTTTTTAATTTTGAAAATATTGTTTTTAATTATATCTAATTATTTTGAAAATATTTTTATAATATCATCTACCTATCCATCCATCTATCTATTTGTATATCACCCTAGGGCCTTATCTATGAAGGGTGATATTTAAGATGGATAAAGGGATTTTTAAAGTTAATGCACAAATAAATGCTTATTTATATTCTGCCAAATTGCCTGTTCATGTAGGTCACTGGCTCTGATGTTATCAGTGACCTTCCAGTGCAGGCAATTTGGCAGAAAAGGGATGAAGACTTTCCGCTTTCTCATGTCAGTTTCTGAGATGCAAGTATTAGGTGCATGAATGATGAGCTCTGCCAGGCAAATGTCTTATGTTCATGTCTGACCTTTCTTGCATTACAAAGACTCACACCTTTTCTTCTTCTTTTTGCAGTCGCTTCCCTACACACATTTCCTTAGCATGAAGAGAAGAAAACACACTCAAAGGCTGCAATTTTCCAAAACTTTACACTTCCTCAGAGTCACTGTAGAAGAAAAGGAACACGTACATTCTCCTGTGCACTCTCTTGGCCAGCTGTGCAGAGTTGGCATAGCCGTTTGATGGTGGCTTTGGGTAAAGGGTTCATTGCCAGGACTTGTGCTTAGTGCTGTAAAAGTGTGCCTGGCAGTCCTAGCGCATATGCTCTGTCTAGTTTCCAGGCACCTGGGTACAAGGCAAATAGCCAGCAATGTTTAAGTAAATAATGATCTCCCCTGTGCTTCTTTAAAGCACGATTTGAATTTCATGCTTCAGACTCTAAAAGGAGCCTCCATTTTCTTGTCGATAGCACAATGAGCATCCTCCTTCCCCTTAAATGGCTTGGGAAGCACCATTTCCATCTTTTCACTGGAGGTGCCAAAAACAAAACAAAACACCACCCACCAAGACTCATGTGTGCATGGTGCCAAGCACTGCCCTGATAGATAAGATGGTGGTTTGTTTTTGCATTCTTAAAGACAGCACATTTACTCCCAAAGTCATGTTATGTACTGATAGTGCTTTGGGGTGTGTGTGTGTGTAAAAAAAGGAGGCACCTGTATACCACTAAGACAACTACCATCCAACACACGGGAGCCATAGTGACAACTAGAAAATGAAAAATGCAGAGGCGACAACCAGACTCATCCACCAAACATACAAACTTGTATTTGTAGGATTCTCATGTCAGTGGTTGTCTCCCTAAATTAAGCTCACACTACAAGATGGGGTAAAATTACATGTTCCTGACCCCTGGAGCTACCTGCTCTCATTAGGGAATATTGCTGACTAATCCTATACCCCCTGGCAAAATTACCCACTCTCCACCCTTGGCACTCCCTCTAAGATCAGCTCTTATGGAGTTTCTAGCCAAAGCCCCACATGGAGCTGTCCAGGGTTCCTTGGCAAGACCCTGGCTTTGCCTTGGCTCTTTATTCCTGAGACCATCAGTCCAAACAGAACAGTTGCTACTTCAGCACAAAAAAATTCTCGTCTCCTTTGCATCTCCCCTGTGTCTTTTATAATTAGCATGGTCTTTCACACCACCCGATTGACCGGATTGCACTTCTTCCACCTCAAATCGACTGCAGTCTGTGCCGTCTATGTACGGATTTTGTGGGTCGGAGTCTTACTTAAAAAAAAAAAATGCCTCTGTGTTAATATTTAATTTAACAAGGCAAATTTCTGATTTGGATCTAATGTCATCCTGGTGTAGAAGTATTTCATTTTCCAATCATATGTGGAAGAGAACAGCAATTTCACTTACAACTCAATTTACTTTTATTTTCCTACGGTAATAAGGCCATTACAGTGTGCATACTTCATGAAGATGAGAAGATCGCCTGTTCTGCTTGTGAAAAAGTACAATATAATGAAAACACTTTCTCTATAATTTGCTCCTCTTCTTCCCTTAATTTGCTTATTGGAAACTGAGTTGTCATCTCCTTCTTGGGTATGGACTGATGCATCAGCACATTACTTATAAAATAGACTCTCGTTCTTATTCATTGAAGCATGCAGGGAAGCACAGCTTTAATCAAATATTGTTTGTATTGCAGGCAGAAGATATTGCATATCAAATATTCAGGGTACATAAGTGGCTGTATAATGGTTTAAATAAAAACCCTTCCTTCCCAACCTATTGCTTGATTGCCTGGGCAACTTGCCGTGGGGGGGGATTTTTCTCTTGGGATATATGAGGAAGCTGCCTGCAGTTTATAGACATAGATTTGGATTCCAAGTTCCTCTGAGTGAACTCTGATCATGAGATGCTTCTGCAAGCGGGCTGGAGGGAGGTGATGATTGATCTCCGCCAACAATTTTTAGACCATCTATGTATCCCAATATGGAAACCAGAATCAGAGGTCATATGCTTCTTATTACAGGGGAGAGATCAGGAGCTCACCAAGACTGTAGCTAAGTTCTTCTATTTGATTTTTTGCGCTGAAGTAAGCTACAGGACCCTGCCCTTGCTGGA
Organism: Podarcis liolepis; assembly: GCF_965112155.1. Lineage (NCBI taxonomy): Eukaryota > Metazoa > Chordata > Lepidosauria > Squamata > Lacertidae > Podarcis > Podarcis liolepis. Next base: position 37,270,935 of record NC_139557.1, read on the forward strand.
GACCCACAGAGGTGAAATAGAGTGCTTGCCTCCTCCTCTTCCCTTTGGCAAATGACTGTATTGTTGAAATGGCGACAAGATTGCACTGGCCTATTTATTCTGAATGTTTGTAAGTGATGCCAATACAGGTTTGATGATGATGATTGCCAGTTCCTGCTTCCCCTGCAGCCCATGTACCCCACTAGCAGGGTTCAGGAAGAATGACACGTGTTAACATGGTTCCCATACATCTCAATGAAAATGGTACAGGAAATCACTCAGTGGCAGATCATGGAATCGTAAAATTAGACTTGGAAGGTATCCTAAGGGTCCTCTAGTCTAATCCCCTGTGAAAGAACCCCTGACAGATGGATTTGTTTTCTCCTAACATTTAGTCGGAATTTCCGTTCTTGTTATTTCACTTCAACTGACATCACCTCTGAACATTGACCATCAGCTGGCTGAGGCTGATGGGAACTGAAGTCCAACAACCTCTGGAAGGCCGTGGGTTCCCCAGCCCTGCTTGTACATAATGTTTATTTTGAGGACAAGTTAAAGTCAACCATTATTTTGTATTTCCTTTGAAATAAGGTTCTGCTGATTGGCATTGGAATTCAATTTAGCCTTTTCATATGAAGTCAGTTGTACCTCAATAAACATTTCACAACAAAACAAAGTGTTTTGATTTGAAAAGGATTTAGGGCTTCAAAGGAGGGAGGGATTTATTCAGAGGGGGGGATGTTAATTATGTGGACATCAATAGGACTGTTAAGCTGCAGCATTGTACTTGTTTCAAATGTTTCAAGATTTTCAAACTATTTGTTTCAAATCGTTCTCAGCATAGTACTACTTGCAAAGAAGAAAACACAGAATTAATATCGTAACTTGGTTGCCTTTCTTCCTTTGGAATCTATTGACTCAGAAGAATCTCCACACATAAATTTCATCCAAGTGAGCTAATCTTCAGCTGGCCATTCATTTTTATTTTTTATTTTTAGCCCATAGCAGCTCAAGGATCCAAGCCCCAAAGCAACCAAAAATAGAAGCTTGCAAAGAAGTCTGTCGTTAGCTCAACTCCGTAAGTGAAATGTTCATTTTGTATGTCTCTCTTACACATACACTGTTTTGGGCCTAATTGTCCCCTTGGATTTGCAAGGCCACAATACCAGTGACAGCAGAAGGCACAAGTGGGAGAGTTCCTTTGTCAGGGTCTCTCCATTTTAACTCCCCTAACTCTTAACAAGCACTCCCTGCTGGACTCTCCATAACAAGCAACATCTCCTGCCCTTCAAGAACTTTGCGGTATCCCCAATCCAACTTTGAGGTAACTGTATTTGGATAAGGGGGTTAGGCATTGCATGCATGCTCACACAAAAACAAACAGATTAACAAAAAACCATTTCAGGGAGCATTTCAGGGAGCAGTGAAGCAATCCCTTCCTATGACATGCAATGTTTCACATTTAGGCCACGATTTAAATGTGTCGTAGTATTTGAGTGTGCACCTCTGAATTGCAAGCAACTTTTAAGTTGTACATTCCTGGGAAGATTGTGCCACAACCCTTTTGTAAACCTCTGGGCTGAATCCACTTTGGAATCAGAGTACAGTGGTACCTCAGGTTAAGTACTTAATTCGTTCCGGAGGTCCGTTCTTAACCTGAAACTGTTCTTAACCTGAAGCACCACTTTAGCTAATGAGGCCTCCCACTGCTGCCGTGCCACTGGAGCACAATTTCTGTTCTTATCCTGAAGCAAAGTTCTTAACCTGAAGCACTATTTCTGGGTTAGCAGAGTTTGTAACCTGAAGTGTATGTAACCTGAAGTGTATGTAACCCGAGGTACCACTGTAATGTGTTGTGAAGCACACTCAGTGGGTATCTGCAATGTCATTTTAGAACCATAAAAACAGACTCTGTCTATTGTACAATATCCTGCCATGAATCCAATGAAGTTTAACTGGATCTATGCCTTTAGAGAAACACAGCTGTGGACTATGGTCTGATGCATGTAAAGCACCACCACATGCAATGTCTTATACTGCGCCTCAGTACCACAGTGGATCATGTTTCCACTTTCACCTGTTCTGATAAAAAGCCATTGGCAAGCTTGCTGTTCTTCAGCTCAAACGTACTCTGAAAGTGTTAGAGTATATGTACTTGCAACTAAATTTCATGCAGCACTTCCAGAAAGCTGCTGTGGAATAACAGGTCACCAGACATATTAACACATGTATGTGTACTGATTTAGTAATGACATGCCCCTAACCCTCTGATTTCATCTCCCCCCCCCCCACTAAGTGCAACACTGTTTATTCCACAAAAGCTAATGGCAACAATCCACTTATACTGAATAAAGGCATGCCTTCAAGGACATTAGAGTAGGACCTTAACCTGTTCCCTGCCTCAGATTGAGAATCAACATTGCTCCTCAAGGTAGCAAGTAGCAGCCACTCCATCTGGTGGCAGCAAGAGGGGAGACAGGAAGCAGGGCCCACCCCACCAGCCATGCTTATAGAGAAGCTCCATTTGATAGGGGCATGCAGCCACTAAGTGCTGGGGGCCAAATAATGATGTAAATCTGTGATTCCGAGCATTATTAACCCTCCATGGTTGAACCACTATGTCAACAGCATGCCTCAGGTCAGAGCAGGCCCCCAACAAAGCCTTGTGTTCCTCTGTACTTTTCTGTGTGCTATTTCTCTGTAGTTCCTGAGTTTCTCTGGGTCCATTGGTTTTGCTAGAAGGAACACTCTCCAGTGATGTGCTGCTTGTGGAGAACTGAGAAGCTGTGGGTGGTTTCTTTCTTTCTTTTGTTAAAGCGCCATTTCTTAGGTAGACCGGAGTATAATAGAACAGTGGAAACTTTATTCTACATAAAGATAAGATTTCCCTTATGATGCTGCACTGCTTCCCTTCTTTCCCTTACAGATACACCTGTGCAATATTTTTATGTCACAATGACAGGAAGTCTGTATTGCTGCTACACCTGTTGATGTGCCAAAACAAGGGCCAAGGAAGAACCTATGAAAGTTGCTTGGATGTGCTCGAGCAGTGAAGCACCACCACAACATAGGATCAGGGCATAAAAGAATTTTCCCTCAATGCACTTCTTAAACGGACACCATCATAATTCATTTCTCAGTTCACAGAGTTGCAGAATGTTTTCGTAAGTGTATCATTAAAAGATAAAAAGCTTATTAATAATTGCTGGAGTTCACAAAACACCTCGTTTATGTAGCCATTTTTATTAAATTTAATTACGTTGTAACATTTTGTTGCCAATAACAATTTTTATGGATCCCTATTTATTACGGCATTAAAAAGATATTATAACTTTCTGGAAGAGTTTGGATATGCTTGATTAGCTGTTTTAGTAAAAGAAGTCTGTGAAAGATAAAGATTCTTCAAATGACATTTTAATTCATCCCTAGCTATGAAATGAACACTTACTGAGCTTTCTTATTGAGCTTTCTTTTTCTGCCGTGTTTGCAGAAATACAGGCATTCTGTCATGTTAAACACTGACTAAGAACCTATCAGTATAATTGCCACTGAGCAACATGCTACTTCCTTCGTGATATTCCTCCCCTTTCTTCATCCATTGACCCTTTCTCTTTCTTTGCTTTCATTTGGGCATCTTACACCTTTGCCTCATCTTTTTAAACAATGGTTGGCCAATGTGGTTCCCTCCAGATGTTGTTGGACACCCATCTCTCTTAGGCAGCATGGCCTCAGGTCAGTAGGGATGAGGGGGAATATTTATTTGGTCCGTTCTCATTTAAAGCTGAATGATCAACTTTGTATTATCCAAAACAATATGAGCAAATGCGAGCTCCACTTGGGTTTATTCCCTTCAGGGAATTCACAAGCACTGGCCAACCCTGGCTCATTCAAGAGCTCAGTGTGTGCTCTGTATCCCACAAAAAAGCACCAGGGCCACAAGACTAGAGGGGTAGCATTCATAATACAATTCGAAATGCAAATATCCCCAGACTGAAGCTACATAATGTGTACATTCTCTGTCATTTTGCATTTAAGGACACCAAGGCTGCAAACCTAAACACTCTTATAAAGGTGTAAGCCCCATTTAACATTATGGGACTTACTTCCAAATAGACGGACACAGGGTTCTTTTCTAACTTGGGACACTGTTTGTCCGAGTGAGGTATCAGAATTCCCCTTTGATAGCATGGCATGTCTAATACTTATTTTGGAGGAGGAGCTTCTAGTTATAGGAATACAATCAGTGAACTTGCTTTAACCAACTAAAGTAACTTCAGAAACTAAGACGCTTAAAGAAATGTTAAGCATGTCCTTTAAATTCTTTTTTTGCAAGCTTTATGTCTCAAATTTGTTCTCACTGAAACTTGGCAGAACTTCAGTCTTCGAATGAACATGACAGACAATCTGTTTATTTTAAAACTTTTGGTAAAGCCTCGTTTGGACATTTGTAAGATATATATATATCAGAGTAAAAAAGAATTGCTTTCTTCCCATCACTAAGTTGAAATGAAAGCTATTTAACTTAGAAAATAAGCTACAGTGTCAGCATAGTAATTACATTTTATCAAAAATTTCATTTGGGGTTTAGTGCACACAGTTACTTCTGGTGGCGATGGTGAAGAATAAATGTCTTCGAAGTACACATCGACAGGATTCACTAGAATCATTATGGTTTATCATGTCAATGACTTTGAAGAAGCCATTAAGATCTTGCTAGCAACACTATAATGAATGTAGGGAAATTTGTTTCAGGTCCAGGCGAGATAGAATTGGGAGGGCGTATAAGCTAGCATTTCAAAGTATAAAAGAAACCGTAAGAGCTAGAAAGTGAGGATTTAATTTTTCTTTCCAAATGATGAGCTTTCTTTGAGATTGATAGCTAAACGAATTATTGCGCTCTCATAAGTACAATATTGCGAAGACTTTTCGGCAGAGGTTCTTTTCTTGAGACCCATGGGAAAGGGCTGTTAAGCTCAAAGAAAAACCCAATAGAAGCCTGCCAGGTGCCTATATACCATGCATGGTACTGTAGACATCATTTGGAGTTGATTTCATTAGCATCCCCAAAGCCAGAAGATAGCATGGCACGCATATGACCAGCTCAATGCAGGCTGTGCTAACTCGAACCTATCATGGCTTTACCCTTTCCTGTGGTTCTCATATCAAATGACCATGAAAGTAGATCCTCATATCTTGAGGAAAGATAAAATTGGTCAGAAACAAAATGGGAATCTCCAGATTCCAGAGTGACAAAGGTTGTTGTTGTTTAGTCGTTTAGTCGTGTCCGACACTTCGTGACCCCATGGACCAGAGCACGCCAGGCACTCCTGTCTTCCACTGCCTCCTGCAGTTTGGTCAAACTATGCTGGTAGCTTCAAGAACATTGTCCAACCATCTCGTCCTCTGTCATCCCCTTGTGCCTCAATCTTTCCCAACATCAGGGTCTTTTCCAGGGAGTCTTCTCTTCTCATGAGGTGGCCAAAGTATTGGAGCCTCAACTTCACGATCTGTCCTTCCAGTGAGCACTAAAAATTATATACCATCGAAAAAACCCCTCAAATGGTTCAAGGGGAGAATGGAAACTTGCCATGAGAATGCCATTCTCCCTAAAACCATTGTAAGGGCATTATAAGGTAAGCAGAGTTTATTCCTCAATAGGTAAATGAAACAAACAAACAGACAGATATATTTGGAATTTTCTACAAGAAATATGGAACTAGGAGTAATATTATGCTACATTTTTTTAGGATGTGAGATGAATGCCATCTAAGTATTCATAAGATTAAACATTCCAGATCATAAAAGAGTGCCCTGGAGAAAGCGTAAAATATTGGATTTCTAGACATTCAAAACAATAGCTGTAAATACCTTATTTAAGTGTATCAGTTTGGCTTAGGATTTCGATATATGGTTTGATTGCTACTGAGCAAGTTCCTTCCAGTGCAATTTTCAGTGGGGCTGACTCAAGCAATTTAATTTGGACTAGTAAACTGGTTGAAAGTCAGCCCAGTTCCAATTGCATGCCCTGTCAGTGTCTTTATATATGCACTATGACAGGGTTTATCTTCTACCCTCTAACCACCACCAGTACCCCACAAACCCCTTTACTGTCCCTCCGCTTTTCATTATGTGGCTGTGAGCCGAGCCCCCTTTTATACACAGGAGTACCCAATGCATCAGGAACTATATACAATGCATTTCCTATGGTTTCTGAGGCTATAAGACCTAAGAGAAAGGGTTCCAGGAGCTTTACCCGCTGTCACAGTTAGGTAAGCTTGGATGACAAATGAACAATGTGAAGCAAGTGGCAGCGGTGAGGGTACGCCATTGCAAGCTATCACATTGCAAGCTAAAAGCAAGCTGAGAAGGGTCTGGACCTGATTTATGGTGGACTGAAGGGGACTGAGTTTGCCTTTCTCTCTCACACATGCCTAATCAGACCTGATGTCAATCTCAGCTCCAATGAACACGGGTAGCTCCTGTTTAGGAATGGCTTTCCCCATTTACATCAATATTTGGTTCTTCATCTGCATTCTCCACCCATCCATTGCCACCACTTGCCACTTGCATTGGTGAGGGAGCAGGTGGTGAGGTTGTCTAAACTACTGAACCTTTTGGGCTTGCTGATCGAAAGGTCAGCGGTTCGAATCTGCCCGACGGGGTGAGCTCCCGTTGCTCTGTCCCAGCTTCTGCCAACCTAGCAGTTCAAAAGCATGCCAGTGCAAGCAGATAAATAGGTACTCTGTGGCAGGAAGGTAAACGGCATTTCTGTGCGCTCTGGCACTCATCACTGTATCCTGTTGCACCAGAAGCAGTTTAGTCATGCTGGCCACATGACCTGGAAAGCTGTCTGCAGACAAACTTCAGCTCCCTCAGCCTGAAGCAAGATGAGCACCGTACCCCATAGTCTCCTTTAACTGGACTTAACCATCCAGGGGTCTTTTACCTTTACCTTACCTACTTGCATTGCCACATATGCTTGCTGGGCTTCATCCCCCATTGACTTTGGCACCACTAAATTCTTCAGTATCCTTGGCTTTATTACTTTCTTCCAGATAAAGAGGGAACTGGCATGTATGTGGAGATGTATCAATTGTAAATTTTGCACCTCCCATAATAATGTACCATTCTCTGTGTGCTTTCCCATTCAAAGTCCACACCTGCACATTATATTGGAGCTGAAGTCCGTAAGGAAGTACATAGTGTTTTGCATTGCACTGTGTGTGTGTGTGTGTGTGTGCGCGTGCGCGCGTGTGTGCCTGCGTGCATGCCTCTACAGATACAAAGCTTCCCATTAGCACTTGAAAGAGAAAGCAAACAAAAATCTCACACATTGATTCACTGACCCAAGAGTTAGGTTCATTTCCATTTTCTATGATTCTCTGCAATTTAATTGATTCTGATTTGCCATTCTAACATTAATTTACAAGTTGTTAAATAAATAGCAGGGCAACCGATGAAGTAAACAGGAGAGGCAATCAGTGAAGCAATTGCTGCCTGACCATCTAAAAAACATCACCCGGTATATTTATTTAAATACATGGATGTTTAACTAAGGATTCATTTTGCCCTTTAACCTGAATAGAATGAATTCCTACTTTATTCATCTTCATAAGCAGGCGGATGGTCAAGGAGAATGCCAAAGGACAGCTGTCTAGCTACTACTCTATCTCATTTTCCTTCAAATAGGACAATGCCAGCTTTCAGACATTTTACACATGATGCAAAATGTCAAGATGACATCCCTCTTATATGGTTCTGTCAATGAGGGGTTACATTCTCTCCTGGTGGTTTTACCAGTACATTTTTACTGGAGTGGCTAAAGTGATTGGTGATTGTGGTTTGATGACAGAGAGGGAATTTTTGGAGTGATTGGGTGGGCTGGTGGATTTGTGTGAAGTGTGGGAATAGAAGGGGATGAATGATAGTGGATGATTTGTGTTTATGACATAGGGAAGTACACGGAATCTCTCTGCATGCTGTGTATATTTGTTTGTGTGTGTATATGATTGTGAATTTTGCATCTTGTCATTCTGGATGTGTCTTGGCAAGAGCAAAGGTGAAGAGGGGAGGGATCCTTGACTCTTAAGAGGTTGCAAAAATGTGCTGCTATGTTTTGCTTTTGTATTGTTTTATTTGGTAAAGTAGTTGTTTAGTTTTAGGGGGTTTTTAAAGTGTGTATAGGGAGAGAGGAGAGAGAGAGAATTTTTGGTAAGCAACCTGGACTCTCTCTTTGATATATGAGATGATGATGACCTTTTTTTTTTAGTTTTTAGCAACACAGAAAGATGGAGGGTGCAGGCTTGAAAACCTTGCCTCTCTGGAATCTACTGCTCAGATTTATTGCTTCACTTAGGGACTTACCCTTCAATAGGTTATTGTATTTACCACCATGCCCTGTTTTCTCAGTTTACATCCTAAGTAGGTGGTGAATTCAACATCACACTAAGTAGATTGTTCCCCCACATGCTGTTCTGGGGGTTTCCCCAACCAATGCTTCAGAAGCTCCTGGCAACCATATGGTTGTTGGATGTGGGGCAGGGCAGGGCTTGCCCAATACAGCCTCAAGGGCCAAATGGGGAAGCCAAGTGGGCCAAGATTGGCTCATCATGGACTGAAGCTTCCAACCCCTGGTATTAAGGGTGAAGCAGAATTCAATTCATTCTACGTTTTAAAGTGAACTGATGTAATTCACAGTTCCTGGACTTATACACAGATCATGAAACAGTGAATAATCAGACTACATAGTGTTCCAAATTCTGTACTGCACTTTCAGTTCAAAAATGCATTCCAAATATTATCTCACAAGGAAAAATATGTACAAAAATTTGTGTTTTAGGGAGAAATTTGTAGGAAAATGGTACTTTAGGGGATGGTACACATAAAAATGCATACAATTTAAATGTGGATTTTTCATGCATTAAAAAAAATCCACAGAAAATGGGACAGAATTGAATTCATTACTGGCTACATCTGAAGGTGGCATGGATCAGAAATAGATTGTTCAAGCCATCCCGATTCTGGTTGAGGGGCATTTTGTCCATTGCCTCAGACTGTAAAATACATTGGCTGGCCCTGAATCCAATTATTAAGTGCTAAACGTATAAAATTGATCACAAACAATTACTGATAGTGGGCAATCATTAACCGTGGCAGTACTATAAACATTGAATAATACTAGAATATAATGATACCTGTTATGTAAGAGGTGAACGCATCACCATCAGGAAACTGCAAACAAAAAATATTATTTTCACAAATTGCTGTAACAGGGTAAGATCATCCAACTATTGAGTAACAATAATGTGATCAAAAGAGAAACAGGTACAGAACAGTGAACCATACACCTACTTCTGAATAGACGTCACTAGACTGGGTGGCAAAATGCATATACATATAGGAACGTATTTCACGGAGAAGACAAGTATTCACAAAAACCTGCATGCTGGAATACATCTAACAGCTTTCTCTTGCAAAGGCAGAGCTACTCCTTGCAACACAGTATACAAATAAGTGGGAGCTCTGGACCAGGGACAGATAAGAAAGAGCTTGTTAAATATATGGCGACACTATACTAAAAAGAAGAAGTTTTTATACGAAGGCTACCCTCAGAATCACCACAGCCATTACCCACTGCTTGCTAGGAGCATGTTGTGGTGATGTGAAAGTTTTACTTTTCAGTAAATATTGCGGTAATATTAAACCAATTGTTTTGTGAAACTTAATTACATAACTCCTCCATTTCAAATAACTTCCATTGATTTTCTGCCAAGAGCGGATTCTCCCTGGGAAGAAGTCACTATGCTAGCGTTCATCTTAGTTTGGCTAAATGACTGCATGGTTGGGAGAGCTAAGATCAATTTTTCCACAAGATGAAGAAAAGATTGTGTTTGGTATAGATAACGTTTTATAGGAATCTCCATTCCCCCAACGCCTCTCTTTTGAATGCTGATCTTCACCAGTTCTGTTATGAGTCCCTTGCTTTTTAATGGGTATGACCATGCCTTTCAAACTGTGTTTTAGGGTACCTTGGGACCCAGGGGTTCCTCAGTGAGAATATTGGCAATGATCAGTAAGATTTCCTGAAAGATATATTTCCCATAGTAGAGACATCACCTTGCCAACAAAGGCCCGTATAGTAAAAGCTATGGTTTTCCCAGTAGTGATGTATGGAAGTGAGAGCTGGACCATAAAGAAGGCTGATCGCCGAAGAATTGATGCTTTTGAATTATGGTGCTGGAGGAGACTCTTGAGAGTCCCATGGACTGCAAGAAGATCAAACGTATCCATTCTTCAGGAAATTAGTTCCGAGTGCTCACTGGAAGGACAGATCGTGAAGCTGAGGCTCCAGTACTTTGGCTACCTCATGAGAAGAAAAGACTCCCTGGAAAAGACCCTGATGTTGGTAAAGATGGAGGGCACAAGGAGAAGGGGACGACAGAGGACGAGATGGTTGGATAGTGTTCTTGAAGCTACTAGTATGAGTTTGACCAAACTGCGGGAGGCAGTGGAAGACAGGAGTGCCTGGCGTGCTCTGGTCCATGGGGTCACGAAGAGTCGGACACGACTAAACGATTAAACAACAACATATTTCCCATTTCTACCTGCAGGAAAGTTTTGGGTGATTTCCAGGCCACACACTGCAATGCATTGGGAGGTTCTTTTTTTTAATTTTCAGCAACCCTACTCAGACAGACAATGTTGGGGGCAACCTAAACCTCAGCTGCTGATCAAGTAATTTTTTTTTGGGGGGGGGGGAATCCTTCTGGCAGCACTTCCACCCACCTGTAGATTAGAGCAGAAGAGGGAGCTCTACAGTGGTGGAATTTCCATCACTCCATTGCTGACAATAGATAGGAGGCCATTTAACCAGCAGAGCTGGGCCACTGAATCCAACACATGGACCCAGCTTTGGGTTAATTGGAAGGAACAGAGGTAGATTGTGCTGTCTCCTTAAGGATGCATAGTAAAGGGATGCATAATCTCCTCTTAATGCGTAGTAAACCCTTCTGTAACAAAATGAGTCAAAAGGGAAGCGGAAAGAAGCTGCTTAGCAACGATAGGAATCTCCGAAAGATAAACTGGGTTCTATTTTTTAAGAAGGTGTCTGCTGCGTAGCTGTCTAGGCTTTTGTTGCACTTTGTAAATTTGAGTTGCGTGTGTTTAGTCCTTCTATGGAACATCGATAATGTTTACTGTCTGTGGTTCTTTGGAGACAAGAAATGCATCTCCTCTGTGGGTGAAACAGCTTTGCTTCGCAAGTGTAGGTGTAATAGGCTTTATATTTAGACGATGTGGAAAGAAATGGTAGGCGATCACAAGCTCTCTGTTAATAGGCTGTTATTCCTTAAATAACTGCATTATTAGCAAAGGCACAGGGCTTTGCAAACAGTCATCCAATCCTGAGTGGGTCTCTGCAAATCCTGCTTCCTTTGCCCTTAAAGTTTGAAATCAAACCATGAGGACAAAGGCACAGGCATTGCAGGTGGAAGCTCAGCTTTCAGCAGAGAGCTGCGTATTTACCTGGCCTACACTCCTGTTATCATATAGGTAAGTTTTGCTTGGGGGGGGGGAATGGTCACATAGGCTAAATTATGACCGCCGCTTAATGCAAACTGCAGGCTGGAGATTCCCCACTGCTGTCTTGAAGTAAAGCACTTGAACTTGGATTATGAACTGCAATTTATGACTTCTTAGAATTCTATCATCTGAAATATCTAATTTGTTCCCAGCACGCACAGAGAGAGGCATGCACATGGCTCAGAAAGTGGCACTTAAGATTTGTATGCATGACAGAAAGAAATGTTGTCATCGGGCTTTAAATTGATTAATTTAAAACTGATTCTAAAATCATTTCAGGTTTTTGAGCATCACCCACAGAGTAGATACCTAAACTGCAAAGAAAACACTGCACATGCAAGAACACCTGGCTCATTTTGCAAGGAACATCTGGTTTTATCTGGGTCTGTATTATTCTTGCTGCATTAAATTCCCTTTCAAGTATGCTCCAAACTGTTTGCTAATCCTTAGTAAATTAATAAGAAGGTTGCCACAACGCTTAATCTTGAAGCTGAATTAGCAAAATTAACATTTATAGCCACCATTAAAGTTGATTATAAGTAAGCATACATCTCACATTTCTACAGATAGCAATTTCAAATCAAATTATCTTTGTCTTATTTAGTTTCAGCTAATTGGCACTTTTATAAACCAACGTGTGTAAAAAGAAAGAGTTCTGCTTGATTTAACTGCAGTAATTAGTGCATAGTATTAATGCCCTGCTCCCACTTCTGGAAGAAACGAGGGAGGTGTGGATTGTAAATCAACAGCCTTCTAATAAATAGTAGGGATTGGAGCATAAACTGCACATTATTTTATTCTTACCATTAAAAATAGACTGTGTTCCCATTTGGATCCTAAACATAGTTATTTCTATTATGAATGCATTCATATTTGAAATCTTATTTGGGTTTATCTATCAGCTGCAACACAATCTCACGGAGGTTGGTTGGCTTGCAATTTTCACCCTTTGAGTCTTCCAACAAATTTGCATTGCCCCACATTTATTCAAAATATTAGTTTTTGAAAAATGGCCCAATAGCAGTGTAAAAGAGATAAACAAACAAACATTAGCCTGTAGTGGGAAATAAAGCTAGACCTCAATTATAGAGTATCCTTAACAATGCAAAACTGAATTTTAAACTTATGAGCTATGGTTGAAAAGAAACTCATATGCACACCTGGGATCTCAGAAGCCCCCTCTGGCCAAATTTCCCCAAATGCTTTTTGGACACAAATTGGCTTTTTTAAAAAAAAAGTTGTGTCTTTTGGGAAATGGGAAGTGTTCACACTGAAGTAAGAAATGATTTTGCATGCGCAAGGATGCACACATAGAAGCATTTCATATGAAAACCAGTGTGATTAGTGTGTCTGACTAGGACCTGGGAGTCCAGGGTTGAAATCCCCACTCAGTCATGAAAGTCACCTTGGGCCAGTCACTGACTCTCAGACTAACCTAGTTCAAAGGCTTGCTGTTGGGATTAAATTAGGAGAGGAAGGACCAAATATGCCAGCTTGAGCTCCTTGGAAAATACAAATGCAATTTTTATTTTTATTTTTAAATCACATTCATGTACTTCAATACAGAGTGTTTCACAGTCTACTTACTCAGTAATCCTAAGTTTCTTGGCACAGGTTAATAAAGGGGGTTAATGCTTTGGTCCTATGCAGTGTCCTGAATACCACAAATGAAACAGTGATGATAGAGCATTGCCATAATCGGTGTCATTGCACTGATATTGCAACCTTACTCAGGGGCATCATGCCAATATAATGGAATGTTTCAGTGTCACTCCACTGCCCAGAGTTAGCATCATCAGATGTCACATACAGTGGTACCTTGGGTTACATACGCTTCAGGTTACATACGATTCAGGTTACAGACTCCTCTAATCCAGAAATAGTACCTCAGGTTAAGAACTTTGCTTCAGGATGAGAACAGAAATCGTGCTCCGGCGGTGTGGCAGCAGTGGGAGGCCCCATTAGCTAAAGTGGTACCTCAGGTTAAGAACAGTTTCAGGTTAAGAACGGACCTCCAGAACGAATTAAGTACTTAACCCGAGGTACCACTATATTCACATCATTCAAAGCTCATACTTGGAAGGTGGCTGTGCAAATGCTAGGCCAGTGCTTGATTTAGTAATGGAGTGGATGAGGGCCAATGAACTGAGGTTAAACCCTGACAAGATGGAAGTGCTGTGGGTAAGTGGTGCCTGCATCTGGGAACTGGGTATGCAGCCCTTTTCTAGATGGCATCACACATCCATTGAAGGAGCAGACTACTGGGGATTTTCTTGCATGCAGTAATGCCATTAGAGGCCCAGGTGGTCTTAGTGACACAGAAGGCCTTTGACTAGGTTTGGCTGGTTTAGAACCTATGACCCTTCCTGGACAGGGATAATGTTGCCATGGTAACCCACATTCCACTAACATTAATGATGAGGCATTGTCATTTTTTTTAAAGCTGGCAATTGATTAACACATTCTCTTATTTTAAGTGCTTTAATTTGTTTGGATAGTGTGTTTTTATTGTTTTACGTGAGCTGCTGTATTAACTGTTTATGCTCTGTATGCTTTATCCCATCTCAGAAGATGAAGGTCGGACTAATAAACAATAATAATAACGAAAAATATTAGAAATAATGATTATAAACTGTGTGCAAAGTAGAGAAGATTTAAGAGGTGAGGTAGGATTTAAGATTGGCACAAACCACTTCACATGCTGCAGTGACTACTTATAACTTTAAGATTTGAGTGTTATTAATTGACTTGCCCAGATTTTACATTCATGTCAAGGAGCTGGCATTTTATTTTATTTTACCCTGGAACTTGTAATCATTTATATTGCCAGACAGAATTATACCAAATAAACATTTTACCAAGTGTCATTAATGAACGATTGCTCCACAGTAATACCACTGAGTTCAAGGAAAACCATACAACATTTCATCACAAGGGATCGCTCCTGTACTACGGCCACATTGTGGGGAACAGGTATTTCCAATCACTCTTGCCTAACTCTTATATCTTCCTTTCTGGATCTGAACAGTTGCACAGCATGTGAATAAGTTGTTTATATTCCTACTGCTCACTTGACTAATTTAGGCCTATGTCATAATATGGGACCCACCAACTGGGCTGGGTCTAGGTTTGAAAGGATCCTGGACAAGGTGCATAAATCTGGGTCTCTCTTACACTGCTGGATCCTCTCATGCTTACCCGTAACTAGTCATGGCAGCAGATAGAATTTGCCATTTTAATTTCCCACAATGCCCTGGAGTGACACTAAGGAAAGAGCTGTCCAGTGTAGAAAGCCTATGGTAGGTGTCATATGTGGTCTGCTGAAGCTCTGGGCCCCAAGACACAACTCTAGGATTCTAGGCCTGTCCTCCAAACCAAATGCAGCCCTGCAGCAGCAATAATAATAATTAACAACAACAACAATTTATTTATACCCCGCCCATCTGGCTGGGTTTCCCCAGCCACTCTGGGTAGTTTCCAACAGAATATTAAAACACAACAAAACATTCTGGCATGCTAGCTGATTGATTCCTACTGTATCCCAGTCTCTGGCTGGGTTGCTCCAGCCACTCTGAGTGGCAAATGTGTGTAAGTTGCGGGCTTACTGTACAAAAAGCCAATATAGGCAGGTCATTGCTTTACAAAAGGGTTTAAATATTTCTGTGCTGCCTGCCACCCAGTACTGCACAAGATCTTTGAACTGTCAGATAGAAGGCCTCATCAGTTAAGGACAACAGATTTCAAAGAAAGGTGATAAATTGGGGGGGGGGGCTTTTTATTATTACTATTCTCTGGAGAGCCACCAGTGCATTATTCACTGATATTATGAAATGAGTGCAAAGATAGCTACTGACATAGAATTATGGACAAAGAATGGATCTGCCATGCTGAGCAAAGCAAGAGGGTTCAGTGTTGGCAATCTGTGTTGTGCTATAACAATACGCTTTTTAGATCTCAAAGCATGTTTGTATTTGGATGCTATGTATTGAGAGGGGGGGAGTTCTCAGTTCGGAAGAACTCTTCTATTATCAACCCTTCCTCCTCCCCACCCCTTGACAATTCACACCCCTATATTTAAAATGAATTGTTTGTCACCTCATCCATTTTTGTTCAGCTTTTTTGCCTTTTCTCTCAGTTGCAGTTATGCTTTCACATCAGGAGCTGTAATATAGAGTAGTTGGATGCTTTTATCTTTATTATCTCTGTACTTTAGCAGCCTTTTCGACTGCCTTAGACATTACTAGATTTGACTAGAAATCACCATTGCCGGATACTGCAAATGCATGTTCCTCTTCAGTCTCAGGAACTGTTGCTTGAACTTTTACACCTTGGCACTGGTGAAAATCTCTGTTAGGGTCCTAGGCATGTCCAGGGGACTGTACCCAAGCAAGAGTTCTTTTTTACAGCAGTATCAAGCTGAAATAAGACAATGTTGCAACAGCAAGTGCTCTTAGACCTAGACCCAACTAAATATATGTTTCCCCCCTGGATCAAAGCAGATACATTTAACTTTCTTTCTTTGATCCTTATGCAATATTACATACTGTTCCAAAAGAGGTTTGTCTTTGGCATAAGGAGTTTGCTAATTTTAAACTTGTTCTTTTCTAGATCCAGCCAACATACCGGTAATGAATATCCGAGTTTTCGAAAGCAACTCCACGTACAATACATTGTACCAGTCCTATTGAAATATTGCCAGGGCATGGATAGCTTTGGTCTTGCTCTCACTGTCCAGGAAGGGTCAGCTGGCAACCAAGCCACAGCCAGTGAAATGCAGCACGTGTCAGTCAGAACTTAGGTGTATATCACTAGTGCTGTTCCTATAAGCACCCACAAAATGGAAACATGATCCTTTTGGACACATGTAGGAAGCCTGTGGGGCAGTGGCACCCTGTGTGGTCTCTCCTTGAATGTATCTCCACCCCACAAAAAAACACCAAAACAAACAAACAAAAAAGAACAACCCCACAACCTGGCTATGGAGTGGAGAAAGAGTGGAGCAGGGCAAGATTTTCTCAATTTCTGTGCTCACTTCTGCAGTCTTTTTTAGGCTGAGCTTGGTTGTCCAATGCCAGTCTTGAGAGACACTGCTTCCATTTCCTTCCTCTCCTCTGGGCTTTTCCAGGCTGTCAGTTGGCAGCTTGGGTGCCAATCAACTCCACAGAGTAGAAGAAAGAAGTAGAAAAGAGCAACATTTCATTTTTTTACCCATTGCCTCTTATGGTTCTTTCCAGGCAGAGGATTGAGGAAATTAACCTAAGGAGGAGGGACAAAGGCAGCGTCATGGTCCAGTTTACGGGCGGTCAAAGTCCCGTCTGAGGACGCTGGGACTGGGGGCAAGATGGGGTGGGAGCAGGAACGGGAGTCCGGAAGCCAGGAGTCAGGAAGTTGAGGGTCTGAGGGTCCGAGAGCTGGGAGTCAAGAAGCCAAGGGTCTGAGGGCCTGCAAAGCCATACTGGTCACAGGGCGTGGCTCCTGCACACACTCCTGACAGGCAGGAACAAACTGTCAGTGGGTATGGGTTCCACAGGAAAATTAGTGTTGGAAAGTCTTCTAGTACCACCTTAGGAACTGAAGATCCTAAGAAGGAGTGAAACCATTGAACACATGGTGGAATTCAGTGTCTCACTCTTCCAATGATCCTTTCTGAGCAAGCATTTCAGCTTCCAGATGGAATGACCCAGCTCCTCCTCCTCCCATGAACTGTTCCCAGGGGTTCTCCTGACCCCCATGAACCAATGTCAAGGCAGGGGGAAAACCCCATTGCACAATCAGAAGTCCTAGCACAGGGCTTTCACTGATGGGCCTGATTAGATGAATCCCACCCATAGTACCCCCAATGCATAGAAATTACTCCAGAAGGATACTATGGTACCAAAAGCCACAGAGAGGCTTAGGAGAATGTGCAGGATCATACTCCTCTGGCCTTTTCTGGCATATGTCATCTGTTAGGAAGACCAAGTATTTTCTGTGCCAAAAACAGCCCTAAAACAAGATGGAAATGGATCCAGAAAATCAGTTTCACTCAAAAGTAGCTGAATGTCACTCTTGGGCACTCCCTCTCTCAAATACCCTGCCCCAAAAGGGAATATTATGAAATGTTGCCCAAGAATCTTACCTTATGCCTCTCATATTTCACACTATATCTTCTGAGTTCACGCTCAAAGTCATGATTGTTTGCAAACATTTATTTAAATAATCCCGTAAGGGTTCGGAATAATTGAAATTGATTTTGACATGTTGACACAAGGGACTGGGTCCTGTTAGATCTTAAGTGACTCCTGGGATGTGAAAAGAATCCTCAATTCCCAGCGAAGCTAATAGGAATTTCAAAGTTGCTCATCTTTTCCCTGGATGCTTTAGTACTTCAGAACATCAGACCTTAAATAATTGCATTGCAGTATCAAATATATCTGCGTGATAGACTCATTTCCTTTGCTGACCTATATTTGCTGTTGAAGATGAAACTTTCTGCACTGAAAATTGCTGTGATTTATTTGTATGCCACCCAGCACCACTCCCGCTCTCTTCTATTGTACTTAGAATTAAATGCAATTTATGGTGTGTTCATGTGCCCTTTCATTAATTAAAAGCAAATATTAACACTTCAAACTTGGGCATGGGAAGCAAGGCTTCTCGTGGAATTTTAAAGCATTTATTATAGCTACTTGAAAATAGCTGGTATGCTTGCAGAGTGCAGATGGGGAATTTGTGGTCCTCCAGATGTTGCAGGACTAAAACTGCCATCATCCTTGACCATGGACCATGCTGACTGGAGCTGATGGGAATTGGAATCCAACAATATATTGAGGGCCACAGGTTCTGCACCCCTGATCTAGAGACAGATGGTTAAGTCTTCTTTCAGCGCAACATGAGTTACAGTCGTGATCAATCTCTTCTATGAATGTTTAAATGTAATCTGCAAATGAAATCCAGATGTAGTTTCATTTGCTTATTTTCAACCCTTGTTTGCATGCATCACTCCTATCTTCCATGTTTACATTTAGATCCCAAGATCCTTAGAGTCAGAGATCCAGGCACATATATGGGCATGGAAGGTCTAAGTATTTTTGCTGCTCACATGCAACAGCCCAAACACTTCAGAACAAAACAGAACAATGCAAAAGCAAAAGAGCAAATCCTCAAACTGGTACTGGAAAATGAATCTTTAGTAGGAATGTAGGGAGTTGCCTTATACCAATTCAGGCCATTGGTCCATCCAGCTCAGTATTGTCTGCAATACAATACTTTGCCTTGATCCAGTATATCTGAAGGAGCGTCTCCACCCCCATCATTCTACCCAGACACTGAGATCCAGTGCCAAGCGCCTTCTGGTGGTTCCCTCGCTGCGAGAAGCCAAGTTACAGGGAACCAGGCAGAGGGCCTTCTCAGTAGTGGCGCCCTCCCTGTGGAACACCCTCCCACCAGATGTCAAAGAGAACAACTACCAGACTTTTAGAAGACATCTGAAGCCAGCCCTGTTTAGGGAAGCTTTTAATGTTTGATGTATTACAGTATTTTAATATTTTGTTGGAAGCTGCCCAGAGTGGCTGGGGAAGCCCAGCCAGATGGGCAGGGTATAAATAATAAATTATTATTATTATTATTATTATTATTATTATTATTATTATTATTATTATTACAATGACTGGCAGTGGCTCTCAAGCATTTTAGACAGGAATCTCTCCCAGCCCCACCTTCAGATGCTAGGTATTGAACCTGGGACCTTCTGCATGCAAATCAGATGCTCCAACACTGAGCCATGGCTCTTCCTTAGCAAAGGGACATGTTCGTTTTAATTTATTTGTTTGTTTTTGCTAAGTTCCTCTGGAATGCACCATTGACATCTATGAACAACATTAATAAATATAGTCAGAGCAACAATAACAAACACCCTAACATTGCAACCCCATATATGTCCGTCCGTCTCCCAGAAATAATTCTCACTGAGTTCAGTGGGAACTGCTCCCAACTATATGAGCATAGGATTGCAGTCTAAAGGAGTGGAATAGCCATTCTAGGGGCATTTCTTTCCAGTCTCTATTTTGTGGGTATGGTTCACTTGTGTACCTGCAAATTAAACTTGAGCAGTTTAAGTAGATTTGGCACTCTTGCACAACAAGGAAGCTGATGGGGAAACACGTCGCAAAGTGTGGGATAACAACGAAGACACGCAATGCCATATAACCTCCACCCAAACAAATCAGAATGAATGCTCAATTACCAGAGATGCCATATAACTGCCACACATATTTTGTACAAATAAATCAGGAGGAATGCTCAATAAACAGGTCAAGTGGAAGAACCCTCGGATACTTTTCCTGCATACCTTCTTCATATATATATATATATATATATATATATATTCTCTAAGGTGGTGGAAACATTCCCTTCATCCTGATGCTGATACATTTAGGGCCACTTCACACATTACAGGCACGACTGATTCCCTCCTAAGTGCTCAGTGACCATCACACTTTCCTTTGAACAGGTTAATCCTCAGAATTCTGAACATCCCTAGTATTCACCAAAGCAGCTTGCCAGACTGTGGTTCAGATATCCCCCAGAATAATAGGAGACGTGTTTCACTTTATTATTTCTACCTTGTCAATTGTATTATTTTGGAATTATTGAATACAAAGACCGCTTGCTTGTGGATACAGTGGAGATGTCAACATTTCCATCCGTTGATTGGTAGTGGTGGTAACAACAACAACAACAACAACAACAACAACAACAACAACAGTAACAATAATGGCAGCAACTTGGCTGTTTTTGTAAACACTATTATTCTTACACTTGGATTTATGGCTGTTCTTTGATCCTGTATGTGTTTTGGAGAACTGTAAATTAAGTTGTGAGTGTTATAGCTCTTATAGGGAGCCAATAAGCTTGATGAGTTGTTTGCTGACTACATGTGGGCGGGTGTTCCTCAACATTAAAGCACCATCATAGCAATTAGACTTGTGGTCCACACTCAGCTTCTGTCAATTCACTTGAGGGAAACACAGCATCCGATTGTGACATTCCATATGCTGCTGCTGCTGCTGTATGTGTGTGTGTGCATGTGCTCATGCTGCTCTCCTGGCAGCTCTGATGAGACTGTGAAAATTTGTCCATCCATGACGGTTACCCCAAGCACATTCTACTGGTGTTTACGGGATGAACCCATAGTTTTCCCATCAGTAACAGAAAAGGAAAACCTATTCATGAATCAGCTCTTGCAGCAGACATGTATCTAATACAAAACATTCCATTCATTGTTTTGGAACAGTGAAGTTTCATAGAGTTCACCTGAATGCTTTTTTTTTTTTTAAGGCTGTGGTAATTTAGGTGGGGTGCATAAATGCAAGCAATGATGCTAGTGCTTGAGAAACCCAAACCCCATAGCTGTGCAGGGTATTGCTTTATAAGTGGAATGCATTGTAGGAATGGAAAAGTGTCATTTCACTTCTAGCAATTCCATTTTCACCTGCATCTGTAAATACTGCTGCAGAAATAAACAGACCCCAGGGTATTTCCAGCTCCTTCAAGCTTAAAGAACTAATTTTCTTCTGGGAAGCCAGACCATCATTTTTGTCTGATTCTTGCCACCCCTTTCTTCTTTCTA
The DNA here is from genome assembly GCF_965112155.1 of Podarcis liolepis. Taxonomy (NCBI): domain Eukaryota; kingdom Metazoa; phylum Chordata; class Lepidosauria; order Squamata; family Lacertidae; genus Podarcis; species Podarcis liolepis. Next base: position 37,292,104 of record NC_139557.1, read on the forward strand.
TTTCAATCTGAAGTCGTCTCTACCACTCGTACAGATCTCTGAATTTCTAGAGCAATGTGACAGCCTTCAGATTACAGAATACTGCCTTGCATAATCTTGTTGTTGTTGTTGTTTAGTTGTTTAGTCATGTCCAACTCTTCGTGATCCCATGGACCAGTGCACGCCAGGCACTCCTGTCTTCCACTGCCTCCTGTAGTTTGGTCAGACTCATGTTTGTAGCTTCGAGAACACTGTCCAACCATCTCGTCCTCTGTCGTCCCCTTCTCCTTGTGCCCTCAATCTTTCCCAACATCAGGGTCTTTTCCAGGGAGTCTTCTCTTCTCATGAGGTGGCTAAAGTATTGGAGCCTCAGCTTCAGGATCTGTCCTTCCAGTGAGCACTCAGGGCTAATTTTCTTCAGAATGGATGCGTTTGATCTTCTTGCAGTCCATGGGACTCTCAAGAATCTCCTCCAGCACCATAATTCAAAAGCATCAATTCTTCGGCGATCAGCCTTCTTTATGGTCCAGCTCTCACTTCCATACATCACAACTGGAAAAACCATAGCTTTAACTATATGGACCTTTGTTGGCAAGGTGATGTCTCTGCTTTTTAAGATGCTGTCTAGGTTTGTCATTGCTTTTCTCCCAAGAAGCAGGCGTCTTTTAATTTCATGACTGCTGTCACCATCTGCAGTGATCATGGAGCCCAAAAAAGTAAAATCTCTCACTGCTTCCATTTCTTCCCCTTCTATTTGCCAGGAGGTGATGGGACCAGTGGCCATGATCTTAGTTTTTTTGATGTTGAGCTTCAGACCATATTTTGCGCTCTCCTCTTTCACTCTCATTAAGAGGTTCTTTAATTCCTCCTCACTTTCTGCCATCAAAGTTGTGTCATCTGCATATCTGAGGTTGTTGATATTTCTTCTGGCAATCTTAATTCTGGCTTGGGATTCATCCAGTCCAGCCTTTCACATGATGAATTCTGCATATAAGTTAAATAAGCAGGGAGACAATATACAGCCTTGTCGTACTCCTTTCCCAATTTTGAACCAATCAGTTGTTCCATATCCCGTTGTAACTGTAGCTTCTTGTCCCACATAGAGATTTCTCAGGAGAAAGATAAGGTGATCAGGCACTCCCATTTCTTTAAGAACTTGCCATAGTTTGCTGTGGTCAACACAGTCAAAGGCTTTTGCATAGTCAATGAAGCAGAAGTAGATGTTTTGCATAATCTACCCTATTGTTTTTGGCATCCATCTGTCTCGGGAGACAATGAAGTGCACCTTTGGGGATGAGGTCAAGCTGTTGGAAGGTTGCAGCACATGCTGTGGCTGCAGATAGAGAGCAATGTGGGAGAGACAAGTTTTGTTGCAGCTGGGGCAGATGAAGGCATCCAGTTGTGCTGCTGCAGATGTACCATAGCATTTCTTCTCTCTGTGCTTTGGATCATAGAAACAGTTTGGGCATTACAAGCTGGTGCTCAGCTAGCCACACTGGGCAGGCAGATAATGCTCTCAATGAAACAGCTGTTGAGGTGACAAAACAACTTCAGTCCAGTCCTTGGTCTGCCTCCCCCCCCCCCGTTGCCTTGACAGAGTCACGTATCTATATAGTAGCATGCAAGTCAGATGAACTCTACAAAAATGAGGAATCTAATAATAATAAAAAACCAGTTGTGAAAGATTCAAGCAAACAAGATCTCTTATAATATCCTCAATGCAAATTCATAATGAGTGTCACACTCAAAAGCATGGCTTTTTAAGGGAATGGGGAGAGGGTTTCAGGCCAAAGAAGTGCCATGGGGGGCCCTGACCAAGGCACCACCACCACCACCACAACTGTCTCAACGCGTCTCCCCAAAACACACATCTTGGGGGGGGGCATGATCTTGTGGGATCCAAAATGGAACATCCCAGGATCCAATCAGAAGCTGGGATGGCTTCTGTAATTCCAGAATGTCCCACTTAAAGTGGCATTGTTCTATGGGATGTGTGTGCATGTCAGTTTTCAGTGCTGACAAAATATTTTTTTTAAGCACTTCTTTGGAGATATTTCTACAAGATGCTACTGAGCCCTTTGGCACAGCAGATAAAGTACAGGAACCTAGTAAGATGCTTGTGTTGAGAGTCAGACCATTGGTCCATCTGACAGCTCTCTGGCATTCCTGGCAGGGGTCTTTCCCTAGCCCTACCTGAAGATGCTGAGGATTAAACCTGGGACTTCCTGCTTAGAATTCTTGTGCTTTATCCCTGAGTTATGTTAAGAGAGTTCTGGTATGTTCAGCCCTGAAACCCAACAACTGATATCTCAGCCTAAACTATCACATGGGGTTCTTATGACAATAAAATGTGGGGGAGAAGATCCCATGAATTCAACCCCAAACTCTTTTGAGGGACAGGCTACAAAGGCAGTAAACATGTTCTGCTAGAAAAAAAGTATAGAATTGTTGTTTTTTCTTCTGAAAAGGAACCATCTGCCTGATTAAGCAGTCATTATGTGAAGATGCTCTCACTAACATCTTTACCTTGAGGTATTCAGTGAAATATTGAACGGAAATTCCTTAAGCATTTGATAATTTTAGCTTCTATTCCGAACTTTCTGAGGAGTTAAAATCTTCCCAGGCATACAGACTTTCTTGTTTGTCAGGGGAGTTCATTTTTATTCTCTTAGAAGTCCCCCCTTTTAAATTTAAAAAATACAGTAGAACATGGGGGGGGGGTGCTTCATTACAGGCAGCACTGCAGGAACTGTGCGATTCAAACAGATTCCTGCTGTTTTATTGAACTTTTTTTGGCCTGAGAGCAGGTAGGTGGCAAGATGGGGGGGGTCTTGTTAGTACTTGGGAGAGAATCACAAGACCATTTCCTAAAAATAGAAGATCAAGGGTGGGTTGGGCTCAGGGTGGAAGTCAGAATATTTGTTTGTATAGCAATGTTTTGGGAAACAACAATGGTTTGAGCAAAAAAAAATATTGCCACTTAATTTAAATTATTATTTGACTATGATGTGGGCACAACCATCATCAGATTGGGGGAGGCTCTTAAATTGAAATGATTGTTCTCTCTCTCTCTCTCTCTCTCTCTCTCTCTCTCTCTCTCTCTCTCTGTGTGTGTGTGTGTGTGTGTGTGTGTGTGTTACTCAACCTGCCTTTGAGAGAATATGAATGGAAACTTGGCTGAAATTTCCAAGAAACCAAAGCTCTTAAGAGGAGTGTGAAGAAACTTGTGAATTTCACAGATGTATTAAAGCCTGATAATGTAGACAATAATGTGCTCAGCAAGGGCCAAACCAACTAGCAGGCTGGGCTGAGAACCGAGTATTGATAAGCCAGTGAGAATGACTTGTATTGTATTATCATTTTAAAATGTGCTCAAGGTGTCATCTCACACTGGAATGTGGCTTCCAGTATCAAAGTATCAGTCTGCAAACCAAAAGTAATTTGTTATAAGGGCTAATGGACAGATGACAATTCTATGATTCTATGACTATAAAATTCTACATAGGATATCTTGATTTTTTTTCTTCATTTGCCCCATTCTGTGCCCCCTAAGTGTGGGGTGCCTTTGCCTGGTGGTGCTGTGGCCCATAGATTGCAGCAATATACCAGGCAATTCTATATAAGTCTGATTCTCCTAGAGCTCTGAGCCATTTTGCTTTGAGAATTTCCCACCTGCCCACCCTCATGTTAGAGCCTTCACTGAGCAATTTTGGGTTGTTGGTTGACAGGGCTGAAAATGATTTTTTTTTCTCACAACCTGATTGGCACTTGGTTGGGTCGTTCCCCCCCCCCACTTTGTTAGGTGTAAGAACGTTGTTTATAGGAGGGCAGAAATGGCATTGGGCAGGATCAACATAGTATGGGGGTTGTAAGGGGCCTGAGGGGAGGACTGACCATGGCATACCCAAGCTTGGGTTCAGTATCTGCCTGGTTGGAATTTGCACCCTGGTATCCCAGTGGGACCTTGCTTGCTTGGCTTGCAGCACCGCAGGGTTCCACACTGGCTGACTCCCATGGAACAGGTTTGGAGCGGTCCAAACCTGGCAAATCCATTCCATCAACATGGGCCTTGTGGAATGATGAACTGATCCTGGGACCCAATGCTATGCCAACCCTTGCCTTGCCTGCTGCTGTCAATAAAGCTTTAGCCTGATTTCATCCCATCGCCATTGTATAGTCTGGTTATTTTGCTGCTCTCATGGGTCACATAATGCACTTGCTTGGGCACAAAGGTGTTGGGTCATATGTACACACGCTGGCAAGTCATGAATAAACCCCATCCTTCAATCTCCTATCTGAATAAATAAAACCCATTCATGGTTGCATTTTTAAGCAAAATACCCTCTGCCTTTACAAAATTCTATGCAAAGCAGGTTGCATGTTACAGAATTCATGATGCCAGGCCTTAAAGGAAAGGTGAATTTTGAAAGCAGGAGAGCAATGGAAGATCACTTGCATGAGGTCAGGGTCAGGGCAAGCATAGTTCTGTGTTCAATCTGCTACAAAGAAGATGAGCAAGATTATGTTTGCTACCCCTCTGTGAACCAATGCGTCCACGTCTCTCTCTCCCCACCTGTCAGGGACTCACAGGATGCCGATGAGCACTCTTCTGGGGTGAACATGAGGCATACTTCTGCATTCCTTACCAAGAAAGCCTATGCGCATGGCGTTGCTTATTGAACACAGTGTGTACAGAATTTTTCTTTGTTAAGCAAATCCTTTGTGGAAGCTTTCCTTTGTGAACTAGATCCTAATAGCATATTGACAAGCATAAATGTACCGCAGTTGACTTGCTGAGAAGCGATGAGTGGCCGAGTTACATAGAGGCTAGTAATAGACAACAAGAACTGTGCTGAATTTGAGATGCTGGAATAGAATGATTTGGTTTGGCTGCAGCATTTAACCTTCCATCTCCACATGATTATTTCTTTGTGTCTAGGGACAATGCTCCTCTTTCATCCTTTCATCTTCCTTCTGCAGGAGAACCCCCCAGCAGGGATTAGAAATAATCTGAATACCATTAAATTGAGCTTTTCTACCATGCTTCAATGTAGCCAAGTGAGAGGCTGATCAACATAATTCTACAAAGAAGATATTAGAAAGTACAAACACGGCAAGTCACCTTAGATGGTTCTCCTAAAGTTCCTAGTGAGGCCAAGTGAAAATGGTTTGTATCACTGCATCAAGTAGCTCCAAGCTTTGAACATAAAGGGCTCCCTCTTAAGGGACGAGATACAATTCACTGTTTATGCTGTCTCAGTTCTGAGCCTTTCCTAATCAAAAGAAGCTAACTGTGCCAAACCGTTAGATGTCAAGAATCTGTGATATAAATTATCTCCTAAGCACTGAGCAGATATCATCAAACTTAATTAGGACTTTACACACACAGGATGTGATATATGATTCAAAAAGGTGGAGGTTACTGTTTGAACTAGTAAGCCAATGCGCTCCTTGAAAATTATAATAAGCTCGCTCGTTTCCTGGAGCAGAGTCTGGAGAACTTTTTCATGAATAGTCTGATCAGCAAATCTCAGTTATGGTCCAGGTTGTCAGCTTGTTTAGCTTAGTGATGGTCAATGCTGTGGCTTCTACAATCAAAGCGCATTTATATAGCACATTTTGCAAAACTACATGATTAAACGTATCAACTCGCTATAACCCTGTGAGGTTCCCCCCCCCAATATGCTGAAAGAATGTGTGGTGGGGGTTGCACGTGAGCCAGCCCTGTACCTAGGCCCCAACGTTATTAGCGACCATGCTCACCTGCTGACCATGCATTTGGCTGGCATGTCAAGGAGCCCTATCTGCACAGGGGGCCCCTGGCCCAACCAGGTTCCCCATCAGCCCTTTCACAAGCTGGTTGAATGTGGCAGCTCGATGAGTTCATCACTGAGCAGAGAAAAGAAGTCTGTGTCATGGTTCAGACTCTCAACTGCCACACTACACTGTATCTCCACATGGACACCCATATTAATTCATCACAACCTGGAGATGAAAATTTATTGGAGAGGGGGAGGCAAACTGTCATAGTACACCAGAAGCAGGGCCGGAAGAGATCTGAGATGCTGGAAGGCTTAGGTGAGTAAGAAAGCTACACCTAGGACTGATGCGAGAAGGAGGAAGTAGCGCCAAAAGTTGAGACTGAGTGATTTCAGAATAACAAGTAGCTCCAACCAGAGGCTGAACACTCAGGTGGCAGGTAGTGTCACCTTCTTATAAATATAAGATTTTAAAGATGACAATATAGCATTTTAAGCAGTTTCACTCCAAAGTCATTCGAATGCTTTCCTTACTGCAACAACTTGCGTATATCTGTACAGTCTAATTAAAAAGAACAACATCCGTAGTCTATTGTTAGCTCAGCCACAACTTAATGGAGTTTGACAAGCAATAGTTAAAGGGAGTCCTGGTGGTTGGTATTTCCAAGTGTGAGAACAGCATCTGCTCCTGGATTTCTGGATTATCTGCAGCTTGACATAGTAAAGAAAGATATCCGAATGATGTTCCATAATATCTTGAGATGCTGGTGAGCAATAAACAGTTGGAAAAATAAAAATTTCTCAAGAATCGCCTTAACAGCTTGGAAACATACAATCTTTGTGGAGCGTTTTGTGTTACTATCAACTCCTGCAGGTAGCATACGAAATATATTGGCTTGAGATATCTCCTATAACTTTGTGCGGCTTTTTTTTAAAAAAAACCAGCAACAATAATAATTTGCATTTTATAAGGTGTCAGATCACTGAATGTAATGGATTGTGTAAAGGCTTCTCCAGATGACATATTTATTGTGCATTCACCCCAGTTTGCTTGAGCAGAGCCAACGTGGATTATATCCGGTCTTTACTGAGCATCCATTCTCATTTGTTTGCAGGAATGTTGTATGACAATGAGCATTCATCCTGATTTGCTTGTGGAGCGTATATACCTTTTTCTGGGAATTGTTTGTTCATTCCACACTTTCAATGCATTTGCCCATCACTTTCCTAACCACAAAAAGTCCATATTGTTTTAAAAATGTTACATCTGTTATATTGAGGCAACAGAGCATTTTAATTGCACAAACCTAAATTTCCTCATATGTTGGCGAATTCCTCCTGCAAAATGCTGACAATCTGGAGGTGCCCTGGATTTCTGAATCATCTTGCTGGGCTCACTGTGTTTTTGTGTGTGCGTTTTTACTCAGTAGGTCACTTTCTCTTTCAAGTCCCTAAAATATCAGAAACCTGCTCCACAGTACCTCAAAGCTTCCGGTGTGGTTGCCCCGGTTCTGTGGAACAGCATCCCCGTTGAGATGCAACAGGTGCTCATTCTCTCTACTTTTTGGAAGCAGCAGCAGATATTTCTGTTTTGACGGGTTTTTCCAACAGGATGAAAAGGTCTTTCACCCAAGTGTTCATTCTGTATTGTTGTTTGGGGGATTTCTGGGTACTGCTTTTAACATTGCTTTAGCTGTTTTTTTATTATATGTCTGCTAATCACTTTGACACACGTATAAAAGCTGATTCGTAAACCTAATGATGATGATGATGGTGATGACAGCAACACCAATATCAATACTTGGTGAAGACACAGCTGGCTTGCAACAGACCAGCACCACATTTCTGCTTGCGAGATTTCATGCAGGGATGCTCAGCTATACAGCAATGCAATGTACCCCTACTGTGCTATTTGTACTTTGCTCTGCCTCCTGATTCAGTCTAAGAGGCAGATAAATCTACAGATCTTATACTCCCTACCATAATGTGTTTACTCTCTCTTGCCTGTAGGAATCCCTCCCCACTCGTGCTAACATCTTTTCCGTCTTCTCTAGGGTTTTTTTTTTTTTTTTTTTTTTTTTTTGCCTGTGAATTGGGGTGGAGTGGGGTTAGGGAGCTGCTTCACCCATTTGTGTGGTTTTCCCACCGGACATTTTTGGGAGAAAAACATCTCACAAGGATCTGAGGGTTGCTGCCATAGCCTTTTTAAAATAACATCTAGGAAAACTGAGAAGAAGAAGAAAATGACTAGCATCTGAGGCAAGCAGAGGTGTGTTTTGGCCCATCATTAGTCTATGCACCATTAGAAACCTGGTAGTAAAGTCCAGCTTCCCTTAATGAGTGAGAATTAATTAGTCAGGAATTTGCCGATGACTTCCATCAAAAGGAGATTTCACCTAGAACGCCGAAGACATCGTTCGGCATATGTCACAGTTTAAATATCTGCTGTGTCAAAGTCTATTTTCTACCTTGCTACTGCAGTTGTCATTGACAGTTTTCTCATATTGAGAATATTTTCATCACAAGCTCTTCTAATGACAAGTTTTGTCAAAGACTTTTTTAAAAACCCTGAAAGTGATACTTTAGCACTTTTTATATTATATTTTCTTTTATCACTATATCAAAATAATGTTTCTCGGGAAATGATCTTGTTTCTGCTATATAATTTTCTGCCATCTGATGATTTCTTCTTCTTCTTTCATTTTTTTTTTTGCTTTTTTTGCACTACGAATGAATAGGTTAAGATATTGACACCCAGATGATTATTTCTTTAAGGAACAACATTGTTTCACTATCACTTTGCAGTAGTCTTGTTAGTCAGACAGAGAAAAGAAAACACTGAGCGGAAAATATGACTGTAAAATATCCCATTTGAAACACAGTATGATTATGGAGCGTAAGAAATACTGTCTCCAGCACAAAAGCATGTGTTCAATGCAGAGAACAGATTGTGTGTGACCCCCAATGCCTTTTTCCTACCCCTTTATGGAATGATCAGAGCTGTCATTCAGGAGAAAACACACACAACTTTGGCCCCATTCACACTGAACATTTAAAATAGTATCATGCCACTTTAAACACCCATGAATCCCGTGAACTGTAGTCGAAAGTGCTAAGAGTTGTTAAGAGGCCCCTACTCCTCACAGAGAGCTACAATTCCCAGAGTGGTTTAGTGATCAATTCCTCTTCTCGGGGATTCTGGAATTGAGTTCTTTTAAAATGACCATCCAATACTTCTGTAGGCAGCACAGTGCATCATGTATCTGAGAAAACTTTCCTATATTGCAGAATTCAGGTAAGCTGTCATTGTATCAGGAGGAGTAGATGGGAAACCACCATAGCAGGGACATAAGTTTATCCTAGCAGACTGGTTGCTCTATTGTGAAATAGGCATTGCCTCTATAGATCTCCTGCTTTACTGAGACCTAGACTTAGTAACTGTTGTGGTGAAAAGCCACAAAATAATTGGCTTAGGGGTGTAGGGAGTTGCATTTGGGAGGAGGAACGATTGGAAATTGCCTTCCTTCTTGCCCCATCAATGGTTTCTGTCCATCAGCAAACAGAAACCAGTTGGATACATCCAAAGATTCTGATTTCGATTGTGGGGAGGGGAAATCAACACACTTGTGAAATAAATATGCACATATTGTGCCAAATTTTAAATGCTGCGTTCAGCAGTTCTGCAATGGGGTCAAAGAGCTGGAGCCCTTCAATAAAGCTGAAAGCTTGCATTCTTATTTAATCTACAGAGCCTTTAGAATGACTTATGAAACATTTTATTTCCTCTTTTGTAGGTTGCTTAACTATGCTTTAAGAATGCTAACGACAAATTCACCCATGACATCTGTACAGTGATGACAAGATTGGATGTTACAAGTTGAATATAAATGACATACTGCCAGATAATTAAGATTTACCATTGTTAAGAAGATCTAGCTTGTGTGCATTAATTGCATATTTCACTTTGCTAAATACTGCCTTTTATAGTTAAAAAAAACACTCAATTACTAATTAATCTACGTTAAGTATTTTTTTACAGCATTTAATGATGTTGTACCAGCTTTGCAAAAGAACAGCTCAACAGACAGATGACTGAAGTTTGTTATATGACAATTCTGAAAGAAAGGGGCTTAACATGTTAGAATTTATCATTGCAATGATAAAGAGGAGGAGAAAATCACAAATAATACTGGAGGGGTATTATTTTGTTTGTTATAAAATGTTTTTTGTTTGTTTGTTGTGGTGGGGTGTATGTGGATAGATGATAGATAGATAGATAGATAGATAGATAGATAGATGATAGATAGATAGATGATAGATAGATAGATAGATAGATAGATAGATAGATAGATAGATAGATAGATAGATAGATAGAGATAGATAGATGATAGATATATAGATAGATAGATAGATAGATAGATAGATAGATAGATAGATAGATAGATAGATAGATGATAGATAGATATAGATAGATAGATAGATAGATAGATAGATAGAGAGAGAGAGAGAGATAGATAGATAGATAGAGATAGATAGATAGATAGATAGATCTGAGGATCACAGAGCAGTATAGGAATTTAATAAATAATAGAAAATAATTTTTAAAAATGCACTGGTTTACTTAATGCTTAAGTAGCAATCTATTGCAATCTGTTGAAAGCATAGGAACTCCAATCATTTCCCATTCATCACTTCTGCACATGCATTCTTTTACATGTATGGATTTGGTGCCTCCCTTGAAATTCATGCAGATCCAATGAACGAAAGAGTTCCATATCTGTCTTTGAGCACAAATGCTCTATACATTGTAGCAATGAGTACTGTGCACAACAAATGTGAAAAACATTTTATAACCTTCCTGCCCATTGTATGACTGAAGTCATTTTCTTTAAGTACTGGGATCATTTAAAACAACTGGCATTCACTCAACCAGTTGCCAAAGCACAGGTCAGTGCTACAAAGAACATTTCCAATGAATTGTATGGCTACCTCAAAGGCAATGTGCAGGCAGTTTCTGTTTGGTCATTCCACTGGTTCATCAGTTCTTCAAAGGGTACCAGAAATACATGCCCAGCTTATGGAGAGTAATTCACATTCAACATTTTGGCAAGTTATCTCATGGTCTGCAAGCTTGATGGTAAATTTTACATATATATGTAATATTTTTATCCCACTTTCCAAATGAATATTGTCTTCCAAAGTGGCTCACATCAATTTAAAAATGAGTCACAGGACTTGCCCTCAGGTTTACAAATGAAAACAGAAACAAAACAACAACAACAAAGCACATATGGGGGTGAAAGGGAAAAGTAAAGCTGAAGTTGGGGTGTGTGTGTGAAGAATGATCAATTTGACAAAGTGATGAGTTCAAACAGGCATTAATATTTTTCTCAGCCTTCAGAAGGCAAGCATTGCCAATGGAAACACAGAGCATTCTACATTTCTGAATTGCTAAGCAGCATTGTGAAGATAGGCCTAGATTAAATACAGTGAGAGTATATGGAAGTTAAGGATGAGCAAATCTGTCAATTTAATTTCTCATTTTTCCGATCTTAAATTCAGTTCTCCAGATTTCCACATCAGTTTGCAAAGAGAAAGAAAGTTTAAGTTTTCATGAAAAGTGGTTAACAGTTAAGTGCAAATTTCCCTCAACATGCATTTTTATTGCTGTTGTGTGTAGTTTTGACTAATATATAATTTTTTGCAAAGTAATTTCTCCTCAGATATTTCATTTTTGTTTGCTATGGTCACTAGCATCTGCATTTTATGCATACTTTACCTTAATATTTGCATTTGTGTACACATTACTTGGCTGGAGAACTACACTGCAGAATTTGGAGAGGTGCACATTTCAAAGGATGCTGTGTATCAGTTTGTGGAATGTCCCAAAAAATGTGAATTAGGTAGGTTCACCTTTACATGCAAACTGAACTGAATTTCTTCCTGATCAGTATTGCATCCCAAAGTCTATTGCTTTGAATTTTGTCTGAAGTACACTTCACCAGGTTAAAAAGAAATACTTTTTTTAAAAAAACACAAAGCTACCTCCAAATTTGAGGGTTGCCATTTTCCTTACACCAGTGATACGTATTAACTGAATCCTGATTTTGCAGTGAGCTGGTATCTTGATGCAAAGGTTATTTTACCCAGCGCCTTTGTTCTCCAAACTCATACTTATTATATCTTGTTCATTTCAGGCTGTTTTGCCTTATAATATTTGCAACAGTCTAGTAACAGTTAGATGTACCTTATAAATCATGAAACACGCCAAACAACACATTAAAATCCTCAGGAACCACTGTGAGACTATGGCAGATGGTGAGCTGGACTTGATCAGATGTAAGAGTGAGATACTTTGGTTCATAAACACGGTTATTTCACCTCTAGCCCCCTCATCCACGATAAGGTTCATGAGAACTGCTTGGGGACATTCACGATACAATGTGTGCGTGAAACAGTGTGGGGCATACGTCACAATAATTAATGTCGTAATTTCAATGATTAAGTGTATGTTCAACCATATGCAAAACTGTTCTGTTAAGTATCATTTATAATGGGAGTATGTTGGCTTTATTAATGAACATCCCACCATAATAAATTGTCATAATAAATCCAGATCTAAAATCAAATGAAGGTTTCCAACCTTCAGCACATATGTTTATGGAACTGATCCTTGTAAAATGTCCCATGGCAAAATGATCCTCATCCGTGTCAGCATTAAAACAGATGAAAATCATTTTAGGAAGTTTTTTGATCTGGTTCTTCAGTAGTGGGACCCTGGTCTATCTCGAATCACAGTGAGGTTTGAGAGTTCAGAGTCAAGGATTCAACATTATTTTTTTTGCTGCATCAGCTGCAAGAGAAATTCCAAAAGCAGAGGTGTCTATTGTACATCTCTTTCAGAGACCTGATGAAGGCCTTTGACCTGGTCAGCTGAAAAGGACTCTCCTCACTCCTCAGTAAGATAGGATACCCACCTCAGTTCCACAAGATGATTGGTTCCTTCCACAAGAATATGCATAGAACTATCCCAAGCTCACATTCCCAGCATGTTTGCATTCCTGTCTCAGTGACATCTACGCTGGCTTGGTCATATCTGAAGAATGGAAGATGGCAGGATCTCCAAGGATATTTCTCTATGGGGAGCTGGCTTCAGGTACCAGACCCATTGGCAGGCCAACTCTGCACTACAAAGATGTCTGTAAATGTGTCATGAAGGCTGGACAACCGCAGTGCCTGGAGACAGACAGTCAAGTCCTGTATCCATAGCAGTGACCAGAGGAGAAATGACCACCAGGAGGAGTGTAGAAAGAAGAAACGCCATGGTATACCTGCATCAGAACAACCGGACACCTTCATCTATCCCAGCTGCAATAAAACATGTTTATCCCATATCAGTCTCTACAACCATAGCAGGCACTGCAATTCTCCAATGGTTTGACTTCACTCCAAAAAGCACACTCTTCCATTGTCTCCTGAGACAGATGGAAGCCAATCAGACTCAGTAACAATCTTTTTTTAATATATATATATATATATATATATATATATATATATATATATATATATATATATATATATATATATGCTTTCGTAGATTTTCACGGGTACAGGAATGCAGGTTTTGGTGTCTTCGGGTGTCTTCCCGTGTAAGAGTTGGGGTGTCTAGGCGACGTTTCGACGAGGTCTCACTCGTCATCTTCAGGCTGGTGCTTTCGGCTTCTTGTTACTGGAACAGAGCAGGATCTCAGTGTTTGAGTTCCTATAAATACTGTTGAGGGGGTGTGGTGTATAGCCTCCGACGTTCTGGGCAGAGAGGAAGTTCCCAGGTTAGTGTGACTTTTCTTCTTTTGTTCCTTAATTACTTGAGGGATATCTTGAGTGATTTCTTGAGTGATATTCTGAGTACCACTTAGGAGGGTCATTAAGTGTGGATTAGTTGCTAAAGCTTTCGTGTCTTGACCTCTTGAGCTTGTGAAGAGTTTTTCTGAGAAGATGGCTGTACTGCACTTAGTTGTGTTCTGGCTTGGCTTCGTGTATAGGGGCGAGCTGTGGTTTTGTGCCCTGTGCCAGCCAGATCTGTGTAGGGATTGCTACACATATATATACACATATATATATATATATATTTTTAATACAGTTGGATGAAAACCAATGTCCTGTATCACTGCAGGACAAATTATTCATTTTTAACAACTCATTTTTTTTCTTTGCTGCAAGGAGTCAGTAATGAGTGTTTACATTAAACATGCTTTGGACATCATCAGTCACGTTTGCTTCAGATGATGGAGCGCCACTTGTTAATTAGGTTTCCTATTAGGGGATGTAGCATTTTCCAAACGACTCTGCCATTCTTGCCAAATATACAACTAGAATTAGTATGTGCATTAACATGAATCCATGATGATCATGTGGGAGTAAAAAAAAGGGTTCAGTTTCATTGTGATTTTGGATTCAATCAAAGCATAATTATAACATTGCTATGGTGATGGTAGAACTATGACTGAGAAGACAATTTCATGCTGCTCCACAGTTTCCCCAGCACTTACAACTTTCTCAAAATTACCCTTTTGGTGACATTTCTCAAGCTTGTACTTAACTCATCAGTAATTATTTTGTGGGGAAGTTGTTAGCGTTCCACTGAGTCATGTGTCTGTGGCATCAAGAGCAAAGCCTTTCAAGCTCTTGAATAATTAAAAAATGATTTTCTTTCTAAAGTTCATCCTTGCTACACACATAGCCCTCAGTAAGGAACGTGGATTTGGTTGAATTCACAATGAATTAGCTGAAAAGAAAGAAGTTCATTGTGATTGAAAAATGTTAGACGTGTGTGCATACAGGATGTAATTTGCCTGTCAGTTGATCCACGCCCTGGGTTCTAGATTGGGATTCCAGTGTCAAAAAGTGTGGAAGTCTGCATGCTTTTGAATTTTGTAGCTTTGTGATAAGCTGGCTCGGGCATTCCTCTTGTCTCCACCTCCACCTTTCCCACACCAGTGGGTCAAGTTGGCTAAGCTCCATTGCTTTAGGATCTTGGCCAATCAGAAAGGAGAGAGATGGGTAAGAATCTGAAAGGCATACAGTCCCCCCCCCCATTCCCCATAATGGACCAGTATAATTCTTGGGCATTCAATCATATGCACATATACAGAGGTGGTGGTGGTGCAGAAACAGAAACCTGATGTGCACTTTGCCCAAGCCCTGTGTCTTCATACAGGAAAGGAGTATGCTTATGTTAAGTGGGATGGAGGAGCAACATGATGTTCATTCATCTCAAAATATGCACACTCACTCTCCCCACAGAGGTGGCTCGTTCTTTTGAAAAAGATAGTTAAAACCCAGCACACCCTTGCTTTGATTCCATTTGAGATACAACAGAAATGTTAAGTTAAAGTCACCTATAATGAATTTGGTTTTAAATAAATTGAAACGGTTACAGGAGAGGGCTCTCCTGAAAGAGGGGCCTTCAAATATCTATTTATCCCTGCCCTAATTCTCATTACACTTTAGGAGTGGCTCTGTGAATACCATCACTGTGACTTGTACTGATCACACTGTGCTCTCCAAAATCCCATTAAAGTCAATGAATGAAATATTATTGAAACCAACAGCACATTACCCCCCTTGTTTTAACCAATCATTTAAAAATTGAAACAGCCCAGTATGAAATGCTTAAGTTTTCTTTTCTGTTCTTTTTCTGCAGAGTTCTATTTTGTCAGCACCAATTGATTTTAATTCATCATGCCTACATAATTGTTTTTTTCCAGTCCAGAAATATCAATTTCTCCTTGCTGTCTGAATATTGCTAAAAGTGGTCATTTATTAATTTTGGTACAATTGCAGGGAAAGAAAGTTCACTTCCAAGTGCCATTTTTCTTCACTGTATTAAGAGGGTTGGTTTTTCTTTGTGTTTTCCCCCCAAGAAGAGAAAATTAAATAAACTGCTTGTTTTGAACATAGCTATTATGAGCAGTTCACAGTAGTAGCAAATGAATTCATGTGCTCAGTGACTATGTAGGAACTGCACAGCCGAGAGCAAACCAGATTGCATTTTATCCTTGACTATGTTAATGAGACACATCTAGATCAGAATATGAACTTTGCTGACTCTTAATGCTCCCTTCAAATGGAGGTGATCATTAAACCCCTGAGTTTTTCTCCAGCTTAGATTTCAGTCTCATAGGAAGCTGCCTTATTCTGCATCAGACCATTGATCCATCTTGCTCAGTATCATCCACAATGGCTCGCGGCAGCTCTCTGGGGTTTCAGCCCTACCTGGAGATGTCAGGGGTTGAACCTGAGGTCTTCTGCATGAAAGGCAGTTGTTCTGCCATTGAACTATGGCTCTTCCTTTCTCTCTCCCCTCCAAGTTTCCAACTAGCACCCTTCCTATCTGCTACCTGCTTTCCTTCACTGCTTTTCTGCTTACACCAGGAACAGAAGAGAGGGAAATGACTGGCAGAATCCGAGACCAGGGAGAAGAGCTTGTGGAAGAAGATTGGAGGAAATTTAAAATTTATTTACAGAAACATTGTAAAATTTCTGAATGCTGATGACGTTGAAATGAACTGAAGGGGTTCTAGCAACAAGGTAAAATGTAAGATGGGATTGAGAATAGATAAGTTAAATTGGATATGAATTTGCTGAACCAATTTTTAAAAGGGATACAAAAAAAGGGAGGCACGAGGAAGTCAGGAAAATAAGTTAACTAAAGATGAGAAATCAAAAAAGAGGGAGTTTTGTTTTCTTTTATATGTGTTTTTTCTTTTTCTTTTTGTGTTTAATGTTTGTATTTTTGTATTTTGTAATTTTGTATTTTTCTGTTTTTGTATTTTCTGAACTTTTCTATTGATAAAACTTAATAAAAGTTTATTTAAAAAAAACAAAACAGAAGAGAGGGAGAGGGGTCCCTCCCTCCATCTCCCTGGCAACTGATGCTTAGGGTGTCTCTAAGCCAGACACCGGTACAGCTGAGAAATGTAGTTTTCTAGGTGCTCCTGATGGATGAAAAGGGCAGTCCCACAAAAACCAGTAATGCTAAATTTTCTCTAGTGCCAAGAAGAAATTTGCAATGCAAAGAGCCACATGATCCGAGAGTGTTAAGTGTGCCTAAGCCGATTGATTCCAATGGTCTTCAGTACATTTAACTTTATTAGAGAGTGGCCAAATAGTTCAAAATCAATTATTATACAAGCTGTTCACTGAGCAATGTACAATTGATTTAGTAAGGCATCACTGCAGTAGTTGGTTTCATATTGACTGCTTTGGAGAAGTATGCCATATCGTAGACTCAATGAATATGAAGGAACCTCAAGGGTCATCCAGTTCAACTTCATGCAGGAAACTCAGAAATAACGCAACCCTGATAGGTGGCTATTCATGATCTGTTTTTAAAATTCTAATGAAGGAGAGCGCAGTAGCTTTTGAGTAGTGTGTCCCACTGTTGAACAACTTGTACTGTAAATAAGTTATTTCTACTATTGTGTCTCCATCTGCACTATATATTCAGTGCAGTATCACACCATTTCAAACAATCATTGCTTCCCCACAGAGATCTACAATTCCCAGAGTGGTTTAACAGTCAATCCCTGTTCCCAGGGAACTCTGGGTGTTGTAGTTCTTTGAGGGGAATGGGTATCTCCTAACAACTCTCTTAACAAGCTACATCCTCTGGAACAACACAGAGAGAGAAATACTTAATGATCTATGTTCAGCCCTTCCTATATTTAAAGATGGCCTTATGCTATGTGAGACCATAGGTTCATCTAACTCAATATCATCTAAACAAGGTGGAAGTAGCTTTTGAGGGTTTCACACAGGAGTCTTCCTCTACCAGGACATCCTCAGAACTGACCTTGGGACCTTATGAGTAGAATTCAGATGCTCTACCCTTGAGCAATGGCCCTTCCCTGACGCATTCCCCTCCCCCAGGTATGAAATTACTAGTGGTGAACACTGGACATTGCTAGTAGAAAAAGGCAATGATGTATTAAGATGCATCCTGACTAAATACATATATGAACATTCTGTTTTTTAGCTGATGTCTTGAGATGGAGGAGTCAAGTCAGTTTCTCAGGGCAAAGAATCCCGGGGTGTTTGGAGCCTTCTTCTGTGAAGGTCTTTCTTTCATTAATCATTCACCACACACACACACACACACACACACACACACACAAACATGCTCCTTTCACTGCTCTGATCAAATTCTCAGCCCTCTCCATGATTGCTGCTCAGTAAAAATAGAAATAATGGGAAACTGGCTCCATGTCTCTTTAATCTCACCTAATTTGGCCCTTTGACAACTTAAATTTTTTTTAAAAAAATTGATTATGCAAAATTAGGCATTCTTTTTGTTCTTCCTTTGACAGCTCTCCTACACACATATGTAGCTAGGAATATGAGTTGCTTTTCTGGGGCAAATGGAAAAGATATAGCGTGATCAAAACCATAAATTAGAGGTTATTAGGTTAATTGTAACAGTGACAGACGATAGTTGAAGGTTTCAAATATAGTGCTGCTAGATAATTGTTAGTCACATTGGTGGAAGATTCCTATGTCTCCTCTGCATTGAACATTTTCAGAAAGGTAAGATATAAGACCTACTGAAAACACATTTTCCTAAACTGTTAAGCCCTTAGAAGTGGACTAAACCTCGAAGACACAAAAAAAATAAATCTATATCTCTTAACCACATTCTCCTTTCCATGTACAAAAATAAGTTCATTTTTTCTGCCGCTGAGAGCTAAATAACTATTTATAGTGTGGTTTAGGTTCTTTCATGGTTTTTTGTGCTATGTGAGATGAAGCTATTGTGAAGTGTCCCAAATTAAAACAGAGTCTGTAGATCTTCTCAGATGTTAAGATTAGCAAAAACAGTCTCAGAGTTTGTGGTAGGGGGCAGTCGCCTAAGAGAATGCATTCTTTGTGACAGGCCCTAAATGAGCAAAAAAAACAACCCCGACTCTGATACTGGATTTGCAAGATGCTTTTCCCAAACACAGGAGATAGAAGGAGACTAAGAGAGATAGGTACTGTTACCAGCCATAAGAAACATTTTTATCTCTTTCTCCCATTGAATTTTCACTACTTCAGAGCTTCTCTTAAGTAAGGAAACAAATGGTATGAATGAAAAGATTTGGGAAAGTATTTTATGTGCTTGTTGTTGTTGTTTAGTCATTTAGTCGTGTCCGACTCTTCGTGACTCCATGGACCAGAGCATGTCAGGCACTCCTGTCCTCCACTGCCTCCCACAGTTTGGTCCAACTCATGCTGGTAGCTTCGAGAACACTGTCCAACCATCTCATCCTCTGTCGTCCCCTTCTCCTTGTGCCCACCATCTTTCCCAACATCAAGGTCTTTTCCAGGGAGTCTTCTCTTCTCATGAGGTGGCCAAAGTATTGGAGCCTCAGCTTCAGGATCTGTCCTTCCAGTGAGCACTCAGGGCTGATTTCCTTAAGAATGGATAGGTTTGAGCTTCTTGCAGTCCATGGGACTCTCAAGAGTCTCCTCCAGCACCATAATTCAAAAGCATCAATTCTTCGGCGATCAGCCTTCTTTATGGTCCAGCTCTCACTTCCTTACATCACTACTGGAAAAACCATAGCTTTAACTATACGGACCTTTGTTGGCAAGGTGATGTCTCTTCTTTTTAAGATGCTGTCTGGGTTTGTCATTGCTTTTCTCCCAAGAAGCAGGCGTCTTTTAATTCCGTGACAGGTGTCACCATCTACAGTAATCATGGAGCCCAAGAAAGTGCTTATAGTTGCCTAAAGTCTGTGTGTGAGCCGGGTGTGGGGAGAGAAAGAGAAAGAAGCTGCACCCTGAGACCACTAGCTCTCTGTTGTGAATCAAACATGGTTCACAGAAATCCCACCACCCCCAGTTGCTTAAGGAATGGAATACCTGGTCTCATTGCCATGCCAAATATATCTGGGGCAGCTGAGAGTCAATGAATGCTTTCGCTCCATTAGCAACCTTCCAGGAGGTGGTTGGTCTTTTTTTAGCATTCAGAATGCAGAAGTATATTGAGGAAGGAATTTAGCATACAATACTTATTTCCACGTCACAATGTCATAGCTGAGATAAGCAAAAGCATTCAAATTTTACTCCTACTACTAGTATAAAGAAGTGCCTATTCCACAAATGCCCTCCAGCCTTTGAGCACTTTCTCCTATATTGAAGACTAATGTTAGTTTTTCACAATAGATTCTCTTCCCTGATTCGAGCTAACCAAGAATGCGAGGAGGAGGGATTTTTGTAAGGCAGGTCTCAGGGTGTTAGCTATATTGCAATTGTGTTGTTTGTCATTAGATGGCTTTCTGTATTGGATATCTTTAAAAAATATGCTTGCTGTAGCTATTGGTAGGACAGGTTGCCTTTTTAAAGCATTTCTGCAAAGCACAATAAATAAAATATTTCGTTTCACTAAATAACCTCTGTTGTTGACAGTTCTCTGTCATAAGAAAGAGTTGAAAAGAAAGCTTAAGGGAGTTTGAGCACAGATCCTCTTGGAAAAAAACACCTATTGTCATTTATGTATGGAAAACAT
The DNA here is from genome assembly GCF_965112155.1 of Podarcis liolepis. Taxonomy (NCBI): domain Eukaryota; kingdom Metazoa; phylum Chordata; class Lepidosauria; order Squamata; family Lacertidae; genus Podarcis; species Podarcis liolepis. The sequence continues at coordinate 37,312,390 of NC_139557.1, forward strand.
AAGGGTAAAAAAAGAAGAAATAAAAACAAATATAGTTGAAAGTAGAGAGGGAGCAGGGGTTAAGAATCATAGAATCATAGAATCATAGAGTTGGAAGAGACCACAAGGGCCATCGAGTCCAACCCCCTGCCAAGCAGGAAACACCATCAGAGCACTCCTGACATATGGTTGTCATGCCTCTGCTTAAAGACCTCCAAAGAAGGAGACTCCACCACACTCCTTGGCAGCAAATTCCACTGTCGAACAGCTCTTACTGTCAATAGTTTTTCCCAGCACCAAACAGCAATTCACAGGATTTTTAAATTACTAGAAAATGAATATGAGTTTGTATCATATATAAATACATTGCATTGTTGAATTTAAAGTCTGTGGGAAGGGATTAAGGCTGCTGCTCTACAGCCACTTACAACTGAATGCAATGGCTCTTTACGTCTGAATTGACATGCATAAGATTGTGCTGGAAATGGGCCTATGGGTACCCACTGGTGTGTATGCCAAAGTTGCAAAAATCTGGAAGTGACTGCAAATTCCAAAATGTTGCTTTCCCTCTATCAAATAGCAAGGGAAGTGAGAGTCAACACCTTTTTTTATTATCCTAAATCATCAGGGATATTTTGTGGGTAGATTATGCTCATTCCCAAAGTCCAACTGATTACAGAATGCTAGGTTGAGTATTAAGAAGGAATTTGCCACTTGTTAAAATAGGTCAGTGCCTTCAAAGTGTTGCTGCTTTGCCCTGTAATATATCCTTTATCTTTATTGAAGGTAAATAGATTTGAGATTAGATTAGAAAAAAGCAAACTCATTTATCTGTGCTGGGTTCAAGCATTTAATGTAGGCAAGAGCTTGAGTTCCATTTCAGCCATCAATCACTGATGATGTTTGGTGCCCCCCCCCCCACTTCTATAATTTTGTATGTAAAAGGAGGAACACAATTACCCTCAAAATGAAAAACCCACCGTACTTCTGTGAAAAAGAGGAAAGGAAAAGACACTACTATGGCAAACTAGAAAGACGAGTCAGCTTTCTATCAAAAGACCAACTAGAATTATTGTGAGGGAAAGGAGCTTGTTTAGAAAATCAGGACTGAAAAGCCAAAGGATCAAAGAAAAAGAAAAAAGGGGGGAATTAGGAGCTGGAAAATGGATACTGTTAAGTTGTGGGTGCACATATCAGACCACACAGCGATTCTTCAAACAGCTCTTGTTTATTCACAGACCCAGAACAGAACTGAACGGAGGGGTTCAGCCAGCCTGCTTATATAGAGCTCCAGTACAACACAACTATAACACTTTCTGTAACTATCCAATCACTGAACGTCACTTTCAATTCCTTATTTGCATATGTGGACCTGAGTGAAAACTATCTACAGTATCCCCCTGCTGGCCCACGGTGAGAACTTCAGTACATAACAGATACTGCATCTGGACAGTAGCTAGTAAATGAGTCAGGATGGAAGGAAGGACTTGGGAGGTCATGGCTGGGTTAAGCGAGAGGCCACAGGTGGGCCATTGATGTTAATATTACACAAGTAATATCATATTGGCCAGGTGTTGCCTGTGTCCAGGATCATATTTAAGATCAACTCTCCAGTGGGAAAAGAGCATCCAGTGACATGGTCTTAGTCCTAGGAGCAGAATAATCTCAAATATTCTCATTCAGCTGCTTCCTTTGGTTGTGAGAGTTATCCCCGAGGTGAGCACAGTAATGCGCTGGCCAGGAATTCATGGATCACAAGGCTAATTCAAATATTATTCCACCTACATGGAGGCTGCCAGAGATGTTTCTTTGTAAAAATGATCCATGGAGAAACTCCAATATTTGCTAGTGGCTCCCCATGTGGACCTATGTGTATGCGTGCGTATTATTTTCTAGGGAACAATAACAAACAGCAGGGCATGCACTCAATTTCCAATTTGGCCAGCCCAGCTAAAAATGGCATTATCCACTGGGATAGACTTGATTGTATTGCATGTCCCCACCCCAGCACTGATGGCTATAGAACTCTGGCAATGGTGAACCTTAGCGAACATTACAGTTTCTTCATAGTGTGTAGCTACACAGAAGCTTGCGAGTTCAGGCACAGTAACCTTGGGTTCACTGGGAGCAGGTGGCATGAAATTACCATTAATGACATGGCAACAGTTTGGGATTGAAATGGCCACAACATTATTAATTACAGATGTAAGTAGGCTTTGGCATTGGGTATGTATCCTGAATCAGCCTAGTCTGATTGCTGGCCGATTGCTCCATTAGGGTTGATCCTGGGTTAAGGATTCCCCCCCCCCCATGCTGATCAACTGGTGCAAACCCACCAGGCTGTCACTTGGTAAGCATTTTGGCTTGTTAGCCCCCTATGAGCCTTTGACAATTTCCCCCCAAGGGACCCCCTTTACACTTGTTCCAGTTTAAATTTAAGATCCAACACAATTCCTTTTCTGCCAGAAAGTTGTGGCAGTTGCTATGAAGTAGGCAAAGCCTCCAGACCAGACCAATAAATCTGCAGGCAAATTCCTCCCTGGTCCTGAATAGGTGACTGATTAATTCCACAGCAAGGTCAAACATGTGTGCTCCCTGCTTACCTTTGGCCAGGGCCAAGACATACAGAGTGGGTGGAATGTCCATTGCTGCCCACTACCAGCATAGCTGGAATATAAAAGGTATGGAGGTGGACCTCAGTGTAGACAGGCTCTCTCAGATCTGTCACCACAAGTGAGACCCCTAGGCTGGTCATGATTGGCTGTTTTGAATTTGAAATTCCAGTGCAAAGATCCAGAAGACCCCACATTTGACTGATGCTAAATGATGTTGCTGGTGGTTGTGCAGGATAGGATACCCACCATTTGTTTTTCAGCAGACAAAGATACTTTACTTAGCAAGGTTCTGTTAGACTCCTTCTCTTCCCCAGGGCTACAACTGTTTTGCACAAAGATACGGCAACTCAGGCTTTCAGAGGATCTCCTGGGTGCTGTGGCTTTCCCAATCGCCAAGGCAATGTTAAAAACTAGGCTGTGGGACATAGATCACCAGGTACTAATCTCAGCTGCAGAAAAATCATGCCCCCCTCTTTATTTTCAACTCTCTTGGGCGCAGGAATTTAACCTTAATTATTTACAATTTTTGTTTAACCCGCAAGAAAGAAGGGCTTTTTTGCTGGCTAGGTTCAATTCTAATCCTTCTAACCTCCTTTGGGGTAGGTTCGGGGGTATGGCAGAAGGAGATAGGATCTGCCCATGTGATGCCCATCTGGTGGAAACTCTAGCTCACATGGCCCTTAAATGTATAATGTATGATGATCTCTGCCAACAGTTTTTAGACCATCTATGTATTCCAACATGGAAACCAGAGACAGAGGTTATACACTTCTTACTACAGGGGAGAGACCAGGAGCTCACCAAGACAGTAGCTAAGTTCCTCTATTTGATTTTTTTTGCTGCCAAAGTACGCTACAGGATCCTGCCCTTGCTGAAGACCCACAGAGATGAAATAGATTGCTCGCCCCTTCTTCCCTTTGGCAAATGACTGTACAGTCAAAATGGCGACGAGATCGCACTGGCCTATTTATTATGAATGTTGTATGTGATGCCAAAAATGGTTTGATGATGATACCCACCCCCTCAGCTCCCTTTTGACCATACCAGGCTGCAATTGCCAGTGCTGACAATACAGTAAGGAGTCTATCTAAAACCTTTGCATCAGTGGACTAACGTTTGAATTATCCTTAGGCATGGTAAATAATGTGATCTAGGAACGCACTTTTGGAAGTGCCAAAATCATAGATGAGTTCCTGTCTGTGTAAAAGTATTAGACGACTCCATGGGTGGAATAAATGACTACAAACAATGTTTGATGAAAAAACCTCATAACTGGTGATAGTTTATTGGTGACATGAAAGCCTGTTGGTCATCAGGGTTTGAGATCATTTAAATTATAATTAAATATATGTTCCATTTTACATTTAAATTAATATATTACTAATCACTGGGGTAAATTCAACTAATTCATTGAATTGAGGCATACATATTACTTTTCAAATCTGCAGCCTTCAGTAATACATAATCTAAAAACATTACCTTCTAAAAATGATATTAGGGTGCTTCGCTAAAAGTAGTATAAACTTTGGAAAGTTTCTGAATAATAATAAAAAGCTGTTGCAACTGTGTTTTGTACTTGAGAAATAACAAACAGATGAATGTTTCAATCAGCAAAAATACACCATGGCTAATTAGAAGCTTGATTAGTGCAAAAACATACTTCAAAGAAAGAATTGAAAGAACAAAAACTGACACTTTTTACCGTGAAACAAGCATTTTTTTTTTGTAATTTCCAACAGACAGTGGTGTTGCTGATGGTGATAGTGATTATGACAAAGATTATGACATTGTTGATAGCCATGAAATATACAGGTTTGTGCAGATGCTTAGTGAATGTTGTGCACTAGAAGGCGGAATTAGGATCAAATGCAATGTTTCTGCTTCAGACTAACATATGTTGCTTCAGAATCTGTACATACATAGCTTGCCCATATGATTGCATATGTGTCAACTCTTTCTCCACAATCAGGGACTCTGTCCTTTATTGAATGTACAGTTGTGAGCACATATGCTCCTTCCAGACACCTAGATGGATAGATGGAATTTTGTAGCTGGGACAACAGGCACCAAAATCTTGGAGTGAGTTTCTATTGGTCACCCCCCATGGCTCAGTTGCTCAGCTCATAACTCCCAGAAGCCAACCATTCAGTGTTATGGGCCCAAGCCTTTGGCATTCCCTCCCAAATGAGATTAGACAGGCACCCTTTGGGTACATGACAAATACTTCTTTATTTGAGAAGGCATTTTAAGGTAGTTTTCTGTTTTGATGATGAATTTTAATTGTTCCTATCATTTTTCTGAACATTTTATGTACATTACTTAGAAATTTTGATTAAACGGTTTTTTTAATATCTGTAAGAAAATTAATAAATCTTGATTGTTTCCCCTCCTCAGTACATACTATCCAAAATAAACCACTGTCCCGAGCAGAAAGCAGATTGCAATTTACTGGTAGATTGTGGACTGATTTGCAGTAGATCTCTGGGATCAGCTATAGCAACAAGGCTTCCTGTTGAATTAGGCTATGGGAATCTCTGGTCCCTAGTCATGTATATGTAGATTAGTACCTGTATATACAGGTTGACCCAGTCTATGGCACTTGGAGTGCAGTAGATAATTGGCTCTATCCTTGTGCCACCATTTTACACCTAGCTCCCCTACCCATGAACCTACTGATCAGAGGATAGGGAAGGATAGCTCAGTCTCTTTTCACTCTATACGTTTATTTATTTACGTAGTTCATTTCTAAATTCATCCTGTCCTGTTCCATCCAAATCTACTGCTTGAAACCCCCCCCCCCACAAAATTGCATTAAATACATATTTTGATGTATTCTCTTACAAGCTATGCATTTCTCACTAAATTTTAATTCAAAATACAAATTTCTAAATTTATTTTATCCTATAATATGATTATTATTTTTAATTCACATTTTGGAATGTTTATTAAAGCCAGGAACTGCACTGTAAATTTCAGAGAAATGTTTCAGTCTCCATATTAGTCCAGGAGAGGTGGATCAGGCCTATTCATAAAGTTCAAATTCATCAAGCATCCCTACCAAAGAACCTCATGGTTCTGGTATAAAATAATGTAGGTACCTCAGTTCTGCCCACCCCTGCCTTAGGAATATGTTAGATTGATGATAATCATGAATTAAAAGTATGCATGTACTATTAGCTTAAATTATGAGAAAATATTCAATGGAGAACCACTCTGTCATATGCACGGGAAACTTCCAGTATTCATTATAAAAAAGGATTCATTATAAACTCTTCCCCAAACAGGGGATGATAAAGTACTAATTCAACCCTCCTGAAATTGGCAGCAAGTAATATGCCATTGCTACCTGTTAATGTGAAGTCCCAACAGCATGACATGGTCTAATTTTAGACTGAAGCTTTTCATATAAATCAATGTCAAGTAGATAATATCAAAACTGAAGAACTACCACCTTCCTCTTGACCTTAAAGTACAGATCATGCAGGGAAACTAGGACAGAGACTGCAAAATTACTGAGAGGCAGTGCGTGTGATGGACACTCCAGGTGATAGCTTTAATGAATCAGCAACTGGGTTGTTGAATAAAATGGGGTTTAATTAGCAGGCGGTTTAACAAAGTACTACAGCTCTGAACGCAAAGTAATAGGACAAAGCATATTGACTGTCTCTGCACAACTTAAACGATACAAGGGTGAATATTTCAATGTCACAAGTTTAGAACGTATCTAACAATAGGTATATGCAGCAATTTCCTGAGGGTGACAAATCCTTTGGTTTAGGGAGGGCTTGCCGGTGGATAGTGGAAATGTAGGTATCCCAACCACTTTATAAACTCTGCAAAAAAAATTCCAAGATTTTAAAGCAATCTGGAGGTCAGAATCTAGCTCATTCTACCAAAGAAGGCTGGGGTCAGGCAGGGCTTTTTTTCCAGCAGGAACTCAGCAGAACTCAGTTCCGTCACCTCTCACGTAGCACCATTGCCATTATAAGAGATGAAGGGAGGCATTCATGGTGAGTTCCAGCACTACTTTCCCCTAGAAAAATAGCACTGGGGTCAGGATTTATCCAAGAGCAGCAATGGCATCAGTATTGTAGCCTCCTGTATGCATTAAATGCATCCATGTGAAAAATAGGGTACCGAAGTTATGCTTTTGGCCTATCTCGAAGGTTGCATAGCTTCCTTATTCCCCATCCATACAAATGGATGTCTGCAAGGAAAAGCCTGCTTTATTTATTTATTTGAAAACATTTCTAAATTACTTAATGTTTAGAACCTCGAAGTGTGATGTATAGAGATATAAACATAAAAATAGAGAGAGAAGGTTTACAATGTGAGTGGTGTCCAAACTTTTTTCAAAGAGGGCCAGATTTGATGAAGTGAAGGGCCATGAGGGCCGACTGAAGGGCCAACCAAAGTTGTTATCCTTTTCTTAGGATTGAAGTTGTTGAATTTTTTGTATGATTTTACGTCAAAGTTGTTTAGGTTTTTTTAGGATTTTACCCCAGGAAATAAACTGCCACAGGGGCCAGGTTAGGCCCCCGAAATGGACTTTAGACATGCCTGGTTTACATGAACTGACTTCAAAATCTCAGGGTTCTAAAATGTGGTGGCAAGAGATGGCCATGAGAACAGGAGGTGTCTTCCCTCAGTAATTTGCCCTCCCACTTCTTGGGGCGCTACCAGAATAGTGACAAAGTGCGGAACTAGCATGCCCATTCTCACAGCCGCCCTCATGTTGTTCCTTACCTTGGGGCATCTATTGATACCAAAAGGGGTTTCTGCCATAAATATGGAACTGGAAACACTGCATCTACAGAAACAAAGGACTACGTCTTCCCGCCAAGGGCAGCAACAGTGTAAGAAGCAGTAGCATTGTATTCAAGGCCAAGACAGAGAGGAATGTCCATAAAATATGTACCACATCAAATGCTTAACAGCAAATTGGATACAACAAACAGCTAAGCAGCCTGACATTTGCTACTGCTACGGAAGAGGGTCAGACATCCATTCCAATATTGAAGAAACAGTAATAAAAAAGGACAAATCTGAAGTGCGTGCTTACTGGGGAAGAGCTGGGAAGGAAGGAAATAAAAATGTTCTTGCTATTAATATAGGCTAGCCAGGAGGGAGACAGAGGAGACATATGTTGTGAAAATAAAAATGTAAGGAATCTATGTCGTTTCCAATACACTAAGGTCTAATGGATGGGTTTCATTCTGTACCTCCTCAAAAAGATGGTCCAAACAAGTGCAATAAATACACTAATCCTACTTCACAGTGTAAATTATATCCTCTCCTTACTTGCTGAATATATTTTAAGATAATGAAGAAGGGGAGAATCAAAGAGACCCTCGGCAACAATATGAGAGTTAAAAAGAAATAACTTATTTATTTTACGAACGCATAATTTAAAAAATGAAAATTATTAGCTGATCAGCATTAAAAAAGAAAAGAATCAGAGTTCTGTGTTGGAAGTTGATGTTCACTGTGATAGAGCTTTTCGTTTTTTTTAACGGTGTTAAGCTGCAGAATGATTGATTAAAACCACACATTATGAAGAGCTCTGGTTTCAAGTGTGATTGGGTAACGGAACAAATTGCCACAGGGATCACCCAACGCTGGAAGTATTTAAAAATAGATCAGATAAACATCTGTCAGGGATAGTTTAGTTAGAATTAATCCTGCCTCAGTGTGGGAGCTTGAGGTTTGAGCAAGATGACCTCTTGAGATCCCTTTCAGCTCTGATTGTATTAAATGAAGTTATTTGAGCATGAAGAAGTTAATGACTAAAACTGCTCATTCACAACCGGGCACTTGCATAATAGATCAGTTCCAACATATCCATACTCAGAGTCTCAAGTCAGTTTATACTACTTATCTTCTGGGAGAGTATAGATCTTAAAAGGTGAACAAATACACTCGCCAGTAGGAGAGGAGGCCTTTTCCTCCTTTCAGTTGAGATAAATGCCTCAGGAGTTTATGTGAATCTAATTATTCATTACCTTTAGAAAACGGGAACCAACCTCCTCTAAACCAACCTCCTCGTTTAGATAAATATCTGTTCACCACCTCTCTGTGGCCTACATTTGGGGGGCCACAGTTCAGGCCAGCATCAGACATGGAAACCAACCAGATCTTTTCGAATATTCTCCACCACACCCAACAAAAAAAGAAAGGGAAAAAACTCATTAATTTCCCCATCTTGTGAAAAATAACCACACACACTTGAAGAGATCTTAAGGACTGGTAACTAACTTCCCCCCAGCAATGCTTTTCCTTTCAAAGGTATCACTTGTTTGATTTCCCATCCCAAAATAGTGATGGTCTGGAACCTCTCATAGTCAGGAGACAATTGTCACATCTCAGCCAAAGATGAGTTGGAGGCCCTGGCATTGCACCAAGCCTAGGATGAGGCTCAGTCTGGGGCTTCTCTTCGTAAGCCATGGGGCCATTCCCTGCTCTTGGAGGACAGAGTTATTTGTGCTGCAAGGCCTCAGTGCTGTAGCAAATGCTTTCCTATCCCCAGTACTGATATTAAGATTCAATTACCAGTCTAGTTGGATTCTGTACATTGAATAATGAGCCGGTGCTATCTTGTAGTGTGCCTCAGGCCGCAAAATGTATTAGGCCGGCCTTCCCAGAAGCAGAAGATTCCAGTATTAATTGATACCACTTTACAGATGCTAATTTCTTAACATCCCTGTTTGCATCTTAAACACACACACACACACACACACAAACTACACCCAGTGTTTGCTTATATTCTGCTTGAAAAGATATTCAGGTTGTGGTCAACAATAAGTCAGATGCATTTCCCCCCCAGTAGCTACTGGATTGTTTCAATAAAAATTACTTTTATTTTGATGTCTGGAACTACTTTTCTATCTAGCCCCTAAAACTGCAATATGGTGAGTATTCCTTTCCTGCTACTTTGCCCCATACCACTCAAACTGCATGTCTTCATGGCAGCTCAGCAGCACTTCTCGGCCGGCTAACTGATCAACATCAGGTACGATCATGATTGGCAACTCCCCCGACTGCTTAGCTCCATAATGGGGCTCTACTCTCATCTTGTAAGGAACCTGGGGCTCAGCAGCTGAAGCAAAACATGTCATGATGCCAGCACCAGCAGCATACTAAACTGAGAAGGCAATAGATGGCAATCAACAAGTGCAGAAGGTTATTGATGTTCTAGCATCAATATTCTTGATACTTGAGATGGTTCTCAGAAGCACAGAGGAGACACAGATATCTAGATGCTGTAGAGCCAGGGGTTGGGAGAAATTCTGTATGAAATCATGAGCTCCCAAAAACATTTATTTGTGTGGAGGCAAGGGAGACAGCACTGCAATAAAAGCTGAAAGAACAAAACCAGATTTTACCAGAACCACAATGAGGCTAACAAATATTGAATTAAATGATCTATAATAGTGAAGCTGCAGGGGTTTCTTCAGTGGACCTTTGGTGGGGGTAAACCCTCTAGTGAATTTCAGCAATTTGAGTAGATTGCAGAGCAATAATATCCTAGTGGGAGCAGTACAACCTGTTCTGAATAGAATGCAGCTACACTCAAATGAGCAGAACTTAACTCTGCAGCCTAATTGTGAAACTGACTGATACTGAGTCATACGTTGTAGCAGTTGGCAGGATGGCACAGGCAAGGCAGCATTGCTCACCTGGCTTCTCAACGCTGAGCATCACTGCAGGTTACTGAGAAAGGGAGGCGTGAGACAGTGGGGAGTTACGGCTTGGTGTGTGAATGGCAGCAGGAGAATCTGATTGAATCTGATTTGATGGTGGTGAGAGTGTATTAATATTGTTATGCTCAAACCCCCCCCCCCCCATTTCTCCACGTGGTGAGAATTTCCAGGGTGGAACAGTTTCCTTTGAAGTTACTATATCTACATGACATTTTGTAACATTTATTTACAAACATGCATGTTGAGATTATGTAGAGCAGGAGTAGGCAACCTAAGGCCCATGGGCCACAAGCAGCCCACGGGTGTCATTTAACCAGCCCCGAGCCGCCGCCGAACTGAGTGTCAGGTGTGCATGCAGGAGCCAGGCCCTGTGACCAATAGGACTCTGCAGGACTGGGGCCTTCCTAAGTTTGTTCTGAAGAGGCAAGGCGCAACCACACAGGTGAGGCCGACTGGTGACTCACAGCACCTGGTGGCAAGAGCCGGGAAGGGATACAAGGTCAGCATTTCCCTTTGGCTCTTTGCCACAGCAACACGTTCCCTGCCCTGCTGCATTTGGCTCCTTGACTCCTTGCTCCTCAGACCCCTGACTTCATGACTCCTTGTTTCCTGACCCTCAGACCCCTGACTTCATGACTCCTGGCACCATCTTGCCCCTGGTCCCGACGTCCCCAGCTAGGACTTCGATCGCCCGTGAACTGGACCATGACAGCAAGTCCCCACAGTGCAGCATAGGTACTCACTTCTGCGGTGCCGGAAATTGCGTCTACGCAGTTGCAGACGCCGGAAAACATGGGTTGGTGTGCACAATCCGGCCCACGGAGGGATCTCCACTAGAGTGAACCGGCCCAGGCGAGGTAAACCTTGCCGACCCCTGAGGTAGAGGATCGTGTACCTTAATTACCCCAACACACAGCCAAACTCCACATCAGACCGCTAGAGAGAGAGAGAGATAGTCAACCTCAAACCTGTCACATCCTGTGTCACGGCGGTTTTGCGGCAATCAATTTGGGATGGGAACAATGAATAAAAAGTGAGAAAATAAGTGAATTAACTGTATTTCATTTCACCTAGCCTCTTCTGGGACCGAAAACAGTTTTCTAAGCATAGGCAGCTGGTGGGAAAATGACTATCATGCATGTGCCCCATCTTAATATTCCGAAACTCCTACTGAAATTAATAAAATCATTCATTTCAATGGCAGCTGCACAGACAGCAAGAGAATGAAAGAAAAATCTTTAGTCAGCATATTACTGGCGATTAGGGACTGTACAAAGCTGCATCCTCAATCACCCATTTCAATATTAAACCCTTGGCAAAGTATCCCAAAAGCTGGCATGCAAATCTTTCATTAAGGGGCCATTTACAAATGAGCTTTCTAGCCGACCTCCTACTGAAGTTAGTTAAACAAGCTGCTGGATTGCCATGTGTGTGTGTTTTAATAGGAAAGCTATTCAAGAGAAACAAGATGAACATATGCAATATTTTTAGGGAGGAAAGGTATGCGATAAATTAATTCATCTTACGTTGCACACAAACTGCAAATGTTACCGACTGATTTCTGTAAACAAAGGGGTGTGTGCCTTGTGTTTGCCCATTTCTTGTTTAATGGGAGGAAAAGAGTAAACTCTAAGCTGTATAATTTGATCTCCCCCCCCTGCTTTTCTCTCTCTCATCTCTCCTGCTGCCCTATACTAGCAGAAGCCAGGCTGAGCTGTTGGCTCAGTTAGAAGCCCATTGTGGCTGCAGCAGAAGAAGGTTCATTCCTCTTTTCCCAGTCCTTTCCCAAATCAAATATTTTGTAGTGAAAGATCTTTATTTGTTTGTGAGTGAAATACTGCCTCCTCCCTTCAAATTATTTGGATCATCTGATCTCAGGTTTGACATCCTTTCAGTTCTCATTACAGTTTATCATGAAGCCACATACTGAAGAATTCTGAACTGGATTATTTCTTTCTCTGATTAATATTAGCCCTGTGCCAATATTCTGAATGGGTACACTATGGATAGGACATTGGCGGGGGCTTGGAAATGTGCCCACCTGCTTCCACCCCAAAGCACCACAGGTCCCAAATGTTTGTCCAAGTGTGCATAGGTTATGTATATCTGTGTACTCTGTTTTTGCAGGGTACAAATCACTAGGTTAATGTCTGCATACACACAAAGCTTAGGTCTGTGCACTAGATTATGACAAGGACCAAACCAAATTGGGCATCTTTGATAGAACTTGGATACACACATCCACAGATCTCAAGTTAGGTTTGATGGCCCTAAGTGATCCGTGGCTTTCAGGGATCAATTTCAACGATTGAGACACTTATTTCTTATTTTATCTAATCTGTAAGCCACCTTGAGTCCCTGTCAGAGAAAACAGTGGGATATGCATACATGCATGCATACATCCATATATACATCCCCCCCCCCACACACATATCCTAAGTTTGCACATGAAGAGTTTATTTGTTAGGAGTTTCTCTGTGATAAGTCATTGCTTTGTGGGATGGTCGCATTGATAAACTCAGTGGTGTTCTGGAAACTGTTTATATGAAAAGTCTGCTATAAAACTGCAGCTTTCATCCCTTAAAATAGCATGTCAGAGTTTTAACAACATAAAACAATACAAGCTCTAAGAGCAAATCCAAACAAACACTTCAGTGTATTTCTCCAAGGGGAGGTCAGAGTTACTGGAAGTGGCTGAGCATAGCTAACTTGCTACTGTGTATGCAAAATGCTACACTTAACATTTCCATTTTGAATATACCACGAATGTGCTGTTCATTTCAGTACCATTTACACACTGAGCAGTGCACAATCAATAGCACAATTAAAATGAAGCCAAAGCTGAGTACAGTGGGGGAGGAAGGGAAAAGGAGATTGTTAGCCGCTTTGAGACTCCTGAAGGGGAGTGAAAGGCGGGATATCAAATCCAAACTCTTCTTCTTCTTCTTCTATGTTTGGCATGGTGTAAGTACCATGAGTTGGATAGGACTTACTCCAGTGCATAGGACTGCAGCCTTAATTAGTTGTGATAATTATTTTATAAACACAATAGCTGTGACAGGCAAACATATTGAGTTACTGAGTGCTGTCAATATGCATATTCTCCAGTGAACATGCATAGTCTCCAAGAAATACACCACTTTTCTCTATCTTTAGTTCAAAAATGTGCAATGTGCAGATGAGGCCTGGTTAATTTGCACACAGGTCAGTTGTTATGCATACTAACCACATCATCCCTAACACATACAATTGTTGCTTTTTGGCATTTGCTGAAGAGTCAGACAGGGTGATGTAGCTAAAATGGAATTAATGTAATGATAAAAAGAAGGGAAATCTACATTGACGGCTGCAACCATCTGTACTTTCACCAGGGAGTAAACTCCATTAAACACATCAAGACTGACTTTTGAGTAAGCATGCACAGATTTACCAGTTACCTGTTTCCAAGTTGCTCTGAACATATTTGGGTAGGATTGTGCTACTAATCTCTCTCTCTGGTAATTGCTGAATGATCTAAAGAGTGTGGAATTCCCCATGTCTTGTTTCTCTTTCATTTGTCACTGATGTGTCCCCAACAGTGTGCAAAATGCCATTTCTTCAAGGAAGCAATAAAGCCTTTTCAGCCTTCTATGACTTTCCCTCTGATTGGAAGCGATGTTCCACTGCTTCTTATTTCCTTCCATCATTCTTCATTAGAGACCATACCAAGATAAGAAGCCCTGCTAATCTAGTCCCAGTGCCATCACCAAATTCCTGTTGTGAGAAAATAAAGCTGACCTCTTTTTTCAAAGATAAAAAATACAAAATGAGAAATGAGTCTATTGCCTGACATACAGCCTTCATCGGAAGCAATTTGGTTTCAGTCGGATTCAAATAATCATCATTTACTATTGTGTTTATTTTGCAAGCACCATCTGCTCATGGTATGCTTTCTTTCATTTCAGAGATGGGTGTTTAGGCAGAAAACCTTAGAGCTTCTAGACAAATTAGGAAGGGCACTGTGTGTCAAAATTTATAACAAAATACTTTGTGTGAGCTCCATTCAGGGCTCCTAACAATAGGACATAATAATGACACATCTAATTATTCTTTCTCTCTTTCCTTTTCTCTTCAAAACAATCTCTTAAAAGTACATTCAACTGCCATAAACCCTACTGGGTCATTGGGATGGGAAGGATTTAGTTATGCCCCCCCCCCTTTTTTGCATCAGGCCAACCAAACTCAATGCTCCTGAATTTGCTTGTGAGTCACAACACAACTCCTAGTCAGATTGCAGGTTTCTCCAGATTTTGCACTGCATTTCTGGTGTGCAAAGTATCTGGTTTGTGTACAAACCAGTGCTTAGTTTATGTTCCGGTTGCTATTTTGTTAGTGTTGTTAATGTTGTTCTATAGATTATGAAAATGCTACATTGTTTTGTTAATCATATAATATGACGTTTGCTTTAATTGTGATATTTAGCTTATTTTTTTGCTGTTGCTTTGTTAACAGTGTTTGATAGGTTGTAATTGTTTCACCAATGATTTGTTAATTATTTTATATGATTATGCTGTATTTGAGATGTTCTATTCTGTTCTATCAAGTTATTATTATTTATTGTCTGTAAACCGCTTTGGGGTTCATTTGAATGAAACGTGGCATAGAAATATAATAAATCAAAAACATCAAAATGTTTTACAGAAAAATGCACTGGGAAGCATCGAAAAGTGCTCTTTTATGCACAGCGTGGTTGGAAAATGCATGCAAATTAAGTGCAGACTTTTAACACAGTCTTAAAAAAAAAATCCGGACAAAATAAGATAGAACGGACCTGTGATTGAGTATTGGGGAGACTGAAAGGGGACTGAATTATGTTGCTAAGTCTATTGTAACTGGAACCATGACACTGTCAAAGGCAGAATGCAGAGCCAGCCCTATGATTAAAAGTGAAGCAGCTGACTCAGGTGTCAGATCCTGCAGGGAAGGGATCCCACCACTGTTCCCCCCCCCCAACTAAACTAGTCTTTCCTGTACCACCTAAGGTAATCTGCTATTCTACAATGCAGCAGGGATGCTCTTCTGTTGCCAGTCTTATCATCTTCTGCACATGGAACAGGGTGGAGGCACCATATTCGCCTTCACCTCAGACAGCAAAATGTCTTAGACAGGCCCTGGTAGCATGGAATATTCTGATTTTTTTTAAGGAGGAGGAATCTACACTGTATCACAATATATCTCTTTGATCATTGTTTCTTGCCATTCCTGTTTAATGCAAGAAAGTGTGCAGAGCGGCTGAATCCTGGATCCCAGCAGGTAAGGGAAGATGTGAGTTTGGTTGCTCGTCTTCCTCAACCCCTGTGCCCTGAAAGTTCCGTAATTTCGTTCCCTATTCTATCTAATCGCGACATTTTCTGCAGTGATTATTTTCTGCCTGCCGTTTTGAATTTTTGCTGTTGTTGTTCCACCGGAAAACTTTTGCTTCCTGCAACCGGAGTTATCTGGTGCGTTCTGTGTATTTGTATGCTTGGAAGCTAGTGAACTTCACACAGTGGGGTGCTGAGATTTCTGAAGGTAAGGGAATCTGTTCTGTCACATGAGTCTTGTGGAAGGCATAACAGCTTGTAAAAGCGCACTATGCGGCATGAATAAAACATGAAGCCCATTCAAGAAGGCTCGTTTCCTCCAGACAAGGGGCTTCCAAAATGCCGTTCATACGCTATAGTTGTCGTGTTATTGCTTTTTGTGTGGGAAATGTGGCTCAGATTACCTCCCCACAATTCCCTTTTGTTTAATCATTTGAGAGTTTTTATGTCTCCCAACGATTTATGAAATAAATCCTCCCGCAGTTGTTGATGCAATGCATCAAGATCAATTGCAGAATAATGGTTTCAGGAGCTCCGGAATATAATAATAAATTGTTTCGATAGCACTTGGTCTGAGGGCAATGCGAGTGTTCAATTTTATCCTTCACACAACTGTGCTTCAAGCTATAGATTTGAGGCCCTAAACATTTACACATCATGTTGGGCTGCTTAGCTGCTTGAGTTGTGTGATATGCATAGGGCTTCCATACGCCTGGAATTTCCTGGGCATATCTGGGATTCACCTGTTAGAAATAGTGTCTGGGCGGAATTTCTGAAAATCGGAAAAATGTCTGGGGAAACTCAGGTGTATAGCAACACTAGACAGGTGCGTGAGTAAAAGTTTCCATGTGAAATTATCCTGCCCCTCTGTCCCTCGAATGGGAGTGAGCTTGCCACACACACTCTATGGAAGAAACCAAAAAGGAAGAAATACCAAGTCCAAATGTCTATTTTTATTTTTTTTAAAAAACCTCAGTATGGAAGCTGTTGTTAAATGGATTAAATGGAATTCACAGAAAGAAGTGATGTTGACTGTCTGGGGGTCATAGTGCTTGACCTCCTTTGGTTGATCACATGCACAGCCTGGGAGAATTTTCTATCAAGGATTATGTATTCAAATGTTAAACCCTAATTAAACCATGAACACACAACCCTCAGTTTGGTTCAGAGACTGGATCTGGGTCAGGTTGTGGGAGGCTTTCCAAGGTGTTGGATTGGGCTCTGGATTGGATTGGAGAGCATGCACAGCCTTTAAAAAATGTGCTCTCTTCTCTGTTATTAACAAGACAAAGTATTTTTTTATTAATGTGACAAAACATTCTGGACTTCTGCCTTCATCAGCTGCTCTGATAAAAATGAAATGATGCTGTTTCCAAGGTGGCAGTTATAAAGATTTGAGGATGGGATGCTCAGAAGGGCTTCACTTGTTGAAGTAAAGGTGCGCCGCCATGAAGCCAAAATGTTTTGAAACATGGTGGGGGGGGTTGTTTTATTTTTTAAGAATGTTGAAAACCAGATATTGCCCAGCCCTAGCTCCCATCAGCTTCAATCAGCATGGCCATTGCTCAAGAATGGTGAGAGCTGTAGTTCAGCAAATATCAGGAGGGCCAAAGGTTCTTCATCCCTGGTTTAGAAGAACAGATGATTCTAGTACAGCAAAAAGTGTGTCCCGGTAATATGGGACCTGTCTCCTAGATACAACCGCGATTATTACAAACCTTGTGTAACTGCGTGCAATCAAATATTAAAGATAATTTTTCAAAAAGCATAAATTTTTTTCCATATCACGAGACAGGCTATCATTCAGGATGCCGATTAAGCTGCCAAAAATGAGATGAGGATCCTAAGTTTAATGTGTGTTCTTGCACAAAATCTCACAGGGCTCATCAACTCTGACAGTTTTACTAAGCTCTATTAACCATTAGTTAAATTAGCCATAACTTTTAAACATTATTGGCTAATTGCTTTGTGAATCAGAGGCAACACCAGAGTATACTAAAGCTCCATATCAATACAATAAGCTTTTTACCTCACAGTATGATATCACACTACTTAGTACCTTGATGGATGGATGCTCTTCAAAAACCTAAATGAACTTTATTGCATTCCTAAATAGCAGGAACTGATTTGCAAGAGTTAGGACTTCATTGGGGTTTTATCATCAGATTTAAATGTAGTTTCCCCCACTCCACACACACACACACACACTTCCCTGTAGATATTCGTGAAGGTGACCAGCTCAAGTTTGCAGAAGCAGTTCTTTAAGAAGTACTTCAGTTGAGGAAACTGCTCATTACTGAGGCACAAGTCAAGTTTGTTGACTTTCAAAGTCTGCTTTTCCGCCACCATAATATTTTGCAGTGTGGAACGCAAGCTGACAGCTTCATAGGAAAGCTACCTCATGCTTTCTAAAGGTTACAGACTGACTCCACAAGAAGCTACTGGATGTAATAAAGAATTATTTGCTGAAATTATATTGCCCACATTATAAAAGTGGTGAAGATCTCTTTTGTCTCTTGCGATTGAAATGAACAGAATCGCTACCAGTCTTATTTATTTATTTTATCGGTTCGATTTGTATTTCATGTTTCTATGAATAGAGCGTATCAAATGAGCATTACAGAATCCACATACAACAATGATAATGTTAAGACTAAGCCTTAAAATGTGCCCCCTCCCCCAAGGCACAGTAGAAACAGCACTGCAACTAAGAGATAAAAATCAGATGCTACTGTGACCCATGGGTAGAATAACAAGATCAGCATCTTTGAAGGGACCAAATATACCATACAGTTCATTCCACTACCTCAAGTAAACCATCATGATAGGATCTTCTCCAGCTTTATTTCTGAAAATCTGTACTGAATGAGATTTCACAGTTTCCCGTGATCTCCTGAACTATTGTCGAACAGCACTAAGAAGAAGCTGTTCCAAACATTTAACCTAAATATACTGCCCTGTGATTTTACACCTTTGCTCTTTCTTTCATCCTTAATGGGCAGGCCAAACAATGGTCACATATCCCCCACAAATATTGTGAGGAGGCAAATGTGGGATCATTATGCATAGATCTTTATATGCCCCCAGTTGACTATGACAACTCCATGTCCTTGTGATCTCTAAGAAATATCCAAGGACATAAATCAGATTAGGAGAAGAATGGATTGTGCTTCAAGGACTGGTGGATTTCTCCACGGGGGTGGGTGGGAATATTATGAGATGCCACTCATGTGGGTTTCCTGTATTCACACATATTATGATTTATTTCCAGTATTATTGTGTGAAGCAGCTCAAACACCCTGGTCCTAAGCTCATTTCTGAGGAAGCATATCTTATATTCTACACACACACACACACACACACACACCAACCCCAGAGCAACATTATGAGCCAAAATATATCAATCTTTCTGAACCTGGTGTTCTTCAAATGTTTTGGAGTAAAAGTCAGAAGGGCCAATAATCAGGACGATTGGGACTTGTAGTCCAAAACATCTGAAGGATACCAGGTTAAACAACAACTTCTTCTTCTTCTTCTTCTTCTTCTTCTTCTTCTTCTTCTTCCACCACTTATTGTGAGCCTTTATTTTCTTATGCAAGTGCATTTACACAAGATACAGAACTGAGATATATTAACCTTAGGATCCAGACCAGAACACAGGTAAAATATAATCAAAGATATAAGTAAGGGGCCCAGCATCTATTATTATTATTATTATTATTATTATTATTATTATTATTATTATTATTATTATTATTATTTATATACAGCACTTCATAAAAAGATCTCAGGGTAGTTCACATGATAAAAATGCAAGATAAAAAAATGAAATAGTTAAAATGAAAAAAATAGCTTGCCTTCTCATCAAGCTTTCAACTTCTGCAATGTCAATCATTCTTCCACTCACTCTTCCAGCACAATTATATTTTAAAGAAAGAGCAGCATGAAGCCATTTCTAGTTTTATGACTGCAGTCTTTAATACCCACCATGCCAGGGCTGTAATCCAACACAGAGTTAGGCACACTTAAATTTATCGAAATCAATGGATTATTTAGGCATGTACATGTGTGCTGGATCAAGGCAGATCTGTCAGCTGCAGCATCTGATTCATCAGCAAGGCAGAGTTGTGCATCTGGGTGTAATCCCAGTGTTTGACATCATTTATTCATTTCAGACAAGCCAAAGGGAACTTTCCACAGGGGCTTTGCCTACATGCAACAACCAAACCTGATCTTTGTATAGAAGAAAAGAATTAGAGTAGGAGGGAATGTTCTGATTGTGATAAATAGTTCTGGTGGGATAATTGCAGACGATCAAACTTGTTTTCTCTTTTGACCTGGAGCAAGTCTGTTAACCCAGGCTGGATCTAGGCACATCATAGAATCATAGAATCATAGAATCATAGAGTTGGAAAAGACCACAAGGGCCATCGAGTCCAACCCCCTGCCAAGCAGGAAACACCATCAGAGCACTCCTGACATATGGTTGTCAAGCCTCTGCTTAAAGACCTCCAAAAAAGGAGACTCCACCACACTCCTTGGCAGCAAATTCCACTGTCAAACAAGTGTTTCAGTTTAAAGCATTATAAACAGGGAAAACAGGGAAAGAAAAATGGTACTCCACATCGCCTTCTGGTGGCACAATGTTATATCACATATACAGTGTATATAAACCACTTTTTCTTCACCAGTCTAGCTGTCCCCAGTTGCTCAGAATCAAAAGCTTGTGCTTCAAATCCCCTAATCTTCTTAGTTTCACAAATTATTGAAACCCCATTATCTTCTATCAGGACTGCGAGCTGATGGCCAACTAGAACACTGCAATGTGTATAAAATGCAGATTTGACATATATAGCCTGACGCTTTTTGCATTTTGGGTTGGCAAAATGTTCTTGGCTACAATAGTGAGTTCTCTGATGTGGTCTGGGGACTGCTCTCTGCTTTTACAAAGGGGAATTCCCTGATTTTGCCAGTTCCTCCCCAACTGCAGCCGCTTCCAGCACATTAAGCATAATTCATAGGATGTGCCAACCCTTGGGAGGAAAGAAAGAAGGAGAGAGGTAAGTGTTAGAGTTGCTGTGAATGGAATCCCTGATTTGGGCTTTGTGCAGAGTAGAAAAGAATAAGGACTGCACCATAAGAAAAGAGTTTCAAAGGTTACTGCAAACATTCTTAAACTAGTTACAAAATAAACTTTGCAAAATACCAAGTAACACACTGCTCTTAAACAAACTAGCAATGTGGTCCAGTCTTTTTAAAGTCCTTAATACAGTCCCAGGGAGAGATCCCAAGCAATTTGCTTGTTGAACTATGCTGAGCTGAGTTGCTGGCTCCAAGGACTAAGACTCTGAGTTCTTAGTTTTCTGAGGGATGAACCATCACTTAGCATATACACTGAAAACTGAAATCTGCAGCCTCTCCTTGTTGCATTTCCCTAGAGTTTAACTTCCTGTTAAATGCAAATCTCTCATCAAATTCAAACATTTATGTGAGTTTTTTTAAAACTGCAGTATACATTGAAACATTACATTTTATGCACATTAAGCTTATTATCTTTAACAGAAAACCCTTTACCACAGGTGTCTAACCCCCCCCCCCCCCGAAATATGACATATAAAAGGCCAACATATCAGCAGTGCAAGGAACTGTAAATCAGCATGTTTTAAAGCAGTGGATTACCTCCAAATGAAATTGTTAACTCACCAGAGGCAATACACCAGGGAGTTGTATATAAGCGCTGCATATTGGGGTGGGGTGGAAAATCAGGGTGTCTCCTAATTAAGGATTTCAAATTAAGAGCATGTTGTTGTTGTTGTTTAACTTCTATACTGGCTTTCATGCAATGATCACAGGAAGGTTTACAATATAAAAATGCAAAACTACATAGCATAGTAACAATAGAAACAATACCTCCACACATACACTGTTTAAAAGGCCATAGATTGTTTAATTAGGCAAAGGCCTGGGAGAAGATAAATGGCACCTAAAAATATGTTCATTTCCCAACAATATTACACTGCAAGAAACCCAGGTTTGCCAGCAACAGGGAGCATCAGACTTTCTGATTAGCGTTCCTATATGAAATACCATGATGAAGCAGTGAACTGCTTGCAAATCCTCTTTCTACGAACCATTGTTTTGTTCAAACACTGCTGTTGCCTCCAGGCTCTCTGCAAGTGCCAGATCTGATTCTGGGGTCTCCTTTTCTGCGCCCTACCTAAAATAGTAACATTGACTTTTACATGGCTATACAGTATTTTCCCCAAAATCTATCCACCTGGCTCATGAAGGTGCATTATCATTTGCTTTCCTGTGCATCTAATTTTACAAATTCTTCCACAGATAAAAGAGAAAATCCCCTTCGGGGAACCTTTTACAGCTCCCCCTCCTTTCTTAAGCAGATCTCGAAAAGCAATTCTAGTTAGTTATTTGCTCAGTAGCATTTTATAAAATGTTTAACATTCTAGACTAAGATTACTTTAACAATAATACATCACCAAAGGGAATCTGGGCAGAAAGAACATCAGAAGAAAAGAGGCAGGGGAACTCAGAGCATTTAAACTTTATAATATTGTCACAGTGGGATAGTTTAAAAGTCAACAATGCTAGCAATTAAAGGTACAGTTAGGATACCTCTTGACTTTCTAACTTTGAATGGTTGCCAAAGTAGCATTTTAAGTTCTTAATTTCTTTTGATTGTCAGGGTACACTGGTAATCTTTGAAATGAAACAGACATTTGAATAATGTTTTCTTCCTGCCCGCTTTTTCCACCTACAAATCTTGTTCCCATTCTTTGATTTCTTGTTCTTGTAGTTAAATATGCATGAGTTATATTAAACCCTTGCTTTTAGTGATTGCTGAAACCCACTTCTTAAAGAAAACACAGTGAGATGCATCAAATATTATTATTTTTTTTAGGCTGTTCTGTATCTAACTGGCAAAATCCCATAAAATCAGAGTGGAACTCCTCTTTGCAAATTTCACATTTGTAGCATGCCTCAGTCGAGTCATCAGAAAGTTTGCCCCCCAGTTCTCTGCTAGCCTGACCTGGGAGCCTTGGGGAGAAAGCCAGTGTCATAGTGTTTTGGAACAGTGCTAGGCAGTTGTAACTTGCGAAAGAAGCTCTGCTGGAGTGGAGTTTAGTGCACAATCTGTTACCCTTCACAATCTGTTACCTGCTGTGCCTGTGCTACTAAGTAGTATTCAACCCTTTACATGTCTTGATTTATTTCTTTGTTGTTGTTTAGTCGTTTAGTCGTGTCCGACTCTTCGTGACCCCATGGACCAGAGCACGCCAGGCACTTCTGTCCTCCACTGCCTCCCGCAGTTTGATCAAGCTCATGCTAGTAGCTTCAAGAACACCATCCAACCATCTCATTCTCTGTCGTCCCCTTCTCCTTGTGCCCTCCATCTTTCCCAACATCAGGGTCTTTTCCAGGGAGTCTTCTCTTCTCATGAGGTGGCCAAAGTATTGGAGCCTCAGCTTCACGATCTGTCCTTCCAGTGAGCACTCAGGGCTGATTTCCTTCAGAATGGAGAGGTTTGATCTTCTTGCAGTCCATGGGACTCTCAAGAGTCTCCTCCAGCACCATAATTCAAAAGCATCAATTCTTCGGCGATCAGCCTTCTTTATGGTCCAGCTCTCACTTCCATACATCACTACTGGGAAAACCATGGCTTTTACTATACGGACCTTTGTTGGCAAGGTGATGTCTCTACTTTTTAAGATGTTGTCTAGGTTTGCCATCGCCTTTCTCCCAAGGAGCAGGCGTCTTTTAATTTCGTGACTGCTGTCACCATCTGCACTGATCATGGAGCCCAAGAAAGTAAAATCTCTCACTGCCTCCATTTCTTCCCCATCTATTTGCCAGGAGGTGATGGGCCCAGTGGCCATGATCTTCGTTTTTTTGATGTTGAGCTTCAGACCATATTTTGCGCTCTCCTCTTTCACCCTCATTAAAAGGTTCTTTAATTCCTCTTCACTTTCTGCCATCAAGGTTGTGTCATCTGCATATCTGAGGTTGTTGATATTTCTTCCGGCAATCTTAATTCCGGCTTGGGATTCATCCAGCTCAGCCTTTCGCATGATGAATTCTGCATATAAGTTAAATAAGCAGGGAGACAATATACAGCCTTGCCGTACTCCTTTCCCAATTTGGAACCAATCAGTTGTTCCATATCCAGTTCTAACTGTAGCTTCTTGTCCCACATAGAGATTTCGCAGGAGACAGATGAGGTGATCAGGCACTCCCATTTCTTTAAGAACTTGCCATAGTTTGCTGTGGTCAACACAGTCAAAGGCTTTTGCATAGTCAATGAAGCAGAAGTAGATGTCTTTCTGGAACTCTCTAGCTTTCTCCATAATCCAGCGCATGTTTGCAATTTGGTCTCTGGTTCCTCTGCCTCTTCTAAATCCAGCTTGCACTTCTGGGAGTTCTCGGTCCACATACTGCTTGAGCCTTCCTTGTAGAGGAGCCTTCCCAAACTCCATGGATTTATTTCTTACAGCATCACAACAGCTGTCTAGTGGTGTCATGCACTGTAAATGTCAGAACCATTCATAAGTCTGTCCCAGGACCCACCTGCATGTATACGCATTTAAAGAACATAGTCAAGCACCAAAGTCCAGTTCATATTTCAAGGGTACTAACTCATGCTTCACCATGATCCTGATACCATTGCTCCCTGTCTAAATGGTTTTGAGTTTTGTGGCTAGCTCTATGTAGGGATGGGTGAATCTGCAAAGGTCAGGGGCACATCTGCACTAAACAATTGCAGCAGTTTCATACCACTTTGAACAGTCATGGCTTCCTCCAAAGAATCCTGGGGACTGTGGTCTGTGAAGAGTGCTGAGAGTTGTTAGGAGACTCCTATCTCCCCCCCCCCCAACAACAAAGCTACAATTCCTTGGGCTCCCCGGGAAGAGGGACTGACTGTTAAACCACTCTGAACCATGCAAAGCAAAACACAGCCACTTCACTTGACATTTTGCAAGCAATTTGTGCAAAAATGCATAGATGAAGGTAATGAGTGCAAAAAATGCACAGGGTGGTGAGTATAACAAAAAATATATATGTGATATTAGGGAGAATATGCTTTGCATGCTAGACAAAGTTGCATGCAAAATGAGTAGATAAGGCTAAATTCACAATAAAATGTCATAAGGACTTTTAAAAAAAAATGCAAACTAATGTGGGAATGTGCAGAACTGCATTTAAGACTGGGGGAAAAAATGAGAAACCCATCCCTTTTTCTACCAGCTAACCAATACTTTTATCTGTCAGCTGATATTTGGCCTGTCCAACTGCTGATGTTTTAAGCTTCCCAGTTAAGGATTTGTCTTCTTCCTGCTACTCTTTCTCTCAATTATTTTTATATTTATGTTGCGTGCTTCTGTTTAACTAGAGCTGTAAGTCACCCTAGTATTTCAATGGAAAGGCAGGGTATAGATGTTCGAAATACATAACCAAAAATTGTTGTTGTTTAGTTGTTTAGTCGTGTCCGACTCTTCGTGACCCCATGGACCAGAGCACGCCAGGCACTTCTGGCACTTCTGTCTTCCACTGTAACCAAACGTAGAATGTGACAAATATGAACTTGTTATGAACATCCTATGTTCAGTGAAGTTAACAAATATCCCTCTGAGCTGCTTAAAATCCCAGATATGCACTTAAAGGCAGTGATCCTATGCACAGTCTGATTTAACACTGTGGAACCTACTTCTGAGTGAACACAAATAGAATTGCATGGCACAAGACATAGTTGACATCTGGCAAATACTCAATGGCAGGTGTCATGAAATATTTGATACTGATGCTGAAAAACATCTACTGATGAGTTGTATGAATAAATAATAGTGAATACTTTTCTGTCCACTCTGCATTCGTGTGAATATTTCTGGGGGTTGAGGAATTTAGTGAGGGGTGATGCTCAAACATATAAACAAATTAAACTGCAGGGTGTGAGAGAAGGCCAAAAATATCTGAAAAAATTAAATTAAGAATAACTGGGGAAGAGAAACTACAATAAGTTAAAACTTTGTAGCACCAAAACATCTGTTTTAAAACTCTACCATTTCATGAACATGGGGTGTTTTGTGTCTTATACCATTTCTGAAAGAAGTGAATATAGAAAACAATAGTTTATAAATATTTACGAATAGTTGATTGTTTCTGTTTTTCAGTCCAGCTACACATAGATTTTCCTTTTCTTTTGAGTGCAAGACCCAGGAAGCCTCTATCTGACTGGAAATCATTTTGCACCGGTTCAGTAATAGAGAGTTTCTTAAGTAACCAGTACAATTTCTCCCCTATATGATGCTCACAGTTAGAAAGATAGAGCAGGCACTCAAACACTCACAAGCTGCACAGCAGTTTATTGAAATTGGTTCTGTATTCACACCATTCATTGGGTCAGAGTTGCTGGAATATATCTAAGCTTCAGTTCATCAATCAGGAGTTATTAAGAGTTTGAACTTTCTTCAGGGTGCAGGTGAGAGCCATTTTATTCAGCATATAGATCAGCATTTGGAAACATCTCACAGGTGCATATGTTCACTACTTGAGCCTTTTTCAGATGTGACTCACGCATCAAATAAAGGCATATGGATGGGGTGAGATGGCAATGCCCCCCCATATTTAAAGCACACAAACAGATCTGTACACAGATGTGCTGGGTTATATCCATGCAACTGGAAGCCTTGGCTGTATATTATTGTATATTACTATTACTGTTGTTGTTGTTGTTGTTGTTGTTATTTTCTATATTGCCCTTCATCCAAATATCATAGGTTGGTTTATATAGCTGCACAGGTGTGCTTAGCTGTACATGCAGAAGTTGATGGAGTGCCAAAGCTCAATGGTAGAACATCTACTTTGCATGCAGAAGATCCGAGGTCCTATTCCTGGATTTTGCAAGTAGGGCTGGGAATGCCCTGGACAGTCACCGTAAATAATGATGAGCTAGATGGACCAACAGTCCAAGGAACCGTCCAATGTTCTCTTTGTTAGTTCTGTTCAGTCATTCTAACAAATGTGCAGAGATGGAGGGGACGTCTGGAGCTTACTTCATTCTACATATGACTCCCAACTGAAAAGTGTTGATGACTTGGTGATTAGCAGCAAGAGAAGTTGGACATCGCTAGCCTTCTTCTTTCCAGATATATTGGACTACAAAACTCATCATCTATAATAATTGGCCATGGTGACTGTGGCTGATGGGAGTTGTGGATATCCATCTCCACATAGGAGATATGATAACCACCTTCAAATATCTAAAGGGATGTCACATGGAAAATGGAGCAAACTTTTTTCTCCTGCTCCAGAGGGTAGGACCCAAACCAATGGCTTCAAGTTATAAGAGGGAGATTCCAACTAAACATCAGGAATAGCTTTCTGACTGTAAGAGCTGTTTGACAGTGGAGTGGACTCTCTCAGAAGGTGGTGGACCCTCCTTCATTGGGAGTTTTTAAGGAGATGTTGGATGGTCATCTGTCATGGATGCTTTAGCAGATTCCTGCATTGCAGGGGGTTGAACTAGATGACCCTCAAGGTCCCTTCCAGCTCTACAATTCTATGATTCTATGTCATGTATCAGACGGCACTGTTAATGTTTCTTTTTCTGCCAGTCTAGTTCCCAAGGTAAGTGTATGCTTCAGGCCAAGTTAATTACTTTCTCTCTACTGTTTGGCAATTTAAAAGTAAAATCTGCAGAGCGTGTTAACAATTTCCCTTGTTAGAGATGAGAGATATGCATGAACACTTATAGTATCTTGATGCTTTATGCTCTGCAAGCCCATGTAGATGTGCACTTTCTAGCAACTCATTAAATTTGGCTCCACATCTGATTCCATTCATTACCAAACATGAAGAGTATGGGTTGCAACACCCTGGGGATAAACAGGCTATGACACAAGCTTGCTTGCAAGGTTTCATAAGGTATAAAAAAAAATCCTTTCACAAAGGAAACTATTATTCAGTAGCAGCATCCTTCTATAGGGGAACCTGTGGCCCTATTCCAACACCTATGAGCCCCAAGTGACATGTCCGATGGTCAGGGATGATGGGAGTTGGAGTCCAGCAACAGCTGGAGAGTCAGAAGTTTCCCATCCCTGTATTATAAGAAACCAAGGGTGCTTTGGCAACGTAAACCGTAATTACCTGTCATGAATGCTGGACATTAACTTCATATCAGGGAACTGAAGGTCTTGTAGAGGAGAATCCTAGGGGGGAAAGCAAATGCTATGCTCAGGTTAAAATAATTTACTTCATCAGATAATACCAGATACTTTGGTTATATTGCATCTGATAAACTTGCACGTGGTTCGAGAATAATGGAAAGAACCTCGAGACACCTAAAGCAGTAGATTAAACAATATTGGAAGAAATGCTAAACTTAAAAGGCTTGGGTTCAGGGAAGTGCAGGCAGAAAATGACTTTCATGTCTCCTTCTCCTATTGGTAGCACTTCAAGTTCCCTGGAGTCTCGCCTGAAGGTCATGGGACCATCTTGAATGAGTGGGGGAGGAGTGGCTTGAGGGGGCATAGGGACAGCATGACCTACCTGGATTCTACAGTGTTGTGGGCAAATTAAGGAACAGTTTTTTTTCTTCTGGGTACAGACCTAGAGAATAGGACCTGTATGTATGTTGGGTGCATGTTGCCTCTTTCAAAACCAGGGCAGCACTGAATGTTTGCCCAGAAACATTTTCAGAGCAAATGTTCTGCTTCTTAAGAGGGCAAAATAGTTCCTGAAATGTCTGATCTTGCATTTGATGAAAATGTTTGGAAAATCCTCTTCCAGGATTCCCCTCTACACACACAGCTTTTGGTTTAGCCCTCTTATCACTGTCATGTAGATGTGACTGGTGAACAATAGCAGTCTTGTATGATGCTTAAATTCTGTACAAGATCATGCAAGGTGTGAAATATTTTTTAAAAGGGCTGTGCTACTATATACACTTCCTTAAACTTAATGAGGTTTACTTTTCTGTAGACATCTTTGGGCTACATTGTACATGAGAATAAGCAGCAGAGGTTTTTTATTTTTACCACAATAATATCAAGATATGAGATACAAATAGCACTCACTTCTCCTTTGCTTAGCAGTTCCTTATCTTTAAATTCCATGCAGCCTTAGGTACTGAACAATGAATAGTCCCTGGGATAGCCTAATGAAATTACACTATTACTAGCATCTGTGGCCTGCCTACAATGTAACACAATTGAGACATAAGATCTGCTTGAAGCCACACTTATACAATATACTGATTTAGCAATCTAGATTTACAGAAACTGGCATATGGAAGCACAGAGAATATAAACTGAATACTATATGGTGGGACTGGGGCACAGAAATCACTCTAAGACAGGCAATATTAAAGAATGTTTATAAGCCATAGCTCTCCTTTTGCAATTGGATAGGTTACTGATTATTTTACAGTTAGATGCATTCACAGCGAATTCTATAGCTAAAGGGTTTCCATATATTTTTCACCAGGCTTTCTACCTGAGAGGTCATCTCTTGTGAATCTTCCTCCTCAACTGAAGTTCCCAAAATGATTCCAATCTTCAGGTGCCCTAATCAGGCTCAGCGTGGACCCAGAAACCCCAGAAAGCCTGATATAGGTATACATGTCAACTAGTGCTTGAATTTTTCAGTAGATATAATTAAGGTCCAATGTGCCATAGTGGGTAGGGAATGCAAAGGCTTAGATTCCAATGTGTGATCATTCATGAAGGGCAGTGAAGAGACATTGGGTTAGTTACCATCTGTCAGCCTACCCTACTTTTCAGGAATGCTATGAAGATAAAACGGGGGGTGGGACCAAGTATGCTGCCTTGAACTCATTGGGCTATAACTGTGACAGACATATTAGATATATAGAAGGGATGTTGCCACTATGATCTTTATCTTTATAAA
This sequence comes from Podarcis liolepis, assembly GCF_965112155.1. Classification (NCBI taxonomy): domain Eukaryota; kingdom Metazoa; phylum Chordata; class Lepidosauria; order Squamata; family Lacertidae; genus Podarcis; species Podarcis liolepis. The sequence goes on from NC_139557.1 coordinate 37,341,946, forward strand.
TATGCATATATATTCACACAGGTGGAGAAAAAGCCAATATTCTCTAGGCATACATCAGCCCAAAGCATGAAAGCACCATTCTCATAAAGATGATCACACTTCCCCATGAATCAGAGAAGGTGGTCATTTGGGTTTACTCAACCTATCAATAATTTGTTTAAATGACTTTGTCAAGCAGGGAACTATAACCCATAAGGATGAACTGAATCTGTCAAAGGCCTGTGTCTTATTAGGCAAGTATGCAAGTATGACAATGTACTTTTGAATCAATGCAGATAAATCTGAAATTCAAACATCAGAGGACAGATATGAAAGCGAAACTGTCCCCTTCATATGAAAGCTAGACGGAGAAGCTATCAATAGCGAAAGGCCATCCACTAATTTCGTTTCACCTTTCAGTTTAATGAATAGTGCCACTGTTTTGCTTTGCTCTTTGATTCCATTCACATGAAAGCATGAATGATTCTCACAGGTGTGTTTTTAATATAATCAATATTATGAAGCCGTCAGATCAAAGAGGCTTAGTTAAAGCCACAGAGTTAACAGCTACCTAACCAAGCAAAGGCAGATGCTTGCAAAAGTGCATGTCATCCTTTTGTGTAAAGAGCTAAGAAACTAGAAATGAAATTTTGTTTCCCCACTAGCTTGTTTCTAGATGGGTAATCTTTACAATGGCCTGGATTTGCACCAGGCCTTAGAGAGCGTCAAATTAGACAATGCCTGCTGCATTCAGGACCCAGCATTTCCCTGCCTACCTTGCTTCTTTCTGTGCCAAATATTATCCTTCTGTCAAAGGGAAACTCTGCAATGCTAGCATGCCCTGACAATTAGTGAACTGAAATATAGGAGGAATTCCGTGAGAAATGCAAAGGGGAGGGGGAACACACGGCATTATATCAAACAGGCCAAAGGAAGGGAACGTGCTGAGAATCTTAATTGCCACTGTCTGCAGTCATCTCTCATTCCAAAGGAGTTTAGATGCCTTGACAGTCATGCAGAAAAGTAATAAATAATGAAGACATCCATGGCCTAGCAAAGCAGACGGGGAGGAGGCACTGGAATGTGAGACAGGGTTGATCCTGGTTGCGGGGGGGGGGGGGATTATCTTAAATAACTGGCCTGAAGAGGAAACCTTGGAAATATATTCATGTGGAAATCTTTGTGTCACAGAGCTTTTGACAAGCCATAGTGAAAGGACAAAGGGAAGAAAAAGGTGTCAAAACAAAGGGAATTGTTGATTTAGCACTGTGCGCACTTAATCTGCGGCATCTGCTTCTACCATTCAGTCAACTTTTCAGCAAAATGTGAAAAAGAAGCTCACCGTTCTTTGCTTAGCTAGAAATCCAGATATTAATTAACGATAGCGTTTTCACATTTCCAAGTTAATAAGCGAAGAAATCAATGTAATGTGGGGTAAGAGCTGAGACAGAAACTCGGGACTCCTAATCTTACTTGGTTAGGATCCCATTCTTTCTTGGCCATGCACACATGGACTCTCCATGGTAAGCTCTGTGGAAATCGGACCCTAAATTGAGTACAAGAAGTCCAGGTTCCCTGGAAGATTGTTCCTACCTTGTATTACATCCCCCCTCTCTTTCTCTCTCCCTCCCCCCTATATAATTTCTTTATATAAACAGTTGTTCTAAGTGCATTTCCATATCAGCTTTGATTGCAAATGTTCCCAAGGCAGTTTGCATATCATGAAGAAATTTAATAATATGTGTGTGTGTGTGTGTGTGTGTGTGTGTGTGTGTGTGTGTGTGTGTTATCTTTTATGGGTTTGTGTGTGTAAAAGACAACTATAAAAAAACTATTAAAACTCTCAAGGAAAACAAATGTAAATCAAAAGCACCCCAAAAGTCTGCTTTACTTAGGAAACATGAAATTTTCATGCAGCAAATGAAATGCAACATTTCCCCAAAACAAAAGCCTGCTTAATAATAATTAAGTAATCTTAATTACACTTCAAATGAATATGAATGATTTCCCCCTCCAACTCCTTTTTCAGTAATGGAGGAATTTAATTACACAATTTAACTTGGCATAAATAAGAAAATAACCATGTGAGGGAGGGGCGGAAAGGCAATGGAAAAGCTGATGCGTTCCATATGTATGACAAGGATGACCTCAAGCAATTATAGGAGGGAAATGATAAGTAAAGAATAACTGCAATCCCTGCCACTCTCAAACCGAGATATTTAGAAATTGCTGTAAAGCATGCAATGTGTGAGGTAGGAAATGGACTCTAGGTGACATCTCCTTGGCTAAGATGAATGAGGTAAGTTTCTAGGGGTTGGTTCAGATGTAACAACAAAACATATTTAAGCATTATGTGAACAATGCTGTTATATAAATCAAAGCCATTGTACAAATCCATGGCGCGGCAGCATTTGAAATACTGTGTAGAGTTCTGGTCACCACACCTCAAAAAGGATGTTGTAGAGTTGGGAAAAAAAAAAACAACTGAAATGACCAAGGGGAATGGAGGGACTTGCTTATGAGGAAAAGTTGTGGATCGAGGGCCCAACCCCGCTATGTGAAATAAATACACAAGGACACGTGATATAAGGTTAATGGGCAAGAAAAGGCCACAACTTTATTGATTACAGCAGTGAAAAAGGTATTGGCTTAGGCATTGGATGACTATAGGAGATGGGTTTATTCAACAGTAGGTGGAGCCTGTTGATGCTCATCCAACTATAGGCTCACCCCTGATGTCACCGAGGGTGGTGCCATGGCCTCCCGCCAAGCAGGCATCGGACGGAATACACGACCGCCAGATTCCTTTAACGGAATAACCCACGGTAGATAGCATAGGCGATGGCCACACCTAGCCCTTGACACAGCACAACACATGAATCCAATGCCTAACCTACCCACCAATACCACGAAAGTTGTGATGATTGCTACGAGGTAGGCGAAAAAACCAAAAAGCCTAATGCCAAATGGGAAAATTCCTACCAGGCCCCCCAGACAACCAGGGTGACCAACCTAGGGTCCATAGCAAGGCCAAAAACCTATACCCTGAGCTAAATGGGAGTGGAGGGTGGGTGACTCGCTGAGGGACAACGACGAATGAGGAGGAGGTGGAGCTGGCGCCAAAGCATTAAGCTGCTACACACGCCCCCCGGAGGCACCTGGTTGGCTGCCTCCGGTGGGCGTGGGCGCTAGCCAGGTAAGGAGGGGAGGGAGCTAATGCCCCCTACCAGGGGCGGAGCTCAGTCTCATGCCCACAACCACTCCCCTCTCTTCCAGGGAGGAGAGTCTTTGCAACATTTGAAACTTCTTAGTTTAGAGAAAAGGCAATTAAGAGGTGACATGATAAAAGTTTATAAAATTATGAATGGCATATAGAAACTGTGTAGAGAAAAGATGCTCTCTCTCTCTCACACACACACACACATAATGCTTGAACTTGTGGATATCCAATGAGGCTGAATGTTGGAAGATTCAGGTCAGCTAAAATAAAGCACTTCTTCACATTGAGCACAGGTAAACTGTGGGTATCACTGCCACAGGAAGCAGAGATGGCCACCAACTTGGATGGAAGAGGATTGGACAGAATTTCTGGAGAATAAGACTATGGACGTCTACTAGGCATGATAGCTATGCTCTGGAGGCAGTAGTGCTTCTGGATAACTGCTGCTGGAAACAGTAGTAGGGGATGCCAAAATGTGTCTATTAGGAGAAAGTGGCACTAAAATGCTGACAAACTGATATGGCAATGGGGAGAAAATGAGAAGTCAGAAATGGCAGAGAAACCAAAATTGACTATCCCTGCACTGATCAGCAGTGCAACTCCATGGTTTCAGATCTCTCCCTACGTTACCTGGAGATGTCAGGGAGTGAACCTGGGACCTTGTGCATGCAAAGTAGATGTTCTGTCACTGACTTACATTCCTTCCCAGAAAACCTATAACAATACTATTAGCAAATGGGCAACCTCTAGGCCCCAGAAGGTGGCTGGAAGGTGACTAATGTAAATGCTTCTCTGAACTGAACAGATTCAGTAAGTACCTGAATGTGAGTCATTTGCTCCCCTTGGGTTCCTTGAAGAAAATTGGGTGGGACACCTACAAATGCGTTAAATAAATAATTGAGATTTTGTTCTGGGGTGCACAGAGAGAGACTTATACTGCGGCTGCATTGTTAAAGCTAATCAGGTCTCTTGGCTCAGTCAGGGAGGCTGCACGGGCGAGGTGTGTGCAATCTGCTCTGAGGAACAAAGAATCGGATAAAAGTTAAATAAATACAAGGTGGTGCTTTGTATGGAGGTGGATTCTCTTGAATAATTTTGGATGCACACCAAGGCTGTTTCCCTGCAGATTCCCCGACATACAATCATTCCTTCGGGATATTTAAAATGGATCACCTGAGAAGAGGCTAATGGGGGCAATTGTTCAAATAAATTGTTCTGTTAGAGAGCGGGGAATATTTGTTTCCAAATAATAAGCACTTAGGAGAACAGCAGCCATCTCGCTCCCCAGAGAGAGTGCCAGACAAGCCTGTTGGTCTTTGGAAGGTGTACAAAAGGTTCTGGAGGGTTTGCAGTTGTCTGCAAGTTCACAAGCTCCTTGCTAAGTATAGGCTGCTCCATCCAAGACGGCTAAATGCACTTCAGGTTTTGTACGTGTTCCAGCTTTATGTTTTATTTTGCTTCGTTCCTTGGTCTTGCGTAGATCAGCTTTAGTCAAAACGAGGCCAACGTCTCCATGGACCAAAAGAGAGCTATTCATTCACAGACAGAACGCTGAGCTAATAATAGTCCCACCCTGTAGCAAAGAACAATTAGATTCTAATTGATAAATAGGGGTGCATGAGTTATTTATCAGTTAATTAGAGCCAAGGCGCTAAAGCAAGTCGCAAGCAGTTATTTATTTATTTTACAGTAAACTTCGATAATCTAATACTTCTTTTCTTGCACACTAATTACATTGTCAGGTCAATAGTGAAAACGTGACCCCCCATCTTTCAGGAGGTCCGTTTCCTTCCTCTGATTTCATTCAGGCTTTCTTTGGCAATATTCCTATACCATTTTAAATATTTATTCAATCACCTAGTGACAACTGCGGCTAAGCAATATATAAATTGTTTAAATAAGTAAATAAAATAGACTTTGGCCAAGACAGTAGTAATAATAACACTCACTCTTGAAAAAAATCCTTACAGTACTCAAGTATTCCACATACCTCCTAACCTTTTATGGCATTATTTCCCAACCTTGTGTCCCCGTATATTGCTGGACTACAATTCCCAGGATTCCCAGGTAGTTTAGTCAATGGTCACGTTTGACAAGAGTTGTAGTTCAACAACACCTAAGACAGGGGTCAGCAACCTTTTTCAGCTGTGGGCCGGTCCACCATCCCTCAAACCATGTGGTGGGCCACACTATGTTTTTTGGGGGGAAATGAACAAATTCCTATGCCCCACAAATAACGCAGAAATGCATTTTAAATAAAAGGACACATTCTACTCATGTAAAAACATGCTGATTCCTGGACCGTCCACAGTTCAGATTGAGAAGGTGATTGGCCCCCGGGCCTTAGGTTGCCTACCCCTGACCTAAGAGGTTGGAAAACACTGCTGTAAAATAGGTCACTGTTAGAGATAAAAGGTAAAAGGTAAAGGGACCCCTGACCATTAGGTCCAGTCATGACTGACTCTGGGGTTGCGGCATTCATCTCGCTTTACTGGCCAAGGGAGCCGGCGTACAGCTTCTGGGTCATGTGGCCAGCATGACTAAGCCGCTTCTTGCAAACCAGAGCAGTGCACGGAAACGCCGTTTACCTTCCTGCTGGAGCGGTACCTATTTATCTACTTGCACTTCGATGTGCTTTCGAACTGCTAGGTTGGCAGGAGCAGGGACCGAGCAATGGGAGCTCACTCCATTGCGGGGATTCGAACCGCTGACATTCTGATCGGCTCTGTGGTTTAACCCACAACGCCACCCGCGTCCCCACTGTTAGGGATACATAAGCATAATTGGATTTCCCCTGAAAGGGATAGAGAATAGGGAAAATTCCAAGCAACTGTGCAAATCATTCAAAGCAGGAGCTTCTGTTTTAAAGACATACATAGGATTTAACTACTCACCTCCTCTGTAGATGTGTGCTGAGATAATTCATACTTATTATTAATTAAATCATCTAAACTTACTTAATCACAGTCAGTAGGCTATATTTCAGATAAAATATGTTTAGGGTAGGACATGGGAGAATTAATATGAAACTTTCTGTTATTTCTCTTTCAGAAATTTAACATGGGACAGAGCTTGCCTGCCCATAATGCACTTTGCCCCTTCTGTGCCACCCTCAGAAAATTTGTCTGGTGGCGCCACTGAGTCCCATGTATTTATGATAATTTGAAAGTAGATCTTCTAACAGAAAGGCAAAGAGGCTTACAGAAGAAGCCATGAAAAAGACACCAAACACTCTAACACACACTATCTTTCTGTCTCTGTCTCTTTCTTGCATCCTGTCACAGAAAGAATACCAAGAGGCTTTGGAGAAGACATGCATTTCCTTAGGAATCTCCTCCTCTCAAAATCAGTCATAGCATGGTGGCCCAGAACTCACAAACTCCAAAACCAGAGTAGAGAGTATTCCTGAGTCTAACATACCTGCAGAACATCTAATCCCTTTCCCCTTTCCTTATGTGAACAGAGATCCTGCTTAATGGTTTTCAGAAATTACTGAAGAAATTCAAAATACCTGCAGTAGCAGAGGGTATGAATTTCAAGCTTCTGCACAAGTTTATTCAAAATAATAATAATAATAATAATAATAATAATAATAATAATAATAATAATTAATACCCCGCCCATCTGGCTGGGCTTCCCCAGACACTCTGGGCGGCTTCCAAAAGAATATTAAAATACTATAATACATCAAACATTAAAAGCTTCTCGAAACAGGCCTTCAGATGTCTTCTAAAAGCCTGGTAGTTGTTGTTCTCTTTGACATCTGGTGGGAGGGCGTTCCACAGGGAAGGCGCCACTACCGAGAAGGCCCTCTGCCTGGTTCCCTGTAACTTGGCTTCTCGCAGTGAGGGAACCGCCAGAAGGCCCTCGGTGCTGGACCTCAGTGTCTGGGTAGAACGATGGAGGTGGAGATGCTCCTTCAGATATACTGGACCAAGGCCGTTTAGGGCTTTAAAGGTCAGCACCAACACTTTGAATTGTGCTCGAAAACGTACTGGGAGCCAATGTAGGTCTTTCAAGACTGGTGTTATGTGGTCTCTGCGGCCGCTCCCAGTCACCAGTCTGGCTGCCGCGTTCTGGATTAGTTGTAGTTTCCGGGTCACCTTTAAAGGTAGCCCCACATAGAGCGCATTGCAGTAATCCAAGCGGGAGATAACGAGAGCATGCACCACTCTGGCGAGGCAGTCCGCAGGCAGATAGGGCCTCAGCCTGCGTACCAGATGGAGCTGGTAAACAGCTGCCCTGGACACAGAATTAACCTGTGCCTCCATGGACAGCTGTGAGTCCAAAATGACTCCCAGGCTGCGCACCTGGTCCTTCAGGGGCACAGTTACCCCATTCAGGACCAGGGAATCCTCCACACCTGCCCGCCTCCTGTCCCCCAAAAACAGTACTTCTGTCTTGTCTGGATTCAACCTCAATCTGTTAGCCGCCATCCAACCTCCAACCGCCTCCAGGCACTCACACAGGACCTTCACCGCCTTCACTGGTTCTGATTTGAAAGAGAGGTAGAGCTGGGTATCATCCACATACTGATGAACACCCAGCCCAAATCGCCTGATGATCTCTCCCAGCGGCTTCATGTAGATGTTGAAAAGCATGGGGGAGAGGACAGAACCTTGAGGCACCCCACAAGTGAGGGCCCAGGGGTCTGAACACTCATCCCCCACCACCACTTTCTGAACATGGCCCAGGAGGAAGGAGCGGAACCACTGTATAACAGTGCCCCCAGCTCCCAGCCCCTCAAGACGGTCCAGAAGGATGTTATGGTCGATGGTATCAAACGCCGCTGAGAGATCCAGCAGAACTAGGAAACAGCTCTCACCTTTGTCCCTAGCCCGCCGGAGATCATCAACCAGTGCGACCAAGGCAGTTTCAGTCCCATGATGAGGCCTGAATCCCGACTGGAAGGGATCCAAATGGTCCGCTTCTTCCAGGCGTGCCTGGAGTTGTTCAGCAACCACTTGCTCAATCACCTTGCCCAAGAATGGAAGATTTGAGACTGGGCGATAGTTGGCTATTGTGGCCGCATCTAAAGATGGTTTTTTAAGAAGCGGTTTAATAACCGCCTCTTTCAGTGAGTCTGGGAAGGCTCCCTCACGGAGGGAAGCATTCACCACCCCACGAAGCCCATCTCCCAGTCCTTCCCTGCTAGCTTTTATAAGCCAGGATGGGCAAGGATCAAGGAGACAAGTGGTTGATTTCACTCGTCCAAACAGCCTGTCCACATCCTCGGGGGTAACAGATTGGAATTGAACCCACACAACTTGACTAGACAGGACTCTAGCACTCTCCCGCCCTGGCCCTGCTCTCACGGTGGAGTCTACCTCTTCTCGAATCTGAGCGACTTTATCTGCAAAAAACTTTGCAAAGTCATTGCAGGAGATCATGTGGCCCCTACTGGGCCCTGATGGAGCAGGTGGTTCCGCTAAATTGCAAACCACCTGAAAGAGTCTCCTGCTGCTGTTTTCCGCAGATGCAATAGAGGCGGTGAAGAAAGTCTTCTTCGCCGTCGCTATCGCCACTTGGTAGGCTCGACATTGAGCTCTAACCCGTGTCCAGTCAGATTCAGAATGGGTTATCCGCCACTGGCGCTCTAGCCGTCTCAATGATTGTTTCATTGCCCTCAGATCCATGGAAAACCACGGGGCTGTCCGGGCTCCATGCAATTGGAGAGGGCGCTTTGGAGCCCGGCATGGATGTTAAAATCCCCTAGGACAACCAAACTAGGTGTCTCCAGGAGGACATCCGCCACGACCTGAAGCAGCTCGGGCAGGGAATCCTTGGTGCAGCGGGGAGGTCGGTACACCAATAGGAATCCTGTATTGCCCCTATTGCCCAACTTCCAGAACATGCACTCAGAGAACTGGGTCTTTCCAATAGGACACCTGGTTCAAACTAATGACTTCCTAAAAATCACTGCAACCCCCCTCCCCGCCCACAAGGCTTGGGTTGCTGTGCGTAAGAGAAACCTGGTGGACAAGCAGCGGCAAGGACAGGCCCATCTGCTTCATCCAACCAGGTCTCTGTCACACATGCCAGGTCAAATCCTCCATCCACAATCAGGTCGTGGGTGGCAGTGGTTTTATTCATCATTGACCTGGCATTGCACAGCAACACTTTCAGGTCATGTGGGTTTCCCTTGTTGATTCCAGTATCCTTCTAGTCAGGACCAGACCTGGAGGCAGGGATAGTCCTCAGACAACGACTAAGCCTGCTTCCTCAGTAATGACATGGTCTGGTCTTAGCGTAACTCCTCCTACTACCCATGATCACTGAGATCAGTTGTCCGAGTGTATCCCCCCTGTGGAACCTGCCCCAGCCATTTTGTTTGCTGGGACCCACTCCCAGGCAGCCCTGACCCCTCCCCTTAAAATCAAATTAAAGCCTATACAAAAAACAAACTAACAGAACAGTAAAACTATAAAAACAAAAAACAAAGTTACAAACACAACATAATTAAATTAAACAAATTCCCACACCCAACTAAACACCCACCCCACCCCACACACCCGAGGCCTCCCTGGAGCCCCATAAGCTGTGGAGGTGAGTATGGGGCCCACCCCCAGGCCCAAGGTGGAGAATGGGCTTGCAGGGGGAGCAGTCCTCCCCACAAACTCACGGCAGAGCGGAAGTATGAGTATTAGAAAAATGGGAAGGAACAATATCAGAAGTGGTTGTTATATTCTGCTCAAGATGAAATATTTTTTTCTGTTTTGCCTGCAAACTGTTTCACTCATCTAGAGGGATAAAAACTGCCTTTGTGGAAGGAGGTTTATCAAATTTGCGGGAATATGTGAAATATAAATCAAGAAGCATGGAAACAGCATTCCACACTATTATGTATTATGACCTGCATTTTAAGAAAGAACAAAACAAACACAGTGGAGAAAGCCAGATGCATCAAGAAATAAAATACTGTAAAGGAATGCTGAAGCGTTTTGGTGCCACTGTTATCTTTTTTTTTGGGGGGGGGGGAATAGGACTTCCATTATATGGTGGCAGCCAGATGTTGGGATCACACCGCAATGTCAATTACCTTAGATTATTGTAAGTTATTGCTGACTTTGATCCTTTTCTTGAACAGCACTTGAAAAATCATGGAAATGAAATGAAGAGTTATGTTTCATACATTTCCTCGAAGATACATATTACGAATTGGTTCATATGAAAACCATTCAGGAGATTGAAGAGGCAAAGTCCTTTTCTATTATTGTTGATTCTACACCAGATATTTCTCATACAGATGTGCTGTGCATTGCTTTTCGGTACTGCTTGAATGGAGTAGCGAAGGAGCAATTTTTGTGCTGTGTGTCAACTGACAGCCATGATGGGGGGGGGGGAACTTACTTGCAAATGTCATCAGCATTCTTTTTATGTATGGCCCAGACATCAAGAATGGCAAAGGACAGGCATATGATAACAAAAAGAATATGAGTGGTCAATAGCAGGGTTTGCAAGCTCACTTGAAAAGTATGAACAACCATGCTGTTTTTGTGCTTTGTACAGGTCATTTCCCAAACGTAGCTGGGTAAGCAGTATGGGTGATAGCCTGTATATAGTGAAACTGTTCAAGTTTCTAGATGCTTTATATACTTTATTTTCAGGATCTACTCACAGGTGGAAAAAATTCTAAGACAATATTGATCACTGGTTCAAAAGAGAAAAAACCCACCTACGATCACCTTGAAAAACGGGGCACACAGACATTCACAAATTTGACTCTGTCCACAAAATCCTACAAAAACCAGGTCTTGATGGTTTGTCGGGGGGGGGGGATGCTTTCATCACCTTCATCCCCAACATGCAGAACCACTTCGAGGAACTTGAAGATGGGGCAAAGGAACCGAGTAATCAGGTGGGATCCACATATTCACATGAAACACTAATAGCTTGGAGACACAAATCAATTTTTTGACCTGGAAAAAGTTACTACAAACTTTGAGACAGAGACAAATTCAGGGTGGGAAGATGCTACATTGTCTCAGATAACTTCAAATGGAACTGCAGAAACTCTCCTGTGCTTGCACAGAAGTTGTAAATTTATTGGGATTCCTGGCAAAAATATTATTTCCAAAATCATGGTAAGCTGGAAAAGGATGCCGAAGTGCTAGTGAGAACTTACCCAAATGATCAGCAATTTTTTTCTGTCTCCTGAACTAAAACATTTTATTCATTTTTTTTCAGATAACAAAGAGGGATGTGATGGACCTGAGACTACTGCACATAATAGTTTGAAAATAATTTAAAGACCTGTTACCATAGCCCTCTGCTTTTATCTAACTCTGCCAAATTTGAATTGTGAAGGAGAAAGAGCATTCACCAAACTAGCCTTTATTAAAAAAAAAAGTTATGCTCCTTGGTGCTACAGTCAACTGTCATTACTATCTGTTCTATCCATAGGATGGAATCTTCTGGGAGAAATATCTCAAAATTTTCATCTCTGAATTTGCCATTGAGGAAAGTAGAAAAAGGATGAGAAAACTTTGAAAATATTCTCCATATAGTTTGTCATTGTTTGAGAATTTTTTTTATCTTTAGTCATCAAAACTTAATATTCTGAAAGCATATAATGTTTCTCTTTTCCCCCCAGCTGAGGCAAAACGTGACAGTGACACAAGGTGTTGTGAGGCAGCAGGGAGGAGCCTCAAATCAACTTCCCCAGGATTCTGTGCCTTGCCTCAAAGGCATTATAGAAGCACGTACAGCTGGAGATGTGAGAGAAATTTGATTTATTCAAACTCAAACTTACTGATGCTGCACTATCTGAAACAGCACAGAAACCAAAACAAAGCCATCCTTCAAAAATTTACACTTTTATGAATTTTGCAATACAGTTCTGCAGCCAAGTTATTTGTACAAATGTGTGCAAATTAGGGTAAAGTGTGCCTATAAATGCATACATTAGTTAAAAGAGCATATAAAATGCATTATGTTAGGGGAAATGCATGTAAAAATGTGCACATTAGGAGAAATTCAGTCTAAAATGCTGATGAATTTTAATAACGTCTTCAAAAAAAGGAAAAAAGCAACAACACACAAACCAATGTGGAAATCTGGAAAAACCAAATTTAAGATTGGAAAAGGAGAAACTGAAAGATATCAGAATTGACAACTTTGCCCATCTTCACCTGCTCTTGCTCCTCCCCTTTTTCCTTTCCTTGTTTAAGATGAAGAAACTTAGCCACAGATTGTTGAAGTTAAAGGCAGGAGGGGTAGCTATGATTAATTCGGCCTCCTTCTCCCTTATTAGAATGCCTTTACCTGCTGACGACCGGCTTTAGGATTACAAATCTCTGCATCTCTGGCAAATGATGTTGTGTGTACTGTTCCCATCAAGAAAAAGATTCCCTTGTTCATAGAGTTTCACATTCCTGCTGGGGATGCTGGGATGTGTTGTTTTAGTGCCAGTGTTCAGTGAGGAAAGCTGCAATTACCACATCTTACTTTCCCTTCACCAGTCCAAAGTTAAGTTTATTTGCCTTCATTCAGGAGATGGAGGGTAAACATGGCCCTGCTAGACTGTAAGCAGAGATATTTGCCCCACTGGTGCTTATGGGCATTGAAGAGACATATTTGCTCATACGCTGCTCTTCAAATGCTCATAACATCCCTGGTCAATATTATTATCCTAAAGCTACAGATAAGAGAGCTGAGTTTTAGCGTATTCACGACAGAGATGAGATTTGAGCCAGGGACTGTATCTTTCGCAGGCCAGACAATATGCTACACCTGGGGTAGACAACTGGTGCCCTCAATATATTTTGATCAACAGCCCTCATCAATCCTTCCTGGCATAGCCAACAGTAAGGGATTATAGGAGTTGGAGTCAGCAACACCTGAAAGAGCACCTTATTGGCAGTAAGATTACCAGGAATCCTATTTCATATTCCCTCAAGATATTGGGTTGTTGTGGGGGTTTTTGCTGAAGCTGTAGATCCTGCAATAGGGTAGTTCTATTAAATGTCTAAGATCATCGAATCACAGAATTGTAGGGTTGGAAGGAGCCCTGGTGGTCATATAGTTCAACTCCCTGAAATGCAGGAATCTGAACTAAAGCATCCATGACAGATGGCCATCCAACCTCTGCTTAAAAATCTCAAATGAAGAAGATTCCACCACCTTTCAAGGGAGTCCATTTCATTGTTGATGAGAGTAAAGGCCTTCCATCTGTCAAAATGAAAGAGTTTTCTTTGACATTTGAAAGCATTATTTGAGGCACAATGAACAGGATACCCAATTTTCAGAGGAAATGATTACTTCTCCAGTTATAGACATTCAGAATTAAAAAAAAATATGGAGATATAGATGCCTGCAGCAGGTAAACAACTATTTCTATTCATTTTTGTCCTCTCTGGGAAATTCAAACTTTACTTAGGACACACAAAAATGGATGGGATTAAAATATTTACTTTTCTGACTCGAGGGTGCATATAAAAACATAAGCATTTAGAAGCAGAAAGGGCTGGGCTGGGCTGGACTGGAAGAAGAAAATAACTTGCATTTAAAAAAAAAGGTTTCCTAAGAGCATCAGTTTTCATACTAAAAAAGACACTGTCTCCAAGGAGAACTGAGTGGCAAGGAGAGAGAGATGACAGGTGAATTCTAAGAGAGATGAAATTATGCAGGGTGCAAAGTTGCAGCCATATAAGACAGACATGAAAGTTCTTAGAAATAGCACAACTTCACCTAGGGACTTATTATACACCCCCCTGGGAGTCACGTAGATAGAACAAAAAAAATCCCACCCTCAATCAGTGGGAAAGAAAGCTTGTAGGTGTGAATGATCTTTTCATATGCATTATCACACGCCACTGCTAGGTGCCAGCTAATTAAAATGAACTGTGCTTAGCTGGCTTTTATGATGCTATTTCTTTATCACCCTCAACATATATTGCAAGCAAATCTGATGGCCCCCGGAGAGGTATTGTTTCCCTCATCTCCATCCCCAACAGAAATTAAACTCACCTTCCAAAGTTCACTGGTTTCACATGGATATAAATCTGAACATGATCAAGTATATCTATTTTGTGGGGTGACGTAAATATGCCCCATGACAAATGCCTATTAAAATTAACTTCTTAAGTACTATTGGGGAGGGGGGGAAATGGTTTCAATCGTATATTTGAGGCTTCAGCTATGGTGCAGTCAAAGCTCCTTAATGAAAGAAAACAGTCAAGTAGTTATAAGTGCTCAAAGAGATACATTTTGAAATTCATCATAGTCATTTGCCCAGTTCCAAAAGCTTCTTCTACATGGATGTTCTGATTAGGACTTGAAGCTCTCACAGACACAAGGACCTTCACTGACAATGTAAATGAATGACTGAATAACCAACCAACCAGCCAACTTTCCCACTATTTTCTGTTTCTGATGCTGTCGTGAACAGAAAAGGATTGGGTAGCTGGATGGCCACTGCAGATATTCATTGAAGGCTTGTGTAAAAGATATTACCGATACAGATTAAAGTTATATCTTAGATAATAAGCATCATCTATATCCTAAATAACAAAAATATAATATTATATATTATCTAGCCATATAGGTAATATAAAATTACATTTCAGCTGACTATATGGATAATATTTAGCTAGTTTCTAAATTAGTCATCGCCAACTGTGTTTTGGACAATAACTCCCAGCTGCTTCATATGTATTGGATAATCACTCCCTAGTTCAAATGGCTGAATTCATAATGGTACAAGTCATCCCAGCATGCTGTACAAATGGGGTTTGGATTAAGATAACAACAACAACTTTATTGTCAATGTACAACCTGTGTTCAATGAAATTAAACGAGTTTCCTTCTTCAGAACTTCAGCCAGCCAGAATTGCCTTTCTCAGAACACTCCATTCCATTCCCCTTTCAATTTGTATGTGGTTCCCCACCCCCTTGAGTTCCCAAAGCCAGTTTTTATTTTAGCTGCACCACTCCGCACAATACACACAGCAGCTCTATTAGCCATTCCCCTCACACATGCCAGCAGGGTCTTCTGGAGTGTCAAGGATTGATTCCTTTTACTTTGTGACAAATTAGTACAGAGAGAAGGATTTGGATGCTGTAGTCTATCTCTTTCTGTTACCTCCAAGGAGGTGATAGTGCAGAAACTTTGTAAAAGGAAGTGAGACTAATATGAACATCTTCAGGTATGGTCCAAGTCCTTAAGAGCTTTATGAGTGAACTCCAGTACCTTTAATTGTGCCCAGAAGGCACTCATGCAGCCACTGGAGCATTTTTTGTTTTTTGTTTTTCATTCTTAATAGGAAGTGGGGCCTTCCTTCCTTTAATACCACCTCAAAACGATTCTCCAATCGCTGGTGTGAAACCCAGGTTACTAACATTGGCCACCAATTTAAGAAATTGTTAACAGGGAGAAGATTTTTCCTCACCATTATCTGATAGAGGACAAAGTTCAGCTCTTATTTGCTTGTTAGATTTCTGTAAAAACCACTGCTAACATGCACTGAAATAAACATGAAGAAAGAGATAAAACATTTATTCCCATGCAGTGGATCACGGACTAAGGGAGTTGAGTCTGAACTCCTTTTAGAAGGTCAAATATTTGGGGAGTACTGGCTGGGTAAACCAGAGTTAATATCTCTGGAGATTTATTGGGCGTGAAAGATATTTTATATATATATATATATATCTAGATTGTAGAGCTTCTTCTTGTGGGCAACAGATTCTTCTCCCTCACTATTGTTTTGGTCCCCATTAAACAGTTATAGAACATCTCCCTACCCCACCCCCCTTGACAAGTGAGAAAGCCAAAGCTCAGAGCTACAACATTGCTTTACAGGGAAGCGCTTCTAGGTTCAATCCCAGGCCTCTCCAGGTACTTCTGGGAAACAGCCCTGCCTGAAACCCTGGGACAGGCAAACACACAGCCTTTGTTTAAAGCATTTCCCAGGACACCTGAAGGCACACCATGCAGCATGTCATGCAGTAATTTGGCTAAAGCTAATCAGTTCTGGATCTGCTTAGTGCCGGTAATGGAAACTACTGGGGTGAACAACCTCATATATCCTCCAACATTTCTGCAATGAAAATAGGGACGTCCTATTCTATAATAATATTATTAATAATAATTTTCCTATTTATACCCCACCCAACCGACTGATATTCAGAAAAAATCATAATTATTAAACTTAAAAACTGAACCCCGTGGGAAAAAGCAGGAAAAAGAAGCAGTTCCCTAAAAGAGAACTGTAAGACTCACTACTTGGAGGAATGATTTTCCCTACACAGTATTATCTGCCAGGGATTCCTAATACAACCAATTTGCCAACTGTATACAAAAGGGCAGCAAAGACTTCTTTATTTCGCTGTGCCTTTAATCTGTTTTTAAAGTCCTGCTGTGGCAATGAATTTTTAGAAAGACTCAGTTGTTTTATGTCTCTCTCCTGCTGCTGTTTTAATGACTGTTTTGATAAATTGTTTTTATGCCATTATATTTACTTGTTGTTGTTTTTCCAATCTGGAAGGCACCTTGGGCAAGCTCCTTTTGGGGTCTGAAAGGCAGGACAGAACTTTTCTAAAATGGATCAATAAGTGTGGGAAAGTCTTACCACTCCACAAGACTCTCAACCTTTACCACACACTAGAATTTGTGACAGATGAAACCACTACATTTTCATTAATGGTGAGGACTCAGCAAAACTGTTATTATTATTTTCAATTGCTAAGTAGCCAACAGCCAGCCAGCAAAACGACAACCTGCTTCTGTGGTACTCAGTTTTATTACCTACTCTTTGTTTAAAATAATTATCAATTTACTTATTAGCCATCGACAAACAAAATCACAAACTGATGCGGAAATATGGACATCTGATCTTAATGACTGGAATAATGAGAAACAGAGAGAAACAGAAATTGATAGATTTGCCCACTCCTATATGGCACACAAGGGAACATGTACATACACCCATTTGTTTCCCAAAATTGGGCACTTAGTGGTAGGGCGGGGTGGGGTTGGGGAAAATAATTATGGAGAAAAAGGTTAACTTTTCTCCTCTCCCCAACAGCTGGGGAGATGTGAATTTGAAGAGATGTGAGCTCTAATAATGGATATCTACAATTTGGCCCTCAATTTCTTTTTTGCAAGGCATGTTTTGCTCACTTCTGAATTTGCCTCAAAGTGCAATGTGGTCTATTTTCCATGTGCCAATCTGGTGTTTATTGAGTATTGAGTGTTTACATCAGTGCACAAGACCGAATTCAGCAATCTGGCTTCAAACCCCTGTTTGTGACTGAATCTTCCTCAGTCGCCCTGATGAAGGACCTCTATCAAGAGAGGGTCAGGAAGAGTGTGACCCTGTAGCTCTTAGTTGATCTCTCATTGGCTTTTGATACCAGCAGCCATGGTATCCTCCTGAACCATCTGTGGGAAGTGGTTATTGGGGGAACTGTTCTGTAGTGGTTTCAGTTGTACCTCCAGGGCGGGGTTTAGAAAATAGTATTGAATGAGTGCTTCTCAGCCCTCGGGCTCTTGAGCTACAAGGTACCACAGGCCACTATATTGCCTCCAATGCTATTTAACATCTAAACTGAAATCACTGGGAGGGTTTATTAGGAGTTTTAGAGCAAGGTGTCAACAATAGGCTTCTATTTCTTTGCAACCTCTGAACTAGGAATGGCTGAAGAGGCATTGTCTGGCTGCAGTGGTAGGCTGGATGAGTGCTAATAAACTGAGTCTGAATCCAGCAAGATGGAGGCTGTGTACATGAGTGGTCTGGGAAGTCAGTACATTGCCTACCCTGGATAGGATTTTTTAAAAATGATATTTATTAGAAGTTTAAAAATTACAGAAAAAAGAAGAAAATAAAACAACAAAAAATTTAACAGGACTTACATTACAATATATAAAAAGAAAAAACATAAAAAACAATACAGCAAAAAAGAATAACATTAAAACACACATCCAATATTCCATATCATTATCTTTCATTTACTTGTTTCATCGACCTCCTCACACCTCCCTTTTTGTTTTCTAGTTTAATTAATTGTTTCAGCAAATTCTTTCCATCTTTCTCAATTTTTGTTGTATAACGGTCTAACCTATTAATTAACTCAGCAAATCCTTTGCATCTTTCACTATATTCTGTCATTAAATTTACCTTAATTTATTTTAACCTTATCTTACCATAAAAAGCCTTATCTTACCATAAAAAGCCTTAAAACTTAAAACTTAATACTTATTTGTACATAACTCCTTATATCATTTCTACTAAAGCCAAATAGTTTCATTCCAACATTTCTCCTAACACTCATTAATTTTACACTAATTCTCAAAATAAATTTTTAAAAAACTTTCTTCCAATATTCATCCAACGTCTCTTCTTCCTGGTCTCGGGTTATGTCAGTCCTTTCTATCCATTCCATCTAGTCCATCAACCTGGTGATCTTGTGTCCGAGGCTCTTAAGTCTTTTCCATGTCCCTTCTGCAGATCTTCTTCTTGTTTATACCTGCACTTTACTTTGTCTTTTGTTGATCTTTTTCTTAATCTCTTTCCTTTCTCATTGAGGAGTAGGTCTCGGGGAGACTCCAACCCAACAATATCTCCGCCCCCCCTCGACAGGTCAGCCCATTCTCCACAGTCAGCACTGTAATCCAGAAAGTATTTAAAAGCATGTTTCAAAGTCCCTCCAAAGTTAAGAGCCCCCACAGCTCCAGACCCCTCCTGGCCCAAAACCAAATCCCAAAAGCCAAAACGTCCCTGCCTAGGGGGATCCAATCAACTTCCCATCTCCAAGCCAAACAATACTCCCTCTCTCCAAATCTGACTTTCTCCAGGTTCAGTCTTCAAAAACAGCAGCTTATGCTCCTGCAGGGCCTCGGGTCTCTCCATTTGTGTTACTTGAGGTTCAACAACAACCTCCTCCATTATCTTCTGCACTTGCACTTGCCCTGTCAAAACAGATTCCTGGGTTGGTTCCTGAATGGTTTCTATGTGAGTATTCACTGTTTGTCCAAAATTATTGACTGCAACAGTCATCAAATCCATCTTCTCATGCAGCTGCTCCAACAAAGCGCTTGTCTTGCAAAGAGCAAGCACCAAAACTTCTTCTAAACACATTCTTATCCAAGGTCAGAGTCTGGTCTCACAATCCTTAATCTCCACAGCTGTGAAATTCCCCAGATCAACTCCAGCAACAGTTTAACAAGCTCCCTCTAGAGGAGACAATTTCAATTTGTATCCATCTTTTGAAAGCAGGTCCAACAAAAGAAAATTACTTTCATTTTTCAAATATTTTGTTTCTTTTGGATGCAAAAGGCAACATTGGGATCAATATGTTTCTCTTTTTTAACTATCTGTCAAAAGACATTCCATTCACAGTCAATGAACTTCCCCCTAATTTCTGTCTCTGACACCCTGTCCCAGGTTTGAGACGGTGGAAATTTATCTTTCTTTACTCTCTCTCCTGCAGGCTTAAACAATCTAAGATTCCCCCCCCCTTCTCCTGCTTCCAAGAGGGGTTTTGGTGGTTTAACTGAAGGAAATTTAGTCCTTTATATACGACTTTCCAGACTTTAGCTTGCAAAATTTTTGCTTCAATCTATTTACAAAAGTGGAAGGCGGACTTCCTGTTTAGAACCTTCCCGCTTCGGTGCCAAATTAAAATGTTTCGTAGTCCAATTTTCCGTTCTACTTACGGGTACTTGTTTAGAGTCCAATTGTCCACAGGAAAAAGTCAGCGCTCTCAGCAACGGCTGTGCGGCTTCACTCCGTAAAAGTAGCGGTCGATTCAAAACACCGCGCCACTCACCCCACTTCGCTTCGGATCCCCAAAAAAGGGTTTCCCTGGGAGTAGAGGAGGCGCTCTTCGTGTCAGCCGAATCCCACGTTCCCAGGCTTCCTCCGCCTGGGATTTTTGAGGGGTCTCCGCCTTCGCCGCGGCGGCAAGACCCGATTTTCGCGGAGAGGAACTCCGCCATTGCCGATGGCGCTAACCCAGAAGTCCGCCTGCCCTGGATAGGATTGTACTCTCTCTGAAAGTGGAAGTGCATTGTTTGTTGTTGCTTTGTGTGTGTGTGTGGGGGGGTGCTCCTGCATCCAGCTCTGTCACTGGAGGTACAGGTATCCTCAGTGACTCTGAGTGCCTTTTACCAACTTCATCTGGCAAGACAGCTACTACCTTTCTCAGACCAGAATAGCTTGATCACAGTTATACATCCATTGGTAACTTCACAGTTTGATTACTGCAGTGCACTCTATATGGGGTGACCCTTGAGACTGGCAAGGAGGCTGCAGATGGTGCAGAACATGGCAGGTTGCTTGTGGGGGCAAGCTACTGCTCTTGTATAACACAGGATTTGCACTGGCTCCCAATCTGCTATCAGGTTACTTTAAATACCGCCTTCTCCCATATGTATGCAGTAGATCCCTGTAGTCTGTGGAAAGATTTTCCTGCAAGTTCTACTCCATAGTAACTTGGAGCAGGGTTTTTTCTGTAGCTACCTCTGTTCCGTCGAATAGCATTCCTGTCAAGCTACTCCTGTGGATTGCTCCCACTATCTGCACTTTCTGGAACTAAATGTAGACATTTTTGTTGTGACAGGCTTTTCCAGTTGCATAAATGGGTCTTTGCCATGAGGGTATATTGCATATTGTTTTAGTTTTAAATGCATCAGCTGTTCGTGTGTGTGTTTTAAATTTTTTATTGTACATTGCCCTGAGCTTATTGTGTAGAAGGTGATTAATAAATTGCTGGCGATGGTGGTGATGGTAGCGATAGCCTGGATAAACTCTGCAGTCCTGCACAGTGTATAAATCTAGTCATGGCAAAGAGCAGAGACAACCATATGTTGCAGAGAGGTTGGCAAAAGAAGGTAGGAAGGCATCTAAGCTAATCAGCTCAACCTGGATTGTCAGAAGATAAGAGAGAAGAAACAATAATAAATCCGGTGAGATAATGAAAGTGTAATTATGCTAGGCCAAGGAAAATGTGCTTTCTTACTAGTGGAGCGTAATTAGTTCCATGTACTTACATACATTGCTTGAATTATGTACCAAAATTTAGATATAGTCAGAATGATCCATTAGCTGAATACTGAAAAAGAAATCCCACATGAAATAGGCTGGTGCTGCCTGCAATTATACTGGTGATCAATACTTTCTTGGTGTTGTCGTGCTTCTGCAGCAATTAACTCTAAAGGGAGATGAGCCAAAGTGAGCTAAGGCGGCTGAACTTTCAGTTAGTTATTCATCTCAGTTAGTTTATGGAAACAAATTTCCCAGTCTCATATTACACAATCTGATATGGGTCCTATGTTAGATGTCAACAGTAATATGCCTCTATTCAGCATATTCTTCTGGTAACAAGAATTCCTTTAGGCAACTATTCCAGATACACAGCATTTTGCGAGCTACGTACCCCTCCATTCAAGTGAATGAGAAAGACCAGCTCTGTCCACCTATTTGTAAGGATGTAAAATGGCAGCAATTTCCATTCCAACCTGTGTTTATCATAATCAACACTGTTTTGATTCTGCTGCAGTTTGGTTTCTGTAAAATAGTAGGTTATTAATCTTGCTGTTCCTATTTACTTTAAGTTATTTAAGTAGCTATATGCATAACTTGCATTCATTTCAGTGTTGTCAGGTGTGCATGCAGGAGCCAGGCCCTGTGACCAAAAGGACTCTGTTCTGAAGAGGCACGGCGTGGCCACACAGGTGAGGCCAATTGGTAACTCACAGCACCTGATGGCAAGAGTCGGGAAGGGATATAAGGTCAGCATTTTCCCTTCGGCTCTTTGCCACAGCAATACATTCCCTGCCTTGCTGTTTTTTGTTCCTTGACTCCTTGCTTCTTGATCCTTGGACCCTTGACTTCATGACTCCTTGCTTCTTGCTTCCTGACCTTCGGCCCCTTGACTTTGTAACTCCTTGCTTCCTGACCCTTGGACCCTTGGCTTCTTGACTCCCAGTTCTCTGACCCTCGGACTCTTGGCTTCCTGACTCCTGGCTTCTGGACTCCTGTTCCTGCTCCCACCCTGCCATCTTGCCCCCAGTCCCGACGTCCCCAGCCGGGACTTTGATCGCCCGTGAACCGGACCGTGACAAATGTGAAGAAAATGCCAAAACAATATAAAAGTCATTAACTGCTTGTTCTTTGAAAACTTAAGTACAACAATGTGAACAAATAGCAATTGTATTCACTTGGCAGATTTTTGGTCTTGACCACAAACTACAGCAATTAACACATATTTTTCTGTTTTCATCGGAATTCTCTGACATCCCCACCTACTTGGAGTCTTGAAGGATTAATGCTAGATACAGGAGTATACAAGCATATAATTTTATGCTTGAGTGTGATGGGTGTATGAACAAACAAAACGTTGAAAAAGTTAACTATGCACAATGAGTTCTGCTCATCGGATGAGTTTTTCTATGAATGGAAGTAACATTTTGATCCAATCCTTAAATAAAATAATGATCCCTTTAGAACAGCCCTACTCATTGTCACCAAACAAAATGATAGCTGTAAAGGTAAACAAATTAAGGAAAAAAACAAAGTAACTACAATTTATTCAGCTTAAAGTTTATATTTTGCATATTTCATACCACAAAGGAATACGTTTGGAAAACCAAGAAGTCTTTTTGTTCACATAAGATAGTTTATTAGAGAACAAAATAATCAATTTCACAGATTATGAATGTTCAAAGGGGTCAGCTCATATCCTCTAGATGGTTGAATTAATTGAATTACCACCTGGTATTAAATTTTGAAGACATAGTTAATTTCTATCTGACCTGGACCATTTAAAAAGAAAATTAGAAGGACAATTGCAGAAAGGAAGAAAGTGTTAATTTAGTAATTGATTTTGCTATAAATCTGTAGTTTTCCCTAAAAGCAAGATTCAATAAGTTAACACAGATCATATGTGCTTAAATATAACAAATGTTTTAACTCCAGGCAAACTAGTAATAACTAAGCGCAATGGAAGACCAAATACAGCCCTTCAGGCCTCTCTATTTGCCACTCCAGAGCAATACCTCACACCAGCCCTGCTTTGCTCACTGCTTGCTGCCCAGAGAAGGGCGCCAGGGGTGCCAGGCCAAGAGTCCGGGGCACGAGAGTTGGAGTCCAGGGAAAAGCCTGCCTGTCAGAGCACTGTGGTGGGCTCTTCTGCTGCGGGTGGCTCTGTGCCGTGAGTTCAGGGGCAAGTGAGGTGCTGAGGTGACTGGCTGGCTCCGCCCTCCTGCACACCTGGGATTGACATAGGGCCATGGAGAGGCCCATCCAGAGCATGCTGCCCACCCAACGGGGTGCCCGGCCTAGCGCCGCCTCCTCGCACTCCTCTGTGCCCTGCTCTGCCCTGCCTGCGTGCCTCAACGGCTGGGCCAGAGCGCACTGCCCCCCTAAAAAAAGGTTGACAACTCTGGGCAACCTGGGGGGGGGGACGGCGCCGGGCAGATTTTTGCACCCCAGAGCCACAGGTGCTTAAGACAGCCCTGCACACATGTCTGCTTGGCCCCATCAGTTTGTGCTAATGTCTGGGAATGTATCCAGAAAGGACTCATTCAGGTGTCCTACATGTCAGGAAAGCAAATTCCTGCTGATCTGTTGTCAAAAGTTGTTGACAGGGAACAGCTTCAGGTTTATGTACAGCGGTTGCAGTTAGGCTGAAATACTGCTGCAGTGGGTTTCATGGAATGGGGGAGGATGTTGGGAATTCCATTCCACCCTTGCTGCAGATGTGTGGGATTGTTACATGTCACATGTCTGTTTACATTCCAGCACAGATTGTTGAAGTCTCGTGAGTGGAACATCCACGCTGTATTGCTTTTGTTTTCTCTCTCTCTGAGAAGAATAACAAGGAGAGAAGCCATGTTTTCTTTGTTCTGATTTATGTACAATAAAAGTAGCCTAGTAGCCACGCCTTGAGCCAGTTCTGTTGTGTGTTTACTCTGCTAGTAACGTGTGCTCATGCATGCCAGCATGAGTCACAGTCACACGTCGGAGGATGACTCATGGATCTCCACAGTGGCAAGGCTGAGAAGGGAGACGATCCAACTGGGGCCTGTCCAGCTGGCTTTCCATCCCACCATTCCAACAGCTACTACAAGACTTCTTTGACCACACATCTTTGTAATGGATCTGAGAATGTGGAATTCTTGCAGAGTGGGCAAGAATAAATATTTGTGTTCTCTGGGGCCTTTTTGGTGTGCGGGTGTGTTTATGTTATTCCTTGAATGAGGGACAAGCAAATCTTTTTGGTATAACATTTTCTGTCTGCTGCTTTTCATTATGAGCCTTCTGAAGGAATGTGTATCAATTTTAGTGTTCTGAACTAGTTCTTATTATGATTATCATTCCCCTCAGAGTCAGCTGTGTTGAAGCAATAGATTTTACCAGCCTCTATTATTGCAGTGTTACTTTCTGCCACTACCCTTGGCAGTCTCTCAACTGGTCTCAATCTCCGACTCTCTCTCCCCCATTTCAAATCTTTATCTTTCTCAATTTAAAACTCAACTAGAGTGGTTGCATAATGGAAAGCTGACATTTGGCAGGCCACAGATTTCCATCCAGGGAATACACATTTTCCCTTATTGGCTTCATTTGCTGCTCTGTGAGCATAAATTATAATATAGACATTTAATTTCACACATCTTTCTAATATATTTCTAAGTGTCCCATAAGCTCCCAATAGCAGCATGGCTTGCTTTGATATGTCCATCTAGGCTATTGCCAGCATCTCATTTTTTCCTACACAGGTATACATAGACATAAGGGAATGTGGGGAAAGGTCATGTATGAAAGCTTCATGCTCAGTTTTGCCATATGTTGAAGTGTATCGTGACAGGGTATTCAGTTTTCCATTCAACAAAATGCATATACATTTCCCTCTAAGATTGGCTAGATTTCCATAGATGTAGAAAAAGACCTGGTGCTGGCTCACTGTCCTTGCCAGTGCATTCAAAAATCCCAGCACTCCCATCTTCTTCTATGCTGCTTCCATCTGAGATTGTGCAATGCTCAGTGATTTTTCAAAGAAACCTTCAACAATGCTAACGGTAGAGAACACTTCTGTTTGAAGAGACTGAAATAGCAGTCCGTTTTTTCTGAAACTGATGGGGTAGTGACGGAAGATTCTGTTGGTAGGTTTTTGGAATGGGTGTAGGTCTTACTTGTCACAAAGAGCATCTCATGGGAATGTGTTCAGAAGATAATGAATCCATATGCAGTCTACTGTCCCATGGCGCTGTGGTGGGTAATACAACAGGAATAGAAGTTGATCTGCTTTCAGTATGGCAATAAGGCATAGATGAGGAACACAGGGAGCAGGCTTCTGTCAACTCAGACTATTGGCCCATCGAGCTCAGTACTGTCTCTCCATTGTTTCAGGCAAGGGGCATTCTCAGCCCTACTTGAGATGCCGGGGTTTAAAGCTGGGACTGGTCAAGCAGGTGGTATATACATTTTGTTAATAATAATAAGCACAGTTTTGGGGTGAACTGAACTGTGCCAAGGGAACATGCTGGCTATGTATGGAAGCTAGTCTGCCTGGGCATTGTAACAGGAAGTATTATTACACTCACCACTCCCTCCACACTGGTCTTAATAGCTTTCAGTATTATGCCAGGTACCTTTGAAGAAGTTGTAGCCCATTTAATTTCAGCAGTTGGGTGTTTTTTGGCCTCTTTTATTTCCTTCCCTCTGTAAATGTGGCCATTGACTTTTATGGTAAACCGTGTTCCATGTTTATTTTTGAGGACCCAGAAACTGGAATCGGGAAGATGTTTGAATGGGCTTTTTTTTTTTGAAGTGCCTGAAGAACATTTTGCCAAGGTGCTTTTTGCTCCAACTTTTGCATATATGATGTGTCGTGTAAACTGTCTAGTCCAGCAGCAGGTCTGATTTGATAAGTCACAGCCATCATGGGTAACCTACTCAGAAAAGCTTTCATGTGCAAATCCCAAATGCTCTTGTTCTCCAGGCTCAGGTGAAATGAGGCAACATCTCAGCCTCCTGAAAAAATCCTCTTGCTAAAGGGAAACACAAAACTGTATTTTACAACAGTTACCGGATCGGAGAATACAGATCTCTTTTGTAATTTACTCTATCCAGGTCAGAGGTAAATAAGATTGCCTTTGCATCTGTTTTGTGAGTCACAATCCCGATATGCTTTCTAATGCATGGCCAGCTGTTCATTTAATTTGGGAGCAAAAAGCATCCATTTTTCTTTCAGTGTTCATTGAAACCCTGCAATAATGTCATATTTGCATATTAATCTGGTTTCGCTGCAGTAAGGAGAAGCAGCTTATGATTTGTAATTGTGCTACAATGGATTGGAACATCATATGATTCATTTACAGAGCAATCCTATGTATGTTTCCTATGCATGTTTCCTTACTTTCAGGCAGCCATTCAGAAGAGTCTTAGTGCCAGAGTCAATGTTTCCCCACCACTTGAAAAACAACAACAAAAAAACCCTTATTGGTTAGGTGATGGGTGGCAGACCTATAGCCTAACCCTCAAAATATTGATGCTCTCATGAATCTCAGCCAGCATCAACAGTGCTCAGGGATAATGGGTGTTGTTGTCTGGAGCAGCACAGGTTCCCCACACCTAAGTTAGAATCCTACTTTCAGATATTGCAGCTGGGGAAATCCCAGACTGTTAGCAAATGCCACAGTAATTCAGAACAGCTGATGTCCAGTTCCAGTAGACCATCTTGTAGAGTCCTGAGCAGCAACCATTTAGTGCGACTAAATGGTTGATTTGTGGAAAGGATGCTGTGTTCAGGGTCCTACCTCAGCCTCTTCCAGGAAACTGCTAGCCAGTCCTGTGGTCACAAGCTGTTTTCTACACATTCTCATTGGTGGCGGGTTTTGGGTCTTAAGTCTATTGAGATCTTGCAACAACATCCCACTAACACATTGTGAAACTCGGAAAAGAAAGACACGGTTATACATTTTGGAAGTACACACTAGTTACACATGAAAAGAATAGTGAATGCTAGAGCAGATTTAAAGAACTCTTTTAGTAGGTGAGCAAAGATTTTACATATCTGTCAATAAAACCTTCTAATCACTGTGTTGGGTTTGACACTGTTGGAGAGGAAAAGGAATTTTGAGAGATGTTGTTTAAAAGAAGAATAAGACTGCACTTGATTTCATGGCTGACCTCCCATTCAAAATTGAAAACAACGGTTTGCTCTACTGCATATTGAGAACTTGAGCACTGAATAGATATAACTTTTCCTTACTATGTATTTCTTTTTTACCATTACCTGTACGTGTTTCGCCTTAGGGGTTTTCTTATATTCCAATATTTGAGAGACAAACATTCAAGCTTATGATTAAAATGGTCCCAGTATTTTACTCTGGAGTCAAGTTTTGATATCTGATTATATTGCCCACTGCTTCCAAAAGTCACTCACAGCATCTGGGTCATAGATATCTGAAACGATGGATAGGTCCAGGGGTCTGCTTTCAGATATCTATCACTAATGCTGTATTGAAATCTGCTCTCCTTGACAAAGACACAGCTGGAAAACTCACTAGATAAAAAATGATCCAATGTCATAAACAAATATGATATCAAATTCTCTTTGTCCCCTAAGCGTGTCAAAATAAATCAGACAATCAGATAGACAACTGCACAATATAGTATGTTCAAAGGTTTCAACTCAGGTTGTCCACACAACACGAATGCTCCTCTAGGATAATCCCCCAGACTTCCCTTATGTAACCAATCCATGCCTTAGTTTATTGTAGGTTTTGATTCTTTATATTTTATGTATACACTTGAATTATTTGGAGCAACATCCAACTACCATAAGTCATGCCCAGAGATGGGGCTCATCAACCTGGGATGGTAGCCCATCTAGAAGAAGGAAAACTCTGATCTTAAATCTATGCTGCCTTGAGGGACTTCTTCAGGAGAAGAAAGTCTAAGGAGTAAACCTTACACAAATCTGGAGTGGAGTCCCCAAAACAGTTGGATGGCACCTTGCACGACTCCTTCTGGCTACTCTTGCAGCCAAGCTGATGCCAAACATAAATGCTCTCCTTTCCTTTGGACCATATCAGTGAGGCCAACAGAGGGGTCTTGTTGTCTGAGCAGTCCAAGACCTCCATAGCCACTGCCCAAGATTGTGTCCCATGGAGGTCACTTTAGTTTGACCGGAGGCACACTCCATTGTCTCTCGAGACAGATGCCAACAACATACCCAGACTAGACCCAATGGCCGACATTGGATGCTGCTCACTATTTTATCATCCATACTTGTGGTATGATGCATTTGTGTACTGAAAATATTCAGTGTATTAAAAAAATATATATTTGAAAATCCAATGAAATGCTAGTGTTGATCAGTCCACATAAATGTACATGGAAGTCTTTGCTTTTGACAGAAAAACGTTTAAAAGCTACCAATATTAAAGTGATTGCCGCATTAATTGTAATTTACTATTCTAATGTCAAAATACCTTATTGAATTTGTAATGGCTTTCATACTGTGGAGTGTTCACAATGATAATCTTCAGAGTACGGTAGAAGGACACAGTCTCGTAGTACACATTGTTTTCTATATTCAATGAAATTACATCATAGTTCCACAGCTTGCTGAGACTATGCAGTATACCTATTCAGCTGTGCTAGCAAGCATGTCCAATAAGTGTACTCAAGTGAAGAAAAGAGTATAATCACAATATAGTGGGCCTATTGAATGCATCATGTCTTCTTATAAACATATCTTATTATTTATTACATAGTGTAGTGAAGTGTAATAGAATGTGTATATATATAAAAAAGCTATAGCTATTGAGTGCCTCTCAGATTTTCTTGGTATGGTGGCAATTTTGATAGGTAGATATTTATTCTCAAAGATTTTACTAGTGCAGTTTTGAGCAAGGCACACTACAGAGCTTTTAAAGCTGTAATCCAAGACCCCTTTAGGAGTAAGTGCCTTGAAATTCAATAGGGGAGGAGCACAACTTGCGGACTGAGCCTCTGCTGTGCATGCAGAAGGGCACAGGTTTATTCCCCATCATATTCTGGTAGGGTTGAGAATTTCCCATTTCTGAAACCCTGGGAAGCCTCTGCCAGGGTGTTTATGCAATACAGTGGCTTGACCCAATATAAGTCAATAATCCTCCCTTTTAATGCACTTCTCCTATTTCTGTCCTATTTTCTAGGCAGAAATAGAAGAGGTAAAGCCTTTTCTCATATGAAAATACAATTATGGGAAAATTTGCAGCACAATTGTACCCTCTGTTGTATTATGCCATACCCCCCCATGACAGCCATATAGTGGCTAGAGCCCCCAGCACTCTCACAAAAGTCAAAATGTGTCCCTGGTCCAAAAAGATTGGCAAGCTCTGCAGTAAACCAACCTCATAAGACAGTGGAATAATACAATAGGCAAAACATAATGGCGACGGGGGGGGGGGTGTTCACAGTGACCTAAAGGGTTTGAAAAGTTTGAGAACAGAAAAATAGCAATAACCTTGGTACCAAGGTGACATTGTAGAAGCCTCCCCAGGGAGCACATTTAAGAGCCATGGTGCCACTACAAAAAATACTTTCTCCTCCAACCTTATCTCAGATTGCAGGGAACCTGGAGGAGAACCTCAGCTGATAGTCTCAAGGGATGGGTTCTGTGGAATGGGTGGAAATAGTCCAAAAAATATCTGCATCCAAAAGCCACATATGGCTTTAAGGTAATGGCTGGCATTTTTTTACTGATCTGAAAAAGCCTAGAAGCCTTCTTCAGCAGTTATAAATTCCTTTCTTAAGACTTAGCTTCAGATTCCAGAAAGTGTATATACTGATTTTTATTTTATTTTTAGTTGGCCTGCATTTTAGTTAGGCGTCTTGTGCTTCAACAGAAATTTACTGGGGTAGCTTTGTGAGTTAACCCGGCTTCCAAATGAAGTAAAATGCTGGGAAGCTCCATCTATGTTGAAAACATGAGTGCAGTTCCTGATCACATACCTATTGGTGGGTATTTGGTGAATTGCTATTTGATATAGTTTTGTTCTGTTGTATCTCATTGCATTTTATTGCCTTTTACGTTCTTCTTAATAATCTGTTCCTCAAATTGGGGGTCTTTGGGCCAAAAAGCTATATATAAGTAAAACATATCACAGCATAAAATTTTATTCTTAAAATAGAAATTTTCGCACATTGTATTTCTGGTAGAGAGTACCCTGATTGTCTCCAGAAAAACTTCATCACATCTCTGCAGATTTCATGCAGCCCGTGGTTAATCTGGAGCAAAGTGGGTGACTCAAGCACATAGCCTCACTGAATATTTATGGTTATAAAGCTTCAGTGAAGAGATATTACTGACTTTCCCAAGTCACAGGCACTATCTATGCACGCTCCAAGGGAGAAGCCATGAGAATGCAAAAATGACTCATACAAAGAGAGAATTTCCTGTGTTCCCCCCAGTGCAGTACAACTCATGGCTCTCCCTTGCAGCACTGCTTTGTCTGTGCATAATATCCAGTAGTGTGGAAACTGCTGCTTCCGTGCAACATGCAAAGCAAAACTGTCATTGAGTGGGTAGATATTGCCTAACAAATAAAAAGTATGAGTGGTCACTGAAGCGTAACTTATGAGTCACCAAATTAAAAAGACATTCCAATTAGCTGAAACTATATTTATTCTACACTTGACTAGTGCAGGAAACTTGAGACACCCCAAATGCAAGATAGATAGTGCAAGAGAGCAAAGGCAGTTACTGTGTTGTGTTTGCGTCTAATTTTAGTAATGTGAAGTCCATTGCTCATTTGTCATGTGGGCTGTTGCTAGCACATATTTACCAAGCACAGAATTTTCTGTCTCCGGCCAAAGGGAAAGGAACAGTGCCCATATCTAGAGAATTGATAATGAGCACTCACACTTTACCTTGTGGGTGCCCTTTGTGGGATTGCATGTGGTGCTACAGTTCCCAGGGGCCTTACTAGCAAACAGGGGCTGGCTTGCCTTTCAGTGTTGATTTTTGGAGGGTCACGCCCAGCCTCAGTAATCAAGTTTCTTGCTGGGAGGTGGGACCAGCCCCATTTATAAATAGGGGGTGGAAGCGAGAATAGCCAGGCGGTCGGCTCTGGAGATTCACCCTCCCTCCCTTCCCTTTGTTTAATGTTTCTTATTTGCAGGTTAACTTTTTTCTTCCTGTTTAGCGGGCGCTGCTACGATCTTTGACTGGTTGCTGTTGAAGGACCGGGAAGAAATTTTCCTGCATTGGCAGGTTTTGTCTTCCCTGTAGCAATTCGTCACAACTTTGGCGGTTATGGCCTTGGGTGGAATCCTTTAGTCTTTTCTTCACTGGGGGGGGGGATGAAGTGGTGACTCACCCCCTGCAGCAGTGATTCCAGGGTCCACCTCTTAAAGGGGTTATATATATGGGTGTCAATGGTCATACACTGAAAGGTCGTCAATGAACTACCCTGTGTGCATGGATATGGGCTTGGCTGCCTGCTACACTTACGTCTTGCACAGCACTCCCATATCCCATTTACCCTGATGAGCCCCAATTTCCCCCAGCTGGGGGGCTGGGAGGGATACACGCCCAAGGCCTAAGCCAAGGTCTTCCTACATTCAGAAGTTTAATAAAGTTGTGGCCTAATTTTAATTCCATATAACATTGTCAGGGTCTTTATTCCTTCCTTATGATCCCTGGGGTCTGGGGCTGTCACCACCTGGTCACGCAATGATTTGATCAAATGTGTGTTGAGAAGGTTTCTGAAGCTTATTCTCAAAGCTGAGTTGGATAAAAGTGCACTTCACTGGGGGCCAGGTTGAATACATACCTCCTTTACTATGAATCCTCTTTGCAGTAAATATTCAACAAGCAAGCAGGGTATTTGTCGAGCATAGGCAGAGAAGATTTCCCCAATGCAACACGAGAGAAACTTGCAGGTGCAAACAAAGTTACCCCAATTTGCTGTCGTGTTGCATGTTCAAGGGTTGCACTGTGTACAGGTTTGCTCCATTATGCATGTTGGTTTAGGAGGCATGCGCACAGGCACATTCCTTTGCCCAATGAAAACATCTTATTTAATACCTTAGTTAAGCACTTACATTATTCTCTTCCCACTGTAGACCATTCACAAAATATAGCACTGGATTTTTCAAACAAAAAGGCATATGCAGAGAACCAATAGTTGTATATGGAGAAGAATAGCCAGAACATTGTTGTTCTAATTCTGTATCTTAAATAAACCCTAGTCCATCGCCTTGTGCCCATTTGCTACAAAATCTCTGCTTGTTGCAAAGGATTCCTAGAAATATCATTACACACACATTCATTTTCTCACAGGGCACTAGCCAAGCCAATGACACCTCCCAGTCACCCCAGTTGAACAAGAATTGCATCCTAAATCATACCCAATTCACTCCATCGAAATCAGTAGTAGCGGTATATATAGGTTGCCATTGTTAACACAACAGGAAAGGTTACAATACAGAGAATGTAAAAACATAAAACACAATCTCCCTTCATCTGTAAAATACAACCTTGCTAAAATTCAAACAGATTTCAGCTCAAAAAGACATAATACTGAGGTCAATGAAAACATGCTAAGGCACAGCCTACCATAACAGGATGTTTTTAAGGTCTTGATAATTAGGTTTTTAATTGGTGACAGAAGCTCAGCAACGAAGGTGCCACCTCTACAAGGGGCAGAGGCTGCCATAGCAGAGACAGGAGAGGCAGTCTTAGACACCCCTGAGAGTCTTTGAAGATGAGCTGGGTGACTCGTGGATTGCAAAAGCCTTGTCTGGCAAGGAGAGACCTCTTTCTTGGTCATGCAGAGCTCTTGTCAGCAAGGAAATCCAGCAGTTCTTCTCTTGCTCAGATTTTAATCTGAACCAGAGAAAATTTCCAGTAAAAAAATCACCTCTCTTTTCAAATCTGAGTTTTAATGAGCCCCCAAAGCTCCCCATCCAGCCTGGCTTAGCAGAACTCTGCAACCCTTATTTGAAATATTAAAACTGTAGGTTGTTTAAATTTATGCAAATTCTGGAGAGATTACATGCAAATACCTTAAATTATTAGTCATTACTAAAAATCACATAGCAGATATTTGAAATAAAATTGATTTTCAAAATTTTCCTTCTCAGTAGTGATTCACTTACTGGCATTGGCTTGAGTTTAACACAGGTTACAATTACATTTGAAATAACATGTAATTTGATTGAATTATATGATACCAGCATAGGGCTGACTCTGCTTCTGAAATTATAGTGGAAGGGAAATTGTCAGCAGAAATGGCCTTAGTAAATACACCCCAGTGAGTTGTGCTCACATAGGAGGTATGAGTGACATGCCAAGCTGACAGGTACATTTGCAGTTTCCCAAGATAAGGCCTCTGAGTCTTCTATTTACGCTAATAGGCATGCCAAATGGTTTGAGAAGTTTGTTGATATGCAACTCTTGAAATGGTGTGTGTGTGTTGTGGTGTCCTACATTGTGGGGTTCTCCAACCTTCTGAAAAACAAGAATGATCTCCGCTGATCAGATCAAGGCCTATCTGTTTCAGTAGTCTTTCTCCACCACTTGCCTTCTAGATCGCTTTTGAGAAGCTCACATAGTTCTAGAAAAAGTAGAAATAACTGTGTAGATCCATAAGAAAATTTCAACTTCCATATTAGGGCAATACCTTCATTAGGCTAACCAAAACCCCAAAAGACAATGTGTAAGCTTTCAAATTATCCAGATCCTCAAGCCCAAACTACCTCTGTGATGTGGCTCAGATCATGATGAGCATAGTACTAGCTCTTCCTGTGGATGCAGCTACTCACTTCTCTTCTCGTTTCCACTCTGTTGGGTACCATATCCTCCATTATGGCATATAATGCTGCCACAGCATCCTGCTTCTGAGCCCATTCCAAAGTTTAGGCCCTGTTGTGCCCAAGACAACAACCTCGTGAAATCCTGATGCTGAGGGTCCTGCTGGAACAGCATCTGAGGATGTGGTGAAGGTTCTGAAGCAATGCCTTCGTGTGCTAAGACTCCTTCTGTTGCCAGGTATGTCTTAGGAAACCTTGCACTCTTGATGGATGTCATGCAGAGAATAATGGGGCCTGGAATTTAGAATGCCCAGTCACTCTGCAAAGTCCTACCAGTGGTGGTGGTAGTTAGCACTATACCCTAAGTTTTGTTGAAGTCAGTGAGGCTTACGCCTGGGTAAGACTATAAGAAAGTATCATTTCCCATTCTGCCCTGTATTTGTCACATGCAGCGCTGCTTCCATTGTACTGCAGTTCATCTTTCATCAAAAATGATGTTATTTGTCCTGCTGTCTGCTGTTACAAAGCTGTGTCACTCACGTAATTTATGTGATTAACTGTGTAAATTGCACTGTCATTGCACACCCTATTGCAAAGCAAACGGGGGAAAACACAATCAATTACATATCATTTGCAGTCTGAAATCAGCAACAGAAAACATGGATTGTATATGCTGGATTTATTGACATTCTGGAAATGGGATGAATAAGGGAACACCAGAAATTTCTGCTCCCATTTCTGCTGTCAGAATTATCTGACATCCCTACTTCTCTGCAGATTGCACTGTTACTACTTTTATATCGCAGTAACACAATCTCTGCATAAACATTCCAGCTGAACATTTCTTTGATTTCCTTTATTCCTCTACAGTTAAATGTTTGGATCACATCGTCATTGTCCTCTTCCTCCTATTCTATTATTCTGCTGTGTTGTGTGTTTAACCATCAGCACAAAAATGTATGCTTCAGGCTGGCAGCTCTCGTATTACCAAACACACAGCAATTGATCCTAGGAAAAATAATCATCTTAGCAATCAAAGGCTGTATCTTTTTTTAAAAAAGAAAGATGAACAGCACTCTGTTCCATATAAATGATAGTCTGCTCCAAGGTAAAGCAGTAAGGGAGAGAATTGGCTAAACATAAGTTATTGTATTTAATGTGTAGCATGGGTTTTTAAATTAGGGGTTTATTATAATTAATGTTTTGGGCCATTTCACAATCGTTCCTTGGGGTAAAATAATGAACTTGACAGCTTTCAAAGAAAGCTTCTATGAGAGAGTTCCTCTTTGATTAAATATAAACACAAGAATTCCTTAATATGGAAATGAGGCTATGGAAAAGATTGCATAAACAGATTTGGATTGGGTTCTGTCTTTAGAATTCAGGAATGTTTATAAATAATACTACATGAATGATAAGTGTTTTTATTTCATCAGAGAGCGACTTGCTTAATTTACTTGATATAAAAACAGATTCATTTGTCATTTTACCCTCAGGAAGGGTTGTACAATGGACTGAAGTTCTTGCTGTAAACTACAATACCATTTGCACAATAAACCGTGATTCAAAAATTATAACAACAAAAGCTTAATTATCTTGTTTTAGTTTCAGTTTTTCAGGTTAAGCATATCAAAGGAAGGCCAAGTTTGGTTAAATCAGAATATCCTGCTATGCAGAATTATTATACTGCCTGCCCTGTTGTGAAAAGCTAATAGGCAATCAGTTGGCCATGGACCATTCAGTTTTCAGAAAAGCCAAGAATCAAATATTTAGGGTTATTACAATTCCTGTATGCTTCATGCTTTTGGAATGCATTCATTTCATTAGTATTTCATTGCTGGAAGAGAACATTAATGAATGCAAAATTTCTTGATGAAAGGCTCCTTTTCATTCCAAGCGCAAATTGCTTCCAATGAAAATTATGAATGGGTTGTCCAATTTGCTGGCCAAAGACAAAGGGCCTAATTGTACTCTATGACACCGCGTTCATGGTGGGAATGCAAAGTAGAGAAATAGACCCACCGAGACCCCGTGCTTTTCAGCGCCATTGTTCTGCATTTCCTCCTGACCTTGACCTAATTCTCACTGAGTAAACTTGTCTGTGGCTTGCACCACTTCAGACTGCAATTGGGAGCTCACTTGATTGAATTATTTTTTCATATTTATTATTAATAACACTTCCCTCTGACATTGGTTTCTCCATGTTCTTTGTGGAAGGGTTATATATTTGATGGAGAAATATATATCTGGTATGTATTTGATGGAGAAATATTAACTGATGTGAGCCCACATTTGCAGTCTTAAATAGTACAGGCATTGGTTTACCATAGTAGTGCTGAAATTAGACCCTCCAGGCTCCCCATTTAGCCCAATCCAGGCCACTTGCCCTGTTCATGTCCTAACATCAGGTGCAGGACAGCTACATCCACAACCCAAATTGAAAAGAACCAGGAGCACAGTCTAAGAATTGGGCGTACAGTTGAATTCAAGGCGTGGCTGCAAAGGAGCGATCTTTTGGGGGGCAGCCTGAACAAAGGAATAATCCACTTGAAGGCACAGTTTAAGCAGAACAAGCTGTGCTTGCAAAGCAAGAATCAGGATTGCACTTTAATTCACTCCAAAGAAGAAATGGGCTGACAGTGCACTTTTAAGTTGATTCACCCACCTGTCAAAGTAGTCCACAGGTGGAGTCTGGGAGTACAAGACCTTCAAGGAGAACACACTGTATGCATTCCTGCTTTACTATCTATAGGCTTGGGGGTGTTGATAATGTTCTGCATTATCAATGTAATGAATAAAATTACACCAAACTGAAATTGCCCTTACATATAGTAATCATTTCTAAGTTTGCATCTATCCATATAAATTTGAATATCCAAGCTTTATGCAAATAAATGCCCCCCTTCTTGGTTATTTCCTTCCTTCCTTCCTTCCTTCCTTCCTTCCTTCCTTCCTTCCTTCCTTTCTCATGGTGTGCAAGTGGTTACCCTGTATGGTTGAAAAGCTACAGGAAGGTGTACTATTTTTCAGATGTAAAAAGTTATGGCTTTGGTCTAGATTTCTCCTGCTATTCTCAAAGGTTCAAATTACATCCCACCCCACCCCACTCTCTCAAATGAATCCTAGAGGCCTGCAGTATGCCTGCTGCACACATTAAAATTCTCAATCTGTCTTTTTTGTCTTTCTTGCAAGTCGCTTTCTTTTGACAACGTCTCAGGTGACCAAAGAAACAGACTACCTTGTATGCATTTCACCAGTGTAGAAGCAAAGTTGCAGAGAGGTGAACCAAATACTGTCCAGTTTTGCTAAATGGATTTTTTAAAAATATAAACACCACATGAATAGTTTTATCTGTTGTGAAGCAATTCCCCATTTCCCTGAGCAGTGAGGAGTCCAGGTGCAGCACAGAATGGTTTAGTTTCCTTTGGATGAGAGAACACTTGAGACATACAGTGTCTTTGTAATACCTCCCTTATTTACAAAAAACGAATACACACACACAAGTTGGGTATGGTAGAAGGAAGCAGACTTCTCAAAACAAGTAGCAAAACTTAAGATCCTGAAACAGAAGCCCTAAAGCAACAATGTGTAGCTCCACAAAAACCACCGCCCCTCCCTGCATGCACACATCCATTTCAACTCCAGCTCAGGATTGCCCATCTCTCTGCCTTATCCAGGCTAAACATAGCCTACTCCCTCATAAGCCTTGTTTTTCAGGTCCTTTATCATCATTTTTGCCCTCTTCTGCACACATTCCAGTTAGTCAGTAACCTTAAATTATGGCACCCAGAACTGAACACAGTACTCCAAGTGTGGTCTGATGAAGGTAGAATGCACTAGTACTATTACTTCCCTTGATCTGTTGATGTAGCCTAGAAAAGGATTCTCTTTTTTGTTGCTGCATGACACTGTGGGCTCATGTTAAGCCATACCCTCCAACATTTCTCCAATGAAAATAGGGACGTCCTATTTAATAATAGTAGTACTCACAATTTTATTACTTATACACCACCCATTACACACTAAAAAAATAATATCCGTATACAGGGCTGCCTTCAGATGTCTTCTAAAGGCTGTATAGTTACTTATCTCCTTGGCTCAGGGTCACATAATTCTATACCCGCCAACATTTCTCCAATGAAAATATGGACATCCTCCCATACTCTCCAATATTTATCCAATAAAAATAGGGACATCCTAAGGAAAAGCGGGACATTCCAGAATCAGATCAGAAACTGGGATGGATTATGTAAAACTGAGACTGTCCCTGGAAAATAGGGACACATGGAGGGTCTGGTTAAGCTTATGGTCTACTAAGACCCCTAGATCCTTTTCACATGTACTACTGGCAAGCCAGATGTCCCCCACCTTCTATTTGTGTAGCTGGTTCTTCCTGCCAAAGTGCAGAGCCTTCCATTTGCCCCTATGGAACTCCATTTTTGAAATAAAATTGGCCCAGTTCTCCAATTTGTTGAGGTCATCTTGAATCCCGATTCTATTTTCTGTGGCATTAGTTACCCTTCCCAGTTTGGCATCATCTGCCAATTTGGTGGTCATCTCCTCAATTCCTTCATCCAGTTCATTTATAAAGACGTTGAACAACAAAAGGCCCAGGACAGAACCCTGTGGCAATATGTATTT
Organism: Podarcis liolepis; assembly: GCF_965112155.1. NCBI lineage: Eukaryota > Metazoa > Chordata > Lepidosauria > Squamata > Lacertidae > Podarcis > Podarcis liolepis. Next base: position 37,380,535 of record NC_139557.1, read on the forward strand.
CTGCAAGCATTCCTCTGCATGACAATCATTCTACAAGTGGAGCTTCGCTGCAGCATCTTCCTTGTTGTAAAAGTTTCATAGTTTTAATTTCTGCCTGTTTCACAAGCAACAACCCTTGTTTGGGGGAACAAGTCCAAACCGACCACCCACCCCACCCCGCACACCACATAGGAAAAGCTGACATACACCCTAGTATTTGTCCAGTTGATGTATTAGCTTCTTTGATGATTTGTTGATAGCCAACACAAATGTAAGTATTTAAAAGGCTGCACTGTGTTTCTCCACAGGATAAGCCCAAAACCTAATTAAATGTTGGCTTTGGGCTATGAAAAGGTTACAAAGGTGGCTAATAGCACAGCAATTACCACAGCGGGGTGAGGGTTGCAACCAAAATGTTCTCCCTTTTCTGCAGCCGTGCTGGAGCTGCACTGTTCAGTCAGATTTCTGAAGAGATTGATGAGAGAGGGGAAAAATAGATAAGTGCTAATGGTTTCTCTCTGTGAATAGGTGTCCAGTGGTTATATCAGGCAGGAGGTTACCTTCTGAACAATCTTCCTGAATAGAGGGCAAGCCACAGTTGCCTAGCTTCTATGCAGGCATGTTCATTGATCATCCTGTAAAGGAAAGCAGGCCTTTCCCCGAAATGCATTGAATTAGCCCATTCTCCTAGACATTATAATGGGGTCAGCTCTGTGGGCTGTGAGGCGCTGTGGGAAACATTATCACACTTGGCTTCTTTAGGGAAAAGAGGAACTAAGAGTTTGGAGATTACTGAAGAGAGTTCCCAGTTTGTGTAACACACACACACACACACACACACACAGAGGGAGGGAGGGAGGGAGGGAGGGGGAGAGAGAGAGAGAATGATTCATTTTACATATAGTAAACTGTATATAATTTAGAGTGATGACTCCTGATATATCTAGGGTGCAGAAAAATACAGTATCTGAAATTATTTAAGTATTCTTTTTGAACATGATACTATGACAATCCTTCTTTCCTGCAACAACTTAGGCCACATTCTCACCCAGGGGTGACAATTTGAATAAAATATTGGGGGCCCCAGCATAATTGATCACAAGATGCGACGCCCCCCCCCCTTGAATGGCAGTGCCCTTCAGCTGGGCGGTGGGGATCTACTCCCTCAAATATTTTATTGGCAGGGGCTGAAAGGGACCCCAGCCCATAGGAGTTGGCCCTTATACTTACTTAAATCCCTTTTATACCACTTTAACAGCCCAGGCCTCCACAAAAGAATCCTTAAAATTGTAGTTTGTTAAGCATGCCAAGAGTTGTTAGGAGATTCCTGTTCCCCTCACACAGAGCCACAATTTCCAGTGTTTTCTGGCAAGAGGGATTGTTAAACCACTCTTTGTGGGAAGCCATGACTGTTAACTTGGTATGATAGTGCTTTCAATGTATGGTGCAGTTGTGGCCTAAGAGATGTTTGCCTCACAGTCTCAACATTAAAAAAATTCCTTCCAGTAGCACCTTAAAGACCAAGTTAGTTCTTGGTATGAGCTTTCGTGTGCATGCACACTTCTTCAGATACACAAGTGTGCATGCACACGAAAGCTCATACCAAGACCTAACTTAGTTGGTCTTTAAGGTGCTACTGGAAGGAATTTTTTTATTTTGACTATGGCAGACCAACACGGCTACCTATCTGTAACTAGTCTCAACATTGTTAACTTGAATAAGGTGCTACTGCAGTGGTCTGTTGGCTTGCTCTGTGGTGCTGCTCTTCTCCCTCTGATTTGGGTAGGAAACATAGCTTATTTAAATGGAATAAACAGGAAGATCTCATGCATTTCTCTGCACTACACTGTCAATTGGCTGGGCTACATGGGCTGTTAACCAGGATAAAGGGATTAAGCCCCTTGGCAAAATGTCAGCAGTACATCACTGCTTTGGGGGTGGGGGAAATCCCTTCAACTTAGAGTACATGATAAGGGACTTGGGGAAAAGGAGGCCTTTAATAAAATGTCAGAATAGTTGTTCTGCTCTGTGCAGCTAGTGCTCCTTTGACAAACGGACTCTCAGAAAGTTCACATAATGGCTTGCTATTTATCAAATGTCTTGGACTTATAGCATGTGGTAGAAAGGAAAGTTTGTTTTAGATTAGGAGACCTGGTTCAAAACGTCCCATGGAAAAGTAGGTGGTTGTTCTGATGTATAAAGGGATTTCTCAAATATTGAGAAGCAAAAAGTCTCAATAAAAACCATGCAGACCAGAAGGCAGGGGAAGTAGGTCCTTCCTCGCAAGTCGCATCATCTTCAATAGTCAATTTAAAAATGCCTTGATTGGGGTGGGAAAAAATGGGGTGAAATCTAGCACACACAAGGAGAGTAAAAATTCTATGCTGCATTTATTTTGGATCTGTGGGTTGCTTTGGCCATAATGTTTTTCCGGCGTAACCATGAATGTACACTAAGAAACTGTGAAGAATACCCATGTTCCTGTTTTGCTATGTGTACATGGAGTGCACCTTTGTCAGAAGCTCTGGACAGCCATTGCCAATAGACAGAGGGAGCTCTTCGTGGAAGGAATTCAACATTGTGCTATATCCAATGTTCTGCCTTGTCATGAATTGCAGCATGCCAGAAGTAATGAACCGCTTCCTTATCCTCCTGACTGTTCTAGGGGTTATCCACACACAGAGAGAGTCAGCCCAAGGAGTACATGGAAGGAGGAAAATGTATGTCGATGGGACACATTAGGAGAATCATGCCCCATGTTCCTATGTCTGCCTATGCTGTTCACCAGGAGATATCAAGCAGTCCAGAGACACCATCAACTTTAAAGTTTCCTATTCTCTTGGCAAGAGAAACTCTCATGTACAGGGTCTAAATCTGCCACCAGAAGGATAAAAGGCTCCATGTTGACATTTTGTGGTGGTGATTCACCACACACATGGATACAGCATGGTGAGTTCTTCATGCCCCCACATGGGGATCATGCCAGCTTCATACAAAACATTGCGCTTGGAGGTGTATCTCATTGATTTCACTGGTGCTGGTTCTAGAAAATCTGCCATGTACAATGAAATGCCAGCAAAGCACAACTTTCACAAAATGTGCTTCAATTATAGAGGCAAATATTCAAAGCAAAAATGAGCTGCATAAAGCAAACTAAAATTAGAAGCAGGCTGCCTTTGTTTGCTTGTTTATTTATTTTGCCTAGAGTAACATATAGTAGTTAATGGATGGTGACAGATGAATCTTCATTTCTACTAGTAATTCTGCCAATAAACCAAATTAGTATTTTTATCAATATCATGCAGAGCCAAGTTATGCTTTTGTGTGGAGAAAAAAAAAATCACTCTCAGGACCAGGAGACTCATAGAATTTTAGCCATATAATTAATAAACAGAACTGAAGCATCGCTAAAATAGGATTTTAGGAAAATATTTTAAGAGTTGGAGGAGTTACTTGTTACAGGGATAAAGGAAGGAAAAGCCAATTTTCCTCTACTTTTGATATTTTCTCCTGTTATTGTTGTTCTCCCTCTGAAGCATTACTGGAGTTATATTCAAATGCCATAATTATGCTATGCTAGTATTCCTTAAATTATGGGCCACATGATTGTTTGAGGTGTGCCAACAACATACAGTGGCCAGTGTTCTCATTACCACTTGGTAGCTGACAATCTTATTTCATGCTGAGGGTGGGATCCTGGTTGTCTGTGTTTCTTCTGCTAGGGAGGGGGAACAGCAGTTAAAGTGTTGCTTCTACTAAACCAAAGTCACAAATTCCTTGTGCTTATAGACATAGGGATTTCTAACATTGTCCTCAGAAGACAGTTATCTATGCTAGGGTTGCAATAAATTCCCAAGGCCCTTTGTTTGATCTTTTTTAAAAAAAATAATAAATTTCACAGTGTCTGCCAAGGCTGCATCTTGATTCCATTTCTTTTATATTTTTATCTGAATAGCCAAGCCAACATGCTGAAAGGCATTCATTATCTCCCTCCACTGTTAATGCTTTGAACAGGGCCATACCTCTTTTTGTGAATGCTGATGATTCTGTTTTGCTATCACCAGCCCTTTGGGTTTTGAAAATTTAGCACCCATGGTACTCCAATGGGCCTTAGTCTCAGTTATTATACAACTGATTATCTTGGCTCTAAAGACCAACATGGGTTGAGCAGCAGAATCATAGCTAAGGCAGAGTCTGGGGTAGGGCACGTTTTCTCTGCTATGTTGCCTGCCATTTGGAATCTCATGAAGTCTACAGTCCTGAGCATACTTGGAGTGGGTACCGTTGAACTCAATGGGAGTTTACCAACTAGCAAAAGAAATGGTTTAAAAATGGATAGGGTTGGATTTGAAAGCAGTAGACATCATATAGTAGGCATTCATGTTTGAGCTATATCTTGGCAGTTCTATGCATTCACCATCATGTTTTAAGGATATCGTTCCAGTTACAGATAGGTAGCCGTGTTGGTCTGCCATAGTCAAAATAAAAAAATTCCTTCCAGTAGCACCTTAAAGACCAACTAAGTTAGTTCTTGGTATGAGCTTACGTGTGCATGCACACTTCTTCAGATACACTGAAACAGAAGTTGCCAGATCCTTCTATATATTGTCCTCCTGGACAATGACAGTTCTCTTTCTCAAGCTCTGGGAGGAAGACCTTTCATTGCCTACAGACAGCCACCCAATCTTAAACAACTCCTAACCCACAATAATACTACAACCAGACTTAACACGGACACTGGCACCAGAGCCTGCAATAAACCCAGATGCCAACTTTGCTGCCACATACACCCGGAGAACACCATTACTGGCCCCAACAACATCACACATACCATCTCGGGACTATTTAATTGCTCATCGTCTAACATTGTGTATGCCATCAAATGCCAACAGTGTCCTTCAGCTCTCTATATTGGACAAACAGGCCAAACCTTACGCCAAAGAATAAACGGAAATAAATCAGACATCAAGAATCACAAAACAGAGAAACCAGTAGGAGAACACTTCAATCTCCCAGGACATTCTATACAAGATCTCAAAGTAGCTGTTTTACTACAAAGGAATTTCAGAAATAGACTGGAAAGAGAAGCTGCTGAATTGCAACTCATTACCAAACTTAAAACCATGGAGAGACCTGGTCTGAACAGAGACATTGGATTCTTATCTCATTATACATGACTAAGCCATTTTTCACCTTCTCACCCCTTGCCTTTTCCTGTAAGACCTATTGCAGTCGTTAAGAGTCGTCAACAGGCTCATCTCAGCTATCTGCCAATCACCCATTCCCACCACCCTTCTGAGTAATACCCCTCCCCACCTTCTCACTATATAGAAGGATCTGGCAACTTCTGTTTCAGTGTATCTGAAGAAGTGTGCATGCACACGAAAGCTCATACCAAGAACTAACTTAGTTGGTCTTTAAGGTGCTACTGAAAGGAATTTTTTTATTAAGGATATCGTGTAAAAGGAACCCTGTTCCTATTTGAACCTCAACATGCCTCCATGTGTCCCCACTATTGTGCTGCACAAGTAATATAACAACAACAACAACAACAACAACAACAACAACAACAAACAACAACAATAATAATTTATTTATACCCTGCCCATCTGGCTGGGTTTCCCCAGCCACTCTGGGAGGCTTCCAACAAAAGATTAAAATACATTAAAACACCAGTCATTAAAAACTTCCCTGAACAGTGACTCTTGCAGGGCCCATTTGCTGCATCAGCCTATTCTGCCTGTTGCCAGGGTGCAGTATGGATGCTTCTGAAAATATCCTCAGCCAAAATTTTCCCCCACATTTTATAGTTCCTTTATTATCAACGTTGTTATTGCTGTTGTTATTTCATTCCCTGGGCAACTTGCAACAAAATATTTAAAATGTTACATGCCATAATAGTTAGAAGCCAACAATAAAAGGTAGCAAAACGTTTCCTTGCATAGAGGAAGCCCATATTTAATATGTGGTTAAAAAGCCTGGGTGAATAGAAAAGTTTTTACCTGACATTGAAAATACCGTAAATAAGGTGCCTGGTGAGCTTCTCTGGGAAGGCTGTTCTACAGCTGAGGTGACACTACTGAAAGGCCTTCTCCTTGGTAGGTAGAAGCCTGCATCACTTAATTTGGTGAGGGCATTTGGTTAGTAAGTATATGCAAGAGGAGGCAATATTTCAGTAACTTGGTCATTTACCATTTAGGCTTTATTGGGTTAAACATCTGCACTTCAAATAGGGGCCTGGAAATGGTCTGGCAACCAACATAGTTGGTAAAGCATTGTCATAATGTGACCAAAATGCTAGAAATTACTTGGTCTCGTTTGCAAAGTGGATTTAACACATTTGGAACCTCCCAGTGATTTTTTAAAATCCAAATTCTGCGCTGTGCATGCCAAAGATTTCAGTTCCTTTAGACTCTGCAGATAGACACAGTTGTGTTGATAAAGCGTGTTCTCCCTTATAGAGAGCACGTGTTGCGGTGGGGCCCCCAGGCCACCCCTGTATTACCAGGCAGGGTTACTGAGGAGGCCTATGGCAACGATTGGATGGCTGGGTTGCTGGGGTAAAAGTTATGTTGCAATTTTGGTGGGAGGGATCGATTGCTTTGAGCTTTCTCTTTGTTGCGTGCAACGGATCTCCTGCCCACCTACCCTATATTTTAGGGGTTTTGCGTTGACCTTGCTATGCCTGTCATGGGGTTGTCTGCCATTGGGGCAGGGGCCTGGTAGGAATTTTGTCCTTCTGGCCGATTGGCTGGGCCATTTGGTTTTTGCTTACTGTGTAGCAAATCATCACAACTTGTAAGGTTGCGGTTAGGCATTGGTTATCAATTGGTTGGTGGAGGGGTTAGGATTGGCTGGGCCTGCCCCTCCAAGGTTGCTGCGGAAAGGGAATTCCGTTAAAGGAATCCAGGGGCTTGACATCTTTTCATCTGAATCCCTGGAATGGGGCTAGGGCTGGCAAGCCCTGGGGAGCATGCGGGGAGAGGTGAGGGCCTGTGGCTCAGCTCCATTTCTCCCCAATATTGTTTTCCCTTACTGGCTTTCGGTGGTGCCCGAAAATCAGTTCTGTCCCCAGGTGGGGGGAAGGATAGTCTTAACCAATGCCTAAACAACCACTCACATTTATGTATTTCAATAAAGTTGTGGCCAAAATTATGCCAAAAACCTTAAACAAAAATTATGTGTGTGTTGTGAGTTATTTGAGGGGTAGCTTGGGGACCGCAACATGCTGCTGTTGTAAATTGATGGTCAGCCTGATCTCCTGGCAGGTGGAAAATTGCTCCCAATGGTAGCCTGCGGAAAGCCCCAAAACTGTCGATCCAGGAGGTTAGGAACTGGTGAACCCCAAACCCTGATGGCCCCCTAAGCACTCTGGTCTTTGGGTCTCTCGTCTGCACCAGCCTGGAGCAAAAGCATGGGGGAAATGTCCCCAGCAGAAAGTAGTTGAGCTGAAGCTACTCTTCTGTGCCTTCCTATCTCATTGTGAAGATTGCTGTGCCCACCAAATTGTTCCTGTCCATTGTTAGATGAAGCTGTCGCAGACTTACAATCAGTGCTTTTTTTCTTTAAAAAAATGTTTAGGGGTAATCTCATTTTCCTACTCATATTGAAATACTGCCCCCTCAATGAGGCCAAATTTAGATTCACAAAATGTTTAGGGGTATGCGTACCCCTGCATACCCCCAGAAAAAAAAGCATGGCTTACAATATAAGAATAACAAGAAACAATAAAACCAAATATAAGAACAGAAGTAAAACAAGAACATATAGAATAGAATAGACAGACTAGAGAAACGCTTCATTTTTTCTGAGCAACCTTTGCTGTGGATCAGTTCACATTCCGGTATTTCTTCTATTTGGAAAACTTTCCCCATTTGTCTAATAAATTTAATTCCCAATTTTCACTATTAACTTCAAGTGCTAATTTGGTCATTCTGGTGGTGGGATATCCGAAAGACAGTGGGTTCTGCAGCCAATATATTAAGGATCAACTGCAAATCCACATTTGATTAATTTGTGTTAATATGATTTTCAGTATAACTAGGTCCCTGTAAGAAGCAATTGTATTATATCTAGTTTGAGTTTCACTGGTTTTGCCTATTTTCATTAAGTGTTACATGGTAGCTTTTGAGATCTCTCATATATATATATATATATATTCTTGATTTATAAGAGTGTCTGTTTACAAGAGTGAGGGCATGTATTTGGCTTAATTCTTCTGTGTGCTCTGATTCTACGACTCAGTCCAATACTTTCAGAAAAATATGAATAGATTGATACAAATGTCAGAAAAAGCAAATATTCCTTTTAATACATTTTAAATATGTATTTCTGGATGTCGATTCGTTCATAGTACAAAGGAAAAACACACACCAAACCATCCTTCATCTTGTTAAAACTGCTATCTCCTTTTCATCTTATCTTTGTCCTTTGATTAATCTTATTTATCATCAGTAGCCCTCTTACCATTTATATTCATGGGTGGAAGTACTAAAAGAAGAGTGACAGCAGGATGTTATGCAGAATCTATATATGCCTCTATGTAATCTCACTGGACTTGCAGCCATTGGAGTGTACAGTTTTATTAAAATAACTGCTAAAATGAGATACGCTCAGATTAAATTTTTAGTAGTTCCACATAACAGATGGGATTGATTCCTTCATTAACTGAGCAGAGCTACTTGTGTGATTAACCTTAATTCCACGAATACGGGAAGAGAGATTTCAGCAAGCATTAAAGTCCAAGTCAAGTAACATTGTCCAGACTAGAAAAATAAATAAATTATCCCATCCCAACCTACCATTATAATTATTCTGTAAATTTGCTAACATTACAAATCTCATTTTATGTCATCTCCTCTCCTCCCTATTTTCATCGTGAAATGCATGCATGATAAATTTTTGTATTTATTCATTTATCAGACTTCTGCTGTGCTTTTTCTCTCTGAGGGGTTTAGAATGGCTGTTTATGCTTCTGAGAAAGTGTTTCATCAAGGCAGTTCTGAGGACCATTCCCTGGCCTGCACCATTCTGGAGGAAAGAGTCTGAAACATAGATGGCATCATCCACCTTCTAGGGTTCAGAAAAGTCTGTAGATCAGCAGATGACTTACTGCTATAAGTTGTTGTTTTAGCCAGCAACTAAGCCCCTCTATGTATCTTTCAGACCCTGGAACCTGAACTTTAAAAGACCAGAAAAGATTGCTCTTTCCCAACATATCTCAAATTACATTGTACCTCTGTTTGGATTTCAGTTGTGTCATGAATACAACCTGTGTTGAGCACATGGGGAGGCACAGAGACCCAGGCACTGTTCCCAGTGCTTGTTTGTTTTTAAAATGATTTATTAATTTCATTTATTCAAGTGCTCTTAATCATACAACACATTCATAAATGATTGCAGGGATATTAGTACTGAGGATAGTTGTAGCACGTGTATAAAGGGGTACTGATGAAGACTTCATACTGAAGTGCTGCAGAGGTTTTGCCTAAGGCTGTCTATGACTCCAAAGTTCCTATATTCTTTGCTCAGTCATTTAGACTGATGATTACAAAGACTATGTCAAGTAAAACTTCCCAAACCTCTACCTGTGTGTCTCTAGGAAAATGGGCACAACTGTCCTGGAAAATAACTTTCTTCTTAAGTCCTGTTTATTTAAGACAGCCATCAACAATCACCCCTCTACATTCATTCGAAACAGTATTATTGCATGAATAAATTCACAAAAACTTAACACTAATTTGGCAAAGTAACATCTGATACAATATTGTACATGACCTAATCTGCTTTATGAGCCAATCTTGGCTAAACAGCAGGGTATGGATATAATATGGAAGTGATAAGCACTTAGTATATTCAAGTTATCATTTACTGAATGATGCACATGCACACACCCCTTACATTCATTTTTTTTGCCTTTCTTCCATCATGGAACTCAAGAGAGCATATACATGTGGTTTCCATGTGGCAACCCATTCAGAGATTTGCCAGACCCAGAGCTGCTTCACTTCAGCAAGGTGCTAGCCTCATGTGGCTTCATGCAGTATATGTTCAAGATTTCCTTTCACTGATGGTATATTGTTTGTGTGCATTTAAATGACTGTCAGAAGGGCTGCAAAGCTAATGTATGACAGGTGTTTTTAACCAGTTATGCCATCTATGTATCTATGAACTAATGAGAATTCACCACAACCACCTCTGTGCTCCATGTGAAATTAAGAACTTGCTGATTGGCATACATTCCTGTCATCTCTTAAGTGACGTAGATACCCTGTGCATTTCTTTCTTTCTTTTTCCAGAATGGGGAAAAATAAATTTGGAAGTTAACCACACACACATACCACACCACACCAGTGGCGTAGCGTGGGTTGTCAGCACCCGGGGCAAGGCAAGTAATTTGCGTCCCCTAACCCGTGGATTTGCGCCCCCTAACCTGTGGATTTGCGCCCCCTAACCCTAACCCCCAGATGTTGCGCCCGGTGCGGCCGGCCCCCCCTGCACCCCCCACGCTACGCCACTGCACCACACCACATTGTTATTATGCAGAGCAAATACTATGTTTGTACTATATGGATGAAAATTTAAAAGAAACAAGATGCAGAAGGAACTGAAGTCGGCAGCATATATGTCATCAGAAAGCTTAAACTGGTGGTCCTCCTGATCACAGTGTCCTTCTTTTAAATTTGGCAGGCTTAAAATTAAAACTACAACTATTTTGATAGTTATTGGTTATGCTGCTCTGCAGCAGCTTCACTGATTTATAAAGGAGCCAGCCATGTCCCTGCAAAATATTTGCTAGGAACACAGAAGGCCAGAAAGTGGGGAACTTTTTGACCTCCTGTTTTCCCAGCCCCCTCCAACTGTTGATATAACTTGCTTAAGTGTGAATGAGGCTTGTTGCTGACCTCTGGGTCAGCAGGAGATTGCTCTGTTTTCATACAAAAGCTGCCTGCTCATTGATTTCCAATGCACCCGGGTAGCTTCTACAAAGCTCTTGTGGAGGGCAGGGAGGTTAGAACCTCCAAAGGATCCCACAAGGCCTTGCAGATGGCCAATTCCATGCCAGATGAATGATAGAGGAAGCTTTCTTTCATAAACTGGGAGAGACACAATAGGAAAAGTTGGGCATGCTCTGGTAGAACAGTGAGATTGATTCACGTCATTTCATCAATCCTTAGGGGAAGTCAGATTCTCCATCATGGAGGGTGCGTGTTGTGGTGAGATCACCAGTAACTGCCTCCCTGTTGTGGGGCGGGATCGTTTGGATGGCCACAACGCCCCATTGGTTGCCCCTCTGTTGCTGGGGCAGAAATTTGGTGGGTTGACTATTGGCTGCTGAGGGGCTACTTAAGCTGCTGCATGTCGCTGGAGAGTTTCACTTTCTTGTGACGTGCAGTGGATCATCCACCTCTTCTCTATATTTAGGGTTGTGCTTATGGCCTTGCTATGCCTGTCTAGGGGTCGTCTGTTTTGGAGCAGGGGCCCGGTAAGAATTTAGCCATTTGGCTGATTGGCTGGTGCCACTTGGTTTTTGCCTGCTGTGTAGCAAATCGTTACAACTTTGTAAGGTTGGCGGTTAGGCGTTGGTTCAATGTTTTGTGAAGGGGATGTGGTTGGCTGTGCCTGCCCCTCTATTGCTGGTGCTAGGGAATTCCATTAAAGGAATCCAGGGGCTCTCTTTGCTTTTCTCCGAACCCTGTCAAGGGGCTAGGGCCATGCCAGAGCCCCTGGGAACACGTGGGGTGAGTTGTGAGATCGAAGCCAGCTTCTCGCTAAGCAACCACTCACATGCTGTAATCAATAAAGTTGTGCCCAAAATTTAATGCCAAAAACCTTAAACTAAAATCTGTGTCTATTGTGTCTTCATTTGGGGGTGATTTTGGGGTTCTTCACACACAACACCCATTTCTACATCCACAGGTAGAGCAGGCTCAAGGAGTTTTGAAAGAATCAATAGATCAGTTGACTGATCACCCCACTACCCTTTTTCACCAATGCAAACCAAAAAATAATATATTACTTTTAAGGGTTCCCATGTGTCATGAGGAAATGGAAATCTGCAATTCAAGTACTTTGTATTGCACTTGTGGCAACAATCTTCTTTTTGTTTTGTTTTATTTTATTTTAAATGCCCCATTTTTCACCATCTGGGTCCCAAAGCGACTTACAAAATATAAACATACAATATAAAAAAATTAAAACATAAGAGGATTCAAATATTAGATCTTGTGCATTAACAAAAAGGAACCCCATTGAAAATGCTACCTATGGCAACTGTCTCTACCCCAGCAAGTAATTCTTACACACTGATGTATCATGCAGGTTGAGGGACTTGGTTGGGGAAAGATTTTTTTAACACCGGAATTCCAAGCTCCATTTTGATGTGTTTTGGCCCTTACTTCCTCTCTTGCCTTTTAGATCTTTTAATCCTGATTGTTATTCTTAAGAATATTCCTGAAATGTGGGGCAGAAATGATGATTCCCAACCTCTGGCCACCAGAAGGAGTGTTACACAACTAGTGGATTTTGGTCTCTTTCTGAATTTTGTAATTATCAATATTATTATTGCTTATAATTATTATTTATTAGACTAGTTAGCCACTTCTTAACCCGAAGGTGTCTGGGTGACTTACAACACATGATGCCCCTTCCCCACACAAACAGCAACAGGGGTTTCATCTCCTTTCAGCCCTTCCCTCCCAATTTTAGGGTAAAAGTTTTCCTCACAGAACTTTCATCTCAGCCTTACAACATATTAGGAAAAGGATAGCTATGGAAAATTGTGGATTAAAAAAAAAAAGAATATGAAGGAGTGGAGGGTAGGGTTAAACAAAAACAAAAACAAAATCTCCTTTGCCCCTACCAGGCTCCAAATGGCAAACCTCCTCCCCATCTTATCAAACTGCATCAAAAAAATTGGTGTAGCACTACTATTTACTATAGGCTTTCATTTCTTCCTTGTTTTCTTTTTCTGTGCACAGCTGATATCGTTAAATCACCTCTGAATCTTTACCAAAGAAATGGGGGGGAATCAACATTTCAAAGCCACAGTGCTACGTGTTTAATGATTTTGTAAGCTTTTCTAAGACCTTTCTGGGATTGAAGCTTAGTTTCTTTTTCTCTTTCTAGGCTATGGCTTTATCAAAAAAGTGCAGTGTAAACTTCCCATTTTCAATCTTTTTTGTTCCCTGCAGAATGCTGCTCTCTCCCCTCCCTCAATCCACTGCTTTAATACTATCACTGATGGACAATAGCAATGTAATGCATTAGCTGTTCTGTCCATTGTGATCTAATAGCAGCAACTAAGGGTTATAGTCTCATCTCTAATTGACACTTAAGGGAGATTGTGTGTATCGCTTCCAGCACATGAAATGAGAATATGCTCCCTTGATTCCACATTCTTCCTCTGATTAATAGGTTATGCATTGTACCTCTGCTGTATTCATTTATTCTGAATGTTTTAAAGTTCTGCAGCTGATCTAGTGTATATTTTTAGCTTCGAGCCCACATTCAGTCTCAATGAAATAAATTGACAGTAACCTTACTGGAGCTGATGTCGTTGTTTCTTGATTTGTACAAAGGTTATTTAAGGAACCTTTGCTTAAAACTTGAGCTGATTGGAAAACTCAATCAATATTTTGCAGAGACTGCTTCCTCAAATAAGAACTTGGTAGGCTAAAAATAACAATATTAAGTAATGCCGTTAGAGTATAAAGATTCTCCATCTTTCAGCTTTTCCTTCTGTTTTGCAATAGTTTTATCAAAGCCAGTAATATCTTGGAATCCTGGGGACAAAGCCAGAACTCTGTAGCAGGCTGTCTTCTAAATTTAGCACTTCACTCAGGCAATAAATTTATCAGGATGCTCAAGCCATATTTATCCTCACTTTTAGAAAGAAAGAAAAAATCATTCAAAAAAGAAAAAGCAGTATCTCTACTGGAAATATATTCTTTTCTCCATCCTCTTTTATTTTTTCAAAATATCATGGTGAATTCTGAGAAATAAGATACATACAAAAGGCTCAAAGACAATGCAATGATTATGGTTGTCAACCCTTGATTTAAAATGCAAACCAGGCCTGGTCATCATGGGAAGGGCAGAATGTTCAATAGTGGAGCCTAGGGACTGTAGGTGGAGTGAGGTTGGACGTGATAGAGTTTGAGAAATGTGACAAGGCAGGATTGAATTTGACAGTTCAGGGACAGAGCCAGGAGGAGTAAAGCTGTTTGTAGGTGGATTCTGGAGAAATCTGATGGGCTGTGCCCATAATCTGCTAGAATCTAGATTTCATTGGCTTTACAGACCCCTGTACAGGTTAAGAATGTGCACGGAGGCTTGCTGAGTCAGATCAAAGGTCCATTTAAGTCCACAGTCTTGTTTGTTTTGGTGACCACTCAAATGCCTTGATGAAGGACGTAACAGTAACCTCCACTTAAATGACTATTTTTTTTACGAATGTATCTAAATCCATCTAAATCAGCAGCCATCAACCGTGTTACCCAACACACGAACTGGGAACAAACTTTGGTTTGTCTGTCCTGAAATGATTGACAGTCAGTATCACCTTATGACCCTGAATTTTAGTTTTAAATACAGAGTTTTTTTTATTATTATGTTTTTGCAGGGGGAGCGATGGGCAGTGCTGGCATGCATGGCCCCCGTCTCTTAAATCCCACATGCATTCAGTCCGTGACTTGCAGTGACAGAAAAAAAGTGCCAGATTACAGCTGTAAGGGAAGGATCAGGAGCACACTTCCCATTTCTTCCTTTGAAGTTACACCACATTTTGTTGTGAAAGGCCACACCGACCTGTCAAAGCAGCCTGTGGGTGGTAAGGCACTTCATCAGAGCTGGATGCTGCTCCCCACACCTGATTTTGGTGTCTGTGTCTCCCCACACCTGATTTCGGCTATAGTTCTCTCACCTGACCCTAACTATGTAAGTACATCAGCCATGGTAACAGCCTTAGGGAGCCTCAAAAACAGGGGGCACATGCATCAGCAGAGCAAGCTGATTGGGCGTGTGGAGCCAGCCGCCTGATGGGGCGGGGCCAACCAGGGCAGGGTGCTCTGTGGGGCCTCTGAGGAGTCTGCCTGCCTCCTCCCACTCAGCCACCCTACAGCTGAGGGAGAGGCAGCGGGGAGACCATTTGGGCAGCGCAGAGCCTGCTCACGCCCAAGCCACCTCGTCTCTCCCAGGAGGGCATGCTGCTGGCCCCGCGGTGAGTGCTGCCCGGCATTTTGTCACCCCCTTCAGAGGTGACACCTGGGTGGCCCGCCCCTACTGTACCCCCCCTTCCTCCACATGCCACATGTCATACTTTACTGAGGTTAGTTCTCTTTTTTGAAGGGCTGTCTGGTCTAAGTTTTTCTCACTGACCGTTAGCACTTGGACAGCAGACAGAGGTCACCTGATCACAGTCTTCTTCACTATGACTATGACTATAACAACAACAACAACAGAACAACAACAACAACAACAACAATAATTTATTATTTATACCCCGCCCATCTGGTTGGGCTTCCCCAGCCACTCTGGGCGGCTTTCAACAAAATATTAAAATACAGTAATGCATCTAATGTTAAAAGCTTCCCTAAACAGTGCTGCCTTCAGATGTCTTCTAAAAGTCTGGTGGTTGTCGTTCTCTTTGACATCTGATGGGAGGGCGGGTGCCACTACCGAGAAGGCTTCTCACAGTTAGTGAACCTCCAGAAGGCCTTTGGCGCTGGACCTCAGTGTCTGGGTAGAATGGTGGGGGTGGAGACGCTCCTTCAGATATACTGGACCGAGGCCGTTTATCTGTTTAAACTATAGCAATCTTGTCTAAATTTGCAAGTCTTTTTTTCCATTTCCTCTTTTTTGTATTTGAAATGCATAAGTGACGGTGAACCCCACCCCTTGGGGCACCCATTCTTCTTTGGTGCAGGTGTGCAAATGTGCCACTAAGCCCCATGTTTAATAAGGCTCAGTCACATCATTGCTCTTTAATTATAAACTAAGTTGCCTCTAGCTTAATATTAGATATATGCATTAAATCCCCACTTTCTTCAGCAAATAATACAAAGGCCTCCGAGCAGTCAATTTTTAACACATTGGAGAAAGTCTTTAACTTGCCAATTAGGAAAGGACTTGCGATTAGCCCTTTTGTATACAAATAACAGTTGACCTTGAGCCAATTAACTAGCCATTATATTTCAGAATTGTATGTTTGGAAGTCTAAAGACTTTTTTTAAAAAAAGCTGAAACGCACTGCAAGGTATTGTAGAAAGTAATAAGTAAGATGTTTAAAATGCCAATTACCCTAGAAGGCGTTAAATGGCTAATATATTTTTCTCGCTTCCCTGTTAGGATGCTGTGATGCAAAGTGGGGAGGGGGGAGTTAGACTTCTACGTGCACTCCATAAAACTCTGCAAGAACTGTTACCTCTTGCTATACGTTAGTTGACAGTTTATCTGAGACAGATACACTCTCAAAATAATGGCTGTGTTTATAATGCATTAACAACTCTCCATAAAAGCTGGGCAACCAGATTGCAGTGCTGGAGGGCTTTTGACTCCATACGGCAGTCTGTCTGTCTCTTCATAATAAAAAGATGCACAGCTAAAAGTGTTTAGGGCATCACATTCTGCCCTGGAATGAATGTGTTGTGTTGGAGAAGAAAGCGAAAAACAAAACAGTTGAAAACAAAAAGTCGCATTTGAAGCATCATTACACATTTCAGTACAATTAAAACCATTGTTGCTGAGTGGTGTAACTAATCAAATCTTGGGGTTTGTTTATACAGTCATCAAGATCAAGCAGCAAAGCTTTTCTTTTGGGCTGCAGGTCATGTTTTTAATACTGCTCCACCCCCCCAAAAAAAGACTCCCGCCATTTACCTAGAAATGTGGAGTTGGATACAAATAACTGTGGGGGGGGGATAGCCACTGCAGCTGGACCACAAAGCCTTATGCAAGAATTTCCACAGATACAGCCATGCTAGTTTCTTCTTTAAGGTGCCACAAGACCTTCTGATGATTTTAATTGGCTCCATAGTGTAATACGAAAGTTCAACAGCAGTGCTCTTGCTTCCAAACAGCTTATGAAGGTCTGGCAGTAGAAGAAAGTGCCTGGACTTTCCTTTGTCTAACAGTGCTCTAGAAAAAGGTGTAAAATAGTGGTTTCATGAGTGGAAGTCACTTTTTGCACATGAAAGGGCACTGCTGCACTCAGAGCACTGTATCTCAGGGAGAAGGCAAGGCAAAGCCCTTATCAGGGATGCCAACTTGAATAAAACATTCGGGGTCCAGGTAAGCCATGCCTCACATAATTGATCACAAGATGCAGCATGCACACACGATTTGAATGGCAATGCCCATCAACTTGGGAGGCAGCCCCCTCAAATATTTTATTGGGGGGGGGTGAAGGGACCTCGGCTCTATGGAGTTGGCTTCTATGACCCTTATGAAATCTTAGTGGAAGTTTTCCATAGAGAATGTCTGGATCAAATTTGATGGTGCCATGGTCAGACAAAAGGGAGGGGGGAAATTGTGGGAAAATTCTGGGGCAGGAGTCTAAATTTTAGGGTCAAGGCTCCTGATGACTGGGAGCTAACAGCCATCTTTCGTTCCTTAGCCTCACTCCAAGAAAATTTTGTTATATGACAGGCAGGTGGCAAAATAGGGGTGCCATTTTGGTCTGTTGGCAGGGACAGTATGGGGGGAGGGTGTCAGTAAAACACAATGCCCTTAACAAAATCTCCTCTCACTGGCTATCAGCTCAGGGACACAATTTTATCTGCATGTTCCTAACATTGCTTGAGGGAGAAGATAATATTGCCTAAAAGCCAGAGGTCACTATGAACACTTCTGGCAAAGGATGATGAACATTCAGTCTAACTGGGTGGAGGAATCAGGCAAGGCAGGGAGGGCTTTGATGTGTGCAAAGAGTGGTGCAAGGGTTTTGTGCAGTTTTAAAATGGAAAGTGGCATTCAAACATGAACCACACCTGCTGCCTGAAAGTGGAATAGTCCGGGAAACATTTGCAAAAAATTTGCTGACTGTATCATCTAGCCCAGAGTTTTGAATCTGAATGCATTTTTTTTCCCATTGAAAGTTTGTAAATATTCCAGGGTAAGAAAAGGTGAAGTTATTTATTCCCATACTACAAATATTTATGGCCTTCCAGACCTCATGTTCTTCAGTATCTCTACACAGAGCAAATTTAAATTACAAGAAGAAGGGTAGCTCAAATTATATGGCTTTAAAGGAGGAAATGGGGGGTGGGGTGGGTGGGAATTAGATACAATCATATTTCTGTTATGCATTTGTCTCTATCTCAGAAATGGGCTATAGATCAATCCATTTAGGGTCTGTGCAACAACATTACACCTAGAATTGATCCACAGGATTACATATTTTGAATTTTGGCTTAGAACTGTGTAGGTTCTCCCTACCGATAAACAAAGAAACAAACAACAAAAACAACAAAAACTGCAGGTGCTTCTGCTGAGATCCAGTAACATAAGAACAGAGAAATATGGGGTTGGGAAGGGCAGCGAAGCACTGTGGCATGGTTTTGCAGCAGTTCACATAAATGACGTGCTCTATCCTTGTTCCCTGCTTCTTAAAGCTAATAATGTAGGAGAATACCAATTGCCATCTTCTAACATCTGTTGATGATTCAAAATTGAGAAAGCAGCCAACCAAAGAGCAAGCAGCAAGTTAAATTTAAAACACACACCATCTTGACTGCTGTACAACTGCTGGCATACCGTATTACTAATTATTTAAAATGTCTCTGGCTCATCCATAAAGATTTAGTTATCTCCAAACACAGGGGCAGAGTGGGTAGTACTCTAGTAATCCCATTATAAGTCTGAGGTGCAAAGGGGGATGATCCTTTCTGCAGAGCTCATTTGCAGCAGCAAAGCTCTTTTAGGCATATCACTCTTGCTTGGCACTTGGCAAAGGATGTGGGGAATTACATTAGCCATATACCTCTCATATTGATGAGCAGAGAAATATTAATTTTTAGATGGAAGCCCAAAAATGAATGAGATCACATTGAAGCAGAAATTATTTTTTAAAGGCATCTTACTGCAACTGCCTTTGTTGCTGCATGTGCCAATTCACTGTCCTCTTACTTTGCTGTAGTCTCATTGAAATCAGCCAGCCCCATCTAGCCAGAAATGTATGTGGGCAGATCTTCCTCTCATGCTGCTTTCCATATACCTCATGGAATGAAGCATTCCACATAGAGATTCATTGCTTGCATCTCGAGGCCCCACACTGAAATGAATGGGGAAACCCTTTGCCAGTGAATGGAAAAGCACATAATCATAGGAAGCAATTCAGAGCCATGAAAACTCATCTCAGTATTGGCACTGGTGTTCATGAGATTTGGGTTCCATCTGGAAAAATGAAACAGTGCAAGTGGCTATGGAATATAATGGTGAGTTGGCTTGAATTAACTGAATATAATGTTGTGTTTGTAAATTGTCGTGTACAGTGTGTTTAAGTAAAACAAAACAAATGGTACGTGCTTCTTGGATAGCTGGAATGGAAACTGTTTCAGAAATCTCTGGAAGTTAGGATAAAGAGAACTGACAGAAGTATACATCTGTGAAAGAGATAAGAAGATTATACAGATGTTTGATAAGAACCCAATTAGGCTTCTACAATAAGTTCTGCCGTGTGTTGCCAAAGAGATACAGTAGCACTTGAGAATAATATAGGGCTGTGCAAAAGGGTTTTGTATCTGCGTCTCGGAGGCTAAGGGATGTTCTGAGTATACTGCATCTGTATATCCCAGAGGGAAAGAAAGGATTTAATAGACATTTATGAAATCTTCAAGAGCTAAGATGATATCAGTTGGAGCTACTATTTTGAGCTTCTCAGAGATCAGACAAGAGGGCATAATGAAATTAATATGATCAAATTCTCTGCAGATAAGGAGAGGATTCCCCCTTTCCCTCTGTAGCAGAGAAGGGAGAAGCAGCTCAGTCCCATTTTTCCTCTGTTAGCTTAAAGAGGTAGGGAAATTAGAATGTATTTATTTATTTAAAACATGCCCTACCTTTCCTCAATCTATCTTGAGGCAGTTAACAATAAATTACAACAATTATAAAATAACAGTGAAAAATTAAAAGCAGCTGTGAAGCACTAAAACAGAAGAATAAAGAGATTATAACTACCGACACCCCTTTAAATAATACTTAAGCAGACCGCTATTAGCAAGTTAACGCAGTTCAGTGACAGAGCACTCAATTTGGTGAGAATGCAACCATCTATTGCCAAAAAGGCTCCTTCAAAAGGAAGATTTAAACCATTTGGTGTTAGTCAGTGAAATTCAAGCCACCCTGGGGAGAGAGTTCAAGATCCTGGTGGAACCACTAGAAAGGTCTTCTCTCCAGTCTCAAGTATTATTCTGGGGAAGCTGGGACACACAAGAGGGCCTTCGTGAAAGATCTCAGTAGGTGGGCAGGTTTGCATGAAAGAGAGTGGGTAGGTTTGCATGGAAGAATCAGCCTCAGTAGGGCCAACCAAAAGTATTTTGCTGCCTGAGGTAAAATAATAGAATCCTAGAAATGTAAAGTTCGAAGAGCCTAACCACTTAAGGAAGTCTGCTCCTGCCTCCCTTCCAGAAAGAAATCTGGTCAATGGTCAAGGGGAAAAGGACAATTTGGATGCAGTTACATAGTCAATTTGGCTCCATATCTGCAAGGGAAAATGTGCATCTCTGCTCTGGGTTGCAGTAGGTCTGTGACTTTCCTGACCATAAATGCCTTCCTCTTTAAATCATAGAATTATAGCGTTGGAAGAGACTCTGAGAGTCATCTAGTCCAACCACCTGTAATGCAGGAAATTCATCTAAAGCATGCATGGCAGATAACCACCGAATCTCTTCCTAAAATCCTCCAAGGAAGAAGAGTCCACAACCTCCTGAAGGAGTCTTTTTGGACTGATTTCTTTAAAAGTAAAAATGTTTGCTTAAAAACAACAACATGTGGTAATCAGAACCCAATAAAAACCCAAAGCTAAGGACACCAGGAAGATGGGAACCTTTGATGGCTGTGGAGTGCAGACACACTCAACTTTTCATGCACTCCTGCACCTCACTGAAAGTAAGCTACGTACCAGAAAACCCTGCACCTCACCCATGATAATTTCTCCAAAAGTTTCTCTTCCCCTTTGATCATTTTCAAATGCAATTTCTATTCTCATTGAAGGATGGTAAAAGAAACGAGGGACATTTTTTTTTTTTTTTTGGCACACCACTACCTCAGGTGAAACATATCTGTAAATTCAGTGGAAGCTCTGAAGGCGTTCTAATATGGTATGAAGATACGACATGAGACAGCAACCATGTTGAAGCAAAAAAGGCCTTGGTCTGCCTTGAATTCTATAATCTTCTCAATATGATTAGTTCAGACTTGCTTGTTTGGTTCATATCTGCCCATGTGTCTTTGCGTGAGAGATAGAGATAGCACAGGTTTTTGTTCAGAATAATACAGGCTATGTAGATGGAAGTTAGTTTAGCATCATTTTTTCTGGTTGGTGCTTTTTCTCTCCATTGTTGATGACATTTATTTCCTTCTAAGACCATGATCAGGAATAGAATAGGCCTTATGCAGCCATGAGTTGCTCTGGAAATTCTTTCATTCCTAGTTCGTCTGTTCCTATGATTCCTTTTAAATTTAAACACATGTGGAATCAAACGAAAATTGTCAACGCTATATTTTTCTCACTGAACTTCCTTAACCAGCACCCAATAGCTCATAGGACACTTAAGATCTAGATGCTAGGAGATACTTATGTTGGCATTCACTTTCTTGTCAGTTTCACACCATAACTCACGGTGTCTGATCAGAACTGGAAAAGGGAACAGAAAAAAACCCAAAATATATATTACTAGCAATATAATCTGCAAAAGAGATTCTAGTTCCCTTGAAAAATAAGTACTGCTTCTAAGGAAGTTTTCAGTGTGTGTGTGTGCAAAAAGATTTAGAATGATACAAATTTTCATTTTTTCAGTTGCTTATGTCCATTCAAAGAACATAAACATAACAGTGAATTGATCCAAGTTGTCTTCTGATTTTTCACAATAAAGAAATATAAGGAAATAAGGGCATCTTATGAGTTTTGGCTATTAGTGCTAACTTTTCTGAATTTATAGATACTTTTAAATAAAGTAAAAAAATTCCTTTCAGTAGCACCTTAAAGACCAACTAAGTTAGTTCTTGGTATGAGCTTTCGTGTGCATGCACACTTCTTCAGGAAGGATTTTTTTTATTTTGACAATGGCAGACCAACACGGCTACCTATCTGTAACTTTTAAATAAAGATTATATATCTACTTCACACATTTGTAGATGAATATATATATGAAATCTCTCCCATGATTCATCACTTCAATTCTTACAGCAGGTATGTCCAAATGTCTTGCATATCTGCCTTACTTTGTGTGTCTTAAGCCATGAAAATAACAAAGCAATAACTGAGCTTCAAATATTGACCGCTCCATGCTTAAAATGGGGGGCGCCCTTTGCATGTACGCGCGCAGCCCCTAGATCTGGAGCGGCTCCAACAGCATAGGCTTGGTTTGCCTTCCCTCAGGTGGGATACCTGGAGGTCTCCGCCTACCTCAGTCAGTTGTCCAATCCCACCTGGGGGAAGCGTTGCTAAGGAGACCAGGCCAGGTAGGGAGGGATTACCTGCCCACACAATAGAGGGAGGATCTTACCTGGGAATCCTCACTTGGCTCCAGAGCTTCTCCCACTCTACCCACCCTCAGTTAATGTCTTATTTGCAGGTTAACTTTTCTTCACAGGTTTTGCAGATTAACTTTTCTTCACAGGTATGCGGGTGCTGCTACGTTAAGGTCGCTGTTAAAGGGTCAGAAAGGAATTTCCCTGCATTGGCAGGTTTCGCCTTTCCCGTAGCAAAACGTCACAACTTTGGCGTTATCAGGCCTTGGGCGGAATCCTTTAGTCCATCTTCCTCTTTGCGGCGGCGATACCAGGGTTCCCCGATAAAGGGGTTTCTGAAGGGAGGCTTTGACCGTACGCCGAAAGGTCGTCATTGCTCTCTCCTGCGGCGGCGTAATGGGGGCGGCTATCTCTGCTTGAACATATGTTCTCCAGAGCCGGCCCATCCCCCCCCCCCACACACACTGGATAACCCTGATGCTCCCTAGGTCGCCGGCTGGGGACCGGGGAGGGAGAACGCCCAAAGCCTGAGCCAACTTTATTTGAAAGTTAATAAAGTTAATAAAGTTAATAAAGTTGTGGCCAATTTAATCCCATAGCACGTTGTCATGAGTCGTTATTTCACATGACGGGGGGGACCGCGCGGGATCTGGGGACTCTGCTTGTCCACGCAAATACAGTATCTTACATACATACTTACCCCCAAAATTGTAAGTCCAGATCATTTTTAATGTAAGCATGCTCACATAGTCATCATTAACAATAAAACAACCTTAAAAAGCAAAGTCAGCAAAAAAAAGCTGCACTCTGCATTCATCCCTACCACTCCTCCTGTTGGCTCAAACTTTTACAAACTTTTTTTATGGTTGGTGAAATTAGATCTAATTTATCTTGTTAGATCTTTTTCCCCAGTCACATTTGCAAATGAGAAACTGCATTAAGAGAGTTACTTAGATGAAGAAAAGAGAGTTCCCCAAAGAAATTTCCCTTGATGTATATAATTAAGTGCCTTGTTAAAGTCAACTCTGGTGATTCTTTCCTGTTAAAACAATATTTTCTGCTAATTTATTCTAATTAAGCAATATGTCATGAGGTCACTTATTTGGCTGCTCCTCTTTCTTTGAACTTCTTTTTCTAGAGCTAAATATCAAACGGCATAAATAGGACGTTGTTTGAGTAAGAAAAGCCCAGAAATTACTCTCTGCTACAGAGCCTCCCATATTACAATATTGTATCCTGCCAAGCTTAGTCCAGGAAGTAATCTGCAATTTGTTTTGAATGCAGAACTTTTTAAATATTTTTTGTCCTTACATATTTAACACAATTATCTCTTTTAAAACAACAACATCACCTTTGGATAAGGCATTCTTCCCATGAATATTATATCTACATTTCTCATGAGTTACGAATGGGTTATGCTGAATGATTCCTTAAGAATATAAGAGATCTTAAATGTAGGAACCTTAAACCAAATCAGATCATTGGGCCAACTATATCTGCATTTTCTGGGATGACTGGCAGTAGCTCTTGAATGTTTGACACAGGAGGGTTTCTTTTCTTCCCCTAGTCCCACCTACCTAGTAACACCAGGGTTTGGATCTGGGGCATTCTGCATGCAAGGCTTATGTTCTATCACTGAGCTATAGCCCATATATACATTTTCAATAACAACACAGGGAAAAATATGTTGGAACTCATTCTCCTCTCTGCTACAAGTGGTAGCATCTGACATAAAATAATGTCAGAATCCTCCCTTTCCCACCATGCAGACACACACCCTGTTTCATAAGACTGTTGAGTGTGGCAACCATGGAAACCCTTGGGGTTTTATTTATACCCTTGCCTGGCACAACAAATTCGCTCTCTGACTAAAGGAAAAGACAGCTGTCAGACATCGTGAATGCACATTAGAAAGCCCTGCAGGAACAGAAGTGTGATTAACTGGGACTTGGGAACCTACACCACTGTCCCATGTGGTCACAGTCACTTGGGAGAACATTTGTACTAGACAGACCTTACCTCTTCTCAAAAACCACAGAAGTGGAAATGCTTTTTTGATTAGTAATAGAAACTGAAGGCATATATACATGAGAGATAAATGAGGTTTGCAGTCAAAACAACCCAATTCAAGAACGCTTCCTGGTTTTAAGATATCTTGGTGGAAGAAGCTAGAAACAAAAGCATAGATTCAGAGAACTAAGTAAGGAACAATCAAGGGTTCAGGCATACCTAGTGGAATTTTATCCTTTTCAGGCCATATCACAAGCTTCTTTTAAAATCTGGATTCAAAATAAATTTGTCATGTGATATGAAGTGCTGTTGTTCGAGCAAGGCAAGCTTTTGGATGCATAGAGTTCTCTGAATTCCAGGGAATTCCATCTTTTGGCAAACCAGCCTGGAATGAATTTATTTTGCTCCAATTAAAAAACAACAACAGCTGACTTTTGTACAAAGCACTGTGTTCACAACAGCTCACCACAGTTTTCATTGCTTTCTGTTCATTCATGCCTTAATCTCCCATCACTGGCATATGTTTGCTCAATGCTCATAGAGAAAATGCTAAAAAAAAAAAAAAGCAAACTTGACGTTACCATACATATGGATGTATCAATCTTATTGTCATTGGGTGTTATACCAATGTGTATTGCAAATAAGAATATTAATGCAATCATACACACAATTGCAGCAATACTATGTGTTTGCAGTGATTAAGCAAATGTAATTGTTAATCAGCCATCAGTAGCATTGGGAAAAGGGAACTAAATGAGGGTGGGGAAACTGTGGCCAAACAGATGCTGTTGAACTCCAACTACCATCAGCCCCAGCCAGAATGGCCAATGTCAGGGATGATAGGAGTTTTGTAGCGCAACAATATCTGAATAGCCAAAGGTTTCCTGACCTTGAATGAAAGGAACCAAAAACTATGAGCACTGCAATTCTTAAATTAATTCCTGAAATTCTCATATTTGAATCAGAATTGAGGAGTGGAACTCAGGGCAGAGGCAACCAAAGAAACAATGTAGGAATGGAACTGGAGAAATCACTGAGCGCAGCAGTGGCAATTTTTGTTGTGGGATCTTTCGTGGTACAAAGTACCCACCCCATCATAAAAATCCATGTGTGCTCATGTATGTCAAGATATTAATTGGGGTTGGAGTTTTAAATGTCCCCACACCGAATGTCTTGGTATGCATTAGCTGTGTTTTCCTGCTGGCCTTAGCCTTGTACCATGATTGGTTCCTTTGCTAGTCAGAATTCTATCCTTCGTTGTGCGGAGGAAGGGAAGATGTGCAGGAGGCAGCCATCTTGTGCAGTATGTTGCTGTCTTAGCTTTGCAGTTGTGGAAATGAGGATAGGATTCCTACTGTCAACACCTCCATTCCACCCTCACCACAACCCTTAATTCCATGCATTTCTTCTCCTTTGGCCACTGAAGTTAAGATAGCATGTTCATGACATCAACAAGCTACAATGGCACAGGTATCCCTGCATCATCCTTATACTTGCACTGACATGCTATCAAACTGCTAGGTTGGCAGGAGCTGGGACAGAGCAACGGGAGCTTACCCCATTGCAGGGATTCGAACCACCAACCTTCCAATCAGCAAGCCCAGGAGGCTCAGTGGTTTAGACCGCAGCACCACCCATGTAGAATGATAATTTATTTTTAAAATTATTATTTGGATATCTAATGTGTTTCAAAACTCAGCTCTTTGACCACAAGCAAATGAGCAAAAATGGGAGAGAACAACCCAAAATGCAAGCATTAAAACAGGATGAGGGATTGGGAGGAAGTGAGAAAGATGTGATACCACATATTACAAAGCCACATCAATAGCATGTGCATGCTGCAACTTTACATACTATGATTTTGCATGCTGATGTGCTCCAATATGTCCTTCATACATATCAAGATGCACCAAAAATTAGGCGAACTAGATTATAAACTGTGTGTCCTTCTAGGCTTAAAAAGTGATTGAAAGGGTGCAGATGCTACATCCTCCATCCTCTGCCCCATCTTGCTTGAACAGAAGAGACAGCTGCTGTGTGACTTGTGAAGTTAATATTTTACAGTCCAGTTCTCATTTATACCTCTGTAACTTCAGGAGGGTTGTGGTGATAATTTATGCATTTCTTTTTTCAAGCTCTCTTTGCTTGCTCTGAAGGCCTAGGTGTTAGGGGTGACATAAATGAGAAAATACTATAAACGGGATTGGGACTTAGTAGCCTCACAAATTTCCACAAGACTTTTAGTGCCTACAGCCCGACAGAATGGAGGCATCATGGAGGGGGGAAAGGGAACAAAGGAGTATGGCACTAAATAAACTCGGCAGCCCATTGCTGCAGCTGCTTCCAGGTTTGTGTGAAAATAAATTAGGATCCAACAGGCTATTTTCCAGTTTGAGTAAAGTCACTTTCATCACAGAAGAGCTGAGTCAAGTTTTTTCCCCCATTATTCCCTTCCAGTTAACAGAGTGAAAAGATTTAGTGCAGGTTCACCAACTCTTTCGAACTCCTGCCAACCTAGCAGTTCGAAAGCACGTCAAAGTGCAAGTAGATAAATAGGTACTGCTCCAGCGGGAAGGTAAACTGCGTTTCTGTGTGCTGCTCTGCTTCGCCAGAAGCGGCTTAGTCAGGCTGGCCACATGACCCAGAAGCTGTACGCCGGCTCCCTCGGCCAATAAAGCGAGATAAGCGCTGCAACCCCAGAATCGGTCATGACTGGACCTAATGGTCAGGAGTCCCTTTACCTTTACCTTTACACCAACCCTTTTGGGACCGTGGGCACATCTGGATTTATTATTATTATTATTATTATTATTATTATTATTGAGCGCCAGTCACAAAATGGCTGCCATGGGGTGGGGCATGACATGATGACTTCAGTGCAGGAGAGGCAGCGGCAGTGCAAACAAGAACGATGTAGCAAGAGCAATAGTCTCTCATGTAGAGTGGATTTGTGATACGTACTGAGACTATTCATGGGACCATAGGAAATGCTGGTGACCACAGGCACCATATTGGCAACCTCTGTTTTAGTGTGCTGTAGGGTGGATGCAGGTGGCACTGTGGTCTAAACCACAGAGCCTAGGGCTTGCCGATCAGAAGCTCAGCGGTTTGAATCCCCACAACGGGGTTAGCTCCCGTTGCTCTGTCCCTGCTCCTGCCAACCTAGCAGTTTGAGAGCACATCAAAGTGCAAATAGATAAATAGGTACCGCTCCAGCAGGAAGGTAAACGGCATTTCCGTGCACTGCTCTGGTTTGCCAGAAGCGGCTTAGTCATGCTGGCCACATGACCTGGAAGCTGTACACCGGCTCCCTCGTCCAGTAAAGCGAGATGAGCGCTGCAACCCCAGAGTCGTCCGTGACTGGACCTAATGGTTAGGGGTCACTTTACCTTTTAGGGTGGAAGGAGAGGAACAAGAATGCTCAGCTTCACAGAAACAGTGTATGTAAAGTAGGATGACGTGACTGAATTCAGGCATTTTATCTTTGTTCAAAATTTACATTTGCAGACCCACCAAGTTGTCCCTATTTTCCACAGACAGTCCCACATTTACAGAAGCCATCCCAGTTTCTGATTTTATCCCAGAATGTCCTACTTTTCCTTGTTGTTGTTGTTTAGTCATTTAGTCATGTCCGACTCTTTGTGACCCCATGGACCAGAGCACGCTAGGCACTTCTGTCTTCCACTGCCTCCCGCAGTTTGGTCAAACTCATGCTGGTAACTTTTCCTTAGGACATCCCTATTTTCATCAGAGAAATGTTGGAGGGTCACGAGCCAAGACGATAAGTAACTATACAAACTTTAGAATACATCTGAAGGCAGCCCTGTATAGAGAATGTTATTTTTTGATGTTTAACATTTTATTAAGTTTTTAGATATGCTGGAAATCATCTAGAGTGGCTGGGGCAACCCAGGCAGATGGGCGGGGTATAAACAATAAAATTGTTGTTATTGTTGGTGTTGAATAGGACGTTCCTATTTTTATTGGAGAAATGTTGGAGGGTATGAGGTAGTTTCTACACACAATGATACACCCCTATGTCGTTTCTATGCAGACCAACAAGAAACATTATCAGAGATCAAAGATGTATTCCAGGCAGGCAACACATTCAGGGTGCTGAACATGGCCAGAAAATATTTTGGTCTGGGGAAATTTCTGAGGGCCAGAGGTAGTCACCTTCAGTTGCTGGAACTCATGTCCCCTACCTCTAGTGTAGGAGATCGGTTTGAATTCAAGGCAACTAACAGTTTCTTATTCATATTCAGTTTGGGGCCACTTTTTCTGAAGGGGAACTGTGACACTTCACGCCAAACAGGTTTATGGATTCATAACAGGTTCAGGTTTGATTTGACTTCCTGCTGCTGGTGCCTCTGGTACAATCTCTTCAAGAAGATGTGTGAAATCACTGCTGCTGTTCACAAAATTCTACTCCCCACCCCCTTCAAAAGAAAAGATACTGAAGCATTATGCTTTCACCAGCGCTCATTCAAGGCTCCACATTTTGCCATCGTGCCAGCTAGTGTACGCACACAACTCTCATATCTTGCTGTCCCTTTGCGGGTTCATATTAGGCATTACTTCCGTGTTCTCCGCATTAATGAATCCGATATTAGTTAATGCCTGCAATATTGCTTCTCTGAAAGACACTGTGAAGAATAAAAGATCTGAGGTATTGGGAAAGAGCTCTAGGAGTTTGGTAGGTATTGAGGGGGTTTCTGTGCAGAATGAAAAGGAAACAACTTCCCATTCAATAGCTCCTTTTAGGTAGCCCTGCTGCTTTGGGAACCGATTCAAATGCTTATTGATGGCAAGATGGCTTTTCTACTTGAAAAACTTAATACTTGAAACCAGCCACCTGTCATGATCTACTGAACAGACATCAATTGCGGCGTGAAGAACTGGAAACAGTAGGAGGGATGGACATTCAACTGAAAGTGAAAAAAAGGGGGGAAATCAAGGGATATTCAGATTTACACTGTGAAAACACAAGGTAATTGATTTCAAACTGTTTATTCATCCTGCTCTGACCTGTTCTCTAAAACTATATGATACTATAATATGATACACCTGAATGCAGATCTAATATTTATAAATAAATAAGCTCTCAAGATGAAAATGCAAATTATTTATTACTATACTGCTGTTACTGGAAAACTATCCATTAGATTGTTTCCCCAGCACAGTGGTCCTAAGGAGTGTGGGAGGGGTACAAAAAGAGAGTCCTCATTCATATCCATGGAATACACAGCTCAATGAATGTAAAAGGACAGGAGCATGGAGTTGCTCAATCAAATGAACTGAGCTCCACAAAAGTATTGGAGCTCATATGGACCACCGGATCAGGATACATATATATAGTCTCTCAACTATTGGTACATCTAGAGCCACGTGTGGTGTAATGGTTAGAGTGTCAGACTAGGACTTGCAAGACCAGGGTTCAAAGTCCCTTTCAGCCATGAAAATCACTGGGTGGCCTTGGGCCGGTCACTGCTTTTTGGGCTAATGTACCCCACAGAGCTGTTGTGGGGATTAAAAGAGGAGAGGGAGGACCATGTATGTCACCTTGGGGGAAAATTGGGATATAAATGCAACAAACAAACAAACAAATGTGCTCTTCTCCCTCTTTTAGAATGATGCTTTATCATTAAGCAAGAAGTTTGAAAGTACCCACTTTAAAGAACAGGGGTTATAGGCTTTGCAGGGGTTATAGGCTTTGGTAAATTCATTTTTAAAAAACCCTGCTAATTTGTTTTTTACATTTGTAATTAAATACAGGTAGTCCTCCAAGACAAATATTTGTTTTATATTGATATGAATAGGGAATACTATCGAGTTGATGGGGCGAGGGAAGGGAGGTTCAGCGTTATATTCTTTATGTCTTCTGCTGCCTCCCAAGTATTTATTTTCTTAAGGAAAAACACTTTGAATGAATTCAATGCCACTCCAAATGGGATGCTACTGAATATCTGTAAATAGCAATATAATAAAGGCCAGTTCACATACAAATGCTTATTGTTTGATTACCGCAGTAGCAAGTAGGGAATTTTACATCTGTATGAGGCATCACCAATCAAACACTACAGACAGGACTTTGCTATCAGCTCTTAAGTAAATAGCATCCATTTGCAAGTCGTGAAAAATCAAGTGATGTTTCATGCATTTATGAACAGGCCCTATTATTGAAGCTATACTAGGGTCAATCACACACACACACACACACACACACACACACACGTCATGTTAGGAGCCAGAGTGGTGGAGGCAGAGCTAAGGAGCTGTGCCCTCCTGACACCTGAATCAGGGCCCAAATACCTGAAAGACTGCCTCCTTCCCTAAAGATGCTCTTGGACGCTAAGATCCTCTTTTGTTCCATTGCCCTCAGAAACTCAGGGGATGGCAGCCTAATTAAAAACATCTGTGGCACCCCTAAGCTGAAGAAAACCCACCACCACCACCACCCAGAGCTGTGTCTGGTACTTTCATTATATAGCTGTAGGTGAATGCTGAAAATGTACCTTTTTATCCTGACTTTTGACACTTGAGATGTTTATTTAGGACCCATCTTTTTTTGTAATTTTAAGTTGTTTTAAAATGTTTTTAACATTGTGCAAAATTGTGTTTTAATATTAATGGTGTGTTTTAATGGTTGCAACCCACCCTGGGACTGTAGGGTGATAGAAAGGTAATAAATTGTAGGAACAACAATAATAAAAATTATAAAATAATTTATAATAAAAGTTATAAAAATATAGCTCCCAATGCAATTTCCTATTGGTGACAGATCGCTGCTCTACAGCACCCTCTGGTGTCACATTTTTATAACACATTTTTAACATTATAACTCATCAGTGTAGATTACAGTGGTACCATGGTTTAAGAACAGTTTAGTTTATGAACAACTTGGATTAAGAACGCTGCAAACCCGGAAGTAGGTGTTTTGGTTTGTGAACTTGGCCTTGGAAGCAGAACCTCTTTCACTTCCTGTTGAGTGTGTTCCATTTTGAGTCCCCCGCTGCTATGAGAAAGCACGCCTTGGTTTAAGAATGCTTTGGTTTAAGAATGGACTTCCGGAACAGATTAAGTTTGTAAACCAAGGTACCACTCTAGTCTCTAGACAGTGCTGGGGCAGTCAGTAGCAAGGTAAGGGCTACGCAAGTGTACCAGTAAAACTGGTCAGTCCATATAGCCCTGGACTCATCATTGCCCTGCCCATCCTAGGTAAGCTGTAGTAACAGTGTTGTTAGTTGGGCTCTATGGCTCTGCCACACCAAACCAGCTGCTATTAGTTACTCCTATTTGGGTGTTCTTTTGTTCCTGCCATTCAGACTATGTGACAAGAGATCAGGGTTGCAAACAAGGGCCTTACACCTCCTGCCCTAATGCTGTCCACTTGTTTTGGACATACCTGCAGAGGGAGATCCTACTGCATGCACACACAACTTATCCTTATGGAGTGGAGAGCTGTGTGTGGAGAAAACAATTCCCGAGTGGGATGCTGTCATCAAATGTGGCAAAGAATCTCAGTGCAGCCGAATGAAATGCAAAACACAGATCATTGCCTCCTATTGTTGGCTAAAGTGTCCCGTGGAATAAGTTACAAAAGATCTCTCTGAAGTTTAGTTCATGTGCATCATAATGCATAATGACAGATCTAACACTTTCAAAATGACTACAGGAGTTGAAATGTTTGTGTATCATAGTCAAGGAAAAGATAAAATGCACACCTCATTAAGCACTTACTAAAGTAGAAGCTGTTCTTTTCTTTGCAAGAGAACATAATTAATTCCAATTGAAAGTTCCGGGACAACTCACAAAGGAGCTTTTTTTTTTTTTTTTAAAGCCATTGACTTGTGTATTTCCTCAGCAGTTTCTAACATTTAAGTATTTTAATGTGATCCCGCCGCCGCCCCCCCCCCCCCAAAGTATATACAGGGATGTGGGAGAGGTATTTAGACTGAATTTTAGAATTTGTGGGGGATCACTATCTATTCTTCCTATACCCCCTACCCTTCTCCATATTGTTTTCGTACTTTATTGGCCAATATTTTTCATACACCACAGCACCTGCTGATCACAGCTGCCACTCTAATTTGTATGTGTTTATGCAGTAAAATTGCAGTCGTGTTAGCAAAGGAAATATGGGAGCAGGTTTAACAGTAGCAGGAAGCCGCTCTGTACTTAGTTTTGGAAGGGGGTTATTAGTCGCTTTGTTCTTGTTCTTATTGTGTATTTTGTGTTTTTAGCTTGTATTTTTATGCTGCGAACCACCTTCAGATCTACAGATCCCCACCGTCTTGTTCCAGTTCCAGGGTAGTGCTAGTTCCACTCGCCATTTGTTTAAGACCCACCCACTGCCAGCATGAAGCCCCTGACTGTTGATTCCCAAGGGGGATACAACCCTACACAGGGAAAAGGAGATAACGTATAAATTTGCACAATAAAGTACAATTAAATACAGGAATTTAAAGTAAAAAACACATTTTAGAAAAATGAATCAATATCATTGCAATAAACCATACTGTAAAAATTTGAACTATTTGAAGTTTAGGACATATTTTATGCTCACAAAACAAGCACAGGCCTTCCGCCATCTTGAGGAGGTATTTGGATCATCAGAGTCTGGGATTTTCAAAGAGTGTGACATTGATGTAATGTTGGCATGTGGTTACAGAGGTTACAGAGTACAAACACATTGTCAGAAGTCAAAGGCTGCCACGGTGTTTTTCTAGATTAGTTAATTAGGAGATTTGATTTGGGAGATGCATCTTGCGATCCCTAGATTGTGGAGAAAATTAATACGATTCCCAGTTCATGTCTGACAGCCACATATATTGCTCCCAGTGACTGAACATTTCTCAGGAACCCCTGTAAAGGCTTCTGGAGAATGTTAGCACATGTCACTTTTCAGACATCTCAACTAAAAATGACATTAATCCCAACGCAATGACACTTATCATTTGCTAACTATGGCTGGGTTTTGTTTGTTTGTTTTTAAATGAAACCTATTGGTGCCTAATGAGGCTGCCTAGGAGTGCCAACTTTTTGTAGCAATGCAAGGCTGGGTGGGTGTGCACCTGGTTAGTAGTTTGACTTTGGGCTATGGAGAACCACAATTAAGATTGTGTTGTATACTATGTATCTCACATTCTTCTGCATGTTTGTACACAGAAGTAAATCTTGCTGTGTTTGGTGGTTTGTATTCCCAGGTACATGTATTGCAGCCTAAATTTTGGGTTCACTTGTTTCCAAAGATTGTTAATTACTCTAGGATGGTTAAAAAGCCAAGCTGTTCAATTTTGTTCGTTGCTTCAGTCTTGTTAGCAAAGGCCCACCACCATCATAGACCATTCTGATTCTGCTGTTTTTCATTTTCTTTTCCCCTTGCACCTGAATAACTGACATTCCTTCAATATAGTCTAGCAATATTGTTCCTTCAGAGGTAACTCTGTCCAATGAACCATCAAACACATCACTTTCAGCTTAGACCCAATCTGTTACACAGAGCCAATACTCCACCATAATGAGCACTGGAAACACAGAGGAGCCATTGCTTTGGTTCTTTATCCAGGCAGAACTCCCATTAATTTAAGATACCTAAAGGGAAGGGCAACGTCGGCATGTAATGCATCTATTCCATTTAAATTATCATCAATAGTCTCATTCCTTAAATTACTTAAATATTTAGGCAATCACATTGATTTGGTTTGGATCTTGCTGGAGTCATATTGTATAAAAGACGTTCAAAAACCGCACAGTGCTCATTCTCTGATTCAGAGAGCTGCTTCATGCATTCTGCAGACTCTCAGATAATGGCATTGTGCAATCATAGAATCATAGAATAGAATCATAGAATCATAGAGTTGGAAGAGACCGCAAGGGCCATCGAGTCCAACCCCCTGCCAAGCAGGAAACACCATCAGAGCACTCCTGACATATGGTTGTCAAGCCTCTGCTTAAAGACCTCCAAAGTAGGAGACTCCACCACACTCCTTGGCAGCAAATTCCACTGTCGAACAGCTCTTACTGTCAGGAAGTTCTTCCTAATGTTTAGGTGGAATCTTCTTTCTTGTAGTTTGGATCCATTGCTCCGTGTCCGCTTCTCTGGAGCAGCAGAAAACAACCTTTCTCCCTCCTCTATGTGACATCCTTTTATATATTTGAACATGGCTATCATATCACCCCTTAACCTCCTCTTCTCCAGGCTAAACATGCCCAGCTCCCTTAGCCGTTCCTCATAAGGCATCGTTTCCAGGCCTTTGACCATTTTGGTTGCCCTCCTCTGGACACGTTCCAGTTTGTCAGTGTCCTTCTTGAATTGTGGAGCCCAGAACTGGACACAGTACTCCAGGTGTGGTCTGACCAGAGCAGAATACAGTGGCACTATTACTTCCCTTGATCTAGATGCTATACTCCTATTGATGCATCCCAGAATTGCATTGGCTTTTTTAGCTGCCGCGTCACACTGTTGGCTCATGTCAAGTTTGTGGTCAACCAAGACTCCTAGATCCTTTTCACATGTACTGCTCTCAAGCCAGGTGTCCCCCATCTTGTATTTGTGCCTCTCATTTTTGTTGCCCAAGTGCAATACTTTACATTTCTCCCTGTTAAAATTCATCTTGTTTGTTTTGGCCCAGTTCTCTAATCTGTCAAGGTCGTTTTGAAGTGTGATCCTGTCCTCTGGGGTGTTAGCCACCCCTCCCAGTTTGGTGTCATCTGCAAATTTGATCAGGATGCCCTTGAGTCCATCATCCAAGTCGTTGATAAAGATGTTGAATAAGACCGGGCCCAAGACAGAACCCTGTGGCACCCCACTAGTCACTCTTCTCCAGGATGAAGAGGAACCATTGATGAGCACCCTTTGGGTTCGGTCAGTCAGCCAGTTCCAAATCCACTGAGTGGTAGCATAGTCAAGACCGCATTTTATCAGCTTCTTTACAAGAATATCATGGGGCACCTTGTCAAATGCCTTGCTGAAATCAAGGTAGGCTACATCCACTGCGTTCCCTTCATCTACCAGGCTTGTAATTCTGTCAAAAAACAAGATCAGGTTAGTCTGACATGACTTATTTTTCAGAAATCCATGCTGACTATTGGTGATCACAGCATTCCTTTCTAGGTGCTCACAGACTGTTTGCTTAATGATCTGCTCCAGAATCTTCCCTGCTATTGATGTCAGACTGACTGGGCGGTAATTATTTGGGTCCTCTCTTTTCCCCTTTTTGAAAATAGGGACAACATTTGCCCTCCTCCAGTCTGCTGGGACTTCGCCTGTTCTCCAGGAATTCTCAAAGATGACTGCCAGTGGTTCTGAGATCACATCTGCCAGTTCTTTTAATACTCTTGGATGCAGTTCATCTGGCCCTGGAGACTTGAATACATCTAAACTAGCCAAATATTCTTGTACTATCTCCTTAGTTATTCTGGGCTGTGTTTCCTTTGCTGAATCATTTGCTCCAAATTCTTCAGGTCGGGCATTGTTTTCTTTATCGGAGAAGACTGAGGCAAGGAAGGCACTGAGGAGTTCAGCCCTTTCTGTGTCCCCTGTTTGCATTTCACCATCTTCTCCTCTGAGTGACCCCACTGTTTCTTTGTTCTTCCTTTTGCTACGAACATACCCATAAAAGCCTTTTTTGTTGCTTTTAACCTCTTTAGCAAGCCTGAGTTCATTCTGTGCTTTAGCTTTTCTGACTTTGTGTCTACACGTGCTGGCTATTTGTTTGAATTCCTCTTTGGTGGTTTCCCCCCTTTTCCATTTTTTGTACACATCCTTTTTTAATCTTAATTCAGTTAAAAGTTCTTTAGATAGCCACCCTGGCTTCTTTAGGCACCTTCCATGTTTCCGTCTCATTGGTATTGCCTGACGTTGTGCTTTTACTATCTCCCTCTAACAAACTCCCAGCCATCATGAACTCCCTTTCCTTTTATTATTGCTGTCCATGGGATCTCACCCAGCACTTCCCTAAGTTTTATGAAGTCGGCTTTCTTAAAGTCAAGAAATTGAGTCCTAGTATGCTTGGCTGCTCCTTTCCGCTGTATAGTAAACTTCAGAAGAGCATGATCACTCGCGCCTAATGATCCTTCCACATCTACCCCACTAACCAGGTCATCAACATTGGTTAGGACCAGATCTAAAATGGCTGTTCCTCTTGTTGCTTCTCCCAATCAGATCTTACATATGTTTCTGACTAAGGTCTGTGAGACTTGCTTGCAAATAAGTGTGCACAGGATTATCACTGAACTGTGCAACCCTTTGCGGTGTAGTGGTTAAGAGCGGGGGACTCGTAATCTGGTGAACCAGGTTCGATTCCCCGCTCCTCCACCTGCAGCTGCTGGGTGACCTTGGGCCAGTCACACTTCTCTGAAGTCTCTCAGCCTCACTCACCTCACAGAGTGTTTGTTGTGGGGGAGGAAGGGAAAGGAGAATGTTAGCTGCTTTGAGTCTCCTTAGGGTAGTGATAAAAAGGGATATCAAATCCAAACACTTTGCATATTTGCTCAGACCTAATTCTCACTGAGTTCCATGGGACTTACTACCTAGTATGATGATATGATATGATATCTTTATTGACATTGTCCCATACAGAACAATGAAATTGAAAAATCTACATAAGACATTCAAAACCCCCTAAAAACTCTGAAACCCCATTTTAAAATACAATGTACTCCTATAGAGACTCCTTATAAATAATTTGTCCTAACAAACCCTGACTCCCCTCCAGGGAGCTCTCAGCCGCAGCGTCTGCATGCACTGCCATCTTGGATAGAAAAAAGTAAGTGTAAGTAAGTGTTCATTGGATTGCATTCTCAATCCTGGTCTTCCCACAGTGTAGGCAACTCCCAATTTATGTGGCAGTTATATTCCAAGGTATCGTGCTTTTAAGAGGAAATGCATATATTTGAAACAACATTGAAAAAGCCTGCAAACACTCCATTCTACCCCTGCCTCACCTCTTTTGGTGATGGTTTGGTGCATTGCACACACGCGGCTGCTCACATATCAGATGTGCCTAAGATTGTCATCGCCTTTATTGTAAAGGGAGCTAACACATGTACAGTACTGCTGAGGCATCAGGGTGGAGGACAGAAATGTCTATGGCCTGGTTCGCACATCTCGGTAAGCCAAAGTATAGCTTATTGGGGCTATACAAATGTCCTGGTTGCCAAAGACGAGCATGCACCCACCTTGCTCCTCTTTTTAGCTCAGCGCAGGATGGCAGCTAAGCCAAGGCTGTGCTTTTTCCATGTCTCTCCTCTTTATCCATGATCTGTTGCCACCTTGGTCTATGTGAGGCTCTTCAGTAGAAAGTTAAAGAAGGGGAGCAAAAGCAGGAACCAGGGCACAGGTTTGTTTGAGCAGCAGAAGCCACACTAAGAAAGAATGTGCATGGGGGGGGGGAGTTGCTTTGTTGTGCTGAATGAATTCTACCTGCTATGCACATGACCAGTGTGCTACTGAGTCTGTGCATATTACTCTGTAATCAAATCAGCAAACATGATAAAAATATATCCGATATATGGGAAATATTGGTCATCGAGACTGTCTGATGATCACTTCTGGCCTGATGTTCTTATTTTTCTAGGCGAAAAAGCCCCCCAAACCTCTTGCACGCATATATATATACTGTATTTTTCCGTGTATAAGACTAGGGTTTTTTCCTTAAAAATAATGCCCAAAATTAGGGTGCGGCTTATACACAGATAGTGCCAAGGGTGGATTTTCTTAAATCTGAGTCCCCCCAAATAGGGTGTGTTTTATACATGGGGGTGTCTTATAGACGGAAAAATACGGTGTGTGTGTGTGTGTGTACATCCCCATCTCAAATGCTGCTTTTATGCATACTTGGTACTGATCCTACTGAGTGCCTCTTTGCAGGGGCAGAGGTAAACACAGTTCCTAGCTTCAATGAATTTACGATCCCAGAACTGTAGGCTTACAAGACCTTATCTATGCAATTACAAGCTCTCTGAAGTCTATTTCCTGCAGCTAATTCCTCTCCACTCTTTCCTAATTCACAAGAAATGCCCTATGCTGAGAGCATAGTCACTGAGCTAGGTAGTGCAAATTGGACTTGAAGGTCAGTCTGCAGCACCAAGGCAACTGGTCTGTATGTCCTATTGCAATACAGTCCTGTGCTCTCATGAGTCATAGCTGTGCCAAACAAAATACTTTACAACCAGAATCAAATATAAATATGTATATTTGGATGTATTAATTAAAATATTTATAGCCTGTCTCAAAGATGGCTAACAATACACACTAAAATACCTGTCTATCATGGACAGACAGGTGGTTGCAAGTTAGTTAGGTGTTTTCAGTCCATCTGTGTACTCAGACAATTTCACACCATTCCTTTTCTTATTAATTCACAGATAGGCTTTTCAAACAAATAGCTTTCTAAGTATGAGTGCATTTAATATTTTAATCTTAAAGATTTCTTAGCTTAACAGTAAACTCCTGCTGCAAATGATCCCCCCCCCAAGATACTTCTTAAATGCGGAAATTGCCATCCCAACATTTTGGTACACAATCCTGCATTTTTGTGTTCCTTTGTCTTCATCAAAATGTACAAGTTGTTTTGTTTTTCATTTGCTTTACATAATACAATGGCCCGCCGCTCTGTGGAAAATATCCTTGAATAACAGAAGAGTGTCTATGAATATTCATAGGAAAGTTAATTATCTGTCTTTTCCTTCGATTGTTTGGAGAACTGTGGGAAAGCTTGCACATGCAAAAGAAAAAAGAAAAAGTGAAAATGTGGGTGGTAAGCAGACCTGTGGATTTAGTACAGTTATATCCTGGAAGTGTCACAGAGCGTGAATATAAAGAAAATGAAATATTTAATATAGAAGGCTGGATGGGGAGCAAAATGCTTAAATAATGGCACTGTAGGGGAGAGCTCTCTTAAATAGGGTATGGGGGGTCTTTATAAATTCCCTGGGGGGAGTCATCACACAAATTATCAAACCATCTTCAGGCCCAAGATGTAATATGTTTATAAGGCAAAGTTGCGAACCTACCAATTGCTGCTTCTGCATAAGTTTCAATGTAAGAGGTGGAGAGCTACCTTGTGCAGTTCATTATTTGCCAGGATCCACAGTCAAGGGTAAAGGTGTAGAATGGATGGAGTTGGCCTTTAACCAGAAGAAAAGGAGACTTGGGATTTCTAGACTGACAAGATGGGACAGCAATTTTAACATGAGGGATAATTTGGTAGAGCAAAGTTGAGAATATGATATGGGGACACTCAGGCTCACAACAGGGAAGCTGGCAATTGGGGTCAGCAATGAGAGAAAAGAAGAAATACAGTGGTACTTTGGGTTACAAACACCTCGGGCTACAAACTCCGCTAAGCTGGAAGTAGTACCTCAGGTTAAGAACTTTGCCCCAGGATGAGAACAGAAATCATGCAGCGGGAGGCCCCATTAGCTAAAGTGGTACCTCAGGTTAAGAACAGTTTCAGGTTACGAACGGACCTCCAGAACGAATTACTGGTAAGTTCGTAACCCAAGGTACCACTGTATTGGAAGACAATATTATGGTGATTTGGGGGTGGATGACGGGGAGTATACTTAGAATCTAGCCACGGATCTAATCTTTTCCTTTCCCCATGGAAAGCTGTGGGGAGTTTCAAAGCAAAACTAGGGCCTCCCCATCAGGTAAAGAAAAAAAAATCTAAGAATTTCAAGGGAAATCACAAGTGTTTCAATAAGGCTGCATTGAGTAGCAGCAGTTCTCCAGGGTTTCAGATAGGAACACATATGCAGGCAACTCATGAGCGCAATGAAATAAAATAAAATAAAAATGGCCCAGTGTAATGTATGAACTGACTGCTAGTTTTAATATTCATGTTCTGTCCATGTTGTATATCTCATATATCCTTCTAATATTCGCCTCCATAATAAATCTTTGCAAGGTTTAATTTTTATTAATATATAATTTTATGAAAGGCCATTAATATGGTGGCATAATGTGTTCTTTAATATTTTATTAATTTGCCAGCATACTGTCTAATACTACATTTTCACAAATGTCATATATGAGGATTAGCAGGATAGCATTTCATCTCCTTAGTTAGCAGCCTTGTCACCTTATCAAGTTTGCCTGCAGCTAAGTTTAATTAAAGTTCTATTCATAAACAGCTCTTGTTCCTCTCCCACTTCTCCACAAGTGACATGGAAAAATCATGTTATATAGCTTTCTTTAGGTAATTTATCTGCTTTTGCCATACGGTTTACACAAGATTGTTTGTCATCAGTGCACGTCATTTGCATAGGATATGATCCAGAGATACCAGATTTTAAAAAGACAAACCAATGACATTATTATCTATGCAGAGTAAAGACAGCATTTTGGTTTGCCAAATATGCATGCTTCTCTCCCCCCACAACACACCCATCCACCCAAGATACAAAGTGAGCCTAAGCAAACCTTCTTTGCTAATTGGAAGGTTTGACTTCTTTCAAATCTATTGACCCCAATATTGGGAACAGGAGGTATGATGTACACAGGGATCCTCAAAGGTTATCTATTAATTTCAAAATAGGCAACAGATAGTGTATGTTGAAAGAAATACTTCCATGCATCTGGTCTGAAATATTCATGGAAATGTATAAGGCAACAAACACAGGGAAGAGTCTGAATACCTGTGCCCAAACAGGGCACTGATTAGTATGTTGTTTGGAGTTTGTGGCTGCAAGAGACCCAGAATTCCTGGATTTAGAAAGTGTTAGAATTTAATCAATGCATGGAGAGTTAAACTGGAAGTCCTTAACAGTGGCGTAGCGTGGGTTGTCAGCACCCGGGGCAAGGCAAGTAATTTGCGCCCCCTAACCCATGGATTTGCGCCCCCTAACCCCCAGATGTTGCGCCCGGTGCGGCCGGCCCCCCCTGCACCCCCCACACTACGCCACTGGTCCTTAATAGTTTAACTGGACCCTTAACAGTTGGACTCGGCTACCTGCGTTCAAAGTATCACCTGAGAGATGGGCCATTAGCAGAGAACTAAGACAGGGAAATGGGCTAATGGCAAAGCAAAGACTGTGTGCCAGCCAGCAAATGGGGGAGCCCTCCTTGAATTCTGGGATAGGACGAAGAGACAAAAGGAGAGCAGTTGTTTAGGACTGCATTGGGGATGATGTGACCTAGGGGGGAAAGGTTTCAGTCTGTTAAACACAGCAAGCTGGATCAAAGGTCCATGGCTGATTTCTGCTGGCATCGAAGTCTGCGGCCATGGGAGAAACAAGAACCCCTTGGGGTGTTAATGCTGTTACATCATAGACTCAGGTTGTATATATATGTAAATAAACCATATATCATAAAAACACCACAGTCTCAGCTGTGCCTTATTTTCAGAAGGGAACACGAACGCTAGGGAAGCGCCTGGGACCCCTGGAATCACGCACCACTCAGAGATTGGGTGTGTATATAACAATATCTGTTGTGGACAGAATAAGCTCAGAATAAGCTCAGGCTTGTGAGAAAATAATTTTTAAAAGGTTTCTTCACGTATGTTCAAAGCAAGAGGAGGAACAAGGAGTAGGTTCAAGGAGAGTTTTGTTCTGTTCTTGCTTTTATTATGTATTTTGTGTTTTATCTTGCATTTTTATGCCGTGAACTGCCCTGAGATCTATGGATGAAGGGCGGTATACAAATTTAATAAATGAAATAAAAATAAAGTTAATAATAAATGAGTCCTCTATGTGGACGTTAGAAAAATGATATTGGGTGACAGAGAGAAGGTGGAATTGCTCAAACCTACTTTGTGTCTGTCTTCACCCAAAAAGAAAGTAGTGCCCAGCTTGGTGATAACAGAATAGATGGCGCAGTGAGAAAGCTGCAGTCCAAAATAAGAATGAGGGAAGATATACCATCTTTAACTGAATTCAGATCTCCAGGGCCTGATGAGCTGCACCTAAGGGGACTAAAGGAAAATGCAGTTCAGCAAACAAAATGGATGATATTTAAATCTGCAGGCTAAGATCCTGTGCTGCTATCATGGCACTTAGCTCCATTTTTGCAAATAATGGAAAATGATATTGAGTCTGTCGAAATGGACCTTACGTACTTTACAGTGAAAATTGCTAATATTTGCCTGTGATGAATGAATTGCAGGGCAGCCCTGCTTCATTTTTGTTTCTTTATGTACGGAAAAGTTTAAGAAGAAACATTAGCAATTAAAGAAAAATGCCGCTCCGCATTTTTGCAAAGCAGAAGTCAATGTGATTGAGTGATAATAGATAGGATAAATAAACTGCATGCACTTTAAAATGCTGAGGAAGATAACAACCTATTGATCTGCCACATTTAATAAAGGAAAGTTGCAGACAAAGGCTGGTTATGCACTTGATATAAGTAGGCCATCATAATGGGATTTAAGTAGCTGGGATAATGATATACCATTTTTTGTAAGGTTAATGTCATAGTCAGAAATAATGCAAGATAACATACATTACAGTTTAAACATATCCTTCCTATTCCATAACCACTTTCCCCTTTCAATTTTCTGCCTCTGTGACTATTTCTCACTCTTCCTTTTTTTTTTTTTTTTTTGGTCCTAATTTCTCTGCAACTTCTATTTCCCACCCCCACCACCCCCAACTAACAATATTGCACCCTGCCATTGCTATCCCAGCACAATCATGTGCGAACTGCAAGGCTCATTAAAGGTTTGTTAGCAGAAGCAATAATGAGTCATCCAAGAGGTCAGAGAATGTCCTCTGTCCAAAGAAAAGGCAGATAGCTTTGAAACGGAAAGTGGCGCTCCAAAGTGCAATCAGGGCAACAAATCTAATATAGCTGAGAGCTATTTGTAGAGTCCAAGAAAGTCTAATTCAAAGTTTATCTTACAATCTTTTCCCTTTACCCCCACCAAATGCTCATTACAGATCCCAAATGATAAAGTTAAATTAATTCTGCACTAAAATTCCATGAAGCTTTGCAAAGCTAATGCAGCACTCCCATATTGTTAAGATTTTGGGGGCCATTAGCACTGCAACATAATTAAAATGGAAGGTACACATTTACTAGTCTGTATTATTTTTCTCACTTGTAAGGGGAATGCACTGATGTTTATTCTGTAAGTGAGGAAATGGTCTTATACTGGGAAGGGAATTAAGGCAATAACTAGTGTTGTACAGTGGTTAAGAGAATGGATTGTCTCTGGATCATATCTCATCTCAGCCATGTGCTCATAAGGAGGTCTTTGGCAGCTCACTGCCCCCATTTCTGATGTTATGGTGGTAATGTGAGAACTTGTGTATTTCACCTAGATCTTGTACCAGTGTGAGAAAAGCTGGATGATACATGCAAGAAGGACGTTGCCTTTCCCAGAAACTGAGTCAGTTGTGGTATATCCTAACAATGTTTACTCAGAAGTAAGCCTTATTAATTTCAGCATGACTTTCCTCCAAGTAAGTATAAGTAAGATTGGATCTAACAGCGCAATCCTGTATGTGTTTGCTCAGAAGTAGTTCCTGTTGAGTTCAAAAACTCTTACTCCCAGGAAAGTGGTAGAGGATTGGGGCCTTACCCAGTTACCCTGTCAAAACTTTGAACTTCCTTGATCATTTCTGTTCTCAAAAAATGCATATTCATGCCAAATAATCAGTCTCAGGTACATACAAATCTATTGCTGTGTGATCTATCTTAATAGTTTTTCAGGGGCTGAAGTAAAGCTAATGGACCTATACTTTCCTGGTTCCTTCTTCCAGCATAGAAATACTACTACAGTGGTACCTCGGGTTACATACACTTCAGGTTACATACTGTCAGAGCTGCTCTCAGATCCTAGCTCACAGAGGATCACGCTAGCCAGCGTTCACTTTATAAAAGTCTTTATTGAGTTACAGTTTCCATTTCCAAGCTGCTGCGTGCAGCTCTACGTCTTATAAGGTAGACCGGCGAAGCTCCGTCTGAGTCTCCGCCCCTTGTACACCAACTTAATACCCTAGCCTTACTCCACCTTTTCCGCCTGACCGTTCTCCTCTGGGTCCCTCTGCCCCCCGTGGTCTCTTCCTTCCTGGACTCTTCTGACGCTGACCCCCCGGACCCTCCTGTCTCCTTGCGTCGGGCTTTAGGACCTGGCTCCCTTTCCGGGCTGCTCACTGCGCCGCCTTCCGGTGCATTTGAACTTGGCGCGCGCGCCCAACCTTCCACTTTCCGCTTGACCGTTTCTTCGCTCTCCGATGGAGGTG
The DNA here is from genome assembly GCF_965112155.1 of Podarcis liolepis. Lineage (NCBI taxonomy): Eukaryota > Metazoa > Chordata > Lepidosauria > Squamata > Lacertidae > Podarcis > Podarcis liolepis. Next base: position 37,425,406 of record NC_139557.1, read on the forward strand.
TGGCCACTCCTGACTCATGCCCTCCCCCCTGCTGCGAGCTGCCAGAGCTCGATACCTGGCGCCTTTCCTCCCCACTGCGCTCTGTTGGTGACGCTGGCCCCGATTTCCAACTGCTGCCCTCTGAACCCTCTCTGGACCCTTCTTCCTGGGGTGTCCCCCTAAGCTCCCCCCTTGCTCTGGCCACTGGCGCTCCTTTCTGTGAATCTTCTGATTCACTGGACAGGCTCGGAGATCTCGGGTCATCGTCGTCACTCATCTTTTCTTCGGACTCCTCCCCCTCGCTCTCTGTTTCCTCCCTTGCCCTCGCCTCTGCTCCTGAACCCCTGACACATACGCTTCAGGTTACACACTCCGCTAACCCAGAAATAGTGCTTCAGGTTAAGAACTTTGCTTCAGGATAAGAACAGAAATCGGGCTCCTGCGGCGTGGCGGCAACAGGAGGCCCCATTATCTAAAGTGGTGCTTCAGGTTAAGAACAGTTTCAGGTTAAGAACGGACCTCCGGAATGAATTAAGCACTTAACCCGAGGTACCACTGTACTACTACTACTACTACTACTACTACTACTACTACTGATGATGATGATGATTTCTAGGTTCTATGTTTTTCCACTTTGATTTACTAAAACCATGTAGCATCCGGTTTTCCATAATATGTTATCAGCTGAATTTAAATATTATTACTATGGTACATTATACATTTGTGACATTACTATGCACGTAAAGCCACAAGAATTCAGAGTAGACTGTGTCATCAACCATTTTTAAGTGAAGATGTATTTTTATTTTGATTTCCTTCACTGCACAGACTATGATATATTCAGCATATTTGCACGAAGGATTCTGAAGGCCAAAGGAAGTTTTATCACTAGTTTTATGCTTGTTTTAAGCACCAAAAGTGCTATAAAAATTATGACAATAAACATAATTATTACCCGGGCCATAAAGCTGCCATCAGTGTAGCATTTTCATTTATTGAAAGTAATGATTGTATGTTTATTGCTGTCCCTCATCTCTTTATCTATCACTTGTCAGTTTATTGCATGAGTTATCCCTGGAACTTATCTAGGTAGAAACCTCTCAGTACTGAGTCTGGCAGTTCTTGGCTCAGTGTAGAAGTGCCATCAGCACTTGAATACCTCTTTTAAAATGACAATTTTGTCGAGTTTTATGTAAAACATAAACACAGACTGTATTCTTCCAATTCTGAAATCATTTTATTTTTTGATATTGATCATACATTTCTTTCATATCAAATGCTATTTATTTCCCCCAATCGTGTTAAACTTGGATGTCTCTGTGAAATCACCCCAGAGAATGATGAACCTTTGGCCAATTCCATACCCTCCAACATTTCTCCAATGAAAATAGGAATGTCCTATTCAATAATAATAATAGTAATAATAATAATACTCCACTTATCTGACTGGGTTTCCCCAGCCACTCTGGGAGGCTTCCAACATATACAAAAACATGATAAAACATTAAACATTAAAAAAACTTTCAGACACAGGGCTGCCTTCAGATGTCTTCTAAAGGTTGCATAGTTACTTATCTCCTTGGCCCGGGGATCACATACAATTCCATAACCTCCAACATTTCTCCAATGAAAATAGGGATGTCCTAAGGAAAAGTGGGACATTCTGGGATCAAATCAGAAACCAGGATGGCTTCTGTAAATCCTGGATTGTCCCTGGAAAATAGGGACACTTGGAGGATCTGCGATTCCCATCAACCCTGACCATTGGTCCATGCTGGCTGGGGATGTTGTGGTTCACTAACACCCGGAGTGGGTGGGAAGTGGATGCAGATTGTGTTTCACAGTTCAAAGCCATAATAATATGCAATTCACTTGAACAAGCTGTGGTTAAGCAACAACAACAAAAATAGAAGCAAAAGTGTCCAGACACTAAAATATGATTTAGTGTGAGGTCTGAATGTTGCTAATATGTTGTGTTCTTTTAAACACGTCCCAGAATTTTGATAAAAAGTAGTACTGCAAATTAAAATGTGGCTGACCATCATATTTCCCCATGCCCCTCATTAATTGTGTGAATGATGATTAGAAAGATGTGGAAGTCTAATTCATTTGTTAACAGCAGCAAAATTATGTGCACTCAAGTACACCCCCCCCCCAAATGCACAGTCCTTATTTATGTATTAAATAAGGAAGTCTAAGTCATAAAATCTAAGTCTCAAAGTCATAAAGATAATGCACAAAGCAAAGTTATGCACCCTAATCCGATGCATGTTTACTCAGAAGCCCCACTGCTTTTAATGGGATTTACTCCCCAGTAAATAGGATTTCAATGCTTCTAATGCTTTTTTTTTTTTTTTTTTTTTTGGTTGGTGGGCAATTTGCTGTTTAAAATTGCTGCTGCTGTCACAGTTTTTGTTATTATTGTCATAGTATTCCTTTCCTGTTTGTAAGCAAGATTTTTTTCATTTTAAAAAAGCTATAAAATTATAAGTTTCTGAAAGTCCATAGAACAAGAATAATAAGGCATTCATATTTATGGAGTTATTTTATTTCTTCAGTAAAAGATAACTATAGCAAACTGGAACTCATTAGACGCTATTATTTTCCACAGTGAAATAATTGCAGGCGGCACCTTTTCAAGATAAAATAAAATCCCTTTGAAAACAATGTGTGAAAATTAATTTTCACCAAACTTGCACTTTCAAGTACCTAGCCCTATAGCAAGTTTCACTGAATTAAATTTCTTTCTCTGTTCAGCTCAGGTGCCATTGTCTCCCACCTTACTTCCACTTTAATTTTCTTACAACAGGGGGAAGAGAAGAGAAGAAGAATAGTAACTAGGGCTGCATACCAGGCTCAGAGGAAATGGATAGAAATCTGAGCAACCTTTCGGAAACAGAGTATGTGATGATTATCTTTTTCATTTGCAAAGCTTCTTTTGGATATTAATTATGTTCTTGTGGAAAAAAGCATGGGACTTTCATTACTAAATATGGACAGTCTTTAAGGTGTCACGAGACCCTTTGGTTGTTTTTGTTGTCAGATAAAACATGGTCGACCCTCTGGGAATAGATAGCTTGCTTGCGGAAATGCGTCTCAATTGGGAAAATGTTAAAGGACAGCTATATAGCAGATCAAATCATGGTAAATAGGCATTACTGATATTAGGCAAACTCACAGTACTAGATTTTAGGGCTTATTTGCATTGTACACATAAGAGATAATCAAAAGAAAGAGTTCATTATATTAGTTCAAAAGAGATGCTCTAGAATATGAGATGTAATCAATTGATTGTCTGTCTCCATCTTTTCAGTTATATGCTGATTACAAGTTGTGCTGAAATGCGTCTTCTGAAAGGAAAGTTAGCCAAACTCAATTTAAGATGATAAACTGGTAAAACAAAAACAAGGCACAATGCTGACTTTTCTTTGTTTCAGGTTCAGGTTTGCTCCCAAACCAATAGGGTTTCCTCCTCTGCACAAGTTTTTACACATTTCATTTTAGACCTTTCACATTCATCAGCCTCTCAATAAATACCTGCTACACATGCAGGAACAAACTTCTTTATTCACAATGCTATTCACAATTAATTAAAGAATATTACAAGGGCACCTTTGGACCTAAAAAGATGCTATCTGCTAGCATCCATTGGGTGTTCAGGCAGCACTGTAAGGCTTCCCAGAGCTTGATACATTTCTGTTTTTGGCCCTGACTTAACATTTTCTACTAAGATTAACTGGCTCAAAATACTTTCTTGCTGACTCTTGCCAACACTGGTTCATCCTAATGTTTCTCAAATGACTAGCACCACGACACAGGAAATCACTTACACCACTGGAGCAAAATGACTTTTAAAGTTGTTTTAGGTACTGTGGCAGTTTCCAGCAGAGTAGCTCATGACAGAAGGCGAGAACTCCAAAGTAATGGCATTTGGTCTTTATCTGTAAAGTTGCTTGATTGACAGATGACTCTCAAAAGCATTGCACTGAGACTGCTTTTGGAGGCTGCACAAGGGTAGCTGTTCTAAAGTTCTTTCTTGATAGGCTTGGAGAAATAACATAGGATTCTCCACGGAGTTGGTGTCGTTTTTTGCCATGCCAATTTCTTACTTACACGTGATATTTCCTTGAGTGACAGGCTACATTCCAAATGCCATCTTTTGCTTACATACTATGCCCCCCCCCGTATTTCTTTTCCATCTTTCTCTCTCCAATTATAAGGAAGGCAAAAATAACTATTGCGAATTTTTGTTGCTTTTCAAATTATGCCTTACCTCTGCATTTTTCTTTAGTAAAAAAAGAGGCCGATAAATAGAGTGGGTTGGACACTAGATTCCCAATAAGTCTCCACCCTCCCAGTTAGGACTGAACCTGGACCCTGCTTGAGTGATATGGTTCATTCCTATGCCTATCACAGCACTTGCTATGAGTCTTCCATCACGCAACAGTTTCCTGCTTGGCAGGGGGTTGGACTCGATGGCGCTTGTGGTCTCTTCCAACTCTATGATTCTATGATTCTATGATTCTAACAAGAAGTTGAAAATGGCGGGGGAGGACACAAAGAATGCTGACACCACATTGTGCAGTCGTATCTCCTAGAGGCTCTAACCATGGCTGCAAATGTGTCCAGAAATGTGATTTTCATAGTTCATGGCTCCCCTGAACGCTGCCAAGCATGCCCAAGGCACCATTTTGAAAACAAGAGAAGACAGGTGATAGAGTATAGCATCTCCCATTGTGCCAAACTGAAGAAAGGCAAGGCAGTGGGGAAGTTTCATGACAGACACTCTCATAGGATTCTGATTCACTTCACACCTAATGTGGAGATGGCATATTTTACTCAGCATCTATGAGGCATTTGGCAAAAGAACCTGCCAAATTGTTGGAATCCATCCAAGGGGCTGGAAGACCTGTCACCAACAGAAGAAGACCTGTTTTTTTGCTACATGCTGAAGAATGTGCTTCTACATTTGAGGAACAGTTGAAAGAAATTTGTTGAATAAGGGTGAATAGCCAATTGGGGAAAGTGTGATTATTTAGTATGAAGTAAGGGTTCATAGTAGCTTAAACCAAGAATTTCATGTGGTTTTGGGTTGCCGAAGCTTAGATTTCTACATAATCAGGAGAAGGGGCCTTTCATCCCACATAAGTATGCTTAGTTAAGTCCCCAAATGCCAGTAGAAGCGAGAGGTATCAAAGGCTATCATTAAACTTCTTACTATCTGAATTCACTGTATGTCTCCCAAGTCACCATAATGCTATGTAAATATAATTCTACTTTATCCCAACCTCTGTTTAAGTGTCCCTCAGGCCTTTGAGCTATATGAGGTTGTTTGGTTTCATTTTAAGGCAGCATTAATAATTGTAGTCTCTCCTCCTGGCTCAAAGGGACCAAGATGCAGTAGCAAATATATGTCTGCTGTGCAAGATTTCATAGCGATTAAGGTCTGCAAACCTCCTTCCCATTCTATGTTGCTGAGTGCTAAGTCATTGAATGAAACTGTACCTTTTAATAGGCACATATGTCAACTGGCTGCAGTAACGTTGCAGGCGCAAACAACAGGAACTTCTGAATTAATACCCTTCTGCCAGCTCTGTGCTGTAATATATTGAGCAGCAGTGGATTTTGCTTGGTGCTGTGGTTTTCTTTTCATTTCTTTTGCAGTCACCCTTTCGGTTACATCATAAGCAGGCCAAATACAGCGCTCAAACTGCAGGATGCTTGTGGAGAGAATGTATGTGGCAGTGGAGGGTGGTCTTTTATGTCACGAAATGGCCGGCAATTTTTAAAAAAGTTCCTCCGAAAATCTCAAAGCCACACTCTTTCCTGGTCATTTGCCCTGGATATGCAGTTTTCCTCTTCCAGTGGAGAAGAAACTGGTCCTCTTTTGGACCAAGTAAGACTTAGGAAAGGGTGATTCCCAGTAAACTCTACTTCTGAGTAAATGTGCTTGGGACTGTATCGTCCAACTCATAATTGTTTTCAGATGTAGTAAGAAGGTTATCCTGAAACAAGTGGAAGCCAGAAATGGGTTAAGGGTAGAAAGCTTTATCCCTCAAAGCGTTTTATTCCCTTTAGTTGTGGGAGTATCCTTTCACGCTCCTCAGACAAAGCTGACTAAGTCAATGAATAGGGACCATCCCCAGCACCCCGAGGCTTTTGTTCCCTCTGGGACGCTAAAGCCTCGCCGTGTCTTTGGTGCTAGGAACTATAGAGTCTGCCGCATTATGTATATGGGGTTTCTGTGGAATATTAATAGGACTGGAAACGTTAGGCCGCGTTACCTCACGAAACCCAGCACAAGTTCCCTGTAAGCCACTGTAGCACTTCTTCTTCCTGCTTGTCATGAATATATATCAGCACTGAATTTAAAATGACAGCGCCACAGTCATGCTGTTTTGTAATCACAAGATAAAATGATTTCCAGTGAATACATAACAACATACACCCTTTGATTTGGCAGCAATGCTTTCCCCCACACCAAAGAGATGGAAGTGAATACCAGGCAGGAAGCAAATTCATAAAGATAGCAAACTTCTGCATTTCAGCCAGAAAAGAGGTTAGGTGCTAGTGGCTAATTTCCTCCTCCCTCCCTCTCCCTCCTGCGCTCTCTCTCTCTCTCTCTCTCTCTCTCTCTGACCCACACACATTTAAAATATGAGTGCCTTCCTAGACAATAATTTGCTGCTGCCTCCAATTTCCCACTCATGTTATGAAAATATTTGAAGCATGAGCTGCCAGGTCTTGCTAAGCCTCCTGTCACAGAAAATCATGCTGGGGAAGAGAGAGCCTGTAGTAATAATTAGATGACAGAACAGGTGAGGTGACATGATGGACTTACACATCTTTGCTATGCAAACAGGTAGGTTACTAAGCATTCAAGGATGCATTTCCTTTTTAAATAATAATAATAATAATAATAATAATAATAATAATAATAATAATTTCCTGTTCTTGCACTGTCTCCTTTTTCATTGGGACACTGGGTATGTCAGTCCATGATGAACATTACGGTATAACTATAAACTATGTCAAGGATCGTGAATAATATTCGTGGGAATGCCACCACTACATTGTGCCACTATGGTAATAGGCTTGTCAATAGGTCTGAAGGACCAATTAGCTCCTTTAAAAAATCCCAATTGGTCAGCAAAAAGTGATACGCAAATTTTATTGCATTCCAATTCAACATTGTAAATATTTCACTAGGAGGTGGGTGGTGTGGAAAGAATGTCATAAAGATTGGCTTGATAATCTAAAGATAATAAAGATATGACTGTTTACAAAACTGGGGACTGATTTATTCATTTTGAAGGCAAAAGGGAGGAGAGATCTATAAAAACCCATGAAAAACCTCCCTATTACCTTGTGATCTGCAGCTATTTTTGGTGGTTGATAGATATTTATGACATATTGCCATGGCAACAAAGAACTATCTGAATAGCTGTATTATCTAGCAAGACGAATAATGCTCTGGGAAGCTGTATGATACAATAATCATTGCTTCAAGTTATGGATAACATATAAGAAAAGCTGCCTGCTTCTACCTGAGTATTGTGTGTGTGTGTGTGTGTGTGTGTGTGTGTGTGTGTGCATAAACAAAGTATTCATTTATTGATGGTGATATCACCATCCTACCAGTGATAGTTTTCACTAGAGAACTGTGAGGCCACTAGATGGAGCATTTATCATTGCTAAAATTAATAACAAGCAAGCTTACTTTTCACAAATGCCATTTAAGTATAGTCTACCTCCTCCTCCCTGAAATAAAAGTATAATGAATTTTCTTTACAGTATTTCTATATTTCTGTTTGCCAGCTTTGCAGAAAGGAGCCTCTCAAAGGACAAAAGACAGGATTTCACTGGTTGTTTCGGAGATGATGCCACAAAGGCAGGGGATTAATAAGGTGCGGGACTATTCTTTGGTGATTTTACAATGCTGTGTTTTATGCTGGCTATGGAATGCATTTATTTATTTATTTGGCATTGTTCTTAAATGTGAAGAAGCTTAGAAATTGAAGGCGGTTACCTCTGTCTCCATGGCAAGAGATTAATACCGTTCAGAGGGAAAATAAAGTTAATGAAGCAATGCAGGGTAAAAGAAAACGAAGGGGCTTTCAAATAGGTGCTCTCATGGAAGAGAAATAGCAATGGATTTTGTCCTGCTATATGACGTGCTTGAAAATGAAGCAAGCATAGATGGAGGGAGAGTTTTCAGTTCTAGGTAGGTCAATGCTGTTATGCTCAGACCACGGTCTTGGACACAAGTAAATTGTGTAGTTCAACAACATGCCTGGTAAGAGCTCCTTTGTGGTAGGGGCAAACACATCCACTTTGGATCAACAGCTAAACAAGAACAACTTCCTGGGAAATCTGGCTTGTGTCCAGGTTAATTTATGCAGACGCAAACCTATGCTTCAACAAATTACTAGAGCCCATCATTTTAAGTCTGCTCAAATGTGCAACTGTTTTAAATGAGGCTGGAAATAATTCTATCCCACGATGCTGATGTCAGTTAAAAGCAGGGTATTAGCAGAATGGGGGAAAGTATCAACCGAGCGTGTCTGCAACACTGTGCTCTGTGCTCTCGAGTGCCTAATGGATCAGGGAGACGGATATGCCGAGCTCATTGGCATATAAAGTTAAATTCAGATCTATTACCGATTACGCACATGCATGTCTAAGAGCAGGAGCATTTAAAGGAGAAGAATTAGGCTGGTTCTGGCAAAGGTCCAGTGGAAGGACTGAATGGAGACTTTCAGGAAAGGCAGACTTTGCAACTGCCAAGAGTACAAAAATGCTTACAAATGGCTGCTTATAAGGAGGGAAGGAGATGGGGCAGGGAGAAGTTCTAAGAATTTGACAGTCTAGCAATCCAGTCTTGTGTTACTGTGATGAGATAATTGTGCATGGAGGGAGACTTCATCTTAATACTCACAAGCTGGAATGCTTTCATTTAAAGCACAGCTCGAGTGAAGCTATGATTTTTGGGTGAAAATCTTGCACTGTGGATTAACTGGTATGTGGGTTACAACCAAAACATAATCATTCCTGTCTTCTTTATGGGAGAAAAGGGGAATACATATGGGAACATATGCATAGTTTTTAAAGCATCAAACAGCACTTTAGACAAGTTTACTCAGGATCCGGGAAAGGATGCAGTTAATTACTAAATCCATATATTTACAGTGACAAATGACATAGAGATGTTAAATTATAATAGCAAAATGTTTCAGCTGCTGCTTTTTTCACCTGCTCTGATGTGATCAAAGGGTGCTGTAGACAAGGTGGCAGTTACATAATTGTGAGGACGGAATATTCAGAGTGTTGCGTTTGCTATAGCTGAGTGATGTGAGGTATTATTCTCCAGGTTGAGGCTATGTGGTGTTAATGTGTATGTGTGTGAGAGAGAGGGAGAGGGACAGCGATTCTTCTGCTGGCAAAGAGCCAGGGCTTGCGTCAAGTTTTATCAAGCCCATCATCATTGGCCTCCTCAGAACTGCTTCCAAGGGAAATTTGTTCTCCAGCTTGTAAACAACAGTAGGGTGAAGATTGCCGAGATCATGTTTTCAGAGAGTGTATTTTGCTGGCAGGATGTGGCTGGAACTAGCAAAAACCACATAGATCTTACACCGCACTAACAGCTTACCACATGAAGAGTTGCCCAAGTATTGAAGGTTTTTGAAACCAGCCATAAGACAATATGTTAAGTTGGCTGTTCCTGGTGACCTTGGCAAGATCAAAGATGGTGAGAGGCGTTGCATAAATCTATGCTGAGGGAAACTGGCTGGATTAAGACCCAAAAAGTACATTTACAGGTCGGATTTCAGGCAGACTGTTCTCTAAAAAGTGGGAACATAGAGAGAAACAAGTTTACCAGGACTAGTGTGGGGAAAATGAAGGTACTTACTTGGGGATATGAAGGAGGGTTGGATAGTTCAACAATATCTGGTACTCTCCAGATATTGCCGAACTACAACTCCCATCATCCCTGAAAATTCACCATACTAACTGGGATGATGGCAGCTGGGAATCCACATTAGCTATTCCTGAGCTAGAGACAAAGCAGGAAGCTGGTTACAGGGCCACAGACCATGCTCAAATTATCTCTTGATAACTCAAGGGAGGGCTGTGAGAAATATCAGTCGCCCACATTTTTTGTGAGGGCCTTTTTAATTACAGTTTTTAAAAGGCTATTGGAGGGCTATGATTGGCTTAAGTTGTGGGTCAGGCATTATGGGAACTGTAGTTCAACAACTTCAAGATGGCACCACATTGGCCATTCTTGATTTATATAAAGGCATTATAATTCTGGTAGTTTAATATTCCGTCTCTTTCCTAATAGTCCTTAGAATGGAATTTGCCTTTTTCAATACCACAGAATTGTTGATGTTTCCTTGAGTTAGCATGACCCAGATGTCTTTCCCAGTTAGTTACCTCCTGTTTCACTGTTTACATAATAGCTTGCTGACATATATATTGTGACTAATTGCTTTGGGTGATCATACATTTCTTCTTTGGATTTATAAATAAGTATGTTTTCATATAAATACATATCTAGGGTCATTGCAGTAGGCTCACGATAGCAGACTATTCCTTATCCTTTTTTTTAACAAGTTGAAGTATCAATAGCAAAAGTAGCACACATCTACACATCTTCAATATTTGGAAAGTAAGAAAGTAAGCTATGGATCCACACCAAGCCCTGCTCATCTCCATTGCGAACAGGTGGTTCACTGATTTTAGGCTTGTAACATCTTCCATAATTATTTGATATGATGGTGTTTTAAATATGTGGCACATAAAATTCCTTGCACTCATCCTAACTGGATCTGAAGCAGGAGCTCCCCCCCAAAAAAACCCCCCCACAATCCCAGATCCAACTATTGCATTTTAAATATGCATGCTATAGTCCATGTTTCACACATCAAATTTTGAATTTTGAAAATCACATTGTAATATATACCATATTTTTTGCCCCATAGGGTGCACCGGCCCATAGGGCGCACCTAGTTTTTTTTTTGGGGGGGGGGAATAAAGAAAAAAAAAATTATTCCGCCCCCAGGTGGGGGAAGCCCGAGCTTTCTTTCTTTCTTTCTTTCTTTCTTTCTTTCTTTCTTTCTTTCTTTCTTTCTTTTTTGAAAAAGCCTTTGTGAACAGGGTGTTAGCATTGGAAAGAACATGTCCAGATTTGCAAAGATGTCATGACTATTGCCAATGCATTCTAATTCACTCACATATAGTTGACTTGCACATGTCATTGAAAGCTCCTGTCTTTCGGTCCCAGCTCCTGCCCACCTAGCAGTTCGAAAGCACCCTTAAAGTGCAAGTAGATAAATAGGTACCGCTTTATAGCGGGAAGGTAAACGGCGTTCCGTGTGTTGCTCTGGTGCAGGCTTGCCAGAGCAGCGATGTCACACTGGCCATGTGACCCGAAAGTGTCTGCAGACGGCGCCGGCTCCTGGCCTCTAGAGTGAGATGAGCGCACAACCCTAGAGTCTGTCAAGACTGGCCTGTACGGGCAGGGGTACCTTTACCTTTACCTAATCACACATACTGGGCATAACTTAGAGCTGCCAGTGCAACACAGTAATTCAGGGACCACCAGTCAGTGCCTTGGCACCAGAGAAACCTTCTCTCTCCCCCAACACCCGGAGTGAGAATGCTGCAAGGCCTTTCTTAGCAGCCCATGCTCTCATCACATAGCCAACTCCAATATGACTAGGCAAAATCTGTGTGGCTGGGATTGTGCAATGAAGGAAAAGACCTAAAAGAAGTTCAGAAGCAGAAACACATTGGAGCAGCAGGCAGAAAAGGCACCAAAATGTGATAAGTCACATGGCAGATGAAGGTGATGGACTATATGGAACTGGCGGAAATGACTGGCAGAATCCGAGACCAGGGAGAAGAGTCAGTGGAAGAAGATTGGAAGAAATTTAAAGACTATCTTCAGAAATATTGTAAAATTAATGAATGTTAGAATGATGTTGGATAGAAACTAGGTGGTCTTTAGCTGTAATGCTATAAGATAATACGAGAAAATGGTTATTAATAGGTAAAAACTTAATGTTATAATATTTTAAAATTTTAAGATGATTGAAGAGGGGAGGGATCTGCTGAATTAAAAAATTGAATTGGAATACCAAAAAGGGAGGCGTGAGGAGGTCTGGGAAATAAGCAAATGAAAATATGTGATGGAAAGACTGAATCGTTTTTAACTATTTTTATTTTGTATCTTTCTTTTTTTCTTCTTTTTTTGTAATTTTGTGAAAATCTTAATAAATATTTTAAAAAACAAAAAACAAAATGTGATAAGTAACCAAGGTATGGGCTCAATTGGGGACTTTGCACACCTTTTCACCAAAAAAATATTGGTGAAAAAATTCAGTGAAGTATCAGAAGTATTCCCAAGAGGTATCTGTGCAGTATTCTGAGTCTAGATTTTCACGAAGGAATAGCTGTACACATCAGAGGCACCATCTTCTCCAGATGATCGAGGGGACCTGACCCGACATTCTGACCTTGCAAACATGGCATTGCAAGGAACCAGGGGGTGGAGAAGATGAACACCCTCTGAATATTGAGGGGGCCTGGTCCCCTCAAAAAACCATTGGGGGGGTGCAAAGTGCCTCGGCCCCTCGGAACTAGTGCCTATGGTACACATAAGTATTTTACTAAGGGAAGGCTTCCTTATGTCTATCCTAGATGACATTTGTTCTTTCTGGTTGTTAGGGCAACAGTGTATTAGTATACCTTGGGTTGCATAGAGAAAGGTTTCCGAATATGTGCAAGCCATTCCTTTCAATGGGTACCCTGTTTCGTTTTAAAGATTGCTGTGTGGCTCTGAATAACACATCATAGTCTGGTGTGTGCCTTCTTCTCCCACCCACCCCCACATTTATTTATACCATTAGCACATTCGCGCAGCAATAGACAATAATGCAGGAAGAACTAACTATATGAGAACTAAAATAAATGAAAAGCAGCATATAGCTGTACTACCTTTCCCAAGTTCTATCTATGATACCTTTCACTTCTACTACTCTTTATCATGCACAAGAGGCAGTTAGAATAGATGGCCTACAGTGCCTTCCAGTTATATGAATCCATGATTATTTATTGCTTTTTCATCAAATAATATCAGGGACAATTCATCAACTTTAGATTTAACCCTCTGCATCTGAGTACAAACAAAAGTAATTTCATCAACCACCAGTATGAATTCATCCAATCTGCTCCACCTTAGAACAAGCTTTTAAGTGAATTGATACATGATTAATTCATTCTTCTCCCTGACCAGGTTTTTTAGTCTGAAAATAAGAAAGATCTCTGAGTGATGTACTTCCTATTTCTATTCCTCACACACTCTTTTCTTACCAGGAGGTAGAAGTTTATTGGCTAAGGGCTATGTTTTTCGAAGCTGCTCTTGGCAAACATTTCCCATAATATTTCCATGGGAAGCTAAATGTCATTACTTTGCATCCCTGAAACAAGGAGTGGAAATTTCTCCTTGCCCAATCTTATCATTATTAGAACCTGTGGCTCGCCAATGAAGCAGAATTGACTTGGGACGGGTAAATGGAAATCCGTCTTCGCATGGTTCATAGTTTAACTATGGATGTCACTATTCCAAAATGTGAAGATAGCCTCCAACTTAGATATTTTCAAAGGGAGAATAGGCAAGGAGCATAAGGCTATGAATGACTACTACTGTGTATTCCATCTTACAGACCAGGGAAAGTATGTCTCTGAACACCAAATCAGAAACAAGGGTGAGAGAAGGCTGTTGTCCTCATGTTCTGCAGAGGCATCTGGTTGGCCACTGAGTGAAACAGGATGCTGGATTAGATACAGGCCCTTTGGCCTGATCCAGCAAAGCTCATTTTATGTTCTCACTCACCTACCCTTACCACAGCTGTGTTGTGTTTGTTGACACTGTGGTGATTCGACCACTGGGAAATGATTAGGATACATATTAAAACTTGGTAGCAGTTTGGGTTCCAGTATTATTTTTCTGCAGGTGGTTCAAGCCAGACTTCAATCAGAACAGGAACTGGGAGTCCCAGTGCCCAGTAAATGCTTCAAAATAATAGCCATGCACCATGGGCTGAATGAAAAATATAATATAAACTATTAATATTTTACTTTGCTTGCTACTCCAGCCCTCAGATTATCACTCAATTTTTGAAGCAAATTGTCTCTCAAATTTTAAACCTGTTTTTAATCAGTTTTTTATCACTACATTCAAATGCATTCAGCAGCATGCCATGCAGTTTGAATCATGTACAAAATACCAATCAGCAAAATAAACACCAACACATGATTGTTGCAGTGCAACCCACACGTCTTGTTCTTTTCTCATGTTAATATTGTTGTAGGATTGAAGGTTTGGATAGACAGGAGAAGGCTGACTTGATTGAGACTGTAACAATGGCTATAAAGGAAACAAATGGTTTCCTTTGTTGTTTAGTCGTTTAGTTGTGTCCAACTCTTCATGACCCCATGGACCAGAGCACGCCAGGCACTCTTGTCTTCCACTGCCTCCCACAGTTTGGTCAAACTCATGCTGGTAGCTTTGAGAACACTGTCCAACCATCTCATCCTCTGTCGTCCCCTTCTCCTTATGCCCTCCATCTTTCCCAACATCAGGGTCTTTCCCAGGGAATGGAAATGGTTTTCCAGGGAATGGTTTCCTTACTTCCTAGCAATTCATTACCTTAGTCTTTCCCTCCAACCTTGTGTTTTTAATTTGGATGATTTGTTGATTTTTGCAAATAAGATTATTTCTAACAGGGTTTTTAATTATACAGAGGTCTGGGGGCTGGAGTGAGAACTGAGCTGAATGCCTGAGTGGGGCTCCTAGGTCACTCACTGCCTAGTCCTTCTTAATTGCAGTAAAGCATAAAATTACTAGCTCTAGTCTAAACAACTTGTTGAGGTGTTGTAGCAAATGAAGCAGGTGGCTCCAGCCTGCTGAAACTCTGCTTACTGCTGTGTCTTGCAAGCTCCAGTGCTTTTCTCTGCACTGTGCTCTGTGTATTAACAATGTAGGCAGATCAGCACACGACAAGCAGGCAGGTGTTTGTGTTGACCTTTAGTGAAAACATCTTACTCAATTTGCCTACCTTTCCTGAGTTATTTCCATAGTGGTGGTCACATGGAAAGGAAGAGAGGATGCTACACTACCTATCATTTGTACCAAAAAATGCTAAATAATATTTATTCTAAGAGCACGCAACAGTTCTTAAAGTGTGTCAGACACTGGATCTCCAAAGATTTGATTAACTCTGCATTACAAACATGTGCATCAATTTATGAGGAGATTGGAAAAGGAGAAGGGCTCACGTTCTGCTCCAATTGTTCATTCCTTCTGTTTATATGAATTACTCACTTAATAGGAGGGGAAATTGTCAACCGATAAAGAAATTACAATCTATAAGATCTACTTCCTGACTCCAGGGACCAATACTTGCTCTAGCAAAGCATTGTGGTTGTCAATAACTCCCACATGACTAGAATCCACACTGTTCATGCAAACAGGAATACAGTGGTACCTTGGTTCCCGAACTCAATCCGTTCTGAAAGTCTGTTCGACTTCCAAAATGTTTGTAAACCAAGGCATGGCTTCTGATTGGCCCTGGAAACAATGCCGACAGCTGAAACGGACGTTTGGTTTCCAAAAAAACCCCCAAACATTTGCAAACCGGAACACTTACTTCTGCGTTTGAGATGTTCGGGAGCCAATTTGTTTGAGAGCCAAGCCATTCAGGAACCAAGGTACCACTGTATAGGACAGGCTCCCTCAACCTCGGCCCTCCAGATGTTTTGAGACTACAATTCCCATAATCCCTGAACACTGGTGCTAGCTAGGGATCATGGGAGTTGTAGGCCAAAAATATCCGGAGGGCCGAGGTCGAGGAAGCCTGGTATAGGAAGCTGCCTTATTCCAAGGCAGCTCCTTGGTCCCTCTATCTCAGTATTGTCTATACAGATGGGCAGTGGCTCTCCAGGCTCTCAGACAGAGGAGATTCTTAGCCCAAGTGGAGATTGAAACAGGGGCATAATGCATCCAATGTATCCAATGGTGGTTTATGCTAATGGGAAACATTTCCACTTGTACAATTCAGGGCATCTGATTTTTACTAGTCCATCCTTTCTGCTACAGCTCCCATACCCCTCCCCACTAAAAGCTTCTCCTGATGTTTAGGCCTATCTTTGTCAGAGCAAAACTTTGAGCAGAACTGAGCAGCAAAGCCACCAGTAATGCACTCCTTATGAAAGAAGTCATCTCATGATCTCTTGTTTATTTGGACCTGGTTAGGTAACAGGAAGCAGAGAGAAGGAATCAATAGATGGTTCTCCCAATGGAGGGATGTAGAACATGGAGCCTCTCCACTTGGTATTGCAACTTGTGCTTTTTAACTTGTTCACAAAACATCAAGAGTTGGTGTGAGTAGTGAGGTAGCAACGTTTCCTGATGATGCTGAATTATTTGGGGAGACCTACTGGTGACTCCTTTGAAGCTTAAAACATCTACTTGCAAATAATTTGTAATCCAATATATGTTGAGGGATGATATACTGGAAACTACTGAGACTGTTTCAGGATATTTAGCTGAGATTTTTAAAGTCAGATTTAAAACTACTTAATTTTACTTAATGGTGGCTACTGAGTCTTTTATACACCTTATATCTTTAATATGTCTGGATTACCAAGGTTTTATGCCAATGAAGGCTGAATGAATGAATACTGAATTGTTCAGGGTGGTTAAATCAAAAGGGGATTGTGAAGTGCTGCAGAAGAGTCTCTCCAAACCGAGTCGCTGGTCAGTAAAATGGCAAATGCAATTCAGTACAAATAAGTGTAAAGTGATGTACATCGGGGGAGAATATTGAGAATAAGGCTTATCAATGACTAACACTCCTAGTGGCTATGTTCTGCCCCCCCCCCATCAAGAGGCACATGAAAATGTCATAACTGATGAGCAATTAGTGAAATTCTTTTGGCAATGAATGAAATTAAGAGCTAGGTGCCAGTGAGGCTTTGTGCCATACAAGGGTTTTACAACTGATGAGTGATTATTGAAATTCAGAGGAAGATGTCACCAAGACAGTATACGCTACCCCAAAGCACAAAGTATGGCATACATTTCTGCAGTCCCATTTATAATGCAGACATCTATACTAGAAGATGTCTTCCAGAAGCTCAAAACCTAGGTCAGACAGTTTTTGATAAAACCAGCAACATATTTACAGGAGCTTGGACAAAATTTAACCATGGACAACTCTTTCAGCAACGTACTAGTGAGAAAATCCCAACTCTGCTTGACATGTTGGAAAACCAGAAACTCTCTCCGTGTTCCTTGCCAACAAACAGCAAAGTGTCACCATCAGTGTTTTTGTAGGAGCAAAGTCCATAGCTTAGCTATGCATTAAGAAGTTCCAGTTCCTTCCAAAAAGTGATGTCCACCAGCTTGGATGGCTTTAAATGAAGCTTATTACATGCTTTTCTTTTTTAAAAAAATGCCTACATCCATCTATCAAACAAAACTCTTAGCAAAACATGTTTCTCCTATTAAGTGACGCATGTCTCTTTCTTTGTAACTCATATTTTCTAAATTTCCTATTATGTCCGTCTGTTATATTTTCAGTGCTAGTGACACCAAGTTTCTTCTCCTGCATCTCCTTCATGCCTTAAATTTCCCTCCACTGCTATTATCACCTTACGCAATGTTTTACTTGCTATTCATAACGGCACCATAGGACTTTTCACCCACGTTTGCATTAAAAAATATGATAAAAATTCCATGAATTCCACAAGGTTTAGCGCAAAAAAAACAGTTCTCACTTCTACCTGAGGCCAATTTGCTAGGCATGCAAACGCTATCTCATTGTGTTGCTAAACTGCAGGAAATCAAATAATTGCCACTTATAAGTGCTCTGCCTCTTCTCCTAGCTTCCACGTCTTTGGTTTTATTTGCTATTGCTGTTGTCTTTGCTGGTCTTATTGCTCCCTTCGCCCCTCCCTGGACAGACTACATCCCCCTGAATGTCATTCCAGTACAGATGTCCACAACCGTCCACACGTGGACTTTCCTTTAGTTTGGCCTATACAGCAGATGGTGTAAATGTCCTAGCATACATTTGCTGGACTGATTTTTTTAAAGACTTGCCAGACTGCTGACTTCTTTGGCGTTAAGCCACTTGGTAGAAATACCAACGAGAGGCTAGGGAAACTGAGATGGGGGGGGGGATACGCAAAAAGTATTGTGTTTAGTTGTTGTTTTTAATGGATGAATTTTGGCCATCGTGCCGTGTTTTCTGTGTGCTTCCAAAATGCCTTTTCTTCATAGACTACATCAATTCATGTACATTTTCTGTTCTGTTTCTTAAGAACTGCTAAAAATAGAGAAAAATAATAATTAAAAAAAACAATTAAGCATGAATAGAATTGAAACCATATACATTGTTGTTGGCATAGGTCTGTCTCAAGAGGCAATGGAGTGCACTTCTGGGGGTGAATT
Organism: Podarcis liolepis; assembly: GCF_965112155.1. Lineage (NCBI taxonomy): Eukaryota > Metazoa > Chordata > Lepidosauria > Squamata > Lacertidae > Podarcis > Podarcis liolepis. Next base: position 37,443,908 of record NC_139557.1, read on the forward strand.
TAAACCACTGTGTTAGCAGCACTGATGTGACCTCCCCAGAATGCAAGCCTGGGCAGTGTGTATAGAGGTCCTGGGCTGCCCAGGCAAGAAGACCTCCCTCTTGGCCTTGCTGCTGTGGTCCAAAGGAAAGTAGAGCAATACTTTTGGCACCATCTAAGCACTTTAGGGACTCCAGATTTGTGTAGGGTTTACTCCTTAGCCTTTTCTTCTCCTGAGTATATCCCACAGCGGAGGTTTAGGATCAGAATTTTCCTTCTCCTAGGTGGGCTGCTTTACAAACGCACCATTATTCCACATCTCAAGTCCTGACTGCACACAGAGGAGCCATCCTAAGTGGTTGCAACTTCTAAAGTAGAATCTATCAACGAGTATAGTACTATGGTCCTATGGCAGCTGGAGATGAACAAGGTGGGGGGTCTTTTTCCCCCCTGGCTGTGCATTCCTCCCCTATGGCGCTTACTGCACAGCTGGTGAGAAAATTAGAAATTAAAAACAGCTGTATGTCCAGTTAAACGATGATCATTGGGGAAATTATTTTCATATTTTTGTCCGCACACAAAATAATTTCTATTGCATTTGTTATTTTTGTTCATGAGAAATAATGAGGCTGTTTTGCTTATTCTAACAGTTGCCTGCATGCCCATGCAACCCAGAACAGAATGCATTTTATAGTGGCATCAAGCAAAGGCACTTATACTGTCTTCAGTCTTGCACTTACCCCTCTCTTTTTTTCTTCTTAACTCCATCAAAGACATCATTGACCTTATGTTTCCTGTGAACAGCAAAAGTAGCTCCTCTCAGGACCCCATCAAACCTTAATTAGTGCTAAATTTATATCTTCCTTGACACATACTAATCTCCTTTCCTCCATTTATCTGTCTCATTAAACTATCTCTTCTTAATAGTAAAATATTTCTACATAAAGTTCCCTTTTCATAAATCTGTGTTGGTCTGCCTGCATTTATCCAACTTAACCTCTTCTACTTTGCCATTGGCCTAAGTAAACAAACAGCACAGAACTACTGCATCCAGAAAATACAGGAAAAGAACCGATGGAGATAAATCAAAGACAGTGCCTGCAGTTACCATAACCAAATTCATTATCCTGGGTGGGACAACAAGAGCAAGAGTTACCGTAAATTAAACTTGTAGAAGGGCCCAAATGAGAGAAAGTATAGTGGATATCTACATTTCCTAGGGCAAAATGGAACATATCAACATAAAACAGCCTTGACCTGGCTAAAGACAAAAGAAAAAGAAATTCCCTCAGCATAACCAACATGAAATATATTAGAAATGTTACCCATAAAATATGGGCTTTATAATATTGTAACATAATGTGGGTATTATAAATTGGCATATTATGTTTCTAGTCTAAATGATGAAATTCATGTTTCCTTCTGCAAGTGAAATTGATAGCCAGTAGAAGTCTCCCTATCTTTTTACTTGCAGAAGAGATAACTTCAGTGCTTTTTTCCTAAAAAAAAATGTTTAGGGGTACTCTCATTTTCCTATTCATATTGAAATACTGCCCCTCAATGAGGCCAAACTTAGATTCACGAAATGTTTAGGGGTATGCGTACCCCTGCGTCCCCCCCCCAGGAAAAAAAAGCACTGGATAACTTAACTGAATAATACCCTGGAGTATGTGGATGAAAGGCTTAAAGTTGTACATTTCAGCACATTTCATGTTATTGATTATTGAATGTAAATAGATGCCAATCAGTAAATATTCCTTGAGTGACTTTCAAATAAAACATTGCTTAGAAAGACTCAAGTTGACTAAAAACACCAACAATAAAAGATGGCAAAAAAGTCATCCTTTCCATTCAGATTAAAATACCATTCAAAAGCCTTGATGAATAATAAACGCCAATCTTCACCTGGTGTTAGAAAGAACAGAAAGAGGTCCTAAATGTGCTTTCTCTGTCTTGTGCAAGTAGGAAGGTGTTAGGCAAGAGAGAAAGAGAGATGATGAGCAAATATATTATTTTAGAAAATGAGAAACTGGGCCATACATCACAGCAGGTGGAGACGGAAGGTGGACTTCAGGCCAGAAAAATCCAACAAACACTCCTAGTGACTGCCCTCCGATTCACATTTATTATTTATTTAAGTTGCTTGCAATCCACCCTTCTCCCCAAAGTCCCAGTGCAGCACACATAACATTGGAATCGTACATAAGAATCAGAATTTAAGGGGGAGAGGGAATCAGGCCACATCATGGAATTCAGTAACAATCACAGATCAAACAGACAGCGGGAAGCCAGCTAGCATGCAATCCCTCCCCAAAGACCTCTATATTTGTGTGTTATAGGTATCCGGACTGGACTGCATTAAATGTTGCATGAGCAGAGTTCAGCTCACACAGTAGGGCTTCCCCTTCTTCTCTTCTCCCTGTGTGACCCTCACCAAACTGCTCGGGGGGAGGGGAGACTCCCAACCCTCTGTAGCAGATTTTTGAGGTGTGTGAGGGTCCGCAGGGCAGACAGTAGCACAGGCGAAAGTCTGCTGTATAAGTAGAGCAGCAGCACCTTTATAACACATAAGTAATCGCAATATAAAAAAGGACACCAAACACCCTTCTCAAACTGGAAGCTGCTTCCAGTACCATCCTCTGTGTGCTGTGCTATTCCATTCCCTGTAACAACACAACTTTTTATTTTTATTTTAGACCTATCTTGTATAACTTAAGTTGGAGACTAACTAGAGTATATAATAATAACCGTCTATAATGAAAGAAAATATCTTGCAATAATTTTATACCTATATTGTATAACGCAAGTGAGCCATCAGATACAGCAAGCCATATAATACTAATGGGCATCACAAGCACAGCAAAGCAGATCTACCAATTATTTTTGATGGGGAAATGGCAAAGAAATCTTTTAACTTCTCTAACTCTCTCCATCTCTCTCTCTTTTTAAAAAAAAATGTAGGTAAGTATTCTATTTTCCCATGAGGTCAGCTTTTCTTAACTCTTGAATTTTTTTATTTTTTTTATGGTAGTGTCTTCTACCATGACATGCATTACAGTCAATTGGACTTCTCAATGTAGTAAGCAGAAAGAAAATGAAAGAAAATGTCTGAACTGACTGTACTCCACCAGGATACCATTTATAATATTCCTTAGAGGGAAAGAACAGCTCTTTGGTCTATGACACAATATCTTAATTTGAAAAGGCACATTGGGTGATTTAGTCAGCATGGCATATGTATCTTACATCTATAGCTGAGTGCTTTCTCTGCTCATTCCTCCCCCAGGACTTTATTGCCACGTGGCTGGCTTTTTGAAGGTCTTCATCTTCACAGTAGCCTTCAGTGTGGCCAGATGACATCATCAGTTTTCATCACACCAGGGTGGGTGGTTGCAATAGCAATTTTCTGTTTGTGCTATTATATTTCTCTTCCATTGAGCCCCCAATGTCCTCCTGGTAGATAACATGCACATTTAAAATAACACTGTTTGTTGAAACATATTAGAATCAATAAACAGTAGAGGATATTATGGTGGGGTGGTGTCCTCACTTGACTTCTAGGGAGCTGAATCACCGCTGTTTACCAAGAATAAGATGCAAGTTGTGTGAGAGAGAGGAGGAAGGGAGGTCAGCACAGTGCAAATGCATTTGCAGGACCACCAGACTGGCACAGGCAAATGCCCCAATGGAGCGAATCTCCCAGCCACACTCTTCCCTCCCAGAAGCTCAGCTCTCAATGAAGTCAAGAGAGTTCCACTGCCCAAAGACTACTGTCAATAAATAATAACTCCCCCCCACCCAACCCAAATTCAATCAGCATTGCAGAGGGGAGGCTCCAATCAGCAACAAAACAGAGGAGCAACAGGAACAACAGTAGCTCCCTGGCAGATTTGATGCATGCTTAATTGTCCAAAGTAATGTGGTTTTGTTTTCATCAAAAACTGTTGAGTTGTTTTTAGGGCCTTGTATAAATAGACACTGCCCTGTGTATTTACTAATAAAAAAGAAGAAAACCTAAGAGATTGCTCCTAAACACTAATCTCCTAGGCCAATGTGGTGCCCTCCACTACCCCGAGTAGCATGGCCAGTGGTCAGGGGTGGTTGGGGATGCAGTCCACCACCACCACCACCATCATCATCATCATCATCATAGTAAGGCAAGCAGAGTTGTTCAAACACAGAACAAGAAGCAAAAATAATTTGGGGGTGACTTTGAAAAGGTAACGCAAAAAGCACAACAGAAGAGAGTCCAGAAAAAAGCAACACAACAATTTTAAAAGCACTCTGGAGCAAAAAGGCCTACTGTTTCAGAAAGCATACACAACAAAATGGGGAAAGCTTCATAACATACAAGCCAGTGTGACGGACTTTTTTGGGGGCTACAGCTGCCATCATTCATGGCCATTCGTGCTGGGGCTAATGGGAATTGTTGTTCAACGACATCTGAGGACACAAAGGTTCCCCTCAAAAGCATTAAGCATTAGGATTGTCCATTAAGAGGCTGGGGATGGAGGAGGAATTACGTAATTCTGTTTGCTTTTTGCAGACCTCCCACATCCAAGGCTCCCACAGTTGCTTGTGGATCAGAATATAACTCCCATACATTTGTGTGCACACAAAACAGGACAGAGTGGACTTACAACTGAGCACAAAGGAGATTGAAACGGGACAAAATAAGGCTGGGCAGCCCCCCCCCCCATAGAGAAGCATAGTGCAGAAAGTGTTCAAAAAAAGGGTGGTTTGGGTTTTTTGCTATCATGTGACATACCCAGATGATGTGACATGGGTGGGCGGAAGGACATTTTCACCTTTCATGTAATTTATCTAGATGAAAATGCAACCAGCATCCTTTCTATTTGTAATTGTCCTCACACAGTCACACTGACACATCCCCCCCCCAGCATCTTCTTCTAAACAAGCATTGATGTTTCTTTCAGCCTCATACAATGTTTCCTTGACATGTGTCCAATTTACAGCAGCAAACTTCTGTCTGTTTTATATACTTTACAACTTTTGCTATATTACCAGTAGCCCTCACCATCCTCCAACAATTGGGAATGCAGAGTAGGGGCTACTATAGGCATCAAAAAGAAAGAAAAAGAATAGAGAAAACTCAAGACAAAATAGTCCATATATTGCTTTTTTTAAGCTACAGGTTAGCATCACTGATAGATCCTGGAACACTCAGTCCAATTGAAAAATCTCATTCCAAATTGGCCTGACCTGGATAAATTACTACTATAGATGACTAAGCTATAGACATTTCTATAACCAGCACAATTCGTGAAAGAACAACCACATTCAGAGTCAGGAGAGAGAGCTTATATCAAACTTGATCGAGAGAGAAAACATAGCAGAGTCCTGCTATTGTACAAGGAAATAATGAAACACCCAGATCATATTTTATTGAGATTGAATGTGGAATACATAACAGAAACCAGTGACATTCTTCTGTCTCTGAGAAGGCACAATTGCAAAATGCACAAGTAGTACCTGAAACTCCAAGTTAATCTTTTGAGTCTGCCAGCGCCGTTCTGAAAGGCTGAGAGCGATGCTACTATTCTGAATGTCACTTCCTCAAATCAAGTTATTTGTAAGTCTTCAAGATTTATAAATTGAGTAACTGTATTCCTGAAATCTCAATGGTACCTACTGAGGATGAAACTGTCAAGTTTTGGTTCTCTCAATTTCTAATTTTTCCAATCCTAAATGCAGTTCTCCACATTTCTGCAGCAGTTTGTGATTTTTTTTTTTGGGGGGGGGGAGTCTATATGAAAATTCTTCAGCCTTTTAGTATGAATTTCTCATAATAGACACACTTTGGAATGCAGTTTTGACAAATGCACATATTTTGCGAGCAATTTCCCCAATATAATGGTTTTTGTATGTGATTTTCACTAATACGTACAGTTATATGCACTCTTCACCCTAAATATAGCTTCATGTTTTGTCTCATGACAGAAAAGCCACAGCCTGTAAACAAGGCTTGTTCTTAGCTTACAGTTCATGGTTTGAAGAACACAAACCAAAAGCTGAGTTTGGATGACGCATAGTATTATGTGAACTGAGCCACTGTTTGTCTACACCTTTTTGGGAACAATTTAAGATGCTGTTTTGACCTATGAAGCCGTAAACCAGGGGTGGAGAATCTCTGGCCTGTAGTTTAGACATGATTTCCCCATTTGACCTGTTGTGTGTGATGTTGCTGAGCAGCTCATAAGGGTGTGCAGATGAGAACCCCAAGTAGGTTGCTGCTTCCCTCTTTCCCTGGCCTGGAGACGGAGGAAGTAATGAATGAAAAGGTGGAGAAAGACTGTAGGGGTTTTTAGATAGTGCTAAGTGGGACGAAAGGTTTGCATTTGGGAATTCAGGACTCTGCATGACAAAGTAAGAAGTTGTGATGGCATAAGGGTTTTCATGATGGTCCCAGAATTTTGAGGCAGTTGGAAACTATGAAGATCTGGCTCTCTGGCCATAAACAATTTGGGACCTACACAGTTGAGAAGCCATATGCTCTGGGTGTGTGACCTACTGGAGTTACTTGCAATATTCATTAGACCCATAGACATATCTGTGCCAAGTATTCTGAAAGGAGACAAGAAAGAAGCTGCCTGGAGATGGATGTCAGGTGTTCCATCAAGGCCCTTTTCATTCCCAAGGCCATCCAAATTCTGTCTATCAATCTCACTTAACGTTTAATATTAAACACGTCTCTGTAGAGCTTTTATAAGTCATTTTAATTATTCCTACTAGTGCATGCCTAACAGTACTCTTTGCAACCTAGTACAGATTAATGTTAGTTTAGTTCACTTTTTATATTAAAAAACAAAACCAGAAGGGATTCTTTTGCAGCATGATAGCACTATGATGACATAACATGTTCCTTCCTTGAAATATACCAGGAACTTAGACCTTTTCTAATGCTTTTCTGACCCAGTGACTTATTATGCCTCGAAGTAAAACTTGACAGGATATTTCTCTAAAAGTGTAACACTGTTGTTGTTTTCTGTATTTGTTACCGCTTTTCTTTTTATATGTGGAAAAGAGAGGTCAGGCTGTCATTGCCTTTCTGCACCAAGCCGGTAGAGATTTAAGTCTTGCATCCAGCAGAAGGCCCTCTAGATAGTCTGTTTCCACAAGTGGCAACAAAGTCTGCTTCATGCAGGAACTTGTAAATATTGGGAAGCTGAGTTTAGGTGGGTGGCATGGAAAGCAAATGACTCCTTTTAGTAACTGGACTAGAATGCTTTGCTCATTTCCCGAGTCCATAGTAAAACACCTGAATTATGGAAAGAATTAACACCATGGAGTCAAAATGCTAACATGGCCACAAGTGATGTGGAGGTTTCCCACTGATGTGCAAATCTGGTCAATCAGGGTGTTCACAGGCGTTTAGTGCACTTTTTAAAGAGGGAGTAGGATTGCTTTCCTGGTCCTGATGTCAGGCATCATGGGGACCTTGCCCCCCACCCAGATAACCATGCATTTGGCATGATTTGGCATGAAAAGGAAAGCATGGTCATGGAAATGGGATGGGCGTTGGTCCTCATGGGGCAGATGATGCCAGAGACTGCAGGTGCAGGCCCCCTCCATGTGTCGGATTTAAGTGAAAAGGGCTCGTGTTTCCTTTTGTGCTAAAGCCTGGTTTTCAAGTCCAATTTACACATGATATAGGTTTAAGTTGGAAAACAAAATTCTGATGTGATAGAACCTGCCGCATCACACTGGACGAAAAGTGGGAAGAATCTCTCTCTCTCTCTCTCTCTCTCTCTCTCTCTCTCTCTCTCTCTCTCTCTCTCCCTCCACTAGGTATAGAATGCAGTGGTACCTCGGGTTACATACACTTCAGGTTACAGACTCCGCTAACCCAGAAATAGTACCTCGGGTTAAGAACTTTGCTTCAGGATGAGAACAGAAATCGTGCTCCAGCGGCGTGGCAGCAACAGGAGGCCCCATTAGTTAAAGTGGTGCTTCAGGTTACAAACAGTTTCAGGTTAAGAACGGACCTCCAGAACGAATTAAGTACTTAACCCAAGGTACCACTGTACTATGCAACTATGCCCCTCTACTTGCAGGATTTTTTTTTAAGTGGGAGAGCATGCAAAAACAATAATATCCCCTCCTGCCCCAAGATCTGAAGTAGACTAATCCACTTCATTATGATGCTTGTGTAGATCAAAGACAATACTTAAGAAATGCAAAGCTCCATCGCTTTGGCTTCTTTCTTTTTCCAGTTTGGTATATAGGAGATTGGTAATTAGAAAAGGCAAAATGGGACTCTGGGTCTGTTGCTTGTGCCTCATCTGCTTTTTGGGTACACAGATGGACATCACTTGATCACTGAAGCATCAAGGGATTACTTGCAAGTGTAAATGGGCCATCACAGATTGACCCTCTGGGAAAAGCTTTTTTATTGATGAGAGTGGCATGTCGGTTGCTGGTTATCTTCCGGCCCCAATTCAGGGTTGCTTATGTTGACATTTAAGACCCTGAGCAACTTGGATTCAATATATCTGAGAGGGCACTGTCACAGAAAGTTGGGAAGTTTTGGGTTAAACTCTAGAAAATTCCTAAAATGTTTTAAGCAACCTTCTCAAGGTTTTAAGCTGCTTTTCAAGGCCTTAATGTCCTTTCTGCTTTCCTTCCTCTTCCTCACTTCTTGGAAGAGCAATCCAAGATGACAATTGTCTCACCTCTGCCAACATCCTGCAACAGTACAGGACACTGTGCCAATTTCACTGGCAAAGATATAGGAATGCTTAGCCAAGGCCTGTGCTAGGTGCTGAAAGTAGCTGGTGTAGCGCCATGAAGTCCACACTGCTCATCAGCCAGACAAGAAGGAGAAACTGCAGAGTCTGGGCTCAGCTAGTCCTGCAGCACTTAAGAGAAACCACCTGGCTATGTTAGTAGTCAGAGCAAGTTCAGAAGTTAGAACAACCTTTTGCTGTTTATTTTCATTGACTGCCATACCAAGTTCTGTATATTTTGTTAATGAAGCAAATACAGCCAGCATGGTTTGGTCCAAGGGAGCCATGAGAAACCTAGAGTATCTCAACCCACATCATTGCCTAGGGGTCTCTATACTAAATGAACTGCGAAGTGTGGTAGCAAGGGCATGGAAGATCATTTTTGGTGGTGGCTTTGCATTACTGGAACGACCTCTCCACTGAAGTGCATCTCACCTTGACCTTATATTCTTTAAGATGCCAGATAAAAGCCACATTGTTGTTGTTGGCCTTTAAAGGCTGATGGATTGCATCATTTTATGATATTCTTATTTATGAGAATTGTATTAAAGTTTGTGTTTATTATGTATTATCTTGTCTTACATATGACCTTGCATTACCTTGAAGACCAATGTTTTTCTGTGGGGTCTAGGCACATATTCGACAGGGAATCACCAAGGATTCACAAGGAATGAGATTTCAATCAATGCACTTGCATATGTGAATCAGTCCTCAGGCTGTGATCTTACCACTAGGGATGCCCAAGACCCATTGTGTTTCCTCCTAAAAGAATCAAAGCTTTGCTTGTCAGCATCTAAGAGACCTGTTCATCTCTTTGAATGTTTGTGACAGTCCTGATTGCAATTAATGTTATCCCTTCAGCAGCGATTGAATGTGGGGTGGGAGTGGGGAGGAGCTGTAAGCTTCTGGTTTACGTGTATGCACATGTTCCAGAAAAAGTATGTGCAATCAATCAATCTTTATTGCGGTCAAAGACCAGGCATCAAAGTTAACAACAACAACATGCATGCATGCATGTTTCAGTTAGGCTGAAATGTAACTCTGTCTTTCACATCCCTGCCACTGTACATTTGCCTTTGGTATCCACTAAAATTTGTTTCATTTTTATAATAGTTCAGCCTTCTGCATGCTATTAAGCAATATGGCTCAAACTGATCTCGTTCATTTCATATCCTTTTTGTGGAGGCTAATTCGACAAATGTGCTTCACATTTTATTTTTTCTATCATGGAGGAAAACACATTCTGGCACTGAGTGGGATTGTCGTATCTGCATTTTTCATAATAAAAATGTGGTTTCTGTACAAGAAGCCACCAGCTTGTCATTTTTGTACTGTGGCATGATGTTGTCGATAAGTTATAAACTAATTCTCTTATACTCCAAGGTCTGGCAATCACGGAAGCAAAGGCAGATGTGTCTAGAGGACTGAAGGAAACTGGAAGAACTGACAGTCATTGGCTTGTTAGCTATTTATGTATTATATTAAATAGATGGATTGCAAAATGATGCTATTCTTATTTAGGGGTGAGCAGGGAAATAATGTGTTGCATGAGCCAAAGGGGCAGACACATCTGCAAGAGGGACACAGCATTGTTTTAAAATGATTTGCTTATTTAATTTGAAGATAAATAATTGATAAATATTATTTAATGCAGATGATGTGGTGTTGCATGGTTCTTTTATGAAACAAATGAGGAAGGCACTAGGATGTGGCAACACGGGCTGTAACACAGTAACAGCTGGCAGTGCAGTGCAAGCACAGATCCATTGCTCATCTACCTTCCCAACCATGTGCTTCACCACCAGTTATCACAAGGCAGAGGGGAGGAGTGAGCCAATAGGTAGTTTGGTTCAGTGCAGGCACAGCTACAGAAGTGTCAGAAGTGGCTCCATCACTGTGCCTGTACTGCACCAAGCTCCCCATTGCCTCTCCAAGCAGCAACATGTGCCATTGGGAAGCCAGGTGAGCAATGCCTCCCTGCCCATGCCACGCTCCCATTCACTACTGCTGAAGCCTGTATTGTGAGAGGGAGCATGCAAGCCAGCTTTCCCAGCTCTTCCTTTTTGGTCCTCACCACTGCCACAAAGTGGATAACATGCTTCCTTTGCTCTCTTGATTCCCTCTTCCTAAACAGCCCTTCGCTCTGGAACTGACTTAATCTCTGTAATGTGCAATTAGGTGCAGGGTGAATAAGAAGGTCTCCGTCAAAGTTAAATCAAAATGTTTCTGTAGAGCATCAATTAAACACTTACGGTGGAGATATTCTTAGGAAAAATAATTAGCTGACATGGTCTAGCCAGTATGGTGCCGTCAGGAGGGAGGGATGCACTAGAAATTTGTCAGCTTTTCAGCTGATTGGGAATCTCTAAATTCACCTCGGCATTTTGTGTTCAGTAATAAGCCTATCTATGGCTAGCAGGTGTTATCCTTGTAGAACACCTTAATATAGCCATCCGTGATTTTCTTCACTGAATCCTTCAGTGGTGACATAAGGCTCTTCTCTTGCTTTCCCATTAATGATGTTAAGAACATAAGAAGAGTTCTGCTGGATCAGACCAAATGCCAATAAAGTCCATCTCTTTCTTCTCCCAGTGGCCAACAATATGCCTAGGGGAAGCCCATAAGCAGAACTTGAGCACAGCAGCACTCTGTTGTTCATTAGAGGTGGACATTCATCACTGGAGAGCATTCTTTGTTCCAAATAAATAAAGGGTTGCAGTTAATGGTTCCAAAAAGGGAAAGGCCACTAGCTCAACAAAGCTACCACACACCCCTCCCTACTGTACCCCTTGATGCTCCACATAGCCTCTCAGAAAAGGTTTGTGGGGAGGAATCTAAGAAACTGGTAGAGGCACTATGCTCACATCATTGTTGAGAGACTCGCTGGGTGGGGCAGAGCCATAATATTAGTATTTTGGGAGGTGTGTCTCTACTGCTTACCATAGGAGTAGAGTCAGATAGTAGGGAGACCAGTGTGGTGTGGGTTTCAGAAAGTATTCTATCCTGGGCATCTGACAGTATTTTAGCATTGGGTGCCTTAATACCTTAAATTTTAAACAATGGGTATTTCAAGCAAAAACAAAACAAAACAGCAGCAGTTTATGAGCAGCAGGAAACAATGTGGAATTGGACTGCCTCTGAGACTTATGCATGCATCATCGAAACATAACAGTCTCACAAAGGAAAAGGAAAACAGAGGCACATGGCAGAAGAAACAAAATTGCTGGAACACCCAAGAGTTTATCAGCTGTATTTTCAGCTAAATGCTTGTTGCTCTGTTGCCAAGCGATGGTGTCTTCTGGTAATTTGTTAGTTGCAAGGAAAATCACTGGCTGTTTGTGCATTCCTCTGGCTTCCCCACCCGACCCCAACATACACATAACTATACTCACACACACACACATTTTTGCAGTTGGCCTTTGTTTGTTCTCTTCTTTTCGTTACCGTGGTGTAGGCAGAGGGTTTTGCCCTGTGCAGACATTGTGTGCATAAGAGGCTTAACATACAAGGACCTGCCATTTACAGACCAACCCTTCATGAATGTCTGAAATAATTAAAAAAAATTAAATCACCAAGCTAGTTGAAATTAATTCCCTAATGCATGAACAAATAATTCAATGTGTGTTTGCATGTGGCCTAAATAGAGATGCCTGCATAATTTGACCTTTGTGAATTCTGATGCAAACCAAGCTGATCTACTCCTCCTGGAGTAATATGTGGACTGGAACATAGTTACCCTTCGGATTTCACACTTTTCCAAAAGTTGCATTGCAGTTCAAATGAATTCCTTGAAATGTGTTTTGAAATACAGTGGTACGTCGGGTTACATACGCTTCAGGTTACATACGCTTCAGGCTACAGACTCCGCTAACCCAGAAATATTACCTCAGGTTAAGAACTTTGCTTCAGGATAAGAACAGAAATCGTGCTCCAGCGGCACGGCGGCAGCAGGAGGCCCCATTAGCTAAAGTGGTGCTTCAGGTTAAGAACAGTTTCAGGTTAAGAACCGACCTCCAGAACGAATTAAGTACTTAACCTGAGGTACCACTGTACTTATTTTGATATAAAATACATTTAGAAATGAATATTTTGTGTGAAAATAAATTCAAAATAGTATTTTGTAAAAAATAAAAATAAAACAGATTAACATGGAAATCAGAGATAATGAATGAACAAATGTGAAATATAATGTAGCAGAAATAAACTGATTAGTGCATCCGTAGTCTTAAACCTTTCTCTATTGCTTTATGTACTCTGCTGAAAAATAAAGGTTACATTATGTGGACAAGGAATCCAAATTCTGCACAGGCAAGCTGCATTATTTGAATTATAAATTGTGAAGCAAGTTAGAATAACCTGGTTTATATTGAACCATTTATTCTGGTTTTGCTTGCATAGAGGGGTATATGGAACTAGGGGTGACACTAACATCCGACTCCGAGCTACTGGAAGTGCTAATCAGTCACATCTCTAGCTTCTGAGATGTCAGAAGGCATTTGGTAGAAATACATTTAAAGGTTCTAGAAGCCTGGTTTCTAAAGAAAAGAAAAGGAATCTGAGATTCTCAGGAAACAAAATTACGTTCTCATTCTGTGCTGATGTAGTCTTCATAGTGAAAGCTCACCTAGATACCTTATTTCTTGCATACAATATACTATTTAGAATCACACTTCAGTACAGAACTTTAATTATCCTTTCATTCCTGAGTTCTAACGCTTCAACAGAATGTCAATAATTCACACTTAATAACTGGGAAATCTATAATAGTTAGCATAGCTGTTCAGTTAATAAGCAAACAAATCAGGGATAAGCAATCAAGGGAATTGTGTTGCAGAATGCAGTTTACTAATTTATTTGACAAACTTAATTTCACTTTAGGTATTTATTATAATAGATCACAGCACACTTCTTAATGTGTGATCATGTACTTTCTTTGTGCGTGTAAAAGCTTATTATTGATAGCAGATCCCTTTCTAGACTGATGCCTTTGTACTCTTGATCGGTATGGTTTGCCCTGCTATTTGAGCAAAGATCAAAGTTCAATATCTAGTTCATTCCAATGGCTTTTGAACTATCCTGAGAGGCCAAAAGATCTTATGATGCTGGCTGTCTCAGTGGAGATCTGATGTGGGCACAGTGGACTTTGTCTTTCAGAGTGGTTAAACTGTCATCAACTAGATATTAGCAAATAAATACAATTATTACAAATGAACAATAATTCTTTGAATAGTTATTCTTTATAACAAAATAAAACATAGCTAGGGACAGGCAAAGTTGTCAGTTTTGGTTTCACTCAGCTTCTCATTTTTCCAATAGTAAGTTCCTTACATTTATATATCAACATTTTTTTTAAAAAAATAAAATAATTGACAGAATTTTAGTGTTAATATTTCCTCTTTTTTGCATGCAATTTTTCATAGCATACATATTTTTGCAAAGCAATTTCCCTAGTGTAATGATTTTGTCGAAGTTATTTTCACTAATATTTGCACTTCCATGCAAACCTTACTATGGTAATCAAAGAAGTGTGTGTGTGTCGGTGTGCGTGTGTTTGTAGGATGGCTTCTGTATTTCACTTTTGTGCATCATTTTGGAAAGTGAAAATTTGGTAAAGGTAAAGGTAAAGGTAAAGGGACCCCTGACCATTAGGTCCAGCCGTGACCGACTCTGGGGTTGCAGCGCTCATCTCGCTTTATTGGCCGAGGGAGCCGACATACAGCTTCTGGGTCATGTGGCCAGCATGACTAAGTCGCTTCTGGCAAACCAGAGCAGTGCACGGAAATGCCGTTTACTTTCCTGTCGGAGCGATACCTATTTATCTCCTTGCACTTTGACGTGCTTTCGAACTGCTAGGTTGGCAGGAGTAGGGACCGAGCAATGGGAGCTCACCCTGTTGTGGGGATTCGAACTGCCAACCTTCTGATCGGCAAGTCCTAGGCTCTGTGGTTTAACCCACAGTGCCACCTGCATCCCAAAAATTTGGTAGACACGCCTTTAAATGAAAACTGAATCTAGTGCTTTCAGCCCTAGAACTTTTTACTGCTTAGAGAAGTGGGATGAACTTAAGCACATTATAGGACAGGTCAGAATGGATTGCTTTTAGAGAGTATATCCTAGTTGAGTTACAATTTACAATATTCTCAGAGTGAAGAACTGACCGACTTTCTTTGCTAAGCTTTTCTCTCTTTTAAAAAATCTGGAAATGGTGTTAGATAGCAAATAGGTACTTGCTGGCAATTTGTGGGCTAAATTGGTCTGATTGCTTTCACTTCTAACTGCTTGCCTTTTGCCCTTTTTTTCTTCTAGTGTTGTGATGGAGACAGAGCATTAAAAGAACAAAGGAGTACTTAAAAGCTTACACTAAAATGCAGTATTCAGAGAAAGGTTATCATCAGGCTGAGTGTGGAATTGTCTCTCTTAATGCCTCTTTCTTCTTGAACCTCTACTGCACATAGAAAAGTTGGGAATGAAGAAAGATCTTCTTCACTCTACATTTTTAGGTGCAGTGACCTAATTTGCACCTCTTGGGCTAATATACAGATCAGAACATAATTATCCTTTGTATTCAGGACTTATTTGAATTTTGTGATATAATTATTGACTCAAAAATGTACCAAAATGTGTTTTAAAAAAAGGATTTCATATTTCAGAAAAAAAATAGTTTGGAAATATGCACAATGAGATAAAATTTGTAATTAAATACATAATTTGTGATCAAAGCTATATTATATATATACATGTTTGTGTCTACATTTAAACACAGATAACAAAAATGGGACAGAAAGAATTTATGAATGAACACAAGCAAAAATGTCTAAAATAAATACAGTCTTTCCTGTATTGTACAGGAATTTGTACTGTACAAAGTGTCTTTCTTCTTCTTATCTGGCGATCACTCGTAGCCAGGTAAGATTGTCTTCCATAAACACAGTTTTAACAATGAGCCCGTAAGTGACTGTGGAGGCCAATTCTCAATCCACACTTCCTTCCACAGTGGGGACATTGGTTTCCAGCTGGGAGTTGATCACATTGCGGATTTGCCAAGCGTGCCTTCCTCTTAGTACGTTTCTCCCTTTTGTCCTGAGTTCAAGTGTCTTCAAAGCCCATGACACCTTTGGTAAAGGCTGTTCTCTAATTGGAGCACTCGCAGGCAAGTGTTTCCCAATTGTTGGTGTTTATACTACATTGTTTAAAATTTGTGTTGAAACAGTCTTTCAACCTCTTTTGTTGACCACCAGCATTTCCATTTTTAAGTTTGGAATAGAGTAGTTACAATTTGAGTGTGCAAATCCATGCAGAGTATGAGGAAGTCCTGCCGTGGAGAGCTATTTTTTTTTGCCAAGCACATATAGTTGAGTTCCCTTAAGCTACAAGTATGTATAATGCTACTCCATTGAATTTTGCCTTGCCAAATAACCACCCAAATCCTCCCATCTCTGAATGAGTCTGCAGATTGGAGGAGATGTCACCTCTGCACTGCTATAGCTTATCAATTATCACACCAATATGCTGATGACACTCAGCTCTATCTGCTGATGGATGGCCACACCGACTCGGCCCCGAACACACTGACCAGATGCTTGGAAGCTGTGGCTCGATGGTTTCGTGGGAGCCGATTGAAGCTAAATCCTTCGAAAACAGAGGTCCTATGGCTGGGTCGGGATGACATGGGGATGAAGGACCAACTCCCTTCTCTTGTGGGGGCCCAATTAGTGCCATTACCTTCCGTTAAGAGTTTGGGTGTAATCCTTGACGCCTCCCTTTCCATGGAGGCGCAAGTTACAGCAACAGCCAAGGCGACATTTTTCCACCTTTGCCGCATCAAGCAGTTGGTCCCTTACCTTGCCCGCCCCGACCTGGCCACAGTGATCCATGTGACGGTCATCTCCAGGCTTGACTACTGTAATTCACTTTGCGCGCGGCTGCCCTTGAAGCTGACCCAGAAACTCCAGAGGGTGCAGAATGCTGCAGCGAGGCTCCTCATGGGGTCTCTGCCATGGGAGCATATTCACCCAGTGCTTTTCAAACTGCACTGGCTCCCGGTAGAGTACAGGGTCAGATTTAAGGTGCTGCTTTTGACCTTTAAAGCCCTTCACAGCCTAGGACCCTCGTACCTATGGGACCGCCTCTCCTGATATGCCCCACGGAGAGCCTCAAGGTCCATAAATAGCAACACCCTAGTGGTCCCGGGCCCTAAGGAAGTTAGACTGGCTTCAACCAGAGCCAGGGCCTTTCCAACTCTGTCTCCGGCTTGGTGGAACGCTCTGCCTCATGAGACCAGGGCCCTGCAGGATCTGATTTCTTTCCGCAGGGCCTGTAAGACAGAGTTGTTCCGCCTGGCCTTTGGCTTGGAGCCAATTTGATTCCCTCCCTCTCTTTCTTTTTTCCTTTCCTTCTCCTCCTGCAATAAGGCTACATTTTAATATTTTAATGTTTCAATAATTTAATGTTGTATTTTAATTTTGTTTTTAAGTTGTAATCATTCAACTTGTTTTTATTATTGCTTGTAAGCTGCTCTGAGCCCGGCCTTGGCTGGGGAGGGCGGGGTATAAATTATTATTATTATTATTATTATTATTATTATTATTATTATTATTATTATTATCATTTTGTTTCTGCCTCACAACATGGTTAAAGATTGTGTGTGTGTTTTTACAGGAAACAGAGCTTCATGAATAGCTTCATTATACTTGAGGGAAAACTATTTCCTATTTGTACTGTTAATTTGATGGAAGTCTTTTTGTAGGTGAACAAATGATATTACACTCTAATCCTATCCATATCAACATAGATGAATTCATTTCATTGACAATGCTTTGGCTGAATAATGAAAAGCTGGATGAGATAGCCTGATGGTCAAGATGGAATACCTAAATTTTCTCCCAATTACAGTGCAGCTTATTTTGAAGATTTGCTTACTCCCAGGAAAGCAGAAATATGATTGCAGCATTAGAATCTTAATTTATAAAGATACAATCCAAAGAAAATCAAGTATTTTAAAATTCAGCAGGTATATGCTGAACAGCTGACTTTCCCATTAAAACTTCTGAACTCTGGCTGTATTATATTAGAAAGCTCTATCTACAGAAATTTGTTTGCATAGAGAAATAGAGCAATACATCACTGTATCAGCAGTGTTTTCTATGTTTCCCACCTTAAAATGTAAAATTAAGGATGAATTCTAGCTCATAGGAATTGGCCAGAGCATCAAGTTAATTCAATTCCCGCCCCCCTCCTAGCAGTCCTCTCTGTCAATAGTACTGTTAAGCTTCTTCTTTTTTGAACTTCTTGAAGGAGGTTAAATCACAGTGTCATTAATATTTAAGGCACACTAAATGGAAAGAGATGCTTATAAAGTCCAGACATCTTTGTCACTGGTATAATGGTACAAGGAGACAATTTTCCTCATAAGAACAGGAAGATAGTTCTATCTGTTCCATGTTAGATCATTTATCTCTGTTACACTGATGAATTCATTTCATTGACAATGCTTTGGCTGAATAATGAAAAGCTGGATGAGATAGCCTGATGGTCAAGATGGAATACTTAAATTTTCTCTCAATTACAGTGCAGCTTATTTTGAAGATTTGCTGTTCATATGATCCATCACAGATTGGTTTTCTGTTGTAATTTGTATTTGCTGCATGGTTCCTCTGTCCCGGAAACCTTATTACCATAAATGGGTTTCACACATACTGTTATTCTGTCGTGTGATTGAGGATGCATTCACACGACAGGTTATTCCATTCCATGCATCCTGGCTGCCCAGGGACGGTGGCAGACCCACAAGGGGAAACAACCGGAATAGGGTAAGCAGCCATTATTACCCTCCCCAACAATAACTGCAACAATAATTAGTGGGGTTTTTTCCCGGGAATGGGAATGAAACAACCCACATTCGTACTTTGGGGGTCTCTCTGTGTTTAATTTTAGTTTTTATTCAGTTATGTCATTTTCCTTTTTCCATTTTGTTTTTGTGTATTATTGATATCCTAAACTTCAATAGATCTAAAAGATTGTGATGGGATACAATGAACAGAGGCAGAAAGAGGGAGAGGTCTAGAGAAATGAAATCCTTGAAAAAGACTGGTAAGAGTCAAAATAGGAAGATTTATTCACAAGGAGTGTAGACTATAAAGAAAGCTCAATATGTTTTGATAAGAATCTTCCTTGGGGAAATAAATTCTTGTGCCTTTTCATTCAAGGAAAACAAAACTCTTTGAGATACTTTCAAGAGACTGTCTTCTAGAGAGAAAAGAAAATTCTTTAAATCAACAGCACATAGATCATAATCAACAATTTGCATACTAAGCAAAATGGGGGGGGGGGGGGGAGGAGAGGCCTTACAGGAAAAGTACCCAAACCTAATTGGATGAATAAAACCTTTTGCGCCCCAATCTTAAGCACATTTAGTTGAAAGAATGTCCCACTGAGTTCAAGGGAATTTATGTCCAAGTAAAATGATTAGGAGAGAGAGACGATATTAGAGAGGGGGGCAGAGTATATAATGAATGGCAAAAGGAATTTGATTACTGGGAGTTCTTTTTTAAAAAAAATAGTGTTATATAGTCTGTGATTAAATGTAATTTTTGATCTCTTTGAACTGAATCGGAGTACAATGATAATGACAAAGAAGCATGGGAATAAATCATCTAAGAAGCTCCTTTAAAAAAAAATGTAATTCACAATATGCTATCATTATATTGCTTGTAAGAGTTCTTGCTGTGCTAAGCCCATTCTTTCTGGCATAATATTTGCTTTTGTTACCTTTAAGGTGTTCATATGGAGAAAACCTCTGCTGGCTTTGCCTGATTCCTCTGATTCCAACTGCAAGTCAGTTGGCACTGGTCACCCTGAACTGTTTGCCTCCCTACAAAGCCCTGCAATGTAGCTAGGCTGGGTGCTCTGCAAAGCTTGGGCTCCTCCTCCCAATGACATATCCTGAAGTCAATCCTATGCAGCTCAGCATCACTGGACAGTCTTGCCCTTTGCAGAGTGCTAGAGTGAGCCTCTGGGAGATGAAACTCAAGGAGGAAGGAGAAGGAAGGGTCAGAAATGGGTCTATTGCCAGAGACGGTCTTCTCTTGCATTGACAACCTTGACCAGGAGAGCATAAGAACCAAGAGCCAAAGGGTGACCGCTTCCTAACTCTCAACGCCCTGTCAACTACCTTTGAGCTGGAGAGTAGAGGCCCATCCTCTTCGGCTGCAAGAGGAACGGCAGGAAAAAGCAGTAGCAACTGAAGGAAAGCAGCTTCCCTGTTGCCACAGAATGAAGTGAAACTTACACTGGTCAGCCCAGGATTGAAGATGGACTTCGCTTTCCTTCCATTGTTTTGTGACACCGCCCTTTTCTACTATATCATTGGTCATTAGTGTTTAGGGTTCAAAAGCATCCAAGCAAGTCTTGATGAGTACTGAAGGCTCCCTACTTCAGATGTTTGCCTTCCAAGTCCTTCCATCAAAGCAGATGAACAGAACTCTGAACTGAAAACAGCTCACTACTGACCATAGATCCCCACCCTATGATTGATGAATATATGCAGTACACAATTGTCACAGGGACAATGATAGACTTTGAAGTTATAACTCTGGTTATGTGAAAGTGCCTTTACTTGACCCTAGCTTAAGAATGTGTGTGTGTGTGTGTGTGTAAGAAATACAAAGAATGAGCATAAAACACCCCAAGTGCATTGATTTCAGTGGGGGCAGTGGTGCAGATGTAGCTTAAAGGTGCTTAACTTTGAATGGACTGTGCCATGAGTTGTTTGCTATCTCTAATGAACGGTTATTTATTTAATTCTTACTCATAGCCCAGCCCTAACCAAATGATCGCAGGTTGGGTTACAAAATCAAAAACAAATGCTGGTTTCCTTTAAATGATAAAATAAAGGCATGGAAGCCTCAAATGCACAAAACATTATTCATTATTGCTAATAAATATATCAACAAAATTTAAGGAGACTGAATGGCTATGGAAGCTATCGGATGAGTAGCAAGTTGTGTTACAAAACTAGGCATGCTGAGAAGATTGTGCTGACAATATGTGTCAAACAACTTTCAGTTGCATTTAAACTAAATAATGCCCTGTTCATACAAAATTGGGTATATTGTGTGCTATCAACTTGCTGTAGAATCCAGAGCACTGGTACGACATCAGTTTGGTTCAAACTGTCTGCATTTCTGTCTAGGTTGACTTAAGGAACAAAACTATCCACTTCCTGGCATCTTCTCAATAAGCATATTTTAAAATCATTTTATGATATGCCTCATCAAGCTGCTGCTTCATTTCTTAGAGCTGTGTTTGGATTTACTGCTGAATCCAATTACAGTGTATTATCATAAAAAGCATCAAAGTGAAAATTATTGATGGTGCTTGTTTAGTGAGCGTGCAACTGTTAATCCTAAATATAAATATTTTAATGGCACGATTTCTCACCACTACAGATGAGGAAAGAGACATAAAGCTTGTAACGTGGCATGAAAGACCACATAATTCCAGATAAACCTTGTTCTCAGGAAAAGTACAGTGCTTTCAGTGACAGATGAGTGAATTATAAATTTGCACATTTACCGTCTATGGTTACCCTCGAACTTGAGAACAGAGAAAAAGCGATGTGCAGCTATTAGAGCTGAAGGATGTGAATTAATTTCCTCTGCAAGAAATAAAAATAAAAAATCAGCATCCGAGGAAATCATTAGTTGTATTTGCAACACACCCTTCAACCCTAACGTTCACTGTGAGATATGCAACATTTCATCAAACACTGTTCATTAGAATACAGTGGTACCCTGGTTTATGAACTTAATCTGTTCCAGAAGTCCGTTTTTAAACCAAAGCATTCTTAAACCAAGATGGGCTTTCCCATAGAAAGTAATGCAAAATGGATTAATCCATTCCAGACTTTTAGAAACAACCCCTAAAACAGCAATTTAGCAAGAATTTTACTATCTAACAAGACCGTTGATCCATAAAATGAAAGCAATAATCAATGTACTGTACTATAAAATCAATAAAACAGTATTGTAGATGATAAAAATTAAAAATACTTTTTTTTCTTACCTGCACTGATGATAGTCATTGTTTGGATGGGGGGCTTTTACCCATTTCTGGAGTCACACAATCAATCAATCAACCAATCAGTAGCTGAACTGGGATCCACACAGATCCCCCCTCCACACTGCTGTGGGAAATGCTCCCTAGAGCACGCGCCTCCCACAGCGGCATGGAGTTACATGCCTGCCAACCAGCTGGCTGGTAGGCACGCAGCTTCCCTCCCTTGCTGCTGCGGGAAATGCCATGATGACCTCCTTTTCCACTGCTGGACAAGGGAAGTGTGGCACTCAAAATGGAAGTGCACCCCTAAACGGAGTATGTTCAGATTCCAAAAAAAGTTCTTTAACCGGAATACCTTCTACTGGTTTTGAAGTGTCAGTGTTCCAAATAGTTCATGAACTAGGTTGTTGGTAGACTGAGTTACCACTGTACAGAAGTTGAAATAAAAATCATGAAACCAGTAAACATGATTAGAATCCTTTTTTTAAAAAAATAATACAGCAGAATTGAACTAGTCCTTAGACCAACCCTTTCCATAGGACTGAACAGTAGGCATGTAAAAGCTGTTAATAAAACTTGTATCCAGGGTGAGAGAGTTCCACATCCAGAGTGCTATCTCAGAGAAAGTTATAGTCATTGATAGAACCAGAAGCAGGGTTTCCCCAGATGATCTTAAAAGCTCAGTTCAGCAGTTAACAGGTGCTCCTTGAAATAGTTGGGTCCCAGGCCGTTTGTATACCAATGATGTCAGCACCTTAAATAGCACCAGGTTATCAACAGATAAAACAAATAGCACTCACATGTTGCTTCCGCCACATCTTTCATTTTCACATAATGCCTATCATCAACATACAGTGGTGCCTCGCAAGACGAAAAGAATTCGTTCCGCGAGTCTTTTCGTCTTGCGATGTTTTTCGTCTTGCGAAGCACGGTCCGTCGCAACTGCGCCTCTTCAAGCGGCTTTTTTAAAAAAGCGCAAGACGTTTTTGTCTTGCGAAGCAAGCCCATAGGGAAATTCGTCTAGCGAAGCAACGCAAAACCGAAAAACCCTTTCGTCTAGCGAGTTTTTCGTCTTGCGAGGCATTCGTCTTGCGGGGCACCACTGTACTGTGATTTAGCTGGATGTGCTTACAGTATATGATGAATTCTCCTTCCTTTCCTTTCCTTCTCATTTTGCATACAGCATTCTTGCTGTATAAAATGTGTGCTGCTCTGCATAACAAGGATTCCTAAACTAAGCACCCTGGAATTCTTTCTGATGACAAAGGCACGCCAGTCTATAAGGCAGTGCTTTTTTTTCCTGGGGCATCCAGGAGTACGCATACCCTTCAACATTTTGTGCATCTAAGTTTGGCCTCATTGAGGGGCAGTACCGGTATTTCAATATGAGTAGGAAAATGAGAGTACCCCTAAACATTTTTTTAAGGGAAAAAAAGCACTGCTATAAGGTATAGACTGGTAGAAATAAACTCAGGTTCCCCAAACCAATTGAGTAGCACAGCTCATAATGACCTTGAAACAGGACTGAAGTGTCATGGCTAAGCCCAGTTAAGTGAAGGCAATTGATAAGGAAATCTATAGGATTTGGCTGCATGTTCTACAGTATATTCAGCAGGATCAAGGAGCAATTACTATTTTTTAACAATTTCAAGCTTCAGGTAGTGAAATTACATTACTAAATTGCCTCCCTCACATTAGGAGGGGGAAAAACAACCCTTCCCTGCCAGTTGAAAGCACCAGGTCAGGAAGATGGGCACCCTAGCCTCCCCCACCAATCTTCAATGTGCAAGAGTATTTTTCATGGGAAACATTCGAAGACAAACTCCCTGCACTGGTATAAACCAAGAAAAGCATTGCCCCTTGATTCTGCTAAATATAACTCTGCAGTGGTCCTTACTTCTAAATAAACCTAATAGTGCCTACAGTGAGGGATGAAATAGGGTGGGGACCAGAAGGGCAAGACCTAATATGAAACTGGATTAAAACAGGCCACATCTCTTACTGTAATTTCCATAGCAGAATTCGCTGTGCTGTGAATCATAGAATTGTAGAGTTGGAAGAGACCCTGAAGGTCATCTAGCCCAACTCCCTAAATGATTTTTTCCCCTTTTCTTTTCTGACTATTATTCATTTGACAGGTCAGTGACAGCCTGTATGCTGCCTCCTTCCTCTTTTGTGAAATTTCCTCACAGCTTCTTACGCAGAAAGAAGATAGAGGACGGTTTATAAATGACATTTTCAAAGTAAACAATAAATGACTTTCTAACAAACGTAGTTGGTCTTTAAGGTGCTACTGAAATGATTTTTTTTATTTTATTTTATCCTGGACACTCGTGAACATAAAGGTCAATCTCTCCATCACAACCAGCACCCACCAACCCACATCATGAACTCATTATAGGGACACATGGTCAAGTTCTTACTAAGGGGGAGGGGGTGGAATTAGACATGCACTTGATCCATAATAGGCAATTACACATCTTGTTTTTCCTAAGCTAATCACAGGCACAGAACATCCCAATTCTTACTAGGCAGGCAGCACATGCAAAGGTTTCTTCACAAGCTGTGAGCCTTAGAAAATTATTCCCATTTGCATCTGGGATGCACTTTCAGATGGGTGAAGGATATGCTTACATTTCAGTGATGACAAACAAGGGTTTCTCTATCTTTCACTTTTTAAGCTAGCCATCATTCCACAGGAACATAAGAACATAGGAAGCTGTCCTATACTGAATCCAGCTGTTTTTGATCTACAACTCCCATCATCCGTGACCACTGGGTCCTGCTAGCCAGGGATAATGGGAGTTGTGGTCCAAAAACAGCTGGAGACCCAAGTTTAGGAGACCCTGATCTAGCTCAAAGCTATCTACATGGACTGGCAGTGGCTCCCCAGTCAAGGAGTCTTTCCCAGCCCTAACCAGAAATGCTGGGGACTGAACTTAAGACCTTATGTATGCAAATCAGATACTCTATGTCTGAGTCATGGTCCCTCCAAGTGATGATTTGACTGTGTTCAGCAGTCTACTTCCATTCTAATGGAAAGTGTGGGTCTCTAGCCCTTGGGAACACCACGATGCAAGTGTTGTTCTAAAATACATTGTTGGGGAATTGAAAAAATGTCAGCCTCTATTGCGGTTGGTTGGGCATACTCCTTGGAGAAGGAAGTTTCTATTTTTATTATTTTAGCATATTGACCCTCAAATTATTTTACTAACAGGAGTCTTTATTGTCTCCACAAGGCATGCCTTCTTTAGTGTGCTTGGGTAGAGAAACAGTGACATCTAGACTGTCTTCCACTTAAAGGTAAATGCATGAAACATCAGCAAACTTTAGAACAGTTCTTGCCATGCCTGAGGTAATCTTGGAGCTGGGTTAAAATAGTACACAATTTAATTGTTATTAACTAAGAATGATTACTATTGAAGCAGAATTGATCCATTATCTGTTCCTGTCCATTAAGTCACCCAAGCTGAACACGTAATTCTGCACAAGCGTTTCAACTTGTGGCATTCTGTCTGTCCTGGGGGGACTGTATTGATTAAGGGAAAGAAGCCAGATGTTGGAAGTCAGGATAGAAATGGCAGCACTGAATTAAAATAATATGCAAATGCTGACTTAGTTACTTCCTTAGCAGCATCAGCGCTTAGAGAATTTAAACAAGTCACTTAAGTGGCAACATTGCCAAGTATTGGTGCACCTACTGGGACAAAAACACCAGACTTTTCTATTTGCAGATTTGCATATTAGCCTTCATTTATTTATGCATTGTGATTCTCCTCATTGTCGCACAACGATCATTAGTCTGTAACTATATTCAAGCTAAAGGACTCTGCCTTTCACATCAGGATAACTTTTTTCTGCTTTTCAATGGTGAATGCATTTTAAATATAGTGTTATGTGCACCATATTTTCCTGAGGGGCAAGCAAAGTTCCAGTGGCAGTGCATGCCAGAGTTGGGCTCCCTGGTAGAGCCAACATAATCTTTGCTTAGCAGGACAGTGGACCAAGAACTCAAAACCAGATCCTGAGGGAGAGATGGAGGGGGGTCTCTGCATCACAGTGCCCACCTTCAGTTTAAAAAGGCATAGTTTCCAGTTCTCACTCTCTCTGTCTCATTCTGTTTTCCTTTTGTAAATTGCAGGTTTTTTTGTACCTTCTTTCAGTCTAGAACACACACACATCACCAGCCTCCCTTCCTCAATCAATGAGGCTCAGCTTCTTAAAGCCAATAGTTCTTACATTCCAGCAGTTCAAGATACCTTTCTGTGAAAGAGCCCATCTCTAACAAGCAGACCCCTTGAAGAGATTATTCACTAAACCAGTCATCTTGGACTCTTTTGTCCGAACCTCAGAATCATTCACAGCACTCAGGCAGCAAACTCATAACAATGATATGTAACTAAGTATTACATATCCACACTGTTGCTGACATTGATGTTGCTGATATACTTTTCCATGTATAAGACTATGTTTTTTAATTGAAAAATCATGTTCAAAATTATGGGTCATCTTATACATGGGTAGTGCATTGTGGGGACATGGGATTGGTTGCTGCCGTGGGTTGGAGATTATTATAGGTGGCTGCGGCAAGGGCTGGTGTTGTTTGGCTGTTGATACAGCAAGTGGGCGGGCTATTTGTTGCCTTTTTTGGAGATGGAACAGAGGATAGGTTGCTTTGGCGACATGAGCGAGCAGGATTGTCAGTCTGGCGGGTGAGCATTTTTCATTTTTTGACATTCCCCCCCTAAAAAAAGGTCAACAACTTGGGGGAATCCCCCCCCCCCCATTTTCTGAATTTTGAGTCCCCCCCAAATAGTTGTGACTCTTTAACTGAAGAATATTCCCTGCCTATGGTATACATGCTATACTGCTCCAGCCTTATCAGCATAGGCTCCTAGGATATCACCTGCTTCACAATGGTGTGGTCTGGCAACAACAACATGCACTTTTTGTGTGGCAAAGTAGCAGGTACCAGGATGCAAGCCTCTCTTCCCCTGTAAGCAAGGCCATTCAGAAGCCTCTTGTTGATGTCTCTTGAGCTCATCCTTGGCTAGCCTCTTCCTCCATGGGTCAGAGCCTTCATCCACTCTCAGCAACTGGGGCCATCCCTTCAAAGCATCCTCCTATGAGACTTGTGGGCTGACCCAGTTCTTTTTCCACATCCTGCTTATCCAGCACAGGTCTTCAACTCCTGACCCCATCCTTTAAGCAAGCGTTTTGATACACCAAAACTTGCAAGTACAGCGTCAAAACAATTGCAGAAGAACAAAATCCCATAGATAGCTGAGTTCCAATCCATGAATTACTCCAGAAAGTATGGAGCAGGTAATTCTGTAAAAGGATTTGAACAGACTGAGCTTCTCAAACAAAAAGCTTTACACAGTCTTACTGGGGAGGGCTATGCAGATCCAGGTGCAAAAGTTGTCTCATAAATGTTTCTCCCTAATATGCTGTAGTTGTGTCTCTCAAACCTGGTTTGCCTTTCATGAAGCCTGCAATTTGTTTATGTGAGAGAGACAGTAAACTTTTGAATATTTAGTTATTTAAATGCAAAATTCACTTGTTCTGTATTGTATCCTAGAAAAGTGAAGAGTTTTGTTTTGGCTGGATCTTTATTGGATCAATTCTTTGAGTTAAACCTCACATGAGCACAAAGGCATGCAGATCTGTTTCCTAATGCATTAAAATATATAAATCAGGTGTTCTGTGAAATTTGACAAGACAATATTCAATATTCATTTATTTTTGTACGGATGTTGAATGTTTTTGATATTTCCATTTCAAACGAATATATTTCTTGTCACATACAGCTTGCATTTTCGCACCAGTGTTATATATAAAAAATGTGCACATCTGTGATGTCTTGAGTAAGGCAAGAATTGGAAACTGTGACTATTAGGGAAAATACATGGTTTGTTAGTGACCTGGGGAAAAAGTGTATTTTTGTGAGAACAATGGTGATGGTTCAGATTTGTCAAAATGCCAAGATCATCACTGCACATGGCAGGACAGGGGTAGGGCCCTGGATCTGGCCTGCTTTTCAGATCCAGAATCTTTCCACCTTCTGGAGGTGACTTTGAAAGGTAGGTGGGGCTGTCCATCTCTCAGTCACCTGATGTCATATGGCACCAGATGATTCTTCCTTTCTTCTTTTGCAGCCACAGTTTGAATATAGGTTCTGTCTATGAAGAAAGATTATGATAAATAGTTAAGCCAGGCTATGAGTGAAATATCTGGATTTGTAGGTGTGGCTTACCTTTGAGTCATGCAAAGAAAGGAAGAATCAGCAGCACAGTTTAAAGTGTAGTCCTGAGACTTCCTAGGAAGTTGAGTCACCTTACATCACTTCTCCCAAAACAGAATTCAAGGCATTATTCAAGTAAACATTTAAATAAGACACACCTTGCAGAAACCTCAGCAAAATGTATTTGCCAATATTGTGTCACTAAAATAACCTTGGTATAAATTAAGCATGGAGGAAGTATTCAGCAGCTCAGCCTAATTGTTTTTAACTTTCAGTACTAACAACGGGAACCTACAAATGAGAATGTTTTGTCCCTAAAGAAGTATTGAGCTATATTCACAAACTATTCTGAGAGCAGTTTTTTTTTAAAGAAAAGCAACAACCCAACACTTTTTGCCAGTCATGAACAATATTGACAATATGGTTAAAAAAACCATCATTGGCAAGAACACAAGTGAAATTTCTCACCTTATCATCTTTCCCCTCCCTGTATACTTTCCTTACATGCCCTCTGAAAGAACAGGTACACAGCTTGGGATACTTTTGGATCCTTTGCTTTTGCTTGAAGATCTGTTGGTATCAGGGGTTGCAGAGTGCCTTCCATCAGCTTGGGCTGGTGGGCCACCTGTGCCCCTATCTGGACAGGGATAGCCTAACTTCTGTTTTCTATGCTCCGATAACCTCTAGTTTTGATCACTGTATCACATCATATGTAGGGGTGCCTCTAAATAAGTTTCAGGAACTTCAGTTACTGCAGAATTCAGCAGCAGGGTTGCTCAATGGGGCAAAATGATTTGAGCATATAACACCAATCCTGGCCCAATTAGATTCTGGGCCTAATTGAAAGGGCTGGTTTTGACCTATAAAGCTTAAATGGCTTAAGACCACAATACTTCTTGGAGGAAATTGAACAGTTTGGAGGAGTGGCAGGTTTTAGACTAAACAAGAAGAAAACGAAAATGATCGCGAAGAACATGGACCAAAGTGTAATAGAAATAATGCAACAGCAAACAGTGATAGAGGTGGTTAAAAAGGTGAAATATTTAGGAATATGGTTAACCTCTAAAAATATAGACTTATTTAAGAACAACTATGAACTGGTATGGAATGGAATAAGAAAGGACTTGGAGGTGTGGGGAAGAATGAAACTGTCCTTTTGGGACATAATATCTACAATTAAGATGAATGTGCTTCCAAGGATGTTATTCTTATTTCAGGCTATCCCCATAATTAAGGGGAACAGGATTTTCAAAGAGTGGCAAAGAGCGATTTCAAGATATATTTGGCAGGGCAAAATATATATATTTCAAGATATATTTGGCAGGGCAAAGAAGAAGAAGAAGAAGAAGAAGAAGAAGAAGAAGAAGAAGAAGAAGAAGAAGAAGAAGAAGAAGTTAACTTCATCACATTAAAATGAAAGAGACTAATCTGATTGGAAATCTCAAGAATGCTAGAGCCAAAAAGGGGGAAAGATATTTTTACAAATGTTAATATTCTACCCAGCATTCCAGACACCATGTTTACCTGTGCCCTAGTGAAAGAACTACTCTAACCTCTTCTCTAACGCAGCTCAGGCTCCATCTGATCCATACATTTAAAGCAGTGTCATTCTACTTTAAACAGTCATGGTTTTCCCAATGAATCTAGGGAACTGTACCTTTTTAAGGGCGTTGAGAGTTGTTAGGAGATCCCTATTCCCCCACAGAGCTAAAGCACCCAGAGTTCCCTGGGAAGAGGGATTGATTGTTAAACCATCATGAAAATTATAGATTCATGAGTGGAATATGAATCCTTGTGTATTTTTTAATTTAATAAAATTATCAGTTATTGTGGGAAGATTTCTGGTGGGCCAAAGACCCATTTATTGCAGGTTTCTGTGTCCAGACATGTCCCTGTTCTGTCCTGTTTTTACTGTATGGTCCAAGCAATGGGAGCAAAGAAGCCATTTGTGTCTGCTAGCAAACAGCATATGCCCATTTTGCTAGATTAACTGCAAGGCCTTCTGGCCTGCTTCTGAAACCAGAGTGTTTCTAATCCTCAAACTACTGGAGTAAATAGCAGAGTAAAGCGACAGAGACTCAAAGGCAGAAAAGGGGATTATAGCAAAAAATCCAAGAGAGAATGCATATTAAGCTTAGCAAATGGAGTGCTTAGCATGGGAAATCACAAATGAGGAAAATAATTGTATGCAGGGATCTATGGATTTTGGCTGGCATTGGTAGCAAGGCTAAAAAATGGGGACTTGCCTCTGCCCTGCTCTTCAGCTCAAACCCAGACAGGTGGCAGGACCTCATCCTTTGCATACCCAGTTTCTGAGGTACTTTGAAACTCTAGTATGACTGCAGAATTTTCCCCACTTAGGAGAAGCAAAGTTGATTCCTCCCACACTCAAGCCTTTTAGTGTGACTGGGAGGGACCCCATCCTTCTACCCAACTTGTTGCTGTGGAGGCAGAGTGAGATGTTTCATCTGCTCTGCTTAGTCTTAAAGACTTTCAGCTTTCTGCTGAAGACAAGTGTGACTGAATGGAGGAGCCTTCATCTTCCCATCCAGTTCAAGCCTCTGGATTGTTATCTAGTCAGCCACACTCAGAACAGATGCATTGAAATTAAACTAACTTAGATGCATTAATTACTATGTGTCAAACTCTAAGTAGATCTTAATTGGATACAACCCCAACATATACAATAAAATATTAAAACCATAAAAGCAATACAGTGTGATCATTAAAATGACTGGTTAATCAAAAACACTTGATCATCATGCTTTGTTTTGTGCTTGTCAGAGGAAGAAAGGATGCTATTGTTATGACTGTTCTAAGAAAAGCTAGCAACTCTTGACTTCTCTTTTCCTGAAACTGTTTCCATTTTCACTGGTCATTATAAGAACTTGGTTTTTAACACTCCACCCAACTAGTGTCTGTATTTGCCCCCCCCTCCCCCCAATATCCTTTCCTTTTGTGTCAGGTCTTATTATTGATCTTTCTAGGTGCTGTGAGTCTTTTTTTTGGCTTTAAAAGCAAATCAAAAAATCAAAAAATCTGCAAATGTCCTTTATGCCACTTCCCAGCAATTTGGCAGGCCTACATCAGGAATCCCATCCAAGAGCAGAGAGAAATTTTCTATAAAAGGGACTTTTCCAATGTGTCTTTAAAAAAAAAAAAGGAAAATGTTGAACTGCAGTATTTTCATTCAAAAGTTCATTCCTCTTGTTCTTAAGGAGACTGGAGCTGGAAACAATAGTTGTGTTGACCCCATAATACAGTTAGGCGATGCACAAAGTAATCCCATTTCTTTAACTCTAGCCTCAAGGAGGGCCATGATTTCTTCTTCTTAAGTCTCTTTCCATCTGTGTTCAACCTTCCATGTAAGGAAGGAGATTGGGAAACAGTGGACATTCTGTTCATGTCCCTCAAGTGCTGTGACTCATCCTTTTTCCGCAGTTGTTTTTGCCTGAGGGGACCCGGCTGCTAGTACTTACTGCTTTCTTCTCTCTCTTCTGCATCAATGAAAACCAGCCAAGATTGAGACCCTTGTTTTCAGCCATCTGGTCTCCCATTACATTAATAAAAAGGCAACAACTCTTGGAGGACTTAATTATTGTTTTTTTTTAAAAAAAATGTTGTCTTTTTTCTGTATAAAAAAAGGCACACACACAAATAGCTAGAGATATTAATCAAGCATTACTAAAAGTCCATAACATTCAAAAGTTAGAGAACAGAAGGGAAATTACATAATGATATTGAATGCTGAAGATTGCAATGACGAACATTGCAAGGAACTATTCTCAGCATGGCACTTTGTACCGAATTATTATATTAATCAGGATTCAATGACAATATTACACTGAACTCTAGGTGATGTACTTCTGATAAGGCAGGGCTGTTCTGTGCAAACCCAGTGGAGGAAGCAGTTCTTCTACATACACTAAGAAGGGCCAAATAGTTGTATTTTATGTTCTTGTTGGGTTTTTAAAATAACAGATAAAGCAGATGTGATCAGTATTGGGATATAGAGATTATAGTGTACAAAGAGAGGTTAGACCCCATCTCCACTGTGCCATATTCCACTGACCCCTGACTCTACCCCATTTGCTATTTATTGTGGAGAAGAAGCTGCATATTAGGGCAGCTGTTATTGCTATTGAGGTTTCCCCTTCACAAACCCATAAGCCTCCTATTCAGTGCTATTTTTCTAGATATTTTTCTAGATAGGTGCCAGAACTCACCATGAATGCTTCCCTTGTTCTCTTATAATGGCAATGGAGCCCACCTGAGAAATGCCAGAACTGAGTTCCTGTGAGTTCCAGCTGGAAAAAGCCCTGCTCCTATTTGTTCTTATATCTTCTTATGCTCCAGATGAATTGGGTCCCACCCAAGATGTGTCTGTGAGAAAGAGTGATGGCCAATTAGTGACTAATCATCTGTTCCTTTTTTTTTTTTTAAAGGAATATAGCATTCAGTTACATATCAAGTATACTGGCATGCCAGATCAAGTGACCTTATCTTGTCCAACTATTTTAAATGTCTTTATGAGTTGTGTGCCTCATGTTTGTATAATTTCAGCTGCTTTGGCAGCACTGGGAGACCTGTTGAACTTCCAACACAGCTGACATTTCCATTAGAAGAGTTGACAACTTTGAAGGTTAAATGACACATAATTGAGCCAAACGGATATTCCTTTCATAAAAATATAATTTAGCTTCACTCTCGAGTGACATCTGCAGCCTTGCAATGTCTGGATTAAAAGTTTCTTATCACATATACCAACTGCTTTCTTTTACCGTTTCACTGTAGGCAAAGCAGCCATAACAAATGTCTATACCAAAACAGGTATAAGTAAAAAGACCATGGACTTTATGAAACTTGGAAAGAAACTAATAGAATACTATGGATGAAGATTTAAAAACCACATATTCATCATATTTGATTCAAATATCCTACATTCAAAAAGACTGTTTCCACAAGTTGTTCAAAGGTTTTATTTAAAGATGAGGCATCTTCTAAATGAATGATCAAACTTTGCAGGATGAAAACATGCTGGCGGGGTGGAAGACAAGAAGATCAGCAGTAGGTGGAAAGTCAATGACAGGTAGAGCCACCACTGGACTAGTCATCAGTAGGCAGGTGAGGGGGCTGGCTGAAGACAGAATGAAGGCAAACAGAGGTTGGGGGAGCACTGCCCTATTTGTCCTCAAGCACGAGCTTTCAATACCCCTATGGCTCTCTTTACAATGTCATCCATAGGGATCTATCATTAATTTTCACCAAAGACCCAAGACCCTGTTCTGACTCCCATCCAAAACTAGACAGCAGAGGTGTTTTATGTGTAAGCAAAGAAGTAAACTTTTATTACAGCTTTCTAACTGATATGGACTCAGCAGCCAGGAAAGAGCAGGTACTAGTGTGGGTGTTCTTACAAGGCAAAGGAGTCGCAACAGTAAATCCAGTCTGACAGCAAAGGCCAGAGTTCAAGAGTGCAAGATCAGTAGCAAAAAGTTCCAAGGGTGTGTGAGTGCTGTAGCATTGTTTCAACAAGTTTTCCTGCCTCTCTACCAGGCTCTTAAGCAGGGATGGAAACTCGTGAGAAACCCTATTCCTTCAACCATTCCTGGCTAGGAGGCTGGTGCTTCCTTAAGGGCAGTTAGAGGGGGAAGGAGCACAGGGGCAGTTGCCCTGGGCACAAAATTGTTGTTGTTTAGTCGTTTAGTGGTGTCCGACTCTTCATGACCCCATGGACCAGAGCACACCTGTCTTGTCATGGTGAAGGGGCTTGAACAACTCAGAGAAGTTATGAGCTATGCCATGCAGGGCCACCCAAGACTGACACGTCATAGTGGAGAGTTTTGACTAAATGTGATCCACCTGGAGCAGGAACCGTCAAGCCACTCCAGTATCCATGCCAAGAAAACTCCATGGACAAAAACAAAATTGTTAGGGGCACACAATTTCAACACATAATTCTTCCTCAATACAGCTGTGCACTTCCATCATGGGGTTCCATTGAAAACAGCTTTCCATGTGAACCAGGAAATGACCTTTCCAGACAACGGATTGACTGCATTTAATTAGTTGAATGCATATGCATATTCTGTCCATTTTCCTCACTCCCACCCACTGGCAACATGTGCTATGACACTGTTTGAAGGGGATGAATCTTCTTCCTTCTCTTGATACTTCGTCCCGCCTCATCCCCTTTTGAATCCTTACTGCATCCTCTGGTGTTCTTCATTCCTGCTCTGAATCCAAAAGCCCAGAGGGAACCCAGACCCAGATATTAAGTACCATTTACAAATGGCCATCATATAAAAAAGGCAAAGTTCCTATTCACTTGCCTCTTCTTCCTCCCTCATCACTCCTCTCCCCTCCATCCTCTTTCAAACATAGGTATTCGATGATGGTGATGATTTCTGTTGCACCTACTCTCCCAATCTGTAGTGTGACTGCAGCATCTCATGCTTCCCATGGGAAGACCAGGTTGGCTGGAACCTTGTGAGAGCAAGCAGATAAGCCCTTATGCTTTCCACCTCACAAAATTTCCTACAATTTCTTTCCCCGTCCTTTCCATTGAGGAGGAGCGGTGGTGACAATATTGAATAAGAAAATCCTTATAAACAACCATTTTGGTTTTTTTAATAAATGGCGGTGCAAGAAGAGGGAAAAGGGAATTGGATTTTCATGTGTTCCACAATGCTGATTCCACATTGATTTTTGTATTATGAATGATAATCAAAAACAACAAATATTTGTGCCCAGGCTCTGTAATAGAGAGATGACTCCAGTTTAATTGGGTTACAAACTTTATTGGTTTAACAAAAAGGATGTGCAGCGTGATGAGTTTTTCAATCCATTAAGCTCCAGACCCAGGAGGGATGCCCCTTTGACCAGCCTCACCAGGGATAGAGAGCCTCCTGCTCTCCAAATAGCCCCTCTTGGCTTTGCTAAGATAATTATTGTATGGACTGTACTTAACATGCCCACTGATGGGGTGACAGTAAAATAAATGAGTGCTTTAGTCATTTGATCAATAAATAATCTAGAACAATTCAAGCCATATCGTCTTTAAAAAAAAAAGCCTGATAGTTTAATGCAAAACATGTGCGTGTGCATTGTTGTTTACTGTAATTCACATATGCAAGATATCGTTCCATTGGATTAACCAGAGTGACTATGCTTTGAACCAGGCAAGAATGTTGGTATAAATGGTATATTAAACCTATATTATATTGCTTCTTTCTGATGACTGCATTTCACTGTGGGGTGAAGTGAGTTCATGTAGCAATTAATAAATGTATAAAGCATTTTGGGGATGAAAGGCTCTCCATTAATGCAAGATCATTATCATTACTGCAAGAAACACTATTCTCATAGCCTTTGTAGTCTTGTTGGAAGTAAAAAGTTTTTTAAATATTTTTTTTTAAGCATCTCTAAACTTCAAAGTAAGTTTGATCTGACTTTACATATCCATTTGCATCCCAAGATAACTTTCAAATAAGTAGCTAAACCTTTTAACCTGGCTGGCTTCCATCTATAGCTCAGCCTCATTCCCAGCTCTCTGCCGTGCCTATAATAGAGACCTCCCTTCTTACTCTGAACATTTCTGTAGTGGAATTCAGTGATCTTCTGCTCAGGTGGACCTTCAAACCAACTTCTACTCTGTCCTGAGAGACCATTAAGTCTCTGGGGCTCATTTTCAGGAGAACTAAGAAGCTGTGAGGGACAAAAATCACCCCTTCCCCCAAATCAGCAGATATTCTTGCTGAACCAAAAGCCCTTCAGTGAGAGCAAGGGCCCCAATTGGATCCTTATTTGCTTATCATCTTAGTATTTTGCTTTCCACGCCCCCCCCCCCCGTGTATTAATTTAAATGGTTTAGGAAGCAGAAGTTTGATATTCAGGCTCATTCACTGATCCATTTCCGTCCCACTGGCACTTGGAATGAGTGCTCCTAGAAGTAATATTTCAGTGTTGTTATCACCGGAACTCTCTTTTATATGTATGGTAGTTTGAAGAGCATTTCTACTGCTTTGCTGGGGTTTGGACTATGATTCTATGCTTGGTGGGTACCATTCTAGACTGCAACCATTTTGATCTTACTGCCACAGATTGTCACACAATGAATGCCTGTTGGGTAGCAACTAGGAACCCTTTATTTGAATTTCTGTTCCAGCACAGGCCTCTTGAAACAGCTCAGTGAAACAAAACAATTTAATAATTTTCCAATAGGAGAAAGTGGTGAGATGGAAAAATAAATAAATGGGGCTGGGGGGGGGGGGAGAACAGACTATACATATTCATGAAAACTAAAGAAGATTATTTTTGTAAAATAATTTATGAATTACCTTCTATACGTGTGTCAAGGTGATTAACAAATGTATCATAACAACAGCTAAACATAGTTTTAAAAATAATACCAAAAAGTCACTGAAGAGAGGTTCTTAAAAAGTGCAAAATGAACATCTAAGGCAGAGACCTTTTTACCCAATTGAAGAAGCCATTGAAACTAGGATTGCCATTATGTCCAGAAATTTCCGAGACATGCCAGGAAATCAGACACCTAAAATGGCACCCAGGAGAAATTTTTGAATTTTAAGAGACGTCAGGAATTTCCAGGACGTGCGGCAACCTAGGGTTTTTTTCGTTTTGTTTTCTGGGGGGGTTTCAGTTTCTTCGGCGGAGTCCAAAAACAGGATGAGTGGAAAGGAATGGCTCTCTGTTTTAAGAAATAACACTACTATTCCTTCACAGCACCCTAACTTTCCTGCTCAACTCCATAATGTCTTTTAAGCTTGAGATTGCATTCTGGGTGTCTGGGTGCCTATGTTTGTTTTTCAATATAGATGTTGAACGTGTGAGGAACATTGCTTCATATTCTGGAACCTGACAAACAAGAAGCTTTGATTGAAAGCCTGTGTGAGAAGCAGAATCTGATTGTGTCTCCCAATCAGTTGAAAAGCATTATGGGACCAAAAAGTGACAAAGCACTGAAAAGAAAATGTAAATTTGCTGAAGAGCTACAGCAGAAGTATACCTGTTTTAGAAGAGGTAGAGATGATTTCGAAGTATGTAAACCAGGTGTGTTTGTGTCTGTAGCACATGAAGAAGCATTTTACCTGCAAACACATGTGGCATCCACAAAACACAAAAAAGCAGTTCAAGGAGAAGCTTCCTCATCAAAATTAGCAGACTTTTTCATAAAACCAGGTAGCAAATGTTTTGAAAAGCAATGAAGAACATGAAGTAGGTTATTGTGGAGTTTCTACTGATGGGAGTAACCATGGTGTAGTAAAGTTGCTTCCAATAGTTAGTCAATATTTTGACTGGAAAAGTGGTGGTTTGCAGTCCAAACTAATTGAACTGAAAAGCCAACCCAATGAGACTGCAGATACCATCTCATCATATGTGAAGGAAACTCTTGAAAGTAGAATACTACTAAAAAAAATGCATACATTCACAGGTGACATCTGCAACAGATTGCTTGGAGGGATATGATAGGATCCAGAAGGAAGAAATGTGTTTGCGATGTTGAAGAATCAGCTAAATAAAAAAAATAAAATTGATTGCTGTGGGATGTTCAGCGCACATTTTGAATAACTGTATTCATCAAGCAGTAGACATTTTGGACATGGATGTTTAGGCTATCCTTTACAGCAGACATGTTCAATTGGTTGACCACGATTGACAGTTAGATCCCTGGAATGATCCTGGTCAACCGCGGGTGATTGGGGTTGACCGTGGTATTAAATGAAGTGGGCTAGGAATGTTGCCACCCCCCGCCTAGGCAATCCTCCTCCCCAAAATGCTCAACAACTCTTGGTAATCTCCCCCTGCTTCCAGTTAGCCACCACCTTCCACCCACCTACCCCACCCACTCTCCTCCTCCCTCCAACGGCAATGGGTACACCACTGCCAGTTTTTTTTTATAGATCACAGTCTCTTGGGAGTAGGACCTGCCTGCTTTACAGGATATACAAATTACTTTCAGATCTTTACTGTCCAAATGGATCAGTTAAAGGAGTGCTGTGAGTTTGTGGACATTGAATACAAGTTGATGCTGTCTCATAGCAAGACAAGGTGGTTGTCATTATATCCAGTCATCACTAGACTCCTTCACATGTTTCTAGCTGTCAAGGCATTTTTTCTCTTGCAAGACAAACCACCAGCAGTGATAAGATTTTTTTTTGAAAACGAGTTTAGTGAGCCTTATTTATTGGACTTGCAGTCTCTCATCAGTTTGTTTCACTCATATATTTCAGAACTCGAAAGGGGAAACTATTCAGTTGCAGAGGTTCTGAAAAGTTCTGCTTTCTGCCCAGGACATACTCACTGAAGGCAAGATCAACAACTTTATGTCCCTCAACATTAAGAACCTTCTAGAAGAAAAGTGTAAGGAAGGTTTTGGTGTGGAGTGTGACAAATTCCGTGCAGACATAAATGATTTATATGACAGGTGCCTTCAATATCTGGAAAAATGGATGGAGCCCATGGAGGAGTTTGGGTGCTTCATGTGGATGTCTCTTGGTGAGTCACTTGAGTGGGACAAGGTGGAACCTTCCATAAAATTTCTGCTGGACAAGGATGTGTCCATAGATGATGTGAAGTGCTTCAATCAATTCTGCAACTTCTCAAGAAGTTTGTGGATTGAATGAAAGGTGATGCTGAATGCACTAATCTTCTGGCACATGAGAAGTGGACCCAAGTACTTTGAGAGTTCTAGAGACACTGAGGTCCAGCGCTGAGGGCCTTCTGGCAGTTCCCTCGCTGCGAGAAGCCAAGTTACAGGGAACCAGGCAGAGGGCCTTCTCAGTAGTGGCGCCCAACCTGTGGAATGCCCTCCCACCAGATGTCAAAGAGAAAAATAACTACCAAACTTTTAGAAGACATCTAAAGGCAGCCCTGTTTAGGGAAGCTTTTAATGTTGAATAGGTTATTGTATTTTAATGTTTTGTTGGAAGCTGCCCAGAGTTGCTGGGAAGTTTTTGCCTCTGCACATGAGTCTGAGAATGTTCTGAACAGTTCCCATTGAGTTCATGAAACAGTGTACCTTGACCTGTTCTTAATGCATTGTTGACCACATCTACGGACTGCGATTGTTATGTTCTTTCAAGTCATGCAATATCAATCATTAGTAACCATGTGTTCCCTTTCCCAACCTTCATGATTAATGCCCTTACATTGTATTCATGTTAACCAATCAGCAACGAGCGCACCTGTGGCAATGTTGTAATATTCAATAAAAGAGTCTTCTCGGGACTTGCTCGAGAGATGCCTCTCACATGACACCTGCTACTCGTCTGTCGTTACTTCAACCCAACACAGAGTGGCTGGGGTGACCCAGCCAGATGGGCGGGGTATAAATAATAAATTATTATTATTATTTGCCACTCAGAACTTTTGAAGTTTGAACTTCTAACTCTACAATTCTTTGATTCTTATGATTTATATATTTGAATGTATATTTGTAGTTTGAACGCATTTACTTTTACAATTAGTAATTTATTCCATCATTGCTACTTGCAAGATATAATAAATGAATAAGATGTAGATGGAAAAAACCACGTGTTCTCTAATTTAAAAAAGCTCAACAATTTCAGTGGTTTCCTTAAAAAACAACTTTGGGGTTGTCAGAAATTATACTTTTTGAAATACACACAAAAAAGGCATACAATTGTTTCCAGAAAGCACAGATAGTGGATGCCTCTTGTATGTTAACAGGAATGCTGTTCCACAAAATAGGGGCAGCCACACTAAAGTCACACTCTGAGTTACTGTGGAACAGGCTTTTGATACTTTGGGGACTTGAAGGCAAAATTCTCCTGCAGATATTTGGACTGGGAGCACATTTTGTTCAAAAGCTGGGAAACTAGAGCTCTTGACTTTCACACATTTCTTATGCAACCTTAGTTTTAAAGCCTCACACACATTACTGTGAAGTGGGAGACATTCAGTCTTCCTCTTGTGCTTCAGCCTGTAACATGCTAAAGAGCTTTGGGTGGCAGTGCGCCACAAGTTGATTTTCAGGAGGTGCTCACATAGAAGTGGCAACTGTAAAAGCTGGTGCCTCCACATGGGATCTCTTGACATAACTATTGTCATTTTGTGGTGGCTCAGTCATGGTTGATTACATCATGGTGACTGCACATTTAGCTCGCAGATGAGAGCAGAAGTTTTTTAAAAAATTGCACCTTCCTCCCAATGGAGTGGGACACGGGTGGCGCCGTAGTCTAAACCACTGAGCCTAGGGCTTGCCGATTGGAAGGTCGGCTGTTTGAATCCCCATGACGGGGTGAGCTCCCGTTGCTCGGTCCCAGCTCCTGCCAACCTAGCAGTTCGAAAGCATGTTAAAGTGCAAGTAGATAAATAGGTACCGCTCTGGTGGGAAGGTAAACAGTGTTTCCGTGCGCTGCTCTGGTTTTGCCAGAAGTGGCTTGGTCATGCTGGCCACATGACCCGGAAGCTGTCTGCAGACAAACGCCAGCTCCCTTGCCCTGTAAAGTGAGATAAGCACCGCAACCCCAGAGTCATTCACAACTGGACTTAACTGTCAGGGGTCCTTTACCTTTACCTTTTTTTACCCAATGGAGAAGCATCCGGTATGTCCCTTAGGTGCTCTTGTGAGAAGCTATAAGATTATGTAAACCTACTTCAGTGGAAATACCTTACATGAGAGGAAGAATAATTTTGAAATGAATAAATTAAATTAATAAGTTTAAAATAAATACTTGTACAAAATCTAAATGCCCCTTATGTCTTGCACATATTATTTAATGAAATGTAAACATTTGCTGGCTGCTGGTTTTGATTTTATTTTTTTAATTATTCTGCTATCATTATAGATACATATAAACTAGGCATTACCCAGTATCTGCAAGGATTGCAACCTGGGTTCGCGACAGTTCATAGTGATTCAGTTTTTGGCTCTAGATTCCTGGAAAGAAAAAAAATCCTTGGTGGTATGCCATGGCATGGTGAATTTCAGAAATTTGATAGTCAAAACTCTGGAATCTTACCTGTGGTCAACTTTGGGACATGGACAATGAGATAATCTGGGTCTAGGGGTTATCTGTTGGTTTCTAGGTTCCCCCTGCCACTATTTCTGCCTTGTTCTACATGCCTGCTTGCCTTCCTGCCTGCTTTTAGTCTCCAGTTCACTTTTTATGATTGCTGGAATATCCTACAAGGCTTATTGGCATGTGCTGTGGAAGCAGAACACAGGATTTCTGAGCTCGAAGACAGCCATAGGGATACTAAATCCCAACCAGCAAAGAACAGTAATGGTATTAAGAGTCTTAAAGCTGAATTAATTGATTTGGATTCCCACACATGGCAGTGTAAAATCAGGACCACGGATGTCTCTGTGGGGGCAGAAAGAGATAATCCCTTAAAATGTGTTACAGTCTCTTGACTTAGTCTCTGGCAGGCCCGGTATCTGTTGGGATACAAAATGGTCACACTGGTTCCAGTCCCCAGGCTCGGGGTTAGATACAGGGAACACAGCAGTCATGGAGATTGTGGTGATCATCTTGGGCTGGTGTTACCTGGCAACCAAAACAAAATGGCAATACTAAGGATGACTCAGATCCATGCTGGCAGCAGCATTAAGCAGCAGTCAAAACTAGAGAGCTTCAGAGATGGAAACAAGTTAGGGGCTGCATTGGAGAAAGGTGTCTTCATGGCTTATATAAACTGAACTTGGTTGCAGCAAATTTAAAAGAATTAACTCTCTGCCTGTTCCAGAAGAAACAACCACCACCTAGGTATTACGCCATCTGGTATTCCAGATCAACCAATCCCACTTTAAGACTTTGAATATTATTGCTGGTTTTTGCCAGCTGGGTCTATATCTCTTGGAAATCTGCCAGATATGGGTCAGATATGGATATGGTATCTGAAGATGTGTGCATACACACAAAAGCTCATACCAATAACAAACTTAGTTAGTCTCTGAGGTGCCACTGGAAGGATTTTTGTTTGTTTGTTTCAGATATGGGTCAATAAGCCTTTAAAAGAATCCTGAATGAAACACAGTGGGATATCGACTGGGAGTTCAGTCAGTGATGCATTTATTGTGTCCTCTGCCCCTGAAAGAACCACATGCAAAATCGTCTCTCGTGGAATGACATGGAAGGGTCATTGTGACATTAACAGTATTAATCCAGGAACAGGCTTCCAGATCTAATTATACTCTTATGCCAGCATGGCCAATAGGCAGGAATGATGGGAGCTGGATTCTAGCAATTTCTGGAGGTCTGCAGGTTCTCCACTCCAGCAGTAGCCTAATCTTTCCTTTTGCCCTCCCCCGTGTTATTTATATGTTTGAAAAGTCTATGCTCAGAGCAGCAAGTTGCACTATGTTACAAGATCTAGCATTTGATGGCCATCTCACTAGTAGTCAATGACTGTGAAGCCTGCATAAATATATTTAGCAAAAAGATCAGCGTCCTATCTTCATATGCACAGCTTTCTGTATAATTTAGCTACAAGGCTATTGACTAATCCCTTGTCTGTAGGATTCTCCCCCCGCCCCCATCATTTTTAGCTTGAAAAATGCTAAACAACCTATGAGGAAGATTGAATGGAAGCTTTGGAGATTCCAACTGCTGTCCTCTGGAACCATGGCATGAAATAAGCCATCTGTAATCGGATCAAACTGAACAGTTGTCAATATGTCTTTTTCAATATGGGTTTGGATCTGATTCTTTTAGTAAGAGAGCCATCATCCTTCCTGGCCATGAATCACTGGTAATTATGACAAATTTATCAGGGAAACAGTCAAGATATTGAATTTTTCAGAAAATATATATATGCATGCATACCTCCAGTTTCATGCCAGAATTTGTCTATGTCGCTTTTATAGCCGTATTCTCTTTTGTACTGAAATTACATGGGGTATAGCATAATGTGTTGTGGCGATCACAGACCATAACTTTAAATAATAGATGACAGGTGAAATGTAAACATTATTATTAAACATATGAATAATCTCCTGCATCATCAACTTTTTCCTATCTGAGGTTTATATTATAAAAGATGTCCTACATCTGTTTTGTATGGCCTTCTCCTTAAAGGGAGGGGGAAGTGTGATTTTCTGTTTCATTATTCTGCAGATAAAAGGGGGAAAGAAAGGAAAACAACAGTCTTTTCAACATAATTGATTCATTCATTCCAGGAATGTCAGAAGCGACAGCCTTTTAAATGATTGATTCATTTGCTTTCTAAATAAATCAAAACTAATGAAATCACAATAAAACTTCATAGGGGAAAAGTGCATATTAAACATTTTTAGCATTGGCATGCAAAGCAAAACAGTAATGAAATTAGAAAGACAATAAACATATCCACATTGTACAGTTAAAGTTCATGGCTGTCCATCGAGAATACCCATCATAGAGTTACAGTTCCCAGCACTCTTAGCAAACTACAATTCTCAGGGTCCTTTGAGGAAAGCCATGCACTTTAAATCTGCTTTAAATCTATAGTGTGGGTGTGTAGAATGCTTTGGATCCTGAGTTCCTTTCCATTGGCAAGAGCATCTCATGCCCAATTCCTTCTTCCCACTGTAACCCTGTGTGCTCTTCCCCACCAAATATGTTCCGGAGGGTTGGAGGACCCTCTTGAATTGGTGGGAGCTGCAGATGGATTGAGGAATCCGTGGGGAACCAGCGATAATTGCCTTCCCTCCCACCAGAAAGAACCTCCACTGAATGAAAGGGGCACTTCTGTTCACTGAATGGACACTTAGGATCGAATTCAGTGGGTACTAGAAAGCAGGACATACTTGGAGTGTGCCAAGATGGTAAGTGCCAATGATATCTCTGCATGATAATAGATTGTCCAGAATTCTGCTTTCCCTACTCTTCATTTAGTGTTAAGTGTTCAGGTATAATATAGTATGTAATAATTTTTGTCTTTCAAGAATTTTTGTTACTGTTTTAGTGTTTGCTATTATAGCTTTATAATCTGGCTTTTAATGTTGTGAGGGTGTGATCTTGTTTTATATAATGCACTGTAAAACATCTCTGGATGTCTATTTGAGGAAGGGCACTTTAAAGTTTAACAAAGAAAAAATTACTGGGGCTATGCATCAGATTTCTCATGTCTGCAATTTTCAGACCAATTGCCCACAAAACACTAAAGGAGATTAAATGATTCCCTTTTTCATCCACCCCAAAGCTGGAAAGAACATCCCTGCAAGAAAACCACTGCAGTTATCATTCCTAAATTTGGCAGGATTCATTTTCCTTGAAAGATGTGACCTTGTCTATCAATTTCATCAAATTATGATATATAATTTTAAGCCCGTTCCGTGCTGAATGTGCACCGAACACCTTTGCCCGGTGGTGCTGTGGCCTATAGACTGCAGCAAAATAATGGGCAAGGTTTTGCCCAGTATCTTCTCTGTGTGGTGGGCTAATGGGAAAAATCTGTCCCATGAGCCTTTGCTGAAGAGGGGAGGGGAAAGCCTATATAAGGCTGCTTCAGCTGGAGCTGACAGCCATTTTGCTTTGAGAGCTT
This sequence comes from Podarcis liolepis, assembly GCF_965112155.1. Lineage (NCBI taxonomy): Eukaryota > Metazoa > Chordata > Lepidosauria > Squamata > Lacertidae > Podarcis > Podarcis liolepis. The sequence goes on from NC_139557.1 coordinate 37,488,445, forward strand.
CCTGCCTGCCCACTCTCGGGTTAGAGCCTTCACAAAGCAATTTTGGGTCGTTGGTTGATAGGGCCATAAAGGGTTTTTTTCCCCTTCCTCTCAACCTGATTGGCACTTGGTTTTGTTTTGTTTTTTCTTTTCCCTCAGTGAAATTATGGCTTTCCTTTGTTAGGCAAAAGAACATTGTATGAGGGCAGAAAATGGCATTAGTCAGGATCAACATAGTATGGGGGGAGCCGTAAGGGGCCTGAGGGGAGAACTGACCACGAAAAACCCAAGCATGGGTTTGGTAACTGCCTGGTTGGAATCTGCACCCTGGTCCCCCAGTGGGACCTTCCTTGCTTGACTTGTACCACAGCAAGGTTCAACACTCCCATCATACAGGTTTGGAGCTGTCCAAACCCAGCAGATCCATTCCATCCACATGGGGCTTATGGAATGAGGAACTGATACTGGGACCCAATGCCATGCCCACACTTGCCTTGCCTGCTGCTGTCAATAAAGATTTGGCCTGATTTTATCCCATCACCATCGTACAGTCTCGTTATCTTGCTGCTCTCATGGGTCACATAATGTGCCTGCCTGAGCAAAAAAAATGTTGGTTTTGTTTTTTTAAAAAGGTGTCCAACACAAAAGTATCTGCCAGACTTCCTCCATTCTGGAAAATTACATCCACTTCTGTCAAAGGGGGAAGGAGGGTCATCACTATTTGGTAAAAGGTAAAGGACCCTTGGACGGTTAAATTCAGTCAAAGGCAACTATGGGGTTGCAGCGCTCATCTCATGTCAGGGAACTGCCATCGGAGCCAAGAGTGGAGGTAAGGCTCCCCAACGATGCGGGAGAAGGGACCAGCAGAGGGAGAGAGAACACTTCCTCTGGGGAAGGAAATCAGAGGGACACCTGGGAGAAAGGGGAGCAGGGAAGGACTTCGGAGAGCTGGCTCCAAGACTCTTCCACAGAGACCAGCGGGGAGAGTCCAGGACCTCCGCTGGCCACGCCCACTCTGCACAGAAGACTTCCGCGCAGGGAGGCTAGGCGGAGACTTGGCGTCAAGGAATTTTTATGTTGGAAGAAGTTCAGGAAACGCCCACTGACGGATTCTGCCAGTGACTGATACAGCCACGGAGTAAGGGCTGTTCAGCCAGGGAAAGTTTTAGCCAGGGAACGTTGCCATAGAGCATCAGCACCCTCTACGCACAAGCAACCCCCAATTCCCTTTTACATCTCACTTTCAGGCCGAGGGAGCCGGTGTTTGTCCACAGACAGTTTTCCTGGTCATGTGGCCAGCATGACTAAAACACTATTTGCACACGGAGGACCATGATGAGTGCCAGAGCGCACAGAAACGCCGTTTACCTTCCAATTGCAGCAGTACCTATTTATCTACTTGCACTGGTATGCTTTTGAACTGCTAGGTTAGCAGGAGCTGGGGCCAAGCAACAGGAGCTCACCCTGTCACGGGGATTCGAACCGCCAACCTTCTAATCAGCAAGTCCAAGAGGCTCAGTGGTTTAGACCACAATGCCACCCGTGTCCCTATCACTATTTATTGATTACCCCATAGGGGAATGATGTGAGGGAGCAAAAAAGCAGATTTGCATCCCCTGAGCCAATCTGTATAATTTCAAATTTATCTAAGTGTTTTAGGAGCAGCCATATTGGGTTTCAGATCGTATGTAAATACTGTTTTCTTCAATGGGTTTTCCTGCAAATGTGGGCAGCAGTGGGTGGTGTCTGTGGAGCACCAGAAATGGATACACTGAATGCTTCTTCTATCTTATACTTGGACTGCATTCATGTTTCATAGTAGTTTTACACAGACATACATTTTTTTTATTTGTACCACTGCATGTAATTGGATTACAAGACTAGAAGAAATTCTGTAATGAATCCTCTTCTAACTACTAATGTTTTAACATGAAAGTTGAAACATAAATGGCTTTCATTTCACACATGTAGTGTGCAAGGTTCTTCATTACCTGTAGCAGAAGCCAGTTGGGAATGCTTTCTCTAAAATATAAAATGCTTTCTCTGAAATATAGCTGTTTGCAAATCATATATTGTATTTACGTCAGGAATAATTTTGTGCAGTTTTACTCCTGCACATTGTTAAAAACTGAAGCAGGAAGAATTTGAAATATAGCCATTCATGCAAAAACACCAAGACATGAAGGAATGGAAAGTTGTATAAAACTGCATACACAGTGCTCTGTGCAAAGTTCAGAAATAATAATTGCTATTGTTTCAAGGAAAAGCTAGAGATCCATGAGAAATTCAATCTTTGGGTTTTTCCCTCACATTATATCCGATGAGTGTATAATGAATAGTGTATTTAGATGTAATGCTCAGTTATTTATCTACCGTATTTTTCGCTCTATAAGACACACTTTTTCCCTCCTAAAAAGTAAAGATCGATCCCTCTTGCTCTCCTGGCTTCAGGGATAGCCTCCTGAGCTTTTGCTGAAGCCAGGAGAGCAAGTTATTTAGATGTAATGCTCAGTAGGTGTACAATCTGTGAATACAAAGGCTGAGCTGAACAAATCAACACACATACACCATTTCATATAAAACACTTGTATATGTGTAAAAACAGCTTGAACCTGTGTTGAGTGTAAAGTGTGCAGAAATCGTCTGCAAAATTCCAGTATGAACTAACCTGATCCAAACGCTAGTGGGAGGATCTGAACGGAAACATCAGATTTCATACATCTCCAAATGTTGTGATCTACATACTATCCAGCTTGAAAAAGTATCCAAATGTATATTATGAGATAAAACACATTTAGAAACGCATAGTTTGAGATAAAATGTGTTCAGAAACATATATTTTAGGAGGGGGGGAAAACATATTCAAAATCAAATATTCATTTGAATACATATTTAAATTCAATTTATTTGATTTTTTCTTTTCTTTTAAAGAATGTAGATTAATGCAGAAATGGGACAGACTCATGAGTGAACTCATTTGAAAGTGACACAGAGCAGATATAGGCTGAGCCATCCATCTCTGGTGGCAGTTCTCAAGCTGGCAATAAGGTGAGCATCACAAAATGTAGCCCAGGGCAAGCTTCTCCATACTGACTCAGGCATGACAACTGCCCTCGCAGCTGTCACTGCTCCTGGGAAAGAGACACTGACAAGGCAGGAGGAGAGATTTCAGGGCCAGAAGCAGGCATGCAGAACCTTCAGCTGTGGTCCTTCATCTTCCCTTTGAAGTTCTTGATCTCTCAAGTTTCATCAAAGTTGTACTCAGTGTTAGCTAGGCATTTGTGGGAAAAGTCTGCCTCAGAGGCCTGACTGTGTGGGAAACTGGACATTATGAGTGGACATTCATGGATCATGCCAAAGTAAACCATTAAAACTGGGGGAGAGGATGCATTTTGAAAAAGTCACATCTTTTTCTCTTTTCCACTCAACACCAACCCTTGAATCCTTTTTCTCATTTATTTCTGGTATGTGCCAGATATTTCTTACACTACCCTCTTATCTGTATAGTTTCTTCCATTTTGGGGTCACAGGAAAACATGACTGGATGCTTTCGCTCAGCGGGAGGAAGAACATTTGCTCAGCATGTTGAAGATCCCTGGTTCAAACTTTCACCATCTTCAGATAGGTCTGGAACTCAATGGACCCATTGGCCTGGTTGACACATCACTTGAAGCCACAGTTGATCTTAACTATGGCTTAAAGGTGAATGTGTACTATGCTGATACACTGGGAGAAAGCTTTGGTCATTTCTCCTCTCCCCATTCCTCCTTTTTACCTGCGGCTAAGCCATAGGAACGCGGGTGGCGCTGTGGGTTAAACCACAGAGCCTAGGACTTGCCGATCAGAAGGTCGGCAGTTCAAATCCCTGCGACGGGGTGAGCTCCTGTTGCTCAGTCCCAGCTCCTGCCAACCTAGCAGTTCGAAAGCACGTCAAAGTGCAAGTAGATAAATAGGTACCGCTCCGGCGGGAAGGTAAACGGCATTTCTGTGCGCTGCTCTGGTTCGCCAGAAGTGGCTTAGTCATGCTGGCCACATGACTCGGAAGCTGTACGCCGGTTCCCTCGGCCAATAAAGCGAGATGAGTGCTGCAACCCCAGAGTCAGTCACGACTGGACCTAATGGTCAGGGGTCCCTTTACCTTTACCTAAGCCACGGTTTGGCTTGTTTACATATCCGAACCTGGGTTTGTGGTTTGTCTCTCTCCAAACAAACCATGAGCTTTAAGTAAGGTTTTGACTTACAGCTTGGGGTTTGTTTTGGGGAAAGAAACCACTAGCCCCTGGTTCAAGCAAAACACTAAGTCAAACCAGAGCTTAACTCCCAGCAGTGCAGCAGCAGCAGGAGTGTGGGAGGAGTAAAGTGGCTGAAATCTTCCTCCTCGCACCAGCATGATGGATGTTCACTTACAAACCATAATTAAGCATAACTGTGGTTTAAAGTGATGTGCGAACGAAGCCATGGTCTGACTCGCGTTATGCGATCAGCTCCTATAGCCATTTCCTATGATAGATAAAATAGTCATGTAAGGATTTGATTAAAAAAATATATGAAACAAAGCTAAGCAATATAAAATTAGCCCAATACATGCACAATGGTGAACAGTGATACACAGTGGTGGGGTAGCAACACAGGATCATTGTTTGTGACAGGAGAACATGAAATTCTTCCTGTGATTGCCTGAGAGCTGCAGGTGAAAACAGAAACTGATGTGATCAGAAAGAAAGAAAGGAAATTACTGAAGAAGATATTAATGCTTGGCTATGTGACAACAAAGTAGGTCAGAATAGCCTGCCAGTACTCAAGGGCTGTTAACAATTATTAATTATTAATATTTTCATTATTATTAATGGTTTAGCATATTACCTGCGGGAACAACTAGTAACAGGATGCATTTTAAAAACAGAACATTTACAGTTCACACTTCAAGGATATGGAATATATTAGATATCTGGGAAAGTGGTGAGCCTCCACTCTTGTGAGACTTTCAAAGCAGAGCAGACTGAAAAACAAGTCAGAGACCCATGGGATTTTAATATATACTTAATTTTTGTGTGGGATTGCAACTCTATTCTCAATTCCAGAGCCCACTGCGTGCTTCGAAATGCACATGAAATGTTGGTGTGTGCAAGCTTCTCTGTTCGTTTCAATAGGAAGAACTATTAGAGTGACCCAGTCACTGAAATGTGGAATGTGGAAGCTCTTGTAAATGGGATCTACTAGATTGTTCGGAATTCATTTTATTTTATTTTTGAGTTTTTTCAGTTTTATAGTTACATCTTCTTTTCCATGCTATGTACAATGAATCTATTTGACTTCCCACCCAGCATTTAATGACAGTTATTTATACATTTTATTTGGCTGCATATACATTAATTCCTTCACCCAATTTCCCACACTTTCTTATATTTCATATTGTTGACTGTTGGTCATAAAGTACCCACTACATGGAATTTATATTTAAGGTCCAATTTTTGTAAATATTCCCCTAGGTACTCCCACTCACTCCTTGTGAATTTGTCATCTCAGTTTCTTATTTTAGATGGCATACTGGCAAGCTCTGCATATTCAATTAGTTTGTGTAACCATTCTTCTTTCTCTGGGATTTCTCTTAATTTTCAATATCTTGCATATCCTTGCTGCTGTTGTTGTGTATAGAAATAGGTTGTAGGCTTTCTTCGGTAATTCATTCCCAATTAAACCTAGAAGAAATGCTTCTGGTTTCTTGGCAAATGTAAGTTTAATTTTTTTTATGTAACTCATTGTACACCATCTCCCAAAATTCTTTTGCCATTTGCATTTCACCACAGATGAATAAATGAACCCAGTACTTCCAAACATTTCCAGCGCATTTTTGTTCTCTCTTTTTTGGTACATTTTAGCCTGTTTCCAGTGGTATCAAATACCATCTATACTGTATTTTATACATACTTTCTCTAATTTGGTAACATGCTAAGAATTTCATCGTTGAATTCCATGATTTTTCACACACATCCATTTCAATATTATGCCAAATATCAATGGCCCATTTTACATGCCCGTGTTTTCTTTTTTAACAAGAAAGAAAAATTCACTGACTTTGCCTGCTTGAAGTATGCATGACGAATCACAATTCCCCCAAGCATAGATACTATGTATGTCTGAATCTCTGCCCACTGACTGAGAACTCTGATTTTTAGAACACTCAAATTACATTTTAAAAAATGATGTTGCAGCTCAGGGTGTGGACTTAAGGAACCTGAAAAAAACACACTAGAATAGAATGCCATCAGTGTGGAAGAAGAAAGAAAAACCTAAGAATATTCTGTGTGAAGATGCCATGGTGACCCAAATCTGCCTGCATATAAAGAAAAGAATTGGGTCGTCATGGCATCTGAGGATGTTGGGTGCCAGCTTGATAGATTTGGTTCACCTCCTCTCATTTGTCCTAGTCATTGATTCAAACACTGGAGATATCAGTAAGTGGGTTTCTGATGTGACTTCCCTGTCTGTTGTGGAGGTAAGCAGGTTAATGAACCCACCTGAGGTCCTACACAATGCATACAGGAAGAGCATGCAAGATATATCCAAATCAAGGTGTGGTTCCCATGTCCATTGAAGTTTTCTTTAACAACTGCAAGTTGAGAATGAGACCTATAAGATGTGCTATATTATAAGACAATGGTGACAAATACAACATGATCTGTATTCATGGTTCATAAATATACACAAACACTTTAAAAAAAAAGGTCACCTTGCACATCTCCTGTGTAGTTTTATATCAATTAATTTGGATAAGCGGACCAGGAATTTCAGATAACCAATCCTCTTGATTATGCATTGGAAACCCACAAGATACAAAGGAAACAAATATGAATTCCAATGACAGAAAAATTGCTTTATATTGCCTAGCAATATCTACCATCAAAATGGAAATGAAATTGCTATTTTAAACTATGGAAAGCCTTCATTGCAGCGTACATTTATAGTGAATTGGGCAATGGCCCGCAGTAAGGAAAATGGTCTAATTTGCTCCATGCTGTTTGATATATCAGTATTACATATTTTAAGATCACATGTTATACTAATAGGATAGACTCGGATTATCAGCTGACTCAGAACAATTTGAACTCCATGATTTGCCCCACTCACTGTTCTGAAGACCAAGTTTATTTGCTCTGTTTAATGACTGACAGGTGAAACCCACGCAGCCTACTTAAATATGTTTGTTCGTTCATTTGTTCATTTTTTAATTTATCAGCTGCTTTTTGGCAAAAGTTCCCAAAGTGACATGCAATTAAACATCAAAGTACCATTTTATTTATGTATTTATGACATTTTATAGGCTATTCAACAATGGCTAAATATAAAAGATAAAACCACCAAACTAAAACCATAAAAACTAAGACAGTATAAAGCCCACAATAGAGGATTAAATTAATATAGCATGCTTACAACACCACTGGAAATTTCACAAATCTTAAAACTCATAAGTAAATTCTGAAGATCCAAAATAGCTACAGTCACAGGTTAGATTCCTGCTTCTCCCTCACCCTTTTGTGCCCTTGCTGGGGCATGAAGAAAGGCAACTATCTAAAGGTTTTGGTGTGACTTATTTGCCTAAATTTCCGCAGGGCCTGTAAGACAGAGTTGTTCCTCCTGGCCTTTGGCTTGGAGCCAATTTGATTCCCTCCCTCTCTTTCTTTTTTCTTTTCCTTCTCCTCCTGCGAGGAGGCTACATTTTAATATTTTAATGTTTCAATATTTTAATGTTGTATTTTAATTTTGTTTTTAAGTTGTAATCATTCAACTTGTTTTTATTATTGCTTGTAAGCCGCTCTGAGCCCAGCCTTGGCTGGGGAGGGTGGGGTATAAATAAAAATTATTATTATTATTATTATTATTATTATTATTATTATTATTTGCAGAATTTAGACGCATTTATCTTTTTCTAACTGCTTTGAGGTGGTAGTTGTTTACAATCAAGCAGCGTATAAATTTTATGAAATAAATGATACAATTTAATGTCTAAAAAGCAAATGGCTACATTTGGCAGTTCCACCCCCAGTGACTCATATGGTCTCTGTAACTTTGCCCTGTAGCATGAAGTGCTCAATCTCAGACCAATGTACTTTGAAGTGACCTTTAAGAATCATATTATGTGGTCACTGTTCCTATTAAGTTGGGTTCATCTTGAGAAAACGGTCAACGTGTCCTCAGCCTGTTCCTTCACCTCAGTCCTGACCCTAAATTGTCAGCGATTGTGCATTCTTCTTCAAGCAAAGGTATCTGGAAGAGCAAGAAATAAAGCAAGAATAAGTCTCACAATGCTATCGTTTCTTGCTCGGTCTGTTAAAAATGTAGGGGAAGAAAGAAGAATGAAGTAGTTCTAAGCTTGCTTTCAATAATCGCCAACTAATTGGCTTAACACTTTCACTTGCTTCATGTATCTCATCCTGTAGCATCAACATGGTTCTAGGCAATAATTCATGGTGATGTTATGGCTTTAAGAAATACACACCTTTCATCTCTTTGTGTATGTTGCAATCTCAGATAGGTGCCATGATGGGTGCTTATAATGCTAACAAGGCCACCATTTTATTTTCTCAAGAAAACGCTCAGTCTTCATTTACCATTACTCTACATTAAGCAAAACTAGACAGAATTTACAAAAACAATGAAGAAGAAAGAGGGTGGAATGATTAGTCTTCTATCCCACCATCTTAAGGACAGGCAATAACCTGAAGTAGGGGTTTGTTTTTTGTTTTTTTAATGCAGCTTATGACAGCACCTTGTCATCTCACATCAGTTTTCTGCTAACCTGAAATGAATATCTATGGAAATAAGCTAGACAGTTTCGGTATTGAGAATAGAGCATCTGTATACAAGGGCATTACTTTCTTCTTAGTAATGTGTTCAGGTCTCGAACCTGTAGGGCTATTTCTAAGTAGAAAGCAAGATACTAGTGTATTTGAGTCCAGTGTACCCTGGTGTAGTGTGATAAAAGCTATTAGGAAATTCTTGATGCTGCTTTGAATGTTAAAATGAAGCCATGGAAGAATACGGTAAACAGCTGTTTTTCTCTGCTTGTTCTACAATTACCCTCATTACTAGTTCTCGGTAGAGATGGAGAAAATTGGTTCAAGTTCTCCCATGCTGATTATATTTTAATTTCTTGTATGGTTTTCATAAATGCATGGGGTGTTGTTGGAGGCGTGGTACCTTTGGTGGGGGAGGCACCCACCATGCTGCTTCTGGAGTAGTTTGTTGACCTTTGGTCCCCTCCCTGCATTCAGCTCTCACCTGTGGCTCCTGGACTGCAACCAACCACCTCAGCCTTCTTCACTTCATTGCTGCTCACTGTGCCAGCTGGCCTAATGGTGGATAGAGAGCTTGTAAGTTGTGCTATCTTCTGCTGGCCTGATCATCTCCCTTGTCTGGCCAGCCTCCTGCCAGTGCCAGAATGGAGAAATTGCTGGAAGGTCTTGGCATAGCAGGTTGGTGGTCCGCATGTGGAGATGCGTTATTATTGATTTGAGGAGTGCTTTGAAAGCCCTGCTTATTTATTTTTCAGAATATGTGGGACAGAAATTTATAATGGAGCTGTGAGAGCAGGAAAAAAATATATCTCTAAGGCAATTGAGACTCTACTGCCATTATCTCTTTCACAGCTCTTTCTGTGCTTCTTTAAGTACAAGTGGCTTTTCTCCTCTTCTAACCAATAATCTCTTTTTTTCACAGTGGTGCATACTTCAATTCTGGTTTAAGAATAAAAAAGCACAATTCATTTGAGAACTAAGATTACATCAATAAAACATGCAGAAATCTATTGGTTTATTTAAACCTCCAGGTCTTCTTGTTATGGTCTCTGTCATCAAGCAACACTAGAGCTTTAGAAAGAAAAGGCTTGAAACTCCAATAAAGTTGTCCCATCTGCACACAAAAACCACACTTCTGCAACAGAACTTCTCCTTCGTCTCCTCTCCATTCATTCTAGAAATTGGGGAAAACCACACAGCAGATTTTGGGGGTGCCCAAGGGGAGGAATGGAAGGGGCAGTTCCATTGTGCAAGAGGAAGTTCCTTGCACAATCAAGGTGACTTCACTGAATACAACCTCATATATTTTAAATCATTTTTTAAAAAATGTCATTGGGCACAGAATACAAAAATGGTCAACTGGTTTAATTCCTAAAAAGCCTTGCACAAATGGAAGGATCCTTTCTGTCTGTGGAGGTAACTTTGATCCAGTGTGAGAGCCTCCAGGATGATGAGGGCAGGACAGCATTTTTTGAAGACTTCCCTTTCTCTTTGAGGTTCCCTGCAACACCTGTCATCCTGTTGGAAGTATCATAAGATACTTCTGCCAGCTGAGCCTTAGCTGTGGTCCAAGCCTTTGTGGAAGGGCCTTAGCTCAGTGGTAGACCATCTGCTTTGCAAGCATGTAGTCTCCATTTCAATCCACAGCATCTCTAGATAGGGCTGAGATAGACTCCTGTTTGAAATCCTGGAGAGCTGCTGAAATACTGAGCAATATTGAGCTTAATGGAACAGTGGCCAGAATTAGCATAATGCAGTTTCATGTGATCCTATGCTCCAGAGTAGTCAATAAATCCATGGTCTCATTTTTTTTAAAAAATCTTATGCTTAGTTCTCCACATTCCCACATCACTTTGCGATTTTCTAAATTTAAAGTTATTGTGAAAATTCAGCTGCATTTGGGTGCAAATCTCGATATACATATTGTTGAATGCAATTTTGCCTAATATACTCTTTGTTGCAAAGCAATTTCCCCCAATGTAATGCATTTTTGTATAATATTTTCATTAACCTTTGCATTTTTTGTACACATTGCTTTGTTTCATTGCAAAATTCAGTGCAGTGAAAATTCCAAAGGAAAGTTGTGTTTTTGGCTTGCCTATTATTTCAGAACTTGCGAATTGGATAGATCCGGCTTTAAATGTGAATTGAGTAAAATTCCTTTTCTACCCCTACTCCAGTCTTTTCATTTAATGCAGAAAACAAGATACATGGATACATTTCTTAGTTATTTTCCCCTCAGTAGATATTAAGACATGTAGTGGCTGGGGAAACCCAGCCAGATGGGCGAGGTATAAATAAATTACTATTACTGTTGTTGTCTTTATATTTGTGTTCAGTCTGAGGGTTGCTTTTTATTAACCCTTTGTCTGAATTATTCTGCAAGGTTGAGCCTGGCATAAAACCAGGTTTGCCCCGAACAAAAGCAGCTTCCCCAGACACCTCTCCTTCTTTTTCCTCCTTTTACATTTGCTCCGCATGAACACTTTCTGTTATCCCTCTGTGAGGGAAGAAACAATGAGATGACAGGCACCTGCTTTCTTCGAAGAAGTGCAGCAGTGATTAATATTATAGTGGAAATGCTTCAAAGCGTAAATTCTTTTTGTATGTTTTTACAATGCCAAATTCTTCATTATATAAGGAATCTACCTCATTTGATACTATGGAAGCCCTGCTATCATTTAATAAAAAGCATTTTAATGAACGACTTTCAGGAATGGCTGTCCTAGGAATGTTAAGGACAATCCATCCATGGGACATATGGGGCAATTGTCTTAAGAAAAAAGTCTACAGAAAGTTCTCAGCTGACTCACTGTCACACCTTCAACCTTGCCTTGGGTAGCCACCACCAACTGACTATTTTGTTCGATTAACAGTAGGAGGAAGTGGATTTATGTTCATTAGGCCAACATAAAATGGCTTCCCCAACCACCCCAATTTTGCTACTGTGTAGCACATTCTGTAGTGAAATAGGCTATTCTTATGGAAAAGTTATTAAGCTTCCAATTTCCTATATATTTTGCAGACCACATGTATAACACATTTCTATGCATCCTGCACAGAAGCCTTGAGAGACAATCTTACAGCTGGGGAAAACCCTACTGAACTTAAACGAACTTACTTCATAGTAGACATGTAAAAGTTTGTGTGGGAAGACAACTTGGAAGACAAACTTGGGTTCAGTCAGGTCTTGCAATCTTTTTGGATGACCAACAAGCCCAAAATTCCATTGTGGTAGATATAACTCATTTTGTTATATGCAGATGCTGAGGAACAGTTAATCTAAGATGAAATCATGGGCAATTTACCCTGTACACAGAGAAAAATGTGGTGGGGAATGTTTTTGCTAACTACTTCTGACCTACTTTTCCAAACAACATAACTGAGTGAAATAAGATTTTTAGGCTGAGATATTCATTGGTAATGAAAATAAAACAAATAGACTTTTAGGGTTTTAGGGTTTCATTGGGTGTTTTTGGTAGTCAGTGAAAAAAGAGAAATTCTAGTGAGAAGTCATCATAGTCTTTCTCAGGAAAAAACAAAGCCACCTTGCGTAGTAGCCTTTCAAATGTCAAATGAGAATCAGACCCTTTTAAATAAAGCTGAAGTCCTAAACAGCCTCCAGCTTTTTCAATTATTTGTAACGTTTTAAAGATTCATATCCCGCTGTTTAGATCTATGGCTCTAATTTATAATTAAGATATCTAACAGCCTTTTTTTAAAAGGCTACAAATAAGGTATGTTGTGATCTCCTTTGTACTATACATAGCCCACTGTCAAAGTTTGCTGTTGCACAGAAAAAGCAGAGCAGTAAATGTCAAAATGTAATAAAAGTTTACTGTGAATGGCTCTACATTAGACTTGGTGCTGAATAATTTAAACAGAGAGAGCTGGCACTTCATTCATAGTTACCCAGATTCCTGATCTTTTGTTTGTTTATTTTTAACATTCTGGTTGCATGTTACTTAAAGCTTCCCACAGAATTGTTCCCCTCTGTCCTTTGGCTGACAACATTGCACAAGTCACATCTCAGACTTGTATATGTAGGATCAATCTGGAGACAACCTGGCTTCCCCACATATTCATATTCGACATGCCATGGAAAAAATGACCTATATATCTATCTATCTATCTATCTATCTATATATCTATCTATCTATCTATATATATATATATAGGCCCAGAGGGATACAGGTGGCGCTGTGGGTTAAATCACAGAGCCTAGGGCTTGCCGATCAGAAGGTCAGCGGTTCAAATTCCCGTGATGGGGTGAGCTCCCGTTGCTTGGTCCCTGCTCCTGCCAACCTAGCAGTTCAAAAGCACATCAAAGTGCAAGTAGATAAATAGGTACCACTCTGGTGGGAAGCTAAACGGCGTTTCCGTGTGCTGCTCTGGTTCACCATGCTGCTGGCCACATGACCCAGAAACTGTACGCCGGCTCCCTTGGCCAGTAAGGTGAGATGAGCGCCGCAACCCCAGAGTCGGTCACGACTGGACCTAATGGTCAGGGGTCCCTTTAGCTTTACCTTTACCAAATTTTCACTTTCCAAAATAATGCACAAAAGTGAAATACAGAAGCCATCCTACAAACACACGCACACAGACACACACACACTTCTTTGATTACCATAGTAAGGTTTGCAGTAAATTGAGTAAAGTGAGATGAGCGCCGCAACCCCAGAGTCGGTCATGACTGGACCTAATGGTCAGGGGTCCCTTTACCTTTATATATAGGCCCAAATTCTGCTGCTGGCCACTGAGGCTTTGGGTTTCACTGAGATTTCATTTTCTGCCCATGGGCAGTGGCGGAGCATATGCCCGCACTGCCGAGGGCGGGCATGCTCCTGAGAGGGACGGGGCACAAAGGGTACCCTCCCAGAAGCGGGATAGTCGCTCGGGTGCACGGAGCGGTGCGCAGCCCTGCAGCTGGGGGTGAAGTGAGCCACCCTTTGGGGCAGAGCGAGCCAACAATGGCGGACATTTGGCGCGCCGGATGCCCAAGACTCCCAAGCCTCCCCCAAGCTGTCAAAATGAAGGGGGACTGCTTGGGGTAGTATTGGAAGTCAAGGGTGAGCAGCATGCCAAATGTCACCCCCCTCAGCGAAGACACACAGGGTGGTCTGCCCCCACTGCACTCCCTTCCTCCACCCCTCCCCTGCTACTTTTTTTATTGCTAAGTCCTCAAATCAACAGGAGGACACTTGTGTTTGCATGTATCTATTTTCTCTCTCATTTTTTAAAATCACATGCTTTAATACCATAGGCATTGCTGAAGCAGGAAAAATACTACAGTGGTACTTCAGGTTACATACGCTTCAGGTTACAGACTCCGCTAACCCAGAAATAGTGCTTCAGGTTAAGAACTTTACCTCAGGATGAGAACAGAAATCGTGTGACAGCGGCGCGGCGGCAGCAGGAGGCCTCATTAGCTAAAGTGGTGCTTCAGGTTAAGAACAGTTTCAGGTTAAGAACGGACCTCCGGAACGAATTAAGTACTTAACCCGAGGTACCACTATAATACAATCGTAAGCACATGTTTCATATGTTTAAATTGCACTGTGAAATTCCTGAGAAAACTCTAGATAGCTGCTGCCAGCCAGTGTTGAACTGAGATGAGAAGACTGTGGCCCTCCAGAGGTTATTGGACTGCAATACTCATCATTTTTACCTGGAGTAAAAACCCCATATTGCCTGGGGTTGATGGAAATTGGTTTCCAATATATGGAGGGTCACAGGTTCCCCATTTGTGGGGTAGATAACACTACGCTTGGTGGACCAATGGGCCGACTCAATAGAACACAGCTCCATATGGTACTCCAATGGTGATGTTCAAATGACTGGACCGACGTGTAGAAAATTCTTTCTTTCCTTTGTGCTTGTTTGCTTGCTCTAAAGATACCAATGTAAGCTGCTTTTGGCATAGATTGCAGAAGCCTTTATTGCAAACAGAGTAATACCCTTGAGTGGGGGTGTGTGACTAGATAAGCTGCCAGTTTTCAGCAGCAAATGCTGGCCGATCTGAAATAATAATGATTGTTAATCCATCTTTCAACTACAGCTGTCACAATTGGAGCATTTTTTAGGAAATAGGCACATGGAGATGAAGAACTGGTCTGAGATCTTAAAAACTGCATTTTGGACAAACTTTGCCTTTTGAACCGCACCTTTGACATGTATAGATGGGCAGGTGTAGAAAATGCAGAGACAATTTGTTCCATAATATATATGTGATGAACATTTACAGACCAGCCCATGGATTTTTGTGTTGACAAAAACAAAACACCAGCAAATTACTGGAAAGACTAGAAAGCTGAGATGCAAAGATGGTTACAATTGGAGTGAAATTAACTATGTGAATATTGTGTTTTTTCTAGTTGCATTTATAACTGCTATTTTGCCTGTTGTAGAGAAATGGGTTATGGTTCATAGAACCATAGAATTGTAGAGCTGGAAAGGACCTTTGGTTTCTTGTGTGTTCTTTCATTATAGCCATAGTGAAATTCTTTTTTGGAGGTTTTTCACTATGAACCCTAGGTGATGTAGTAGAAAGGAGATTGGAAGCAGGCAAAATACATATTAATAAAAAGTACATGAATAGAAAAAAAACATTTGTGGTTCGAGGACCCGACCCCGGTGAAGTGAAATGAAGACACATGGACACGCGATATAAGGTTAATGGGCTAGAAAAGGCCACAACTTTATTGGTTACAGCAATTGAAAAGGTATTGGCTTAGGCATTGGATCGAAACAAGTGGGTTCTTCACCAGTAGGTGGAGCCTGTTGATGCTAATCCAACTATAGGCTCACCCCTGCTGTCACCGAGGGTCGTGCCAAGGCCTCCCGCCAAGCAGGCATCGGACGGAATACACGACCCCCAGATTCCTTTAACGGAATACCCCTAAAAATTGAAGGCATAGACGATGGCCACACCTAGCACTTCCACACAGCGCAACACATTATTCCAATGCCTAACCGCCACCCGAGCCAAAGGCTCGCAGCTACACGGCGGGGAACACAGACGTTCAGTACCCACCGCCCACGCGCTCAGCTTGAACGCGACAGTAAAGAATGAAAGAAGCAACGCAAATACTTCCCTGGCTTCCGATGCAGCGGGTTCCCCAAGCAGCTGACTCGCGAAGGGCGAAGGAAGGAAGAATGAGGCCGGGGAAGGCTGGCGCTGCAGCAAAATGCTGCTGAACACGCCCCCACCGTGGCCCCTGGTTGGATGGCCACCGCGGGGGCGTGAGCGCCAGCCAGGTGAGCGGGCAGCAGGGGGCCACGCCCCCTGCTAGCCGGAGCTCGGGCCCCGACCACAACCCCTCCCCTCCCCTTCAGGGAGGAGAGTCTTTATAATTATTTTTATTTGTTTAGCAACATTTATATACCACTGGATTATAAGAAAACCTCAAAGTGGTTTAAAAAATAAAACACTCAAATTATCAGTAAAACAGTTGAAATGGCTATTTAAAAAAATTAAAAAATGATTTAAATCAACAGCAGCTAAAAATATGTAAAGCACATGTAACTTCCATATGTCTTGCCATATTTTTTTTTGGGTTGTTGATTGACATTGCTCATTCCTCTTGTCCAACAGCATTGTTGATCAAAGTACTATATAAATCATTTGCAAAAAGAACATAACAGAACAACTGGAAAGAAATGGAATTTAACTACATTTTATTAAGAGTTGACCCAGTGGCATGAATGAACATGACTACATTAAATTCACTCATGCTAATGGGTTTACTCTGAGTAACACTTAACTTAATACCATCCAAAATATGTTGTTGTATTAATGATACAGTGGTACCTCGGGTTACATACGCTTCAGGTTACATACGCTTCAGGTTACAGACTCTGCTCACCCAGAAATAGTGCTTCAGGTTAAGAACTATGCTTCAGGATGAGAACAGAAATCATGCAGCAGCAGGAGGAGGCCCATTAGCTAAAGTGGTGCTTCAGGTTAAGAACAGTTTCAGGTTAAGCATGGACCTCCGGAACGAATTAAGTTCTTAACCCGAGGTACCACTGTAGTTGGTTACCATAAAAAGTAGATAATTGTGGAGATAATCTAGTGTGTGGGGGGTTTTATACACTTAAATTTGCTATCTAATTATTAAGTATTAATATTAATAAAGAAATGCCTTGTAATAAAAAAGACCTTAAAATAAAAACTGATTGAACAGAACCATCATTCTAATTTTTCATTTTAAAATAAATGAATTCTTGATAAAGCAATTTGAACAGCAGATGTTTACTGCCTATCATTTCCCCTTATTCCCTTAGGATAGCAATAACTATTGACTATATAAATGACTAATCAAGTGCTTTGATAAAATCTGTGTTCAGTTAAATACACATTTGGTGGAATTTCAGTGGAATGCTAAGGAGTTTGCTCTGTCAGCACAAAGATTTCTGTTTGCGTGGTGGACTATTTCCCTTCTCCCTCTATGGGCTCTTCTGGGGCATACCTGCCCCCAGAGCCAATTTGGGGGCAGGAGAGTGGGGAAGCCCCATGGTGTGAGCTTCTGCTACAAGGATCTACTGGTTCAATCTGGCTGGTTTAGCATTCCAAATATTCCTTCTGGCTCTGATGAGCACATCTATGGTCTTCCCCCATAAGGTTTTCTCAGTTCAGTTGAGCGGATGGAGACCTCTGCAAATATATCAGAGAATGGTTGTTGTTTTTCCTACAAGCACAACACATATGGGGTTCTGTATTGGGATGTTGGACATTTTATGTCTTGTATTTTTACGAATTCACACAGCATGAACAAATATTACCTGTCACAGTTTCTATATTTGAAATTTCATTGGTTTTGCTTCTCAGCTATCTATAACAAATGCTGCATTGTGGTTTGCTGTTAAATATCCCAAACAATCAGTCATATTTAACTTGGCAGGATTCCCCCCCCCCCCATATACATAATTACAAATATGCATAATATGAACTGTGTTTTTTGCCTATGTAATCAACACCATTCCATTTTCATCAACAACATGTAAAGAGCCATAGGACATAAATAAAAAATAAGATACGATAAAGAAAAGATTGCTGTCACGAACAATGCAAAATAAAAATAGGAGACAATATTCAAGCTGACAGATATCAAACGAAAGCTGCTGTCACATTTTGGGGAAATTTAGACTGGCAGAACATTGAAGTGGAACCACTGCAATGAGAAATTGGTTAGGCTACCCATTGAGTTAAATGAGAATTGGCTATTCTTGTCAGTAGTACCGTAGTTCTTGTTGGGCCTCGTTAGTAACACTCAGATGCACAAAGGATAGCATGTGATCCAAATATTCCTTCAGAGGAATATTACTGAAGAACTGACAGCCCAAGATGTTTGAAGCTTATTTTGAAGGCCAGAATCTTGCCCCAGCCTATACAAAACAGTTTCTACCTCTTGAGTGTACATTCCCCTTAACATATATTTCTCTCTCTCAGCTGATTTGCATGAGATCCATCCCCTGCCATCCAAGATTTCTGCATCTTATTGAAATCCCCCCATTGTATATTATGAAACATTCATGTGAAGAAGAAGAAGAAAGTTTAACATTGTGGCGAGACATAATAATTGTTTTTGACAAGTGACGAGAATATGAAATATGATTAATTACGTTTAACTTAAATGATTTCCTATAGAATGAAGATTTTACACCACAGTCTTCTACACACCTTCCTGGGAGTAAGTCCAATCCGACTTAGTGCGGCTGACTTAAAGTTAGATATGCACAGGTCTGGACTGTTAGTTTAGTAAAGCAGTGTTTGAGAGATTTCCTGCAACTCAGACTTCCCTCTACAGAGCAAGTCCATGAACATGTTCTCTGAATAAGCAATTTGTCAGAGGTGAAGAAGTAATTTCTGTCAGCAAAGTTCTCCTTCCATCCCAACAACAGCAAGCTTCCTTGTAATACTTCTGGTAGAAAAGTGCTGACTGTCTTTTTGTATTACCATCCAAGACAAAAGTAAAGGATTTAGAAAGGTATTTTTAATGCAACGGGTCTGACACATGATTGCCCCAATCTTTATCTAGTAAACTAGCCTTGTTCTGTTGTCACTCCATTGACATTCTGTGGTAAAGCTTTTGTTATTCCCTCAAGCACAATTGTGCTCAAAGATGCTTATTCTTGAAGTTGACAATAAATACCCATGGGTATATCTATGTGACATGTGTGCATGCATGAGAAAGGGAAAGAGACTCAAAGAGATATATATCCCAAGTATCTACAAAAACTTTCTTTGCAGTTTTAAATGTAAAAACAAAACAAAACAATATCATTAAAGATGGTGTATAAAATAGTTACCTATTATTAATGTTGAATAGTTACCTATTAATGTCAAATAGCTTAATCTGCTTGCATAGCTAATTTGGTCACAATGTTGGCAGCAAGATACAGGGAAGGTTAATGCTAGATAAGGGAACACGTGAACACACAAGAGAAACCTCTCACAAAGGAGAAGTGACAGGCACCATGCAAGATCAAAACTTCTCCTGACCAACTGGTAAATGGGAGAATTTGATTGTGTGTGGTTCTGCTTCAGGGGGCAGGAAGAAGGAGAGGTTGGGTGGGAAAAGCGTCTACCTTCCCATCTTTTTCCACCAAGAATGAGCCCAGTATACCTGAAGCAGCGTCTCCACCCCCATCATTCAGCCTGGACACTGAGGTCCAGCACCAAGCTCCTTCTGCTGATTCTCTCACTGTGAGAAGTGAGGTTACAGAGAACCAGGCAGAGGGCCTTCTCGGTAGTGGCACCCATGCTGTGGAACGCCCTCCCATCAGATGTCAAGGAAGTAAACAACTATCTAACTTTTAGAAGATATCTGAAAGCAGCCCTGTTTAGGGAAGTTGTTAATGTTTGATCTTTTATCATGTTTTTAAGATTCTGTTGGTAGCAGCCCAGAGTGACTGGGAAAACCCAGCCAGATAGGCAGGATATAAATTTATTATTATTATTATTATTATTATTATTATTATTATTATTATTAACGTGGATGATTATGAGGAGGTGTATGATTACTGAAACATTCATTGCTCTTACTTATCCTGCAGAAATATGCATAAAACAAAAACCAAACCTTTAATTTTAACAGCATCAAACCTTCAACTATGAATGACTACACTTGTGGAATAGCAAATATGGCTTTCCAAAGCATATAAATTATTCACAGGAATGCATATGAAAATTCATATAAATTTCTATAAACAGAGGTCTCCATGGAAATGTTCCCATGAACACAGGCTGTTTCACTGGACTGATTAATTAATTTGGGGGTAAACAGCATGCTTTGGCTCTGTCCTCAAAGTTTAAACACATATTAGAATAATTAGTGCATGTGTAAGCATGGGTTGAAGTAGAGGAGAAATGTTTTCCTTTCAAACATTCTTTCTTTTTTGAGAATTTTGTGATCAAGTTATGTTGATCATGTACTTGATTACATAATTTGAAGAACAAATGCTGTAATTATTTTATTTATTAACTGATTAATTGCCACAGTGACTTCTAAGCAGTTTGCAAAACCCACAACAAAAGATGCACACACACACACACACAATTAAAAGAAAGCAGATCCCATGAAAACAACTCTATAATACTCAGCCTTATTTCATAAAACAAGAAGAGAAACATTTTAAGTCTGCCTTTAGAGCACACTGCCGAGTTACCTCTCCCCCAATTTGAGGCTTGAAGAGGCTGATTGAGACCATTCATTCAGTTGTGGTTAAAATCCTCTCTACACATATTCAGAGACACCATAGTATTTATAATTTATTACTGCCTTGAGACTTCTATGAATAATATTATATAATTATATGTAACTCTTGTTGAAGTGGGATCCACCTTAAATTATTTCATCGCAGCCAGCAGAAGCCAGAATTTTAAGTCCCGGAACAGAAGAGCCTTAGATGCAAGAGTCTTCAGTTATTATATATTGGCCTGGTTGAGACATAATGAGGTATAATGTTAAATCAAACACAAGATTTGTGCCTAGGCCCTCAGTCCTTGCCCCTTGACTCTCTTCTTCGTCTTCACACACCCAGCTGTGACGATTTTGTTACAGTTTATCATTTCACAATTTCCTGTTGCACTGTTTGTTGATGTTGTCATTATTAAAATTTGTATTCCACCCTTCATTTGCAGATCCCAGGTTGGTTCGCAACATAAAAACCACAAAATACATAGTAAAAATAAGAGCAACAATAAACCAATGGTTTAAGTTTGCAAATTAAAATATGGGATCAGAATGCCAAGTTCGCACACATCCCTATCAGGACTGGCAGAAGAATATAAAGAACAAGAATATTTTTTAAAAAACAAACAAACCCTAAACAACAACAATGCATATATATATAATATTCTTGTTCTGTAGACTAGTTTGATTCTTAGGGTATATCATCTCAAAAATTGTCAATCAAAAACATTTGGAAAAAGACTGCCAGAGGGAAGGGGGAGGGCATGTGAGCACAATGCTTATTCTCAGTTTGATAAGTCATATGCTATCAGAGTGAGATTGTGATGCCTAAACCAAGCGACCCTTTCCATGAGCTGTCTGGGAACTTCACCTTTAGTAAATTTGTTGGAACTTTTTAACTATAAAAATGTCTTTTTTCTCAGCTGGAACTCACCGGAATTCAGTTCTGCCACCTCTCAGGTGGTTCAGTGCAGATCACACTTGTACATAAAACAACAACAACATTGTTTCTACTGGTGGAACTCATGTACTATGTTCTGTTCCAGGTGTGTGGGAGCAATGAGCTCACGTTGTCTTTGCAAATGGAAAAATGGTAGACAAGAAAAGGGCTTGTTCATACTGAAATCTCACTACTTCCACAAATCTGTATTGAGGATTAATTTTAAAGTTGCTTGCTCACTATCCCAGACATCACATTTTCTGTTTCCTTCGTAACAGTTGCATTCTGAAGTGCCAATTCATCCGTTTTGCCTGGTGTCTGATTTCAGATGTAGCAATACTCTCAGTGACTTAAATGCAGGTGCCGAATCTTAAGTGGCACATAAGTAGGGCCATTTATTTCAATAGGATTACTTATGTCCTATTTAGGATTAGGCACCTGCTGGAAAACTTTGCAAAGTCAGAGCCAGAGTGATTGCACACATACAGACAGTAATTGGTAACAACAGAGATTATGGCAACACATAGAAGCTGGTACTCCTGGGAACCATTTGACTTGCTTATGCTTTAATTTACTTCTGATTACATCTAGATAAAGGCGACAATCCTGCAAAGGGGAAACCCAATATGCTGCTGCAGCTTCCCAGGTGTTGATTAAGGGGAGCAAATTTGCCTGTAGAGTGAAATATAAAAAACAAAAACCAACCCATACCAAATGGCCATTGCAATACAATGGGTCCTTCTGAATGGTCATAGGCAATCATAGCTACCACAGTCTCCAAGTGGTGCAAAACTCCAGGAGTTCCAGGCACTTACTCAGGGTTCAGTTTTCTTGGCACAAGGGACAGCAGAGACTGTGGTGCCTTTCGGATAAATGGTTTATTTTTACATTTATATTTTCCTGAACTCACAAGTGGGGGTGGAGGCTCGCAGTATTAGCACCCAAAAAGGCCTTGCTTCTCCCATAGTCACAGCCTTGGATTCAAGCAGAAATCAAGCAAGGCACACACAGGGTTTTCTCTTTATCACTACTTGCCAGCTGAGGGAGCCCACCCATTTGTCCTCTGGCACAGAGCAACTTTCTTTCTTATACTAACGACCCATGAGTATGGACCATTGTGGCCATTGCCTGGCTGATATAACAATGGGATACTCCATTAGACTTTAATCCTTGCTGGATCCAGGTATTAGAAAGGACTCAAACACACAAATACTCACCCCTGAGGGGGTATGGCCTGAGTCTCTATCAGAGAGAGCGGTGTGGGGGGGCACATTTAGCCCCTAGGGTTAAGATTCTCCTGTCCTGCACTACTGGCTCCCACACCATGTATTAAAACAGACCCTTCTTTTTTGCCTAGAATGGCTATTGGAAATCAAGCAACACCATTGAAGTGTTAATGCTTATGTCCCTTATAAGTCACACCTTCTTCCTCTGCAGCATTTTTAGAAACATAATTATGATGAATTTTTCATTCTTTCCCTTGTTTATTTCATATATTTCCAGCTTCTCCACAGAAGACGGTTATCTGGGCATTACAGACAACTGAAATTACAACCATTTAACTTATTTCTTTTTCTGGAATCATTAAAATAAATTTCATAGTATGTCTTTAACTACTGCAGTGAAGCACTCCGTCAGGAAACTATCCTCCAGTTTTTCAGCTAGCGTCTGGAGACTTGTTAGTTGAATGGAGATTCCTTCAAGGAGAATAAAACTGTGTTGCTAAGACTCGACATGGACACAGAATTCTTTGCAGTTCAGTTTCTCCTAAAGGTGTCTATTTTATGATGGCAATAATAATGATAATGATTATATCTTGTTCTTGGCTTTTCATATTATGTTTAAATTTTACTGATTTTATACAGAAGCATAGCTGTGCCTTCCTCCGGGCAGTCACCTTAAAATTGGGCAGACTTTTATTTTCTGTCAAAGGCCATTGACCCACAAGTTGGAGAAAAAAATCAATGGGAGACAGCAGACAAGCATTAATTAATTACATTTCAGGGTAGACACTGGCTGCATTCAGGCGGCACTTTATTCCATTTGCTCCAACATTTCCTTACCTGATAATTTCCACCTTTTATGTAATCTTTCACACAAAACTTCTGGAAATCTAGCAGAATCTAGTGGAAGTTTAGTGTACATTTCTGTAAAATCTGTTTGCAAACTCATTAACCTGGAAAATTGTGGGTCAAAATTGCAGGCAATGTTCTGGCATACAGTTCTTTGCTGCTGATTCACCCATCTCAGGGGGAACAGAAGCACACATGCACAAAAGAACATGTTCAAAGATATCTGCTGTTGTGTTATGCCATGCCGACCTCTCATGGCTTCCTAGCTCAAGGGGATCTGGACAAAGAAGCCTCTTGGACCCTAAGAGCCTCATTCACTTACTGATTTGCTGGCAGATGACAGGGCCTTTTTTGGCAGCACTCTCAGGTTTGTGGGCAATTTTGGCATTACTGCTAGACTGAAATTTGGAAGAGAGATGGAATCATCAATATAAGGTGAACAGCAGAGGGTACCATCCTCCAGTTCTCAGTGTGTAGGAAAAAGTGTTGCAGATCAAATTCTTAAAGTTGTAGTCCATGGTTTTGCCCATTCATCAGTGTTCCATCATTCCAGGGTGTTCATGGTGTGTTGCTGAATGGTTTGTCATTCTCAGCTTTTGATGGAGATTTCAGCTGTTGGTGCTGCTTTTTGTGGTGCTGGCTTGCCAGTTAGTCTGGGTGGACTAATTAATTTTTATTTTCCTATTAGCCTGTGTGCATGAGACAAGTGGTGGTCTTTCAATATAGGGGGAGGAATTATTAATATCATCAACATCAACATCATTTACATTATTGCTATTATTTTTGCAATAGATTGCAATAGATTGCTATTAGATTGACTTATTTTAGTTTGGCTCTTGTACTGTATATAATACTCTCTCTCTCTCTCTCTCTCTCTCTCTCTATATATATATATATATATATATATATATAGTGGATGTGTAGTTTTAGTGAAAATTCTATTGTTGTTTATCACTTTGTAAGGATTTTTATTCCAAAAGGTTGAATGGAAATGTTTAAATAATAACCAAATGAATGATTAGTGTTTGGAGGTAGCTTTCTGATCACTCAAGGTGAACAGATTTATCAGTTCTTTTATTCAGGGCATAGGCGCCGACTCCATGGGGCCTGAGGGGGCCCGAGCCCCCTCAAAAATTCATTTGGGGGGGCTCTGCCCCCCCAATTATTTAAGAAAATTATTAGGCACCTTGCCAAAAACCGCGCAGGGGACTCCGGCGCGCGCCTCCCAAAGTGACCGGGAGCTCCTGAGAAGGGGCGGGCAGGTCGGTCAGTCAGAGGAAGACCCCCAGCGGCGGAACTTTAGAAAGGAATGGAGCCGCGGGGCCGAGGAACGGCGTATTCGTCGCCGGCGAGGGACCGGGGTGAGGGGAGAATGGAGGGGACGGGAGTTCCCACCGCCGGAGCGGGGCTTTTTTTCTGGGTTCGGCTAAGGTGACGTTGGTAGGAGGGGGTGGCCGCCTCCCGGCGCGAAGCCTGGGGAGGGCAGGCCGGTTCTTGCATGCAAAAGCACCACTGCCATCCTGCCGCCAGTATGGACCCCGGTATGGGCCCCCCCAATATTTTTTATAAGTCGGCGCCCCTGATTCAGGGTGAATAGAAATGTCACTCCATTGATATATTGTGAACTCATCAGAGGACTAAACCTCTGAACAACATCTTTCATTGTGTAAAAAAGCACACATATCTTGCTTTCTGCTTTTGAAACTGGCCATAGCAGTGGGAGTAAAGTGCATTAAAAATGTTTCATTAACTATAGAGAAATGTTCCTCTAAAGTGTTCTGGGTTTTGATTTTGAAAATGTGCACAACTTAAGCAATATCATCTGTTTCTATTTTAAAAGCCCACACTGGAAGACTGCATTTAAGTCCCTGATTGTTGAACTTTTTATTCTCAGACCTGTTGTGCCTTTTGCCAGAATGAGAGAGAACATATGCTTGTTGCTATGAAGATGCTAAACTTGCTGGCCTCTGAGGAGGGAAGTGAGGACACAGGGAGTAGAATAACCTTATGGTGATTATGCAAATTAAATGCACACAACCTATCAAAGTGCAGGGAATTGCATGAGGGAGGAAATATTTAGTCATGCTTCAGTAACTGTATAACATCCTGCATGCTGACTGGCTGAAGCAACCCCATTTTTCATATAATTTTGTTTAAATGCCAGTACATTCAGATATCTCAGGATGACCCAGCGTCATTAACTTCCACCGAAAGGCAATTTATAGAATCAGTGGCAACTCTCCTGAATGTGCCATGGTAGCATGAAAAAAGGCAATCCATAGGAGTTGACTTGGTGGCTAGAGAACAAAAATAATTTCTAGAACTTAATTTCTCTCTAACGCTTTCCTTAAACAACAACAACAACAACTTCTTTATTGGACAAATTTGACCAAGAATAATATAGGAAGATTAAAGAAAAACACAGGGGAAGACGACTGAAAGAAAAGGCAACAAGAAGAGAAGTCAGAAAGAAAAATTCAAAAGTGGAAGAAGAAGAAGAAGAGGA
The DNA here is from genome assembly GCF_965112155.1 of Podarcis liolepis. Lineage (NCBI taxonomy): Eukaryota > Metazoa > Chordata > Lepidosauria > Squamata > Lacertidae > Podarcis > Podarcis liolepis. The sequence goes on from NC_139557.1 coordinate 37,514,433, forward strand.
GCAGGAGGAGAAGGAGTTTGGATTCTATATCCCACTTTATCACTACCCTAAGGAGTCTCAAAGCAGCTAACAATCCCCTTTCCCTTCCTTTCCCGCAACAAACACTCTGTGAGGTGAGTGAGGCTGAGAAGTGTGACTATCCCAAGGTCACCCAGCAGCTGTATGTGGAGGAGTGGAGACACGAACCTGGTTCACCAGATTATAAGTTTACCGCTCTTAACCACTACACCACACTGGTGTGGTGGAGGAGAGGAATGCATCACCTTTCTGGATCGTAGTGAAAGTGATGATGATTTTGATCCAAGCATCCTTCCAGACCTTGACAGATATACAGACTCTGACCAAGAGGCTGATCCAGAAAGCCATGGTGGCCGTGGGATGGAGAAACAACATTCTGGTGGAAGCGCATCAGCAGTAGAAACAGCACCAAGAAGAAATAAGAACAAACTCAGCAAAGAGGACTCGTTTGCAACATTAGGTACAGACTTTTCCCTTGTGAAGGATGAAGCACCAGTATTACATCTGCTCAACAACCAAAGCTAATTTTTACCCTTCCCACTCTTATTTCAAAGCTATTTTTGTCTTTGTATCAGGGTAGTATATAAATTCAATAAATAATAATAATTACAGTGGTACCTCGGGTTACATATGCTTCAGGTTACATACGCTTCAGGTTACAGACCCCACTAACCCAGAAATAGTGCTTCAGGTTAAGAACTTTGCTTCAGGATGAGAACAGAAATTGTGCTCCGGCGGCACACCGGCAGCAGGAGGCCCCATTAGCTAAAGTGGTGCTTCAGGTTAAGAACAGTTTCAGGTTAAGAACGGACCTCCGGAACGAATTAAGTACTAAACCCGAGGTACCACTGTAATAATAATAATATTGGTTTTCAGAATATTGTATCTAATTCAGTGACCTCCAGCATGATCAATGGCTAAGGATGCCAGCATGATCAATGGCTAAGGATGATGGGAGATGCAGTCCAAGTCTACCTAGAGGTCAACATGCCGGTTACCCCTGATATAGCTCAAGATTGTCTACTGTGAGTGGCAGCAGCACCCTAGGGCCTCAGGCAAAGGTCTGTTCACATCACCTATAACTGGAAATGCCAGGGAATGAATGCAGGCACTTCTACATTCAAAGTATGTGTTTCCCTTCTGAATTACAGTCCCTTCCCCTATGCTTTTTACATCACGTCCAAAGCAGCTAAAGGGAACGTGTCCAACCATGGGAATGTGGGAGCATCTTCAGGACAGAAAAAGGGTATACAGGGATCCACATTTTGAATGTAGTTCATCCAGCACAATCCATCACACGTCCATTGTACATTCCTGCTCCAGAATCGAAAGAGTTGCAGTCAATGTACAGCAGGCAGATGAAGCTCTTAACCTTAACTTCACCATATGGAGAGAGCTTAAGCAATAATATTCCGTCATGTAAAAGTCTCACATCAGGAGTCAGCAAACCACACAATATGTGGGAGAAAGGAAGAATGAAGCCTTATAAGCTTCACTTGCCTGCACTGGGCAACTAAATACGGTTAAGGTACCTTGTCTCTCTAGTGCACAGCACCACTTTCCTGTTAACCAAACTCTCAGTTTATGAGCTGTTTACTTTTCACATTACATCACAAATAACATTTCCCTGTCATATTGGGTTAGTGCAGGTAGTAAGATATCAAAGCAAGATTTCATTTTAGGGGATAACAGGGGACTGTTTATACAAATACTTACATAATTTGATTTCTGTGCACCTGATGTCTGGTACACTTGATGTCTGGTGGGAGCTGAGTGAGTGAACTGATTCCATTAAAATGTGCTGCTTTGGAGGTAACATTCACAATCTATCAGGGTGTCGGATCTCTAAAGGGCGGTTCACAAGTATAAGCCATCACTGGATGTTCCACTCCCAAATCATACTTCTGTAGGGCAATTTTTGCTGCTTTGGAGGGAAAGGAAAAAATTATAGGTTGTTGTGGATTTTTGTTGTATTTTTTTAAAAAATAGAACATGCTCAGTGCATGTGAGTTTTTAAAAACTTCACACACACACACACACACTTTTGTAGTGGCTCCTGAATCACCACTGCTGCACAGGGGTGAGATGATGCAGACCTTCCTAGTGTCCCTATTTTCCAGGGACGTCTCTGATTTAGAGAAGCCGTCCCAGTTTCTTATTTGATTCCTGAATGTCCCACTTTTCCTTAGGAGGTCCCTATTTTCATTGGAGAAGTGTTGGAGGGTATGGAATTATCTGACCTCCAAGCTATCCGAAGAAGGCAATCCTGTATAGGGAAGGTTTTTTTTAAAAAAATGTTTAATGTTTTATTATGTGTAATGTATGTTGAAATCTGCCCAGAGTAGCTGGGGCAACCCAGTAAGTTGTGTGGGGGTATAAATAGTAAAATTATCACTATGGAAGGGGATGTCCCTATTTTCATCAGAGAAATGTTGGAGAGTAAGTTGGTGGCCTGCATACACACCATTCATTTAAAGTATACTCCCTCATGTGGCAAAAAAGAAACAGAAGAACATTGCATTTTAGGTACTACTGTGATTATCTTTTTTTAAAAAATGGAGAGATTTGAAAAAGAAACCGCCCCCACTTTTAAAAATTAACTAAGAGAAACAACACCCCCCCCACAACAACAACAAAAAAAATCAATGAAATTTCTCCCTCTTTGTACCAGTCTGTAGGGACATTTTTCTTTCACGTTTCCCCTCAGCAAAATGGTAAAATGGTCTGACTATAGTTAGATAGATATTGCAAATTCCTCAGTCATGTTGCAGTGCAGCTGCATGCCTTCAAAAAAAAATTTTAATTCCCAAATAGAACAAAATGTTTTATTCCACAACATGCTTCCTTTAGTTTAGTTTTCAGTGTGACACATTCACACTTTATAAAATTAATTGGCTGATTTCAACATAGGGGAAAATGATATTGTTATAGACATTCAAATGTCAGACACTTTACCGAATATAATTGCTTACGTGGAGGAAAGGAACTATTAACATTGCTCGACAACAGAATTTCCCAATGTCACTTGTCAGTTTACAATATAGAGAGGTGTTATAAATCTGAATGAGAGAATGATATTCCCCAATGTGGAAAATGTCAACGGGATCATAATCAGCAGCTGTAACATACAGTACACCGAGTTGAGAATTGTGTTAATTTTACTTGAACCTTTTTCTTTAAGTAGATTCCTCTAGAGATCCTAAGATAAGAGGATGAGACCTGATAGAGGCTTGGGAGCTGCTGTTCTATACTGACACCCCCACCCTTCCAAAAATGCTAACCAACTAATCACTGAAAACTCCAACGCATTTCACAAAGCCTTGATCTAGCTGTTATGGTGTGCGCTTGGGGATGATGAGGAACTGACTGTATTGATTATTGTGTTGCCCTAAATCAGAGATGGCATAAGACCTGTTCCCATCATCACTTCTGAAAATGCTTTGAAAAGAGGTGACTTAGTTGTTGTGGGAACCCCAGACTTCCATAATCAAAAGAAGGTGTTTGATCCAGTAGAAGGATTTTGCCTACTCCTGCCAGCTTCCTGCATCTCCCTTCAGCTCCCACACTGTTCTGCAGGGTCTCCTATTCCTCCAGAAAAGTGTGGGAAGTGGAATTTGGGGCTACAGGAGGAGGGAAGGTTGGCGAAAATCACCACCTCTCTCTGCAAAGACTTGATCCACCCCAGTGTAAGTTTGACATACTGTGCCAGAAAAATTAATATACCTTTTTTTTTTGCCTGATGTTGCTTACCAGAAATTAGATGCATTTAAAAATGCACAAAAGTTTCCCTTTAGCAAAGGTTAATGAGATAACGATTAATTTCCTCAAGATAGACAAGGCTGGTTTGTTTCTTTATAATAAAAAAAGTTATATTTGTACCATAAAACCTGCTTTGGGTGACATCTATTAATATCATGAGTGAAAAATATAGTGGTTTAGTTGTAAAATATTTGTAGCACCTTCATTGATTGGTTAAGTTGTGACAGTTTGCTATTTTACATTAGGATATACTGCTGGAATAATAAATTTACCAAGTGCTGCAAGCAGTCTCAATGGCAGTTTATTCATGAGTTTGTTTATTTTTTAGTAAACATTTCACATGACATCAAAAGATAAACTTACAAAGCACCATTTAAGAATTATTTTACAGTAGATAGATTCATTACTAATATAAGCAACATGGTGTTCTAGACATAGGTTTCTTTGGTTAATATCCATCAGTATCTTCCACTGCTTGACTGCTATTCCTGACTATTCTTTGGAAGTGAAAATTTGCTAGATTTCTGCTCTGTGACATGTTCATGTGTTTTATCTCATCAAGTTTATCTTGGATTATAGTGTACTTTGGAAATAAATCACCAGGTTTGCTAATACAAGGACCATTTGCATTCAGCCTATCTGAATTTTTGAAATTTTAATGGATGTAAACATGCACAAAATGCCATATAATCCACTCATCTGGGTGTTGGACAGGATGCAAAATCATCATCATCATCTCTGAACTTTTCCTTTAATAATTAAATGGGTCTAAATAGATGTTATCTAAGTCAGCCCATTGCACCTTCTAGCTCAGTTTTGTCCACCCCATGGCAGCCAGCAGGACAGAGTACAGGTGGGGGGGAGTTGCTCACTAGGCCTCACAATTTAGAGGTCACTGCCAGTAACCAACAGGTAGAGGTGGTGGGAAGGTTGGTAGCATGCAGGATAGGTAAAGTTGGGGAAAGGAACGCGGGTGGCGCTGTGGTCTAATCCACTGAGCCTCTTGGGCTTGCTGATCGGAAGGTCGGCAGTTTGAATCCCTGCGATGGGGTGAGCTCCCGTTGCTCTGTCCCAGCTCCTGCCAACCTAGCAGTTCGAAAGCACACCAGTGCAAGTAGATAAATAGGTACTGCTGTGGCAGGAAGGTAAATGGTGTTTCCGTGTGCTCTGGTTTCTGTCACGGTGTCCTGTTGTGCCAGAAGCAGTTTAGTCATGTTGGCCACATGACCCGGAAAGCTGTCTGTGGACAAACACCGGCTCCTTCGGCCTGAAAGCGAGATGAGCACCGCAACCCCATAGTCGCCTTTGACTGGACTTAACCGTCCAGGGGTCCTTTACCTTTACCTTTACCTTTACGTTTACCTTTACCTTACTGTGCAGGAGCAACAACAGAGTCAATCCATGAATCCAGTCCTGAAGTGTTTCCTATGCTTTTTGTTTCCTTGTATAGTCTGACTAGGACAACAACCTGCTTTCAGGAATTCAGTAGAGTAACACGTGAAAATGGTGTGGGATATTTTATCCCACTTCTCTAAGTGGGAGGGGAAAGGGAGGCATGGGATGCTTAGGCCAAACACCCAGCTGTTTTTAAGGTAAATTGCCAATAATGAATTTTCCAAGACATTTTTTTCCCACCCGGACACTGCTTCTGACTGTAGTATTCCAGCTACGTACAGGATATTCCAGATGTATGGCAACCCTGCCTGATAGGAAGTGGGATAGCATCCTCTCCCATCCCAACTAAGCTCTGTTCCATCTATGGAAAATCTATAGGGAGTCCTATATGCACAGGGGTTTAGCTCCACCCTTTTCCAGGGTTCCTCATCCCACAGAGGCCCTAGGCTGCATACAGCTGCACAACTAGTTGTATACAACCAGTGGCGTAGCGTGGGGGTGCAGGGGGGGCCGGCTGCACCGGGCGCAACATCTGGGGGTTAGGGTTAGGGGGCGCAAATCCATGGGTTAGGGGGCGCAAATCCACGGGTTAGGGGGCGCAAATTACTTGCCTTGCCCCGGGTGCTGGCAACCCACGCTACGCCACTGTATACAACTAGGGCCTCCCTACAGATACTACGATGAACATTTTTGAGTCAGGGCTCGGGCCTCCTATGCATGTTGATTGTGTCCTTGTGAATACCTAAACAGCACTGATCTAAGGAATGGGGAACCCATTGCAGGCCAAGACTGAAGCCACTGTGCCAAAACCAGGGGTGGCTGGATCAAGGTGGTTGTTCATGTGATTAATTTTCCCATCCCTTCTGCCTTGGCTCATCCCCTCTGCCTTCATTTGAACTTTGTATTCAAATTAAGTATACATGCCAGGCATTTACACCTGTGTCAGATGGATCCATATGGAAACAAATACCTCTGCATTGTGTTTGAAATCATTTTTTGTGAGCGCTGTCTCCGAGCAAACATTTAGCGCTGGGAAGGTATTGATTAACTGCCCCATTGTATATTTCACAGGCAAGGCAAATGACATTTTAAATTCCTTGTTGTCCCCCCACTCTTGTTATGAGCTTTCAGACGGTTACTTACCGCCTGTGTTTAAATGGGAAGACTTGTCCCTGGCATTGTAAAAGATAAACACGGCTGTGATGTTTGACATATGAAAGCATCAGCACCTATTAACGGTAAACGCCATGTGCCTGCCTGCACTGATGGATTGAATTACTTTCATTAAACACAAAGGCAAGGTGACACGAGGAGGGAAAAGCAGCAATTTGGATTTCGGGGTTTGTTTTTTACCTTACCACACGGCTGGCATCTGAAGTGGAGGGTTTTTTGTATCGTTTTTGAAGGGGGAAAAAGTTGTCACTAGCAATTGATTCTAAGGAGTGGATTCATGACAATACCCACCCCCTCCCCAAATACCCCAGCAGCCTGTATTCTGCTAACTGTCATACTGTGATTTGATTAGTTTTGCTTCCAACTTCAGCAAAGGGAAGTGCTAAAAAAGAAGAAGAAGACCTTAAATAATTTAAGCACTTGGAAAGGTTTCTGGAGTCAGTACAAACAGCACCAGTAAACCAGCAATGATGCCTTTAAGATGAATAGTTTCAAAAAAACCATACGCCCTCCTCCCAGGGGGAAATGTTATGAGGAAAGGTTGAATAATTTTTAAAGGGTTCACATTTATTATTGGGTATATTTAATAAATACAGTGGTACCTACAGTGGTTAAGAACTTAATTTGTTCTGGAGGTCCATTCTTAACCTGAAACTGTTCTTAACCTGAGGTACCACTTTAACTAATGGGGCCTCCCACTGCTGCCACACCACTGCCACACGATTTCTGTTCTCATCCTGAAGCAAAGTTCTTAACCTGAGGTACTATTTCTGGGTTAGCAGAGTCTGTAACCTGAAGCGTCTATAACCTGAGGTACCACTGTATGGGTAAAAATTGAGGTCTATGCATTACTGGCGTGGGTGGGTGGTGGGTGGTAGAGGATCATTGAGGGCACGTGGAGATGACCATTGCACTTCTTGTTCCCAAAATGAGCCTTTGAGACTGAATGCCTGCAAAAGCTCATAGAGTAATCACTAAGAACATTCTGCTGCTGCCATTTCCCATTTCCCTGATCACCAAGGGCCCAGAAATCTACCCAGTGCAGGATAGGAAAAGGCAGCACTGATAGGATCTGCCACAGATCCTTTTGAAGGCTTTCTCCCTGGCATAAATCATGTGAAGGTAAAATAGCTTGGGGAAAATGTGCACATCATCAAGCAAACTTGCATGCAAGAGGCTGTATATTAGGAGGAACGTGCACTAAAGAAGCTGGTATGAAGTAGCACTTAGAGTGCTGAATTCAAGTTCTGGGAGACCTGGATTCAAATCCCTCACTGTGTGACTTCGGGCCTATCACTCTCTCAACCTAACCTACCTCATGGGGGGTTGGGGTGGAAAAAGGGAGAACTATGTATGCCACCTTGGCATCCTTGAAGATGCAAAAATAAATAGATAGATAGATAGATAGATAGATAGATAGATAGATAGATAGATAGATAGGCGGGAGGGGAATTCCACAATAACCTTTTTCAGGGAGGAGAAATCACAAAGTCATGCAGAGATGTAGTGAATTGGACTTAAGAAGTGAAAAAATGAGAAACTGGGGAAACCAAAACTGGCATATTTCATCCATCTCCATTTTCCTGCCCTCCCTTTGGAAAGATATTTGGTCCTCGGAAGACTGTGAAGGAGATGGTGGTGGCCAGTGCTTTTTTTCCTAAAAAAGAAATGTTTAGGGGTACTCTCATTTTCCTACTCATGTTGAAATACTGCCCCCCAATGAGGCCAAACTTAGATTCACAAAATGTTTAGGGGTATGTGTACCCCTGCATCCCCCCAGAAAAAAGCACTGGTGGTGGTAGTGGCTATATGGCTGAGGTGTGGCAAGGCCAAGATCAACATGTAGAGCGGGGGTGCCCAAACTTTTTTCAAAGAGGGCCAGATTTGATGAAGTGAACATGCGTGAGGGCTGACCAAATGAGCTTTTTGGGGGGATTTTACCCCAGGAATTAAACTGCCATAGGGGCCGGATTAAACCGACCAGTGGGCCAGATTAGGCCCCCGTAACGGACTTTGGACATGCCTGATGTAGACTATCCCAGCTGTACCATGACACTGGAGTATGCAGAAGTCTTGGTTTGTGGTTTCTTGATGGTTCTGCAAGTCCCTCCATGGGTGCCTAGGGGATTATCTGCAGAAGACATGTGAAGGGAAGGAGAAATGTTTGTGAGCATCCCAGCAGGGCCGCTCTCTTTTGCAGCACCCTGGTCAAATGCCAGTGATAACTCTACTCATGCTCCACTGTAGATTAGCTCAGAGGGAAGAAGTACCTCCATCTCTTCCTTTGTCTGTCCCATTTCATCTCTTCTGCAAGGAATTGCCTCTTCAAGGGTGTATGCATGGAGGTGCCTTACAGAACAATCAAGGGATTCCTGTCACCCCTGCCACAAGCCAAGACCACCCCAGTGTCATGCAGTGGTGGTGGTGGGTGCCCCCATAAGCTCAATTTGTGGATAATATACAAAGGGTGCTTGCCACAAACCAGTTATTATCATACACTGACTCTGCAAGGAGTGTGCCTACCCATGAGGAAAGTGCTATTAGTGAATCTAGAAGCCTATCTTTTAGTCATAATACCTAAGAATGAAGTGTCCATGTTCAGAAGCAGTATACATTTCATTACGTCTGCAAAGGACAAGTAACTGGTGGGGTGGGAACGCTATCTTTCTCTTATACTAATGGGGCTTTCCCCTGACTGACCATTGCTGGGGATGCTTTTGTAAAGTTCAAGGTGCTCATAGCAAAAGTGGTCTCCCTGTCCTGATTTTATTCTTACAACAACCCTGCAGGATAGCTTAGGTGCAGGTTCATCCAGCGAACTTCATAGCAGAGTGGGGATTTGAATCAGTCTCCTGGGTGCACTAGTTTAACCACTATACCACACCAGCCCTCTATGCTCAGGCAAAACAATTTTTGTATTCCTATAGCCAACTCCTAAAAACAGGGAAACAGTACTCAATTATTTATGGAGATGACACCCTCGGATTGGGATCCTTCCATGCAATGCTATGCATGTTTACTGAGAAGTAAGTTCCACTGTGTTTGTTGTGTTTAAGTGTGTATAAGGCTGCAGTCTAACCCCAGACTAAATTCACTGTGCACAGACTCAATGACTTTTTATGTGGTCACATGCTTAGAGGTTTTTCTCCGTCCTTGGAAAAGAGGTTATGTAGCTGAGCTATGGCACAAATGACTCTCTGGCTGCACTGTCTTCGATATTTGCTTTCCTTGCTCCAAAGGAAAATGAGTAAATGTCATTGCTTCTGCAAGGAAGGGTGGAGGTGGGTATTCTTCACTATATACTAAAGAAAGCACCTATGCCAATTTCATTATGATATCACAGTCTGATTTGCAATGTGAGACACCAAGTGGGGAAAAAAAATCTAATTCTTTATGCCACTTTGGCAATTACACTAGGTGATTGTGCAAAGAAGGTCATCAACATCCCCCCCCCCTCCCACCAGCATAATGGAAATTTCATTCCATGGTGGCATCGTTTACCTCTCCATTTGCTCTAATTGAGGGCAATTTGATTTGAATTAAATTTAGTTTTATAGCTGATGCTGTACTACAGCAGCACAGACAAAGGTGAGCAAAGTCCTCGTACTTTGCGTACTCAGACAAAGAACACCCCTGCATCAATGGGGGGGAAAGAGTAGGCATGGACAAACTGTGTTTAGCAGATATCAGAGGCAGATTTAAGAATACAGCATGGGACCTTTCGATGCATCACTATGAAGGAAGGAAAGAAGCTAGAGAAGTGGTTCTCAAACTTTTTTCTCTAGGATTGTCCTTAGTATCACTCGATGCTCTTGATCTCATTTTGAAAAGATATCTATCCATATTCTGTCAATTTAGATAGATAGAAGATGATGATGATAGATAGATAGATAGATAGATGATAGATAGATAGATAGATAGATAGATAGATAGATAGATAGATAGATAGATATAGATAGAAAGAAAGATAGGCAGGTAGATGATAGATAGATAGATAGATAGATAGATAGATAGATAGATAGATAGATGATAGATGATAGATGATAGATAGATAGATAGATAGATAGATAGATAGATAGATAGATAGATAGATAGATATAGATAGATGATAGATAGATAGATAGATAGATAGATAGATAGATAGATGATAGATAGATGATAGATAGAATTATAGAGATATAGAGTTAGATATACATACTACAGTATACTACATGGGACGTGGGTTAAACCACAGAGCCTAGGACTTCCTGATCGAAAGGTCGGCAATTCGAATCCCCGCGGCGGGGTGAGCTCCCGTCATTCGGTCCCAGCTCCTGCCCACCTAGCAGTTCGAAAGCACCCCTAAGTGCAAGTAGATAAATAGGGACCGCTTTCTAGCGGGAAGGTAAACGGCGTTTCCGTGTGCGGCACTGGTGCTGGCTCGCCAGAGCAGCTTTGTCACGCTGGCCACGTGACCCGGAAGTGTCTTCAGACAGCGCCGGCTCCCGGCCTCTGGAGCGAGATGAGCGCGCAACCCTAGAGTCGGTCACGACTGGCCCTGACGGGCAGGGGTACCTTTACCTTTACTACAGTATACTACAGTAAACTGAAATGTTTAGATATTTCTTTGATTGTCCTTGAATATTCCCACCACACTTGCCACCCTCTCCTGTCACTCCAGTGTGGCACATCACACCCTTGGAGAACCACTGAGCTAGAGAAATACCAAGTGTAGTGGGCAGGACTTTTTCCCCCCAGTCAGAACTCACTGGAACTCAGTTCTGGAACCCCTCAGGTGGGCACCATTATCATTCTAAGAGACCAAGTGAGGCGTTCATGGTGAGTTTCAGCACCTCTTTTTCTAGAAAAATAGCACCAGTGGTGGACATCACCAGGACACACATAGTTGTTCCAAACCAACAACTGCTTGTGGCCATGAGTGCTTTAAAGCGAGCACATTTCAATAGCTGTAGCTCCTCCAGGCATGCAAAGGATTGGTGCTTCTCCAATGAAATGAGTGGGAAAGGCTTCATGTGAGCATTGGAGCATACATGGGGCCTTGCATCAGGGAAAGTGGGTTTATAAGGGGCATAGTCTAATTGAATAGGGAGATATCAGTCACCTCAAACCAACCAGTAAGAGATCTTCATTTTTATAATAGGAAGCAGGGATGCTGGGAGGACTGGTTATTCCTGATGCTTACTAAACTTTCTGCTTTCATTTCTTTAAAAAAGGTCTGTGGCCCTTTTTTCTTCAAGAGGAAGATGTTTTTCATCCAATCACTCAATAAATGACACAATTAAATAACTTCAAGCATATTAGGCTACCTGTATCCTGACCATCCTGGCCCCATCAAAACAAAGTTTCTGGCTTTGAAACTGCTGTACTGGTTTCTTGTAGCTCTGCTTTCTGGAGACCACACACATACTTCTAACCCTGATAGATACAGGGCATTTGGTGGGTTGCGTCATTTTCTTCTTCTTCTTCTTCTTCTTCTTCTTCTTCTTCTTCTTCTTCTTCTTCTTTGCAGAGGAAAAAACAGTTCAGCCTCTTTCTTCACATTCAAGGTGTAAACCTAGACTTACACATTTACTGTCAAGGAAATTTCTGCTGCCAAGTTTAGCCATCTTTCAGATCCCTTTGTGTGGTTCATATGCCAGGTATCCTCACAAGGCGAAAGAGCAGTGCAGCCCTGCCTGTGCTGACCACCTGGGGAATGGAGAGGTGCTGCTTGTAAATCATATAGCAAGATTCCATTGTGAGGAAAAAGGAATCAGAATAAATGAGTCAGTATTTAGAGGATCGGCTTCCCTTTGCAGGTCAGAACACTGTGGACTGTTATTCTCATGATAACCTGATTGTTTGCAGATGAGCAACTGAGCGGGCAACATGGTGGCACAGAAATCAACACATAGCAGGGAGGCCAGGAGATGAGACAGGTCTCAAAGCCATATGAGAATCCAAACGTTTCTTCTCACAGGGAATGGCTTAGAAAAAAGGAGAGCAAATATCCCAAATACAAGCTGCAATCTGCCACCTCTGTTGTTGCATACTCTTCAACATTTCTCTGATGAAAATAAGAACATCCTATTCAATTATTATTATTATTATTATTATTATTATTATTATTATTATTAGTCCACCCATTTGACTAGGTTGCCCCAGCCACTCTTGGTGGCTTCCAACATATATAAGAACATAGCAAAACATTAAACATTTTTTTAAAAAGCTTTCCTATGCTGAGCTGCCTTCAGATGTCTTCTAAAGGTTGTATAGTTACTCATCTACTTGGCTTGGGGGTCACATAACTCCATATCCTCCGATGAAAGTAAAGGCATCCTACCATACCCTCCAACATTTCTCCAATGAAAATAGGAAACGTCTTAAAGAAAGGTGGACATTCCAGGATCAAATCAGACACCAGGGCGACTTCTGTAAATCTGGGACTGTCCTTAGAAAATAGGGTCTGGTTGTTGCTGTTTCCTTGTGCACTGATTTAAGCATTCCAAGCAAGTCTTAGATTCCATCATGGGTATTTCAGACAGATGGTGCTTAGGAGAGATGTGCACCAGCACCATGTGGAGGTTGAATAATGAGATGAATCAAGATGATTTGTAGATCTCCCCTCCCCCTAAATCAAACTGAATTCCACAAATATCAATATGCCCCCTCCAAGTATGATCGGGGCTCTCTTGCTTTTGTTTCTGTCCTTTTCTGTGCCAATGCAGCTCTATGTTTTTCTTAATACAGTGGTACCTCAGGTTACAGACACTTCAGGTTACAGACGCTTCAGGTTACAGACTCCGCTAACCCAGAAATAGTACCTCGGGTTAAGAACTTTGCTTCAGGATGAGAACAGAAATCGTGTTCTGGCGGTGCGGCGGCAGTGGGAGGCCCCATTAGCTAAAGTGGTACCTCAGGTTAAGAACAGTTTCAGGTTAAGAACGGACCTCCAGAACGAATTAAGTTTTTAACCTAAGGTACCACTGTGCAGCCTCTGTGTTTCTAGGTCTATGGCCTCTGTAAAAAGCATGACTTCAACTGAAGTTAAAGTTGAAGCAGAGCACTGTAGAGTTCAGGATTGTTTCTTTGTTAAAGCACAGCAGTGGTTGGTTGTTGTTGTGTTTTATTTTTGTAAAATAAATGAATAAAACCTACATAGCTCTGCTGTAGCAAAAACCCACATGCTAAAATCCAGAGTTATGTAGAACACAATGGGCAGCATTTTAGAGAGCATCATGTGGCAATCTATCAGAGGTCAGGAAATGGAGGGCTCAAACAATCACCAGAAAGAAAAACTGATCTGAAAGTGATTTAAAAATAGTACTAATGTGCAAGCAAGCCTACTCACCAAGCAGTTGGTCACCTCTTAATTATTTTGAGGTAAGTAACCAACAAACTCCCACTCCCACCCCACCCCCATCATAAGGGATTAGAGAGGGAAATGAATTCTTCTTACTTCTCCTGCTAAAAGCCCCTGGATCTATTTGCCTGCAATTGGCAGGGCTTAATCCACTCTGAAAGGACTCCTGTGCCTGTGAATTTCTTCCACTTTGGCTGGGGGAAAGTTATAGTCATTTTTAGATTCCCCATTATAATGAGTACAGGAACAGAGGGATTTGTTTTATATTGAGTGGCTGAAGAGCTGAATTACAAATCAAAGCAGAGAGTGCACAGAGTGACTCACAAACAGTTTTGGTGGGCTTTCTTAATGCGTAGATACAGATGCAAGGCAAATCTTAGGGTCTCTGCACATACCTAAGTGCTTAGAAATGAGGTGATTGGTGGATGTGCAGCTTCCTGGCCCAAATGGTGTCATCCAGGGCTGAATTTAGATGGAGAGAAGCCCTAGGCTACTCTGCTTGTGAGGCCCATCCCCATCCCCATCCCCATCCCCACCACCACCACTAGAAGAAAATGGAAGTGTTATAAACAAAACTGAGTGAAGCCAAGGCTGATGATGGGTATTTAAAATTCTGCAATTCACAATTTCCTCCTCTAAAGGACATAAGATGTTATTGTTAAATACCATGGTGATTTTTAAAAAATGCATAAGATTAACACTGAAAAACTTTTGCAATAACTGAATTTTGTAAACCTTTTGTGGAATAAGCGTTATTTTTTAGGAAAATAAAGTTGTAATTTCATTCTTAAAACACACACCCTGAGTTTACAATTTATATTGCCTGGGAAGTGTAAATAATATGATCATGATTACCCAACAGTGTGGCACTTTTAGAATCTACTTTATGTTGTCATTAAAAAGTCAGTTTTAAAATACATATTAAAAAGTAAACTACAACCATCAAAGACAGTAAGGCTAAAACGATTTTTCCCTAGCCTTCATCATAGCAAGATCACCCAAAACTTCATCAAAATTTGTATGTATAAGTTTGTCACTTTCAGTGTATGGTGGTCTTCCCAGAGGAGATAGCAAAATGAAGATGTCAGGACCATTGGCCACCCAGAGCTTTTAAGATCTGGGACAGTTCTGTCCTTAGTTACAGAGATGTGATGAACATCTCATGGGAATGGCTTGGTAATCTGCAGTCTAAAAATAACTAAGCAGGATGAAGTTGAGCATTTAAAAGTGTATTACTTGAAGCACTGGAAGTGAAGTTGCTCAAGTGAATACAGAAGGAATTGTGGAATGTTTCCTGCTATTAGCTGGGCACACTGGATACGGTAAAGAACATAACTCAGTTTTTCTATGCACAATGCTGAAACTGCATGAACAAATCAGGCATTGAGCTTTACATAGAGTCAAAGATTGCATGGAGGAAACAAATCATGTTTGGCAGAGAGCTTTAGAAGATCACTTGCTCCCTTCTGTCATTTGATAATGACTATTTAATTGTGGGATATTGTTGTGTAGACAACACATTCTAATGAGTTTAATCAAAATCATTGTTGTAGTTATATATAGTACCATTGCATTAGAATGCCATGTGAGACAAGGGAAAGTGATGAAATTCTATTCCACAAGAACTGGCATGTGCATATGTGAAGGCAATTGAATAGGAGTTGGGAGAATTGGTAGGTAGGCATGCATTTACTTTTAAATGCATTTACTTTTAAACACCCCACGGTGTGCATGCACAGCCCCTGGGGAATTTTGAGGGGGCCCAGCCCCTTCCTTTAATTTTTGGGGGGGCTTCCTGCCCCCCCACTCAGATGGTGCGCCTGCTTAGAGCACAATCCTATTTGTCCTGTTCAGTTCAATATAATTTACTCCCAGGGAAGTGGGTTTAGTTCTGCAGCCTTAACCACTTTTCAGAGGATCATTTTGGGTGTTCTATTGCATATTATTACCAAATTACTTCACATTATCATTTTTCCAGTTGTCTGTTTTGATACTCTAGGCATACGGCAAACAGGCCAGCACAATTTGCCACATGCTGAGCCAGGTATGGTGGCTCATCAGGGGAATCAAGATGCTCCTGCTTGCTTGGCACTGTGAGAACAGGCAGGTGCCTGGCAGGCCCAAGATCCTTGGCTGATGGGCTGTGCTTGGCTTGATGGATCCCAAGTTGCATAAGCTTGATATGGAATCACAGATCCAGAAACAGGTGGCAAGCAAAGGCATCTGACAAACAAATCACATCTATTTTATAAATTGACTCAAGCAGCATAAGATGCTAGAGAGATGGGAACCAAAGAGAACAAATTATTATTACATAACAAGTCACCAACTTTTCCGAAACTGAACCTCCAAGGTTTCAAATGGAGTTTTAATGATATAAATTGATGCTGTGTGGCCACAGTCTAACCACTAATTGCCTGTTGAAAGCTGATCCCATATTTCGTGCACAAATGGTTACTAGTGCAACTTCTCACTTGCAGCTCAGTTATCTGGACCTCCTGAGGGTTTTTGTTAGGCTGGCAATCATTTGTGGCATCTCAGCCAAAATTAATCATTCTCTTGACACTACTTTTCTTTCTCAGAGACTTTGACATAGATGCTAGTGCAAACAGCTTGTGGGGAGGGGAGAAGGGGACCAAACTCTATAAGACTGTTCCCATATGTGGCTGAATGAGATGGATACTTGTGGGTGTTATGGTTTGGGGGGGTTTATGGGGGGTAGGGGAAGACGTATCCTGTGATCAGTGATGAGCAAAGGATGGAGGAATATTGCACCACTTGTACAAGATTCCCAGTTTGGGGTGATTCCTCCCTCCCACTGGAGCCCCATAAGACACAGTCCACAATCATTTGCAGGTTCCTCTGACCCTCTGGAGATGCCTACCAGAAAGCAGGGTGTGGGGAGGCTATTTGCAAGGGGGAGGAGTTGGTTGGTCAAACTGCTTTCCACTTCCATGATGTCAATTACAGCCATTTACAACTAATAAGTCTGAAGTCCTGCATTCCTACAAAGGCACTCAAATCCATACCCACAAGGTGCCCATGGGTGCTCATGTGTTGGTAACAACCTTCCATGGCACCCCCAGGGTCCCCTCCCCCCAATGAAATTAGACTTGTAGTAAATATTCTGTTGTCTCCAATAGAATAGGTTGTGTGTTTGGTTACAGTGTGGTGTGAGGCCCATAAAGGTTTCTGCGATTTGCCAGTGTACTCATAGGCCCCCAAAGGTTGGCAAGCCATGACTTAGGCTATTCCTGCATCACATTTCTTCAATTTGAGGCACATAGCCTTCAATTCTGATACATTTTTGACACCCCACTATTCCATAATTTTGCTGCCTGCTTATCTGATTGCTTCAGGTTTCAGCGATACACAAGGTAGGAACAAATAGTTAAAGGCATTTGAAGCTGCATTTGTCTGGATTATAAACAGAATGAGTTGCTACAAAAATGCTTCCCGGTTTTCAGGGGAGCCCTTTAGTTTACATCTGTCTTTTGGCCATTAAGTACAAATGGATCTGGTTTTGCAACTAGACAGGTTGATTTAATATATGTGATTATAAAAGCTGCTTCAAGCCAGTGGGTCTGATGAAGTGAATTTGACTGGCTGGCTGCAACTTAGCTTCTTCATATGTTATTTTGTATCAGTCAGAGGCTTAGCTAGCTAATGGAAGCTACCATGAATTGTGTCTGCAAGTGCTATGTTTCTGTGGACCAGTGTTTGTTGAATGTCATGATCTACCCTAATTGGGATACATCAATAACGCACACTGTTTGCTGGGGTTTTTATATTAACCCCCCCCCCCACAAAAACAAATCCATGTATACTAGCCTGTAAACACTTGAGAGACTGATGCAAATGCCTCAAGGCCTGAATCTAAAATGTATTTATATAGACAACTGCTTTCTTTATACTGTCTGATGCTTCTAATCCAGTACATACTCCCCCCACCCTTTATATAGAATAAAGTGGAGCAGAGGAAACAAACCATTTACCAAACTGCACAACTTGCTGGACGATGGTTTTGTTTTTATTTCAAATTGGATCTGTGAGTTAGGAGGCGGCTGAATGAGTGAGGAAATGCAGGCAAATTAAATGATTGCAAAGTGCTTCGTGGGTGGGGATGAAAAAAGGTGCCACGTTGCTTGAATAAAGTGGCGTGAGTGAAATAAGTGCTAGATAAATAAGAAGTGCTAGACTTCTTCTTTTTTCTTTAATGAATATTTGGATCCCACAAAATAGAATGGCAAAACGTTTTAAATTGGAAATATTCATCTATTTGCAGAGATTTTTTGGAGACAGTGTTCTTGCTCTGTGTTGACCTGTTAATAGACCTCCTTTTCAATCTCATACTGCTCTGAGAATGCTTGGATTTATTTTATTTATTTGACAGTTTCAAAATATTTGTAACCTACTTTCCTATCCAAAGGTTAATTAAAGTGGTTATTTAAGAGGATTTGAATATTTTGGAAAAATAACTCATCTTTTTAAATCAGTTGTGCAATAGGATTGATAAGATTATCCCTGACCACTGGTCCTGTTAGCTAGGGACAATGGGAGTTGTAGTCCCAAAACATCTGGAGGGCTGAGTTTGCCTATGCCTGGATAAGACTGTGGATTATTTTATTTGCTGACTCATGCAGGCATTTTGAATTGTGCTAGTCAGGTACTTCGTTTCACTGAACTGGATCAACATTGGGCTCTGCTTAGGACACAACAAATAATTGATGTGGATGGGATCCCAATCTATACTATTAAAGTTAGAAATCTAATAAATCAATAAAACCTAATGTGTCAATAGGAACAAGCCCTCAGTTCCTCTACTCACATTAGAACAGAAGCAGAGAAACTATGGCTCTTCAGATGTTGTTGCACTGAAATCTCACAAATCCCTGATCACTGGCAATGCTGGCTGGCTGGTGCATATTGGAGTCTAGCAGTATTTGAAAGGACGCATGTTTCCTTTTTCTCTTCATTTGAGGATGCATATGTGGTAGGGTGAGTAGAGACAACTATACTCCCCAGTTGTTTGAGCAAGTAGAACTTATTTGAGCAGAAGTTGCTACTCTTTTGTAGCTAAATCAGGCCTGCTGCAATCCTGAATACCCGCTCTCCTTGTCCTCCCACCAATTGGTGCTGCTGTAGAAGGAGAGAAAGCATGTGAAGTCATGTGGTTCATAAGATAGGAAGTTTATATTTCAGGTTGAATATGAAGTACGTACAAATAACTATAGGCCACAACAAGGGATGAATTGATCTGTGCGCTTCTACTGTATATTACTTTGGTATGCATTCAAGTCCAATGTCCACTCTGCCTTATTTTGGCATTAATATTCAGTTCTTATGAAAGTGGAGGTTTTTTTTAAAAAAAGTATTTCTTTTCTGAAATACGGATTTCCCAATATATTCCATCATTATATACATGATGGGTAGACATGTGAAATCTGAAGAATATCTAGCTTCTCCTAGGTGTGGGTGGAGGAGGTCAATTCATACCAGGATTTGCAGGGATCAAATTCCTCAAGAATCACTGATTACAACAAAAATATATTTCACTTTCTTTTTTTTAACTTTTGGATGATTGATTGAAAACTAGGCTTATGACTCTTACTATGATTCCTGATACAGCACCCAGACCGGTGACCTTTACTTCCCACCATCCCATTACCACCACCCATCTTGGATCTGGCTAGTGGCAGCACCTCACCTCATACCATAAAATCGATAACAACCCAGAAGCAACATAGGTTCTGGTAGGAGCCTCATCATTTGCCTGACTCATAGATCCATTTCAAATAAATTCCCAAAGCAGTAAGGGACCACTGGTCTCAGGAGGTGGCTCTCTTTTAACATGGTGGCTGGAACCATCCGTACACATCACTCTCTTAATTCCTAGAGGATGTTTTGATAGCAAATGTGTCAACTGGATCCATTGAGAAATGTTGTGAATATTGCACAAAAGCTCTGGTTGGTGGCATTTGCTTTTGGTGGTTTCTTTCCACATGCAGGCTATCACTAGGTGTTGTAGTCATATCCAGGCAAGTGTGGACTTGCCCTTTACCATCGGGCCAAAACTCACCGTGAGCTATTAGTGCCTTCCAGAGAATGGTGTAGACATGATTTAGACACAAGAAGCTGTAAAGCATTTTGAAATACTGCCTTAATTGAATGCTCTGGATACAGATTTTAGAGGGCCTGGGAGACTGACTTTTTCTGGTGGCCAGCTGGCTGGAAAATCCCATCTTATGTAGGGATTGTTTTGACAGCAGCTGAGCATGAAGATGAAAAAGTGGAGGCTGCTGATGGAGCTGATTTAGTTTCCCTTGAGTATGTACTGTGGGACGATCGTACATCCTGTGAGCACTATCTGCAAGTAATGACAACTTAATAGCTTTATTTTGCGAAGGCCGGGAAGAGGTTAGTGATCACTGCAACTGAATTTTAATCTACCCACCTATCCAACTTTCCTATAGAAAAATAGATATCAGTACACATACAAAATATTAGTTGCCTTAAAAAAAAGATTTAAAATGAACCCCTCCCTCAGGAAATTTGTTAAAAATAGGATTGTGGCATGACAGACAATAAATACCTTATTTATTTATTTATTTATTTATTTATTTATTTGTCATCATTGATGACCAATTTTTACAGCTTTGGCGACCCTCACTGGCTAAGTTGTGCAGGGGGTGAGATGTTCCCTAGGGTGTGCCATGGTGCTTTCTGCAGCTCCTTCCCAGCAGTGACAAGTGTGAGATGGGCATCCTACCATGGAGGCGCAGGTCAATTCTGTACCCAGGGCAGCTGTCTACCAGCTCCACCTGGTACGCAGGCTGATACCCTACCTGCCCGCGGACTGTCTTGCCAGAGTGGTGCATGCTCTAGTTATCTCCCGCTTGGACTACTGCAATGCACTCTACGTGGGGCTACCTTTGAAGGTGACCCGGAAACTAGAACTAATCCAGAATGTGGCAGCTAGACTAGTGACTGGGGGCGGCTGCCAAGACCAAATAACACCAGTCTTGAAAGACCTACATTGGCTCCCAGTACGTTTCTGAGCACAATTCAAAGTGTTGGTGTTGACCTTTAAAGCCCTAAACGGCCTCGGTCCAGTATACCTGAAGGAGCGTCTCCACCCTCATCGTTCTGCCCGGACGCTGAGGTCCAGTGCCGAGGGCCTTCTGGCGGTTCCCTCATTGTGAGAAGCAAAGCTACAGGGAACCAGGCAGAGGACCTTCTCGGTAGTGGCGCCCGCCCTGTAGAACACCCTCCCATCAGATGTCAAAGAGATAAACAACTACCTGACATTCAGAAGACATCTTAAGGCCGCCCTGTTCAGGGAAGTTTTTAATGTATGACATCTTAGTGTATTTTTGGTCTTTGTGGAAGCCGCCCAGAGTGGCTGGGGAAACCCAGCCAGATGGGCAGGGTACAAATAATAAATTATTATTATTATTATTATTATTACCAAGTCAGAAGGGCTCTTTGCATTCTGCCCGTGACTTGGGCAACTCTGAACACACTAAGTATGTTCACTCCGTGCCATGTGGTTCAAGTAAAGGGTACTGTTTAAGAGGCACCCCACTTAGAGTGGCAGCCTGCCCCTGGGGCACAATATTAGACGATGTGCAAAGTGGCACTACACCAGGGATGGGGAACCTCAGGCCCCCAGCTGAGGCCTTGTGACTCTCCTCAGGCCACACACCTCGCCAGCTGTGATAGAGAATGCTATAGCATTCATGTCCTGTTTGTTGGTTCTGTATAGGGAGCTAGTTGTTCACTCTGCAAAGAGGGATAGTGCATTAGAATGGCCTTTAATCAGATCCCGCAGGGCTTCTAAGAAACCTTTTTGGCTTCCCCTGATAGTCCTTAGGTGTTTCGTTGAAGGTATAACCACCAAATTGACTTGGACTTTTCCTTCCAGTGCATTATGGCGACAAATTTACTTGTTGTGGGATACTCACATTCCCTCATGAAAGCTTAATAACATTTTCAACCCATCTCGATCTTCTTCCACATACAAGGACAAAGCTACATTCAAAGCATTGCTGATCCTTTCATAAAGAAAAAGCACAAATCAGGGAGATGGATCTATAGATGGAAGTGTAATGGCACAATAATCCCACTCCAGGAATGTTTACAGCATTTGGCAGATTTTAAAAATAAGTAATGGATCTGTAGTCTGCTTTCTGACTCTGGGAAAGAAATGGAAATGGCACTTGAAATTTTAGAGTACATTTCAACTGAAATTGAGATCGGGCATAAAAATATTTCTTTTAGTAAGAGCAGACATTTGATGGGAGTCACTAACAAAATGATGTGTGGAACTACGCATATAACACAACTACACTTGCAACAGGAAAATGCTAAAGGCAGAAAGCACGTCAGGATGTTTTTTTGAGTGTGCATGTCATTCATTCTGCATGTCATTCATTCCTCTTTGGAAATGGCTCCTACATTTTCTGGATGGAATTATTTGCTCTTTGGAATTTGTTGAATAATGCAGATGTGCTATTTAAGAAACAGTCATCAAAATTGTTTGAAATCCTTGTCTTAATGTTCCTTTGAATCAAAAACACCCACATCTAAAGTACACCAGCCACTCTGAAGTGCTGCTTTATGGCATGGGCGGGGGGGGGGGCACAGAGAATAGAAATAAACACAATTCTGCAATATATTCTTATAGCTCTGGAAGATTCCCCCCCTTCATGCATTACCTTTGAAAACGAAAAAATGATAATCTGAATTTCTCTTTCCAGATTAAAAGTGCTAATGTTTGACCCTTGCCAAACAAGACATGAGTTTGTTGAACTTCAAGTTCCAAATGGGAACTTGTTTAAATCAATATTGAGATATTTATTAGGGCATTCAATGTCATGTGCCCCTCTTATTAAATTACTTATGTGGTATATCTCACAGATTAAAGATATGTTATAACACCTATGACCACTTTGTAATACAGTATTACAAGATTATGTGTAATTAAACACAGGAAACAAATTGTTTTGTTTTATAATCCAAGATTTTGTTTTAGATCCAAGTTAAATTAAATGCTGAAAATGAAAAGATTTTGTTTTAGATCTAGATTCAATTTAATTGCTGAAAACCAATATAGAAAATAGGATTCTATTGATACATCATCTGATAAAATAGCTTGAAATTTTCTACATTGATGGGCAGCAACCCCTCACACTTTCAGACAGGGGAATTTCCCAACCTTGGGATTGTGCATGGGGCATTTTTTCCATGCCAAGCATGTACCCTAGCACTGAACTTCAGCCCATCTGCAACTTTGGCTGGATCGAACCCATATAATCTACATTTCTCTACAGTTGATTGCTCTGTACTGAACGATTGTCAGCCCAATGCGTGAACTGATTTAACTGAAAAGCGTCACATTAGAGGTGGTAAGAGGAGGTGCTATCAAAGCTCTGCTTGAGGTCCTTAATCTGTGATTGTCTAATTTCTCAGTCATCAAGTAAACTAACTGTATGTGTGAACCAGCTTTTGGGTTTCTGAGTGTCTATCAAAAGTGGGATGGCTGGAATGGCTGGAAATATTCCCAACAAAAGCACGTGTTTCACAACTGCAAAATGGATGCGTATTTTACTTAACCAAACAAAAGAGGGAAAAAGAGCAACTGATTTATTTATTTATTTGGTGAATTGGTTTGCTTGACTGAGTTTTTACTAAACACGGTGGGTGGATTTCACATGGCACCATGACTAGCTTTGACCCTGACCTGAGAGCAACAGCACTACTTGAAATGTGTGGCACCATCCCAAACCATTAGTGATGGCAGCTTGTAGGCAACAAACCCAGCGTGTAGCAAATGATAGATAAGCTAAAATCTGGGCACCTGTCCACAACTGACTTGTAAATACAATCTTCGTGTTGCCCTCAGGAAATTCTCTTCTCTCTCTTTCTCTCACTCTCTCGTGTTCAAACAAAGTGTAATTAAGAGTTGGCATTTTAATTAATATCTCCCTTGCACCATCACCTGTTATGTTACCTTCACAGATAGCTAGCTAGCTAACTAGCAAGATCATATTACTAGAGGTTTTATTTTATGACACTATCTGTGTCTGCATGTGTGCCACTGTTTTCACACACACAGCTGTGAAAAATTTGGAGCAGCCAAAAATGTCACAGTCTTTCAGGAAATATGACATATTCATTTCTAGTGATTAATGCTTATTAAAAATGAACAGCGTTCCCTTAAAAAAGATGGCTCTTACAAGTGAAATCCAGGAAAAAGGGTTCCCTAACAAATATCTCATGAGTAAAGTCTTCAGAAGCAACACCTTAATGTATCCCTCCAGTATTAGTGCCAGCTAAAAATATTTTTGTTTAGGCAAAGCTAATCCAGAAGCTGTAGGGTCTCAGTTTGACTTGATATAAGATACCTTGATATAAGGCGCAATGGACTGGGTGGCAGAATTCTAGTTTAAGTGGACTGAAGCTTTTGATTTCAACTGTCTGGTTCACAGGTAAGTCCCATTTTTTAAACAATACGCAGAGATACATTAAGTGCAATGAGATATTTGTGCCCCTAAAGATAGCAACACACCCCAAAGTGCTAGGTGTACTATATGGTAAAATAAGTGTTGTTCTAGCATAATTTCGAAGCTTTGCCTTTTGCCTCTCCCACACACCTCTTCCTTTTTGTGGCTTCTTGCTCTTTAGTGCTGCCCTGCCAGATTAACACATAACAATGGTCCATAGACTGCAGGAAAAACCTGGTAGCTGACTCTGCCCTCAGGATATTATATGCACCCAAAGTTCACATCAGGTATGTCATTTGTGTATATAATGGTACCTCGGGTTAAGAACTTAATTTGTTCTGAAGGTCCGTTCTTAACCTGAAACTGTTTTTTACCTGAGGTACCACTTTAGCTAATGGGGCCTCCCGCTGCTGCCACGCCACCACCACGCGATTTCTGTTCTCATCCTGAAGCAAAATTCTTAACCCGAGGTACTATTTCTGGGTTAGCGAAGTCTGTAACCTGAAGTGTCTGTAACCTGAGGTGCCACTGTACCATACTTTACTCACATGAGCAGCACCGAGTAGTTGAGAAAAGTGCGCCATTTGCTAATCAGGGACATCCAAAAAAATCCCTACTGAGGTCCTAGAAAGACAGCTACCAAAGCCCATACTACTCCACATGGTGGGTGAGATGCTGAAGCCAAGAGAATGTAACAAGGCAACACTACCCTACCTAAGGTCAGGTGTCTGCCCCACTCTGATTGGCCATGCATGGCCTTGTTGTTCCTTCCTCTTCCTCCTCTAGGACGAAATCTCTTCCTCCACTGTGTGGATGGGGTAAACTCACACCCATCTGAAAGACAGAGAGCGGCGCCTCTTAAAAGACCCTGTCTTTCTCACTAACACTGGTCTTAAAATAAAATAATGTATTGCATTTGATTTTGAATGTTTATATTGAGATGTTTGTTTTATTTGCTTGCAGCTGATGGTTCTAATCAGCTAAGTTTTTTTGTTGTAAAGGTAAGGCAGGATTTACATTTTGACGTAACCACCGTCTTTTTTAGATATTCAATGTGTTCTGATGAAGAGTGATCAAAATCGAGGTAATTTGCTTAAGAAAACAGAAAGATATTGCAGAACGCGTATTTCCTACTGAAGCCAGCCAGGAGTTGTGCCATAATAGTACTGCAGCTGCTCACTTGTTACTTTGTACAGTCAACACATTATTTTTGCAGGGGGAAGAACTGGCTGTTTCAGCAATGTTTAACTCTTTTTTTAATTACCACCTTAGCATCCATAAAGTCAGATTAAGCAAGATTTTAGAAGAAACATGCTAGAATGATTGCAAGCCCGGGCACACAGTGCTAAGAAAACAAAATAGCAGACCAGCTGTGCAAAAGGTATCCATCTTTGCTTAGTAAATACATTTATAAAAGCTGCTGGAATCACATTTTAAGATATTTTCAGACACGAGGCTGAAAATGGGTTTTCCTATATACAATGCATTTTCCTACTTTTTTTTACCAATATGTTCATTTTTGTGCCCACTCTTTTTGTACAGAGAGAGCTGCTCTGTGGAGGAGTGTCGAGAAATCACTGATGTGGAAATAGAGTTCTACTTACATTTCTTTGGCTCCAATCCATTGGGTGGCACTCAACAAAGTTTTGCTCTGAGTAGAGCTACTGAAATTAATGGGTACAGCTTAGCCATGCTCATTCATTTCAGTGGGTCTACTCTGAATACATTATTTTTAAACTCACAATCTTCCCCAGGACTGGTATTCATCAGTGCACCACTTCCTTGGGTTTAGTCAGGACCACCTTAAAAAAATACAACAAGGCAAGTTTCTCTTACATTAATACATTGCTGTTTTTCCAGAATAACCACTTCTGGGGCTCCTATACTCAGAACAACTGCAATATTCTTACTGGAGAGAAGGGGAACTGGCATAGTGAACATCATGAAATGTTAGAAGCTAATTCATATTTCACTAACAAATGTTTCTTCTTTGAAAACATCAGATGTGATAGATTCTTCCTATTTTTACTCTTTCATAGAAAAATCCAGCAGTAAACTGTGGGTGTGGATGGATGTCAACTTGTACAGATGTAAAAGGGCATTCCATTTAGGGGTTTACCAACCATTTATTTATTCATTCGTATTTATTTAGGACAGCTACAGATGTTTAACTCCCTGCCTGTAATCTGACTTTCTTTGGCTGTGAATGTTTTGAACTTCTTGCCTTTCCCAGATCATTAAGGGACACCCCACTGAAATACAAGGGCTATTTAGAGTGTACTTTAATGGGCTTTGTGGATATAAAATAGTACCAAAATTATTCACCTACCACTACACAAAGCCTCCATAGAGGTATAATGGATACAGTTCTCCTTGTCTGCCTCAGTTGGCCAAGTAACCAAGGGTGGCAAACTGAAGCAGTCCAAATCAGCACATTATGGCTATTCAGCAGGCCTACACAGCATGCCCAACATAATGGGAAATGGAACAGCACAGTTGATAAGTGATGATATTTAAAAATAGAAATGGGGGAAAGATAGATTTGGGAAACATTATCAAAACTGGACTGGGGAATGGAAATAACCTCTTGGCTTAACATTAAAGGATTTAGATTGTTTTGAAGTGACAGGCAGGAATGTACTGTGGAAGAGGAAGGAGATTTACTGGAGAATGACGATTGGTAGATTTGTAAAGGGGAGAGAAAACATGTTTGGAAAGAATAATTTGTATGTATGCAGGGCATAGGCATCTGCTGCGGATCCCATTTTCTTTAGTATATCTAGTAAAATTATAGTGATTGCCATTTTTTGTTGGGAAATAATATTCACATAATGCCTGTCTTTCAGGGCTCACTCTCAGCCTTTCGTTAGACTTTCAGCTACCCAAAATGTTATTAACTGTCCTCTGTGCCAATTACAGAACATATAAAGATTCATGTCCACCAAGGACTGTGAAACACAATTAGGAACCAGACAGGCAACACTGGAAGGTGTGTCACTTGCATGGTGACATCACTAGGAGACTTGGGGTCTTTTTGGCTGTGGCACTGTGGTTATTGAGTTCTCTCCTAAAAAGCACCCACCTGGCCCAGTCACTGCTTGCCTCTTAGCTCTTTGAGAAAGCTTTTGGTTGGCTATCATTGTTTAGGTTAATGACTACACAGGTGCATGAAGAGAGAACGTTTGGAGGAGGGGCCACTTTCCTTCCTGGTCACTGTGGGAGGAAGGAGCTGCTAGTTAAGACGGCTGTTGGAGTTGTGATAGCCAGAGGCTATGACCCTCATTAGATTAACAGTTGACCAGCAGAAGGAAGAGGACAGCTCACAGAAAGCCTTTTACAACAATGATGCCTCTTTTAATTATGTGCTATTATTATTGTTTATGTGCTATATTTATTCATTCTGTGCAATTTTGTTGTATATTGTTTCATTCTCCACTATTATTGTGTATAAACCACCTTGGGAGTCCTTCAGGACTGGAAGTGCCTGGTATGAAATGAAGAAAATAAATACCAGCACAACTGCCCAAATGACTGCTACCACTGCTGGAGAAGAAGCAGCGGCAACAGAACACCTGGTGTGTGTGTTGGGTAGAACAAACTGTGTTCTGCCAACTGTGGGACCAGTTTCAATATTATTTCATAATACTTTAATGATGTTAAAGGAAGCAGGTGGCTTATCCCCTACTGCTTCCTGTTTTTCGCCCACAGCCCAACATGAAATAACCATAAAGCTTCATTCAACATGAAGGGAGCAATCCTAATTCTTCCTCCAGTCCAGCACAACTTTATAGAGTGGCAGGACCACCTTTGCACCCATAACTCTGCTGTACATGGAGTCCAGGACATAATATTAGGAGCAGGCAGAGTACTCCCCCAGCCTGGAGATGTGCAGTGATTGGCCATGGAATGGGCCTGATGCCATCATGGGACAACCGCAGGGCTGTTTGTGGATGGAATGAATTCTGGTCTGACTCAATTCCACCCCCTTCACACTCCTGGAAAGCCCCATTTTGGGCTTACTATTGGCTGTTGCCTGTGGGGATTCTACCACTTGCACTTCTGCCTGCGTATTGGGCTGAAAGCAAAGGAGCACCACATCAGCAGAGTTATGTTGGTGTCACTCCGCAGACAGCAGGTGGTGGGAGGCCAGTTGAGACTGGCAGAGAGACACCTCCATCCAGTCAAACCCTACCCATCCCCACAGCCTGGTGCAAAGGGTGGTTGGATTGCTCTGTATATGAGCTGAAATCTCAACCAATCAGTCGTGTCAGTGGAAGCTCTGAACAAGGACTTGTGCAATGGAGCTTACCCACTCCACCTCCACCCCCCAAATTGGGGGAACCCCTGGCCCAGTGCACAGGAAGAGATGGAGGACTGTTCCATCTGGCCAAACCCCACCTTCCCCTCTCACAGGGGAAATCCCCCTTCCCAAATAGCAGACAACCTCAAATAGCATAGAGAATTCTAGGAAGCCATCTTTGCTCAGTGCTGTGTGTCAGGCCACTCAACCTCACTTGATATACGATCCCCTTTCAGAACACACAACCCAGTGTTGAGCTGATCCTGGGAGGTTCTAGTTTGCACTCAGCCATGCAGCTCACTAGGTGACATTGGGCCAGTCCCAGCATTGCATGAATGGACAAAGTGGCCTTCAGCAGGCAGCCTTTGTGATTTCCAACAGAATTTTTAAAAGAAGTTCTGTGAGTGATACAAGTGTTTGCTTTTCATGCTTACCCTCTTGCTGTCATACCACAGCTGGTGACATCATTTCCACCGTGAGATGTATGATCTGAACCCACATCGCTGTGGAGATGCATGACTTTTTCTTCTTCTTTCTGGACTCATGAACATGTTTTGCAGGAGTACAGTTTCAATACCTCTGTGTTGCTTTGAAAGCCACCCTCCTGGTCTGAAACATTTATTAGTAAGCCCACAAATTTTGTACTCCACTGTTCGAGGGAGGTAATCCCCCCCCCCAAAAAAAAATCCCTCAAAGGTTGCACACTGCTGTTTGTAGTTCATTTTGCACAGCTCCTATCAGAAGCATGCAGCATCCCTCTGAGTTCTAACGTTAGGCCAACATTTGCAGTTAAAATCACTATATTATTATAAGCAACATATTGCCAAATCAGGGCAATTATGTGGAAATTCCACTTATTTTAATTGAGCTTGTTTCCAAATACAGTGGTACCTCGGGTTAAGTACTTAATTCGTTCCGGAGGTCCGTTCTTAACCTGAAACTATTCTTAACCTGAAGCACCACTTTAGCTAATGGGGCCTCCTGCTGCTGCTGCACATCCTGAAGCAAAGTTCTTAACCCGAGGTATTATTTCTGGGTTAGTGGAGTCAGTAACCTGAAGCGTATGTAACCTGAAGCGTATGTAACCCGAGGTACCACTGTAAGTGGCTTAGGATCAGCCTTAGACTGCTGAAGGGTTGATTGTCTTTTCCAAAAGTTTCTTTAAATGCGTATCAAATTTGTGGCAAATATGACAGCTGGATGTCTAGGTTTCTAGATATGACTAAACTGAGCACTTTTCTTTTAAGCTTGGATCCCTGTTTGGGGATCTGGAACCAGAGTTATTTGAAGATCAGGTTTCTGATTTCTTCAGTTAAGTTACAGCCACTTTCAAGATGAAGATTTCAGGCAAAATCCAGGCAAAGGTAAATGCTTTCAAGTCCCATTAATTTCAATGGCTTGTGGATCTTCAAAGTGAACCTGGTGTGTGTGTGTGTGTGTTTTTCCTCTAACACTTGAATGAACATATTATATTCTTTTGGTGTTCATAACTCTGTTATGTAGTGTAGGCTAGTCAGCCAGAAAATGTGCTGAAGGACAAGAACAGCTTCAGGTCTTTATTAAATGCTATGCAGATCTCTAGTTCCAAAATGGCAGGTATATAAATTACATTTTATAAACTCATACCAGCACCCAGTGGCAGTTCTGCACATATGGAAATGGACTTCCAAAAACAGACCTATTGCAGCCGGTATGCAACAAATTTCTATGCAGTGAGGACACAGGAATGCATTCCTCAAAGGGGCAATACTACAAGACCATGTGCACTGAATGTTGGACTAAGACCTCAGAGACCAGGGTTCAGATCACCACTCAGCCATGTCCTGGGTGACCTTGAGCCAGTTACAAGGTCTCAGCCTAGCCTACCTCTCATGGTTATTGTAAAGATAAAATGGGGAGAGGGAGAATCATGAGTGCCACCTTGAGCTCCTTGGAGGAATTGGGAATAAATGTAATAAATTAATATATAAACAGTAGTTTTGTATGAAGAATCTGACCATGGCATGACCTATGATGTGCTTGTGGTTCCCTTGACCAGGGATCATGTTTCCAGGCAGGAATTCTGAAAGAGGATCACAACATAAATTTTGAGGATCTATCAAGAGAAAGAAAAGTATGCTATTTTATAATGATTCAGAAAGGAAAATAATAATACATGAAATGGAAACTATTTCATATTAATGAAGTGTCAAGAAGGCGTCTGAAAAAAAAAACACATGTTTGAATGACAGGATGAGGTTGTTATTGCCAAAGGCTGAAAGTTTATTTGTTAGTTGTTGGCATGCACTAGATAAGCTGAAGGTTGCATGCACATCTCAGGATAAATTTTCCTGATGCAAGAGCAATGCAATGCAATGCAATGCAATGCAATGCAATGCAATGCAATGCAATGCAATAAAATAAAATAAAATAAAATAAAATAAAATAAAGAAATGAAATGAAATGAAATGAAATGAAATATAAAAGTGTTTGTGGCCATAGTCGAAAAGGCGATAGGAAGCCTATGTATGCAACCATAAAGAGTGGCCTGTTCATTTCAGCTTAGCCACCAGAAGTGCTGTTGCTCAAGAGCAGAGCTGATCCAGGATTAGATGGGCTTGGATGGAGTTGCCTGCACTCAGCTTGAAAGATGAGGTGTGTGGGTTTCAGGTGTTATCAGCTTTGCTCCTGAATGTTTAATATAGTGGTTCACACAAACAGGAACTAGAGAGAGAGAGAGAGAGAGAGAGAGAGAGAGAGAGAGAGAGACTTCCCCATCTTAACAGATGTTTTAAACTTTAAACAGAGCAAGGCAATCTTCCCTTGTCACAGCTGCATTTCAAGCTGCATATGCATAGTATTGTTCATCTCCTTTTTAAACTGTGGTGCTCAGAACTGGGTATTGTACTTCAGTACAAAACAGAGTGAGACCACTACCTCTCATAATCTGGACCCTATGCATCTGTTTGTACAGCCTAAGCTTAGCTGTTTGAGCAGCCACATCACACTGATGGCTCATGTTCAGCTTGTGATAAATGAAGATATTTAGATCATGTTCACAAGTAGTGCTGTTAAACCAGGTCTACCCCACCCTGAGCATATGTCTTTGATGCCTTGCATCTAAAAGGACTGTACAATTATCTCAGTTAGACTTCATCTTCTTGGTTTTGGCCTTGCATGCCACAATAATTTTGAACCCTGCTTCTGTCTACTAGAGTATTTGCTATCCCTCCCAGCTTTGTGTCATGTGCAAATTTGATAAGCATCCCCACTGTACCCAAGGAATATATAGCTAGGCTTGCCACATGTCAGGAAAATTCCGGACATGTCCTGGTTTGCAGGTGTAAAAATGGCATCAGGGGGAATTTTGCTGAATTGGAGAAATGTCTGGGAAAACCTGAATGTATGGCAATGTGATGGAAAAAGCAGCAGAAACAGCTTTAAAAGCTTAAAATCAGTATTTTGAGGGGAGACTTCCCCCCAACAGCTCAACAATTTGGGTTTGTTCACAAAAAAGTTAGACATGTTACTTTTTGATATATGGCAAACCCAATATTATATAGCCCTTATGCAAATAATTCCAATTGAGACCTCCCTGCAGGTTGACACAATGGCTTAATTCCGAGTAAGCATGCTTAGGCTGGTACTGCATCCCACCCGTTCAACTGACTATATGTTCATTTGGTGCAATTTTATTAGGGGTTGTCAAGGCTGCCTCAGGTCTCAGCTCACAAAAGACCAACGCCAAGTTCTTCTTATATACAAAGGTGTTTATTGCAGTTCATTGTTTGCTTCACAACCGAGGCGCGCAGCCCCACGTCTGTTACGCTTAGACCGTTGAAGTCCCCTCTGAATCAGTCCCTCCCCTACACCAGTTTAAGAGGCTTACGCTGCTCCACCTCTTCCTTTCTTTCCTTTTCCGCAGGGTCTTCCTGCCCGCTGGGGTTTCGCCCCTCCTGGATTCCCCTGCCGTGGAATCCCCAGACTGCTCTCCCTCCCTCCTGCGGGCTTTGGGACTTGGCTCCTCCTCCAGGCTCCCTGTTCTTCTGCACGCCTCCACATTTGAACTTGGCGCGCGCGCCCAACCTCTAACCTTCCTTTTGACAGTTACACTACTCCCTTCACTACTCCCCTCCCCTTCCGGGAGGGTGGCTTGCTCCGACCCCCCTTCCCTTTCTGCTGCCGGAGCTGCTTCTCCTGATACACTGGAACCTCCACCCCCTTCGCTGCACTCTGGTGGGGAGGCTGGTCCAGACGCCCAGCTGCCACTTTGGGATCCCCCACTGGCCCCCTGCTCCTGACACGTCTCCCCTGGGGCTCCCCTTGCCTTGACCACCGGCGCCCCCTTCTGGGAATCCTCTGATTCGCTGGAAAGACTCATGGAATGCCTTGAATCATTGTCATCCTCTTCCTCGCTGTCCTGCGATTCATCCCCATCGCTCTCCATCTCCTGCCTCCCCTGTGCCTCTGTCCCTGAACCCCTGACAGGGGTAAATACAAAGGAATGCTCACAGATTTAAATAAGGTATAGTGGTACCTTGGGTTACAGACGCTTCAGGTTACAGACTCTGCTAGCCCAGAAATAGTACCTTGGTTTAAGAACTTTGCTTTAGGGTGAGAACAGAAAACGTGTAGCGGTGGCGTGGCAGCAACAGCGGGAGGCCCCATTAGCTAAAGTGGTACCTCAGGTTAAAAACAGTTTCAGGTTAAGAACAGACCTCCAGAACGAATTAAGTTCTTAACCCGAGGTACCACTGTATAAGAATACACTTGGGGAATGTGATACATTGTGAGAAACATCTACAACCCTTACTAGTTAGTGTTGCAAAACAATACAGGTATGTCCTAAGAACTTCAAAGACTTCAGTATCTGTAAATTGCAGTGGATGGGAATGAGTGGCTGCATGCTCTAAACCCCCTGACTTATTATGTCAAATGATTTACAGCACAAAATGCAAACTGTGCTGTTCATTAGATAAATTCTAATAAAGAATTCAGGTTTCTGAAAGACCTGAACTTAAGTCAGCCTACAAAAGGTGTGTGTGTGTGTGTGTGTGTGTGTGTGTGTGTGTGTTTTATACGGTGGGGACCACCACATAATTGATAATCAGAAACCTTCTTTGATTGCTTCTATTGGTTATTATTTCTTCTTCTTTTAATATACTTTCTTTTTTATTACTCCTAACAAGTGCACAACCATAAAAGAGAACAAGTCACAAACATGCCCCCAAGCCCCAACATAGTGAGTCATTTATTCAATAAACTTTTCTGTTGAGAACAACATGCATCCATGTCTTCTGTTTTGCGTTCTGGCATCACACTACAAAACTAGCACTTGATGAAAGTCTCCTCAAAACAAAGTTTGGCCTGCATCTTTACTTTCTCCGCACTTCTGTTGACAAAAGCCAGAAATGGGAACCAAGCATCCAATTGGCTATCCTGTTTTGCTGAAGTCTTTGTCTACCTAATGTTGTGTGTAAGTTTTTCTGAGAGGCCAATGTTCCACATTCTTAAACACCAACCTTTTCAGGCAGTGGAAAAAAAGGACTTCATGACCGTTTGTTATGGTTTACATGCCCTGAGGTCAGCCTCACAACAAACTGCAGAACCCTTGGAGATATTGTCTCCAAACACTGGTGGTGGTGTTCCCTCAGTGGGCTAGGCCTAGAGAAAGCCTCAGGGCAGTGATGAGGAATCTCAAGCCTGAGGGTCAAATGTGACCCTCCAGGCTTCTCTTGCCCTTGGGACTTATACCCCTTCATAAGCCACATTCCTCAGCAGCCCTGCTCTGCATCTTCCTTGAGTATTTCCCCTTGGCTAGAACTCCTTGAAGTTTATTGTTTGCCTTGATAGAGAATGATGTGAGAGTGTGAAGGAAGCCAGCTGGTGAGATTTTCAGCAGGGATTGAACTCAGTTTCTTCTTCAGAGAAGTTTCAGAAATGGAACCAATAACTTTTTACACTTAGCATTCTACATATCCTCCTACATGCTGAGTTCCAAAACCAGGACACGATCTTTCCCGCCCATGCTCCTGTACAAGTCACATGACACAGAGCCCAAAAGATGTGCTGGGGGGGACATGCTCACTCTTATTTTGGAGTGAGATATTGGTGCGGAATCACATCCCAAAGGCCACTATGTTGTTGCAGGAAAAACAGGATGTCTTGGTTTTTCCGGGACACTTGCGGTGTATGCATTCTATAGGCATAGCATGTGATTTACCACAAATCAAGAACCATGCTAATGAACCTAAGTATGTTGAAATTATGTTGAAATTGTCTCAGACATTAGGAAGGAGACAAAGAAATAATTAAAGTGGTGTTTAGTTTACCTCAAGCAATGATATAGCTATGGTTGACTTCATTTGAAACTGTACTGGTTTTCAACCCAGTTCACATTTTGTCCCTTCAGTTTCTATTTTGTCTCTCAGTTTCATCTTGTCCGTAACTGCCTAGCCAGTAAGATCTAGCAGTCAAGGACAGGATGCGATTGCGGGATTGGCATCCCCCTTTAGTGACATGAAAAAGAGGGGATTATAAAATGTTGTACTGATGAGGGCAGCCATTTTGTTGTTGTATGTACAAAGGCCCCTTATGCATAAAACTTCTTGCTCATTTTTTTAAAAAATTGCCTTGCATGGTAGAATGCCAAGCTTTGAAGCTGCCCTGAGCACTTTACACTGTTAAAACATGAAAAGAGAAATTACAGACCCTCATAAGTACAATGTCTGAAGACTTTGTGGATCTGTGGATGTAGAGCAGAGTTATGGTTCATTCCAAGGACTGTAGTTTGCTAAGACAAATGATTGGGTGTGGGATTGTAGCAAAATCCAATCTGTATCAAAACAGTCTGTCAGCCCTAGTCCTGATAAAGAATGGTTCCTGTGATTATTAGATATGTAATTAATAATGTTCACCAGAATTCCTTTTTTTAAAAAATAAATAAATACAGAGAATAAGAAGAGTGCCCATTACACAGTACAGGAAGCATAAAGCAACTGAGTTTCTCTCTTGTTTTCGCTACCGAAAAAATGACAAATAGTCTATTAGTTTTCTTCAGCTGAGCAGCTTATTAATATTGTTACCTAAGGATTTAGCCACTCATTCACTCAATAATATAGAACAAAGCAGATATCCTCAAGGAATAACTTATGGTGGGAGTTCTATGCATGATTACCTGGAAGGATTTTCCATTGAATCCGGATGTCTTTTGATTTCATAGGAGTAGATTACACATCCTGCACTTTCCAACATCAATAGCACACAGGTTTTTCATTCCTCTTATACAGAATGAATGGTTTCATTTGTGCAAAACGCTGTTGTAGCATCACTGTAGTGTGATGTTGAATTCTTGCTGGTGACTAGATCCAGGTCTGCTTGGCTCCAGGAAGTCTCCTGGATCATGGACCTGCAAGCCATGGGATCTAACTGCTTTTATAGCATCTTCATAACCTTCCTGCCCTAAAGTTGTAGACAAGGGCAATAAAAGTCACTAGGACATGTGCAAGATAGATAATTGCACTGATCTATACTTCCCGAAGTACAGTTGTTGGCTATACATATGCTGTTGTACTCTGATGCTTAAATAAATAATAAATAATTTTTTATTTATACCCCGCCCTTCCTGGTTCAGAAAACAGGGCTCAGGGTGGCTAACAACAAATTTAAAACACTTAATTGAGATACAACAAAAACCAGCATAAAATACAGTATAAAAGAGTGAATAACAATAAATTCAAAGTTCAAAAATCAATTTTGGGGGAAATCCATCCAATAAACATTAGATGGTCACCAAGGCTAGCTGGCTAAATTAGTCCTATTTGGGCCAGCAAGGACACCAGGGAAGAATTAGCTGTGGGGTCCCAGAGTGGGTAACCTTTATAAAAAAAGGGGGGGATAAAAGGCTAAATTCAAATTGAAAGCCAGGCGGAATAGCTCTGTCTTACAGGCCCTGCGGAAGGAGGTTAAATCCTAAAGGGCCCTAGTCTCATGGGACAGAGCATTCCACCAGGTTGGAGCCATCACTGTGAAGGCCCTGGCCCTGTTGGAGGATAGTCTGACTTCCTTAGGGCCCAGGACCTCTAAACTATGGTTATTTGTGGACCTTAGGGTCATCTGCAGGACATACCAGGAGAGGCGGTCCCGTAAATACGAGGGCCCTAAGCCACAAAGGGTTTTAAAAGTCAAAACCAGCACCTTGAACCTGACCCTATACTCCACTGGGAGACAGTGCAACTGCTAAAGCACTAGGTGAATATGCTCCCATGGCAGGACCCCGTGAGGAGCCTCGCTGCAGCATTCTGCACCCACTGGAGTTTCTGGGACAGTTTCAAAGGTAGCCCCGTGTAGAGCAAATTACAGTAGTCAAGGCTGGAGGTGACCATCGCATGAATCACTGTGGCCAGATTGGGGCAGGAAAGGTAAGGGACCAACTGCTTAATGTGGCGAAGGTGGAAAAATGATCTAGTAACAGCTTGTTGAACAGCTGTTACTAGATCACTCCTGACTCACACATGTGGGTCAAAATTTGGCTGCATCATCTGTGGTTTGTTGACAGAGCTCAAGAACCACCATGCCATGTCCAGGGGAAAAAAGACCCACCTTTATTTCAGCACTAATATGGGCTTGGGATGCAGGTGGTTCTGTGGGTTAAACCACGGAGCCTAGGATTTGCCGATCAGAAGGTCGGCGGTTCAAATCCCCGCAACGGGGTGAGCTCCCGTTGCTCGGTCCCTGCTCCTGCCTACCTAGCAGTTCGAAAGCATGTCAAAGTGCAAGTAGATAAATAGGTACCGCTCCGGCGAGAAAGTAAATGCTGTTTCCATGCGCTGCTCTGGTTCACCAGAAGCGGCTTAGTCATGCTGGCCACATGACTCGGAAGCTGTCCGCCAGCTCCCTCGGCCAATAAAGCGAGATGAGTGCCGCAACCCCAGAGTCGGTCACGACTGAACCTAATGGTCAGGGGTCCCTTTACCTTTTAATATGGGCTTAGTAAAGTTCAATTGAATTCAACAGGACCTGGGTCTGAGTAGCTTAGTATAGGGCAGCCCTGTGACTGCTAGAAGGAGGACCAGGTTCCATCTTTATGTTGGACTCAGCAGGAATCTTTCAGCAAATCTCCAGTTGCTCAGCTTTTTCTCCTGCAAAATTAGAATGTCCTCAAATGGTTGTTATGAGGATAATGAAATAAGAAATGTAATGCATTTTGTATCAGGCAGCCAGTCAATCCATGGCATTTTGTATCATATGAAGAGGTATATAAATGAATACTAATAGAAGATTGTAATGTGAACAAAAGTGAGGCACAGGAATGGAACAGGAGTTAGTAATTTTGTGAGGAGAAAGTGGTTAGTAATAGTATCCCTCCTGTGGCTTACCTTTCGCTTTTCAAATGGTTTATTTTAGTGAGAAAAACAAACAATAAGCTAGATCATGCCACAAGAGTGTGACTCTTCTGCTGTATGACAAATCCAATAAATAACAGCTTATGTTTCATATAATGATTCTCTGGCCTCCCCACACTCTGTCTTTATTTTATTTACTTAAAAAAAATTACCCACAGGGTCCCAGAGCAGGTTGCAACCACAAAACATACAATTATAAAACAGATAAATCGGACACATCCATAAAACAATTTCCATGTATGCAAACATTTAAAAATAACTCCATATAGGCAAACATTTAGAAACAATTCCACATAAAAGCAGATTTAAAAAGTACAGTCAGGTATGTTGGTATAGAAAGAGTTTTTTTATGTTTTATTATTTATATTCCACTTGGGCATGAATCAATGCGGCTTACATTTCTGCATAAAATGTAATTATTTTAACTAGTAAATACAGAAACATTTCCTTGAAAAGTGTGATTCGTGACACTTGGCTTATAGAGCAGTGTGAAATCAGAGCAAGACTGTCCTGTCCCCATGACAGAGCAGCATCTGCCCTCTGAGATGGAAGAAGAGACTGAAGGAGTCAGGCAGCGATAGCATCATGGCTTGTTCCAGTTGAACTGTGACATTCCTGCCTGGGGTGTGTGTGTGTGTGTGTGTGTGTGTGTAACTTTACTTTTTATATCACTTTCTTTGGTTTGGTATTTTCAAATTGTAAACTGCCTTGGCAGAAAGGCAGTGCTTAAATGCAATAAATGAATAAATAATCAATCTATATTTGATCCTTGCTTAGGGGGCTATAGACTTATGGATGCTGAGATGGATGCAATTAAATTACTAACAAATGAATTGCCTTTACAGTGTTTTCTAAGTGAAGTGTTTAATTAATGCAATTTGGCATCAAAGAAGGCAAACAAGACTGGATCCGGAACCATTCCCACAAATTCACATGGATATTGTTAGCTACGAGGGAGGAAATGTGGCAGAGATGAACTTGCTGACTCAGTCGGGAACTGATGTAGATGGGATCTCTCAGCCTTCTTTGTAAAGAAAATCAAACCACTTTTCCTTGCTTGAGAAGCTCTGTGTGTGCTAAAAGGCCTTAAAAGAGTATGACACGTATATCTGAAGACTATTATGTGATGTGTCAGTGGTGAAACTCCATTTCCGCATTTCCACATTTGGATTCTTTTGGGAGAGAGGGAGAAAATAATAAGTGTGGAATGCACTGACAAATCATTTACTTCTGCCCTCATCAAAAGGTGATTTACCATCCACTCCTCTATCATTTTGTATTAGATCTAACATTTCAGCCCCTTTCTATGTATCTGCTAGGAGAAGGCATGTAATATCTATTCATCAAGCTTATTAAAATACCTAGTGGGAAAATAATACCAGGAATTCAGCATTTGATGCTCATTTTAAAGCCACGCATACCCATAATATGACTAATCCCAAAATGTGCTGAGTGTTCATGTTGATTGATTACTGATTAATTAATTTCTATACTGCTTAATACAGGGGTTGGCAAGGCTTACCGGCCATGGGCCGGATCACTCCCACGGAGATTGTCCATGGGCTGGGCCGGCACAGCGCAATGCCGGAAATCGCGTCTGTGCATGTCCGCAGTGCCGGAAATCGCTTCTGCGCATGCCCAGACGCCCAAAATAGCACCTGCACAGAAGCGATTTTTGGCATCTGGGCATGTGTAGATGTGATTTTCAGTATCTGCAAGTGCGCAGACACAATTTCCAGTGCCACTCAGCAAGTCCCCGCACTGCGCTGCATCGGTTTAGCGCAGCACATGGGGGACTTGCTGAGCGGGCAGCTCAGTTTGGGGGCGGCTTGTGGGCCGGTAAAACGGTCTTTGTGGACCACATCCAGCCCATGGGCTGCACGTTGCCAACCCCTGGCTTAATATATTAAAAATATCTCTAAGCAGTGTACAAAAAAACTGAAGCAACAGCAGGCAACTTAAATGAAACATTACAAAAATATAGAGTTAGATATAAGAATATTACAGTAATACAAATTTACTAATATATCAAAATCAATTCATTTTCCTTTTGGCACTGCATCCCTCTCTGCTTCTGGGTTCTCACCCAGGTTCCAAATGACCTCTAAGCTCAGGCACAAAGGTCTCACAACAAGATGGGTTCCTGGAAACAGCGGACACCCTAGTCTCTCATTGTAGACTTCATTTTCACGAGCAGGCCCAAGGTGGGTGGTACTTCCTCAGGCTGCCCACAGCTGTGCTCTATTCAGCTGCACTCTCCACACCCAGTTCCAGGTACAGCAGGGGTGGGTCTACACACAGGGAAAAACTACTATAAATAAGTCAGAAATTAGAATGTTATAACAAAAGTAAAAAAAAAAAAAAAAACCCTATGGAAAATCATGTTTAAATATTTCCTGCTCTCTGGCACCATCTGGTGTCAGATTGTTGTTTCTTTACTAATGAAGCTGAATCCCAGTTGTGTTGAGTTTCCCAAGGGGTCCAATGGCTGGGGAAAGTGCCGCCCTCCAATCACAGCTCTTTCTTCACCCTCCGCCCTCTCCCCCCCCCCACCCCCACCCCCGTTGCTTTATATAACTCAGTAACCATCTCCAAAGCTCTCGGGACTGAAGTGAGCTGCTTTCTGAAGCAACCAGATCATTAGTAGCTGTAATACAATTTCTATGCCATCCGTAAGTGGTGTACCATTCATTTTTCACACATCCCAAAAGAATAATCAGTTTTTTCCCCAAGTTCTCTGTTATCAGATGTGAAGCAGAAGGTAACTGGAAAAGTGGGCTTTTCTGTGCTGGTTTTTCAGTTCTGGAAGGGCAACTTTCCTAGCACCCAACTTGATTTGGTTTAGTTCCAGGATAGAAACTTTTTATTTGCCTCAGTTATTAGCATTTAATTTCATGCTGCCGGTTTTGGATATTATCTGTGTTTATTGTTTGTTGCTTTTATGTCTGTGTTTTTAAAAATCTTAATGTGTTCCTTTGTATTTCTTGCTGTTCAAATAGATGAAAGCCTCTTGAAAATCCTCTGAATTATGATGAATATATATCAGAGTTTAACTGAAGCAATTCAGAGGTCACCATGATACACAGATCCTGTGGCTTCCTCTAGCTCATATGCAGTTTTCACCTGTCCCTCTCTGTTCAAATCTCCTAAGCAATCTCTCTTGTCTTAGTCCTTCAAAGTGCATTAAGAAATAGCCTGTTTTATTGATTGTAATTACTGCTAGTGATGAAGATGTAGATGTGTTGAATGTTCACATTGACATGGTCAAGTATTCAATTCAAAAGGGGTCAGGAATTCTCATTAGCATGTCAACTATCTCTGTCTTTGTATAAGGCTGTGGTCAATTGATTGAGAGGCAATCAATAAAGGCTTGTGGGAATAAAAGAGTTTTGCAAGGAAGTAACCAAATTGTATAGAATTGCAATTATAGAGAAAGTCTTCTAGAGTAATAGCATAAGCCTCTTTTCTACCAACAACTCATCTGGGGAATCAAGTTCCTATCATTAGTTAAGCAAGAAGCACAGTTCAGCTAGCTGGAGTAAGCTGGCACTCATATAATGTGCCTTTTTTCTTTTTTTTTAGTGTGCATTGAAAAAGAAACCAAGACATTTCTGGGGTGGAATCCTTCAGCTACTTGGTTTCTTAGACATGCATTGTAATGTGCATCTGTGTTTGAATTATGTAAACTAACTAGTGCATTAATTTGGCCATTCATATGGGGGAAATAAGGTAAAGTGATCTTGTGAATGTAATCTTTGTAAGTGCAAAATGCAACACTTCAGAGGCTCTGACCCTAAAAAATACCTGGTCTTCCAAACACCTTCAGTTGGAAGGGAAAACACTTGCAAAGAAGCTTAAAGCAGTGATGGCCAAACTTGGCCCTCCAGCTGTTTGGGGACTACAATTTCCATCATCCTTGACCACTGGTCCTCCTAGCTAGGGATGATGGGAGTTGTATTCCCAAAACAGCTGGAGGGCCAAGTTTGGCCATCACTGGCTTAAAGCAAGGAATCTTTTCTCAAAGGAGCAGCCACTGGATCCCCACAGGATCTGATCCTGCATGATGCTGGCTCCTTCCCCCTTGCAAGTGGCTTCCCCACATGTTAGGGAAAGCACTCATGAGGAGCTGCACCAGGCAGGATCAGATCCTTCCAATGAAGAACTCTTAAGTGGGAGGATTCTGTCCTGCATGCTGCTGTTTTAGGGGGCAGGAAGAAGGAGAGGCCTAGTGGGAAAGGCACCTGCCACCTTCTCCCCAAACAATGCCAGATTTGGGTGGTGCGGGTGGCTTTCCCACACAGGGTGCCAGGCGAAGGAGGTGAAGAATGGAAGGCGAGAGAGAGAGAGAGAGAGAGAGAGAGAGAGAGAGAGAGAGAGCAGAGCATGAAAATAAGCCAAGTGTTGTCCTCGCTCAGGGCGCCATATTGTCAAAGACTGCTCCTGCCCACAGAGATACAGATGCCTGATAGGTGCCTCCTTTTCATGGCTTCTCCTTCTCTCTCACACTTGCCTCTCATTCCTTCTTGACTCCCTAAGCCTGATGACCCTGGAAGGTGTTCCACTAATCACTCAGTCATGCAGCAATCTGGGGCTAGTCTTGAAAATGGGATCAAGTTTCAATTTATAACAAGCCCTTTTGAAGACATTTGCCACAACCAGATGAAAGAGATCTACATGTCAAAGGTACGAACCATAGTTCAGCAGCAGAGCATGCAGAAGATCCCAAAATTCAATCCTCAACATCTCCTGTTAAAGGAATCAGATTAAATCTTTTTGCCTGCTAGGGATTTAGCAAGCTGCCACATACCAAGTCAGACCCTTGGGTCCATGTAGCTCAGTACTGTCTGTGCTGACAGACAGTAGCTCTCCAAGTTTTCAGCCCTACCTGAGAGTGCCATGAACTGAATCGAAGATCTTCTAGATGCACAGCAGGTGCTCTTCCAATAACTGTCTTCATTTTCTTTCTTTCTTGAGTGCAGGCACCTTCATACTGATCCTACAGAATTTCTTTGATTCGCACATTCATATTATGCTTAGTTGATCAGTAATTACACCGAGTCGTAAACTTTCTCTCCAAAACCACTTTATTGTAGCTGGCTCAGAGAGAAACTGACATTGAAAAAGCCTCTGTTTGTAAGAAATCATGTTTGTATATTCTGCATATTTTCTCTCCCGTGACTCTTTATTATGAAGAACATTTGCATGTAAAAAGAATTTTTCCTTCTCAAGAGTCCATCTGCTACAACAGCTTATCCCCAGCCAGAAAACCACAATGCTTTGTTTATGACATCATCATCATGATGTTCACAATAACCAAATGGATTGCCTTTTTAAAAACAAACAAACCAAAAACAGATTTCATCTTCAAACGCACTATAAAGCAGAAGATAATAGACTGTACAGATCTCTCTCTCCACACACACGCATGCACAT
The DNA here is from genome assembly GCF_965112155.1 of Podarcis liolepis. Lineage (NCBI taxonomy): Eukaryota > Metazoa > Chordata > Lepidosauria > Squamata > Lacertidae > Podarcis > Podarcis liolepis. The sequence goes on from NC_139557.1 coordinate 37,557,741, forward strand.
GTGCTCATTGTAGTAAAATAGGCATTTAAAAAATAAGATTTGGTAATATATAGCCTAATCCCAAATTCTGGCACGCAACACCCTTTAATCTGGACACACAACATCCAAGAGTCAAAGCTGCATGAAGCCTCATCATGAGTACAGGCTACCTTGCTCTCTTCAGTTCTACTGGAAGAGACTGAGCTTCATATGACACCATCATCCCAAACCTGAAGTGTGGGCTGTATTGCATGGATTGGTAGTGGTAGGAGGAGAATGACCACTCCCCACATCAAATGGGGGGTCCCTTTTGCATGGTCATGCGCAGCCCCCCAGATCCGAGTGTGACTCCTGGTAGTTTGGGCTGGCTTCATACTCCCCAGTTTGGATACCTGGAGGCCTCCACCTACCTCAGCCAATCATGCAATCCTGCCTGGGGAGGCATTGCCAAGGGGTTGGCCAGGTAAGGGGAGGGACCGCCCTGCCCACACAAAAGAAGGTGAATCTTACCTGCGAAGCGGCAGTCCGCTCCAGAGCTTCTCCCATCCGGCCCTCCTTCAGTTAAGTCTTCTTTTGCAGGTTAACCTCTTCTCCACAGGTACGCAGGCACTGCTATGTCAGGGCCGCTGTTGAAGGGCCGAAAAGGAATTTTCCGGCATTGGCAGGTTTTGCCTTTCCTGTAGCAAAACATCACAACTTTGGTGGTCTCAGGCCTTGGGAAGAATCCTTTAGTCTATCTTCCTAAAGGGGAGGGGGCGTGAAGCAGTGACCCCCCCTTGCGGCGGTGATCCCAGGGTTCCCCATTAAAGGGGTCTTGAGGGGAGGCATTGGCCATATGCCGAGAGGTTGTCATTGCTCTCCCCTCCAATGGCGGCGAAACAGGGGGTGGGCTCTCTGCTTGAACAAATGTTTTCCAGAGCCAGCCCAATCCCCACACGTTCTGGATAACCCTGATGTCTCCCAGATCCCCGGCTGGGGACTGGGAAGGATAAATGCCCAATGCCTGAGCCAAGGTCTCCCTACATCTGAAACTTAATAAAGTTGTGGCCAATTTTAATCCCATTGCACGTTGTCTTGAGTCATTATTCGTTCGGGGGTCGCCTGGGGTTGGGGGGACTCCGCCTGTCCACACAAATCAGGAAGCAGAACCTTGCAGAAGCATAACTCAAATGGTACAAGATTCTTTCACTCCATTTCAGGGGATTTCACCTCTCCTTAAAGCACAGCCCCATACAGTACAGTTCTATAGGACCCCTAAACTCTCCGGAGATACTTCTTGGGTGTTGCAGGGGCTGCTGAGGGGAGGAGTCAAAGAGAAAGAACAGTGGTGTGACCTGCAATCTGCTCATGCAACCACCACATTCAACCCTAAATAAAGGAATGGACGAAAGAAAATCTTGTGGATGTGCTTCCCTACAACTCTTGTCCTGCATATGTTAAACACAAATTGATGCATGCCCCCCAAGACTCCGTCCCTAATTGGTTTTAAGTTTAACAGGTGTTAATTTGTCTAAAGAAAATACTTGCAGGCAAATTAATGGTGCATCAAAGTTATTTCAACCTGCTTTAAAAGTGCCTTCCACCAGTTAGTTAAATGTCATTTCGTCTGTTTGTCACCCTTCCCTCTATTTGGTGCTACTCTCAGCATTTCTCTCTCCCTCCCTCCCTCTCCCTCCCCCCCTCTCTCTCAGCTAGTGGGTGGGCTTCATAAAATATGGTCAATTGCTTGGCTAGCAAAAATAAATTAAACTTTTAAGATGGTAATTTAAACTTCAACTGACTTGGTAGAGGAACTAATGGGAAGAAGTGAATCAGGACTCTGCAGCTATATACCCCATACTGGCTGACTCAGTGCTTTTTTTTTTAATCAGATGTTGAATTGACTCAAGCATCCTCTCTATTTTCCACAGCATCTTTCTCTCTCCCCTGCCTCCTACCCCAAAGGCACCCTGCTTTTAGCTGGTTTAAGCAAACCAAACACTGTGCTAGACTAGGATCTTAATATTCCATTTGTAAGATAAGAAACAAATAGGAAACAAACCAGCAATGAGTTGTTTTGAAATAGTAACTGGCTTCCATGTTTAACCATAGTTTAAATGATACAAAAAAATGGAGCTGGAAAAATTGAAAGCTGCTCTTACACACCTACTCCTTGGTAAACCAGTTACTGAGTTGCAGAGCAAAATTGTGTAAATGGTGGTTTTTAAACCAGGTTCCTCCTTTTGCAGTAGATATAATCTGGAGAAGAAGAGCCCTCTCCTCTCTCTTTGCTAAATCCCTTCTCTGCTAACAGCCTCTCATCTCAATTGAAGGGAAGTAACATAGAGCAATGGATTGTATTCAGCTAAGCCCTACACAGAGCAAACTCATTGAAAATCATGAATCTAACCTAATATGTATTTCAATAAGTCTACTCTGAGTAGGACTAGCATTTAATACCAATACACATTCTGTAGATGAGATGTCTTCCAGGCTTTCCTTTACCTGCAAGTCCTCGAAACCCTTGACTTCCTTTTGGTTGGATATTGACCCCTTGCCCATTCACCTCTCTGCTGGAATGAAGCTTTAATATTTGTCTTTGTCTTCCTTTGCCTGAGGATTTCTGCTTACCTCAATCTGTAGAGAAGTCCTGAGTGGTGGCTGTATGTCTATGGAAATAAGTCAGCTTCTTTGCCCAGGCAGGTGCCTTATGTGACCCAGGAAAATAACCAGACTGTACAACGGTGATGGGATAAAATCAGGCCAAATCTTTATTGACAGCAGCTGGCAAGGCAAGGGTTGGTAGGGCATTGGGTCCCAGGATCAGTTCCTCATTCCACAAGCTCCATGTTGATGGAATGGATCTGCTGGGTTTGGATCACTCCAAACCTGTATGGCGGGAGTCGGCCAGTGTTGAACCTTGCTGTGGTACAAGTCAAGCAAGGAAGGTCCCACTGGAGACCAGGGTGCAGATTCCAACCAGGCAGATACCGAACCCACATTTCTGTTTGCTGTGGTCAATTCTCCCCTCAGGCCCCTTCTGCCCCCCCCCCTATACTATGTTGATCCTGACCAATGCCATTTCTGCCCTCATACAAACAATGGCCTTCTGCCTAACAAAGGAAAGCCATAATTTCAATGGGGGAAAGGCAAACAAAAAACAAAACAAACCCACCAACCAAATACCAATCAGGTTGAGAGGGGGAAAATCCTTTCTGGTCCTGTCAACCACTGACCCAAAATTGCTCAGTGAAGGCTCTAACCTGAAAGTGGGCGGGTGGGAAGCTCTCAAAGCAAAATGGCTGTGAGCTCCAGGGGAAGCAGCCTTATATAGGCTTCCCCTCCCCTCTTCAGCAAGGGCTCATGGGACAGCTTTTTCCCATGAGCCCACTGCACAGAGAAGATACTGGGCAAAACCTTGCCCAGTATTATGTTGCAATCTATGGGCCACAGCACCACTGGGCAATGGCGCCCCATGCCTACTGGGCACGGAACAGGGCTTCTTTTATTTCTCATACAACCAACCATTTCACTCTTGCTTTTTTCTGGTTTGTATCATTTAATAAGTCTTAAACTAGAAACTTGAAATCAAATGAATAGGTTTTACTCATAGGATCCCACTCTCATTTCTGTTCTGCCTAATCCTACCTAAATTGCTAGATGAAGAATGGATTCAGCTCTGTCTCTTTTTAAAGATATCTTCTAAGGTATTGCCTGATGAGACATCTGTGTGCATCATTTAAAAGCAAGAATGTTTCATCTTCAAAAATATTTTATTCATTATTTATTAGAAATTAATCCAGAGGATACTATTTCTTGTCTTTATGATCATCTAAAATGTACACAATTAACTACAATTTGCAAATTAAGTGAGTATATAGAATTGGCAAAATTAACTTCAATTATAAGATATCAATCAAATAAAAAGTTAAGAATGGAGTGGAAGTATTTCGAAGATTATATGTCAAAATATTGTTCTAAAAATGACATGTTAATAGGCTTAGAATAAAAAATGTAAGCAATAACAAAACAAATAAAGAAGGAAGGAAAAATCAGAATTTAACAAAAAAAAATTATTATAGAATGCAAGGGGGGAAAGGTAGAAAGAAATATAAAAAAGTTTAATTGCTGTGGAGGGAAGTAGAGGGTGGGTGGGCGGTTTTATAATTAAGCTTATAAATATGCAGCTGTTGTAATTTAGATATTATATTTTATGTGAGGGAATCATTGGGAATTTTGGTTATTATGTATATATGTTAAGTTTCAATAAAGATCTTTGAAAATTTAAAAAACACACACACAAGAAAAAAACACAATTAACTACAATTTATTTAATTGGATAGCACTCGCTATAGAATGAACATTATTTTAGAATGAGGCAGTCCAAAGTGCTGCCTTCCAGGTGTCACCCCTAGTCAGTATGGCCTAAACTACTGAAGGGCATCACATTGGCCACTTGTTCAAAATATTAACAAATATTATTATAAAATGAAAACTCAAACTGTACAGGAAATATCTCCTTGGGTTGTCCTAGTCATATACTAGGTAAAGGTAAAGGTACCCCCTGACCATTAGGTCAAGTCGCGGACAACTCTGGGGTTGCGGCGATCATCTTGCTGTATAGGCCGAGGGAGCCGGCATTTGTCTGCAGACAGCTTCCAGGTCATGTGGCCAGCATGAGTAAGCCGCTTCTGGCGAACCAGAGCAGCGCACAGAAATGCCATTTACCTTCCCTCCGGAGCGGTACCTATTTATCTACTTGCACTTTGCTATGCTTTTGAACTGCTAGGTGGGCAGGATCAGGGACCAAGCATCGGGAGCTCACCCCATCATGGGGATTCCAACCGCCGACCTTCTGATCAGCAAGCTCTAGGCTCAGTGGTTTAGACCACAGCGCCACCCACATCATATGCTAGATTGGTGATAAAAGTGGGGGGGGGGACCCTATTGCTTTCAGGAAGGAAACAGATTCATTGTGCATAGAATACAGACCTAAAATAAGCTTGGATATATGCCTGACATGAAGGTGAAGATGCATGAGAATAATAGGTTGTGACAAATCACTACATTGGGGAAATTCTGAAAATGAAGTGGGTAAGAAATGTAGAGTAGGAGGAAACCTATTCTGAAGTTGAGTCAGAAATAGCAGGGAAACAGAAGGTTATTTTATATGAAAAAGTATGGAATTGAAAAACAAGCTTCTGATAAGAAAATAAAATTAAATGGAAATGCACAAATACAAAAGCAAGAGAGAGGAAGAGAAAGAGAAAATTCATGTAATACCACAAAGTGGCTTTTCTCCTCATCTTTCTCTTAGTGGAAAAAATAATAATAAGTGGGGTCAAATGACAAGTGTTCACTTCTAATTTCAGTATTTTTTTATATAATTGTGTGACAATGGGATCAGAAATCTTAGCTCAGGATCACTTTGCTGCCTCAGAATTATTAATCAACCTTTATTAATGGAATAAGAGACCAACGACAATGCAGTGTAATCCTAAACATGTCAACCCAAAAGTAAACCCAACTGAGTTTTTCGGGAGTTACTCCCTAGTAAGTGTGCTCTTAAAGCTGCAGCCTAAGTCCACTTTCTGGGAAATTATTGTATCTAATTCTCTGCCTCATTTGAAATGCAACCTGTGCAGGCTAGCTGAGGATGTGGGAGGACAAAGGAATGGCACATTTAGCAAACTGGATTGATTTTGTTTTAATTGAACACATGAGGATAAGGAAAGGAACTATGACTAGGAAAGTTGATGTAGTCCCCTTGGATAGTTTAGCAGGTTTCTGAGATTTGGTGCACAGAACAATCCATGCTTGTTCATACTGAACCATGTTTGCCCAGTTGACTGCTTCAATCAGTTGAAGTGGCATTTTTACAAGTGCCACATAATAGTCATTCCACCCTTGTGTGGAATCAGTCCTATAGCGGGGGAGGGGAGGTGCGGCCATCACCTGCCCCTCCACTATCAAGGGTATTCTGTTAAAGGAATCCGGGGGTCTGGATTTCGTCCACAGCCCACGGAGGGGTGAGGGCCATGCCATGACCCACTGTGAGCCCTGGGGTAGAGCTCAAGTTGATTACCATCGACTGAGCTCCCTCTTCGGATGGCTACCCTTGCCAGACTCCCTGCAAGGTGGGCAGGAGTCCGTTATCATTTGGATGCCAATGCCTAAGCCAATACCTCTCATATTCTGTATTCAATAAAGTTGTGGCCAAAATTTTGCCCATTAGCATTTAAAATTAATTCATGTGTCATTGTCTCTTTATATCCCAAGGGGGCTGGGTTGTGGCCTTGACAAGCAATGTCATTCCACACTTGTGTGGATCAACCCTATAGTGTGGCAATACCCACTCTTTGGAACTGCCTTGGACAGTGTTCTCGAAGCTACAAACATGAGTTTGACCAAACTGCGGGAGGCAGTGGAAGACAGGAGTGCCTGGCATACTCTGGTCCACGGGGTCATGAAGAGTCGGACATGACTAAACGACTAAACAACAACAAATATGACAAATAAACCAAGATATGAAATTGTAGCATGCAATTTTATTATGTCTATTTCTTCTAATCTGCTTATGAATGAATGAATGGATGAATGAATGATGGTTCCTACCTCAATTTGTTTCTAAAGTTTGATTCTATTGGTGTTTTAAATGAATATTTTATATCTTTTCTGTAAACTGCTTAAAGCTTTTGGTCAATTGAAGTGGCATATAAACCTTATCAAATAAATAAGTATTTCATTCATGCACTTTGGTACATGACCACAAGGAGAAACTTTAACCTAAGCCAAAGTTAGTTACACAGAGGCAGCTGCCGCCATCTCTGAGATCACATGTGACATTTGTTTAAGCCATACTGCTGGAGGCTTACATGGAAAAATAAAGTCTAGGCATTTGTTCAGGGAAGTTTTTTATGGCTGAAGTTTTATTCTGTTGGGAGCCACACAGAGTGGCTGGGGCAACCCAATCAGATGTGTGGCATAGTAGTAGTAGTAATTATACAAATTGATATTCTACAGAATTTGTGTCTCATGTTATTTTCCCACATTGGTATCAGAATGCATATGGATTTCTATCAGAATTGTTATACATCATGACCACAGTCTAACATAGCTAAACATGCTTTCACCCATTTTTTTTCAGAGGATTAACCACTGCAAAGTCCATGCTGGATTGCAGCCAAAACCCAAGGAGCTCGGCATTGTATGATTCCCGCCTCGCCCCCTCTGGTTACATCCTTTTGAAAACTGTGGAAGGGGAGAGAAAATTTCCATGGAATTCCCTTGGTTGGGTGGCAGGGTTTTTGTTGTGCGTGCTGCAGCCTTCTGTGGTTAGAGAAAACCCTATGAGGTTCACATGTGAACATGAAAATATGTTCTCTGATAGATGCTCTTTTTACTGAAAGCTCAGGAGATGATGTCGTGAAGTAACTCCTCTCATGTTTTAAAGGGGGGGGGGGTTCAGATCAGGAAGCACAGGCAGCCAGGGAGGCTGCAAGATTTTGAATTAATGTTTCATGAAAAGAAAATCAGACAAATACCATCTATGTCCACATTGCAGGGATGACATAAATTCATCCATGCATCAACCAAAACTATAAATAAATTCTAAAGTGCCCTGAAAGAAAGGCAGTGGAATAGTGGTGCACTCCAATTCAAAATATCACAGCTCTATTTTATTTTTAGGACAGGAGAGGAATTTATTTGCTGACCTGAATTTTTGGTGTGCAAACGCTGTACATGAAAATGTGTGTTTTACACACACAGGCATTGCATGCAACATGCACGACTTATGGGTGATGCATATAAAATATATACAGCGGGACTGGATGCATAGCATAGGATGCAAAAGCACATTATGGGATTAAATGGCTTGGACTGGAACGGTAACCAAGCGTCAGTGAGATCAAAATAAGGTTTGGGAGGGGCACAGATAGCTTTTTGGATACGGCCCATTGAAAACAAATATTTTTCAACATAATTTGCAGGCTGAGACTCTAATAATAGCTGTTTCTCTTGTATACAGTTTTCTGTATTCCTAATGAACTGATAATGAGCTGCCAATTTCTTATGTATTCTAGTCGTTGAAAAACTACAATACATGATATTAAAGACCTCGGGCTGGAAAAACACTGAAACAAATAACACAAAGCTTAATATTATTCAAATTATGCTTGTGGCCTATTTTTATTGTGTAATTGACATTTTAAAACATATTTTTCTTTATTTGATTTATATCCCACCTTTTCTTCCAAGAGCTACAGGTGGCATACAGAGTTCTCCCCCTCCTCCTCATGTTATAGGGTTGCCATACCAACTGAAAAATTCCGCTCGTGTCTCAGTGGCTGGGGCTACCATGGCCGCAGGGGTGTGTGGGGTAATTTAATAGTAAATGTCCAGGCTTTTGTCTGTTCCCTGGTGGAAGCAGAAGGGCTGTGGGGAGGTTGCTTCCTTGTTGCCTCCCAGATTGCAATTTTGGAAACCCACTCACCACCCTGCTGCCTGTCACTGCCAATCACCAAAAAACCCCACCCACAATAACTTTGGACGGTTGCCCCCAAAAGCTCAGCTTATTGAAATATGGCAGCCTGATCATGTTATCCTCACAGGTAGGTTAGGATGAGGATGAGTGATAGGCCCAAGGTCACCCAAGTGACCTTCATGGGGATTTGAACTTAGTCTGACTAAACTGCCACACTGGCTCTTAAGTTCTGTTAGCTGTCATTTGCCAACTACATTAAGTCAGCCTGCAATGGCCTCTAATGTGGTAGGATTCAGACACCAGATGGATTATACCTGATCCGGTTAATGCTAAATCCACCCACACCTAACCTAAACACTTTCACAAATAGTCTCTTTACACCAGGTTTCAAGAAATATTAAAAGTATGTTGGCTGTCCCTCCTTTTCTGATCGCAAGTAACACATTGGTATGGAACGGTTAGACTCAGTCTCCATTGCAACAGGAAAGTGAATAATGAGGAGAGGGAATCTGGCATTTCACACCTGTGTTCTCAATTATATCTTCGCTCACTTATTTATTATTTAATCTTAAGCTCTCATATTACTTTGCCTGAACATATGAAGTTTCTGAAGCTGATAGTGAGCTAATTATGTGATTGACAAGGCCTAAAGTTATCACGCCACATATTTATTTGTAACCCAGTTATAACTTGAAAGCATGCATATAGCCCATTATAAATCAAATAAGTCAACCCCTGCGCTTGCTGAAATTTGGCTGGAAAATCATACGTTTCCGGAGGCACAGAAATCAGCATATTGCCTGACAGTGTTCTGTGTTAGCAGAAGCATGATATGATATATTTCCAGATGAGTCAGAACTATTTTTGTTGTTGCATCCCCTTCCCGACACCCTGCACAACCCATAAGGCCACAAAGTCTTTTAGCGAATGAATTACATTTGCCCTAGTTGTAGAAAGAGATTGATCCTCAGAAGATGGAAAAAGCTCTGACTCTTATGTCCTACTTTTAAAGATTTGTATGTTGACATGGCAGAAATTGCTTCATATGAGCATCTTATTTATAAGATTAATGAGGAAAAAAGAAGAAATTCATGTGATAAGGGAAGCAAAGTACTTCTTCTCTAAGGAATACCCGTCCTGGGTTTCGCAGGCTAATGTTTTATATAATAAATGTGCTGTCTGGGTGTTTGTAAGCAGTGGATTTGTTGCAGAATATGCACGTCAGCGGTACATAAGATTACTATGGAGGTATGAGAGATGGATTTTTTAAGTGATGGCACATCACTCATCTATATTTCACACCATTCTTACTCAAGCTTTCATCTAAATCGCTGAAGATATTTGGAAGGGCTTGTGGAAGGGATAATGCCTCACTTTTGCTGTATAAATCAGAGGCAAATAAAAATGCCCACTTGAGTAATCAAAGGGAAATTTAATTGAACCCATTGTAAAGTATGAGCTCTAACCATCTGCCCCATCCATTCTCAAAAACCATTGGAACTCAATCCGTGTTAGTTATCACAAAGATGGGCTCTATCACTTGGTGCGTGGCATAATCCAGGCTTTCATTGTACTACTGTGCCAGAGTAATGACCATTATATTGTAAGGTAGGTTAGATATTCATTTTAAATTGAATAATATGTTTGAAGACCTTTATGGCATTCTACAATGAGTGTAAAGAAAGAGGAAGACAATCAGAAGGACACAGACTAGAACACTGTTTATTATAATAATGTGACTTCAGTGTCGTCTTGCGTATTCAGGGCTTCTGCTGCAGTATGCCCTCTTAGCCTCTAAAGGCTGCGCATACTAGGAAACCATGATGATGAGAAAGATCACGTCACTGACCTATTAGGTGACTGGTATGATAATGACAGGAGCACATCTTATTCCAGACCATTAAAACCATGATAATTTTGCTCTCACTGCTGTTGTTTGAGAGCAGGTTTGATATGGCAAAAAGACACGGCTAATAATTCTGCAAGTGATCAGACATAAGTGAGCCATGTATTATGTCCCTATGTAAAAATAAACCATACCTGCTGCTTCTGTTTAATAAATCAGAATGCAGTATTGATTATAGCATCACTCTTACAAACATTTATTGAGGAGGATCATAAGGAACATTTATCAATCGCATTCTGATTTTTGCAACCACATGGATCTCTCTCTCTCTCTCTCTCTCTATATATATATGATAGGTTTGAATCAGAGCTAAGCAGTTTTACTAATAATCACTACACTGGCCCATTAAACATTCCAGATAAATTGAACAAAAAGCCTTAGAAGATCATGTTTCCATAGTGTGGCTATTTATAGGCCAATGCTATTAGCTTAGGAAATCAAATTAACCAAAACAAAAACAAAAACCACTTTTCACTTTTTATGTTATCCCTTGCATTTTGTCTCTAAAACAGAGACACTTTGCAACCAGGTTAATTAGGAAAAGCATGACCATGGGGGATGGAAAGCTTTGTCAGCTTAATTTTCTAACCAATCATTTATTTGTGTTGGTTCTTTAAACAGCTGTTTTTATCCTCCCTGTAACCCCATCCCCTGCATAGGAACCAGTGCAAGACATCAACAGATTCTACAGTCTGTAAAGAGCTAAGCAAAATTTGCTAGCTTTTATGGAGGTCCCAGCTCTTTTTTAGTTTTAAGGGAACATGTCCACTTAATCCTTTAAATTTGGCAGGTCTTAGGTCCATAGGGAGACATCACCTTGCCAACAAAGGCCCATATAGTTAAAGCTATGGTTTTCCCAGTAGTGATGTATGGAAGTGAGAGCTGGACCATAAAGAAGGTTGATCGCCAAAGAATTGATGCTTTTGAATTATGGTGCTGGAGGAGTCTCTTGAGAGTCCCATAGACTGCAAGAAGATCAAACCTATCCATTCTTAAGGAAATCAGCCCTGAGTGCTCACTGGAAGGACAGATCCTGAAGCTGAGACTCCAATACTTTGGTCACCTCATGGGAAGAGAAGACTCCCTGGAAAAGACCCTGATGTTGGGAAAGATGGAGGGCACAAGGAGAAGGGGACGACAGAGGATGAGATGGCTGGATGGTGTTCTCGAAGCTACCAGCATGAGTTTGACTAAACTGAGGAAGACAGTGGAAGACAGGAGTGCCTGGCGTGCTCTGGTCCATGGGGTCACAAAGAGTCAGACACGACTAAATGACTAAGCAACAACAACAACAATGTCCATGGGGTAGAATGACTAGTAGATGTTTCCACACTGAGAGGTAATGAGTAAGAAATTGAGTATTCTGAGTGTATCATAACTTAAAAGGCAGAATAACTCAATTCAGGGATTGCTAATCTGTGGCTCTTCAAGCATCCTTCAATCCCAACTCTCCTCTGCCCCATCCAGCATAGCCATTGGTCATATACATTGCCTTCTTTTCTTGTGATGCATTTTTTGTGAAGCATAATTAGCCACCCTCATATTTTGCCTCAGGTACATAGTTGTAAAATTGTAAAGCCAGAATTAGCTTGAATACATGCCACGGGCTTGCTTTTGGGCAGTGCCCCCTTCCTTCAGAATGGGATTTTTATAAACAGGGTCCAACTAGATTGACATGAACAATTAGAATATCTTGCAGTTAACCCTTCCTTAAGCTGACTAATATCACCAGGAAATGTAAGCTGGATATGAATATCTCCAACAACTTGAGGAGGATTTGCCTGTCTGTCAAAGGATATACCCCTTTGACGTAGAGATAATTTCTAGCAATGGTTGCATTGCTCTTAAAACAAGGTATGGCATCTTTCGTTTTAATGAAAAAAAATGAGGTTGAGGTTGTACAGATATAGGTCTAAAATGTTGTTGGTTAACCTGTATGCTTTATCACTCTGGGGCTCAAAAGACGCTGTTCTGCAGTATCTCTCATGATGGAGAAAGCATGCAATGGAGAAAATCTCTCTCTCTCTCTCTCTCTCTATATATATATAGGAAGCACAAAGATTAAAGCAAAAAGGCTTAGGATTGTTGTCATTGTCCATTTATTTCTATGCCACATTTCCCACATAAAAATGCATGCTCAGAGTGGTTCACAGAAAGCTCAAAGTATTTGTCACCTACATTTTTGAGACAATGCTAAATTCAAGTGGAGATGTTTTGCACAGAAGTGTACTAGTATGATCAGAAAGCGGGAACCATGTTAAGTGGTGCAGTTTATGAGTTCAAGCTGAAGAGTTCTGGTAAACATATGTTGAATGAAGACATGATTATGCTTTAGAAGAGTAAACATGAGAGACAGGAAATAATACGTATACGTTTCAAAATATATAGAGATGAAAATATTCAGCTTCGAAATTAAGCGCTAGTTTTTAAGTCATTGAAACAGTGGGATCTGTAACAGACTGCAGAGAACATCTGTGAGAAAATACCTTGTCAGGTTTGGGTGCAGATCTCTCTCTCTCTCTGCATCTGATGTAGGACGGTTGATTTGCTGTTTGTAGAAGTGCTATTCTGTTTGCCTCCACCAACGTTCTGCATGTATATTTGTAACTAGATTAAAACATTCTCCACTTTCTACTCCAGTTTAGTCAAAATTTGAGGTTTGAGTAGTATAGTTGGAGCAGAGCAAATTGCATCAAAAAAACAAAAACAAAAAACCTTGTCCTGAATGGCATGACAATGAATGATTGACTAGGTGACATTTATATTCACTTTAATTATCACATGGACACATTGTCATTCCATTTGTGCTTTAGTATGACCTATAAAACATGGAAGCACATTATGCTCATGTACTTCAGGTAGACATTTGCTTTTGACAAATTGTACACCTCAGTCTGTTTGAGCAGTTTGCTGAACTTGTGAACCTTTTCAAGTCAGAAATGATGGCCTCCTTCTTCTGGCTTTTGTGTGTGAAAGATTTAAAGGGAATATTTATACACAGGGCTGCTGGTACTTCATGAGCATGGCATTGCGCACAAAATGTATCATCATGTAAATCATATTGTGTGAGTTTTTGCATTGTGGAAGTAGGAGTCAGTGCCTAGGGGAAATCTCAGTGATGAGCGATAGCTGCCACTATAATAGTTACCAGTCCCTGGGGTTGGCTGCAGCCATTCTTTATTGGGTCCCATGCCCTGCCCACCTGGCCTGGCCAAATTGGCTAGGATTCAAATAAGCCAATGGCGGGAAAGCCTGTCAATCCCAGCAGCCAGCCTGGGAATTCCTCACAGCCAGCTGCCTAGCCCTGACATTGCTCCTGGGGGGAGGAGCCCAGCGTGACTGGCGGCAACAGCCACCCACCCTGTGACTGGGTAAACAGCTATTTCTGCCCACATGGAATTAACAATGAATTTGCAAGGGGCTGCAGCTGAACAAAAAGACCTTGACAATAAGGTCCTGGAGGGCTGCTGCCATACACTGGGCTGCCTAGACCAATGTAAAGCTGATCAGGTTGCTTCATATGTTCCTTCAAATGTTTCTCCTCTGACTAACATTGCACGAAGCAGGGAAGAAAAGGTGAGCACAGTTTCTCAAGTTTTTAGTCAGTGTACTGTATGGAAATTCCATGCTCTGTGCAGCTTCTCGTCCTCCTCAGTGGTGGAAACAAAACAAAAACTAGCAAAAGTACAGTGTGTGTGTATCCACACACACACAATCTAAATACAGGTCACCAGATTCAAGGGGTTTGTTCAGTTCTACCTATCTACCTGAAACCTCATAAGCTTGGCACAAGATTTTGACAATCTAAGGAAGTAAAAGGAACCCTTTTGGATTAGACCAAAGCTGCCTTTAGTCAAGATGCGAAGTCAACAAACAGGGCATGTTTGCAACCGCGTTCTTCACACTCATGCTCCCCAGCACTTGATATTGAGAGAGGCATACTGTATCCAATGCTGGAGGTCAGAGGCATTGTGCCTGCTGGCCAAGAGCCTTATCCTGCATAAATGAGTCTGGTACCTTTTTAAAGGCATGGATTTTTAAATTTATTTTTTAACAAGCTTCCTAGTCCTATTTCATAATGACCAGACATCCCCTAAGTCTACCTGCAGTCCTTTGTTCCTTCTCACTCTGGAGGGGGAAAGGTAGACTCTTTCATCAGCTGTGAGTATCCAGGATATTCTGCAAATCAACGGAAGGATGGTTTTTGTGGTTTGCATTCTTTCCATCAACCAGCCCCAAAGTCCACCTTCTTCCCCTTTATCTCTATAGAGAAGATTAAGGAATGTGGTCAGTGTTACCAGCTTACAGGGCTCAGAAGACTCTGCCATGCACACCCTATGTTTCCCTGTTATAATTGTACCATTGTGTGTTCCTGAATAAAACTAAAATAATGTTAAGTAATACTTGGCTAAGCCCCACTGGAAGCTAATGGAACAATGGCCTAACTGATATCCCCTTGCTTTCAGAGGGACTTGAGTAAATACTAATTCTGTACTGGAGCCAGAGAACATAAGTAGCATTGCTTAAATACTAGGAAGAGATTAGATATAGACACAGAGATAATGTTCAGTGCATTCTTATATACCGTATTTTTCGCTCTATAAGACACACCAGACCACAAGACACACCTAGTTTTTGGAGGAGGAAAACAAGGAAAAAAAATTCTGAATCTCAGAAGCCAGAACAGCAAGAGGGATCGCTATGCTGTGAAAGCAGCAATCCCTCTTGCTGTTCTTGCTTCTGGGATAGCTGTGCAGCCTGCATTCGCTCCATAAGACGCACATACGTTTCCCCTTACTTTTTAGGAGGGAAAAAGTGAGTCTTATAGAGCAAAAAATACGGTAAGTATACACCCACTATTGAGTTTCTATATCTGCTTTATTAGGGGTGACCCCTTTATGTGTCTGGGTGTTTTCTGTATAATCAACAATGAAAATGATGCCTAGGGCATCAGGAAGACATGCTTGCATCTTCGCAATGTGCCCCCCCCCCCAATTATGCATAATAAGGTACTGGTTTCTGAAATGCCAAAATAAAACCCAGATCTGTAATCAATTATGGTATGAAGAACATGAGGGTAGGAGAATGGAAGGCTGAAAGCAGATCCCATCACTAGGAACTGAGCAAGGTTATTTAAAACTTAGCTGGTGTGAATACTCCATGGAGTATATACAAGCCACTCACCCACCCAGGACATCCTTCCCGTAGAAGGCGGGCTCCCCCTTGCTATATCCATAGCTTGTAGCTGATGTCTGCCAGGAGAGCTGTTACGTTCTGAGTGCAGCCTCCTCGGTGGGGCTGTGATTTTAAAGTTACGGTGTAATGGAGTGTATTACCATTTACCATATGATGTGATCGCCTTGTCTGTCAGCCAGGGAGTCGTTTAATGTTATATATGGGTCAAATGAGCCAAAAAAAGAGAGTGAAAGAGAAAGGAGATTCAAGTGCACCGAGCCCTCAAGCAAAAGGGGAATGCTCCCCTATGGCAGGAGGCCAGGTCACTTTCCCCTCCTTCTTATTTGCTTTTAAAAAATGATTGAACAGCATTAAAAAAAAAGTTAAGGAAAAGGAATTCCAAGGGCAGGTTTATTTTCTGCTGAATCAGCTGCTGAGGTGCTCAGCCAATCTCCATGAGTTTATTTCTCTCTCTCTCTCTGTGTGTATGTGTGTGTGTGTGTGTGTGTGTGTGTGTATATATATATATATATATATATATATATATATATATATATATACTAATCTGTAGAGTCCTGTGCTTGTAATTTCTTGGTTACAGTTTTCTTTGTATCCCACGCAGATGCAGCTGCTAACTGCTTCCCTTCTCTGCATCCCCATCAGATCTTCTAACTAGAATGTAAACCCTACAAAAAGTCACCTTCACAGGTTCAGTGTATCAGAGATCATGGACCAAATTTAAAATGATAAGAAGAACAATGTATGTTCCAGAATTATCGCCTTTAAAACATTTTAACCTCCTGTGTTTGTGTAGCCACAGCCGACTATAGGGAAGTGTCTACGCAAGCTCCACAGAAGTAAGTCCAATGAAATACAAGGAGAATTATATCTCAAGCAAGTGTGTAGAGCAGGAAGGGGGAGCCAGTGACCCTCCAGATATTGTCCCAGTCAGGGATGGTGAAAGTTGTAGTCCACATCCAATTGGAGGGCCACAAGTGTAGGTTTTATTGGAACTATGCTCCTTTGAGAGGAAGAGTGGGGTATAAATTTAATAAATAAATGCTACCTTGATTTGGTTTTGAATGACCTTTAAATAGAATAAGCTTAGGACTGATACCCACACTAAATGTTTTTTAAAATTCAGATCCACCCCTGTGTATGAGAATGGTAATATGAATACGAATAAGAATAACAAAATAAATAATAAATAATATACCCCACCCATCCGGCTGGGTTTCCCCAGCCACTCTGGGCATCTTTTTTTTAAAAAAATAGGTATGCTTCTGTAATTCCTTTGTACTGATTTAGTGATCTGGATTTTAACCATTCCTTCATATCTTCACTTTGTATTGCTGATGGGCATGCTTCCATGAATACAATGCATGCACACAATCAATATTGGTATAACTATAATAATATTTCTTCTGTACAACGGCTTCTCCATGAGCGAGGTGGCCAACTTGAATAAAATACTGAGGGAGCCCAGGTAGGCCCCACCCCACATAATGGATCACAAGGTGTGGTGTGCACACACCATTTCAGTGGCAATGCCTATCAACTTTTGAGGGGGCGAAGGGACCTCGGCTTCTAGGAGTCTGCTCCTATGCCCATGAGCAAGAGCAAATTTGTTCTTCAGTGACACAGTGTGTAGGGTGGTACAGAAACTTCTGACTTTTGTGTAGCTGAACTTAATCTGCTGTTAAAAAAAGATAGGAGTCACATAGGTTGCCCCACATACATTTTGGCTGTCTGACTGTGTTCCCTGCTGGAAGACAGCCCCCAGAAGGCTGCCCATGAGGAAATGCAAGGTTCAGAAAGATACCCAACGCATAGGTTACATGCTTTCCCGATAGGGGCTTCATCCCAGATGAGAAAGTAGAGTGGGGGATTTCACATCACAAAAAAGGAGGATTAAGGTTACACAAATATGCATACATTCAGCATATGCTAATTTATATTTATAGATGCAAAGTAAGAAAAAAAGTACTGTTATTTAAGCAGAAATACAGGTCATGAAAGTAAGGAAACTGGGGACCAGTTGATCTTTGTGCCAGCTCCGTCTAGTCTGCAGTATAGATTCAGATAGCCCTTCAAATGTAGGTCTCTTTCAAATAAAGGACTGACTCAGAAAGCCCTCCAAATAGAACGCTGTCTTCTGTAAAGTTCTTCACCATGGCTTGTGCTTCTTTGGAGGTATCTAAATTAATCCAAATAATCTTGTTGACGGTACCAGTCATTGTCAATGAATTAAAAGGTTGTATTGTCTTGGACTGAGTCATTTACTCCTGTGCAACTGAACCGGGTTTCTTAAAAACAATAAAAAGGCCTAGTAGAAAACTTGCAAAGGAATCATAAGCACTTGGTAGTAAGAACCACTGAAAACAATAGAATTAATTTCTTCATAAAAATTATGGATTGGATCTGCCTGCTACTACGCCTTTCAAGAGATCTCAATTTACATGACTGAATTCTGAGAAGCCTGAAAACTTGGCAAGTGTCCTCTAAGACCAGCTTGAAGTATTCAGTTTAGTGGGATATCTGGATCCACATCATAGTTGCATTCCTATATGTGTATTATTTCAAAACACTCACTAGAATTCCAGCTAATCCTATAAGAGAAAATTTTAAAAAGCTAAACACTAATTGTTGGCAAATTTCAGCATACACTTCTGAATTTGAAACCAATTCAAATCACAAGGCCCCTTTTTCTATCAATATTTCCTTATATGAACAAATAACATATGAACAGAATTGTCAGTGACATAAAAACCATCAAGAATATTCTAAGATTATACAGGAGGAATAAAATGGCAGCTTTCCCCCCCTCCCTTGATAGCTATCATATAATGCTATAATTTCCCCTCAAAGACTCCCTATAACTTTAAAAACAATACTGCTAATGACATTGTTATTCAGTGGTCTCTATTAATGAGTAACTAATAAAATAATAACTATTTTCATTTTAGCTCCAGGTTTTATCATTTTGAATAAAAAGGAACTATGGCCAAATTAAGAGACTCAGTTGATCTAATGAAATATAAGTTTTGGAATATTACCATCCACCCAAGATACACTGTGCCTCTTTAATATTTTACAAGCCATCTTTATTATCCTCACACACAATATCAAAGCAAATCTGCATCTGTTAAGGTGAATTTTATTTGTCATTCTTGGGTCTAACAGCTCCCTTGTTCTTTTCTTGTATGGAAAAAATGATCCATTACACAACACATGGCAAATACTTATTAAGATTTATTTTATTTTTATTGCCTTTGCAACATTTGCTTTTTACCTCCGGTTATAAAATCTCAAATCTTCTCCAGTTTGGAACTTGACATCTACCAATAAAAGGGCAAAATGAAATACAGGCATAGCAGAGAATGTGGTTTTATGTTAGGATTATATTTTGTGACAAGCCACACAGAGGCATTTCTATGTTAAAGGAGTACATTAGGACTGGACCACATAATTCAAATTAAGCAACATCCACCAATGGTTCTTTATTCGCAGATGTTTTTCTGCACATGGATACACTCGTATGTAAGATTTTCTGAAGAAGAAAAACTAACAAAACAGAAGAAAAATAAATGGGGGCTGGGTACATTTTTCTTCTCCTCCTACTCTACTCTAAATGGACATAGGAACCACAGTCATGGGAGAGTCAATGCTAGAAAAAAAACACCATTTCCTAAAGTCTGCTGGCTTGTGCTGGTAAGGGCAGCAGGTAGCAGAATGGGTTTTCCCTTCACCTACCCCCCATTGGACCATTTCAAAATGTTTCTCTCCTATTGATAATAATGGGAGGGGAAATAAGCTAAATCCAAGTAAGGCAGAGATGCTGTGCCTGGGCTGTTCACTAGGGTTGCCATACATCTGGAATTTCCCGGAATACTGCAAGGGGTGGGGGGTGGGGAGCTAAACAATTTTTGTGTCCGGATTTTCACTTTTTGAAATATGGCAACCCTACCCTTCACTGACCTGAGAGTTGGGCAGCACAGCCTGAGCTGGAGGGAGTTCTTGCTGCAAGAACAAGCACAAAGTTTCCTGTTGTGGACATGCATACTTGCTTTCATATATAGACACACATGCATGGATCTAGGAAACTATTAACTGCTATACAGAAACGGCATACAATGCTCTTCAGAACAGGGGTCCCAATGGATCGATGCACGAGGTAGCTCATGCCTCACTGCTGAATGCAGTCTTGCTCACAGAAGCCAACTCCTAGGGGCCAAGGTCCCTTCACTGCCCCCCATAAAATATTTGAGGGGGCTGGGCAATGTTGGACATTGCCTTTCAAATAGTGGGTGAGAGCCGTGCCTTGTGATTGATTATGCAGGCAGAGCTTACCTGCCCCCTTAATATTTTATTCAAGTTGTCACCCCTAGTCTTGTTTCTCCATCAAGTTCGCCAGTGGAGTACACCTGCTTTGACTTATCCATGTTCAGAAAACAAAGTTGCAAATCCCATCAGGGGGTTCATGCAGAAGCTCCCCCCTGAGTGTCAACAATGGGAATTGTAAATAAGCTACACTCCCTGTTGCCCATTCCTTAGAAGAAATATGGTAGTCTGTGGAGAGTATTTTGGTGGTCACAAGGCTTTTTTTATTTTAAGTACACCACCTTGATTGAATGAAGTTAACTAAGGCAAGTCAATTTTGGCAGCTCAGTCTTTGTGAACAACCTCTTTTCACTTGCCCTCAACATCTCAAAAAAGCTGGGCCTAAAAGTTTGGTTCAGCTCTAGTCTTGGGTTTCACCTCTGACATTTCTTATTAAAAGCATAGCAGGTGATAGAAAATACCTTCCTCTGCCTGAGAACCCAAAAAGTTGTGACTGGTCAGATTAGACAATGCTAGGCGAGGTGGGCAAACAGTTGGACCTGGAATAAATCACCTTACTATATTTCTACAGTTTTGTTAAGTTCCCCACAAAAAAGTCCAGTATCAGACTGCAGAATACTGGGAAAGTGGAGCAACGTTTCACTAGAGACTACATAGCACGTTAAGCATTAAAACTGGCAAGACATTAACATTCCAATGCCTCATTTTTTGACAAAGAACTTAATGAGGACAGAAAATAGCACAACATTAATCCATTTCTGTGTCAAAGCCTGTAACGTAAATGGGAAATGGTACAAGTTCCCCACCCCCACCCCTAATCCCTTCATGCCACCCTCTTCAGACTGTCAGACGTGTCATGATCTTCTGTAGTTACCTGAGTGCAAAGTCACATAAACTATTAGCTTTCAAGTCAAATTGCTCTGTTGGCAGTGGGTCCAGTTAATTGAAACGGCAGTTTCTACTTCACTAAAAATAGGCAAATATAATGAGATACAAGTGCTGAGCAATTTGAATTCAGTCAACAGTAATGGATATATCATAGTTATGTGATAAAGTTTGAGCTTAACTCTTGATTTCCCAGTTTGATTTTCTGTCCTTCAAATGCTTTTATGCATGCTTTTTTGCAGAAATAAAAATAAAAATTGGTGCAATTATATGAATGGTGTAATTACATCCCTTTATGCATTTAAGTACAACACACGCAACACCATAAGACAGCATTTATGCTAATTCATTTATGTGGGATGGAGCAATCATTTAAAAATAGACTGCATGGTTATGAATAACAGCAGTGGAAGATTCAAGGTTATTCCAGTATATCACCAACAAAATTCTGCTTAAATCCTAGAGTATGGCACACTCAAGGCATACCAGTGAAGCATCTCACTTGGTTAGATCAGATGCCTCACCTCTACTAGTTTCCAATTCTTTGGTGACAATAAAAGAAATCAAGAGTCTCATGCTGTAAAACTGAATGTTGTGTCTGTGCAAGACTTCTGCCCAGGTTCCTTTGTGCTGAGATTTCAAGAGACATTTCTTTATTTATTTCTTCAGCTCTTTGTTTCTGGGCAAGCTGGGAAACAATTGCATCTCAACTTGGAATGTGG
Source organism: Podarcis liolepis (assembly GCF_965112155.1). NCBI lineage: Eukaryota > Metazoa > Chordata > Lepidosauria > Squamata > Lacertidae > Podarcis > Podarcis liolepis. Next base: position 37,579,213 of record NC_139557.1, read on the forward strand.
TTGGTTGAAGATATACAGCATTCAGAAATCTGAAACGTCTTCAGTTGTGCTCACAAGATAAGATTAAGAGACAGTCAGAAGAGCAGATTCTATGGATGGTTAAACTTCAGAACCAGTGGCCAAGCAAATCACTAAATATTATGGCCTGAATTATCAGCATCACAGCTAATTTTATATTATTGCTTTTTTGAAGAGAAGTGAAGAGCACACAGAAAGCTGTTTTTGTTGGGGACACAGCACATTTTAATCAAATGTCTCCACTTCTAGTAAGCACAGCTAATATGAATGAGACTTATTTTTAAAATTCCGCTTCCAGTCCAATTAATAAAAAAGAGAGGAAACCCATTTGTCATAGATTATTATCATTTCAAAGCCAAAAGGGCAGTAGTCATTTACATTATGGACATCATTAGGGAGTTCTGACCATCTGTTTATGTGACCTTCGGCTTCCTTTTTCTTTCTTTCCTGATGTCCATTTGTCTCCACAATTGATTGCTGAGTTCTCACTTCCTGGAGAGTTGCCAGCTGACATTTAGGTTTCGAACAGTCCTAGAAACAGGTAAGATACCTGATTTGCATTACTAACACATACATTGGTCAGTGCTTGACAAATTTACGAAAACAGTATGCTGCATGGTTGACAACATAAGTATGTAAAAGGCACAGGGTAGTATCCAGTGCTGATCTTACTAAGAGTACACCCAACATAATGAACTTAAGTTCATTAATTTCAGTGGGTCTGCTCTCTATAGGATTTAGTTAAATACAACCCACAGACACTCCTGAAATATGACACAAATTGGGAGGGGTGTTCCCTTCCTGCATCGTTTCAAGGAAACACAAATGAAGTCTTCAACAAGACTTGCCAAATGTTTTGAGACACTCCTAGCTAGGGATGGAGGAATCGTTTCAGTTTCTCTCAGCTTCTTGTTTTCTGATCTTTTCATTCTCCAACAATTCTGCATTAGTCTGAAACTTTTGTTTTAAAAAGCCCTCATGAAAATTTACCAGCCTTTTAGTGCAAATTCCTCCTAATATACACATTTTTAAAAATGTATTTTTTGCAGACATTTTCCCTTTTTATAATGCAGCGTTGTACATTATTTTCAGGAATATATTGTTGCATGTCACCCAAACCACTGAGTGGTACAAGATTCCAGGGGTTCCAAGAGGGAATGAGGGACGGCAGAGATTGTGGTATATTTAGGATAGATGGTTTATTTACACATACATACAACCTGAGCATACGATAGAGGGGTTCACAGCATTAACAACCCAAAAGGTTTTGTTTCTCACAGTCCCAGCCTTGGATTCAATCAGAAATCTAGCATGGACCTTTCTCTCTCTGGCTTCTGCCTCCTTCTAGCCCTGCTCACATATTCCACTCTAGTTATTGTCCTTTTTACTACTAACCAGGTGCAGGGTTGAGGGTGGCCAACCCATTTGTCCTCTGGCACAAAGCAACGTCCTTTTTGCCCCATACTTAGGGGGCTTTCTGGCTCTTGCCTGCATAGTTCAACAATGGGATCCTCCATTAGATGTTAATCCTTGCTGGAGTCCAGGAATTAGATGGGATTCAGGCATCATACAACCTAACTACCACTGCCCCAACTCACAACAATATGCATTTGAATTTATTTTACTAGATTAAATTTGCCAGTTGCTTTATCTTGCCTAGGGCAACCCAAAGCAACTTACAGACAGACAGACAGACAGACAGACAGACAATAAACTTCCCTCTTAAAACCAAGAGGAAAGAAAAATACATTAAAACATTCATCCCACTTCAAAAGGCCACAGATCATGAAAGGCCAAAGGCCTGGTTATTAGAGGAACCTTAATTCACATTTCACCCTTAATATGCAAATTTTTGTACATAATTTTTGGTTGGGAAAATTTTGGGAAACGTGAATTTCTGAAGAATCCCACCCCCCACCCCCTGTCCATATATTGTTTGGGGAAATATGCATTAGGCAGTTTCACAATAAACTGGAAACTGAACCTATTTTCTGCTCTGTTCTCAAAAAGAGGGTACGCCTCAGTTATAGTATTCCTATATGAACAAATAGGCAAGTGGATTGGTCAGTTAAACATTTCTGTGTTCGCCTCCATTGTAGAAGTGCCATCATTTGAAGTCTGCCCCTCTGGATACTGCTCCCTCCCCACTCATGTTAGAGGTTTTAAGCTCTCACACACTCCACCCCTATAATTGGAGCACTGTGTGGTGTTGCCGGTATTGTGGTTTTTCAAAAATGAAAAAGGAAGACATCTACAATTTGTGATACAAAGTAATTAGAATACAACAGAGTGCAACTGCCTGAACAAGTGTGGCATGAGCAGAAGGAATTCCCTCCCAGCCCCCCAGCCCAGATAATCATAGCATTAAGTGAAAAAGCTATCTGTGTCAGAGAGAGACAAGGGATGAAGTGCCCAGTGTTGCTTGACAGAGAAATGGCAGGGAGCAGCTGTGCCTGGTAACAAGGCGGACAGCCTCTCTGTCTGCCAAGTAAAATAAAAATACAGACAAAGTAAAATCTATCTTGGTCTTCACTGCTGGCAAGCCTAAGCTAATAGCTTTTGCCTCCCAGCATCACCCAGAAAATATACTGCAACAGAGAAGTCAGATACGCACACACAAAAGGAGGGGGTACTTGCTTGATCCCAAATTCTTTTTGTTTTCCTACATCTCACTTTGCAACGGTCAAGAAGAAGGGTTGGCATCAGGTATGTCTCATCCTAGCCCTGCATCCGAGCCAGTGTGGTGTAGTGGTTAAGAGTGGTAGTCTCGTAATCTGTGGAACCAGGTTTGCGTCTCCGCTCCTCCACATGCAGCTGCTGGGTGACCTTGGCCAGTCACACTTCTCTGAAGTCTCTCAGCCCCACTCACCTCACAGAGTGTTTGTTGTGGGGGAGGAAGGGAAAGGAGAATGTTAGCTGCTTTCAGACTCCTTAAAGGGAGTGAAAGGCGGGATATCAAATCCAAACTCCTCCTCCTCCTCCTCCTCCTCCTCCTCCTCCTCCTCCTCCTCCTCCTCCTCTTCTTCTTCTTCTTCTTCTTCTTCTTCTTCTTCTTCTTCTTCTTCTTCAGCACCCCCCACTCCTGGGTACAAAACTATGCTTCTTGGGACAGCTTTTGATGTTACAACTAGGTTTGTTTGTGAAGGGGAGGGGAGGAAGGACAGATAAAACTTGCCAACAATGACATGTGTGAACTGTACATACCCTGAGATTAATGTCACTTCCACACAACCTGTTTATTGAACATTCCGATTTGTTTGCAGGAAGTTTGTGGGGACGTTAGACACTGTTGACTATTTGTCATTCATTCATTCATTCATTCCGATTTTGTTTGCAGGGATGTTATTGTTGTTTCAAGCAGTTGTTATTCTGCACTTTCCAGTGCATTTCCCAATCACTTTCTTTATCACAGAAAGTCTGATTGGGGAAGCAGGTTTGTCATGGAAGAGTGCCAAGTCAACTTTAATTGTGCAACCTGAATTTGTTAGTATTTGATTGAATCTCACCTGAAAAGGGCAATAGCCTAGAAGCATCAATTCCTGTTTTGGGTGACAGAGAGAAAAGGAAAAAAGGATAGTTACTTGCACTCAGGGTTGGCTCAAGACATTTTGATTGAGGCAAAGAACAAGATGGCATCTCCCCCTAATTCCATGTACAAAAGCTGTCTTTTAAATCTTACTTTGACATTGGCAACAGGTCAGCATCCTCCGTTGCACCTGGGGAAAAGCAGGCTATCCTTGTGAGTGCAGGGAATTGCTCAGCTCAATGTTGGAGGAAAATCTGCGTGCATAATGGCGATCACCCCAGAGTGGCATAGAAGCAACCTTTAGTCAAGAGAACTCTGATTCATAGTTTAAGCAAGGTTCAATGTCTGCTTTAAGGGCAGAAATAATTCTGTCTGCCAGGACTCTTCTAGATTATGAGAAACAGAAGGCTTGGAAATGCTTTATTCAAGGTGAGATCACATCCCTGTGCAAAGAAGATTCAAGGTGTGTTACTCAATACTGCCAGAAGGGCTGGGTGACCCAGTGCTGGAGCATGAGATGAGAAAGGTTGATAAGGCATTAGCCAAGCTGAGAACATGTACCAGGATAAAGACGACTCTTTAGCAGCTCTGAGTGATCTTTGTGAGGCTCCTTGTACCCCAGTAAGGCTCAGGAATATGTCAACTCCCCCAAAAAGGTAATTTTAAAAAGCACATTTCTTTCTTTTCTTTTTTTTAAACAGGAGTTTGCCCCTGACATCATTTACTAATACATAACTGAATTTTAGAGATGAAAGTAAGGGTGAGATAAAAGTGATTTGAGAGGACAGGAGGGTTTGCAGGTGGAAAGGGATCAAGAAGATTGTACTCAATTCTTGTTTGTTTAATTACATTTTCACTTAGCTCAAACTTTTCCAGCAGGTCTTCCCTTCCTCTGAGGCCTTTAGAGGCCTTGTCTTTTAGAAAAGAAGGAATTGCTTGCTTTGAACCTGTTCCTTCTCCATTGTTTCTAGTTCTTTGTGGTTATTCTTCTTTGAACCAGTCCTCTGGGGCTGAGGCTTTTGCCCATAAACTGCTTTGATCATATTTTTCTTCTGATTTTTTGTTTGTTTCCAGGTGGGGTTTATGCTTCACCATTTTATTCTTTCCAAACCTTTTTTCCTTCATCTGGATCCTACCTATAGGATTCTGCATTCATCTCTCACTCTACCCTGAACTCACAGTAGCTGGTTTCTTTGAACCTCTGCTTGCAAAAGTAGCAATCATATATTTTGTTTCTCTTAATCTTTTGGATCTGCTATTATACAGGTGTAATGTAACAAAGCTTCCAACTAATTTGGACTACTGGAATTTGGGGAGCAAATACAAGTAGAATTTCATAATAGTTTAAAAAATACTATTAGTTTTGCATGACATAATTATTGTTTGTAAAACTTTAGCTGCACATTTGTATTCTATTTTGTTTCTATTGGAATCATTATCTGTATGTATTATTTCTTCTTTCCCATTCGCCAAAATTCAGCCATGTATAATGTTGATTTCAGATCATCCAGGTATCCCTATTTTCCAGGAACGTACCTGATTTAGAGAAGCCATTCCAATTTCTGATTTGATCCCGGAATATCCTGCTTTTCCTTAGGACGTCCCTATTTTCATTGGAGAATTATTGGAGGGTATGATAGGAGATCCCTATTTTCACTGCATAAATGTTGGTTGGTATGGAGTTATCCGACCCCCAAGCTGTCTGAAGGCAATCCTGTATAGGGAAGTTTTTAAATGTTTTATTATGTTTTATATATGTTGAAAGCTGCCCAGAGTGACTGGGGCAACCCAATAAGATGTGTGGGGCATAAATAGTAAAATTATCATTATGGAATGGGATTAACTGGAGAAATGTTGGAGGGTATGTGATTTCTCTTTGATATTACTATGCATTTTTCTTTCATAAACTAATGGTGCCTTTAAAATAAATCTTTTCCAATGGATTTTAGGCCCTTGACTCCTGTTTAGTCATTGCCCTCTCTTCCACTGCGGTAAATTTAAAACCATTGAAGATAAACATGACAATATTAAGTGAAGTGAATTGACCCTTCTGGTTTGCCATACTAGTAACTGCCAGGCCAACTCTTAGGCCTTGCACTTTCGGTTTCAATTCTGCCATGATGTTGGAGAGCTGACTTTGGCAGTTCCTGGTATATTAAGCCAGGAGGGTCAATACATTGCAATAAATTTATACATTAAAAAAAACCACACACACTGGCACTTTTTAAACAACAACAACCCTCAAGTTAATGGTTCCTCATTCATGGGGAAACAAAATGGGGTTAACAAAATGTTTTCAAATGTGGAAACTTCATTTTGGGGTCTAAATTTTGGCTGTCAACAAGACACATTGAAATAGCTTCATTTTTTACGTAGAATGTTGGATAGGTACTCATGAATTCTCTATTACTCTTTACTCTTCTTCCAAGTAGCTCAAATGGGATTATCCCATTTATTCCTCACAAGAACCATGTGAGGTAGGAAATTGTACCTGGCCCACTCACCTGCGGTTCATGGCTAACTAGAGATTTTTTGCCATGGTTTATTTGCTTCAAGTCAACCACTTACTATTTTCAGTACTTAGACTCATACTACACTTTTAGAAATGGAGTCCTACAGAAACACTTACCCTTTGTATAAAATGGATTCTATCCTTTGCACACTTGCCTGGAGGTAAACCCCACTTCAGGGGCTGTGAGTAAACATGCATCATATCGCACTGTAAGAAATGTCACAAACTATATAAAATAACTTAGATGTGGTAGATTTTGCAATGAAATTAAATGATCAAAATGCACTCTCCTCCTAAAATCTGCACACTTTTGCTTTCCTGATATTTTCCTTCACATGTTCTTCTTTTTTTGTGGGTAGTACAACTCAGATTTAAAGTGCTTCAGATCACAAAAAATTGTAACCACTCTATAGTCAAATTTGATTTAAGAGCAGTGGCTAACCTTGTCTTCACACATTATCAGAGGCAGTTCAGCTTGTTTTTTGTGGTCCTTTTGGAAAAGAGCTGAATGTGTATTTAGGGCCATTTCCGCCTTTCAAAAGGATTCTCCTCAAACGATATGTCTTCTGTTCAGTTGTGACATCATGCCAATGAATGTTTGGGTGAAAATAATTTTTCCCATGAGCTAAAGGCACACACATGCCCTCTGCCTTGTTTCTGGTCTCTGAGAAGCTTTGGAAGATTCACATTCTAGGTCTAATTTGCTTTATTTCCTCCAAGCGATGCAAATTGCAGCTTCCCTAACTGATTTTCTACCTTATCAGAGCATTAAAGAATTTGCTTCCTGAAGCAATGACACTTTTGCTCTTAGCCGCTGCCCTTTCCCACAACCTTCATGCTTAGTTGTATGCAGCCCTTATCTTCTACCTCTTTGCCGCTTCCACTCACTGCATCATAAATGAGCTCAGGCGCAGAGAACACCTTTATCCTTCTGACTTTTGCATCCCAGATCTGATACCTAATTACGGGCCGGATTCCTGCCTCTGGTAAATTGGCATAGCTCCACTGAGAGCACTGGGATGGTTGCAGTTTATAGCTGATGGCCCCATGAGACCAGCAGCTTATTAAGCCTGTCTCTCTGATGTACGACTCTCTACAGTTTTCATAGTATCCCTTGGGGTGTTTTTTTTTTCCTTGTGGCATCTCTGTAAAACTGTTTGTCTCATAATTATGTTTCAGCATACAAACAGTGAGGTTAAAAATAGGAGATGAAAGCCTCCTTAGAAGCCAGATGAAACCTTCTGCAGATCTTCTTCACATCGCCTGCCAATATTGATTTTGCTGATAAGCTTTATAATTACCAATATGTGACACCTTTTAGTATCAGGCGCAGAAAATTATTACAACCTGATTAAAGTACTGACAATGCTATTTATAGACAGTCGGGAGAAGCACGGAAGTCGGAAAACAAGCCTCCCAAATATACTGACAAATAATTCCAAAGCAATTTCGTTCTTTCTTTCTTTTTGTAGTTGTTGAGGAACTGAATTGGAGCCAAGTCTTGTTATACTGTCCTGGGAGAAATAATAATAATATTTTTTTCCCCCACCCCTTGCCTGCCCATTGTTATTTGCTTGGTCCTATATGCCACAAAATGGAGCCTCAGAAGCTCCTGAGATATGATGATGCATGATGATGCAACATTGCTTCTGTTCCCCCAGTTATTACTTGGGAAAAAAAATTGGCTGCCCCAATGAGCCCAAAGGGATAGTCTTTCCCCCTATGTCCATGTTCCCTGTTCCTGCTTTAAAATGGTAATGAAATGGCTCTCAGCCATCATTTGATATTGCAGGGGAAAGTTTCTTTCTACAATGTATACTAAACAATGAGAGGCTGCATTTTAGCATGCTTCCATGTGACTATTAAGGACAGTATAATTTGCTCACTGTGTTCTGAATACTGAACAGAGAAAGGGAGACTTGTGTCTATAAGAACTTCGTAATTGATCCCTTCCAAACATCAATAGGAACTTTTTTCACTTAATATGTCAACATTTAGTTTACAAAAATTCCTGAAAATTGTATTATAGTCATGTTAATTCTACGGAGCTCTATGGAACTGTCACATTTTGTAAGAAGAGATTTCCAGTATATCCTTGCGAAAATTGGCATTCTGGTGGGAGAAATCTTTTTTTTAAAAGGACCCTAAATCTTAAATTCATATTCAGAAATAAAACCATTATGATAGTTTAGAGCCCAACTGTTCTGTCAGAAACCTGCCTGAAGGCGTTTCTGAGAGCCTTTTCTTTCAATATAATTGTTTCAATTTAAACATTATTTTGGGGTTTATCTGTGTATTCAGTAAAGTTTGGAAAGGGAAAGAAAATCCAATGAATGCCAAAGATAGAAAAGGATGGATAATTCTTTCCAGTATTCCACTGGTATGTTTATCTTGATATGCTACAGAGCAGTGAAAATGTTTTTTTTTTCTTTTTTTCACACAAGTATTTGAAAATGGAAACAGATAATCTCAGAAGTTTAATAAAGTTGTATAAATGATGCAGTAAAGAAAAATTCTGTTTCGGCTTGCCTGCTAAACAGGGGAGAAACCACAGTCCTTTATTTTTAGCAGCCTAACGTAAGCTACTACTGCTGTTCACACAACATAGTAACACATCAAGAGTTTTTGTACAAGGTCTGTGTTAATTTTTCTTCTACTAATATCCAGGCTTCACATGTGATTTACTTTCTTTAATACATCATAGGAGAAAGCAAGATGAGAAATAAAATAAGGAGGCAATGTAATTGTTCCCCAGTCATTGCCCTTATTCTGCAAGGTAGGTAACACTTAGAAAATTTCCTGACAATCATTTGAACACAAAAACGGTCTGTGAGGAAGAATTCTGCTACATAAAATATATATATATATATATTGTTGTGTGCCATACTCAGGCATGGTGGTCTTCATCAATGTGCCTTTCATCCACTTGAAGTCTTCTACAAGTGTAGAGAGACAGTAGATTGCGACTCCTTCAACCAATGTTTGATCTTGAGATTAAAATAGCAATCATTGGCTATTTTGCTGGACTACAACTCCCATTATCCCTGACCATGCTGGATGGGGGTTGGAGCCCAACAACATATAGAGGGCCATAGGTTCCTCACCTCTCTTGCATTGGCCTTACCCTTTGATGTACAGTGTGTGTACATCACACTGTATGTGATGCTGACGTGGTAGAGGATGAGGTGGGCCAGCTTCAAGAGTGGGTTTCTGCTTTGCTTCCTGTACAATCATGTAAGTCCAAAATCAAAATGTACAAGTCCCTTTTCACTTCTGTATGCAAATATTTAAGAATTTGGGTTTGCTCAGTACAGCATTAACCTGAGCAGTAATCATAGTCACAGTTCGAGTGTGTCTAGCAAGAACTGGAGTAGGAACATGCTTTTGGTTGCCCCAACCAGGTGATTTGCTGTACAAAAGAAGTTCAAGTTATGGATTCCATCCCCCATATCAAAATATATAGCAGTAGAGTGGGGGGGGGGCAGATGCTTCCCATTTCCTCCCTTCTTCTCATGGTCATATGGTTCAACAAGAGTGCATCCAGAAATCGCAAGTGCTTTTGTTTCCAGCTCCCCTTGAATGACCACCTCTTTTAGAAAACGCAATATGGCATCTGCACTGCCGCTTTGATTTGTTCCATTCTTTTGTCCTCCTTGGGGATTGACATAGGCCTTCACCTCAAACTCAGAGGTCTTTTCTGCTTTCAAAGTTGGGTTTATAGCTCTGGAAAGGGCATCCGCAGTAAACATAAATTGACCTAGCATGTAGGTGACAATCAAATCATAGTCTGCTGTTGGATCATCATTCTTCAAATCCTCAAGGTACAGTGATTCATCGGTTTGCTAAACAATAGTGTGAGGGGCTGGCAGACAGTTTCCACTTGAACTGGCCGGCTGTATATATATTGTTGGAAATGTTCAAAAGCGGACAAGATTTTCCACAACTCTTCCTCAACTTGCGCATATCTTGTTTCTGCATCAGCCATTGATTTAAGACATGTGCCACTGGTTGCCAGCAGTCATCATCTTTCTGAAGAATTACTGCACCTAGCCCAGACTGTGATGCATCAGCTGAAATGTTGATGGTCTTACCTGAAGTATAAAACTTTAAAACTGTCTGCTGGCTCTTTTCCTTCCTGTTTAGTGCACGGATCTTACTTTCAGTTGACTGGCATACACCTTCACTCTTCCTGCACTCTCTTGCAAATATAGTGTGTTTTCTACAGTTGCCTTGTTTAGGAAGCAGATTTCCTTGTAACACATTGACTGTAATCCCACAAATAATTCTGAATCTAATCAGGGTCTCTGCAAGTTCTCCAAAGTAGCAGGTCTTGCAGGGTTTCTTCAGCTCTGTGGCATGCTGTTCTGGTTTCATCAGCTTTTTGGCATGCATATGGAAATGTCCATGCCTTGCAAAGGTCTTATACATTTTTGGCTTACTGTGGACTTCAGAATCAGTAAACACTGCACTCAGTTCTGCATTTTCACCTTCAGCAAACTCACAGTTGTTATAAACACCTGAGACCTCTTCCCCCACAACAGGCAGGAAAATTGATGGCTTCATTTTGTCACTTTTCTCCTCAGCCCCTGCTGATGTTAGATACATTTCAAACCAGCATATTTTCCAGTTCTCTTGGTCTTGTGGGCTGGTTAGGGGCTGCAATACATCCTTGTTTAGCTTTCCAGGCTTTTACAGCAGTTGGACAATAGCTGTATATCTGTAACACTTTCAGGGCCCGTTGTTCTTCGTGCTGACTCCATGAGTTTTTAGTTTTCTTCCAGCTTCATCTCAGAAAATGAATCTCTGACAAAAAGAGATTGTGACCCTATGTTCACTTACACAAGTGTAAAACATGCTGAACACAGTGGGACTTATTTCTGAGTAGCCAGGTTTAAGATTGTACTGCTGTAGCACAATCTTAACCACAGCTACTCAGAAGTACAGCTAGGTGAATCTGTCCATTTCAGTTTCTCTTTTTTCTAATCTTATATTCAGCTCTCCTCTTTTTCACATCCCTCGGCAAAACCCAGCTGCCTGCTCACTCTCTCCACCTGACTGCTCACTCAGCCAGGACACCCGCACATTTGAACCCCAGGTTTCACTCACCCTGTTGAGCAGGGTGGTGACAGAAACATGGAGAACATGGCATGCCCTCCAACATTTCTCTGATGAAAATAGGGATGTCCTCTTCAACAACAACAACAACAACAACAATAATATATGATCAACTCCCACCCAGGAAGCTATGCCCCCACTGTGGAAGGACGTGTGGATCCAGAATTGGCCTCCACAGTCACTTATGGACTCACTTTTAAAACCAAGAGCTAGTGTGGTGTAATAATAATAATAATAATAAATTTTATTTATATCCCGCCCTCCCCAGCCGAAGCCGGGCTCAGGGCGGTTAAGAGTGGTAGTCTCGTAATCTGGTGAACCGGGTTCACGTTTTTGCTCCTCTACATGCAGCTGCTGGGTGACCTTGGGCTAGTCACACTTCTTTGAAGTCTCTCAGCTCCACTCACCTCACAGAGTGTTCGTTGTGGGGGAGGAAGGGAAAGGAGGATGTTAGCCGCTTTGAGACTCCTTCGGGTAGTGATAAAGCGGGATATCAAATCCAAACTCTTCTTCTTCTTCTTCTTCTTCTTCTTCTTCTTCTTCTTCTTCTTCTTCTTCTTACTTGGCTACGAGTAATCGCCAAAGAAGAAGATTTCCCAAAGTAAAACTGACTGCATTTTAAGTAGAATTTCCCTCACAAAGAAGCTACCACCGGAACATTAGTGTAAGTCATTCATTGGATCACACACAACTTTGTACATCACTAATTATCTGAATATTCTAGAGGATTTCCAGACCATCTGGCTAGATTACTTTGTTGAAATCTCCCCACTCCGCTCATTTTTATGGTAGGAGACAGAAGAAGTGTCAAGTGAAAGGAAACAACTCCCACTGCCAGAGGTTGTGTGACTGCTTGAGGTTTGTCTTCCCTTCACCCAGTAGCATGGTATATTACATGCAGACGTAAGTGGTATTGAAGGTATACAGAATGCAGTTTTGTTCCCCTACATTACTGTGATTTACAGACGTCTTGAAGTGTTTGACTTGCAGCAGTTGTGGCAGCACTGCGGCTTCCCTCGGGGGGTCTAGGAAGCCTTTTCTCATAGCCATCCAATCCCAAGCCGCTACGGAATGCAATGATTGCAATCACAGCCACAGTCATCAGAAATAATGGCATATTTGATATGACTTGTTTGAGGAAAGCATCTTTCTATAAAAGGGGAAACCATATCACTCCTTCCCTTACATTTTTCATCAGTGGAAAGTGCCAGGGGTCAAGGGATTTTCAAACAACGGGAAGTCAAGTCCTACAGAAAACAAAGCATGCTGGCTCCACACAGCTTTCTTCCCCCCTCCCTGTGAAAAGGTTGGAATCAGAAGCCCCTGCAGCAAGGCATCTGAAAGCCCATGGAGACTGTGGAAAGGATAGGCGACATTCTTAGTGGTACTGTGCAGCATAAAGTCTGCTGTGTTTAGACGTATGATAGAGAGCTCACACTGCATTGTAGCCACAAGAACCTGATGCATTATTGATAGAAACATAATATTAATTCACAGAGGAGAAGGGGTTCTTGTTCGCTTTATTGTACTCCAACGCCCATGAGCTCCTTATGAAATATTCTGCATTTGTTTGATGTGAGGTCTCATTATGTTGGCTGTGTCTTTGAAAACCTGTGCCCCAAACCATTCTTCCTGTTTCGAGGCTCTGCGGTTCCCCGTTTCATTTTGGGTTTGAGGGTGAAAAAGGGAGCATATAAAATTAAACTTGAAAAATGTGATCAAATGAGAGAGAAAATGCTCAACCCCTCCACGGACAAACTTTTCTCTCACTTGCTTTCCAATACAATATTACTACTCGAGTCGAAAAAAGATCAAGATGCAGGAGATCAGTGTACAGGACCTCTCCTTTTTTTGGATTTATTAATCCCATTAAATTCGGGTGGGGAACCTCAGGCGTGTGGCCTGACTGTGACCTTCCAGGTCTCTGTGTCTGGCCCTTGGGACTCCTCCCAGGCCACCCTTTCTAACCACACCCCTCATCAGCCCTCCTGGATTGCTCTTCTTTGCTGAAACTCTGAGAATGTCTCCTGCTTGTCTGGATCGAGGATAGAAAGGGGTATGAAGAGTATGTAGCAATTAGTTTACTATACAAAGGTAAAATTTCCATTCACTGCTTTGCCCATTTTTCCTCAGGCTCTCCCCACCACTGACATGTGATGCCTGGAATGTTACAAGAAAGAATTGTGGACCTTAGGCTGATAAGGTCCCCCCCCCCTCCTGCACTGCCACCCTGGGTTCCTCAGGAGAAGGATGAATAGATATTTTAATTGCTTAATTAAATAACAGTGGTGGGGAGTGGTTGGACAAGATTCAGACTGAGATCATGCCTGGTCTTTTTTCATTTAAAAATGTTTAGGGGTACTCTCATTTTGCCTCAAGAAAATCTCCACTTTATAGTTCAAATCAGGAAAAATAAATACAGGAAATGGACCAAAGTATAAACATTCACAAAATGTTTAGGGATATCCAAATCCCTGTTTCCCTCCAGAAAAAAGCACTGCATCATGCCATTGCTGGGGTGACAGAGTGGTGCTTATTCTGAATGTTCCATAGATGGATTCAGTCAGTGCTTTCTTTCTTTAAAAAATGTTTAGGGTACTCTCATTTTGACTCAAGAAAATTACCATTTTATATTTCAAATTGGGAAAAATAAATACAGTAAATTGACAAAAGTACAAAGATTCACAAAATGTTTAGGGGTATGCATACCCCTGTGCACCCCCAGGAAAAAAGCACTGGATTCAGTTGACTAAAGTTCTACCACATAATTTTTTGTTTGTCATTTCATTGGCTGCTACTCCTAACAAGTGGTTTTAACAGCTATCTTAGACATGCACACTATGGAGTAAACTAACACAGTGTGACTTACTTCCAAGTAAGCATGCATAGGAGTGTGCTAAATATTCTTGTCACATATTTGGTCAAATTCCAACTTTATGGGATTTTCAAAACTCCTCATTTGCTCGGATCCCTAATTAATTGCCCAGCAATCACTTTAATTTAAGTGGTGTAATTATTGGGAAACGAACGAGGATCAGCCAGCATCCAAATGCAACAGAAGAAAAACTTATAAAACATGTTGTTGCATGTAATCTTCCGCTGTAAAGTTTTGGCTCTGAATTATTAAATGGAGAGAGTATGGGAAGGAATGAAGTGTGAAGGAGGGGAGAAAAACAATTTATTTAGAACTGATTGCTGTGTTCATTGCCTATTAGACCATGATTGTGAATCACATCATGAACTCCAGTTTACAGGAAAACAAAAGGAGAAAACAAGTCTCGTATAATTACTTAGCCCTGCAGAACATTTAAACTGACTTAACACAAACATCTTCTTTTAAGGATGATCGTAAGAGATCCTGATCAAAACAACCTGATTTGAGTCAGAGGAGCTGAATTTAAGTCTAAGAGACTTCAGCGGGAGCTAATGCTACTCTTGGCTCCATCAGCAGACATATAGTGTCCCAGTCAAGGAAAGTAATAAAGGTGAAGGGACCCCTGGCTGTTAAGTCCAGTCATGGACAACTCTGGGGTTGAGGCACTCATCTCACTTTACTGGCTGAGGGAGCCAGTGTTTTCTATGCAGACAGCTTCCGGGTCATGTGGCCAGCATGACAAAGCCACTTCTGGTGAACCAGAGCAGTGCACGGAAACGCCGTTTATCTTCCCACTGGAGCAGTACCTATCTATCTACTTGCACTTTGACATGCTTTTGAACTGGCAGGTTGGCAGGACCTGGGATCGAGCAATGGGAGCTCACCCTGTTGGGGGGATTCCAACCGCCGACCTTCTGATCGGCAAGCCCTAGGCTCTGTGGTTTAGACCACAGCACCACCCGCGTCTCCATCAGCAGACTTATAGTGTCCCAGTCATGGGAAGTAACAGCCCTGCTCTATTCTGCCTTGGTGAGACCACATCTGCAATGCTGTGTTCTGTTCTAGGTGCCACAATTTAAGAAGGATATTGAAAAGCTGGAATGTGGTGGTGGAAGGACAATGTACAAAAGTAATACAGAACTGACTAGATGGAAAAGGTTCCCACCCTGATGCTAATTTAGAAATGGGGAATGCAAAGATTCCTGCTCAGCGTCACTGATAACCAACTAGATCTGCTCAATTAAAGGACATGGTGGTCAGCTGGGTTGCCAGTAACTCTGGTAATGGGGAAGACTGCAATATATACCCATTATATATTGGGTCCATTATACCCATATTGAATTTGCAGTGCTGCTTTATTCCTGTAACAGTGGGGTCAGAAGTTGTGTTCAAAAATTAGTGAGGGGGCACCATTCAATAGACTTCCTTTTAGGAATATTGCCACAGAGTTTTCTAAATAATTGTACTGCCTACTTGGAATGCTATGGAGATGTGATTTCTATTACGTATCCAGGGGCAGCTTGTATTGAATTGACAATGCATTGAGCTGAGGGTGTTTTGATATGTGCCAATAATATGATGAAAGAATTGTCATTGTACAGTGCTAACATGGACAGCTTGTATTCTGATCTGTTCTATTATAATCCTATTTCTGAAAGCATGCAAAACATGACAGAGATGAAGAGGAGGGAGAGATAGTCGTGGGAGTTACATTGCATTCAAAATAAATGTGGCTATTTCAGAAGAACTCTGACTTTAGGGAGCTCTTTCCTAAACTACCTCATACCAGACTCCAGATGGTTCTTCCCAAATAAGTCATAATCGGAGCAGACCCATTGAAACTGATGAAGTGAAGTTAATCATGGCCATTAATTTCAATATATCTATACATTGTATTAATCCATTGTTTGGAGCAGGCATCCCCAAACTCGGCCCTCCGGGTGTTTTGGGACTACAATTCCCATTATCCCTGACCACTGGCCCTGTTAGCTAGGGATGATGGGAGTTGTAGTCCCAAAACATCTGGAGGGCCGAGTTTGGGGATGCCTGGTTTGGAGACTGTAGCATACTGTGGAGTCATATAGTTTCTACTCAGAAGTAAGACCCATTGATTTCAATAGGGTTTGCTCACAGGTGGATTACCTGTTCAGGGAAGTTTTTAATCTGTAATATTTTAGTGTATTTTTCTATGGAAAATAGAAAATGGAAGCTGCCCAGAGTGGCTGGGGAAACCCGGCCAGATGGGCGGGGTACAAATAATAAATTATTATTATTATTATTATTATTATTATTATTATTATTATTATTATTATTACGATTGCAGCTTTCCAGTGCAATCCTAACCATGTGTACTCGAAAGCACGTCCTATTAAATTCAATAGGAGTTATTCCACATAGAAGTGGTGTTGCAGCCTTTACCATTTCCCCCCCTCATCAAGGAAAGCCCCAATTGTTAAGCTTTCCTGCCTAGTGAAGAATAAAATATTACCACAGAAGATCAGCTGAGCCTTCATTTTTTTCCCCTGTTGTTGTTTTAAAGCACTGTTTAACATTCTTTTTAAAATTGCATTTAACACTTTAGGTTTGTCCTTTTGCACCATTCTTATATTTTGATCTATGCTCAACTGATCTGTGATCAGCTGATGTGTTGTACAGCACCGGTGAAATCCAGTAGCTCCCTGCAACAGGAATTATCCACTGGCGACTGTGAATCTCATTTGCATGAATTCTTTCTCATAATTCAAGTTCACCATCCAGTGGCATGGATGGGAAAGAGCTGCAGCCAGCTTGATGTTACCCACAGCATTTATGCTTCCCAACATGCAGTTGCAATAAAACACAGCCAAATAGTGTCTTCCATCACCTTTTATTGGCATCAGTTTTGTCCTAAGGCTATAATGGCCTATGAAACTCCAACCTTCAAGGGCAGGTTTTGGTTCAATGCTCTAAAGTAAATGGGGGGAAGAGTGTGATTGGGAAACCTCTGAACACACATTGGGAGGCTAGCCACACAGGCTTCAGAATCTGCATTTTTTCCTACAGCAGTTGCTGAACTACCTTGTGTTCCTGCTTGTATGTGCCTGTCATATAATGGGAGCAATGGGAGACAGAGCAGCCCAGAAGGGCACAGTCTTCCTGCTTTACATCTCTCTGATCTTTCTCTGAAACTTTTAAAAGAAAGAAGAGTTCAGATCCAGAGCTGGATGGTAATGAGTGTTACAGGATCATTTGGTCTACCGGTTTCAAGTGCTAAAAACATCTAAAGCTAGCACTGATATCAATGGCCCGTTCCTTAAATTAGAGCAGTGTGGATTTGCCCTGAGGCCAATGTAAAGAGTAATTTTGGCTTCATCTGCACTATACATTTAAACAGTCGTGGTAAAGGTCATTTACCAATGCAAGAAACTCACTACTATAAGCAAAGCCCTGCATCTTGCCTTTGATTCTCAAAGGAAGGTCTGAGGTTATATTTGCTTCCCCCCATCCCACAAATGAAATATACAAGCAAAGTTACAGAACTGTTCCCAGCTGACCCAGGTTACTCAGACTGGTTCCACCCAGCAAAAAGAAAATATGCATACAGATTTCCTCCTTGTATTGCACAAATATTTCTAATCCTCAGGATCTTTCCTAATTCCATCCACCACCGGATCTGAAACCAAGTTTCTTTAATATTCTTGCTTCAATTACTTATAATTTAACAAGTTCTTATATCATGCTTAATGGAAAAGTCATGCAATATTGAGCAGTAACTGCTGTTAATTTCCTGCTGTATATCATTTGCATTTTTGTTGCAAGTAGAGAGTAATTAACACGCTCTAATTATCATACTGATTGTCTTCTTTAGCTTATGAGAATATAGGCATCTCAACCTTCGCTGAACTTACAATAGTACATTTTATCGCCTTCGGTAATAGTACCCAGAGAAATTCCAGTCTTAAATTTCTTCTGAAAACTGGTGTGATCTAGGAGTAGCAGGTTCCCTAAATGATTCAATTTGGAACAGGGTAATGTAAGTTTTTATAGTGCCTATCCAAAAAAATAAAAAAACTGGATCTTTTTTCTGCAGTAGTACAATACCGTCTTTTTTTAGTGAACAGAACTGCAGTTATATTATTATCCCAAAGAAAATAATGTTTTGTTGTATTTCATTCAGATGGTCTTTTATTCTGCTGTCTCTGAGAATGTAAGTGAGAAAACAAATTCAGTTGCGAATATGCTTTAAAGCAAAGATGATCAGGTTGTTTTTTTTCTGAAAGAGTATTTTTGGGGAACAAACATTCTACAGAGAAGAATTGCTTTCTGTAATTGAAAAGTTCTACATAATCAAAGCATCAGGATGTTTCTGCATTCCATAGTTGTGCCCAACATGCAGTAAAACAAAATGTGTATGTGAAGTCTGGCAAAGTAATTGAAATGTCCCAGAGTATAGTTGGAAATTTTTGATGGGGAAGGAAATGTCATTTTTAAGATTTCAGTTATATTAAAAGTCAATGTGAGTAGGGATGGACAGATTCCAATCCCTGGTGATTTTGTAAGCCTGTTCTGCCCTGTTTTTTTGTGGGAGTTTTTCAAATTGTTGTGTGAATCTAAAAAAATGAATGAAAATTCAGATTTAAATGCATACTTTATCTCAATGTTCACATTCTAAATGTATTCTAAACTAAAATATGCTTTTTCAGCCGACTGAGTCATAAAATTCAGGATAGTACAAAACCCAAAGAATAATTACCTTATGTTTCCTGTACTAGATTGGGATGTGCGAATTTGGCAATGTGTGGCAATTATTCTGTCCGTGGTTTTTCCCCCTGTCCTTGTAAGATGTTATGTCTTTCTTTCCCCTGATGGTTGCTGTTATCCATCATGCCTAGGGCGGAGCTGATATCCCATTGTTGTTCCAGAAATTTCTCCATCGTTCTATCCCGTGCTTCATTGTTTTGCACCAAGAATTTAAACAAGAGCTGCAAAAGTTGCTGTGTCCCAGTAAATAAACTGTTCTCGCCATTTTTCCTCTCAGCCTGGGAAGTAGAGTGATCTGTTAAACTGCAGTTGACTCAGTAAAGAATCTTACCAGTTCCTTGGCAGTTCACAGACTCCTTTCATCCTTCTTTCCAGCTTCCAGGGCCAAATCTGGTTATGGTTTCTACTAGAACCTGTGGCTTGTTCTGGCCTGCATTGCAGTGGAGGCAGCTCACTAATGTTACTCCTAGTCATGCCGAACCCTGGCAGCCTTGCACTTGAAACAACAGGAAAATATTTTGGGGTGAACAGTGTGGGTTGGAACAGATAAAATTTTATTTGTAGAGCAAAGCTCAGCTCAAAAGAGACCAGTGTGGAATGTGTATATTTGACAGTGAGGCTCTATTAGCATTGTTAAATTCACCCAGGACTCATTAAAGGTCTCTTTCTGATGTCTTGGATAAAGATGAAAATGTACAAAAAGGATGCCTACATAAAACTTGGAAGTATGAGGAACTAAATGACAAATTAGAATAAATAGGGAGTGATGGTGCCAGTTTCTGGATGCATTTTGGATGAACACATGTTCTAACTTTTCATTTGAACCTGTCTTGGGATCTAATAATCTTTATTTTTGGCTATGACAGCAGTGTGGCAGAGGTGTCCAACCTTGAAAAAACGGCCTATTTAGAACAGAACCAGTAGAGTAAAACTAGTTGCCAAATGAAACGTTCCCCAGAATCGAGGAAAAACTACTGCACAGTCCTCTTCCTGCCTCCAAGATTCTCTTGCTTCCCCCCTCCCTCATTCACACATTCAAAGGCATACGACTCATATTGAGCAGAGCTAGAGTTGCACCACTAGAATTTTCCCTACATATTGGTTGTGTGAAACTTTAAATGAATTTGAAGGTCTACTTTGGCGAAAAATCACATCTCGAAGAAAGCCAAAAGAGTTTCAGTAAGACATTTCTCATGCAGGTTATTTTCACACCTGTGTAACTATAACCATTGGAACATGGTCAAGAAACATATTTTATTATTAGTTATATTTGTACATTACATCATATTTATGTAATGCAGTCCCAAGCTTTTTACCACAAAGTCATTATAGGGACATGGGAAAGTAGCCTTCCTTAAGGGCCCAGCCACACTTTCTCTTAACTCTGTACCTCTTTGTCCCATTTTCCATTTGGTCTGTGGCTGGGTGTTTTCACTTTTGATTTTGCCTCAGATTTTATTTGGGGAAAGACCCCTGAAACATAGTGTTTTCCCATTCATTCTTCCTATAATCAATAGTTCACTTTTCAGCTCCATCCATCTGTGGCAGAGAATCAGAGACTAAGAAACCCACAGATTCAGAAAAACCTCTCAAACTCATGATAATTGTTTGATATAGAATATTAGAAACCACAGGGCAAATGAAAGAGTGGATGAGCTCTGTACTGTCTGTCTGTCCATCAGCAGTTCTCCAGTGTCTCCCACAGAGACCCTGCTGGCTGATCATTTTAACTTGCAATGCTAGGGACTGAATCTGGGATCTTCTGCATGCAAATAATGAACTTTATCACTGAGGTAAGGTCTTGTATATGGACTTACTTTCCAGTAAATAAGTATAGAATTTCAGGCAATATCTCACTGAACTTAGTAGGACTTTCCCCCCAAGTCTGTATATTATTGTATCATTTTATTCTAATCTTGAATATGAATTACCAACTTGGTTATATTGTTTGATATGTTTTGTAATTCTTTTTTTTTTGCGATACTGTAGCTTGATATTTATTGTGATTCATTGGGCATGGTTCACTATGGAAAAATTGCATATAAACAAAACTTAAACAAAAGGCTTAAACTATTGCACTGGTGTAGAGGGCTTATTAATTTTGTGTAAAGTTCAGATGCATCTCACGTACAGCAGGTGGTTTTGCTACAGCTAAGATTTGGTATAGCCACTCAAGTCTTCATGAAAAAAAAAGAGGTATTGAGTTGAAGAGGTATTAAATTTCATTGTCACAATTTACAACCCAACACATTGTGCGCAGACAGAAGTCTTGCACTAATTGCATGTGAGCTATGGGAGGGAGCTGGCAAGAAAACAGAAATATAAATCAAAATCACACAATAGCCAGGAAAGCCCGCAGTGCAGAAAGAGTCCAAAACACTCAAATACCCACAGAGACCAAAATTCATTGTGGATATTAAAATCTGTTTTGCATTAACTGACTTACAGTACTTCGTGTTTATACAGAGCATTTCAAGGATTCAAAATCATTCAGAGACATTATCTCAGATATACTTGCAATAGTTCTGAAAGACCAGTATCCTGTTTCAATTTACCTAGAAATAAGCACCATTTAACTCAATGGGACTTTTGAGTATGCATGTACAGTATGAGATAGCAAGCAGTAAATTCCATGCAATGTATTATGAGCAGAGAATACCAAGGTGCGCTTTGCTACAGGTTGTCATTGGGTTAAAGAAATGTGACTCAGTCATGTGCTTGCTTTTATCACAGATTTCCCTACTTTTGTATTTCTGCAAAACTGCCATGCATTCAGCCCTTTTTGAAACAAAAAGAGAAATTGTACTATGTGCAGTAAATTGCAACTCATCCCCCACCGCCAAGTTTGCGATGAACAGAATATCAATTTTTAGAAAACTTGTTTTTATTCTGTTTCTGGGGCTTACAGCACATTCCTCTGAGCAAATACAAAATAAAGAACACAGTATTTGATAGAGATGGTTATTTATGGTGACTCAGATAGTATATAAATAGAAATCCATTGGAAAGTACTTATTGGTTTGCTTCCTTGGGTCTTTAAACTTAAGGGAAGTTTTGTTTTGAAACTGAACTGGTGTGAAAGAAAAGGCAGATGAATTGGCTTTAATATGATTAATTGTTAGCAAATGTCATTGTCGATGTAAACAAGGGTTGCAGAATTAGGACAACAACAAATTAAACCTAAATTAAGCATGTTTCCCCTGACAAAATCTCCAAACAGATGCTTCAGACTTGTGTTTGCACATTCACATTTAAATGGGCACTTTAAAAACATTTTCTCTCAAAATACAGATTTTTTAAAATAGGCTTTAATAAATGTGGGAAGTACAAAAGCCAGTGTGTAGCAAAGGCTGCAATCCAACCCCCCTTAGCTGGGTGGGCAATGGATTGGGCAGAGGTGCCCCTCCACCCAGATGATATGGTTTCCTCCGAACACTCTGAATAGAACCCTGGAAGATGCAAACAGAACACCCAAAGACTCACATTACTCAAGTATCCATACTTCCAATGATTCAAGCAAGTACCATTGCTTCTTGGTTCTCGCTGGCCTGCTAAGGTTGCCAGGTCACAGTGCAATGATGACAGTTGAAGCTACTGTAAGCATTCCATTGGCCGAACTTGCAACCATATGAAGCCTTGTCTTGCTCCCATGCCTGCCATGCAGTTTCCAGAAGCCTTAAAAATTAGCTTTTAGGAGCTTATTAAAAAAGCTGTGGACCTGGCTGAAAAATGGATGGGCAGCTGAAAACTCACAAGTTTCACATGTGCAAAACCTCATTACACACTTGAGCCAGAGAGGAACATGTCAGGAAAATGATGCTCAGTCATCTCCCCCCCCCAGCCCCCTCATCCTCACTTAACATTACTAGCTCTACATATTTTCAGAATTAGATCATTATAACCAGCTTCAGTGAAGCACTATGTAAAAAACAAACACCCCCCTCCCCGTCCAATAGTGATTGAATGTGCAGGGCCACTAGGTAGCTATCTTTAAAATTTTCAAAATAAAAAAATTCCTTCCAGTAGCACCTTAAAGACCAACTAAGTTAGTTCTTGGTATGAGCTTTTGTGTGCATGCACACTTCTTCAGATGCACTGAAACAGAAGTTGCCAGATCCTTCTATATAGTGAGAAGGTGGGGAGGGGTATTACTCAGAAGGGTGGTTGGAATGGGTGATTGGCAGATAGCTGAGATGAGCCTGTTGACGACTCTTAACGACTGCAATAGGTCTTACAGGAAAAGGCAAGGGGTGAGAAGGTGAAAAATGGCTAGTCATGTATAATGAGATAAGAATCCAATGTCTCTGTTGAGACCAGGTCTCTCCATGGTTTTAAGTTTGGTAATGAGTTGCAATTCAGCAGCTTCTCTTTCCAGTCTATTTCTGAAATTCATTTGTAGTAAAACAGCTACTTTGAGATCTTGTATAGAATGTCCTGGGAGATTGAAGTGTTCTCCTACTGGTTTCTCTGTTTTGTGATTCTTGATGTCTGATTTATGTCCGTTTATTCTTTGGCGTAAGGTTTGGCCTGTTTGTCCAATATAGAGAGCTGAAGGACACTGTTGGCATTTGATGGCACACACAATATTAGACGATGAGCAATTAAATAGTCCCGAGATGGTATGTGTGATGTTGTTGGGGCCAGTAATGGTGTTGTCCGGGTGTATGTGGCAGCAAAGTTGGCATCTGGGTTTATTGCAGGCTCTGGTGCCAGTGTCCGTGTTAAGTCTGGTTGTAGTATTATTGTGGGTTAGGAGTTGTTTAAGATTGGGTGGCTGTCTGTAGGCAATGAAAGGTCTTCCTCCCAGAGCTTGAGAAAGAGAACTGTCATTGTCCAGGAGAGGTTGTAGGTCTCTGATGATGCGTTGTACTGTTTTAACTTGGGAGCTGTATGTGATGACTAGAGGTGTTCTGTTATTTTCTTTTTTGGGTCTGTCTTGCAGCAAGTTCTCTCTGGGTATCAGTCTAATTTTCAGTTAGTGCATTTTAAACCACCCTTCAACTTACATTTTCAGGGTGCTCTGCAAAGAATACAGTAAAATGCAACATAAAAGCGACAACAAAATCATGGCATTATTCAGATCACCGCTCAGTTACAAAATAGCAGCAGTAGGACTAAGACCTGAGGACTAAGCTTCTGTAAGGGGTGGAGGTGGGGGAGCACAAGCAACTAACATGTTAATAATTCAGAGACAAGATGAGGGAAGGCAATGAGCCCATAGGTTCTGATAAAACTTATAGCTCCATGAGGATATTATCTTTATGGAGTAAGAGCTGGGAAGAGATATGCCTCATTGACAGCCCCTGTGGTATGGAATCAAGCGAGGATTCAGGTACGCAGCCAGGTGCCAGGGAGAGACACACACACAGAGACAACTTCATTTGCAGGAGGGATGACCTTGGAAAGTTTATGTTTGTCCTTTACCACCAAAACAGAAGTACAAAAACACAAACGGTTGTTTAAAAGGTTGTCTTGATTTGTTTGCATTTCCCAAAGACACTCCCAAAGAAGGTATATTTTTGTCACCTCATAGACCGCGAGGGTCCCACAGAACAACAAATCTGCCACTGTATGAATGAGATAGCTGTCTTTATTTTGCCTCCTTATTCTTAGGATATAATTGGCATTTTAAAAATATTTGTGTATATGTTTACTCAAGTTTATGTTTTTATCTACCTTCATGGCTTTTGTGGCCAAAAAGTGGGTTGCAACTAGGGGTGGGTCAATCTGTTGGTTTTCTTTTCTTTCATTTTCCGGTCTTAAATTCAGTTCTCCATCTTTCAACATCAGTTTGTACAGTGGTACCTCAGGTTAAGTATTTAATTCGTTCCGGAGGTCTGTTCTTAACCTGAAACTGTTCTTAACCTGAAGCACCACTTTAGCTAATGGGGCCTCCTGCTGCCGCCACGCCGCCGGAGCACAATTTCTGTTCTCATCCTGAAGCAAAGTTCTTAACCTGAGGTACTATTTCTGGGTTAGCGGAGTATGTAACCGCAAGCATATGTAACCGCAAACGTATGTAACCCAAGGTACCACTGTAGTCCATTTATTTATTTGAAAACTCCTTGTGAAAATTCACCAGCATTTTTGTGTTTGTATGTAATTTTGTCTGTTATGCACAATTTTGCAAAGCAATTTCCTCTAATTTAAAATATCATTGTATGCTATTTTCACCATTATATGGATTTTTGTGCACAATTTAGAATATGACTTTTTGTACACATCACTTGGCCGGAGAACTGTGCTGCTAAATTAGAAGAATTTCTAAGATCGGCTATATTTCAATCCAGATATTATTTTGGACAATTCAGATGCTGTTGGATTACAACTCCCTTCAGCCTAACACATTGACTAGCCCAACAAGAAGTAGAGGTCCACAGGTTTTCTACCCCTGGTCTGGACTGAGACTTAATCAGTTCATTAGGAATCCATCCTCCAACGAAGGCCAAAAACTCAAAAACTTTTTTCCAATGTGAAGATGTATTTACCTGCCGAAAATGAAATAATAAAAGTCGCTACTGTATATTGTTTGAATGACAGCATTGCATTTTGTTTCTTGTGGATCCAAGAATCAAGAAGCCCAGCTGTCCATATCCTGGAACTTGGTTATCCTGTTATGGATGTAGAAGTTCCCAAGGGCAAATCAAGCAATCTATTCAAACTGGATAAAGCAGTTTCAACATTTAATAAAACAGTTTCGTGCTCCAGGTATTCTTAGAAAAAGGAAGCAAAGATACATATAATTGTTGCTAACATGTTTACAGGATACAGGTGTCGCAAAATGTGGCCTCTAGTCATAAAGCATATTTCTACACTGTTGGAAGAAATGTGAGAAACTATATTCAAATATTAATGTGTTTTTATAATAATGGAAGAGGGCAAAGTGTTATTCATTGCAAGGTCATACCCTTCTATTTGCAGCTAGTCAAAGGCTATGAAAACACTGATTTTATGCATGTTCTGTGAAGTGAAAAGACTATTCAACATTTTGTTGGATGCAGCTAAAAGAGTAAAATTGGACTCGATTTGTTCTTGGTTTCTTTATAGGATGTATTTTTTTTAATCCACCTTTTAGAAAGAGGGGTGGAACAGTATTGTGACTTCAAGGAAAGGAATCCAAAATGACCATTAACCTTTGCACTTCATATGAAAGCTCTTCTAAAAAGATAGGAAAGAATGGGATTAATTTATTCTGACATAATTTGCTTTCAGAACACAAAGGAGTCTCTCTGGAGATCATTCTGAAGTGTAACGTACCCTTTCTAGGAGGTGGTTTTGTTTTTTATTCTGCATAATAAATAGACAAACAAACAAATGAATAAATGACACAAGTGTCAGATGGCCAAAAAATGATGTTTGCTTTTATTTTTGCAACATTTATAAGTACCTTGGAATTGCATGCTCTGTTTCCCTTAGACCCTTATGACCTCTTCTTTTCTATCAACTAATGTCCCTGGAAAAAATGGCATATTGAATATTCTTTATTAATCCAGTTAGGAAACATAAGCTAAATAACAGATACTTTAAATCCAACAATTTCAATTTAAATATAGATTTGTCACAGAACCTGAATGATAAGTGCAATCTATCAACTTTCACAAAATACCACAATTGTGGGCTCTGTGCTTTACGCTTATATCTCCAAAGCTGCTGGAAAAGATTCAGCCTTTGATGTCATCCTGATCTAGTAATGTAAGATCATTAATCTGAGCCAATGTTGTAAAACCACACAGGGAAGGGATTTGCCAGTGGGGAAAGTTACCACATTGTCAATTCCAGTGTCAGTATACCGTATTTTTCGCCCTATAGGACGCACCGTCCCATAAGGCGCACCTAGGTTTTTTGGGGGGGGGAATAAAGGGGGGGGGAATTATTTTTCCCCCAGGCGTGGGGCTGGGGCGGGGGAAGCCCGAGCTTCCCCCGACCCCAGCCCCCAGAACAGGCAACTCTCCGCAAGCCGCGGGAGCCCAGCGCTGGAGCTGCGCGAAGTCTGGGCGCGCTGAGCTCAGCGCGCCCAGGCTTCAGCATGCAGGCAACTCTCCGCAAGCCGCGGGAGCCCAGAGGTGGGCTCCCGCGCTTTGCGGAGAGCTGCGTGAAGCCTGGAGAGCGAGAGGGGTCGGTGCGCACCGACCCCTCTCGCTCTCCAGGCTTCAGCGAAAGCCTGCATTCACCCCATAGGACGCACACACATTTCCCCTTCATTTTTGGAGTGGAAAAAGTGCGTCATGTAGGCAATTTCAATACGGTAATTTCAATATTTTTATGTTACCAGAGTTGTAAGCATGAAACTGTGCATCAAAACCCTGGGAAAATAGCAACTACCCCACCTCTATTAATCTAGGAATTGGTCCCAAGAGATTATTCACATATGAATGCGTGTTCATTTTGTGATTATTTTTGCATCACTTGGGAGGTTGCACTTATGAATCACCACAGACAGAACTCTCAGAGCACCTCAAATCACCCCAAAGACTATGGGTTGAATCCAGATTTTGTCATATGTAGTGTAGACCCAATGGAACTAACTGAAGCCATGTTGACTTCAGTGCTCTAGGTGTGACTAAGTCTGGCTGCAGCGCAGTGCTTTTCAATGGAGCCGGATTGTCATATATGCTATGCTATGCTCATCAAGATTCTGATACATGGTATCAGCCTTCATCAGTATTGACATAGCAGTTGCTGCTTCCATAGTAGAGTAATGCACACTTGCACACTCTTTGGTATCCAGATGGAAGTCTAAAAACTAGGGCAAAGCATGTTCAACCTCTATCATATTAAGGCAAAGGCTTCCTTGGAAGGGGGGGGGGAGCCATGTGTGCTTCTTACATGCAATTCACTGTGGCAAATGCCAGCATATAGATAAGCAGCACAAAGTTTGCATCGGTTAAACCAGCCCCTAACAACTAATTGGTCTGCAGCACCAGCTTCCTGCAAGCAAATAGTTAAAAGAAAGTTATCTGGTTTCAGGCCTATATTGAAATTGCTTCATTGGCCTACATAGATTTGCCTAGATTTTCAATTCTTGCTATGCCGTTCTCCACATTATAGCTTTTATGCCCTTCTTGTAGAGTCATCAGAGAGGCCAGATACTAAATGAGCCATGAAGGGTGAACTACTGTCATCTTTAAGATATGGTTTGTCCAGAACAAGATTGAAGGTCTTTTCTGATTACTAAGGACAGTGGGAAGAGAAAGATACAAGGAGCACTGGGCTAGCTCTATGTATAATATTCATTCATGTTCAATTTTACTTAAAAAATCAGATCATTTTCTTCAGTATTCAGAAACCTTTGTTTCCGTGATGGAAGGCTGATCTTTGGAAAACTGTGCACTGAAAATCACTTGGAACTTGGGCTTGCTATTTTGAGGGATGGGTTTGATGGGAGCTGTGTTTTGTATCTGGGGAGATGTTGCAGTGAGGATCCTTCTTACATTGTCAGCTAATGTCAGAAATCTGAATCCAGGTGTGTAAGGAGCAAAAACCATGGCTCCTTTCTTGATCTGGAACATCAGATGCTGCTCAGTGGTGCAGGAAGGAACTACAGTGGCACCTTGGTTCTCGAATGGCTTAGTTGTTGAACGAATCAGCTCCTGAACACCACTCACCCGGAAGTAAGTGTTCCAGTTTGCGAACGTTTTTCGGAAGCCGAACGTCTGATGTGGCTTCCGCTTGAGTGCAGGAAGCTCCTGCAGCCAATTGGAAGCCGCACCTTGGTTTTTGAACGGTTTTGGGAGTCGAATGGACTCCTGGAACGGATTAAGTTCAAGAACCACTGTACCCTTCATTATCTCTCACATCACCAAAGGCAATGCTGGGAAATGCTTTTTTTGGGGGGGGGGAGGAAACAACCACTTAGGTGAGAGAATGATTCCGCTTTAACTTCCCTGCACTTCTGACCCAACGTTATGACAAACTGGATCAATTATGTTTCCCCACATTTGGAGTGCTATGTGTTAACTATCTGCTGACTTCCAAATGTAGTAGGTCCTATGCTACCCCTAACTGAACATAAAATAGAGCCTCCATTGATTCTACCATGTATTCACCCAATTGCTTAATGTGTTCCAAACTACTGGGTGGTGTGCTCAAATTTTAAACAAATTTCCTGTTCCTCTCTCTCTTTCACTGAGTCAGCCACTGTATGTTCCATTTGTTTATTATGTTTTTATTGCCATTCCCTATTCTTGAAGTTGTCAACCATTTTTAAGAGTGATGTTTCTGCTTTTTAAAACTTAGCTGGTTCTGAATAGACAGGAGACAAAACTATTTATTGAGTTCTACTTCCATAGCCGTCAAAAGACGACTTCTGTTCTTTGCTGTGCTTTCAAATAGACCTTCAAAATGTCAGATACTTGTTTCCCAGACACCAGCTTTACCTGTGCAATAATAATAATAATAATAATAATAATAATAATAATAATAATAATGATGATGATGATGATAGTGGCTGATTTTTAATTAGGGATGTGTTCCAAATTCTCCTTGTTTCAAACTCAGGCACCCCCAGATTTTGGAATGCATTAGATATTCTCCAGCGTTTTGTACAGAGAGGAGAGGTAGGGGATAGAGAGGTAGTTCACTTGTGGGACAGAATTACTATACTAATTTAAACTCAGTTCTGGCACCTCTCAGGTGGGCACCATTGCCATTCTAAGAGAACAAAGTAGACATTCATGATGAGCTCCGGTCCCTCTTTTTTCTAGAAAACTAGCACTGCTTATATACCACTTTTCACCAGTAATGAAATGCAATAAAACCATGCAACAACAACACAGTGAAATAAACAAAAATATGCCCAGAGGTTCCTTAGAAGACAGTTGCCTTATGTTTGCCAAAGGATTCTCCCCTATCAGTCATGCACATGTCTAGATTAAAATGATATTTTGGAATAGGCATGTGGTGCACTTTTGTCAGTTGCAGCCATAGAGACAAGAATTTTGAGTGATCAACTGATATTTAGAGAGGGGTTCTTTTAAATAAGACAATGTCCCAGTTTTTCCATAGATGGTTATACATTTCATGAGATAGAAAGTCAGCAGAAGGGTAGGAGTAGCTTTGATTCAGCCAACCTCTGTTGCCTGAGCTGCACATGAAATGTTTTCCTGACAAAATCAGGCCAAAATAAGATTACTGGAGAGGAACACTCACAAAACCTTTGTGTGGTTGTCACAAGGTAGTAGGTAGCTTTCACCATTTTTTATATGGCTATTTTTGCCGTGTCACTAATTCCCGATTTAGCTGCATAAAACATGTCAGTGCCTCTTACATTTATTTATAGCAAGAGCTTCACTGGGCTCACCAGACAACATATTCTTCACATTTATTATGTGTACTTTGCCTGGATTCTCAGCTCCCATCAGGTCATCAGGGTTTGCTTGTACCAGTAGATGGCATATTTAAGTGAAATAGTGTTATCCATGTGGCAGAGGATCAATACACTTTTCTGTTGGAGGTACTTTTTCAAAGGGATATGCATCATGAGAAGCATCCTGTACATCATCTTACTTCTGTACAGAAGGCTTTGGATCTTTGGATCTGTTTCTCCTTTCTTGCATCCCTTGCAGCTCATCTCACTTACTTGAGATAGCTAGATGCCATCATTACCTCAATAAAGCAAGTCTAACATTAAAAGGGATAGGGTGACTCAGTTGGCAGACCACAACACTCTTAAGCAGGCACCGGCCCTCCAGATGTTTTGGGACTACAATTCCCATCATCCCTGACCACTGGTCCTGTTAGCTAGGGATGATGGGAGTTGTAGTTCCAAAACGTCTGGAGGGCTGAGTTTGCCTATGCCTGCTCTTAAGCCTACTGTAATTCTTGCCTCTTTCTTGCCCCATGATGTTTTAGTTTCTCTCAGGCAGTATGTTATTATGTTACAATTTTCTTTATTATTTAAGCTTCGTTTGAAATGTATGTGAACTGCTTACTTTGCTGAATGAAAAGAAGCTCTGCTGAAGACTGGTGGAATATCTTAAACTGGGTGAGTGAGGGAATATTCTCAGTCTGACAGGAGGATATATATAATCACCCCATCCTCCACAACAGTTTACACATATTATATGTTTACCATATGTATTTTAGCATATCATTTTTAGTATAATTAGTTGGGAGTAAAAACAACAATGCTTGAATGGATTACCCATAATCGAAACCATTGATTTAAGAGGTAATCCAAAATGGGCAAAGCTTGATCAGGTTGAAACTCCTCAATTAAATGTATAAATCTCCTTAAAATTGATTCTTGTTCCATATCTGTGGAAAGCTCCTAGTGGAGATTCTCCTGGCCATGTAAAGCAGTTGTGGTGTTGCTTTACACCTGGACTGGTGGCAAGGTGCTCCACTGGTAGGATCCCTATCACACATATTTAATGGATCCATGGCCAGTATTGTGTCTAATCCAGCTCCGCAAGTGAGTTTCAGAAGTATTTAAAAAGACACCCAAACAGCTTTTACCTTTGTCGAGATACATTGCAGTTTTGACTTACAATAAACTGTTCAAAGGAATCAGAGTTTTCACTTCATTAGGGTGCTAGGCATGGAGCAGGGGGAGAGAAAGCTGTTAGCGCCCAGTGCTGTTGCTAAAACATTTTTATCTTCCCCAGAGCGTTAAAGGGCACCTGTTTAGAGTTGATTATACTAACCTTTTCATCTTTATGCAGGTTGCCATCTTTTGTCCAGTGCTATCAGAGAAGAAATAAACCACATTAAAAACACACACGCAAAAACCCTGTGCTAAATTAATAATGGCAAATGAGGAAGCCTGCTGGCACAAATGTGTAGAAACGGGGGAGAGGGGATGAATGAATTCAATATGCACTGTCCATAGGGTTGATGTTCATTGAAGTGTCTATTAATTAAAAAAGAATTACATTTATGCACTGATAGATTAGTACTGTTTCTTACGTCAGAGGACAAAGAACACAGAAAATATCTCTAGATTTCCTGCATACAACATTTGATAAGGAACATCTGGATTTAATGTTTTTGTTTCTTAGCAGATTCCCAATGTGCTCTACAGCATGTCATGCACTTGATTTTCATCACTTGCCACAAAATGTGCTGAGGAAATGCTTTAGGAATAACTTTGTTCACCTGTGGTCTCTACACCAGTTGATCGATGCTTAACTATTATTTGTTACTGAAGTTTTGGCTTCATTTTTATTTTCCTGGTCATGTTCAATGATACCAGTAACCATCTGAAGGGATCTATAGGCAACCTGTCAGTTGAACTTCCTTGTGCAGGAGATCCAAATCCCACATGCTTTGCTGCTTGGGGGCCAAATTTTGGCTGGCCATCCTGGGCCTGGCTCCATTGGCTCTTTTCTTCTGCACCCAAATCCAGTATATGTTGACTTCAGTGCTTTCTGAGGACTTCTGGTGTCACCACCCTGGCAATGCATTCACACATCATCCTTTGATGTTCTCATTTCAAAACTCTTAATGCCTTTAGGAGTATCTAAATTTGCTCACCAGGCCCCTGTCTGAGTTACAGTCATAATTTCTGATCCACTATGTGTTCAGCTGACTTACTAAGGATAACCATCAGTCCCTGTACTGAACCTTTACCCAAATATTGATAAAGTTCTGGTGGTCTCTTCTACCTTCTTAACATTTACTTAATGCCTTTCTTCATGGCTGAATTGGGGGTTCTGAATGAACTTAAATTTATTCAAATTTTCCCTCAAAGTCATCCAATTGGGCTTGAGCTGTTGTCGAGCTGCTCCCTGAAACAGTCACCCTTTCCTCTCCTCACACAAATGTATTTGGTAGCAGCAGCAGATAGATAGATAGTTGGGAGATGTCTTAATCTGAGCTCCTGGACAGCTGCTGCCAGTTGGAATTGGAAACACTTGGTTAGTTTGACCAATGGTCTGACTATGGAGAAGGTAGTCTCATATGTTCAGAATACACCAAACTTTCAGCACTGCTTTTTGCAATTCTAGCATGCTGTTACAAAAGGTTCTCACAGAGCTGGGAAATGTACAGAAAAAATGCAATAAACATGGCAGTGTCATTTCTTATATCTTAAAAAGGCTATTGAGTTTCAGGGGGGTTGTTTAGAAGGGGGGAGGTGATAAAGGTTTATAAAACTATGCATGGTGTGAGGTAGTAGATAGAAAAATAATAATCTTCCTCTTAGAAGACTATCGAACCACCTAATCAAATTGTTTCACAATAGATTGTGGACAGAGAGAAGGAAGTACTTGCTCACATAATGCAAAAGTAGTTTATGCTATTTGGGGTGATGATCACTGGGTATGGAAGAGAATCTCTATCAACACCTGCTGCGAATTAAGTGTAGCAGCTCCACCAGACTCAGTGAGCCATTTCTGGTGACCACACTGTGATCCGTAACATTTTCTTGCCAACGAAGTAGAAAATTCTGATTTTTCTACTGTTATCTTTTATACTATCCTAGTAAAAAATATTTTTAACGCACACACGCACCCTTGCAGAGAACCGAAGACGTGGAAAATCTTTCAACCCTGGTAGTTGCTGTCTAAACCTCTTTAGTTTATTATGACGAATTTCCCCTCAAACCTTAGTAGTGAGGCTCCTGGGCCATTTCCCAAATTCCGACAAAGTCAGACGACACAAGGAGCATGTTCCCATCTGCTAATCAGTACTATGCATGTGATCATCTTAAAATGGAAATGCCCCGAGGCAGCATCTCTACAGGATTGGCCTCATCATCTTAGAGATGTTGTTGCCATGGAGAAAACTTCTAAATTGCTCCAAGGACTCTGCGAGATTAATGTGGAACATGGCATCTTTTCCTAATAAATGGGCAAGTGCAGCACAAAAGTAGAAGAGTTTTGTTTTGTTTTTTTTTTAAAAAAAGTCTTGTAATTTTAATATTCTCTTGTTTATTTATTGAGGGACTTGAAGTTCCACCTTTTGTCACGTGCTCTCAGGGTGGGTTAACATTGAATCAGAAATACAAAACTTTTTTTTAAAAAAAACAACCCTGTTAAAATATTTCAGGATACCTCTGAGACTCCTGAGCACAAATCTTACCCATCTAATGATTTGATTCACAAGAGTGATCTGCGTGAGCATTCCTGTAAGAGGAATGCACAGGGCATGAAGCATCACTAAATGCATCCAGGGAGAAACAGTTGAAAAAGATGTCAACACTCGAGAAGCCAGTGAAATGGCAAATAAGATGAATATCTAGAAGAAGCTGGTTGAGACATAGGTGCTTTATGCATAATTAATGGCCAATCTTTAAGGAAAGTTGCTTCCAGCTATGAAGCCAATCTTGCATCTCATGTGTTTATTCTGTAGGCAAGCATGCATTAGTCTCATAAGTGAAAATTTTGCAACCCAGTAAACTGGAAATAGATAGTGAGGCAATTGTTTCTGAGCAATTGGGGAGGATTTTATGCTTCTACATGGGCTTATGATTGTGCTAACGATTTTAGTTGGCTTGTTGTCTCTGTCAATGAAGTGTGTAGGGTAGACTCTACAATGAGATGGCCTCAAGTTACAAAAAAATTGTAATTAATTAATGGCATATCTTTTCCACCCTCATTTGCTTTTATTGCATTTGATGGAGGAAGACTGTTTCTTTTTTGTTATGAAAACATAATCTTCCCTTGAGATAAGATTGCTTAAGATAAGAATAGCTTTTTCTGCTAACATTTGTTTGAAATGTATAGTAACATTTCAAAATTCATCATATGGTACTGTGAAGTATTTATGTGAAATCTTCATGTATGCTAAAACTGAAATCAGAACCCAAGCTTCTTCTTTTTTTGAGACTCACTACTTTTATAGCATCCCTTCTATTTCCCACATACTGACCAGGACCTTATCCCATGCCTATAATCTTCTGAAATTGCATGGACTTTAAGCGTTTTAAGGAAGTTCTCCTTGTATGGGTCATCTGGCACAGTTCTTTCTTTCTTTCTTTCTTTCTTTCTTTCTTTCTTTCTTCTTCTTCTTCTTCTTCTATTATTATTATTATTATTATTATTATTATTATTATTATTATTATTATCATCATCTCACCAAAAAGCTGACCTGGATACTTCAACAATGGAATCCTCCATTACATTTCAACCCTTGCTGGATCCAGGATCCCAATAATTGCGCGGGACTCAGGCATCATGCAGGCTGACTCTCCATAACTCACAATAATATATTAAAAGTACTACTAAATTTATATCAGGTTTATAGAAAATGATATGGCATTTATATCAAAAGGTGGGACTTCTGATGAGAGTGGCAAAAGTATCAGTAAAAAGAGGGTGGGGTAGCTGTCGCTTTGTGTGTGTGTCATATTCCTCTCCCATGCATTTTAGTCTTAGAAATGTTTTAAGAATTAAAGAGTTTGTTCTGTTGCATTATTGCTGTATCATGTTTGATCTAATTAATTGGGCACAGCCCTGGAACTCTTTAAATAGCATTAATTGCATTTATTTGATAAAAGTGCCCTGAGGTCCTAACTAGGAGGGATAATGTTAAATAAATAATAAAACAATCCCAGTTAAAAGCAAAAATACAAAAAAACCCCACACCCTATCATCATTCCAAGAGTTTTCTGAATTAACATTTAACTGATGAGCTGAGTAAGAAAGAAAGAAATCTCTCCATTATCTAAAGTACTAGCATTGGCTCAGAATGATTGTAATGATACAGAGTAATGCATACTCCAATTTATACAGTGGTTCGTGCTTGAAGCACTCTCTATAAAATTAATGAAATATAATATAATAACTACATTAATAACAATTAAATCATTTCTTTTAAAATGAAATAAAAATGGGAAAACGGTAAAGAGAAGGGAAAGATACCCCAAGGAAAAGCAGGCAGAAGTTGTAGTTTATAAAACGTAAAATGCAGTGATATTATTCAATTGAAAGAAAACACGAGTTTGGTATGTTTTCTTTTTAGAAAACTTACCCATTGGAATTTTAAAAGACAAAATAATAAAGAAAAATATTAATGCATACAATCAGTTCAGTAATTTAATTCATGGCCTTGAAGGCAAATCTTCAAATTATCTGGTGGATGTCTCATTTACTACCAAAGGGATTCCAGCTAGCATTGTTCTCTGAAGTTTCTTCTTCTTTATTTCAGCAGGGAGAGAAAGGATAGGAAGCAA
This sequence comes from Podarcis liolepis, assembly GCF_965112155.1. Taxonomy (NCBI): domain Eukaryota; kingdom Metazoa; phylum Chordata; class Lepidosauria; order Squamata; family Lacertidae; genus Podarcis; species Podarcis liolepis. Next base: position 37,615,112 of record NC_139557.1, read on the forward strand.
TTGTGGACACCTCCCCCCACCCCCGAAATTCAGTAATATGGTAAGAGCATCTTCATAGATCAGCAGTCTGCCCTGGTAACACAATGATGTTCATGCAATCTGTTTTTTTGATGGATGGTACCCTAGTGAGGCAAAGCACGGATGGAAGAAAGCCGATAGTAACATCTTTCTACATCGGGTTCCTTGAGAAATCCAGAAGGCAACTCTGAAGCCTGCACAAGAGGGACTCCAGAGGAATATCTGGTGCCAAATTCTCTTTTGCTGGTTTGCTTTATTTTCTTCATTATGTCTGATACAATGAGATTGAACTTTGCTATTGACTGTCAGCCTCCATTCCTTTTCCAATGAAAAGAAGCAACACAATGAAATATAGAACATACGGGAAGGATATGAAAATTCAAAATGGATTGAGCTATACCTGGCATGTTATTACACTGAGAAGCTCAGTGCCCATTATCAGAGGAATCATATATGCAGTATATTCCACCTTTCTAAATAAAAAAGAGCACACTTTCTTATGATGGTAAATAAGATACCTGACTGCGAAGACCTAAAGTACCAGACCTGACTCAACTCAGTGAATTAAAGATATAGACTTAGCAGATAGAAAGGCAAATGACATACCCTCCAACACATTGAGGAGAAAAACCAGGGCGCTGTCCACTGGGACCACACTCCTATATGAATCATGGGACCCACATAAGATCGTCCCCTCAAAAAAGTGTTTTTTCAGGGCTGTGCCCTCACATGAGAGTATGGCACCCAAATATGTGCATTTGGGGGCACAGCACAAGATCACAGCCCCCCCAAGTACCTTTTCAGGGGGTGAGATTATGACACAAGATCATGGCACCCAAAATAGTTGTCATGCTCTCATACAAAAAAAGGGGATGTACCAGTTTTCCAGGGACAGTTGAGGGGTATGAGATGAGAGATGAGCAGGTAGGCTAATAATTGGTTTCCACATACCGCATGCAAGCTTCTTTTTGCCATTGGCCAAACTCCTAGGCAGTCACGTCTACAAACATTTTAGCTGCTAATTGTGTATATAGCAAAAAATGCAATATTAAGAATGGGATAAAACACAGATTCTATATATGGGGTGGAGTGACAAACAATAGCCAAGTCCCTCCTTCTGCCATACCTCCTGATTTCAGAACACATATTCAGGTCTGGGAGAGTGTTGGAAGCATTCAGACCATGTATGTTTGTGGGCCAATGAACAGGCAGGAATGAACATCTTGTAAAAGTAGGCCTTAGGCCTGGCTTTGCACCTTCCTTCACCCACCATAATGAGGGGGTGGGGCGGTAAATCCAGGAGATGAGTGGGATTGAATAAAGGACTAGCATGGTACAGTACGTGGTGGCAGCTGAGAGAGTAACGGTGCCCCACCCACACCACTGTTTGCTACTGCTTTTAGCTAATACAATAACAAGACTACACTTTCATACAGAATTCATTCTATAAGAGTCTGTGCATTTCCCATACAACCATACGGGCCATGCAACTACTTTTCTGATTTTGAAAATAAAACATTTTTATCTTTTATCTGATCTTAGGCTGTTGCATGAAGCAAAGTAACAATTTTTCCCCCTTGCAGAATCTTTCCTTCCTTCCTTCCTTCCTTCCTTCCTTCCTTCCTTCCTTCCTTGTACAATATAGTTTAGCAATGACTATTTATTTATTTATTTATTATTTCCATATGCCACCTTTCCATAGTTAAAGCCATGTTCAAGGCAGCTTACAACATGAAAAATATATAATTCAAAACAAAAGTAGTCATAGACCATCAAAAAATACAACCAAATTGAGCAATTTCCACATAAATCATAAGACAGATACAAAATAAAGATACAATAAATTAATATCAATAAAAGCAACAACCCCTACAACAAACCCTTCAAAGCAATAACTCAGCCTAAGTACATCTTTGTCAGTACTGTACCTGTTTCCAGTGATTTTAAAAATGTAACATCTGAAGGCATTGTAGGTAGGCATGGATTTGTGGGAGAGTGGGGTAGAATGCATGTCTCCATCTTAGAACATCCCATGAGAGCAGACAGGAAATGGAAGGTCTCTTCACCATCTGCCAGCTATGGTGAATGTTATGCCCAACCCTGATTCTCCAACTAGCTACTCTGACAACAAAGCCTCTGTGTTCTACATCGGCAACTGGCCTGGTTTTGGTCCAAGTGTGGCCATACTCACACTTCCATTCTTCCTAGCTGATATCTGCAGCAACTCTTTTTGCCTGAAAGCACATGGTTATTATAGTGCACATGCGGGGACTGTAAGAACATCTGATTACATCGGGAATTCTCAATCCACCAATCTAAGAATTCATTCTGTCCTCCAATGTGTTTCAAAGATATTTGCCTTATCAAAAGAACAAATGGCAGCTTCACTTCAACGAGTGCTTATCCTGCAACCATCTTATCGCTGTGCAGGCTAAGAATATATCCTCATGAGAGATTCTGTGCACCATGTTTATTGCCTGAGCACAAAACCAGAGGATGAGAATCAGCAGCACCAGAAATTTAAAAAGGTGCTATTTTGAGTACCGTTTGTAGATTTTTTTTCCACCGTGTGTAATCCATATTACAGTTTTGTACTATGGTATGTCTGTGGCACTGTAGTTTCCTCACTTCAGTGCATATGCCTCAGAATGATCCACAATTTTTAGTCATCCTTCAAAGCCATCCAAATGTAAAATAGCTGCTTATTCTGCTCCTCCTCCAACTCAGGGGATGACCAAGGCCAGGGATGCCAACTTGAATAAAAGTTTGAGGGGCCCAGGTAAGCCCCATCCTGCATAATCAGTCACAAGATGCAATGCACACATGCCATTTGAATAGCCATGCCCATCAACTTTGGAGGGGGGCAGCACCTTCAATTTTTTTTTTTTTTGGAGGGGCGAAGGGACCTCAGCTCCTAGGAGTTGGCTCCTATGATCAAGGCCTTATTTCTGATGTTGGCCGGAGCTCCAGAGCAGTGAGAAGACTTGCTTCATTGAAGTGTCTCCAAATATCTGTGGAACTCCAAGGAACCCTCACCCATTCTCTTCTGAGTTGGAGATGGGTAGGAATTCATACTTGCAGTCATAGTCTGCTCCAATACTCTTAGAAGTAACCACTGCATTATATGGCAAGAGTGGCCAACTTGTAGCCCTTCAGATGTTGCTGGACTCCATCTCCATCAGCCCCAGCCAATATGGCAAATGGTCAGGAATGATGGGAGTTTTGGTCTAGCGATATATGGAGGATCAGTGTTTTCACAAAGTGGAAGACAACCCCCCTGCAACATCTAATTGTCATAAATGCACTTACAGAATAGACTGACCTTTCCAGTGGAGACCTGATATGTATATTTCTGCAGCCCAAAGTCCCTAGCTTCTTCAAAGGCCAAAGAGCAGTGTGGCATTTGCCTCCAAATCATGTCTGAGACTGGCACCCACAGCTAAACTCTGATGCATTCAGTCTCATCACTTCATGACTAACAACTGAGAGTATAAATCTAAAATTGTATTGTGGACTGTTGCATTTCCCATGTATAAAAATAGCACATCAGGGAAGAGATTTTGCTCCCTGTTGTGCTAAATGATGCACTCTACAAGTTACAGCCTGAGTGGTAAAGTGCTCTATCTCTACAAAGCTCTACTGCCTCATTCTGTTGCATGATCCAAGCAGAATGAAATTGTGGAAATTCACCAGCATTATAGTGCACATATATTAGGATATACACGTTACATATAATTTTGCCTAGTTTTGCAGTGCCATTTTCTGTAATATAATGCATTTTATGCTATTTTAATATATACATTTTTTTAACAAACACTTTATCTCTGTATTTACATTGTTGTATACATTAGTTGACCAGAGAACTGCATTGCAAAATTCAGAAAAGTGCAAATTTCACAGGATAGTTGTGTTTTGTTGTTTTCAAAAATGCTTAGGTAGGTTTGCTTTTCAGAGTGAACCATAGCTGTCAACTTTTCCCTTTTCTTGCGAGGAATCCTATTAGGAATAAGGGAATTTCCTTTTAAAAAAGGGAAAAGTTGACAACTATGGAGTGAACTGAATTTCTCCCCATCCTAAATTCTTAACCAGGTAATTGTAAAGTTGAGGACCATCCCTCAGTCTAGGTAAGGAGATCTGTTAAACAGATAATGGTGTTTTGCTTTTGTTTTATTTGTTATATTTGCTAAGTATTAGACCCTAAATTTATATAGTTTGGCTTTCCTTGTTACTTGGTTTGTAGAGTTGCCATATGTCCTCTTTTTCATGGATAGAGTCGTCATAGCAATCCAAAGTTAAAAGTAGAAGTCAGCAAATGTGTCTGCTTTTTTGCTCTTCAAAATATGGCATACCTACTAAGATCGCTGCACTCCTAGAAACCCTGTTTTTGAAACATTATGTTGATGATGGATAGCAGTTGTCCATTTACATGATCACAAGGAAACATGGATGTTTCACATAACAACATAACTTCTACTTCCACTTAATTCATTCTGGAGAACATGGAATTTTCCACTCCTCTCTCAAACTTTCCAAGCACATATCAGCAAACCTTTGAGGGATGAAACTAATTTTTAAGGGGGATAACACACACAGAGAGAGGCAAGGCTTTATGCTTCTTTTTTTACTAACTCCTCTGAACTTGTGCAAGCCACAGCATTACAAGTAGGTTAGAAGACCTAACATTTGCCATTCAAAACAATACACCACATGCGTGCGCGCGCGCACACACACACACACACACACACACACTTCTGATACGTGTGCGCATTTAGAAGATTTGTACTGACTTTGTGGAATCACTGAAGCAAGTTATAAATGATGTATGAAATGAAAGCGCTCTGCCCAGTGCACATGAAGAATACAGACAGCATTTTTCAATCATTGCTACCACATGCTTTATAATTTACTATACTATTTGTTCTGAAGCAGTCAGAAAACATCAGTGAGCACACAAGTCTCCAGCGGGGTTGGGGCTGGGGAAAGTCATAAAAGAACTGCATACTTTTAAGGAATGTTAGCAATCTTTTCTTCCCTCTTTCTTCCTCTGGGCACTCAGCAAGGCAATTTTAACCCGAAATAGCTTTCCCCACCCTTGCTAAGGCTACTGTCCATTCTGCAATTCATATACCATCTAGGACTTCCACAGACATTTAAAACATGCTGTGAGTTTTAAAGAACTCCACAACTTTCTCTTTACTTGAAATACTCATATGACAGGGCTGAAACAAAGTCAACCTCAACCTATTCATAGGATGCCTGAACAGTTACATAATGCACAGCACATTATATAATCTAACTACAAGTGCCCACTTTATATAAGGCCTTGGTTTTTTAAAGGGCCCTTCAGCAATCCATCCTTGTTCAAGGCCACCACTTTGGGATCTTGTTGAAGCTTATGCTTGAGCACCACTGGCTCAGTGAAATTTCATTCGCTGGAATGTAGAATAATAGAAAAGTATTGAAAGAGCTCTGGCTCAGGAGCTCTAAAATAATCCCTCTCCTCTGCATTTGGATATTCCATTATGGCATCTGGGCACTCCAGTGGGGTGTGGCTACCCCAGCTAACATTGAATCTCAGCTGACATCATGAGATAGCTGTTAGGAGTCCAGGTTCCCGGCTTGATAACACAGTAAGCACACATAATTAAAAAGGATTTATTGCAAAAAACAACAACCAAGCAATTATCTCCGGACAGGTCTAGCAAGCTTCCAACCGCCATCACTCAGTTGACCCTTCTGAGGAGTTCTTCCTGTGTCCACAAAAGAGGTGGAACCTTTGACCTTTACGTTTCTTATTTTGTTGTGTCCTTCAGCTCTCTATATTGGACAAACAGGCCAAACCTTATGCCAAAGAATAAACGGACACAAATCTGACATCAAGAATCACAAGACAGAGAAACCAGTAGGAGAACACTTCAATCTCCCAGGACATTCTATACAAGATCTCAAAGTAGCTGTTTTACTACAAAGGAATTTCAGAAATAGACTGGAAAGAGAAGCTGCTGAATTACAACTCATTACCAAACTTAAAACCATGGAGAGACCTGGCCTGAACAAAGACATTGGATTCTTATCTCATTATACATGACAAAGCCATTTCTCACCTTCTCACCCCTTGCTTTTTCCTGTAAGACCTATTGCAGTCGTTAAGAGTCGTCAACAGGCTCATCTCAGCTGTCTGCCAATCACCCATTCCCACCACCCTTCTGAGTAATACCCCTCCCCACCTTCTCACTATATAGAAGGATCTGGCAACTTCTGTTTCAGTGTATCTGAAGAAGTGTGCTTGCACACGAAAGCTCATACCAAGAACTAACTTAGTTGGTCTTTAAGGTGCTACTAGAAGGAATTTTTTTGTTTTTTCTCCAAAGGGTGTCAGCCTTCCTAAAACATGAGAAGAAAGGTTATCAGTTGATGGTGCCTTGCTTCTACATATAGTTTGAAACTACCAAAAACCTAGTAGTGGACACGATTTCTCCCATTCTTTGAGTTGTTGGAGGAAAACCCTCATCAGAAGAAGCTACTTCAATTGATGGAAGAGCCATTGGATCTAATCCTACCATTTAGATCCCAATGTAAGTGAACTTTAAGAAATCCAGGAAATGAAAGTTTCCTGCCATTCCACTCCTTCAGACACCAGCAGTCCCAAGCCTCTTCAGATGGTCAGGGGACCTCATGAAAAAATGTGAGATTGGAGGGGGTGGAGTTTTGGTCAGGACTTTGGTGTACAGGGATGTGGGTTAACACTTCTTACCCCCTGTCATGGTCCCAGCAATATTTACTCTTTGCACCCTGGAAGCTATTAGAAGCCAAACTCACTACGTCAGGCATTCCCAAACCTGGCCCTCCAGATGTTTTGGAACTACAACTCCCACCATCCCTAGCTAACAGGACAAGTGGTCAGGGATGATGGGAGTTGTAGTCCCAAAACATCTGGAGAGCCGAGTTTGGGGGTGCCTGCACTCTGTGCTTGCCTTCCAAAACTAATAGCCACTGGCCAGGAATTGGTTAATTCCTTGTGCACCATTATCACAGTGAGAATCAGGGGCCCAATAGCAAAGGAGACCTTTATTTATTAATTTATTAATTTACACATTGCAATTCTCATTTTCCTTAAATTCATCTAAAAGTAAAAGCTACTCTCTAAGGTGAGTGCACAATTAACTGAAAAGCTGCATGCTGTGGTTGTTATTAATGGATCCATGTCAGTTTGGAAACGCTGTGCGATGCTCTAGAAGGGTCATTCATGGTCCACTCTGATTTAACAGTCTTTAATTTATCACTGACTTGGCTAACTGAAAGGAAAATATGCTGATCGGATTTTCAGATGACCCACACTCAGATGGACTGCAAACACTGCAGCTGATAAGGCTGGGAATTCAGAAGGAGCTTGATCGATTGGATCAGAATGGTGATTCAATTCACACATGACAACCTGTAAAAGAACCATAGCAAAACCAAACACATGCACCCAGAAGGCATAAGTAAATGGGTTGAAATATGGACTGCATTCCTCATACATGATATATCTAGTCTACATTATTCTTATCTGGTTAAGGCCAGCCTCCCCTAATTGCATGCAAGCAGACTTGCCAGCAAGGTGGGAGCTAGAAGATGGTTTGCCTTCTGTGGGCAACTGCAGCCTGGCTCTAAGCACTGGATAAAACTGGATTTTGTTTTTCGCTTATCACAACCCTTAACAGTATGCTGAGGAAGCAGTCCCAGCATTATCAGCTACCTAGCTGGTCAATGAAGCTGTCAGGGCTCAATGAGGATTTCTTACCCTAGGTCCCCTTGAGCTGGGAAGTCATGAGACGAAGTCTCTGTTCATCACCTCATGCCTCAGGGTACTCATCAAGGCTCCCTCAGCCCTCTTTCCTTCCTGCCTTCAGTGCAATTGCCAGCTGTGCCCTATATGATGGGAAAGCTGAACAAAGTCGATTGATGAGCACAGACAGCACAATCTCATAGAGTAGCCAATAATTTCTGGCAGTCAATTTAGGAATGGGACACATACAGGCCTTTTCTCATTGAGTAGTTTGGCTCTGTCAGATGTCAGATGTGTGGGCATCACAAACTGGGGCATGTGGGCGGCTTCTTTAAAGAGGTGCAACCATGTTCACCACCGATTCTGTCATATATATAAGGCTATGCATAATTGTTCTCTCTCCTTTTAAGGTGGCTGTGGAATGCTGATGTCAAACATGGGATCACTCTCTTTTGCACTAGAGTAAATCACATACAGAACAGTTATATATGACATGCGTCATCAAATTCTTCTTGTGCCCAAATCTGGATTTAGAAACCCAGCTTGACATGTTCCCCATAGTATGGGGGCACATGAGGCCATCATGTTGCTGAAGCAAAGCATGTCTGCATCTGATCAGTGCATGGATGGGCGATCCTCAGTCCTGTATACCTGTATACCTGAAGAAGTGTCTCCACCCCCATCATCCAGCCCAGACACTGAGGTACAGCGCCAAGGGTCTTCTGGTGGTGCGAGAAGTGAGGTTACAGGGAACCAGGCAGAGGGCCTTCTCCATAGTGGCACCTGCCCTGTGGAATGCCCTCCCAGCAGATGTCACGGCAATAAACAACTATTTTATTTTTTATTTTTAAAAGACAACTGTTTAGGGAAGTTTTTAATGTCTGACGCTGTATTGTTTTTAATATTTGGTTGGAAGCCGCCCAGAGTAGCTGGGGAAACCCAGCCGGATGGGTAGGTATAAATAAGGATAAGGATAAGGATAAGGATAAGGATAAGGATAAGGATAAGGATAAGGATAAGGATAAATGTATACTACCTTGGGTTCCATGATGGAAGAAAGGTGATATATAAACGTCTAGATATAAATAGCTGTAACAATTAAATACTAATTTCATTTTTGGTGGTGCCTGGTGTGTGATCACAAACCAATATGTCCTAGATAATGTCTGAAATCTATATTGAAGAAGAACATTATGAGTGGACGTTGAAGAGCAGCAGTACTTTGTAGAATGCATTTTATAAAAGCTTTGACACAGTTCTATGAGTGCTCCAAAGCACACATTGAGCTCCCTTCTGAATCAAATTCTCTATTGATTTTTTTATCAAGTGCAGATCTGTGGTGACTCTTGTTTGTCTATTGCTAAATTCAATGTTGTGTGTACATATGAAATAATCATTAGACTGAAATACAAGAAATAACATTTGATAGGAATGTGGAAAGAGAAAAGGGAAATGTTTTCTGCAAGTCTGAACAGATTATGTAAAGCTTTGTGCTGTCAAGTCATAGGCCAATAATCTACCCACACAGAATCCAACCTGCCAAATGGACAAATCCCAATTGTTGTCTTCCACCAAAGCCAGGAGACTAATAGCACCCCTATATGCCCACCATTGGGTGGTTTAAAGCAAGTATGGTTGACAATCCATTCCATGATTTAAACTAGCAATATAAGAGCTGGATTTTTCAGGGGAAGGATTGTAAACAATGTGTAAAATGACAAAATGAGTATGAAAAGAGAGAAATCATACCTCCGTAATTCATTTTTCATTTACTTGATATGCATCTTTAATTCTGCTCCTTGGCTAACAATTGTGAATGAAAACCATTTCAGTTCAAGCCTTTACCGAATGCACCAAAAATATCAGTCTAGCTATAGTGCAACACCGGACATATTGCCATTGTCAAAAATCCCATCTTTTTAGTAAGCCATATCCATCCCTGAGTTCCTATTGTTCAGCTTTCAGGTGGCTATACAACGTCAAAACAACAAGCAGGTTTTTAAAGCTTCAGAGTCAAAGCCCTTCATTCATTTCAGGAATTGAATTTGTCAAAGCAATGACCGATACCTATTGTCAGGAGCACCTCTTTCTTTCATTTGTTCAAACCATTAAATGAAAATCTGACTTGAACCAAATTGAGGATCTTCGACATGGGAGGGATCTGAACTGGAGGATTCATTTGGCTTTCAGGCTGATTAATTTCAGAAGCTCAAAGAGTTTTTGTTTGAGGGACTGAGCGATGCGGTGTTTAACACAGCCAGACAGTGCACTGCTATAAATTCCCAGTGCAGGCAATCATCTCTTTACGAAACCTCATTCGTCTTAAGCTGTTTTTTGGTTTGGATAGACTGCTTAAGTATACAAGAGTGAACTGCATAATGTTATTTATAGAATAGGCTAGTGCATTGACAAGGAAAACGTGTGGATGTGTGGTTTAATGTATTATTGGGCCCAAGTGACCATTAAGCTATTTGATGGCGAGTGACTCTCTGTTAGGGAGTCAATCATTGCACACGTTTTAATTTTGTAAAAAATGCAGTGCCCAGAGAAAGAAATCATTAACTGAAAAATAGGCACAGCAATAAATGTCATGCGCTACAGTAATACACATATATATCTTCCATGGAAGACATTTCAAGGTTATACATATTCTTCTATAACTCATATAGCAAATATAATCCAAGTCTCTCTCTCTTGCTCATTCATACTCTTATTTCACTTTAGCCTCCTAAAGTACCACGGGAGTTGAATAAGGCCTCTCTGTGAAATGGTTAATATATTTTGTATTAAGCTAATCTGTCTTCTAATGATGAGCTATGGTTGAGTGCCAGAGTAACTCTCATCTAGAATGCCCCAGCACTAAGCATAATGTATCCCCCTGTTTACAATGATCAATTGCATTCCCATTGATCACAACAGATCTGCTCTGTTTCAGATGACTGATCCCTATATCTCAGCATTCAGTATCGATAATGCATTAAGTCACTATCAGCTCCCAACAGCACAGCACAACAGCTGCAAAGTAGATGCTTTATTGTAAACTCGCAAATGAATCATTCACTTTGCTTATTGCCTCTTCCATTCTTTGTTAGTCCACCATAAATTACCCGGTAACTCTCTTTTTTTCAACTCACAAACTTTAATAGCAGTATATAAATGATCAAGAGTTGCATATTTCTTTCTGTTCTGAGAATCTCAGCCATTAAGAGTTCTAATCTAACCTGAGACCTTAATAATCACCATAGGAAAGGGAAGGGAATTAATGTGGTGAGATGATTACATAAATTAAGAATATATGATAAATGACTGCTTTTTATTGCATCCTTTTTCATGTATTGGAGAGAACTGAGCCCAGCTTTATGTTCCACTTTTGCCATGCAAGGACTTGCTATATGAGACTATTGTAATGCTGTTGTTTTAGTTATAGACCATGAATATTTTACATGTACATTTAAACTGTAATGTATTAATGAGGCAAACATATTCATACCCTGCAACATTTCTCCAATGAAAATAGGGATCTCCATAATGATAATTTCACCATTTATATCCTACACATCTTACTGGGTTGCCCCAGCCACTGTGGGTGGATTTCAGCATATATAAAAACATAATAAACATTAAACATGTTTTAGTTAGGAAGCTTTTTTAAAGGAAACCATCGAAATCGTTGGCTGCTGTTAAACAATTTGGCCACTGCCCTCCATGCTCTGATAATCTACAGACTGGACTATTGCAATGTGGTTTCATGGGACTGCCTATGAGGATGGCTCAGAAATTTTAACTGGCCGCAAATGCAGTGGCCAAATTTCTGCCAGGGTTTTATTTTGAACTCAAATAACCTCAGTTCTGCTTTATGGTAGTGGCTATGTAGGTAGGAGCAGAGCCAGTGCAGTATACTGCCTTCAGCCTGCAACTTCCAGAGTCATTTCAGGATGATATCATCCTGGTCAATGGAAACAAAAGCTACAGTGAAGTAAAGGAAAATCAATAGGGTACCACTTTCACATCTCTTTCTTGTGACTTAAGTGACAGTGCACCATTAATTCACTATGTGTCAATAGTACGCCTAGATTGTGACATGCTGTTATCTAAAAGTGTGAATCTCAACCTACTGAGCAACCTCTCTGAACATTGTGGTGCATTTCTGTGCAAATTAAGCATATCAGAACATGCATTTCAATACATATTCATATGTGCATCTCAAAAAACGTATTTTTTTAAAAAAGCATATCAAAATATTCATTTTGAAATTCAGATTGACGTGGAAAGGAAACAGATTGGAATTGTAAAACATTTTTTTTAAAAAAATGTCTGGTCTGGAAATAGGTTCACTTCTTCCTTATGGTGCACGTTATTTAGTATGCATGTGTTATATGTGTTGCAACATATACAAAATGTTCACTTTGAAACAGCCTGGGTTTCTGATTCACCAGGCAAGCTTGGTGTGTCTACTGATGTCCACTTCCCTAGATGAGCTGGATTATATTCAACAGCTTTAAGTATTCATTGTGGAACGAGAGGTGTGCCAGCTAGGTATACCACATTGTCAATGACTTCCGTCAACTTGTGTAATGACATGCCTTAACTTCAAAAGTCCAAAAAGTCACCACTATATGAAATATAACATATACAACTTGTACAATTGCTTCTCTGTCTTTCATGACTATAGTTTAGACACTCTCGACATGCTAGTATCTTTATTCATCTCCTTTTAAGGGTCCTCCCTGGAAAAAAAGGCCAAAGGAACTTCAGTTGGATGTAAAGTAAATTCCATCCAGCTTTAAACCTTGTCTTTTGTTCAGCAGCATACAAAACTTATCCCTTTATTTTCTATGATATCTCTACTTTCTTCAGTGCAAACAGGACACTTACCTGGACATGTTTGCAAAAATACTGTTGCATATCACCTTGCTATTATTATTTAATAAATTTATTGGTTACTGTTTTAACCACTCAAAATGACTTACAATATATTAACAGACACATACATTAAAACTGGCATAAAGGAAAAACAAAGAAAAAAATTAAAAGACAACTCCATTGTTTTTTAAGACAGGGTTAAAACATCCTACCCAAAGGCAAGGCAAAAAAGAAATGTTTTTGTCTTATGTATTTAATGATGGCATCAGGTGAGTCTCCCCGAATAGTATTCCATAAGCCATCACTGCATTGGCCTATTCTCATGTCGCCACCCTCCAGACCTCCTGAGGAGGAGGCACATCAAGAAGGACCTCAGATGGTGATCACAAGATCCAGGTCAGTTCATATGGAGAGAAATGATCCTTAGGATATTGGAGTCCTGAATCACATGCATCATGTGCAAATGTGTATCGTGTTCTCCATGTAAAAACAAGACATGTTATTGCCCTTACTCAAGACACATGTCTCTAGTTTATACCCTTGTGCAAATTAATTGAAACAAAGCATGTTTTCTATCTTACATGTAATCCTGTACTCAAAACAAACACGAAAAGTCAGTAGATCATTATGGTGTCGGATGCCTTGCAGCCAATAGAAGGAATGATGCGCTCGCCACAATATATTGAGGTTCTACGAAAGAGAGTTATTCCAAAGCTGGAAAAGAGGTATCCTGATGGTACTGGGATATTGCAGCAGGACCTAGCCCCCTGTCACACATTGAAAGTGGTGAAGAAATTCATGACAGAGCAGCAAATACAGGTACTTGATTGGCCAGGGAATTCCCCGGACGTAAATCCCATTGAAAATTTGTGGGCTATATGCAAAAGTCGCCTCCATTATGTAGACGACTATGGAGAACCTCATACAGGCACTGATTCAAGTGTGGTACAGGGATCCGAAAATCAACAGTGACTGTTCAAAACTAGTAGAATCCATGCCAAACCGTGTTCAAATGCTGCTTAAAAATAGCGGAGGTCATATCCATTACTAATATACGTATATGTGAGTTTTGTACAATAAACTACATTGTTTGTTTCAATTAATTTGCACAAGGGTGTACATCCCTAGTTTACTCTGTTCTGCAAACAAGTCCTTCTGGAAAACAAATGAGTAGGGAGAACTAGTGCAAGACAGACCATTTTAGAGAAATGTCCATGCTAAATGAAGACACCTGGAAAGCCTATCTACCAAAGCGTGTTCTCCTTCATGGAGAGCACGTGTTGGGGTGGGGGCCGACAGGACACTCCAAAGTTGTGGGACGGGCTAATTGATTGTTGGCCACTGATGCGATTGGGCTTCCCTTGTTGTTGGGAAGAAGTTAATGTTGCCAATTTTGATTGACAGCCAGAAATGCTAAAACTCCCTGCACGAGGCGTAGAGCTTCCTCTTTTCGCCTGTGCATCGGATTGCCCGTCCCACCCTCCCTATATTTAGGGTTGTTCACTTTGACCTTGCTATGCCTGTCATGGGGTCATCTGCCCTTGGGGCAGGGGCCCAGTAGGAATTTTGTCCATCTGGCTGATTGGCTGGGGCCATTTGGTTTTTGCCTACTGCGTAGCAAATCCTCACAACTTATAAGGTTGCGGTTAGGCATTGGTTTATGGTTTGGTTGGTTGAGGGGCATGGATTGGTAGTGCCTGCCCCTCTAATGCTGCTGCTGCAAGGGATTCCATTAAAGGAATACAGGGGCTCACTATTGCTTTTGTCCACCCTGTCAAGGGGCTCGGGCCATGCAAGAGGCCCTGGTTGCATTTGGGGAGGGCTGAGGGCAGGTTCCCTGCTCCATCGCTACCCCCAAGTGTATTCCCCTTTTCTGACTTTCGCAGGCGTGCGGAATGTTAGTCTGTCCCCAATGGGGGGGGGGGCAGATAGTTGCAACCAATGCCTAAGCAACCACTCACATTTTTGTATTTTAATAAAGTTGTGGCCAAAATTATGCCAAAAACCTCAAACAAAAATTTCTGTGTGATGTGTGAGTTATTGGGGTGGCCCTGGGGACCTCGACACGCAATTGTACCAATTTCAATGGCAATGAAATTTAAGCTTGGCTTTTTCCCCCATCCAAAGATGTTGTCCTTTTTTAAAAAAAGTAAGGTTGAAACAACTCTATAGTTTCCCTTCCATCACTAAATCACAAACTGCTGCTACAATTGATGGTGGCCAGTTAAAATTCATGTCACTTTGCCTTTAAATCTGCCTCTTCCGCAGTGCTGATGGGGTGCTGATGGAATCTGAATAATTTTGGCAACCAACTCTGTTACATATGAGTTTGCAGTATGTCACTCACTGCAGCTATAAAGGTCAATGCAATTATTATGCATAGTATATGAAGGCCCGGGAGGGGGAGTAAGGAAGGGGGAACCCATTTGTCTCTGCAAGACTTCAAATTGCAACTACCCCCAATATCCAATAACCTCAAGTGATTTCTCAGCAATTATGGAAGAATTACTGGGGGAATTTTGTTAAGGAAAGGTTTTACTGGAGCTGCGTATTTGTAGCCTCTCTGAACAAGAGGTAGCAAATTTAAGCCTTATAAACAGAATCACTTCTTTACACAATGCTTAATTAGCCTTTGCACTCATTGTCACAAGGAATAATTGAGGCCATGAGATTAACAGGGATTCACGAAAAAGATTAGACAGTTATATGGATAATGAGCAAATCTACCAAAAACATCCCCACTAGGCGAGATTATTTTTAAAACCTTGAGCAGGAAATAAGCCCTTACATCTGACGTTAAGCTTTGAGAGTTGGACAGAAACCTATCCTTTTAAGAGGTTTCCTCATGACTGCATTTGCCTGCATGCACGCTATCTAGAATAAAATGATAAAATGGGGGAAGGGAGAGATTATAGACACTTGGGAATTATGACAACCTATTATCAATAACTAAGATTTTAGGACTGCAATTTTATATCTACCAACCTAATGTAGGTGACCACAGAGGCAAGAATGTTACTTACCCAAAAATGGAAAGAAGAAGTCCTGACGAAAAAAGAATGGATTAAAAAACCTATGGACTATGCAGAAATGGTGAAACCTATGGGAAAAACAAGAAATCAGGATAACAAACTTTTTTTATAAAAGAATGGAAATGGTTTATTGAATGTTTACAAATTGTAAACAGATAAGGACATTGGCAGGATTATTGTAATAACCTAATATACACATAATAATAACAACCTGTAATGACCTTGGTGAATATAATTAAAGTAGCTGAATAAAAGAATAAATTAAGCTAATTTAGAATTTGCTGGAAAGTATAAAAATAAATTTAAGAAACCGCAGAAAGAGGAGGAAGGAAGTTGAGTTTTGAAATGTTAAAATGACTGTAAAATTATTGAAATGTATATAACTGAAAAACATGTTTTTAAAAGTGTTTTTGAATGCCCTATTTTCCCCATTGGGGTTTGGTCTTCAGGAAACATGGGCCAAATTCCCTTCATTTAATGGTTGTTTGGATCAAGGCCAGAGAGAGAGAGGATGTTGGTGAAATTTGAGTTCTTTATATTCCAAAGAAGACAGGAAGATGAAACTTTCCACAGTTGAATTGTCTGTTAAAGGTCTGTTAATAGGATTGTTGGAAGGCTAGATATTAAATGATACTTTGTTTAATATCAGAAGTGCTGTGTCAGTTCTTCATACCCTCCAACATTTCTCAGATGAAAATAGGGACATCCCATTCAATTATGATTATTTTACTATTTATATCTCACATATCTTACTGGGTTGCCACAGCCACTCTTCCACTATACATAAAAACATAATAAAACATTAAACATTTTATTAAAAAAACTTCCCTATACAGGATTGCCTTCAGACAGCTCAGGGGTCAGATAACTCCATACCCTCCAACATTTCTCCAATGAAAATAGGGACATCCTAAGGAAAAGTGGGACATTCTGGGGTCAAATTAGAAACTGGGATGGCTTCTCTAAGTCAGGGACATTTCTGGAAAACAGGGAAACTTGGAGGGTCTGGCACCTACATGCAAATTGGTCTTGTTCCCTCTACATTTGTACAGATGTGTGTGGAGAATTCTCACTATAAATCAGGCTGTACATATTGGACAATAGCTCACATTCCCTTCCTTCTTTCCCTACTTCCTGAGGCACCACTGTAAACCCATCTTCTTCCCCGGTTGAAGTGCATGAATGGCGATCAAGAATTTCACCGTCGATGATTCCAACAAGGGGATAGAGATAGCCATTTATTTGCCACAGAACCCGGGCTTTAGCTTAAAATAATTTCACTTTAGCCAGAAGTGTGAGGTTCATATATTTTCTTCACAAAATAGCTAGCAAGGACAAGACATTTGCTCTAAGTATTTAACCCACTTGACTTTCTAACCGGCAGCATTCATCTTTTTGAAGTATAAACGCTGTAACATTTTTCTTTCTTTCCTCCTCCTCCTCCAGTTCAGTTCACTCAATCTAAGCCTCCCTTTCTAATTCCATAGCCTTCTACCATCCCTTTATTAAATGAATTTTCAATCTGTCCTTGACTTCCTTTTCATCAGCAGCTTTTACAGAGATAGGCATCTCACTCCAGGATCCCATGAGCTTCCCGATTTGCAATGCAAAGGTCACAAAACATGAAGGGTTACAAAACCCTCATTCTGGAAAGGCTCAGGGTAGTTCCAGCACAGTGTGGATACTTGCTCAGAATTAACCCTGTTTAGGTGATGAAAAGGGATGAGGGTGGTGCTGTGGGTTAAACCACAGAGCCTAGGACTTGCCGATCAGAAGGTCGGCGGTTCAAATCCCCGTGATGGGGTGAGCTCCCGTTGCTCAGTCCCTGCTCCTGCCAACCTGGCAGTTCGAAAGCACATCAAAGTGCAAGTAGATAAATAGGTACCGCTCCAGCGGGAAGGTAAACAGCGTTTCCATGTGCTGCTCTGGTTTGCCAGAAGCAACTTAGTCATGCTGGCCATATGACCCAGAAGCTGTACGCCGGCTCCCTCGGCCAATAAAGTGAGATGAGCGCCGCAACCCCAGAGTCGGCCATGACTGGACCTAATGGACAGGGGTCCCTTTACCTAGGTGATGAAAAGGACACAGCATACAGGTGGAGGGGGAAATGGGACCTTACTGGCAGGTCTTGCCTCTGACTTCTGCTTTCTGAATCCAGTGCTCCAATTATTGAGGGTGGGCAGAATGTGAAATCACTAATGCCCAATTGGGGCATAAATGCCCAGACTGGATTTTTTGGCCCTAAGTGTGGGCACCTTGGCTCAGACACTGAATCTCCACAAACCTGATCCATCCGGCTAGTTCTACCACAATGCTGGTGTCAGGGAAGTGACTTCTCCCCACCGTACTGCCTGCTGCTCATTAAATTTATGAACTTAAGTAGCAGGAGTTTACTGGTTGCAGGGAGGAGAGCTAAGATCTGCATATAATATAGCCAATGTACATTAAGGTTACCAGATCCCCCCCCCCCCCAATGAATCTGGGGACACTTTTCAACTTCCTATTAAATAGAAGGATTTTGTCAGGGAACTGATTTGTAAATCTGGGGACTGTCCCTGGGAAACGGGGATGTCTCGTAATCTTAATGTACATGTACAGTGGTACCAACAGCAGCAAGAATACTTATCGTGAAGTATTGGAAGACACAAGATTTACCCACACAGGAAGAATGGCAGATGAAGTTGATGGCGGAAATGACTGGCAGAATCCGAGACCAGGGAGAAGAATCGGTGGAAGAAGATTGGAAAAAGTTTAAAGACTACCTACAGAAATACTGTAAAATTAATGAATGTTAGAAAAATGTTGGAATGAAGTTATATGGCTTTAGTAGAAATGTTATAAGGAATTAGGTATGCATAGATTAATAGAGTATTAAAGGGAAAAATAAGGTTAGAATGTGTTAAGATAATTATAGGATAGAAAATAGAGGAAGATGGAGAGGAATTGCTGAAACAATTAATAGAAGTGGAAGACAAAAAGGGAGGTGTGAGGAGGTCGTGGAAACATGTGAATGAAAGATAAGATATTGAAATTGGATTGTGTTTTGAATGGTTTTTGTTTTGTTTTGTTAATTGTTTGTGTTAGTGTTGTGTAGTGTTTTTTTGTACGGTATTGTATTGTTGTATTGTTTTTCTTTGGTTTTTTGTAGTGTTGTGTTTAAATTGTTGAAAATTAATAAATATTATTTTTTTAAAAAAATACATGTACAGTGGTACCTCGGGTTAAGAACTTAATTTGTTCCGGAGATCCGTTCTTAACCTGAAACTGTTCTTAACCTGGGGTACCACTTTAGCTAATGGGGCCTCCCGCTGCCACCACACCACTGATGTACGATTTCTGTTCTCATCCTGAAGCAAAGTTCTTAACCTGAGGTACTATTTCTGGGTTAGTGGAGTCTGTAACCTGAAGTGCCTTTAACATGAAGCGTCTGTGCCCTGAGGTACCTCTGTACATATATTTTGTATAATTTATTCTGATTATGTGAATCATAAGAAGGGTTAGTTCCCTCCCGTACATGGGTTACAAGATTTTACCGTGCCAAGTAAACCTGGTGACTGGCCTATGTGCAAGTGAGTGTTTTGGCACAGGAAATGGAAGGAAAGGGACCTGCCTTTTCACATGATAACAGCTGGGAAGACACAGCTAATACAAACACTGTCATAACACTTGTAATAGGAAGAAATGCCAGCCACTGATCTCAAGTCCATAAAGAAGAGGTGTGATTATAACCAATTCGATAACTAAATAAACAGGTGATGCACACTTCCTATTGAAGGCTACATAACTTGGCAATGGGAGGAGAGGTCGAGATGCAACTTGTAAAGTACTGCAGAAGGATCAAATGGTCAAAAGGTTTATTTACTATGAAGAAACTGTTGAGTACAGTAGATGGCTTATTTATAAAATGAAAGCTTTATTGGAAAATAGTCATAATCTTGTCCATTAATTTTCTTCATAATCTGAGGGCTTTATGATTGTCTCATTCAAACCTCCATCCTCACTTTTATGGGACTCAGTGGTCCAAAGGACTGTTGCTTTGTCAGCAGGGGTAGGTTTAAGGCTTTTCAGTCACAACCCATGTATTTTATACATTTTTTTGTTTGTTTGTTCTGCTGACTATTTTTTACAAGCCTGTATTGCACCAAGAAGACGTAAAATTACCTTTGTAAAGCTGTTTAGCAATATTGCAAAGTCTGCATCTTCCCACTCATTTGAACTCCAGACATACATTAACAAGTTGCTCATAATGACTTTGATTCCCCCACTACATGTTCATTGTCAACCTTTTGACAATACTCTCCGGCTTAATCATGAGAGTTTTTGTTGTAAATTATACTCCCCATTTCGGTGATCAGATCTTAAGAAGTTTATTATATCATGAAAATAGCTTATATTATTTTTTCATCCCTACATTTCCCAAACATTAGCATTCTTTCAAAGCTTAAATTGTTTTTGCAGCTTTCCCAGGTACCTGGTGGCTCACAGTACATAACCTGCCATAGTTTGTGTGGTTTTGGAATAATATCAGCCATTCCTGTAACAACTTATCTGGGAAAGCATGGATCAGAGGAAGAGGTACATTTTTGATTTTTTTGTGTAAATGGAGAAATTCAGCTGTGACTCAGTCATGCAGTTGAGTTGCTGCACTTCAATGTATCAGCTGGTCAATTGTGGCCAGAAAACCATTGGAAGATGTACAGGTTTAGTACCCAGGGTACTAAAACAGGGATCTGCTTTGTGTTGACAACCTTACATAGATCTACTTACACATGTGGTAAATCACACATTTTTGATTATGTCTCCTTATTTGTTTGTATCACTTTGCCAGTGCTTTAGCCAAAATGTGGTGCAGGTCCCATGAACTCAAGAGACACAATATCAGTGGCAACTGAGGTATTGGTTTTCTAGGAATTCTCCTTGTCTTTACATTTGACTCACTTCAGTCCCAGATTAGGGATTTTCAACTCCTTTGGATCACGATTGGCAACCACCCACCCTTCCACTGGTGGTGGGCACACTGGCCACAGCCCTTGCCAACAGAGTATTAAGCACATGTGAAAAGTGGCCTACACCTCTCCTGAAGTACATTCCTAGATTTCCTCCATGCACGGAAGGGAGGGCAGTTCTAATCATGAAGGGCAATTCTGATTTGAGATTAAGTGGTCATGAAGCTACACTGGCTAAGCCTGCTTCTAACCACCAATGTGTTGGGCAGACACACACCATGGCCACACACCCTGCCAGCCACACGTCTGACACAAAGGGACATGATATGCTAGGGTTGCCATGTTTCATGAAGTGAAAAACTGAACGATTGGCAGCTCAACAAAAATTGTTGAGCTTTGGGTTTTTTGGGAGATCGCCATAAGTTGTTGACATTTGGGGGGTGAGTGATCACCTGCTCGACCCCCACTGTCAGCAACTTCCAATCCTTGTTATGTACTGAAGTTCTCACCCTGGGCCAGCAGGGGGATACTGTAGATAGTTATGCAAATAAGGGATCGAAAGTGAGGTTCAGTGATTGGATAGTTTTAGAAAATTGTTACAGTTACGTTGTACTGGAGCTCTATATAAGCAGGCTGACTGAACCCTCCAGTTCAGTTCTGTTCTGTCCTGTGAATAAACAAGAGCTGTTTGAAGAATCGCTGTGTCGTCTGATATGTTCACCCACAACTTAACAATGCTGATTCCCCAATCACCACGCCGATCGCGTGACAGGGAAAAGGCAGTGGCAGTTCATGAGACACAGAGGGGCAGCTCTGGGCACTCGGCGGGCTCCAACAGCTCCAGTCCCAGTACAGTTCCCAAATGCCACCGCCGCTCAGGTCTCTTGTTAGGAGCCCTGTCGCTGCCGCCTCTAGCGCTCACAGCCCCGCTGCTACTCATAGACTTTGGGCTCCAGGTGGGCAGAATGGAGCAGAAAGGGGAAGCGGCAGTGGTGGCAGTTTCTTTAGTGGCCACTGCCAACCTGAGCTGGTAAATACACACACAGGCCTAGCAGCAATGCTGGTAGCACATGGGCTTTGCGCACTCTCACCTCCAGCCAAAGCGACAGCTTCCACTTCCGAGGCACAGTTTAAACAAACAAACAACTAACAGCCAACCAACCAAATAACCCCACAACCCAGACATTTCCTATAAAATACAAAAATCCCCCTGGATGGAGATGTAGGCCTCCCAAAAGAGGACATGTCTGGGATTTCCTGGACATATGGCAACCCTATGATATGTATATTGTTGTAGATACAAGACAAACTACCTCCATAGAAGGTGGGATTCTCATAGGCTTCTGTCTTTGGGAACACTACTGCCTTGAAGAGAGAGAACTCTCCATTGACTTGCATAGTGGGGAGGAGGGTGTAAAAACATTCTAAATCCCCCAGAAAGAGTGGAGTTGTGGAAGTGTCGCTCACCACCACAGCAAAAACACTACTATCTCAAAACTTGTTGGTTGGATTCTCTCTCTCCCTTCCATTATTCTGCAATTTCCTTCCCCCTCTTTCTCCTCCCCCATAAATGTTTGGAAAGAAACTGTGCGAAAAATATCAGCATAGCACTAGACTGAATACTCATAAACTTTTATGAATCCATCTGCCCAGTGAAAATTTTCTGTTTTTTCCCTTCCTTTGGGAATTAGGAAAACCAGAAGAAGATTATTTCTGAACTAGAAGAAAATGACAACTTCTAGTATCCAATTTTCTTCCTCTGTTGAATGCTTTAGCTCAGGATATTGAGATAGCTGAGCTTTAGGGAGAGATAAGCTCCCTACCTTCTTCCAATCTAAAGCAGTCTTCTTTACATATTCTGTTAGATCAGTCATTGGCCTTTCATACCAGACGGCACCACTTGTAAGATACGACAGAGATGCAGTAATTTTGTTTTTTCCATGTTAGAGAGATCTGAGCCACTTGTGACAGGTGACTCCTTTTCTGACACCAAGAAAGGAGAAAGAAATAATAAAAAAGAACTACTCATTTTAGCAGCTCCTGAAGAGTTAATACTCCAATTTTCTTTTATTTTTAGCATAACCTCACCTCAGAGCAGAGAGGTGGGAGAGCTAGACATTTGAATTGACTAGACTCTCTTCAAGTGCAAGGTATTATTTTTAAAGTGAACCTTTTAATAATCCAAGGCATATATCTTGACATATTCAAATGTATATGAAATAGGTTCATGTATATGCTCAAATATATTACCCTTATCCTCTAACAAAAACAATAATAAGAATAAGAATAAGAATAAGTTTTTTGTTGGGGTAACAATATTTGGAGAAGGTGAGCTATGAAGGAGTTGGCAATGGATTTGTTAGGGCAATGTTGGGGAATCTGTGGGTCTTCCAATGTTGATGGACTGTTGAGGTTCCTTTAATTGCTGTCAAGGAAAATCTGGGCATGTGCTTCCCTTATCTTACACCTGCAGGTCTTGTGATTAGTGTTTGAAGGTCACTGACCTGGCAACCAGCCAAGTAGGTCACTGTGATCTGGGAACTGGCCAAAGGTGTGGTCATTCTTGGGGATATTAAGAGGGGGCTGTACATTGCCTTTTTGCTTAGCTGTAAGGAAGCTCTCCCAGATTGATACTGAACTCTGTGCTGTTTGTATGTTGTGTGTTGTACTTACTTTGCATTTGAAGCCTGCCCTTCCTAATAGGGATCTAGTGGAAGTCAGTATATAGTGTACATAGTGAAATTGCCTTAAAGCAGGCTTCCTCAAACTCGGCCCTCCAGATGTTTTGAGACTACGGTTCCCATCATCTCTGACCACTAGTCCTGCTAGCTAGGAATCGTGGGAGTTGTAGGCCAAAAACATCTGGAGGGCTGAGTTTGAGGAAGCCTGCCTTAAAGCTTTGGACCTGTTGGTAAAGGATTGAACTGACTGAAGAGTTGGAGTCGGGCTGAATTTCCAGAACAAAACTGCACTGCCACAAACCTACATGCTTGGGGAGCTGCACATGTTTGGCACATGCCACACGCCAACATCCCTTCATAAACCAAGTTCCCATCATCCCTGACCATAGGCCATGCTAGCTGAGGCTCATGGGAGTTGGAGTCCAACAACTTTTGGAGGGAAGCTGGTTTCCCACCCATGAATTAGGGAATTTCTTCCATTTTGTTTAAACAAGCAGAACAACTTTGTGACATTTACTCCTTTGGCAACCTTAATGGCAGAGGATAAGTGGAGTTAGAGGTCATCCCACAAACAGGTCTGCTATCCTACATCAGATTCCCAGAGAGAGGCCTTGTAATCCCAATGAGCCCACAGTCAACACACAGTTCTGCCAGTCTGTCTCTTTTAAACTTCAAGGTGTTTCTACACACACACACACACACACACACACACACACACACACTTGCCCCCTCACCTTCATTGTGGGGCATGTGCCAGCTTCTCCAAGCTCTTGTGATTAACTGAAGCGCAGATTCATAGCTATTTCGCCTAACTGTTCACTCTTATCAGCTAAGCTTTCTGGACAACAATCTATCAGACAAAGGCATTGTTGACCAGTAACCATAACAATATGCACAGAGATTTCGTTTTGGTTTTTAGACTTGGGCCTGAGTTCATACCCCCACTGAGCCATAAACTTCATTGCGTGACCTTGGGCACTCAGTCACTCAGCTCATGTACAAAACCTTAGTGCTTTGGAGTGGGATGATGATGATGATGATAACAATGCCATCTAATATTTTGTTCTGTTTTTCAGGCTTCCTGCAACAAACCATGCATTGCCCTCAAATTTTATCCTTAACCACTATGTGAGACTGGTTGGATGAGCAACTGGCTCAAGGTCACCCAGTGAAGCTTAAAGTGCATTTGAAGCCCTGTCTCTCATTCCAGCATCACACTGGATTTTGGCCACATGGACAAGGTACACCACAGTAAGATTTATCTTACAGTCATATTTAGGCCCTTTCAACACTGGTACACAAAGCAAGCACTCATCTCTTTTATTTGTCTTTTATGGCTGTTTCCTAAATGATAAATCTGTACAAAAAAATGTACTGTCTTGGTAAATGTACCTTGATTGTCAATAAAAACATGGCCCTACCCAACCTCATCACCTCTAAGTGTTGCTTTTGAGATGCTATCAGTGACAAATGCATCCTTGAATATGTGCTAACGCTAAACGACAGATGAGCAAACAAATCTTACACAGGACAGCCGTGCTTTGAGATATATATATCCCTCACCTTAACAGACTAGAAGCCAACTCAGTTCTTTTTTAAAGTGCCCCTGCCCCCACTCTCTGCAGGCAACAGGAAACCAGCCCTGCATTAGGAATAATAGAGCAGACATCCACTCAGTTGAGGCTGATGGAGCCAACCTGCCAGTGGAGCAATTGTGCAGGGCCTTTTCATTGCACAGGCTTATATTTACCTGCCTTTGTCCTGACTTTTCACGAAGGTGGCAAGCAGTCAGAGCTGTTTACGATGCAGTTGATTTCTGTACTATCAGTTGACGGCTTCCTGCTTCTAGCTTATTATTTCGAGGATTCAAGGCTACAAAAAAGGCAGGAACCCTAATGCTAGTCTTTCAACGTCCAATTCTTTCCCAAAACATGTGGTAAAAAGGAGAGAGAAGACCGCTCAGCAACAATTGCTTTGATGAAGCAGTGGCTATTCACTTCAGCTGCATGTACGTACATCTAATCTTTTGTCTATGCTATGCAAATTTGGAGGTGACAGTGGGGGCGGGGGGAGAACAGAACGGAGCCAAATGGATAACTCTTGATTTCTTGGAGCTAGTCAAATAAGGGGGCTAGTGGGAACAAAGGGGTGGATCTAAAAACAAAGCAAAATTGTTAGTGTTATCCCATCCCGTTCAACCCACCATGTTCAACCAAGCCCTCTGCCATTTTGGTGGTTGTGGAAATAACACGTGCACACACACACACACACACACACACAGAGAGAGAGAGAGAGAGAGAGAGAGAGAGAGTGCCCTGGGGTGGGTCAACATGTTAAATGAAGATGTTAAAACCTCGCTGCCCACCTAGTTCACACCTAGTGTTTGGACAGCACAGCAGTCATAATGTACTTTCCAAATGTTCTGTATTATGAAGATCAATCAATATGTTGAATGGATGAATTAATGAATGGATGGGGTGGATAGTTGAGAGATTTATCAGCAAGTAGAAATGGCAAAGCCAGAAAAGCATAGCAATGGACATTTTGCTGGTGAATTGATCTGATTTGCACATCTTGGACTGAATAGAAGTATCCTTTGAATTTTACACTTCTCTGAGTGCTGCTGTGTAGCTCTCAGCTCAAAAATAAATGGGACTTGCCACCCCGATGTCTTCACTGCCATGAATAATATGTGGGGCTCTCCCCAATAGCCACCAATATCAGCAGCAGCAATTGTTTTCTGCTCACTGCACCACCACCAGGTGTTCCCATTGAAGGACTGTCACCACCTAGCTCTTAAAAACACAACAATGAATGGGCAATAGTTCTGGGGACAGAGAATTAGAAGCAGAATTGCTTGAAGCCTCCCTGAGAAATTTCACTAGTCGTTGCAACATGCTTGTCTTCATTTGTTTTGCACGAGGGAAAACACCCAAATTCACTTTGAATTTCGCTTGAGGCAAGATCCATTGACAGCCTTTGGGATTTGGTAAAACATCACCAGTCACCCCTTCCCTTTGAGAAACGTTTGTGGCCTCCCTTGACATTCCTCAGATATTTCCCTCGGAATTTTGCTTGAGGTGAAAATATGATGTCAGCTCTAGTTAGAAGAAACAACTGGTATGATCAAGATCTTGCTCTTTCAACATCAATGGCTACAGCAGAAGCAGGTTTTGAGGCTGGGATATCAGCAATACATTTTTTTTTGGGGGGGGGGGAGAAGAGCCAGAAATTGTGCATGATATGTGGCATCCTGTGTGATTGCCTGGGCATAAACTAGCCATTGGCTTGACTGACCTGCTGATCATGGTGGCCTGTGTCATAAGAGGCTGCTTGTGCAGAGGAATCATACAAGGTTGTTGTGCTTAATTTACAGTTGAGTCCACCCTCCCACAGTAGCCCTATACAACACAGCCCACAATGTTCATTAGGTCCCACCAACCTCTTTTGAAGTGGAGGTACAGGGAGGGGCGGTGGCAGCTGTGAATGGAAGCATCAGAGGGGAAAGATCAACCACATGATCTGCCTTGCACTCAACAATTTCTGGATACAACTCTGTAGTCCAAATCACTCACTTGGTTCTTCTCCAACTCTAGTAGGCTGCTTCTGGGGTAGCTGAAACTATAGGAACACAGGCAGCTGCCTTACTCTGAATCAGACCATTGTTCCATCTATCTCAGTGTTGTCCACACTGACTGGCAGTGGGCTTCAGACAGGGAGTCTTTCATGGCTTTACCTGGAGAGGCCTGAGATTGAAGCAGGTCCTCTGCCACAGGGCTATTGCAAGCATTGGACTGATTTCTATGGGTCTTTTAAATAGACTTGCTGCCACTTCAGCACTATATCATGCTGGACAGAGCCAGCAGAGCCTGCGATGGAACTCTGCCCTCACTGATTCATTTATTAACACCGGTTTTCCTGACACGTATGGACAGGCCATTTGTACTTTCTCACCTGAAAGTTTAAAGCTGAAACCAACTCCGTTCTCAATGAGAGCTGCTCTCCTGATGAGAAATGCCAGTTAATCTCAAAACTTCATTGTGCTACTGATAGGTGAGAAGAAAGCATTTCACCAAAAGCAGACTTCTCTCCACCTCTACCACCCCACCAGATCTGAAGAGTATTTCTCATTCTACTCTGTGAGATGAATGAGCCGATATATCCAGCTCCAGTTTCTGTACTTCTTTATTATCATGGGCATCAATTCTTCTCCATCTGTGTGGCTCATTCTGATGCTGTTAAGGCACTCTTTCCTGTGCAGGCTTTGGGTTTTACTTTTCTTTTATTCCCAGCTCTATTATTCCTGCCTGATTCGAGGTAGAACCTATGGGAGCATGGTACCATGGTCCAGAATGCAGGTGCCAATAGCTATATTCCCAGGCTCATTAGCTAGAAACTAAACTTTCTGAAGGTAGCTTAGGTGAGTCGGAGAACGTTCTTTGAAGGATTTTGCTCTTTCATTTATATCACAAGGTAGCCTCTTGCCTAAGGGTGGATATCATCAAGAGGGAGCTAAACTAAGAGTCAGATGAAATCTCTTCTCTAACAGGTAAAGCAATTAAGGCAGAGCAATAGAATGGCATTTTTAAATTTCTCAGGTACTGTATAAGGATGGTGGGAAAAGCAAGCTTTTTAAAAGATGTTCTTTTTGGCATGTAGAAGGGGCCAGGATCGTGCCACCTCCTTCCAGAACACCTTTCCCATCCTTCAGCCAGCCAATGTCTACTGACCGGATCATTGCATTCATAGGGGTCTACCAGTGTAGAGACCAAGTCATGTAGCTCTAAAACCATGCAAAGACCTAGGAGTTCCTATTAAATGATGTACAGTGGTTGCAGGGGTGTGGAACTGGTTGGTGGGTTGGATCAAGACCTGCCCCACCCACCTCAGGCCACTTTGGACAGGTGGGTGAAGCCAATTAAAAATAAATAGCAGAGGGAGAAAGGGTACCACCTGTATGGACTTTTTTATGTGCTTCTGGAACTTTTTGGGAGCAAGGCCAATACATTATTTTGCATCAGGCTTACTGTACTGATGTCATCTTTGTGTGGATTAATGTGCACTCCCTGGCTCAGGTCTCTGTTATATACGGTATATATATATGTTCTTAAATCTTGCTCCATCAGACTTGCTCCAGTGAGTTAGTGGTGTTAATCAGAAAGAGAACAGAGTCAGACCAAAGATAAAGTAAATTGGAAAAGTTTATTTAAATCAAAGGATATAAATTGATGAAGGTATACAAACTTAGAAAATGTATCAATAAGAACAATGTATGAGCCAGTTTTTAAATGAAAAACAGTATTAGATCGGGAAATAAAAATAATTAAACGAACAGCTACAACATTCCATCTTGTTAGAACTTCCACCAATCCAGACTAGTTGAAAGCTTGCTAAGTTTCCAGCATTATAGGGGATTAACATAAAGATTAGAGGGTGGAATTCTATGCTCACATGAATAGCAGCAACAACTATGAGCTATTTGATTAAAAATAGCTTTCAAGGCTGGCTGTATCTAAATGACTTCGTGAACTGCAAGGTATGGCTTGAACTTTATTCTAGTTTTGAATGTCAGATATGTTGAACAAATTTGTTCACCAAAAGTTGCCAGAACTACTTTTAATTTTGCCACTGGGAGCTATTAGCAAGTTCGTCTCTTCCTTTGTCCATGGTACATGCAATATTGTGTTCAGAGCTGCAGGGGCAGTTATATTGCAGAGCTGAACTGTGATTTATGATAAGTTACACACCTTTGTTCTCGATTAGAATTTGTTCAGCAGTGTGGGATGTATATGGAAGATTGCATTTCAAACGTATTCAGTGGTAGATTCTGCCCATGGTTGAGATTCCTTTATAAATGTGTTTATTAAGCCTGTGATTCTTTAGTCATACTGCCTCAGTGGGAGTTGTGCATGAATAAGAACAGTAGGATCAAACAATATTATAGAGTGTTTCTGAACAGAATTTATGTAGGTGTGTTAATGGATGCACTTCATAAACTACATCACAGGCTCCCGAATATTGATGGTTTTGCCAGGATTAAGCAATCTTTTCATCTACAAGTTTCATTACCATGCACATTGTTACAGATTAACATATTGCTCCCCCTCCCACTTTTACCTGGTTTATGCAGGGCATTAAGCACAGATGGAATCCATAGCATGCAGGGAAAACTTTGATTGAAAATGTTCCTGAGCTTTGACCAAATTCAACACAGTTGAATAACCCCCCACCATCCTTATCATTCCACAGTGCAAGTGACTGTACAACAGGAGTGAGCAAAAAGACGAGAGTCCTTTGCTCCCCTCATTCCACTTGGGCATCTCAGCAGGATCCAGTAGCAGCTGGTGCCCATTAGGACTGGTAGAGCAGAAAGCAGAAGAACCAACAGTTGGAGCCTGAGTCAATGACAGGCAGAGTCAACTCATTCTAGTTTCCTCCTCCTCCTCCTCACAGTTGAGTTTTTCAAGGGCAAGACTGAGACTAAGGAGGAGGAATCTGAGAGACGCCTGGACTGGTTGTAAGAAAGAAAGCAAATGGAGGCTTGCTGGGGGAAGATTGAGATTGGTGGGGCAGCAGCCCACTCACCCTATTGGAGCAGCCTCTACCGGTATCCTCGAAGTACTGCTCCTTTAAGTGGAGTGAGTAAAATACATTTGATGCAAATCTAATCACATCACACATGCTTATACAGAGGGGGAAACAGGCACAAATGAACTGTAGGGTTGGAATTTGTGGCAAACGATGCAAGCACTGCTGGATAATTTCCAATGCAATGAAACAAGACTACTTACACTAGAATTTCAAAACCTGAAGGGGAATATGGATAAGGAGAATTGCAGAAACCCTGAGTTTCCCTTCACGTGAACCCCTGATTTGTTCCATTGTGTAGAGCAGGCATCTCCAAACTCAGCCCTCCAGATGTTAAGCATGGCAAACTTTACCTGGACTGGGGTTCTGCAGTTTCATCGCCTCTCCTGCTGCCAGGATTGATTTCTAGCCAGTACCTTCTCTTTCCCCTGCACTGTATTCCACAACAAAGTGCATTGTTTTTCTTCAGAATGTAGCTTTCCCCCACTCTACATTATTCGGTGTTTTATACATACATATCTGCCAACATCCTTCTTAAAAATACAAAGCAAGCATCATAAGGGGAAAAAATAGTTCTGACATACTCTATAGTTCTCTTTTGAAGAACAAATAACTGAAAGTTCTTTTGGAAGCCTTTCAGCCTTTGGGCAGCTACTGATCTCCTTTTCATTCTTGTGCACTACAATCCTAAACCAGTTTACCTAGAAGTCCTATTGTTGAGCTCAGTCAGGCTTACTCTCTAGTAAGTGTGCTTAGGAGTACAACAAGAAAGTAATAAAAATACACATATTACTGCTATTTTTAGAATGCCAATATAATGCCAATTGATTTCAAGGGGTCTTATTAGTTACTAGTTGTCCTCCCTCCATTTTTAATAAAAATACGTCCTAGATATATTGGGTGTGTGATACATTCAGCTGAAACCAGCAGCAGAACTCCAGTTGCTGTGAACATGCTTATTTTGTGTGCTTATTTAAGTGCTTATTTTGGGTAAAATCAACAAAGCTCTATACACATTACATACCTTTCCTCTTCCATAGCATAGCAGAGTTAGGAGGGACCCAAAGGGTCTTCTTGATCATTCACCTGTAATGGGAATCCCCAACAGATGACCATTCAACCTCTATTTAAAAACTTCCAATGAAGGAGAGTCCGCCACCTTCTAACGCAGTCTTTTCCACTGTTGTTGTTGTTTAGTCATTTAGTCGTGTCCGACTCTTCGTGACCCCATGGACCAGAGCACGCCAGGCACTCCTGTCTTCCACTGCCTCCTGCAGTTTGGTCAAACTCATGCTGGTAGCTTCGAGAACACTATCCAACCATCTCATCCTCTGTCATCCCCTTCTTCTTGTGCCCTCAATCTTTCCCAGCATCAGGGTCTTTTCCAGGGAGTCTTCTCTTCTGATGAGGTGGCCAAAGTATTGGAGCCTCAGCTTCAGGATCTGTCCTTCCAGTGAGCACTCAGGGCTGATTTCCTTAAGAATGGATAGGTTTGATATTCTTGCAGTTCATGGGACTCTCAAGAGTCTCCTCCAGCACCATAATTCAAAAGCATCAATTCATCAACGATCATCCTTCTTTATGGTCCAGCTCTCACTTCCATACATCACTACTGGGGAAAACATAGCTTTAACTATATGGACCTTTGTTGGCAAGGTGATGACTCTGTTTTTTAAGATGCTGTCTAGGTCTGTCATTGCTTTTCTCCAAAGAAGCAGGTGTCTTTTAATTTCGTGACTGCTGTCACCATCTGCAGTGATCATGGAGACCAAGAAAGTAAAATCTCTCACCCTCAGAAATGTCACTTTACTCAGTAAGCCTTACAGCTCAATCCTATGCAGAGGCAGTGGCTGGACATTGGTGTACCTACCTCTGCATAGAAACATAGCATTGTGGCCTGCTAGCCAAATGAAGCAGCAATCCTAAGCAAATGTATTTGCAAATATGCCCCACCGAGCTTCCTAAATGCATGTTATTGGGGCCACCCTCTCTTAAGAATTGCCCCTTTGTGTCAGAACTCAACTTATATACGTGAGTAGACCTGTTTAGGCCCCCTTGATTAGATATTTATTTTTCTAGGGTGCCTCCTACAGATTATCTCCTCAACCCCAAACCTTCAGGGCTGAAAATGAATTTTCTTCCCATTATCCTTCATTATGGCCATGAGATAAATGAGAGCAATGATTTATCTTTACATTCTTTTTTTTACATTTATATTTACAAGAGGTGAGAGTAAATGGTCAGTCAGTTTGGCATTATAGAGTTATAATGTTTTTCCTAGCACACTATTATGTTTAAGAATGGAGGCTAAGGCTTTATTTAAACATTAAGACGTTGCTTACATGAATACCAGTCAAATTGTACTATTTAACGTTTATGTACAGCGATTTGAAAGAATCTATTTTACAGAAATGAGTCACCCAAACTAAAAAAAAAAAAAAAAAGTCAAAAGAAGTGGTCATTATATTGTGATTGAACTATTTCTATTTTTGAAAGCCAGAGTGGGGGGAGGGAGCAGTATTATATATCCTGGTTTGCCTGTTGAATGAATAAAGAGATCACATAATAGCAGAGGTAAGTAGGACATGATCTGGTGGTTTAATTTAAAGCGAGGAGAACAAAGCTTAAAGGGGGAAAGAGCGCATGATAAGAAGTTTGTTTGGTGTAATAAACAATAGCCTTTAAAATACGTGTAACCTAAATCCTTTCTCTCCCAACTCCTGTTTATTTTCACAATGGCTTGATGATATTAATAAGTGTACTGGCAGATATTTTCAAGGTCTTTTAGACAAATGTCCTTTCAGCACTAGAACAAAAGATGCTTGGCTTAGAAGAATTGAAGCCTGTTGTGTTTGTGTGTATCTTCATTATCCTGGTGGAGTCAGTTGGTTTAATATTAATGTGGCTCTGCTCTCCCATCCAGTTTGGGACAACACATTTGTGGCATTAAAGATCTGCCAGATGTTTGAGTCCTTTCCAGTATTAATGAGACATATGCCATTTCAGAGAGGCCACATCGTTATGGAAATTTCTCCCCACTGCAATGATACAGCAACTGAGGTATATTAGTTCCTCGGTGCTTGCTGAAGAAAATCACCTGTCTTCTGAGTATTTTTTCTTTCTTTTAAAAAATGCATGGGGAAGGTGAAATTGACAAGAATCACTTCTCTTCTGCCACTGGATGCCTCTTTTGGATCAAAATCTCTTCCATGAATTGAAGAACTTCTGTTCACACAAGGCCACAACTGAATTCAGTCCGTGGTAGCAAGGCATAGGTTTAATTGGATATAATTCCCACTGAATTCAATGAGTGGGGTTGTTGTTTTTGGCTTCTGTCTGTTTTTGGAGACAATGGAGGAGTGTGCATCTTTGCGAGTGAAGTCAAACTGCTAGAAGCTTGCAGTGACTGCTGTGGCTGTAGAGACTGATATGGGAGAAACATGTTTTGTTGCATCTGAGGCAGATTAAGTCATATGTTAGTGCTTCTGCAGATGCACCATGACATTTCTTCTCTTTGTGCCCCTCCCAGTGGTCATTCCACCTGCAGTCACTGTCTTGGATGCATGACCTGTCTGTCTGTCTCTAGGCACTGTGATCATCTGCAAGGGTTGATATTGCCAGCCTTCATGTGATGTTCGCAGACATCTTTGGAACGCAGAGCTGGTCTGCCAATGGGCCTGGTGCCTGAAGCCACCTCCCCGTAGAGCAAGTTCTTAGGGATCCTGCCATCTTCCATTCTGTGGACATGACCATGCCAGCATAGGTGTCACTGAGACAGGAGAGCAAACTTGCTGGGAATGTGGGCTTGAGAGAACACATCTTTGTTTGAAACTCTATCCTGCCATGTGATAACCCAAATCCTCCTGATATAGCACATGTGGAAGGAGTTGAGGCGTCGCTCCTGACAGTTGTAAGTTGCCCACGACTCACTTCCATAAAGCAGCATGCTCAACACACAAGTCTGGTAGAGACCTCCATCTTGGTACTGGATGTCAGCATCTCATTCTCCCATACCCTTTTACCCTGAATACCCACTGAATTGAATGAGTAGGGTTGTATTCAACTAACTTTTACTTAGTGTACATTTACTGAAATGATTCAGCATGATTAACTTAGCTCCATTCAAGGCATTGACTGAAAAGGTGTTAGCTGTCTGCAACCCCTTGTAAGTATGCATAGGATTGCAGCTTTCCCTCCAAGAAGGGTCATTCTGAAGCTCAGAGGCATGTGAGGAAATACACACACACATACATATACAGCAACAACCACATACAAGAGGGGAACCCCAAGGTTTGCAGAAGTATAAGAAATGTTTGGGAACTCCCAAAATAGGCCAATGAGGACAAAATGTGCTCAATGACTATGACATGCTGATTGACTGTTGGGGAAGGGATGAAAAACTGGGTGGAAGAGAGAATAACATGGAGTATCCTTTAGAAGCATATGGCTGATTGGCTGGAATACTGAAGAAGAGCAGTCCA
Source organism: Podarcis liolepis (assembly GCF_965112155.1). Classification (NCBI taxonomy): domain Eukaryota; kingdom Metazoa; phylum Chordata; class Lepidosauria; order Squamata; family Lacertidae; genus Podarcis; species Podarcis liolepis. The sequence goes on from NC_139557.1 coordinate 37,649,489, forward strand.
TTCGGCAACATGTTGTTGCAGTTGTCCTGGTCAGGGCATAATTCTGTAGTCCTAAGCACATTTAAGGTAAGGGTAAAGGGACCCTGACCATTAAATCCAGTCGCCAACGACTCTGGAGCTGCGGCGCTCATCTCGCTTCACTGGCTGAGGGAGCCAACGTTTGTCCACAGACAGCTTCCGGGTCATGTGGCCAGCATGACAAAGCCGCTTCTGGTGAACCAGAGCAGCACACGGAAACACCGTTTACATTCCCGCTGGAGCGGTACCTATTTATCTACTTGCACTTTGACATGCTTTCGAACTGCTAGGTTGGCAGGAGCAGGGACCAAACAAAGCATATTTACCTCCTGACAAATTATAATGAGCAAAATGGGGCTACTTCTGAGTAAAATACTATAAGGCATACACACCAAGAAGCAAGTCCTGATGGGGATGCAACAGAAAATGGCGGGAATGAAGTGACAGGATACTGAGGTGGTAGAATGAATTCTGTTATTTCAAACTGCAGCTCCCCACCCCACCTGTCCTGCTGTCTATTGCAGGGGTCTTTTTCCTGCAATGCCATGATTATAGGCAGGTGGCAACAGCCAATGTGTGTAGATTTTGGTCCTCACACACTGTGACACTTCATAAGTGAGAATTACACATCAGGAATATAACAGTGCTTTTCACATCTGCTGACACTACGTTGCCACACGCAGTATGGTACTCAAGGTAGCTGTGACTTTTATGTAACAGGATTGATTACAATCTATTAAGCCTGTCAGGCAAGCCTACCTCCCTGGCTAATGCTGTGATACCAGCATGTCTCCTGACCACTGTTTCTGCCAACTTTCCTTTCGAAAGATGACAAGAACCTTCAGCTGGGCATCATGTTCATTTTTAGCAGGGCTGATGCAGTTCCAGATTTGCTGTTCTGCTAAATGTCAGATCCCGCTTATCAGAGTCCAGCCCAGTGTGTCACTGACAGCACCAGCCACTTATAGGGCAATTTGCAGCATTTGGAATCGCACGGCAAATTTGTATTCATTAATGGAAGGGAGGGGGGAAGCTTCATGAAGCAGCCAAAACAAATTCAACTTGTTGGCCAGTCACACAATTGAATCACATGTGCATGGCAGTCGCTGTCTTTACCCTTCACTTCTGTCCACTACTTGTGTGTAGGCTTACATATTTACTGTTTAATTGATTGGAAGTATCATACTTCTGAGCAATATCTGAGCATGCCATGTCACTCTGTGTTATAACCCCTGCCAAATTAATGGAAGATAATGTGGTGCAGTAATATATGTCAGGCGCATTACATTAAACACAATTTGGATGAATTCTATTACTATGGACAGCCAGCATCTGATCCAGAACTTTTGGCAGGTGAAAGAATGTGAATTATTCATGATGGGGTTTAAATTTATGGACCATTTATTATCTCTGTGGCATCACTCTTAAGTATTTAACCAGAGGTTTCTGAACAAGGCATCAAATGGCACCTCAATCATGGAAAACGGGGGGCCTCTCTATGGCTGGATGAGAAGGCTAAACTTTGCTTTCCTTGTCAGCTCGCTAAACAGAATGTTTTGATACGGAACTTTTCATTCCGTCCTGAGGCTTCTAGCTCAAGCTTTCTGCTTACCTTGTTAAGGAGGGGGGAAAGTCACAAAACCATAAAGCCATTACTGCACTAATTAAATAAGGGCACAGAGGGGGAGAGATCTGCAAAAGGAAACTGTTGATGTTCCCTTTATATAGCATGCAAGAAAATTGGAAAGGAATTTTACTGAGAGTCCTAGAGTTGTCTGGGTAGTTGTATTGGTTCTAATGACTGATCAAGTTGTACAAGCATGCATCTGCCTGTTGAAGGATAGGGAACACACAAAGACATGAATGGTGCTCAGCTGTGTCTGCCATCTGAGGCAGGCTGGGACAGCTGGTGTGAGTCACCAACCTGGATCATCCACAAGCCATGCCTTGTGGCCTGCCAGGTGCTCGGAGAGCAGGGTGTTGTTTTACTTACAACAAGGCAGCAAAAGCAGGTTTATTGATCCACTTTAGGTAGCCAGTAACTTGCATGACTGGTGAGTTGTGTTTGGTTTGATGGACGGCAAATAATGCTGGTCTTCCTCAAGAAAAGCAGTTGTTAGCATCCATCTGTCTCATAAGACAAGAGAGTGGGCACATACATGGAATATTGTTGAGATTCTGTTTCCTAACCAACAAACCTTAATGGGAGGAGAACCAGTCACATATTTCTGCTACCTACAGTATATGTGCCAGGCATCCCCAACCTGCAGCCTTCCAGATGTTTTGGCCTACAACTCCCATGATCCCTAGCTGACAGGACCAGTGGTCAGGGATGATGGGAATTGTAGTCTAAAACATCTGGAGGGCTGAAGGTTGGGGGTGCCTAGTCTATGCCTATGTGTATTTAGGCTAGTGAAAATGACTTCAGTTGTTATTACTATATATGTTATCAAAGAAAGTAAGCATCGCTCATTAGCTGAGAGTAGCCTTTGCCAACTTGGCCCCTTCCAGATGTTTTGGATTACAATCCCCATTGGCCCCAGTCTTGCAAATGGGAGCTGTAGTCCAAAACATCTGGAGGGCACCAGGTTGGTAAAGGATGTTCTAGGCTGAAAATATAATTACCCTGCCCTCTTTGGAAGCAACAAGGTCTTCAAAAATAAACCCTAAGATGGTATTTTTTAAACATCAGTGTTCTGACTGGCTTTCCATGCTGCTTCATTTTCTATCATTTACTTCTCAAAGGTTTATGATATCCCAAAGTCAGACTTCAGACAAAACAAAAGACCAAGGGAGAGAGGGTGGCAGGTGTTCAGCAGGCTCCTGATATTGCTGCTCTGGAGGGCTGCTAGACATATGTATTCATCAAACACTCTATTACAAAGCTACAGAGTGTTGCATGAAGGCAGAAACAAGAACAGAGGGGAAAATAGGTGAGTTGTGATTTTATTGCATCCTATATATCTTGATCAAGATCTATCAGGCTGTAGACCTAACAGAAATGATGGAATGTAAATTGTATTTTAGTATCAGTACTTCTTCCTGAAATAAGAGCTCAAGCCCACCAATTTATTGCCATATATTACACTGTCTTGGACTTGTTAATACAACCATTAAAAAAGCCATAGTGTTTCCCAAGGCCCTTTTGTCAGACATCTGCTCCTCTGATTTCAACAATTCGGAAAGGATATTCAAGAGGTGTAGTCAGCAACTGAAAGTGATTTCCCCCACTCTTTGAATGCATTCATTTGTCTGTTTGAAGCTGGTTTTGGATAGACCCCTCTGATCTTCACGGGGTGTGCTTTTTTTAGAAAACCGCCTCCACCAAACTCTATAATACCTGCCAATTTGTGTCCCTTTTGAAAAACAGAGACATTTCCCCCAGCTACGGGAGTCTCCCTTGGAACCAACTCTGTGCCCTTGGAAGAGCAGCCTCCCTTCCTATAATTTCATAGCATGGGGGAAATCTTCCATAGCTTACCTCAAAAGATTACCACTTTTTCATCATTTTCTAGGTTTGCTCGCATTGTGCTAACCACTGATTTTTGTAAACAGGCTCTGACATTCTCCCCATCCTATTCAGAGGTTCAACATGGGGAGAGTTGAAGTGGTCTTGCAAGCTGGTGATTATCTGAATACATATCTGATCTGCAGGCCTTGCAGGAGGCTCTGTTTCTGATAGAGGTACAAAGCAGAATGCCACTGAGATAAGTCAGAGGCTGGTCCTCTGCTGTAAACAAAGCCTCTAGATATAACTTCTAAGGGTGCCTGTTTATCCTTAGTAGTACTAACACGAACCATACAAGGTAAAAATCTTTGTGGTACACAAGTAGGAGCCTGATGTCCATGTGATTTCCAGGACATTCTGCAACCCACCTACTGTCTTCGAGTAGAATTCAACATCGCACTATTACAAATATTTCATCTGCACAAACATTTCAGCTTGCCAAATGAAACAATTGCCTTTCCCCCCATGTTCTCTTCTGTGGGATTTCCTGACCCTGACCCTAAACTAATTTCAGGGGACACATGGGAGAGCAGAAAGTTTTGTTGCACAAGCAGAAACTCTCACACAAGGTTTGTTTTCTGTTTTTATGGATGGCAATAACAGATTGAAAAAGAGAATTTTTTACAGCAAACGGCAATGCATGTGGACTCAGAAGTAAGTCCCACTGAGTTCAATGAACTTACAGTGAGCAAAGGATTTAATTTGTATTTACTTGTTTATTACATTTATATCCCACCTTTCCTCCAGCTCTCCTGCTTTCCATATTATCCTTACAGCAACCCTGTAAGATAAGGTAAGATTGAGAGCTGGTGACTGTCACAAGGTCACCCAGTAAGCAACAAGGCCTAATGGGGATTTGAGCGTTGCTCTTCCAGGTCCTAGTATGACACTTTGCCACGCTGGTTCTCCATAGCATTGAAACTCATGGACATAGAGTGAACACAGGATTGTTGCATGTGAAAGGAGGTGAAGCTTAATGGGCTCAATCCTAGTTGTGTGTTGGTTTTACATGTAAGTCAAAGTCCCGAAGAGAGCTATTGCCAGTCAGATGCTGCTATTAAAATAGCTGTATTTGGGCATTCAAATGCCACATAAGAAGAATGTGCAGGAACATGTGGAGGTGTGCACACTGTCTCAGCTCCAACATCCCCACATGTGATGCCATGGCTGTCCTTCGCCAAGAATTAGAATATTAAGCAAATTTTGGTGAACATGCTTAGAAGACTCCATGCATTCAGAAACCCTTATACTGCAGTGTTGCTGATCACACAGATGCTTTTAAGTGTGTCGACCCAAATACACTTAGGGACCCCATTCAGACTTCCTGCTCCTGTGAGGATGGGGCAATACATTCACATGGAACACCTGAATATATATTTTTCTCATACCAGTATCCCTATTTATTTATTTAATTAATGGTTTTCATGTGATAAAGGATCTTCTATATATGCATATTTACAATAATAAATCATTTTATTTCGATCCAGAATGGGACTTGGTGCTTTTGGCTAAATTCCCCCCTAACCCCCCTCCAAAAAATTAAGTAAGTAAATGTACAGCATGGTATCCCATGTGATGTGCAACAATGTCCAGAGTTGTTAATAATAATAATTTATTTGTACCCCACCCATCTGGGCGGTGTCCAACAAAATATTAAAATACAATAGTCTGTCAAACATTAAAAGTTTCCTTAAACAGGGCTGCCTTCAGATGCCTTCTTCTAAAAGTCTGGTATTTGTTTTTCTCTTTGACATCTGGTGGGAGGGCGTTCCACAGGGCGGGTGCCGCTACCGAGAAGGCCCTCTGCCTGGTTCCCTGTACCTTGGCTTCTTGCAGCGAGGGAACCGCCAGAAGGCCCCTGGCACTGGACCTCAGTGTCCGGGCAGAATGATGGGGGTGGAGACGCTGCTTCAGGTATACTGGACCGAGGCCTTTTAGGGCTTTAAAGGTCAGCACCAACACCTTGCTCGGAAACATACTGGGAGCCAATGTAGGTCTTTCAAGACCGGTGTTATGTGGTATTGACAGCCGCTCCAAGTCACCAGTCTAGCTGCCGTGTTCTGGATTAGTTGTAGTTTCCGGGTCACCTTCAAAGGTAGCCCCACATAGAGTGCATTGCGGTAGTCCAAGTGGGACATAACCAGAGCATGCACCAATCTGGCGAGGCAGTCCGTAGGCAGGTAGGGTCTCAGCCTGCGTACCACATGGAGCTGGTAAACAGCTGCCCTGGACACAGATTTGACCTGCACCTCCATGGACAGCTGTGAGTCCAAAATGACTCCCAGGCTGCGCACCTGGTCCTTCAGGGGCACAGTTACCCCATTCAGGACCAGGGAGTCCTCCACACCTGCCTGCCTCCTGTCCCCCCAAAACATTCCTTCTGTCTTGTCAGGATTCAACATCAAAGATTCCATCACATGTGTAACCCATGACACAATACGTAATTAAAAATGCAGGCAGTCCTGGTTATACTGTGCTGGAAGCCAATGGACAACCCTCACCCCCTGCTCCCAATCTGTAGCTTGCAGCCACATCTCAGGTACATTAAGGCCAAGTTCCTTCTTCAGCTCATACAGCTGAATTCCTTTTCTTTCCTTTTGATCTATCCCTTCATGTGTAAGGGATACAAGTGAATGCTACCAGACCACCTGTTTTGGTTTTACCCTTAACTATGTTTCAGGAAGCTTTTAAAAGTTCCTTTTCAAAAGAGCTTATAGATGCTCACTGTGACAAAGTTTGAGAAGTCCTAGTTTAATTAAATGAAGCTGTTTCCTGAAATACTTATTTTTCCGTCATATAACTGAGCTAACACAGCAAGCGCTGGGATTCAGTTGTCTGTTCTGCACTTCAAATATTCAAGGGTTGCAATTGTACTTCCCTTTGATTTTATTGTAATGGTGAAAAGATTCAACATGTGAACACTCCACATTGAGGGGAGTTGGATTTTTCCATTGCTTGGGTACATAAGCCAAATGTTCTGTTGACTTACACTCCATGTCACCTCTCTATAGTCAGTGTGAAGCCATTATTAGACAGATTTCAAGCAAGATCTGAATCACATTACCACAGTAATTTCTGTTTGAACAAAAGGCAGCTATTTTTTCCCCCACAACGTTTTAATGACAGCACCTAGGGTAGTCCAACATTGTGTTAATATCTTTCAAAGGCAAACAGCTGAGACTGCATAGACTGACAACCATCTTTAAAAAAAAACAACATGGTTGGAAATTAGACGCTACTTTCAGACTTATGTGCACTAAGAGGGCTGAATAGATTTAAACTTTCTTCTCCTGCATTGCCATGATACATACTATTACTACTACATGATGACATTTCTGTAGTAGCAGTAGTGTTCTAGGCTTAATCAGTGATGAGGAACCTCGGGTGTTGGAGCCAATTGTGACTCTCTATACCAGGCATGGAAGTGAGAGCTGGACCATAAAGAAGGCTGATCGCCGAAGAATTGATGCTTTTGAATTATGGTGCTGGAGGAGACTCTTGAGAGTCCCATGGACTGCAAGAAGATCAAACCTATCCATTCTTAAGGAAATCAGCCCTGAGTGCTCACTGGAAGGACAGATCCTGAAGCTGAGGCTCCAATACTTTGGCCACCTCATGAGAAGAGAAGATTCCCTGGAAAAGATCCTGATGTTGGGAAAGATGGAGGGCACAAGGAGAAGGGGACGACAGAGGACGAGATGGTTGGACAGTGTTCTCAAAGCTACAAACATGAGTCTGACCAAACTGCAGGAGGCGGTGGAAGACAGGAGTGCCTGGCGTGCTCTGGTCCATGGGGTCACGAAGAGTCAGACATGACTAAACGACTAAACAACAACATACCAGGCATAGGCAAACTCAGCCCTCCACATGTTTTGGGACTACAATTCCCATCATCCCTGATCACTGGTCCTGTTAGCTAGGGATCTTGGGAGTTGTAGTCCCAAAACATCTGGAGGGCCATTTGCATATGCCTGCTCTGTATCTTTCTATCTGGCTCTTGAGACTTTTCCCGCGTCACAGAGCCTCCCAAGCTAAACTCACCAGCCCTGCTCCTTGAGAGCTTTTGTCTGGCTGGACTGTGTCTTTGAACTCTAATAATGTTTCTTGCTCTCTTGGGTGGAGGATAGAGAGGGTTTTGTGAGTATATTTAGGAACTAGCCTACGTAACAAAGGTAAAATTCACATTCATTTCCATTGTTCTGTCTGGACGCTGAGGTCCAGCGCCGAGGGCCTTCTGGCGGTTCCCTCATTGCGAGAAGCAAAGCTACAGGGAACCAGGCAGAGGGCCTTCTTGGTAGTTGATGATGACAATTGTGGCCCTGCAATATCTGATACAGGTTCCCAATCTATCTTCTAAGAGGTGTAGGGTGGGGTTTGCCCCAAAGGCAGGACTGGAAAAAGAAATCCATGAGCTTCATAACACAAAAAGAATACACCTGTTGTTGTTTAAAAAGTACAAGTTTGATTTCTCAAGGTGATTTGTATTGCACAACTATTTCAGGATTTTGATATCACACATGGCAAACCAGAGTGAAAGAAGATAAGAGTTGCTTATTGGGAATATGACGATTGACAGCAGAGCCATTTATTTTCAGTAGCATGGGAAATTAAAAAAGCTACATGCAATTGAATGTTGTTGGTGTTATTAAATATTTTTCCTAACTATAAAATAATGACTGCTGGCATCACCACTTTTATCTCATTTAATTACTACAGGATGCACTGCATCACCTAACCTGAGATCACTGAAAAATGGAGTGTGTGGAATTCAGAAAGATTATGCTAAATACAGTCTTGTCATCATCAATGCTGGGTAGCAGAGAATAACCTTTCACTCTCTGGTGCTATACAAGAACTTAATAAGACCTCAAAATAAACATAGTGGGTTGTGATCAGTGCTAGCCCTACTCAGAGTAGATCCATCACAATCAGTGGACATGACTAAAGGACTAAGGCAGGTTCATTAATTTCAATGTGTGTACTCTGAATTGGGCTTAGCCGAATACAATTCAATAGGTTTTTATTTGGTTCTGTAACCATCATTATAGCTGTATATTTATAGTCCTTATCACTGACCCAAACCGTTGGTGTTCCACAGTTTCATTCTGAGATATCACATAGGGCTATTTTAGTCTTTTCCCAAGGAATCTTATTGACAAGCAGTTTTTGATCTTTGTTACAGTTGTATGGACAAAGCTATCTACTGTCGTCCCATGATATAGGTTATTGATGGATCATCTGGGAACAACATTGTTCTAACAGTGCATCTACTTAATCCAAAACTAACCAAAAACAGGTGGAAAAGGAGCTGCATGCCATTGTTGTAACTCTGGATATGTAAGCTCCTGAATCCAACCAGCATTATGAGTCTTCTCTTTGATATGTCTTCCTTCTAATTTTGATTTATTTATATTTGTTGCCAAAGCCCTTTCCGCCGCCCTTGCAGCGGAGAGGGTGTTGTGGGCAGGAGATCCTCCCACATTCGCGGGGGCTTCCCTTGCCCCCGCGAGACTTGGGGGAATCCCCGGGCATGTTGGCAACCCAGCCCGCCAATGGGTGGGCGGGGGAGGCGTGGCCCAGGCTATTTAGGCCCAGGCACGCCCGGGGACCGCCCTCTTTCCCCCTTCACCAGCTGGAGAGCGGGTTTTTCCCATCCCACCCACCCTTAGATTAGCTAGACTTGGCCTTGCTATGGACTCCGGTTGGTCGCCGCAAGGGGCCTGGTAGGAATTTTTCCAAGTTGGCGCAATTCCTGCCTTTTGGTTTTTTCGCCTACCTCGTAGCAATCGTCACAACTTTCTCGGTATTGGCGGTTAGGCACTGGCATGGGGCTATGTTAGACAAATGGAGGGGGGAAGGAAGCGCCATCACCTTCCCCCAATGTGAAGGGGTAGTCCGGTAGAGGACTCCGGGGGGCGTGGCCTTGTCTGAAGCCTTGCGAGCACGCCCCCGAGCGGTGACACCCGTGGGATCCTAGTTGGCATACTTCAACAGGACTCCCGCGGTTCGTGTTCAACCCTTCCCGGTCACCATGCCGGGTAGTCTATAGGAGCCAATGCCTAAGGCCAATACCTTCAATTTCCGTAATCAATAAAGTTGTGGCCTTTTATGCCCAATTAACCTTATATCATTGTGTCCGTGTCTTCATTTCATTGGGGGAGGTAACTTGCCACGCAATTGATAATAGACAAGGTTGGATATATGTTCTAATTTGTACTGAATTCAATGAAAGTCCAAGGAATTATGGACAAATCTCTCTTTCTTTTGGGATGAAAAACAAAATATCAACGAGACTCTATCTTGCAAATCAAGCCAATTCCTTCATGATGTTATAATTGAAGTTGGAGATTCACATGTATGAGAGAGAGGAGAATGAGGGAACATAAGGTTGACTCTGGGACCTTCTGCATGCAAAGTATGTACTCTGTCACTGAGCTGCAGCCCTTCTCCATGTATTCTCCTCAAATGTACCCCCTCTCATGTGGATGAACACCATCACCTAAGGTGATAAACAACATGATAGCCAGTGTAGCATAATAGTGTGTTCCACTAGGACCAAGAGATCAGAGTTCAAATTTCCACTTAGCCATGAACTTAGCCAAGATTAAGGAGTGATCTTGGGCAACTTTTTATTATTATTATTCACTTTAACACACCAAAAAAGAAAAAGACATTTATCGGTATACATCAACACAATACAAAAAGAAAAATAATGAACCAAATAATAAGCACATAATGTTAAAATAAAGATGTTCTTTTTCTATAGACCAGACTTCCCGTCCGCTCCTTACTTCAATTATTCATCATTAATTTGCTGCCAGTACATAACAAGTTATTATTATAATTTAGTAAGTTTTAATCTATCTTAAGTCTTACATTATACTGGAAACTGCTACTGAAATTATTCAAAAGCTGCAACAGACTTTAAACTACAATAATTATTTTTCAAATAAATTTTGAAGACTTCCCATCTTGATTTTTTCTTGATTTTTTCAGACAAGCTGTCTAGTTCCGCGTATTCAGCCAATTTTTGAATCCATTCTAGTCTTGAGGGGACTTTATCACTCTTTCAATTTGACACAATAAGAACTCTTGCTGCGACTGTGGCCTATAAAAATATATCTCTTACCTTTTTGGGAATGTCTGAATCTGTAATTCCCAAAAGGAAAGCTTCTGCTATTTTTATTAAAGGGGATTTTTAATATTTTTTCTAGCTCTAAATGGATATCCTCCCCAAACACCTTAATTTCTTTACACTGCCACCACACATGGTATAGAGTACCTGGCTTTTCTTTACCTCTCCAGCAATTGCTTGGGATGCTTTTATACATTTTAGAAAGTTTCCAAGGGGTTAAATACCACCAATGTTGCATACCACAGTCTTTATTGCATATGTACAAGAAACACCTACAGTTCAGGATTACATGTCCGAACCCGTTGAGTCAGATTCAGGGAGTGGCTTCCTTCAATTCCCGCACCAGCAAAGTAGATGTGGGAATCATGCAAGACATCTTTGATCCTTACGTTTCACTTCCCTCCTTGTCTGTGCTGAAGCCCCCTGCCTTCCAGAGTCTGAGCTCCCTTCCCGAGCTTCTGGGCGATTGAAGGGCTCCACAGAATCCCTGAGCCCTTCCTCCTCCTGGCAAATCTCCACCCTCTCTTCTACTTTCTCTACCTCTGGGTGGTTGAAGGGCTCCACAGCATCCCTGAGCCCCTGCTCCACCTCTTCTGTCACTTGCTCCTCCGAATTCTCCCTGACACCAAGGCACTTTGGGCTCAAACAAATTTTTGTTTTTCCCCCAGACCGCAAATAACAATTTCCTGACAATATGGTTTGAGAAATTTCTATGAACTTTAGCTTTCCCATAAACTAAATGCACGTTCCATCCCCATCAGTTATCAAAACCCTCCAAGTCTAAGAGGGCCAGGTCTTGCAACGTACACCACTCCTTTAACCAGGTGAAGCAGGCTGCCTCATAATATAATTTCAGATCAGGCAGGGAAAAGCCTCCTCTGTCTTTTATATCAATTAAAATTAGATGTTTAATTCTGGGTCTTTTCCCTTGCCATAAAAATTTGGAAATGTCTTTTTGCCAATTCTTGAGACAGCCCGCTCCACCCAGTATCAGAATCATTTGAAATAAAAATATTTGTTTGGGAAGCACGTTCATATTTATAATGGAAATCCTGCCCAGAAACGAAAGCTTCAACCTACTCCAAATCTCAAGATTCCTTTTAATCTCTAACCAAGTTTTCATATAATTGTCCTGGAATAAATTTATATTTTGGGGGGTAATCCATATGCCTAAATACTTTGCTTTGTGGCATATCTTCAGGCCCAATGTTTTTTCTAAATCTTCCTTCTCCTGTGCTGGTACATTTTTGACCAGCAGTTTTGTTTTAGTGATGTTCAGTTTGAAACCTGCCACTTCTCCAAAGTTTTTGATCAATTCTAACACTCTCATCAAACTTTCTTTAGGATTTTCGGTCATAATAAGTAGGTCATCGGTGAATGCCTTGAGTTTGTATGCTTTATTCCCCAGAGTAATACCTCTGACAAGCTGGTCTTCTCATATCCTGGTATTCAGGACCTCCATCACTAGAATAAATATCAGTGGTGATTTTCACCAAGTCCAATTTCTTGTATTAATTTTTTCATAAACTTCCAGGAGATGTTATCAAATGCCTTTTCAGCATCGACCAGCATAATAGCTGCTGGTTTATCAGCTTTATAATTGAAGTATTCTAATGCATTGATCACACATCTGAGATTGGTTTGCATATAACGTCCTGGGAGGAACCCGGTTTGATCTTTGTAGATTATTTCTTTCAGAACTGTTTTCAGCTTGTTTGCAATGATGTCAGCAAAAATCTTATAATCGTTATTTAACAGGGTGATAGGCCTATAGTTTGCAGTAATTAAGGCTCTGTTCCCTGTTTATGGATGAGGGTGATGAAACTTTCCACAAATTCGGTAGCATTCCATTTGTGAGAATATCATTCATTATATCTTTCATATGTAAGAATAGTGATTCTTCTAATTTTTTTTGTAATAAATAGCTGGGAAACCATCAGGACCTGATCTTGAGCAACTTAGACTACAATCCTATACAGAACTAGTGAGCTCACAGAACAGGGAATTTCGGACATTGACCCTGTACTTTTGGAACTCTATACAAGATAAGATCTGGATGGATCCATTCCTAGTTCCATTCCCTCCTGCATGGCATCTCTGTGAAGTTCATGGAGAAGCACACTTTTGTTTATGCACTAAAGCACAAGTAACAGAAATGTGAAAAGCTTCTATATCCAGAGATCATTAGGAGGAGGGGAGGGGGGAAGGATAGCATCTTTGATGGTCCCAAGTAATATAACTCATGCGATCCATTTGTCAGTTCTTTACTCCAGAACAGAAGACCTCTGAAGGCACTTATCAGCAAATGATATATTTTTAATTTTTATTATGCCTTATGTTTTACTGCAGGGAAAGTCAAAAGCACGGGGATTCATTTGCATTACTAAGTGACTTACAGGAAAGCATGTCTGAATATTTCATAAACAAGATATAGGAATTCCAATTCATAAAAGATGAACTCTTCAAACTGCGACATACTTCTATGAAAAAGACTTTGCAAAATTCTACCCAACAGCATATGCAGCTATCTATGCCCAATAAATAATGAAGTACATTCATAATGGCTTAAAATGTAGTAAAGTATAGGATTTATCACTCAATATTTTCATTGCTCTGATCAGTCTGCAACACCTCTAAAATCCTATTTGAGGAAATAACTTTTCTTAAGTCCCCATGCTGATAATTTTCATACAAGCTAATGAATAAAATAGGAGCCCTGTGATTATATGAGCTGACATAATACAACTGCTTGGCATTTATATAGCATATTTAAAGTGTTCAGAGAACTTTCGAATACATTGTGTCAGTAATCCTTACAATAATCCTGTGAGAAGCCAATATTATTTTCTCCATGTCGCTGATAACAGGCCGAGGCTGAATGAACTATAACTTGCCTGAGGTCACTTGCAGCAAACACTAGAAGTCAGTCCCCTTGACTTCAGTGGGATTTACCACTTAGGACTAGAGGGGGAAAGGTACCATAGGCCTCCTGCATAGCTTTCCCAAGAAGACAGTTTCAAGGGTAGGGGCAATTTCAATTAGGAAAATGGTATGAATGGAGAAGGTATGAATGGAGAAGGTAAAGTCACCTCTAGAAGCTTCAATCTGCTTAGGTCTCATTCGAGTTCTGCCATTATCGGCTAGTTTTTTTAAAAAAACATGGGAAATCCTCATGACTAATCTCTCACGGCACATTAGGTTGTATCACTGAACCCATGTGTGGTGGGTGTACATGCAAACATGCACACATTTGCTTCGGCTACTGTGTTTCTTTGCATGCGAGAGACCTTAACTTGCAGTGAAAGGCCATCTGATTCATTATCTATGAGCTACAATTTTGTATGAAACCAGTTAACCCTGAGAGAAAGAGAGAGTTTGCGGTCCTGGGCAAAATGAAAGCTACTGCACAAGGCAAATGAGTCATTTCGGAGATCAAGAAAAAGATACAATGTTGATGTGTGAAAAGAAAGCCGTGGGATTTGATCTGGTAGGCCTGAGTGTCTATAAATTTTGTTACCCTTCTCTTATGAAGTTTTTCAGCTAGGGAGTTTTGTGGAGTCCGTGCAGTAACTACCCATAGGCATGTAATCTCTCAAATTTGTACAGTATCTCTTCATGTTTCTTCCATGAGTGGAGCAAAATGTTAAGTATTGCCATCCTGTGTGCATGATAAATCCCAGTCACTCAGAATCTTATTTGATTAGAAGCTGACTTCACTCCATGACTGCATTCTCAGCAACTCTGTCTCTTTGTGTGGCTGGGGGAAGTTCTGCCTATTCCTCTCCACAATTCAGCCCATGCCATTGGCAGGCACAGGAATGTTACACTCTCATCTGTATGTTACTGAAGCTGTTGGTACAATATATGTCCAGTGCAGGGCTAGCCCACCCATGAGACAAGGTGAAACGACCACCTCAGGCAGTAGACTCCAGAAGAGCAGCAAGTTCCGATGTAGATTTTTCTGTGTGACCCCCCCTCTTGTTCCTGATGTAGATTTTCATTTACTCCTTCCCTGGAGGGAAAGGGGGCACCATTTTGGGGTCTACCTTAGCTGCCCAAATGCTTGGGCTGGCTCTGATGCCGTGTATGGGCTAGTTACAAAAATACTGTTTTGTTTTACTTCAATGCAGCTATCATTCATCACGACTGCTCTACCACCACAAAAGTTTGAATTTCCATGTATTCAGACTAAGGATTTGCGAGGAATTCAATTCAGTTCTCATTTAAAGGCAAACTTACCAAATTCTCCCTTTTCAAAACAATATGCAAGCCCAGAGCCGTCTTTCCTATTGGGCTTACTGGCACGTTGCGCCAGGGCGTTGATCTCTCAGGGGCACCCCGGCTTCCTCCCCAAGCCTCCGCAGAAGAGCAATCCCCACAGAGGCTTGGGGAAAGGTCGACAACTCTGGGAAAGAGGGGGCGCCGGAGGGATCTTTGAACCATGGCACCAGATATGCTTAAGATGGCCCTGTGCAAACTGAAGCAGACAGCCGTCCTTCAAAATTCACATTTCTCCCAATTTCGCAATGCAGTTCTGCAGCCAAGTAATGTGCACAAAACTGTGTATACTAGGGCAAAGTTACCGCTCACTCAGTGAAGCAGTGGGCGGGGTTTGCAACCTGATATGTGCTTCCCATGCTAGGGTGACACCCTCTTTGGTTGCTGGCTGTTGCTCCTCCCCTCTCCCCGGCTACCCAATCAGCTGCCGGCTGGGGGGTGGAGCAAAGACCAGGTAATGCAGGCTCCAGCCGAAAGTCTGCCTAAAAATGCACACAGTAGTAAAAATAGCATACCAAAAACTCATTATATTAAGGGGAAATGTATGCAAAATGTGTATATTAATCAAAGCTACATTACAATGAGCACTCACTCTTTGCTCTGTCGGTGCACTTTGCTGGATTGTGTGTGGTGCTTCAGACCTGGGGAACTTTCCAGTTTGTATGGGCTGGCCTGCCCCTCAGTGTTATTCTGTGGAGGCTCACACCCAGCCTCAATAGTCAAGTTACACTGCTGGGAGGTGAGGCCAGTCATATAAATAGGGGGTGGAGCCAGCAGCAACCAGGCAGTCAGCTCAGGAGCTTCACCCACCCAGCCCTCCCTTTGTTTAATGTTTCTTGTTTGCAGGTTAACTTATTCTTCCTATTTAGTGGGCACTGCTACAGTTTTTGGACTGGTTGCTGTTGAAGAACCAGGAAGAAAATTTCCTAAATTTCCTGCATTGGCAGATTTTGTCTTCCTCATAGCAATTCGTCACATCTTTGGCGGTTTAAGGCCTTGGGAAGAATCCTTTAGTCTTTTCTTTCTTGAAATTGGGGGGGGGCATGAAGTGATGACTCACCTCCTCCCCCACAGCAACGATTCCAGGGTCCCCTCTTAAAGGGGTTTGTAAATGGGTGTCTCTGGCCATACACTGAAAGGTTGTCAATGAAATACCCTGCGTGCGGGGAAATGGGGTGGGCTGCCTGCGTACACATAAGTCTTGCAGAGCACCCCCATTTACCTTGAGGAGCCCCAGTTCCCCCGGCTGGGGGGCTGGGAGGGATACACGCCCAATGCCTAAGCCAAGGTCTTCTACATTTGAAAGTTTAATAAAGTTGTGGCCAAATTTTAATCCATATCACGTGGTCATGTGTCATTATTACTTGCTGGTGGTCCATTGGGGGCTGGGGCGGTCGCCGCCTGGTCACGCAAATATATTTATCAGGAGAAATTTGCACTAAAATGATGACACATTTTCTTGGTTGTGGAAGTGTAAAGAACTGAATTTAAGACTGAAAAACAATGAAATTTGGTAAATCATATCTGATAGATTTGTCCATCTCAATTGCAGACCATGGTTTTACAACATGGATGGTGGCAGCGTTACTCATACATAAATTGTCCAAGGAGCATCTTTCGGTAGTTCTATGTTGTAAAGTAGGTGTACACTAGAAAGCTTGTTTGTAACAGCATCACACTTAACTCAGCCTCAGGTAATTTCATTGTCCTTGGAGCCCTAAGCAGAAAAGAAAAAGAGGAGGTTTATTGAGCCTCATTCATGTGCCTAAGCTTCATTCATCTTGGGAAGCCTGCCTAAAAAAAACCTGTATTTGTTCAATTGTTTTTAAAAAATATGTGCCCTGTCTCACTTGCAAAATAAATCCAAGGCAACAAACAAATCAAGGAAAGCAAAAATAAAAAATATTAACATAACACTAATGAGCAATACCAAGGGACAGCAGTCAAAAATGAAAAAGCTTTCAAATCAAACAAGGGAAAATATTCAACAGCATACCTTTTTAAATAACCAAGCTTGTAGTAATCTCCTAAAACAGTAAAGAGATCAGGTCTAGTGAAACTCAACTGGCAGATCATCCCATAGGGTGGGGAAAAGCTCTGTTTTTAATAGCAACCAGCAGCCAACCGGGCCTCACAGGAGCAATGAATAATACAACGAACAATCTTCTCCCGTCTCTGAAAATATATGAAATTTTGGTGTTCCCATGCCGAAACACATTGGTTTGAATTCCTGTGAATCAGAGTCTTAGATATACTGGTAGTTAAGGGACTACTGGCTTTGGTTGAAGGATAAAATCTAAAATGAAAGCAGTAATTTTGTCTGATTCTGACAGAGCCTACAAAGCTTTTAACAATGAAAGCCTATGCTCGTCTACGCAGAAGTAAATCCCACAGGCTTACTCCCAGGTAAGTGGTTACAGGAGTGTAGCCCAAGAATAATAGTTCAAGAGGAAACATATTTAGATTTTTTTAAAAATGCCTGTTCTTCACTCTTCTGCAGACACTCCCCCCACAGTTCAGCAAACAAGCTTTCTTTCTTTCTTTCTTTCTTTCTTTCTTTCTTTCTTTCTTTCTTTCTTTCTTTCTTTCTTTCCATTCCTGTGTCACTGGAACTCATAAGGAACACTCTGGGGAAGTGGCATATGCCTAAGTCAAGTAGCTCTTCTGCATAAAGGATACTGGCAGTGACCATTTCTGGAAAGGTCTAGGGCAGCTACTCAGCAGTCATTCTTCTTAGACGCCAGGAAGGCTAAGGGCATGACTCCAGCCAAAGCTAAGTACTTTTCATCTTATTAGCTTCATCGGGAGAAAGTTAAGCACATTCCATTGAAACCAATGGGAGTCAAAAGTACTTAACCTTGTCCAGCTTGTGACCTAACTTTCCAGCGAAGGATGTGTATGTATGTGTGTGTGTGTGAATTGTTCATTTTGTTTACCCTTCAACATTTCTCTGATGAAAATAGGGACATTCTATTCAATAATAAATAAATAAATAAATAAATAAATAAATTATGTCCCACCCATTTGACTGGGTTGCCCCATCCACTCTGGGCGGCTTCCAACATGTATACAAACATAACAAAGCATTAAAACATTAAAAAAAAACTTCCTTATACAGGGCTGCCTTCAGATGTTTTCTAAAGGTTGTATAGTTACATATCTCCTTGGCTCTGGAGTCTCATAACTCCATACTCTCCAACATTTCTCCAGTGAAAATAGGAGCATTCTGGGATCAAATAAAAAGCCAGGAGGGCTTTTGTAAATCCGGCACTGTCCCTGGAAAATAGGGACACTTGAAGGTCTGTGTTCATTTGCCTTTCCCAGCAACAAGGAAAGGAACTGATATAAGATCAATAGTTGCTGTAACCAAGCTCAGATCCACACCAAACATTTAAATCACTCTTATGTCTCTTTCACAGTCATGGCTTCCTCCAAAGTACCCAGAAACTGTGGGTGGAATTCAACATTGCACTCTTTCCAGTTGTTCTGTCTGCACAAGCATTGCAGCTTCTCAGATGGAACAATTATCCCCCTCTTCCTCCAGCATGCTGCTCTGCAGTTTCTCCTCATGGGTGTCAGGACACTCTCAAGTGCCAGGTTTGTGACACTCAGTGTATGGTGTGGTTGTGGCCTAAGTTGTATCTGTAGTTGTATCTACAGTGGTACCTCGGGTTAAGTACTTAATTCATTCCAGAGGTCTGTTCTTAACCTGAAACTGTTCTTAACCTGAAGCACCACTTTAGCTAATGGGGCCTCCTGCTGCTGCCGCACCACAAAGCACGATTTCTGTTCTCATCCTGAAGCAAAGTTCTTAACCCAAGTTAATATTTCTGGGTTAGTGGAGACTGTAACCTGAAGCGTATGTAACCCGAGGTACCACTGTACTAGTAAAGGAAACACATATTCGTTAGCAATAGATAGCAGTGGCAAGTGTTAACTATTATAGTAATCAATTCACATGTTCACCTTGTTTCAGTGTTGCAATCTCTGGCTTCAGAATAGCATTTTTTAAAAAGACCTTCCCACCGGCTTACTTCATATTTTTAAAAGTTTGCCTTTTGCTTACTCCTCCAAAATTTATTTCTCCAATACATACTGATAATGGAAATGCAGCAAAAAGTACTCTGTGAACTCCCAGAAATATGATGGGGCAAGCTGTTTATAAGTATTTCTTCTGTTGTATTTGTTAGTGGTGCAAAGAAAGGAGGAACTCATGCGGGGTCGGGGGGGACGGAGTGGGATGAGTCGCTTAATGTTTTCTTGGATTTGAAAGTTTGGCACTTCGAAAGCTATTGCTAATTGAGTTAGGAACACAATCGATGTGTATATTCAAGCACCCAGCAACAGAGACATGTTATGAGCTCTTAAAGAGTACTGACGCTATTGTTAGTAGATAAATTATGCATGCTCAATGATAGTCTGCATCTGTTGATTTGCCAAATAGCTAATTAAAATGCTTTAAAGCCATTATGCTGTTTAAGGCACATTTTGCAATTTCATAAAATGTCATTTATCTGGTGAGAACCAGGGCTTGTTTGGAAAAGCAGTCAATGGAGCATCAGGAATGCTTTCTCTGCATGCAGATGATTCACGACAGGGGGCTGAGCTCACCTGACCTAACAGCGGACAGCGGGGAGCCGGTGATTTTCCTTGCCTACTACAGAAGCAGTTGGGGAAAAGGCAAACTCCCATAATGTATTCATCAGGGTTTCTTCTGTTTATATTTACCTAGAAGCTTTTATTTTCCAGCAGATGAAAAATTCAATTATTATGGGAAGCACTTTATGCACATAAGCAGGTGTGGGGGGGAGCAGACTCTGGTCTTTTAAAAGCCCACAACAAAAGCCCATGTTCACCCAGCACTTTGCATTTTCAGTCAAAATATCACCAGGCTCATTTGTCCCCCTTTCTAAAGTAGCTGACATCATTTTGCCAGCACCCACGAGCATTTCAGAATGCAAATGCTCCTTCCCGCTTTGGTCTGTGATGGAAAGCAAGCTTGAGGATTGTGACAAAATTTGTGAACCTCAAAAGAGAGGTCCACCCCATTCCGCAATGAACCGAAAAGAACAACCCAATATGAATGAATGTGGAAGGGGTCCGCTACTGGTAGGAAATGAGAACTATGCATAAGTATCAGAGCAAGGGACGGAAGGGGAAGGAAAGGAACCAGGAAGGCTGGAGCTTGCACACTGTTTGTGAGGAAAGATCATCAATAAGTAAAACCAATAAATAAATAAATAAATGCAGTAACAGTGCACTTCTCAGTGCCCACTCAGAATTAAGTCCCACTGAGTTCAGTGGGACTTGCACCATAATAAGTGTGTACAGGAGTGGAGTGTCATTGCTGTTAATATGCAACTTACTTACCAAACTGATTTCTAAACAGCTTACAAATACAATTACAAACCTAGAGATCCACACATAATTAAAAATGCTAAAACAATTTCATCAAAACATTAAGATCTATCTCTCAAATTTGCAACAAACAAGCCCATTAAAACAGCAAAGCAATTAAATCAGTTAAAACATCAATGAAAACAAAAGGTTCAAGTCAGGAGATTGGGGGGAAGGCACATCTAAACAGGTGCATCTTCAAGAGCCAATAGAATGCCGTATTGGCAGGGTCTCTCATATTTCAGCAAAGGAGAACATTCCTTTCACTGGGTGCACCAGTGAAAACATGTGTCCCCCCCATGTTACCACATGCCCTGAGTATCACTTAAATTGTGCTAGTGAAATAGAGAAGGGCTCTTGCTTTAACTTTTTCTCAGGAAATGTGTCATAAACAGCAGGATGTTTAACATGCCTTTTACTTCTTTAAATTGTCATCATGATCTAGCAAGAGCTACCCACGCTGTGAAAAATGGGTATTGACTGTGAGCACCATGCTACTGGATGTGACTTGGGTGCACCAATACAGCTGCACCAAAGTGGAGACAGGGAAATCACTGCACTATGGATACACAGGAACCTGCCTTATGCTATTTGTCCATCTAGACAAATGCTACCTAGAGCCAGTGACTCTTGGGGATCTTTCCATCACCTGCTACTTGAGCCTATTAATGCCAGTGGTTGAAGCTGATGCCTTCTGTGTGCAAAGGACATGCTCCACCACTGAGCTAAGGTTCTTCTCCAGATCCACAGATGGGAGAAAGAAGAGATGGCCACCTGTGTCAGAACTGATGCTGCTCAGCCCAATTCCCTGCTTTGGAGCATGAGAAAACTGTTCCAAGCAACTCTCTCCTCCATACAAGATCATGGAGAAATTGAGAGTGCTAACCATCTGTTTGGTTCATAGAGACCATCAGGCAGGGTGGGGCAGTCGGGTACATTTGCCCTGGGCTTCAGAGGACTAAGCCAGCCAGGGGCACTGCCAAGGGCCTGATAGACTTACACTGTCCGCCCCAAGCCTCCAGTCTCCCGACTGGAGACTTAATGGGTGAAACAGCCATGGGCAAAACATCCATTTACTTCAAGGCTTTGATAGTAAAATTTTGGACCTGTGTTGCTGCATACTAGCCCTGCCATGGGCCTCAAATAAGTTTTGTGCGGGCCCAGAGACCACTCTTAGAATATTGAGCTGTGAATGAAACAGTAAGCTTAAATACTGTATTTATTAGCACTATGAAAACATTTGTGGGATCTTTTGTTTAACAAAACCTGCTTTTCACTAACAGATAAGAGTCTCAATTATTTCTCCTTTCTGTGTGCTCGATAATGATTCCTATTTCCTTTAATTAACAAATTAATATTTTAGAGTTTCTGTTTCAAAGGCAAAGAGTGGTGTGTGATGTATTCTTTTTACTTTTTTGCTCAACTCAAATCACATTCTATATTTTTTTTCAAGTAGATATTCAGTTCTTTCCCAAAGCTGTAGAACAGCCTCTGCAAGCTTAGGTATTTTGGACTACAAGTCCTATCACCCCAGTCAAGCAATGGGATGGGTAGATGTAGTCCAAAGCTTCAGAGGAGGGGAGCACCAGGTTAGGAAAGGCTGCTGTGCAGGAGCAGAATTACAGTATATGCCTTGTCATGTGAGGGGGAAAACACCTCAAGTATGCTTTCTGGGTGTTGTGTTGTGTGTGGGATCCTCCACATGATGTGTTTATTTAGCATTCATCCTGGTTTACTTGTACACAGCTTCTGCAGATGTTAGACTATGTCCAACCTTTATTGAGCATTTATTCTGATTTGTCTGCAGGGAGGTTATACAACAATGAGTATTCATCCTGATTTATTTGTGTGATTTGTTGCAGCAAAGCAAAAGAGCACTAGAATCCACTTTAGTTGTGGAAGCCTGTTTTGCTTTATTTTTACTTTTTAAATTTTATTAACATATAAAACACATACATATACATTTACACAGTACGCATACATAACACACTACCTTATTTTCATAACATAAAACATACCTACATTACTCTATATAATACCTACCTATACTATGCAAGCCTACATTTTCAGGATGTGATTGAATCCTTCCCACAAAATAATGACATTCTGGTGCCTGCAGAGAATTAGTAACATCAGAATAACGTAATTGTATCAAACAGACGTGCATTTCCAAAATGAGGTTAAAGTATCAGTTGGTATTAATGGCTTTCATAGTGAGTTTTCTGAATACAGGGTTTTTTTAAAAAAAATGCTTTGCTTAATAAAGATTGCTCAAAAGTAATCATAGAGTATTTTATAGGGGAGGGAATAGCCATGGGAAAGTTAAGTACTGTTAAAAATTCAAAATTGATACCGGAGATCAAGCATGGGTTTCTGAAAATTGCTACCTAGGTAATTTAATAATCCATCAGAAATACAAATAGCACACTGATGATTTGAGACTGGTCACATTTTGTCACCAAAAGACAGTGTTTATTGGGGTTCTAACCCAGAAGCTATAGGCAATATAGTTGAGACCAAATTTTCTCTGGCTGACAGGAAACAAGGAAGGTCAATCACTGCTGGTGGGCAAGTACAGAACGCTGTATTCAGAGGTTGAAGGGTATAATATAAATACCTCTTCCTACTTCAAAATAAATGACAGGTGTGTTTTGAGGCTTTCACTCAGCCTCCATTTTGTGGAGAGAGAACCAGATAAAACTACAGGAGCTTGCAAAACTGATGTGAGCTTTACAAATCCTCGCATTCTTCTTTGGATGAAAATCTGAGCTGAATAATAGTTTCCAGATTATTCAACCCATCCAACATCTTCCCCACCAGCACTCCATCCCTAAGCCCTTTGCTTTAATTTGGGTGGTTCAGCAGAAGTAGTAGTGGTACACCAGAATAGAAATCCAAACCCCCGTGGCTGAATGGAGTGATGGAACCATCCGATAGACCACTGACTGTCTCCACCATTCCTAAATTATTCCTAAATTATTATTCCATTTCCCTACATTGTGGTCAGTGACTTGAATATAAAAATACTGCAGCTTTCTGGTTAATGATGAATATCCACACTGAAGCAACAAATATGTGGCCACTATTTACATACTAATCATTTTCAGATATTGTCTCTTTATCTGGAATATATTGAAAATGTGGGTATTTTTTGGGAGAATACCATTGTCTTGAACTTAGAGTGTAAACACTCCAATGTTTAATTAATTAAGAAATAGTCGCTTCAGTTCTGGAGCTGACCAGACAACGTTCACAGAATTCATAAGGACATGACCACACAATTTGATGAAAGCACCGTTTTCCTTGAAAGCACGGCAAATGCCGAAAGTCATCAATATTCTCGTGAATACTTCTGGGACACAGATAAATTAAAATACAAGCTTGCTCTAAGCTTTCTGTTTCTCTTAATTGCAGCATTTCTTCATAATTTGGAATATTGTACTATCACTTGAAGAATTAAATCTTCTTCCTCTATAAAGGGAGAAATTGTTGTAATTTTTTTTTAATCTAGTCTGTATGGGCATATAGTGGCATTCCTCTATTAAACGTCAGTAAAGTTGTGCTCACAACATACATTTAATGTACATTGTTTCTGCCAAAGAATAATGGGAATAGTGGAACTTTGTTAAGGGAGCTTGAAATTGTAATTGGTAAACTACAGTTCCCAGGATTCTTTGGGCAAGCCATGTGCTTAACCATGGACTTAACCATGTAGGGGTCCTTTACCTTTATCTTACCTTATTATAAGTGCTCCCTAGCACTCTTCTACCCACCTCTTCAGTAGTGGCAGGAAGGGAAGGAGGTGTCAGTCTCTCTCCTACCCCACTCACTGTGCCTGGACATGGATACAGCAGTGATCCAGCACCAGGAACCTTGAGAGAGCTGGAGAACCCTACAGATGGAGTTGTGGTGGCTACAGGGTGAACATTGCTTCCCCCTTTCACCAACAGGAACCTCTCAGCTAGATCAGATGCCTTGCATTGGATGGATAGAGCCCTTCAATTTGTGGCAGAGCAACCCAGGAGCCAAATTGTTTCATTTAGGCTAGAATCCCATAAACATTTACTTTTAAGTAAGACCCACTGAACTCAGTGGGACACCAGAGCAGATATTCATAGTTTATTCTGCTTCTGTCTCACAACTGTCATGCACTTCTTTAATCTACTGGTGAACAAAATGCATAGTACAAGATGTGCATTTGGGTTATAGCAAGGTGGGAGGAAAGTTATCTAGAAGAGAAACAGAGGTGCAATGTATAACCTAATCAATGTACAATGTTTTGCCATGAATTTAGAACAGAGTTCCTTGTAAGCATTTTCCTGTAATGAGAATTTTGATTGCTTATATATTAATAATCACCTGCTATTCAGTATGAAGTAGGTGATCTGAGTGCGTGTACACACACACACACACACACTATAAACCAATACTTCACACAAGCTGGCTCAGGATCCCTTTTAGGATTAGGTGAATCAGTAAAATAATCTCAGTAACCTATTAGAAAATTGGTTAAATGCTATTAAAATATTCTGTCTCTTTATGAAATAACTTGCACATAGCAGAATTGTTTTTTAAAAAAATCATTAGATTCTGGAAACCATTACACAATTTGAAAGTTACTATAAAAATAAAATTGGCACCTCCTATTCCCTTCTCTGAGTGATCAATGTCTGCTAGTCATAAGAGAATGTCTGCTTAATGCCTAAAGTGTGGTACAATCCTTGCACATCCCAATCTCTGTTTTGACAGTGAATGCCACAATCGAAAAGAATGTTTAAAGATCTCCCAGCTGTTGTTGTAATGAAACATTCATTCATAATGTTTCATGTAGCACATATCTCATTTTGTAGCCAGCCACCTTTGCTTCGATTTCAAGGGGACTGTCACTGCAACAGCACCATTACAATAGCTACTGGTTTTTAGAAGCATTAGTCATAAGACACTTTATAAAACAGAAAAAGAATTAGCATTTGTAATGATGCCGGTTGAAGTAGTTTAGGATGTTTGAGAATAAGATGTAGTATGGGTTTATGAGAAAATGTCTGAACTTTTTAATCTTGCTGTCTCTTTTGTTCCCTGCTTCTGCTTTGCTACACTAGTAGATTTCTATATAACACTCAAGCATTGTTGTAACAGGATATTTATTTGCATTTATATGACATTAATGTCATAAAGAGATAAGAATCCTGTCCAGAAAAACAGTGGTTTCTTGAGGTAATTAAATATAAGCAGCAGATAAAAAAACACCTTTATATCTTTTAATGTTAAGTGTGTTGCTTCACTATATTGAAATGTGACTAACATAGTCATTACACATACACAATAGGACAAGGCATATCTGACACAAGGCAAATGACAGAAGGTGTTCCCTCCCAGTTCCACATATAAAGGTAAGATTCTATAAGTGAGCCAAATTAAGGCAGTGTATACACTCTACCTGTTAAGCACATTCCCCACCCAAAAAATCATGGGTACTATGGTTTACCTCTCATAGAACTACAATTTCCAGCACTCTTAATTAACTACACTTCCCAGGGTTCTTTGGGGGATGCCATTTGCAAGGACCATACAAACCCCTGGAAAAGGCTAGGATGTAGCTCATGCAATCATCATGGTGTGATGAAGAGAATTTGGCCTTAACCCCATCTTGCCACACCTTCCCTGGTCAGGAAAGATTGCTCTAGTTTTGTCAGCTCCCTATGAAGTTTAGAAACCTGGATAGAGGGAAATATGGCCAAGCAACGAGGATGTGACTGATGAGGGGACATGCTCTTCCCCCTTCCCTTAGGAACTGCAAATGCCTGGAGAGAGTTCCTGACCCCAGGAAGTTCTTTTTCATCCTATGTACCCATCATAGTAAAGGCCATCCAAACATTTGGAGGCTTCAAATACACTGAGCACTCAGTGTTATGACAACACCCCCCCCCCCAATAATAAACCATCAAGATGAATATGGAGGGAAACAAATAGAGAGAGGCAGCATATGCGGAGATCACAGCCCAGTAATAAATTGTCATGGTGATGAAATAGAAGGCAGAAGAGCAATGCTTACAAATAGGGATCAGCAGCTTATGAATACCTAAGACAGATTGTTGGTGGTGGGTAAGAGAAGCAATATTTTCCGTGTCTAAACCATATTCTGCCTACCCATCCATCACCTCTATGATTACTTTAACATTTCCAGTTGATGGTGAGTTTTAAATAGATGCCTTTTAAAACAAAATGCCAGAGTTCGAGTGCCTCTTAATATTAGGATGAGCTACATTTTGAATTTCCTGCTCTGTGAAATATAGGCATCCATGTAATTCTATGTTAGCAAAAGTTTGACTTCTAAAGTGTATATCTTAAGTGCTTATTATAGGCATACTTGGATATCAGTTTGTAGAATAACTAGAATTAATTGAAAGCCAGTGTGTCTGTTTGGAACAATATTCTGCATTTCAGATATAAAACACAACTTAATCCCCACCTCACTACACATTTTCCATCGAGATATGAAAACAGTAAAACACACCCAAATGGTACAGATCCATGGAACATTGAAAGCTGCATGTTTAAAGCAGATCATCTGCAACACCAATTGCAATTCTTGCACCTGTTTTCATGTGGGCAATGAGTAAGTAGGGCATCTCAAATGTTGCATTTCACCATGTGTTGCATTTCACTAGAGAACTGGTTGCATGGTGAGGAATCCACATGACCTGTTCAGCTTGAGGAAAGCGACTCTGCCTTCCTTCCCCACACCATCCCAACATTGAAATGTTGCCCCACAAGGTACAACATACTGACAATAGAAAGTAGTGTTGGCTTTTTTATTTATTAAAAATGTTTGTCTTTCATCCAAAGGTCCCAACGTGGAAACATACAAGCAACATCATCATCAGATTAACTATATAATTAAAGGTACCCCTGCCCGTACGGTCCAGTTGTGTCCAACTCTAGGGTTGTGCGCTCATCTCACTTAAGAGGCCGGGAGCCAGCGCTGTCCGAAGACACTTCCGGGTCACATGGCCAGCGTGACGAAGCTGCTCTGGTGAGCCAGCACCACCGCAGCACACAGAAACGCCGTTTACCTTCCCACTATAAAGCGGTACCTATTTATCTACTTGCACTTAGGGGTGCTTTCGAACTGCTAGGTGGGCAGGAGCTGGGACCAAAAGACGGGAGCTTACCCCGCCGCAGGGATTCGAACCGCCGACCATACGATCAGCAAGTCCTAGGCACTGAGGTTTTACCCACAGCGCCACCCGCGTCCCTCTAACTATATAATTACCTCAACATAAAACCGAAAAGTATCTCTATCTAGAGTAGACCCATCAAAATGAATAAAAATAATTTAGATCCCTTGATTTCAGTTGGTTTGCTCTGGGTAGGATTAGCGCTGGATATAACTGTTGACTGATATTAGTGACCTGTATTCATGCAGAAGTAGTTTCTGCTTGTACACCAGGAGGGGGATGCTGGATCTTAGTCATGGGCCAGAATAATATTTTTCTTTAAAAGAAACCTGGCTTTATTATAGACACTTGCCTCAGTTTCCAAAGGGTTGTTTGAATCATTTCATCTGGAGGGAAACCTAATGTTATATGTGTGTATTCAAGCTAAAGAGGCCTGTTTGAGTGACTCTGGGGTTGCGGCGCTCATCTCGCTTTATTGGCCGAGGGAGCCGGCGTACAGCTTCCGGCTCATGTGGCCAGCATGAGCAAGCCACTTCTGGCAAACCAGAGCAGTGCACGGAAACGCCGTTTACCTTCCTGCCAGAGTGGTACCTATTTATCTACTTGCACTTTGGCGTGCTTTCAAACTGCTAGGTGGGCAGGAGCTGGGACCAAGCAATGGGAGCTCACCCCATCGTGGGGATTCGAACCACCGACCTTATGATCGGCAAGTCCTAGGCTCTGTGATTTAACCCACAGCGCCACCTCCATCCCTGCTAATTCCTTACTAGAGGGGAAAACAAGCTTTTCAACCCTATTCATATTTCTCAGTAAAAACCTTTCCCTTTCCAACATGGCTTCTTCTTGCACTTCTGTGTCGGTCTCCAACTTAAGATCAGCTCCAAATACATTAGCAGCGCTTTTCTACTAGCCTTGTCACTCAAACAAGCCTCTTTTAGAAAGGTGCCTGGTGGTTTGCTGACCTAATAAAGGGAAAATGTTCTAACTTAATGTATTTGAAAGGCATGTCTGCTTTCTGACACTGTACAAGGGCCAACATTTAAATGTTCCTCTCCAATGATCCCCCTGGATTATGATGCAAAGCACATTCAGGTACTGTGCAGTTCCCTCCCACTCTCATGCTACTATCTTTTACAGTTCATCTGTTTACGGAAATAGTTGATTCAGAGCAATAGGCATACAGTTACAAATATCAAAATTCTTTTTTTCCCCCCAAAATAAAAAAGCAGGTCTGTTCAAAGCAAATCAGCCTGTTCCAGCTTCAGCCTTGACTGACAGTCGGGGAGGAGCTGGCATCAGATTCATAATGGAAAGCAACCTTCTTCCTATTTTTAGGTTTATTTTATTACACTGAAGGAAACCTTTATGATTTTTAGATATGATGGAAGTGAGGTCCTACTTACAGGTTTCCCACAGGTTTTTGGTTGGTCACCTTGGTGAGACCAGAATGGCAAGCCAGATTGGTCTTGGGCCTGAACCAGAAGGGCTCTTCTTACATGCATAAAATTGAGCCTAGATATTGTAAGAGAAAATTGATGCCTGACCTCCCCCACCAGTTATGTGGTAAGTATATCTGAGGTGCTACTACAGATCTTTGCCCACCCTTTTTTGTTCAAAAACAATTGGGTGACAAAAATATGTTGGGGTCAACCTTTATGTTAGTGCCTTGGATTTGCTTACCTTTAAACACAATTTCCTTTTAGCAAATTGCTGAATTTATTAGTCACAAGAAGTGAAAAGCACTCCAGACTCTCAAAGATAAACAAATATCATTTGTGTTTCCTTCAACGGCATATACAAAATCCATGTTAAACCTTTGTGATAGGAAAGCTGACAATGTTTGCAACAAATTTGAAGGTCAGAGCTTTCCTTTCCCTTCAGTTCTCAGAGGGGATAATCAAGCAAACAAACCTCCATTATGTCAGAAAGGTTGTTTTCCAATTGCATTTTTTTAAGGCAAGGAAATGGAAAGTGTCGGGGACATGATCCAGTGTGATTTCAAATGCACTTTTGGAAGGTTGTGAATGTGGTATTGATTTCAAATGCCTTCTTGATATTGACAGATTGCACACAGTTCATTTGTGTGTGTGCTGAATTAAACTTGGAGTATAATATCTACTATCTTCTCGGTATTTCAAATTATCATTTAGACATGTTTATTGTATGCAGTCCTCCATTCTGCAAAGTTACTATAGTGCCTTGTTTTCTTGTTCTTAAGAACAGTATTAAAGTGTGCAATTGTGGGAATCACTGCCAGTTTTGCACTTGCTTTTTATAGGTAAAGGTAGACATTAAATGCTATTGATCTGGCATGAGCCATCCTTGCCTGTGCATACACTTGCCCATAAGAAATTCTCAGACATATCTCACTGGCCACTGTGGGAAATATGATACTGGATTAGAAAAGCCTTTCGGGTGATCCAGCAGGGTCCTTTACTCTCCTTCACTCACCACTCTCCTTGTCAAGTCTGTGTAGTGTTGTACTTACTTTATTCAATTTTTCATGACAATGTGAAGCCCACTCTTCACACACACACACACACACACACAGAGAGAGAGAGAGAGAGAGAGAGAGAGAGAGAGAGAGAGAATCTGCATACCAACCAATATTTACCCATTCCTTGCTATGATGTGCAAAGAAAGTCTTATTGGGAGTCCTGGGGCTATTAGGGCAACAGGAGGACATTTTATGTGACACCTCCCAAGACCTCATAATAGTCTCCTGAGAGAGGTGTGTGTGCTTGCACATCTGATGATGTTTTGAAAACAATGTAATCCTAATATTTTCCAGTTGACATTTGGCAACTATTTGTGGAATTAGCAACTACTTCAAATTGTTCTCATTGGCTTTTTTCCACCATTTCACTGGGAGGATATTTTTATCTAACCTATGTGACATGCCTAAGAGTTGTGATTTTTAGATGATTTTTCTAGGACTTAATGCTATGAGTCATTTTATTTTGTTAGCTGTGCTAAACCCTCGAAAAATAATATAGTGAATGAACTAATTATCCAATTAGTTCCAACAGGCTTACTTGTGTGTTTAAAGTTAAATTTAAGATTGACACTTTAAATCACAGAAAATCTTACTGGAAATGTTAGATAATGGCTCATCTCAAGTATCTTATGGTAGCAGGGGGTCATTGTCCTTGACATCTTGGAAGTACAGATTACCTGCAAGTAATTTATGGCTTTATTTGTAACACATTATGCATTTCTGTTTTTGCCTTCTTAGACTACAATCCTGGACACAGCAAGGTATCTTAAATTCTATTGGCCTCAAAGAGATTTGAGACATCTGTGTGTAGGGTTGCAGCCTCAGTGTTAATCTAAAGGCTAATTTTTGTTTTACAAAAAAAAATAATAATTTAAAAAATCCTTACAGATTTTTCTCCAAGTTATTTGGTTAAAGAGATACACCCAGCAGGAAGCACACATTGAAATTTTATTAGCTTCCATTTTGGGAACCTGTGAATAATTTGCCTCATTACTATGTAAATGGACGAAAACTTTTCTTGACTAATTTTCAGGTAGCAGAATGCACACTGGAAAACAAACAATGTATCCTCAAGACCTTCAGGATTTATACAAGCAAAATTATGTATCTGTCAACTAAAGCCACTGAATGGAACTATGGGGCATGACTTTATATAAACATGTAAGACCCTGTCCATACATTTAACCAGGCAGCAAGAGTCTTCATGTGGTGGAGAAGTGGACATTTTCCAATGGAGAGAATCATATAACTGGGCATCCACACAGAATGCCCATGTCATATGTAATGTTATCTGCAAGATGGATGGAAGAAAATGTTTCCATTTTGAACAACGCATGGGACTGTGGAGTGGGCAAGGACTACTACAAGGACCTGAAAATATTTTCTTGAAGTTGCAGTTTACAAGAAATGAAGAAAGAGAAAGCATCTTGGGACATCCATGTTATATTAACTTCGTGTTTATCAATCACCTCCCACACCCTCTTACTTCAAACTATACTAAATGGGGTCATCACTACAAGAACTTAGACACCCTTTTTATCGCTGGACTCCTCCCTTAGGCATGTCCTTTATCCTGCTTCCTGCACCTACTTTTCTTATACTGCATTCTGCCAATCTGCTATTATAGGCTCAGCACTGGGACTTTTTGTCCCAGACCCTGACTCCAATGCCTGTATTTCTTGTTCCCTTTTTAATTTTTTTTGCTCTCAGTTTGAGGGTGGCCCTCTTCAAATCCCTTTTCTCTCCTCTTTCTTGCTTCAGAGGAGGCAGCTCTTTTGTCTCTGATCCCCTAAACTGCTCACCTGCAAGCAAGACAGAAGGCAAGCCATCAGTTCCCACTCTCCTCCTTCTCAAATTTCCTCTTCCTGATTCCTTATCAAGCCCACACCTCCCTCTTGGTGTTTCCTTTCTCCCCTCCCAGAGGAGAGGCATACCCTCTAGCCTGAACTTGTTCATTGCTGCGGGGGGGGGGGATCCTGGAAGGACTTATGGAGGCATGACATCATCAGTGCCAAAACATGACAATAAGGACCTTTTGAAACAGGTCTAATCATTATTTTTATTTGTTTGTTTTGTAGGACAATGACTATGATCCTGGTCATTTTGAACTTATCGTGTGAAAAGTCCCCATGCATGAACCAGGCTTTGAATGTTCAGAATTCTGAAGGCTCTCTTTGAGACAGGAAGAGAAGTCTGCAGGCAACTGTAGAACTGCTGGCCATCTTTCACCATCTTTTTTTTTTTTAATCTATGCTTATCTCTCCTTAGCAGCTGTTCCAGGTCCAGAGAGGGGAATGGGCAGCAGTGGACAGCTACTATGTAGATAAGAACAGATTTTAAAAGTGGCCTGTGGCTCTACCATTTTCTTTGGCTTTTGCTCTCTTTCTCTTGGGTCTAAGTGGATCTAAAAATAAGTAAATACTTCTCGATTACATATTTACAGACTTGGGATTCCTTGCAAATTATTTTAAAATACACAATAAATTAAATCAGGGATGATACAGTTTCTCTCGGTCTTGGACCAGTGAATTACCCTTATTTATAGATGTCTATACTAATTTCAAAAATTATCAATTAGCCATGAAGTAGACTGCATAATTTACACCTTGCAGCTTCACAAATTCAAGTTAATAGGAATGGGTAGTGTCCACTTCTGTCCCCCAAAGGCATATGTGAGCGGAAGAGGGAGCGAGGGAATATTCAGTGCTTTCACATGGAACTCCCTAAACCTGTTCCATAGCATTGGAAGATCCTCTGGAGTAGATTTGTGGCTGCAGGCAGATGGAGGAACAAAACAAAATTTATTCCCTTCCCTTTCTATTGATAGATGCCTTCCTTCACTAAAGGGTCAGCAATGGACCTCACTGAATAGGGTTGATCAGAAGTGGCTCGAGAGTGGGTCATAGTCGCCGACTGAGATGGGGAGGTGGCAGGGAGGATGAATGCTTTGCAAACAGAGCTTGGCTCAACCTCCCCAGCACCATGCCCTTCTACTTACTAGGAAGTGACAATCACACCACCTCCTGAGCCGCTGCTGGAGTTAATTGTATCGCAGGAGCAAGATATTAATAGGCAGATTATGCATCTTCAAAGCAAGCTGCATGTATTCATTCTGACAAACAGTATTGGTTTATTTTATTTGTTATAACATTTTAACCCTGCCTGCCCGACAAAATAGTGCTCATGGTGATGGTAATTGTAATAATAAAAATAAGTATCAGAAGGTGAAATATGAAGCATTGCAAGCACAATTGCAATCAGCCAGCAAAAGAGTTAGTAGTACCAGGAATCAAAGGTTTTCACACAGAGACAGACAGACAGACAGACAGACAGACCTAGAAGAATGCTATCAAACAGCAAACAAGTTGTGTGTGCACAAGCATGTACATACACAAATTTGAAATAATAAATAACCAATTGTATATTATCTCTTTAAATCAGGGATAGGAGACTTGTGGCCCTCTTGGTGTTCTTGGCTCTAGCTCCCATCAGTCCCAGCCGGTATGCCTATGAGCGGGAATATTGAGAGGTAGAGTTCAGCAACCTCTGGAAGACCACAGGTTATTGGCTCCTACTGTCAAGTGTGGCTCACTGAAGGATGCCTGGAACACAAGCCATTTTGCCCCTATGGAGTTGTAAGGTGAGATTTAAATTTATACCAGGGATTTCCTGGTTTACACCTGGCAATGCACTGCAACCCTATATATGTCTGTTAGGAAGTAAGTCCCATGTACATTCATTGGAAGAAGAAGAAGAAGAAGAAGAAGAAGAAGAAGAAGAAGAAGAAGAAGACGAAGAAGAAGAGGAGGAGGAGTAGAAGAGTTTGGATTTGATATCCTGCTTTATCACTACTCAAAGGAGTCTCAAAGCGGCTAACATTTTCCTTCCCTTCCTCCCCCACAACAAACACTCTGTGAGGTGAGTGGGGTTGAGAGACTTCAAAGAAGTGTGACTAGCCCAAGGTCACCCAGCAGCTGCATGTGGAGGAGCAGAGATGGTGAACCCGGTTCACCAGATTACAAGTCTACTGCTCTTAACACCACACTGGCTCTCTGGTAAGTCCCAGGTAAGTGTGTAGCTTCAGTCACTTAGCTGTGACACTATGCTTTCAGGTGGGTTCCCAGACCCCACTTCTAGATAGAAGTATCCTATTAATGCATGACATTATAGACTTGTTCCTATCCCCGTTAAAAGAATGAAACATGTGGAAGATATGGAGATATGACAAATATCTGTGAAATCATGTTCACCATCTCACCATAGTATTGAATACTATTCTTTGGTCTCTGGATTTTCAAGCAAGCACTGAACATTTGTCAGATTACGCTCCTATGAATGGTAGCTAAATACTTTGCTCCACCAAACAATATGTCAGCGTAAATATGTGCAATTTATTACTGACATACATGTCAAGCAATTTGTGGTTTTTTTGGGCAATGGGCACAGAAGAGAAAGCTCAGGATGGTCTGCTTTTTTCAAAGCATGCTGGAACTGCAAGAAATAGAATGTAATCAAATTCTCATTTCCTAATCAAGTCTGACTGGAAGCCAAGAGAAATCAGCCATAGCTGCAATAGCAATAATCACATTCTAAGTGAGCTGTTGAATTTAGCAAGATTAGTAATATAGAGTCTGAAGGGATCAAGAGGCCAGTGTTCAGCCTCCTACTGCGAGGCAGGACAATCTATCCCTCAGCCCTGCCACAGATCAGTCAAATGACCTGTCAAATGTGATATGGACCAGTCTATTGTACAGAGGGAATAAGTGCAGAGGTGCACTCTCTAAAAGTTGCCAGCGGGACAATTAACTCAGCTGAAACATGTGCAGAATAACACTACAGATGTTTACTGAGAAATAAGACCTAGTGAATTCAATAGAGCTTACTTCCAGCAGTAGGTTATGTATAGGACTGTAGCCTGTACTGTTGTGCTTTCATTATTGAGGCTCTTATGTTCTGAACATCATCATCAAAAATGGTTCTGTGGCATCCACAGCCTTGATCCAGAGGCAATTATGTACAAAAGGCAGTGGCACATGATATGAAAGGTATTTCTGCTTTTGCTGTAAAGCATTATGTGCACTGGCACTGAAAAAAAATGCCTTGTTCTTGGCTACTGATACGGAACGGAAGGGGGGGGGGCTCCTTTCCCCCTTCCTTCTAGGAACATCCGAGGCCCCGCTTATTCCTATGGCCCCGCTTTAGCCAATCACAGACCTCCTGTTACAATGTATCCATTCTGTTTCTGCTTTTGCCCTATAGTACAGAATGGGTTTGAAATCATTGAAATCTTTAAAAATTGATATAAAATCAACCGTAACTCCAATTTCTTCGCTCTCAGTGTCATTCAACTCAGTTCCCCGTGGGCTCCATAATGCTATCCCTACTTCCATAATCCTCGAAGCGGCAGGTCACGTACGCAGGAACTTCTTAATTTGCCAAACCTTCCCTCTAGGCAATATTAGGTGGCAGACGATGCATATCTCTGACCCATTGTCTTGCCACCACCGGTACTCAATAAATGTGTATCTATGTATATTTCCCGCTCCGCATATCCCCCCTCCCTCATCCGAAAATGCTAATTAATGTAATCCCACCTTTTCATAATGTATTCATGACGTGTAAAGTATATTCATGATGTAACTTGTGAAACCCAACCTTCCCATAATGTATTCGTGACGTTTCATGCACTGTATTCTGGGATATGGAGGGAAATTTCAAAAGTTCATGTCACCCCTTTCTCTGGGTTCAATCTCGCCTTGAACCTGTTGCGCAATAAACTTGGATCTTCTGCAGTTTGCTCCTGCGTCCGGCTGAGCTCATTTTCTTCCGCAGGGACCCACGGACTTAGTCCGATGAGCTGGGTGGCAGAGTAACACTGCACCCAGATTTTTCCGTAACAGTTGGCGCCGCAACGTGGGGCTTGCGGTTCTCCCGAGCTGCTGACTGGGGGCCCCGAAATCTTCAGCCGGCTCCGGGCCATTTTGCCTGGGAAGATCCTTTTGGACCCCCAGCCATCTTCTGGGCGGTAATCGAAAGCCCTAGGAGTTCAGCCGGGGAGCAAAAGAGGGATCCAGCCGGCTTATTCATCGATCCCGGGATCATCATAGAAGACGCGTGAGTATAAGGAAAAAGGAAAATCCAGTGCACTGGTGGGAAGGGGGTGGAATCTCCTGGCAACTGAATTCTCTGCCCTCCTCTCTATCGCTCCTTCTTGCCTTTCTCTTGGTCCGGTTAGTGAGAGAGACCGTGGACCGCTGCTCAACCCGAAAGGGGGGTTCTGAGCTCTATCTCTTTTCCTTAAAATCTCCAGCCAGCCGCACCAATTGGGAGCCCGAAAGTAAGACGGTGAGACCCGGCTTGGAAAGACAGCCGACTCTCCGCAACGGGCATCTCAGTTGAAAGCAAGGGGTTGGAGCTCTCTTTCCGAACTTCTCTAGCGCCCGGCAAGGGGGCGGGAAGTGGTCTTGCTTTCTATCCCAATCCCAGCCGCACTGGTCGGTAACACGTGTATCGTGCGTGAGCCCGCTTCCAAAAGCAAGGGGGATTTTCAGTTCGAAATTCTATCCAGGGATCACCCGATCTGGCACCGCATGGCGCGGGCGTCCAGTAGGGCCCCTTTTCCTGAGATGTGACGATAGGTAGGAGGTTGCCAGGAGGGATAGCCCATGAGGAATTGGGCAGGACCGGCAGAGTGGAAAGAGACCCCAGGTTATAGGAAATAAGGAAATAGGAAAGGGAACGCAAGGAACCGGATAGCTAGAGCTCTCTAAAACCCACTAAGGAAGTTGCCAGGCAACTAGAAGCCCCTTCTCCTCTTTACTATACGTCCCTGTACTAAGCATACCAAACCCCTAGACATACCAATCCTAATCAACCCCTCTCTTTCCCCCTTCTCTATCCCAGACACCCCCCCCCCAAAAAAAAGAAGGAAAAAGCAAAAAAGCAACAACAGCAACGCATGCATCTATAAAGGGGTATCCAGTCGACCAAGCGTTATGAGCCCTACCAGTTTGATTAACTGGTGGTGTGTTTGAAGAGGCAAGGAGGCTCATAAAACCATGTGGGACCTTCCTACTAATTTCACTTAATGAAGCCAGAGGTAGTGGCCCAACTCCTTGCAATAACCAACTAAAGGATGAGAATATATCTGTTTATATGTTACATGTTGTCTGTTATGTGTGTTGTCTGTTAATACATATATGAGAATATGTATGTTTACATGTTGTCTGTTATGTGTGTTGTCTGTTCCTTCTGTCTCTGGCAGACTGCTTTTCTTAAGTGTGCATAGTTTAAACTGCAAGCTTGCTTCAAAATTTAAATCTAAGGAAGCCATGCTGGATCTTAGCAGTCCTAAATAAGACAAGATGAGAATGAAGTGTGCAAATGTTTACCCCACCTCTTGCTTTGCCCCAACTTTTGAGATTGTGAGTCTACAGTCTTATTTTGGAAGGTGATGATAACCTAATGTTTCTGCTGCAAAAGCCTAGTTGAGCACAACTGCTCGCTCAAGCTAAAATGCAGTGTATGTATTTCATTAAGCGTATGCCCATAAAAGTATGGTGTTCATTCTAAGAAAAAATATTTGAGTCCAGTTTTAACTTTGATCTGGTTGGACAGAAGAGTTATTGTAAGGCTCCTGATATCAGTCTCTATAAGACGTCCTGGCCTCTTTTCTTAGAAAATGCCCCCCCCCCCCTTGTTTCATTCTGCCTCTTTCAGGTTTTTTTTTTCCTTCTTATTCTGTGCCAGGTAAATTTACTCCCGAGTAAGCTTCCTTTAAAGGAAACTGCAAAGGTGGGGGGGGGGCATAGATTAGGCTTACTATTCCTCTGCAAGTTCAGGAAAAATTGTCACTTTTGTATTCCTTTTAAATCAAATCTATGGCTGTTTTAACTATGCTTTATAAGAGATCCTCTACCTATCTTAGGAAAAATGTTCACTTCAGTCTTTAAAGATAATTTATCTAGGAACTTTCACTCTTTAGTCTAAGGAAGTAAACACTCACTCAAACTAGCTTCAAGATCTGCTAAAAGGGTTGGGTACTTTTATTTTCCTCTTCCTTAGTACATGATAGGCGCATGGCTTGTGGTCTCTTCCCCAGTTGTGTCTGTGTACATAAGTATGTGTGTGTTTCTGGTAGTACAAATCTTGCTATGAACCCTGTATTTTAGGGTTGGACTAGATGACCCCAGGTCCCTTTCAACTTTCCCAATTTGTGGCTGATGAGTTGAAATCCAGCCCAGATTTGCTCTTTGTTTTTAAAGGTGAGAGGTGAATGTGTGTGTTTCTGGTAGTACAAATCTTGCTATGAACCCTGTATTTTAGGGTTGGACTAGATGACCCCAGGTCCCTTTCAACTTTCCCAATTTGTAGCTGATGTGTTGAAATTCAGCCCAGATTTGCTCATGATGTTTGAAACAGAACTGGTGATATCAGGCATTTGAGTGATTACAGTATTTATCATTTTGTCTACTATTAAAAAAAAAAAATCAAACTTAAAAGTCTATTAAAAGTTTAAGCACATAAAAATTCATATAGTTAAGTAGAATTAGCCTTGACCATGACTGAGAATGTTAAAAAAAACTAAATAAAAAATCCTATGAATTCTAACTCTCTGGCCATTTTTACTCATAAATAAGAGAGCGGTTGATTGTTCCGCGAATGGCCAGAGGGATATTAGCCCTTTCCTGTACATAAAGGAAGCAGACTCCTTTGCTTGGGCTGAATGGTGAATACTTGAATTGCTGAGTTTCTCTTTTTTGTTTTAAAATCTAACCCTATTTTAAAAATCTACTCCTTACCTGGCCATTTTTACTCATAAATAAGAGAGCGGTTGATTGTTCCGCGAATGACCAGATAAAATGACCAATAATGATAGCCCTTTCCTGTACATAAAGGAAGCACTCCTTTGCTTGGGCTGAATGGTGAATACTTGAATTGCTGAGTTTCTCTTTTTTGTTTTAAAATCTAACCCTATTTTTAAAATCTACTCCTTACCTTTCCCTTCCTTATTCTAATTGAGCCAAAAGATGCAACATTTTCAATGGTATAAAAGGTTTGCTGAGGCATGAACTCTGCACATGCACAGAGGCTAGATCAGCTTACAAAAGAGAGAGAGAGAGAGAGAAAGGAGGGGGGGGGAGAGAGAAGGTTTGGAGAGCCTGAAACCTATACAAATTTCCTTATGTAAAACCTTGAACCATTGAGGGAAATCACCCTTAATGTGTTTTGCTCCAGGGCTACTTAAGACAATAAAGTTAAGTACTGGACATGCCAAATTCTTTTCACAGGTAAATATCAAAGCACTCCCACTGTGAGTTCCTCTCTTGAGTAGTTCCCCCCCCCCATGGGATTTAAATTTTATAAGTTTTTTTTTTTTTTGTGTGTGTGTGTGTATATGCCTATGCATTTAGGAACAGCATTTCCTGACAAACCTCTCACATGAAAATTTTTTCCCTTTCAACAGGTGTGTATATGCCTATACATTTTAGGAACAGCATTTCCTGACAGACCTCTCACATGAAATAATTTTCCTTTTTAACAGAGTGTCCTTTCTTTTCTCCCACAGCACAAATGATAATGAGGGGATGCAAACAGTGATTTAAATACTCTATAAAAAGTAATTGCATTTGTTTTTCTTTTGTCTTTCTTCCCTTAAAGCCAAACAGTCACTTTCTTTCTGTTCAGCAAAACAAGTCTGAATCCCTGCTATATTAGTTGATTTCCTTCTATCTCTTTGTGGCTTTGACATTTTTTTTTAGGTTACAAATAATCTGTTTTCGTTTATCAAGTTCGTTTTATTAGTTCTTCCATTATATATATGAAATTAATCGAAGCACAACCAAACATTGTTTGTGGAATGGTATTTGTTTACCTTTGGCCTGAGCATTTCTTACTAATTCTGTCATTTTGGCTAGTGCAAGGTACCTGCACAACTTTAAATTGCCATTCATTTTTATTGGTATTAACTCATTTCCCAGTATTCCGCTATTAACATTACAGCTGATGTCACATCAAGAAACACTTTTATTTTCATTTGGGATGTTAGAATGCCAAAACAGATTACTTCAGGTTACTTATTAATGGTGTGTCTTAGCATTTATTTATTTTTGATTCCTCATAGCTCATTTTGTGTGTGTGTGTTCTACTTTAGGGACATGTTCATCACATGCTGAAAGTCAGTTTCATGAAGTTCTTTTATCAGATAGCACATGGTGAATTTTAAGTTTTTCCCCATTGTTTTCCCATTTTTTTCAGTCTAGTAGTAATCTGCGTGGTTTTGATAATATATTTAATAATAATTCTTTTCTAAATCTGATGTCCTTGTGTCAAGTTTGTTTTCATCTGACTGGTAATCTAATTTTTTGCTTTCTTTTGTATTTTTTAACCTTTGTATTTTTTACAGTTCTCTTTCTATACATGTGGAGTAATTTTATTTTATAATATGAAAAGAACAACAACAAAAACTAAGTGAAGGAAAGCAAACAAACTTAGCAGATAATAACAGTAATTATGTGGAAATGTGATAATAAATAATAATAAATAATTTTATTTATATCCTGCCCTCCCCAGCCGAAGCTGGGCTCAGGGCGGCTAACAACAATCAAAATAGTCCAATAATGATAATGAATAAAATGTTTAATCCACTAAGATTGTTATTATTTGCAGCTTCCCATGGAAACTGGAGGACATCCTTTTTGCCTTTTGCCCCTTCCTTGTCTGTGTCTTTAAGTCTCCCCAAAAACCCTGCCCCCTTACAGGATATCACTTCTACAGATGTGCAATGATGAAAAGGAGCAACAACCCCTCAGTTCTTCGCCATCACAAGACCAGCAACACCAGAGTTTTCAAAGTGCCCACAGCTATCTCTTTCAAAGGATATAGACTGAGGGGGGAGTGGGGCTGACAAAGGGGGGGAGGAGTTGAACTGACAAAGGGGGGAGGAGTTGAATTGCAAGGACATTTTCTCACTTTTGAAACTCAAGCCTCTGTGCTCCAGGATTCAAAAGATACATACGTAAAAGATCACAATTGTGTCAAGATATGCAACAGATATTTAATTATTTTGTTTTGTATTATGTGTTATTATGTAAGAATGTTGAAATGTGTCTGACAGTGTGATTTCCACAAAGGGGGGCAATTTATTGTGTGTAATTGTTTTTATGTTTTATGTCTTATTGCTTACACACCAATGGAGAATTCTCATGCATTTTATACTTTCTAATAGCTCACACTATTGTGTAGTCCAATGTTTAGATAACCACAATTCGTTGTCCCACCTGGCACTATGCCAACCTTCCCTACCCATTTTAAAAAATGTGCTAAAACTTGCTTTACCAAGGAGAAGCTTCTAAGAAACATGAAGGTGGATATGCTTTGGTTTAGCAGGAATGATTTCTTATAGACTTAAATTGACTTATTTGGACAACTGCCCTTGTTAAGAATGGTTTTCTTTTAACAGATTGGTTTGAAGAGTTGAGAACCATGGGGCAAGATAAATTCAAATTGGACTCAGTTTGAATTGGGCAAGTGTATCCAGGCTGCAATTAGCCTTTTGGTCCTTTAAGTGCAAGTGAGCAACCCCCATGCGTGCAAAACCACAGCCTATAATAGAATCCCATAGCTAAAGGCCAAGGCGAAGACCTCTCCCTCACGAGATGCCCAAACCTGTGCCAGCTATGGTGAATGCCAGGCGACATGGTTAAATGAAAGCCCTGAGGGGATTCAACAGACAGGATGTGTTGCTGTAGCACTATGTCAGTGTGAGACCACAGAAGAGCTACCTTGACACCTGAGAACACACAAATGGCGGGGGGGGGGAGCCAACTGCATTTTTCAGTCAATTAGACCTTCCTGCTAGGTGTAAAGCATAAAACACTATTGAGAATGCCACAACTAATTTAGCAACAAAATACAAGAGGTGTTCTTTATATAATACCCTATATGCAGCTACCTGCACTGCTATACTTGCAAATGACCGTAAGAGGCATGGCTTGCAAGTCCCTTTCAGGTTTGCATAAAGCCACACATCCCATTCACCGAGATTTAGGGTGCGGAGAAAAGATTTGCAAGTTCTTACAGAACTTTAATGCAAATCTATCTCCGAATGGGGGACTGATACGGAACGGAAGGGGGGGGCTCCTTTCCCCCTTCCTTCTAGGAACATCCGAGGCCCCGCTTATTCCTATGGCCCCGCTTTAGCCAATCACAGACCTCCTGTTACAATGTATCCATTCTGTTTCTGCTTTTGCCCTATAGTACAGAATGGGTTTGAAATCATTGAAATCTTTAAAAATTGATATAAAATCAACCGTAACTCCAATTTCTTCGCTCTCAGTGTCATTCAACTCAGTTCCCCGTGGGCTCCATAATGCTATCCCTACTTCCATAATCCCCGAAGCGGCAGGTCACGTACGCAGGAACTTCTTAATTTGCCAAACCTTCCCTCTAGGCAATATTAGGTGGCAGACGATGCATATCTCTGACCCATTGTCTTGCCACCACCGGTACTCAATAAATGTGTATCTATGTATATTTCCCGCTCCGCATATCCCCCCTCCCTCATCCGAAAATGCTAATTAATGTAATCCCACCTTTTCATAATGTATTCATGACGTGTAAAGTATATTCATGATGTAACTTGTGAAACCCAACCTTCCCATAATGTATTCGTGACGTTTCATGCACTGTATTCTGGGATATGGAGGGAAATTTCAAAAGTTCATGTCACCCCTTTCTCTGGGTTCAATCTCGCCTTGAACCTGTTGCGCAATAAACTTGGATCTTCTGCAGTTTGCTCCTGCGTCCGGCTGAGCTCATTTTCTTCCGCAGGGACCCACGGACTTAGTCCGATGAGCTGGGTGGCAGAGTAACACTGCACCCAGATTTTTCCGTAACAGCTACATTAGGAGTAAAGTGTTCAGATAAAGGTTATCGGTGGTGGAGGCAGGAATATATATGTGTGTGTACAATACCCATTAAAGGCCCAGCTCATAGCTGTATATCTTGAATAAAGTGGAAAGGCGTGTGGGCCATGCCACAGCACCTCAGACCCTGTGTGAGATGGGGGGAAACTCTACATCTGCTTACAGAACTGTCATCAATGGGAGCCCATGTGTATGCGGGGCTTTGGAATGCAACCAAGTTTACTTTGAAGTGCCACAAATTAAGTCTAACATAATTTGAGATATCACACAACAAAACACACTCTCAGGGGGGAAATTAGTTGGCTCGATAACACCATATAGCTTTCTTCGAGAACCAAATTTGCTGCATAACTAATTGGCAAATTAGCAAGTTATCAGCTCTGGGTTTGGGAGGAAAGGGGAAGTAAAAGAACAGACAGAGATTACATGGAAGTCTTTTATTATAGGCTCCTTACAGAAGTTATCAGTAAAAGGTATTAAACATTCACCACACTAATTATTGAATGTAATTCAGAGCCAGTTGGGGTTAGAAGAACTGGAAAAGTGATACAGCTGAAAACTCAGTAGACCACCTTCATATTCTGCTCTAGTTATGATTTCACAAACAAGCCAGCACTTTTAGATTTTAAAAAGAAGAAAAACAATATGCAGTTGATGTTATTTTCATCAGAAAAAAACAGTAAGTGCAAGGAATATGCAGAATAATCATTATTATTAAATAAAATTTGGCATCATATTTTTGTATTAGAGAAAAGCAGAGATGTAATTTGCAATAAATAAGGATTCACAAGTTTTACTGCAATCAGCTTCACATTTACTTTTATTTTAATCCAGTCATCTCAGAATTATGTCCACCAATTGGGCAGAAGCTTTGGAGTGGAGACTTGTCTCTTAGGATCAAACCATTCCACACTGCAGGCTTCGGTGAGATTTTTATTCACTTTCTACATATAGAAACCAAAGCTGATAATTAGGGACTTTTCCAGGCCATCCAGAAAGGACATTGGCAAGTTAATATTTTACTGATCTCCTAAATCATTCCTTTGAATTGGGTGGGTTAT
The DNA here is from genome assembly GCF_965112155.1 of Podarcis liolepis. Classification (NCBI taxonomy): domain Eukaryota; kingdom Metazoa; phylum Chordata; class Lepidosauria; order Squamata; family Lacertidae; genus Podarcis; species Podarcis liolepis. Next base: position 37,693,487 of record NC_139557.1, read on the forward strand.
ATTTACATTGTTGCTGTTACATTAAATGTGGGGTGGCATGAGTATTCAAAAATGTAAGGCTAAAAAAAGCAACCCTCTCGCACCAACATGCGTGCTTCATTTGGAATTGGATCCAGACCTATCTGGATTTGGCTTGAAATGGGGTTCCCTTTCCACCTCACCCATCCTCTGTTCAAAAAATACTACTACTACTACTACTAATAATAATAATAAAATGCACCCTTACCTTTCTGGTAGTGGAAGAGCTCAACAGTCTTGACTGAGTGATCAAATCCGCAGCCTGAACATGCTTAGGAACCTTACTGCAAGCTATGAAGCTGGTCAGTTGGGCAGGCAGACTGGTTACTCAGCCTGAAAAGGGCAAACAAACCATCCATCCCTGGATGGTTTGTTTTCCTGACACACACAAGTATATTATTGTGAAGGAGAAAGAAACTGGCAAAGGGGTGTGTGTGCAAAATTCTGATGGATAGCTTTTGAGGTAAGCAAGAAGTTCTTAAATTATAAACTATGGAGAGCATGTATAATTGAAAAAGCAAGAGAGGGCACATCTTCAAAAAGTGAAGGGGGAGATAAACATGGAGAGAGTATTTTAGAAAATTATACCATCTCATGTCTTGAGAGTCCTGGACTCACTCGTATGTGCCCTGAAAGTCTAGGATTTTGTCCTAATGCAGATTTCACCAAGTTGGTGCTCACCAGATGTTTTTGACTACAACTTCCATCATCTCTCACCATTGGCTGTGCTGGTTGGGGCTGATGGAAGTTGTAGTCCAAAACATCTGGAGGGCCCCAGTTTTGTAAAAGTATCACAGGATCCCCTCTAATGTCCATACCTGTTACTGTGAGTTCAAAATTTATGAATTGCTATTTGTCGCAGAACGCCTCTTTAAGACTATTTGGTGTGCATTGGCAAGCTTCTCTGTTTAAAAGTGAGGTATTTCATTTTACCAGGGTCCCTTCATGGTCTCAAGTTCTTCACTTCTGTTGGGCTTATTTCAGAAAAGTATAGGTGAAAAATACAGTTTTCACCACTTCGTGAGCAGAAATCCCCAAGAGTCTTATTCATTTGAAATATAATATGCACAGAAAGAGTATGAAATGAAGTCTCAGTGTGTGAACTCTCAGTGTTACACTCACCTTGCCACCACCACACACACATACACACAAACTCTTCCTCATCTTTTATCTGCATGGTACATTCCTGATCCAAGAGAGGATTTGTAGTGCAATTAATGAACATTAATAGAAACATTAGCAAATGCCAAAACTGTTTCTCCTTGACTTGGTAACAGCAATTCACATCACACAAAACGCAGGAAAACAATAAAAGATTATAAAGATTATATAACAGGATAGAAAGATGGGCCCTGATTGTATTTTTCTAAAACTTTAAGGCTTTTAGAAGGTTTATTCTGACCTTTACATGCATATTTAACTATTCTTTATATAATGCTGCAATTATTGTGCAGTCTAAGTAGATTATCATTTGTTTATATTTGAGATTATAGGGGGTTTTGTCACATTTTAAAAAATGTAATACTGGCGGTTTATGAATCAGCATTTCTGTCACCCTGTTCCAGTTTTTTGAGAAGTAGCTACAAATATTACCTCAATGCTTGGACAGATATATATGACCTTGGGGAAATTAACTGATCAAAGCCCAGTTTTCACAATATTCATCTCATCCTTATTAGATTTACATGGTGGATCTCTTCTTTGGCTATTTATGGGAAAACATGAGGCCAAGTCTAAATGGAAGGCCGAATCTAAATAAATCTTGGGGAATAGGAGACAGGAATTCAAGTCCCACCTGGGAGAACAGATCATATTTAGGTTGGAATTGGTGGATTTCAATGACACTTCCAATCATCTAAGTCTATAAATAATTTAAGAAACTCTGTGCCACAAGTATTTCATATACAGGGCATGATCTGGGAGGGGATGCAAACCCTATGAATGAGAAAGTGCATAGCTTTTGGGTTCTCCTGAATACTTCTTTATCATTACAGGCCCAAGTGTCCTCAGTGGCTAAGAGTACCTTTCACCAGCTTTGTCTGGTTCACCAGCTAAGGCTGTTCTTGGACAAAGATAGTTTGACTACTTTAGTCCATGCACTGGTAAACCCAAGGATGGATTACTGTAATGCTCTGTGTGTGGAATTGCTCTTGGGCCTTGTTTAGAAGCTCCAGCTTATGCCACACAACTGATGCCCAACATGGGGCTCAAACCCATGACCCCGAGATTAAGAGTCTCATGCTCTACCACAGGCTTCCTCAACCTCGGCCCTCCAGATGTTTCTGGCCTACAACTCCCATGACCCCTAGCTAGAAGGACCAGTGGTCAGAGATGATGGGAATCAAAACGTCTCAAAACATCTGGAGGGGCAAGGTTGAGGAAGCCTGCTCTACCGACTGAGCTGGGATGTTGGGCATTTGCTTGGAGAGTCTGCATAGCAGTTTTTGACAAACGTGGTGCCTTAAGTTACATAGAACATAGCAAAAACACAAACAAAAGAAAACAAAACAACACCAGATTTCAAAATAATGGTGGCTGCTTATGTCATTGAACTATTTGGTGCATCTTTGCTTTTGAAAGAAAAAGGATCATGGTATCAGGCTATGTTCTAAGCACAGCTGTAACGCAGAATGAAAAATGAATGAATCATAAAGTTTATAGCTGGCTTTTAACAAGTATCTAGAGTCATGATGGACCTAAGTTGACCTTTCCAAATAAGACTCACCAGATCCTATACTAACGTGCATGAATTAAAATAGGATACTGCCTGATGAAATAGGATACTAAGCTTAGGAAAACGAATTGAGTGGAGGAAGAAGGAGACAGTCCCTATGTTCTTGCAAAAAGAGAGCAAAAGGGGAAAAAATCTACTCCAATCATCTCTCAATAAAAAATTCAAGGCAGGTGTTTTGTGACTTGAACAATTATACTTACACTTCATTACTTCTCCATGATGTTATTATAGTCAAATCTGAATTTCTCCAAAATGTGTAGAAAAGTCATTTTCATTGCCATCCGTATTGTTTCATGGTATTATAACCGTATATACTTAAAGATGAGGAAGCAGCCAAAAGACAGGGACGTGTAGTAACAGCAGATACAACTATGTTTAAAGGCCAATACAGCAACATGTAGGTTTTAAAGAAATGTATTACTATTCTGGTGTCCACATTCTATTTCAGAAGGATGAAGGACTAACTAATAATGGTTAGGGTGACCTCCAGAGAAGGAATAATAAATGACAACCAGCACTCTGCTGAATCATGTGGGGGGAAATCCTGAAACTACTGCTGCAAGTGGGTTATTTGTTTCCCAATGTATGTACTTTCAGGCTCCAGGCTGATTCCAGAAAGCCCATGGACTTCTCCTGGCCTGATATAATTGTAAAGACTTCCAGTGAGAAGGTGAGTTGTTGCCTGGGCAATAGACAACATTGGCTATGTCTCTAGGCTCACTGACTGCCATGTGCAAGATTTCCCCTCAGGCCCAGGTCCCAGTGATTCAGGTTTCTCACTTCATGCTTGGCTTTCTTCTTGAGGCTGTCTACAAAGGTCAGCAGCCCACTCAAGGTAATATGAGTTGTATCCTGCATCGAACCTCTGTGGGACAGGCATACGTTTTCCACTTTCAGAGCTGCAAGTCTGGTGCTGGTCACACAAACACTCCATTTGCTAATTAAAATGAAAATTCTGTGCCTCCACAAACAGAAGGTAAATACCCAGAAAATAGCTTCCCGTTTCTGTGACCCATTTTACAGGAAAACAATGGCTCAATGTGAAGTAGATCTTTAGTATTTCTGTCATGCTGATTAATGTAATTGGGGGAATATGCCTGAGCCTTGCCTAAGGAAGAAGCAAGTACAACCTTAATGAGTTTCCTTGATACTGCAACTAGCTTAAATAAAATAAGAATACAATTAAGCTTATTCAAATGTAAGAGTAAATCAGGATGTCATTAACTATTGTTCAGAGCACTGGAGTGTAAAGAATATGCTTTTATGTTTGCTGCAATAGGGAAAGAAAAAGAAAAAGAAACCCTCATACACTTTTAATATTGAAGGCCTAGGACAGAATGCAGCTGAAGAAAAGGGAGTTAAATAGTAGTTTAAAAATAGCCAGGGTTGTATGGTATGACTTTCATGCATAATAAAAGAACCAATGTGAATTTGCATGTAGAACAGCCAGAACACCTGGGAAGACTGGCTTTCTGCATGAAACAATGAAAAATGAGTTTCTTGCAGACTCATTTGCTGGAGTTGGGAAACTGAGTCCCAGCTTTGTAACTGACAGCATGCAGGTGGACAGCATTGCTCAGCTGCCCTATTGAATTTATTGCAGCTGCCCAGGCACAAGCTGCCCACCACACTGCAGGACTGATAAGAAAGAACTAACACCTTGTTTTGCACCCTGGATACAATATGACAAGGGAATCAACACCGCTAAGCACTAATCAGTGTTCCTGTTTAGAAGTCTCAACATGTCAAGTGACCCATTTTCAAAAGAGGCATTGTGTTCTCATAGCAGCTCATGGTGCATTAAACTGGCCACCCAGAAAGAGAATGGGACATGTCCCTCAATAAAGAAGGGACACTTCTCTCCAATTCTGGAATAAAGAAGTTGGGCATATTCATGCCAGAGACAGTCCAGAATATTTTGATGCCTGGTTTAGACACCACAAATGGTAACCTCCTGGTGGGTAGCAATAGAATTATGGATGAAGTAATGGGCAATTTGCTGCTCTTTGGTGGTACCATAAAATTGTGCTTCCTCCTCCTCCTGAAGGGAGTCTTGAGTCATGTGGTGCTTCTTTTGGGATACAACAATTTAAACAAACAAAAGGAAAAGGAGAAATCAACTTTCTGTACCCATAGATAGATAGATAGATAGATGATAGATGATAGATAGATAGATGATAGATAGATAGATAGATAGACAGATAGATAGATAGATAGATAGATAGATAGATAGATAGATAGATAGATGATAGATAGATAGACAGACCATAGTGATATTTATCTTGTGGTGTAATTCACCATAATTTGAAGAAATTACTTTTATTTGGTGAAATATCACAATGCTAAGGTCATGGTTTAGGGGTGTTGAGCATAATATTATGGACATGTTTTGGATAGAGTTTGTGCAATTCTTGTGCAGAAGGAAGGCTTGCAGGATATTCTGGCCCTGATCACGTTATGATCATTTCTCATATTTAGAGCTCCATTTACAACAGTGCTGCCATCTTAATAGTTTGCATTTATGCTGTTTCCGCACCATAAACTATGGCTGCCTGCATTCCTTCTATGTGTTTCAAACTGTGAGCAGCAAGCAGCTGATGAACAGGAAAAAAAATCTGGCAACAAACCAGATGGCAGATGCTGATGCTCCTCTTGCAAACAAATTATGAGGTCAGAGAGTTTCCAGTTATGCACATTATCCCAAAAAGCAGCATCTGAGTTTGATGCCAAATCAATGCAATCTATGCTTCTGCATTCATTCCAAATACAAGAAGAAGATCCTTGCTAAACTAATCAGAAGGGTGAAAAGAGTTTTAAGATTCTCCTGGAAATGTAGTCAATTTACGAAATGAGTATAGGACTGAAACAAGTATTTTTAAATTGACTACAAATGTCAGGTCAGGATTCAGCCAAAGTTAAACATTTTAAAGCCCTATTTATTTCAACACAAAATATTTTTGCAGCATTAATTCACTCTAGCCCTGTAATCAAAGATAATGCCCATGGATATTTAATATGGGTGCACACAGAATGCAAGATTTAACTTGTATCTCTGTGTGTTTCTTAATAATAATAAAAATCTAATATGCCTCTGAGTTGCTTTGTGCTCTCTCTGCTTCCACCTGTAATTTGAGCACTGAGTCATTCTGTCTGTCTTCCCAATTCAGTGGGAAATCTTAAAATGGCTATAGCTCCCCTCTTTGGCCAAAGTAGATAAAATTTAAAGGCACAAGAGCTGCTCCAGAGTGGATTGCCAGGTTACAGACAAATAGATCCTTGGGATTATTATTTGGGGTGGGGTGGGAGTAGGGAGCAGGGAGAAGTAAAAGGGATTCACTATCTTCCATAACCCCCTATGAAGGGAGGAGTAGGGGGTCTGTCTCTTGCTTTAGACTGGGCTAGGATATTGGGGAAGGGAGTTTAAATTCCATAATGTCTGAGGAAGGGACTTCTTGTTTTACAGTGGTACCCCGGGTTACATACGCTTCAGGTTACATACGCTTCAGGTTACAGACTCCGCTAACCCAGAAATAGTGCTTCAGGTTAAGAACTTTGCTTCAGGATGAGAACAGAAATCGTGCTCCGGTGGCATGGCAGCAGCAGGAGGCCCCATTAGTTAAAGTGGTGCTTCAGGTTAAGAACAGTTTCAGGTAAAGTACGGACCTCCAGAATGAATTAAGTACTTAACCTGAGGTACCACTGTATTTGTAATTATTACAGGTATACCCCACCTTTCATCTAAGGAGCTCAAGGGGACATACATAGTTTCCTTATTTTATCCTCAAAACAACCCTGTGAAGTACGTTAGGCTAAGAGATAGTGCCTCCCACCACCACCATCTGTGCATTTTTAGGGTAGAGTTGCAACAATCTAGTCTGGTCATTGGCTGGCTAGGCCCTAAGGAAATGGCACAACTCATGGCCTCAGTGCAGACTGGAGAAGAAAAAAGAGAGAGTGGGATAAACTGGTCTGAGGCATAAATATGCTAAAATGTGGCTTTCCCAAACCACTCTGTCAAGCACCACCAAGCAGAGGGGACCTGGGGAGAAGAATCTCATGGAGACTGCATTCTTCTCTAGTCAGAAAGGCTTACTGACTTCAGTGTGGGTGATGACAGTAAACTCACATTGGCTGGGGATGAAGGAGAAATTTTCTGGTCTGCATTCATTGGTCCCAGACTTGATGAATCAGAACACAGCTATCAATCAAATTACAGTGCTACCTCTGGTTGTGAACTTAATTTGTTCCGGGGGTCCGTTCTTAAGCTGAAACCGTTCTTATCCTGAAGCGCACTTTCGCTAATGGGGCCTCCCGCTGCGTGTGTGCCTCCAGCGAGCAATTTCTGTTTGCATCCTGAGGCAAAGTCCACAACCAGGAGCAGCTACTTCCGGGTTAGCGGAGTTCGTAACCTGAAGCGTTCATAACCAGAGGTACCACTGTACACACTTCTGCACATTCTGCAATGCAGTTCTAGTTAAAACATCTGCACACACAATTTGTGGCCAAATGGTGTATAAAATGCATGTTTGAGGGGAAGAATGCATATAGACTGCATACAAAATGTGCAGAATTTAAATGTGAATTTTCCATATGTATATTTTAATCTGCAAAAAAAAGGGATAGAACAGACCTATAAATGAGTGCATGCAACACTGTCAAGGAGTAGAAAAAAGGCTGATCATAAGAACCTGAGGAACGCCTGCTGGATCAGACCAGTGGACCATCAAATCCAGCATTTTGTTCTCTCAGTGTTTAACCAGATGTTCTGTCCATCACTCTCCTTAATGCATCCTTAACATGTGGTACCTTTGGGTTTTTACTACTTTTTTGGCTCCTCCATCTGATCAATTTACGACCCACAATGAGAACCTGCTTAATATTGTAATAGAGGAAGTTTACAGTTTCACTACTAAAACCTCTCTATAGATCACTAGTACATAAATAATATTTTATCTTTCTTTGCCTTAGGCGGCAGTGGCTTCTGTCACTGGCTGTATTCTTGCACACACAGTAAGCTGAGAATGGTTGCTCTGTCTATGTCTGTTTTTAAAATTAATCATGATCAATATGAAAGCCACTCATGAAACTAGAAAATATACTTTTTTTAGATAAAGCATGCCATTTCCACATTATTCATGCAGTAACACTTGCACATGTGCATTCAGAGTGCCCTTTTGGTGGATCTGATAACTATATTTGGTAGCAGTGCTGCAACCTACAACATTTTACCATAAAGCCAATGCAGTATTTTTGCATTAAACAATGTGCCCTTTATCATTTAAGAGCACAGGTGTACATGGAGCTTGGCAGACACAGTGATCTTCATGCTCCTATGAGATTTTTAATCTAGCCCATTTTTGTTACTAAGCTTATGAAACATACAGCCTTGATTTAAAAAGACTGATACCATGCAGCTAGAAATATGCTTCAGATGTTCAGTGAAATGTTTCCTTGTAAAGATAAGCAAAAGCTTGAAATCCCCACTTCCACCCAGCACTAAAAGTTAATCTGCTTCTAGAAGCTTTGGCTAAGTTTCTTACATAAAAAGTTGTGGGAAATCTGGATTTAATTCCCACAAACTTCCCGCAAACTTGATCTTTGGCTGTAGCATTTTCCACTTCACTTTGCCCTTCTTCTTTCATGCTCTTGCTTTCGTCTTCTAAAAGGCTCCAAGCCACACACCTGTTAAACTGGAGTACTTCCATTTATGCTGATTGAGCCCCCTTCCTAATTTCCATTAGCAAGACAACACTTACACGTCTTTGTAAATGTAATATTGCCTAACATGGAGTCTGTTGTATTGTTTTGTTTTTGATCCAGAAGATGCAGAGACCATTCTGGGGTCACTTTTATTTGCCAAATGTTTGGTAGGAATTAGCATATACACCACTGATTTGTCTCAAAAATGAAAAAGCGAAAAAAAATCATAGGTTGATTGGAGGTGATGAACAACAGGAGAAGGTTGTAATTGCTGATTTGGTTTAGATGCCATCCAATCATCTTCATGAACACACAATAAAATCATTGAGCTGGAGACCTGGCAATGATCACATAGAATATTCTCCAGAGGTTACCAGAGTACAACCTACACCACCCCTGGCCATTCATCATCCTGGCTGGGACTTAGGGGACTTGGAAGTCTTGTCCAGTTACATGAGGAGGGCCATAGGTTATCAACTCTTGACACAGAGACATCAATAATGGAACCCCATGTTCAGATGCCACTGAATAGGAATGAATAGGAATTTCTTGAAGGATGTTGGCCTTGTGAACTGCTTTCACCCTTCCTGGAAGTATCTGTTTGGTCACTGTGAGAAACAGGATGTTAAGCTAGATGTATTCCACCACCATGCCTTCACCTGAGCTCAAGAAAGGACCACTGTAACCCTGCAAGTTATAGTAGCTTCATATATAGCACTCATGTATTGGTTCCAATCAGTGGAATTGGACAGAGGTCTGTATGTCTACTGAGAGTAAAACTGCTGTAACAAGTTGAAGACTCTGGCCACATTCTGTAGTATAAGGTTTAGCTGCAGGTTGGTACCATATATCACTATCATATATGAAACAGGATTGATAAAGATGCTAGGGAGCTAGAAAGTTGACTGCTAGGCCCATCGTTCCCATTTTAAAACCTGCCAGTCTGCTACACCTTGATGTTCAAGGTTTCCACTCTGATCAGACTGTTCTCATCCTGTAGATAAAAGTGAAAAGTGTCCAGCTCAACCTCTAGTTCCATAACACTAGTAGAGGCATTAAAAATGTGGTTGTGTCGGTAGTTAGCACGTGTCATTTTGAAGAGAAGTATTTTGAAATAACTTGGCTCTCAAAACAGCTGGCTATTAGTGTAAATTTCTGCAGTTATCTATGACAATCATTTTTCTTGTTCTCCTGTGATGGAGAACTTGCTGCTATGACCCAAATGCACTCTTAATTGCCCTTTCTTTCTGCCTGATAAAGAATAATACCGTGTACCTCAAAAATTGCACACCCTAGATCAACAGGTCTTAAGATCAACGTGCTAATAATGGAGCTCATCTTCGTTTATTTTGCAAATCTATGTTGTAAGCTTTTCCACAAAACTGAGAGAAAGGTTTAATTAATTAGTTCCAGGAGTATTGGCAGAAATAAATTGTCAATAATATGATTCCTTTTGCACTTTGCTTGCTGTTGGTATGACAGAACTGCTTTATCCTTAATCTCATCCTTTCTCTAAGTGACAATTCTACTAATGTTAATAATGCACATAAATATATTGAGACTTAGGGCATATTTCTTTTAATCACATACTATTAGTATTCCATGCTTCTGCACTCTGCTTTATCAAATGCTCTTTTCGAACTGGAACATTTTTGTTCAGAATATTAAGTGAAATATATCAGTTCTAGGGCTATGTCAAATGTTCCTCTAATTTCAACATTTTTACCATATGTGATACAGTGTTCACTTTGATAACACTTTCACTAAAATGCACGTGGTTCATGCAGCCAAAAAATTCATTGTTTAAAACCAAAAACAAAACCTAGGTTGCTGCCACACTGTACAGTTCCTTTTGTTTCCCTGAAGGCTACTTTCTCTCAAGCAACATTTTACTTCTTTCTTCTCTCTCGGTTTGATCCTTTTACGTATGTTTTGTGGTATTTTATGTTTTATGATTTGCTGTTATTTGTATTGATTATACATTAGCAATTCTTTATTGTAATTGATAAGTGTAAACTGGTTAATTATTATTTGTTGGTGTTTAATTTTACTATCTACTATTAGATTTTAATGAATTATTGAATATTGCATTATTTGATGTAAGTTGTTTATTTCAAAGTTATTGTGACTTTTTTAGATTGGATCAGATAGTTTGATGTTTTATTGTGTTTTTATATGTGTTGGAAGCCACCTAGTGTGGCTGGGGCAACCCAGTCAGATGGGTGGGGTACAATGACCGCTCCCCGCTTAAAACGGGGGGCGCCCTTTGCGTGAACGCGTGCAGCCCCTAGATCTGGAGCGGCTCCAACAGCATAGGCTTGGCTTTGCCTTCCCTCAGGTGGGATACCTGGAGGTCTCCACCTACCTCAGTCAGTTGTCCAATCCCACCTGGGGGAAGAGTTGCCAAGGAGACCAGGCCAGGTAGGGGAGGGATTACCTGCCCACACAATAGAGGGAGGATCTTACCTAGGAATCCTCACTTGGCTCCAGAGCTTCTCCCACCCTACCCACCCTCAGTTAAGGTCTTATTTTGCAGGTTAACTTTTCTTCACAGGTTTTGCAGGTTAACTTTTCTTCACAGGTATGCGGGCGCTGCTACGTTAAGGTCGCTGTTAAAGGGCCGGAAAGGAATTTCCCTGCATTGGCAGGTTTCGCCTTTCCCGTAGCAAAACGTCACAACTTTGGCGGTATCAGGCCTTGGGCGGAATCCTTTTGTCCATCTTCCTCTTGCGGCGGCGATACCAGGGTTCCCCGTTAAAGGGGTTTTCTGAAGGGAGGCTTTGGCCGTACACCGAAAGGTCGTCATTGCTCCCTCCTGCGGCGGCGGCGTTACGGGGGCGGCCATCTCTGCTTGAACATATGTTCTCCAGAGCCGGCCCATCCCCCACACACAAACTGGATAACCCTGATGCTCCCTAGGTCCCCGGCTGGGGACCGGGGAGGGAGAACGCCCAATGCCTGAGCCAAGGTCTACCCACATTTGAAATTTAATAAAGTTGTGGCCAATTTAATCCCATAGCACGTTGTCTTGAGTCGTTATTCACATGACGGGGGGACCGTGCAGGATCTGGGGACTCCGCCTGTCCACGCAAATATAATAGTAATAATAGTCTCATTAGCCCAGATTGCCATTTCTTCCTATGAGCTGTGATGACCCATATTATTTTGTTTATATGCACCACCCATTTCCAGTTGCATCAAACAACCAGGTGTGGGTGGGCAGCACCCACCAGGCCAATCAGGGGCAGGGACTGTGGGATCCTCTTGGCTGACCATTGTGGGATTTTTCATGCACCAAGTTTGTTAAGAATCTGCCTAGTGTGGGTGGGCATGTGTTGCATATGGATCATACTATGATTTACCCAGTCGCCATATTCACGGCCAAGGAGGAATTTTCTCCTGCAAGCAAATTGTCTGGCTTGCAGGTTTTTGCGCACCTTATAGCAACTGTCACAAATTTGCCCAGTGCATAGAGCCTTTTTGAGACCCTTCCCAATGAATGCACAAAAGTCTGAGGATTAGCTCGTGAGTTCAAGCTAGAAATGGAGTTTGCATGCGTGCCCTTGGCCCCCTCCCCCACTCACATCAGGACATCATGTGTTCAGGCAAACACCTGAAGGGTGCTAACATCTAGTTCACCACTGTAGCCAATCAGATTAGGCAGCAGTGAGGGCTAATGTTCTAATGTTGCTGAAGACAGTGAGGATAAAGAAGGAGGGAAATTGAGTAGCAAGAAGAGCAGCATCAAATCAATGCAAACCTGCTTGTGGTCAAGCTTAAATCACGCAAACCAGAGTTTTGTGGCAGTAATGAAAACAAGCACAAAGTGAAGCGCTCTCCCAGACTAATTCTTTCACTTCTAATGAGAGGAATTCTGAGAGAAAAATGAAATAATTGATAAGAATATTCTAAGTGGCCATTGCATAAAACTGAGACTCTGTTCCAATATCGTATTCCCACCCCCACATACATAAATGACAACTTTCAACTATCTGTTTAAAGTGTCTGTTTTCCCTGTATGTTAGCTAGGGGTGATGATGCCCTATTTACCTTCTCTTACTGGAAATCGACAAAGCTGAGGCTATTAGTGAAATTATAGCACACTGCAACTAAGCCTGCCACATGTGTCTTTTCTTTGGAAAAGCATTTCAGCTTCACAATTTGGGTTCACAAGCTTCACAAAGGATGATAAAACCCCATTATTGGTAGTATTACTGCTCTAACAGCAGAAACATTAAATTGGGCACCTGGTACTAACCAATATAACTGGTATTGTAAACCAGTTTCTGTTGCAGCTTTATAAAATGAAACCAGTCATAATTTTGATACCTTCTGGACTGGAATTTCCAGCATATCTTTGTGTAGGAAGAAGATTATGAAGGTGATTTCTCATTCCTGCCTCCCCAAATGGTAACTACAGTTCTGTCAGATATGGATAGAAATCATTAAACAAAATGTTTGCATATGTTGCATCTGTATTTGGGTGGTTTTAAGTTTTGCATGGACTTTGGTGGGATTTAGTAATCCCTCCCATTTTTAAAAATTAAATATTAATAATGTTGCTAAACTGCATGATGAATGGCTAACTCAGAATAATAATTTCTCATATTCTTAGATACACCACTTCAGTGTTCTAATCTAATCATACCCCAATATTCTTCTTTGGCTCTGATTATAAACCAAACTGGACAAGAACGTCTCCTGCTGTAAGTTTCTCTGTCCTTCTCCATCCATGCCAGTGTGGTCTAGTGGTTAAGAGCAGTAGTCTCGTAATCTGGTGAATTGAGCTCCTCCACATGCAGCTGCTGGGTGACCTTGGGCCAGTCACACTTCTTTGAAGTCTCTCAGCCCCACTCACCTCACAGAGTGTTTGCTGTGGGGGAGGAAGGGAAAGGAGATTGTTAGGGTAGTGATAAAGCGGAATATCAAATCCAAACTCCTCCTCCTCTTGTTGTTGTTGTTGTTTTTGTTGTTGTGCTGAAATAGCATCAGGTTAGTAATGCTGTCACAGCTGCATTCCTTGTGCCAAAGAGGAAAAGGAGCAATAGAAAATGAGATAGGAGACCTCTCTCCAGCCTGATACTGTCACAACCGTAGCAACCACCATTACCAATGCCATGAGAGATGGGTGAGGTTTGTGGTCTGGAAGTCAAGGAATTGTGGCTAGTGGTAGTCTCAGAATTTGCCAAACTACTTTCCATTTTAAAAGAAAACTATTTTAATGGATTCAGAAGACAAGAACATTCCAAACACTACCGAATAATTTACACCAACAGTTACAGTTTATATAAGCAGCAGAGAATTGAATATAAATACCTGCTTTATCTCCATAAAGGCCAAAGGTGGATCATATAGGTTCCCAATGAGGTTACATTAGCTGTTGTAAGTCACAAAACAATCTTCTCTTCCTGTTTCGTGAAATTTAGCCATAATTAACTTCACCTAAATTGGACCCCCCCCCAGTTTTCTGGCTAGCTCTGACATTCCAAGGCCTTAAGATGAGCTTGTTCCTTCTTGTGATCTTCAGGTGCACATAAAACCTAAACAAGGAAAGAATATAGTCTGTTACAGAACTGCAGTCAGTCCCTGTAGTCCCAATTATTATTATTTTTCTTTTCTGTTGACCATTCTGTAAAGGGATTTTCATATTCATAGTAGTGAATACTATGGTGTGAGATGGAGGCAGACAGCACAGGAGGTGAAGGGGAAGCAATGTTTTCCTGGGCTTAGGAAGACAATTAGTTTCCCAAGGGTTGTTGTGCGCATTCCAATAATGTACTTTTTTGTACTGCAGCTTGAGTGTTGATTAAAAATAAGAAAACAGCAGTACTACACAAGGAGTCCTCTACTGTGATGAAGGCAGAATAAAGAAGCAGCAACTGAACCACAGAGGACACAGCCACAATCCTCTGGCATTAGCTACTCAGACAGCTAAAGGTTATTCAGCTTTGTAGATAGTTCAGCAGGATCCTGGGGTATACCAGCTCCAGAAACATAGAAAGAGTTGTGCTGCTGGTTAGTGGAAAGTGGCCTTTCACGAGTCTTTCCAGCCTCCTATTCATCATGTGCACCAATTCATCATGTTCCCTTTCACTGTATCACCCTTCAAACCTCTATTCCTGTGGAGGTGGGGACAAGTTGGTTGTATAGGAGAGGCTTAATGGCTTAATGGTGCCAGAAGTAGTGCTGGAGACCCCCTTTCATTTTCTAGGGACATGAAATACCCAAAGGTATGTCTTTACTCTGTGTCATAGTCATGATGGAACATCTAGAAGAGGAAGATAGAAACTGAGAGAGACTGCTGTACAAAACTTAGCCCTTTTGGATTCTGTAAGCAAACATCATTGGGCAGGGTGGGGTGGTCTAGCTGCCTCTTTCTAGAGATCTGTGAGGACAGTGGACTTATGAGGGATTTAGCCGTGCCTCCTCCATCTATGCTCAACCTGATTATTTGTAAATATTACAAAATGCCATAAGCTTCCAGGTAACTAAGTTCAGGGAAATGACTTGCCCCTGGAATTTCTCACCACTCAAAGAGCCATCCAAAATGTACATTCACTTATCTTGGCGATGTAGTTTGATTGGTAATGCCTCCTTAGAAAACTAAATCCATCAAACGTAAGCAGACAATGGAACTGTGCTCTGATTCCAAAGTAAGAGATTTATGCAGTACATATGTGAAGAAGGAAGCTACCCCACTGTTATATGTTCTCGTCTTCGTTATATAACAAATGCTTTTCTTTTCCATTTTTAGAGACCATTCTAAGCAGAAATATTAAAAGTTCACAGGAGGGTTAAGAGTTCAACCCAGGAACTCGGTAGTGAAAGGAAAATAAGACCAAATGATTTAAATGGGAAAAAGAAACACAACAAATGTGGGGAAAAGGAAACCTACTGTTATGAAATCAAGTTAATTTCAGATTAATTTTAATTTGCATTGGTTGAATGAGGCTTCATTCCAGTTATAAAAGGAAATAATGTATCTAAGAAAGAAAAGGTTCTATGCAAGGCTAGTCCTACTCAGAGTAGTCTCATTGAAACTAATAGGCATCACTAATTTTAGGTTGATTAATTTCAACAGGCTTACTCTGAGTAGGACTAACATTTGTAACCCAGAGATATAAAGAGCTGCAACACAGCAACATTATGGGGAACTGCTCAAACATCTTTTCAAAAAACTATTAACCTGTTACCCTAGGGTTACCAGACATCCTTATTTCCCAGGGACATTTCCCCGGATTTGCAAATTTGTCCCCAGACAAATTCCATCCTGGGAATGTCAACGGATTTCATCTAACGTCTCCGGGAAATGTGGCAGCAACAGCGGCAGTCCCAGCAGCCCGGAGCCAGCCTGGTAGCATAGTTGGCTCTGGGTGGTGCTTGGGCGTCTGCGGCTGCTGCTTGGCTTCACCATTGTGCTCCTCGACTTGCAAGCGGTGGCTCAGCTTGTTGACCAGCTCATCGTTGGCCATCACAGATGAGAGGTGAGCAGGAGACGAGCTGGACTGGCCCAAGTGCACCTCCTCCTGCTCGCTTGCCACCGGCTCTGCCCCGGACCCGCTGACTGGGCACGCCGTGCCGTGGATGGGCGGCTGCTGGACGATGCCTGTGCAGGAGATGCCCAGACAGGTGGGCAGGGCAGCAGCAGCAGGAGGGAGTTTCCACTAACGCTTACCCCCGAGTAAGCCGGTAGGGGATCGCAGTGCAAGGAGGGAGAGGAAGGAAGGGAGGGGGAAAGCACAGGTAGCACTCCAAGTAAGTCTGGGATCCAAAGGAAGGCCACACAACAGAGGAGACCACAGAGGAGAAGATATTCTTTATTTTTTAAAATAACTTTTCCCCTCTCTTTTTAAAAAATTGTTTGTTTGTTTGTTTGTTTATTGTGTCCCCAGATTCATTGAAAAAAATCTGGTAACCTTATGTTGCCCTCCCCCCCCCCCAAAAAAAAGGAAAGTAAAATTGATGGGGTTTTTTGTCTAGTTTAGTCTCAAGCTTTGTTATGCACCCATACCAAGAGTTGGTTGTGCCAGTTAAACAAAATTTCAAAGATTAAAGGACTGTTGAGATTGTGTGTGTGCGTGTGTGTGTGCGCGCGTGCGTGCGTGCATGTGTGCGTGCACACTTGGTAATAGTGGTCAAGCTAAGAGGAAGATGGGCTAGGCTAGCTGGTTTGCTTGCCTCCCTTCTCTCTCACAGTGAATGCTACAGGCTGCACTGTCACAGCATAATAAAGAATTTCACAGCTGTGACAGTGTTCAGACAGACTTGTAATGATGTAGCTACAGACATCCTGTGTAGTGATGGATGAACTCTTCTGCTGGCTCAGTCGTGAATCAGACTGGTAGTCTTACTAAGAGAAATCTCAGAGTGGAAAAAAAGTTAATTTGATTGCCAAGAGTCCTCTCCCAGCTCGTAATGTTGGGTAAGTCTTGTTAGTTTTGCTTTTACATCTGTTATCAAAAAAGCACAAAGCCCCCTTTTTTCCCCACAGAGTGTTTTCAACTGCCCCTTAAAATTTAATCTACTTTTCATCCATATCCTAGACACTAATCTCAACTCAGACACAGCTGAGCTGCACAAGGAATGCACCCAAAGACTGGTTTTAAGGCTACAGAAAACTGTAGTTACTAAACTATTTACTATTGACCGTCCCTGAGCTATTTCCCCCTTCGCTAATGAAAACTCAGGGCTCATCCTGACTACCTTTTGTGCTTTGTTTTTAAGCACAGGTCCATACCTTAAAGCATTGTGTCAGAGTGTGTGGTGGTGGGTTTTTTTACCCTCGTGCTGTCCCCATGAAAACCCACTTCTGGCTCCCGTATGTAGCATGGTCGCATGGCTCCTCTAAATGGAAGCATCCCCATAGTTTCAGGCAGACTTGCAATCTCTCTTCCCTTTCACTAGAAATACCAGGAATCAAAACAGAGAATTGTATATACAAAGCATGATCAACTGGGACATAGTTCTCATAACAGCAACAAGCACAGGAAGAAGATACGAAGTTGGAGTCACCAAACAATTAGCACAATATGTGAACTTACCATTATACAGTGGTACACCTGGTTACAGACGCTTCAGGTTACAGACTCTGCTAACCCAGAAATAGTACCTCAGGTTAAGAACTTTGCTTCAGGATGAGAACAGAAATCACATGGCGGCAGCGGGAGGCCCCATTAGCTAAAGTGGTACCTCAGGTGAAGAACAGTTTCAGGTTAAGAGCAGACCTCCAGAACGAATTAAGTTCTTAACCCGAGGTACCACTGTATTCCACTATCATCTCCTTGTCTGATCTTGATGTCTTTATTCACAACTTGGCTGAAAAATTCTTGCTAAGTATTATTGTTGCTTTGGCTGATTTAAACACTTCGGTGTAGATGTAGAAGTATTGGAAAATAGGATTGCTATTTTGCTTCCACTGATACATTGATTCTACTGATAGCTTCTACTCAAGTAGCTTCTCAGCTCTTTAATTATAAGGGAACTTTTATGATTTTCAGCATTCCCTTTTACTTTTCTCCTTTCACCATTTATCTTGATGCTATGCCATTTTGTATGCTGCAGCCAGTCAAGTCACAAGAACAAAGGCTTATCATTTGTTCATTATTTTTTGTTGGCATACTTCTTACTCCTTCTCCTCTCAAAATTGATTTCAAAAGGCAAGCAATAAAACCGATGATCTTGCCTTATATGCTTTTCATATGATTCTTCTTAAGAGATTTGTTCCAACTTCCACCTGCCATTCCCGAGCTCACAAACAGATATAAACATAATGAAATGTGCCAGACAAATGGCATTCACTATTTTAAGTAATGTTTAAAGGTCCTTCTATTTTCATCAGCACCTAGTATCCAACATTTGTCAGGAAATCTAGAGCTGAAACATGGATTCCGATGGCATCTACCTTATTCTGCATCCTCCCCATAAAAAAGGAAGCACCTTGGCAGAGGGCTATAAAGCAGAATTTCTCTCTATCAGCCAAGGCTAAAAGCAAGCAGGCAAACAACTGCAGCACTATTCCTCACTAAGGGCAACAGAACTTTAGACTATGGGTGAAATACAACTGAAATCATTTACAAAACTTCAGTTTAGAATAATGGATCAGGACTGTATCCTACACCAGACCTCCTGTTTAGCATCCCTCACCCAATATTTCAGCTGCAGCCAGGCATCAAAAACATAAGACATATTTTGCCACTTGTGGGCTATGTTTGGTGGATCAGCATTTGCACAAGCCAGTTTAAAAACCTTCAGTTCTGCTCCGATGTTGGAGGTTACTTATGATGAACCATCTGGATTAATGGACACTGGATGTGGCTTTTCATTCGCGCTGGTGAGGTCAGAAGGGCGTCATGCCGAGGAAGCGGAATATTTGCTTTGACCTACCTTAACAGCTGTCAGCCTGAAATTGCCATGCAGCCACATTTTATTAATACTTTGAACGATTTTTTACTTGTTAA
Organism: Podarcis liolepis; assembly: GCF_965112155.1. Lineage (NCBI taxonomy): Eukaryota > Metazoa > Chordata > Lepidosauria > Squamata > Lacertidae > Podarcis > Podarcis liolepis. Next base: position 37,712,396 of record NC_139557.1, read on the forward strand.
ATATAGGCTATTCTTGCCTGGATCTGATCCAGCAGAGAATGGAAATGTACCGCACCTCCTAGCACTTGTAAATAGCTCCTTTCTATTTAAACTCAGAGCCACACTCCTTTGGAAAATCTGAAGGTCTAAAGTTCCATGCACTTACTTTACCCTGCAACAATGTAAAGAGGAAAAACAGCACAGATGTATAATTATATGTATAATTATGCCTGTCAAATTAGGAATAACTATTAGCTCTATGCCACTTTTCGCAGAGAAAAGTGAGTGATTGGCTATTGTTAGGCTAACACCCATACACACACACACACACACACACACAAGTTTCAAAAGTTAGAAAGTGATGCAGTCAGTACATTTTGTTATGCTGCAGCCATGAATCATTTAATAACTTTAATTATACATTTTATCCTGTCCTTCTTTTAAAGAGTCTCAGGGTGACATGTATGGTCTTTCCACCCCTAGTTTTATCCTCACAACCAAGGCTAGAGTAAGCAAAATAAGCATGTGTTTAGGGCGTCAAGAGAAGGGGCACCACAGAAATTTTCAGTTGCTGGATTTTTGACATTAAAGGTCACAAATTGCTCTGCTGAGCATTCATTTTCTCAGTTGACGTATATATTAAAAATCCCAACATAAGAACTCTGCAACAAGGCAGATTGGAAGCCTTATCTCTACTAAGTATAGTAGCAGATGTGTTATTTAAGATTAGTTTTGAGGATATGATCAAAGACTTTGCAATTAAAAAAAGTAGGAGATTTCCCCACCCCCAAGTATAAATAAAGTGGAAGTATACAAAAATAAACATTATTTCCCATCTTACAGCATGTTTTGTTGCACTTTTGTTGCACGTTGAAAAATAAAACTTTATTTTATGGTTTATTATTATTTATATTTTGAATCAGATATGTATGGGGACACCACAATCTGTTAAGTGCTCAGGGCTTTTATTTTATTTTTTAAAAAGATATTTATTGAGAAATTTTTTGAATATAAGAAAAAAAAAATAAACATACAAAATAATAAACAGTTAAAAACACACATTAATTTTCAATAACATAACTTCCATACCCTTATTTCCTCCGACCTCCTCATACTTCCCTTCTTTGTATTCCATTTCAGTTTGTTAGTTCAGCAAATCCTTACCATTAAACTTTTACCCATTTATAATCCTTTTTTCATATCTCCTAAAGCATTACAGCTGGAAACCGCTTAGTTTCTATCCAACATCTTGTTAACATTCATTAATTTTACAATATTTCTTTAAGTAGTCTTTAAATTTCTTCCAGTCTTCTTTCACCGACTCTTCTCCCTGGTCTCGGATTCTGCCAGTCATCTCAGCCAATTCCAAAGTGCTCAGGGCTTTTAAAGGTCTTAATCCAGCCCTGTGAATTAGACTAGGCTGAGAATAAATCCTCTTCATGAGTTTGTCATGAGAATGAACAATATAGATACTGTGCGTTTAGCTCTACCCCAGAAGTTGTGCAGCTTTTCTTGACCTCTCAGGTGTTGAGGGATAACTTCTGAAGAAAGTTGCTTTATGTATCCAGGAAGATGTGCCTGACCTTGAGAGCAGTGTTAAATGGACAGTCTTTTTGTATCTCTTGTGCCCCTTTGCATGAGAGGACAACAGGGATTGGTCCAAACAATTAATGATTGAGTGGGCACTAACCTATGGTTACCAGACATCCCCGTCCCCAGGGACAGTCCCCAGATTTACAGATCTGTCCCCAGACAAAATCAGTCCCTGGAATGTCCCCGGATTTCATTTAATGTCCCTGGATTTATATTTCAAGTGTTGTAGATTTATTAGTAGGGAATAAATGTTGCGTGATTGGTTGAACAGCACAAGACACATCATATGGGGACTTCTGGCAAGGCAAAATGGCGGGCCCCCCACAGCAGCGAGCAGCTCCTGAAGCCAGCCAAAGCCAACTGCCCTACCAGGCTGGCTCTGGGCTTCTGAGACTGCCACTGCTGCTGCTGCCACTGTTGAGGGGGAACTAGGGACACCTGGTACGTCAACTGGGGGAACCGCTGACCCCCACCCCCGCAACCCAAATCAAGCTGGGAGCGAGAGTGCCCAGCCATCCAGCCTACTTCCCAGCAGCGCTCTGGAGCCACGAAAACCCCAGAGCCAAAGCAGGGAGAAGTAGGAGAGGAGAAAAAGGAAGAGAGAGAAAGAGGAAGGAGAAAAAAGAGGGGAGCCCTGACCTTGCCGCGCCACTGCCACCACTACTGCAGAGGAACAGAGGTAGGAGAGCACTGGGAGGGTAAGGACATGTGACTGAACCCAGGCCTGCCCCAAGCCTACTCCAAGGTGGCTAGTGCTCCAAGAGAGCAGGCTGGGGCCCAGAGGAAAGCTGCATGACAGAGGAGACCACAGAAGAGAAGGTATTACTTCTTAATTTTTTAAAAAATAACTTTTTAAATAACTTTTTTTTCTATTTTCAAAAAAAAGAAAAGAAAAAAGTGTCCCCGGGTTCTTTGAAAAAAAAAACTGGTAACCTTATTCTAAACCCAAGTGTCCAGCCAACTATAACACACTGAATGAATGAAGACTGGATATTTCCTGTTCAGAATTATACAAATTAATATTTTATTCATGCTAAGATTAGAGTTCACTGTATAGTTATCAGTGAAGTTTCTTGTCCTACTTAGAACAGATTGAAAATACAAATTTGAATCTCTGCAACATGTTTTGTACGGTTTATATGAGAAACAGGATGCTGCTGCTAAATCTGCCTTGGTTTTCGAGAAACATAAGAGGTGGGGCATCTGTTGAGTGTTCTGAGATGGTCTTTTTCTTTTTAAAAAAAACTCATTATCTGCATAGAAAAATCCCATACATTTGGGATGTGAGGAGTATGCAAAAAGTCATTCAAAGCAATATGCATCTTTACTGTTGCAAAACAAAAGAAAGATCAGATCAGGTTTTCGACTGAAGATTCCATTTCCCAGGTGGTCAATTGTACTTGTCATCTGTTATTTTGGAAATTGTACAGAATTTAATAGATGAGGTATATCAAACTAACTACGTTAGGAACATACCAGCTGTCAATATGGCTTCAACCCAACAGTATCTTTAGGGAAAAGCAAAATCTGAAATACAGACAGTATACTATTAGTCTGATAGAATGATTATAAGTCTCGCCATCTGTTGCATATTTCATACTTAATTGTGATCTGTATCAACATTTTTTTCTTAAAAATAAATAAATCAGTTTTCTGTCTTTGTGGGAATTAAAACAAAGATGAATAGTAACACATTGTGTCAAATAAAGAAAGACCAGCACTGAAGCTCAATCAGATGTTGCATATTGCATGCACAATTTAGGTAATCCAAGGTATTAATAAGAGTAAACAGATCTAAAGAGATAATCATCAGATGAAAAGAATGATTTATTCTGGAATTATGACTTCCTATTTCAAAGAATCTCATGCTACTGAATTCTCACATAGAGCAATTACCATTTCCAGTATCTCCCTTCTGTCAAGCAACTGAAAACAAAGGGTATATTTAAACAGTTTTAATAAATGCCGCTTTAAAAATACACTATGAAATTGACTTTAAAATATATTCTTTGAGAACTACATTGATAGGAGATAAAATTTTATTTGAAATAATGAAATGGTTCTTTGAATAATTTAATGTGGATCATCAAAATGTTATAAGTGGGATGTCAGATGAAAATAACCAGTCTTTCATGATATCCAGATCCAGAGGTTAAATAAATTATATTTAAAAATTAATTTTTATTTTCAAAGTCTCATAATCTCCAAAGGTCCCCCTTCACTCTGTATCTCAGAGCTCTAGATCATCTTTGAACATGATCTCCATCTGTTGCCAAGTGAAAGGTCTGGTTCCAGCCCTGGTTACAAATCTGCAAGCTTGGTTTGCTGCCCATCTCATTAATAAACCCTGAATAGTATTACAGGTCTGTTATATTTATTTAAAAATGAGAAGCGGATTTGTGGAAAACAAGGACCCTGGCTAGGAAATGTTATTCATATGACTTGAATTAAGGAAAGATTGAAGGTATAAAATGATCCAATATATCACACAATTCGGGGGGAACCCACATTTGAGCATTCCACGCTGTATGTTGTGAATATGATGTGAAGAAATATCACAAGAGTTGCTTCTTTGAAATGGCAGATACTATAATGGGAAATATGTCCTAGGTCAAAATATGCACGTGAATCCCTTTGCACACAGTCTGCAAAAGGTCAACAGTACTCCTAAAGAGCAAATGCTATTCTGTAGTTTTGGCTTTAGTTATTGAAAGAACATCCTTATATCGTGGGTTGAGATAATGGTATGCCAAAGGCTGCCGAATGAGTACTTCAGAGAGCCATGCCGTGAATTGGAAACTTCTTGATTCATAGCACACTCTAATCTAACATGGCATTCAGGATTTAAACTGGGAGTGGTAGAAGATCACTTTACAGTAGGATCCAATGAGAACAAATGCACCTTAAAAGGGCATAAGCACATATTGGCTATGTCTTATTTGTTTCTTCAAACTACCAGTCACTCAGGGCCAGCACAAGATATTCTGCAGCTCTCCCACATACACTCCCAGGACACTGACCCACTCCTCCCTCCTGCTCCTTCTTTGGTACCCCACTTGCAGACAGGCTCTGTATCTCCCAGTTAACTTCTGGTATGTACAGAATTTACAGAAGACCTGATTCACACATGCATGCTCATCAATGGTTGCATAATCAAGGGATGGTGTGCATGTGTGAGTCGTAGCAGCTATAACCCCACTACAGGAACCTTTGCATCAAATAAATTGTCAGGAGTAAAATATTCAGTTGCTGGTCAATTGTCAATGAACAGGAAATAGAGAATGGTCAAGTGACGTACATGCACGAGTGGAACAGGCTTAAATCTGATTCACCCGTGCTTGTCTATCATATGCTGGCTACAGTGTTAAGTGGTGGCAACTTGCATTTGTTAAGCAGTTAGCCATAATGGACAGATGTCCTGTCTATCTTGTACAGAGTAGAGGCAGATTTAGGGCAGTGCAACTGGTCCCACCACACTGGGCGCCAAGACTTCAGGCATCACAACTATGATGTAGTGAATCAAGCAGAATAGAAGGAGAGAGGCGGCGGCAGGTGATGAATTTTGGCCTTGCACAGGGGCGCCACTGAAATTTGAAAGACCAAAGTCTATTTGTGCAGAAGCCAAATAACAAAGCAAATCAGGGTGGTTCGGTGGACAAACAAAGGTATCAGAGGATACACACAATCTCTGGGAAGCAGAGGTGATGGAAAGGTGACATTTTTAAAATGTACAAGTAAGAATACCCACCATTTGACTACCTCTAAATTATTTTTAGGTGACAAAGAGCAATAAAAAACCATGTTCCACCCCCATAAGGGATTATGAAGGAAAACAAAACCTTTTTACTTCACCCCACAAAAAGCCCCTGGATATATCTGCCTGCAATTTGGCAGCCTTAACCTCCCTGTGATGGGGGGAATTCTTTGCCTGTAAATTTGATCCACTTCAGCCCAAAGGTGGAAAGGTTTTTTTCTGTATTCCCCATTATAGTGAATGGCAATCACAGACCTGCATTTTATTCAGAGTGGCACAGACTCCACAACACAGATAAAACTAGAGAGAAAGTAAAGTGACTCAGAAACAGATCATACTTCTTTTAACTAAAAAAAAAATGCACAGGTACAAAGACAAGGCAAATCATGATGCCTGTGAATACCTCTAGTGTTTATAAATGGTAAGACAGATTTACTCATAACAGAGTTTTCAGAATTTTATTCTGTCACTTTAAAATGACTTCTATCCCACACATCTTCCCAGGCGAGTAGTCCTAAAAATGTGTGTCTGTTAATTGGCCCAGGCCTATGGATAACTAAATGATTATTGAATCATATGAGAACCACATGGCTGTGCTGTTTGAAATCTAGAATTCCTCAGTCATCTGACCACTGTAGCTTGCTGTGAACCAAACACTTCTTTGCTGCTGTACAGTACATTTTGTCAAGAAATAATGTCCACCCGCATCACAAATGAATTGCCAAGGTCATGACCATTTTGGCAGACAAACCAAAAGCACCATTTGTGCCCGGTGCATGAAAGCCATTTTGAGGCATCGATTAGTAAATGGCTGCAAATTCTAAAAGTCCTTCATATGGATATTAATGTTTAAGTGAAAACACATTTACAGTAGACGCTGAATAATTCTGTGTCCTAGTGACAAAAAAAATGCAAGCATTATTAATATGCTTGCTTAGCAAGACTTCCAATGACTTGATTTGGTTTATTAAAATGTTTTGTGCTGCCCCATTGATAAGTATAGTGTTTCCGCCTTTTGATGCAATCATAACAAAAAGGGAAAGCAATAATTAAGGAAATGTGGTATATTTTACTATCTGGCTATTGATGCTCAGCCTTCTTGGAGTTCAGCTGTGAATTTTGCAGTCTGTTTCCGGGTCTTTCAATGTGATTCATTCAATCCATTTATTTAACTGTTTTCCACAGACATCAGCGTTAACAGAGGAAGAGTCAATGCAATGTAGTGACTGAGGAACTGAGCTGTGAGCCAGAACTTTCAATGACCTCACCTCTGCTACAAACGCAGTTGGTGGCCACAGAAGAGTTAGAAATTAAGGAAGCTGCCGTGTATTCAGTCAGCACAGAATCACAGAATTGTTGAGTGGGAAGGGGGCCTGAAGGTCATATGGCCCAACTCCCTGCTATGAGGAATCTCAACTAAAGGATCCATGATAGATGGACATTCAACCCCTGCTTAAAAACCTCCAATGAAAGACAAGTCCACCACCTTCCAAGGGAGTCTGTTCCACTGTCGAACAGCTCTTGTTGTCAGAAAGTTCTTCCTGATGTTTCTTCAGAATCTCCTTTCTTGTAACTTTAATCCATTGGTTCAGGTCCTACTGGAAGAGGAGAAAACAAACTTACTGCATCTTCCATGTGACAGCCCTTTAAATATTTTAAGATGGCCACCACATCTTCTCTCAGTCTCCTTTTCTCCAGGCTAAACATACCCAACTCCCTCAACTGTTCCCCATAAGGCTTGGTTTCCAGACCCTTGATTATCTTTGTTGCCCTCCTCTGCACACATTCCATCTTGCCAATATCCTTCTTAAATTGTAGTGCCTGGAACTGGACACAGTACTCCAGGTGTGGTCTGACGAAGGCAGAATAGAGCAGTACTATGTCTTCCCTTGATCCGGACACTCTAACCTCAGTTTATGTAGCCTAGAATAGCATTAGCCTTTGTTTGCTGCTGCATTGCACTGTTGACTCATGTCAAGCTTGTGGTCTAAGACCCCTAGATCCTTTTCACATCTACTACTGGCAAACCATGCGCCTTCATCTTATATTGTGCAGCTGTTTCTTCCTGCAAAAGTGTAATGTGTGGTTAATACTCTCCAACTTTACAGTATAGATTCCATCATGTATGAGCCCCCACTTGCTGTTACAAATGAATATAATTCTCATTTCTGTTCTGGGTCAGTTTTGTCCTTTTTCACTCATAGGTCTGACCCTTCCTGTTTTCTGCAGATTTTTGATTTTTTTTTAATGCACAGAATTTTGGTATCTAAAATTCTATGCATTTTGCACCCTTTCCTTCCTGCCTAAAGCATGTTTGTTGTTTGTTTGTTTTTCTCCAGTGCATTTTGCATGCACACCCCACCATAAAATACACGTTTTGGTGCACATTTCTGGAACCAACACTGCATCACAAAATTCAGAGACATGTTCAATCTGCTAGCTAAATTCTAATTCTAGGGAATTCAGCCAACTTGCTTTAAAATGTGGATCCAATAAATATCTCCCCCATCCCAAATTTTCACCTACTTTTCTGAGAACTAAATCCCAGTACTGTATTATGCATTGTGCTTCTGTAAGTCGTAAGCAAAGTTTCTCAGGGCCCAGCCACTTTCCTTTAAGTCTTTACCTCATTTCCACTAGTGATTTTGCCTCAGATTTTACTTGGGGAAAGATCCCTGAGACCCCATGTTTTCCCATTTCAATTAAAGTGGTACCTCGGGTTAAGTACTTAATTCGTTCCGGAGGTCCGTACTTAACCTGAAACTGTTATTAACCTGAAGTGCCACTTTAGCTAACGGGGCCTCCTGCTGCTGCCGTGCTGCCGGAGCACAATTTCTGTTCTCATCCTGAAGCAAAGTTCTTAACCCGAGGTACTATTTCTGGGTTAGCGGAGTCTGTAACCTGAAGTGTCTGTAACCTGAGGCATATGTAACCCAAGATGAAGGGAACGCAGTGGATGTAGTCTACCTTGATTTCAGCAAGGCATTTGACAAGGTGCCCCATGATATTCTTGTAAAGAAGCTGGTAAAATGCGGTCTTGACTATGCTACCACTCAGTGGATTTGTAACTGGCTGACTGACCGAACCCAAAGGGTGCTCATCAATGGTTCCTCTGCATCCTGGAGAAGAGTGACTAGTGGGGTGCCACAGGGTTCTGTCTTGGGCCCAGTCTCATTCAACATCTTTATCAACGACTTAGATGATGGACTCAAGGGCATCCTGATCAAATTTGCAGATGACACCAAACTGGGAGGGGTGGCTAACACCCCAGAGGACAGGATCACACTTCAAAACGACCTTGACAGATTAGAAAACTGGGCCAAAACAAACAAGATGAATTTTAACAGGGAGAAATGTAAAGTATTGCACTTGGGCAAAAAAAACGAGAGGCACAAATACAAGATGGGTGACACCTGGCTTGAGAGCAGTACATGTGAAAAGGATCTAGGAGTCTTGGTTGACCACAAACTTGACATGAGCCAACAGTGTGACGTGGCAGCTAAAAAAGCCAATGCAATTCTGCGCTGCATCAATAGGAGTATAGCATCTAGATCAAGGGAAGTAATAGTGCCACTGTATTCTGCTCTGGTCAGGCCTCACCTGGAGTACTGTGTCCAGTTCTGGGCACCACAGTTCAAGAAGGACACTGACAAACTGGAACGTGTCCAGAGGAGGGCAACCAAAATGGTCAAAGGCCTGGAAACGATGCCTTATGAGGAACGGCTAAGGGAGCTGGGCATGTTTAGCCTGGAGAAGAGGAGGTTAAGGGGTGATATGATAGCCATGTTCAAATATATAAAAGGATGTCATATAGAGGAGGGAGAAAGTTTGTTTTCTGCTGCTCCAGAGAAGCGGACACGGAGCAATGGATCCAAACTACAAGAAAGAAGATTCCACCTAAACATTAGGAAGAACTTCCTGACAGTAAGAGCTGTTCAACAGTGGAATTTGCTGCCAAGGAGTGTGGTGGAGTCTCCTTCTTTGGAGGTCTTTAAGCAGAGGCTTGACAACCATATGTCAGGAGTGCTCTGATGGTGTTTCCTGCTTGGCAGGGGGTTGGACTCGATGGCCCTTGTGGTCTCTTCCAACTCTATGATTCTATGAAGATACCACTGTATTATTATTATTATTATTATTATTATTATTATTATTATTATTATTTATATGCTGCCAATCTGACTGGGTTGCCCCAGCCACTCAAGGCAGCTCCTAACCGCCTGCTTTTCATGTTGTCTTCAGCTTCAGCTTCACCTTCACCCACCCATGGCAGAGAATCAGAAACCCAGAGAATCAGACAACCATTCGACATATTAAAAGGAGCTGAGACCCTTCCAATAAATTTTATTTAATTCTTATTATTAAAGACAAAAAAAAAAGCTGTGATTGGAATCATCACAACCAAGCGAAAGCAACAAGTGGGAACATGTTTTGCACATGTATCATTTGGTTACAATTTTCATATGAGTTCTAAACAGGGAAAATTAAATAAAATTAAAAGTGTGAGCATGCTGAGAAAACCAGAAGTGCACTGCTTGAAGCTGGAGAGACAACTGGACAACTGCAGGGGTAGATTGGGAAAGAAGGAAAGGAAGTAGAAGGGGACTGCCCAGTTCAAAAGAGAGAGAATGTTTTATTTCAGTTTTCTTTGGATTGGCATTTGTTCTGATTCAGCAGAAAAAAGCAGGAAAGTGGCAGGGCAAACAAAAACAAAAAAACCCCCTCCCTGATCTGTAATAATAGATCAATACAAAATACTAGAAACCACAGGACAAGCGAAAGTAGTAGCAAAATGAATTGCTTTCTAACGAAGAATAAATATACAACCAAGCCTTTCTCAGACAATTCGTTAATGTTTGCTGAATGCTTCAGAATGGCACTAGACTGTCTCCAAATACTGCCAATATCCCTTTATTTCTTGCCATGTTATTGCTAGTTGCCAGCGTGCATATGCTTCCCCTTATGTGGCATTCCTTAAATCGTTGCCATCCCTTTACTGAGCTTGGAGTGTGGTTATACATTCAGTGAACACCAGAAACATACATTCTATTTGTTGTAAAAGCATGTGGAATGCAGCACTGTGAAGCATTTTGCTTCAGAACTCCTGTGGTTCTACAGTGCAGGCAAAACTTAGTGAAGTCTCTCTTGCCAGGAGCTTAGGAGGGGTGCTATTTGTGCAGAAGGTATATAGCTTGCTCTTCACAGAAAGTTAGTATAAACTATATCCCTCTGGCACTGAATGTCAGGAAGAACCATATGTTCCAACATGATGTCTCAAGTACCTGCTATTTAACTTCCCAGTTGGGTTGGTAAATAGCGTGGTAACAGACTTTCACACTATTTTGGCACTCCTACCCCTGCCCTGGCTGGGATAAAGGAACACAAAAGCATGTGAAAATGAAAAGCACTGTATAATAACCGGAAGACTAGCTAAATGTTTCTGAACCTGAAAATGGTTCACTTTTGAAATGACTTCAAGCCAAAGTGAAAATGCTTTTTAAAAAAGAAAAGAACAATAGAAATCCACTTCACATAAGTTTGTGTCTGAACATTGCTTCCATGCTCGGTGTATAATGTAAACGCCTAGATATAAGGGGATTAAGGGAGATTCAGTATGTCCCTGACACAGTGTCAATAGAGTGAGTAAAAAGTATCTAATGCAGGGGTCACCATTGTGGGGCTCATGAATGCACATGTACAGGCAGGTGATTTCCCAGGTGCCCACAAGATCATCTTCCCGCATTGCTGAAATTAGACTTGAAAGAAACATTATGCTGTAGCCAATATACCAGGTTGTGGTGTATGCTTGGCTGGGTGCACACGACAGTTTCTCCATTAAGCTTGCAGATGTGCTAACAAGCATCGAAAGCTTGGTGACCCTGACAACATGGAAAAGATAGACAACAGTAAAGAGATCAGTAAAGTGAGGACCAACCATGCCGTCCAAGTTTGTTAAAGAACTGGTGGCTCTGGCAATGACATGTCTGGCAGTCTGCTTTGTGTGTGGGGAGGGGGGATGAGGATAGCCCTAGCTTGGCCAGGGTTTGCCTCCTGTCTGAGGAAGGAGTGAAAAGGCTGGCCCAACCTCATAATCTCTCCTTGCTTACTAAGTGATTTATGAAGCTATGATCGCCACTGTCTTGAAAAGGGCTTGATTTGGACATCACACCTCATCCAAGCCAAACTGCTCTGCTGTCTCCTTAACTGTTTATTGTCCTATGAGGAGAATGTCTGGTGAGCCACAGTTCATGGCACCTTTTATGTCAAGATAATGAATGTTCATTTCCAAGTCTCCCTTGTAAGTTTTACATACTACCAGCCCTTCCCTAAGCATATTTGCTTAGTGAAGTGAAATGTGTAGAAATTGTGAAGGCATTTAAATTAATCACCACTACATTTTATCTTTTCGCTTATAAAAAGCTACCAGTCTCCTTAGATCCAAACCAACTTCCGAAATTTCTAGCTTTTCTGAGGCTACCAACTGGGTTTGTAGCAGAGGTGAGGTTATTGAAAGTTCTGGCTCACAGCTCAGTTCCTCAGTCACCACATTGCATTGACCATTCCTCTGTTAATGCTGATGTCTGCCGAAAACACTTAAATAACAGTTAAATATATAATTTCCTTACCTGCCCAAATGAACAAAGAATTTTCTAATAAAATCAAGGTGTGCCATGTCATATGGCATGCTAGAGAAAGCCAATGGTATAATTTATATCAGGAGGCAAGAGGAATGATTTCATTTAAAGAAAACCAGATCCAGTAGTGTACTGAAAGGAATGGCGGCAAAATAACAGCATAGCCGTTCCCTAGAACTGGTGGCATTCAACAATAGAACACTAATTTGGGCCTGATCACTGCACCAGCCTGGAGCTGGAATTAAGAACTGGGCCCAGTTGGCCTGCCTCCCAATCTTCCACTGCTACCACCATGAGTGGCCAGACTGCCGACGTGACCCCTCACACCACCCCACAGAGCCCTGGCAGTGGCAGGGAGTTAGAGTTCCTCAAAACAGACCCAGTGGAATCAATGCACTTGTCACACATGTACATTGATTTCGGTGAGTCTTCTGTGAGTACGGATAACATTGGATATATCATCCAGTTCTTTCAAAATATATGTTTCAAAACATATTCTAATGTATATATTTGAGCTGAGAGCTGTGCCGGAGCATTTCGGGCAAGTGAAAGTTGACAGATAACTAGGTTGAAATCTGCGCATGAAACTTGGAGGTGTAGATCTGGTCAGTTCAAATGAGAATAGGCAAATAGTGAATTCCTCAGGCATCCCTTTGCTATTAGATGTACAGGGGGTACATCTTTTTAGGAGATAGATAGGGCTTTGCAGATCTCTGCTTTAAAAGAATAGCAGTCCTCTCTGCTGATAAAGGTAGCAGCCCTCCTCTATGAAAATATGCTAATGCAGAAATTAATTTGAAAAATGTGATATAACTTGCAGGTGAGCAAATAAAATGTGAAGCTCCTGAATAATTTACGTTGCTGTAAGGCAAACTGGATAACTACAATATTTTAACCACTCTGCCTTTGGTGAAGAAATATCATTGCGGCAAGATACAGAAGAAAGGGAGAGCAGGAGTTTGTTCATTTAACAACTCTATAGAAAAGAACAGCTTTCTATTTTTTTAAAAAAAGGAAAAGGAAAGGAAGAAGACTAGCCATGCATCTCAAAAAAAGAAAGAAAAAGAGTGCCCTTCTCAGCCTTATTTATCTATTTTATTTGTACAGCTTGTGATTTGTCAGTTCCTGGAGGCTGATATGATGAGTCAATAATTTTCTGTGGAAATCTTTGGGATATCCTCAGTATATCAAAAAGTGAAATTATAAAGATGTCTGACACTCCTAAATAAAGGTCTCTTTGGTATTGATGATGGCAGTTGGAATAGAGTTGTCAGATCCAAATTTATGAAAGCTCTTAAGAGGGCAGTGGAACCACGCTTTTTAAATATATAATAAAGTCTACTCAGAGCTGAAAACTTGGCTTAGTGCTGCTACAGTGACAACATAAAACAAGCCTGTTAGCCTAGTCATCTGTTGGAGCTTTCCGCTATGATTAGAATGCAACCACTGCCACATTTACAGATGCTGCCTTTGCACATGGAATCAGATACACATGACAACAAATCCCAAGAATGTTAAATAATGCAAAACTGGCATTATCTTTTTTTAAAAAAGCGAATTTAATATATATAAACTGCATGAGGGCTGTTACAAATGAAATAAAAATGATCACAATCCCAACCATATTCACTTGGAATGAAGTCCCATTGAATTTGAAGCAGCCTGAGGTTGCATGCTTACTTAAGAGTAAGCCCACTGAACTCAGTGGGGCTTATTTCCAACTAAACATGCACAGGTTCCATATACAGTTACAATATAATAATGTTTTGAATTGAACATAGTGCTGAGTGGGGTATACACATGGGGTGTTGAGAATTCCATTCCTCCCGTGTTGCAGCTGTGTGAGATTGTTACATGTCACATGCCTGTTTACATTCCAGCACTGATTGTTGGAGTCTTTTGAGAGGAAATTGAGATATGCTATTTCCGCTCTGTATTGCTGTTGTTTTTGCAGCTCTCTCTCTGAGGGAGAAAAATACATAAAGGGGAGCTATGCTTTCTTTGTTCTGTTACGTTTGATTTAATTTGCAATAAATTAGGCTTAGATGTTACTCCTCAAGGCTGAGCTTCTGTTTTGAACTCTGCTTGTCATGTGCTCATGTCCCTGGATATGGGCCACATCAGTGTGACGGCAGACCGGAGGAATGAATCCCGGGCGACGCTGCAGTTGGAACACAGTAATACTAAAACATCCTGTCTCCGTCACTTCCCACACTGTGGAATGAAAACATACACCATCATATCGTATATGTGATAGACAACCATCCCATGACTGCAGACACGGGGAATGAATCTCCAACAGGCACCAAGCCTTGGCGTCATCACCCAACAGGGGGACGGGGTCCACACATACAACAGGATTTCTCTCTGTGTACCCCCGTCTGCCCCCAAACCTGTGGTGAGTTCCCCTAACCCTCCAGAGCAGATTTTGGGGGGGGGGGTGAGAAGCACAGGGTGGGGGAGGAGAGGGAAAAAGTATTATCTCACAAGCAGGCCTTGTTCCATGAATGTAACAACATATTTGAATCTTGTCCAGTGAAACCATTAAAAACAGCAATAAAATATAATTAATGGGCCTACCTTAGTGATGTTCATTTTAATGAGTCTGTTCTGAGTAAAACTTAAGTTGTATGCTACCCATTGTTTTTATATACAGTAGTACCTCAGGTTAAGTACTTAATTCGTTCCGGAGGTCCGTACTTAACCTGAAACTGTTCTTAACCTGAAGCACCACTTAAGCTAATGGGGCCTCCTGCTGCCGCCACACCACCGGAGCATGATTTCAGTTCTCAAACTGAAGCAAAGTTCTTAACCTGAAGCACTATTTCTGGATTAGTGGAGTCTGTAACCTGAAGCATATGTAACCCGAGGTACCACTGTATGCATTTGCTCTATATATCTTTCTTGTATTGTAAATTGCTTCTGGATGCCTCATGGGAAGTAATGAAATAATAATAATAATAACAACAACAACAACAACAACTACGTATCAGTATAGTATTCAATACACATTATTCTTTTCTTCTGCACTGCAAAAAATATACAAATACAAATTTATCCATTTGTTGTTTGTTTGTTTTCATCTTGTATGGAAATCAAGACAAACTATCAAAAAAACAACTTTAAAAAATGATAACAACTTGAGCCAATTGGATGTTCAGTTTCAAACTTCAGCAAGATTATGCCCAATGTTACATTTCTTATATGACAGTGCATCTTTTTCTTATTGTCATATTCTTGGTTTGCATACTTGTAAAGAACTTAAATCACGATGTCTTTTTTGTATTATTTCCAGATACAAAAGGTCAAAGGTTTAAAATTTTAAGTACATAGCTAGTACCGTAGGAGAGTTTAGACAAATAATGTTATGAACAACAAATACTTGGAGGACTCAGAAAGTGACCCACAGAGATATGTTGGTAGTATAGACTTATTATTTTTAATGAAATAATTCACTAAGGAACGGAATGGTTTAGATTGATCAACTATTTTTTTAAAAAAATAAATCTTCTGATTAGCCCTAATCTGAATAGAATCTGTGAATGCATTGTGCTGTGCTGAGGCTGACAAAAAGAAATAGCAACAAGCAACTCAGATTCTCAGTTTTCTATAAATACCATCAGCAAATGCTTGACACACACAGCTCAGTCTCTATGTATGTGGGGAAGAAGGTTGCAATTAGGTTTTCTAAGGTTCCATATTTAAGTGGTTCTCAAGATGCCTTGGATAGCTCATCTGCTTTTATGAAATTTGAACAGGCAGCTGTCAGGAGTGGTTTCATACATCCTACACACAAAGGACTTCTGATTTATTCCTATTAAGGCCATATTTCAAATGATTTAACAGTCACATTAATCTGATGTCTCAGGGTTATTCATTATGAGAGATTGTCATCACCATAAAATGTGATCTTAACGACTATCTTCCTCTAATTTTATGTTCTAACCCCTCTGAGGTTCCCTAAGAAGTCCTATCAGACCAATGTCCATGGGGTGCCTTTCTTGAAACCAAGGAGTAAATATCTAAGGATTAATCATGATGACCTAGACTCCATATTTTAAATTTTGATTGGATTTAAACCAAAAGGCCCCAGTTGTGTTTCTGTTTCTTGCTGCAACTGGAGCACAATATCCAACATCGTGTCAATCCAGCCAGGGAAACTATGTGCATAGAAGCTGACCTGTCCCTACTCCCATACTCTGGGTGGACAGAATCACCCCAAATTGCTCTATGCAAGCTCCATTTAAGTCAGTGTTCTTTTATACAGCAAAATTCAAAAGAGTGTGGGACTGCAACTTTAAATCTGATATCATTACAGACTAATATAGGCAAGTAGGGTTTAGAGATTTTCAGCCTAATCCTAATGAGATAAATTTGCTCAGCAGTCCCACTTGGAAGAATGGGACTCATTACCTAAAAATCTAAGATTTAGATTTTCAGCCTAATCCTAATGAGATAAATTTGCTCAGCAGTCCCACTTGGAAAAATGGGACTCATTACCTTAAAATCTAAGATTTCTTCTAAACTTGCGATTCCTTTCAGAGCCAGCATGTATGTCTGATTAGGCATGAATGGATACTCAGTCCTGTACAAACACACTTAATTTTTTTGTCATTTCACTTTGTCCATCATTGTACTTGGAATAATCTTTGCCTCACACATGGAATGAAGACTCAGTACAGGGATATGATTATTTAAAATATGACGAGGAAGGTTGGATCCAAACCAAACAGAGGTGTGTGCAGGAGTAATCTGTGCTAGAAAGCAGAAAATCTCCGGCCTGCTGAAAAGAGCCAAACCACCTCAAATCGACTCCTTTATTCAAGACTTCATGATGGGAGGCAAAACTATTTTTCCATAGAGGGAAGCCATAGTGGTAGGTGACTTGCTCAACATTCAACAGGTATCACCTCCAGAGCACCACAATAATTATAAGGGGGTGGTTAGTGCAGTGCCCCCCTCTTCCTCCTTTGGCGACCACTCGTAGCCGAGTAAGATCGTCTTCCATGAACACGGTCTTAACAGTAAGTCCGTAAGTGAACTGTGGAGGCCAATTCTGGATCCACATGTCCTTTCACAGTGGGGACAAAGGTTTCTGGGTGGGAGTTGATCACAGTGAGGGTTTGCCAAGTGTGCCTTCCTCTTAGCATGTTTCTCCCTTTTGTCCTGAGTTTGAGTGTCTTCAAAGCCCATGACATCTTTGGTAAAGGCTGTTCTCCAATTGGAGCACTCACAGGCCAGTGTTTCCCAGTTGTCAATGTTTATACTACATTTTTTATTATTATTTTACATTTGCCTTGAGAGTCTTTAAACCTCTTTTGTTGACCACCAGCATTACGCTTTCCATTTTTAAGTTGGGAATAGAGTAGTTCCTTTGGAAGACAATAATCAGGCATCCACACAACATGACCAGTCCTATGAACTTGATGTTGAATAATCATTGCTTCGACACTGGTGATCTTTGCTTCTTCCAGTACACTGGCATTAGTTTGCCTGTCTTCCCAAGTGATGTGTAAAAAATTTTGGAGACACCGTTGATGGAATCTTTCGAGGAGTTGGAGATGGCATTATAAGTGGTCCATGTTTCAGAAGCATATAGTAAGGTTGGTAGTACAATAGCTTTGTAACAAGCATTTTGGCTTTCCTGCGAATGTTCCAGTCCTCAAACACTCTGCACTTCAAGTGGGAGAAAGCTGCACTTGTAGAGCTCAGGCGGTGCTGGATTTTGGCATCAATGTTGGCTCTTTTGGAAAGTTAACTGCCCAAATAGGAGAAGTGACTGACACTTTCCAACGTTACACCAAACATGTATCAGGGTACTGGACATTATTTAAACTTCTTACCTGCCCATACTAAATGCCTAATAAACCAAAAAGAATCCATGAGATGCCCTTCCTCATCAGGGTGGAGCAAGTTCACACCCTGATTAGGATAGGAAGTGACCCTGTCTTATTCCATCAACATATTTATTTGAGACATTGATTCATTGTCTGCTCTGCACACCGACATGTTTCAGAAACTTGGGAAGTGTGTCAGGAAAAGCGGATAGTGAGATCACAGTGATATGAGGAAGTATGCAAACTTACACCATAGTTCTCCCAGAGTTTGGAATAAAGTCAGTACTAGAAGATGTTTACAGTGTAGAGCAGTCTTTACGTTAAACATAACTTTTTATAATGACCTTGGTAATGACAGAACTATGGCAGGACAATTGCCAGGAAGTGGGGCATCATGAGACTTTTGTTCAGTAGTTTAGTCATGTCCGACTCTTCGTGACCCCATGGACCAGAGCACGCCATGCACTTCTGTCTTCCACTGCCTCCCGCAGTTTGGTCAAACTCATGCTGGTAGCTTCGAGGACACTGTCCAACCATCTCGTCCTCTGTCGTCCCCTTCTCCTTGTGCCCTCCATCTTTCCCAACACCAGGGTCTTTTCCAGGGAGTCTTCTCTTCTCATGAGGTGGCCAAAATATTGGAGCCTCAGCTTCACAATCTGTCCTTCCAGTGAGCACTCAGGGCTGATTTCCTTAAGAATGGATGCATTTGATCTTCTTGCAGTCCATGGGACTCTCAAGAGTCTCCTCCAGCACCATAATTCAAAAGCATTTGGTTCAGATTAATAGTGGGAAGATCTTTTCCTTTTTTAAATGAAGTGTAAATTCCCATGCAAAACAAATCAAGATGTGAAGCTTAATTGGTGACATAGTGTGAGATGGGGAGCATAGATTGAATGCCTAAACATTCAGAAGAAGGACAGTAAATATTGGACTCAAGCCCATCACATGCATCAGATCCAGAAGCATAGGAGAAGAGAGGCCTCAAAGAGCAATGACAATCCTGGGTTGCACAAGCAAGTCCCTATAACCCACTCACAGTGTTATGCGTTATTCATAGAAGGCAAAAGAGAATGATAATATGCACAATAACTTGGCATGAAAAGCACTGAGCCAGGAAACCCTCTCTGGAATCAACTGAACTAAGGTGGCCAGTTATGCATTGCCAAAAGAGAGATTTTGCATCATCCACAAAGAGGTCACCAATCTCTGCAAAATGTGTACATGGTAATTTGCATGAATAGATGCAAATTTAGAAACAACTACTAACATTTAAGTAGAAATTCAAGACATAGTGGGGAGGAACCAGGTTACTTGTGTGCCTACTCAATCTGCTGGTCACAGATGCTGCTGGCTGCTGATGGGCAGCTTTAAGGCTCCTGTGCTCCTTTTTTAATGGTTCTTTGTCTTTAAGCCAGACTTGGACTAGACAGCCTTGAAACAGTGAGCTGTCCTCTGACAGTCCTTCAAATGGAGAACTGTTCTCTGCACACTCTAACAGCCACTAAATGTAACAACCTGATGATGCCTTTCAACATCAGACACCAAACCAGAACCAGCAGCTATCTACTTGCAATGCTATAGTAGAGGAATCTTGACATGCTAA
This sequence comes from Podarcis liolepis, assembly GCF_965112155.1. NCBI lineage: Eukaryota > Metazoa > Chordata > Lepidosauria > Squamata > Lacertidae > Podarcis > Podarcis liolepis. Next base: position 37,731,794 of record NC_139557.1, read on the forward strand.
AGTACCACCAGTGGAAGGTCTCTAAAGGAAGTGGAGGTCCCTTCTATGCTTGCACGAGCAACGTGATATTGTCAAACTCCTAAAGCAAACAAAAGCAAATGCTGTCTTCCTAGAGAGAACTGGGTTGAATCTGACATGTTGGTGGCAGATCTAAGATCATTTCCATTTTAAAATAGCATCATTTGGAATATGAACGACTATATTTGCTAGCTAATTGGGACTCCACAGAGGAAGTATATGCTAGAAATAACAGTCTAAAAATGTACACAGCTGAGATTTTGCCTGCATAGTCTTCATTTCCCACAGTGCCACTCAGAATTCTATTTAGGATGTGGGAATGATGTAGAAAAATTACTCAGAATTGGACAATTTATTTCTTTACTTTTTGCCTCTGTATTTCTTTTTTTTAAAAAAAAAAAGTTGTTATGGTGCCCCAGTATCAGCAGTTGGGGGCTAGCCTTGTCATGTGACACCTGCAAACAGGGACAGCAGCATGTAATGTCTGAATGGGACTTAAAAGCACTGGTGGGGATATTTTGGGTAGGAATATTGCACAAAGGTAATATTTTCTGGCTAGATATTTACATTGAAACATTCTATTACAGTAACAGTAATATCAATCATACGTAACACCATTTAAATTTTGCTCCGTGTTGTAGAATAAGAGTATCACATCTTTGACTGGTGAATTAATTGAATGGCTCTAGCTATAAGTTGCTACAAGGAGACCTAAGCAATTTTATCTTAGGTGTGTGTGTGCTTGTGAATTTGTGAGCATGTGTGTGTGTGCAAGAGGGAGAGATGGGGGGAGAGAGAGAGAGAGAGAGAGAGAGAGAGAGAGAGAGAGAGAGAGAGAGAGCCTACCTTTCCCTCCTAATCACTGCCAATTATAGACCTGTCTGAGACAGTCATTATCTGGGGAATGATGCTGACTCATAGGACAGGTTCACTGAATTATTTTCCACATAATTATTTATTTGTCCTTAAATCCTCTGCTCATTAGAGACAAAGAATCTTAATTATTTTATATTGTTAATCCCCTTGTAGGCAAAGACAATGGTCAAATTCATGAGACCTTGAGTACAACTGAAATGAGTGAAAATATATGATACTTTGAAAGAGGTGGGCATGTTCAGGACCCAGAGTCTGAAAGATTAAAAGGGAACATGATAAGTTTTCTACTGCTTTAAAAAGCAGCTGCGAATATTTTTTTAAAAAAAACCAATTATTTCAATAAGAACTACATCCAAGGAGGATTTAAATGGCAGGAAGGTGGAATTAGGTTAATTACAATGAAAAACTTCCTAAATGCAAGAAGGAACTGGGCAAAATGCCTAGGGAAGTGGTCAGACCTCCATTGTTCCTTGCTTTTAGAAAGAGAGCAAAGATTAATCTACTTGGGGTGGTGTAGATGTCATGAATGTTGGCTCATTTCAGGGGATTACTTTAGGTAGCTCTTCATTGCAGCTCTATGATTCTGTAACACTGTACACCCTAAAGCTCTTGTGCAGGTTAGGAAATGTCAGGCTATAAGAATTGTCTTGCTGGAGATCCAACTAATCCAGTGCTGAAACTGTGTGAGAAAAAGGGTATGGTGTGTCCTCAGTGAAATCCATAAATTCCACCTCTTGTCTCTCTACAATTGTAGGCAAAGATTGCCCTGCTTGTTGCATTCCAAAAACAGTAGCTAATGAGTCCACCATAAAAGATAAGAGGGTTAAACCTCTTTTAGCCTCATCCCCTGTAAATTGAGTAGTGATCTAATCCAGCGTTCTTTGTTTATGCATTCCCACAGTTGACCCGCTCACATACTAACACACAAAAACCACTGCAGGAACAATTACCGTATTTTGCGCCCCATAGGACGCTCCGGCCCATAGGACGCACCTAGTTTTTTGGGGGGGAAATAAAGAAAAAAAATTTTATTTCTCCCCCAGGTGCGGGGCTGGAAGAACCAGGTCGGGGAACAGTGGGAAGGCACGCTCTGCCTCCCCGCTGTCCCCCGAGCTTGTGGGGCTGGCGATGGGGAGAAGTGCGCAGTCCTGGCACAGCAGGCAGCTCTGCGCTGCCATCCCGAGCGGGGCGGGACTTAGCGCCCCGCTCGGGATGGCGGCGCAGATCTGCCTGCAGTCCCGGCACGGCAGGCAGCTCTGCGCTGCCATCCCGAGCGGGGCGGGACTTAGCGCCCCGCTCGGGATGGCGGCGCAGATCTGCCTGCAGTCCCCGCAATGGGGAGAAGTGCGCTGATCCCGGGACTGCAGGCAGCGCTGCACCGCTATCCCGAGCGGGGCGGGACTTAGCGCCCCGCTCGGGATGCCTGCGCAGATCTGCCTGCAGTCCCCGCACGACAGGCAGCTCTGCGCCGCCATCCCGAGCGGGGCGGGACTTAGCGCCTCGCTCCCAATGGCCGCGCAGAGCTGTGCTGAGCCGGGGACTGCAGGCAGCTCTGCGCAACCCTCAGAGCAGGTCTCCCGAGGGTTGCGCAGAGCTTCCTGAAGCCTGGAGAGCGAGAGGGGTCGGTGCGCACCGACCCCTCTCGCTCTCCAGGCTTCAGCGAAAGCCTGCATTCGCCCCATAGGACGCACCCAGATTTCCCCTTCATTTTTGGAGGGGAAAAAGTGCATCCTATAGGGCGAAAAATACGGTAAATAGCTGCTGTGGTGTGGTCATTTACTACTTGACATGGCTAATCCACAGGGTTGGTGTAAGGCTTGGAGGAGACCTCAGCATTCTGCTTCGGATGGAGCCCTCAACACCAACCACTGTTTCCTGCTCTTGACTTACCCCTTGTGTGTCGTCCATATGGGCATCTGTACGGGCTGCCTCTAGCACGGCGACCATATGGCTGTCACGCGTGCATACTCCAAATGGGATGCCACACATGCGCACTCCTTATGGGATGCCACTTGCATGGCAGCTTGTATGGATGCCGCACAAGCGGCAGCCCGTACGGAGTGCGCATGCGTTGCATTCTGTATTGAGTGCACATGTCCAGCTGCTGCGCATGTGTACTCTGTACAGGATGCCCCACATGTGCACTCCATATAGGATGCTGTGCATGCGCAGTCCATCCGGATGTCGTATGTGCATCACCGGGCAGTTCGCCCTGCCCCTCGGCATCCCACCCCAGGTGCCGGAGAGGGTTCCTCCACCACTGCCTCCTCAACTTCCTCCTGGTTGAATACAGCTGGCCTGTCCAATGGCAAGCTTAGAGGAGAAAGAGTGCTGGCAACTGCAGCAATACTACCATCAGGAGGCCTCAATTAGTGGCAGAAGTCCAGCAGGCAAGGGATTGAGCCATTGGCACCTGCCCAATGATGCCATAAGAAGAAAAGCCCTGCTGGATCAGGCCAAAAGGCCAATTTAGTCCAGCATCCTGGCCAACCAGATGCCTATGGAAAGCTTCCAAGGAGGCAACAGCATTCTCCCCAGTTGTGATTCCCAGCCATCGTTCTGCCCGGACACTGAGGTCCAGCTCCGAGGGCCTTCTGGCAGTTCCCTCACTGCGAGAGGCCAAGTTACAGGGAACCAGGCAGAGGCCCTTCTCGGTAGTGGCGCCCTCCCTGTGGAACGCCCTCCCATCAGATGTCAAAGCGATAAGCAACTACCTGACATTCAGAAGACATCTGAAGGCAGCCCTGTTCAGGGAAGTTTTTAATATGTGACATTTTAGTGTATTTTTCATCTTTGTTGGAAGCCGCCCAGAGTGGCTGGGGAAACCCAGCCAGATGGGCGGGGTACAAATAATAAATTATTATTATTATTATTCAGAGACATGCTGCCTCCAGCTGCGGTGGTAGAAGATAGCCTTAGTGATTAACCCCATATACCTGTTGTGCTAGCCCACATGGTTGCTGGCAACCCTCCCTCTATATGTAACGCTAATTACAATAATGGTCTGAATAGCAATGGCATTAATGAAGTGTAGAATTCATGAGAGGTTAGTAAAAATACAGAGCAAAGCAAGATCTGACATGGCAAAAATGTACCTTGAGCAGAGAAGCTACAGGAAGATTTTCTTTTTAAAAATAATAATGGAGAAGACATGAAATACATACTGTGGAATTACTGAACTGGTCAGTTCCCCCATTATTGACAATGGGTCTAATGGGTTCCAGGTTTCTTGGGCTTCTATGAACCATTCCCCCTCCCACTGTATTCTGTCAGACCATAATATAAAGGAGTTTGCATTAAGTTTGCAAAAGAGAAAGTCACAGGGAGAAATTCAGTAGCAGGCTGTTGCAAATGTTCCATTATCACAAGCATTTTTGTTTGGCTGGTGGAATCATCTTCTTTTTCTTTCCTCTGCACATTGTTCAGGGGTTCTCCTGACCCCCAAGTCAATGGGGTGGGGTTGGGGGGTGGAGGCACAGAGCAGGATAGGAGAAAAAAAGCCAGTAGCAAGAATCCTTGCATGGATTTCCACTTGGGGGCCACTTAGTTGAATATGGTCCAAGGAACATGCAGGCTGGTTTGGTAAACTGCTTCTTTTCACCAACTGCCTGCAAATTACACAACTTCCTTAATAGAGAAATTTCAGCAAAGAAAGAATGATAGTAGTCTATGTATTCTATGCATACTTCCTTATGGGTAAGCCCCATTAAACAGAGGTGCAACTTATTTTTAAGTAGCCATGTATAGGATTGTGCAACAAAACACTCAGAAGCCTCCCCCCCCCACACTCCCTGCATAATAGCAAGATTTGTTAGACATTTTATTGAAAGCTTATTGCAAGGCTGCCTTAACTAAATACCAACGTCTGTCTTGTTTTATCATTTCGAACAAAATGTAAGTTGATATTCCAAACTTGTACTCAACAAGTAATGTGGTAATGATAGGCACTACAATTCCGAACATGAACATTAATCAGTGGATCTTTCTGCAAGTGGTGAGATCATTTTAATCTGCTTAACTCTACAATGCACAATGAGGGAAGTACAGAGTCTAATAAAGAAACAAATTATCATGCATCACATTCAATTTTTGCAGCACTTTATCAGAAGTAGGAAAAAACCCCCCACATAATCTAATAATCACAAAATAATGAAATCCTAGCTACTCATCTTCGTTTTCATAAACCCTTTTCGCAGCAGTAAACAATAATATGTCCTATGCTTACACAAAAGAGAAGTGTGTAACATATACTTTATGTATGTGCTCCTTTTTGCCTGAGATATTTTATATGTAAAATTAGAAAACCAAAAGGCACTCTTATTACCACTGCATGCAACAAAACCAGTGATGGCAGTATATCTTTCCTTCTTGGAATTTTACTTTGGAATGATTTGTACTTGACATCTAAATAGACTTTACTGTGCAGTTTTGTAGGTACTAGAACAACTAGTTTTCAGGTGGCATCCACTTTGTAATGTCTCCTGCATGCAAAGCACACCTGTCAAGGGAAATTAAAGGTTCTAAACCTGCTTTATCTAGGGTTCCACCTGGCCGGGTTTAAAGGAGTTGACCTGGTTTTCTGTTACATAGCCAGTCTGGTTTAAAACCAAAAAACCCAAAAACCTTAGGGCAAAATTCAACCAAGGCTTTAAGATGGATTTAAAATACTATCTATTTAAATCAAGAGACTTGAGATGGCAGAGCAATCCAAATTCCATTTCTGCTGGGCTGGAGTGGATTGGTCAGTAGAGTCCCTTTGCTAATCCTACCAGCCTCCATCTGCAGAGGGCTACCAGCATAACTCCCCTGGCATGGAGATCCCTCATCCACTCAGTGAACAGAGTGGAAAGGTTGAGCTGAACTAGGATCTCTTGGATCCGGAATCAGTCCCACTGGCATCCTAGGGCAGCATCAGGCTAAGTCCAGGCTCAGTTGCTGTGCCAGCTTCTGCTTGGCAGAGCAATCTGCCTGGCCTCCAACTTCTGTCACAGCCAGCATGCTCGGCAGGACTGCGGAGGTGAAATCCTCCACTCTGTTAAGTCCTACCTGAAAGTTTGTTCTTTGGATGCTGTATTCCCCACCGCCACCCCCAGTATATTTTCAGTGCAACATTGGAAACAAATGATTCCAAAATAGTTATAATTATGCCTTGAATTAATAGAATCACATTTGTTGGCCTCCAGAGTGTTATATATTCAGGTTTCAATTAATGAAGATTAAGGATCACTGCTGATCAAAATAATGATTGCTTATTTTAAAAAATATAGAAGCTGTTTATCATAATGTAGTTTTCTAGCAATTTGGCTCATAATTCACTTCAGTTACTTAGGTGGCGTTACTATAGTGGGGGGAAAAGTCAATGCTCAGTTATCCATTATCATATATCTCACTTGGTCTGCACATCTATCTCATTAATTTGTTTGTTAAGATTTCTCCCATTCTTTTTATTGGTAGAATAATCATGAGCACAGAAACGAGATCATAAATACTGGTAGTTAAGCCTGCATCTCTACAAAATTGGGAGGGATGAGCAGAACTCCCCATTTACACCCTGCAGAGTTTGGTGGAGGGAGGGATAAAATAATTCAGTGCTCAGCCAAAACTCTGCATAGAACCAAGGAAGCTAGAATGACTCCTGAAATCTTGCCACAAGGGAGTTGCATTTTACTGATTCCTTGCAGGGTCAGAGTATCCTCAGGATCCGAAGTGGGTGTGGGCATTAGAACTTGTTGTGACAGAAAACTCTGCATCCCAAAGGGCATGTCTCCTATAAAATGGAACACCACCCATTCTCATTGTTTGTTCTAAGGGAGGTTGGTAAGGAGAAGGGAAGGGTGAATCTGCTACGTTTCAGTTCCTCTCAGTTGTTTAGTTTTCCCTATGAAGTTCATTTCTCCACATATCCACATCAGCTGCTGTTTTAAACAACAATAAAAACCCACCAAGTCCTATCAGCATTTTAGTGTGCATTTCATACCATAATAACAAATAAAAAACAGTACCCCCGTTTTAAAAGGCCATAGATTGTTTATTTAGCCAAAGGCCTGGGAGAAGAGGAATGTTTTTGCCTGGCACCTAGGCACCAGGCAAGCCTCCCTGGGGAGAGCTTTCCACAAATGGGGAACCACCGCAGAAAAGTCCTGCTCTCCTGTTGCTGCCTCACAGAACCTCCCCTTATATAATGCTTTAAAATGCTGTTTTCTCAAATATATGCCCATTACTTGGCTGCAGAACTGCTTTGCAAAATTCAGGGATGTGTGAATGTAGAGGGACTGCTGCGTTTTAGCTCATATACTGTATTGTCTCAGAGAGTGCATATTTGGTAGTGCCACCTACAAACATGAACTGAATCCCCCCCCCCCATAAGAGTGGTACTGTCTCAAAGAATGCTCCTTCCTGTATTTCTGAAATGGCTCCATAGTTCATTGCCTCCCTTCCCTTTCACAAGGCAGAACACAGACCGTGCTGTCACATTGACCCTACTCTCGATGGCATGGATATGAGCAGATGAAACAGTAGGTTGTGTGTATGGATCCCTGTTGTGAAAGCCCAAATCCCATCAACTAATTTCTTCAAAAAGAGAGGGGGGCATAGCTGTCAACGTTTCTCTTTTTTTAAGGGAAATCGCCTTATTCCGAATAGGATTCGGAATAGGATTCCTTGCAAGAAAAGGGAAAAGTTGACAGCTATGGAGGGGAGTGAATCCTGCCCAGCTTCTCTCCCTGCAACAGAAGATGTTTAATGTTGCACAAGTTGCTCCAGAATTGCTTGATCACCATTGCATCAATTCACTGCCTGCATTCTACTCCTTCTGGGATTTTCTTTTCATTTCTTTTTTTTTAAAAGCTTGTGATATATGGAGCCACACATGGAGCCCTGACCAGGAAAGAAAAATCAAATCAAAATTTTTCCCTGTGCTAGTAAAAAAAAAAGTTATTGAAACCTTTCACCCATCAGGTCTTTTATTTCATTTCCTTCCTGTTGTAGGTGCATGCTCATTTATTCAGCTCAGTTAGGAAATGAAGTCCAATCACTGAAATCCATTTCTGTGATACAGCTGTGCTAAGAATAAAGTACAACACTAAAGGAACAGTAGTTTAGAGGGTGGAAATTGCATGTTCCAAGATTTGCTTTTTAATAACAACCCTAGTATTCCCGACCTTGACATTTTCTTCTTCAAAAGAGATGAGAAGCCCTCCATAAATTATGAAAATCTCTTTCACTTTTATTTATCAGAACAATTAACGAGAGCTCAGTTAATATTGATTTAGAACAGGAGAACGATGATTGCTCTACAGCCAGGGAATCTCATGTAAATAAATATCTGATTTAAAGAATAAACCCTGTTAGTGCAATAAATATGCTAAGCACAAATTACCAATTCCTTGTTCATAATAAAAAAAAAATATTAAGTGAGGATTGTCAAGAAATAAATCTGTTAAATGGACTAAAAACCAACACACAGTACTAAACAAGCACTACAACTGAGAGATAAATAAGTCTGTTCAGTGTGAATAAAGGTTCTTTACATCAAGATGTAAAGTGTTTTGTGGGGGGGCACCAATATTTTTCAGGTTAAGTGTTGTAAAATATCAACATAAGGATACTAAGCTGGCTCTGCATTATTTTATAGCTAAGCTCACACCTGAATTTTTCTTTTCTGTAGGCTGAAGGCGCCATTGCTGAGAGTTGTTTTACATGTCACATAACAAGATAGCCCCTGCCATAAAAGGGTTTTAGAAACTGGTTGAGAACAAGCAGGAATGCATAGAAGAAGAAAACAGGGGGAGGGAATGATATCTAACAGTGCAAACAAACACCCCACCAGAGATAGCTTTTAAGGAGTTATCTAAAGGGAGACAAAACGGGAGAAAATGGAATCTTAAGGCTTTGGGTAGAGTAGTTTCCCAATTACTCTAATTGCTCCCAAGTTGATAACTTGAGGGAGCAGAAAGTTGTTTTTGAGGGGTGCTATACTCCCAATGGAGCTTCCCCACCAAGTGTATACAGAGAGCTAAAGCCAATCCTAGCTTTATGGCAAATATACCTGTAATGCACTGAATAAATGAGATGTAATGGAAACAGTCACATTTTTCCCCATGTTATTGACTCCACTTGCATATAAAACTGGTGATGGTGGTGGATGTTATTACAATACAAAAAGAGGTGTGGGAATGAGCAAAGTGGAACTCTGTTATCTACCTTAGCCCTGTGCCAATGATGATGATTGGGAGACTGTGGTCATGCCCAGATGTGGCCCAGATCCTAGCCTCTTCGTGCACATTTAGGACTGAGCTGAAGCCCTCTGATGTTGCTGCCTATTTGCAGACCACGAGTTTAGGGTGAAATTACAGGGATGGGGAACAATCCTGAACTATTACATTGTAATGCAAAAATATAAAATTTGCCTTGGTGGATGAGACCAGCATCCATCTGGACCATCACTTTCTTCCCAACAGCAGCCAGCCAGCTGACTTTAGGCAGGAGCATCCTTAGGAAAGCTTGTGCCCTAGGTCTTTTGTGGTGAGAATCTGATCTCTGGCCACTTCTCTAAAAAAACTTAAATGTTTTACTACATTGCTTATAGGGTGGCTGGGCACACTGAAAACACACTGCAGGTGTGATCTCAGCCAGCCACCATCTTAATTTTCCAGAGGCATCACTATAAATTATGCAAATCTGAACCATGGGCCTGTACTCCTTTCAATACTTAACAACTCCCCTCCCTTTGGGTGCTTCCAAACATGGCATAGTGGCAGCAACTTTTATTTGCAGTCTATCACAATGATCAGTTACTGATATAAGTATGCTGATGTAATACAAAGAGATCCCACCGTTACGTCTGTTGATAGACCCATACTGCATGGGTTATCACTGTGTCTCCCCCTCTCTGCAAATAAGCTCAATGAAATACACTAATACTGCTTATGCTTTTGTGTGGTATACAGATTCACGCAACAGTGATTTATTGTTGGGGTACAGGTATCAATATGGAGTGAGTCTGGAATGGAGAACTAGGAGCCAGAACTGAAGGCTCCATCAACAGACAGAGCCAGTAGAACAAGCCAGAAGTCAGGAGGACTGAAGAAGATCAAGAAAAGAAAGCTCTTATTTTCACCTTTCTAAAGAAGGAAGAGTGTGTGGTCAGCTGGGGTGGGTGGCTGGAGCCAGGCCAGATCTGGAAGATTCTTCCCTGAGAGGCAGCAGTTACATGGTTCACTGCTCCTGACATCAGTTAAAAGCCAGATGACTCATTATCTAAAAACATCTGTAATTTGGTGGACAGAACTAATTTCCTGTTGAATCGGTCAGGACCAAGATTCCTCAGAAAAATCAAAAGCGCAAAGGAGACAATTTCTTGTCTCTTTCATGTTGTGAGGGGTGGCTAGATGCTGTTGGACTCCATCCCCCTCCATCCTTCAATATTGACCATGTTTGTGTTAGAATTCCTGCTCCATGATTTCAGTCATGGGATTGTTGTCTTTCACAAGACGTTATATGTTTTGACTCCACAGAGTGGGAAGTGACAGAGACAGGATGTTTATGTTACTGTGTTCTGCGAAGTGGGACTATTGTCTTTTGTTCTTTTTCTCTTTGCTGTCTGATGCTAGAGAGAGAGGGAGCCATGTTGCAGTGCTCCATGTGTCTTTATATGTAAATAAAGTAGATTAGCCAAAATGCTGAGTTGCTGAGGTCTGTCACGCAAGCTGCGAAGACTCTGTGGATCCCTAAGTGTGCCGATGTCTGTTGGCATCGGTCGCTGTGATGTTCGGGCTGAAGAAAGCTTTTGAAGCTCCTGAACGATCGACCAGGAGGGAGAGAACATGCCAGTCGGGCATGTGTCTCTGCCAGGGTCCTAATCGAGTGTAGGACAAGCTCCTGACAGTTTGCTGGCTCTGGTGGACATTGGAGCTCAACAACGTCTGAAGGGAGGAAGGGGAGAAACAAACCCAGAATTAAGTCCCAGAAAGAACACCACTTAATTAAATGACAAGAAACCCAAAACCCATAGCTCAAATATTCGCTTGTGTCGTGTAGGAACTAAGGATACAGTGCTCAGTATACATCCAGCCTATCTCAATTTCACATGTCCATTTCACATTCACAAGTCAGTTCCATCCCATTTTCTCATTAATCTGCATTTTATTTTAGCTGAGAATGGCATTGTAAAATTCATGGAATTGCAAAATCCAAGGCTAACATATCCCAGTTCTGGAGATACAAGTGAGGTCAGACTGTGCTTCAAAATGGGTACCAGACCTAGTTCTCCTCCATCCTTCACGACACTACAGGGCATGTGAATATAAATTATTACCTGGGTCAGGAGACATGAAATTGTGCATCTTGGGTAGCTCTTAAAAAGAAACCAGCGCTGCTCCGCTGCATGTAGCATCAACTGCATGCACAGATATGTAGCTGGTAAAGCTTTCTGCATCATTTTGGGGGTGGGAGCAGGAATGCAGCTTCACCTGTGCACCTGTGAATATGTCAGACCACTGTTAACGGAATGCTATTAAGAATAGTAAAACATGTGATATCTCCATAAGCAGTGTGAACAGTAGCACTATTTGATTGCTTTTTGATTCTGAAGTATTCCCTTCCTTTAGTTAAACCACAGAGCCTAGGACTTGCAGATCAGAAGGTCGGCGGTTCGAATCCCCACAACGGGGTGAGCTCCCGTTGCTCAGTCCCTGCTCCTGCCAACCTAGCAGTTTGAAAGCACATCAAAGTGCAAGTAGATAAATAGGTACCGCTCCGGCGGGAAGGTAAACAACATTTCCGTACGCTGCTCTAGTTCGCCAGAATCGGCTTAGTCATGCTGGCCACATGACCTGGAAGCTGTACGCCGGCTCCCTCAGCCATTAAAGCAAGATGAGCGCCGCAATCCCAGAGTCGGTCATGACTGGACCTAATGGTCAGGGGTCTCTTTACCTTTATTTCCATGCTAGAAAACCCATTTGCCTTCTCCTGGGTGCAGAAGGGTACAAAGCCTACCATTTTAAGTCTGATTTAAAGGCAAAGTAAATCGGATTCAACTTTCCTAAAGTCAGCAGAGTCACTGTAGTGTAAACCTAGGCTTGGGACTTGGGATATTTTCTCCTCGATTATCTTTCAACTTTGGCAACCTGGGTGCATTTAAATAAGGAAATGTTCTACAGGGCATGCTTATGAAATATTTATAGCAGTGCTAGGACAGAAATAGTTGTTTATAAATAAATCTGGCAAAGGAGTGGGGGGGATTTACTTGAGAAAGGAAAGTGCAACATTTTCATTTCTAGCTTGAGTTGCAGAAATAAATAAATAAATAAATATCCTGGTGGTGTTAGGGAATGTCATGGTTCAGTTCCACATCATCTCATGTTTCCTCTATACCTCAGTGGGTTTTGCTGAGAGAAATTCCCAGAAGTAGAGAGGGCAGTGCTAGCATCACATATAACTGAATGCTCATTTGCAATCCGGTCTACAAGTAAGTCAAGCTGAATGGTTCTTGAACCCAAATCCTAACCGTCTCTGCTGAATAATTGAAATATTTATTTTTTGGCAACAGCTACATCTTAATGCAGCGGTAGCCAACACTGTGCCCTTCAGAAGTTTTGGGACTTCAATTCTCATCAGCTCCAGCATGAAAAATGGTCTGGGGTGATGGCAGTTGTGGTTCAAAACATCTGGATGGTGCCATGTTAGCTACCCATGCCCTAAACAGTGTTTCCCAAACCTGGGTCTTCAGCTGCTTTCAGACCACAATTCCCATCATTCCTGACCACTGGTCTTGCTAGCTAGGGATGATGGGAGTTGTAGTCCAAAAACAGCTGGAGACCCAAGTTTGAGAAACATTGCCCTAAAAGATAGCAACCCCTAGTCCAGGGTTGTGGGCCTCCAGATGTTCCTAGACAGCAGCTCCCTACTTTCCTGCCCAAAGGCTACAGTGGCTAAGGCTGATGGGATTTGGATATCACAGCTTTCCCATCCTCAGTCTTTCCAAATGAGTATTGGTCAACAGCTAGTGTCCTAGCAGAATGCCAGTCAGCATTGGTGGATCGTGGTCAGCTTCCCCCCCCCATGTGACCTTCTAAATTGGAGTACTGCTTTCTCCAATTTAGCACTGAGCTGGTGACTCTGGCAACTTCTTAGGAGCACTGAAGAAAAACAACAACCACCACCACCCTAGTCAGAGTAGATAGAAAAGGAAATTCCATCTACAGAAACATCTAGAGTGAACCCTGAACCCAAAGAGGGGCCATGGGAGTATCAGAAGCTTGGACTTGTGGTGAAAATAAATAAACTTTAACGACCGACAGAAGAGGTCAAGTAGACATGATATTTAACTGCTAGTTCTGCCTGAGGGTTCAGGATAGGGCTCTGTGTGAGATTTCCTGGAGGACTGCAATCTTCTGTACTAAAATGATGTGCCCTGAGGTATTTCTTGCTACATTTGTTATAGGCAGCACACGCAAGGGCATGAGTCCAACGCCCCAGCAGCAGGCCAGTGGAAAAGGGCAGGAATCCTCTGATGGAAATAAGATAAGGCTAATTAAGGAATCCTCAGGCCAAGAGGTTTAATTGGAAGGACTGTCTAATATGTGAGCTAAACTGCTTTATAAAATGCAAAAAGGAAGCATGTGAACCTTGCAGAGGTAAATTAAAAATAAGAGGGGGGGGAATCTCTAGAATGTGTGCTTTACATGAACCCTCATATTTTAACCTTACAATCAATTGAATGCCAAAAAAGAAAAGAAAAAGCCTACAGTACTGGGTTTTCAAGTAAAAATAGAAAAATAACAGGGAATTGCCACACAGCAGTTTGTCTTGCTTGTTTAGGCCATGCTCCAGCCTTCTTTTAAATCCCCTTAATTCCACGTGCTTAGCGAACTTAAACACACTGATTCTGACCAGCACATTTCCGTGGTTATTTGAATGTGTCATCGCTTTGCATGCTAAATAGTCAAAAACTGGAATGTTAAAGAGTGTTCTGCTTCATGGAGAGCACGTGTTGCGGTGGGGGCCGCCAGGACACTCCAAAGTTGTGGGGCGGGCTAATTGACCGTTGGCCACTGATGCGACTGGGCTTCCCTTGTTGTTGGGAAGAAGTTAATGTTGCCAATTTTTGATTGACAGCCAGAAATGCTAAAACTCCTTGCACGAGGCTAGGGCTTCCTCTTTTCGCCCATGCATCGGATTGCCCACCCCCCCCCCCTAGAATTAGGGTTGTTCGCGTTGACCTTGCTATGCCTGTCATGGGGTTGTCTGCTTTTGGGACAGGGGCCCAGTAGGAATTTTGTCCATCTGGCTGAGGGAGCCAGCGTTTCGCCACAGACAGTTTTTCGGGTCATGTGGCCAGCATGACTAAACCGCTTCTGGCACAACAGAACATCGTGACGGAAACCAGAGAGCATAGAGATGCTGTTTATCTTCCTGCCACAGTGGTACCTATTTATCTATTTACACTGGTGTGCTTTCGAACTGCTAGGTTGTGACAGAGCAGGTCGCAACCCCATAGTCACCCCCATCCAGGGGCCCTTTACATTTTTCTATATATTCTAGATTGTCGGCTGTGGAGTTCTTCTGTTCAAGGTTACTTCTGAATATTCCTTCCATTGCCCTTACTACATTTTCTGTTGTCCCCCACCCAATGGACAACTGGCATGTAAACTGCCCCAAACTGTTTGTCTGCCTGTGCCATCCAGACAGGAAATCCTTTCCACTGGGGGATTTCTCTGCAGCCTAACTGGCGAGACAAGCTTCAGAGAGTATCAGCACAGACTCAGAGAGAGAATTGTGCTGCAGTTGTACTCTGTCACCAAGTTCGAGCTTCACCTTTGTAACCTCCTTGACTTTCATTTGTGTGAAGTCTAATTACTCAAGCGTTATGCTGATGAGTTGAATTTCACACTACATGTAAATCTGACCTGGGTGACTGGGGCTATGTACTTGGGTTGTCAGGAGGTTCAGAAGTGCAAATTAATGCAGAGAATCAGCATGTCCTGAAGCAATGCTAAGCATTTATAACTTTATGTAGCTGCATGTATTTTAAATTATTTCTCCCTATGCTACCTTCTGGGTGCATATGCAATATGATTTGGTAGCTGGATATGTTTCACTGCAAAAAAAGTTATATTGTATCCCACAAGGGAAATTTGGACAGTTTGGGTGGGTTTAAACCTATTTCCCATCTGATTTTTATTTTTTTTTAAGATGGTGTTCATTTGTGGAGATAAAATGGAGTTATTGTAGGGGGTTGCTCTGGCTCTCCTTTATGGCAGAGTCAGCTCAATGGAACATTAAAGTCTCATTTTCAGCAACTGGGGTGACTGAACCTTCAACGGAGTTAGAGCTACACTAACTGTTTTGTTAGGAATTATTATTTGTTTCTTAGCTTGCCCTTTTATAGAAAGGTTGGACGACATCATTCCAAACCTATTGTAAATAAGAGGGGTTTTTGCATTGTATTATTGCCTTTCTTCAGACAACAATTGCAGCTATTATGTGTTCCCCATCCCTGGAATAATGAACTTGCTCTGATTTTCTGCTCTGCCCATATGTTTGTGGGGTGGGGGCAAGGATCTCCTCAATTCTTGGGTGCTAGAACACATAATTACCAGATTTAGTAAAAGTTAGAAGTAATCAAGGTTTGATTAAACTGTGCTAAACTCTGCTGGATTCAGGTTATGCTATCAAGCCCAGCCTGACATAGCTAGCTGAGTGTGGGTCACAAGGCTGAGTTGTTGTTGTTGTTGTTGTTGTTATTATTATTATTATTATTATTATTATTATTATTATTATTATTATACCCCACCCATCTGGTTGAGTTGCCCCAGCCACTCTGGGCGGCTTCCAACACACAAATTTAATAATAAAACATCAAACATTAATAGTAACAATCATATCTTATATAAAAAGTCACAATAACTTTAAAACAAACAACTTACACCAAATAAAGCAATATGCAATAATGCACTAGAATCCAATAGTAAACACTAAAATTAATTAATCTATAAGAAATTAAGAAGGCCTTTCACAGAGACTATCTGGGCCAAACAGGAAATGAGGAATAAGAAGTGAGAAATAGCAGAGACAAAAGTCCAAAGTTTAAAGAAGGAGGAGCAGAATTGCAGTGGGCAATGAAGTAAGCTAACGGGGGGGGGGGCGGGGGGAGTGTCAGTTTTGCAAAGTGGAGTGGGGTGGAGCACAAGGCTGGCTGCTGCACAGAGAGTCAGACACAATGTTTGGGGTGTTTTGGAATCAGGGGCTGCAGCAATGGAAGGAACAGGACAGTCTTGGAATGTGAAGGCTCTGCACTCTTTCCATCCAAGGTCATGTTGGACACCCTTCTGCAAATTAATGGAAACAAAGCATGTTTTCTATCTTTCTTCTAATCCTGTACAGTGGTACCTCAGGTTAAGTACTTAATTCGTTCCCGAGATCCGTACTTAACCTGAAACTGTTCTTAACCTGAAGCACCACTTTAGCTAATGGGGCCTCCTGCTGCTGCCACGCCGCCGGAGCCCGATTTCCGTTCTCATCCTGAAGCAAAGTTCTTAACCTGAAGCACTATTTCTGGGTTAGCGGAGTCTTTAACCTGAAGCGTATGTAACCTGAAGTGTATATAACCTGAGGTACCACTGTACTCAAAACAAACACGAAAAGTCAGTTTGATAATTTTTTATGTTGGCTGATGCAATCATTACATCAGCAGCTACTGTATTGCATCAGATTTTAGAAACCTGACCAGATGTGATTTGACTGCGGTTCGAGATGGATGTGACACCTAGGAAATGTACAAAGATAGTAACTCTGCACAAACACACAACTAAGATGTAGCGAGAGATTGCTTCAGGGGTTGGTGTGAGTTTAGCAACTGTCAGCCATGTCATCAAGTTGAAACAGGAAACTGGAACAGTTTCTCCTAATCGTAAAGAAAAGTGTGGTCGTAAGAAGAAAACTACTCCTAGAGATGACCCTTACTTGCTTCAACAAAGCAAAAAGGATCCCGGCAAGATGAGTGAGGGATTGAATATGGATTTGAAGGAGAAAGGAATCCAGATCAGTTCCTCTGCAGTTCACATTTTTGTACAATAAACTACTAAATTCATTGTTTGTTTCAATTAATTTGAACAACGGTATATATATATATATATGGGTAACTAAACCATATATCACAAAAATACCATGAACTCCGCTGTGCTCCATTGTCCAAAAGGAGGCACAAACCCTGATAAGCGCACATGAGACCCCTGGAATGTTGCATTGCTCTGCAATTGGGATGGTGTGTAACAGTATGTTTAAGATAGCCAATGAATCGTGTAGTTTCACTAACACACCTGCCATTTGTGCAGATCAGGCCTTTCAAACTATTTAGTGGACCTCAGGATACTCAGCACCCAGCAGCAGTATTCATCAGATCATACTTGTGGGGTGTGATGTGTGATTCCGTGAAACCTTATGGTTCAGAGCAAACGATAGTTGTGATCAATACGTAAGTTATTGCATTAGTGTCAATGGGATTTGGTCAGGACTGGTTGAAAGGTGGCATGTGGGAGCAGTGGAAAGAAAATGAGACACATCTAAATCACATTGCTACAGAAAATTATTGCCATCTTTTACGCATCCTACTCTGTTCAGACACATTCTCATTATTAATATTGTGTTAAATTATTCTAATTAAAAAGAGACTATTGAAAGTCAAGGAGAAGAGTGATGACTGACAGACTGTTGAAACCTCCTGGCTTTTCAGAAGAATTCTATAATTATTTTTGATAGGTTTAGAATAATATGATGAAAACGGATCATGGAAATTTTATGGTTACCATCTATAAAAAGCCTTCAAATGTCACTTGTCAATTGCACAACTGGGATGTTTTGGTTTTTTTGTAATGGTGCTGGTGTTTATGCTGGCGAAAAAAGAACTATATATATTCAGCTCTATTATAGTGATAAAAATATACCACATTCTCTTGCGTGGCTAGAATTTTTTTTAAAAAAATGTGTGTGCTATTCTAAAAACACTTTGCATTTGAGAATGAATAGTAATTTCACTTAGTTTATTATGAAAAATTACAGCTGGAAGTAAACGTATTTGTTTGACAAGTAACAAAAGCAACCCATTTGGGGTTTTATTTCGATGTATATTTCTACAGATGCCAAAAAGACTTAACAGTATTATAAAACCTCTTTATAGCCATTGAACATTCAAGCAATATATTCTTATAGCAAAAACCTGTAAAGAGATGAACTTTATGCTGAGGTGGGATGGAGGTATTTGTGACTCTGTACTACCTTATGATTATGAGAAGACTGAAGACAACCTGTAGGGAGAAAAGACATTCAGCAAGATCTCCCCTGAGATTTGAAATGTACAGACAGCCAAATCCACAAACACTAAACTACAAGTTACAGAAATATTTATTAAGGGGATCATACAATATTAAGCACCACATTATTAAACATAAATGAGCAGTCCTTACAGTTGTCTGACACTCTATTCTGCTGCCCTCCTGAAGTTGTCAGATTTCGACTTGCATCAGCTCCAGACTGCAAGGAGGGCACCATGTTTGTTACTGTCACTCTACAGTCCATCATGTGATATCATCCAATGCAGCAAGCTTTAATATTCAGTATAGTTTGGAATTGCTGCATCTCGTTCTGCAGACCATTGTCATATTCACACCATGCATTTAAAGCACTATGATTCCAATTTCAACATTCATGGCTCCCCAAAGGAATTCTGGGAGCTGTAGTTTGCTAAGGATGCTGAGAATTGTTAGGAGACACCTATTCACCTCCCAGAGCAACAATTCCTGGAATGGCTTAACAATCAAGTCGTCTTCACAGGGACATCTGGGAATTTAGCTCAGGGAGTGGGGAGGGGGGAATGTCTTGGGCTGGTTCTGCATTCAAGACTTCTTCCTGCTAAATAATCTTTTCTGCTTCAGCAATAAGCCAACATATATGCACATACATTTAAACCATAATATGAATAGTCAATAATATGAAATATATCTAAATCTTACAAATGGTCGCATTACGGTTGAGTTATTGCCATGTCATTACAAAACTTACATTTTCAGCTAGGTATTATGGCAATGTGAAAATTGCCCAATTTGCCTGGTAAGCCGAGACAAGCGTGATTGTGGTTGCCATCAGTGGTCCTACTTCAGACAGGTAATGAAATAAAATAGATAATTGTTACAAGCATATATGCAGAAGAAGTTAAACATTACAAAGAACACATGGCACAGGTCCTGTTGGAAATATCCACTATTAAGGTTCAGAAACCGTCCAAGAGGGATAACCATCCCAAGGTACACATCAATTACAAACAGGCAGTGTAGAGACTGATGCCAATGAAATATCTGCCAACTCTTCTGGCTGTGACTCCCAAACAACCTGCAATTCTCTCTGTTTTCTCTTGACAGTATCAGAGCCAGCTAGCTCTCATCCATGACAGGCTTAGAAGCTGTGGATGATATCCTGGCTCTGTTAGACTCAATGGCAAAATTCCCATGGACCGCAATGAAGCCATAATTTCTCCCTAGGCATTATGTGTTCCGTAATTTCTGCCAAGTCAAAGATGATAGAGACATAAATGTGTGAAGCCCACTGTCTCTGGTGCATTACTAGGGTCCTGGCATCGAAGGCTTGCTATGCCCCTTATGCAGTTGGATAATTCAAGCCAGTTTCCCCTAACTTTGAGAGCGCAGGCCAAAAGGATCCCAAGCAGCACCTGATAAGGCTGGCTAACAGTAACAAATTGCCCATTTGATTAATGTTGCCTTCTTGCCAGTCCCTGGTTATTGTACAGTAAACAGCTGTATTTTCTACTCTTCCCACCTATGCAAACAACTCTTGATAGGAATATTCACCTCCCAGGTTACAGAATCCTATATAGCATAGCATATGCTCCAGAATGTGCTCATGCCATTTTTAAAGAAAGGAAAGCTGCCATGCTGGTGTTGCCAGACATATCAAAATCAAGGGCCTCCCTAGGAGATGCATCAAGAACAACAATGATATCATGGAATTGTAGAGCTGGAAGAGACCCCAAGGGTCATCTAGTCCAACCCCTTGCAATGCAGGAATCTCAACTATTGCATCCATGACAGATGGCCATCCAACCTCTGCTTAAATACATCCAGTGAGTCTGTCCCACTTTCAAACAGCTCTTGCTGTCAAAATGTTTTTTCTGATGTTTAGTTGGACTCGCCTTTCCTGTAACTTGAATCCTACCCTCCAGAGCAGGAGAAATCAAGCTTGCACCATCTTCCATGTGACAGCATTTTAGATATCTGAAGATAGCTATTATGTCTCCTCTCATTCCCCTCTTTTCTAGGCTAAACATACTCACCTCCCTCAACTGTTCCTTATAAGGCTTGGTTTCCAGACCCCTGGTAATTTTGTCACCCTCCTCTGCCCACTTTCTGGCTTGTTACTACACTATCCTTCTTAAATTGTGGCACCCAGAACTGTGCACAGCACTCCAGGTGTGATCTGACTTCCTTTGATCTGGGTACTAACAACAGTATGTCAGGTCTTAACCCAGGTTTTTCGATACCACCCTAGGCCATAAATGATTCCAACTTTTCCATTTATTTCCACACATCTGGGCTGAGAAAGTCAGCAAAAATATATATAATAGGTCTAGAATATTTCTTTGCTGGAACCTACTGGGTTTTGTCTCTCTCCATTTATGATAATCAGAACTGAAACATGGTGCTCTGAGTCTTATTTCATTCATGAAATGCTTGAGGGGTCCCATTTGCCTAAATGGTTCAGGCTTGGTCAGTTGGCTCTGGAACAAAGGTTGCCAGTATTCTGGACATTTGTGAGTTGGGATGACAAAGTAAAATACATATTTTACTTTGTTAGACATATACTTGATCAAAGTC
The DNA here is from genome assembly GCF_965112155.1 of Podarcis liolepis. Lineage (NCBI taxonomy): Eukaryota > Metazoa > Chordata > Lepidosauria > Squamata > Lacertidae > Podarcis > Podarcis liolepis. Next base: position 37,752,571 of record NC_139557.1, read on the forward strand.
TAAACAACCTCTGGGAGATCAGTTTCAAGGCACTATTTATTGCTATTGGTGAGTTGGAATTTCTGCGTTCTTTCCCTTGCCTCCCAAACTCTCCGAGATTATAGAAATAAACTTCAGAAGATCTGCCTTTCCAGTACTTAAAAGTTGCAGATAAAGGCAGTTTTCATCAATAAGAAGTGAACGTTATCCTCTATTTCCTGCAGCGAGAACGGAAAGGAAATGGCAGGGTCTGTTGCTTCCTCCTATTAAAGATAAATTTTGGGTAGCTCAGGGATAGGTCTTTTCATGGATAAAATTAAAGATGTTATAAAAGTAACTTTGTCACTGATTTTGTAATTCTAGAGATCTATCATAGCAGCTACTATGATGGCTATCCTGCTGCTCACACTCCTTCCCAACCCAAATGTATTAGCAGGTTAGAGGAAATAAAAGTAGCAGATTGCTCTACATATTTCTAGGTTCTAGGTGATAGGATCACTTTGTTAGGGACAGAACTGCACTTTTTGGCTCCAGGGATTTTTCAAATGTTGAATTGTTACAAATGTTGAATTGGGATGGGTGAGAAATTGGATTCAGTTTGCATTTAAAGGCAAAATGACCTGATTTGCACTTTTCGAAGCAACATGAAAACTGAAACAGCCATTCTTTGAAATTCACATTTGTCTAAATTCCCACAAAACAGATTTTGAATGATGCTTGGGTTTTTTGTTTTCTGGAGTTCAGCTCACTATTCCACCTTGAAATCATGTGTTCTCTTCACAATCACATGACAGGAATCTGTCCTCTCGCTTTTCATAAGCAAGATGTTTCTTACTGTTCCAATTGAATCTTGTTAGGTAGCAAGGTAATGTGGCTGAAACTGCCCTCTATGTGTAGACCAAACTTGCTATCTCAAGACATCTTACCATAACAATTCCAACTTAATGAACCCCAAGGAAGCAGTTTGTCTAGTGATGCTCTTCTTATCAGGCTTCATGTCCTCATGAAGTGAGGTGCAACATTGACAACATCTGCATGAAGCCAATCCGCTTGCGAGATGCACTCTTCCGACTTGCCAGAGGAGCCATATGTACTGCAGTTCAGTTTTGTAATTGCCACTCACCTGACTGGCTATACACATACCCAAGGACGATGTGGACATTGCTTCACGCCATCCGACTCTGCTCCTTTTCTGTCCTGAGAAGTAGATGCAATCGCTGGTCTCAAGGAATCAAAAATGCAAGTACAGTGGTACCTCGGGTTACATACGCTTCAGGTTACATACGCTTCAGGTTACAGACTCCACTAATCCAGAAATAGTGCTTCAGGTTAAGAACTTTGCTTCAGGATAAGAACAGAAATCAGGCTCCGGCGGCGCGGCAGCAGCAGGAGGCCCCATTAGCTAAAGTGGTGCTTCATGTTAAGAACAGTTTCAGGTTTAGAACGGACCTCCGGAACGAATTAAGTACTTAACCCGGGGTACCACTGTACTTTGGTTTTAATGACATTATTATTCCATCAGAAGTTAAACCAGCTAAAAGCTGGTGAAAGCAGTTATTTGAGCAAAGAGGCTATCTATTTGCATACAGGATCTGTTTATCGAATAAAATGGTAAGCTCTGGCCTGCAAAACCTATACTCGAGGAAATTCAATTTTCTATCTACTTTCTTTTTAGTTTGGCAAACATTCTAATAGCCATGCTAATAATTAAAAAGAGAAACATGTCATCTTTAGATCAGCTGTAATGCAATATTTACATGAATATCACGGGGGGGGGGGATGTTGTTATTAGGCACCATACATTGATTTGTTTCCTTGCTAATCCGAGTAAGTACCCTCATTTTTGGTGCAAAGTACTTATATCCACAGCTGTCTTTACTTCCACATGAACTGCTTCTGCATTTAGCCCTCATGTACCCCCTAGTGATGGTATTCCTACCAATTAAAGTGTTGAGGAAATTGTTATAACTCAACACCACAGTAGTCAGGTTATATAACTGTAATTAAGGGTTTAGTGGTGGTGTTCTTGAGAGGATCTAGTCATGTGACCCAGGGCATATTAGTTATGCTACAGCAAACCAGGCACTTGACCAAAGAGCTGCATTAAATAATTTTAGCAATGTTTATACTAAATACACTTAAACAAACAAATGGCACCAGCTAAACTCTATTGAAATGTCCATTTCCCTACATGTTTTCAGCAGATGTTTTGCCTTAATGGAATAGGCTGGTTACTAGGGCGATGTGTTTGTACACAAACACATGGATTCAGAGATTCAGGCCCAGAATAAATTTGGTGGGCCTGATTAATGTTTAATGAGAGTTTTTTAGAAAATACAAGAATCATGCAGAGAGCCTCCTCAGGCATCAGGCCCTCCCCCACCATAAAATGGGGGGCAATAAGTTTGCCACCCCTGTCCCCCTTCTTCCTGCTCCCGTGTAGGCTTTGCACTCAAACAGAACAACTGCGCAGGGCTAACGTTTTGCAGATATACTGAGACACTCCATTCTCAGATTCTTCATTAGACTTCAAAGAAACGGCTTCAAAGTTCCCGTACAGATCTATATCACGTCATACACCATTTTATTCCCATATAGGAGAGAAGGAAGGTGAAGAAGGTTAATGATCATTTTTTAAAAAGACCCTGATCCATAGAGAAAAGGGCAAACTCCTCATCTCAACCAGAAGAAACAATCTGAAGTGTCTCTTTTGTAAATGATTTGATGTAAAATGATCAAAAGATGTTAAGGTGTTTTCACTCATCCTACCACTTCCCTAGCTTGACAAAATATTCCATGGTAACCAGCAGAGCAATCTGACCCGCCTCCTTTATGCTGCATGTATGTGCTTGAGGCTGAGCTGCCTTCAGCCAAACTTCAGACCCCCCAATGGGACGGTGGGAGTGCTGTTAGCAGGCTGCCCACTGGGGGTCATCAGTGGAAGGTCCTGAAACTTTCAGGACGGGACAGGGCTGAGCTGGCTCTGCATATTCTGGATCCTGAGTTGGTCTCACTGTAGTTGAACAATGGAGTTGAGACGTAATCTAGGTCTGATCAGTCAGCACCCCCACCTTCTGAGAGCCAGTGTGGTGTAGTGGTTAAGAGTGATAGACTCTGGTGAACCAGGTTCGCGTCTCCGCTCCTCCACATGCAGCTGCTGGGTGACCTTGGACTAGTCACACTTCTCTGAAGTCTCTCAGCCCCACTCACCTCACAGAGTGTTTGTTGTGGGGGAAGAAGGGAAAGGAGAATGTTAGCCGCTTTGAGACTCCTTCGGGTAGTGATAAAGCGGGATATCAAATCCAAACTCTTCTTCTTCTGCCATGGATGCTGTCACCAGATGTGGTCCTGAACCTCCACAGAGCTCTGCACGAAGGGGCAGGGAGGTTTGACAGCACCACAAATGTTAGAATTCTGGGCAGTATTCTGTCCAAGCTTTATAATTATCCATACGGAGACAAGAAAGTGCCAGATCCTGAGTCAGGGAGGCAGAAGATATTCTGTTGACTTATCACATTTCAAGGGCTGACTCACACTTTCCGAAATGATAAGGGAACCCAAACACAAGTTGCCATTTGGCATTTGTGCTTCTCCAAATTTTGCAGTGCAATTCTCCAGCCAAACAATGCGTGCCAAAATGCATCTGCTCGGCTGGTGTGTGCCTAAAAGTGCATGTATTGGTGAAAATGCCATACAAAACCGCATTATAATTTGGAGAAAATGTTTTGCAATTAGTACAGAAATTAGTGCAGTAGAACCCTGGATCCCCCCCCCCAGGCTTCTTTAAAAAAAGAAGAAGCAGTAAACTGATGTGGATATATGGAGAATTAGATTTAAGACTGAGAAAACGAGAAACCAAAATGGACAGATTTACCCATGCATCTGCATAGTACAACCCATGAGTCATGACCTGGAGCCCTACATGTTCAGTTATTATTGTTCTCATGTATAAGAAAACATTGAACATGTACATGCTCATTTTTTACTATGCCCATGAAGTGCTTCTCCAGGACAGCACAGAACTAAGCCCCCTTTTGATGCTATCATAAGATAGCATGTGCTCTTCTGCATTGTTCAGTAATGGGAGGAGGTGCACAGCAGCAATTTCCCATTTCTGTTCCAGTTCCAAAAACGGACAGTGATAGGATGGGCATGATCCAAATGGCGAGATCTCTGCACATGGCCTAGATCTGGTGCCTAAAGGCTCGTAATGATGACACCATGTGAGCCTCTCTGAGGAGAGCATTCCATGGGGAGCCACCACAGAAAAGGCCTGTTCTCATGTTGTCACCTTCCGAACCTCTTGGGAAGGGGGAATAGAGAAGGGTCTCGGATGACAAGTGCAGGGTAAGGGTCTGTTTGTCCTTGAGGTATTGAGGTCCTGAGCTGCAGCTGTCCCTATTTACCATTCTGCTCCCTGTCCTTGATAAGTTACTGGGAGGAGTTCAACGTCACACTCTTCTGATTGTTCCACCAGCACAAGCATTTCAGCTTGACAGACAGAACACCCCCCTCCTCCCTTCACAGCCTTCCACAGGTTTTTCTCCTAACCCCCAGAGTCCTGCTACACCGCTGTGAATATCTTAGGACTGCTTGTTATACTGTTCTGATGCAATGTGATGAACCACAGTGTGCCAGTAAATTTTAGGACTGAGGCTTATTCATTCCACCAATTTCTGAAGATGTTCAAGGTAAAATTTCTAAGTACTCCTTCACAGTACTTCATGCTTTCAGAAACTCAGGCTAACCCTTGTGGTTTGTCAGATTGCCGACATTCTAATTTCTTGGCCACCTGTTCAGCTGTGATCTTACTTTTCCTTTGTTTTGTTTCCCACTCCTGGGACATGTAAGTCTATTTCCAGCATCTGTCTCCTGTCCTCTTTAAAAAGAACAATGAAATAAAGCATGTATGCAGCCTTTCACTAAAGTGTACATCTGATGTCAGTATATTATTGTTGTCATCACTAAAGGACCCTTTAGTCCTTTCTGCCGACCTTTTGTTGCTTTGTGTGCTATCCTGCTGTCTCTCTTTGTAAGTATTGCAATGTGCTCACAGTAGCGAAACCTCTGGCATTGATTCTTTGGCCTGCCGTGGCTGCATGGAATGCTCAGTTGCTGCAAATGAGGCAATTTGCAGTCCAGATTCTATGAGGGAAAGGGAAGTTCTCAGTTTGTCAGGCATTAAACACATCACATATGGAAGCAGAAAACTGGGTATCGGCACAAGACAAAAGTATATTTAGTATACACGGGTCTGGAAAGGCAAGGAACTTTGGTGGTCTGGGAGACTGTTGCTCCACAAGCCAAGGGGGTGAGCTATGGTTGCTATGGACAGAGAGTAGATCCTGCTGGTTGTGTTTTCTATTGCCACTGTAGCATGGCCATGGTATCCCTAAGGGAGCAAGCAGGAGTAAAATCAGGAGCTGGATTTCTTAAATTGCAGTTCTTATGCCATTACAGTAACCAGTCAGTAGGCACCTAGTATTACTTTCATTCTACAACAATTCTCTGATAACCTCCTTTCCTTTATTATATCTACTTCTCTTACTGGAGAGCTGCTCCCAGATAGAGTAGGAAATAGTTTCCCACTGATGGGACAAGTAGGCTGGCCTAGTATATGACAGCTTTCTCTATCCCTAGATTTATGTAACACAATTTGGTTACCTTTTCTGTACACCTATTCCTTTCTCTGCTGTGCAGTCCTTCCAGAGTGTACCTGTTTCCAGCTATGAATCCCTCCTGTTCTCACTTTCCCACATTGCATTATCAACCACTTCTTTAGATATTAACTTCTCCTTGGCCTGTCTGTCAAAATCCTAACAGCCAGTAACTGCCCTGCCCTGCCCCCAAATCATGGTATTAGGCTCATATGTGTAACGTTTCTGCCAAGCTCCTGACAAGCACCTCCTTGCTCAAGCCAATTGAAGTATTCCTGGAAAAGCAATGCCTATCTCCACCAATAATAGGGCAAGTGACCGCAGACCTAAGCTGGCATCTTTAATTTACGTACAAGATGTGTAATCAGGCACCACTTTAACAACATAACAAAGCAGTTTCTGAGCATCTGGTGACCTGTTCCACACCAAGTATGAGATCTGTTTAGAAAAACTGATTGATCCTGTAAGCTGAGTATGCATTACATCTGTTTAGTTTTAGAGTATGAATTTGTTCAGTATTGGCCTTGACATAATTCTGCTGCAAGACTGCACTAGCAAAGATGTGTGTGTGTGTAGGATGTCTATAATTGAATTATCCCGTAGTGCAGCCTTCTTCTTCTTTTCCCCACTAACAGAGTGTTCTCACATACTGTGTTAATGAATCAAATTGACCCATCAGATAGTTTAAATAAATCTGCTGTCTGCGCTCCAGCATTTATTTATTTTTGTATGTATCTGATCCTTTTTGTTGTTCTTGTTCCTGTATGATAGCTGAATTTGTCAGGGTTCATGACTTATGCAAGTCTTAGTAGCTTCCCCCCACTTTTCTCTGGTTATCATCACATCAAGGTTATTCTGCTGGTAGGAACATATTTTAATGGCAGCAACCATTGCAGAGTAAAGTGACTAGGAGCATCTCCTGTGTGTGTATCTATTTCACTTTCAGTGTCAAAACTCAATATCAATATTACCATCAGGCACCATGTGGGTTTTCTTTTTTGTTAGAGATGTGGTTCTGCCTCCCCCCCCCCCGAAAAAAAATTCCTGTTATCTTTATTGCTTACCTTATCAGCATACTGTGTCTCCTGACTGCATTGGATCTGATGCCAAATGTTACCACTGAAAACAGCAGATAGTTCTTCCTCCATTGCATCTAAAAGAGTTCCCTCACATGCTGAAATTGTGCTGTTCTCCATTTCCCCACCTCAGCTGTGCATCACTGGGTGTTATTTTCAGGGACATGAGCTAGAGAAACACACTGTATTGCAACTTCAAGAAATGGACGGGGAGGCAAAAGAAATGTCTAGCTGACATTTTGGGTGGCATCTGGGTATGTGTAGCACTATCTTATACGAGCATCACGTATAGCGTCTCAGAGGTAGGGTGTGCGAAAAAGTTAAGAGCTACTTGGAAATGTAGTTTCCAAATACTTGGCAACCCACCCGGGCCCAACATGCTTTTGAGGTATATGTAAAAGGACCTTTTATCAGAACATATATCGATGGTAGGAAATCTGTTGTGTACTTCAATAATTCTGTTGGCTGCTAAATGCTGAACATCGAAAATATCCACAAAGAAGGAAAGGATGGTCACAGTGTGGCAGATTATGGCAATGGTTAAACTAATGGAGTTAAAGAGAGATGGATGAAAAGAGAATGGTTACAAAGATTATTGGAGCCTTGTGTGATTTAAGTGAAACAAGAATATAATTCATATTTTTTCCTGCTTTTTTCCTGCTAAGAAGTAAAACAAGAAATCTGAAAATCTGAATATTGGAATACATAGCAAAATATAATAGATTTTTATTGTTATGAGTGTTGTATTGTTTTATGGTAAGTGCCTATGAGTTATAAAGTAAGAGATTATTGATGATAATGAGGCAAGGAAGAAGGACTATCCCTACGCTATCCGTATAATCAGTTATCAGTAATCAATATGTTCAATATATATTCATATATGCTTACACGAATCAAGGATTACAGTACTTTATAATCCATTTTGAATCAAAGGGAAGCTGTGCTTTAGCTAACTGCAAACTGCTTGGAACAGCAAAGTTAGGAACCGACCTTTCCCCTACAAACATCTGTGTACCCTGGACAAGGGGAAGACGTGAATCAGAGATTCTGGTACAAAATCCCCTCAGATACAGGCTAAATTAATCTGCAGAACAGGAAGAGCAAAACCACAAAAACTCCAAACCTCCCTGTCCTATCATAACTGGGGGAAAGGTTAGACTAAGTGTCACTGGAAGCATCGGAAAGCAGAACTTGAACCCTGTGCTTGACCAGTGCTAGACCAGGAGCTGGTAGCGTGACAACAGCTTGCTGATTGGCTGATTCTTGCTGACAATATTGTGAGTCCCTCATAGTTGTCTCATGATCAGGGACGCGGACTTATAAAAAATATTGGGGGGGCCCGGGAAAGCTCATGAATAATAAATAAGCTCATGAATATGCAAATAAAGTGGCGCCGCCTCCTCGTGAGCGAATAGGGGAGAGCGTGCTGCGCCTATTAATCAGCTCCGGAACAGCTGATATGCGGGAAACGTGGGGCTAGCCGGAGAAGAGAGGGCGAGCCCCTCCGCTCCGGCCCTAAATAGGGCAAGCCACGCCCCCCCCAACCAGCCGATTGGTGTGGCCGGTCGGGATTCCCCTGTTCTCGCGGGGGCTGAAACCGCCAGGAGGAAGGAAATCCCCCCCGGCAGTGCCTTGGCAGTGGCGGTGGTGCTGCGAAGCAGCGAGGCTGGCTGGCGAGGGAGCAGGTGGGGAGGAGGCGGGGGACGGCGGCGGCGCTCTGCTGGAAGGGCGCCCGAGATTATTGGGGGGGCTGAGCCCCCCCCAAAATTTTTTTGAGGGGGCTCGAGCCCCCTCAGGCCCCATGGAGTCGGCGCCTATGCTCATGATCTATGATTTGCTGTGATTTGCTCAGGTATAAAGACCTCTGGATTTCTGTCAATCGGGGTCCCAGTTCTTTGGAAGATATTCCAACTGGGTCCTTATTGCCTGGCAATAAACTTCACCTTCTTATTCTCCAGTGCTGAGTCTGTTTGATCCTTATTTTGCACCTAGCCTAAACCACTTACTTTCACGTGCTTCAATAATACCTATGCATACATTTACATGTATATTTAACATGCAAACATACCACAATATTTGATAACTTTTTTAAAAAACCCAACCAACTACAGAAGTGAGAACAATTGGATTCAGTGGGACTTTGAGGGAAGTGTGCATTGTCTTTGCAACTGGCCCTCAACTAAATGTCCACAACCTTCCTAGTCCTCTTGGTGTACAGAATGGTTCACTGAGCTTGGAACAGAAGGAGGCAGGGAGAAGTGGTGTGGTTTCATTTTGCACAAACCAGAACTGATTGTGTAATCTGAAAATAAATGCCCCCGTTACGTACTACTTGATGCACTGGGTTTCAAACTACACAAGTTCATGGCTGCTTCATTGGCATCAACAACATCAGTACTATAAGAACATAGAAACCTGCCTGACAACTGGCAATGATATTTCTCAATCTAGGTCAGTAGCAGCATCTACTGGCAGCATCTGTCGAGTGCCTCAGGTTGTGGTCTTTCCCATCAGTTGCTACCTGATCCTTTTAACTGGAGTAATCTGCGGTTGTCTGCATGCAGAGTAAGGGCTCTACTCCTGCTGCACTATAGCCTTAAAAATGTATATAGGCTGTGAAACACATTGTTTCCATCAAAAAAAGTCTAGGCATGGCAGCTTATCAAGGGTTCTGGGGTACTGTCACTTTGTGAATGGTAAACTCCAATACCCAGAATTGTTTGATGGAAAGAATGTGTTTTGAAGGTATTTTAAAGGTATATTGGGTACACGGATATAAACCCATTTTCAGATAGAGATGAGGGCTGTACGTTTAGACAAGGGCTTCATGGAAGAGCTGGGTTTTGTGCTGGTGTTTAAAGGAAAAGATACAGGTCATACCACATAACTGCTCAGGGAGAGCAGCAAAGCAGAATTGGTGGAGTGCTTTCATTTTAAAAAAGAAAGTTGGTGACCTTCAGATAGCTGAAAGTGATAAAATTAGAGGAGCAAAGGTCACAGACAAGGATACTAGCACAGACAGAAGAGGGTTGTGAGGCCCTTGAGTGTTTCAGAGGTCAAAACAAGTTGTTTGCACTGGATGTGGCAAACCAGTTTGTCTTTGTAGTTACAGGCCATTTTTATTGTTGGTTTTTGGCCACAGACCAACACAGATTTTCTTATGGAAATTGAAATTCTTTACATGTATCTCACTGAGCTACTAAGCTCAGGGAAAAGTTCGGTAGTCTCTGAAGTTTGAGGAAGGAGAGGACAAGTCTTTACCTCTATCTTTTAGCTATTATCTCAGAGTTTGTGGTATCAATACTGCCATTGTAGTTCAAATCCCAGCTGTCTTGAAAGTGCTACATTTGAAACTCATTCCCTCAATGCAGAGCTTTAATTTGCTAGCTGAGAATTCTTGGAATCTCTTGATATTAAATTAATTTAATATACTTAACTGTTCAACTTTGAAGAACCCAAAACAATTATTTAATTGACCTCTAACTGGAGAGACAGAGACTTATTTCCCCTGTTAGCTTCATACGACTATATTGCAGCGTCTGAAGCAATCATGTATCTCTGCCTTTCATAAAGCTCTCCTATTAGATGATGTGGGGATCTAGTTAATATAAAATATATTAAGAAGTTAAAATTTAATTTGCATTATGAAAAAGGCAAAGAACATTTAGTAAATTTTAGTACGATATCTAGTTTTATAACTGACTTTTCATTTAAGTACCTTTTATAGTGATTTCTGCATTTATATTATACAAAATGATGAATTCAAATTGCATATTAATGTGTATTTCCTTGGGGTCCCCAAAGAACACTTCTCAGTAAGTGACAATGATTTATAAAAGAGCATATGACTGCTGTCCTTGAGCCATTTTCTCTCGCTGACTATCATGGACTGCAGTGGAAGAACTCAGGTTGGAAGAAAGTAGAAAGAAGTTATCAATAGTTAATCTTAAGCAGCAGCCCATTTTACTTTGTTTATTAAAGATATGCTTGACAAGATGAAAAATAACCAACGAAGCTACATTTTTTGCAAAACCAAGGAAGCAGTTCCAGATAACGAATGGGCATATTTTTACCTGTTCCAAACTTTGGTAATGCATTCAGCCTAACTAACAGGCAATTACAGCATGGAAGGCTATTGGTCAAATGTTGTTTGACTGGATAAGAGCTATTCAGATTAATGCACTAAGCCACCCTTTTGAAAGGCCAAAATTTGCAGTTTATAAGCAATAAAAGGGGTGAAATTATTTCCTCTCACATTTTGGAGGTTAGGGATGCAATGTATTAGAATGGTACTGGAATTTCCAAAGATTCATCAGTTTGGAAGCCATCTTTTTAGATCTTTTTTAAAAATGCCCTGATTGGAGGGCATTTGGGGGAAGGGGTGGGCAGCCATGCCCCCCAAAAGACAACCCCTAGTAGTGGTGGCTATTTTTTTTCTGCAAACAGTGCATTCATAAACAGTGCTTTCTAGAAACCTACAATGGCAGCAGCAAGCCTATAAGAGCTTTGAAAAATTCTGATTAAGTGTTATTCATACAACCCCAACATCACAGAAATCCCATTCCCTTTTTCCAGTGAATGGAGCTACGTATTCAGGAGGGAGCACTTTACTCAGATCTAGTCCAGAACTTTTAAATGTAGGCATCAACTGCTCTTATCCTTACTGCAGTATGATTGTCTGTCTCCAACTCATCATCTGTTTGACTCCTCTATCAATACATTAACATTATCAACCTCTATCGCTTAGGCATAGTATTAGCTCAGCTATTTGCTGAATCCAGTTATGGTACTTTCTCAGCTTATATCATCAGCATGGAAGCCAAATCATTGTGGTGAGATCCCATGCTGAGGAAGTAATTGTTGACATAATAAAATGAAATGAGAGGCACTCACATGGGGCTTTCCCACACAGATAGAAAGGTTACAATTGGCATGAATGACCTATGTGATTGGCTTTGCTCACGTGGTGCCAAAACATAGGCAGTAATGGCATGGAAGCTGCTCCCATCCCATTCTGTCCAAACAATAATTTGTACCAAACAAATTGTCGCCTCCACTGAGAAGACATTGAAATGGAAATCCCCACTGTTAAAGCCCTGTGTGTGCCTTGGAGCTCCTCCTGTCTCAAGAATGTCTATTTCAGAGCAGCTGTAAATATTATGATAGAGGATCGTCACTTTGAAGCACACCTAGTCAAAATCACAGGCCTTGTAAAGGAGACGGGCAATTCCACAGTGTACCCACAAGAGAGAGTGGGCTACAATTCCTATACCAGCAGATCTCCATTAAATTCCAGGCAAACCTACACAGCTCAATTCTAACTCATAATTTTATACAAATTAAGCATTTGAAAGCATCTTGTGAAGCAGGTGGCAATCACATATCAATACAGAGAAAATCCCAGCCTAAAATCAGCACCTAATATTCACTCAATTTTGAATTCTGAATTAAAAGTTTGTGAACTGTGAAATTCTCCAGTTGAATTCATTCATAAGAGCTCAGTGACCCACAGTTTGCTTTGACCAACTTTTGGCAGTAGTGAGTCTCTCTGATTATTTACAATATTCATACAGTAAATAAGACATTCGGTGTTCATAGTTCATAAGGTTTTTTGTTACTTATATTTTATTGAAGTGATTTCAATTTGAAGAAATAAAGTCATACAGAAAAAAGAAAAAAAAGAACAAAGATACATATAAAAAAGAATATATGCGTGCAAAAATGCAATATATGATATTCCCATACATTCTTATATAAACTGGAATAGCGTTATTGTCCTAATACTTATGTGAATGTGAATAGCCTACTATTTTATCATATTTAACCAAGCAAAGTTTGTGCCTGTAAGCAGTCCGTTCATAGATTGAGAGTGATGTCATATTGTCAATCCATTGATTAAAGGGTATCATATCTTTATTTTTCCAATTCATCAATATCAGTCTCTTGGCCACCATTAGGGCATGTAAAATCCATTTTTGTTGTCACGTTGATAATTTCCATACTGCAGGTACATAGCTCAAAAGAATATTGTCCACTGAAAAATTTAACTTTTTCTACACAGTCATAGTTACACAGTCCAGCACTTTCTCCCAGAACTTAGTATAGAACACTGTACAGACATATGTTTCAGGGAGACATTGTCCTTGCCACAGCTCCAGCACTGAGCTATCATAAGTTGAAGACACGGAATGGTCAACAATTCTATCCCAGCAGCTTATCTTAATGGTGTTTTGCCATGTGTTGGCTGAACAACTTAAACTGAAACATTCCTGTGCACAGTCATTATGACATTCTTCACTTCCCTCCTGGGAAGTCCAATGATACCTCTCATCATTTCTGTCCTCTTCGACCTGACAGCATATAGAAGAAGAAGAAGAAGAGTTTGGATTTGATATCCCGCTTTATCACTACCCGAAGGACTCTCAAAGCAGCTAACATTCTCCTTTCCCTTCCTCCTTCACAACAAACACTCTGTGAGGTGAGTGGGGCTGAGAGACTTCAAAAAAGTGTGACAAGCCCAAGGTCACCCAGCAGCTGCATGTGGAGGAGTGGAGACGCGAACCCATTTCCCCAGATTACAAATCTACCACTCTTAACCACTACACCACACTGGCTCCTTTGACATAGCAGAAATGCAAAATGTGAATTGCTCAAAATGCCCATGCCATTTGGAATATGCCACCAATTTTTCATGTGTTTACAGCTTACTCATGACAGTCGTTTTTAGCCACAGAACCTTCCAAGTCTGAAGTAAAGTGAGCAAATCATCATCAGGTTCTTCAACATTTCCCATCATTGAAGACATTCAGTAGTTTTCTGTGCTCTCTGTTGATGCTCCAATGATTACAAGATGGCCTTTTCCCTTTTTCATTCTTTCTAAAATGCCATTTATTTTGCAAACGGTTGCCCAATATTTGACAGTAAATCTGTGCAGATTTGGCTCTGGCCCAGCAATACACTCAAGAAGCTGCACTTTTAAACATTCTTTTCCGAACAAGAGCCCCCAACCAACCTAGGTCGCATACACTGCATGCTGATGTAAAACCTGAACAAATATAACAAGCAGCATGCAATACTGGGGTGCAGTTCTTAATAGTCCTTTGTGCTCATTTGCTGCTCTGAGCTCTTGAAGAGCCTTATGGGCTTTTGTATCCATACACTTAAAAAAAACCCCATTCATTCATTTATTTCAAATAGAAGTAGGAGACCATTTTTGACCCAAGGACTGCATTTCCTTCTGGGTAACCCTCCAGGGACCTGGCTCCAGCGATGGTTCAGGAAGGAGAGCAACAAATTTAAGTTTTATCTTTGCTCAGTAGGCTACTTTCTACATGCATTCACACATTCCTCTATCTTCTATCCAGGCAAGTAAGAGTCGTATTCAGAGTTCATGAACACATTCCAGGCAAGCAAAAAATCTCAAAGCAGGGCTGCAGATTCTCCAAGTGTTCCTATTTTCCAGGGATAGTCCTGGATTTACAGAAGCCATCCCAGTTTCTAATTTGATCCCAGAATGTTCCACTTTTCCTTAGGACATCCCTATTTTCATTGGGAGGTATGGAGTTATGCAACCCCTGAGTCAAGGAGATAAGTAAATATAAAATCTTTAGAAGACATCTGAATGAATTCTGTTTTTTATATATGCTGGAAACCATCCAGAGTGGTATAATAGTAATAATAATAATAATAATAATAATAATAATAATAAGCAGCGGACACCCTTATTTTCATCAGAGAAATGTTGGAGGGTATGGGGCTGATGAAGAGCCTGTCCTAGGAGAAATTCAGAGTAGTGCACTCGTGCCCCAGGTCTGAGTTTCTCCAGCCATGTTTTACAGTATTCCTGAACTACCTTTTGATCAAGGCAACTAACGGAACATATTTTAAAAGAGAATAATAAAACACACATAAACAAATGCTCTATGAGAAAGAGAGATATTGATGACACCTCTGAACTCCCCCAGAAGTAGTCATCTTGAGCTGGTGTTTAACTTTCTAATCCTATACAAGTCTACTCAGAAGCAAGCCCTGTTGAGGTCAACAGAACTGAGGGCAGGATTCACCTAACCAGCCCCATCATTTGAATCTCTGTGCAAGTACTGCCACTTGTACAGTGGGGCCTCTCTAAGTCTTCTCCTGGTGCGTCTCCCCCATGTCCCCAAAATTGGCTGAGGGAGAATGTTGGCAGAAGACCCAGGACAATGCACAGGGAGAGAAGAGGGGGACCGTTCCATCCAGCAAGCTGCAATGCTTTTGCAGATGGAATGATTGGAAGAGCATGGCATTGAATTCCATTGTTAATCCCAGTTAAGTGATGATAGGATTGCAATCTAAAAGTTATTAACAAATGAGGCAGATTTCCCTGTGGATGGAATTCTGTGGATTCCGGGCTACCAAAGTAAAGGTTTGATACTGCATGATTATTACACACACACAAGCACCCATGCTTCAGACAGTAAATGCTCACAATTCGCCATCTGAGGAGGATCACAACACACTGGCAGATTCATATGGAAATCAGGCTCAGTTGTGCATGTCTAAAAGACCTGATATGCAGTTTTGATTAATGTCACATTAATGGGATGACAACAGCCAGCTTACGATGGCTTATTAGTATAAGCTGTGCTGTTTTGCAGGTATCATTCTTAACATGGTCTACCTGGTAGATGAAAAGAAATGAACCATGACAGCGGATATGTGATAATTTCTTCATACAAGCCATAACAACGTGATAATGTTGCAAGCCACCTCAATCTCCTAGCAATGTGAGTTTTTGGGGGTTCTGGAAGCTTACCAGGGTTTGTGTTTCCTTTTGGAAATGAGGCATAACAGAGACTGTGGTGTCTTTGGAATAAATGGTTTATTTAGCCATATATATAAACTGTGCCTATGATGGAAGAGTTTACAGCATCAAACTGCAAAAGGATCTTGTTTCTGCCATAGCAGAATTCAAACAGAAATCAAACATTGCTCTGAAACACTGCTCTGACTCTCCCTCCAGCTTGCTGCTTTGCTCCTAGATCACATCACTCCAAACTCTGCTCTAAAACCCAGGCTTTGTCCTTCCAACTATCTAAGAGTTGAAGGAGGGGCCCTACCCACATTGCCATCTCACACAGAGCCTCCTTTTCCTTTCTTTCCCTGAATGGCTGCTCATTAGCCAGGCAACCATCTCCTCAGGAAGATAGCCTGGATTATATATTAACACTTGCTGGATCTAGGACTTAGAAGGGTCTCAACTTCCCCATCCACAACCCTTAACAGTAATGTTCTTGAACCCTTGATTTGATTTTTCAGTCCAGGTTTGCAACAATAACCAGGCAGACTTCAAGAGATAAGTAATTGCTAATTGTATTGCCAGTATATGAATGATTGGAAGCAAACGCCTTTATATGGCGTGGCTTTCTGTTTTTTGATGGGGCAGCTAAGCAGCCTAGAATCAACCTGGCATCTTTCGGATTGGGTCTCATGTAGCCACAACTGAACCCAGTTCTGTTCCTATCTCTTTTCCTCTTTTTAATAAGGGGGCAAAGTAGGCAGGAGATTAAATGCGTAGCAGAAAATTATGTGCCATGTGGCGAAACCCAGTTCTCATAGTGAAGTAAATCTGCAGGAAGGGGAAGGGCCATTTCTTCACTCCCCCACTGAGATTAGAATGGAGATTTTCAACCTTCCCACATGGATAGGAGCCTTACATTAAAAAAAGTTCCCAATGTCACCAATATGGACTCCCCACCACCACTGTCAATAAGGCTCCTAGCACAATGTGGAGGGGGATCTCTATGCTGATCTCAGAGTGAAGAGAAGAGCTTCTCCTTCCTGCACAAGTACTAATCAGGGTCCCCAACCCCTGTGATTAGTTAAGGAATAACAGTATATGTAGCTTCCTGCTACATAATAAATGCAATCTGGTTTGGCTCTTACATGCTGCTATTTTTGTGCCCCAGATTGCTCCTCCTCATGCTGCTTCCCTGGCCCTTTTCCTGTTCTAATGCAGTCTCCTTTCTAGGCATCAAGCCCTACCCAGATTTGGGTTTGGAATCTCACCTTGCAAATTGATCCATTTTATACTTTTATTTTATTTTATACTTTTATTATTTTATGATCGCCAAAGAATTGATGCTTTTGAATTATGGTGCTGGAGGAGACTCTTGAGAGTCCCGTGGACTGCAAGAAGATCAAACCTATCCATTCTGAAGGAAATCAGCACTGAGTGCTCACTGGAAGGACAGATCCTGAAGCTGAGGCTCCAGTACTTTGGCCACCTCATGAGAAGAGAAGACTCCCTGGAAAAGACCCTGATGTTGGGAAAGATTGAGGGCACAAGGAGAAGGGGACGACAGAGGATGAGATGGTTGGACAGTGTTCTCTAAGCTACCAGCATGAGTCTGACCAAACTGCGGGAGGTAGTGGAAGACAGGAGTGCCTGGCGTGCTCTGGTCCATGGGGTCACAAAGAGTCGGACACGACTAGACAACTAAACAACAACAACAAATACTCTTTGAGACTGACCAATAAATTGCTGAATCCTTCCCCCCTCCCCCCACTGGCTTTTCCAGTTTGTTTAATGCTGACTTTTTCATTCTTAACTGATGGCTGAGAAGCAAGCAGGGAAGGACTCTGCTTGGGAAAGATCAAAGGTTGCATCCTGAAACTCTCCAATCTTATGTCGAATTACAGAGCCTCTTGTCAAAATTTGAAAAAGGTTTTCTTTCTCCTCCCTCCCCTGAGCCACTACAATTGGGGGGGAAAGGCCAATTCCATTGTGCGCATCTGACTCTGCATTTCAAATCCAGGCTATTATGTAGTGTACACAGGGACTGTTTATTTGTCTCCATCCACCAAGTTGCCAATTTAATGAAATCATTGTTTACCTTGCTTTGAGAATTATTTTCTCCTTAGAATACATATTGAAGTATAAAATGCTGATGTCACTGTATAGCATGAAAGAGATACAGCAGATCTGGGAAGCAATCCAAAGTGCCTCATACTGAATTTTCTGCCAAACTAAGGCTTTTTACCTGAAGCTCTCAGTTCCCCGAAACACAGAGTCATCTTTGAAGATAATGCAGGTGCAGTCTGAAAAGATTAGGCGTATGTGAATGGAATTCAGGATGTCAGCCGCTTTCATCACAATAGAAACCACCTTTCCAGAACCTGCTTCTTAATAATTATATAGCCATTTATCGTCAAAAAACATAATTTAAAATTTCCTTGCTCTCTTTCATCAAAACCAGATCTTTGTGAACTCTTTCCAGCATTGTACATATATTTTAATAGCTTCTTGGGTGAAGGGGGTTGTATGGGTGGAAGAGATTTCAACTGATCTTTCCCACCAGGCAATATTTTACTAAAAACAGACATGTAGGTGATCTACTTGAAATCATGTACTGGGTCCTGCTTTGAGTCTGCTGCTTCAGAGCTGCAGGAATAAACCAGCTGCAGTTGCCACTGTATACTAACCCAAACTGAAATTACTTAAAATTACTTATTGAATTCATGGAGAAAAGATTTATCAATGCTTCTTATGACAAGTGGGACCTGCAACAGAATGTGTTCCTGTTCGGGTTTCCTGCTATTCTATCTCCCCATGGTTTGGGGGGGGGGGGTGGTCTTCCTCTACAGTTGGTCAGTATTATGTGCCTACCCAGCATGATTAGTCCTCATTGGGCTGTGTATGGACTCTTTTTGGAGTTTCTATAGCCTCCCCCCAATGTCCAATATCAAAAGATATATGTTTAATATATCTGCAAAGTTTTGGGTTCTCTAAAGCCTGCCAATACCCCCTTCTTTTGGCTACATAAATATCCAAATTCCTCCCAGAACTTCTGAAATAGAGGGAATAAATGATATAAGGATTCTCCATATCCAGAGTATGTCACTTAATAATAATTAGGAGGATCAGCAGCTGTGGAGCTTTATTACCTTCGAATCCTATTTCTGGGTTTTCCAGAGGCATCTGGCCCGACAAAGCTGTTTGCGGACGAATGCCTGCTCCCTCAGCTTGAAAGCGGAGATGAGCGTCGCACCCCATAGTTGAATTTGACTGGACTTAACCTCTACCTTTACCTATTGGTTATGCAATAGAGGTTATGCAACCTCTACCTTTTCCTATTGGTCATGAAGAGAAGGTCACACATAGTGTGCATAAACAACACAAACTCTTGAGTGAAGTGGAAGTTTCAAAGAGAGGCCCTCTCCAAGAGAAGCAGCTTGGCTATGGAACAATATGCTTCCAAAGAAGATTTACCTGGCACCATGTCTATGGGCTTTTCATAATTGTATGAATACTTTTTATTCTTATACATTGTATTTTAATGGTAGATATGCATACTTAGCAGTAGTACTAACAAAATCAATGGCTTCTAGAGAATAAGCGAAGCAGCAAACTACTGCCGGCAATGCCAAACTGAAACTGAAAGCACTGTTTCCAAATGTTGACTCAGACGCTTCCTGCTATGGAAAGCCAGAAAAGCCAATATACTCCAATATCAAGCACAGGGACAAATTTCCTGTTTTGGCGTTCCTGAAATGCTGGAGCTTAATGGCTACAGCAGCAATCACCATATTGCCACCATGTCAGGCTGCAATGAAATAGCAGCTATAATATATAGCCACCAACTTCTTCACTTTGTTTTTTTATGACATCACACTCTCTCATAATACAACGGTCTTCCACAATATGCAGCTACAATGATGTCTGAAAGTAGCGGCATTATGAACTGGTTCTTTTGAAAAGGCAGGTCTTACATTTCCAGTTACCAGCAGGAATACAAAGGAAACAACCCATTCACCTTAAAATATGCAGTTTAAAAAATAAAAAAGGCAAAAGTTAAATATTTAAAACTGTCTTTGAGCTTATACTTTCAAGGAAGCTTTCTTGCAAGATTTTAAGCACATCTTGCTTTTGAGGCTAGAAATAACTACAGAATGGCCTATTTCTGGGTGTATCAGAACTCTATTTCCGATTCCTGACAGAAGCAAGAAGCAATGCTGCATGTAAAAATTAAAAACAGCAGGAGCCAGAAAGTTCCAGGCACCTAATTTTAATTCCTCAGAAATGAGCACCTTTTCATTATGTGAAAAGGTTTCTCAATTGCATCAATCAAAAAAGGGCAGCTCCTGCTCTCAGGTAGGAAATATTGGAGTCTGGCATTGCAGTGAGGAACGACAAGGGTAGATCTGCTGTGCAAAGTGGCATGACAAGATTCTCCATCCTGCTTGACCCTTTCCTGGACTGGTGTTGCCATGTTTCCATGTTTACTGAGACAGGCAGCAGACTGGAAAGAAATACTCAGGCTATAAAAGGGGAGGACATCCTGACATTCTGTGTTGGCGCAATAAATGCTTTGTGTATTTTAGCATTGGGCAGGGACATCGGAAAAGTCAGTCGGTTGGAGCCTCCTGTGAACTGACCATGTTTTGGGGTCTAAGGGGCTTTGGAAACTAAAACTGATTTGATGACTGGGATAGCAGACCCTCCAGGGAAAGTCTCAGATTTACAGAAGCAACCCTGAATTCTGATTTGATCACAGAACACCCTGCTTTTCCTTCCCTATTTTCATCAAAGCAATGTTAGAGAGTATGGAGTTATGCAACCCCTGAACCAAGGAGATAAGTAACTACACAACATTTAGACGTCTGAAGGCAGCCTTGTATAGGGAAGTTTTTATAATATTTAGTGTTTTTATATATGTTGGAAGCTGCCCAGAGTGGCTAGGGCAACGCAGTCAGATGGGAAGAGTATAAATAATAATGTGTTGTTGTTGTTGTTGTTGTTGTTATGGAATAGGGCATCCCTATATTCATCAGAGAAATGTTGGAGGGGAGGGGATAAGTTAAAACGGGGTTTGTCAATGTGGTGACCAGTGTGCCCATAAATAACTCGTAAGGTGCGCTACTACTAAGATATGGCCCTTACTGAAAAAACACTATACTAAATGGTAAACTAATTATTTCAGTCTCAGGTGATTTAAGTCAATGATGGAAGCACACCCTATAAACAAAGAAAGGGCCAAATCCCCATGTATATTAAGCCGGTGGGGAGGGAAGGGGAAATGACTGATTTAATCTAAAGCAAATGAGTCATTCTTGTGTACAGTCATGAGAATGAGAGGTAGATTTGGTCCACATAGCCTGCGCCTTTGAATAGACAGGGTACAGATTAATCCCCATAAACAAATGAATAGGGTGGCATTCAAATAGATGCTGACATTTCTCAGAGCACAAAAGAACAAAACATGCCAAAGTGGGAAACAAATAAGCTGGATCTGGAATTCATCTTAATATTCAGAGTCTAAGCTTGTTTATCAATGGGAGAAAAAAATGTTGCTGAGATTTTCAATAATTTATGGTGATGATGATGTACAGCAGGCTGGTCTTTCTGGAACACTTATTACATAAATATTCTATTCAAAACATTACGTAGGTGCTGGAGTGCAGCTTATTAACTAATCGGCCCACACTTCCTTTAGCCTAAAAACAGAGCAACTTCCTTGCATGCTATGTATACAGCAAGCACTAAGAACATTACCGGGTTGTTGTTGTTTTTTAAAAAATATGTTGTTTATAATCCCCTGAAAAATTAACTTGTTGTCTTAAGGAGGAGGGAGGAATTTGATCTAATATACTAAATAGGCTAGGGGTAACCAATGTGATTCTCTCCAGAAGCTTTTGGACCACTATGCACCTGACCTCCCTTTGGCTGCATCACTGCTGCATACCAAAATGGAAGTGGGGAGCCAAGCAGCTATGAGTTCTGGGCACCACATCAAGCTTGGCACCACTGTACCACCACCAACCTCCCTCTGTACCACTATGCAGCAGTGATGCTGCCAGGGGGAAGTCAGGTGATTGGCACAACCCATAACACTGCTCTGACCTTGCTGGGTGAGTCTGATGGGAATTGTAGTCCAATAACATCTGGAAGGTAGCATGTTGGCTATCGTTAGGTTAGGCATAAATATATTAGAAAGAAAGAAGGAAAGATCACCAGTGCGTAGGGATGGGCAGCTATTTCAACTTTGATTGTTCTCAGGTTCTAATTTTTCCAGTTTCTAGTACTTGGTACAGTATTTACATATCAGTTTTATTTATTTTTAAAGTCCTCATGAAAATCATCAACAATTTAGTGTGAATTTCTATATAGATATAGTTTTAATTCTGTTAATGTTAATGTTTAATTGTTGATAAATAATTGTTTTTTCTATGTTTTTTAAAGCAATTATTGTTTTTATATCAGGGTAAAAGGGTATAAATAAAAATATAAGAATATAATACAAATATCTGCAGAACACAGCATACATAAAAAAGAAAGAAAATAAAGTTTTGCAAGAGAAAGTCCAAATATATAGTCTGATTAAAATAGAACTTTCTTTTTTTCTTTCCATTAATCAAATAGTTAAAGCATTGTCTACTACTGGCTGAGTAGGTGGATGAATTATAAAGACAAGCAGGGAGGATTTCTGAGTTAGATATATTTTGTGTTGTATTGCAAATCCAAATAAATCACTTGCAGTCCTCAACATGGCAAAAACAAGCAATGCTAACATAAATTGTAGACATAACTGCAGACCAGAAAAACCACTGCTCAAGAGACATTGAATGCCCCTGAAAAATGAAATAGACCTTAACACAACATAATCAGAAAACATAATTTAACCAATCAATACTTTTATTTAAAACCATGGGCTATGACTGTACATAATGACATGAACGTGCATTGGCATTCATTTATTTTATTTATTATTTTGCATTTCTAGCCTGATCTTCCTTCCTTCGTGGAACTGAAAGTATTCATTATTATAAGGTTAAAATGAAGTTAACGGGTCAGGGAAAATAAACAAGTTCTTTTGCCTGGCACCTAAGAGGCAATAATGTTGCACTGGGTGTTTCTTCCTAGAAAGATCACTCCACAAAATTCTACAACCTGGTCACCTTCCATATTTCAGGTTGAAAGGCCACCCTGAGGAAGGCCTCTGTAGATTATCTAATGCAATTTGGTCCCACCCTAATGTTTTGGATTACAATTCTGATGTCCCTGACCATTAACCGTTGTGACTGGAGCTGATGGAACTTGTGGTCCAACACTATGCTTAGAATATCTGTCAGCCTTCACTTCTTGGTTTCGGTTATGTCAACAGATTCTCAGTTAAGTTGTGTTTAATTCCCCAATGATGCTGAATAGTGACAGATCCAGGACTGCATTACTAAACTGCATAATTCACTAGCATAAGATGTAGTGATGGCCACCAACTTAAATGACTTTAAAAGAGGATTGGACAAACTCAACGAGGATAAAGCCATCAATAGCTATGAGACATGACGCTTGTGCTACCTCTAGTTTGCCTTTGGGAAGCATGAAAAGAAAAGTCTTGTAGTAGAGTCACATCCTACTTGGAGCTTCACATGGATATCTCATTGGTCACTGAACAGAATGCTGGACTGAATAGTTGCTCTGGTATATCAGGGCTGTTCATATGTTCTTCGGCTGTGGCTCAATTTCACTCCAACAGTTACCTCTGGTATTATTTCTCAAATAGTGATCAGTGATTGCATAACTGTTCATCTTGACTGTAGCTGAAGCCAATTTCATTAAAATCGAAAGTGAATTGCACCCAATTTGGAATATATTTGTTCAGAAATGCAGTCCTGTACCATTAAAAATCAATGGAAATATGGCCTTTGGTTTCACTAGGATTAGGTCCAAAGGGAATGTATTTACACTGCAAATTCGGGTTTGAAGTCTCTCTCTCTCTCTCTCTCTCTCTCTCTCTCTCTCTCTCTCTCTCTCTCTTTCTCTCTCTCTGTGTGTGTGTGTTTATGTACCAATTATTATTAAGCAGCATTTGTGATATGGCTTGGAAAAGTCTGATGTGCACAGAACTTCCGCAAGCAGGTGGCATTCCTGTTAGAAGAGAAAGCCCCCACCCAGAAAGTAGAAATCTTATTAAAGATGAAAGCCTTTGACACATCACTGATGACTTTTACCTGTCCCATTTTAACAGAGGCTTCCTTGGAAAGGAGTAATCAACAGCTTTTTAAAACAAAAAACATGGGTAGATGGTTCATCTAAATAGTGTGAAAATATTTGAAGGAAACATTTGTAGTGCCCCCCCCTCATTTACCTAGAAATCAGATATTTGCAATACCTTTATAAGATTCTCCCCACTCTGCATCTAATTGTCTCTCCCTTTCGGCAGCTTGCCTGCTCTTAGGAAGTCAATCAAAAGCACCGTATCTTGGATTTAAGAAGTCATCAATCTGCTCTTTTCCATTTCTCCTGTCAATTATAACATTTTAGAGCCTAGCCATGCCTTGAAGCATGACCTAGACATCAAAGGATAGATTTTCAGCGTGGTATATGGTGCCATGATTCCTATTAACAATAATAGGAGTTGCTCATCTAATTCCTCCATTCACCACACTCAAAAAAATTTCCCTCTTCAGAGTCATGAAAGCCATGAAACTTACCATGAGAGCAAAACTCTTGTAATAGACTACTTAACTAGATTCTGATACCTGGAGAGAAAAGGGAAATGAAAATTTCAGGGACTGTATTTAACAGATACCATACTGCATTCCAGCAGAGGCTGTGTGAAGATAATGTTACAAATAGGAGCTAGAGGTAGCACTTCAGGAAGATTATTTTTTTAAAAAAAGTGGGGTGGGGGGGGAGAGAGATTAAAAGAGCATGTTGTCCCACGTTGAAAAGAAAAGTTGCACACAGCTCCTATGAACACAGAGTCAAGCCAGTTCATTCTTGGGTTAGCTTGACACAGAGTTTTTAACTGAACTTGCTCTTGAAAGATGGAGATCAAACCGGTATTCAGGAAAGATAGCAGAGGCAAGGCAGTCTCATTTCTCTGTGTAGTAAACTGAAAAATAGAGCGGATCCTATTGAAAGAAGGGGTGGCATCTTCATTTCCTTTCACCCATTTCCCCCTCTTGCTCTCTGCCCCCACCCCTTACCCCAGAGGGGAGACAGGAAATGTAAAATATTAAATTATTGTCCTTTTGATCTCCTGAAATGTTTCTTTATCCCATTTATCCTCCTAATGACTCCTTGAGGGTAGCCATTAATTATTCCCATTTGAAATAGAGGGAAATGAGGCAGAAAGAAAGTGATTTGCCCAAAGGCTACCTGGCAAGCAAATAGGTGAGCAAAAATTGGAATCTGGGTCTGTCTCTAGACCGCAACGTTTGTACTACAAGATACCTCTCTCCCTCCAAATTCTGAAATAGTGAGCAAGACAAGCAGCAAGCAGCCAAGTAACAGGCATCATGGTACGCAAAGGCTCATGAAAAGCAGCCTGATGTTTCCAATATGATATCGTAGGACAACTGCAAGTCAGAGTTAGGGATGGATGGATTAGTCTGTTTCCAAACCATGTCAATTTCACATAGATTCATTCATAAATCTGTTCCCTAAATCTGATGCCCTATTGATCTGTATTCAAAAAAAGGAAAAGGAAATTGCATGAAAATATGTGTGTGAGAGAAAACATATTTTTTCTCCCAAAATACACATTTCTGGAACACATTTGATATTGAAGTACATATTTTTAATCTGCAGCTCAGTGCATTTTTTAAAATTGAGAACTGACCCACAAATTTTGGATAACTGCAAAATCTAATGAATAATTATTCTCCAATCCTCCAGTTATTGTTGAAGGCCTGGGTCAGTTTAAGTTATATCAGTACCCACAAATTCCTCAAACACCCTTGGTAAGAATTTGACCTCAGTCTCATCAGTACATAGGTCCTTCTTGTCCTATCTACCAGGATGAACAGACAAATGCTTCCAGGAAGTTTTCAAATGAAAGAAACAGCCCTCCCTCATCAGCTGCTAATGCCTTTAAACCTGGAGGTTCTCGGCAGCTATAATGACTAGTAGCCATTAAATGACCTATTTCACTTAAGTATCTGATTTTAAAAACCTATCTCGCAGCACAGTCCTCACCATGCCCCTTCCAGCTCTATTAATCTATGATCAAATGGTAGAAATAAGTCTCATTGCATTAAGAGATCACCTTCCCCCATACTTTCCAACTTGATTGCTTCAATCTGCAGAACTTGCACTTCTACCAGTGCCATGCAATATCCATTCTGCAATTCAAAAAAGTCATTCATTTAGTGCAGCACCACCTGTGTTTTGAAACTCTTTGTGTTAAGTTGTGGGTGAACATATCAGACAACACAGCGATTCTTCAACAGCTCTTGTTTATTCACAGGCCAGAACAGAAATGAACTGAAGGGTTCAGCCAGCCTGCTTATATAGAGCTCCACTACAATGCAACAGTAACAACTTTCTGTAACTATCCAATCACTGAACGTCACTTTCAATTCCTTATTTGCATATGTGGACCTGAGTGAAAACTATCTACAGTATCCCCCACTGGCCCAGGGTGAGAACTTCCGTGCATAACACTTTGCCTATTGACATTAGGCGCAAGTACCACAACAGTACTCCTTTCGTCACCTGGTGAAAACCTTTCTGTTTTTGTGGACCTGCATTTGTTCTTAAATTTGTTGTCGATATAATGGTTTTTTTAGATGTTTTAGGCATTAAAAAAATGTTTTAAAATGCTTTCATTTTATTTTTAGTTGATTTTTTTATTGCAGATGTGTTTACTGCCTTGGACTCTTTTGGGAGGAAGAGTGGATATATATATGGGGGAGGATTTTTGCTCCCAGGTAAATGGGGTTAGGAATATAGGCTAAGTCAATAGCCAGCTTGTGGCAGCAAATTCCACAAATCCATAACACATCGTATGGATAAGTGCTTGCTTTTGTCTGCCCTGTATCCATAACTGAGAAAAAGATAGAGAAGTCAAAATTATCCCCTCATGTAAGGAAAAAGATATGTGAACTACTGATACAGATTACAGCTTCCCATTGTTAAGAAAAAAGGAGAGGAATCAGGAAAAAATATTCACATGAGCATCACAATCTTATTTATTACAGGAAGTCACTGTAGGCTTCCTGTAGCCCCCACCCCACCCCCAGTATGTATTTGACTTATTCCTCCACCCCTATTCACACTTCCAATTTTCTCACAGCCACCTGAAGAGCAGGGGTGGACCTTGTGAGGAGAGTGGTGCAATAATGTTTCAAAATCTTCCCTTTTCTCCTCATTTTGCCCTCTTTCTTTTCTTTTTCTTTGTTGGTGGGATTAGGCGACCGAGATACCCCCTCTGTGATGACTCGTTTCATATTCAAGTGATGAATTAACTGAATTAAGTGAGCTTAATAGGTGAACTTGCACGTGTTCATGAGTATTTTTCATTCTTTTATCATAGTTGGCAACCTGTTCATTTGTTTTCCCCCCCTGCAAGGCGTCAAGTGCAGCAGTCAAAGCATGGGAAAGGGGCAGGAAATGTTTGCTTTGCCTTAGGGCAATTCAGTCCCACACAAACAATGTATTATCCTCGATTTTATTTAAAATATATTATCAGGTTGCTAGGCTGTTTTGTTGTATTCCCCGCCCCTCTAATAAATCAGGAATGCAGTGGTAAGGAATGAAAAGAAGGGGATGGTAAAGAGGAATGTTCACCTTTAACATTGATGCGTGATGTAATAATAAGATAATTGTCTCTAAGCATGTAGAGAGGATCTTTCTTTAGGTTGCGTAATTGCAATTCAACACCACACAAGGAATACCATGATCCATGCTACCATATGGTTACAGATGCTTACTTTAATTTTTTAATCTTAAAATATATATGAACAGGGTTGCCATACTGTTTTGCTGTTGACTTGAAGAGTTCATCAGTAATGTGCTTATGTAGCAGTTGTAAAGTGTTAATTGGGGTGGGAGAAGAGAGGAAAATGTTTATGCGCTTTTCACAATTGAAATAATGCACATTGTCTAAAGGCTGAAGGGGGTGAGGCTGAAAAACTATGTCCACTGACTAAAATTATATAACTGCATCAGTCTGTCTACATATGTGTTTACCTGTGGGTCTAACCTATGTAATGCAATATGTTATTGTGTATGTGTCTGTGCATGTATGTGTTACATCACTCTAAAATGATTTCTAATATATAAAAGTAATTCTCCATAAATATGTGACATGCCTGACTAGATCATAGTCCATTAACTGTTTTCCTTGCCCTACATGCAACTCAGTATAGGACCTCATATTGAACAAACTCTGCTCTTGTCTCAAATATGAGAGTTGATAGATTGTCTGGGGAATTGTTTCCTATTTTGTCATGGAAGAGGCAAAGTGCCTGTATGTCTATTAAATCAATGTAGAAATATCACTCAGGTTGGATAATTAAGATGTGAAGCTTGATACCGTTGCCTCGTTTTAAGGCAATCCATAAAATGAAAGCGATTATAAACCTTGCCAGAACAATGTATTCCCGTGAGTCTCTGATAATTGGGATGATCATTTAATTGGCACATTCTTTTTCCACTAGGGTGTGCCAATTAAGCAGATTCTAGTATACAGGGCTGTAATAGGACATTTTATATTAGCTCCTCAGCTAAAATTACTTGCATTGAAAAGAATCATGAAAAAATAGTATGGATTTTCTTTTTAAAGCCTTACTTTCCCAGGATATTATAAATGAATGGAGAGTGCGTTCTCACCCTGAGCAGGAGTGATGGTGTGACAATTATACCGGTGGAAAGCAAAAATCTTAAACCTACATTTCAAGCAACTTAAAGCATAGAACTATGTTCAGTAGATTCAGTATTTCCTGTAAGTTGCAACACAGCCAACAAAACAGTGCTTGGGTGGCTCCTGAAATAAGTTAACTTTAATACGTTCATAGAAGCAAAAACAACAAAGTGTTTTATCACTCCCTAAAGAATAACTATTAACTAAATAACCATGGATAGGGACGCGCGTGGCACTGTCGGTTAAACCACAGAGCCTAGGACTAGCCATCAGAAGGTTGGCGGTTCGAATCCCCGTAATGGGGTGAGCTCCCGTTGCTCAGTCCCTGCTCCTGCCAACCTAGCAGTTCGAAAGCACGTCACAGTGCAAGTAGATAAATAGGTACCGCTCCAGCGGGAAGGTAAACGGCGTTTCCGTGCGCTGCTCTGGTTCGCCAGAAGCGGCTTAGTCATGCTGGCCACATGACCCGGAAGCTGTGCCAGCTTCCCTCGGCCAGTAAAGTGAGATGAGCGCCACAACCCCAGAGTCAGCCATGACTGGACCTAATGGTCAGGGGTACCTTTACCTTTACTTTAAATAACCATGGAAGGAATGTGTTCTCTCTTCTTCTAATCTGCTGCCCTCCTTCACTGATAGAAAACTTCTCCTGAGTGTCAGTGGGGCCCCTGAATAATATGGGATGGTTCAAGGAAGACCACAACAAATAGGGTCTGCCACTGAGCTATGGTTTTTCCATAGTCAGATTATTCCTTGGTAAAGGATAGGTAGCAATCACTTACATAGATTTGAAGCAGCAAACAGTATCTGCCCTCAGGTATCAAGGATCAAGGATGTTTCCAGAAGGCTTTGGGAGTATCACTTGCCAGCAAGTGATTCTTCACTTGAGGGCCCAGAAGAACTCATGGATTGGGGACATGGATTGTGTTATCTGTATTTCTCTCTCTCAGCCCCTAGCATTTACAAACAGAGTGTTAGTTAAGCATCTCTGGATGATGACTAGAGTGCAGAACATTTGGGCCAACTCCTATGGAAGACAGAGCATGGTGATTATAGAGAGGGTAGCAGAGAAATCTGACTTTGCTGTCCCGATTTCATCTGTGTCAGGCTGCCCAGTACAGCCTTTCCAAGCAGCAAAGGGAAATTTATAATCTAATCCTGTGCACTAGGTCTTGGAACTCATTGCCTGCTGTGATGAATTTGCTCAGCATTTGGCAGATAAAAACCACTTGCATCGGCTCCAATATGGAAAACATGATTGCAGCAAAATCCAAGCCATGTTTAGTCCCATTTAGGCTGGATAGTAAGTGGAAAGAGTTGAGCAAATTGCCCCATAAAATTATTATTTTTCATTCATAAAGAGCTCCTCCATTTTGCAAAAGCATCTTACTCCCAAAGGATTATAGACTTCTTTCTTTCTTTAATGGGCATTCCGATTCTTTATCATCTCTATTTATCTCCTCAGCTAATACCTATTCTCTTCAGGCCAAAGTGTCTACACTGGTTGTTTAATCAAATTTCTTCACTCTGCGAATGCTTTTTTCCTGTAGTCCGTGTTGTACTTCACTGATAGACTTGAAGGTAGTGTTGGCAGCTGCAGCTGCGTAATGTGTTGCATGCTTGTCCAAATCCTTATCATTTTGCACCTGCCATCACATTTCTTTTAACAGACACAGCTCAGCAACTCTCTTAGGATCTGTGGGTTTCCTTGCTGAAATGAGAAATGAACTGACCAGGCAGAGGGGGGGGGGGGGGGAGAACAGCAACAGGGACATTTTTCTGCATGGATCATTCTTACAAGCTGCTCACATTTCTAAAGGCAGTGGGTGCTGAGGGTTGTTTTTTTAAAAAAAGTTAAAGCTAAAGGGCGGGAGGTGGTGAAATTAAATATTTTGGAAGTCAGCAAACCCAACAGCGATGCCTGCAACTCTACACTGCATCCTATCCGTGAGGGGCATGGGTGAGGTGGCACATCCCTGAAAAAATGGGGGAAGGAAGTTCGCGTTGTCAAATGGAAAAAGAAGAAGAAGAAGAAGTCAGATTAGACAGCTGCTTTGTTCATTGTTCACTGCCCAGCGCTGAAAGCTGGCAAGAGTTCTGTTAAACACTAATGCATGGAATCCAGTAATTAAAGACTGTGCCATACTGCAATAGACTCTCTCTCACACACACAAAGGGGACAGGGCATATACCGCAAGGACAGCCTTTCTTCAGTCATCTCACATCAATAAATTACTTGGCTTGGAATCCCTTCACTAAACATTATTGAATCCATGTATACAGTATGGCATATCAATCTTATTGCATTCCGCTCAGTGCTTATAAGTTGTCTGGTAGTTTCTGGGTTTGCTAGCTGGGCCAGTGGAATGCTCTATAGATGCGCTATATTTTTTTTTGCTTTGGGTTTTTCATTGCCAATTTAAATCTGACCCCCCCCCAACCATACTTTTCTACATACATATTGCTTGTGATTGTTTCTCATTCCAATTTCTGTCTCTCTCTGGTTAAGTTACAAAGAAGAAGGAGAAGGAGAAGAAATGATGGTCATTAGGGTTATTGTTTTAGTCTCTGCTCTGACAGCATTTTTAATCACTTCATTTTTACCCCCATGGGGGTTATTAAAAAGCTGCACCTTTTATGCTTTTTTGGGGGGAGGGGGTGCTGATGCTCTATTTTTTACCTCATTCAGTAATTATAATGTATTACTTGATTCCTGTTTTATTTCTCTGTTGTCAGTTTGTTGTAACCTAGAAGCCTAGGTCATTAGGTGTTTGGTAAATAATGAATCCCCTTCATGGATCACTGCCTTGTCGCGGTGAAGGAGCTTGAATAACTCCGAGAAGCTATGAGCTATGCTGTGCAGGGCCACCCAAGACGGATAGGTAATAGCCGAGAGTTTAGACTAAATGTTCTCCACCTGGAGAAGGAACTGGCAAACCACTCCAGTATTTTGCCAAGAAAATTCCATGGACAGAAAAAAGGAGAAGCTTTGAGAAGAAAGTGAGAGTTTCCAAGGCATGCTCTGGTTCATGGGGTCACGGAGAGTCAAACATGACTAAGACGACTAAACAACAAATAATGAATGAATGACTGACTGACTGAATGAATGAATGAATGAAAAGAGCATCCTTGGAATAAATGCTGTCTGGGTCATGGTGGTTGGATTTAGACACATCGAAGAAGCATTTCAGTTTAAAATGCTTTAAACTGGGAAAATGCTTTAAACTGGGAAAACAGAAAATTTAAACAGGGAAAACAGGTAGAGAAAAACAGGACTCCACATCACCATCTGGTGGCACAATGTTATATTGCATATACAACACATATAAATCACTTTTTCTTTACCAGTCTGAGTCCGATGTGACCGAGAATATCAATGTTTGCTTTTGTATGTGTATATGTACCCAGAAACTGTATTTGTCTAGCATTTGAATTGCCTCAGTGTCTGAACAATTTTGCATCCTGTCTGGCCCTCTGCAACAATAACAGAAGCCAGTTTTCAACATTCTTGAAAAAAGAGGCCAAAGGGACACAGGTGTCAGACTGTTGTCCTGTTTAGAACGAAGCGAAGGTCAACCATGGTCAATGCACCTTTTCTATCCACAACATCAATTTCCTTCTTACTCAGATAAGCATGACACAATGTTTGGAAATATATTAAAAAGTGGAAAGTGTATCTTAAAGGGAAAAAAGCCAGACATCCCTTTAGTATTTTAACTTATGCTTGGAGGCCTTCTGGAAATTCAGAAATATTAATAGCTTTCAGAACTTCCAAGAGGGTTACTTAGTTCACACTTTCAGCTTTGCCTGCAGAACCAGCAGTCCCTGGACCATGCTGCCTAATGCTCAGCCAGCAATCACCTTCATTTCCCCCTCATTTCAGCAAGTAATTTATCATATTACTGGCCTAAAATGACAGAACATGATTCACTGTGGGCCACCATGTGTTGTTGATTCCTCTACTAAACAAGAGATGAAATATATATTTGTCAAACTGAAATGCCTTTCTTATGGCTGACATAAGTGGTTGCCTTTTTATAAATTCTTCGGCAAGTCAATAGCCCTTTTCATGATTACAGTGGAGGGTGGATGGGGGGGTATTATGGTATCCGCTATCTCCTGCCCCTGGCTGACATACAGTCAGCTAAAGTTTGGAACACTACATGTATGGCAACTCTGTGGGGGTAAACTATAGTGACCAGAATTCCTCAAGGGAAAGAATGTGCTTAGAATATTATTTAAGAGTATAGTGCGTACACAGCCTTCACTTAAATATTGTAGTAAGGAGGAATGTCTTTCCTTTTATAAGAAAGATAAACTATACCATTGAACTAAGTTTGGGGGAAGCAGCACAGCCAAAACTATGCCATGAATGGAATTTCAGCTGTAAAACCTTTCTCTTCAAATGAAAGTCAGTTGCACTGAGCTTGAGGAAGATAAAATTGTTTCTTGTTCCTGCAGTAGTTTTACAAAAAGGAAAATGGGGAGTAAACCTCAAGAGATTTTCATTTGTGGCTTTCTGGTTTTGGTGCATTGATGTCACCACACTTAGCACAAGGCCGTGAGACAATTTATACTGTTGGGAACAGGGCCAAGTTGTTTTATTTTATTTTTGTTCTGTCTGCAGGTTATTCATCTGCACTTTTAAGAATATAGCAGAGGGTGAAGGGAGGAAAGAAACCTCTTGAGCCATGTGAGATGCATGGATGCACTTTCTAAAAACTGCTTCAAAACACACTAAAAATTCTCCCCATCCCCAATCTCATTTACTTGCTATGAGGTAAGGGAGGGAACACTCACTGAATTAATGAAAGCAAACATATTGTGCTATAGCACCAGGACTAGCTTGCTTCCAAATAGCAATCCTGTAACTGGACAGCTAAGCTCTTTCTTATCACTCCACCCTTGCATTAAATTCTTCAGAAGAGGTCATTCTCCCAGAAATGCCAACTGGAAAGGAATGCGAAACTCGAATGCACAAAGGAGAGGGCCTTTTCTTTGGTGGTTCCCAAGCTTTGCTTTATAGTATGATTTATCATTATAATCTCACAAAGTGGTTTGCATCAAAGGAGAGAGACGGGGAGGGAGAGAGAGACAGACAGACATAGAGAAAGATGACCCTGCCATCAGGCTAACAAACTAAAACTGCAAAATGCAAGTTTACTAGTAAACTAGCCAAAATGTATAAATCAAATTCTATAATGTTCTGGAACTGTAAAGAGAAATAGGGCACCTTTTATCATATGTGGTGGTCATGTAAGGTGATAAAAGCTTTCTGAGAAATAATATATAATGAGTTTGGGGGGAATGTTGAAAATACAGTGGTACCTCGGGTTATAGATGCTTCAGGTTACAGACACTTCAGGTTACAGACTCCACTAACGCAGAAATAGTACCTCGGGTAAAGAACTTTGCTTCAGGATGAGAACAGAAATTGCGCAGCAGCGGCACGGTGGCAGCAGGAGGCCCAATTAGCTAAAGTGGTGCTTCAGGTTGAGAACAGTTTCAGGTTAAGAATGGACCTCCGGAACGAATTAAGTTCTTAACCCAAGGTACCACTGTAACCTTTTTTAAGAAACCAGAAGCTTTTCGTTTAGGAGTTTTAGGTGTGTAGATTCTGAAAGACCAGAAGAAATTGTTGAAGTACATGACCACGGCTGCCGGGATTTTGCTAGCCTAGAGATGGAAAGAAGATACAATTTGACCAAGGATGAGTGGCAGATAAAACTGATGAACTATGCTGAAATGGCAAAACTTACAGGGAGAATCGGAAACCAGGAAGAATCAAATTTCAATAAAGAATGGGGGAAGTTTATAATGTATTTGAAAAATGATTGTAAACAATTTCATTCATTAATAGGTTTGACGGAAAACTTCTAGCAAAAATTTGAATTATGGTTTGGCGAATGATTTATAACAATTGGCGTTATGGAGGAGATGCAAATGGAAAAGTATTACATGAGGATCCACAACAGGGGAGGGAAGTCAAAGGAGATATCAAGTTTCTATTGTGTTTGTTTATTCTGTTATTGCATGCAAAATTGAAAATGCAAAAATAAACTATAAAAAATGCATATGGAAAGAGGAACTAAGGTTAGAGAAGAGATATCACTTATTTACGGCCAGAATACAGATGTGAGCTATTAGATGGCATTCATATCCAGTTCAGGACAGGCTGATCTTTGGAATGCCCTCTGGGAATTTGACTGGCACTGACATTACAATCTTTTTGGCACCAGGTCATGACATTTTTATTTGCTCAGGGTTTTTTCAGCTGGATTTATGGCCTCTGACTGATTTTTAGTTTTATAATCTGTCCCCTCTCTGTTTTATTGTTGGTGTTGCTGCTTTTACTACTTCTCCCTTTTGTCCTTTTGTCGTAGCAGCCTTGTGTTTTGTTATATGGAAAGGGTCACCAGTTGGTAACTTTTCCATGTCATTCTTCCACACAAAGTCATCTTGCCAATGCACCTCGTGTGGTTAGATCAATATTTAACCGAGTCCTAGTCTAGGGTTTCTTTCATCATTCCAGTTCCTCAGGACATCATTAATTATAAATCTGACCACTTGGGGAGAACATTCACAAGAAAGCTTTGACATAGGAGAGTTGCATGAAAAAGCTACCGCATGCTGATATTTTTCTGTCAAAATGAGCATTGTTAAGAGGGGCAAATCCATTATCGCCGCCTTTTGTGTTCTTTGACTACTTCAGTTAAAGAAAAGTTTAAAGAAAAGATATAATGGACAAAGTATTTTTAGATATATATTTTTCCAGCCCATTATGGCATTGTGGGGTGACATGCAAGCACACTCTTTATAAAACACTCACACAAACAACAATACTGCTAGGCATAGGATAGGAGATTGATTGTCCTCCTGTTTATATTGGCACAGGGAATTGCTTTGTCATCCAGAAAGAATGACAAGTAGTAAACAAGGGGGGGGGGAGAGTATAAGCAGCCAGATGCTTTCTTTTAATATGGTGAACCACATAAAGGTGAAATTACCAAATGAGTTATTTTAATGCCATTTATAGTTGTGTGTATCCAATTCACAGAAAGTGTTCTTATTTCAGAAGACCTGTTGATATATTTCATGGCACACTGACATGGGATTGTATTTTTGTGCATTATATTAGGGGATGCTGCCTTGCAGAAATGTATACATTAGGGGAAACTGCGTACAAATTTGTGTGCATTGAAAGAAATTTGCTGTGAAATGCTGATGAATTTTCCAGTGGACTTCTTTATTTTTTTTATTATTATTAATCACAAATTCATGTCAAAATGTAGAGAACTGAACTGAAGATTGGAAAAAATGAGAAATGGAGAGAAACTGAAATTGACAGATTTGTCTATCCCTAATACAAAAGCCTCCGTTGCTTTCATTGAATACTCATTTTAACGTCTTTTCTTCTTCCTATTTTGCAAGCTTGAAAAGGTTGTCTGCTTATTAAAAGCTTTCTTAGCATCAATGTACATCCGGTTCAGATGGATTTCTGTAGCTTTCCCTGGAAAGAAGACATATTCTCAATGGGAGGGTAATGTCTTTTAAGTTGTGTATTAGTCCCAGTAGTCTTTTCCATCATGACGGGGCTAGTGATCCATCTTCTAAGGTCTCCAGAATTAAAAATACTCATTTACTTCCCTGATACCAGGAGTTCAGCAGAGTCTGGACAGATCATTAAACTGCATATTTCAGACACTCTTCACTTGCAAAGACTGCTGTATATTTGACATACACACAGTGTATATATAGAAAAATCTATTGGACTTCCTTTCAGTTGTATGCTTGGTGGGCTTTCATAGACACATTTATTTCTTGGAGAATTCAGTATGTAAGAATCATTGTCATCGGCTCCCTGGTTCTTTCATAAATCATATGCTCACAGTTCAGCCTTCTGATCAGGATTGTCCTGGCAAAGGTTAAAGATTATAAAGAAAGCAAAAAAGGGGGTGTACAAGTACTTCTACATGCTTTCAGTAAGCAAAACATAAATAAATACATCTGAGGTCATGCTGTAAGACTAGAGACATTTCTTGAGGCAGGGGTTGGCTGCATATCCTCAGTCATTACCCTGAAGTAATTCTGATTGCGTGAGCATTACATAAGTGCCGCACATCATCTAAAGGAAACAGAGAAATCAGTCAGTTCAATGGGGATTGTTTTCTCCTCTGCTCTCAGCCATAAGAATCTTCCCATTACATGCTGTCATCAGGAATTCATTGAGTCACATAAGACACTGGACAGAACTGAAATATCCTAATAGCAATGAATGGAAGTGTTGGTATTTATATCCTGTTTGCAATAACTTCAGGCATTTGCTAACTTGTCATATCAAATTAAATAATGTGTTGGCTTCTGCCCCAAATGGCTACGCAGACTGAAACATTTCTAAATTTGGGGGGGCCCACAGGGGATGCAAAAATTTCAGCAGTCAATAGGTGAAGAGACATGTCAGAGTTATCTTTGGACGTGAAGTTTGAACTTCCATTAAATGATTACTAGAGATCTTCACGTGTTCTGGCTTTGAAACATTAGAAAACAATGTTTCTTCCTTTCTAGTAGATATCCTAAGCATGTTTCTATTTATATGATTCCATTTATGAATAACATCCCATAAAATAGTTTGAAGTGTTTTCATGTTAAATAATAAAAGTGTTGTTGTTGTTGTTGTTGTGACTCTTGAAACCAGGAACTGAGCCTTAAATCCCCTGCATATAAACTACTGCTGAGCTATGGGCTCTCTGTGATTGCTTGCAATTATATTCTAGCCTGAATATGTCTCTTATTTGGGGCATTTAAGTCTCTTTTGAGTTAAGGAGATTTCCATCCACCCCTTATCCCTACTTCTTACACATACAAGATCATAGGTGTATAGCAGCCAATCAGAAAGAATATTTACTTACCCTTCCATAATAGAGACCAAAGTGTTTGGCATTTTCCCTCTGGAAATATTTTTGCTAGAGTAATTATTTTCAGATATAGGTGGAGCAGACAGCTGTATCATGGCAAAATATGATATTTGATGGTTCTAAATTCTCATAAATGGAGGCTGAACAAAAATGGGGGGAGATATAAATATGCTTGATCATCTAAAAATGACCCCTGCTTTGGCAAATATTTTTTTCAGTGGCAGTGCAAAGAGCAACTTGAAATATCAATTTTAACTCCTTCCCTGACATGCATTTGGAATGGAACAGACTAATGCTGCCTGACTCTCAACTAGCTTCCTGGGAATATCACATAGCCATAAGACTTGGCTTTCTGATGATGGTATGAATCCATTTCAGAGTAAGGGCAATGCTTCTTACCATCACTTTGCATTGGCTTTGTGAAAAGGTTCCAAAACACAAATCTGATTAGCTATGTGACATCTTGACATTTTTATGTCTATTATGTAATTGCTAGTTGACTGGGATCACTTGGAGGAAAAGGACAGCTGGGACATGGGGTCAGGGATGGCATTAGTGCAGTAGCAAACAGTTCCTATGATTAGTGACAAAGTGCCAGTGTTCTGACTCAGTGCTTGAGTGTGACAAGGGACTTCATGAGAGCTGATAAAATGAAGCCCAAACCAGTTAAGACAGACATTTTGATACGGGATGGTTTCTGTTCAGAGCGGTGGTGTTCAGCCTGTGCTTGATAGGGTTGCACGCCCCTAAAAAGCCACGTTTTCCATTTAGGGTGTGCTGTTTGATCCAGTTTAAGTGGCTTGGCATGCCTTGTGTTAGCTTTGGCTGGTATACTAACTGTGACGGAGATAGCCTTGTTCCAGTTATCTCTGCCCTTATAACCTCCTCTCTGTCTTAGTGCATTGTGTGGCATGTGGTGCTCCCTTAGAAAACACTCCAGGAAATCCAATTAGTCCAAAATATGGTGGCAAGACAGTTAATGTATGATTTGATTATATTGTATCAGGGCCCCAGTTCAAAGTGCTGCTTGTGATCTTTAAAGCCCTAAATAGCTTGGGGAAAGATCAACTGATGGAGT
Organism: Podarcis liolepis; assembly: GCF_965112155.1. NCBI lineage: Eukaryota > Metazoa > Chordata > Lepidosauria > Squamata > Lacertidae > Podarcis > Podarcis liolepis. Next base: position 37,790,902 of record NC_139557.1, read on the forward strand.
GTCTTCCTTCACATGTGTCTCCTCTGTCCCAGATATCATCTGTAGAGATCCTTCTGCAGGTGTTGGGGACAAGTGAAGTGTGATGGGTGACTATTGGATAAATGGCATTATTGGTGGTTGCACCCTAGTTGTGAAATTCCCCTTCCAAAGCAGCTCACAAGGCACCTTCTTTGTTGTAAGAAACAAAGAAACAAATGTACATCCAGTTTTTTTTTCTTATAATTTTTTTGGGGGGCCCCAAGAGAGTGGGGCCCTAAGCTATAGCTTGTTTAGCTTATACGTAAATCTGGCACTGCATAGGGCGCTTGCAAGAAAACAAAGTCTGAACCCCCACTGTATGTTACATGGAGCTGCATATACCGGTATTCAACACAAAAAACAGTGACAATTTGTTGTTGGCAAAGGACAGCTGGACATATAAAGGGCCCCATTACCTTCCGTAGCCTCATCAAAGGGCCCCATTACCTTCTGTAGCCTCATCAAACCTAAATCCGGCCCTGGCCCTATGTAAAAGGCTGCACCCATAATTAAATAAGTCTGTGCCCAGTAATTTGCTTTGAGTAGCAGAACCATGCTTGCAATCCTTCCCCAGGAGAGGAGGTCAATCTTGGTTACTACTCACTCTGTTGTCTCAACTTCAGCAGTGTGCTTTAGTAGGGTGGGTGTCATTTTATTACCACGAGTCATAAATTCTTGCCAATCAACTAGAAAACACTCAGTCATCTATTAGTAGATCCAAACCTATCTTCTGCTATAAATCTCTGCCAGTACAGATCCGTGCATACTGTGATTTAATACAGAATCAACTTTGTCACAAAACCCCCTCTGTCTTTAAAAATAAAAATAAAAATGAGGAGCATTTCACATGACAAAGATTGCTTAACAATCAATGCAAAAGAAGTGCTTTTTTGCTCAGAAAGATTTGAACATCTCTTACTTGGGATTGCAAGCAAACTGAAGCCAACATCACCCTCTGTGGTTTCTAAGTGAAATTCATGCCCCCCCCCCCAAATACAGGAATTGGACTAAATGCCCATCTAAGTCCATTTACTTAGCTCAGGCTGAGCAAAACATTATAAGGTTGGAGTTGGACTGAAATGACTATTTCCCCCCTCACAGGACAGGGCAAGATAAAAACATTAAATTACCATTGAAATACTTCTCTAGAAGTAAACTAAATCAAAGCTAAATTTGAATAGCTCCTTCCTTAATGTCAACGCAGCAACATAAATTAGCAAGAAATGAAATTAGAGATTGTCCTTTGATTTCATTATTGAGTTCAAACAGTTGTTAATTCAGTTTCTCTTCATAGTGCTGCCTGGAAAACACATTATAATGGTTCACTATTTCCTCATCAGATAATGATCATGAAGTACTGCAATGCTAGCAACACCATGGCTATAATTTGGCAGATGGAATCTTGTATTCTGTGTTTTTAAATGTCATGATTTTCTTCCTTCCCTTACAAGCATAAGAACATATTTGAGGATCACATAAATGATCCATATAGCCTACTATCTTGTCTCTGGCAGATTTTAGATCAGAATGTTCAGCACTGGTTTACAGCATCCCAATGCATTGCTAACAAAATAGATGATTCTATATCTTCTGCTCAGAGTCTTTGCTTGTTTCTCTGTGCACAAAGCAAAAACATGTCATGGAGCAGGGTTCCCCAACCCTTTCCAACCCAGAGTCATATTTGAAAAGCTATGAAATAGGCCTAGGTAACATAAAATACCCATTTTGCAGTAGGAAAAAAAAGACAATGCTCAGATCCCTATAACCCGTCTCAGACAAACAAATATACATTTTCTGCTGCGTATGGCTGCTATTATTGCAGAAGAGACACAATGGAAGCAGGCATTTACTAAGAAGTAAGTTCCATTGTATCTAATGGGAGTTACTCAAACAAAAGCATACATAGGACTGTAGCCTTAATGTACTCCCAAGGTTTGATTTCAGCCTTGCATGTGAAAACAACCTAAGTTTAGATGCCTATATAATTGCTGTGCATGTTCTAATTTCTATGCATCTGTCGGTACTTTTACAGTACTGTTTTGTCCTCTCTGTTGGTTGAGATTTATGCTGCGCCCACAGTACACTTGTTTTAAAATGTTAGTTTATGCTTAGGCGTATTCAAAGTTCAGACCAATGTGATGGCATTGTAGCACACTCACACACACACTCATACACACAAACAGGTCTGTTCCAGCAACATATGAGGTGTGTGGAGTTCAAGAATATGATCCTAGGAGCCGACTGGATGCAGGGCTAGGGGGCGCTGCTGAACCTCCTTTGCCTCCAGTAACTTCTCTAAACCTTGTTATTATTTTTCCTTTAGCTACACACTGAAGCTGGCAGAGCCAGGAGAGAAAAATATTTTTAATATGGGTAATGAAATATAGAAAAAGGAAAAAGAATTGTCACATATAAGATTCAATGGCAAATGCTTCGCTTGCCATTTGCTTTTTTTATTTTAAGGCTAATTGCTGGATCTAGAAATAAGTGGTAAAATTCCTTTTTGTGTGTTGTGGCACTGTGGGTTAAACCACAGAGCCTAGGACTTGCGAATCAGAAGGTCGGTGGTTCGAATCCCCGCGACGGGATGAGCTCCCGTTGCTCGGTCCCTGCTCCTGCCAACCTAGCAGTTCAAAAGCACATGAAAGTGCCAGTAGATAAATAGGTACCGCTCCAGCAGGAAGGTAAACAGCATTTCTGGTTCGCCAGAAGTGGCTTAGTCATGCAGGCCACATGACCTGGAAGCTGTACGCCGGCTCCCTCAGCCAATAAAGCGAGATGAGCGCCGCAGCCCCAGAGTCGGCCATGACTGGACCTAATGGTCAGGGGTCCCTTTTGCCATCCCCATAAAATGTCCCACCCCTCACTCTGTGATTCAATTCCTTATGTTGTCTCTTTGGCCCTCTGGAAATATTTGGAAGGCAGGTGTGGCTGTATTAGTGTACATGTTCTTTCATCCATTGGGTTGCTCCATTCATTTGTATTGTTCTTAATCATGGTGTTCTTAATTGTGTTGCTGTTAATCAGGGGTTTGGGACTGTATCTGGTGAGCCATCAGCTGGTTGTCAGCACTATTCAAGAGACCACAGCTTTGCAAGTGCCATCAGTCATCTGATTGATGGTACCTGCCCAGTCTGTTTTTACCAGTCTGTGGGTGCGGTATGGCCAAAATGGCCTCATGGGCCAAATGAGAAGCCCTCTTGGGTCAAATTAGGTCTGCGGGTCAGAAGTTCCCCACAGCTGTTTTTATTGACAAAGTGAGCATACTGATAAAGCTGCATACTTCATTAAAAAATACCAGGGCTGCTGTTGTATGGAATGTATGCCAAGCTACATTTGGAGACAAAAAACATGATTCTCCCCTCCCGCCACCCCTCCCATCTTTTCTCTAGTGAAAGCACACTATTCGAAATAAAACTAAATGGCCTTTTACATTAAACTGTAGTAGCTCAGACTGCTATCTAGCTTATCTAGCGTTTTGTTTCCTCCAGCTCCATTGTTTATATACATCTGTCTGTTTGTCTTTAGGGCTTCATCTTAACATCAAAATAACATGACACCTCCAAGATAATCATATCTGGAAACTTACCTATGTGTCACTTGATGATTGATCTTTCAGTTAAAAAGGGATGCCGGTTAGATTGGCTCTTTGAACTCAGGGTGGGACCATTTCCCTTATCTTTGCAAGTTGGGTCAGTGGATTGTGCCACTAAATTAATCACTATGGATTGCTGCATATGCTTTCCAGAAGGGTATTGTCACTAGGCAGATTCTTAAGTCAAGGGCAAGGACTTGGCAGGTCTCCCCTTTGCCCCAATGTTAGCCTGTTATCCCTTTTACTTCAAAAATAAAAACAGATCCACTATACTACATCTGACAGCTGCTTCTGCCCACTGCTAGACACACCAGGAACTGCTGCATAATTTGAACGTTACAACGGTGGCACTGTTTCCTACTAAAGCTCCCGCTAAAGAGAAACCAACTGGTCTGGTGAGTGGTTTAGCTGCACCTAATTAATCCCATGGACAGCAAGAAGATCAGACCTATCCATTCTGAAGGAAATCAACCCTGAGTGCTCACTGGAAGGACAGATCCTGAAGCTGAGGCTCCAATACTTTGGCCACCTCATGAGAAGAGAAGACTCCCTGGAAAAGACCCTGATGCTGGGAAAGATGGAGGGCACAAGGAGAAGGGGACGACAGAGGATGAGATTGTTGGACAGTGTTCTCGAAGCTACCAACATGAGTTTGACCAAACTGCAGGAGGCAGTGGAAGACAGGAGTGCCTGGCGTGCTCTGGTCCATGGGGTCACGAAGAGTCGGACACAACTAAACGACTAAACAACAACAACAATTAATTATACAAGGGATGTGGCTGGCGCTGTGGTCTAAACCACTGAGCCTCTTGGGCCTGCCGATCAGAAGGTTGGCGGTTTGCTCTGACGGGAAGGTAAACGGCGTTTCCGTGCGCTGCTTTGGTTCACCAGAAGCGGCTTAGTCATGCTGGCCACATGACCCGGGAACACTGTCTGTGGACAAGTTCGAGCTCCCTCAGCCTGTAAAGCGAGATGAGCGCTGCAATCCCAGAGTCGTCTGCGACTGGACTTAACTGTCGGGGGTCCTTTACCTTTTTAAAAGTTAATTATATAGCACTTCTGAAGTGAAAGTGTGTTGACCTTATTAGTGCATAGATGAGAAACTACTAAGAGCCCCCATGCAAACCTATATTAAGTTTCTAAAGGAATTAGCTCCATAATCATTGTCATCTATCTTCAAATCCCTGCTTTCCCTCTTTCTCAACCAGGATAAGGAGTACAGATCTGGCAGTGCAGAAGTGCAGTGCTGGTTGACTGGGGCTGTTTAAAATAGAACTATGGGGAAGAATTTATCATCACACAATACAGCGCTTCATGTCAAGCAACTGATCTGTGTGTATGTATCGGAGAGAGTGCACAACAGAGAGAAGAGGAAAGGATGGCATGTACTTCAGAAACTATCATTTTAAATGAAAAGTAACTTTCGTGCTTTTGAATATGAGAGATTTAGAAATCTATCCTTTTACTTGCCCCATAAGTCTTTTTTTTAAAAAACGCACTCCAGTCTGAGGAAAGGTTCCCTTTCATCCTTTAGAATTTTTGAATCTTTTTCATCAGGCCATTAGGACGACATCAGAGTTTTGTAGCTAACATTTTCATCCTAAATTCCTCTGATATCCAGCCTTAAAAGCATTCATTTAAAAGTTCCTGCAGTTCTGAATCGCATTTGCAAATTCCCCCCAAAATAAAATGTCTTAGCGGGAACGAAGGGGTAGAAAATGATACGTAATTGACTTTTTTAAAACAGCTTGCCTCTGAAATAGTCCCACAAATTTCACTGGTGATACCTCTGGAAAAATACATCTAGCACTGTAAATAACAGAGCACAAATGTGCCTTTCATTGTATAGATTCTGCACATGTGGTCTGTTCCATAATTCCAAGAACGGTAAATGACTGCTGATTTGGAAGTATGCTTCCGATCATAAACACAATATGCCTTACTGATCTTCCTCAGCATCAACCAACATGGATGGTGGTCAGAAGCAATGGGAGTTGTAGTCCAATGATCTTCAGGTTTAAGGTGCTGGTTTTAACCTTTAAAGCCCTATACGGCCTAGGACCCTCGTACCTATGGGACCGCCTCTCCTGGTATGCTCCACAGAGAAACCTACGGTCTGCAAATAATAACATCCTCAAGGTCCCAGGCCTCAGAGAGGTTAGGCTGGCCTCAACTAGAGCCAGGGCCTTCTCGGCTACGGCTCCAATCTGGTGGAATGCTCTGTCACAAGAGACTAGAGCCCTGCGGGACCTGACATCTTTCTGCAGGGCCTGCAAGACAGAGTTGTTCCGCCAGGCCTTTGGTCAGGGTGCAGCCTGACTCCTTCCTCTGGCAACCTGCACAGAATTTTGCTTAATTGGTTGCCATCAATTTGATTTAATTAATTTTTATAATGAAATATTTTTAGATTGTGTGACTATTTTACTGTTTGATTATTTGATTGTTGTTAGCCGCCCTGAGCCCGGCTTCGGCTGGGGAGGGCGGGATATAAATAAAATTTATTATTATTATTATTATTATTATTATTATTATTATTATTATTATTCTGCAAGACAAACAGGTTCCCCATACCTATTTTTTGAAATGAGTACGCTAGACTTTCTTACCTGGATGCATTGATTCCTAATCTCAGATGTATGAATGGTCTACAGTACTGAGGGAATATTATAGTTCCTTCAATCTGTTTTTAATACGTTTATGTGGTTTTATCATTGTAACTGGTTGTAACTCGGCTGATCATTTGTTTTCTTTTTCTTTTAGTGGGGAGCGATATATAAGTTTAATAAATGAAAACCTAATCAGTAAAACAAATCACCACACTTATTTTTTTTTAAAAAAAGGTGAAGCAGGGCATTCATTTTATGGAGGAGGGGAGAAAAAAAGCAGGAGGGGGAATGTACTACATTACAAGCACAAATCAAATTGTTCCCAAATGGAACCTTCCATATATATACATTATTACATTTTTATATGCAGAAGGAAAATGATACATAGCATTTTAAAAACTTATTACCCATCTATGTAAGCCTCTGTGGATAGCACATACTTCTGATGAAAATCTTTTTCTAAAATTTAATGTTTTACATGATTGATGCCTTTCAAGAGAGAGAGCAAAATATTTATGGTTCTTTTTTAAAAAAGAAAAGAAAAAGAAAACCAGAGTCTTCTAGATTACAAAATATATTTGCTACTATTTCAATATACGTATTCTTTTCTGATTTTTGTTAATTACACCAATGTTCAGTTAACAAAATCACAGAAGAACCATTTAGCAAACTTAGTAAAGTAGAAGTTTCATGGTGATAAAGTAGAGATATTTTTAATTAGTTGTTAATTACTTAAGAAGCATGGAACCATCAAATTTTTTTATCTGCAGTAACATTCACATTGGGGGCATGTGATCTCCACCTTTTATATTTCTAAATGCAAATATTTTTCTTCATCAGACACTGAATTAAGATGGGTACCAGAAGTGCAACAGTATCCTCTCCACACTGGGAGACACGAAGAATCTAGATTTTAGAATATTCAGTTGCTCCCAGTTCACCTGTTATGCTACCTTATATGAATACCTGAACATGGTGGGGCTATTCCTGTAGATTACTGAACCTTCTTTAATTATAAATAGAATATATGTGAAAACAGAACATGGAATGACCGGTGGACATTTTCATTACTTCTGTGTAGTTATGAGGATAACAATTTTCATGTGGCAGTGCTAGCCTACTGAGATCTTAGCACACATCTATCTCTCCCACCCCCTCCCCATTTGTGTGTGTTGCTAAAGTAAATGAATTCTGTAAAGTTCCTATGTTGTCTGTGGAAACACCAGCTGATTTTGGGGTGACCATAATTCCTGATGTTACTAACCTGAAAAGTTACGTTTCCAGAAATCAAGTGGATAGGTATATAGGATTGCAGTCTAAATTGCCTTTCTGATTTGGTTGTTTTGACAATTTTTAGATATGAAATTTATTTTCTATATGTTTTGTCTCAGTCATGCTGTTTCAGTTCTGGGGACAGTCAAGGAAAATAACTTGAGCGAAATGTCCTATTTCCATACTTGTTTGTAAACTGCTTTGAGAGATGGTATAGAGAGAGATAGAGAGAGATAGAGAGAGATAGAGATTTCTTAAAAATATAAAGCAGTATAGAAATGAAATCAATAAGAATAATAATTTGTATGGTTGTCATTGTTTGTTGTGAAATCGCTTTGAGATGCTTCATGAATGGATGAATATCAGTTTCACTGTCATACTCTCCAGTAGACTATGGGTTCTGTCCAATAGTGTTCCATCAGCAGAATGGTAAAGGAAGCAATTTCTGGCTATTTCCTCTCCCCCTTTCAACACCCCTAAATCTGCTGCTCATGGTTGGGGGACCCTCCAGGGCTTATTCAGGGTAAGTGTTGCAGGCTTCCTGCTTCCACTTTTGGAAGCTGAGCAATGCCATTGAATACAACCCTACAAGGGAAAATGCCTCCAAATAAGTCCCAGCTCATTAGTGCCTTTGTTAGTAGCTCCAATATTACACTAGGCTATGCATATGTTTCTCCATGTTACAGTAAAGGTCCAGATGTATATTGATTTCTATAAGTGACTAGTTCATTCATCTGATGAAAATTCAGTTGTTTAGTATATTTCCATGCAGTCCCTGGCCCAGTTCCATCAATAAGAATCTCAGTGGTATTTGTAATGACGTGAACTGAACTCTCATATTGATTATGTTGCTCAGGCAGCTTTGCTTCGGCTAATCTATTACTGCATTTGCTGTTAGAGTTTGCAAAGCTGTTAGCCCTGGTTATCTGCTGAATGATATTCTAGAGGTTGTTATTCCAGTCCTAAGATACATGTTGTGCCAGTGAACAAAGGGCCTATAATATTGTAAGTGTGTTTTTAGGATGGCAGCCTAGTTTCAGTAATTTCATTTTACTAATTTCTTACTCCCCCTCCCCTTTTCTTTATTGTCTGAACGAGATATTCTGGGCTCCCTGCCTTTTGCAGTGCTAAACTGTACAAATGACTCCTGTTATCCACTGAGAAAATGGCACATTTGGAAAAACCAAAAGGCTTGCTTCTTGGCCTTCAAGAGTAAGTCAAGCCGACTGTTTGAATTGTTTGCAGCGTTAAAAGTAAAAATCCTGCCAATTGCGCCAACTTTCATATGGTCACTTAGGAAGGACGAGTAATTTCCAAATTCCTATCGTCCTCCTTCTGTTCCTAAGAAAGATTCCGCTGTTTTAATCAACTACCACTATATTAAGTCCACACTTTATAGGCGTTTCTAAGAAAAGGCCAGGGCTTTATCACTCTCTTATCGGACAATCACAAGTGAAGTGGAAATAGTGTCAGCTAATTGTATGAGACTATGACGTGGTGTTTAAAACACTCTCATTCAAATGGAAGGTTTGAACCAACCTGCACAATGCATACAAAGTGGGAAATAGGACTATGCTACTGGCCTCACAGGTGCCTCTGACTCCACCCCCTTGACATACATGCATTCAGCCCGATGCCTGCAAAATGACACCTGCACATATAGGCGCTCCATTGCAAAAGCCACATGGAACATGTGTATGTCAAAACAGGCATGCCAGCAAATGTGACCCCACTTTTCCCTACTCCTTGTATTTAGTCTACATGTGGGAAAGTTTCAAAGGGGTTTTTAGTCCTTATGCTAAGGGGTCTTTCCCACAACCCCCTTCCCATTTGAAACATCCCTGGAGCTGGGGTTTCCAAATCACCTTATCGTGTCTGGAGGACAGCATTAACACATGTATTGATCTACCATTCTTTTATTTTGCTTCCTGCCTTTGTTCAGGCTATTGTGCATGCATACATCATTGCAGAGGCACACAAGTACAGAAGTGCAGTGTTTAATCGGGTCCTCCCTTAAAGAGGGCACATGTTGCAGTGAGACCTGGCAACCAAACCCTGTGTTGTGGGTGGGTTCGATTGAATAGCCACAACACCCGATTGGTAGGTCCCTTGATGCTGGGTTTAATCAGGCCAATGGTACGCAAGCTAAGTGGATCAAGGGACCTAAATATACCTATGCACGTGACCCAGAGTTTCCTCTTTCAGTGTGTGCATTGGAACACCCACACTCCCTATATTTAGGGCTGTGCGCTTGACCTTACTATGCCGTCGTGTGTCATCTGTCGTTGGGACAAGGGGACAGCAGGAATTTTCCCCACTTGGATGATTGGCTGGTGCCATTTGGGTTTCGCCTGCCATGTAGCAAATCGTCACAACTTGTAAGGTTGCGGATAGCCTCTGGTTCAGGTGATAGGGATGGGAGAACACTCTTGCCATCCCTATGTGAAGGGTATTCTGTTAAAGGAATCCAGGGACTCAATGGTTTGATCAACCCCTGAGGCCAGGGGGACATTTTGGTGGCAGAGTTAGCTCGTTCCCGGCTTTCCGTTTATCCAGGTGTTCACCCTTGGCTGACCTATGCTGGAGTTCTGGGTCAGCGCTACCTGCAACGGTGCAGGGAGCTAGTCGAACCAGAGCCTTTGCAACCACTCACTTGCTGTAATCAATAAAGTTGTGGCCTAAATTCTGCCAAAAAACCAAGCCAAAATTTGAGTCGTGTCTGAATTTATTTAAGGAGGAGGTTTAAAGGTCTGAACACACAAAAATATTGAGCAAGTGGCAATCCCAGCCACAGTCGCTTTCTTTTTGCCTGGTGTTTCAATCAATGCTCCCATGTGCTTCTGTATATTAGTAACTTGTATAGCAGCAGAGACGTGAATTCAAAACCGAGGAAGAAGCATTGGTATTAGAAATTCTACAAGGCATGTGGAACAGAACCAACTTCCAGGGGAACAGCAGAATGGAATAGGGGAGATGTTTATTCTGAAAATGCTTTGATTTTTAAATCCTACATTGCTCTGCTTTAACAAAACAAGAACTCCAGAGCTCTTCAGAACTTTTCAGACAACGTTTTGGAAAGCCGCATGTTGTAAGACTAAGCAGAGGACCAAGCATCAAAAATGAAAGGTGGTTGTTGCAATTTCTGAGGATGAAAAAAGGTACAAACAGGGATACACAGTACTCAGTTGCCCTTTAATCATTTTACAGTGAGGAAGAGCAAGAGACAAGCCCCCTTTCTCCCGACCACCATAAGTGGTTACAGAGGAAAGTGAATTCCTTTTACGTCCTCTACAAAAAGCCAGTATGTCTGCAATTTGGCGGGCTTAATTCGCTCTGGGGAGGCTTCTGTGGTCCACAGTGGTCACATGGGGGAAATGTTACAGCCATTTTCAGATTTTGCATTACAGTAAGTGGAGGAATGCAAAGCTTCACTTTAAACAGAGCTGTTCAGATGCTGAATTACAGAACAGTGGGAAGAGCACAGATCAACTAAGCAAATGATAAGAGGTGGGGTTTTTTTGTTTTGTTTAAAAATCACACACAGAGAGATACATGTACATGGTCAATCTTGGGGCTCAAGCACACCCAATACTTTCTGAGCAAGCAGACCAACAGATTCCAGACTCAGTGCCTAAGCAGCCTGGTAATGCACAGCCCTATCTGGGAGACCCTATATGAGCTAGAAGTGGGGGTTCCTGGAGTGTTTGATCTTTGCAGATACCATTATGAACTGACCTTATTCTTATACGTGCCAGACTAAAGTTCACATTTGGGCTGTGGCTGCCCACCAGATTTTGCAATTCTCTGATGCTGCAACATGGTTCTTGGCTCAAAAAAACCATACAGAATGTGTATTATCTTGAGAGATGATGTGTTTAAGAATTTGTTTTTCAAGCAAAAGTACATTAAAGTGCATACTTCAAGAGAAAATAAGTTAAGTGCATATTTAAATATGAATTTTCCTGCATCCTATATATATATATATATATAGATTACCGTGGAAATGAAATGGAACTTTCTTGTAAGAGAAACAATTATAAAAGAGGCATGAACCCAAAATAAAGACTAATTATGATTCATCCTTTTGCATCTAGAAGTCTATGCATTTGCTGTGGTTGCTTTGGGTTATAAGCAGTGAAGTTGTCATGTTTGTGCAAGGGCTTCAGCTTGTGCCTCTGTTTTCTGCTCCAGAGGGTGGGGGGAACCCAGAACAGTTTTGGGTGTGTGAGAGTGCAGGATGAGCACTGAAGAAATAGGGGGAGTTCAATGGCGCAAGTGGACATTCTTGCACAAAGGGGACAATTTCATGGATATAACCCTATGGCTTATTGCATGTGAAGATCTTGTGAATGTAGTGCAGTCTTCTCCTGAGATACAACTATTATTTGTTGGAATGCTTCTACTACAATGCCTCCTTCCTTTTGCTATATCAGACAGTTGTCTGAGAACTCTTTGAGTGGCTGAGACAATATGGATTCTGACCTGAGGAATGCAGATCACTGGCCACAGTTAGAAGCTCATGGCCTGACCACCAGTGCTTTCAGTGAATCCTTTTATGCAAGTCGAGATCCACAGACACCTGTCTTGCTTTTCTGCTTATGTGATGGGAAGCAATGGATGCAAACGATTTCATTGATTTCTCTGATACCCAAAGCTGCTACTACTTATTTATATTGTCTTTGCATCTGCAGTTTGAAGATTGTTCTAATCATATCACTCAGGCAAGATTTATTGTTATTTTCAGACAGAATTTTTTAGAATAATAATAAATAACTATGTTACTATTTATACCATTAAGTCCCAAGGACTTCTGCTGAAAATGTGTCTTCTCACTCAGTGTTCGTCTGGCTAAAACAGGCCCAGTGTTTTAACCTGTAAGCACTGTACAGCCTCCATCTTTCATAGTGCACTGACTTCTGAATGTCTCCAGGGCCTGTAGAGGCAAATCTATTGGCTTCCCCAAGGTTTGCCTGCTGGCTTTAAGTGGTAATAGATTTTACTGATATTCTGCTAGTCAATAAAACAGTCTTGGTTATGCCTTTTTGTTCATGAAACTCAGCTTTCTAACTGTTAGGAAATAAAGGTTAAAAGCTCACAATCTTTTCATTATGCTTGCATTCAAGTCCTGCTACCACATCACACATCAATATTAGACATTCTAATATTGTTTCATAGCTCTGTCTGTAAAGTGCCCTGTCAAGTATAACAATGGAAAATGCTTCAGAACTTGGTGGGGCTGGGTAAGAGGAATGGGAAACTAGAGCTTTAAACAAAAATGGTCTGAAAGTAGGGGGTGATGGATAGTTTTTTTTTTTTTGTAATACTTCTACTGATTTGTTCTCACAAGTCCTTGTGGATTTTTAGTAGTTTAATAGACTCTTTGATTTCATGGGCTTATTAGCATACTTACAACAATTTTTTTTCCAAAACACTGTAAATAAATCCTTGCACCATTTGGAGAGTCCATGTGAATAGGCAATTTTGGTTCACTAATGTATGCATACCTTCCAACTTTACAGTAGGGCAAATCAGGACATACCCACACCCACACTGAGGGTCAAATATAGAGACCTGGAGGACAATATTCAGGCACAGATTGATTCAGGTAGGAGCCTCAGACTCAGATCTCTCTATTCAGTCCAGAGGGCTTTCCCCAGGTTATAAGCCTCACCAGGCCTTAGCCATGTCTTACCAGGTCACCTCATTCTGCCTGTGAGGTCACTTTGATCAAGCCATGTCCATTTGCCCTATACAGTCATACCTCAGGTTGCGAACGTGATCCATGTGGAAGGCACATTCGCAGCTCGCAGCGTTCGCAGCCTGAAGTGCCACGTCTGCACAGGCACGTGATGCAACTCAGTGTTTCTGCACATGCGCGAGCGCTGAAACCCGGAAGTAACCCATTCCGGTACTTCCGGGTTCAGGGTGGTCCGCAACCCAAAAACGCACAACCCGCAGCGTTCGTAGCCCGAAGTATGACTGTACCTGACATCATAAATGTCAGGTAAAGGTAAAGCTGTGGCTCAGCCAAAAGAGGGGGTTACAGGCACAGGAAATCAGCAAAGCCTGCAGAACTATGTGCAATGCTGTGCACTGGGCTTCACAAGCTCCAGCAATCAGGTCTTACAAAGCCCTATGCACTGGACTTTGCAAGATCAAACATCAGCTGATCATTGGATATTGCAAAGTCCAACGCAGAACACTTTACAAGGCCTGATGATCAGCTGATCATCAACACTTTTGCAAGCTGAGCCTTTGCAACAGTTTGATTTTGAATTGTGCAGTGAAGAATGGGTCACCTGAGGTCGTTGTGATGTCAGGTGATTGGCACACAGAGGGTAATGGAAGCAGCAATTGCCATAATTCACATCTGCTTGAGATCTGGAATGTAAAGCATGCTTGCAAATATGAGCGATATTCACTAGCATTGCTTTTAAGTCCATGAACATTACATAGATAATTACATTATTTTCAGTATTCTTTTTGATGTTTCCCTTCCACCGAAATGCACCTATATACCAGCTGCAAATTTCCTGGTAAAAACTATTAAGTAGCCTTAAATCATATATTACCTTAACATTGGATCATATTCTTTAAGTACAGAATCATTATAGAAAAAAATGTTTCATTGGCCATATCTTACTTGTAATTGAAAAGTGGAAGGACATATTGCCAGCTTGAGCATCTCACAACTGTAACACTTCTTTTTCCCTTGAGTTTTCTCTCTGCATTGAAGGCTGTGAGAAAAAAACTAGAGGTTTATTGGGATAGAATAATATATGTCAAAACCATTCTGCCTCATTCACAGATAGCCAGGCTAAGACTATAGTGGAACCACAGCCACTGTTCTTCAGCTACTAGGGGGGACTGTCAGTATTATTCTGGTACTTGTATCAAAGTACACAATGGCTACCTGTTAGATAACGCATAATGATATGTGACAGATCACCAGGGCAGATCATTGTTCCCTTGAATCATGTATGTTTCTGAAGTGAGGCATCTGAAGGCTATAACTGTTCCTCAATAACTTTGTTTCTGACATCTTTAAACCTTCTGAGTTTGTTTTTCTGTTTTTGTTTTGTTTTTTTTTGTCTAGACAAAGCTCACCATTCAGGTTTGCATGAGGAGTTGTCTGCAACTTTTATTTTAAAGGTGTCAGGACTTCATCTTCATTTTCCAGTAGCATCACACATACTGCATTTTTCATCAAAGTTTGTCATTAACACTTTCTTATCTTTAAGTATCAAGGAAGCCCAGATGTGCCTGCAACATCTCAGTTGTGACTGAGTACTGTAAATGATCCAGTTGTCTCATTAATCAGCATGGATTTTTCTTTTTTTAAGACACATGATAGTGAACATTGCTCAGAATCACTAACATGGTTCCCCAACCCAAACACCACTCTGGCTCCAATATTAGTTGGATATTTTCCAAAATCCACTCACCCACCCACCTGGATCAAATGCCAAAAATCCAAAATCCATCAACCACTCCAGTCACGCAGAAAACTGGAAGTAGGTGAAAAAAAATGACATAGGCCAATTAGTATCACCCCCCAAGAATTCTACTCAGTCCCCTAAATGAAGACTAAAAAAGGGGGTGTCTTAATGAGACAAGGTGAGAGTGTGGGGTGGAGCGGGCTTAAATGGACTGATCTCCACTTCCTCACTATAGGACAAATCGCCTCCACGTGGTTGCCCTCCACCTGCAGGAGAGTCCATCACTCCTCTTAATGCAAGGAAGGAGAGTGTGGCAAATGCATCCTTCACCATCCCCTTGAGCAAGGAACAGAAATCCTAAGCATGTCTACTCAAAATTAAGTAACATTAGGCTGATTGTCAGAGCTTACAAAGTTCAGTGTGTTGTGCTATGCAGGTGCCAATGATCACCTCAGTGTTGGAGCTTCAAAACACGACACCCCCCCAAAAAAAAAACCTACTATAATCCCCCTCCCCCTATATTAGGAAAGTCCCAAAATGGAAGTTAACAGAAAATTTGAACAGGGTGGAATGTCTTTTCTCAAGAACAGATCTTTCAAACTAGAAAGGGGAATTTAGCTGAGATACTTTAGGTCTTCCTGTTCTTTACAGATCAAGTCATATGTCAAATCTTACATCTCCTGCCCTACTCCTGTTCTCATCCACTCAAATATCCAAGGTACTAAGCCATGTGCTCAGCTCATTTTTTTAAACCCATTATTTTCATTTCTGATGTCATAGGACAAACTATTGCTGGACAGAGAGATAACTGACTGATTAGAGAGATACATTCTTCCCCACATGAGAACTATTAATGTTTCATTGATGAAAGCAGTTGTATAAAGAAAAATGAATTTCTTTTCATATCACTAAACCAAGGAAGTAATTAAAAAATAACATGAAATATTCTGTTTTAGTGATGGGGGGGGGGGGAATCTACAACATGTGGAAGAATGGTTTCAGGAAGTATTATACATATTTATAAGTTGTATTTAACCAGTGGCTTAAAAAGATCTAATAGTTCCTCTTTCTGAGGAAGGGAGATAGGAGTCTCTAATAGAAAATTCTCAGCACGCTCAAACTACGCTGCTCAGGACACTTTGGGTGGAAGTGTAGATTTGCCAAGAGGAAAGGCAAAATAGGTCTCGCATGCAGAGAGTTCAATGCCAGGGATGCAAACGTATTTCCCGCTTCAAATATAGACCAAATAAGGTTTAATTCATATGGCAATACAGGCAGCAGTCCAATATTCTTGGTTTTTTTCTTTCTAATTTTGTTTTGAAGGATTTTGAATCCAAAATGAAGCCATTCTTTCTGCCACTTTACTCTGATTCTCCTTGTGGACTCACAAAGGGATAAGTTAAATTCCTTGGATGCAAAAAGAACTAAGTCATAAAGGTAATTCAATCGAGGCAGTCACTAAGCTGGATGGGAATCATATTCTTTTAAAGCGGTTTCTGCACTCTAAATCCATATTACTCAAAGCCATATCAGGAGCAGTAATTTCCCTAATCTTGAAAAGGAAAACAAAAACACAAAAAACCCTTAGTTTGGCAGATATTTTGGCATATGTCTTAAAAGGATGAGGAGCTGAGCAGAGTGGGGGGGGGGAAATGTTAATTAATAATTGAGTCACGAACCTAACCCTAGACCCCTGTATGTATAAGAATAAATTCCAAATAAATTTTCAATGGTTAAATCAGGGCTGGCACTCCCCTACTAGTTACACTGCAGGCTCCAGGCGCATTGAAGTCTAGGACTTCAATGGGGCCTAGGCATGACAAATTGCAATAATCATGGGACAACCAGTTGGGATTTAAACAGGCCACAACTTTATTGATTACAGATGTCATTGTACTTTGGAGCAGGCATTGGGTGTACATTCTGCATCAACCAACCAGTCTGCTGGTTGATTATTTTGGCAGGGTCACCCTTTTACACAAACCAAATCAGGACGACTCTGTTCAAGACCACCCTGGTAGAGCTATGGCCCATTGATCCCCTTCTGGGAATCTGGACAGTTGTACCTCCACCCTGGATCCTTTTACACTGGTACATCGGGTCACATATGCTTCAAGTTACATACGCTTCAGGTTACAGACTCCGCTAACCCAGAAATAATACCTCAGGTTAAAAACTTTGCTTCAGGATGAGAACAGAAATCGTGCTCTGGTGGCGCAGCGGCAGCGGGAGGCCCCATTAGCTAAAGTGGTGCTTCTGGTTAAGAACAGTTTCAGGTTAAGAACAGACCTCTGGAACAAATTAAGTATTTAACCCGAGGTACCACTGTATTTGGAAACAGTCTTTCAATGTGGCAGCTCATATAGAATCAGAGCTGTATAGGGGGCTTACAGGCCATTCAGTGCAGTCCTGTGCTTAGTGCAATAAATAAATCTAGAGCCAGGGTATCCCCAGCAGGTGGTAACCAGTCTTTGATAGACCATCACCTCTCTAGGTCAGGGGTCTTCAACATGACACTCACAGGAACACCTGTGTGCACGGAAGCCTTCCTTGGTGCCAACAGCTCTCTCCTCCCCTCATGCTGAAATTAGGCTTGAAAGAAGCATTCCGTTGTAGCCAATTGTAGTGTGTGTTTAGCTGTGGTGTGTGTGTATGAGATACTCACCCTAGTTTCTCCTGCTTGCAGATGTGCCAGCAGGACAAAAAAGGTTGGCAACTCCTGTTCCAGGTGATTGGTTCCATTGCCAAAATTGTACTTTGTCTCCAGAATGCCCTCCTAATGTTCAACTAAATTCTGCACTCCTGAAAGTGAAGCAAATTACATTTACGGTAGTCCTTTTATCTGGAGCCACTGAAAATAAATCTTCGCCTTATTCTGCGTGACAGCCCCTTGGGCTTTTTGAAAAGTGCTTTTCTGTCTCTCTCCCCACTCTTTCTACTCCAGGCTAAATGTACCTACTGCCTTCCACTTTTCCTCATTGGACTTGTTTTTCATACCTTGGCCACCTTCATTCCAATTTCCCTACACTTTTCTTGAAACCTGGCCCCTAAAACTGGACACAATACTCCAAATGGGGTGGAAGTATTACTTCCCATGACTTTGAGACCATGGTTTTATTCACCCTTTTTGCAGATGCATCACACTACTGACTCCTGTTCAGCTTCCAACTGACTGCAATCCTGATATCCTGTATTACTGCCAGTCCAAGTATTCCCCATCCTATGTCTGTGCATTTGTTTGTTTGACTAAGTGCCACACTTTCCTGCTGAATTTCATTTTGTTAATTTCAATTGCATTGCCACTTCCACATGGCTGCAGCAGAGAGGCTGCCCTTTATACTTTCAGGCAGCTTTTGAATATATGTTTTGTAATTGCAAATGGATTACGTGAAAGCTGTTCATGTCTGATAATGTTTATCAACTTACGATATACAGTCAGTTAAAACCATGTAGTTGCCTACAAACCCCACATGCCATTGGCTGAAATGTCATGATGTCATGGAATGCTTATGACAATTGAAACTACTATGAGCAAAGGGGTAATTTCGTAAAATACTGTCAAATAGTACAGCCAGCTTAAACCTACTCCAAAGAAACATTTAAATATTTAATATTTCACGCTAGTATAGTATCTATCTATATATATATATATATATATATATATATATATATATATATATTGCAGAATATGGATAGATATATTTTCAAAATGACAGTAAGGGAATCAAATGATACTGAGGACAATCATAGTTGTGATCCAGAATCACTGTTCAAACAGAGTGCTGGAGAAGACTCATTTATAATTATATTTTGGGGATGATTCATGTTCTTATGTAGCTGCATTGTTTTATACTTTCTGGATGTCCCATGGTCATATTATAAAGTAGTTGTATTCTGTGTTATAAATCAAGCACTGCTAGGAGTTGTTTCTTTTTGTTTTCCAATATATTTCTTAACAATAAAAAATTTGGCACAAGCAATTTTTTATTCTAAAAGTGTGACCCAGAGAAAGAAGTTTGAGAACCACTGGCTTAGACATTCAGCTCCAAGTCTGTCCTCGACTACCTGGTATGTGAACGCTTTGGCCTGTCAGTCACTGGCGTGAATTTCAAAGGTTAATCCTCATATTATGAATCATCATCATAATGAAATTAAGTCACAGAAGAGCAAAAGAGAATTTCAGCGTTGTGTTTCACAGCTCTTAGCTTTTTCTCCTCCAGCAGTGCACATTATCTTTGGATGTGTTATTTTTGTGAAAGAAATGGCTTGCCATGAAATTTTGCAGGTAATTTGTGTTGACCTACCAGCTGTGAAGAACCATTTAGTGCCTGCGGCGTGGGAGTGGGTTTCTCACTAACTGAGCATCTGTAGCAGAAACAAGCATAATATGGTTGCTATCTAGAGTAGCTACCACTTGGGCTACACACACACCACAAACACGTAACTGGGAGCATAAATGCAAACTAATCATCCAGAGATTAATTATTGAAGTTAGATGGCTGTTGTAACTTCAAGTAACTAACTTTTTCATTATATTTCTTCTGTACATACCATATGTAGAGGTGAGGGAGATTCACTCACTTCTATCAGCGGACTGTTAAATGGAATGGGACACAATGATGTTCTTTGTACCACTATTGAGCACAAGAACATTCTGGTCAACATAATTTACATTAATTTTACATGATTAATTGAAGAAAAAATAATCACATATTTTACCCTCCATAATTGAGCAAAGCTAATTATAGTTCCATTAAATAGCTACTATGATGTGGAGCCTTACTGTGTAGACATACCTCTAGTCTGCTGTCATCTTTTGAGTTGTCCATACACGAGAGGTTGTTAATCCTGGCTGCCACCCAAAACATGAAGTAAGTATGGAAGAGATCTTGTAGCAAAGGAACAATAAAGGCTTTGCTGCAGACACAGCCCCAAAGCTCCTGGAATGGCTAGAAACAGGAAGCAAAGTTGAAGAGTCTGAAAAAAAAGGTCGGAAGTTCAGAATGGCACAGGAGCTGCATAGTTGTTCCAGTGGGTTCCCATAGCCCCTTGCCAAGCTGCTAAAGTGAGCTTACTAATGAGATACTGGTGGCCTGTTCTCAGCTATGATCCTGAACCTGGGTGACTACACTGTTTCCTGTTCATCCATTCCCATTGGCTGGTTGGTACCCTCTTCAGCTCCCAGTAAGGCTCTCCCCTCCACAGGAGGAGAGGGAAAGCCTGGAATCCCTGCCTCTCCCTTGAGAGCCACGGAAATAAAAGGTGCTACTTCCTCCAGTCTCAGCTCCAGCAACTCAACCTCCTCCTCCTCTTCACCCACTTCAACCTGCCAAACTAAACCTGAGCCTGACAGTACCTGAAGGCACATGGCACTTCTCCCAGGAAGACAAAGGCATTGAGGAAGGGCCATAGTTTCACAGTAAACTTTTTTTAAAAGCCCAGAGGGTCTTAGGAAAAGGCTTGGGAAGAACCCTGTTGAAAAGACTGGAGGGCTGCAGTGTCAATGATACTGTAGATGGACCAATGGCAGAATGCAGCTTCCTAGGTGCCACGAAGAGTTTTGACATGCCCAGTGGGTTGTTTGACCTTCTCTTTTCTTTGCCATGGCAATCCCTCTTACCAGTTCTGTCATGGTATTGACGGAGAATGAAGGGGAGGAGAAGAGACAGGCAGAGGAAGGAGGGCAGGAAGTGGCGGTGGAGGAAAGAAGGGAAAGCCAGGAGGAGGGACAGCTCACAGATGTTGGACCAGAGCCTCAACAGGAAGTTCTGGCACAGACAGTGAAGCAATGCCTGTTCCGACTGCCAAGGAAAGGAGGGTGTTAAAGAGGAGGGGACAGAGACATCACATGAAAATTCCACGCCTTTTCTGTTGGAGAAGGGGCGAGCATAAGGCACTCCAAGAATCTGAGCCGGAGGATTCAGATGCATGATTGTAACGTGCTGCTTGTACATATATAAAATAAAGACTGTATATATGTATCTCTGAGTGAGCAGAGGTATTTCTTGCGGAGAGCGTTCACAAGCCATCACAAGTTCTCAACTACTTTTGGAACTCTCCTTGCTTTCAGAAAAGTTTACAAAGCAGAACTGGGGTCGGTGGGGAGGGATGCTCTTGAAAGTCTAAAACCCCTTGGGCCCGCAGATCTAGTCATGCAGCACTTTGAATCCAGACTGCAAAGTGGGTTAATTTCAAAATGACAGTGAACTGTAATTCACTGCTTTAGCTTTTCAGTTTGGGGAATGTTCCAAAGTGCATAAATGGCAGATTTTTTAATTGGGTTCACCAATCCACACACTTAACTGTGATGTATGAGGCTTTACCTTCTAATCTGTTTTCTGATATTTCAAAATTAGAAAGAAAATCTCATTGCTTATAGGCTGCTTCCCTTTTGATGGTGTCAAAACTCTATGCCCCCCAGGGGTGTTAAACAAAACAACATTTTATTACCCATATGCTTATTTATTACCTCCCTACACAGAGAAGTCAGGGCTGGAATAATGTCAACAATTGCCAAACATCTGAAATATGTTCTGACATGGCCAAAGGAAATGAAGATTCCTATAAAGTATAGTGTGTTATCTAAAATATATCTCAGTTTTGCTAATAAGTACCACCACACTTTTCTTTACTTCTGTTATCTTGCTTTCTGGAGACCCGTGGGTTCCAATTAGTGCTAGAGACAGGTTCAGATAACTGCTGTCTTTCACATTTCCAAAAAGATGTTCAGATCATTTGTAAGCTGCCCTTGAAGCTGTGAAGCTGAAGTGGCTATTAAATAAAATAAATAAAAGGAGATCCCCAATTGCTTCTCTCTCCCATCTCTCTGTTCTTTTTCTCCCTTTTTAATTTAGCATTCATTCCATTGAAGGGTTCTCTGTCACATGATATTATAGGATATTGATTCTGTATCTCAGTTTGTTCTAATTACTAATATTACTATGAAAATTTCTGGTTGCTCTGCATAGTTGATGAATACTTATATGCATTTTCCAACTTGTAAACCAAGAAGAGACATTTGTGTTTGGATCTTCCTGGTAAATATCACTTTGTTGGTATCCTTAGCTATGCTACATTTCTAGATTTTTGTTTTTTTCTTGTGAGAGTATCACATTTATCATAACAAAAGTACTGGAAACAATTTATTTTCCTTCTGCATTTACAGGTGAGCAGAGAGAAAGATGAACTCCACTTGAAATGCCCAGCCTATTTTTATTCTAAGGACTAGGACAGATGACAATTTGCATTTCTATGCTCAATAATTTCTTAATCAAATTTACGACATATACTCTGATGGATGGATTCATTAAATGCCAGATATTTCTGCTGCTGCTCTTCTCTTTCAGAGGTCTCCAGCCAACATTATGTAAGGTTTTTCACCTTTTGCAATATCTTTTTCCTGGTATATTGAGTTGTCAAGAGAGCTTGGCACCTTTACAAAATAATATATCATAATGACCATGGAGATACTTCTATGTTGTACTTCCATATTTCATTGAAAGAGCACCCCTTCTCCCACACTTTCATTTTATCATTGTCAAACAGAAGATAAAATGAGCACACACAAGCATTATGAGATTTTTGGAAGAGAGGTGAGGTTAGGGTACAATGTTTGAGTCTAAAACACATAACTACAGATGTCATAAATATCCACTGATAGTTGTTCCTGCAACAAAGCCCCTTGGATAACTGTAAAATGCTATCCAGTTTTTAATTTCATTTTATTGGGAACTAAAATTATTTTATTGGTGTTTCTGTTTGGTACATGTAAAGAAACAAAACTCCAGACAAGTGAAAAGGCCCAAGAACCACAATAGTTTGACAGCTGAGCTAACGTCTTAGCTCTTTCAACTTGTGAACCTACTGCAGAAGACGACACACCCTTATCATACTCATCGGACAAAGAAGTTTAAGGTATCGTAATCAACAATTACGGATGATAATTCCCCAGATGCCTGAATCAAAATTCCAAATTGTCACACATTGTGCTGGAAGTATCCTTGTACTATCGGCTTTACAGTATCTTTTTATGAATCTGTCCTAAATAAATATACTGTAGAAAGAAGTGTATTGTTGCTGTTTCTCATGAAATCTGCTTCCACTTTAATGGAAAAGAGCAAGGATACAGCATGGGGAAAAGCCATGAAATGAGAGGATGCACTTGTCTCCAAGGACAGATCCTGAGACAAGAGGGATTCAATTGTTTTGTTTTATGTTATTAAATTTGTATACCACCCCTCATCCATAGATCTCAGAGTGATTTAAAACATAATTGTGTAGACTGCACCTCCTTTCATTCTGTTTTGTAAGTGTATGTAAGTGGGTGCAACTTCCATGGGTGCAATCTGTAAAGGCTCCAACCACAAGCTATTCCAGGGTGACTAAAGCACCATACATTTTTGGCTATTGTGTGAAATGCCCCTCCCCTATTATTTCTACAGGGCCATTTGAGCGGTGATATTATCATACTGCTCTGCTTATTTCCAGGGTGACATTTTCCTCATCTACTTGAGCATTCCATTTCTCCTACTGATATAAGATGATTTGATCAAACCCAAATCTCTGTGCCTGTGCCTTATGTTCCTTCCTTCACAAACCACAGAAAAAAATATGTGCTATGGTCAGAGGCTTTACAGATTGCACCCATGGAAGCTGCAGGATCAGCACAAAGGGGAAAGGCATTAAATGAACCAAAGAGATGTTTTTATTTCATTTTAGAGGTATTGTTGAGTTCCACAATGTGGACAAATGGACTTCCCTAAAACCTTGGGTACTTCTCCCAGTCTCCATAGAGTTTCTCAGGTGTACAGCAAATTTGTTGATCCGTAGATGCCAGAATGCAACAAGAATATTCAGGTAGAGCTGAAAATCCCATGGTGTTCTTTATGAAGCATTCCTAGCAAAGTATCTTCTTTTTAGTACAGCTAAAAGCAAGAAACTCCATTCTTTTTGGTGAAGACAGTAATCTGGAAATGCAGTGCTGGAGCTAGGCTTCAAAGTGTGTCTAAATATTAGGATTCTTTTATTGGTAAACTTGTTGTGGTGTTTTTGCTGGATATGCAGTACAGTGGTACCATGGTTCATGAACTTAATCCATTCCAGAAGTCCGTTCTTAAACCAAAACCGTTCTT
The DNA here is from genome assembly GCF_965112155.1 of Podarcis liolepis. Taxonomy (NCBI): domain Eukaryota; kingdom Metazoa; phylum Chordata; class Lepidosauria; order Squamata; family Lacertidae; genus Podarcis; species Podarcis liolepis. The sequence goes on from NC_139557.1 coordinate 37,814,963, forward strand.
AAACCTAGGCGTGCTTTCCCTAATGAGGTCTCCCGCCGCCGATGCCCTTCCACTGTTCGGATTCCATTCTTAGACTGAGGTGAAGTTCTCAGATCAGGACACTATTTCCGGTTTTGCAGAGTTTGTAAACTGAATCTTTCTTAAACCAGACTGTTCTTAAACCAAGGTACCACTGTATAAAATATAGCTAATAAATAAGGGCAAAATATAATGCAGATGTCATGGGACTCACCTTTTATCTCCTTATTCTGAATCCCCTGCAACCTCTCAATTTGTTCTGCGGGATACCCAAACCCTGCATTGTGCAGAGCACTATTGGTGGGGCAAGGGGAACTGCACAATTGGATATCATCCTAAACAAATAACTTGAGTTGCTTATTTTAAGACACAGTTCATGCACACAGCTGCTCAGAAATATGCCTCATTGAGTTCAATAGGGTTTACTGCAAGGTAGGTGGGCGTCGGATTGCAGTCTTAATCCATTTCATGGGGCGATGAAAAAGGAAGAAGAAGAAGTGAAAAGGGGCAATCCAATAAATGTTCATTTGCTAATGAGAAAAAAGAAAATGTTTATTGCCCAATATTTTCAAAATACCTTCTGGGAATACTTCAAAGGACTGAAATTATTTCCATTGGAATTTGCACTTCTGATATGTTGCATAATTGCTCATGACATTTGGCCTTTGCTGGTAAGCTGCATTAAAGGAATGTATGAGGGGGAAAAGAATTCACTCCTTATTACACCCTTAATTTGCCATTATTTAGTAAATAAATTAAGTGGTTTGTTGCCGGAGCATTTGCTTTCACAAAATTAGATAATTAAATCTGCTATGGTGTGGTGAATGAGACATTCAGAAAGCCCAGTATAAAGCACAACCAATGCTTTCTTTATTAAGGGAGGGGTGGGGGACAGACTTGGAGTTATGAACATGAATACTATTATATTTTGCCCTACTTTTCCGTGCTAGTGCATCTACATAAATCAGGCAAGCACAGACAGAGCTAAGAACCAACCTGAATACTACAAAGAACAAAGGAGGCTTCAGATCTCTGAGGTTTATAATTTTGCCTTTTGAAAAATAATCCTGTGATTTATACAGAAAACTCTGTCTTTGTCCATTTGCTCTCCTGATCCATAGCAATAAATATTTAGTGCTCAGAGGCTTAAGAGCTATCTTTTTGTCCAGCTAACTCAGTGCTGGTGTTGGTCTTACCATCACCAGCTTTATGTATTGTCCTTTATCTGTCCCTTTCTCTCTGGGGAGGGGGGTATGATGACTTCTGTGTCCTCCCTACACACAGCACCATTTGTCTCCTTTCAAAACTTTTCTCATTAGTCCCTCTTGGTGCAATACAGAGTGACACAACTGAAAGCAATGGGTGGCATTCAACTTAATTTTACTCTAAGCAGACCCATTGAAACTAATGAACATAACTTAGCTAGTTCCATTAATTTTGGTGGGTTTACTCTTAGTAAAACTTGGTTGGATACCACCCAGAGTTGCCTTTAATGTGCACATCCACAAATGAATTCAGAAGGCAGTTATCATTTTAGAATTGTCTTTCTTTTCTTTCCAAGACTTGGGCGAATATGTCAATTTCAGTTTCTCATTTTCCCATCTTAAATTCAGTTTGCCAGATTTCCTCATCAGTTTGTGTTAAAAACAAACAATAAAGTCCTTTTGAAAATTCATCAGCAATAACTATAATAACATACATATTTTTTACTACAATTTTGCTTGACACACACATTTTTGCAAGGCAATTTCCTCCAATCCAATTTTTACTAATATATGCCTTTCGATGCACACTTTACCCCAGTGAATTCATTTTTTGCACATTACTTGGCTGGAGAACTTCATTGCAAAATTCAGAGAAGTGTGAACTTCAGAGATGTTTTGGTTTGTACATGTACATAATAACTAAATTGGATCTCCCCCATCCCCATTCTCCACGCAGATTAGTCCTCCACATGTAGGGGCTACACCTCAGTTGTAAAATGTGTTATGGTTTGCCCATTTAAAATCCCAATTTCAACCCCTGACGTATTTTGGGTAGGCTCTCTAGTTGGTCACAGGACTAGGGAAGGCTCAGAAATCTTCGAGAGCCACTGCCAGACCATACGTGCTGGACCACTGGTACAAAGGAGCTCCTTGTATCTTATGAAACAAAGGATTTGACAGTAACAGCTAGCAATGCAGCAATGGCAAGACTACATTTTCAGGCCTTCATTTAGGTCAAGATATCAGCAGCTATGGTATTTGAATAACTGGTTGACATTTAGCGCACACATTTATTTTACAGTAGAGAGAAATGGCAGAAGAGTATCTTCTCAAGGCAGAACCAGAGGTTACTCTAAAGACATCCGAATTCCTATAAAAATAAGTACATTTCTATCTTATGGGTGAAGAGGGTACTGCTTAAAAACAATCACCTATGTTTCTGCGAAGGAAGAAAAGAAGAGATTCACAAATAAAAGCTTCAAGGAATAATCCTGTGGCTTCAGCTTCACACTGAAGTTGCATGTGGGAAAAATCAACAATGTGCGGGTGGAGGACGTATTTTCAAATGAATTTTAAATCCCTCGCAGCCACTATTGACAGCATTTTATTAGGTTACGTATAATTGCAGCCCACAGAATGGAAATGTGTTTGTTTCAGCTAATCTCCTGGTATGTAGGCCAGTTCTGTCCCCTTTTTTTGGGGGGGGGGGGTCCTTTGTCTCCGTCGGTGTCTGTCAAAGAGTGTCAGAGTCCATTTTGTTGACCAGTTTCCAGATGGTCTCCGGCTTGGCAGATTTGATATGCCACGTCACATAAAAACCTAGTAAAACTGAAGTGGCATTCACTCCGTACAATGCTTTGATTATCAGCACACATACAGAGAGTGGCATCACACCTCCCTGCCAAGCGGTTAGCGCCCATTGTTCCCATTGCCCAAATCCAGTTCAGCTTTAACATTTTGTCCCTCATGCCATGCACATTTAGCTTATCAATCGGTAAGCTTAGAGCACACAGGACAGAGGGTGGGAATAATGAGATAATAAAGCCCCAGCTCAGAAAAAAGTAATTGTAGCATGTTTAAAGGACAACAGATATTTGCGCAGAAATACTTGTTTCTTTTAATGAAGAAGTACAGCTATTAAAAATAGATCCTTTATTAATACAAAATGAATCCAGTCCTGAGAATGCCCCAGTGTGGACAGAACAACAAGTGCAATGAATTCTGGAAAAATATAGGATATCTCTTAGGTACCTTCCAAAATCCTACAGCAGTGTGATGGGAGCAGATTTCCCGTGGGATTCATCCCATGGTGTTGCTATACTATTTGAAGTCCTGCAGTCATGTAGGTGGGACCAGTAAGCAAGGTAAAATATCTGTTTCTGGTTAGCGCTAATTTTGCACGATTTTATCCATACAGTGGTACCTCGGGTTACATACGGTCCAGGTTACAGACTCCGCTAACCCAGAAATATTACCTCATGTTAAGAACTTTGCTTCAGGATGAGAACAGAAATCATGCAGCGGTGGCGCAGCAGCAGCAGGAGGCCCCATTAGCTAAAGTGGTACTTCAGGTTAAGAACAGTTTCCGGTTAAGAACAGACCTCCAGAACGAATTAAGTTCTTAACCCGAGGTACCACTGTAATTCCATTCTACTTCTGCACTGATCTGCACTTTTTTATTTTAAGGTATATTTTCCAAGTACTTATTTGAATATGCCTTTACATTTTTATTGATATCCATATTTTCTCTCAATACATATCTGAATGTGCACTTGGTATTGGCAATGCAAATATGGCACTCAGAGAACTGTGAAATCTGTTAGATAGCTTGTGACTGTTTCTTTGAGCTGCTTTGGAATTGCTGTTGTTACACTATGAATTTCTTTGTGCTGTATTCTCTGTTTTATTGAATTTGTATGTAGCCATTTTACTGTATTTTTAATTTGATTTTTTTAAAAAGAAAAAAATCAGTTGAATAGGAAAGTTTCTGGTCACACAACAGTCCAAGAGGCACATAAAGAAGGCTCCCCCAACCTAGTGCCCTTCGGAAGTTGTTGTGCTACAGTGCTTGTCAGTTCCAGCAAGAATGACTTCCCATGAGCAGGGATGATGGGAGTTGCAGCCCAACCACCTCTTTGGTACACTAGGTTGAAAATGGCTGCTGAAAAGAAATGCGCAAATATCAGATCCTCAAGCATCCTTAGGGACAAATATGTGAGGCTTAATTAGAAGGCAATGCCTAACCAGGATCAGGGAAAACAATGCTAATAAAACTGAAGTGGCCTTCATTCCATACAATGTTTTGATTATAAGCACCCATACCCCTTTTCTTTCTCACATAGATGAGAAGCTTTAAACTCAAGGACTGTAGTCATCATTATCATCATTTTATTTGTATGCCGCCTTTCCATAGTTAAAACAATTCTCAAGGCGGCTTACAACATGACAAGATTTACATAATTACCAACATAACAAAAGTCACAAGCAATAAATGCAACACAGCCAAATGGAAAACAATTTCCACAATTTCAGCAGCAGTAGCAGCAGCAGCAGCAGTCCTTTATGGAGCCTGTCAGGCCCCGCCCCAAGCAAGGTAGAGAGAAGCAGGGCAGAGCCCTTCAGGCTCCCAGCAGGTCAGTCCTCAAAGGAGGCTTCATTGCAGAGCATGAAATTTCTGATTCAGAACCTTATCAAGAAAGCTGAAGACCAAGAACAAAGATGCAGCCACCTCCTTTCTCTGTAGCTCTTCATTTCTGGGGGCATTCTGTTTTTCTAGTCCTTTTTATGCAACATTCCCAGGGCCCAAGGCGAAAGAGAACAGAGTAATGAATGTATGTTTTCCCCCTAACTTAGCCATCTAGCCTCCATCCAGGTTAGCATGGGTCATTATTAAAATTCAGTGCTATGTTCCAGTCAGGCAAAAATGCTCAAGGGTTGTGGCCTTGGGAGACGGAGTGCAGCTGGGAAGGAATCCTAAGGGCCAGAGAAGGAGGCTCCTGAGGCGTTTGCCTGTTTGTTTAGAGCCTGTCTGTACAAGAGGAAAGAAAGGGTTAAAAATGTAGACCAATAGGAAAGCTGGAGGCGGAGCCTACATGTGTACAAAAGGGCTTAGCCCAAGGTTTGTTTGAGTTGTTGGTGGGTAGTTGGTTGGTTTTAGTGGGTTGGCTGGTTGGGAAAGGCAGTTGGAGAAGCAGTTGGCAGGCAGTTGGAAACAGAGAGACAGTTAGGGCAGTGGGTTCTTGAGTGAGGGGAGGTGGAAGAAATAGAGAGAGGAAAATAAGACTAAGAAAGTAAAGAGTAACAACGTTTGGAATGCCGTGAAAGTTTGTTTGTGTCTGAAATAAAATACACTCTTCTTTATTATCTTGAGAACCTGACTGAGACTGTAGTGATTTTACCAGGGAGGACCTGGTTGGTGGCAGTGGATTATTGGTGTACGGGTCAATAGTCCGTGAGATGACCGGGGGCTCCGTACGAACACCACAGCTCCCAACTCCTACTTTAAGCTTTACAGGGGCAGCATGACATGAACCCACAGAAAAATAGCCAGCATGGCACTCAAGTGATGTTTCAAAAGGGCCTAACACCACTAAGGAATGTATCACTCTCATTGGAAAACTGGCATTCATGTTTTAGAAATCTGTTCCAGGAAACTTTATTGTTGTTGACTAGTCAGCTAGCCGAGGGTGATTTAAGTAGCATAATTCTCTTCAGCTGTGTTTTAATATGCAGAGGTAATTCTCCAAAACTGAATCTGTGGATGAGAGCTAAGCAGATTTGCCTTAAATACTCTTAATATGATCAACATCACTTTCACTTGCTTCCCCCCCACACACCATTTTTTGGGGTATGTAATGCATGCAAATATGATAATAGCTCAATACATTTTAAAAAAAATATTCCCTAGCTATCAAGTCTGCTCATTTGGTGTACAGGAAGAAGAAAATATGTTCTTCATACTCTGTAATGGGTGCAAGCTATAGAGAAACGTTCGGAGGGAAGTGATGTGCTTAACATTAATTTTAAGCAAAGAGAAGGGGGAGTAAATTAAACAGCTTCACAAGAGTGATAGCCCGGACACGTGACCGAATGCAAATATTTAATTTTTAATTAAATCTTTTCTTTGTTTAAACTTTATTACCATTTTTAAATATTCAGTATCATAGCATCCCTCCTCCTTCCATCTCACCCTTCCTAACTCATCTTATCACACCTTGTAGATATATACATAGTAGAGAAAGGGCAAACAGAAGAGAGATATAAAAGAGTAAAGTAATATCAAAGGAAGAGGAAGGGGGAAGGCAGAGGAGGGAGGGAATGGGAGGAATATAAAGGAATACAAGAAGCACAGGCAGTGAAGCATAATGTCAACGGTAGACAACACAAAGGGCATCAATACGCTCTATTGCCGCATCCTCTGGAGTCAGGAGGTTACTCAAGAAACTCTGTTACTTTTGCATACTAGATGTGCTACACATTTCTCTATCCAGTGTTCAAACTTGGGGTATCCTTGGAGCTTTCAGGGCCTTCTAAGACACAGGCATTATACTGCAAAACTACATTCCAGAAAATGATTGTAAACCGCCTGGTGATCTTTGGATTTAGGGCAATAAAGCAATTTAAATTTAAATCTGCCCTTGGTAATCCTGTTTAACCAAGTCAAGCTTATAGTATATGAAACTGTCTTATACTGAGATAGGCTAATGGACCATCTAGTAGGGTTGCCATACTAGAGCAAAAAAAAGGACACATTTGCAGACTTCTACTTTTAAGTATGGATTGCTAGGACAACTCTACCCATAAGAAAGAGGATGTGTCCTGGAAAAAGATGACATATGCAGCCTGGTGTTGTCTACCAAACAGTTCTCCAGGGTCTCTGCCAGAGGTCTTTAACATCACCTCCTACTTGGCCACACAGCTGGAGTTCCTGGGGACTGAATGTGGGAACTTTTGCATTCAAAATACATGTCCTACCATTCAGCTATGTCCTGTTCCCATTCACAACCCAGATAAAGCCTTGAAACATGTGGTAGTAGTGATCCTAATATTGCTGCAAGGTCTATCAATGCATGGCCTGATAAAGAACATTTCCCATTTTTTGTGTCTTCCATTGTATTACTACATGACATGCAGAAAGACACACTCACATTACATGGCCAACAAGAAAAAGAGCACACACAGCTGGTGGTGCCATCTGTGTAGACCAGCTTCTAGCCAAAATAATATTTCCCTAAGAGTTTCCAGTTGTTGGTAATAGGAGGTAATATGGATATGACTCTGTATCAGGAAGTAGAACACGAGAGTAGTAGCCTTGGCTCCATTACATGGTTTGTTGTTGACAAAAATTATAATTAGTCAGTAGATATGGCTTATATATTCTTGGTTTCTGTTTGTAACATTTCCCCTCATAAAACCTGGCTGGATAGCAAGTCCAAAATGAAGTGACTCTCTGCCAGAGACATCCAGCCATGTGTGCCTCTGCTGAGCCATCTGTAGACCATTCCATATGGCAGTTGTTTTAGTTTCACCAGATTTTGGACTCAAGTTCCATAAGAAACACAAGTTTTTTTATTAAAAAAATCAAGTGGCGGGGAGAGGGAAGAATCATCACCCATTTTTCCCCCAGTATGATGGTAAGCTGTTATTACTGCTGGAGCAGATGCTTCCAGCGACAGACCAGTCATAACCTGGAGAGCATCAAGAGCCAATGAAAATTATGATCCAACCCAATTTGAGGCTATAGAATCAAATCAAAAGATTGGTTTCCTACACAGAATTCCATATGTATACTGTAATGTAAGCCTGCATAGCTTGAGGCCCACCAAGCTGAACACAACTGAATGGTCATGTATGTAATTACGCCATAGGTAATAATAATAATAATAATAATAATAATAATAATAATAATAATAATAATAATAATTAATAATAGTAATAATAGTAATAATAATAATAATAATATAATAATAATAATAATAATAATAATAATAATAATAATAATAATAATAATAATAATAAATCCTGTCATTGAAATACCAGCTGCCCAGGTTGCTGAAAGCTAATAAAGGAAATTATCCTACCGACTCCACCATTTGTCACTTTTTCTCAGTGTCACGACAGAAGTGTGATATAAATCAGGCTGTAAGATATCTATCAATTAGGAATGGGCCAAGCAGCTAATTGCATTCAGTTTTGGTGTTGCAGACTCTTGATTATAGGTCCACTCCACCCTGTTCCATCCCATTGTACACATTATATATGCATTTTTTAATGCAAAATACACACTTTTCAATATTTTTCAGTGCATTTGCCAGTAAAATGCACATTTTGCAAACATCTATTTGTAAAAAAAATAAATTGTATTTTTGAGTGCATTTTTTTCACCACCCCACTCCTGAAAAATGTTCCCAATTGGGGGTGCATAATCCAATTGGAATATGCCTTCTGAGCTGCAAAGAAGTTGGGGAGCATCAGACTGTGTCAAGTCATTGCAAAAAGCACCTCAAGCACATTCCGCCGCCATTTCTAGTCAAAATCCCATATCACCACCAACAAGGCATCCCTAATGGGTATTCAAACTGCTCACCTCTGTCCTATCAAACAGTGGACCATTTCCTTTCAATAAAGTTCTGGCCTTCTTGTTGTCAGAAGGTTTGTGTGATTATGTTGAGACTATAGCAAGAATGAGCACAAAACATTTCCACTTCTCCTTCAATTTACTGCACCCTTCTCCTTGCAGTCATTCTGGTAAGCCCTCATCATTGACATATATGTGTATACAGCTTCCTAGTTCTGAGCGTTATGAAGAATGAAAGACATAGCAAATGCAGTTCAGAATTCAGGAATGATGGGCAAGTATCTATCCTACAGATGTGGATCACATTGGAATCACATCTGGGTTAGGGAATTGACATCTTAAAGATCACTCTGAATCTCCTGACTATGCTAACTGTTGGAATTGTGTGTGTGTGTGTGTGTGTGTGTGTGTACTGCTGATATTTGAGTGTTAAGATTTTAATCCAACACTCCATTTACAAGACATTCACTTTAATGAGAAGGGTAGGGGTGAGAAGAATGAATCAGGCAAGGTACTAATTGCTTGTTCTGAAAAATATTCACACCTGTGATTCACAAAGAGTATTACAGAAGATTTGTGAAGGTGATTGAAAATTAACTGGCTCACACTAAATCAAAATCTAACCCAAGGCATGAGCACTATGCTTTTTATTGCAACAGAACAAATTTCAATTTCAAAAAATATATAAAAGGTAAAGGGACCCCTGAACATTAGGTCCAGTCGTGACCAACTCTGGGGTTGCAGCGCTCATCTCGCTGAGGAGGCCGGCATACAGCTTCCGGGTCATGTGGCCAGCAGGACTAAGCTGCTTCTGGTGAACCAGAGCAGCGCACGGAAACGCCGTTTACCTTCCCACCGGAGCAGTACCTATTTATCTACTTGCACTTTGACGTGCTTTCAAACTGCTAGGTGGGCAGGAGCAGGGACCGAGCAACGGGAGCTCACCCTGTCAAGGGGATTTGAACCGCTGACCTTCTGATCGGCAAGTCCTAGGCTCTGTGGTTTAACCCACAGTGCCACCCACGTCCCACCAAAAATATATATACTCATCCTTAAATTCTAGGCTCCTTGTGTGTTACTATGGGGAAAAATAAGCCCAAATGTTTTCTGCCATAGAAATAAGATGTTTAGGGTGTTACCCCAGTTAGGTCTACCCCACTACAAGAAAGTCAATATAGTGTTTTACTTGGATGTACCAGAGAAATCTCCATTCCACCATGAAGCTCACCAAATGACTTTAGGACTGCCAACATCTTTCAGCCTGAACTCATAATGTTAGATTAATCATATGTATGCTACCCTAAATTATCTAGAGAAAGGGTAGGACATCACTCGCTCGCTTCCTCTCCAGCATTATGATACATACAAATTCTCTTCCTGTATTATCACTCTTGTGAAGTAGGCTTCACAGGATTACTGGAGATTCATATATGCCATCTTGGCTGCCCAAATGGCATATGCCCAAAGATGGAAAGAATAAACAGTCCCAATGAAAGAAGATTGGCAACTAAAACTGATGGAATATGCAGAGATAGTGAAACTTACCAGAAGAATAAGAGAGCAAGATGAGAGACCTTTATTTAACATAATGGAAAAAAATTGTTGAATATATGAAGAGAAATTGTAAACAATTAAAAATGTTATGAGGATTGACATAAACGCGAACAGTAAAAAAACAGATTAAATTCATAAATAGATTGGAATTGGTTATGCATTAAGCTTGTGCTATAAAATAAAGAAAATGCAGAGAGGAGGGGAGGGAAGTCAAATAAAATGTTGATTTTTGTTTAGATTTAATTTTTGTTGTAGAAACATTGTAAAATGAAGAATGGGGGGGGGGATAAAATATATTAAAAAACGGATAAGTTTCCGGCTGACAAAGATACTGGGAAATAGTTTCACATGCAAAAGGGAGATGGCAGTTAAATGTCAGGAATGCATTGTCTGCACTGTACCATTCCATGTTCATTGATTTTGCAGTATTCATTTCACTTTTACAGCCTTATCTCGGATACATCGTCAACTATTAGGCAAATTAAATGTAGAATCTCTAGACTATTCAGCATGCGGGAGGGGGTTATCTGTGTGTCGTGGTCTCTGCTCTGAGTCTAATTATGGATCCTCTTTTGAAAAAAGGAAAGAAAATGAAAATACATTAACTATTTTAGAAGGCATCTGAATTCAGGCAACCCTGTCCAAGGATGTTTTTAATGGTTGATGTTTTCTTGTGTTTTTAATATTTTGTTAGGAGCCATCCACAGTGGCTGATTATCAGTCCAGGCCAGAAGAATGATAGGGGGACATAGGTACTCAATAACAAGTGAGAATGCAACTTTACATTTAATTATGACTAAATTTCTATATTGTATTGTATTCAGATATTAAATGTCATAGCATGCCAGTTCTCATTATACATCTGATCTCCCCTTTTCTACTTCTTCCTCTTAACTCCGAACAAGGTATGTTGAAAAGGTCAGCAATATCATCTGATCAGAATTACCAAAGGCCAATTTAATTATTATTTTCAGTCAAATGAACTTGGAGGAAGGTGGTATTTAAAGTCCTATAACCAATAGAGTGATGGTGCTTCTTCAACTGTTCACAATGTGCAGTAGCTGCTTTTCAGCTTGTGTAGGTAAGGTTAGCAAAGATTCTTAGCAAAAGTTGTAAATTAATCTGAACTATAACCTCTTCTTAATTTTTTTCTGTGTGTGACAGGAGTAGAAATGAGATGCAAAATTTGCCTTGCTTTGCAAATCATAGTGAAGTGACAGTAGCCCTAGGAAAGCAGAGACAGGATGACACTTCGATGATAGTCCCTAACATTCCTATGGAAATGACTGTGGTATAATATTACCCTTATAAAGCCTTGTGCCTCCTACAACCCCTAATGGAAAGTTGTGACCGGGAAATCAGATAACTGACATTCATCCTACCACCACCATTGCACTAGGCTCTAGAATCTACATTTTAAAAATAGGACTCCATGGTGATTTTACCTGAGGCTGAGCAGATCACTGAAAGGGTAAGAGAATAGCTTTAAAAAACCCTGTGCAATTCTCTCTCTCTCCCCCCCCCCCCCCCGCTGTATTTCATCTGCTTTCCCAAGAAGGATATAGTGCACTGTTTTTTATTTGTTGAAGTTTTGATTTTTTTATTTTTAAAAAAATTGTACGGCTCTTTACCTCAGAGGATTTTACAACCAAAATAAGCCATAAAACAAACAAGAGCATGACTTTGCTTTTAATTCATGTTAATGTCCTTCTTTTAACTCCTTGTTCTTAACCTCTTAAATCACATATATATCTTTAACAATTTTCCAAATGCTGCTCTATACCTCCCTCCCCCCATTCCCATTACTTCCCATCACCCATGTGCGATCTTCTCAACCTAATATTGTTTTTCGTTGTGTTAACAAAAGTTTGTATTTGTTGTTCCATATGTCATGTTAGGACGCGGGTGGCGCTGTGGGTTAAAGCACAGAGCCTAGGACTTGCTGATCAGAAGGTTGGCAGTTTGAATCCCCATGACGGGGTGAGCTCCTGTTGCTCGGTCCCTGCTCCTGCCAACCTAGCAGTTTGAAAACATGTCAAAGTCGAAGTAGATAAATAGGTACTGCTCCAGCGGGAAGGTAAACGGCGTTTCCATGTGCTGCTCTGGTTCGCCAGAAGCAGCTTAGTCATGCTGGCCACATGACCCAGAAGCTGTACGCCGGCTCCCTTGGCCAATAAAGCGAGATGAGCGGCGCAACCCCAGAGTTGGTCACGACTGGACCTAATGGTCAGGGGTCCCTTATATGTCATATTATCATCTTGTATCCTTGTGCATTTTACCTATTGCTTATTGAATTTAAGCTCCAAAACCAAGTCTTTCCATGTACACTTTATAATACACTGTTTCAAAATGACACCAGCAGCTCCCTCCCAGAGAGCAAGGATCCAAACAGCAGTAGAGCCTTTGTTTTCCATACAAGAAGGTTCCAGGTTCAATCCATGGAATCCCTGGGTAGGATCTGACCCTGGAGAGCCACTGCCAGCCAACAGTGTGATTGTGGGTTTTTCTTGATTTCACTTTTTTGTGTTTTGTAAACCGCTTTGAGAGTTTTGCTTGTTTGTTTACTGTTTATTAATTTTATGAAACCAACACCAGACATTCATACAAAAGGACTTGTGTAGGATCCATCACCATAAGGCAGCCTATACATGTACAGTTTTGTAGGCTTTGTTCAGACCTGAAAGTGTGGAGGTCAGAGAACGTGTTAAGTGGCCATAATCTTGTATCCCATTCCATGCAGTCACTGCCATTGCAGTTGACATCTGAACAGGGCTACTCCCAACTTCCAATGTGATTTGCAGTAATGGCTAATACCAGAAATCCTTTAGAATAGAAATGTCGTTTTCTTTATTAATTCTAAGTCAATTCACTTCATCTTGGTTGAGAGTCCTTACAGTTTATGTGGACATTATTCAATTCGGTTGTGTGTCTTTTGATGTTTTATTTATCGTTTATGATTACTTTCATTATGTTGTAAGCCACCTTGAGCATGGTTGGAACTATGGAAAGGCAACGTACAAATAAAAGTATGTACAGGAAACTCTCAACTTATGTGCGGGATACATTTTGGGGATAATGTTTAAAGCCAAAAATTGTATGTAGTCAAAACACATTAGATTCTAGGGCAGGTGGGATAGCCAAGTCTTTCACCCTGACGCCTGCCACTTGATGCCTTCCCTCCCCCCTTTTTGCCAAGATTGGAAAGCTGAATGGGCACAAATTAAATGGGCACAAGTTGTGAGTTACCTGTATTTACTTCTAAACTCTGTGTAATATCCCATCTGGCACTGTTTTGGGAATTTCTATCATACCTGCCTTTGTGCTCTCAATGCAAACAACAATGATTATTAACTGATGGCATCCAGATTACTGTATGCTGAATTGTTTTTGGCTCCAGAGAACCAAGGCAACCACTGACAAATTAAGCCCACTTCTATTCTTTGAGATCTGCAAGAAAGGATGGCAATCTCTTTCTGTAACTTCTAAAACATCAAGCTGGGCAAATGATTGAGTCCCAGAGCTGCACTACTTTACACAGTTTTCTGTATGAAAAACCCTTCTTTTATCCTTTGCTTTATTGAATTACTTTTCAAGGCACTATATCTCCTTCTGATGTACTTCAACATTTCTCAGCAAATTAAGATAAGTATTTTAAGAAAGATACAGCATAGTCTTGTGGATGTCCACTCAGGAGTAAGTTACCTAGAGTTAAACCAGTATTACTTCAAAGTGTGTGTGTGTGTGTGTGTGTGTGTGTGTGTGTGTGTAGAATTGCAGCCTTGGTATGCATTTTGGAGTGCTGTGACTGCTGCATCTTGAAGATGGGCACTTTTATTTATTATAATTCATACATAAAAGTGCAAGAAAAAACCCAATGCTACTCCTACTGAAAGTAGACCCATTGAAATCAATAGGCATGGTTAACTTAGATCCATTGATTTCAATGAGTCTACTCTGAGTAGGATAAACATTCAATACAATCCTATGCACATTTTCCTGGGAGTGAGCCCTGTTGAACTCAATGGGATTTACTTCTGAGTACAAGAATATAGGATTATGCTCTAAAGTACTTTTTCAGGTAGTAACTAATACTGCATTAGTAAAATGATGCTGAATAGTTCTGCCAAAGATTACCATTTTCACCCTGAAGGCTGACCTTCAAAAAGTTTATAACTTGGTTTTTCTTATGCAGCAGGCAAGGCAAGATCACACTTTTACCCAGATTCAATCATTTCAAGATATTGGAGCAGCCTGGGCATTGTTATATATTATTTAAATTCAAGCAAATCAATTGTCAGCATCGCCCTAGAGCCAGTGCGCCAACTGGACTCATGTACCTCAACCCCGACTGGGCTGGGCGAGCTGGGTAGCACCGCCAGAGACCTCCTTCCCGCAGGAAACGGTCACAGTGCTGTGGACTCACAGCTCAGAGCTGAGAGCACCGGATTCACTGTCTCAATACTTCAGTCGTTGCGCAGCAGAGTTTTGCAGAGTCTTGCAGAGTATAAACCACTCAGAGAGCAGCTCTGTAGAATATCTTCCTTTTATTCTATAACTACAACTATGATACAAAACTATATACAGAGCTGAATATTCTAAGCATAAATCAATGCTACACTGAGAGTCTGCAGCTGCTCTTAGCAGCAATCTTATCTCTAGGATCTCTAACACTCTCACTCTCTCCGATACACTGACTGACTGACTCTCTCTCACACACAGAGATATGTTGCTCGGCAGAATAAGTTAATAGGCAGGACACGCCTCCTCTTCTCTGTGGAGAGTCAGCAGAGATCATCAGGAGATGGTCAGGAGATTCTTGGGTATGGGAGGGGTGAAATCTCCTCATCAATGTCCATTAAATGTTTTGACATAACAACGATCCACTAGAACTTCTGGGAAGGTCCGCCAAATGGATAAGCAAGTCATATATTAGTTATCCATAACTTTAATATTTAACTACTTCAGGAGCTACTGAAAGGCTATTTCAGGTTCTGCAGGACCTAGTTAGCTGCCTTCGTGATGAGATGATTCACTGAAAGCATATGATGAGATGAGTCACTGAAAGCTTATGAATTCAGTGGGACTCCAAGATAATAAAAAATGTACAGGATTGCAATCTTAGCCTTTTCAGTGTTACTGGGATTAGGAGGGCTTGCACAGAATCTAACAGCAAAATCTTATTGATGTCTACCGAGAAGTAGGTCCTACTGAAATTGCACCACTGAACTCAATGGGATTTACTTTTAAGCGGGCATCCATTGGTGTAAAGTCATCCACGTGAGGAGCAGAAATTGCCATATCATGTGGAGTTCTTGCTGCTTCTGGTGGATGAGACAGTGATTTACGCTTGGTTTGATGTCATTCGTTACTGTAACTAAATTTAAGGAGGGCCAGTCCAGATGTTTATGCTACTCATGGGAGGCTGACAGGAGCTCCACAGAAGTGTGACTTACATGACTAGAAGGCCTGCCTAGAATTCTTATACTATGTTGCTTTATATGGAGACGGATAGTCTACTTATAGATTCACCATCAGATTTCTGCTCAAATGGAATGAGAAGGGGGAGGTCTTCCTACATTCAAATGAAACAACCATTGGGAGATATTATCTGTGTGCACTCATAAACATTTTTTGCAGGAAGTACAAATACTGTGATGACTTCGATCAAGGTTTGGTGACAGCAAAAATTCCTGTGAGTCCCTGTGGGAGTTTTTATAGCATCTCTCAAATGCTGGAACAGGTGATTTCTGGTGCAATTGGGCCTGAAAGCAACAAAATTCTGGGGAAGTGTCAATTTCAGAAGTAGAAGAGAGTATGTTTAACCTGGGCTTCCATATTTTTTATTTCCCCCAACTCTGGCTCCTTTAATTGGAAACAAGAAAAGTGCCTCCGTCATTTGCTGGATTGCCATCTCCTCTATTCCAGCTCATTACAGTGCTTATCCTCCTTATCTTTTTACAGCAGTCGCAGATGTCAAACTGTGAAGATATTTCTCTTCAGCAAATGTTTCTGGCTGCTTGGCAGAATGTTCAGGCATCTGGGTTGGCAGCTTTGGAGTTGTCACTTGCCCTGTCACACAGACACACCAGGCTGTTTGTAGTGCCTTCTTCTCCTACTTCTCTTTGTCATTTAGCTTGAGGATATCATTTTTCTTTGAAAACACACACATACACACACACACACACACACACACACACACACACACACACACACAGAGAGAGGCCCATCTTGTCCTGCATCCTGTTCTCACAGTGACCAATCAGATGCCTGTGGGAAGCCTGTCAAGGAAATGGTTCCTTCACTTAGGCCTCTGGGTTAAAAGCTGACCTGTGTGAGATATAGTTATTTCTCAGTAATTGGGGATGAGTTATCTTGTACCACCATGCTTCAAGGCCACATAAAGATAGGTCTCCTAACTGAGAATTGTCTTGAGCAGTGGAAATGTGTTTTGTCATCACTGAAGAAGCTTATTTCTTCCTAAGCCTTTTGATTGGCTAAGGGAAGTCACTTCAGTTTTCCATTGTGAAGTTAGCCATGGCCCCATTGTGTTTTATCTTCCATTTGCTCTTTGTTGTGTTTCCATTTTGGTTTTGGGTGGTTTTTGTACACATTGAAAACCAAAAAGTGCTAAATAAATTGTGAATACAGTTAAGGGTTAAGAACTTAATTCGTTCTGGAGGTCCGTTCTTAACCTGAAACTGTTCTTAACCTGAGGTACCACTTTAGCTAATGGGGCCTCCCACTGCCGCCGCACCGCCGCCGTGTGATTTCTGTTCTCATCCTGAAGCAAAGTTCTTAACCCGAGGTACTATTTCTGGGTTAGCGGAGTCTGTAACCTGAAGCGTCTATAACCCAAGGTACCACTGTAGTAACAATAATGGTAGCAGCAGAAGCAACAGCAACAGCTGTGGTTGTATTAATGGAGTCATCTTAGTAGAGCCATGAAAGAACTATTTAAGTGTACCATAGTTGGTTATGTGTCTGAAATGTTTAGCAGATATGGTGCATCTTTATTACAATAAATCAAGGTATGTAAGCATCATAAAAAAATCAGAGGGGCCATCTTCTCAAATTGATTGTGGGCACCTGATACAACATCCTGATGTCACACATGCAACGTTGCAAGGAGCCAGGAGGCAGAGCCTATCCAAGGGGTGGGGCCAAATGCTCTGTTCATTGAGGGAGCCGGACCCCCTTAAACACACACACACAGACACACACACCAGGGTGGGTGGGGTGTGAAACTGCCTCTGCCCCTAGGAGCTGGCACATATGCTACCAGTTTCCCCACTAAAAGAGGCTACATGCCTTACTAGTCACCATATTTATATCACTTGGTAGGTTGAAAAAAACAATGCACACATCCTTTTTTTTTTCAAAACCTGTTCCACTTTGTCTGGCAAATTGTTCCAGAAGTTATTTACCACCTAACAAGATCAAAAGCTATGAACATATGTTCTAGAGCTTTTAGGAGCAATGTCAGATAATTCCAAGCTCCAATTTATTCATCATCTAAGGTGTCCAGCATAATCAACTCAGCCTTAAGATGTGTCATTTTCTAACTTGAATCCCTAACAGCTTTGTAGTTTGAGCTTAATAAATTGTTCCTTTCACCTTCAGAGTATGATGAATTTAAATCAAAGTCACAGCTCTGCCTTGTGTTATGTGACACCTTTGTGTTTAGAACTACTAGCATGCTTTATGAAACAATGGCATATCGAAGTTTTGTGATGATTTAGTTCAAAAGCTTGACATTATATTGCTTTATTTAAATTCCTGCAGTTATACAAAATGCATCATTATTCTGTAAAAAAATATATATATGCAGAATAATAAAAGAAAGGTGACTCAAAAACACAGCATGCGCTGGAAGACAGCAGCAGGAAAACAGAACTGTGGATGATGCAAGAGTTTCCTTGAGCCTGGTTCAGATTCAAACCCAGGGAGTTTTGACGACATGAATCGAAATTGGATGTGAGCTCTCTAGCCCCCAAACTTCCTGCCCTGGATGTTAAAAAACATGAACTCTTGAGAGAAGTCCCATGCCCTTCCACCTCCCAAGCCCTTCAACTGTCCTCCAATGACAACACACATTGTCACCCTTCCCTTGTTCCTTAAGAGCAGTGGGAGTAGCGATGAGCAGTGAAACAAAGGATTTTGGCCCTCCATCAGACTCTCTGTCCCCTTCCCCACCACAGCTGGCCAGTGTAACAAACACTGAGTGCTGTGGAGGGCAGTTTCTTTAAAGGCTCCAGCATTTGCTTGAGCCCTTAAATGAACTACAACTCCCAAAACTCCTTCATGCTGTATCACACTCCTTCAATGCAATCCAGACTGAAGATCTGCAAGTTGCATAAGCATTTACAAGCTTATGCAACTAATCCAATTAAAATAGTTACCTGTTCTATCTTCATTAATTATGTCTTTTATATTGAAAGTTGTTTGATGTTTCTTATTGATTGCCAATGGCTTGTGACTCTACTGATGGTTGCAGATCTCTTGGGGTTCAGTACACCTAGACTGTTCTTTAGCTAGGATTTTTTGTGAGTTTATTTGTTCTGCTTCTTGTTGTTGTGCTCATTCTCTCCTTGTGGGTTTCCCATAGGCATCTCATTGGCTCGATGGGTCAATGACTTTATGCAGTTGTCTCATCGTAATAATAATAATAATAATAATAATAATAATAATAATAATAATAATATCTATATCCTGCCCATCTGGCTTCCCCAGCCACTCTGGGCGGCTTCCAACCAAATATTAAAATACAGTGATACATCAAACATTAAAAGCTTCCCTGAACAGGGCTGCCTTCAGATGTCTTCTAAAAGTTTGGTAGTTGTTTTTCTCTTTGACATCTGGTGGGAGGGCGTTCCACAGGGCGGGCGCCACTACCGAGAAGGCCTTCTGCCTGGTTCCCTGTAACTTGGCTTCTCGCAGTGAGGGAACAGCCAGAAGGCCCTTGGCGCTGGACCTCAGTGTCCAGGTAGAACGATGGGGGTGGAGACGCTCCTTCAGATAAACTGGACCGAGGCCATTTAGGGCTTTAAAGGTCAGCACCAACACTTTGAATTGTGCTCGGAAACGTTATGGGAGCCAATGTAAGTCTTTCAAGACCAGTGTTATGTGGTCTCGGTGGCTGCTCACAGTCACCAATCTAGCTGCCACATTCTGGATTAGCTGTAGTTTCCAGGTCACCTTCAAAGGTAGCCCCACACAGAGTGCATTGCAGTAGTCCAAGCAGGTATGTTTTTATGCAATCTATAGCCCAATTTGCACAAAAATTTGCATGTGTGTTAGTAAGAGTATGAGTTTACTACTCTGGTAGTGGGTTGTTGTTTTTTTTTTAAAAAAAAAACATGTATAGAAATGTTTAAGTTACTAAAAGCTTTGCTGGCAGCCTGTAGAAGATGAAGCCATATGCATGTCTGCTTAAAGGCTGATTATCCTTTCAATTGGGTAAAGCTTCAACTGTTTCACAGCTGGGTGAAAACCTCCATTTGGTATTAACATTGCATTGACACAGATTAAATGACTTGGGAATTTAATATAACAGACATTAAAAACAAATGAGTTGATGCTACATGCCTGAGCAAAACCTCCTGAACTTCAGTGAGTTACGCAAATGATGCCAAAAGGAAAAAAAGTTGGAATTTCATGCATAATTGAAAATTTGATAAATACTGGGAATTTGAAATTGTGATAATGACTTCACCCTGCTGTTCAGCGCAACCTCCTGGCAGACAATTATTCCTTACAAGTTTTAGGCATCTATATTAGTGTTCACATATTTAATCAAACCTACATAAGGTTCTGAAGCAGCTAGTTAGCCTGTGTCAAAGTGAAGAAACAGGAAGGAAGCGGAGGTGTTCCATAACTTGTAAGCCAGCAATATCTGATTGTATTGCAGTGGGATTTTAGCAGCAGCATCTGGTTTCTATAGTTAAATTGCATATCACCATGGGGAATGCTCTCAAGTAGAAAGCTGGTCCCATGGCATGGTCTGATAACACATGACATGATGTTGCAACTGACTTAACTACTTAAACAACTTTCGGTCTCCAATACCTAGATGGAAAACCACCAGTGCAAAAAGATGGAATATACACAGATCCCACTTGCTGAACACAATTTGCTCCCTGGAAATCATCCATAAGGCAAATGTTCGCATAACGAGTCCACGATTTCCACTGATTCCTATGGGAACATTGCTATTCTGGGATCCGTCCGATCTCTCTCCTTTCCTTTTCCATGGTTTATTATTGAAATGGCTGCAACCAACCAACAAAAGAGAGACAAAGGAAAAACTGATCTGTCCAAGCTCTCCTGCTGCCTAATTTGGCCAGTCTCCCTCCCTCCCTGCATGGTTTCTGCCAAAAAATGCATGCTGACAACCAGCAACACACAAACAAGCAAGGAAGTGGACAAACTCTGGCTGTTTGGATATCTGAAACTGCAGAGTGTATACTGAGGTTTGGGCATAATTATTTACATTCAGATAAGTGAATTTTCACATAACAGGTGGGTGGATAGCAGGACCTGTACGTAAAGATATTGGGTGGAATTCAGCATTGTGCTTTTCCAATTGTTTCATCTGCACAAGCATTCCAGCCTACCCTATGGAATGATACCCCTTATCTCCAGAAGCTGTTCCAGGGCTTCTTCCAACTCCACCAAAGTCAGTTTTGGAGAGGGGCATACAAGGGGAGGAGAAGGGAAAAAACCCCATTGCACAAGCAGAAGTCCTGGTGCAGGGCTTCTGCTGACAGGGCTGATTAGGTAATTCTCACCCATGATGAATCAATATATGGGTTGATAGGTTAATTTAAAAAATGCCCAGTCTCCTGATGATGATGTAGGCCAGCTGCACAATAGCTCAGATTTTGGGATGGATGGATTGTTCTGCTTCAGATCCATATAAGTTTTATATGCGTTTGATCCCATTCTGTTCCATTTGTGCATTAATCTGTGATTACACACACACACACACATACTAAAATAAGCATTTCATCACATGTGTTCAATTATCATAACTCTATGCATGCATTTCTAAATGTAACCACCACCACCCCACTAAAATATGCATTATTTTACACATATTGGTACATTTTTGAACTGAGAACTGTTATCACAAAATTCAGAGAAGTGTGAATTCCGAGTGATAATTAAGTTTTGATCCATGTATTAGTGTGAGCTATGTTGGTTTGCTTAAAAATGCAGAGCAGATGAAATTCTCCTCCATTCCTATGCAATATTTAATCCAGTGTAGAAATGCATTAAAGGGTTAACAGGGATATGAAAGACATTTGAATTTACCAAATTTGCAGTTTCTGAAACAATATGAGAACTGAACTGTAGCCATCCTTCAAAATTTGCACTTCTCCCAATTCTGCAATGCAGTTCTCCAGCCATGTAACATGTACAGAAATGCATATGGTAGGGTAAAGGCTGCATATAAAAGCTTATATTAGCAAAAATAATATACAAAGTACATTATAATAGAAAAAATGTTGTGCCAAGATGTGCATATTGGGAGAAACAGCATACAAAAATGCATCTAGTAGAAGAAATTTGCCCTAAAATGCTGATGAATTCTTATTTTCAAAAACTTTGTAAGTCCACTCCCCCCCAGCTGCTGCCAAAAAAAAGCAATGAGAAACCAAGAGAAACCGCAATTGACAGATTCACCCATCCCAAATAAAAAGGGGTACATCATTTCTGACAGCATCATAATACACTGTACTTAACCATAATGCCTCTGTTTCAATCCTAGTTTTCTAGAACACTAACATTTAGCATTCCTTTTGAGACGTTATAGACCTGAAATGGTTTCTCTGGGATCCTGCTTTCCCCTTCTTTTTTGGCTTCACTGCAAGGCTTAATTTGTATAGCTTGAACTATCCCATAACACACACGTGCGCACACACGTACATGCTAGTAGCGCTCAGCACATTTTTATCCCCCAATGTGTTGTTTTTAAGGGGAAATAATCTATTTTGTTCCATACAGCCCAGCCCCTTGCTACTAAGTGTATTGATTTTAATGTGTGTACGGGGTTTCTGTGGGTTTTGTGTGTGGCTAAATTAACCTATTATCTTTAGCTGTATTAAATAATAATGTTGAGAATCCGAGTGAAAAACCCACTGAGAAGACTCGGAAGAGCTGCCTGGAGATTACTAGCAAGTCTTCGCTGAGAAATCTTCAAGAAAAACTACTTGCAGAGCTTTGCATTTTATTTTGCTGTTAGAGTTGTCAGTTTTAGCGATTCCAATAATACGAACCTGACCGGAATATAATAAAAACAAATGGGGGGTGAAAGCACATACATAATATATGTGTGCATAGATAAATATATACACATCTCAGTTGGAAATCTTTCATTTGGATATATGTGAATATCTGTGATATTCCTTAAGGTATTCATTTCAAATCTGAAACAGATACACAGAATTCGTGATCAAAGTGCTCTGGCGTTCTCTTGTGTCCTTTGATACACCCTTAAAGGAACTGGTTAGCAAATCCTAATCTTGAAATATTCACCACTCTGTAAACATTTGGCTGGTTGTTACACCCAAGGATTTTTGCCCATGAAAAAACATGCATTCAATGAAAGGAGCCAAATGTCATTACCTTGGTGATACATTTGAAATGTCAGCACAGATAGTTGGAAATTATTTTCTGCTCATATAGCACATTCAGCACATGTTACTGTCGTGTTCATCCTCACAACAAATCCCTTTCTTATAGCTATATTAAAGATGCGAAAGAGATTTACCTGGACCAAACATAATTTAAGAAACAAACATAACTCCTTTTTCGGTTCAGTCCCAGGGTTCAACCTTCAGAAATTTGGGGTTCGGACAGGTTTTGCCAGACACTCTTTAGAATTTCCATCTGATGGGTGTGGCTGATGGACAAATAAGATACAATCCTAACCCCATTTAACAGGGGGATATGCCCTTGCTGAATTCAATGGAAATTACTTTTGAGTAGGCCTAGATAATTCTATAGCTTTGAATGTTTGGCATCTTACTTTTTTATTTAGATCTCTTGCTCTCTATATAATAGCTTTGTTGTTTTGGCTGGATATACATCTATTTTTATTTTTCTGCTCACATGGCCTGTTGTCTCCAGTGTGACATGAGTAGCCACACTCCATATTTACCAATCATTTTAATGAATGTTGCATCTTTTCTGTTCATGCTGAGGTTCCGGGATTGCATATCACCATCGGAAAAGATAGAGGACAAGCTGTGGAGATGCTCTGCAGAAGGCACCTGCTGCTTATTAAGTGCTTCCCATCAATGTGTGTGGGGGGGGGGAGTTCAGACAAACAAACCTGAAACAGTTACATCACTGAACCAGTTGACAGAAATAATAAAGAAATATGAGCTGAGTGGGTGCCTGTCCCATTGTCCTTGCTGCCTTGATAGGTGGTTTCCCAGACTGGAGCTCTTCTGGCCAGAGCCACCACCAGGTAAGACTTGAATAGGGTGGGAGAGATGTAGCAGAACCTGTGCAACATTTGAGAGGTGGAGTTCAAACACTGGGGCTGGATATTGCAGACTTGTTCAAATCAGAATATTTAAAATCAGATTAACCTGTACTATCTTCCATCATTCATATCCAACTCACTGAGCCCTATTTAGGAAACAATTGGCCACTCTCTGGTTTTTACCATTGAAGTGGTGGCACTGTAGCTCCAGGAAATGTTGCCTGTTTCTTCTGCAACTATCCACAAAAGATCCCATTAGTATTCCCACCACATCAGAGCTTTAGGACCATCTTCAGGTAAGGTAGGGGACAGCCCGGCTACTCTTTACAATTGTAATTTCAGTCAGACACAGGTAATGTGTCTATAGTCTATGTGTAGCTTATTTATGGGCTTGAAACTTTTGTGTCGCTTCTCTTGTTTCTGAGTAACTGGAGAGGGCAGATCTCACTGATCCCGCTCAAGCAAAACAGTGTGACTGACTAGCAGATGAATAAAATCATGGAGAAGCCGTAAGTGGCATGGCAGAACCCAATCATCCTGGCATTGTGTATGCAGAACAAAAGTAAGGGCTGTGGGGTTGCCATGCCCCCACCTCATACCTCAGTTTCCAAGAAACAGTGTGAAAAATACATGCATGTGCACAAAATTCCTAGCAATTTAGAACACCAATGGTTGATTGTAATTTGAGGTCAGACTTTGGTGTCAGCAATGACATATGCATCTCCATGCCAAAGTTAATTTCAAACTGTAAACTGTATTTTGTTGCATGGGTACATTTTTTTAAGTTTACAAGCCCCTTCAGTTTTGCTTTTATTGTGTCTCTTCAGTGCTTCACAACTTTTCTTGCAATTGTGTAAAATTCATTTAGAGGATTCAAATTAAAACTGAACGCTTCCTGTCCTTTACTTTTTACTGGGGCAAATGGCATTAAAAGTAGAGAGCCATTTTATGCATTATTGGCTTTACGCCCTAATACTGTCCTTTGCCATCTGCATTTATTTGTCCATGCTTCATTAAATAACCTAGTTAGATGGGGTGCCAATGTTTGCCATTTCCCTTTTATACTGTGACCTCCCCAAGCAAGGATAAGGCTTGTTTTCAAAACCTTCTCCCCACATGAAAGTTTTTGTCTAATTTGATTGAAGTAAACATTGATATGGATAGAAGTGGGACCACTCCTTCCAATAGTGAGTTCAGAATCACAGCCCAAATGGGCTCCCTGAGAAACATGAGGGAGGTATTTCCAGGCATAGCAATGCCACAAAGTCTGAAAAGAAAAACGCTGAGCTATCATGGAATGTGAATGATTATTCTGGGGAGGGGGGGACCTGAGAGAAACATGAATGGAACGGAGTGGTAGCATGGAACGCTGAGCTCTACTCTGTACTAAAACACTTGATCAGAGGACCCCACTTGAAAAGCTAAATAACTGTTGAATAGCTTCACTTTAATGACACATCAAAACCTGCTGCCTGAGATAGGCAGCCCCTATATAATGTCCCTATATAATGTCCATAAGAATCCCATTAGGGATAGTATCCAACGTTTTGCTTCACGTAGAAAGAAAAAAAGCTTCTGTAATGGGTATGAGTTACTCGTGCGTAAACTGGTGCCTTTCTCGGCTAATTTGCCTTGTTAAACCTTTCTGACTGCACAGCCCTTTCTCATCGTGGCTGCCTCAGTCGCTGGCAGAATCCGTCAGTGGGCGTTTCTTGAACCTCTTCCAACATAAAAGTTGTTTGACACCCAGTCTCCTCCTCCTCTCACTGCGCGGGAGTCTTCTGCGCAGGGAAGGCGTGGGTAGTGGAGGACCTGGGCTCTCCTCACTGATGTCCAGTGAAGAGTCCTGGAGCCCTCTCACCAATTCCCCCATCTGCCCCCCTTTATCCCTGGTGTTGCGCTGATTAGCTTCCCCCTCTACTGAGCTGTTTCTCCCCCTGCTGCTGGGTCCTTCACCAGCATCATCTGGGAGCCTCCCCTTCGCCTCTCGCTCCGATGTCAGGTCCCTGACAGCTTCCATCCAGAGAGAATCATGTACATAGAAAGCATCCTTCCATAAGCACAATTCTCCTCTACGAATGGAAGTTCCATTGGATTCTACCCAATTTATTTTTAAAAGTTGTGTTTTAAATTCACTTTCCATAATGTTCCACTTTCCCCCATGAAACACCCCCCCCCACACACATCTATTATCTGTTATACGAAAGTAATGAAGGGATAATTCCAGTACATTGCTTTCAAAGAGGCATGAGAATTGGGCCTGGACTCTCTTATCCTACTTCCTGTGATCTCATTATGATTTCTGACAACCAAAAGCAGGTGTAATATAAGATTTTTCTCACTGACTTGAGCTTTTCTGATGTGTTCGTTTCACAAAAGAACTACCGAGGCCTCCCACAGAATATCAAGACTTGATAATCTTGTCGCAGAAACCTTTAGAAAGTAACCACCGCAGCTGGCTGCTGAAAAGGTGTGTTGTGAATAAAAAGAAGGCAAAAGGTATTTGTCCTCATTTACATTAAAAGCATCTTTATAAATGCCTTACATTTCTTACAATATGGATGCCAGTTTCTATGCTGCCCGGCCAAATAGTGATTGGACCAATCCTTTGACTCTTCAAAAAGGGTGTTGCCTTTGTATGCAATCTCAGGTCAGAAAGAAACTTCACATAATCAGACAACATGTATAGCAGTGCTGCTGAAACTCACTCCCTGTATTATGCCACCTCATGAGAAGAGAAGACTCCCTGAAAAAGACCCTGATGTTGGGAAAGATTGAGGGCACAAGGAGAAGGGGATGACAGAGGACGAGATGGTTGGACAGTGTTCTCAAAGCTACTAACATGCAGAACACTCACGGTACATCCACCATGGGCTCCTTTCACACACTGAAGCCTTGCAGCCTGTTGGACCACAGCTGCCATTATCTCTCACCATTGGCCATGTTGACTGGGAGTTGTAGTCTACTAACACCTAGAGCATGCCTGGTTAGGGGAAGCATATGCTGGATGAGAAGCTGTGAGACATCAGTAAGCAGTAGCTCCAATGTGTACAATATTCGCCCCTGGCTCATCTGGAAGTCATTTCCAGGCTGGAAGCTACTTCCTCTGTGACCTCAGAGATTCAGAAGCGGAGCAGCAGCTGGAACATCTGAGGACCAGGGGAAACTTGCAAACCCCTTTGCTCCTACATTGCCTCTTATCATGTGAAGGAGCAACATCTGGCTGCTACAGCAGTCATTTTCTCAGAAGGATTTCTGGGTGAAGGATTCAGAAGCTTAGCTGCAACATGTAAGAAGAAAAGTGTATACACTTTTAAAATATATATTGTAAGCCATTTCATGAAGTAGATGGGCTTCAATATTGTCCCCCTCTTTGCTCACTATCAGCATGTCTGTGGCTGTTGTGACAAGACCACATGTGCATTCAACACACACCCTGCTGTGTGGTCTCACACTTACTTATTTTGTTTAGATAAAGGTACCCCCGACCATTAGGTCCAGTCGCGGACGACTCTGGGGTTGCAGCACTCATCTTGCTCTATAGGCCGGGGAGCTGGTGTTTGTCCGCAGACAGCTTCTGGGTCATGTGGCCAGCATGACTAAGCAGCTTCTGGCGAACCAGAGCAGCACATGGAAACGCCGTTTACCTTACTGCCGGAGCGGTACCTATTTATCTACTTGCACTCTCACGTGCTTTCAAGCTGCTAGGTTGGCAGGAGCAGGGACCGAGCAATGGGAGCTCACCCCGTTGCGGGGATTCGAACCGCCGACTTTCCGATCGGCAAACTCTAGGCTTAGACCACAGCGCCACCCGCATCCCTTTGTTTAGATAGCACCCTGAAAACTTAGATTAATAAGTGAGGCTTATATAAAACATTACAAACAAATATGGAAGATGCATATTTGAGCATTTCATCTACCTGCTTCTGAATTATATCATCTTTTCCTGACTAGCCCATCTACAATATAATATTTAATGTTAACCCTTTAAAAATTGTTAGCAAGCTTATCTGCAGTTCCAAAAGCAGTGATTTCCGTCCTCTATAATTCTGCTAAATAAGCAAAAGCAAAGGGTGATGTATCTCCTCTTTTCCGCAATTTCTTTTTTTAACTTCACAAAAAAAATGTAAACACCGATCACTGTGGATAATCTAAATGGTGCAGTACTACTTGAATGCAGTTCTGTAGTCCCATACAGGCCTTTCAAAAGAAAATAATTTCAAATAAGTGATGGCTTTCATTTCCCTGCCCCTCACACACACACCCATAAGATGTGATACAGATGCATCTTACGACCTGAAATGCCTTCTAGGAAAATGAGTAAATTCAAAATAGGCTGGCAAAAAATAAATAAATAAAATCTGCAAAAAGACCTGTAGCAGCACCAACATCTGAGTTCGCTCAAGATAAAGCTGACAAGTTTTTGAGAGCATATGGATAGCTTAGGGGTTATTTCACTACCTCACATAAGGAGAGGGTTACCCAGATGATCTCCATCTGTTTCGATATTGATGTAATGAGAGGTCTAAAAAGGTGTCAAAAGATGTCTCTGGAGACTAGGAAGGAAGATGCAATCTACGGATCTTTTGATCAAGAAATGTTGTCCTTAATTAGAAAGCTTATTCTGCCTTGTTGTTGGTCTCATTAAAATCAATGAGTTTCTTTCCCCTCCATCAGTAACCAATGTTTGCACTCAGGTTTTACTTTCTCTTGCTCTGACACTATTGTTCTCCTCTAAGACAATCTGCCCAAGGAATATCAAACAGCAGCTGTATGATAAAAAAGGGAGTCATTCTAGGTGTGTGTGATGTGGCAGAAAAGTCTGTGGATCTGCAGGAAACCCAGCCCTTCCTTTTCCCCTCTCCAGAATGGGAGACTAATTACTAAATTCTGGGAGATGGTGTAGTTTATTTCAGTTCCTTTGTTTCCAATGGAATCAAAACTTAACAAATAGAAAACATCGCTGAAAAAGAGATCCAGAACAGGAAATAAAACCAAGGAGAGATGTACCCTTCCCTTTATCTGACTTCGGTTACTCTTCTCCATTCCAATCACTTTTTGGATTCCATTGTTAATGGGAATGAATTTAATTCAAATGGTCTTAAAATGCATTGTATTAAGGAGGCAATATGTTGAAGTCACCATGCTATTTTATTATTGGAATTCTCTCGTGAAGGTTTCAAAGAATGTTTTTTAGGTACAGATTTTAAACTTTTTTTTTCTTCTTATCTTACCTATACCACAGCTGTCTTGGATGAAAAATTGTCTTATTTTGTTCTTTTTTCACTCTGTACAAGGCTCAAGGCTCTGACAAATAGTTTTATCTGTCTGCCATAGTCAATCTTTCCTTTTTATTATACACATAAACAACATAGGTTCTAATTTATTCCTCATCGGATATAATTAATAACACAGGGATGTGAAGTGAGAAGGCATTAACTCTTGACAGTCAATTTCATTTATTTACTGACATTTTAGGAAAGAGCTGTGCTTTACTCAATAATGCTTTTAATAGAAACAAATGCATTAAAATGTCATTGTGGCAAATTGAAACAAGAAAATGGGGAGATGATGATGGGACTTAATATGCTTTTTTCCCTAGTTCTTCCTTGAAGTAGTGAAGAAATTTGGCAACTCTCCACGGCTTTCTATCTCAGCCTTAACGAGTTGAAATTCATGAAATCACTTAATAAAAATAAAATGAGTAACAGACAGTAGTTAATTTTTTTGGGGGGAGAGATGAGAAATTGTGCCATTAATCCATTTTTTGGTGTGCTGCACACTCACTTTGGAGTTTTTCATTTATAATTTTAATTGCACATAGCATTTCAATCATTATGACTTTGTACTACTCACTGCTACCTGGTAGTGAAGGGCAGGTTATAAGTACAAATAAGAAATAAATAAGATAAATAAAATCCATTTATTAAATAAATAAATAAATAAATAAATAAGATCCATTTAACCTGCTAATTTAGGCATAGCGGGCCATGCAAAAGAGAACGCCCTTCTGGGGTTATAATTGCCTGCTTTGTCACTTCAGCCATGTGTGTCAGTGTTGTTTAGGTCTTCAAGTGTCAACAACAAAATGCAAGGCAGGCACTTTGTCCAGAATGCATTTCTAAATGTGTTTTCTATCCAATTGTGCCTTTCAAAACCATTTTGATGCAATACTTTTTGACCTGTTGGAACACAATGCAAAAACAAACAAAAAAAACACACCTGTGTGTAACTATGTACAGTGGTACCTCTAGTTAGGGACTTAATTTGTTCTGGAGGTCCGTTTTTAACCTGAAATTGTTCTTAACTAGAGGCGTGCTTTCGCTAATGGGGCCTCTTGCTGCCGCTGCGCCGCCAGCACACGATTTCCGTTCTCATCCTGGGGCAAATTTCTCAACTTCAGGTAACTCTTCCAGGTTAGTGGAGTTTGTAACCTGAAGCGTTGGTGACCTGAGGCGTTTGTAACTCAAGGTACAACTGTATGTTAGTCCAGATGTGGATCTGGTTGATTCAGAACGGAAGTCACAAAGATCAAATTCCTCAAATAGTTGATAGAAGTGGGGTGAACCAAACTTAAGGATGGAGAAATAAATAACTGATACCACCAAGAAGGCCCTCTCTAAAGTCACCACCACCCACCTCTGATGGTGGTAACACCTGGAGAAGGGCCTCTGAGGAAGATCTTGATACTCAAGCAAGCTCGTGTGGAAGAAGGGGAAATGGCATCTTCCATATGAATTGATAGGTATATTCCATGGTAGCTAACTAAGTATTACTGCAGCCAGTCAAACTCAGCTATCTGTTGTACTTCCTAGTTGAGATACATTTCGGCTTCTGAGGTTTTTTGTGTTTAAATTAAATTTCCTAGGTGGAAGTTCAGGGCAAATGTAAATGTAAATGAGAACCTTCCTATGTCAGCCCAAGTCTATTCCTTTCTAATTGAAAGCAAAGAACAAACAGACAAACAAAAAGAACGATTTCCGAGCGCAACCTCCAGCTGGCAAATATATCAAAGTAATATCCTCTTGAAACACTCTTTTGTGCATATTCAGCATTTGTTTAATCAAAGTATGTAAACATTATTTAAAAAAATTATTCCTCTGCCATTTATCACACAAGCAGAAGAAAGAGACAAATTATCAGAGGAGTAACACTGCCAACCTTATGTAATGTAAAGAATAAATGGAAGCTGGTTGCAGGGGGTGGGAGCTCTTTACTGTAAGGCATTAGTCAGGCTGGTGGTTCTTATACACTCTGGCAAAACACAATTTTTCATGCCCTGACACTGACAGACTGTCCTTATTTTTAGATCACACGCTGTAGTGATAAGCCACCAATGTGGAAAGTGTCCTTCTTGATGCTGGGGTTGGACTGTGATTATTGCTGACACAAGTCTGGCATTCGGGAATATCCATTTGCTTGGCCTTTTTCTTTCTGAGCTGTGCACTCCGAAGAAATACAGATCCGTTTTGGGCCCGACTGTATTGTGATCGAAATCCCTTCTAATGGACGGTGCTTACAAGATGTCTCAGAAATATATACATCATTCAGGGCTAGTCATACATCTTCTTTCCACAGAGCAAACACTGCCCATTTAAGGAGAAATGCTACATTCATCTTGATGTGCGTTTACGCCATACATCACAGGGCGGTACTACAGGTTTGCTTTGGGGAAGTAAGCAAACGCAGAAAAATTACCTCCCCTAACCTGGATTCATTCATACTTGGGAGGAGAAGAAAAATGTATTCTGCAGCATTGTCTTTGGGATTCAAGTATCTATGGACCATAAAAACTAATGATTCGTATGTTTGTATCTTCTTTTATGGAAGAGACAATGTTGGACAAATATTTCAACCAAGCACACTAGAATTAGACAATAAACCTTCCAATGAAACCATTTGTATTGCCATTTTTGTTTAGAGCCTTTATGGAACAAAAAGCTGTAAAACTGTCTTCCCTTCGACTCACCCAGGCCAAATGATGGCAATAGGGGTTGAGCGGTCTACTGAAACGATAGCAATGTGCATGTCTCATTGTGTCATATTTTGATTTCATATTGCAACTCAAAGCTGTTTGTGGTTATTTCACATTTCAGTTTCATATAGCTGGTCGTTGTGTGTTCCATTCTGCATGCATGTACTGCACAAGATCTCTATAAGGTTCAGAGCAGACCAGTCCTCTTCCTTTTTCCAGACAGCCCATGACTATATGCACAGTGCAATGCTCTTACTATTCCTAAAGTGGCTCACTGGGATGAGGGGGACAACTATGCTAGCTTCTTGGCAGGGGAGTCACTGTTGCTCACCAGGTGGTAGAGGGTGATGGGCGAAGTGGCAGGAAGGATATCATGGTGGAACAAACCAGCAGGAGCACCAGATTGCCTCTATTTTGGTGTTTCCACTCCACTGACCTCACCCATCTCCCTCTCCCTCACAGCAAGCAACTGCAACCCACCTGCCAGGGAGCTATTATAGCTGTTCTGATACACCTTGTAAGCTTCTTCTGCTATTACCTGATACTAGAAGTACATCTCACCTATGCATATCTATCAGCTCTCCTCTTTAATGCCGCATTGTGATTTATGTATGGTAGGATGTCTCCTTACTCTAGCAGCTTCTGGGCAGACATCAAACTATAAACTTCTCTCATTTTGCAATGCTTCTTAGTAGTCCCACACTCTGAAGTTTTAGGTTTGTTAAAAATAAAAGTAAAAGTAAACTTCTCTGAAGAACTGCAATGATCAATTGAGGTTTTTAATCAAATATTGAGGGGGGGTGATTAAAGGAAATACCTCAGCTCTAGATAAGAAATTTAAAATTGAGTTAAGACAATTTTTTCGCAATTTTGAAGGGTTATTTTTTAATGCTTCAAAGCTAATTAAAATGGAATTAAGTATTGCTGTGACAATTGACATTTGCTTCTGAAACGGTAATTTGCTTTGTAATTAATGTAAATGCGATATTATTCTTTTTTAAAATTATTGGTGATGCCATTGTTAGCAGATTAATATTATCAGAGTAATCAAAGTGATGAAGCTGCAGCAGATAAATGCATAACTTCCAAGGATGCCAGAGAAGCAGGGGGCAATCACTGAGTTGGACTCAGTGGGAAAGTTTGGCCAAGGAAGGGAATAGTTGTCAGACAGAGCCCAATATTTGGGTGGTATTGAATGAGAAATGCAGTTTTTAAGCCTTTGATTTTGCAACAGCAAAGGTACCCTGTGCAAGCTACTAAGGTTTTTTCCCCACCCCTCCATAGGTCTCCACATGTGAGTGCCTTTCTGTAGGCATAATAAGCATATCACATTTCTCTCTTTCTCTCTCTCTTCTGCATAGGTGACCACAATGAAACCTTGCAATGACAAATGTCCATTCAGTCAGGATTCTACTCCCAGTGTCAGAATAGCCCATCAGCAAAAAAGTAAAGAAAGAAAAAGAGAAGGAAAGGAGAAAGAAAAGAAAAGAAGATGAGAAAGTGAATTTGAAAAAGCAATCTCAGAGATTCATCACTATGAAAAAGCACATAATGTGGCACTGTAGTGACACACTATCACATAAAATAGAAAGGAATAGCCACATTCATCTTAATGTGCCTGCACTTCTGTTGGAAGGCATGCCACCATGCTTTATAGTTTCTGTATCATGTATTCCAGTAGAACCCAATGGCTGGGAGAATCCTTCTGTCCAGCGCTTTTCTTCTAGAAAGAGAAGGGATGGGACTGCATACTCTTGAATACCCCCAGAAAAAAGCACTGCTTCCACCTCCCAGATAATCAAAATAACTTTCAGCTCTTGAAAAGCAATTAAAAAATCAAAAGTATATCTGCATTTGGAAAAAAGTAAATATTTCCTGTACACTAAGCATTTTTAAAGAACATACTTCCAGAGAAACAGGACTAGGAGGCATCAACTTGACCTGCATTTTAGCTTTTTGGAAAGGCACAGTTGACCTCCGTGGTTGTCTTCTTTGTGCTGTCCATATTACTCACGTTGGAAGAAAAGTGCGTACACTTTGGATGAATTGTTCAAGAACAGTTGGTTCTGCAGGAAAATATGACTTCTGTAAAGCTGCCAAGGTTAGAAAGATCAATGGATATTTGCTGCATAAATACTGTTTGTGCAAGATGAAGCAACCTGGGGGCTGATTGAATTTATGAACATCATTTCCCCAGATTCCTATACATTTGGATTGGAGAACACTGCTTGCATATGCAATGGCCAGTCTATCTTCCACTGAAAGAAGTCAGTCTTTCTGGTTGCACACACACACACACACACACACAGAGAGAGAGAGAGAGACTGTGCCTTAATTTTTCTTATAATTCTCTTTTGTCTTCTGAGACCAGTGTTATATGTAGAAAAGAAACACACTCAAAAATGCAGACCAAGAAAATATGACTTCAACTGAAAATTTAACTCAACAGGTGAAAGCAAGACTTCGCATATTAGTACTTATCAGAGAGCTAGTTCACATACTACCCTTTTCATGCACTGTATGCACAGCAGTTGATGGGAGCCACAGGAATGTTCACACACTCTTCACCACATAATTAACACTCAGCATGAACCAAAGTATGTGCATGCATTTGCAAGGGTGGGTTGTGGTCTTTCACATTTCAACAGTGCCCTGTGCAAGGCCAAAATGTGACCCCCCCCCCCCGCATTTGCCTTCCATTCTGTTCAATGCACCATGTCATAGTTGCAATGTCCTATGGCACCCCCTAGTGTGGCAGAACCAGCCCCGCTGCCCTAAATCTGCCTCTGATATTAGTTTCATGGGATCCACCCTCTGCAGGACACTAGTGAATAGATCATCTAAATGAGGCATCCCTGCATATGAAATCTGCACAAGTGTAATCCACTGTGTTTATAAGATGTTATACATGCCCCACCACATACAGAACATGTATACTAGGGATATGTATGAGCTAACTAGCCATAATTAGTACAGCTTATGGTTTGCTTGAACTCTTGATTCCAACACAGTACAGTGACATTTGCAGCAACTGTCCTCACTTTCCAGGAGAGTCGCATTTTTTCTAGACCCTATCCTCGATAAATCACTGTCTCAATTTTGTCCCTTTTGTCCCCTTTTGGGGATACGTTGTTAAAATGTTGCTAACATGAGTTGCTAGACTCATTCTTCATGGTTCAGTTCCCTCCCCAGAGTCTCTAGAAGTTAAATGCAGGGTTTGTTTTGGAACATGCAAGTCCCTTTTACACTCATTGCACTCAGGTGCAATGCAAAGTGCTGGTTGTCTGTTTAGCTTGGGATCAGGGTATGCAAAAGAACATTTTCATATATCTTCTTGCCCATTCATGGAGAGGTCTTCTTAATGCCCCTCCTCCTAAGTTTCCATTGGCAGGAACATGGGAGGGTCCTTGGCCCAAGAAATCAATGTGAGCCCCTCCTTGTTAGCATTCCATGGTCACCTGAAGACTTTCTTGCGTCGACCGGCTTCAGCTCGTTCCTTTTAACTTTTTTATTTTGTAGTTTTGCTCTGCCTGTGGAGTTGTTAGCTCATTTTAATGATTGTGTTTTTTACTATCATTTCATAACCTGCCTTGTATTGTTCAAATTTGGAACAACAACAAAACTGGGGTATATGCACCTTTAATAGGTACATGCACAAATAAATTTCTACAGGTCTGTGGTACATTTTCTGCCTTGTTCACATGCATGCACATAAACAACCACTAAGGTGCCATACAACACACAGTCTGCCATTTCATGCCCTGCACCTGCCCTGTACATTCTGAATACTTGATAAAACATTGCCAAATACCATACTCTGGTCTAGTATAGTCTTAAAACACAGTAAAGACTTGTTTATGGTAATCAGATGTCAACCTTATATAAAGGCATACAGCAGGCTAAGTACAACTATTAACAATGTGCACTGGGATGCATTTAGAAGTGATTTGGGGGTAAATATAGGGTGTCAATACAAACATGTCCTTGTTTTCCCCAGTGAACTGTTGGAGGGCACTTTCTGGCCTAGAACGTATATCACTGAGAAGATGACACAATGCTTCTCCATTTCCAAGTACTCAGATGGCACCTTCTTCTTGGAATCCAACACTTTATTTCACTGGAACACAAAATTAACATTCTTCATGTGTTTGTTTCAGTCTGAGTTCATCTAAATCATGGATAGAAAGTATGCCCTTCTTGGAAATTAGCAGCATTGGTTTAGGCATTCATTACAGGGACAGCATAGAAAGAAGAAGCCAAATTGTAGCAAAGATAATAGAAAGATGTATCCGTTCATCTAGGTTTAAAACAACTACTGCGTTGAAATTTGTTGTCTCCTGTTGACATGATTATTCTTCAGTAAGGTCTAAAGAACAGCCCACATTTGTGGCTGGTAACCTGTCCCATGTAGAGTATATGTATCAGGAGTGGCTGATCAGGAGGGATAATGTCATGGTTCCAGTGTTGCTGCTACATGCCAGGACAGTAAATGGGCATGGTAGGGAGGTCAGTGTACCCTGGTATAGTCTAACCATGGTTAACAAGAATGCTGGTCAACAGTTTGGTTTGGAGGGGAATTCATGGCACCAGTAAGAAGACAATGGAGCGTGTGGTCATACTGAATTGTTCAGTTCATAGTTAAAGAAAATGCCACCTTTATCTCTGAGCCAAGGAATGTTATAGTATCCCAAGCTCCCTCTTGAAAGAACATGTGCATGTTTGTGTGTGTAAGAGAGCAACTACACACGCTGCTTATGCATCCCAGAGAGAATGAGTTCTCATATTATGTTTTGCACTTTACCAACTGGAGCTTAACTGTAATAGGTAGCCTGTGCATTTTACCTGATCTAACTCCAAACTAAATATTTGTGCTACCTCATTTGTGCCTTGCCATGTGGAATCACAATCACTGAGCTAAGAGTTCTTGGCAATGACCCTCCTGCAAGTTTTATTCATTTCCATAATACTACTTGTTTTGCATCTTTATCACTTTTTTAGCAATGTAAACATTGTGGTGCTTCCCTGAATTAAACATTGAGGCATTTTGAAGCGCCAGGACGAAGATCTAAAGCACTGGGTTTCTTTGCAGAATCTCAAAATCACCTTGGCATTTGGCTTAATACATCAGAATTGCTATAAAAATGATTGGAATGAGAACGTTTTAAGCAGACTGAAAGTAAAAAGTAGCCTTAACTTTCCCCAAAAGTGCTGTTTACTTTCATCTCCAGCTCATGGGTAATGACTTAATCACCCTGGCTCTTCAGTGCTTAATGGCCTCTGTCCAGGTCTAGCAAGATTCTAATGTCACATAATCCAACAGCCCCAATTCCAATCTAATTCAAATTTGACAAGGGATGGAATTTGCTGGCGTAACCCTGCAGTTTGTTTGTTTGTTTACATTTTTATAAAATGCACTTTCATAGGAAATATAGCAAATGTATGCTCAACATGACTAAGCTGCTTCTGTACGCCGGCTCCCTTGGCCAATAAAGCGAGATGAGCGCCGCAACCCCAGAGTCAGCCACGACTGGACCTAATGGTCAGGGGTCCCTTTACCTATGCTCAACATACAAATGGGATCCGCCTTAATGAGGGTCCTGGTTGCGCGCGGGCCCCTAAGGCACCCCCACTGGGAGAGTTGTTGCCGGGTGTGGCCCAAGCCTTAACCATTGGCCCCAGGGTCACACCAGGCTGTTTGGGCCAATTGGGGTGGTTGGCGCTATTCCTGGGGCCTATAAAAGCGGTAGCACGGCATAACTGGGGGAACTTGCATCGTGCTGCTGAACACCCACCCTCCCTCCCTAATTTTAGGCGGTGCTGCTTTGGCCTTGCTTTCGATTGGGTTGCCTGCTTTGGAGCAGGGGCTGGGTAGGATTTTTTTCCATTTGGCAGATTGGATGTAGCCAGTTGGTTTTCACCTACCCCCTTAGCAATCATCACAACTTTGTAAGGTTTGGCGGTTAGGCATTGGCTTATTGAAGTGTGTGGGAGGGGAGGTGCGGCCCTCACCTGCCCCTCCATGAATAAGGGTATTCCGGTAAGGGAATCTGGGGGTCCTGGATCTCGTCTGAAGTCCGCTTGAGGGGCTAGGGCCATGCCAGGACAACAGGAACCCCGGGGTGAGCTTTGTTGGTCTTCATCGATGTTGCTCCCTCGTTTGGTGTTTATCCTTTCAGACTTCCAGCCGGAGAGGCAGGAGTCAGTTATAGTCTGTTGCCAATGCCTAAGCCAACACCGCTCACTTTGCTGTAATCAATAAAGTCAAGGCCTGGATTTTGCCCAATAACTTAAACTAAAATTATGTGTCAGTGTGAAGTTATTTTCAGGGGAAGGGCTTGGGGGCCTCGAAGCGCAAATGTTACTCAGCAGTGACAACATTGGTAAAAACCATAGTAACATGTCAAGAACAACTGGCACACCATGTGAATGAAGGAGCATGCTGTGGCTGTTTGCGACCCCTCACAAAATTGCGTCCAGGGCCACAGACCCCATGGGCCACCACCACCACCATCCCCACACTACACCTCTGCATCCAGGAAGTGCGGAATCTAGTGGATAACTCATCCAATCTTCACATTAGTTTGGACAGGGCAGATCATGTCAATGCATACTGGAATGTGTAAAGTTCAAATTCTTCAATCATTCTTATTGCTGCCCATGCCACAGATAGGCTACCCATGTGCAGTAGAGGGGAGGGACACATGTATCCTCTTCCACACAAATGGATTGCTCTCTACGTAAGAGTGTCATCCAGGCCTTATAAGTCTCTGTGTTTGGATAAATGGTACACATTTCAAAATGTGACCTCTGAATCTTTTAGAGTTCTACTCATTAGCTCTATGATCCAATAACCTAACCCAAGCCCGGAGGTCAGCCATTAAAACACTTTGCATTAACTTTCATATTCTAAGTGTTAGCTATTTCCTTTGGATGGAAAACTAAACAGAAAGACCAGCCAATCTACAAGTATTTATGGTAAAACCAAGAACAGAGCTTATGGATTTTTGTTTGCCCTTCTAAAAGTGGGGAAACAAGAAGTCAGGCCCCATCTGTACTATACATTTAAAGCAGTATCACACCACTTTAAACAGTCATGGTTTCCCCCAAAGAATTCTGGGGGATGTAGTTTCTCAAGGGTGCTGAAAATTGTTAGGAGGCCACTATTCCCTTCACACAGCTACAATTCCAAGAGTTCACCGGGAGGAGGGATTGACTGTTGAACCACTTTGTGAGGAAGGCTAGCTGATGTCATGTTCTCTCCCTCTCCTCTGTAATGCCCTTTGTTCAAAAAGGCTGCACATCTCATATTATTTCCACTCTTCCACTAGTGCCAACCAATTATATTGAGGTGGGAAGCAGTATAAACACCACTAGGTATTTAAGACCATAATGGATGCTTACCCCTTCCTCCGGGTGGGCGGTTGTTGCAGATCCTCACACCACAACTCCCATCAGCCTCAGCCAGCATGAACAGTGTTCAAAGGTGATAGGAATTGTAGTTCTACAACATCTGGAAAACACCAGTCTGGGTAAGGCTGCTAAACAACACTGTGACAACAAGATACAAAGTAGGAGGAGACAGATGTCATTTTTGTTGGCAGTCACAAATTTTCAGGTAATATAGTTCCAGCCTGAAGTAAGCAATGTTGAGATCATGATCTTGAAAAGGAAGCTATCAGGCTAATGTGTGAATATCATACAAGAAAGAAGATTCCACCTAAACATTAGGAAGAACTTCCTGACAGTAAGAGCTGTTCGACAGTGGAATTTGCTGCCAAGGAGTGTGGTGGAGTCTCCTTCTTGGGAGGTCTTTAAGCAGAGGCTTGACAACCATATGTCAGGAGTGCTCTGATGGTGCTCTGATGCTTGGCAGGGGGTTGGACTCGATGGCCCTTGTGGTCTCTTCCAACTCTATGATTCTATGATTCTATATTTGATCAGATTTTCTTTTAAAAATCAAGTTTTTTTAAAAAAAGAAGAAGGATGACCCCATAGTATCAGCCAGTTCAAGTTACAGCTAAGCTTCATAGAAAGCATCAGCACCTAAAGCAAATTTGCAAGTAATTATATTCTAAGTTATTTCTTACCATTTTCAAATGGCCTGTGGGTATTCAGAATATATTGGCTTTAGACACACATATATAAACACTGCTAAAAGTGGGTTAAATTTCCCAGTGGAGTAACTTCACCAAAGTAAATGGATTTACACCAGCAAAGCATTTTGCCCAATACAAACTTTAACAAGGATCTGGGGAGCAGAATATCTATCTTCCAAAGCCAACATTGCTGTGACAGTTGTGTGCCAATTTGACCTCTGGTGTTTTGTGAAGCATTTAGAAATGTCACCATAACTCTTTGAACAAGGAAAAATGAGTTGGTAGGTATTAAGGGTATATTTTGCTTGCTTAACCAAGCTTAGAAACCACCCCATTTTTATAAAAAATGAATAGAAATCCTTCAAATTCAAGACATTTATAAAATACAAAAGCTATGCTACAAAGAATCCCCCATCCTGAACCAAAATCAAAACCCCAGATTCTTTGGCCTTCCTTTTCAAACCAAATATAAATGTTGATTTGTTGTATGTCTGGGTTATGCTGGAGTACATAATGTTGTTGCATTGGCAAATCAGCTGAAATGTTCTAACCAGGATTGCTACCCTGCATGAATCTGCAGCTGCTGCTTTGGCTGGGCCTGTCATGAGTTACTTCAGGCACATCCAACAGACATTCCTCTTCCTAGGTTGGTTCTGCCCCTTGTACTGAATTCAGGAAAGAAAATCTGGAATCAATACCTGTCGGCCACTTGGTGACACTACCTAGACTGAATGTTTTCTTTGCTGCAACTGTCCTTATTGAACCCCTGCTTCCTTGTTTCTAGCACAAGTTTCCAGATCTAGCTGTTTACTGAAGAAAGACATCCAAAACGGCCAAAGCTCCCATTATCAACCTGTGAACTCTACTATGTCCTTGTGAAACCGTAAGGCTGACCTACAGGAACCACTAGGCATGGTCAGTAAA
This sequence comes from Podarcis liolepis, assembly GCF_965112155.1. Taxonomy (NCBI): domain Eukaryota; kingdom Metazoa; phylum Chordata; class Lepidosauria; order Squamata; family Lacertidae; genus Podarcis; species Podarcis liolepis. The sequence continues at coordinate 37,855,584 of NC_139557.1, forward strand.
TCTCTTGCTGTTGCATCCATGAAGAAGCTTTGACCAGATGTTGTTGGTCTACAAATCCAATCAATCCCAGCAAGTATGGCCAGATGGAAGCTGTAGTTCAGCAACATCTGGAGAGCTAAAGGTTCCACACACCTCTGTTTTTGGATCAATGAAATCTACAGTACTGAAAATGCCTTTTGCCTCCTGTATCATAGAATCATAGAATTGCAGAGTTGGAAGATTCTCCTGGGATCATCTAGTCCAACTCCTGCAATGCAAGAATATGCAGGTGGCCTATATAGGGACTGAACCTGCAACCAAGGCCTTATCAGCACTCACACTCTAACCAAGTGAGCTTACTGGGGAAATGACAGAATTACCGGTACATATGCTCAACTATATAATAATCATCAGCTTACGAGTGTGGAGTAAATCTTGCTGCCTACGTTGCAAAATCCCTGTTCCCTTCTGGGAACAGGGCAGCACAGCCAATGTAGGCCAAAACCATGTCCTCCTGCCTATCAGCTGACATCATCAGTGGCATGAGCAGATCAGCATGGTTTGAGGGAAACACCCTTCCAGCCCAAGTTGAACTTCCTAGTGGGCCAAGGCTGCGGACTTGAGGTTGCCTAAAACAGATCCACAGCTTTGACTTGGGCTTGTGCCTGAGCTCTCCCAGGATTGCTCCCCGCTTCTTGTTATTTGAAGCCAAGGTTACTTTTTGTACTATTGAGCTTAAAATGGGTGATCATTTTAATGTGCAGGGTAGGCTTGGGATGAGCATCCTCAATATATGTGCTCTATCGCATCTTGAGAACCATCCCCAGTGCCCTCGACATGCTGGATGGCAAAGGTCAGCAGCAGAATACCTACTATACTTGTCTGGGCTTCCTGCATGATGTAGGATTAGGCTTGTAAATTGTGCAAGGAGCCTATGGGAATGCAGCAGGCTCCTCACTGCAGGCATTGGCCTTCCAACATATGGAGGGGGCAGCGCAGAGATAAAACAATGAGAGTGTAGCTAGCACACTCATCCCTCCATACCATTCTAAGCATATAAGGAAAACTCACACCAAAATAGGGCTAAGGTTGTTTGCAGATCTTCGCTTTCTTACTGCTTGACCAAATAAGGGCTCATTAAAACTCAGTAATCCTTCTAGAAAAGCATTTTATGGTAATGTGCTGCCCATGCTGATTTGAGCATGTTTCACATTTATTTCCTCACTGTTAAAGGACTATTGATTCCTTGGAACTTTCCCCTCACTCCACTTTTCTCTTCTATCCTAGGATAAAATTTAGTATATTGCTTGGAATTTGTTTTGAATGGACATGTGGCGAAGAAAAAACCATTTTTGGAGAAACAAACAGAAAATATTGATTTACAGAGAAACAAGATGTCAGCTAGATTCTGTGTTAATCGGGACATTTGCTTTGTATAGTGCAGAACACTATGGAGTAAGCAAAATAATGCCATCCACCATAGTATTTTTTGACATGTTTACTTATATTCAAGACCCTCTTGACTACCTTGGTGCCCATTAGCACTGCAGCAGTCCGCAGGCATTCAGCACCCCCATAATGAAGCAGTGTATCTCACAGGGCTTATGATTCAGCGGTGATTTGTTCCAAGTTAAAATTAGGAATGGTTTTGTACCAATAGCCTTTACAAACTTTTGTCTAAATTGCTAAATTTAGGACTCGGGATTTGTTTGTCATATTTATAGTTTGCCACTGAACTAAAGAAAAGATGCCTTACAGGGTAAATAAAACTGGGCAGAGTATGTTCAACAAAACCTAATGCAGTGGAAGACTCTATTACTTCTAGTGATGATGGTGATTTTACACAAAATTTTCGCCAAGTGAACCAAAGTGGAAGATCATATGTGAAACAGAGAAACAATGTATAGGGCCATTGACTGGCTCAAAAAACAAACAAACCTGGATCCCAAATGGAATTGGATCAAACTGGGATTTATCTAGAGTGAGTTGAGAAAGTTTTGTATCATCCCAGGATGGGTCCGTCCAGAGAAATCTGGGGCCATCACAAGGGGGTTTAAACTTTAAACCCTAAAATGTGATCACAGAATTGAAAAATATTTACATTCTCTGAGTCAACCAAGGGATACTGGAACCAGCACCCATTAAAATTATGTTCCCCATCCATTGCTTTACAATGGTAGCTAATAGTTTGTAACAAATATTGATGTATATGAATTCCACACAGTTTAGCTCTTTCTGATCTTAGCCTTCTTCCGTAACCCATATCTGACTTATTAGAAACATTGGCTGTAGGCTTAGGGCACCTCATTTAAATTCGTCTAACTCTGCCTGCTATTTATGTCAAGCATAAGCATAGTAATAATCAATAGGACTACTGTCTATACTGCCCAATTCATTCAAACCAATAAGGCTTCCTCATAGGTTAGAACCACAGAGCAGCTTCAGTTACAAAAAAAAAAAAAGAGTCAGGAACAACAAGCTCTACCATCTCTGTAATGATGCATGGTTTTAAAACCCAGATGACCCTGTTTTGCATCTACAGTATTATTCATGGCAAGAGCTATCAGTTGTAATAAGCCTCATGCTTGTTTTACATCTTGCCATATACATAGCCCCAACAGATAAGCACTACGGAAAAGAAATGTATTGAGGTAGAACTTTTTGCATAAGCTTTTGTACATGCTATAGCCCCAAAGAGAGCTCGAAGCTCAGAAGGTCATTTGGAATTACTGTTTCTGGGACTATGCTTTTTGTCAGCTGCTAGCCATGACAATCCTGGGGTAATCCTGGGGACACTTGGGACTTATGGTACAAGATCTTCATGGTCCTTATCTCTTCCCTTGGGCATACAACTCCCTGAATGGCTTCGATCCCACGTACCTGAAAGATCAACTCCTCCCATACAAATCAAACCAGGAGTCGTGTTCATTGTGGGAGGCCCTGTTAACAACCCCATTGCCCTCAGAGTGTGGTGGCACAGGGAAGAACCATCTTGGTAGTAGCTCCCAAGATCTGGACCTCCCTTCCCCGGGGTGTGAACCTGGTGCTAACATTGTAAGCATTTCAGTGACACACGAAAGTGCACTTTCCCACTCAGACTTTGAATGTGAGCTTTTCCTTCTGTTTCCGGTGCTGTACTTCTTTTTACTTTGGATTGATGTTTCTATTTTATGTATGATTGTACATTTATTCTTAATTGTACCCCGCCCTGGGCTTTGTTTTGTGAAGGACAAGCAACATATATGGATACTAAATACAATAGTGTTACATGTTGGGGGTCATAGGCTCAATGCCTGGACCCCCTTCTAATTCTTGGAATAGCCAAGCAAGCTTCCTCATGAGATGATAGCATGGGTGATGGGCCATTAAGGGGAACAAACCAAGAGGCTCTGTGCGAGAGGGCAAATGGGTGAGGTTCCCTCTGTTAACTTGGTGGTAGTTAGAAGGACAAAGACAGAATTGAGAGGAGAGTTAGTTGAGTGATGTCAGCTAGAAATTAGAAGAAAAGAAAGCAGTAAAAGTCCCAATAGGAAATGGATTAAGGTTGTAATCCTAAAGTTATTTTCTTGAGAGTAAACCCCATTAAATTCAGCGGACGTTACTTACGAGTAGGGATGGAAGAGAAAATACATTCGCATTTAAAGTCAAATCTATAAAATTTGCACTTTCTAAAACAACACAAGCACCAAAGGTAAAAAAAAAAAAGGTAAAGGTAACCTGGATGGTTAAGTCCGGTTGAATTTGTCTATGGGGTGCAGTGCTCATCTCCGCTTTCAGGCCAAAGGAGCTGGCATTTGTCTGCAAACAGCTTTCCGGCTCATGTGGCCTGCATGGCTAAACTACTTCTGGCACAATAGGACACCGTGGCGGAAGCCAGAGTGCACAGAGATGCCATTTAACTTCCCACCACAGTGGTACCTATTTCTCTACCTGCACTAGTATGCTTTCAAACTGCTAGGTTGACAGGAGCTGGGACAAAACAATAGGAACTAACCCCATCTCATGGATTCAAACTGCCAATCTTATGATTGGCAAGCCCAAGGGCTCAGTGGTTTAGACCAGAGCATGACCTGCATCCCAAACACAAGCACCAAAACACTGCCATTGTGACCCAGAACTTGCTTGCAGAAACTTGTATGTTAGTCAAAACTGTATGCGTTTCTTACGATAAAGTCACTCTGATGCTGAATAATGTTCATGAGGTTTTAAAAACAAAACAAAACACAAATGTGAAAACGTGGAGAATTTAAGATTGGAAAAAATGAAGAATAGAAACTAGCACATCCTTCCACCTGTAATTCTGAATGCACATGGTTAGGATTACAGTCTTTGTGGAACAACATGCACAAGTCAACAAACATCACTTCAGAAAAGAAGAAAAGCAGTGAAGCACCTGTCTAGACAGCGACAATTATACATCAATGAATATGTAAACAACGTACATGGCAAAGCAATTCACATATGTATTTGAATACAATGTGACCATGTTGTTCTTTGTTTGTTTTTAAAAAAACTTTTATTATAGAGAACTAGGGTGAAAAGCATTCATTGCAAGTATCCATGCTGTGATGAGGGTCGAATGGGCAGATAGAAGGAAATCTGCTTGATAGTCCATTTTCAGCATATTCCTCTGACATCCCTCCACCCACACCACAGGTACTTAAATCTACAGTGTGGCTGGAGGAGGAGAACAAGAGGCTGAGAGCAAAATGGGTGTGGTTTTGACACCTCTGAGTATTTGAGAAGAAGAAATTCATGGAGGTAAGAATTTCTTGCCCCCTTTTTTACTTTTACTTTTTCACAGAACCAGCCTGTGGTTGTCAAAATCCTGCATTATGTCAGTAATTTGTAGATTACAGGAATGCCTCATGCTGTGCCTTTTGAAAATGTTTTCTTTCTTCCTGAGTGGCCGATAAAAGCTTTAGAATGAATACCCAAATTCTATTCCACTAAAAAGTAGGAGCATGAATACTCTGAAGCAAAAGCTGTTCAGATTACTTTTCTCTTCTTAAACTCATCCCACTGTGTCTGACAATTACAGAGCAAAATAATATGTCCTTGTTTTGGTCCGCTTCATTCAGACAATTACTTCACCAGAGCATTTTCTTGTACTAATAATATATAACATTGTATCATTTAAATCTACTCAGCCATTCCGATCATTTTCTGTTTCAAATCTTTATGCTGATGTGAGGAAACCTGACAAAAAACTGCCACGCTGTTTTCCAGGACAGCATGTTTTCGTTAACGTGAAACAGACTTTCTGGCTTTAGTGTGCTGGTGGCATTATTGAAATTTCTAGATGATCATTTTCTTCCACATGAAAACTTTGCGCTGACTGAACAATAATGCGGCAACAAAAGCATATTTACAATGGAATCCTATGCATTTTTTTATTATTCAATAAGCCCCACTGAACTCAATGACACTCCCAGGTAAGTGTATAGATGATTGTAGCCTCAGCCATACAAGTTGCTGGTGTTGTTGCTGTTTTCTCCCCATAGCCAAAAGTTACTCCGCCCCCCCCCCCAAAAAAATATTGGATTCTGCAGTGAAAGCATAACCAACCATAAGGTATGGTGTTTCTAATGCTGCACAAAACAATGATTTAAGCGACTACAGCTAAATACTGACCTATAGGCATGCCAACTCCTAGGGGCAGAGGTGTCTTTGGCCCCCTCAGTATTGGCTGGCGGGGGGTCAGGTACCCTCGATGCTGAGGGTGTAGAGGAGGCTGAGTATGGAGCTGAGCACAGCACAATTCAGTGGCTAGATCCTCCTGAGTGTGAGAGAGGAAGCTGTGTCCTGCTGTACTGGATTCTCTGCTAGGCCTCCTCCCAATGATGCAATGCCCCTGCCCCAATCTTAGGTGCAAGACAGCGCCTCTGCTGACCCCGTGTCCAGAAAGCAGAGAGAGCTGCTAGCTACATATGCTAGGGCTTCCCCATGCAACACCCTGCCAATGTTGCATTCAGGCCCAAATCTGTAAGGAGTGTTGCAACACCACTTTGATGACTCAAGAGAAGCACAGGTCTTGGAACACTGATTCAGCTCTTTATCCTCCAGGGCTGCAGTTCTATCTCAGAGGCAGCTGCCTTATACTGAGTTGGCCCATCTAGCTCAGTATGGTCTAATATAGTGACTGACAGCAGCTCTCCAAGACTGAACCTAGGATCTGCTGTATGCAAAGCATAATCTTCTCTACAATTGAGTTGCTACTCTTCCTCTTGGCCTAGACTACACACACAGTTCCTTGTTGTTATTGTCAGGGAAAGTCTTTGTTCAACTGCAGCTAGTGAAAGGGAGGCCACCTATTATCAATATTAATACAGTTTATCTCTGGTATCCCCCCCCCATCATTGATGAACATAATAGAAAAATCAGAATTCCTACCCAGTAGCTGCACTAGACACACAAATGTCAATTTAAAAATGTCTTCTCTGTTTTGTTTCTTATTTCTTTTATATGACTAACATTTGTATGGGATAATTATTCTGGAAGAATTTCGAGGAGATAGTGATCTGACATGGTCAACTTTTCCTGTCTATCTCTTCCTGACTCTGCTTATCTATGTTTTATTGCTTTCTCTATTCTGGTCAGTAAAAGACTTTGATGTATGGCCTGGCATTTTTGTCCTTTGATGTAGGGTAGCTCTAGTTGAGCCTGTATTAGCCCAACAAGACACAGGTCTATAAAATATCTAGTTTGGGGGCATGTCAGTCAGAAGCTCTGCATAGACTGTGGGCCACACTGCTGTGCATCAAGGCTACCTAGGGGTGACTTCGCCACTTCTTCAGGGCTTTTCAGTGGCAGATTGAAGTGCTGCTTGGTAACGTATATTTTGCTTGCTGTTTGGAGTAAAATCTGTAATCTTCTCAACCACTTGTGTTTGTATTGCTTCTGAATCTAATTTTAAAAGAACCATCTTGCATTTGGCAAGACAGCATTGTTACTTTCCTCCTGTTGTTGCTTTCTTTCTTGCAATAATAGTGGTCAAATGGAAAAGAACCCTACCATTGGTTCTCCATCCTTCCTACCATTCCTCCCTTTGGTCTTTAAGATGCTTGGCATTAGCGTGTCAATGGTTCATTATCACGTAGTCTGGAGTTCCTCAGTTCATAGTGGCTACCTCATTTCGGAATTGATTTTGATCACTTTTCGGGGGGGAGGGGTATTCTCCAGTCTTTATTGTAATCCAAGACAGCACACCTCTCTCCCACCCTGGGGGTTAGAATGCTGCCACACCTTGTATCATGAAGCCTAGGAACTTTCTAGGCTGCCAGAGCCCTATATGCAGTATTCTGTGCATCACTGCAGGTATTCTTAACCCTGAATTTCCAGGGTATCAGCTGCACAGCAAGTAGGATTTTAAGCTGGAACTGGGTTAAACACACAGCCACCCAAGCTCTGCTTGCTGAGGTCAATTCCTTATCAAGTCAAAGTGAATCCACCCATCACTACCTAGGTCCTAACAGATAATTAGCAAGCCAAGTTTTTCCTAGGATGTAGTGATAGGAAAAGCTTGATCTGCCAAATTTAGGCTTTGTCAGGCTGTTGCTGAAGGTTCTGGTCCTATCAGGAAAAATAACTGGCAGCTCTAAATATAGAGAGGGGCCTAAAGTTCTCAAAGGAGATTTTTAAAGCTAAAATTGGAAGGTGTGATCACAAATGGGGAAAAGTTGCTAGTTTTTATGACTAGGAGGTAAAATTGGAGGGGGTGCTGAAACTTGCAAACCTAGCATGGTGTTGGTGCCAGAAGCCACCAGCTAGTGACTGCAACTGCCCACACCCTGCAAAAAGAAGATGACCCCAATAAGAATGCTACACAATGATGTAGTGTTGCTCCGGTCAGGGCTTGGCCACCATTCCCCCCCCCCAAACTAGAAGTCCCCATCAAAGCAATATTAGATTATCATTTAGTATAATTTTTAAGGGGCTTCAGGAGGTAAGGTAGGTTGCCAAAAGGGGAACCATGATAGGCTAGTTTTGACAGGACACGATTCTGGCAGCCAACCTAAAAAATTACCAGAAACAGATAGTCGACTGGAGGGGATGCATCTTGGTTCAGTCTCACAAGGCACTGAACTTCAACTGTACCAAGTCAACTTTGGTGCAGTAGATTATTTTAAATGGATCTAGAAGTTCCAGTTTGGTACTAGAAGTACCAAAACATTTTGAAATTTCTCATGGTGTATTCTCTAAATTGCTCCTTGAACCTTAATCATTATATTCCAAGGTTTTGATGCCTACTGATCTCATGGAAACTAATCCTGATCCTCATGTGTGCTCTGGTTTATGTACAGGGTAGAATTCAGCGAAAGTTACAGACGACCAAATCCCATCACAGAATCAACATCATTGAAATGTTTTCCATGCAACATTAGTTTCAATGATTTCAACGGAACTGAAATTGGGCCCTAACTTTTCCTGAAATTGATGCATGGGAGCACCTAGTAAGCAGAGGCTTTGCAATTAGGAATGGTCCAAGATTTCTGGATGTCCCAAGAGGCCTTTCTTATGCTATCAGATGATCACCTGAAAGCATCACCTTTTAGTGAAGTTATTTTCTTCAATATACATTGGGACAGTAATGCTGTGATTTGGCTGCCTATTTAATATGCTCTGAATATAATTTTGTAGCACTTGAAACAGCAGGAGCTGGGCCTTATTGTAGCTGTGCCCATCAGCTGTGAAACTGGCTTCCTGCTATTAACTATAATTTTCAATATGCACTGGAATTTAAAAGTAAGCTAAAAATTATATGTTTGCTATTCCATTTAAGTGTTCTTGAGCACTAACAATTTTCACTGATATACTCCCCTGAGACACCCCCTCCCCAATGCAGCGTATTAGAATGTTTAAAGCTGCTGTATTCCACGGTCAAATGCATCATATTTGTATTAATATACCCACAGAACAATAATTGGCATTCTTCAGTGGAAGAGTTGATGGGAACTATGAAAGGACAAAGATGCTATTAGGATTCTTTTTCTTTTTTTTCTTTTTAGTTAGGGGGAGGAAGAAGCATGGGAAAGATCAGGACATGCTAATTAAAGGTAATCGAGATCATCTTGAGATATTATAGCATATGAAGGGAGGAAAGGACAAAAAAAAACAGAAATGAGGAAAGAATTGTGGGAGATGGAATGGGGAGCGCTGGTTTAATGGCACAGATGAAATTGAGAGGTGGGCGGCACAGGAGAGAGTAATCAAAGGAGAGAGATAAAGGTTCAAAATGGTACAGATAATGAGAAATGAATTAAGTCTCTAACACTACTTAAGCTTAACAATCACTTTAAAAAAGATATCACGCGTACATTAGCAAGCTAGGGCATACCATAGAAGATGTAACCCAAATTCTTTTTCATCTGACTTTTCCCTGGAGGAAAAAAGTACCCATTGGCTTATTTGGGAGCAGAGTGGGGGGAGGGAGAGATTACCTGTCAGTCGACTCTGCAATATATTTGGCACCTTCTGTTGACCACAAATAACCACAGTTTCCATTTAAATCCTGTGCTCATCTTTCTACATAATAGTTCACTTGCTTGATTTCACACTCAAATTTCAGTAATATTTTGTAGATTCTAGACAGAATTATATATATATATATTCATACTGATATTTTCAGAGTCTGTATTTTAAAATGCAACACAAATCAAAGTTTAATAGAGTACACTTTAACTGTCATCAATTTGATTTCATTATAAGTTCACGTTCTATTGTTAACACGATATCTGTATACCTTTTCTACTGATAAAATTTAGGGTCATGTATGTATCACAGAGGCTAAAGGGCATTTGCATGGGCTTATCCTGACTCTGAACTTGTCTTAAGAAGCTCAGCTATGAACGTCTTTTTGCCCACTCCAAGCCCCCTTCCCTTTTGCATTATGTCTTTATTTATATTGCAAGACTAGGAGCAGACCCTGTCTTTCTTTTTCTTTGATCTGGTGTAAGTCACTCTGGGTTTCATTTTGGCTGAAGAGTGGGGTAAAAAATATCTAAAATAAACGAACAAATACATAAATATGCTTAGGAATGATTTATTTCTATGTGTATGCATTTCAACCTCTCTCTGTTCTTTAAGGTAGGTTAAAAATGCTTAGGTATAGAAACCACTGTAAAAGTAATGTTTGTAACACAACTAATGGACAAAACCCAAGTAATCAGTTAAAAAGGATTCACTCCCACTACCCCAAAAATGCTACTAAACAACAAGAGTTTACAAGAGTGGGTGTTTTGTTTGCATTCTCCCACCATCAATTTGCACCCACCATAAAAAGACCCTGTTCCTACATAGACCAAATGCCTTTTAATGATCAGTTTGGGTGCAGGGCCCTGCCTGCAGATTTTAATGTATGTGTTCACATGCGTAAGGGAAGCCATTCTCTGCTTTCCTGGATACTAGTGCCAGTAACTTGGCCAAAAGTGCAAATGGATGTGCGTGGAGTGCGCTCCCAACACAGGCATCATTTATTCATATCACTTTTCAAGAAATCCATCTGCATTTATAGTCCATGCCATCCTGCCATCTAGCTAGAGCTCTGTAGCTCCATTATTTGAAGCAGGATTTATTAGGTGAGGCTGCAGTGGAGAAATAACTACAAAGTGCCTCCCACTGGGCCACCTATGCTAATAATGCCTGTTTTTCCTCAGATATTGCCGAACGTCAACTTTTTATGTGGGGTTTTATGTGGAGGATGCTGAGCAAAATAATCCTGTGGTTTCTGGGATAACTGAGGCTGACGGTACCTGGATTTGGATTCCAGTCCCCACGGGATTTGGCTGAAGCACCTTTGTTGAAAACAGGACTGCAATCGTCACAACAGCCTCATCTGCAATTCCTGCATGTGTCCCATCCTTCCACTTCAGATATGCCAGAGTGCGTACTCTGCTGCAGTCAATCTGCATGCGTATTTTCAGTCAGTGCCAGAGGGACAGCCATTTTCCAGATGTCAAGGGGACAGCAGAAGTTCCTCCGGTGCCAATGCTAATTGGGAGCAGGAAACCAATGAAGAAAATGCAAGTGAGATTCACTTAGAATTTGTTCTTGGGAAAGTTGCAGAAGTTTTTTGGTTTTTTAAATACATTTCAAAAACTCAGGATTAGCTACAATGCAGTGTAATGTCTGTGACCAAAGGGTTAAGGACACTTGATGGCAAGTATCACACACCCCAGGGTGTTTAGATCTGGCTTTCAAGTATTGATAAGGTCGTGCTCCAATTTGCAGTTTTAACTCTGAACATTTGTAGCAGAATTTCCCCCTTACCTCTGAAATGACTGTGGCCTCAATCCTCTTTAAGTAGCTTGCAAATTACAGAAATGTACTGAAGCAGAGGTTTGCCTGTTATGAAGGAACCTATGAAGGTCTACTCTGTTAGAGAAGATGTTAAAACCTAAATGATATTTCTGTTAGGCAGAGGGAATATATTTGCAACGGGGTGTTGACTTTGTTTTACTTATAGGATTACTCCTGGAAAGAGTAAATCCAGATTAAATGGGAGAGGACGAGCGGGAGTTTTGATGACAACAGTGTTGTGTGGATGCTACAAAAGGCCTCCATGAATCAGGAACAGCGATCCCACCATAAACCCTCAACTATTTTTTAAAAAGCATTTTTACCCCACTATTCTTCTGAGAAAAGGCTACCAGAGCAGCTTACAATTACCAGTAGTAAGAGAGCTCCTGCCTTTAGGCTTACAATCTAAAGGACAAGAGACAATATATCAATGGGATAGGAAGGAAGGAAGGAAGGAAGGAAGGAAGGAAGGAAGGAAGGAAGGAAGGAAAAAGCAAAGTCAGGCACTAGTTCTTAGAGTTCTGCTACATGAGGAAGAAGCCTAATGGGATGGACCAAGAGTAAATAGGTTTTGCTAAGATGTAAATTTCTGGATCACAGTAAAACCTGTCCAATAAAGGAGGCAGATAAACTACAACCCAAAGTTACACTACTTCTTCAAAATTGGAGGTCGGCAAGGTCTTTTAATTTACTGTCATGTTGCCATAGCCAGGGGGAAACGAACAGAAGTTGGCCACCGCCATATGCCCAAGATGCCGACTCAGAACCTGTTTCTCTTCTGCGAAGTGGAATCATGTTTTCCTAGGTTCAACTTGAAGCATGATAAAAAAAATTCATAAGCTTAGTTGGATCAGAGCCCCAACTAGGATAGAAAAGATGTGCAAGCAACCCCACAAATGAGGGGTGGAGAGTGACCCAACTCTCCACCCCACATTTGTGAGGCCATCTTGGCCCCCACAAAAGGTGGCATTTCTGGCTGAAATTCATTCATTTCCTCTGGCAAGGAGGCTGGCCATTATGATAGGAGGGCATTAGCAACTGTCTTGAATAATAATTAAAAAAAACTGCTTCAAACAGTGATAGGGCTACAATCAGAAGCTGGGGGTACCAAGAAAAGGGTTTTCCTGTTGCAAGAACATAGTTTCCTTGCTCAGGCTGCTGGGTAGAAATCTAACCTCTGAGAAGATGCTCTTTCCCACTAATTGGGGATCAGCTTATGTGCACCGGCACTTGTTATTTGAAGTCTGCCATGTTCAAGGTCAGGCTTGGAGGCCCGCTGATTGGGAAGTCAGAGTGGGAATTCATGTCTGCTCTGGTGCTGGAAATGTTTGACCTAGAAGTTTAAGATAAAGCTATCCTCAATCCTTTTCCCTAAGGCTCCCATCTTTGTTCATGACACCAGTGCAACATCTCTGTGCTACTTGCTGTGTTTCTGTCAGGTCAAGTGCTTTAATGGTTTATACTGGAGTTAGGCAAGTTAGCTTTGTTGTTTTGTTCTGTTTCATCATTCCAAAATGCATCTCTTAATTGTACTTCTTACCTGTATTTCACACTGGCATGTAGGTTCTCTTTTATGCTGCTAGTTTAATTTTAATAAATCTACCTCATCAAGCTTGGTGTGTATGTTTGTGTGTGGATTGGGAGCAGGTAAAACCTTGGGTAGTGAATCCATTTCCTAAATTCCTGGTTAACTGCTACTGAGTAGCTTTGTGGGTTTAAGGGCTCAAGGACCAGAAAGTCTGATTTTAGCTCTTGTTTACTTGACTTTCAAGTGACATTGCATAAGGTCCTCAGAGATTCCTTGCCTAAACTGGATGGGCATAGGGAGTGGTAGTAGCATACCATCTTTCAGGGTTGCTTTTATATGTTGGTTTAGCAAAACAAATTCTTGTCCCTAGGGTTTTTCCATGTTGGTCCTTGACAGGTGGTGCTGTAATGTCCTCCACTCCAGACTGCTCCAATGGGAATTAGCACCATAACAACATAATAGCCCTGCTTGATGAACCAAAGGCCCATCTAGTCCAGCATTCTGTTCTCAGAGTGACCAACCAGATGCCTATGAGACTACCAGAGCACTCTTAAGGTAAAAGTACCCCTGCCCGTATGGGCCAGTCTTGACAGACTCTAGGGTTGTGTGCTCATCTCACTCTAGAGGCCGGGAGCCAGCGCTGTCTGCAGACACTTCCGGGTCACGTGGCCAGCATGACGAAGCTGCTCTGGCGAACTGGCACCAGAGCAGCACACGGAAACGCCGTTTACCTTCCCACTATAAAGCGGTACCTATTTATCTACTTGCACTTAAGGGTGCTTTCGAACTGCTAGGTTGGCAGGAGCTGGGACTGAACGACGGGAGCTTGCCCCGCCACGGGGATTCGAACCGCCGACCATGCGATCGGCAAGTCCTAGGCGCTGAGGTTTTACCCACAGCGCCACCCGCGTCCCACCAGAGCACTCTAGCCACTTGCAATCCCCAACAATGGCTATTGAAAGGCTTACTGACTCTAACACTGAAAACAATGCATAACAGTCACGATTAGTAATATTTGACAGCTTTGATGATGATGATGAAGATAAGAAGAAGAAGAAGAAGAAGAAGAAGAAGAAGAAGAAGAAGAAGAAGAAGAAGTGTACCCCACCCATATGGCTGGGTTGCCCCAGCCACTCTGAGTGGCTTCCAATGAATATAAAAGCATAATAAAACATCAAACATTAAAAAGCTTCCCTATTTAGGGGTGCCTTCAGATGTTTTCTAAAAGCTATGTAGTTCTTTATCTCCTTGAATTCTGATGGGAGGGCGTTCCACAGGGTGGGCGCCACTACTGAGAGGGTCCTCTGCCTGGTTCCCTGAAGGTTCACTTCTTACAGTGAGGGAAGGTCCTTCATCCTTCATAAATTTGTCTAAGACTCTTTGATGCTTGTCCAGGATTATGGCCATCACTTCATCAGGAGGCTGTGCATTTCACAATTTAACTACATGCTGTGTGAAGAAGTATTGACTTGTTTGTCCTCTGATTTCCAATATTCAGATTTCAACTATCCAGTGACCCTGGATTCTAGGAGTGTGAGAGAGGGGGGAACACTATCCCCCTTCTGCGTACCATTCTATAGTGACCCGCCCCTTAAAGAAACCCTGAGTAGTTTCCATCCTCCTACTGAAAATAAAGCCATTCTGCAGCTGACTTTTTTTGTCTGACAGCCCACAAGTGTACCCCCTAATAATAATAATACTGCAACCCAGTACTGCGCCCTCACTTCAGTAATGGCTACAACTTATCTAACCCTTGAACTGTGGAACATAGAAGTTCAACTATTTGACTATCGTCCACATGGTCTTTCATTGATGTATGCCACTGAGATAGCTTTGTGTGTGTTTCATTAATGCAATTTATCAAACTAAACTGTAATGAGGCCGAATTTGGCATCTTATGCAAATGTTATAATTAGAGCACATTGTGCCAGCCGCCTGCCGCCTGCCTAATTCAGCATCCATTCCAATATTTGAGTTTATATCTTCACTTTTGGGGTCCTGAAAAAGATGAAGTCCAACAAGTCAGCTCCTTGATAAACTCTCTTTACATCCTGTGGGAAGGTTCTGCTACACAAGTGTCACTTAAAAGTAGAAAGAGGAAGCTAAGCAGATCTCCCAGGGCAAGGAATTCCACGGTGTGCGTGCCCATGTTTCTGGCAACAACACCTTTGATGGGTGCCAAGAGGACACTCCTGCTGATCTCAATGTTTAGGCAGATTGATGGTCCAGCTTATTCAAGTTTGCTCTACAGTGACTAGCAGTAGTTCTCAGGGGCAGAGGTGGAGAACCTTGTGGGGCTAAATGTGCCCCACAAAGCCTATCTGTTTGGCCTTCAAGACTATTCTCAAGCTCTATCCTCCAAGGCCACCTTCCTACCAACCCTGCACCACATTCTCTTTGAGTGCTTTTGCCTGGTTGTAATGTGCCCTTGAGGGATGCGGGTGGCGCTGTGGGTTAAACCACAGAGCCTAGGACTTGCCCATCAGAAGGTTGGCAGTTCGAATCCCCACAACGGGGTGAGCTCCCGTTGCTCAGTCCCTGCTCCTGCCAACCTAGCAGTTTGAAAGCACCTCTGCCCCTGAGTGTGCAAGTAGATAAATAGGTACCGCTCCGGCGGGAAGGTAAACAGGGTTTCTGTGTGCTGCTCTGGTTCGCCAGAAGCGGCTTAGTCATGCTGGCCACATGACCTGGAAGCTGTACACTGGCTCCCTCGGCCAATAAAGCGAGATGAGTGCCGCAACCCCAGAGTTGGCCACGACTGGACCTAATGGTCAGGGGTCCCTTTACCCTTTACCTTTAATGTGTCCTTGAAATCTGAACCGTATACCTGCCTGGGTGGAGGATGGAGAGATGTGGTTAACTGTATAATTTTTTTCACTTTCACATGACTGGAATGTATCTCCAACTGTCCTGTACTGAGCTAAGAGTCACATTCATTACACTACCCATCTTGCCTCTGGCCCTGCTCATTGTTGGCATCTCCCTTCCCCCGCCGCCAGAGGTTCCCCATGAAGGAGGGAAGCCCTCTGTCTGAAAAAGGTTCCCAGTGACATTTCTGAAAATGTTGGGAATTGCAACTGGGAATTTGTTTGCAAAGCGGATGTTCTGCCACAGAGAGACAGCCCTGCCCTGGATCATACCAAAGGAAACTTTATTCTGGTTGCCTGCCATGTAGAACGTTAGAGGTGATAGCCAGCACTGTGAATTGTAACCATTGAAGGTCATCTATAAGTGGACTGGGATACCTCCCTCAGCTAAACCTTGCAAACTCTAATATAATCAGATTTGTCCATATGAACATATGTATATGTAATCAGGAGCCAAAAGATTCAGTTTTATCTGTGTGCCCCACAAAAATCTTAAATTATAACTCTTATGCTTATGCAATTGGCATAAGTATATAGTGTAAAGTAACACCAAGGCTGTGTACACACTATACCTTTAAAGCACATTGGTGGCACATTCTTTCACTCAAGGATTTTGAGCACTGTAATTTCCCCCTCAGAGAGCAACAATTTTCAGCAACCCCTAACAAAGTACAATGCCCAGAATATATATATATAGAGAGAGAGAGAGCGCGCGCGCACAGTCTTAGCCCTGGGTCTAAACTATATGTGCTGTGCTGTGCTATGAAACATGTAATTTTATCTTGCTTCTTTTAAAGAAACCTGAAGTGCATAGCTGTGGGGTGGGGATTAGGACTGGGTCCACAATGGCCAGTGAGGCACATTTAACTCTTTCCTTCCCTGCCACCTCCACCCCAAAATTGCTCTGCCAAACCTGCTATGTTGGGAGAGAGAAGTTTGGTGAGGCCACTGATCTCTCAAAATCCATAGCGCTCCAATCTTAAAGGGGTAGGGGAGCAATATGCAAAGGGGTCTGCAAGCCTCCTCCTGCTTTCCTTTTAAGCTCCTGATCTCAGAGACTTAAAAAGGAAGTGGGGGGGAGCTTGGAAAAGCCTTTGTGAGTCTCCCCACTTTCCTTTAAAGTCTTTGATCTTGCTCCAATTTTAAAGACTCTTGCAAGCCTCCTGTCACTTCCCTTTTCAAATTCCTGATTTCTGAAATCAAGTGCTTTAAGGCAGTCTCCGCACTTCCATAGGGAGTGCAGGGACTGTCTACAAGCAACAAAATGCCAAACAGACATGAGCCTGTCTACCAGGTATGCAAGTCCAAGACATATTTATATGTCACCCAATGAAAACGAGCTCCCAAAAGGTTAAATTAAAGGTGCTCATTTGAGCTGCATTGTTGAAATTGTTCATGTTCTTAAGACTTTTTTTTTAAAGAAAATTGCCAGAAATGCAGTGCTTTTTCATAGCATAGCTCTGAATACATTTAGGAGCACTGCTTTTCCCCAGTGGGATTTTGCTGGAGTTTGAAACAGTGCCCTTGCTTAAACTCAGGGTTACTTCAAATTATGAAATACCCCTGAGTCTAGGACCAGATACCAAGGATGCTATTTCTTTTCTTCTTCTTTTTGGCCATCACCATTTTTATTTGATACTATGAAAAGGGCATTTTCTTCTCACCATTGTGGTCATGAACCTAGAAGGCTACCGGGAGTCATATAAATACCAAAAACATTGATGTAATGTGCCCCCAGTGAACCTACCCCCGCTGAGAGGCAGACATTTTTTAACGTGTTTTTAGAAGCATTGCAAATTAAGAAGAGTTGGTTGGGGGAGATAGCTTCTGAAATAAATTGTTCCTATAATTATTTCTCCTGCTTTATGCATCATGAATGGAATTTGCTCCCATACTTAGAATGAAGTCATGATACAAGGTTTGTGGTTCAAACCAAGGTCACAACTTTATTAAGCAGAATTCTTGAGGAATCTCATCCTCCCTAATCCTAATAGGAGGCAGGAGGAAATCCCTCCCCATCTGGAGGGATGGGGCAACTCCCCATGGTGGAGTTGCCCAGTGTTACTCATCTGGGCAACTCCACCATGAAGATGTGTGGACGGGAGACAGCAATAAGGCCACCCTTCATCCAATAGTTGTCCACAGGCAGCCTCTGTAGCATTGCTCTAGTGCTTATCCCCAGCCAAACAACACTGCAAGGCCACTGAAAGGTATCTCTGGCTACTCATCAAAGCTAAATGTTATTCCCCTCCCAGCCTGTCGTCTTCTTCTTTGGTGATCACACGTAGCTGAGTAAGATTGTCTTCCATGAACACGGTCTTAACAGTGAGTCCCTAAGTGACTGTGGAGGCCAATTCTGGATCAACACATCCTTCCACAGTGGGGAGATAGGTTACCAGGCAGGAGTTGATCATGGTGAGCATTTGCCTAACGTGCTTTCCTCTTAGCATGTTTCTCCCTTTTGTCCTGAGTTTGAGTGTCTTCAAAGTCCACGACACCTTTGGTAAAAGCTGTTCTCCAATTGGAGCGCTCACAGGCCAGTGTTTCCAAATTGTCAGTATTTATATTACATTTTTAAAAAAATATTTGCCTTGAGAGAGTCTTTAAACCTCTTTTGTCGACCACCAGCATTATGCTTTCCATTTGTAAGCTTGGAATAGAGTAGTTGCTTTGGAAGACGATAATCAGGCATCCGCACAACATGACCAGCCCAACGAAGTTGATGTTGAAGAATCATTGCTTTGACACTGGTGATCTTTGCTTCTTCCAGTACACTGGCATTAGTTCGCCTGTCTTTCCAGGTGATGTGTAAATTTTTTTGGAGACACCGTTGATGGAATCTTTCGAGGAGTTGGAGATGGCATTATAAGTGGTCCATGTTTCACAAGTGTACAGTAAAGTTGGTAGTATGATAGCTTTGTAAACAAGCATTTTGGTTTCCATGTGGATGTCCTGGTCTTCAAACACTCTTCACTTTCATTGGGAGAAAGCTGCACTTGCCGCAATGTTGTATCATGGAACAACCCCAGGTAACTGCGGTTATCCAGACCTTGTTGCTGGTTGCGACAGGGCCCCATAACAGTTTGAGATTCAGGGCCCCCAAAATGTAGTTCTGCCACTGCATGTCCCACAAGGGGAAGTTACAGAGTTACCTTGTAAACAATTGTTCTGATGACTTTCTACTTGTAGCACAGCATTCTTTCTTGATTCCCAGGGTCTTTTCTCATTGCTTCAGTAGCATGGGAACCACTGCTTTGTGGTTTTGTGGTTTCTTATCATGTTGATACCGTAAGATCATGCAGGAGGTAACAGCACCTAACTGACTTCCTAGAGCATCAGTATCTCAACACTGGGAAAGGGCAAAGCTGCTGCTGGAAGTAGCCACATCAACTCCTCCTGCACAACCCTGGATTTATTCCCTTAACTAAGCAGAGAAATGTGCATTCCTGGTACTTATTTCCCTTGTTTTTTATGTTTGTGTTACACTTACACACACACACACACACACACACACACACACACACACACACTGTGCTGCCATGTTCACCTCACACAGATCCATTTGCAACCTTGAGAGAGAGGTTTATATATGGAGATCATCTGTTTGCATGTTGTTCCTGCTCTAAAGAACTGGCCACCTTGTGTTCCAGACTTGTCAATAGCACTTCCCCTCCCCATTCCATCTGGAGCCTATCCTAAAATAAGCTTTATAATTGGATTCTGTTTGTGTCTCCTTTTTACTTCCTTTTTGTAAAATCATTAACCTTAGCCACCAATACTGAGCCTCATAAAGAAAGCTGTAGATAGTCTACTATCTAGTAAAAAAAAAAAAGACAGTTACTTATCACACTTTTTGGACACAAACAGTAAGAATTTGAGAATGGATTCTGGCCTTGAGCAAGGTCATCAAAAGCCAGGACAGTGGGTGAAACACCTTGTGGACCATTTATGGTACTAGCCAGAAATAGACTTCATTTTACCAGGCTACATCACATTCTTGAGTCACAGAAGACAAGGGGAAAATGCTCTTACGACTCAACACAAGGTATTCCGAAGGGAAAATGTAATTGCTGTGCATTAGTAAATTAAACAAACTTGGTTTATGAATTATAATGCGCATCATATCACCTCTTGCATTTTTTAAAATTGATTCTAAAGACAGCAATTATATACATTCCCCATTCTTCATAATAAATTGATTCTTTTTATCAATATTTTGCTTCTTGTTTCACCTGGGTGGAATATTATGTGAACTAAAAATTGGTGGCACGTTTCTTTGTTCAAACAGGGTTTTGTATTGTTTTAAACCCTCCCTGAATCACTTTCAAGCCTCCTAGTCTTCTAAAACAAATGTATTCTGCACCCAAATTTCTCATTTTACTCTGTTCTTCCTAATCATGTTAACTCTCTCTTTCATTAGAATGATAATATTCATTTTTTAAACCGATTCTTCAAACACATGCTCTTCTCAGATTGCCTTTAACTTGCTGGGTCTTCTGAACAATTTTGCTTTCGCTGGACGCTCAAAGAATTCTGCAGCTTAACTATAAGCCCAGCTTCAAGTATGTGACATTTAGAACATGTCTCGCTAACCACTGAGCAAAAGGCATTAATGCAAACTTACTGCAGCGCTTTAATATAATGAGAGAACAGATGTGCTGTTCAAAGGCTCTAAAATGATGCTAAAAATCACACAGCTGCATCAATCATGATGACAAGAGTTATCTGACAATGCAAACAAGTTAACGGATTTCTGCCATTTCTATTACTGGCCATGAATTTGTTTCCTATTCAAAAATGTGTGCTCCAGGCAAGAAAATACGTGGGAGAAAGAGAAAATAGAGAATAAGAAAGGACATGGAGAATGCACAAGTGTGAAAACATCGAGGGATGCATGAACACAATGCAACTACAGGGACATCCAGGATCAAGGAACCATCACAATGGCGCTTAAAACCCAGCATTGTGACCCTAAGTGCCCTTGCTCCCTACTAATTATATTAAGGATTGCAACCAAGTTATCAGAGGTAACCTCTGTGGTGCTCCCAGTTCACCACTTACTCTGCTCACACCTATAAGAGTGAGGAGAAAGAGAAAATAAATGGTTGAATGGAACATGTGACTCAGCCTTCAGTTACTGGCCAGGGAGCTTCCTCTTTACATTTCAGAGACCAGACAAGGTCAAGCAGAGGAGTACAGAGACTGATGATGGAGTAGTGACGACAGGGAAAGGGGAATGTCAGAAGACCACAAGTTCAGCCAAAGTGATCTCATGCTTGTCCAGGAATGCCAAAATAAGAGGAGAAGCCAGTTCTCAAAGGTGCACGCTATTAGCCTTTATTGTAGTTCAATGGATTTTGGAACTAAGTCTCCTTCTTCAGGAGCCTTGTTAGATTTCAAATTCTATAGAATATCCAAAACATTCTATGCCCAAATGCTACGGCCTATAAGGATAGAGCAGGAAGCTATATTAGATCTATTTATACATGAAATTTGTTGGTTTTAACACAATCTATCTTTGCTCAGATCAAACCTCCTCTTGTATTGCATGCCTGCATGTGTCTTAGCTGCCAGGGTTTGTTTGTTTTGAAAAAAGCCTTACTAATTCTATGCAAAATTATACACAAGAAAAAGGTATACATATGGCATGTATGAAAGGGTAAAACTACATTCTGTATTATGTTTCTTCAACTCCCAAAGGGCCTGAAAAGTATGGAGTTATAACAAACTTTAACAGATCCTTCTGAGATCCTAAAAGCCTGAAATTAGAATTTTTTCAGACTTTCAGCAACCTGTGAGTAACACCCCGGCCCCTTGCCATCAAGGCCTGCACTTTCCCCAATAGATATGGCAGGAAGTGATAAAGAATTAATAGAGTACAATACTAGGCTCTAGGCTTGATTTTTGCCTCCAACTCCTCAGCGGGAGAGTAGTCAGGGCCAGTTTGATCTAGGAACCTCCTGGAACAAGTGGTCTTCTTCCTGTGAACAACTGCCCTTGTTCTCCAAACAGTTCATGGTTCCTGATCTTGGATGGCAGCCTGGGTATTGCATGTTCATTGCCATCAGCTCAAGAGACCCACTGAACTTGTTTCTTCTCACAGTTTTATTGTGGGCTCAGTCTTGCCAGATCTGTGCATGAAGCCTGCCTGATTTAAGCTTTACCCTGGCCACTGCCTTAGCCTGGCAACTGTGTGTGGCTCACGTTCTGGAAGCTAGATAATGGAAACGGGCAACTGCCTTTTGTGTCCTCTTTGTCTCCTTTAGCTATCAAGCCTGAAGGGGGAGCTACTTTGCATAATGGGACAAATGCCTTCGTAACATCTCACACCTGGATGTGGCAACTACAGTACAGCCTAAATCCACATGACCCAGATTGTAGCGCAATGGTGACCAGTGCTTGAGAAGTATTGTTTATTTTGCTTCCAGGAGCCCTGCCAATGGACCCTCTTAAGGTAATTTTCAAAGTGCAGTGTGGTCACTTGCCATCTGATCCAACTGGGTTGTTAGGAATTAAAATGGTGACTTTCTCCATGCAGACTGTGTGGTCTACTATCAAACTATGCTGCCTCGCTCTGAAGGTGCTTATGTAAAGTGCAGGCATTCTAGATACTACTGGATGCTTAAAGATAGCACCATTCCCATCCTGAAGCTGGGAGCAGTGCAACCGGTGGTTTCATTTCCTTAGCAAGTACCTTAAGCCATTTAGGGAGGGAGCGTACTTAATCTGATACTTGCAAATTTGCAACTACTTACGGGCAATTTGCAAAATGATGAATTGGGCACAAAGCTGTGTAGCAAATATTACTGAAAGCCTTAACTGCCAAAAATAAAGCACATGATAAAATACAGTTGACAGATTTGACCTACTCTTTACTAATAGGTTCTTGTAAATCCGTAATATGGCAAAATGCTGACGGGAAATAACAACACAGGAGGGGTTGGTTCTAAAAAAAAAAAAAATTCTGGATGGCGGAAAACTACCACTTTGTGGTAAACAGAACAAAGCTATTGAATAACTAATGGAAGCATCATCAATGTGTGATATATAAGGTCAGGTCCAGAAGTGGCCTTCTTTGAGCAGAAGACCACTTCCCCATGCACAAGTTGTTGTTGTGTTGTTTTCCTGACAGCGCAAGGTCCCTGCATGGCAAAAGAGAGGCATGCTTCTGTTCATGCAAGATCCTCCACAAGATCTTCCATAATGTCACACAATGGCTTATATTAGCTCTAGCTAGTCAGAATTTCTTCTGTTAGCACATCTCTGCATCCAATCCATAAAGCATATCACATTGAGAAATGATACTAGTCTGAATGAAAGCAGACACTGAAGATTAATCATGCAACAATGTTCATCGGATATTTACTTATCTATACAGTATCTGAAGAGGACATTAAGAGAAAACCACCAAGGGACTAATGAATGCTGGAGAAAAGCTCATGTTATATTAATAAAGGCAATTTAATTGTTGACAATGATGTACAGTGTGTGTGTGTGTGTGTGTGTGTTCATTGACAAATGCTTCAAGAAAAATAAAGCCATCCTAAACAACTTTGCATTGGTCTTTTGCTATGAGTTCCAAAAAATAGCATCTTTATTCTAGTCATAAGAAGTATCCCCCCCCTTTTACTTGTCTAAAGGAGCATTCAAAGCTCTGACTTACAATACGGCTGTTCCCTTGCATTTAAGTAAACTGTCAGCTGCATATTCATTCATAGCCTGGAAAGAATCGATATTACATTTTGTTTTTCAGAAGTTGAGAAGTATGGCGTGTATAATTATAAGCGACACATCTGTATCTATTAAACATATAGCCCTCTTTATGCATTACTCATGTGTAGGGCACAAATGTACAGATGAAAAAGTGGGGCCACACTTTTAGCCCCCTCCCCCCTGCGCATCATGTGTTTTCCTGTCCATGCAATTCGGACCCCAAAATAATCAGATGTTCTGATCATCTGGAACCCTGTTTCTTGTATCTATCAACCTAATGGCTTTTACTAGCAGGTTATTTCAATATCGCCTCTGACATAGTGTGTAACATACAGGGGTGCCAACTTGAATAAAATATTGGGGTGGGAGTAAGACACACCCCACATAATTGGTCACAATATGCAGCATGCATACACCATTTTAATCCATCAACTTTGGAGGGGCCCAGCCCCCTAAAATATTTTATTGGGGGGACTGATGGGACCTCAGCCCTAAGATTTGGCTCCGATGGTAGCATATGTTGATATAGCTGCAGGCAGTCCTTAAGGGAAGAGCCAATGTGGTGTAGTGGTTAAGAGTGGTAGATTCATAATCTGGGGAACCGGGTTCGCGTCTCCGCTCCTCCACATGCAGCTGCTGGGTGACCTTGGGCTAGTCACACTTCTTGAAGTCTCTCAGCCCCACTCACCTCACAGAGTGTTTGTTGTGGGGGAGGAAGGGGAAGGAGAATGTTAGCCGCTTTGAGACTCCTTCAGGTAGTGATAAAACGGGATATCAAATCCAAACTATTCTTCTTAAGGGAACCGGGTGCCAAAGCATTGAAGACTCTAAAGGCCCTCAACAGCACTTTGAATTGGGATTGGAAACACAGTGGAAGCTTTGTGTCTTCAGGGCTGAAATGATGTTTCTTGCATCAGATGCTGGAAGGCACTGCCTCCCTCCCTCCTCCTCATTAGCAGACTTGGCAGTATGTGCTGAAGTACTTTCATGGGTGAAATGGCTGGAGACTGTGCTGCTCAGGTTGCCTTCTAAAAGGAAGCCCACCAGCTCAATCTCAAAGCACTGAGTGTCAGCCATCTAATTGGATTTTCATAGCGTACATGTCACTTCCTTGAGGGATAAATGAAGATTATAAAGATACGAACAACTAGTAGGCAATTACAAGTAACAGCTCAACATAAAATGTGCATATGTGTCTACTTGATATATCTGAATTGAATCTGTCCCAAGCTATTCTACGGTTAACCTTGTTAGGATTTTTTTCTAATCAACATTTTTTCTGTTCTACAAGAATCAAATTAAACGTGTATTTCAGGTTCTTGCAGCAGCATCTGAATACAACAGCTGTTCTTTGATACTTTGCCAATTTCATTCATTGAAAAAATCTGTTGTACAATATTCCAGGAATTAAGATGTAAGAGGTGCATTTGAAATTAGGGTCTTGGTCCATCGGAGTGGAACTTTTTACCCCACAGACTTTCTGCCTCAAAAGCTGAGCACCCAAGTAGTCTTTGAGCTCCCCTGAGATAAAAAAAAAAAACCAGCTTGGGAATCGGGTACAATAAGTTTCAAAGTTGAACTCAGTTGGCTTCCCTCCATATTCAACAGTAATTCCTAAACTACTTCCAAGTATTAAATCGCTACAGGAAAATGGGTATTGCTGCCACTACTACTCAAAGCAATAGCATAATTTTGCCTTCAACCATAGGAATGTAGGACAATGGCTTACACTGATCAGCAGCCCATCTAGCTCAGTATGGTCTACATCAGTCTTTCCCAAACTTGGTTCTCCAACTCTTTTGGGACTACAGTTCCCATCATTCCTGACCACTGGTCCTGTTAGCTAGGGATGACAGGAGCTGTAGTCCAAAAACAGTTGGAGAACCAAGTTTGGAAAACCCTGGTACACTGACTGGCAGCAGCTCTCTAGGGATTCAGATAGGACATTCTCTCGGTCTCAGCTAGAGATGCTAGAGACTGAAACTGAGGCCTTTTACTACTGATTTATGACTGTTTCCCATTCTCTGTCCCCATTCCTTGTCTGCCTCTTCCAGAACCCGTTCAACCTGTCTTATATCACATCAACTGTCTCTGGCCCTTTGGATCTTTTTCTGCCTATACTGAAACTGAATTTCATCTAGCTGGCTTTGGACCCTACAGCCTGAGTCTGAGCTTGGCCAACAATTTATTATGAATGAGCTTTATTTCACTTTTATGAAGCCACACATTCTCTCCGGGATGAGTTACATAGCTATGACTCAAGTGTAGTTACCATATAGCTGGATGGGCATATTTTGGTGTGTTTTTATACAGTCCATTTATCAATCTAGTCAACAGCTGTCTCAGTGAATATTATGTCAGGTAACATACAAAATTAGCAGAATCCAAATCCCATTCACAACAGGCTAGGTGTGGGGAGACACTTGGACTGGGCAGAGGTGTTCTTTCACCCAGCCTTGCCAGTGCATTTCAGCTACGTCTTTGTTTTAGTAGTAGTAGTAGTAGTAGCAGCAGCAGCAGCAGCAGCAGCAGGTGATTAACAACACAAAACACATAATATACCATAAAAATAAGAACAAAAACAAAGAAAGAAATCACAGTGAGCTACCATCGTTCCACCACCTCCTTCAGGCCAGACTGTAAGAGGCCCTACACTACCAATAAAAGTTATGTTGGATTGCATAGAAAGGATTTGGTGGAGGCAGCAAAGGATGCATTTTTGCTGCCTTCACTGCTACTAGGTTGCCTCGGTGATGAGCCCTCACCAGTGTTTGATTGCATTCAGCCAGATCTTTCCTCCACTTGCATTCGAGCCATCTCCTAGCTAAACTCTGGAGTGTACCAGGGAGCCCAGCAGAGGGGGAAACGTGCTGAAAGCCTGACCTCAGCAGGAAGTGATCTGACTGTGATAAAGGACTGGTGTCAATATCCCCTATTTTCAGACCACCCTCTCTTCATGCCCAGGTGAGAAAACAAGGTCCAGAGTGTGGCCTGCCACATACATTGGACCAGTAACATGTTGGGACAGCCCCACGGCCTTCATGGTAGCCATGAAGTCCTGAGCCAATCCAGAGCCAGTCAACTTGGTGTGGATGTTGAAGGCCCCCAGAACCAGCAGTCTGGAAATCCTTCAAAAAACACCTGTTTTCATCTCTCTGGCACCAACTTTTTCTTTTGTATGAACCAGTGTTTGGATCTGATCTAGATTAATTAATAAACATGAATGTTCTTTTGCTCGGTTCCTGGACATTCATTACTTATAAATTATAACATAACATATTTATTTCAGTGCTACCTTTCAGCCTAAAAGGCCCCCAAGGCAGCCTGCGAAGGGTAAACCACAAATATAAAACTCAATTAAAACAATCATTTGTTTATTGTTTCCTGGGGATTAATGTTGCAATTAACACACATGGGGGAAAGATGCGGCAAAATTAACATTGCAAATCTTTAAAATCCAGTGCTTTTCATATTTGCCTTTGAATCTGGGCCACTCTTTAAGTGTCATGAAAACATGAATGGAAACACCAGCCCTTTAATTATTTCATAAGCACTTCACGGGTTTGGCCTCAGGAAAGGATTCAAGGGACATGCTTTGCTTAAGCCTTTACCACGAATATTCTTTCTCTTCCACTCTTTTTTATATCATGCATTTGCCACTGGCCTAAACCACTGGCAGGCCATAGCAAGCTATATATCTGCCAATCACATAGTGGCAAAACTGTCTGTCAATATCTTCCAGCAAAGACCTGGCATATGGTCCTGGTTTTAGCCATTCATCCTCCAACCCTTCTTTCATTGGGGACAGACAGAGCAGGACTTCTTTGGT
Source organism: Podarcis liolepis (assembly GCF_965112155.1). Classification (NCBI taxonomy): domain Eukaryota; kingdom Metazoa; phylum Chordata; class Lepidosauria; order Squamata; family Lacertidae; genus Podarcis; species Podarcis liolepis. Next base: position 37,882,798 of record NC_139557.1, read on the forward strand.
AGTACAAATGTGAATAAATGCATAAAATAGCTTCAAACTTCACCCATTTCTAAAATTAAAATTACCTTTGTTTTTATTACCGTACTACACATGAGGAATCGGAAGGGAGAGATAGCAGCTACCCAGAGACACCTAGTTAGTTCATGCTGGAAACATTTGAACCAGGGACTTCCCAAGTCAATTTTATAATGATTATACTTCACCAGTTACAGATAGGTAGCTGTGTTGGTCTGCCATAGTCAAAGTAAAAAAATTCCTTCCAGTAGCACCTTAAAGACCAACTAAGTTAGTTCTTGGTATGAGCTTTCGTGTGCATGCACACTTCTTCAGATACACCTGTATCTGAAGAAGTGTGCATGCACACGAAAGCTCATACCAAGAACTAACTTAGTTGGTCTTTAAGGTGCTACTGGAAGGAATACTTCACCAGTGTTCAGCTTTTTCAGAAATGTGGGGTAGTCAGGGCAGTTTTCTTTTAATACAGAATCTTTAATGGGCTTTTTTCCCTCCGAAACAAAAGGGGGGGCAAAAATCCAGATATGCTTGCAAGTCACGCACTCACAACCTTCTTGATTGCGGCTTTGATGACATAGCTTATTTGGCAGGAATCAGGATTTTACCAGTGATGTTATGTTTCAAAGCAAAAAGACAAATTGGTTTTAATCTAGTAATGCTAATTCTTAGAAATAAATACTTGGAAATGTGTTGACATTTTAAAAGAAGTAATCTACTTCCTATGACACTGAGCAAAGTTTCGCTCTCATAATTATGTTGACCCTCCCTTTCTCTTTCCTTCGCCAAGATCAGAATTTTGTCCTTTTGACCTGCCTAAATCCCTGAAAGCATTTTGCAGTTTTTAAAATTTAAAAGCCCTATAGATCAGCATGTCCTGTTCCTTCCTTTCCCATTTCAATATGTCATCAGACAAAGTGTCGATGTATTCATTGGAAAGGGGTCAGCTTTTCCTTAGAGGATGCTATGCCCATAGTTGCTTATGAAGACTAATCCAATCTTTTGCCTGCCATTATCTCACAGAAGAAATAACAGTTTAGGAGAAAGTGTTCTTTAATTGCATTCTCTAATGTTGCTTTTCTAACTGCACATCTCTATAACATTTGGACAAATGCAGCATGCATGTGTGTGTGTGTGTGTGTCACAATATCACAGAGATTTTCCCCTCCCCTCAAGGTGGAGGTTGGTCGGGATCAAAGGCACTGTCTGTGATGGTCCAGATGAACACAGGATTATTTCAGCTTCCTGCTTCTGTGCCTCCCAATAAGCCCCTGTCACAGAGGACACACCAGACAGGAAGCTAGCCAAGAACTTTCATTGTCTCTCTCCAACACAAACATGACATGAATAGCTAAATCCTGTGCCACAATTTTTTCTAAACTAGATGGCACCTTCCACACACACATACCCCATGAAGTGGGATGGACTTCTGCTGGAAAGGAAAATGACCTCTAATTCCAAATGTTCACTGAGTTGCCTTATACATGAGTACAGCTGCACATGTTTATATGCAGCCATATTTTGGAAGTTCAGAATACTGTACAGAAAAACTTTCTTGAGTTTTCCTTCAAGCTGTAGTCACAGATCATGCTTTATTCTGAATTGCAATGGGGTCGATTTGTCCATCACTAGTCTAGAGTGCTTGAGAAATGTGCAAATGCTGAAGGGATACATTCAGCACTATTTCTGGTCTCTCCTTTGCTGCTGCTGCTTCTGTGCATGTGTGAAGTCTCATTAGTAACCCTGGACATGAATATCACTGTGATGCTACTTCTGTTTTTTAATATCAAATGTGTGGTAGGTTTTGTAACCCATACCTTCCACAGAACGGGATGAGGTGGGGTAAACTCTTGATACCTCCTATGCCTTTGGACAGCTTTTCCTAACCTAGAGCCTTCCAGATGTATTTGGTGATACCTTCCATCTTTCCCAGTTATTGGTCATGGTGCCTGCAGATGATGGGAGCTGAAGTCCAAAATATCTGGAGGGCACCAGGTTCAAGAAGGCCGTCTTTGACAAAGGACAGATCTGGCAGCTTGTCTGGATACCTTTCTGCCTATAAGTGGACAGGTTTTCTGAATTCTCAGATTGCAGACTCTCCGCGAAAAGCAATAGAAAGCTTTCTCTCTCTTATAAACTATAAAAGACATTTCAAAGCTCATGGCCTCTTTGGGGGTTATGAAGACAGAGGCTGCATTCAAACAACACTTTAATTCATTACCCCCAAGTTTCCCTAACTGTTAATTTATGTATTATATTTGAGCTTTCAAAGCCACTTCCTGAAAACAAATGAGATATAGCACATGTTTAGTGCTCATTTTCATGTTATTGGATTCCAGGAAAAAGGAAAAAGGAAAACCATTTGCAGCCACCTTAACCCAGAAAATTGTGGCGTTAAGTGACAAAATTTGCAGTGGTATACCAGCATACAGTTCTTTCCTGCTGTATTTGTTTGTTTTGTTTTGACTCTTTCCTGCTGTTTTCATGGGGGAATCATGGAAGAAAGGAAATACGCCTAATGTGGAAAGAGTAGGGGGTAGTGATGCTGTCCAATGATGTTTTCTGTTGTGTCACACCACACCTGCTGGTGTAATTGAAATTTAGTGCAACATGCCTTGATCAAAAGGGCACACAACAGGTATTGTGCAGTATGAAAGGAACATTTAAAAAATAGGACAGAAGCACTGGTATTATAATCAAGAACTATAACACAGTATTCCACATGTCTGATTATACCCTGAGTTTCCCTGAAGACGCATTCTGTGAAATGTAAAACTTACAGCAATGTCTTTACTGGTGGTACCAAATAAATACATTGTTTTGCTGGTTTTGCTGGTTTTTCTCTTAGGTTCCAAATCAATAAATAGTTCTAAATATTTAAATACCTGGGATTTGGCTGCAAAAGATATAATAAGGTACAAAAAAGTGGGGAAACCAGGCAGATTAGCAATGAGTGACTAATATCCTCTGATTACTCTGTAAGGTTATATTTGAACACAAGGAAAGGAGGTTTAGCTGGGGAATTTAAATTTATATGGAGCCAGTACTGAGAAAATCACATTAGTTAAGATTTCAATTTTTAAAATATAAATATGGTAGCACCTATGTATCATTCTTTAAGTATTCCAGAAGGAATTTAGGAAGTCTCAAGGTTAAGGGCCCAACCTTTCAGCCACAACCTTGAAATCACTGACTTTCTGCATTAGTCTCACTGATGCAACGTAATGCTGCATAATTTAAATCCTACCTTCATTAGAATTAGTCACAATTCCCTTCAGCAACTGTGGTAATATTCATAAAGGTAGGGGGGAAAGGGGATGTGGAACAATATGTATTGGGAATTTGGAAATCTGGGAAGTAAGATATTCAAAAGCAGACGTGGTTTTCTTTAAAAAAAGAAAAGAAAAACTGCCTGAATTCTGTTTCCCTCCAAACTCTGCGTAACAGACACCTCTTCACAGGAATCCATCATTGCAACAATATTAAGCAAAGACTGTGTCCATGGCAGTCATCATTTATCTGTAGCACACAGTCCAGTAGTTCCATTGTCAGTGACAATAATTTCCACTTAAAGATTGTTGATGTGGAAGGGATAAGGTGATTTAACAGGTTAGCTGCTTTTGGCAATGTTAATAGGTGTCCTCCAGAATCACAATATGGAAAGTTCCTTTATATTTCAAAGCAGTTAGTATATTAAAATGTTATGAATGATTCCCAGCTAAAACCATGACTGGTATACATGAGACTTGTTGCTCAGAACTTAAAAACTTCAGATGTAAATAATGATATTTTATATTTGTAACAGCACATTAGGCTACAAAAGGTCTTGTAAAAACTTAGGGATGATCATTATATGACTTCCTGAGGCAGCAATTTCGACATTTTTCATGGGGGGATGATTCCAGACAAATAGTCTCTGTGTGAAACTGAGAAGACACAGACCTGCGTGAAAAACGTCCCATCGTTGTAATATACGAAGGCACAAGGTTCAGCTTACGGCCTCTAGGTTGCCTCCACAATGCTCAAAGTATCAGAATGATAGAGGTAGAACTTCCCTCATTGATCATCATCTCCGATTCTCTTCAAGATGCAAAAGTACAATCCAAAGCCATCTTTGTCAAAGGCCTATTTGCCTTCATCCCCACCACTGATTTATCATGGGTATATCAGTAGAAGAGATTCCTAAAATATTGGCAAGTTATCCTCCCATTTCACATGAAGGATTTACCTACAACCAACCAACTTCATACTTGTTTAATCTGCTATTAAATTCTATTGTGAGGGAGATTCTACTATACACCACCATCCTCACAGCTATAAAATTCTCCTTAATATCCACTTGCAGTTTCTTTCTTGTTTTTCCTGTGATGGACAATGATAACATGGTTTCCTAGTCTACCTAAGACAAACATCACACAGTTTCATTGGTCTCCCTCCATTTTTAATATTCTTCAGACTTCTAATCCCTTCTTGTTATAATTCATTGGATTTCTTTTTGCCAGAATTCCTGTTTCTCTCTTGAATTGCGATAGCCAGAATTGAACACAGTACTCCAGCACAGAGCTCACCAAGAGAAATACCGCCTACCGCTAATCCCACAATGAACGCACACAGAACAATGGGTTTGCTTTCTTGCAAAGGCACTATGCTGCTGGCTTATATGCTAACTTCTGTGATTCAGCTTGCTACTAACTTCTGTGATTAATTTTCTCCTCAGACTTTCATGCATAAATGGCTCCAAGGATTTTCATATATTCACTATATCCAAGATAAGTAGGATGACTATCACATTTTACAATATTAGATTGGTATGTTCCCAGCCTGTAGGGGGGAGAGAGGGAGAGAAATGTGGAAGGAATCATCAGTGCAGAAATACTGACAAAATAACAGAAAGTATAAAAGAATCAAGTGAAGATCTACTACAGATAACTTCTCCAATCAGTATGTAAGAGTTCTATTACATTTTGCCTCCAAAATGCTCTGCTGAGAACTCATAAGGGCAGTGGCAGCTGCTGAGGTAGTTAGGTAGGTGAAAATCAGTAAAAGGACCACCTAGGCTAGCATCCTGTTCTCACATTGGCCAACCAGATGCCTGCGGGAATTCCACAAGCAGGATCTGAGTGCAATAGCACTCTCCTCGCCTGCAATTTGCAGCAACTGGCATACAATGTTATGCTCCTCCGACATGGGAAGTAGAACACAGCCATTGTTGTGTCTAGTTGTTATTGATTGCTTTATCAGGCATTTATCTAAATTTCCTTTAAAGCAATCCTGGTTGGTTCTTGGTTCTTGCAGAAACAAATTTTATAGTTTTCTGTGCTCTGTGTAGAAGTACAGTGGTACCTCTAGTTACGAACTTAATTCATTCTAGAGGTCCATTCTTAACCTGAAACTTTTTTTTGCAGGCCCCACTTATTTTATTATTATTAAAGATTTTCTTGTTTTACAGAAGTATGTGTAATGTCTCTCGTTTTCCATATAACATTTTTACAAATCAGTTTCATTTGAGGCGTGCTTTCGCTAATGGGGCCTCTTGCTGCCGCTGCACCGTCAGCACACAATTTCCGTTCTCATCCTGTGGCAAAGTTCTCAGCTCGAGGTAACTCTTCCACGTTAGCGGAGTTTGTAACCTGAGGCGTTTGTAACTCGAGGTACCACTGTACTTACTTTGGTCTGTCCCAAATATTCCAACATTCAGCAAGGCCCCAAGTTCTTGCATTATGAGAGAAGGAGAAAACTTCTCTCTCAACTATCTCCATGCGTAATGCAAAAATGAAAAGCACTTTCCTTCCTATACAGTGGTACCTCTGGTTACAAACTTAATTTGTTCCGGAGGTCCATTCTTAACTTGAAACCATTCTTAACCTGAGGTACCATTTTAGCTAATTGGGCCTCCCACTGCCACTGCACCGCTAGCACGTAATTTCTGTTCTCATCCTGAGGTAAAGTTCTTAACCCAAGGTACTACTTCCGAGTTAGCGGAGTCTGTAACTCGAAGTGTTTGTAACCCAAGGTACCACTGTACCTTTAAGGCAGTGGAGAGAGGAATGCTGCACCCAGCATTGTGCAAGGACATAACTGCTAGCTAGTCATCCTTGGTATAAATTACTGAAGTCAGCAATTGTGACAATCCAGTCAGAAATTGTATGCTATCATGGTGCCGGCTGTGGTAGCCCAACCTCCACAGCCACCTGCTTATGTGGATTGGAATGCATTCCCTATCTTCAAAGCAGTTGCCTTTGGTTTTTCCTAATGAACCACTTCACCAGCCACTACTTCACAGGGAAGTGACCAGGGTGGCGCTATGGTCTAAACCACTGAGCCTCTTGGGCTTGCTGATCAAAAGGTCAGTGGTTCGAATCCCCATGACGGGGTGAGCTCCTGTTGCTCTGTCCCAGCTCCTGCCAACATAGCAGGTGAAAGGATGCCAGTGCAGGTAGATAAATAGGTACTGCTGCAGTGGGAAGGTAAACGGCGTTTCCTTGCGCTCTGGTTTCCATCACGGTGTCCCGTTGCACCAGAAGTGGCTTAGTCATGCTGGTCACATGACCTGGAAAGCTGTCTGTGGACAAATGCCAGCTCCCTCAGCCTGAAAGCAAGATGAGTGCCGCAACCCCATAGTCGCCTTTGAGTGGACTTAACTGCCCAGGGGTCCTTTACCTTTTTACCTTTACTTCACAGGAAACAGTTGTTTCTTGGCAACAAACCACAAATTGTACCTACTTATTTTACTAGTCATTAACACATTTAACTGTGGAGAAAGGACAGTGGACCAGGTCAGGCCAGGTCCTTCCATCTCCAATGCACACTGCCAACACGTCCTGTTTCCATAGCTACTGCTCTTTCCTCAAACCCTTCACGCATCTAAGCTTGGCAGCCAGGGGGCCTCCAGCACACTTCAGGCCAGTGTTGATCCCTAACCTATGGCTGTTGTTCTTCTCAACATATTTCCAGCTGTAAGGCACCACAATATATTTCACCATGCAGCCAACTATGCCTCTTTAGTTTTTTCCTGCTTTATAGTACAGCAATGGTCAAGCCTTTTAAATCAGACAAACTCTGGGCACATTATGAGGGTTGAAATGGAACATAACTGCATGAAGTTGAAGGGTTCATTTGGCATGAAGTAATGCAGGGAGGGAAATAAAGATTAACATAGGCATTTTGGGTTGCCCAGCACCGGACAATCGCTTCTTTCCACATTTGCTATACTTAGTGCACTGACACCTCGGCCTAATTTCACAGTTCAGCGTCTTCACTTCAGATTCCATTTCTGCGTACAATAGAGCAACCCAGCCTTGTGAACATGGCAAATGACTGTGGCCACTTCTTGTGCTTTGGGAGGGAGAACAGAGATGGACCTGTGCTCAGGAGGGAAGAAAATGGCAGGATGCCTAATTCATTTGTCCATACAGAGCAGACAATGGCAACTTTGCCCTCATGAATTAGGGGGTTCCCATATGTTAGAATAATTGTACTATCAAATAACACATCTGTAACATCTCCCTTTTGCTTCAGGCCTAACCAAGAGAGAGAGCACCACCACATAATGCAGGGAAACTGCATTCTCACAAGATGGCAATTTATGTTGGAATAGTGACGTTTCCACACAGTAACGTAATGGTAGTAACAGCAGCGAAAGAAATGATAGACCCATCACCATCTACCATAAATCATGCAACCTGCTTGTATGAAGCACTCTCATGCCCCTATGAGAAAGACTGGGGCCTTTTTTTCCTTGCAACTACAATAACAGTGGCATGCACATGGAGGCTTGCCAGAGACATACCAGATGAATGGGCAAATACATCAAAGAAGTCTGTCACGCAGCAGGAAAACAAATGAAGAGTGGGTTGCAAGGGGTGGCAAAAGGCAAGGGGATACATGGGGACAGCTGGGCTAATACGGCACAAAATTATGGATAAACATTTGCTCATATTCTTAAGTTTAATTGCTTTGATTCATTCTCTCTCTGTGTGTTAACTCTGCCCACATAATACTCGTAGAAGAAATGATGGCCAAAGCACAGGCATTTAATTTCCCAATGTATTTACTAGTAGCTTAAAATATTGGAGTGGGATGAAAACACTAGCATGTGCATCTGTGGTTTGCATCAGCTTTTCATTCTGGGATTGTTGTCCTCTGACATTGTAACGTAAGCCAAGTTCAATAAAGGTGGGTCTCTCTCTCTCTCTCTCTCTCTCTCTCTCCCCTCCCTCCCTCCCTCCCTCCCTCCATCAAGACAGGTATTTCAGTTTCTTCTTCTGCATGGTTGCTGGCCTTTATATCATGCATGCTACAGGGGCAGAAGACATCAATTAGAGGAAGGAAGCAACGTTGTAGTCAGACTTTCAGTTGGTGAGACTAAGAGAATGCAGAAAGCCTTGTGATCTACGCAGAAAGCAGTAACATGAGATTCACTTTTCTTGGTAATATAACACCCAGAATCTGCAACCTACCTTGAAATCCCTGGGGTTCCCACCACCAACCAGTAGCTTTGGTTGAGTAGGAAGTAGGTAATTGATATATGACACACAGGACATTCTCCTTGAGTCCAGTGGAAACAAACTCAAGGTTTTTATTGCCACCCCTGGTACCTCACAGTAATTAAACTACCTGGTTGGCACCAGATTCTGTTGGGAGTGCTGTTAGGTCTGGATCTTATTCAATGAAGCTCATGTGGCACTGGTGCCATGAAGCACTTTCTATCAGATTTGGCTGGTGTGCCAGCTGAAATATTTCCAGAACAAAAATAGCCTGCCCACATTTCCCCATGCCATAGTAATAGGTTTCACTACAGTAATACATTCTATGTAGATAGGGTTGTCCCTGAACACTACTCAGAATCTTCTGTTGGTTCGAATTTAAGATGGGTAAGAATGCCCATTTTGACAGAGCTTTGAAGGAAAAGAATCACAGAAACATAATACTGTTTGTCCAATGCTGTAACATAGGCACATGACTCCTTTCTGGCCATCAAATCATTCATTCTAGGAGCATATTTGCCTTTACTTTGTGTACTGCGGGCATATGAAGTACTCTTCCTTATAAGCAGATATTGCAGACCAGATCCTAGATGACAAATCAATACATTTGTGGACAGGATCTGCCCTAAACTACCCGCCTATCAATAACCTGAAAAACTCGTCATGCAAAGAGAGAAAAATGTGTGTATTCGTACACTGAAAGATCAAGTCCTTTTTATGGACAAAATTGCAAACACATTTGTTCACAATCTTTGGATATGTTAGCCATATATTATAACCAAAGCAAACCTTGGGATAGAGTTTAGTGTCTCTTAGAGACTCTAGGCATTTTAGGAATTAATGGATGTTTTCAATATGACATGCTGCTGTTTCTAGTGAAAGGTAATTATCTTGTACCATTGTCATCAGAATTTGCTTCCTTCCTCACATTCATATCTGCCCAAGTCCTTGATTGTATGAAATGTGCCATCAGAACTTAATCCATTAGGAAGGGCGAATGTTCACTTCAGAATTTGGATGTCAGCATGCTACCCCTTGGTTGTGTCAGACCAAACTGGTAGAGTCCCATTCAAGACCAAAATGTGCAAGCAAGCATTTGGTGCAGCATAGACCATTGGCAACGTATTATGCTGCCAGTGCATATTCTAAAGTGCTTTGTGATCAATATTGTGTGTGCGGTGACACAAGACCTCATGAAATGAAGGCATGTTTGAATGAATGTGATACTGAGAAATGAAGCTCATAATGAGCTGAGCATTGTACAGACTTCCCCACTTGCTCCTGACCTGTGCAGAACTGCTTTCCAATTTGTGAATTTTGGTTTAACCATGATTGACAGCTATGCTAAATGGTATGTGCCGGGAGCAAGGTTTGTAATCACATTACAACCTACATACTGAGTTCCACATTCATTATGAATTTCACTCTTATTTCATCATTTCACTCACAAAACATGCCTTTTCTCCCAAAATTTACTGCATTACTGGGAAATTAATCAGATTCAGTTTTTTGAAGCTCCAGGTAGATCTTAATAACTGTATGAGAATGAGCACAGTTTATTATTCCTGTATAAATAATGGCCCCAATCTAACAGTGGCAGGTGGCCATTTCAAGAATCCAGAAATCCTCCTGATCCAACTACTAAATCCACCCCACTCTTTCCCCCTTATTCAGCTGATTAGTATATGTATACATACAGTACAGGTTTTCTCTAAGGGGTTAGATATGCACAGCCCCAAAGTTGGATCAATGGATGAGCTATATGCACAGGATCCATTTGAGCTTTAATTCCTTTACCTAGCAAAGGGCTGCTTGCACAGAAGTCTACTTTCATCCATGTATCCCTGTCTATCTGGATCAGGCCATGTGCAAATTTCAAAATAAAAGAAGAACCTCCAGTGGTGCTCTGCAGGTACGTGTGTGTGGGGGTGTGGGTGTATGAGACACTAACATGTTTTCAATCAGTACCTCTTTTTCTCAGACACTATAAAAATAAAGCTTTACATAATCCATTTAATAAATCAATAAGACTGCATTGCCATGCAGACATTCTGGAATGAAACCTGCCATGAAATATACAATATTATTTGCCAGCCATTAAAACATTTCCAGATTGAAAGGTGAAATCCTAAACGCCTTTTATAAGAACATGCATAGGACTGTCAGTTTATTAACCATCTTTGGTGAGGAACTTTAAAAGAAAATTTGAGGTGGTTTACAAATAAAATAATAAAACATGCACCAATAGAATCAAAATACCATTTATTTATTTTTTAAAAAACCCAATTCTAAACATTATTAAAATTGCGTATTAAAATTGTCTGTCTAGTGATGAAAATATAACAATGCCGATATCAGGGAATCTGCCCTCAGAACAGGGTTTCGGATATGGAATGTTCAAACTAGGTCCTCTCCTTGGGAAGAATCACCCTCCCTGTAAATTATATTATACATAAAGAAAATATAAGATGTTACTGCTCTCCTTCATTTCCTTCCTTAAGTACAGACACCTTATCTGTATACAGGCGTCCATTCTGAGTCCAGTTCTTTCCATCTCTGTTCACGGGTCCTGCTGAGTAAACTACTCACATCTTATGCAATTCAGAGAAAGCACATTTGGACACATTTATTGTGTGCTTAATGCTCTGTACTTGTAACCAATTAAAATGTGCCAAATCTGGCTATGATTAGGAATGCAGAGTAAAAGCTAATGATCTATTTCCTGGCTTCAAATGAACCTTTGCATAAAATTGAATATTTCAGTCTTAGGTACATGATCAAAGAAGATAATCTAGCAGGAAATGGCCCCCAATAATTGCTTTGCTTTTTATATGATTGCAATAAATAAATAAACAATGGCAATTAACCTGGAATAGGTAGCTATTGCAACTGAAGAATTTTAACTTCAAAATGGAAGAAATAGCTTAGGCAAAGATACAAGCTCATTCTGTGATACCAAGCCAGAAGATATTGTTGTGCTCTCAAGACATCATAAATAACTAGAGAGCCTGAACTGAGATTGTTTGTGTCTATTAATAAGAGGATTGCCTTGAGATTTAAAAACAATTCCCCTGGTAAAAAAAATAAATCAATAATATTTTCTATACCACTGGGAATATTTTCTATACCACTTTTTGCCACTGCAGCATTGCAATGTCAGCAACAAATATCAAAGTGAAAAAGGTCTCATCAATGCAGCAATATTTTAGGGAACTTCTCATTCTTTGGCAATATCTGCAACAGAAACTCAGTGTCTTCTTTTTCCAGAATGTTATGTAAAACTGGAAAACATCTCAGGTCTACATTTAGCAGTGCTTATGAATGTTTCCTACTGCTAAATGTTTTCACTACCACAAATACCCACAAACTAAGATGTGTTCTGGTGTTCACCTAAACAAGTGGAAGCAGAAAGTGTTTCCCAAGAGTTTTATGCTAACTAGCATGTGGACACATGTATACTGATTCAGCTTCACACCTATATAATATAATACCCAGGGATTGTGTTTTGGTTTCATCTACCATTCACCCATCCAAACCCATATTACCCATGGTGCAACTGGAGCAATTGCACCAGAACCCATGCCTCCAAGAGGCCCCAGATTGTGAGCTTACATTTTATAAAAATAGATAAGTAAATTGGCCTCCTAGAAAGAGACAGCTGTGCTTGCTCCTGCCTTTTAGCTTTTTTAGCCAATGAGTAAAGTTAAAGCAGTGATTGATAGGTAGGTTTTTTCAACACCAGGCATTAGGAATCCCTGGGTTCTGAAGCGCTGGCATTATCACCTTCCATTTAATGCACATTAAATTTCATTTCCTAGACCATGGAATTTCTGTAGCTTGCCCAGATACTGTCTGATATCTTCTGTCTCTTTCATTATTGATGTTGGCTTATTTTATGGATGAATGTTCACATTATTTTATTAACACTATTGCTTGAAGTTTGTCATAGGCTTTGGCTAGAACAATAAACATATGAACTGAATTAATTCACCACATAAATTCATGCTAAAGCTACTTCTGCCCATGAATATTACACTGAGCACTGTGGTCAGTACTCTCAGACGAACTCCATGTATAAACCTCACCTGCTGCTCCCCATTGAAAATCTCACTGAACTCTTGGACAGCCCCAGGAGGCAAAGAACATTAAAAAAAAAAACCACTATCTGGCAGAAAGTTTTAAAAATATCCAGTCTCCCAATTTCTCTTCTGAGATTTAGAGGTAAAAGTATGTCAGTGTTTCCACTGTGAAGTCCTCATTTGAAAGGTTTAGTCTTTGAGGGGGAGCAGGGAGGAAATCCCTTGGGCTGTCGTTTGACATACAGCTTTTTAGTCCAGATGGGAAATTATTTTAATTTCTGTTTTGTTCTGGGGTTTGTTTTTTTGAAAAAAAAATATTATTCATTAGAAATGTGCATGCTAATTTCAAACAATTCTGTGCTCAAATCTGAATAGCAAATGAGTATGTTTGGTTATTTTACAGTTTCTGTGTTTCAGGCCAATAGTTCTTGTGCCAGATTTGTGCCTCCTGGCACTTTTAATAATACAACCTAAGACTTCTAACACCCTAATCACAAATTTACAAGGCATGACCCAAAGCCTGATGCACATAGGAGCTATTATCTCCTATGAAGGGAATTGCTCTTCATGGATTGTACATGAGGTGCACTTTCTCAATTATACAAGCAAGCATACAGATGCAAGAGACAGCAGAACTCTATATTTACCATATTAACAGAACCATTGTGTGAAGTCCACTAAGTTCTTTGAAATATAAGGAATCCAGAAGGTGTAAAGGTATGTTTGAGGTCAAAACATAGGATGAAGAAAGAACACAGGGAGGCGTTAGCTGGCTCAGCCACTGACATATGTGCAGTTATTAGAACATCTGAAGTACACGCAGCTGCACACATGTGAAGCTCTCTTTATGTACAGCTGTACATGTGTGAAGTCTCTTCAGATGTTCATTAGATCAGGGGTGTGACCAAGAAATGTCCCCTGGAAAGAAATCCAGTTCTTGAGTTTAAGGAACATAGTCAGCCAACCTAAAACACCATCATTAGATAGACAGATGTAAACCGAGACTGTACCCATAGAGAAGCTGTTCATATACAAGAATGGAAAACACCCAGCATAAGGAGTCCCGCAGGGTTTCAACTGAACTGTGATTTCATAGGGGGCTAGAGAGAGTTGATATTGTGCATGCCAATAGACTAGTGGAGGTATGAACTGAGAAGTAACTTGTCTCTTTAAAAGGGAAGAGGAGAAAGGTAGATAATGAGAGCTTTGTGGAATGGGTAGTAGCTAGGAAGAAATTCAAGTCAATACACATGTAAAGGCAAACTTACCTAATTTATGCTTTTCAAAACTTATGCAAACCGATATGCAGCCACCCTTCAAAACTCACCCTTCTACAACTTTTGCAGCAAAGTTGTGTGTGAGAGAGAGGGGGGGGGAGGGAGAGAGAGGAAGGGAGAATTAGGCTAAAATGTTCATAAAATACACATATTGGTGAAAGCAACATATGTACAAAAATCCATTATATTGAGGAAAATTGCTTTCTAAAATTAATGTATATTTTAGGGGGGAAATGCACTGCAAAACTGATGAATTCTCATGAGGGCATCCACCCCCCTTTTTTGCAATCTGACATCACAATGTAGAGAACTAAGCTTAAGACTGGGAAAATAAGAAACAGAGAGAAATGGAAACTGTCAGATTTGCCGATCCCTAGAAGTGACGGGGCTGGAAATGGAGGCTTGCATGGTGAATAGGTTAGAGCTACACCAGCTGTTACTTTGCGTGTGATAACATTAGTTTTGGCAGAGAAGATCAGAATTAAAATGGATTAGTAAGTGTATATTATCCTTTTGTCACAGTTCTATTCCCCCCCTATCTTGAATCTTTCTGAATGCCTGTTCTGACAGTATACGTAGCGTTTAAACTCAACAGAAAGTTAGTATTATTAAACTATTTCCAGATTCCCTTTTGGTAGACTTTTTGTTCTTGTTGTTCTAAAACCTTTCTCATTTAAATATATCCAATAAATTCAGGCATTGATCTTGACATAAGCAAAGATCATACAGATAATGTTTCCATGGTCTATAACATTGTTAGATGACAAGAATAAAACTAGAGAAAGGCTATAATTATTTTTGTAGGGTGGAAAATTAGATGACTTGGTGCACAATGAAAATTGGACCATGGTGATATGTTTGTGCAAAATTTAAATGATAAGCTCTGTGATTTTGCCATGTTTCATGTCACAGAATTCATGAACCGGTGCGAGATTATGTAGTTTAAATGTATGCGTAGTTTATATAAAGAATGGATTAAACATTGTTTGGAAAATTCAGTTGATGCTAGGTATACACCAAATTTATAGTAGCATCTAATATTATTTTCACTTAATACCAGTTTTTCACAACTGCTCTCCAATTCTACATACCATAAAAGCCAATTCATAGATGAGGGACCATTTCCACTCTGAACAATTCGTCTTAATGCTCCTGCCTTGTGTATTTTGTTTTATTAGATTGCAAGAGAGAAGAGCATGTTATGTCAATATACCGTATTTTTCGGCCTATAGGACACACTTTTTCCCCTCCAAAAATGAAGGGGAAATGTGTGTGCATCCTATGGGGCGAATGCAGGCTTTCGCTGAAGCCTGGAGAGCGAGAGGGGTCAGTGCGCACCGACCCCTCTCGTTCTCCAGGCTTCAGGAAGCTCTGCGCAACCCTCGGGAGACCGGCTCCAAGGGTTGCGCAGAGCTGCCTGCAGTCCCGGGATCAGTGCAGTTCTGCGTGGCCACCGGGAGCGGGGCGCAAAGTCCCGCCCCGCTCCGGATGGCCGCGCAGAGCTGCCTGCAGTCCCGGGATCAGCGCACTTCTCCCCATAGCCAGCCCCACAAGCTTGGGGAAAACGGGGAGGCAGAGCACGCCTTCCCGCTGTTCCCCGACCTGGTTCTTCCAGCCCCGCACCTGGGGGGGGGGAATAATTTTTTTTTCTTTATTTCCCCCCCAAAAAACTAGGTGCGTCCCATGGGCCAGAGCGTCCTATGGGGCGCAAAATACGGTACACGGATTCCCAACTCTGTATATGACGAGTAAAAGGGATATAGAGCTGAGGGAGGATTTTCAGTGAAGTAACAGTCAGGAGGCTTCTTCCTTGCCTACCCTAGACCTAGACCTAGACCTAGACCTAGACCTAGACCTAAACCTAGACACACACACACACACACACACACACACACACTTGTTGCTTATTGTGCAATGTTTGATTTGAGCTATGCAGTCAGAAAAGCTAAACAATACCTACATTACATGCATATATTCTGCATGACCTCTTTTACTTCAATGGTCAACAAACATTTAGCACAGAGAGTACTGAATTCTTCCCACATGCTCTGTACTGTCTATTTTTAAACATATACATGAAGTCTTCTCAAATCTTTCCTGGTAGTCCCCTTTTAAAAGCACCCCCCCCCCAAAAAAAAGCTTGGGTGGACAATTCAGATATTTCTTTTCTTTGATTAATCCCATCACTCCTCATTATAATCCCAATACAGCCTTCAACATCTCCCTGACTGCCTCTCCTACTTCAGTCTTTAAACCTTTTAATTATATTCCATTCTTAGCACAATGTAATTTTTTGCAGGTAATGTGGTATGCATGGTAAAATAAAAATGCCTATGCCCATTGTTCTGGTATTCCTCTATTAGTAATATATGTCTCCAAGGTACAGTACCAATATTAATACATTATTCTTCTCAAGGTTTTGTGAAAAGAATCTAAGTTAAGTGTACACTTATTAATATTATTATTTTACAGAAGGGAGATCTTGGGCTCAAAGAACTTTCTTGCAGTTGATCAGGTACAGCAGTATATATCTTGGCCCTGCATGTGCCTTAGAAAGCTTGAACAACTTTAGTCAAGGGCAAATCAAGTATGACAGAACCAGAATTAAAACAGATTTCCATTTTTTTTTCTATCTTTAAAGAAGGTTTAATTTCCAAGGGTCAGACAAGATGTACTGTTGAGATAGCACATGGTCTCCTGGTTAAGTTATTCACATTTCCCCACATGGGGGGGGGAGGCTTCAGGAGCAGTATGCTGAAGTGGGTACCAGTTGCTAAAGGTCAGATAACAGGGAAAGGCTTTTGCGCATCGAGGTCCCCAAGACACCCCCCAAAGAAAAACACAATTGACACTTAATTTTTGCTTAAGGTTTTTGGCATAATTGTTGGCCACAACTTTATTCAAATTACAGCAATGTGACTGGTTGCTTAGACACTGGTAGCACTAACTGACCCCGCACAGGGACAGCTCTGACATTCGCACCCCCCGCGAAGTCAGAAAGGGTAAGTCACCTGGGGAGAGAGACAGGACTGGGAATCATGCCTCACCTCTCCCCAGAATGCTCCCAGGGGCTTGCGTGGCCCTAGCCCCTTGCCAGGGGGTTTCAGACAAAAGCATGGGGAGCCCCTGGGTTCCTTTAATGGAAAACCCTTGCAGCAGCAGCAGCATTTTGGAGGGGCAGGCACAGCCAAATCCAAACCCCTCCACCAACCAATTCCCAGACCAATGCCTAACCACAACCTTACAAGTTGTGACGATTTGCTACGCAGTAGGAAAAACCAAATGGCACACACTAATCAGCCAAATGGACAAAATTCCTACCGGGCCTCTGCCCCAAAACAGACGACCCCATGACAGGCATGGCAAGTTCAAGCAAACAGCCTAAAATTAGGGAAGGGAGGGCGGGTGATCCGAAGCATGCAGCGAAAAGAGGAAGTTCGTCGCTGCATGCATTGTATTTAACAAATAGGGCTGTCAATCAATAAATGGCAACATATAAATCTCCCCAGTAACAGCCCGTCCCTGCTTAAAGATGGCCAAACTCTTTTGCCCAGCAACAGTGAGGTGTCTTGTCATCCCCAACCACAACCCGTGCTCTCCACGAGGGAGAACACGCTTTGCCTTCAGATCTTGCTTGTGGGATTCCTAGAAGCATTGTTTGACAACATACCAAAAAGGATGATGAAGATGGCCTCTGCAAGTTCACCAATTTTTACCAGCTCAACACCTGACATCATGTGTAGGGCAGGTGGAGAAACACAGTTGAGGGGGAAATGGTCTTGTAATCCAAATTAGGGCACTTGCCAGACCTAATTTGGCCCATAAATTGATCTCTTTAGGTTCTATTGCTTACTTTAATGATGTTAGAAGTTATACGAAGGAAGCAATCAGGAAAACGGGGACCACATTTTGGCCAAAAAAAAAATTTCCACCTCATTTGCAGGTGTTAATAGTCCAGGCTGGTCTACACAGCCCTTGGGTATAGTACTGCAGCACTCTTATGTTCTTGTTTGAGGTAATAAATAACTATATGAGGGACTGTGAGCCCAGGTGCCACTTGCAATTTCTTCCCATGAAGAATCCCAACTGGCAAACTGATCAGACATGTCCTAGGCTGTGAGAACTTCTATTAGCTTTAGAATAATCATTGCCACACACACACCAAAAAACAAACAACAAACAATCCACAGATTTGGAGGTAAGTAGACTTAAGGAATATGATGAGGTCTGCAGCAGATGGACAAAAGACACAAATAAATTTGCTTGAATCCTAAGCTACTGTTCTGCAAAAAGAACAGTTCCTTCTGTTCACTGATGGGACTTCCATCCAGCAGAGATTCCCACTGGTGAAAGGATAGAGAATTTTTCTCTGCTTCGGTTTCCCTCTGCGGCCCCGTATGCCACCTCCCACACTGTCCAAATGGTTCCTTTCAACTATCCAGATCAGATCTGGGGAAGCACAGAAGGAAATCAGCAAAACCTCTCTCCCTCCTTTCCGCCTGCAGGAGAATTGTGTTCTACTGACAGGATCCAGTTCACTTTGCAAGTTATAAAAGGCCACAACTTTATTTGAAATGTGAAATGCAAGAGGCAATAACTCATTACAGACACAGTTCATTGCACTGTAATCTGATGGAGCATGAAAGGGCATAATAGATGACATGCGTATATTAAGCCGGGGTCAATATGCGGTCTGAACTTTAAGAACATTCAAACAGAGCGAGGTGGCACTGAGGTTATAAACCTGTGTGATCTGCCGTGTACTTCAGTCTGAAGCGGGGAGGGGGGCTTACATGACTGTATGCTGCTCCAAACAAACAATTCCATTAAAAAAAATGGTGCAGGGAAGAAGATCCTGCACTTGACATATTTATCTTCTGTACAGAGGGTGTTTTTTAAATGAAGGAACATTGAGGCACATGACCTTGCACCTACAGTGTACAATGGTATAGCCTAAACCAGGCATAGGCAAACTCGGTCCTCCAGATGTTTTTGGGACTACAATTCCCATCATCCCTGACCACTGGTTCTGTTAGCTAGGGATGATAGGAGTTGTAGTCCCAAAACATCTGGAGGGGCGAGTTTGCCTATGCCTGGCCTAAACCCACTTTGAACATGGCAATGAAAACTAAGCCTCCAATTTCACATCTCATATAGAGATGAAGTATTTAATCAAGATTAGGAAGCAGTTACTCAAAATATGAATAGGATAATATAATGTAACCCATCAAGGGATCCTTTCCTCATTTGCTGATGTGTTAGCTTCCTGTTAGAAGCTAAGCCTCCGCCTCACTTTTCCCCATCTGTTCAAAGGCAATTTTCATGATGGTGAGTTCATTTTCACATATATCTGGAGCCTGAATGTGGAAAGATAAAATGAGCATTAATAGCTTGAAACGAGACACACACAATTCCTTAGCTTTCTGTCAAATGTTAGAAACCACATTTGGGGGGGGGGACCCTTATTTGGAGAACCCATAGTAGATCATTTCTTTCAAGCTGGGAATGGCTATCTTAATCTCAGAATCCCACATTTAATGGTGCAGTGGGGGGACCATAGAGTAACAACAACAACAACAACAACAACAACTACTACTACTACTACTACTACTACTACAACAACAACAACAACCTAGAATGAAGAGAGGCATAAGCAGCTACAGTTTATAAGCCCTTATCTTTCACTGCATGTTCCACTCCATATTGGGAAGAAAGGCAAAGAACCAAGAAGGGAGAGGTAGAAAAACCCTTCTCCTTCCCCCAATCCTGCCAAGAAAGTAAGGGGAGTGGACTTCCGTCATGCATACAACATACACACATAGGCCAGCATGGATGCATAGAGCCAGGTAGGAGCTAAATACAGTGGTACCCCACAAGACGAACGCCTCGTGAGACGAAAAACTCACAAAACGAAAGGTTTTTTCGTTTTCGAGTTGCCTCGCAAGATGAATTTCCCTATGGGCTTGCTTCGCAAAACGAAGCTTGCCCCGGGGACAGAGGGTCTTCTCTTTTGAAGCAAGGGGCGGCGGGGAGAAGCGATCTTCTCCCCGCAGCCCCAGGTCCGGGGACAGCGGGAAGCGCTTCCCGCTGCCCCCGGACCTCTTTTGAAGCAAGGGAAAAAGTCTTTTTTCCCCCTGCCTGCCTGTCCCGGAGGGCTTTTGAAGGCAGGCGGGGGGGGAGCAAAGACTTTCGCCCCCCGCCCGCCTTCAGAAGAGGTCCAGGACCTCTTCTGAAGGCTGGCGGGGGGCAAAAGTCTTTGTCCCCCCTGCCTGCCTTCCCAGGGGCTTTTAAATTGCCCCGGACAGCGGAGAAGTCCTCCGCTGTCCCGGGGCGATTTTAAAATGCCTCCCGCCAGCATTTTAAGATCGCCCGGACAGCGGAGAAGTCCTCCGCTGTCCCGGGGTTTTTTAAAATGCTGGGGGTGGGAAGAAAAGCCCTTGTCCCCCCCCCCCCCAGCCTTCAGAAGAGGTCCGGGGACAGACTGTCCCCGGACCTGGTCTGAAGGCGGTTTCCCAGGAACGCATTAATTGATTTTCTATGCATTCCTATGGGAAACCGTGCATCGCAAGACGAAAAAACCGCAAGACGAAGAGACTTGCGAAACGAATTAATTTTGTCTTGCAAGGCACCACTGTAAACTAATGTCAGCGGGGAGATAAACTGCAATTGTCTTAGCACCCACTCACCCAAAGTCTCATTGTGAGATTAACCAGGAATTTTGTTCTATCAACTAGACTGGCGAAGGGAGATGGATTTTTCTACCCACTCTATATTGTTTGGCATTCAGTTTGGGACTAGAAATTAGTACTGGGGGTTGCCTTCTAAGTAGTAGCAAGCCCAGCCACAACAGCACAGCAGTGCAGTGAAGGAATGCTATTGGTGAGCCATGGGAGGCACCATGTTGGTGAATGGGTCTCCCTAGACCTGCCACATAAAGCTATGAGAATCTGGAATCATAGAAAGGAACCCATACTGAGGCCTTGCCAGAATCACACACCCAGAGCTTTGAGACTTAGGAGGTTGTAAATGAAGCATGTCTCCTTCAGCACTGGAAGTACAGCAAGATGGGGGCAGAGGCAGCTGGCATAGTACTCCCAGCCTTGAGATACATAATGCTCACCCTTTACTTGGGTGGTGTAGGTCTACTATTCTTGTAGGTCTACTACTATTGTAGGGGGAAAGTGGTAAGTCCGTGGCAGGGTATGTGCTTTGCACACAAGGTCTCTGGTTAAATCCCTGCCAGCTCCAGAATGGCCTTTGCCAGAAATCCTGGAGAACTGGTACGGTTACTGAGCTGGTTGGATCAATCTGCCTCAGTATAAGGCAACTTCCTATGTACCTTTCTATGTAAATACAAGTTGTGGTTTCAGTTAACCCAGTGACAAATGTCTTGCCTCTTTATTCCAGATGTGAACACAACTGAAATGTTCTATCAAACCTCAAACTCTTTCCAGAGCAGGGGTAGGACAAGCATACCCAAACCACTCCACCATATTAATAATATACTTTCAACTTGCGTGTGAATATGGAACTCTTCAGACATTTGGCGTGCTGCCATTCAGAAAGTGTCACTGAATGAAGCATGTATTTGTCAAAACATAGCTATCAATTAATAGACCAGATTATGCAGGAATACAAAGGAAAATGCTGTCACACTGAGTGTTTATTCCTATTGCGGCATTTGGCTCACTAATAAATAATAACTAGCAGTGTGTGATCCAAGGTGTGGAAGCTTTTTGAACTTTTAACAAAGGCTATGACTCATCCAAACAAATTTGAGCACATTTCCCACAGATAACACACACATTATCTTCAAGGTAGAATTAATTAGCTGTGGCTTGTTTTCCTGCATCTAGAATTCTTGCATAGTGAAATAGCACATTAGAAATACCATCACATGCTGCTGCTAAAGGCATAAATGTATGCAACGTTAGTGTTCTTTTATGACTGCAGGTGAAATCAGTGGGTCAGAGACATGTGTCCCAAAAAGATATGGAATGGAAACTCCCCCAGGCTGCTGGGGACATGGGAAACACAGCAAAGGAAGAACTCTGATAGGCCCATGAATCCCCACAGTTTGCAAGGACTTATCTATTAACATCAGGAGGCAGGCAGTAGAAACTATTAATGGCAATGAATGGGAAAATTTAGGCGCTTTAGGCATGTATTAGAGCACAGATGGTGCTCAGGATTACGGCGAGATCCTGTTGGCATTTGAAGTTCAGAAACATTTTTATGTTGTTTGTACTCCAATTAATTGAGACCATTATTCACTTAACTTGCCTGGTGGTTGTTTCTCCTTCACAGAGTTAGGCCAACTTTCCCCTGTCTTCACAATGCCTTGGACAGATTACTTGCAAGAGATTCAAGTGTTGAACTTAGAACTCGTCTTTCTCCTCCCCACACTCTTCAGATGGGCTGCCTCGGTTTTTTATTATAGTTTATACATTTGCCTTGGTTTTTGCTTTGAAAATAAGAAATTCTTATTAGATTGAGCTGCAAAGCTACTCCAGAGATGCAGAGAGGTGAAATGTAAAGTCACTAGACCCAGGAAATCAGCACTCTGGTCAGTGTGCAGCCAGTTTCTTCTGCAAACTTGCAGAGTTGCTTTCTTGTTAGTTTGATCCTAGACAAGGGAATTGTACATTTGTATGTGAGGCACTGAGTATACTTCCACAGAAGTTTGATAGATAACCATGTACATCTATAAAAACTTTAATATTGTAATTGACTGACAATATTGATCCTAATAATTAACACTCTGGAAAATATGGTCCTAAGAAGCAACATCCTAGCACCTGGGATTATGACAGTTACATTCCGCATAGTGGAAAGAAGGGGAAAAGAGGCTTTACTCACACCACTGCTACCTCCTGCCCTTACAACAGGAACGTTTTGGAGAAGGGTAAGGCATGGGAGGATCTCTAGGGGTTTCTGGAATTGGACAAGTCACCCTTAACTTGCTTGCTTTCTCTCCCTGATCATTTGCAAGTCCCATATGGAAAAGTTGCTAAATAAATGCTCGAGCCTACAGGGAGATAGCCCATCACTAGAAACAGCTGAATAGAGTGCCCCAACTCATCTTTTATAAAACTCAGTGACAAACTCCAATGCACTTCAGTGGTGAAAAAGCAGACCTGCGATCATCTACCCTCAGTTAAGTTGTACATATTTCTGTGACTGTCACCTATATTGTACAGTACCAGCAAAGCCTTCAAGAAAAATGGCTCTAAGAACTGTAGTTATTGGGCTTGATGGTATGTTATTTCCCTGCTCTTGATGTATACAGCCCATTATTCTTTATTTTTCATGATGGTTCGAATATACCATTAGCTGCCGCAGAGGACTGCACAAGCCAGTCTCTTTCAATGAGGGGGCTCTTAGAGAAGACAGCCCTGCAAGTTCTTGTACTGCTGAGAAGCTGACTACATAATAGCGAACATGTCCAGTGTAATTAAGATGAATGATTGTATACACAACCAAATGAATTTTATCATTTGTAAATTTGACGTTTTCCCTGTACCCTTCACAATTGCAATAGGAGCAAATCACAGATCTTCTTAGCAGTAGTCAACTACAGGACAAAATGCAGGCAGTTAAAAAGTAATAGCCTGTATTCCTTCTCCTAACCAAGTTCTTTTTCTTTTTCTTTTCAACATAAATTTTGAAGGGTCAAGTCCTGTTATTTATTATATTTCATCCTTGAATAATGCTAAAAAAAATAAAATTAGCCCATCTCTGCATTTATTGGAAAAAAGAAAGGCACGTTTTTATACACTATGA
This sequence comes from Podarcis liolepis, assembly GCF_965112155.1. Taxonomy (NCBI): domain Eukaryota; kingdom Metazoa; phylum Chordata; class Lepidosauria; order Squamata; family Lacertidae; genus Podarcis; species Podarcis liolepis. The sequence continues at coordinate 37,906,435 of NC_139557.1, forward strand.
TATAGTAAGCACGCACTTTGGGACATCACTGACTCAAACAATGTCAAGATAGAAGTTATATTTGGCAACTCTTGAGAAGAATGAGTAATGTGGACTGAAGTGTAGCAGAAAGCAGGTTAGCAGCTCCCTCATTTGACAAACTAAAACAGTGGTGCAGAAAACAGTGTTCCTGTATCTGCTGGCAAAGTCCCAATTCAAGACACATCTTGGCTTTACAGTCCTAAAGTTCCTGGTGTTTTCTGGCAGTTGAGGGCACAGCTGATCCAGTCCAAAAATACATTCTTCATCCTTGTTGTTGAACAGCAACTCCCATCACCCCCAGCCAGCTAAGCTAATGGTCAGGTGTGACAGGAGTTTTAGTTCAACAGCATCTGGAGAAGCAAGTTTGGAGAAAGCTGTTGTACAGGTCCACCAGGGCTTGCCAGCACAAGCTCTTTGCCCCGACATGATGTGTGGGTGCTATGTGGTCTGGCTGCCAAGTACAGCCACTTCCTGGGAGGGCCCATGCCTTCTTTGTGGCAACATAATCACCACCCAGGAAACCACTTCATAGAATTACCCTACCCAAGGAATTACCATACTGTCAGGGAACTGCCGTCGGAGTCAGAGGGAGAGGGAGGGCTCCAGAGGGATTCTGGAGAGCGTCCCGGGAGGGAGAGAAGCAGCACATCTTCTGGGGAAGGAAATCAGCGTAACACCAGTGGAGAAGGGGGGCAGATGGGGGAATCGGCGAGGTGGCTCCAAGACTCTTCGCCGGGAACCAGTGGGGAGAGCACGGGTCCTCTGATGCCCACACCCTCCCTGCGCAGAAGGCTTCCGCGCAGGGAAGCTAGGCGGAGACTAAGCGTCAAAGAGCTTCTTTGCTGGAAGAAGTTCAAGAAACGCCCACTAACGGATTCTGCCAGCGATTGAGACAGTCACGGGCGTGTGGCTGTCCAGACAGAAAGGGTTCATTCAGGCAACCAGCCAAGGGTGGCGTTGATTTACACACAAGCAACCCCTAGAACCATTACACATACCCATTACCTTTTCACTAGCAGTTAAAAACCTATGGCATTCTTTCTTCAAACTTTTCGATTATCAGGCTGATTATTTTTATTATACTTGCAAATTGCATTTTATCCATTTTTAAAAATATTTGTTTTATCAATCTCTCACAGTGCACCTGCTTTAGTGATGCCTGGCTTACCTTTGTACTCTAAGCGAACAAAGAGTCACAGTACCAGGATCCTGGAGAGACAACCATAAATAGCAGTTCTCTGTATCTGAAGTGGGCTACTGTCACACTGATATTATCTGATGGATATCACATTATGTGTGCTATATGCAATCATAATTAGGGAAAGGGCCTTATGCCCTGTACCCCCAAGCCTACCTGGCAGCAAGTCCCATTGGCGCATACAGTATGTCAAGTCCAAAATCCAGCAGTCAGGAAGCACAGTACCATAGAAGCCCTGGAGCATCCAGGCCAAGGTCTATCAGCATGGGCAGTTGAGCAGACACATCACCTCACCTCTGCTGCCCTTTTGTACTTTGCATGTTGACTGCAACATCTGGGCTTGATGAGGCATGTGACATCACCTGTTCTGAGCCCACTCCAGCTGAGGAATCACACACCTCCTCCCTGAGCTAACAAACCTCACCTGGGCTGTGGGCCCTTACCTGCCTCAGCCTCCCAGAACTTACCTCCCGCTGCTCCCTACACCTCAAAGCCCACCTTGATCATGGAGACAGGGGCCTCTCTGGCTCTGAGGGGTCATGCCCATCCCCTTGCTGTCCTCTGTCACCCCGTGTGTATTTTCTGCAACCCCAACCTCTCCTTCCCCATCCCCAGCTTGCCCTCATGGGTCCCAGTCGGGACCCAAACACCCCTCACTGGAATCCTCTTCCTGCTCCCCGCTATCCTGCCAGTTCACAACACCTTAAGCTCAATAGTAGAGCATCTTCTATACATGCAGAAAGTCCCAGGATCAATTCCCATTTACCTTTGATGGACCATTGCCAATCCACCATAGACAATACCATGGTCTGGCTCAGTATACGTTCCTACTTTGCTTATTTGTATTTCTTGTTATTGCTTATTGGAAAAAGATAAACAACAGTTTGCTGATTTCCCTTCTTTTTCTTAGGAGGCTCCTGCCAGCAAAGTTTTAGGTAAGAGACAGGGCAACTTCTAAAAAAAAACTTCAGGATCATACTGGCATAGATATATGAAGTACGTGTATCTGGTCCTCTGAAAAGGAAGGAGGCTTACCAGTGTTTGAAGATTACAGACATAATATTGACAGCTATGCTGCATTCTTGAATAATTTTCATCTCCCTACCACAAATAAGGATCTAGTCAATATCTTCACCCTGTTTTTAAGTCACTGACTGAACTATTGAATAGCACCACCGACCTTAGGATATTCTTCTGAAAAGGCTTATATTTCCCTGCATTGAAATCCAGAAATTAGAAACTGTTCACAGTTTTAATGTGTTTCTCCAGTTTTTTATCCACTTAACTCCTTCAGAACTCTGCCAGCAGGCCTCCTGTGAAAAAACAAAGCCTACAGTAAATAAAATAAATTAAAAAAATAGGTGACAAGAGAGGAAACGTTCACCTCTTGAGACCTTTAGAGAGAAAAGCCTTTCTTATCCTCTTTTTTAGTGAAACTGCCATTCGGATTGCGTCCATTAGGTGGAAAGCTAATTCCTGCTCCAGGGCAGACCATTGATGCATGTATTAATGTCACTTTCTAACTCACAGAAAGTAGTAAGATAAAGCAGGCACATTGAATAATTGTTTGCCATGTCCTTTTAAAAGATTAGAGTAGATATTCTGACTGCATCAGAAATCAGATTTATGGAGATCGATGATAAAGAAATATTATGAAAAACTTGCACTGTACATAGTTATTAAAAGGTAGATGGCTTTTAACATTGATAGGGCTGTGACCAAACCAATCTATGTCCAAGAAGGATTAAGTAAGTATAAACAGAAACTGAAGATGCTCTGGCAAACCATGTTTCATATACTTCAAAGCAGATCAAGAGAAATCTGAGAGGTATGGAGAGTAGCCAGCATAATGCCATTATTTTTAAAAGGTCTAAGGAGAGACAAGGAAACTAAAAACTCAATAATTCATTTGGATTCTCAAGAGGATATTGCTGTCAACCCAGACAAAACCATTATGCACATCACACACCTCAATTTTCAGAAAATGTTCAACAAAATTCTACTTTGGTTGCTCCTGTCTAAGATGCACAGTCAGGAGGGAGACTGATCAGGCTGAGTGAATAAAAATGCCATTCCAAATGACTGCCAAAAATAGAAAAAAATATACACAGTGGTACCTCGGGTTAAGAACTTAATTCGTTCTGGAGGTCTGTTCTTAACCTGAAACTGTTCTTAACCTGAGGTACCACTTTAGCTAATGAGGCCTCCCTCTGCCACCGTGCCTCCGCCGTGTGATTTCTGTTCTCATCCTGAAGCAAAATTCTTAACCCGAAGTACTATTTCTGGGTTAGCAGAGTCTGTAACCTGAAGCATCTGTAACCTGAAGCATCTGTAACCCGAGGTACCACTGTACTAGTTTTCTGTACATAACCCTGTACTGAAACTTGAAACTTGATCTTGTTCTGTTACTCTCTCTCATTAAAAGGCACATTCTTGAAAGACAGTTGTAATCCTCATCCCCATATCTATTGTCTCTAATTTTTGAAAATAAGTATTTTCTTTAATAATGCTTTAAGACTACAGTACCTAAACATCTGCTCCACTGGTATTCAGCTGGTGGGGTGGGACCACCTAATGGGCTTCAGCCTGATCCAAGGCAAGTCAGAACAGAAGCACTACCATCCTGCCAATATATGATAGAAAATTAAGAAATGGCTCCACAAATGCATACTTGGGTTAAAAGGGTCCTGAGTCTGTAAAGGTGAAGATTTCTGATCTACCATAATATCTAATATGCCCATTTATTTACTTATGTACTTATTTCACAAGATTTATATACTGCTTGGTTGTAATAAAAAACAGCTTACAAAAATAATAGAAGTAGCAGTAGAAAGAAAAGCAGCTAAAATGAAAAATGTAGGAACATAGAATAGTTCCTGCAAAAACAGCAGGAATCTGCAGCTACCATGCAACATCCAGAAGGAACATCTAGAGTTCAGGGAAAGATACTGAAAACCAGACCCCCTACAAATCTTTGTTGCTGTTGGAGCCTTTAAGAACTGCTCCAGAACATAAGGGGTGTGTGGCATGTAAGAGACCATCTCCTGCAGGCTCTAAGAAATCTGGTTGACAGTTCCTGGCCTTGGCACTTTGGAGGAACTGACTGCCCGTTATAGCATTTATCAATACCTGACTGCACTAGAAAGTTATACCATAACTGACTTTGGTTGATACCATTTAACCTAAATGTATTTGTACTGATATGTATTTGTAATGACTGATATTGCTTATTTTATAATGAATTTAAAATATTACCACGTCGTTATTTTCAAAATGCATTGTTTATCTGGAATGCCACATTATATTTTGAAATTACCTTAATTAATACTGCATTGTTTATTGCAGTGGTGTATTGATATTACTTTGGTTGTTTTGTTGCTGTTGTTGTGAGCCTCCTTAGGCATATCTAAGTGGCAAACAAATTGAAATAATAACAATACTTCTGCCTAGTTTCTTGTACATATAAGAATCCTGAAACAAATTGCACTTGTTACTTGCAAGGGGGTGTTCTGGAATTGCACTGCCTTTGGCAATATTTCTGGGTGCAAAAACATTTGTCCCCCTCCCCACACATACACTTCAAAACACCTTCCTTCTAGGTAGCCACTGGTGGAGAGAGAGAATTGGGACTGCTGGAAAATAGCAGTAAAAGTATGGAGGGATATATAGACTTCAGAAAATGTACTTGACAGACTTTGCAATCAATACAAAACTAGGTTAAATTAGCAATTAAACCAACAGCCCATGGCACAGAAACTGAAGAAACACAGATGATTATTTTTTAAGTGTTCAGGAAGTTCATAAAAGTGAAGAGAGGCGAACAGAGTCAGGGAAGTAGGTTCAACATATCAGATTTCTATCAATACAGAGACATAAGAACTAACTAGCAGGGAAATATTAATCTCAAAGAGCCTCTTTGTCCACCTGCACTCACTGAAATTCTATGTTTCTTTTTCTTTGATGTGGTAACTGCAGATTTGCAGGTGTGCAATTTCAGACAAATGTCCTGGTCATAAAAAAATAAGGTGGCCATGACCCTGGGGGTCAAACTATGCACAATCCAAATATGAGACTGTAGACTCTACACAGAAAAGTCCAAATGGAGGAGGGCTTCACTGTGAGTGCAGAGCCCAGAGAACACCATTTTCCTCAAGGCCATAGACCATAAGAACCCAATACCTAAGTTCATCTTGCTGATGCTTTTGTGGCTTGAGGCTGTTGCATAGCCATCATCCTTTGATTCTGAGGACTTCACTCCAGTACTGCAGTCAAGCTGTGATCCACCAATGAAGTCAGAGTCAATACTTACCAAACTGGACAAGACCTTTTAAAATACAGGAAGTTTCCTTGGAAGGCATGAAGCTAGACACTTAACCAGACCTGCAGCTTATTCAATGCTTTAGTGAAATTCAGATTGCTTCTGAAGCAACATCTGAGCTCTGCTCATATATAGGCATGCAGCCTAGCTGCCATTTAGAGCTGTCCAAGGTCCTGATCATGTTAGGCATACTGCTTTGGCCTAGAGTCCTGTTGTAACCTGAACTCCAAGCGGAATGCTCACTTAGATTTACACTCCAGTCTGGCTATTGTCACCACCTGGAAAATCATAGGTACCATTGTGTGTGGGCTTCATCACTTTGCTTACATGTGACTGCAAATGAAAATGCATGTGTGAAAAAATACTAGGCCTTTGCTTATATCAAACAACAAATCAGGTAGGAATTTAAATGAGCAACTGAATGTTGCTGCCTGGGGCAAAAACATGGATCTTAAAACTTCTCTTGAAGAAATTGCACAACCCTAGTATGATTACATTTACAAGTGAAAGATACATCCACATTGAAAGCATCTATTAAAGTGATATGTAATTATTTTATAAACAGAGCCACAAAGGCAGCCTATAAGGGAATCTTCTCTGCTAAGCTTACCATGTTGAAATGATTCCACAGCTGCAATTATTCAACTATACTCTGGATTTATTAACTGCATTCTCTTGAGGCTACATAAAGCAATTCTCACTGTGAAAATCACGTTGCCCGCAACATACCATTCTTTGTAAATGGTTAAGTGTCAGGAGAATCATGAATCCATGCTGCAGTAAGCTATTATTATTTTTCTTTTATGCAGTTATTATAAGAAAAGGAATGTGAATAAAGAAACTGTCCCAAAACTGGCATAATCATATTTAGGCAGATTTAAGTAATGGAGAAGATGGTGATAAAGACCAAATTGATGGTGGATTACAGCTCCCATCTCTTGCCAAACTATTTTAATGATGCTATAATCCATATTTAGCAGATGAAAGGAGCAAGGCATGTGTTAGAGACCATCTACATTTCCATTTGTGCCTTGATTTCAAGGACAGATCCATGATTTGTAGGCACAAGTCCAAGTGGGTTTCCTTTTGTCCTACCACTTTCCTTGGGGAAAACCCACTGTTTACCACTGATTTGTAACAAATGTCAATCGGGTTTTCCATGGATTTACATTTGTTCTGATTCAGCAGTAAACAGTAGGATTTCCTGGGGAAAGTGGCGGGACAAAAACAACAGCACTTGGACCACACACCTGGAAAGGAAGGGACCTGTGCCTAAAAATCACAGCACAAATGGAAGTGTGGATGAGCCGTGAGTCTGAGTAGCAAGTAGATCAAAGCAAGGGGTTCCTCAGCAGTCAACCTGTACGGGTCTCCCAAAGTATACTGATAACACTCAGCTCTATTTCTCCATAACATCTGAATCAGAAGAGGCTGTGTGGGTCCTGGACCCGTGCCTGGATGCAGTGGAGGAACAGATGAGGGGAAATAAGCTGAGGTTGAATCCTGTCAAGCTGGAAGTATGTGGGTGAGAAGTTAACAAGACAACTGAGCCAATCCATCAGTACAACCTATTTTACACTTCCCAAGAAGAACACCTAAAAACAACACAGTATGCTTCAGGCAAACACTTTTTAATTTACTACGCTGGTGGTGTAAAATGTTGTATCAAGACCAGCAAAGAGAAAAGGGTGGTGGTGCTTGTTTTTTTAATGTGTTAACCCATGAGTGTCTGACAGATGTCGAGACCTAAAAGTAAGTAGCTTTAGACATGAGCATAATTTAAAATATCACACTTTTAATTATATTATTTCAAGGGGCAAGGTCTAAAGGCATGGCATTTGTGGAGTTAACAAAGCTAAATGGAACATCTGTGCATTAGTAAAGTTCTCTGTCTGCACTTTAGATATAATTAGTCAAACTATCCTCTAAACCAGATTTACTATTTATCACAATTTTTCCTGCACTTCCTGGGGGGGGGGGCTGCTGATAAGTAAAACAATCTGCTGCTTTGCCTTGGAACACTTAGTATCATATTTTCTGCCCTACATTAATAGAACTCAGCACTGGGTAAAGTTCTCTTCCGGCTGGAAAATGCAGAAGAATGCAAGGAAAAGTGCCAGGCAATTAGAGGAGCTAAATCAGGGTAAAACTAGATGTGACATTAATTGTGTGAAGGCAATTAATGCACATGGTTTTTGTTATGCAGATAGCAACCGTGGTTGGCAGTTTGGGTAGACTGTGGAGAATAGGGAAGGGGGGGGTTATCTCTTCCTCTCCCCAGCATGGTCCCCATCCCCGCAAAAAAATAAAAAATAAAAAATCACCCTGAAACTCCATTGTGAAATTGGAGTTAGAGTTGCTTATAGTTGTTTTATAATGAAGACGCCAAAGGAAAGGGGCAGTTTCACTATGAAACCAAAAAACAAAGTACAATTGATTAGTAGCACAAGCCTGGATTTGGAAAGCTCGCTTGAAAATCATCATAAGCTGCTGATTTAGAGTAATAATGGTACACAAGGTACCTAGTTCTCTCCCCCCATCTGTTGCTTGTCTGTTGTTAGATGTCTTCTTAAGGTATCATTTATCAGGTGCCCTTGAAACCAAACAGGTACTACCTTGCATGGAATAAAAGTGGGGGCATGGAAGCTGGAATAGTATTTGGTCCCTTAAAAATGGATGAGAGTCTTTGACCAACTGTTTTTTAAAAACCTTTAATTTGGACTATAGCATCCAAAGCTATTTAGCAGGGGTGTCTGTTAATGGATACTCATTCAGGTGGTGATTTAATTCCAATTCTGGTGCCCATTTCTCAAGCTAGGATCCAGGAACATGAGAACTTATATGGTGTAATGGATAGAATGTGCCACTTGGACCAAAACACCTGGGTTTAAAACTCTACTCTTCCCAAGAATTTCCTGAGAAGCATTGAACAAGTCACTATCTCTCAGAGTATTCTACAGTCTGAAAAGACAAGTGGGAAATCTCCACATATGGTTCCTCGAGCTCCTTTGTAGAATGCAATACAATTACTATAAATAAATCCACATATTTCAGATGTAGCCCTTTTCTTCTCCCTTCCCAGACATGGCACTTTAAGTCTGTCCTGTTCTTTCATGCCTTTCAATGGCTTGTTTTTGCAGTGTTTTAATGCCTTATACAATTTTTTACCATACAATTTTTAGGTGTGGGAGGGAGGCGCAGAATTATGCTCATTTTAATGTTTTCAATTTTTGTTAATTGTTTTGATCAAAATACATGTTTCCAATTTTTGTATGGGGGGGTTCACGTGCCTGCATGCATTGAAATATTGTTTGAGGGGATTGTGTGACTGCACAAGTTATCTCCTCCACCACTCCATCACATGCCATAGTACCCCTGCACCACACACATTATTTATTATTATTATTATTATTATTATTATTATTATTATTATTATTATATACTTGTAGGTCTCAGGGCAGTTCGCAACATAAAGTTACAATATTCAAAGTACAAAATACATAATTAAAATAATTAAAACAACTAACAATACTACTGTATACGAACTAATATATACGAACTGTATACTGTATACGAACCCAACAAAAGCCCCTAAACAATGCCCCACACATACAAAATACAAATTAACATATAACAATTAAAAACAATTTTAAAAGAACCCCGCCCCTCAAATAAAACAACACTTTCTCAAGTTACAATCCCATCCCTGTAATTTTAGCACAAGGCGGCTAAAATAAGCACATGGAGAGCCCTTTTACATACTGATGACATATGCAGACAGCAGGGGTGTGGCTACTGTGTGTGTCAGTGGCAGGGGGAAGGACTAGCCCATGGAGCCTTGCAATTCCCCTTATGTATTTTTTAATTATATGGAAGGGATGCCTGAAACACTGCTATGGCAAACCACTTGCTGGAAAAGTTGTCATGAATAGGCATATAATGTGCACCAGATTTGCATTGCATGGCTTCTTTATTCACGCCTACTATAAATGGCATTAGAGGAGACTTTGGTTTTTATACAGGGAGCTATCCGAAAGATCACCCCCACTGAAAATATTTATTTTTACAAATTAACTACGAATTTCCTGCTGTTGAATTTGCAGCCTGTCAAGTATCCCCATGGTTTCTTTTGCTAAATATGGGAAAGCTCAGCTCATCAAATTTTCTGCGGCATGTTCATGAGAATCAACAGGCCACTGAGCAAGCCATCATGTAATAATAGAGCTCTCTCTCTCTCAAACAGAATATCACTGTGAAGCATTCATTAAGCCTTTGCCTGCATATTAACACAGCAATTAAAACCCTTCCAGCTCTCCAAAAGCACATTTATTGTTTAAATATTTTTAGAGACAGGTGATGGGAAAGTTGGACAGTTATATGGGCATTATTATTATTATTATTATTATTTGCTTGCTTCTAGTCTATTCGCACTGATTTTTGTATATAGATAATACTCTAACTCAATAGCACAAATACAGTCCGACTCTTGGGATGTATTAAAATTTTAAGTGTATATTTCATTACTACAAAGGGAAGCCATTTATGGACCGACCATACTGCACAAATTCGAGGAGTTATGGGAGTTATAGATAATAAGGCAAACATTTGGGTTAAAAATACCATTCTCATAAAATGCCTGTGCTATTTACAGTGGGAAAACGGGAAGATTATTACCAAGAAATAAAGCCAACATCTCTGCTTGCAGACATTCGGAGATATTAAACATAAAGCACAGGGCTAGGGTTTTCTTACAAATGTTCCTGCAAGTGGATGGAAACAAATCAAAGTATTTTCTAGCCAGTAATTTCTAAACAAAAACAGATACAGGATATTGGCAAGAGATGTGCCCAAGAGACATAAACAGAAGTGGAATTGCATTGTCTTCAAAGGACAATGCTATGCAGGACAAACCCTACATTCTCTGCAATGTTGAAAGACCTCTTATTTGGTAGAATAATGGAGTTTTAGGGGGGCTGGAGTTGGAAAAAAGAAACAAGCATAGCAAATTATCAGTATGTCAATATCAGCCTCCAGCTAAAATGAGAAGACCATGGGAAGGGCCATAGCTCAGTGGTAGAAGGTTCAATCTTTGTTGTTTCTCAGTGGGATTGAGAATATGCCCTTTCTGAAACCCTGGAGAGCCACTGATAGTCATTGTAGACTTTATTGAGCTGGATGGAGCACTGGTCTGAATCAGTACAAGCTTCCAAGGCCAAATGCACATAAATCATAAAGAGATCCTGCCACTGAGATGCCACAAACACCCACTCAGGCTGTAGTTAAAGGGTGCTACTCTTAATAATCTCTAATTTCTCTAATACACTTATGCCAGACCATCGCTGGTTCTTATGGCCACTGAATTAAGCTACAGGAATGCAGGAAATGTAAACCATAAAGGTTTAAACAGTTAGATTTAGTTTAAAATACAGACCTGAAAAATCTTTAAAAAGTCTGAAAAGAAAGAAAAAATAGCCATACAAATCAGTACACATTTCATACTCTGAAAGTCAGTGTAGTACATTTCACCGGGGGGGGGGGGGATAAACTCAAGAAGTGAAGATTCCATATTTAAGCTACATTTTGGCACTGTAGTTTACTCACTAAATCAGCTTCTTCAGCTGCTCATATATTTTTAAAATACCACCCCAAGGCAGTACTAGTTTCTGGAATATCTAGGATTTACATAATTTCATGCTATATATATTTACAAAAACAATACTCTAAACTGTGGCAGATGCTGGTTCCTGTAAAGTCTGGCCAACTTCATAACTAAACCATCAGAACAACTTTGCTGTGGCAAATAAAGACCAATATCTAAACAATCTGGAAGCATCATTTTGAGATAAAACGGACTTTGAAAATATATTTGCAGACAAACCAGGGATGTGGGAGAAATTCAGCTGTTTGCTTTAAATGGTGAACTTACTCAGGGCTTCTTTCAGCTGGAACTCACCAGCACCTCTCAGGTGGGTGTCATTGCCATTATAAGAGAACAAGGGTCGTGAGTTCCTGGCATCTCTTTTTCTAGAAAAATAGCACTGAACTTACTTAATTCACACATCCCAAAGAACCGAGCAAACCAAAACACAGCCATCCTTCAAAATTTGCACTTCCCTGAATTTTGCAATAAAATTCTCCAACCATGTAATGTATACAAAACTCTATATATTAGTGGAAGGTGTGCATGTGTGAGAGAGAGAGAGTGCAAGTGAAAATAACATACAAAAATGCATTATATCAGGGGAAATTGTTCTGCAAAAATGTACACATTATGAGAAATTTGCACTAAAATGTCAATGAATTTTCATTAAAAAATAAATAAATAAATCACAAACTGATGTGGATACGCGGAGAAATAAACTTAAGACTGGAAAAACAAGAAACTGAAAATGACATATTTACCTAATTCTAACAGAGACTCATATTACAACACGTGAATTTTGTATCTCTCCACAGGAGAGAATTCTCTGAAAACACCCACCCCCCAAAAAACTTGGTTATAGCAGTATTGTAAATGGGATAATAATAGTAAAAGTAATAATAATAATAATTTCAACCCAGTATTGGTACTATGTTTCCTGCAATTAATGAAGTAGGGATAAATCTCTGCCTACTTTTAAGTCCAAGAACGACAGTTCAGAGTTCTTTTTCATCTCTGAAGAGAATTTTATCTGTTCTGAAAGAAGTCACCTTCTGCCTGATAATGTGAATAATGTTAATATATCAGCTGAAGGACGGAAGCTACTGGACATGCTGAAACAACTGAAAATGAACTGCTTTTGAGAAGTTCATTATCTCTTTTACACAAAACTGCAAAAAGAAAGAGAGGTGTGCAACCAAAAATTCAGTGTAAAACTACCAGTTTATATTTTAATATTGTATTTTTATATTTTAATTGCAGGTCATTGGGTTTTTATACCTATACACTGCTTAGAAGCTGGTTTTGCACTAAGAGATATGTAAATAAAATAATGTGTAGTTAACTTTAATTAACGTTTATATTAAATGTACAGATGTGCCCTTTTTATCACAAAACTCCCCCTCCTTTTTTAAAAAAATGCCATGTAGCCTAAGCTTACCTTATGGATCCTTTGGACTATGATTCCCATCAGTCCTGGCCTAGATAGTCAATTGTAATGGATGATGGGAATTGTTGTCCAAGTCCAGAGTGCGTCAACTTGGTGTAGACACAGATAAGGGCAAAGTTCTAGAAAACAGCCTGTGAAGAAATTATAATTCCATTTCAGTAAAGCACATGGCCGGATGATAGTGCAGTTTTCGCTCAATCACTGAGACGCGATATGTAAAATGTATTTGTAAATAATAATAACCCCCCAAAAAAGCAATGTAAAAGGAACCGTGTGGGTGAATAGAGCACCCAAGGAATCTGTCTGATTCCATAAGCCTGTGGAGAAGGCTTTACTAAAGGTATAATTACTGCTCATGTACCATAACTAATGACTGCTAGCTATTCATTATAAGCACTATTTACTTTCGGGTTTTCATAGCAAAACTAACCACCTACTGTTTGCTTTCAAAATAAATAATTCATGGGTTCTCTCCATAATTACCATGTTATGTTTGTGATGCCATGCCCTGGCTTGTGTCTCAATTGCCACTAAAGAGCCCGGCGCATGGATGTGTGGTGCAGATTTCTGAAAATTTAGGGTGAGGAGGGAGCACAACTGATACAAGAGTGAGGAAATGCAAGATGTGGTAACTTAGAAATGAAGCCAATAATCAGGGGGTGGGGGTCCGTCTGAGAATACCTAAGCAGAATGGCATCTCTAATTCTGGTACTTGATTTGAAAACAATATGACCAATTACCTTGCTCATGGACCAGCGGAACCTCAGCTTAGACTAAGACCTTCTAGATGGCAGTTCTTCAGATCACGCTGCAACTTGCCTCTTAGAAGGCCGCAAGAATGGTAAGCTGTGTCCCCATACTAATGGGGGAAATAAGAGATTGCAAGCCTGCAGGCAGGGATTGTCTTGTTTTCATTGATTGTATGGAAGCCAAGCTGGGAGCCTTTTTGGTTGAAGAGCAGGCTTCAAATGCTCTAAGTAATAATAATAATAATAATAATAATAATAATAATAATAATATTGCTTTTCCCCCTGGTGGCCCAAGAGAACCATATAGGCAAAATATCCCTTCCCTATTGCTGCCCGTAGAAATATTTCACAGCCTATTCTACTTAGCAAGAAAGAGGAAGCACCTCCTCCCTTTGGTTCCAAGACGTGATAGTACATATGATTGCATCAAGACCCTTTTTTTTTTTAATGGTACTTTAGTGAAACTTGTGCGCATTGATAAAGCAGAGTCCCCTTTCCCCCCCAAAAAGCAATATCAATACGATCATACATTTGGTTGTATTGAGATTTGTTCTGTGCAGTCTTTTCCTAAGGCACAGAAGTGCTTGTAGACAGGTGTGCAACTGCACAAAACAAATCATGACCTTCATGCACGTATACGTTCAATTGCACCAGTACTGCTCCTTTCCTTTCCATTTTCACCAGTGGTGGTTGTGGTCAAAGTGGAAGTGGCAAGACACACACCACTCTCCATTCTTTATCCAGGCAGGCAAGCAAAATGTATGGTCACAGTTCAGTTCCAATTGTCACATATTCCAGGCCACATTCATTTAAAGAACGATGATACCACTAAAAGCAGTATGGTTCCCAGGGTGATTAAATAATCGATCCCTCTTCACAGGGAATTCTGGGAATTGTAGCTCTGTGAGGTCCTAGGAGTGTCCCAACAACTCTCAGTGCCCTTAGCAATTTACAGTTCCCAGAACTCCTGGGGGTGGGGGGCACCATGACTGTTAGAAGTGAAATGGTGCTGCTTTAAATGGATGGTGTGAATGTGGCCCCAGTAAGGTAAAATCAGTAGAGGAGGGTGGAGAGCAAGACCAGTGAGGGGGCTTTAGTTGTGTGGGGGGGGGAGAGATACTGGAGGGTCACATTCAGTTCCTGGGCTTGAGATTCCCCACTCTTGAAGTAAAGACTTCATAAGCCTTGATACAGATTTATCTTCCACGTACACAGATATCCATTTGACTTTAAAGGAAGTTGAATTAATATCCTTTGAGAGGCCTCACAAATAAAAAATGTTCCACTGAGCAACGCGAAGTATATTATAGCATGGAGTATTTCATGGATTCGGGGTTAAGAAAGTGAAACTAATAAGAAATAATTATTGTAATGAATTGCAGTAAGTAACAGTACGGAAGCCTCCAAAAGGGCTTTTGTGTTGATTGTTTTGTTCAGATTACTGTTTTGGCAGCGTTGGGTTTTATTGATCCGATTCCTGTATTTAAAGATGTTAAGGTTATATATTAGAATTGCCATTGCTGCCAGATAATAAAACAGTAAATTAAAACTTCAAATCACTAGACTGCTACTAAGACATATTAAGGTGAAATGTACCCTGAAGGCAGTTTTACTAGGCTTCCTAGCTCATCTGTACTGTTAATGTAAAAAGGACATTGTTTTTTGTAAATCTTAAAGACCTCACTCAAACCACAATGTTACGTTTTTCAAGTCCATTTGAAATAAATGGAACTGTCACCCCCTCTAATCATTATGAATTTATTCCTTTGTGCTCCTTTTGTGACTTTGCTGAGCTTTGCTGCCTCGTGTTCTTTATGAACCATAGGCCTGAAGCATTTGAGTCTTCATGCCTTTTCCCCAAACTGTTGTGCCCACTGACCATGAGGGTGATGATGAAGACAGTGTCTACTGCTTTGTTTTCCCAAGTCCATTAAATGCTGCTTGCCATTGATGGCAGCTGTTGTAGCATTTCACCACCAGACATTTCTGCTACTCAGAGGGGCAATCGCTGCTCTAAGAAGCTCACAGCAAATGAGGGGCAGGAAAATCACATGCGAGTAAAAATGATTTATTGTTGGCAGAAGGACAGAAATTGATCTTATGTAAAGACTTAAATATGTCAGAGCTTCAAAGATAAAGCAGGAAGGTTACGCCACATAAAGTAAAAGGCTTTTGAAAGAAGCCATAGGAGTAATCCTATTATTTATTCATTTATTTCATCATTACACTCCGTCTTTCCTCCAAGGAGCTCTAGGTGGCTTACATTGTTCTCCCCTTCACCATTTTATCCTCCACAACAACCCTGTGAGATAGATTAGGCTAAGAGGCAGCAACTGGACCAAAGTCACCCAGTGAACTTCATGACTGAGTGGGGATTTGAACCCTGGTCTCCGGAGCCCTAGTCCGACACTCTAACCACTGCACCAAATTGAGATAGTGAGAAACAGGGCCAGCAGATGGCAAGATTCTCTCCACCCCTTCCCCATTATTTGACAACAGAGCAGCACACTTGAAGGCATCAGGCTACCTTGGGGGTGCAGAACAGGCGGCATGGCACCTGCTCTACCTTCCAATACCTCACAGCTGCTGCCTGTCTCCAAGCACCTGCTGTCTGTGATAGACTGAAAATACTATCTAATGGTGGACTGGCTCTGTTGACAAGCAGATGAAGTCTGATAAAAACTTGTGAAAACCAAGATTTGCAGAGACATGCCTAAGGCTTGGCTTTTCCCATGGTGTGGTACATTCGTGGATTCCTTCTGATCTTCTTCACTTTCAGACACTTTTTTTTTGGCCACAGGCTACCCATATATTACAGTGGGGTAAGGAGGCTTCATAAAAATACATAAAACAGAATGCTGATTAAATGTTGCACAGTGCTGATATACTCAGTGGAGAGTGTGCAAACACATGCACCCTGGCACAATACATTAATGTGGGAGAAGGGAGAAGCAGAGACAAAGAGGGCAAGCAAGTTAGGTTCATATGCTCACCTCATGGAACAATTGACCTGATATTAGAAGAGAGAATGTTGCATATGGAGTGACTTCCTCCTAGTGACCCTTCTTTTCCCTTTTTGCTCCAGTAATTACATCAATGAATATCAAACTTGTTATAGGTATTTATGAACTAAGCCCAGATGCCCCTTACTCATCACTCTCTGCCAACCTACCTGTTGACTGGCACTGTATATACCTCTGTGCTGCTTGAGGGCACCAAGACTGTGCCTTCATAGTGGTTTGTTTCTGGATTTTCTTTCTTCTTCTTTTTGCACTAGAGAAGCCTTAGCCATAGGTGGAAACCTGAGGATGCAAGGCATCTTCTTATGAAGTAGGTCATCATCATTATCCTCCTCAGACAGATAATGAAGGAAATTAGAGCTGAAGGGATATTGTCTGCAAGTAGATTGTACTCTTCAAGCCTTGCCTAATGCATGTAACAAGACAAAGGCTGAGGGATATGCTGGGGAGATTTTGAAAATCTCCCTAAATTCTCTAACTGATCCAGCAATTCTCCCAGGGTTCAACTGACTTGAATGGATTTGCTTGCATAGAACTATATGTTATACTGAGTCCAGTCCATAAGGGCCACGATCCACAGGGATTATTGATGTTCTTGCCAGCTATGACCCCATGGCCCAAGACTCATTCCATAGGCAATGTTTAGCAATGCTTTGTTTCTGATGTTTTGGCGGGGATGGCAGCTGAAAGACAACCTGAGGAAAGATTAGCAATTTCCATGTCAGATTCTCTTGGGTCAAACTTCTAAACTGTTGTTTAAAACGCTCTGAGAAGTTAAAGGCTGTTACTCGATCAATATGTTTTTGCTTTACTGGTTATATAAATGAGGTAAAGGAAAATGCGGGAGTAATGGGAAGACGGTGCACCCAAAGCTGGCATAAATCAGCTCTGTTCTCTTTAAGTCGAGGAAACGGCACATCTGCTTGCTTGTTTACATAGTTTTAAAAGTTGCATGAAGTAAAATAATTTGACTACACAGATTTTCTGTTAAGACGCTTCATGTCTATCACCAACGACTGGGAGTAAAGCTCTGTCTTATTATCCAAGTCTCAGAAAATATAACTGCAGCTGAGAGCCATAGTAACAATAGAGCTCAGTCATTAATCATCCCAGTTAAACTCAAGAAAGTCACTTTTGCCTACAGCCATGTTCACTCAGGTGTATTTTGTTCAGTCAAGGAGACCCATAGCCTTATTTCTCCTCACCTGCAGCAAATGGTTAACAGCATTCTTCCAAGAAAAGAGGTAGTCATCCATTAACATTTGAAGCTTCTGCATTTCAGTTACCAACGTTCAGCTCATTCCTAAAACTTGCTGTACAAGTATACCTATGCCTGTGCATATGAATGCTGGTCACTGCACTAGCACCATGGTGGGGAATCTTCAACTCACGGGCCTAATTAAGCTTGGCCTGATTTGGGCTGCAAGACTATTTTCGCCAAGCCACACCCAACTGCCCCACACCTGATGTCATGTTGTTGTTGTTGTTGTTGTTGTTTAGTCGTTTAGTCGTGTCTGACTCTTCGTGACCCCATGGACCAGAGCACACCAGGCACTCCTGTCTCCCACTGCCTCCCGCAGTTTAGTCAAACTCATGCTGGTAGCTTCGAGAACACTGTCCAACCATCTCGCCCTCTGTCATCCCCTTCTCCTTGTGCCCTCAATCTTTCCCAACATCAGGATCTTTTCCAGGGAGTCTTATCTTCTCATGAGGTGGCCAAAGTATTGCAGTCTCAGCTTCAGGATCTGTCCTTCCAGTAAGCACTCAGGGCTGATGTCATAAGTGGTATCAAATGTGAGCAGATAAAGGCATGACTGCAAAGGAACAACTGGGAGCTCTAAGTGTGCCTGAGGCACTCACACAGGGTCCCTGGACGTTTGATGGTCTATTGATCCCTGTGCCACCACTGTGCTGGCTTCCCCGCTGCTACCAACCCATTACTCTCAGGTACACACTGAGTCCAGACAGTTGTTAACATTAAACCAAATATACTAGTTTATTTTATAAGCATTAACAAGTTTATGGTTTCTCAGATAATTTTTCTTGTCAGTTTCTTAACCTTAGTTTCTTTACCGGCCTATACTTTCCTAATACCTTCTGACTGATTATCCCAACTGTTTAACTGACTCCTCTTAACAGATTCTCTCACTCTCTCACATCAAACTAGCCCAACCCACAAACTTATCCTCCCTCTCCCTTCTCTAACTCCAGACTGACTTCTTAACAACTCTAACTCTAACTCCTCCCCTTGGGTTCCTATTGGTTAATCATTTTACACTTAGTTCACCCTTTCCTTATGAACCCAGTATGATGTCACACACCTAGGAGGGCAAACGCCACAGTGCCGCCAATTGTTCCTTGACAAGCGGGTCTCCCTCTCACCCCAATCAGCTGACAAGGAGCCCCACTGATATTGGATTCACTATGGAGTTCCCCATCAGGATCTTTCCAACACAGCTGATCTCAGCACCACTCATGTATGATTTAGTTGAGATTCCTGCATCGCAGGGGGGTGAACTAGATGACCCTTGGTTCATGGTTTTTGGAAGGAAATGCAGACAGTATAGCTGGAGGATGGATAACCAGACAATCGAACAGGTTAAAGCCTTTAAATATCTGGGTATCGTCTTCCAGTCGACCGGGTCCTGGGATGTCCATCAAAAATATGCCAAAGAAAAAGCAGCTCAAAGCATTAAGATGCTGTCGCGCTTCTTTTACACGAAGGGGGGCAGATATATCCCAGCAGCCTTTGAAGTCTTTCAGGCAAAACCTCTGGCGCAGTTACTGTATGGGGCACAAATATGGACGGGGAACCACTGCTCAAGTCTTGAAACTGTTCAGTCTAAATTCCTAAGGCAAATATTCGGTGTCCCCTCCTGTGTCCCAAACGCAGCTTTACGACTCGAGGCCTGCCTCCCATCTGTAGAAACCCAGACCTGGCAAAGAACACTCAACTATTGGCTTCGCCTTAATCTAAATCCACCCGGTCTACTGCCTCTAGTAATGCAAGACCCCCATAAAAGCACGTGGTTCAAAACTGTGCATCAAAAACTCCTTACATGCGGTCTGCATTCGCAATCCCTACTATCAATGGGCCTTAGTAAAGCAAAGAGCCTAATAGGCCAGCGCCTGAAAGACATTGAACGGCAAAACAACCTGACTATTCTAAAGAAAATGTGTCCATGGTATACTTACTTTCCCCCTGCCTACTTTGACTTCCCAGCTTCATATCTGTCTAAATTAACCATCCCAAAATACAGACGCGCCTTTACATTGGCTAGATGGGATGTTCTTCCCTCTGCCGTACTCGAAGGTCGTTACCAAAAGACTCCATTTGAAAAACGACTCTGCCCATGCAGAGATGGCAACACGGAAACAGTGTCCCACGTCCTCCTATCCTGCCCCCTTTATAAAGACCTAAGGAATGAGATTATTACTCCACTCATTCTCTCCAACCCCGGCCGTCCACAAGACATTATACTGTTCTTTCTCTTATCTGATACGGACAGTCAGACAACAGAGAAGGTCGCAAGGTACATCGAGAGAGCTGTGAAATTGAGGGCCACCATCTGAGTGACAGACGTGTTCATCTGACGGACCTCCTTTTGTTTGTTTTTATCCCCTCTTTATGTGTATTTTATTTTATTTTTAATTCTTGTATAGCTGTGGCCTGTTGGCTTTGCTAATAAAGTTCTGATTCTGATTCTAGATGACCCTTGGGGTCCCTTCCAACTCTACAAGTGTGGGATGCGGGCAACAATTGCCTCAGTGCCCACTCCAGCTGAAGACTCCCTTCGCACTCACACCCACACACCCCATGGCAATTGATCATCAGCTGTCCTGTTGGAAGGATCCCAAACTGTTTTTACTATGTTAATATTGATGATTAAGATATGTAATTGTTACTTGTAAGCCACCTTGGTAGGTTTTTACTTCCTGATATAAATAATTGTTGCAAATAAATAAGCGGGTTCGTGACTTCATTTATATAAGTTGAATTGGACCCATGTGTGTAGCTGATTATCTCTCCACATCTGTAACAATATCCCAATGGACAGTCATACCAAATGCAAGTAAAAATGAGCCTTGAATCATGCATATCTTTGCTTTCACTGGAAGAACACTACACTAACAAAGAAAAGCCACTTTATGCATCTCTTGACGCTAGTGATTGCTATGGCACTAGCAATGGGATAGAAAAACAATCAGGAATTATACAAGACATAAAAAGTAGAACCTTGTTATATATAAAAAAGGATCTCTGCTGCCTCCATGCATTTGCAGAGAGTGTTAAGAGCAGATTTCTGTGCCACTTGAAATAAATGCCTGCCAATAAACCTGTTCTCACTTTCTTTCCCATTTGAGATTAACATTTATAGCCACACGTGGGATGCAATGTTCTCTTGACTCACATCAGATGCCTGTTTCCCCCGTTCCCCTTCACACTTCAGCCAAATTCTCACCTGCCAGTCACTCAGGCCACTCCATCCTACCATTTTACCATTCACAAAGGTTTCTTCTCACTAGCAGTGTGTGATTTTGTGTGTGTATGTGTGTGTATGTGTGTGTGTGTTTCATTACAAACTGCAGTAAAGCTGAACATGAAATACAAGCCCCTAGCAAGCCATTTCAGAATGCAGAACCGCTTGCACTGAACACGTTCAGTATGAGGAAGCGATATTAAAACTGCACTTGAAAAAATTTAGGTGGGGTCAACACTGGCAAAACATGCCAAATGCACCAAAAGTAATATTTGCAGATTCTCTGCCATTTAAATGTACACCACTATGAAGCAGAATTGTGCTATTGATACTCAACAATATGTAACAAGTTAAAATGGCTTTTGCATGATGAAAGCATATTGCATTGGTTATTGAAAGCTCATCAAAGTGGGAATAGCTACTATGTGGTGATAGTATTATTTAATGCACCTCAAAGCACCCAGCTATACTTCTAGCATGGTTGTTTTTCTCAGTCCACTGCCGGTTCTGATCCTTCCTCTCTACACAATGCTTGACTCTTAAACTTTCTTACCTTGTTGGGACCTCTTCAACTCAGCTCTCCAGCTGCTTTCCCCACAACTACTCCTGTCCCTAGAAACAGATGAATTTCCAGTCCCTCTCACATAGTTGCTTCTCCAAAGATTTTCCCCAGACAGATCCAAGCTTTCATTCCCTTACCCAGAAGCTAGACACCTTGCAAATAGTGTCAGGAAACATTCATGACATCACAGTTAAATAGAAGCTCAGCCAATTGGTGCCAGTGGCTTTACTACTTCCATGACAGATTTCCTGCTATTGACACTATCCGTTGGTGGTTCTGCCCACCCACCCACCAGTATGAAAGAGGAGATATTGTAAGTTACATGCATTGTGCTCCTTTACTTATTTATATTTTTAAAATTTAATCTAAGTCTTAGATTAAAGCTAAAAACTATCACAGTATTAACATAATAATACCAGCAACAAACTCTACCTAGAGAAAGCATTCAAATACTAAGAAGCCTTCATATCAGATAGGGATATTCTGCTAAAAGTCCTTTTAGTTTCCTGAAAGCAGAAAAGAGTTTGTGCCTATCAAACCACAGTATAAGCACCACTATATAAAAAGTGCTGCCTCTCAGGGCAACCAGCCTAGTCTTGCATGGTTAAGGAATCCAAAGTAGAGGCTCCAATGACAAGTGGAGCATACTGGGAGCAAGTAGCAGTAGGGGTTGGGTAAAGGCACTTAGCTGATCTCCCAGCAGGTGAGTTGGCAGGGAGGGTGCTATAGACCTTAAGGATGTGGCCCGCCAGCCAGAAAATGTTCCCCATCCCTACCTTATCTCCCTAGACCTGGAGCGCTAAATTCAACAGGTGAGTGGGTTCACCTACTGTAATTCACCTGAGTGATGTCAGGTGATGCTGTGCTTGAAGCCTTGATGGTTGGGCTTTCAGATCACAGGGCAGAGCTGTTTCAAAGCCCATTTTCAAATAGCTCTGGGGCTGCTCTTTGAACTGCTGAATATAAGGTTCAAAGAGCAGCACAAGGCTGTTTACAAAAGAGATTTCAAACAACCCTGCACTGAGTGTTGACTATGTGTACCGGTTTCTAGTAGGGGGAGTGATGTGTGCTGTCAATGCAGAATTGAAGCTTGCCTCCCCAGCCATCAGCTGACATCAGCACACACATACCCACACTGAAGTGACACCAACTGATTGGTAGGTTGGTGCTTTGCTTTGCTTTGCTTTGCTTTGCTTTGCTTTGCTTTGCTTTGCTTTGCTGTGCTTTGCTGTGCTTTGCTGTGCTGTGCTGTGCTGTGCTGTGCTGTGCTGTGCTGTGCTGTGCTGTGCTGTGCTGTGCTGTGCTGTGCTTTGATTGACCCACTAGTGGGCCAAGATTGGACCATGGGCTAAATGTTCTTATCCTTGACTTAAGAGAATGCCAGACCCTCCAGAGACAGTCCTGGATTTACAGAAGCCATCCCGATCCATGACTTGATCCCAGAATGTCCCAATTTTCCTTAGGATGTCCCTATTTCCATCAGATAAATGTTGAAGGACACCCCTATTTTCATTTGTTGCTGGGTATGGAATTATGCAACCCCTGAGCCAAGAAGATAAGTTACTATACAACCTTTAGAAGACATCTGAAAGAAGTCCTGTGTAGGGAACTTTTTAAATGTTCAATGCAATGCTTTATTATGAATTTTATATATTTTGGAAGATGCCCAGAGTGGCAGGGCAACCCAGTGAGATGGGCAGGGTAGAATTATTATTATTATTATTATTATTATTATTATTTACATAGGACATCCCTATTTTCATCAGAGAAATGATGGAATGCATAGCATGCAGAGACAGTATGGAATGCATAGCTTTTGCATTAGGCTCTGCTCACTGTGGTCCACCTCAAACTGTGAACCCCCGCCCCCCAATGGCATGGCTGCATTCCTGGGACCTGTGCCAGATTCCATCCAAGTACAAGATTGGGAGGGGGCAAGCTAACGCAAATACTGCTTCCACCAGTTCTGTGGTCCACTAGGCTTCACCTATAATTTATAAGACTATCTTAAGGCCTAGAAATGGGTTTTCCTTAAAATAAGAAAAGAAAATGGCGATTGCACAGTCAAATCTCAAAATACATGTCCAGTTCATAGATCAGTTATAAGCTTATTTTCCCTTTCTTTTTCATCCTGTGACATAGCAATAGAATGACTTTGTCAAACTACTGCTATCTCCTTGCAATGCACTGGGCAGGTGGGGGGAGGGAGTTGTTTGGATGCAGTGGGAGAGGGAGAGAGAGAGAGAGAGAGAGAGAGAAACCTGCAGCAATTAACTCCATCTGGCTTCAGAAAGAAGAAGTATGAGTAACATACTAGGTACAGGCTGTCGCACAAACTTAATAACGCTACAACCTGATAACGTATTGCATTATTTATGGAGAAACCTTGTGACACTCTCCATAGAATTTGCAACATTTTCATTACATTTATCATATATTCATGGCCTGTATTACAGGGAAGATGTGCCCCCTTTCTGCTCATAAATGTTGCATCATATTTGGGTCAAACCTTTCGATACATACTGAGATTGTGAGACCAATTAAAACAAAAACCTCTTTTGTCTTTGTAATAAATGTGGGATTGAGCCCATTGAGTATGACGCAAATGGAGAGGATGGGAAAGCCTATCACAACAAATTCAGGCAGTTGCTCATATATTTTCAGTATCTTTCAGATTGCCTCATTTGAATCATTTCTATCGTGAGAGATCTGGGCCGCATATTTCAGTGGGGTCAGGAAGTTAAACTCATTTTTCCCATCCTAATGGAAACTAAATTAGTCCGATACATTCTTAATTTTCTGTGTAATGGAGTGTAATAGTTCTGTCCTCTTCAAGCCTACAACAAAGAACAATGCCAACTATTTAACAACAAACATCTCAATCAGACATCTGTCTTACATCAGAATTCCTTTTGTATACAGAGGAAGATGTTAATAAAGGAAAGGAAGAAAACAGTTAAAATCAATGCCTATCTAATTTTGAGAAACTTATTGAAATTGCTCAGTGCTTTGATACTTTATGCATTAAGTCACTCTAAACGATTGCAGTGCTTTGTGAGAAGTTTCAAGGACACCATGAAGGAGAATTAAATTACCAACTAATGTTACAGCTTGCTCTTATATTTACATTTATCTTGAATGAAGATAATTTATTTGGTGGGTGAGGGAGGGGGTGGAAAGAAAACCATACATCACATAAATGCAAACTCTGAAATATTTGTCCTTCATGTAATGGCTAGACATGGTCAAACAAAGTTCACAACTTTTTGACTGTATTCAAGCTCTCTCACTGTACCATGGATAGTGTAGGTGTTCTATGATCAGGATATGCTGCCGAAGTATTTGCATTTGCAATCAAAATAGTGGAGGAAGTGATTTGTTAAAAAGAATAATATTTCAAGCGTGACCGGCCTCTGAGACTTAAGCGATTTTCATTTTTCCAGGTAGGAAAATGGCGAAAAGCATAAGAATGAACACCCGAAGGCTACAACCTCTGTGGAGAATTCCAGGAAGGAAAAATGGATGCCACCAACACCTACAATTTCACTTCGGTTCTCTGTAGACTTCACACATACAAATCCATCGGCTAAGCTATGACTCAGAAATTAGATGAAACATATTCTGCAGTCAGGGTTGAGGGGTCACCACAGAAAAATGTCAGCCGCAATCTTTTCCAGTGGGGCGATTCACTAAGCATTTGGCCCAAAGGGTCACAGACACAATAACTATGTGCCTGAAGGAATTCCCAAACATGCGTTCATTGGCAAGAAGTTAATCTATTAAAACCTATGGGCAACTCAAAATATGTCAAGTTTGGACCGCTTGTTTTGACATAATCAATAACCCAAGAAAGTGTTGAAGGGCCTATGTACAGTATTCTGTTGAAAAAGTAAGG
This sequence comes from Podarcis liolepis, assembly GCF_965112155.1. NCBI lineage: Eukaryota > Metazoa > Chordata > Lepidosauria > Squamata > Lacertidae > Podarcis > Podarcis liolepis. The sequence continues at coordinate 37,931,767 of NC_139557.1, forward strand.
GCTTAGATGCAGCAAAATCTGCAGGTCCTTCAACAAAATGCCTCTGGTTCTTGAGATACTGTCATGTGTATTTGTTTTCTTTAAAGCCTGCCCTTCATCAAATGGTCAAATGGTCCCAATGCAGGTTACAAATATATATATACAGTGGTACCTCGGGTTAAATACTTAATTCGTTCCGGAGGTCCATTCTTAACCTGAAACTGTTCTTAACCTGAAGCACCACTTTAGCTAATGGGGCCTCCTGCTGCCATCACGCCGCCGGAGCCTGATTTCTGTTCTTATCCTGAAGCAAAGTTCTTAACCTGAAGAACTATTTCTGGGTTAGCGGACTCTGTAACCTGAAGCGTATGTAACCTGAAGCATATGTAACCCAAGGTGCCACTGTATAACAATTAAAATAAGTGCAATGTACAATAAAAAACATAAAAATAAAACCAAAAAACCAATGGATATCAAAACAGCAGCACAGAATAGCAATGTAGGAGGAGGGAAAGTATCCACTCAGCCAAAGGCTTATGTAAAAAGGTGCATCTTGATCAATCACCTAAAAGCATACAGTTATGATGGTGCAAATTGCGCCCTGGGGGGGAGGTCATTTTACAACCTACAAGTCATCACAAAGAACGCCCTCTCACATACTGCTACCCTTCCCCAGGGGTCAGCAACCTTTTTCAGCTGTGGGCCAGTCCACCGTCCCTCAGACCTTGTGGTGGGCCGGACTATATTTTGGGGAAAAATATGTACAAATTCCTATGCCCCACAAGTAACTCAGAGATGCCTTTTAATTAAAAGGACACACTCTACTCATGTAAAAACACGCTGATTCCCGGACAGTCCGTGGGCTGGATTGAGAAGGCGATTGAGCCACATCCGGCCCCCAGGCCTTAGGTTGCCTACTCCTGCTTCAGACCAACAGGACAGCCTCTGTTGATCTTAATATTTAAACAAACAATACACAGGGTAGTGATATGATAGCAAAATGCAAAGTCACATGAAAATATATCACCAAGGGCAGCTGCTCTACATTAAGGACTATAAATAAGCAAACAAATAAATTACAGAAGTAGTCTTTTTCTTTACATTCACTCATGTATTTGGTAGAAGCAACAATTCATGAGTCAACACCTAGACGCTGTTCTGATACAATCAGTGTTTCTTCCCACAAATGAGCTTAATCAGCGAGCTGATAAGATGAAAACGGGATTATAGTCAACATCTATTTCCATGTGGAATGGCTGAATTTCAGTGAGAATACATACATTATATATTACCGGTGCAGTGAAGTCTAAGCAGTATACAACCAATAGTTTAGAAAAATGGGCAATTCTATAAAGATAGAAAAATGACAAATTACACTCCCTTTGCTATTTTAAGTCCTTTAGCGCTTTTTGTGCACCAATGTTAACACCTTAAATTAGTCTTAGTAGTGAATTGCAGTGCAGATCTTTGACAATCGTTGTCCAGAGACAACCATCAAGAGCCTCACCGCTGCATTTCAGACTAGTTGCAGCTTTAGGGCCAGTCCCATACAGAGCACATTACAATAGTCCATTCTATAGATGTTATCACAGCATCTACTAACCTGGTCAAGGAACAGCCATGGATGGCAAACCAACCATGGGGGGAAATAGCCTCTCTAACCCACTGAAACCACCAGGGTTTCAAGTAGCATAGATGGTTCAAGATGTACCCCCGAATCCATGCACCTTTTTCTTTCCAAGGGAGTACAAAGCCATCCAGAAATGGCTAGAGATCTCTACTTAATGAAAGTATATACCAACTCTGCAAAGGTACAGCAAAAATAGGGATATGAGGTATTTTTTTAATATTAAGAACTTAAGATTTTCAAGTCCCCGAATGAGGGTAGGTTTTATTTTATTTTTACTTCTCTTTATATTATTCATTTGAAGTTATTCACCCACCCTTTTTCTTCATCCACCCTTTTTCTTGTGCCCCTACTTAGGCATGAAACAGCTCCAAAAATACTATGTACCATGTTGGTTATGATACTTCAATGCCATATATGTTGCCATGTTGTTGTTTTGTCCTCAGGAAAAATGTGGATCAGTCATTTTGTGATCCAATCACGGCTTGGATCAGCCATAGTGATTTATTATATTATTATAAAAATAATACAAGCATGAGGGAAACCAGGTTTTTTAATACTAACTTCCTCACCTTGCCCCCTACAATGTTTCCCTATTAAAAATTCATAAACTACAGTGTTATGAATTTACAAGGCGAAACCTTCAGAGCTCTAGCATTCTTTCAGGGTTTTCTGGGTGGGCTTCTAACCCCTTTCATCACTGGGTTTCTTGGGAAGCTTCTTTTAAAATGCAAGCAAGCATTTAAACTGTGGCTCAACACTGAGCTTCCTGCTCAGGCAAACAAACCCCAGCATTCACCTCCTTAATTGCACACTCCTCCAGTACCTCCAGTTACAGGCGATGCTCCAGCTCTGTTAAACCCTTCTTGTTCTGAAGCCTCTACCCAACCCCAACTAGTTCCTTTTCCTCCTTTCATGTCTACCGCTCCTGAGGAGCAGCAGCACTTTGAGCCAATCTGCCCTCAGTGACATCTGCTGCCCGACTTTTATGCTGACAGTGCATTGAAAGCTATCTCTCTAGACTAGTTGTTGCAACTTCACTTTCTGGTTCACCCATCTCTGTAACTGAGTGATGAGCAGTGGACAGCTAGACAGAGCCACCAGCTTACCCTCACGTTTTCTTTCACATATAGTGCATGCTTGCCATCTCTCCAAATGGGCCTTGACAATTTCATTTTCACTACCCTCTAGGCATTGGAGAAACCGCAGTTTCTCCTGTGAAATAAAAACGCCTCTTTAGCAGTACTAGATGATAGCACAACAGACTCAAACACATAGGCAGAATGTTCAAATTCAGAGGCAATTTAGTAGAATAGATAAAAAAGGATTATTTGTTGGAAATAAGGTCACTTGGATTTTTTTTTAATAGTCTCTGTCTCATGGGTTATATATAGGATTATAAATGCCAATCCTGTTTCCCAAAACTGTAGCCAAGGTCTTCTGATGCACATGGCTAGCCTCCATTGCTTTCAAGCACATCTTGTCAATGAATCAACAAAATTATTAGTTACCTCAAAGAATAAAAATTCCAAAAGGGAGCCTCAGACAACTTCAGTTTCTGTGGAAAGAGTCAGCAGCTGCTGCCCCCTTCTGAAATGGACCAATCCACACACTGGAGTAAATTCCTAGGGACCGAGGGGCATTCCCCCCCATAAAATATTTGAGGGGGCTGGGCCCTCCCAAAGCTGATGGGCATTGTCATTCAAATAGTGTGTGTGTATCACATCATGTGATCAATCATGCTAAGCGGCGCTGCTTATTCCAAAATGAGGTTTCTGTTCTTCAAGCTAATGAAGGCTAATTAGAATTAATCACCCCAAGTGTTGAACCAGTTTAGGAAGGACAGAAATTCTAATTACATTTCCCTGTGATAGTCAAACCAGTTTTCCCAGAAAATTTATAGGTACCTCTGTATGATTGGTAACTTTGTTCACTTTCCATCATGCTTAGTTACTGAGTTTTATTGTTAAAGGACAAAAAAAAATGCATATCCTAAATTACAGTCAGTAGCTTTCTTGACTCCCCAAATGAAGATTTGTCATTTTAAAATTGAGGCCAATATTATTAACCTACCCTAAACCTCAGAAATAATAAAGTTCAATCTCAGGTTCTTTATGCAGCTCATCATTGAAGAAGGGTAAGTAAAGTTGTTGTCTTAAGAATAGTCCTATTTCAGGCAATGGATTTGCTGTGGAATGGGTCATGTTGATCATATTATAATTGGGTTTGTTTTTTGTTTTTGTTATGTATTTTGTGTTTCTGTGTTTTGTGTTTTTTATATTGTGAACTGCACTGAGGTCTATGGGTATAGGGCGGTATACAAATTTAACAAATAATAACTAATAATAATTGGAAACACGTTGGGTTGGTTCCATGGGTGGAAAAGCTCCTTCTGTCCATGGAAGACTTTTGACCTGATGAAAGACCCCACTGACACCTCCAAAACTATTCTGGAACTCTGCTGAAGTGTTGCTCATGCTTATAGGCCAGAAGTTGCTTATTAAATCAACAACAAAAACACACACATCCAGATCACACAGAGAAAGTTTAATGTGGGAGTCAGAAACCTTTATTTTTTAGCTAGTTAAAAATACTACAAACTAAAGCCCTGACGTTGTATGCATTGGAACATGATCACAAAATTAACTTTATTGATTGGAGAAAAACTATGGATTTAAGGAGAGATGGAAGTGGTTTGAGAACTGATTCAGTTCCCATGTTATAGGCCCATCAGTACCTCTAGTCAAATAGGTATTGCAGGATTTTTAAGTAACACAAAAACTTGCAGAACTTGTTTAGACTAAAAATGGGATACTTGTGTCCAGCATACCTCAATTTCTCTCTCACAAACTACCTGAAACACACTTTGGGGGGTGGGGGAGATGTCTCCAGGCATTGGCTTCCAAAGGTAGATATAAATATGCTTAATGCTAGGCACGCACATTCATTTTTACAGGGATTGTGACCTATGTGGCTTGCTGAGGAAACAGAAAATGTTGGCAGAGGTTGAGAACTGCTAAAGAATTAACAATGTTACTCCTATATTCCACAAATTTTCTGCCTCTCTCCTTTTCCATAGTAAGGCTGCTTCAACAGGGCCATGACAGAGAGAGGGGCAGTCCTCAATGTACAGTTAATATATGATTATTCCCCAGGACAGTCTGTCTTTTAATGTCATTGCCAAGTGACATAAGCAGAGGCAACTGTTTCACCTGTCTTTATAATGAGGCAAAAAGAATAACCAGAAACAGTTTGTTGCTATTGTTTGCAGTCTTGTGTATCTGCCCAAGAGTGGGCTTTTGAACCTTGTTGCGAATGTTGCCACCACCTGAAAACCTTGTTGGCTTTTGTGGCAAAAGGCAATTTCCAAAGCTGATTTTTCAGCGGTGACAAGGTGACTTGTGCATGGGCTTCACCTGTCCCTAGCCACCGACTGCTTCTCTGCTGCAACTCTTCCCCAAATTGGCAGTGACATTTCCACAAATGGGATTCCAGTCAGACATATTCTCTTGTAAACACACCTCTCTGGAACCTCGCAAGACGGGGCGGCAGCGTCAAGCAGAAAAACAGCAGGCGCAGCAAGGGCGAAGCAATCCCTTTCCTCGCCACTATCTGTTCACCAAAAATTGCTTTTATCGATTCCTCTTTTTGCCAAAGTGGACTGTGTAAGCTTTCTTACACATATTTATATATAACATAAAAGCCATTTCCAGGCATTCCAGCCGCCCTGAGCCCGGCCTTGGCTGGGGAGGGTGGGGTATAAGTAAAATTATTATTATTATTATTATCATCATCATCATCATCATCATCATCATCATCATCATCATCATCAGATGTTGTCTGTGAAAGCAGAGGAGGGCTCAGCATGCTGGCTTTGAACATCCCTCCATTCCTGATTTTCTCACTTTGCATGGGATGCTCTGGAGAAGTGTTGTAAGTGTGTTCATCTACATGCACTCACAATTTCCCCTCATATGGGAACGCTGTACAATTAGGAATCCCAATTGCGGGGGTGACCATGTGCTTACAATCCTCTTTCAGACCTTCCCACTCATTATGGGAAGTCCATGGGAGTGATGCATTCAGCCCTGTATCCCCCTCCACATATATTGGAGGTTTTTAAACAGAGGCCAGATGGCCATCTTTCAGGGATTATTTAGCTGTGATTGCAGCGGGCTGGCCTAGATGACCCTTGGAGTACACTCTAGCTTTACAGTTCTCTGATTAGGTGTTTGATTTTAGTGGAATTGAATGCATGTACAGGAGAAGCGGAACGTCAGCAGCTCAGACCATCAGAAGAGAAGACAAAGGAAATGCATATAGGGTGATTCCTGCTACACTGATGTCATTGCCCTCTTTTCTGTGTTTTGAATCTATAAGGTTCTCAGGATCTGTTAAAGTTGTGCCTGCACACATCTCTCTCCCTGCTCTCTTTTTTTGGAGACTTACTTTCCCACCAATATCTCTCCATGCCTGAAGCCTATAAATTTTACTCTAGCTCAAATATTAATCAAAGAGTATTCTCAAGGAGGCAACCTATACTGTACTTTGGACAGGAGATTCAAGGGTTGGATGGTCAGCGAAGATGCAAGAGGAGGAGGAGGAGAGAGAAATAAAACAAGGAAATAAATATTTCATTTTCTAAAGCAAGCTACAGATGGTCAAATTAATTGTTATGGTAAATAACACCCAGGCAGTTATTCAGGGCATTTATTTTTTCCTGTCTCTAAACAAAGATAATTAAAATGTGAGAGAAAGAGCAATATATACACATATGCATACACACACACATATGATATCTTGTAAAAAAAAGTCTGAGAAGATTTATTTTTAATGGTATTTTCATTAAGATAAGGTCTCCTTTAATTGAGCAATCACAGTCTAGTCTATTTTACATACAGAATGTTAATGTAGACCAGTGGTGGCCAAACTAGGCCCTCCAGCTGTTTTGGGACTACAATTCCCATCATCCCTGACCACTGGTCCTGTTAGCTAGGGTTGATGGGAGTTGTAGTCCCAAAACAGCTGGAGGGCCTAGTTTGGCCATCACTGCTGTAGACCATTACCTTGGGAAATGAAGAGTATTATAGTTGGATACTAAACTGAAGAATGCAAGGAACCAAATTGTTTACAGAGGTGTGTGGCCTTGGAATCATCAGATAAACATTAAGACTGACTATTCAGGATTGCAAGACTAGATCCTCACCAAGGAGAAAGACCCATTGAACTCAGTGAGATTACCTTCAGAGTAAACATGGATATGATTCAGTTTTTAAATGTGTTGGTAAAATTCATACGCTATTCTTATAAGTAGGTTGGGTCAAATTTTTTTTAAAAAAAACTACATTAAAACACCCTTTAAAAATTAACACATCAAAAATTTGGAATCAAATTATTTATGCAACATTCCTCCATCTGTCCTTCTCAATACAAGTTTAATACCTATAATTTAAAAGACCAGGTGGGAAAGGAATATTTCACTGGGCATTGTCAGTGTTTGCCTTATCTTAGGCAACTCACAGACAGGATGGTACAGGAGAGGCACTCTATCTGATACCCAAATCCTAAGCCTTTGAATTGGGCTTTGTAGAAAATAGCAGTCTGTGCTTTAAAAACAACAACAGTGTTAGACATCCTTGCACAGCTGAATTAGTTAACTTTCTTGTGGCTGAAATCTCTGAACAACATTCAAGGGTAGCCCCATGTAGAGTGCTTGGCTGTGTCTAAACTATCCCTGTCCAGAAACAGCTGTAACTGGTGAAACAGCTGTAACTGGGAATAGGCACTCTGTATCACTGTATGCCTCCAGTGATAAATTACAGTGGTACCTCGGGTTGCATACACTTCAGGTTACATACGCTTCAGGTTACAGACTGCGCTAACCCAGAAATAGTACCTCAGCTTAAGAACTTTGCTTCAGGATGAGAACAGAAATTGTGTGGTGGCAGCGGGAGACCCCATTAGCTAAAGTGGTGCTTCAGGTTAAGAACAGTTTCAGGTTAAGAACAGACTTCCAGAACGAATTACCAGTAAGTACTTAACTCGAGGTACCGCTGTATAGTCAGTGAGTGCTCCCAAGCTTCACACCAGGTTCATCAGATGAAGCACATCTCCCTCCAGAACAGGTCACTCACTTAATTCCTGGACCCAGAAACAAAACAAACCATGGCACCTCCATCTTGTCAGGATTCAGTTTCAGTTTATTGGAGCTCATACAGTCCGTTATGGCCTCCAGGATTATTCTACTGGCCAACAAGCTGTGTCACAGCATTGACTTAGGATACTGAAATGCCCTTTATTTATATACGGTAATTGCAAAACTTGTTATAGCCAACTTTTAGAGAGGCCATGGGACCCACCCTCCTGCCACTGTGCATTTGATATAACATCAAAATTGGCTCCCTATGCATTTACTTCTAGATGTGCAGCCTAATAATGAATAATTATTATCTCTTTAAAAAAATGGGGTAGAAATAATGAATATGATCATATGTGCAAAGGATGCGCTTTCCATTTAAATATTATTTAAGATATAGGGCAGCTCACTGTCATCTCCAGGTGTTCTTGAAGTACTTCAGTCCCAGCCAGCATGGCCAATGGTCAACAGTGATAAGAACTGTAGTCCAACAACCTTGGGGATATGGTGAATAACCATGATTCTGTTGCCTTGTATATAGAGTTTATTCATTTATCTTCTTCTTCTTCATTGTGAGAATTGTATAAATTGCAAGCCCCTTTGGCAGGATTAGATTACACTAAACCATCTATACACAGATTTTTCCTGCTCTGTGTGCGTGTGTTCCTGTGTTTGTATTTCATTATGCTTATCATAATTTTAAAAGATATTCTACTTATATCACTGTTATACAAGGAATATATGTTTCTGTTCTTGATAAATGCCAGCATGGAATTTGCACTATTTTTATCCTGCCTTTCTATGTAACAACAGGCCTCGTAGATCAGTGATGAAGTATTAAAATTAATACATAAAAGACTGTTTTTAAAGGCAATGGAGACTTATGAAAGCTCCAATGGAACAATGATGAAAATGTTGACTCCCTGGGCCTTATTTTGAATATTATTTCATCAATAGTGATATCTTTGCCAAGCAAAATTATGTCGTTAGGCCTCAGACTCAAAATGCCCACATTCTGCGGTGTTTCTAAGCCACTTCAGAAGCCCCTTCGGGCTGAGAATACATGGTAGAAATAATAAATCAGTAGGTGCAGAGCACAAATAGTTTTCATATTTCCTGGGGCATATCTAGCAGCTAGTGTTGTAGCTCAGACCTTTAGCTCAGTGGCAGGTTCAATCCCTGACTTCTCCAGGTAGAATTGGGAAAGGCTCTTGTCTGAGACTCTGGACAACTGCTGACAGACAATACAAGAGGCCAGTGGTCGGACTTAGTGTAGGGCAGCTTCCCATGTATGTTTCAGTTTGTTGCTATGTGATGCTGAAAACGGTTGCCTTCTCCCCCTCCGTCCTCTATTCTTTAAGAAATGTGTTTAACTAGAGGCAGCACAAAATCCTAGTTTTAGTCAAACATATTGTGCTTTTCAGCCAAGGAAGAAACTGAATGCTATTTTTACTGGATGTTCTTTGCTTTCTCTGTGTAAACATTATTGCTTCCGTTGATCAATGCCCACTATTTTTGCTGGATTAAAAAGAATTTTAGATTCTAGGCTAATTTATTTTGCTAGCTGTACTCATCACATGATCAGACATTTTAAAAATCCACCACACATTCAGAGGCTATAAATACTAAAAACTTGTCAAGGCCTATCATGGAATATTTATGTACATTTCTCTCCTTCATTTAATACTGCCTGTTGCTAGGTTTCACAAATTGGCTCAAACAAAGGGGGAAACATCAAACCTGTCAATTTGAGAGCTGATCCACCTTCTGAAACTCCAGCAGATTCCTGATTTTTGCTATTAGGCAGGTTTTAGATATTTCAACACTTTTCTTGCATATATAGCCCATTCTGATGCATGTTTACTTGGAATAAGGCCCCAATGAATTCAGTGGGGCTACTCCCAAGTAAATGCATATAGGATTGCAGCTTTTGAAACGAAATGAAAAGCCCATCAACTTTCTGCACAGCAATCCACTGTCAACATTTTTAGAATCATAAAATTGTACAGCTGGAAGAGACCCTGAAGATTCTCTAGTCCAAACCCCAGCAATGCAGGAATGTGCAGCTGTCCCATGCAGAGATCAAACCTGAAACCTTGGCACCATGATCTAACTAACTGAGCTATCCAGTGTTTTATATGGCTGTGTATTTGGTGGTTAAATAATTGTGTATATATTCCTTTGAAGAACTATGTCAATGCACAGATAGTATATTAATGAAAAAAGTAGTATGAGCTACTGATTCTGAGCAGAATTCCTTTATAACACAAGGTGTGTGCAGTTTACACAGCCTTTAGACCTTATCCCAGGCAATAGATTGATCGCTGATCCATATATAAACTAGTAAATATAGATCATGCTGATAAAGATGTAGATAACCTTTGGTAGTCAATGAATTACTTGGTGGCAGAGGAAAAGAAGGAGGAAGCAGCTTAAAGTATGGTATCTAAGGAGAAATACTGGGCATTGGAGAGGGGAGGCAAAGGCTGAATGTGAAAGACAGGGCCTTAGCTAAATTTATTCAGCAAGCTGATGGTTGAGCTAAATTTGAGCATGGGGTTTTCAGTTCATGCTCTCAAGCACTGGGAGCCTTTGGGCAATGAAGGAGTGGTGTCCCCTCATACCATACTAGTCACATTCAGATATGGGGTACATTGCATAACATTTCCTGGCTATGATGCCAGCATATCTGTCCTGATTGTATGATGGGACACAACCCCAAATTTCATCATGTGAGCAGCAATGGCATGGGCATGAAAACTGTGGTGAAATTACAATGCCAAACTCCCGTAATTTTCCAAGTTAAGGCAGTTGCAAAATGATTTTTTTCTGGAAGCATGTAACACGGAAACAAGCACAAAACTTCCACTTGATTCTGCTAGAAGTGGTTTTTATGTCATGTGAAAGAAGATCACATAAAATGTGAAAATTATCAGCTAAAGAAACATCAGGAAAACATAATAAAGTGCTGCCTAAACACAGCCTAGGTCAACTCACATAACCTGCACTAGGAGCGAAGCCATACGATTCTCAGTGTGATATCACCAGCCTGAGTTGAGTCCAGCACCCACCTTAAGAAATAAGACAATTCAACATTGAGGAGGGTCATGTGGCTTTTTTAAAAAAAAAATAATGCTAAAGCTAATATGTTTTAACCAGCCTTCTCCCTAATATGCAAGCTTTCATTGAGAGGGGAATGCTCTCAAACAAGCATTCTGAGGCAGATAGGGAGGGTATATATACCATGTCTGAAACAGCAGTTCTGAATCTGTTCTTGTTCACTGGATCTGAGAGATGCAGAAGCACAACTTGACCTGGGGATCAGAAGCCCCGGGTGAAACGAATCCAGGAATTAAAAAGAAATCTGTATTGTAATCTGCTCTGGTGTTCCACAATCTCATAGCATCTTGTTCGAGGTGCCAGAATTGGGTTCAGAGGTCTGCATTATCAAACAGACACAACCCCTATTTACCCAGAGCAATGATTTGGTCTGTAGCTGTTCTCGAGGAAGACACAATGGGAGCCGCAGGACATTTCATGCTTTTGTGATAAGCATGTAAAAATCAAGTGGCGAAGTCTTTTGAAACATTAATCCACAGCAACTAACTGTTCCCGATTTTTATTTGGGGAAGAAAAGGGCAGCTTGAGAGGTCATCTAGTAGTTACTATCCTCACTGCCTGCAGCCATTTTATGGGTTCTATAGGCAGCCCAGATCAACACAGATCTGCCCCCACCTTGCAAGATTTCAAAGGCCTGGCAGTATGTCACTGTATACAGAGTGTAGGCCATTAATTCTTTCTGCCAACCCATCTCTATGCCTGCCACTGTATTTTCATTTAGTTGACATTTATCCAATTATAACCCGATATTTTTTTTTAATGAAAGAAATAATTCTGTACGATACCAGCCCTAGTGGAATTCAACTACTGCGTTCCTTACCTTCATTGTAACTTCAAATATATTAAATAAGCTTATCGGGCCTATTTTGCATTCTTAATCTTCTAAAACAGTTTTAAGCTCTGTTGAAATATCCAGCTTGACCCCCACCCTAACATGCTCATATACCAGGCAACTTTTTTTGGTACTATTCTACCAATGTTACATTGAATAAATGCCTGTGGCTGCAATACTTGTAATGATTCTCTATCCACAACAAGAGGAATGAGGAAAGGGTCAAACCAACTTTATTCTTCACAGCTGCTAATACAAAGCTGTACAAATTCTCGGCCTTTTTCTGAAACTCCACACACACACTGCTATTTCCCCTACATCCACCTGCTCATTAGTTAACATCACTGGAGATGTCAGCTTCTGGGCGGAACATTTTTGAAAGTGATCTCTTCAACCTCTGAAAAGGATCAGCTTGGGGAGGTGTAGTGATCACACAGGGTCCTTGGACATTTGACGGTCCATTGATCCCTGTGCCACCACTGTGCTCGCTTCCTGGGTGCTACCAACCCCTTACTCTTGGGTACACACTGAGTCCAGACAGTTATTAAAATTGAACCAAATAAACAAGTTTATTTTATAAGCGTTAACAAGTTTATGGTTTCGCAGATAAAATTCTTGTCAGTTTCTTAACTTTAGTTTCTTTACCGGCCTATACCTTCCTAATACCTTCTGACTGATTATATCAACTGTTTGACTGACTCCTCTTAACAGATTCTCTCACATCAGACTAGCCCAACCCACAGACTTATCCTCTCTCTCTTCTCTCTAACTCCAGACTGACTTCTTAACAACTCTAACACCTCCGCTTGTGTTCCTATTGGTTAATCATTTTACATTTAGTTCACCCTTTCCTTATGAACACAGTATGATGTCACACACCTAGGAGGGCAAACGCCACAGGAGGGCATTCAAAAAAATGGATTTGCTTGCTTTCATTTCATGCACAGCAAAAGCAATCAGTCCTTCTCCCCCACCCCCACCTCATTCATCATTGCACAAGGGAGCAGTCCCTGCATGGCAAAAGAGTTCTGCAGGTGCAAGGGATTTTGACAGGTGAGCCAGGTGATTCACTTGACTTGACAAGCACGGTATGCCATGTTCTTCACAAGTGGATTGCCTTGCCCACCCGTCAAAGCTGCCCATGGGGGAGGGCCAAATAATGATCTTGTCCCTGGAGCCAAAAGGTTCCCTACTGCTTCCTTATGGCAAGTGCCCAAATTGCCAACATTGTAATATAAAGGGAATATCTCTAAATTACAAACTGTTATTACAATACAGTGGTACCTTGGGTTAAGTACTTAATTCGTTCCGGAGGTCCGTACTTAACCTGAAACTGTTCTTAACCTAAAGCACCACTTTAGCTAATGGGGCCTCCTGCTGCTGCCATGCCGCTGGAGCACAATTTCTGTTCTCATCCTGAAGCAAAGTTCTTAACCTGAAGTACTATTTCTGGGTTAGCGGTGTCTGTAACCTGAAGCGTGTGTAACCTGAAGCGTATGTAACCCGAGGTACCACTGTACTTAGAAGTAACCTCCACGCCCTTCTCCAAAGTCAGTCAGTATTCCATACCTCTGAACATGCTGAGTCCTCACTTAGTGGGGATTGGGAAACTCCTCTCACTGTTTTCTTCCCAAAAGTTTTTGTGTTTTGGTACTTCTGCAAACTTTTTGAGTTTTGCAGGTCACCTCCTTCTTCTGCATGGGTGACGCAGAGAATTGTGATTGCTATATTTTACAAAACATTCTTTTTCGCAGACAGCTGTCATAGCATGGTACCTAAGCATGTGACCTCTGACCTAGGAAGCCCCTGGTTTGGATCTGTCATCTTCCATAAATAGTAGATGGACTGGCAAGCTCTCACACACCATTTCCTTCCCAGTCTGCAATGAGGTAAAAATATCTATCTCCTTTTCTACTGAGACTTTAGCAAAGGTAAAAATAAATGGGAATAGATTTCCTGAACTAGTATATATCTGTTATACATCCAGTTAAATCCATGTACTTCAGTTTACCATGGATGTGAGACAGACAGAGAGACAAAAGCCAAAAAATATCTAAATGGGGGGAATTAAATGTTGGAGAGATGGAGAAGGGGGCCGTGTTTATGAAATACCTTAATTATGGTTTTATAGCAATGGATACAGACATTATAGAAGAATTTTTATTGCAATCAATATAATGAAGTGGATGGAAGAAATGATGTCACCCTTATATTCTCTCTCCTGTCCTTTCTGTTGCAGATATTACTCAAAAAACACAGGGGAGCAATTCATGCTGATTTGAGTTAGGTCCATTCAAATTGCAGAGAAGAGATTTCATGGCTGGACATGCACAGATTTCCTGCATTTCACTTACATAGTATAAGCCTATAGTATAGGCTTCTATAGAGAGCTGTCAGGCTGAGCAGCCTGTAGTAGGGACTTAAGCTGTTGGACTTTTAGGCTTATTAATTTGGTGGCAAGATGTTAAAGCTTCAACATATGCACACATATTAGAAATAAGCTAATGTAGGCATAGATAATAATATATAATAACTAAGGGGTCTTCTCTAGGGCTGTTTAGTTTGATATAATATTAAATACTTTGTTTCAGGATACTTGATATAAATAAGAAATTACTTATTGGTTATAGGGTATTAAATTCATTCAAAAAATGAATAGCTAAGTTTTTAAGTTTGCAGATGTCAGTTTCTTGCAACAAAGGAATCCAGGTACAGTGGTGCTTCAAATTACAGATGCTTCAGGTTACAGACTCCGCTAACCCAGAAATAGTACCTTGGGTTAAGAACTTTGCTTCAGGATGAGAACAGAAATCATGCAGCAGTGGTGCAGCAGCAGCGGTAGGCCCCATTAGCTAAAGTGGTACTTCAGGTTAATAACAGTTTGAGGTTAAGAACGGACCTCCGGAACGAATTAAGTTCTTAACCCGAGGTACCACTGTACAAAGGTGCTCAGGGTGCATGTTGTGATCAAAACAGACTCAAAGAGTACCTGACAGAACAGTCAGCGGTATAATAATAATAATAATAATAATAATAATAATAATAATAATAATAATAATTTATTTATACCCCGCCATTTGACAGGGTTTCCCCAGCGGCTTCCAGCAAATATAAAAACATTAAAAATGTCAAACATTAAAAATTTCCTGATACTGGGCTGCGTTCAGATGTCTTCTAAAAGTTCTTCATTTCCTTGACATCTGATGGGAGGGTGTTCCACAAGGAGGATACCACTGCTGAGAAGACCCTCTGCCTGGTTCCCTGTAAGAAAATACATCAGGTACTTTTGGAGTACCAAGAATGATGGCTCTGCTGAAACAGATCCTAGCCCAAGACACCTGAAGTTAAAATAAACAATATTTGGCCCTGAAGCTGTTCTTTCTGTTGTTTTGCTAAAATTGCAGTGTGATCTACTTTACAGGGTTGTTGCGAGCATAGAAGTCACTTTGGAAAACTTAAAATACTATTACAAAAATTATGGGGGTGCAGAGGATGGTTGTGATGAGAACTCGGTGTGCAGAGCCCCTTTGTAGTATGGGAACATGGATTGCACCCAGTCTGCATACCCTCACCCAGGCAAGCCTGTCCCAGCAGACAGCCTAACACTAGATTGCTGAGAACCTACATGTAAAGGGCCCTTCTAGGTCATGTCTCAGATTCTTCCCCCCCCCCCTTTGATTTTTAAGCTGGGTTTGCTCATGATTTCAAACATGACCCCCTCCCCCAATTCAAAATCAGCGAGAGGCAGACTAGAGATATATAATGTTGTGGGTTTGTGGGTGCCCTGGTTCCCCCCAACTTGTGGGTACTCTGGCCTTCTCTGGATTGCTGGGTGCTGGGGTCACTGGAGAGATGATTTGCAGGGGGAAAGAAAGCACATGCAAAACCCCTCAGCCACGTCAAATAACATAAGCTCTACATTAACCTTGCATCCCACCCCGGAGAATTTCAGCAACAAAATTCCTAGCCTTTTGTCATTTCTGAATGAAATTTATTTTCTCAATATTTGATGGTGAATGAGAGAGAGAGAGCACTATTTCTATGTGTAAGTAACTTTGTTATATATACTGAGAAGCATTAAGTCATGAAAGGTCCCACCTGCGGTGTATCCCACATGTAGGTTTCCTTTCCCAGAGAGAATTGTTTGGCAGATTGTGCTTCAGAAACGTTGCTCTAATTTCTCATAAGTCCATCCCATGGCAGTGAGAGGTGTTGATTTAATCAACCCTTGTGAACTATTGTTGAAAACATCTGATATATGCTCCCAGGGATGACATTTCAGAGCCAGAATTATTATTATTATTCCCTTTTCTGAACGTTTTTAATTATGAACAAATATTAGCAGACAAGCTAAAATGTGTGTCTATTTGAGACAGAAAGAAGCCAGTGTTTTAGAATGTCATTAATGCTAATAAAACCAGTTGAATGTAAAATCTGTGTTTTTCAAAAGAATAAATCCTCACAGCAATTAGCCTTCCTTTTTAACTTGAGTGTTTTAGCATAGATTGTTAGCTAATCAAGCTTGGAAATTGAAACAGAGTATGTTAAAAAAATGTTTATGACTAATATTGTAAGCAAGCGGTGTGCATAGTACTGTACTTGTTTTAGTGCTATAATAAAGTAAGTAGTGAAATCAGCATTGCATCCATTTAGGTATAATTGTACAAATTGCTAGCTAATCTGACTGAGAAAATTGAACCAGGGCTTGAAAGAAGAATGCTATATGTACTATTAACTAGTGTGCTCAGCTAACTATTTAATGAATTTTTGAGATTACACCGTGGAATTGTGGTGGATTGTACTTCATATTAAAAGAAAAGAGTTCCTATACTTTTTATTTAACCTGCGTAAAGCAGGAGTAATGCAATAAAACTCCACAGAATTATAAGCAAAGTAAAAGTGACTCAAGCCATGGATAAATAAACTCCACTGCTTTTACTGTTGTCTGACAGGCTAAGCCACAGGCCTTTCATTAAAAATGTAAAACTGGACAAATATATAAAATTCACTGAAATAAATAGCTCAGTTTATCAAGCTGGCTGTAGTCAGCAGCTCAATGTATTTTGACATCCTCAACACAGCAGGGACTTAACTAGAGCTGTGGAAGCCTGGCTCAAAGGCTTGTGAACTTTCAAGAAGTTCAAAACAAAATAGCTTGAAAATTCATAAGACAGGGGGGGATTGACTCTCTGCTTCTCTCCTGCAAATTCTGTTTTATTGAAGGTTTTACATGCTGCGGTGCAGTGCACTCATGTGTGAACTATCTAGCCCTTTGGATATAAGCCTGATGGATTTGGAGTTTTTCAAGAAAGTAGAGAAGAAAGCAAAGTTTTCCCATATGAAACAGGTAGGGTGGCTGGATGCAACAGAGAACAAGGTTTGGGAACTTTCAGTAGTTATGGAGAAGAGGGAATTTGGGACTCTTGCAGAAGTGAAAAAAAGAACTACACTGAATGGCTAAAGGAAGGAGAGCTACAGATGTAGATCTTACAAAACTTACTACCAAAATGGCCAAAAGCTGGATGTGGCTGATTGGTCCAGAGGGACAACTCATTTCAAGGCAAGAGAACTGGAATATTTTCCAAGTGAAGGCTGAAATATGATTTAAGAGAAGGGTGGAATCTTGCAAAGGGAGGGGAGTCAGAGGAACGGAGGTACAGGTGCATTGTAGGACAAAGGATTTGAATAGGATACAGCAAGCTGGGCCTTTGTTGAAATTGAATGAGGAGGAAAAGGCTTTAGGAGGGAGCAGGTGAAGCAGATGATGTCACCAGGGTGAAGGGAAAAGAATGAACTTCAAACTCCCACCCACCCACCCACCCACCCGCACACACACAAACAAAAAATCTCCCCCAAGGTAGGGGGAGAGAAAGCAAATACTTTGTCTCATGGCCTTATAGCATTTGCTAGAAGATCGAGGGGAAGGAATCTGAAAGGCAGAAAGAGTTGCTGCTAATATTTGTAAAGGAATCACTGGAAAAGGCTTTGCTATCTTCCTAGAATGGACAGGTGCTCTATTTCGTAGAGAACAATCCTCTATTGAGTGGCATCCAGAGGAGAATCCTCTGTTCAGGCTTTCTGATCTAAGTCCAGTTTCAATATGAAGGACCATGACAACGAGGATAATCAACAGTTGGCCCCTAAACTGCAGACTTAGCAGGCCCACAGGTTGCTAGATCACAATCTTCACCACTATGGTGAGATGGAATGCACTCCAGTTTCTATATTGTTGTATTACTTATATCCTTTTGTACTCTGCTTTGAAGGAACACTGAGTCTGTTCTTTTAAAGGATAATCTTACTATGCATATTAGAAACTAGCTGTGTCTTTTCTTGTGACCCCTTCCTTGGTCTGGGAACTGGTTGATTTGAACTACATCAAGTTAATCTGATATTATATATCTGTATTAATCAATGGGATATGTACTGAATATTCAGAAGAATTTTCTTTTCTTTTTTGTTACTTTTAATACAATTTCAACTTTTTTAAAAGGGCAGCAGAAGAAGCAGACCTGATCATACAAAGAAACCCTATGTGTGGGATGTGGGGCTAGTTTTTTAGACTGGTTATTGCGAGGGTTATTTTGGTCCTGTTGGACAGGCTATTGACTTGATACAGGAGGTTTTGTCTGGCCTTACAACCTTTTCTGCTTTAATCAATTTCACTGTAATCACAAGACATGACTCACCCAAAGTTAAGCACCTGAAAGTTCCATTGATTTCAGTGAGCATGCGCTGGTGAGTGAGCTCCCCTTTGTACATCACTCTGAAAGCACAAAAAAGGAAGTAATTTCTTATTAACTTTCACCATTCCTTCTGGTAATGTGTGAAGCCACTCTTTGATTCCATTGTCATGGCTGTTTGAATTTTAGAAATCTTGTGATTGAGTTCACATCTTAAACATTTGTTTAAAAAGAAACAGAGAGGGATGTTATTTTTTTAAGAAAAGGATTTATGCCCATAAGACCTCCAAAGGATTTTCAGCTATGTTAGCTTACAATGGACATTCAACCTACAGACCTTCCCATTCTAAGAGGTATTACTGCTTTGTATATTATTAGATACCCTATTATACCACCAAAACCAGAGCATACCCTTTTGTAGCAGTCAAACTCTGAGAGAATTAGCTCCATGTCATATAACAATGGCAAAGTGTGAGATCATCCAAACAGAGCGCATGAACTCAATGAAAGTCACCTTCTCATTTAGCGCTCATTAGCGTCTAGTCTTGCCCCAGCTATTGTGCAAGATAATTGAATTGTTTAATTTGCAAGCAAGGTTGTTTTAGCTGTTGTTTCCATCTCTCAATATTGAATGATACTTAACTCCCTTAAGAGTAATTTAAACTGAAAGTTTATCTTTCCGTTGCATAGAGCACGAGCCCAGCCACCTTCTAATGAGTAAATAAACCATTCAGCACTTTAATCACTGTTGTTGTACACCTCGAAACTGCTATGTAAACTACATAAACACTTCTATGCTCTGCTACATATGTCACTTTCATTTTCTACAGTAGCTACTTACTTAGATTGGCATCTGGGAAACAAAACTTTTTTTAAAAAAAAGAATCCATTTCCTTTCAGCCAGCATGAACAAACCATTAACATTAGGTCTCTCTGCATACTAAAAAGCTTGCACGATTAAGATGAGACCTATAAAAAGCAAAGGGAAAGTGAGATTCCAATACTGACTTGATTACTATGGGGAAAGTTGAAGAAGGTATTGCCTGTGGTATGCAATGGCCAATGCTGCATTTGGAGCATTGTCAATCAGAGGACTCTACAGCTTTTGTTTTGTTTTTTATCCAGGGCATTTTATTACTTCAGTCGAGCTGCCATATGTGATTTTATTTCTGCATCCTCAAGCCAAAGCAGATTAATGACTTTCCAAAGGTATATTATTAAGTGAATAGCAGAGATAAAACACCCAGTAAAATACCACTAATTAGTGCTCATTAGGAGGCAACAATGATGGACTGAACACATAATAGCTAAGAGAAAAAATTACAAGGTGTCACTCCTTGATTAACAGGGACACTGCCAAAGGTTAAGCTATTACATGTTTATTTTACAATTTTCTTTCATTTTACCTAGGTTGTATTTTCCCTGAAAATGTGGCACTTTGCAAATTAAGTAGCTACACTTATTCCACACCTTAGGAGCACGATTCACAACATTTTAACTTTACCAGCCTGTCAGGATTCCTGCATCCTGCCTAGAAGCTGTTGAAATGATAATAACATATCTGAGGTGCAATTAAATGAAGCATAGTACATCATGACAGATTAGCAAATCATTTATCTTATTTGGAAAACTGTAAAAAAAAAGTAACCTCTAAAATCTGATTTCTCTCTCTAAATGTGAATGAGATCCTCCTCGCTTAAAGTTTTCTAGATGTTCAGTCTTAGTGGTGTGAAAACAATGAGTATAATCCTTCCTTGATTGTTTTAAACATCATCATTTAAAAAGCAAACAATAGCATTTTCCAGAAAATCTGAAATAAGCAACAAATTACCAAGGACGAGGAAACTCTGACTTTCTATATGTTGTTGGCTCCCAGCATCCCTGAGTGTTGGTTGTGCTAGCTGGGTCTGATGGGAGTTGGAGTCCAACAACACCTGGAGGCCACAGGTTTCCCATCCCTGTTATACATCCTTACCTGGGACAAAGTCCCATTGAACATATTTCTGAGTAGACACAATAATTCATTTAGGGCTTAATCTGGCCAAAGCTATATCCACTGATTTAATTCACCTATTTAATTCAGCCCAAATATGCAGTGATTTCAGTGTGAGACATAAGAACCTGCTTAATTTTTTCCCCAGTGAAATTATATTACCTACAAATGTGCCCGTTCTTCATATTCCACTTGACAGTCTGCCACAAAGAATTTTGATTTTGAATTCTGCTGGTGGTGGTATGTGCACCTGGTGGAATTTCCACAGGTTAAGAACTTTTACTACACCAACACTCCTTAGGAATTAAGGCCATGGACAGCACACAATAAATGAGAGCATGAATACATTCCAATTCAGGATATATATGCTTTCCTGGAACAGTTGGGGCAAATGAAAAAACAACAACCCCAATTTCTGCAAATTCAGTTGTAATTCTGCATTTCCTTCTCCATAGCCCAACACTGTTGACGTATAATTGTATTATTATAAGCAGCCAACAAATGTTATTGTCATGCCAGGGCTGCTTTATTTTTATGACACTCTGGCCCTCATTCTTTGAAAGTTAATTTCTATGGAAACCCTGCCACAGAAACAACAAAAGGCTTTCAGTATCAAACACAACAAGCCCAGCTTTCCAGCTGTGTAAGGCGGGAGAAAGAGCACCAATTATGCTTGGCTGAGATACCCTCATGCATGAAGGTCGTTGGGCCATCAGCAAGAAGCTGTGAAGTTCGGCAGGTACTCCTTGCAGAGAGCAGCAGAAGGGTAAAGTATTTCCATTCGTTATGCTCTTGGTGCATAGACACTTAGTCACCAGACAGTTAATAATTTTGAGATGAAACTGCATGCAGTTAGTGTGCAAAAGGGAAGTCGCCAATGCTGATGACTAAGCTCTATTAATATTATTGTCCTCTGGCTTAATCTGAGTGGTTAGCCAGTGCATTTACCCATTTCTTCTAAAAGGAAGAAGAGTGGGAGAAAATACAAAGAATTATATAAATATAGCAGACTTCTGTATTCTTGACTGTGTCATTTCAAATTATTTTTAACAGCAGTGTTCAGTACAGTTTGTAGTTGCCTTTCAAAGCTCTCAGAGGTAAAGAGCTTTGCATTTTTGTTGTTGCTCGTGCCCAGTGATCTTGGTGGGGCAGCTAGGAGGTCACATGACATGGCCCAGTTGTTCTGGTGTTCTCCCCATTTTCCTCCCTTGCAGAGCTTTTGTGGACACTTAAGCCCTGCAGTTTTACAAATGGACAGCACCTAGCTGAACAAGTGCCCTACATTGATTCAGAAAGGACCCCTGCTGTCATAGTTGCTTCTCAGCTAGAAGATAGGTTGTGTGGCCACCACCTATCCTGATTCTCTCCCTAGCCTCCTCATTTGCAGTGAAATAGTGGACCTTTGAACATATGAATACTTAAGAATATTTATCAGTGAAGTGCCTTATCTTAGTTCAGAAGGGGTCACTGCTGTTGCAATTTCTAAATATGGATTCATTCCACAATAGACATACATTACTCAGAGATAAGCCTCACTGAATTCCCTCCACTGAATTGCTCTCTGATATGTATATACAGGATTGCAGGCTGACTTGAATAGTCTCATGTGCCACAAAGGACTGTTAACAAGTGACTCCAACATTTTCCAGACCATTGGGAAAAGATTATTCCCTTCCCATGGGTTATTCCCTTCTCCATATTTTGTCCAGAAATAAATGTGGAATGTGGAATAAAACAGTGGGAGCCCAGGGTTAAAATCAGCCATGAAACTCGCTGTGTGACTTTCGCCAGTCACTGTCTTTCAGCCTGACCAACATCACAGCGTTGTTGTGAGGATAATATGAGGAAAAGAGAATGCCACCTTGAGCTTCTTGGAGGTAAATGTAATACCGGTAAATAAGGAGTGCTGTGTATAATTTCTCAATAAAGTGAATATTTAGGTAACTATTTAAAATGGAGGACAACATAAATATGAGTGGTGAATGAAATTCTGATTCACTACCTGGTATGCTTCCTGTAAGACAAAGGTAATGCTTGATAACCCATCTCTACTTAGATATTAAGCTGAAGAAGTTAGAGAATGCAAGAGATAATACTTTTCAGCCCGTATTTATTCCGAAGTAAATCCCATTTGTTTCCAATATGACTTACTTTAAAGTAAGTGCCCATTATACTTTCAGGTCAGCAAGGGTGCCATTTCATCGGTGTCTATGGAAAACAGTATGTTAGGAAAGACTAAATATACCATTTTTTCATTTTATATCATTATTGAGTGAGCAACAGAATGAATCTAAATAGAAGTGAAAGTAAATTAAGATTTATCTCCCATATCCTCACCAGGAAATATTGTTCCTGTCTAAAACGCCAAATAATGAATTGCACATATGGGAAGCAAATTTTAACCTCTTCCCATTACTATTTTAACCTGTTCCCATTACCAAGTGCCACATAGGATTGCACCCTGACCACCCATTCCTATGTTTATTTATCCACAAGTAAGCATAACTTTAGTTTTGGGATTTATTTCCAAACAAAGGGTGCCTAGAAGTGCAGGCTTTGTCTTATGTGTAGTCCAAGAGCAGACATTCACTTGTGAATCTACAGAGATGATAGACTAGTCTAAAGTACAGCTCCTGACCTGAGGGAACTGTAGCTACTGGTCATGGTGAGTGCTTTCCTTAATGGTACAACTGGGAACCTGCAGTTTATCTGCAAAGAGCTATAGCTCACCAAAGAAAGAAAAATAACAGGAGACAGCTTATATTGGAGATCTTTAATTTAAAAGATGCATAGAGTTTCTGGTACCAGTTTGTGTTTGGTAGGACTGTAAAGAGAACTTGGAAAATAATACTATCCTATTTTCAGTGTGTGTCAGATTTTACACTGTATTATACAGAAAATAGGTTTCTATTACTTGAACAACCACATGCAGGCAGAAATTCAACAGCTGTAGCTGTTCCTCAACATGCGGAAGCACTTCACCTCTTACATTTCTTCCAATTTTATTTTTAGTAAAAGCTGAGAAGTCTTCCCTGAAGTCTAAGTGGCAATGTTAATTAAAGATTGGGGTAGTGGCGAGAGGTTGAGAATTGCTTATCCAGAACCAGTAGATTGGATTATATTAGGCTGAAACTGTACTGACTTCAATGATTGCCTTTTTATTTCTAAACTTGGCTGAAGATTCTAATTTTCACCTATAGTCTTCAATACTAAACTCCACTAGGGAGTACTATGAGCTCTATTAAGCCAATGTGAACTTTATTCTGAGTAAACATGCATAGGGTTGGATGATTAAAGTCCTACACAGTTGGGACCATTGTGTCTCTATAATGCCTGCCCCCAAACTCCATTGTTGTAGAACTGTCTTTCAAAGTTGTGTATAATAACAAAATCTGTTACTGGCTTGGGGTTGCATCTAACACTTAGTGAGAATGAGCCAACATATTGGTTCCTGGAGCAAATAGTGAAACCACAAAGCTCTTTCCTCCAGTTCGGCTGCTGCCATGTTGCCCAGGGCTAAGACATGGTGTTCTTATGTTTTGACTTTTTGTCCTCAGTGGATGTTCTCATTGGCATTTTTAGATGAAAATGGGGCATATTTTTAAATTCAAGTCCCTGAGTAATATTTTTTCCTCAGCTAAGTGATCTATTGTCACCAGGTTTGTTTAGTCATTTGGGCAGAAATGTGCTGATTAACTTATCAACTCAGTTGCATTTTAACTTGTTTTTTGTGTGTGTTTGTGTGTGCAAGTTCCTCTCAATTCTACCTCTTTGCTCACTTAACATGTCCTTGCTTACGTTGCGGGAAGAGCTGAACTGAGTTTTGGCATGACTGAAAGGAGGGACTCAATGCAAGCATTTAGTACAGGCAGGTTTCCTAGATATTTTAGAACAACTTGTTTTCTAGGTCCCAAGAACTGCTGCTGCTGCTGCTGATGTTGGGGCTGGATTACTGAGGTGTTATTTTATTTTCATAAGACAATAGTGGAGCTGGCATATGCATATGAAGTGAGCCACATCTGCAAACTCTCTTAAGGTGGTTATGGCACGAAGCACAGGGAATAGCTTTATTTGCTGAACATTGGTGTCAAGGCGTTTAGAAATAGAAGGGGAACAAGTAGAATAAAAAAAACTGGCAACCCTCACTACCACTTATGAAACGAACATATTGTTACACAATGGGGCGGGTGCCCCTAAACACTAAAATTAATAAATGCTAGGATTTTGGGTTATTGGTGAATATAATCGAGAATATAAGCTGCAAAGGAATTCCTGGGTAACCTGGCCAAACTAGGGCTGTTATGAGAGCCATTGTGGGTCATTAACAAGACAATGGCACTTCCAGCACCAAGTATGACCAGAGATTGCAGATTTGGAAGGTTGCCAGGGTAACTGTTCTGTGGGGAGGGCAAGGTGCTTCTGGAGAGAAGAAAGGGGAAGAAAGGGAGATCCATTTTGGTGAGGGAGAAGTAAGGACTGCCTGCAGTGCTCTGGACAATGCTGTAAGATCTGGATTCCATGCAGACTGAGGATGTAAATTAGGGTTACCAGACGTCCCAGGGACAGTCCCTGGATTTGCAAATCTGTCCCTGGACAAATTCCATCCCCGGAATGTTCCCAGATTTGCAAATCTGTCCCTGGGAAACGTGGCAGTGGCAGCCTCAACAGCCCAGAGCCAGCCTGGTAGCACATTGGCTCTGGCTTGCTTCAGGAGCTGCTCGCTGCTGTGGCGCCCGCCATTTTTCCTTACCGGAAGTCCCCATATGATGTGTCTTGTGTGCATATCATGTGTCCTGTGTGATCTCCTGCCCCCTTCCCCCTTTGTTTTGACTGATTGGGGGAAGCTTGGGGGTCGTGGGTGGACTGCCGTTGCCCAGTTTTTAAAAAAAATATGTGCATTTATGTATCACAGGGTGCGAAAGAAGGGCTTTGCACCTTTATACAATATGCATGTATGCTTGGGCCCAGGGTCTTTTGCCTCACCATCCCCACTACTGACTCCCTGTTGCTACTCAGCTTCCCCGGATTCATTGAAAAAAATCTGGTAACCAGAGTGTAAATGGGCTAATAAACGCTATTTCTTAAAGCATGGCAGCCTCCACCGTGTCTTCTATTCTTCAAAGGGACACAGATCCTGTGTGCGCGCCTCTGACCCCATGCACTCTGGCCACAGCCTGGCAGAGAGAAGGGGCAGGCGCCAGGCTTTTGTAACAATACAAAAGAGATGAATTCTTCATCTGATTTCAAAGTCCACATTTGTATGACAGCCTTGGCCAAAAATATTTATGTATTTATTTTTTTATTTGATGGAGATAATTCACTTTTTATGAAGCAATAAGAAGACGAAGAAATATTTGAATATTTGAATTCTAGCACACACCACTTTTTTCCACCTAGGCATGATAAGCAGTCCTTGCCAATTTTTTGGCATGACAGCTATGTGCCCTCCTGTATTTCAGGCTAACCTGGCCATTCTAAGACTTATTGGAAACATTTAATCAAAGGGGAACTGAAGGATGTACAGCTTTGCAAGCAAACATCTCAAGTAAATGTGTTAAGTAAAGTTATGAACTCATCTATTTTAAGTGGGTTAATGGCATAATAAATAAGGCCACTGTTTGATTAGAAATGTTATCTAGTAATTTGGGCATACAGTAATAACACCTTCGGCCCCAAGATACTGGCAACTAATCAGTGAGTGAAAACTACATGGCCACTCTGAAGACAAACCCATCCCCTAGACAATGTGTAATGTGACAACAGATTAATGCCACTCAGAATGATTATCCATCCAGTCAAAAATAATTACCAATGTCTAATCAGAAGACATTACCATCTAATTTCGCTTGATACCTTGTTCTCATTTGAGGTTTTGTAGAGAGAATATATCAAGGAGTTATAAACACTTAACTTCTGTGACTTGCTTGTGATTTTTGGCAGCTGGGCTCGGGGTCTGGCAGAAAAGGCTTCTCAGGGAGAGAATTTGAAGGTGCAATTTTAATTAATGGCCCATCTGTTAATCTCGTTGCCTTTGCCCAGGTACTTAGCCTTGGCTTTATTTTGTATTTCCCTCAGAATCTGTCCATTGCCAGAATCTGCTGTGCTTTTCTGCTACAACATTCCCAAAGTTCTTTCTTTTCTACATTCTTACTTGCCAATTTCTGGTTCATACGGTCCACCTTTTCATTAAATAAAATATATTCTGTTCCTTATTTGGAAATGAATTAGCATTGACATCAGCAATTCCAGAAGATCTGAATCAACTATCCTCTAAATTATGTGACAGGATAGCTGAAGGTGCTTACTTAATGACCTTGAGTGCTGGTGGGTACTATCTTCCTGAGGACAAACTTCCTTCAGTGGGACAGGAAGGAAACAGTTTGGTAGTTTGATTGTGGCCAGCAAATGAGAGCACAGCCTGAGCTTAGTATGCTGTGGTACTGAGAAAACTTGAAAAGTATTTTCACGGACAATAGAGACTCTTCTGTATTTGTAAATAAACAAATATTACAGCCACGCCGTATTCTTTTCTCACCAGAAACAATGCAAAAAAAAGTCTGTCCCTGAAATGCAAACTAGCATTGTTATAGTATACAGAAAGACTCCTCTCTTCAATGGAAAACATTTCTGCTCCAATGCAAAACTGAGAATATATTTTAAGGTAAAGATATTCCAGGAACTTATAATACATCAGATCAGTCGAAAGCAAGAGTTTCTGGATGGGGCTATGCCAAAGTGTATTAGCACTCCATTCAAGTTTGGCAGGATTGGAGGAATTTTTTCTCATTTTTGCTGAGATATTAGGAGGGCAGAGAAAATTAGGTGATGGAAATACAACTTTTGACCTTCAATACAGGTTGTATTGTGTCAGAGAAGATGTCATAAAGCTGGGAAAGAAGACAATTGAGGCTTTTTACTTCTGTATAGCCTCCTGCTCAAATGATGTGGTTTCAATTTGCCCTACTCTCTCTGTTGGGTTGCTGGCACCCGTCTGTCTCAGGAGACAATGGAGTAGTGTGCATTTGAAGGTGAGGTCAAGCTGTTGGAGGCTTGCAGCGCCTGCCGTGGCTGCAAATACCAATGCGGAAGAGACATGTTTTGTTGCAGCTGGGGCAGATGAAGGCATCCAATTGTGCTGCTGCAGATGCACCATGGCGTTTCTTCTCCCTGCTCTCTTCCCAGCAGTCATTTCTCCTCTGGTTGCTGCTATGGATACACGACTTGGTTGCTTGTCTCCAGGCACTGTGGTCATCTGCAAGGGAAGGGTTGACGTTGCCGGCCTACTCTGAGCTCCAAGCACCCATTGAAGCAGGCGGCCCATGGCAGGTCAGCACTTTATTGACTGGGGACTGCCCAGTAGCTGACCAGTGAAACACAATGATCTCTCACACCAAAGGAGGCACCCCATAGTGCTTGTACCTTACGCCAATCTGGATGAACTTGAAAGAACTCTATTTTAAATGGCATTTTCATTGAACAGAAGCCAGTCTGTTCTGCACTACTGAGTTCAGGTTGGATGATGCAAGGGAACCTGCATTGGACTAACTCATCCCAGCCAGATACTTTGTCTGGCAGCAGCAGCAGGATGAAAGTCAGACAGGCAAGGCTATGTTATGATCAGTTTTCTTTCTTTGTGCAGGTATAAGGAAAGGCTTATTCTGAGTCAGACCACTGGTCCACCTAGTTCAGTGCTGCTGATACAGATTGACAGCAGGTATCTAGGGTTTCAGGAAGCGTTTTCTCCCAGCCCTACTTAGAGATGTAGGAGATAGAACCTGGTACTTTCTGCATGCAGAGCAGATGCTCTGCCGCTGAGCAAAGGCCTTAGCAAATAGATGCTTAGTCTTCAATTTGTGTGCCTTGTATTGAGATCCAGAGACAGGACTAGGGATTCTGCTGTTAATCTACATGTGCAGTAGATTCCTTGGTGGAGGTAGTCTCTGCCTGTTGCCCGCAGGCTTTCACTGCTGAGAGATTTCAAGATGCACCTCTTCTTTACTTTGCTAATTCTTATTGCTACATTTATTTTTGTTCGTAGTCTCTTGGAATATGCCTCAAGGTTTGGGACGTGGCTTTAAATAAATAATATTTCCCCATAGGATCTCCCCACCGTCTGACATAATCTTTACTAGTTGGCAAGACCCGAGGTAAAGTTTTCTGCATTAGGAATGCAAGGATGCATCAATGTAAAGAATGTGTATTGCAGGAAGGTATTACAGTGGTACCTCAGGTTACATACGCTTCAGGTTACATACGCTTCAGGATACAGACTCTGCTAACCCAGAAATAGTGCTTCAGGTTAAGAACTTTGCTTCAGGATGAGAACAGAAATTGTGCTCTGGCAGTGCGGCAGCAGCAGGAGGCCCCATTAGCTAAAGTGGTGCTTCAGGTTAAGAACAGTTTCAGGTTAAGTACAGACCTCCGGAACGAATTAAGTACTTAACCTGAGGTACCACTGTAGTTTTCATAGAGACACAAGTCCTAAAGTTGTAAAAATGATACGTCTGTCTTTTTTTTATTCATTTGGTTCGGTTCAGTTAGATGGCATTTCAGGGTCGGCTGTTTGTTCACTAATTTGTAAATAATAATGAAGAAAACAGATCTAAAAACAAGAGGGCGAGATTTACAAATACTGTTACGAGACCTTCAGAGTCCAGGAAACTCTATTTTTGTATGTACAGATGTTAACTGCAACATTTTGCTCAAATGCGTGCCTGAGTAGGTGCCTTCCAGTTGAATCTGTGAGGTTTTTAGATGGGGGAAAATGAAAGAATGTGTCAGATCTGTAAGCAACAGGCATGCTGTCCTGTGGTAATGAATGCTATTAGAGCGAGAGTACAGCTGTTGGGAGCCTGTGGAATCCTGCACTTAGGACTGTGTGACACTTGCTGAGGGCTCCAATGATATAAGGTTTAGAAGCTAAATTGAAACCACAGCAGAATACCTGGTTGAGGGGAATTGGAATATGTTTGTGGTAATGGCATTGTAACAATTTTTGGGGGACTGATCAACAGTGACATTTGCGAAAACAACAGCAACAAACTCCCATGGCACCTTAAAGACAGACATAAACATGGTGTGCCAGGAGCTTCTGCTAGGAAGACATGGCCTATCTCACATTGTATCCGGTCTTTGCTACAGCTGGGGCTTCGTTTTGATTTAAATAAAACTTAATCAGTTGAATTGTATTACTGAAGGAATTGAGGCAGCAATCTTATACACTTACTGGGGAGTAAATCCCATTAAACCCAGGGTGGCTTTCTTCTGAGTAAACTTGTTTCACACTGCATTGCACTGTGTCTGCATAGTTTGCATATAAATAAAGTAGTGCTTTTGAAATAAAAATGTCATCTTAGATATATAGAAATATATCTTTCAACATTGCACTGGCTATCCAGCTACACTACAGCCAGTGCAATCTTGAAAGATGTATTTTCTCCTCATACACATCTTAGAATTGCCTTCTTAGAATTGGTAGGATAAAATGCTTTCTTTTTTAAAAAAATATCTAAACTTCAAAACCATAGATGCTTAACTACAGTGGTATCTCGGGTTACAGGCGCTTCAGGTTACAGACGCTTCAGGTTACAGACTCTGCTAACCCAGAAATAGTACCTCGGGTTAAGAACTTTGCTTCAGGATGAGAACAGAAATTGTGTGGCGGCAGCAGGAGGCCCCATTAGCTAAAGTGGTACCTCAGGTTAAGAACAGTTTCAGGTTAAGAACGGACCTCCAGAACGAATTAAGTTCTTAACCTGAGGTACCACTGTATTTTGTTTTATATTTTTATATTTATGTGTTATTAGAACAAATATATGTTAATTAAAAATGGATTCAGAGTTTCTGGGCTGGTGGGATGCCTCAAACTTCTCAGAGGAGACCCATTGAAATTAATAGACCTAATCAGTAAGACTTATAGTAGTTGCACACTACTCCATGGCTCATCGGCCACTTCAGAAAGTGCCACCCCCCCCCCAAAAAAAAAAATGGAAATGACTTTTTAATTGTAATTAACAACAGGCTTTGCAGCCACTTACCTGTGCTGGATATTGCACCTCTGAGGAAGCGTTGAAAGTTATCCAAAAATCTTCACAGAGAAATGAAAATAAAGGGAACACTGTGTCTCTGCATAAAACCTCTTTTGATCTCTCGCAGAATGCACTTTAAAAGGTGTTTTGAAGTCAAACAAACAATGCAAGGTAGGCTAAAGTTTATCAGTTCCACTAACTATTTGTCTGGGGACAGGTGGTGGTAGGAAACTCTTGGAAAAAAATTCAGAAGTGATTTATTGCCTTAAGAGTTAAAGTAGGTCACGTTTCTGTTTTCCTTCCCCTTTTTCTTTTTCCTGTTTCCAAAGAAACACATGGGCTCTGGCTTTTATAAAGAAATCCCGAGTACAGTGTGACTAGTTATTTATAAGGAGGTGAAGTAAGCTTGTTGCTAGCAGCTAGAAAGGGATAGACAGAGCAAGCAATCTTTCTTTCTCCGGCAAGTGCTCTGAGATTCTCTTTGACGCTGATTGGACATGACACCTGGTACGGTAAACAAATGTTAGAATCGTTAAGTTTTCTTGGCAAAATAAGTTTTTTTAAAAAGAGAGCCAATCCCATGTGGCATTTATCTGGTAACCCCGGGCCCAAGATGATCCACCATAATCACCATTTTGTGGGGCCGACTTTCCTCATCAATTATTGAACGCTGCAGATGAGGAAGCAATGTGAACCATGGAGAGAGACAGGGAAAGAGATGAAGATATCAATTCCTTCCCTGGCTAGCCTGTCAGGCTTTACAGGAGCTGACATGTGAATGATTTTTTGTTTTTGTTTTTGTTTAAAAAGGTGCAAAGTATTATATATGTGGCACACGGTCTAACCTTTTACAGTTCTTCAAGACCTATGTTCTTGTACTGGGAGGTGGAGCTGGAATATACCTAGGGGGTGAGGAAGATTAAAATGTGTGCCAATCCATCATCAGGTACGTAAATTCCTGACCTGCACTCGGAGGATCAGAAGCATGACCTCTGAATTGAGTCACAGGCTTGAAACAGGTAAGAGTTCCCCCAAGAGAGATGAAAGTGGAATGGTAGCAGAGAGCTGTTGATGGGAATGCAGTTCGTATTTTAATGTGAGCCTACCAAACCAGCACTTCCTAAACTGATACATGAACTGAAACATAGTTGTTCAAAATTCACACTTCTCCAAATTTTTGATGGACTTTTCCAAGCAAAGAATGTGAGCACATATACACATATTATTGAAAAGGTCACATGGGATTGCCTGTGCCATAGAAAATGTATATGACAGAAAGACTGAGGAATAGAGGAGAAACGGCTTGCAAAAAGGGGGGATATACATTTGCAAAAAGGTGTATAGTAGGATATGTGTATAGTAAGGTAAAGGTAAAGGGACCCCTGACCATTAAGTCCAGTCATGACTGACTCTGGGGTTGCGGCGCTCATCTCGCCTTATTGGCCGAGGGAGCTGGCGTACAGCTTCCGGGTCATGTGGCCAGCATGACTAAGCCGCTTCTGGCGAACCAGAGCAGCGCACGGAAACGCCATTTACCTTCCCACCAGAGCGGTACCTATTTATCTACTTGCACTTTGACGTGCTTTTGAACTGCTAGGTTGGCAGGAGCAGGGACCGAGCAACGGGAGCTCACCCTGTCGCGGGGATTCGAACCGCCAGCCTTCTGATCGGCATGTCCTAGGATCTGTGGTTTAACCCACAGCGCCACCCGTGTCCCTTTATGTGTATAGTATATTTACACATAAAAATATGATGTGTGTTGAAGCAAATCAAATTTAAGGTTGTAAAAAATAGAAATTGAGAGAAATATCTTCTCTTCCTTGTTTGTCCACCTTATTCTATCCAGCTCCATCCTGCTCCTGCTGCTAAGGTCTTACTTGCCTCACACTGCTCCACCAGATGTTAATCCCTGGAGGCCCAAACCACAGAAGGGGGAAACCTGACAACCTCTGCTGCTGACATTTCATAAACCTGCAATATATATGGATTGCAGCCTCTACTCCTGACATCTCATGCTCCCAAGACAGATATAGTTGCAGTATTTGGTTAGTAATCCTTTAAAAACAAAGGATTTGACCATAACCAACCATTTCAGACATAGGAGTTATGGTAGCTCTATATTGCAATTATGTGGACCAGGCACCTTATCTAAAATCTCCCACAGTATTTTCTACCCAAGCAAGAACTGAGCGTCATATGCACCTAGCAGTGTTATATTAACATAATAAAATGGGAATAACATTTCACTGGGAACAAGCTATTTTTACAGCTTAAGCTATCTGCAATTGCCTTAACAGTTGGCATACTAAGTACACAAAGTTCGTCAAAAACTTGTGATAGTAAAATATATTACTTTGCCTTGATTTAAGGCACAAATTGAAGGCTGCATTTAGAGAGTATAAGATACATTTCCCCCCTTTAAAATAATTATTTTATTTTATGTCAAACTCTCAGATTGTCTTTTGAATTAGGGGGAGTTCTTTTAAAAAGCAGTTTGGAGTGTGGTATGGTTCAGCTCTGGGTCATGGTGAATAGCTTTATCCTTGCTTTCCTCAACAAGATATTCTTCAGATGGTGAATTTTTACAATTATTTTGTTATTAAAAGATGGATGGAATCTTGGTATACAACAAACTACTTCCAGTAATAAAACGAAGACAATCTCTTTCATGCAAATGCAAGGGCAGATGGGGCTCGTCAACTGGGAAGGTAACCTATCTAGGAGAAGGAAAACTCTGATCCTATACCTCCACTGCCTTGTGGGACATATTTGGGAGAAGAAAAGGCTAAGGTAAACCCTAAACAAATCTGGAGTGGAGTCCCTAAGACAGTTGAATGGTGCCACCTCCTTCCAGCAACTCCTGATGCCAAACTGGTTCCAAATGCACCATTCTGCTTTCCTTTGGACCACATCAATTAGGCTGACAGTGGGGTCTTGTCATCTGGTCAGCCCAGTATCTCCATATCACTGCCTAGGCTTGCATCCTGGAGAGGTCACCAGTCCTACTAAAGCAGCGGTTCAACATCACCCCCATTGTCTCTCAAGACAGGCGAATGTCATCATCAACAACATCTTTTACCCTCGCATTCTCTTACCAAATATCAGGACAATCCCAACCACGTCTACTCAAAAGTAAGTCCAATTGATTTCATTTTCTTTCTTTCTTTCTTTTATTTCACTTCAATTTGTATACCGCCTTTCTATATTTACAAGCTGAAGAAACAACAAAATAGACAGCAAGGACCACACACCTAATAACAATCTGATCCAATACATAAAAAGTCATAATAAAAACATAACTTTAAAATAAACAGCTTCTATCGAATAAAGCAATATTCAATAATCAATTAGAATATCATAGTAAACAGTAAAATTAAATACCAGCAGATAACAGCCTCCCCCTAAAGCATAGCTGTCAACGTTCCCTTTTTTTAAGCGAAATTCTCTTTTTCCTCATAAGAAAAGGGAGATGTTGACAGCTATGCCCTAAAGAATCCCAACAAATTCTTCCTCACCAGCTACTTTTATTGTTCAATCAAGGAGACCCTTCCTGTACTTGTTAAAAAATAAATTAGCAGAAGTAACAGCATCACACTTGAGGAAATACTTCCTAACAGAGCCAAGAACTCCACAATGACAACAATTTCAATTGTTCATGGAGGTTATGAAGACTAAAGTTGTATCCAGCTAAATTCCACTTAGAAGAGGCAAATTTAAATTAATGAACCTCAGTTAGTCATGTCCATTGTTTTTCAATGGGTCTGCTCTGAATATGACTAACACTGAACACAGCCCAGTAGATAAAGCTTTTTGGTAAGGTTTGCTTTCTTTGTTTAAAACATGTTTCTACTAGCCTGCATTAAATCTGATTCCAGAGAAGTTCACAAAAAATGTTACACTTCAACCAGGGAAGAGAATGACAACAAGGACAGGGAAAATGGCAAGCTTTTGGTTATTGGATCACACCACAGTACTATGTAATTAAATTATGAAAGGTCATGAATATGGCTTTCAGACATACCGGTAATTCCAGCCAAGCACCTTTTATTTAGAAATTAACTACTACAATATGGCAAAAAGATATTGAATAAATTGATTTTTACGGTGACAAATTTTATTAGACATAAATGAATTTGCATCATGTTTCCTCCATCTTCAGCATAGAGAAACCTCAAGCAGCTTACACCAGAAAGCACAGAACAGCCAATAAAACAATAATAATCCCCGAATTAGCAAATCAACACAGTACAAAACCCATCAATAAGTCTAAAAGTGAACAAAGAGCCAGGACTAAACCAAAAGAAATGTTTGTGCATCAATTAAATGAAAAAGTATGTTGGGAAGGAGAAGTCCAAGGAACAAAGGAGCACTAACAGTGGGGTGTGGGAGCCAATATGGCCTCTCCTTCCAAATACTTCCACATAGGGGGTGCTGCTATAGAAAAGGTACATCAAGAGGCTCCTACCAGCAGTACCTTAAAAAACAATTATCAGATGACTGCAAAGAGCAAACTTGTTGCCAAAAAGCAAACATCAAATTTTTTTAAGTGTCATGGAACATTTATTTTTGGTTGTCAGGGGATGGGTGTGTGTGTGTGTGTGTGTGTGTGTGTGTGTGTGTGTGTGTAATACTCAGCCTCTCAAAAAGCAAGGCATTTATTTCCATAAAATAGAAATAACAGATTGTTTCAGTCTCACAAATAAATGAAATGACTTAATTTGAGCCAAGGCCACCAGAGATTAGCACTAGGCTTTACTTTTAATGCCATGGATTGGCCCCAGATCTGTTCCCTTTGACCATGTGCGCAGTCTCACCACATATCACAGAGTCACCAAAATCTGCCTCTAAACAATCTGGTATTATAACATCTTCCAAAAACTCAGGCAGGCTTTTCTGAGCTCTAATGTGCACCGTTTAAATTCAACTGGGGAGTATCTGAGGGAGCCCCATTATGATCCTGGCTGCTTTGCCTCTCTCTGCGCTGCAGCCGAGCAACAAGTCCCTCCCCCACAGCTGGCTCCCATGAAGCAGTGACTGTGTGTGACTTCACAAGGCTGAGTTGGGAAAGAAAAGCCAGATAGTTAATAGCCAGTCATTATTTTAGCTCCCAAAAGTTGGACTGAAGGTGGGGGCGGGACAGAGCTGCTGTGTGGATGGAGCTGTCTGAATAAATTCCAGGGGGAGATTTTATCAGCCTGAGTCATTATATGACTCCCATCCACAATGGCTGACGTACTGTTTTGAGTCTGATTTGGAGAAGCAAAGCAAAGAAGGGGATGGTTTTGCCTTTGATTTGTATTTCTCATTTTCTTTCAGCAGAGGTTGATCCATTTTGCAAGCTCCATTTGCCTTCAGCAGCCCCCCCCCCATCTGCTTACCACCTACAATCAGTCTAGAGGGTGGCACTGACTCTCAGCCTCAGTAGGTCCCAGCAGGGAGGACGGTAGGGACAAAACTGGAACTAGTTGGCTCTGCCTTTCATTGGCTCTATCTCTGCCAGTCTTTTGCCCCCCCCCCCTTGCTGGACTCACTGCCTTCCAACCTACCAGTCCTAATAGGCACCAGCCTGCAGTGTTCTCTTCCCCTCCAGATATGGGTGAGTTCTGTACTTTAGTCCATAAACACAGGGAGGGGACTATTATGAGTGATAATAATTTATCATAGACAGGGACAGACCTTTGACACCTTCCCCCAGACCCTTGTGGCTTGAGTGGGATGAACAAGACAACAGGCTTTGGGAAGGAAGTGTGAGGCTCTGGCAGGGTCCTAGAGCCCTCCCACCTCCTTCTCAAAGCCTGGTGAGTGTTTGTGCTTGACTTTGGGAATGAGGCAGGAGGACTCTAGAAGCCTATCAGAGCCCCGAAACCTCCTTCCCAAAGCCAAACAAGAGCTTGCTGGGCTTTGAGAAGGCACCCTCCTCTGCTGCCAGCCCACTGCCTGCACCACTCATACTGCCCTAAATCCGCCTCTGTCATAGATAGGAATATAGAGATCTGCCTTATACCACATCAATCCAACTAGCAATGTATTGTCTGCTCTGTCTGGAAGTGGCTTTCCAGAATTCAAGACAACGAGCATTCCCAGACCAACCTAAAATTGCACTAGGACCTTCTGTATACGAAGCAGAAGCTTTACCACTGGGCTATGATCCTTCCCCAATTAATTAAAAATAATTTGAAAAAGAGAAAAGAGAAAATATATATTCCATCAAATCCACTCTGTTCTATGATATGTGCAATAATGAGACATGTAGGCAACCAAATGTTACCACTGTACAAATCACCTTAATTGATTCAACAGACATCTGCATGGGTATGCCTTAATACAGGCATAGGCAAACTCTGCCCTCCAGATGTTTTTTGCCTACAACTCCCATGATCCCTAGCTAACAGGACCAGTGGTCAGGGATGATGGGAATTGTAGTCCCAAAACATCTGGAGGGCCGAGTTTGCCAATGCCTGCCTTAATATATATCCAAACTGTTTGCCTGTGTTATCATCAATCTGGTAAAACTCTCCTTTCCATTCCCGTCAGAAAATCCCTTGTATCAAGTATGCTGAATGTCCATTGTGAGTTTCATTTCATTATTTGGCTGTTTATATACCTGCAGCACAAATAATGTTCAGCTACCTGGGGTCATTTTCATTCATAGATACTCTGCAGACCTGTCACTTATAAAACACCTGGGGTCTGTGTACACTGAAGCATAAATGGTTCATTATAACTTCACTCATTTTTCACTTATTAAAGTCAATAAAAGGCTATATGTGAAATTCTACCCTAGGACTCGGCCTTGATATTTGCTACAATAAAAAAGTGCTTTCACTAACAGTGAGGTTGCCAACATTCGTAATTGCTTGATCTGGAACACAGATTTGACCAGCTAATAATGATTGGCAGCATTCTGAATCAAATGCCATCCCCCTGCCACTGAAAAAGTTGCTTTTCCAGCTTGGAATGTAAAACCAAATATTCAGCAAGCCAAGAATGCCCAAAGTCAGCTGTTTTGTAGTTGCATACATGGAAGTTCATTAATATGAATCCCCTGTTCTTAATAAAACTCACAATGATTGCTGTGGATTACATAACCAGACTATTGCAACCTTTTGTTTCATGAGTATCAAATTGCCCCTCAGGTTATTCCCTGCAATACTCACACATTTTTTCCTAGCTTTTAAAGTTATTATAACACTTTCCTTATCATGTAAGTGCTGTTTCAAAATGCCCCATGTGGGCAGCTCTAACATTGTACCAAGGTGATTTGTCAATAAGCCTTGGGCACATAGCAGTTGAAGCATTGCCGCTACCATCCCTGCTACCCTGTTGGAGCAGGTGGTCTAGTATGTCACCTGAAGCTACATAATGCCTATTACTAGAAGGATGTGTTGCTGCCATTTTCCAGCACCTGGATTCCACGGTTCTCTGGCATGGGCTGCCAAGAGGAACCACATGGGTTGAACACCTGGTTCTTCCTACCTGAGCAATGCTATCCCTGGAATTGGTATGCGCTGGATGTAAATCTCTCCCCCAGCCCCTACCACACAAACAAAATTGTTGGATGAGCCTGACCTTTAAAAAAAGCGACGTTGCTGTCTTGGAAGTTGTGCCCGTAATGGAAGATGTGTGAAAAAATGTAACGTTGGAACAATAAATACCTTCTTTTTCTTTCACCTGGGAGGAAAACGATCTAAGAACTCTAGAACTTCTGTCAAGAGTCCTTCAATGTGTACTTCTCACAGAGCAATCCTATACATGCCTGCTTAGGAGCAAGTTCCATTTTCTGTTGCGCTCATGCTTCTATTTTAAACACTTGCCAATTCAGAAGTACAATCTATTGACGTCAGTAGGATTTACTCCCAGGTAAGTGGGGTAAGGGCTGCGGCCTTACTCTCTGGTACATAGGTATAGGATTTTAACTGCTGATCTGCATGGCATCTGATGAACAGCTGACAACAGAAACCTATACAAGTTTATTCAGAAGTAAGACGCCGTACGATCACTCCAACTTTGTGATGATAAACTTGTTTCCCCTCCTTTATCCTCCCCATCTTCTTCCCTCACCCCCTACCCCCCAGCTACTGAACCGTTCTAGGTAACAGCACTTGCCATAAAAGACAAATAACCTGCATCTTAAAACAGAATAATATTTAAATGGAAGACTGAGCATGTTTTGTTTATTTCCTGCAAATAAACTTCCTCAGAAGTATCTTTAAAAAAGACTGCA
The DNA here is from genome assembly GCF_965112155.1 of Podarcis liolepis. Taxonomy (NCBI): domain Eukaryota; kingdom Metazoa; phylum Chordata; class Lepidosauria; order Squamata; family Lacertidae; genus Podarcis; species Podarcis liolepis. Next base: position 37,970,389 of record NC_139557.1, read on the forward strand.
GCAAATTCTATATGACCCCCTAAAGAAAATTTTCAGAAACAAACATAAAAGCTTTATTTTACACAGCTCCATACCCTTTCCCTTTAAGAATTCAGGCACTTTTATACAACTCAAACCAATCAAGACAGAGTGTTGGAGGCAAGGAAAGAATGGTAGCCTTCTACACATTTCTGTACACACACACACTCACACACACACACTCATAGAATTGTAGAGTTAGAAGGGACCCCTTGGGTCATCTGCTCCAACCCCTGCAAAGCACAGCTAAAGCATTCCTGACAGATGGCTACCCAAAACGTCCAGCAAAGTCCACCACCTTCTGAAGTAGCCCTTTCCACTGTCAAACAGCTCTTACTGTCAGAAAGTTCTTCCTAATGTTATATACAGTTACTAAAATCAGATCCAGTTCAAGTGTCTGGTATTCATGGTGCATTCCCAAATCAAAGGTGACCATTTGTAACAGTCATTTATTAAGTGATACCTACTCAGCTGGTCTGTTTTTTTCTGCTAGCTGTGTCACACCTCTGAGTACTCTAAATTCCACTAGACAGGTGACGAGTGCTTCATAAACTGTATATCACACTGCACTAGTATATACTGTCTGAAGCCTCTAAAAGAGAAATTAAGCTCCTTGACTCTGTAGTACCATTGCTGAGCATAATAACCCCCCCCCTCACTTGTCTGGAAAGGGAGGGGAGAAAGCCTTGCGACAGCCTCATTCCACAGCATTTTTATTTGGTTTATTTTTTGCTTTAATGTGTCTGTCAGAAGAGCTGATGTGGGTGTAAAAGTGGAACGAACACATTTCCCATAATGTCTTGTGAATCATGAGAAAGGCCTCATCTGTTACTTTTCCTGTGTAGGTGGTCAGTTGCAGATTGCCTTAATTTTTACCACAACCTTCCACACAGCTTGTATTGCAAGCATCTTGCTGCCCTAAATTATATTTTATCCCCCCCTCCTAGATGTGCAGCACACCTTTGGCTTTACAGAATCAGCAGCCAAATGTTCTTTATGCTCCTGCCAGATTTTACATAAGGCAATAATGGCAGTTTAGAAGGCTGTTGCATAAATTGTATCACCTAGCAAAAGAGGATATATTAGTCTTTGAACAATTCCTTGCAGTTCATATGGAATGGTTCCATTTGAATGCTGCTGTTAGGTTTTGTTTTTTAAGTGTGACAGTTCTGTGGTCAGTCACAACCTCTCATTAGCCTGGAATACCAACAGCTCCCTCTCTTCTCACCCCCAAACCTTAAAGATGTTTGCATCAGGATTGTGTTAATGTCAACTGCTGTCCCCCTCTCTTCTTTTAATACTTCTAATTCAAATATAGTTCCCTGGCAAGAGAATATGATTTCTGTGCCAGCTCCAGACATGTAGTATTGCTCCCAAATACATGAGAATAAAATATTGTGACTTCTGGAAGCTATTTCCTCGGTGTATGCATTTTCTTGGAGTTGTGTGTGTGTGTGTGTGTGTGTGTGTGTGTGTGTGTGTGTTGTTCTTTCTTGAATAATTCAGCTAGAAATCCTACACACAACTGGGAATAAGTCCCATTGAATTCAGTTTAGGTCAGAGTAAAGATACATAAGGCTGCATCGTCAGTAACACTTCTTTTATTATTACTTATTTAGCTTCCAAATTGCCCTTCATCAGCTGTAGTTTCAGGGCAAACAAAACACAGACAAACAAAACTTTTTAAAAAACAGCATTTCAATACAGTTCTGGATTTAAACTTTTAAAATCAACTGTATTGCTTTTCTCCCAAGCATTCTCCAGTTTTGGCAATAGCTTTTCCTGTGGCAAGCCATGGTTGGGGAGGGATAGGAGGAGAGGAAAACTGAATTAGTGATGGAATTTTTCTAGTAGCTTTTGCTTATCCCAGACTTCCAAGTGCATCCAATGCATTCAGAAGCCCTTTAAAACCTCTAGGTTGAGTTCAAACTCATGCTGATCTAAAAAAAGAGGATCGGCTTATTTTATGAATTCCCTACGCACCTATTTGAGACTGACATGTCCCTGTTTTTGATGATTACTACATTCTTTTACAAAGAGATATGAAACCATTAGCAATGGGAGGGGGGAGTTCGGTATACGAGAGAATGTATCCCAGAGTTGTGCATTTGAAAGTTATGCAATATTGCATTTTCCTCCCCTACTAGTCACAGAAAACTGTAACTGATCAGTGTTTGTTTGAGATGAAAGTCTTGCCACACAGCACTCAGAGGCAATGAATTTGTCATTGTGTCACAGTAAGCCAATGAGTAGTTGTATGAGGAAGGGGAATACACTTGATCACCACTACCCTTTCAAAGATAGGGCTTTGTCCTTGGCTGAGTGACCTTATCACCTAGACAAGTCTGGCTACGTGTAGGGATGGAGAAATCTGTAAATCTTAGTTTGCTTCCAATTCTTCCAGTCTTCAGTTCACATTTCTACATCATCCCAAGAAACTTCACCAGCATTTTAGTGAAAATTTCTCCTAATATGTACATTTTAGTGCAAATTTCTCCTAATATGTACATTTTAATGCAATTTTTCCAAATATACATGTTTCTGGCATCCATTTCCCACAATAGAATGCATTTTTGTACCTTATTTTAAGTACCATATTTTTGCTCTATAAGATTCACTTTTTCCCTCCTAAAAAGTAAGGGGAAATGTGTGTGCGTCTTATGGAGCGAATGCAGGCTGTGTAGCTATCCCAGAAACCAGAACAGCAAGAGGGATCCCTGCTTTCGCTGCACAGCGATCCCTCTTGCTGTTCTGGCTTCTGAGATTCAGAATATTTTTTTCTCGTCTTCCTCCTCCAAAAACTAGGTGCGTCTTATGGTCTGGTGCATCTTATAGAGCGAAAAATACAGTAATATATTATTCATTTTCATTCACACTTTACCTGAGCACATGCATTTTTGTACTCATTACTTTGGTGGAGAACTGCATTGCAATATATATATATACACACACACACACACACACACACACACACACACCGTATTTTTCGCTCTATAACACGCACCCGACCATAACACGCACGTAGTTTTTAGAGGAGGAAAATCTGTAGGCATGCCACCCGTAGGCATTCCCTCCATAACACGCACAGACATTTTCCCTTACTTTTTAGGAGGAAAAAAGTGAGTGTTATGGTGCAAAAAATACGGGGTATATATATATATATATATATATATATATATATATATATATATATGCAGGTTTTGGTGTCTTCGGGTGTCTTCCCGTGTAAGAGTTGGGGTGTCTAGGCGACGTTTCGACGAGGTCTCACTCGTCATCTTCAGGCTGGTGCTTTCGGCTTCTTGTTACTGGAACAGAGCAGGATCTCAGTGTTTGAGTTCCTATAAATACTGTTGAGGGGGTGTGGTGTATAGCCTCCAACGTTCTGGGCAGAGAGGAAGTTCCCAGGTTAGTGTGCCTTTTCTTCTTTTGTTCCTTAATTACTTGAGGGATATCTTGAGTGATTTCTTGAGTGATATTCTGAGTACCACTTAGGTGGGTCATTAGGTGTGGATTAGTTGCTAAAGCTTTTGTGTCTTGACCTCTTGAGCTTGTGAAGAAAAGGCACACTAACCTGGGAACTTCCTCTCTGCCCAGAACGTTGGAGGCTATACACCACACCCCCTCAACAGTATTTATAGGAACTCAAACACTGAGATCCTGCTCTGTTCCAGTAACAAGAAGCCGAAAGCACCAGCCTGAAGATGACGAGTGAGACCTCGTCGAAACGTCGCCTAGACACCCCAACTCTTACACGGGAAGACACCCGAAGACACCAAAACCTGCATTCCTGTACCCGTGAAAATCTACGAAAGCAATATATATATATATATATATATATATATATATATATATATATATATATCTGCAGAAGGGTGAATTTTGTGGGAAGGCTGCCTTTCATGGCACATATTATTTTGGGAAGTGTAAATAGGTAAAAAGCGTACTGAGTTTCTCCACCATAGCTAGCTATGTGGAAGAAAATCATCCATGGGCTCAGAACAATTCCTGTCCATCTGTCTCCCTGTAACACTTTCCCCAACCATCACCCCTAAACAATCTAATGGAGAAAGAAAACCATTCTGTTAGATTGGAAGGAGAAAATCCTGGAAGGATGAAATGCAGAAGTGCAGGAGGGAAGCCCACTTTTTTGTGGAAGGCCAGTGGGGGTTGTCTGCTCTCCCCCAGCCATGAGTTTTGCCCCTGTACCATTTCATTCCAGTCCATGGTCTTTGTTCCTATTTTGGACCATCTCTGTATTTAATTTCCACTTGCCTGATTTCCCTGACACTCACTTCTCCGAGGCATCCACCCACTCTGCTTATTGTGCACCGTGCATCTTGTCACTCCTTGGCTGGCTATCTCCACACCCGCCCACTTCATTGTGATCTCTTGAGCACTTTTATAAATGAATATAATGTTCTCAAAGGACATCAGTATATTTCTTTCGTTGACAGTAATTTTATACTACAGGTCTTGAAATGCTATTTCTCCCGAGGTCATACAAGAAGCTTCATTTGCAAGAAGAGAACAATAATGCTTTTAAAATTAATTATAAGTCCTTCACCTAAGTAGCAGTCTGCTTCTTCTTTTTGTCAAAAATTATATTTGAAAGGCAAAAACGGTGCCGTTTTCATACTGGAGGGCAAATAAAGTGGAGGCCTTTGGTTTAACTCATCTGCTTATCATAAGTGTATACTCAGTTCTGACCAAACTAAGCCTTCTAGGAGAACTGAGTACAGTCATACCTTGGTTTTCGAACAGCTTAGTTCTCAAATGTTTTGGCTCCTGAATACTACAAACCTGGACGTGAGTGTTCCGGTTTGTGAACTATTTTTGGAAGTCAAACATCTGACAGGCCTTCTGCAGCTTCCGATTGACTGCAGGAGCTTCCTGCAGCCAATCAGAAGCCATACTTTGCTTTTCAAACATTTTGAAAGTTCCTTCCGGAACAGATTCCATTTGACTTCCGAGGCACAACTGTATACACTTCCAGGTAAAGGTAAAGGTAAAGGTAAAGGTAAAGGTAAAGGTAAAGGTAAAGGTAAAGGTAAAGGTAAAGGTAAAGGTAAAGGTACCACTGCCCGTATAGGCCAGTCGTGTCCAACTCTAGGGTTGTGCGCCCATCTCACTTAAGAGGCCGGGGCCAGCGCTGTCCGGAGACACTTCCAGGTCACGTGGCCAGCGTGACGAAGCTGCTCTGGCGAGCCAGCACCAGCGCAGCACACGGAAACGCCGTTTCCCTTCCCGCTAGAAAGCAGTACCTATTTATCTACTTGCACTTAGGGGTGCTTTCGAACTGCTAGGTGGGCAGGAGCTGGGAACGAAAGACGGGAGCTCACCCCGCCGCAGGGATTCGAAGCGCCGACCATGCGATCGGCAAGCCCTAGGCGCTGAGGTTTTACCCACAGCGCCACCCGCATACACTTCCAGAGTTAACGCTAAATACAAAAATTCTGGTAAATGAGCCTCCAGAGCCACTTGAGGGCTATGAAAATTTGTGTCTCTAGCTTTTGGGATTCATTTTCCCATGTAATATCTGAAACCAAAGGGGCACATTGGTTACCAGATGTGAATTTCCCCCCCAGTTCTCCTACCCCACTACTTATCGGAAGCCTTCAAGCAGGACTTAACTACAGCAACAACTCTCTGCTTGGAATTCCCAGCCACTGGTATACAGAGGCATACTGTGGATGTAGAACATAGCTGTCATAGGTAGTAGCATGTTTGTCTTTGCAATGTAATAGTAGCCTCAGATGAACTCTGAAAAGGAGCTGTGGGACTACCATACATACACATTGCCAATGTGCCCACCAGTCACATCCCCTTTCTGTCACATGTTTAATGATACTGACATACATGTTGAGCTCTTTCATGTGATGTAGGAAACGGGGGAAATCAGGACAACAACAACACTACTACCCCTGACTGGAGGTTTGCTCTATGTTCATCCATTAGTTACCGCATGTATAGCCTGCAAGGAACTCTACTCCAATGTCTTATGTGAACACTAAGATATCCAAATGAAATTCAATGGGCACATTCAAGCTAGCATTCCACATTTCAGATACAAATACCACCTCAAAAGGGATATGCACAAATGCATTGAAATAACAGATCGGCTTGGAGGAGTGAAAGAGTGGGATGGAAGATGGCATGTCCATCCAGGATGTAATTATTTGCTTAATTATGGAGCCCCAGATCACCTCCCACACATATCTTGAAGGTGGGCAGGAAAGATCAGAGTGGACAATTATGTACTACGCACAGATGAAAAATTGGAAATAATTGCTATAAATAGAAATGCCTCTCACTGTAATGAGGCAGACTGTGACCAGCTGACCTCCATGCCTGATCAGTCAACTTCTCAAGTGTGAACTATTAATGGCAACTAGAAGGCCCTTGTTCTCCCTTCTTATCTTTCTTTATCTTTAAAATGGACTTGGCCCAGAAAGCCCTTCAAACAGAAGACACCTTCAAGAAGAGGATAATGTGTTATCTCCCTTGAGCACTGAATCATAGAATTGTAGAGTTGGAAGGGGCCCTGAGGGAATATCAGACAGTATTTGGTGTGACCACTTACAACATAGATCTCTGCTTGAAGTTCAGACTACAGCTCGTCCTCTGCTTTATCAAAGTGCTTTGATGGAAAATACAAAATGGAACGTGATGCCTGGCTGGCTTAAAGACTGACATTAAAATGAGAGTTGGTGTACAGATTCAGAACAAACCTTTACAGTCCACACCTATTTTCCAGGGGGCCAGAAAAGCACGCTGTCATTCCATCTCTCCCATGAGCACCGAAATGTCACAACAAAATTGGATACATATTTGCAAAGTTAGAACACCAGGTGACCCTCATGTGCATTGGAAATGTGGGAAAGGAAGAAAAGATACAAAATACACTACCATGCAAACAAAATGTGAAGTAAGATATTTTGCTTATTTACAGTTATCTTTTTGGAAAGATTTTGGAATCGGCTACGGCTACTTTTCTGACATGATGATGAACTAGATGTGCCTTTGGTCTGATCCAGTGGAGTTCTTCTTATGTTCTTACCTGGGTCTCTGAAACATTGTCAATTACTTGTTCTTGTCATTTTGTATTTTGACACTTTAAAAAACTGACAAGGACAGCGGGTCTCTTACAGGGACTTCTAGCTCAATGCCCAAATAATGGCACGGTCACAAGTTCTGCTAATTTTAATAGCACACGTTCCTGTCATCAGGCTACACACTTGTTCCTGTTTGTCACATCCCTCAATCTAAATAATAGGCACTTAAACATTATGCAGATGGATGTTGGTGCACAACCCAAAATAGATTCAGAGGCACAATTTTGCATATGAATGCTCTGTAGATATGCATATCAGTGTTTTTTTTTTTCAAAGAACACTCTAAGAAGTTCAGAGGAAATAAGTAAGTAGTGAAGACATTTCTAGGTTGAAAAGGAAGAGCAGTGGATAATGAAACCAGCAATAAGTAGGATACTAGCACAAGGGTTTAATAGATTTGCCTTAAAGTTCTCTGTAACAAAGTCAAAATTTCTAGCTGAAAACTATGCCATCTAAAAATCAAAAGGTATCATGAATAAGTATTCTTTAACATGGGTCAATCAAAATCAGCTTTCCATTATATTGCATATTTGTTTATTTTTGTAGGTATAGCCCATACTATATCTGAAGTTCTAACTTAGGGAGATGCACCTTTAAAATAAATTAGAAATATCAACTGAAGTCTCTCTGTTAAACTCCAGTAATATATTAGTATAGGTCAACCTGTTTAGACTAACAATAAAACATACTGAGAATAACATTATTCAACAACCTCGAATGCCAAAGCTAATTTTGAAAGACTTGTGCTCCTTGCAGAAGATGGTTAGGTTTGAGGCAAGTAATATTTCTAGAATAGAACTAACCATCAGTGGTACTGCCATTGGAATCTCTTCTCTGCATCTGATTATTATCTCAACATAGTGCAAGCTGAAAATTGTTTGGGCTGCAATCTAGAACATGCTGACCTGGGTGCTCCCCTGATGGAGCACATTGGGACTTATGAGCTAGATGATATTTCAGTTGAAGACTGACTCTGTAAACCTTAAGCTATTTCATCTGTGACACTCAGCAGTACTCTTCAGGCAACTTTATGAGCGTACATGGGGGACTTGCCTCCCAATGTATGTCCTTTTGCCCCACAGGCATTTGGTGTAATTTCTGAAAGAACCTAAGGTAAAGGTAAAAGTACCCCTGCCCGTACGGGCCAGTCTTGCCAGACTCTAGGGTTGTGGTGCTCATCTCACTCTATAGGCCGGGAGCCAGCGCTCTCCGCAGACACTTCCGGGTCACATGGCCAGCGTGACGAAGCTACTCTGGCAAGCCAGAGCCGCACACGGAAACGCCGTTTACCTTCCCGCTAGTAAGCGGCCCCCATTTATCTACTTGCACCCGGGGGTGCTTTCGAACTGCTAGGTTGGCAGGCGCTGGGACTGATCAACGGGAGCGCACCCCGCTGTGGGGATTCAAACCACCGACCATGCGATCGGCAAGTCCTAGGCGCAGAGGTTTAACCCACAGCGCTACCCGCGTCCCCAATGTATGTCCTTTTGCCCCACGGGCATTTGGTGTAATTTCTGAAAGCACCTACATGTCTACAAAACTAAACTGCCTTCAACCTTTCACCTTAACACACGGTGACCAAAAATGAGTCCAAGTCAATGAAGCTGAATGTTGGCAGATTCAAGACAGTTAAAAAAAAAGAAGTACTTCTTCACATAACATGTAGTTAACCTATGGAATTTGTTCCCAAAAGTTGCAGTGATGGCCATCAACTTGGATGGCTTTACAAGAGGATTAGACAAATTCATGGAGGATAAGGTTATTTTGAATGATGGTGCTGGAGGAGACTCTTGAGAGTCCCATGGACTGCAAGAAGAACAAACCTATCCATTCTTAAGGAAATCAGCCCTGAGTGCTCACTAGAAGCACAGATGGTGAAGCTGAGGCTCCAATACTTTGGCCACCTCATGAGAAGAGAAGACTCCCTGTGAAAGATCCTGATGTTGGGAAAGATTGAGGGCGCAAGAAGAAGGGGACGACAGAGGACAAGATGGTTGGACAGTGTTCTCGAAGCTACCAGCATGAGTTTGAACAAACTGCGGGAAGCAGTGGAAGACAGGAGTGCCTGGTGTGCCTTGGTCCATGGGGTCACGAAGAGTCGGACATGACTAAACGACTAAACAACAACAACAACAAGGTTATCAATGGCTGCAAGCAGTGATGGCTACATTACACCCCTCATATGACTCTGGGAATCACAAGTGGGGCATGTCCACAAGAACCAGGTTAGCCACCATGAGAACAGGGTGCTGGACTAGATGGGCTCTTCATTTTTCACTTCACTTCTTATGTTCATATGATGGGGACACAGACATACACACAAGCCCCATCCCTAAGATCCCTGTGGCTGTCAGGCCTGACCTTCCCAAGCAGAGTAGGAAAGATTTGGTGTGGGCTTTTCCTCTTTTTTGCTTGGACATAGGTATAACTCACCATGCATTTGGGAGCCCTGAAAAAGGAAAACCGACTGAGCAAAAGAACCCTTCCTTTTTATACACTGGTAGGGCAGACACTGGCAATTGGAATTGTTTGGGGACAGAATTCTGCAAAATGAAAAGAAGGGTTATGTGCAAATAATCTGATGGAGGAAATACTGAAAAATCTTACACCTGCACACGGAGATCGACTTAAGACTCAGGGGAGAAGAGGAAGAGTTGCATTGCTTAGGTAACCTTGAGTACACCCTCCACAGCTCACAGAAGGATAAATCAAACTATTTTTACCAAGCTAGCAAAGCACCACTTATGACTTGTTCTTATAAGAACCATATCCGCCCCTTGAGCAAGTCACCCTGTGCCTGAGCCAAAGTCCCAGATGAACCATTAACATTTAGGTTCAGAAAAAGAACAAAATTACAAGTTGCCCCTCTTGTTTACCCAGCAGTTTAGAAAGCCTTGAACACTGACAATATGTTCTTTCTCTTTTTCCAAGTTAGCTGTGTTCACACTGAGCCTTAAAAAAAAAAAAAGCTTTCAGGGGGTCATTCTTCACTGTCTTCTTTAAGTATTTTTTTATCTGAACTTTGGGATTTTATTTTCTCAAGGAACCTTGTTTGCCAAAGGCATCTGTGAGAATAGAAAGCATAACCAGGTGGGCCATTGGCCTGATACAGCTTCACTCTTTCCATGTTACTGTGCTTAAACTTCATGAAATTTAATTTTTTTAAATAGAAATTGATGGTTTCTGGGAACTGAAATAGAACTGGAAACTACCTATATCGTCCTCTTTTGTGCAACATTTCCCAAATGTTGAAGCCATTTCCTGTCAAATCTGAGCCCTTTTTTAAAAAAAAACTTGAAAGGGGCCCTTCACTGTGTGATCCTGGTCAGCTAGGCATAATGACATCACACAATCACACCAGAATTACCTTTTTGCAGTTCCAGCAGTGAATGTGCCCATGTTATCAATGGGGTTGAATCATAGAGATGGGTGGGTGTGAAGGGACTGGTATCGCGAATGTGCAGCAAATTAGGAAACTTGAAGAGGAGATGAAAAATAATGGGGGATTCCAGTTGCATAATTCTCTTTCAGGAGCAAGGCCAATGCAGTACTCCAGGAACCATGGGTAAATTTGCATAGGTAGAGACCCCAGGTAGTTCAGGAGTCCAAAAAAATCATATGGGTAGCCTCTTCAGGTGTGATAGAAGCACTTTCTCACTTCTGTTGCTCAGTAGCTTGGAAGGAAGGGTGGAGGCAGAGAAGCATCCATTCTCTTCTGTAATCCAACATTGTCTGCACCAGTTGTGTGGCTGAGGCACAAGTAAGTGTGTGGGTTATGTATATAGCTGCTTCTTGATTGATTTGAGTGGTGGTGGGGGTTTCAGGTTTTTTTGTTTTTTTAATGCATCCAATCCCAAAATGTCTGAAATAGGCCTTGAGTTGTGCATTGCTTAGATGCGTTACCAAATTGAGTTCTGGGTGATGTGAAACACCTCCACAGCAGCGCTTTCAAGGCTATGGCTCAGCTAGGCTTAGTGATGAGCCCACAGAACGGCTCATTATCTAAGCTGGGATTAGGCCTCTGGAGAATTTTCCCTCTCTTATTTTGATAGTGAAGTCTGCCCACTCTTGGGGTGAAGTGCTAGGAGTTGACAGTAATAACTTGAGCTCCTGCCTTCATAGCTGCAAAATGCTTGTTTTATAGCAAGGGTGTGTTTTTGTTTTGTTTTGTTAAAAAGAAAAAAGAGTTCACAGTGACACACAGTCAGAATTTCACTCCCCTGCCAAACTGTACAAGCACAACCACACTGTTTGGAGCAGATGATTTGCCAGTTTTCTTCTTATGGGTGTTTGACATTTCTGTATATCCATCGGGTTGGGGTCAGAGGTTCCTCTAAAAAGCTGACACTTTTAACCTGCTTATAACTACCTCAGAAATCACAGTTGCCTTTCAAAAGAATGACTTACCAATGCACTTCAAGTGGCCTGACTTCACAGAGGTTTTGCTGCCCTGAAAGAAATGAGGGATGACAGAGAGATTTAGATGCAAGAGCCTGGAAGGCAACAGCATATTTTACACCACAGAACAGCATTCATAGTGCGAGGGCATATCCGATGTCAAATGCCTTGAAAATAGTAAGCACTCTAGCTCACTGAAGTCTTTGCTGGATCATAATTTTCCTAAGTGTCCTACAGAATCATTTGTGTAAACTGCCTTATTTCTAGTCAGACGAACCTCAGGCTTTTGGAGACTATTGCTCTTCAAAATATATAAAAAAAGAAAAGGCATTTACTTGAAAGAAAACTGCAAATGTGACCAAAATCCTAAGTAAATCTCTTGCTGCTAATACAGTATTATGATGATGATTATCACTATTATTAAAAAATAAAATTATGAGAAGCTGTTTTATACCAAATCAGACCATTTGTTCATCTAATTCTGTACTGTCCACACTGATGAACATCATCTGTCCAGGGTTTCAGGCAGGAGACATTCACTTTTAAGAAGACAGGAGATTTTGCCATGGTATCCATTTAGCAGACCATGGAATATGAGCTTAATGCCTGGCAGTGGTCAACATACAGCATTTTTCACCATATATGAATGAAACTGGAATAATCATTCTATAGAAAACAATCAGAAAGAAGTTCTCAGAAAGAAGGTCTCATTAAAAAAAATCACAGCAATTAAGTTTCAGTGATGCAATCTGCAGCCCACAGAAACATTTGAAAATGATTATGAAAGGTGAGGGTATATTCCATTTTCACACAAAAAGATGCAGAAAGATATATTTTTTTAAATGTATGTGGAAATGTTTTCCCATATTTTCCCCCCATGATACAATGAATTATAGAAATGTTGGTTAGTCAAATGTCAATCCAAAAGATGAATGAAGGGTCAAGTTCCTGTACATTCTCTTTCATTTCATTTCCCTTTATAAACGGACAAGAGACTGCCATGCAGTCAGGGGTGCCAACTTGAAAAAAATAGTGTGAGGGCCCAGGTAAGCCCTGCCCCGCATAACCGATCAAATGACGCAGTGCACACGCACCATTTTAATGGGAATGCCCATAAACTTTGTGGGGGCCCAGCCCCCTCTAATATTTTATTGTGGGAGCTGAAGCCCCCACAGCCCCTAGGAGTTGGCTCCTATGCTTGCAGTCCTTTCCCACCTGGCCTGGGAAGGGGGGCCCTGACTGTCTCCAGCTACAAAAGCTGAGGAAGCTGAACAGACTCCTGGGTTGGGGCATTGTTTTGAGTTTTCCTCTACTTGCGTTCAAGCTTAGAGAAAGTAAACAAGCTGGGAACTTGAATAAAGGGAAAACTCCAGTCAATTGCAATCAAACGTTGATCATCATCAAGCTGTGGCAGTAAAGGCATCCTTACTCTGTTGTCCAGCAGAGCTTTTCAAGGTAGTGCAGGGCCTCTTACAACTTGGCCCGAAGGAGGTGGCAGAATAAATGGTTGATTGCTGTGACTTTTATTGAGGATAAAATTGCTTGCGTCCAGTGGGATCTTGATTCTGCTGTTGCAGTAGATGAATCTCAAGAGGTGTCAAGAGTTTTAGTTAGTAAGATTTAAGGATGTGGACACGGTGCTTGGATCACTCAGGGCAACCACTTGCACCCTGGACCCTGTCCCTTAGCTGATTAAAAATTAGCAGGGAGCAGACAGCTTCCTGAGCTAGGGAGATGATTAATGCCTCCCTGTGAGAGGGGGTGGTCCCTTCCTGCTTGAAGGAGGCAATGGTAAAATGACTACTCTAGAAACCCTCCTTGGATATGGGACGCAGATGGCACTGTGGTCTAAAACACTGAGCCTCTTGGGCTTGTCAATCAGAAGGTCGGCGGTTCGAATCCCCGCAACAGGGTTGGCTCCTGTTGTTCTGTCCCAGCTCCTGCCAACCTAGCAGTTCAAAAACACTCCAGTGCAAGTAGATAAATAGGTACTGTTCTGGCGGGAAGGTAAACGGCATTTCTGTGCGTTCTGGTTTCTGTCACGGTGTTCCATTGCTCCAGAAGTGGTTTAGTCATGCTGGCCACATGACCCGGAAAGCTGTCTGTGGAGAAACGTCGGCTCCCTTGGCCTGAAAGTGAGATGAGTGCCTCAACCCCATAGTCACCTTTGACTGGACTTAACCGTCCAGGGGTCCTTTACCTTACCTTGGATTCAGAAAATCAAAGTACCAGTAACTGCCAGCCGGTTGCCAATCCCCCCTTTGGGGGTAAGGTTCTTGAGTGGGTGATCACGGACCAGATCGGAGGAAACCGATTTTCTAGATCCATTTCAACTGGGGTTTAGGTCCGGTTTTGGCACAGACTGCTTTGGCCCATTTAGACTCAGAATTGCATGCATGGCCTGACAACAGGTTTTTAAAGTTTTTACTTAAGACCCCAGGAAAACTCAGATGGGGATTCTGCCCATCACATTTGGTAGCTGAGAGCCACCGCAGTCCCATGAATGGAGTTTGGGACTGAGATCTGGAAAACCAGATGAGCTGTACAGTGGACAGCACTATATCTCTTTCTTTCTATCTCTCTCTCTCTCTCTCTCTGGCTTAGCTGTTGTGAAGACAAAGAATGTAAAGATTGTAAAACACGCTGTACATAAAAAGCTTTACAGGTTATTATGATATAATTTCATACCAGTTGTTCACTTTAAGAGACAGATATTTGATCCGTAAGAGTTCTAGACACATTGTACTTCTAAAACCACTTCTACCTGGTCCTTAAAATTGTATTAGGAATTTTGTCACTGTGGGAAGCAGGAAGACAATGTTGTGGCTTCTTAAAAATAGGTAATATTTTTACCAGCTTTTCTAAGGTGTGCTGAATTGGTTTTATTTTAGTGTTGCTTTACTCTTTTATTGTATTATAACCCTCCAGGGATCAAGGCTGAGCTGGCAATGATCTTATAAAATGAATAAAATAAATAAAGAGGACTTATTTCTGGGTAGACATGTATTGCACTGCACTGCAAAGGTGTTACTGGAAATTGCAGGTATGTCATGGATTTGGGCAAGCCCTGATCTGAAGTGACCTGAAGCAAAGTGCTTTGGAGAGATTCTGAAGTTGTCTAAGATGAAGTGGGATCTGCTGGAGGCTTCCTGGAGCAAAACAGGGACCTACATAGCACTTCATAGTGCTTCAGCAATTTGAACACCAAAACAAAAACACACTCTACAAACAAGTTTCTACTGTCTCTTTCTGGACTGTACAGTGTTGTATTGTTGTACTGTGTATAAGCACTCAGAGATGTGAGTGCTATACTATAGAAAGAGAGTACCTATTCATCTGTAAGTTGGCAAGTTTCCTACTTAGGAGCACCTCTCTCATGTCTATTAGTTTTGTGATAATTATCCACTAAACTGTAGGGGAGATTAAGTGAATCCTTTTTTTTAGCCAGCTCCAAACTCTAAAAGTGGTCTTTGCAATAGCACTGCTGCAGCTATCCTTCTACCAAGCCTACAAATTTCATCAATTCTTTTTAATAAAATAAAATAAAATAAAAAATGCCCAGCACAAAACCCCCTGGACCTATTTGTAATTTGATAGGCATTATCCATTATCCACTCATGCTTGCAAATATCCAAACTACACCTGCAAATTTCACCCAGTTCTGTGCAAAGGTAGGGTTAATAATAATAATACTTTCATTTCTATACCACTTTGTAGTTTTAAGAAAAAATCTCAGAGTGGTTTACAACACAATAAATTAAATAGCCTTTAAAAAAATTCCCCATACTAGTGAGTGGGGAGGCATTAACTTCATTTTTCTCAATTGTGATTTGGATTCAGACCCTGAGTCAAGTTGTCCAGACTGAAGCATTTCATACTGTAGATGGCTAGTTTCCAAAGGGGCAAATCAGGAGTACAATAGTTGGTCCACACTTACAGGAAATTGTCTCTCTCACTTAGGAGAGGTAATATACCTCAGAAAAACTAAAGAAATGACATGGTATAGTAAGTTCTTATCCTCTATCACAATTGATTAGTTGGTACAGGCTGTTTAACTGAATTGCTGAGTTTTTGAAAGTAAAGCATTATTTTATAAATTATGAAGGAATTATTTTAAATGGCTTCCTGACAAAAGTAACACAGGAAATGTTACATCCATGCTACCCTTTCAGGCTTAAGTAACTTCTTCTGCTTTCTATATTCATTAGTTCTCAAGTGTTTACACAGAGCTACAGAAAGCTAAAATTCAATATAGTTGAAATGTACTCATTAAAAGTAGACTGGGTAAGAAAAACCTGGAGTTTGAGCTCAGATTTATTTTGAGTCACAGGAGAAAATATCACAGCTATGAGTCATCCGCGATATACCTCCTCCTCCCTCTCACAAATCACTAACTCCAAAATCAAAACCTAGGAAGAAGATTGCTAAACTCTAATGGAACATCCTCTTTCTTGTCTATTGACCAGAAACTACTGGAAGCGGAGCTAGGGCTCTGGCCATACATTTCTTTTGATTTCTATTTCAGCATTATTTATATTAATGATTCTTAAGCTTGTAATTAAATTCTTCCGATTCATGATTCAAAATGGAGCACACCTGAAGCGGTCTTATACCAAGTCATTGTATATGTTCATCCTGATGGGAAGAGATCTCGTTTTCTCCCCATGGCCACTCAGAGCACATGAACTTTCCAGGTTCAAAACCCAACATGTTGCAGTTACGTACCATCCTGGCAATCCCATTTAGATGAATAACTCAATATTGTCAGCAGCATTTCCTCTAGTAGACCCTGAAGTGCCTTATATCAGTTGCAATTTATTTACTTGAACAGGAATGATGAACCTGGGAGTACAATGTTATATGCCCTTCCTCCAGGCATCTTTTAATTTGTGTGATCCAGGTTGGTTGGTGCAATCTACAAGCTTTGATAATGCCCTGTTGTTAAAGCAAAACCCCATGTTAAGGCAATAGTGTTAGGCATCAGTTGACATGTTATTACCTTAGCCATCTGGAGAAAGGGGGAAATGTCCCCAGACATTCGCCTTTATATCTACACATTTGCATCAATACATTCTACAGGGATGTGTTCTACTACATAATGAACAGCATGCTACATTGGCATGATTATGTTCTCAACTAATAGTTTCGAAGTTCCTGTACTTGTTTTGCAGTGAGGCAATTTTAGACACTGGACTTAACAGTCTTATAAGGGTCTCTCTTTTTAGGGAGCAATGTGTCAATTGTTGAGAGCTAATGTGGTGTAGTGGTTAAGAGCGGTAGTCTCGTAATCTGGGGAACCGGGTTCGCGTCTCCACTCCTCCACATGCAGCTGCTGGGTGACCTTGGGCCAGTCACATTTCTTTGAAGTCTCTCAGCCCCACTCACCTCACAGAGTGTTTGTTGTGGGGGAGGAAGGGAAAGGAGATTGTTAGCCGCTTTGAGACTCCTTAGGGCAGTGATAAACTCCTCCTCCAAACTCCTCCTCTTCTTCTTCTTCTTCTTCTTCTTCTTCTTCTTCTTCTTCTTCTTCTTCTTCCATTTGCTTCAAATTGTGGCAAGGCAGCCCTGCTGTGTTTGGGGGCTGTCCTGCTGAGTGGGGTCCTTAATGCCCCCCAAAGTCTTCTCCTGATGGCACTACTCATCAACCACTCCCCCTATCATTCCTCTGCTCCTACTTGTAGCCTACCACAATCTCAGAGTCCCAGATGCCTCAGGCAGCTGCTCCATGCTTCCTTCAGAAGCATGTCAGACCAGAGAAGCCCTGCTCATCATGGGGTGGAGTGGGGATTAGATAACCCCACTTACCATGCTCCGCACACATTCAAGAGGCAGCTTCAGGCTTCTCCTCTCCTTCCTGTCCCTTTGCCTCCCATCATCTGAGGCTTATAAGCCACCAGCAGGAGTCTGGAGGCTTGTGGAGCCACCCTTAGCTTCCCACATCCCATCCTGACTGATATCTGGTTGGTTTACTTTTAGCAGCCTCTTCTCCACACAACTGCTTTTCATTTAAAGCAAAATGTTGGGAGATTGCCATATTGGTTCTCCTTTTGCAACGTTTGGTTTAGCCCTGATTTTTACTAGTTGTTTATTTTGAGTAAACGTGCTTAAGATTGCACTGAGCTTTAAGTCCCAGGGAGTTCAATATGACTTACTCCCATGGCAAGTACGTATAGGATTTCAGTCTTGGAATGATGAGAAATTATTTACCAACTAAGTGGTGCTCTAAATGAAATGTCACCTCGCTATAGAAGCTTTTTACACTAGAAACACAGTATTGCATAGTTGAGAAATCAATACTAGGGGTTTTTTCCCCCCTTGTCTTCTTCCAAATGGGCATTGAATCTGTGCAACCATGTGATACTTTACAAAAATGCTGACAAACCTTCCTCTCCCCACCACCACTGTGAAGCATTCACATCTTAAGTGCACCATAATAAAGTGCCGAAGTTTTCTTTTTTCATTTGTCAAGTAAAAAGCATATTTTAGTTCTTATTGCTCTTGGAGTAAAACAATAATTGATGAACACCAAAAGGGCTTTCTGGGGCATATTCTACATTTGACAAAGTCTAAGTAAGCTGAAGAAACCACAAAGGATATTGATTTTCCATGAAAGGGTAAAGACTGATCTTTCTTCATTTGAAATGGTCTGCTTTTTCTACCAAATACCACAAAGCAAATCCAGGGAATAAGGCTAAAGGACAAGAGAACAGCAGAGTAGAGAGGGTAAAAGATGAATGATTTGGGGTCTAAATGACTCTGCTTGCCATTGTAATGCCAATTAGTGGAAGAGGAAAAAATATGTGGTTTTTAAAAAGCCCATTTAACAGGGATAAGTAATAGGGGTGTTGCAAAACTGCCTTTGTATTCATACGGATTTTTAAAAAATTAAGTGTGCCAGCCTAAGCCTTATATTCCCACAAAAATGTTGATGAGTCTATTGGTATTTGAGCAAAATCCATACTGTAATATGGACAGGAGTAATGAGTATAAAAATGTCTAGATGCTGTTACTATATCCTACAAGCCTTAAAGAAATGTCTTGCCCATGACTGCAATCACTGCTATTCTGAGTTAATACTTTATTACTGTCCTTATAATCAGAGGACAAAATGACCCCTGTATATTTTTAGTCTAAGGTTAGTCAATTTCATACAATACAGCTCCTTTAAATTGCTTTCTAGCAATGCTCCTTTTGATGGCTGAAGCACCGTAAAGCCACTCATTCTGTGGTTTGACCCCGCTGCAAGGAGGCTCTTCATGGCCACATCTGAGGTTCCCAGCCTCAACTCGAGTAGATTAAAAGCTGCTTGTCATGTGAATAAGATATTACAACTACTTATAAAGTGCTGTGATGTGGAAGCTGTCTTGAGTAGCCTCCACAGGGAGATATTTGCTTTTAAACCAGATCTTTCAAGACCGAATTGCTTTTATTCAAAGGAGGGTATTTCTTGAGAGAGTATGGCAGCAATCCTACATCCAATTTCATGGGAGTATGTTCCATGGAAAACAGTTGACCTATTTTTATTTTTAAATATGCATTCATAGGATGGTGTTCAGATGTCCCATTTCCCCCCAAATTTAATCACACCTCCATGACAATGTCCCATTGAAGGCATACATCTTGCCAATAATCTTGCCAAGATTATCACACTTTTCATAAAGTGTGCTTCTAGTCTGCTCAAGTGAGAAAGCTACAGCACTTGCTATATATTGAACTACAGTGGTACCTCTGGTTGTGAACGGGATCCATTCCGGAGGCCCATTCGCAACATGAAAAGAGCGCAACCCACAGCGGCGCGTCTGTGCACGTGCGGGTTGCGATTCGGTGCTTCTGCGCATGCATGAGCGGCGAAACCCGGAAGTAACCCTTTCCAGCACTTCTGGGTCACTGCGGGTCGTAACCTGAAAGAATGTAACATGAAGCAAATGTAGCATGAGGTATGACTGTATTCCTAACGGCTGGGATGGGTGAATATGTCAATTTTTGTTTCTCATTTTCCCAGTTTTAAGTTCATTTCTCCACATTTCCACCTCTATTTGCTATTCCTTTTTAAAGTCCTCATGAAAATTTACTCACACATTAGGAAAAATTTCTCCTAATGTAATGCATTTTTTTCTATGTTACTTTCACTAATATTTGTATTTTTATGCTTACTTCACACTAGTATATGCATTTTTGTACACATTATATCTGTAGAACTGTATCACAAAATTTAGGTAAAGGTAAAGGTACCCCTGCCTGAAGGCCAGTCGTGTCCGACTCTAGGGTTGTGCGCCCATCTCACTTAAGAGGCCGGGGGCCAGAGACACTTCAGGGTCACATGGCCAGTGTGACATCACTGCTCTGATGAGCCAGCACCAGCGCAGCACACGGAAACACCGTTTACCTTCCCGCTAGAAAGCGGTACCTATTTATCTACTTGCACTTTTTAGGGTGCTTTCGAACTGCTAGGTGGGCAGGAGCTGGGACCGCAGACGGGAGCTCACCCCGCCGCAGGGATTCAAACTGCTGACCAAGCAATTGGCAAGCCCTAGGCACTGAGGATTTACCCACAGCGCCACCCGCATCCCTCACAAAATTTGGAGAAGTGCAATTTTCAAAGGATGGTTGTGTTTCAGTTCTTGCATTGTTTCGAAAAGTGTAAGATAGGTTCACCTCTAAATGTGAAACTCAGTCTAATATCTCCCACATTCCTAGAGCTCCACAGGAATCCTACTGAGTGGTGGTTGCATTCTGGGAATAACTAGATTGGGAGGTGTTTTTTTTAAAAAAAATATTCCTTCATTAATTTGTTGACAAACCATTGCTACTGGGTACATTGTGAAAGATGGTTTTTAGAGAGGACAAATCTAACTATTTTCCGCTTGTGCCTCTTTGGTATGTTTTTCTCCATAATTTTACTCCATTTCCACTAATTAATCTTTGAATGTTTAGGAGGGGGAATACTTCTAAATGCTATTTTAAATTGTATCTAATACATATTTTAGCATGTATTTAAATGTGTACTATCTCTCAAAGCATGCATTTAAATGAGTATTTTGATATGCTTAAAACTGTGTAAACTGCATCCCAACATTAGAGAAGTTCATGATCTGGTGGATAGCTAAGTTCAAGGTTATCAAGGGAATCTGCAAATGTCAAATTATTCAAGCACCACTAGCAGGATCACAGCATTTTAAATATTCCCCCCCCCCTTCAAGTTTATTAATCATTTAGGCTTGCTCCAGCAATAATCCAGAACGAGTGGCTCTGCACCTCTGGCAATATTTAGAAAGTTTTTTTGGTTTTTTTAATAAATAAAAAGTTTGAATGTCTCTTATTTTTCATGAACTTCTCTATACTTTTTTAAAAAGAGTCTATCTGATTTGTGGTTTCAGTGCCTAGCCTTCGAGTGACCAACCCATTGCTCAATATTTGCTACCAAGTTACGTTGTCCAAACCTGGTAAGGCTTCCTGGCTGGTGGGTGGTTTATATCTCACTTCATGAGATTTACAGATGGGTCTTTAAGCTACTGCCAATGTTTGTGAAAACCAAGTTCCGTGTGTTTTGTTAGCTAGCTGGTTTTTTGCTACTGCTTCATGGACAGGGCTTAGCACAGCAGCTACATATAGCTTAGTCCCATTTTCAGTGAACCTTGCAATGCAGAACTTCCTGATGGACTGTGCACTAGTTCAGTCTGTTTTAGGAGGAGGAGCAGCATCTATTTTTGCCCACCCATATTCATTTCAGTAAATTTCCCTGCCTAATGAAACAGTGTTCTTAAATCAGTGTGCCCTCAAGCTTATCAATAGCCTTCTGGAATGGCTTTTATCCCTGCTTTGTGAAAACCATACAATTTAAATCCTAAACAGTGGTCTTTATAGTTTCAGAATATATAAATTTTACCTAAAACAAGAAGAAAGTCTGAATGACAAAGTCATTTAGATTCCAAGGACTTCGTTTGCTTTCTGAGACTGAAGAACAGACTGCACTTCATGCTCTCATAATGTTTACAGGCTCCAGCTTAACACTTAGTAGCATCTGTTGAGTGCTTATGAGGATTTTCAAAGCTCTGCTCAGCCTTATAACTGAAGTATCATTGATTTTATTCTTTGCATCACTCATTTTGGTACATTGTTTGTCTCTGGGTATATGTGTGTAGATCTTGCACTGGGAGCACATGTGTACCTTCATCAAAATATTTGTTCACGTAGGTATCAAATAAGTATCAAACATTTCCAGTTCATGTCACTTTTGCATGTGCTCAGCAAGCCCATTTTGCACCATTTCCATATTAATCTGGGAACGTGATTTTTTTTTGTTTTACGTGCACAAAAATGTTAATTTAAATACACAATTTTAAATATATTTTCTCTCAAAAGTGCAGTTTTTAATGTATTCTGATTGAGAATTGCATCAGAATATTTGAGAATTGCATCAGAATATTTGGGAAGTGCATTAGCTTTGCCCCTGGCTGCTTCAGGGATTGGAGAAAACCTGCTTCCACTCCTGCTCTTGCTGGCAATATCAGCTTATTTATTGTATATGTAAGTTGCCACCTACACAGTAGCATTCCTGGGATTATTTATTAATATTTAATAATACTTAATCAGGATCAAATAATGAGTGATTGGTCAGCTGGCAATATTTTAACAGGTCAGTCGACCAACATGAGAACCCTACAAGACAAATAGACAGATGTTAGACAAATGTGTGAATTTTGGTTACTCTCAGTTTATCACCTTTTTTTTTATTTTGCAATCCTAACTTCTGTTTTCCTCATTGCCATTGCAATGTGGAAATGTATTATTTTAATGTCCATTTTTGTGCGAACTTCTCCTAAAACATCTTCATATGCAAATTCATCTAATATACACATTTTTACAAAGTAATTTAATCTAATATAATGTATTTTGTATGTTATTTTCACAAACTTATGTTTTTATCCTTCTTCAAAAGTGAACCAGATCCCATTTCTTCCCCATCTCTACAAGTCACGCCATCAAATGAAAATACCTGATTCCAAGGATGTTTATACAGAGACTGTGTTCTTATTATGCTATTAAGCTAAATGTGTTGAGTTTTACACTAATAAATTTAGCTTTTTGAGGAAAAATGCCTAATTTGCTGTGAAGCATTTCTTTTAACAGGTGCACCTATTATTAGGAAGGTTCTCTTTTAACCCTGCCCCACAAGTGTTTTGAAACTAATGTTATTTAAATGGGTACCAGAGAGAGCATCTGCAAATGTAATGTTAATTCTATCTGCACTTATTGCTTAATTACCACACAGTTTTGCCCTCTAATCTGTAGTGCTGTCTGTTCTTCAAGGGTGGTGTATCTTCTTAACAGTTAGAAAATTATTGCTTTAAAAAGAGTGACTTTCAACTAGAATATAATTATCAACAAAACACATTAGTGAAGCTTTGCAACAATAAGATCAGCTGTAGCATTGGAAGCTGTTTACACAAGCAATCTATTTGTACCCACGGTGCAACATAAGGCTATGCTGAGCCCCCTGATCCAATTCAGGGCCTGATTCAGCCCGGGGCTGGCCTGACCCAGTTCTGGGCCCTGAATTGATTTGAGGGGCAGCCCATTTCTTTGATTCAGATTTTAAACCCAAGTGAACATGCAGTCACAACAGGGTTAAGGAAGAAGGAGATTCAGCATCTCCTTGCCCTCATTCCCTCAAAAACACATGCATAGAGTTTTAAAACCCTAATGAGCCAGGGGCAGCTGGTGAATGGAGAATGCAATTCTGCTGGGTGATGCTTCAACTGTACATTCCCCGTTGAGAAGGTGCTGGCAAATCAGACCTCTGTAGCCAGCAGGATTGAACCCTCCACTTATTCAGCTGCTGAGCAGAAGTTTTAATCCTTCTCAGTTTGGCTGTACAGATCTGCTCCCCTGCTAGAAACAGCTGTGTGCAGTCAAAGCACAGGACAGGGCTATTTGAAAGCCCTTTTGCAAACAGTCCACCACCTGACCAACCCTGCCTTCTGACAGCCCCAGATCACTTAGAGTGGGCTAATACAACCTAGGCCAATCCAGAGCCATCTCAACCCAATCTGGCCTAAGCCTGGATCCCCTCTCCCCCGAACTGGCCTCAAGTAAAAGTAACAAATTCACATGAGCTTTATCTCTTCCCTGCTGTAAATTATTTCAGGCCTGTTAACTCATTTGAGAGAGACCCTTGTCCCATGCCACACCCACAAGTGCAGGGCTCCAATGCAGACCTGACATTATGATAGGTTGCATGTTATATTTATCCAACCCATTAGATTCATTGGTGTACCGATGGAAATAAATGTTCACATTTACTTACTTTATAAATTTACCACTATATTATTTATTGAAAAAAACAAAGTGCTGAAGAAACAGTATTTAAAAATAGAACTACTACTTAAAACAATGAAAATATTTGCTGGGTTTTTAAACGTGTCAAAAGCAACTTGCTCTAAACGGAGTAAAGCCTTCTATATTTATGGATCATTGGCTACATAAATTGTCGCGGTTCCTCTGGAGCTCTTACGGTTTGTCATTTCACTCCAGCCATTGAAACTGTCCTAAGCCTGTGTGCTTAAAATCCTCAATAACCTAGCGGGGAAATCACTGCTGCTTGCATTTGGCATATTGTTTTTAGAGTTCAGCTGCTTTGTCTTCTCTAATGCAAGGTGGGAAAAGATGAAAACAATTTCAGCAAACACTTTGAAAAATTAGGAGGTGGAACATCCTGATCATTCCTCCCCTTTAAGTAGCTAAAAAGATGAAAACCTCCAGAATGGATAAGCAGAGTAGCTCAACAGAGAGGAACTGAACTAAATAAATCCAACTCGGCTGTTTCCTGCGAAGAAACAACACACCCCAGAGATTCTTCCCTGGCAACTGCCAGAACCTTAACTGTTGAAATCAAAAGGGAATTGAAAACAAGCTATCTTTAGGGCAGCTTTATATATTTCTTGCCAGGACCGTGACCACTACCAAAGACCCTTTCTTTAAAAATAAGTTTTTCCTTTATAAGTAGGTGTGTGTGTGTGTGTGTGTGTGTGTGTGTTTAAAGGGGATTGTAAACTGATCAGTTAATGTTTATAACAACTGGCCATAGCTGTGATTTTTTGTCTCAGGTTTTGTTTGTTTTTTTTTGAGTTTTGCTAAATCCTAAACATAAAATCATTTCCTTAATAACAATAATTGACTTAGCCAAGTTTTTTTAAAAAAAAAAAAAATTCATATCATAATAAGGGGGGGCAGACACTGGGCAAGTATAAAAAATGTACACAGTAATCTTCAGGGATCATATCAGGTATGAATAACAAAAACGATTCTGTTTTATATTGCAAGGTCAGGAAATGAAGATACTGAAAAAGGAGAAGACACATAAAGAAAGAAAAATAACAAATCAGGAGACTTCAGCTTAACCAGATCTGTTTAAACGTTGATGGTGGAGACAGACAACTGAGGCCTGGGATTAAATAAAAACCAGTGCAGTGATTTAAAGGAAGAGATATATAGGTTGGAAGGAGAAAAGAAGTGGCGAAATGGATGTAGTTAATCTGGGCCAGATCTTAAACTTTCCTATGAGATGAAGAACCAGCTTTAGGTGGAGAAAGCTCTCCTGTTGGACAGGAATTTTCCTTGGTCATTTTGTTACATTTCCATAGAATACAAACCCTGAGGTCTGGATACCGACCTGTTCATTCCCTGTACCTTGTTGTCTTGTCAGCAATGACTGACTCATGAGTCTATAGGATTTGTACAGGCCAGAGAAGTATAGCACACAGAGTGATGGGGGGGGGGACAAAACAAGGACTCTTGAGATAATGCATGGTATCTATCTTTCTCTTCTGTTTCCCCTCAGCCTCTGGACTTAGAGGCCAAAATGTTACAGGCAAGGACAACAGCATAGATTACATATCCTAAAACAGAATAGGGCAACTTAACTTGCTTGCATTATTGTAACCATGCTCCATTTGGCCCTGTGTGAATTTATGCTGAAGGCAACTTAAACCTTTTCTTTAACAATTTTTGCTCAAATGCTTTGACCTAAACGTGGGATTTAGCATCAACCTGCAATTTAGAATGAAGATAAAATGAAGACTAACTGAGTCTAATCCACCAAAACATTGTGTTGCATCCAACTAAGTCATCCCATTTGCACGAATACTTCTACGTGCACAACATAACTTCTTGCCACGTCCCTCCAAAGCTGTTCTGGAGTCTTGGGGCAATCCCAGAGCAGAGGGAGGTACCCAGGGAGAGGAGGAGAAGAGGTACTGCAGCACATGCTGCAGTCCACAGGAAAACATGGCAACTTTGTTGGGTCCAACCCATTATTTTGTGCTGGTCACTGAAGACTACTGAAGAGGTTCATCACAGAGCCTTCTATGACATCTAATGTGGTGCATTACATAGTGCATCCATCCCATGACACACACTCCCTCTCGATGGCTCTAAAGCAGCCGCGATCATGTGACATTCTTTAATTTTAAACTCTGCCCTATTACTCTGGCAACATCCTTAATGAGTGTGGAAGTCTAGCTTACAGGCACTGATTCACAGATGAGGAAAGTCAATTCTTCATATAATAAGAAGAATTGTTATGGGGGTTATGTGTAATATAGCTACTGATGGTTTTAAAAGCAGCTGAAAGATAATATCTTACTAATTGACATTGCCCAGTGTCCACAAAATGACATCCTGTAATGTTTCCTAGTTTGGATGATAAATACGACTCAGATAAAACCAATGTAAGAAGCACTTAACTTTTTAAAAAGTGTCTTTCAGTGCAATCCTACTCCTGTCTATTTAGAACTAAGTCCAATGTGGTTCATTGGGACTCAGGTGGGCACAATTGTACTCTTGAGGTTTTCCTGTGGGCAGATCTGTCAGTTTTGTTTTCTCTGTTTTTCATTTGTTCAGTCTTAAGTCAACATGCCCACATCAGTTTGCAAATTATTGTTATATATTTATTTTTAGTCCTTGTGAAACTTCATGAGCATATTAGTGCAAATTTCTTCTAATAAGCACATTTTTTTTGCCTTTTTGCCTAATATACATACTTTGGGGAAAACTACTTCCCCTAATATTATATGTTTTTGTATGTTGGTTTCATGCATGCATGCACTTTTATGCATTCCTTGCACTATTAAATGCATTTTTGTACACACTGCTTACATTGCTGGGAAACTGGACTGCAAAATTCAGAGTGTTCAAATTTCAAAGGCTGGCTGTGCTTCAGATTCTTCAGATCGGTATGTGGAAAAGTGTGCATGCACACGAAAGCTCATACCAATAACAAACTTAGTTGGTCTCTAAGGTGCTACTGGAAGGAATTTTTTATTTTGTTTCCTCATGTATGCTATCTAGCTCTATATAGTATCTAAAGCTCCATGCATGCATCAGCAATGAATTTTATTGACTTAGAGAGATAAGCCCCTTTCCATGCCCACTAAGCATGGAGTGCCTTTGCCCAGCGGTGCTGTGGCCCATAGATTGCAGCAAAATTCTGGGCAACGATTTGCCCAGTATCTTCTCTGTGTGATGGGCTCATGGGAAAAAGCTGTCCCATGAGCCTTTGCTGAAGAGGGGAGGGGAAAGCCTATATAAGGCTGCTTCCCCTGGAGCTCACAGCCATTATGCTTTGAGAGCTTCTCGCCTACACACCCTTGAGTTAGAGCCTTCACTGAGAAATTTTGGGTTGTTGGTTGACAGGGCCGGAAAGGAATTTTTTCTCTCAACCTGACTGGCACTTGAATGGGGTTTTTTCGTCTTTCTCTCAGTGAAATTATGGCTTTGCTTTGTTAGGCAGAAGAACATTGTTTGTATGAGGGCGGAAATGGCATTGGTCAGGATCAACATAGTATAGCGGGGGGGCCCATAAGGGGCCTGAGGGGAGAACTGACCACAGCAAACACAAGTGTGGGTTCGGTATCTGCCTGGTTGGAATCTGCACCCTGGTCCCCCAGTGGGACCTTCCTTGCTTGACTTGTACCACAGCAAGGTTCAACACTGGCTGACTCCCATCATACAGGTTTGGACTGATCCAAACCCAGCGGATCCATTCCATCCACATGGGGCTTGTGGAATGAGGAACTGATACTGGGACCCAATGCCATGCCAACCCTTGCCTTGCCTGCTGCTGTCAATAAAGATTTGGCCTGTTTTTATCCCATCACCATTGTGCAGTGTGGTTATTTTGCTGCTCTCATGGGTCACATAATGCGCCTGCCTGGGCAAACACATTGTATACATGGGAACATGGGGAAAGTACCCCTAATTATAAGCAACAAACCATTTGACTACAGACATCTTTCGTCAGAACCCACCTCCCTCCCCACTAGGGGAGGCGAAAGATGTCCACTTTAACTTTGTTTTCCAGACTAGATATGAGTAAGATTAATGCAATGCTTTCTGAAGATCCAGGGATCTTTACTGATATTGAGTTTATTACCAAAATCTCTGCTGCTCTTTCTCAGCTTTCACAGTTACTTCCTCCATTATGCCTCAGGGACTTGTGTCCTTTATATCTTCCATCAAGTGCTCCAAATAATTCATCATTTTCTCAAAGCAGAAGTATAACATCCGGTGACCAACAAGTCACTTAAAACAGTCTCTCAGCTAGTTGGCACCATTATATGCAGAAAGGGCAAATGTGAACACCAGAGGGGGAAAACATGGAGGGTTTAGTTTGTTTGTTTTTTACTCATCTCTTTGCCTTACCCACGATGTATACATTGCCTAGAAAACAGTTGTTAGGTGTGCGTAATTGAATGGGAGATGAACCTTCATGGTACTTTAATGAAGAATTATATTACTGCCCAGGCAGCACAAAGTTAGTTTGCTTCGCAGCTGCCTCAGCCCTAAATTATTTCATTAATATTGGCCCATGTTTCCAATTTCTCCCGGGGGCATGAAGACTGGAGGAGTGTAGAAAGATGCAAATTATAACTCTCACCCTGTCCCGTCTCATCATTAGGATGCATAGGAGGAGAAAAGTGTGGAAACGGCATTTCTCTGGCAAGGGAAAACAGGTCTCTTCCGTTGGGAAAATGGGGCTTGTTTTCAGAAGGAAAATGATGGCTCTATTTTCAGTTGCTCTTTAGAGTGATGTACAATTAAATGTGCGGCTTCTTTTTCTGCCTTTCTTTCCCTTTGCCTCTGGTAGATTTCTTTTAAAGAATCCAAAATATCAAAGCTTTCATATTCCAAGCTTTGAATCATGGACTCAGTTTATTTCTTTTTGTTGCACCTATCTGAGTTAATGCTGGCTTTGGAAGGCGCTTAATAATGGGCTACTCTTACATTGCCCTGATGCTCTCATGATACCCTGGCAGAAGAACATGGACAGGCCCTTAATGGCAACCATGCCTACTAGATATACATACGCTACCAGACCAGCATGGACCTAAAAACAGTGCTTTGGGAGCTCTATGTTTCCTTCTACATGCGAATGCTCCATGTAAAAAAGATTATAACATTCTCATGCAGTCACCCTCTGCACTTCCCTTGGAGGAGGCACATGGGGAAAGACCTCTCATAAAGGCTGCAGAGCTCAGGCTAGTTTATGTGGGGAATGCCAATCTTTAAGCTATGTGCAACTCATTCTTTTTTCCAGCAGGTGTAACTGAGTACAGCTGGGAGGAAAGCAGCAGTGGTAGGGAAATAGATGGGCATGGCTAGGACTAAGAATCCTCTTTATAGCTTCACAGGAAGCTGCCAATGAGTCAGACCATTGATCCATCAGGATTGTCTAAGCAGTGACTTTCCAGGGTTTCAGGCAGTCTATTCTACTATCTTGAGTAACCAGATTTTGAACCTGGGACCTTCTGCATGCAAAGCAGATGCACTACCCAGTAGCTCAGTAGCTACGGTTCTTTCTGCCAAATCTCCCCTATAAATGTCTCACCTCTGTATTCTTGGGGCAAACAGAATGCCGGACCAGATGGACCTTTGATCTGATCCATCAGGCTGTGTCTTACATTCTTATATTATCCCACATGTGACCGATAAACACTGCAGTTTCAATATACATTTTATTTGTGTGCATTTGAAACGGTTGACTCTCTCATTGAGGTCTACTGCTTAAAGCAAGATAAAGTACTCTGTTTATTGAGTATTGAGGAAATTGTGCTTCCAAAATGCAAGAAGCATTGCCCAAAGAAGCAGGGCTTGTCACTTCATTCATTGTTGCATTTTTTCAATTAGCTCACTATTTGTATTATCTAATCAGAAGATGAGGCACTATTAACATCATTCTGTTTTTACTGGTTTCATTCATTTATAAATAGCCTGGGGCTGGCAAGCATTTAATATTTGAGAGAAAGAAAAATCTCTTATGAATGTGTGCCATTCCTTTCAAAGGAAGGACTGTAGCTCAGTGGTGGAGCCCATGCTTCACATGCTGAAGATCCCAGGTTAATTCCCTGTCATCTCCAGATAGGGCTGGAACATTCCTATCCAAAACCCTGGAGAACTGGTGCCAGTAGAAATATATAGGTATGGATATAGTTATAATGAGCTATGTGGACCCAATGGACAGCAGATGTTGTGAGATCCACTGAACAGAAAAAGCTGCTTTATACTGAGTCAGATTATCAGTATTGTTTACACTGACTGGCAGCCACCATTATGTTCTGCCTTCTTCAGAGCTGAGGCCCTGGCACAACTCTTCAGGGTCTGCCATCAAGGCTGGATTCTCCATGGTGCAATTGGAGGAATTGTCCCAGGGCCTGTGCGTGCAAAGTGCCCCAAAGTATGTGCTTTCTTCCTTCCTTTCTAATCTGTCTCTAGCCCTTGCAGAAGGCAAGTTATGAATCAAAATGTGCAGGGTATCGAGCTGACTAGAGATAAGGTTTTCCTGAAGTTCAGGGTGCAAGTTGCACAGTATAAACAGAACTAAGGTCCCTTGAGGGCCCACCAAGTTATTAGTACACATTGTTAATTCAGTGGATACTTTTAAATGTGACATTGCTGAATTCTAATATTTTAATTTGTTGCATTGTTTCCACTCTTCATTTCTCCTGCTCTCTGATTAAGTTCGGTGGAGACTGGTCCATTATGGCAACCAGCGTTTAGGCTTACAAAATGCAATGTAAGCAATTATTTTGAAGTTTCCCCCAAAATCTCCATGTTACACTCTTTCCTTTCCCACACATCCTTTTGGACCTTCTTCAGTATCTTCACACAGTCATGTGAGGTAGGTAGAGCTGAGAGATGGTGACTAGCCCAAGGCAGGAAGTGAGGAAAAATATGATGCATTAAGTGCACATGGTTGATAGGTAAAGGTAAAGGGACCCCTGACCATTAGGTGCAGTCGTGACCGACTCTGGGGTTGCGGTGCTCATCTCACTTTATTGGCTGAGGGAGCCGGTGTTTGTCTGCAGACAGCTTCCGGGTCATGTGGCCAGCACGACTAAGCCGCTTCTGGTGAACCAGATCAGTGCACGGACACGCCGTTTACCTTCCCGCCGGAGAAGTACCTATTTATCTACTTGCACTTTGACGTGCTTTTGAACTGCTAGGTTGGCAGAAGCTGGGACCGAACAATGGGAGCTCACCCCGTCGCGGGGATTTGAACTGCCGACCTTCTGATCGGCAAGTCCTAGGCTCTGTGGTTTAACCCACAGCGCCACCGGTGTCCCTGCACATGGTCCATAGTTGGCAAAAAAAAAAGAAAAAAGTTTGCAGTTTGCTTAAAGTTTTGAAACTGCTTGTGGTCAATGGATTTCTGTAGTCCACAAAAGCTTGTGTCATTATAAATGTGTTTGTTTTGATACCACAATATTTTTCATGATACCTTTCATGCCTTCTTTTCTAGGGGAAGCAGGGGCTATTTGGGGACGTACACCAATGGCTCCAGACCACCTTAATCCTGCCATGCTTGGCATAGCACTGTTGTGGATGAGCGAAGTGGCACGAGACCAGGCTTTCACCGCTGCACATTGCAGAGTTTGTTAAACTTTGGCTGTTAGACTGTAAAGCCTTTGAATGCAGTGATCTGTCTTGTCCATGCATAACGGCTGGAACCTAGTGCAAGCTCTTGGGACACGGCAGGCTATAAATCATAATGAACAAATAGGACTAAACCCTTTTTAGCCTGTGTCCTCGTGTGATGGTCCTAATGTTTCGATACCTCTCTATGTGCCTACAATGTTTGTCAGTGTGCCAGCTGAAGGGCAGTGTTTGTAGTAAGATGGAATGGTGTGGACCAGCCCTCTGCTTTTTGATCCCATGCATCATGACCATGTCGCCATCTGTGGCTGGTGAATACATCTTCTCTCTCTCTCTCTCCTTCATTCTCTCAGTCTTCTGTAGCCAGATGTCTGCCATCAAGCAGCTTTTGCAAATATTTCAAAAGAGAAACTTGATGAGGTAAAATGTTCTCATGTTGGATTTGCTGTTAACTTAGGGGTGCTGCAAATGCAGCTTATGCTTCATAGAGAGGACATTTTCCACCTTTCACTGCTCATTAGAGTGGATTCACAATAATTGGCTAACAAAACTCCACAGGGGAGGTTGACTTGCCTGAAAAACTACTTCCGAGCTCATGATGTACTTGAGAGCATGTTGAGCTTAGACCAGAGAGACCTGTGTTCAAATCTCTATTTCATCAAGTTTCCTGGGCAATCTACTCATTAATGCTCAGGCATGAGGAAGAGGGCCTTTTCCATGGTGGCCCCAAGACAAGGCATTCACTGACCTCCTCTTGCCTCTCCCATTCTTAACTAAATACCTAAATAAATCACACACCACCATTAATATGTGTACTATACAAGAATGTGGATGTCTATTGATTGCGCACTTTCTTAACCTAATATATCTCCCAAAGATCTGAATAAAAACTTAAACAAAATTAACAATAAACCACAATTGAGTTGCTGAATTGTTGCAGAATTATTTGGCTAAATAGAATATCCCTTCTTTGAAATTTGTTCACAATCTCAGAACTGAGGCATGCTGTTGCACTGAGCATTCTGTGATGATATAAGGCAGATACTTCAACAGCCTTAAAAAAAATATACAAAGCCAAATGTATGTTAAACTTGTTTTGGCTGTTGCAAGGCTTGATTCCTGTTTTCCAACACCTGATGAGAACCCAGTGAGATGAAGAAAAATCCCTTATGCTCTTATCCAACCCACACACAATGTGGGAGAAACTAAACTATGAGTGATGGTGAAAGCAATAAGGAGTATTTAATGTCTTCTTCCTCCCTTTATTTGCTTAGCTCCCTTCCTATTATCAGATCCTTAATCACAGATAAGACTCCACAGGTTTTGCTGAAGGCCTGGTGAACGAATTAACCAGCATATGGCTTAACATCCTCTATCAGGAACAGGATGAGTGGAGAGGGCTGGAGAATGCTCTTAAAAGTAACCCATTTTTGCCATAAAGGTGAGTAGTATTAAACAGTGTTAGTTTTTGGTTTTTAGTAAAGTTTACATAATTCCTTGCTTTCTAGCTTGAGAAAATTGATGGGCAGTAAGTTTGTGCTGAGCTAGGCAGATACAGGCTAAGCACCTCTAGCATACCAAATGTTCTTTTCCTGAGCACATACTTTAAGATATTGTCTCTATAACTTGCAGAGTAAATGGAATAACAGCATCTCAACCAAATACACTTTTATTTTCTCAAGTATACTGTGTTCAAGGTCTTTCTCTAAAAGTAAACATTGAAAACAGCCGACATGTGAAAACCTAGTTTTCCAGAAAGAAGTGCTCTAGTTTATCCTTCTCCTTAACATGACAGTGTTCCATTGGCAGGAAGTTTTGACTCTAGGAGAAGGATATCCTCTTGCTCAGACTCTGTACTCCAAGGGCACCAAACGTGTGCAGTCTAAAATGGCCTGTGCTGATTCCCACTTGGATTCTTTCCACCCAGTGCTATTTTTCTAGAAAAAGAGGTGCTGAAACTCACCATGAACTTATCCCTTGTTCTTTTAGAATGGCAATGGCACCCAACTGAGAGGTGCCAGAGCTGAGCTTCAGTGAGCTCTGGCAAAAGAAAAAAAGACCCGTTTCCACCTATCACTGTGATTACTTCTACCTGATATCTGATCCTCTTCATCTGTTTTTAAATTCAAACAGCTCCTTAAAACACTTCAGTTCACCCTGATAGATTCCAATTGACCTCCTCCACATTTACTTTCTTTCCTCCCTCCCTAATGTGTCTTGCCTTTATTCTTCAATTATGTGTCTGTGGCTAGGATCTCTGTAGGGTTCTGGTTAGTTTTTTAGGGCTTCTATAAATGAATAATTGGTGTGGATGGCTAACCTCTTAGTAAAATGACTGTATCAAAGCTCATTGTATTATCTCAGTGAAAAGGCTCTTCACAGGCCTCCATTTTGTCATGGGTCTGTGAAATTCCACTGTAATAAAATTTCACATTGGGTTTTCTAAATGCTACCTTGGTACGAATTAATGGATGTATTCACTTCCATGCAAGCATGCTTTTGAGTCACTCACTTTATGGATGAATTTGGCCCAACAGTCTTTGGAAACCCTGATACAATGTGTCATCAAAAACGATAATGTCCACTCTGTACGTCTTAATTAATGCCTAATGAAAGCAGAACATCTAAAGAGTTGCTTTTGGAAAAATTCAATTGCAAAATTAATTCAGACAGAACAGTGTGCATTTTGCAGTGAATACAGAAGGAGTTCGTGGTGACAGGTCTTTCAGAAGTAGTAGTTACTGAAGCATTGCTGAAGCAGAGCTAAGCCCTCGAAGTAAACACAGGCAAGTGGACTTGTTGCAAGTTTCTCACCACACAAACAGTACAGGGTCAAGAGGATTTGCTTGGAAGTAAATATGTTTCTAAACAGATAGACTATGTTGCTAGAATGCATTTTGCCTCTTTTTACTGATAGGGTTTAATTTTCATTTTTCAGTAAAGTTCCCTGCCACTACAAAGTTGTCTTTAATGAAGCTTAGATTACACTTTCCATTTGCTTTAGAGTCTTTTGCACATCCATATCACAATAAAGTAGCATTAATACCATAGGCATAATACGACCATACAGAAAGTTTACTTGGGCTCATGAGCAGCGGATTCTGCAATTACTTCATCCACCATACTGATCTGGTGCTCAAGAGTGGATGCTCCAAAGGAACTGAAAAAAATATATTAAAAAATCCTTCCAGTAGCACCTTAGAGACCAACTAAGTTTGTTATTGGTATGAGCTTTCGTGTGCATGTACACTTCTTCAGATACCACAAAAGCTCATACCAATAACAAACTTAGTTGGTCTCTAAGGTGCTACTGGAAGGATTTTTTTTTACTTTGTTTCGACTACAGCAGACCAACACAGCTACCTACCTGTAACTGGAACTGAAAAAGACATGTATAGAATAATTACCCTCAAGAAAGCTTGTGTGTGTGTGTGTAAAAAGACTTTGGTACAAATTACTGTTATTGTAGACATCATACCGCACCAATGTTCTTTTATTCTTTTATTTCCCACTTGTATGTATTTGTTATAACCTTAGCACTTCTGTATAATAACACTTTCCCTTTTGAAATTGGGATGATTGATGGTAAAACTGAGCAAAAGCTTTTGGTTTTAACTGCAAAGTTATAAAACCTTAAGCGCAAACTTCTGATATAAGTTCAATTTGACTGGCACGGCAAGGAGCCGCATAGATTTCACTAATGGTTGCAAAGCAAACTTGGATTTACCCTGCCTGCTCACTGTAATTGTATTTCAAAGCTTACTGTGCAAAACCCATTAGGCCAGTGAAAATTAGTTTTTAGTGTGTTTTGCTCCAGGTGATAGCTTTAGTAGACAGGGCGTTTTGGTTAAAGCAAGACAAGGCATTCAGGAAGGACAGCTCCATGCAGCAAGTTTAGAAAGTTGCTTCAGCAACAGATGACTCCAGACTAAACCTTAGGAAGGCTAGAGCTCCGAGTGGTTAGCTACAACCCCAGTGGGAGAAGCTCTTCCATTTAAAGGAACCCTGCCTGCTTTAGCAATTGCAAGCTCATGTGGCACTGGGCAGAGAGTGGTTCTATTGGAGCTTTTGGACTCAGAGTTGAAGGGTGGCTCAGGCCAGAGAGGTGTGGACCAAATTGCATTCTGCTGGAGTTTTCAGGGCAGTGGAAACCACCATGGCCATGAAAAACCACCATGCTTATCTTTGTGGTAATTCCTTCCCAGGCTGAGATTCTTCCTCCAAGTCCATAGCCTCATCCTCTGAAGAAGGAAAGTTAGACCATGACTTCATGGCACACAACATATCACAAATCAATGGCTCATGATGGGGATTTCTGCTCAAATAAGACTTACCACTGGGAATAGATGGCTCTCTCTCTCTAAGCCAGAATCGAGGTACCCATGGAATAACTGGGGAAGGTTTTGTTTCTGAAGACTGCCTGTTATTTCTCACTCATAAAGTTTGGCAAAGCTAGACTTTTGCATGAGGAGTTATATTGGCATGTGCAAACTGGGTACAAAATATGAAACACAAAATGCAATACGTGCAATACTGACCAGTGCAAACAGTTTTCATACACCAGTGATATTCTAAATTGTGTTTCTTGTGATATCCTGTGTCAGCAGAATTTTTATCTGAAGTATCACCCAAGGACATGTGTGCTTTTAAATGCCATAAGTTTTTAAGCAACACTGAGCTGCACTCAGAGTTGGCTTGCATGAATGAAAAGGAACTTTCATTCATACAAGACAGCCCCCTCCCCAGTACCAGTAATTCTTCACCTTCTTGCCCCATCCCAGGGTAGCCACAGCAAGGAGAAGAGGACAGAAAAGCCTCATTTTCCATTTGAGTATTACTGGATGGAACCCTTAGATTTTGAATATTGTGATATATCTATATATCTAACTATACATAAATAGGTGAATACTTTCAATGTGATTTTAAACCTTGTTCATACTAATTATTTTTTTGCTAAATTTTAAGACTGTAGGAAGAGCAAAACCAGAGTAATTTTTTTCTCCGTACCCAAAGAAATAAATAAATGCATTAATAGTGTAATACTGACTTTTATTCAAATAGGTATATGTAGAGAGGTATAATTCAGGCTTTGGTCTAAAACAAAACGCCAAACAGCACAAAACACAACAAAAACAATAGCAGTTTTGCAGCTTACATCATGAACCATGGTTCATTATATCATACTATAAAGCAGGTTAATGCAAGAAAGGATTTGTGTTGTTTTTAAGTACAACAGCCAGTTTCAATCTTGGCTTTGAACAAAACTACCAGCAGACACTGACAGCCATTTTGTAAGAGTCAAAATCGATGAATGTACCACTGAATTATAAAGACTAGGTCCTCCTCCTCATTGATTCAAACAACAATAAGCCCATTGACTTTAGTAGGAGGTGGATTGGGCCCTAAAAACTGTCTGTTAACTTTCTTGGATGGGTTTCTTGCTCCTTTTTGTAAGATGGATAATAAAACCGAAGTTTCTCTGAAAGGCTGCAGGGAGCTGGATTCTGAAGCACTGAGTTAGAAAATGCAGCCTTTGGGCATAGTGTGCTTTGTATTAGCTTGGTTAGGGAGAGAACAGTAAATGAAAACTAAGCAAAAATGACAAATGGATGCCTCTTTAGATTTTTGGAAGAAGAAATTCAACAGGCAAGATGAAAATCATACTTGGTTATCAACTAAAATTGTATGTCCTGTTTTCACTGTTCCCTCTGCTCAAAGACTAAAGACTGGGATCACATGAGCAAAATGATGTTGTAACAATAACATTTCGTCATACCTGAACTGGCTCTGAGAAAGAATTCCCTGTCACCCTGGTGTAAATATTCTATATAAGCTTAAATTGGGAGGTGTTTAAAACTGCAGCTTTATTGCCATCTGTTTGTTGCTGTGGCCATCCTCCCCTCTACCCCAACCTGTTGACTTTGTGCCTGAGGCTGCAATCCTATGCATAGAAATAAATATTTACATGGAAATAAACCTCACAGAACTATTTGGACTTCATCCTGAGTAAACAAGTATAGAATCAAACTGTTAAAATGTATCAAGTTGTTGTACTGTGTGTGTGTGTGTGTGTGTGTGTGTGTGTGTGTGTGTGCATTCCAAAAGTTCCTGTGAAAGGGTGGAGGAGAAACCCAATTTTGTTTGCATTTTAATGAGAAACTACATAATTCATATTTCTTGAACCAGTATGCAAATGAAATCATGTTTATCCTTAAAATTTTGCGCTTCTCTGAATTTTTCAATACAGTTCTCTAACAAAACAATGTGTATAAAAGTGAATTTATTAAG
Organism: Podarcis liolepis; assembly: GCF_965112155.1. Classification (NCBI taxonomy): domain Eukaryota; kingdom Metazoa; phylum Chordata; class Lepidosauria; order Squamata; family Lacertidae; genus Podarcis; species Podarcis liolepis. Next base: position 38,008,137 of record NC_139557.1, read on the forward strand.
AGAAAATATGCATAAAAACACATAGTGACAATAACATGAAAAAATATATTACCTTAGGGGAAATTGTTTCAAAAATGTGTACATTAGTCAAAGCTGCCCACAAAAATGTGTTTATTCGGATCAATTTGCACTAAAATCTGATTAATTTTAAGAGGGTTTTAAAAATGGACCTAGAAATGTTGAGAATTGAGAATTGGATTTAAGGAAAACTGGAATTAACCATCCCTATTCCTATGTAGGGTCAATCATATATGAATGTAGGGTGGGATTGACCTTAATAGTTGTAGTATTATCACTTGGAATGTTAGCCTGCCCCCCCCCATCTCCCTGCTCTTAAATAATAGAAATACTGTGAGGAAATAAGACTGTATCTAGAAATGGGGAAGAAATTCAGTCCAGTTAGCTTTTTGATGTGAAGCTTCCTAAGTAACACTTGCTGAAACAATATGCGGACTGAAATACAGATGTCCATAATTCAACACTTCTGTGAATTTTGTAATGTAAATCTCTGACTAAACAATCTGTACAAAATCCACTTATTGTGGAAGGTGCTTCCAAAGGGGTGTGTGTGTGTGTGTGTGTGTGTATGTGTGTGTGTGTGTGTGTGTGTGTGTGTGTGTGTGGAGAAATGTGCATTAAGATGATGACAAGTTCTTCTGATGGGTTTTTTAAAAAAGGAAAAAGAAAAAGAAAAAATCATACAGATATGAAAATGTGAACTGAAATAAAGATTGGAAAAATGAGAAACAGATTTGTCCATCGCCTGTTGTCTCCAACAAACTTCTTTCACAAGGGAAAGCTCCTCCTCCCTACTACAACCCGTGTATCAGCTACAAAGCCTCGTCTGAGGGTGAGAAGACTGGTGTTGAGAAGGCCTGGACTGTAAGAGAGGAAAGGAGAATCAGGTAGAGGCAATGTGTGCTACCTTGTAAAAAGAATCACACTACACTATAACGATTAAAATTGGTTGTGATTAAGAGTGGCCCTGAAGAAGATCCTAATTCAAAATGCCTTTGGCCAGATAAAGCATCCTTATGAGCACCTGGGGAGGTTTCCTGTCCCATATTCCCTATTAATCAAATCACATCGCCTTCATCTCCCATAGTTATTAGCAGTCCTCATACTTTTCCTGATGAAATTTCTCCAGCACAATGAAAAAATCAGGGCTTTCTCAAGGGACTTTATAGAACATTGATCTTCTGTCTAGCTGAAATTAAATAAAACATTGATTGATCCTTGAGGTAAATTAACGGTTTCAGGCTTCAGTTAGTTAATTCTGAATACACTGAATGAAAAACATGACAAAAATAGATCATAGTGAAACTAAAGCGAACACACTAAGTCACAGTTAAATCTTGCTAAATAATATCCACACCCACACAGCATTCAGATAAATATAGCCTGCCTCATTCACCAATGTTAACACTGACAGGATAACTACTTGGCCATCATTCCCCACCCCCAGTTTCCTCTTGACCGCAGGCATGAACAGAAGTGAGTTCTTGTGCAGAATCCTTTTACTTTCTTAACTCATTTCAGCAGCTGTGCATACTCACATACAGGGAGAGATGGAATAGTCTGGATACCAGTTCCTTTCACACTTCTGATCAGCAAGTATGTTCCATCCTGTTTCTGTGTGGTAGGGCTATAGCTCAGTGGTAGAGCATCTACCTTGTGTACCTGGTTCCTCAGCACCTCCAGGGAGGAACAGGAAGGAAGCCCTTTCTGGAATCCTGGAGAGCTACTGCTAATCAATGTAGGCAATTACTCAGCTAAATCAACCAATGGTCTGACTCCACATGAGCCAGCTTCCTAGGTTCATATGAGATGTTTAGGAAACTCCTAAAAATCCACCTGCTTTTGGTGAGATAAAAAAATTAAAGTACTTATGAGGTGATCCAAGGGATTCATTCCTTCCTTCCTTCTAAAAAACATTGTCAAGCTACTAGAAATAGTAAGCAAAAGCAGCAGAGTGCCACACAAGTAAAACGACTTTCTTTAAATGTTCCAGGAAGTTGTTATCACATTGTGCAGCTTCTTCCTGGGAAACTGTATGGAGAAAAAGATATCTGTCCCATAAGTACAAGGAGATATTAGGTATTGTACATGTAGTCTTCTGCATCTACTCTACCACTGAACTAAGGCCTCTCCCTTGGGGATGTGTGCATTTAAAAAATGGTTTTGTGCTGCCAATCTGGAGTAAATAACTGCCTCTATGCAAGCGTAGCCTTGTGTCAATCCGGCACAAGAATTTAACCTCCATGTCTTGTTAGTAGAAAGAGGAGAATGAACAAAAGCTTAGTGGTTCCATTTGTTTATTGGCCACTGTCAGGGGGCTGTGCCCATTGTTCATTACTCTCAGCACTTCTATTTTCAACATTATTTCTAACTAAGCAGAAGACTTCAATTTCTTCCATGAGGCTTTAGCATTTATCTTAGCCATGTGTTAGAACTTGGCATTGTAAAATCTGGTCGTCCTTTGAAATGCTGCTTCCTCCCACTGATGCGTGCTGTGATAAGACAGAATTACTCACTCTAGGTGTTTATAAAGGTTAACAAGAGATTTATTCAGAGCTGTAGACGAGTCAGATGCTTGGATGAGGCAACACTGCAGTAGGGAGTGCTATGAAACAACTAAAAATAAAACAAAAAATAGGTGCAACACCTAACCAGAGCGCCCACGCTCAATATGTATATAATCTACTTTGGGTCCTTAGAATAAAATCGCCCTATAAGTGAATAAACATCACAAAAAAGATCAATGTCAGAGGGCTATTATTACAGTTAATGGATATTTTCCCCAAATGATGTGCTCCACACTTGTTTATTAATTATAACCAGCATTACTTTCACAAGGGTAAGTTCTGTCTAACTCAATTTTAGAGTTCAGAGAGAAGAGTGATCCAGTAGCTTTCAAATGAAGGCCCTCACTTCCTGAGAAAGCTTACCAAGCATTGGAGAAGAGGACAGGTACTCTATGGATCAGTAGCAGGTTAAATAACAGGAGACAGGGAATAAATGGATGGTTCTCACAATGGAGGGATGTAAGAAGTGAGTTCCACCAAGGAATCAGTATTTGGACCTATGTTTTTTAACTTGTTTGTAAATCATCTGGCAGGGGTGAGCTGTGAGGCGGCCAAGTTTGTGGATGATGCCAAATTGTTCAGAGTAGTAAGGACAAAAGGGTTTGTGGGAGAGGCCCCAGTAAGTACTTCGTCACACAGTGCATAGTTTAACTGCTGGAGTCACTATCACAAGACAGCAATAGCTATCAAGTTGAGTGGATTTAAAAGCAGGTTAGACAACTTCATGGCCAAATAAGGGCTGGATTCAAATAAGTAGGTGCATTAGTGTAAGCCAGGTTCCCCTCTGTCCTCCCAGAATTGGCTCGGCGGTGTCTAGACAACTCACAAAACAGAGTGTAGGGAGGAGAGGAGAGGCTGTACTACTGGGCGAACTGAAATGCTTGTGCTATAGGTAAAAAAGGTAAAGGACCCTTGGACGGTTAAGTCTGGTCAAAGGCAACTATGGGGTTGCGGTGCTCATCTAGCTTTCAGGCCGAGGGAGCCGGCGTTTGTCCACAGACAGTTTTCCAGGTCATGTGGGCAGCATGACTAAACTGCTACTGGTGTACAGAGGACCATGACGAGTGCCAGAGCACACGGAAATGCCATTTACCTTTTTGCCTGTTTATCTACTTGCATTGGCATGTTTTTGACCTGCTAGGTTGGCAGGAGCTAGGACAGAGCAATGGGAGCTCTGTCCCAATTCGAATCGCTGACCTTCCAATCAGCAAGCCCAAGAGACTCAGTGGTTTAGACCATAGCGCCACCTGCGTCCCTATAGAATATGCTGTAGAATGGTTGGAACAGCATAATATAATATAATAATAGCTGTGTATTACCTCCAGTATCAGAGGCAGCATATAAAGCCAGTAGTTGGGGTGATTGTTTTTGTCTTGCTCGTGGACTTGCTATAAGCATCTGGTTGGCCACTGTGAAAGCAGGACTCTTGTGCTCTCGCGTGCTCTCGTGGCAAATTAGAAGCCCTAATTAATGTATTTATTTACTACTCAACCACTTTCTATAAATCTTGAATTTACAATGTACGTGAAGCATGCTTTGAATGACCATCTGATAAGCAGGCCTTCTAAATGAGACCATCTGTTCTTCATGCCTCTTAATGTGAGCACCAGATATCCCAGGAGGAAATAACTTGCATAGATTGCTTCTTTCGAGGTCTACATAATTTTTTTTTTAAGTCACCTGTTTGCAAAGTAAAACGGACATTTAGTTAGGATTTCATATTTGAAGTTCTGGGTTGAATTTATTACTAACAAAACCAATTAGTTTCAACCTGGGGGGGAAAGCAAGCTTTGAAATCAATTGGACCTAAATGCACTTGACTTTGGTTGGATCATGCCCAGAACATGCCACCCCTAATTGAAATAGAGCCTCCATTGGTTCTACCACGTATCCACCTAATTGCTTAATGTGTTTCAAACTACTGGGTGTTATGCTGGCTTCACACATCATCAAATAATGGTGTCCTGGACAAATCTGAACATGAAAAGTGTATGTGTTTTGTGTTCTCAAGATTGTAGCATATAATTTCATATTCCTATGGTCCATTATAAAGACTAGCCTTCAAATTCAGCCCTGGCACTTAGGGCAGAAACCCATATATGATGTAGCACGTGTCAGCCTCAACACTGCAGGGTGCATCTCCTCTCTACCAACATTCACACGTTTAATGCAAAGGTCAGAAGATGGCATGTAAGCATGTTTCCTTGGTCTTGCTTACAAGCCTCCTTGAAATTAGGAACCTTTGGGCAGTGGTGAAGCTGCATACTCAACTACCGGGGCGGAGAGCAGGCAGGGGCGTGGCTGATGCCCCCGGAGGCATGACACGCCCCCGGGGGCATGGTACACCACCTGAGAGGGTGTGGCATGCATTCTGGGGACGTGGTGCACCGTCTGTGGGGGTGTGGTGCTCGGTGCACAGGGGGGTGCATGGTGTGCATCGTGAGGGGCCACCGTGATGGCACCCTACTGGAATAGTGGTGCTGGGGGCGGTCCACTCCCCCCGCACTCCCGTTCCTCCACCAGTGCCTTTGGGTAAACATGTGACAGTCGACAGTAGAGCAGGCATGCCTGGGCACATACAGACATTTGGCCAACAGATATGCCCAAGCCTTTCTACACAACTTTGCCCTTGCATGTCTTTGCTGAATGGCTGCAGGGGGCTACTATCTTCTCAATATAAAATGGGTTGAAATCTTAACTCCACTGTCAAAACCACACAACACACATGGTCAATCTCTTTATAGCCTTGAACAACTATATTTGCTTCCAAAATCAGGGTGGTAAAACCTTGGTTCATTGTTTCTCCTCCTGCCCAGTCTCAAAAATGTTCATGGAATTTATGCGCCCCCTCGCCCAGCTTGTCTGGAGTTTTGGGCTGGGCTGCCATCAGTATGCTGATGATACCCAACTCTATCTGTTGATGGATGGCCATCCTGACTCGGCCCCAGACACACTGACCAGATGTTTGGAAGCTGTGGCTGGATGGTTACGTGGGAGCCGGTTGAAGTTAAATCCTTTGAAGACAGAGGTCCTCTGGCTGGGACGGGATGATATGGGATTGAGGGGGCAACTCCCATCTCTTGCGGGGGTGCAATTAGTGCCAGCACCGTCCGTTAAGAGTTTGGGTGTAATCTTTTATACCTCCCTCTCCATGGAGGTGCAGATTACAGCTATAACAAAGGCAGCATGTTTTCATCTCCGTCAAGCTATGCAGTTGGCTCCTTACCTCTCTCTACCTGACCTAGCCACTGTGATCCACACAATGGTCACCTCCAGACTGGATTATTGTAACTCACTCTATGTGGGGCTACCCTTGAGACTGACCCAGAAACTCCAGCGGGTGCAGAATGCCGCGGCAAGACTCCTTACGGGGTCTTCGCTGCGAGATCACATTCACCTGGTGCTATACCAGCTGCACTGGTTCCCGGTGGAGTACAGGATCAGGTTTAAGGTGCTGGTTTTAACCTTTAAAGCCCTATACGGCCTAGGACCCTTGTACCTACGAGACTACCTCTCCTGGTATGTCCCACAGAGGAACTTACGGTCTTCAAATAAAAACATCCTGAAGGTCCCAGGCCATAGAGAGGTTAGGCTGGCCTCAACTAGAGCCAGGGCTTTTTCGGCTGTGGCCCCAATCTGGTGGAATGCTCTGTCACAAGAGACCAGGGCCCTGCGGGACTTGACATCTTTCCGCAGGGCCTGCAAGACAGAGCTGTTCCATCAGGCCTTTGGTCAGGGTGCAGCCTGACTCCCTCCTTTGGCAATCTTCACAGAACTTTAGCTTAATGGTTGCCATCAATTTGATTTTAATTAATTTTTATAATGAAATGTTTTTAGAATGTTGCACTATTTTATTGTTGTTAGCCGCCCTGAGCCCGGCTTCGGCTGGGGAGGGCAGGATATAAATAAAATTTATTATTATTATTCTATCCCAATCTTATATTAAGCCATTTTTGAGCAACCTGTGACCTTCCAGATGTTCTTGGACTACAACTCCCATCACCCCTGACCAATGGCCATGTGCTGGCTGGGGACGATTGGAGTTGGAGTCCCACAATATCTGGAGGGCAACAGGTTTTCCACCTTGTATTGCACCATGCCTAACATTAAGCAACGTGTCTTGTGAGCCCAATGGCTGACTCTAAATAAAATCCTCCCAGTATGAATTAATGGATATGTAAAGCTAAACAGTAATATTAAGTTATTTTGAGGATGCCCTTTAGGTGCCCTTTGGAAGATGACTGGTTGTAAATGTCCTCTGGTTTAAAAATAAAAGACCATGAAGAATTACACACCAGTATAATAATTAAACCAAATTACATTATAACAATTCCAAGGTATCAATTATGTTCCTTTAAATAAAAGTTAAATCTTTATTGCTCACAAATGGCTTTCTGAATATGCATTCATGATTACTCTATTCTTTTTCTCCCCCCCTTTTTTTTTAAAAAGGGGAGTTGCTGACAGTAAGGATGGTTATTTGAGATATTCAGCCTCCAGATGCATCCTGGTCATATATTGGAGGTCTAAATGAGAATCCTCTAATTGTTAGATCATTCTTGAGATGTGAAATGTAACAGGGTTAATGCACCATTGCAATGTGACGGATGATAAAACATTTATAATCTCTTATAAATCACTGATTCACCCCCCTTTTCTTTCGTACTGCAATCTTCCGCTCTCTTCTGCACTTTCTTGCCATAAGTGCCATCTCGTGCTGTTCACAGAAAGTTCAGAAACTGAGAGTGATGATTTGCTCTGCTGAGCTGGAAATAACACCACCCCAAAAATTATAGTCAAAGATCATTAAAATGGAGCGTGTGAAAAATGTTTTTATTCTTTCGCCACTTTGTTCAAGGAAGTTCAAATAAAGTTTATATAGAAAGTGGTAAAAACAGGGTTTGTTTCCCCCTTCCACCCCCCCACTTGGACACTCTTAGTGTCCAAAGTCATTTAGTCCAGCTGTCCACTCACACTTCTCAAGGCAGCCATAGGAGCTATCTCAGAACTAGAACCTGCAAGTATATATGTTAGTTGTGATGCATGGGTGCAGAAATTATGAATGGGGATATATGGATATTCTGTTTTCCTTATTACAATTGCTATTATTACCAGAAGGAAAAGAGAAACACCTCGTGTGAATTTGCAGCCCATTTGTAGTATTGTAGGCTTGGATCCAGAGCTCTTGCCCACTTGTGGAAAATGCTCCAACTTATGTAATTGGGAGGGGGAAATGATTCCAGTGGATTATCCCCGCAGTCCCTGATAAAGCTGTATGATGTGTGTGGAAGGCCACAGGGAAATCAGGGAATCTGCAAAAAAAAAAAAAAACCTCTCCAGTTTGCAGATGGGAGCCTCCACTGAATCCAAGAGCTTAGCTGTTCATGGAAGGTCTGTATGGACCCCAGTCCTCTGAGCCAGATGTGACAAAAATCATGTCACCCAATCATCTACCACAAGACAAGACTCAGAGATGTTCTCCAGTCTGCCAACTAGGTTCTGGGACGGATTCTTTGGAGTGATTGAAAAGGTACGCAGCTTACCTGTCAATGTTAAATGCCCACACTGTGCATAAGGAATCTTATAAACAGATACATTTAAAATATCAGTTAGAGCCCTTAAAAATAGAAATAAAGCAGCAGCCATCATCAATAAAAAGCAGATGAGCAACAAAACAGTAAAAAAGTAATAAATAGCATAACATCAGCTATAGTAAAACAAAACATAACAAAACATAACAAAAGCCTGAGTGAACAGACAGACTTCACCTGGCACCTAAAAGATAAGAAAAAAGGCCAGACAAATGTATCTAGGTGAGAGTTCTGTAAATTGGGTGCTGATAGGTTTTGTTCCTTAAAATTGTACGATACCTTGGAATGTTACTTCCTGTTTGACTCTCAGTTCAGTACAGTGAAGCTTAGCATGGCTGACAGATCTTCCATGTGTCCCTATCTACCAGGGACTTCCCTTATTTAGAGAAACCATCCCGGATTCTGATTGGATCCCGGAATGTCCCATTTTTCCTTAGGGTGTCCCTGTTTTCATTGGAGAAATGTTGGAGGTTATGGAGATATCCAACCCCCAAGCTGTCTGAAGGCAATCCTGTATAGGGAAGGTGGTTTTTTGTTTGTTTGTTTGTTAAAAGTTTAATCTTTTATTATGTTTTTATATATGGTGGAAGCTGCCCAGAGTGGCTAAGGCAACCCAACAAGATGTGTGGGGTATAAATAGTAAAATTATCATTATGGAATGGGATGTCCCTATTTTCACTGGAGAAATGTTGGAAGGTATGGGCTGATGGACTTGTGTAAATTAAGGCTACAAACACAACAGGCGCCATCACAGAAGAAGTCCTGTACTCTGGCAGTCATCTGCCTAACTTCAGAAGGTGGGACACACAAAGTACCTTTCATGTTATCTCCATTATCAGGGAGGTTCATGTAGCAGATGGCATTATCTGGACAGAAGAGACTCTAAAACAAAACCCAACAATTTTGCAACCAGAAAAAGGACACAAAATGGCTGAAACAGTTCCATCCCTTCATATATAGACCACCCATTCTTTAACTAATGCTCATTTATCAGTAATCTATTTCCAACTGCAAATATTTATAAGTCCTAAGAATTTCAGAGCAACATAAAATTTCAAAGAATAAAAATATAAGTGGCGGTAGCAAAATATTATGAAACGCAAATACATTTGCAGCATAAAAGAGAAAAAAAGCCAAAAAGGCCCTTTCCCCAACCACCACTGGCCTCACTTCAGAAGCAAGGGGACTTGGAGAAGGGCATTAGAACTAAGGCAGGTTCATGATGGTGTGCATTGACAGTGTGTACCCCAAATAAAAATGACTTGTGGTGCTTCGGAGAAGTCTTCCATGTTAACAAATCAGATTGCACTGTTACAAGTGTGTCGAGGCAGAACAGAGAGTACCCAACCTTCCAGAAAGTACCAGACCTTGGGATTAGACCAAGAGCGAGTGCTGTTCTTTCAAGATTTGACAGCAATAGTAATCTATGTGAAAATTTTGTAGCTGAAGTTCCCAACTACTGACAAAGCTAATCTTGGTTCCCCCCCCCCCCAAAAAAAGAACTCGATACTTCTTGGCAAGGGAATATATGTTCTAAAATTTGCTTTCTGCACTTCACATTTACACTTATCTGTTCTGGCGCTGATATGTAACCGCCCTTTGACGATCTGCATAACAACCTGTTTCCACACTGTGTGGTCTCAGCAACCATTGGGGCCCGGTGGATCATGCATGGTATCAGAACAATCAAACACAGAGTTTTCGCCCATTCAGAAGATGTCCTCATGAACTCACAATTAGAGATCAGGAATGTTTCTAGTCCGCAGAAAAGATTACTGCGGGCATCATTAATTCCTCTACCAACCTACGCAGGTAGCAGGTGTGAATTGGTAGTGTAGGCAAAGGCTGTGCAGTCTTTGGGGGATGTTATTCTAGGTGTATGTTCTATGGTGGTGGTAGGGGAAATCTTTATCCAAGAAGCTCCATTCCCTCCCTGCTGTATACTGCACGTCTTAGTGAGAAGTGTAGTTGATGCCATCTGGACCTTCTTATACTTGGCTACATTTACCTGCTTAATATTGGTATATACTACAAAGCTGTCACTAGTACAATGAAACACACACACACGGAATTCTGAACTGATGGGAAAGGAAAGTAATTTCAACTCCTTGGATAGCTCATTGGTCTCACTGAGAGACAACAAATCAGGGACAGGCAACCTGCAGCCCTCTGACAAATTTAATGTGGGCCTTATCCTAATTTCATGTTTGTGGGAAGGGCGTATAAATGGGGGAAAGGGAGTGGCAAAAGGAAAGGAGGGAGAAAGGAGTTGAGGGGGGTGGGGAAGAGATTAGCCCCATTCACTTTTCACTCTCCTCCTCTCCTCCATGTAGGTTCTGGCCGTGCCTGATATTCACCCAGTCCTGCTCACCACTAGTACGCAGCCTCTGATTACCCCTGAGGGAATGTGGTCCTGAAAACAGAGCCAGCTCTGTAATCAAGCAAAGTGAAGCAGGTGCCTCGGGCAGCAAATATTGAAGGACAGCAGGTGGCAGAAGCTCTGTCTGTGTGTGCTGTGCAACCTGTCCTGCATCCACTAAATGAAGCCACTCAACAGCCTTGCTGAGCTTTTGTACCTGGCGTAGGATTGGAAGGAGGCAACTTCTCACCCTTTGTTTCAGGCAGCAAAATGCCTTAGACTGGCCCTGCCTCAAAATAAAAAGTATGCAGCAGAGGATTAAAAAAAGTGATGGTTTTCATCTGTTAGTAAAGGTAAAGGGACCCCTGACCATTATGTCCAGTCGTGGCCGACTCTGGGGTTGCAGTGCTCTTCTCGCTTTATTGGCCGAGGGAGCCGGCGTACAGCTTCCGGGTCACGTGGCCAGCATGACTAAGCAGCTTCTGGCGAACCAGAGCAGCTCATGGAAACGGCGTTTACCTTCCCGCCAGAGCGGTACCTATTTATCTACCTGCACTTTGACGTGCTTTCAAACTGCTAGGTTGGCAGGAGCAGGGACCGAGCAACGGGAGCTCACCCCATCGCGGGGATTCGAACCGCTGACCTTCTGATCGGCAAGTCCTAGGCTCTGTGGTTTAACCCACAGTGCCACCCACATCCCATTTCATCTGTTACTTACTATTAAATGAGATAGGTTGACATGAAGGCATAAGGTATCCTTTAGATTTTTCATGCAATATCTGGATCGGTCTATCTCCATTCTTTAATAATTGCTGCTGCCATATTGCTTAAGGTAATGGTAAATCAGTCCAACAACTATGTTTTTAACTGATTTTTTTCCCTAGGATACTGTTTCTTCATTAATTTCAAATGTTTATCAGAGAAGATCTAGCCTTGTCTATCCAACACGTGCCCTCCTTATAGCCATGCTGATAACACCCCTTCCTTTTTGCATTTCATTCCCAGCAGATGAAATCAATGTGTCACAGAGGGTCAAAATGTCTGGAAAAGATAAGAAAGTGGAAGAGAAACAGATGTCTAGATGTCAGCTGGGCTGGGTGTACTCAAGGGAAAAAAGTATAATAATATAATGAATAGGAAGCTGTTTGGATGATACAACAACAAATAAAAATCTTACATTCTCCCTTTGTTAGCCTCACTCAGCTACTGCAAAGCAATTCAGTTTACTACTTTAGTAGACCAATCTATCTCTTAAAATCTGGGTGGCAAAAGACACGTGAGTTGATATTACAATTTGTATATACAGTGGTACCTCGGGTTACATACGCTTCAGGTTACACTCCGCTAACCCAGAAATAGTGCTTCAGGTTAAGAACTTTGCTTCAGGCTGAGAACAGAAATCATGCTCCGGTGGCGCGACAGCAGCGGGAGGCCCCATTAGCTAAAGTGGTGCTTCAGTTTAAGAACAGTTTCAGGTTAAGTACGGACCTCCAGAACGAATTCAGTACTTAAGCTGAGGTACCACTGTACTAAAGATGCCCTTTATGGTGCCCTCCAGATGCGGTTGGACTCCAACTCCCATCATCCTCAGGCAGCACGGCTAATGGTCAGAGATTATGGGAACTGAAGTACAACATCTGCAGGGCACCACATTGGTGAGACCTGCTGTAGCTAGATCTGCTGTATCCATATAGAATGGTGAATCAGCCTAAGGACACCGTATTGGCTACTCCTGATATTATACCATGGTGTGTGCCATGGCACAGGACCAAGAGAGAATGGGTGGGTATCCTGCTCTTGTATGAGCAGATATTCCACTTGTACAAGAGGCATTTTGGATCCCGGCTATTGCCAGTCTATTTTAGCCAGACTGACGTTTCAGATTTATTGGGTAGCTCAAACTGGATGTGCAGCGCTTCCTTCCTGGGCCTAATGCTCAGGTCATGTATTTCTCACTGATGTCCCTGGAAGTTAAACATGCATAACTGGGTGCACCTTTGCAGTTTTAAATTATAAATCTAAATGCATAATTGATTCACCCATCACCGGAGCATCTTAACACCTATCACAAAACTGACAGTAATAATATTCTTCTAAAATTATTGTCATTCCTTTAGATGGCGTGTCCAGGGGCAAGATCACATGAAGATAATTGAAATAAAGAAGAATAAGTTTTGAAAAGTTTAACCTAGCTCCAAAACTTCATTTTTTCTAGAAAAAAAAGAGCAGTAACTTTTCTTTTCCTGAAACACCTAAAAGCCTTCTTGAGGCATGCCTCTCCATGGCTTGAACAGTGGATGTATGAAAGCAATACACTTCAGCCATTTAACATTCTAAGTGAAACAATCAAGTTGAATGGCATTCAGATTTTCACTCATAAAATGTATTAACTAATGAAAAATAGGCATTGCTCAACAATATTGCTGTCACATTTTAGATACAGGTTTAAAACAACTGTGACCTCACACACTTTAGATGCAATTAAATATGAGCCTGGACAAATCTGCACTAAGTGAAGTCTCTGAAGTCTATCAAGGAACTGTAGAAGAGCTACATTAGCAGACATAGACAGAAATAAAAAAAGGACAAAAAGCAGGCAGATTTATTTTATTTATTCATTTAACCAATCTATTATCCAGTGTTCAATATATAGTCTTTTCCCATGGTGGATTACAGAATCTAGAACAATATAAAATATGGAGCAACACAATCACAGTTAAAAATTCTTCTTTTACATTTCATTATATAATTTATAAGAGTATTTATAAACTGCCAAATCACAAACTATTGATGTGGTGTACAATAATATTCATTAAAACACCATGTACCAGTATTTGGTATAGTTATAATCTTATACTTGTAAAATCAAATTGAAATTATTTCAAAAAAAAACCCAAAACACCATAAATGCATAGAATATTAAAATTATAAAATCATAAGATGGAACTAAATACAAGCACTGAAACCAAAGTAATTATCTAAAGACTCTCAGCATAATCAATATGTTTCAGCAGGTTACAAAACATGAGGATTGTAGGTACTGTACCTACCTTCATGTTTCTCTACAGAAAAATTGCCTAAGTACATATTAATAAGAGTATCTATTCAAGCATATCAAGAGACACACAGAGGCATTGATAAGCAGAATATATGACTGCCTCACATCATTGATGACTGGACCTCAGTAAATATCTAGGAGCCCCATCTCATCTCTCACCTGGGTAGTACAGGCCTGGTGTCCAATAACTTCCTTCCAACCATCAACAGCCAGCATAGTTTTGTCCAAGTTGGAATCAAAAACAAAGACTCAAGGGATCAGTGTCCCCACTACTGTGTAACCCCTGAAATGGCAACACCTAACATTTGGGTGGTAGCACGGGCAGACTTTGGTAATATTTCATAACATGGCACCCTGTGTGAGGCCAAAATTTGGCGACTCCAAATGGATCTTCTCAATTATGGATCTTCTCAATTTCACCCCCCCCCCCTCAGATCAGCATCCTGTGCAGAGCAAACTGCCCACACCACCCTAAATCTGGAACTAGTGGAAGCCCGCCACAGTATGCCTTTTGAGTTGTTTCAAGTGAGGGAGTCTCCCACTAGGCCAGTCCCTGTCTCTGATGGAAGTGTATAAAAAATATGTGTCATATGGAGAATGTGAGTAAAGAAATGTTTTTATCCATGCCTCATAATGTTAGAACTCAGGGACATCCAATGAAGCTCAGTGTCACAACATCCTGAATTAGACAAGTTAATGGAGGATGAAGCTCTCAATGGCTACTAACCCTGATGGTTATGCTCTACCTCCATTGTTGGTATTCAGGTACCGCTGAATACCAGTTTCTTGAAGCCACGTTAGAGGTGGAGAGCTCAAAACTGACAAATCAGCTTGAACTGATGAAAGCCACTCCTAGCCAGTGCCATCACCTCTGCCTCCGCAGGCACTGTTGTGTTTAGGAGGCTTCCCATGCTGGTCTTTTAGATGGAGTGCAACCCCATCCAGAACCAGTTGGCTCCTCAATCCACAATGAGAGATCTTTCTACTCACGGTCCCTTTTTGTTGCCTGGATTATGTTTCAGTTTATTCATTTTCATTCATTTCAAAACAGCCTCCAGACATCTGTTCAAGAGTTCTAACAGCTTCGCTGGGATTGGTAGATAGAAATGTGTGATTAGATTGTGTGTCATCCACATGCTGATAACGCAGCAACTCAAACCTCAGGATGACTTCCCCTTGATGGTTACATTCAGATAGATACTGAACAGCATGATAGCTAGGGAATTCCTAACAGGTAAAGAGATTCCAAGTACCTGATTGCTTTTATTTATTCAAAACCGTATTAAGAAATGTCTGTTTACTTAACAACACTCTTTTCCATTAATCAAAGAGGTTATTCATCCATGGTGACATGTAAGCCAAAAGCAGTATTCATAAAACACTGTGTAGGCTGGTGACAACTGGAAGTGGGTAAGCAAAGCTGACATGTGGAGGTAGGTGTACAGTCAATTTATAGTTCTGGGGAAACAAGCTCATGCTGTATCTGATTATAGGCAATGTCTTCTGTTAGCTCGGCAGCAGAATTCTACTTGTAAAATAAAGGCACACTGCAGGCATCCTCTTAAATATCTTGTTGCTTATTTCAGTTCCATATATGAAGCTCAGTCTTGCTCGCCTGTTTACCCTACATCCATGTCATGTGCACCCCTCCCCTCCTGCTTATTCTCTCTCCCATGTTTATTTCCACTTATTTTTCATAAGAAGGTTGGAATAGCCCTGCTTCATTAGTGCTATTTTTCTAGAAAAAGAAGTGCCATAAGTAAGGTCTGAGCACAAGAGCACTCTTCCCTCCTGTGGTTTCCAGCAACTGGAATTCACAAGCATTGCTGCATCCAGCTGTGGAGGCAGAACATGGCCATCAGTAGCTTTTTCCTCTATGACTTTGTCCAGTCCTCTTTGAAAGCCATTCAAATTGGTGGCGATCACTGCCTCCTGTAGGAGCAAGTTTCTCCTATGTGTCTGTATCCAAGTACAGTGAGATGTGGTTGCAAGGAACATGTGGATGCAAGGAACATATCTGCATATTTCAGAAGAAAACATATTTAAAAAGCTATGAATTGAGGTAAATATATGGGTTGCATCCACTCATCAATTTACATTGATGGAAAGCACTTCTGATTAAATTACAACAAGCGCATTTCAAGCCAGTGAGGACCCAAGCTTAAAGGAAGCAAAAGAAATGGGTGGAAGGAGAGACTCAGGTAAAAGGAGCAGGAACACTCCATCCTTCATTGTTTATATTTAATTTACCTCACAGGGAGCATTCTGAAATTACTGCATTGATATGGCCTCTGTGAAACTCTGAGAGAATCTCATCATTTGAATGAATGGCTATATTTGTTTTAATGAAAATATGCCAAGCTAAACTGGTAGGTGGCCTTTATCTACTTTCTTTTATTCTGTGTTGGAATGACTCATGAAGCATCATTGCATATGGTGCCTACACAGAGCACACAGCATATATTTAAAAAATTAAATACAGTCTAAAAGCAACAATTAAGATTGTGTATATAACAAGCGAAGCTGTCCCACTTCCCTTTGAATTTTATCTCCCGCTATGACAAAAATTGCCATGACCCTAATCATTGACTATTTTACTCTCTAATTAAAGTTCTGCATTCAGGAAACTTTAAGAAAACATTGTTGCTGCGTGAGAAGAAGGAGACTGACCCATTTTATAAAACTGGCAAGAATATTCTAAAAGAGGCTGGCACAGCTTGTGGCCCACCAAACCAAACACAGCCCACTAGCCGAGGTTTGTGGCTAGCTTACCATTTGTGCTTGTCAAATGAATTGTTTCTGCAGTTCCAGGAATGTAGAAATAACTGGAGGTTTATCAAGCCCCTGGTGGGTGGCTGTCAGGACCAGGACCCACAGCATAGAAGACTCCTGCTGGCTCCCAAAGGCTCATTTAGTCCAGCATCCTGTCCCCACTGAAGCCAACCAGATGTCTGTAGAAAACCAGTGTACAAGAGCACTCCCTGCACTCATGAACCCTAGCAACTAGTATTCAGGGGCATGCTGCCTCCAACAATTGAGAATGAGCATAGCCTTACACCCTGGCTTTATTGTGCTCTGATAATTGCTGATGGCCTCTTTGTCCTCTGCTCATTTGGGGGTCTACTAGCACCAATGGGAAGGCTGGTGCTGATAAGGACAAAAGGCACCTAAGAAAGTTGCCCTCTATTCTCTCTCATGCCCCCACCCACAGAACATGAGCCATTGGCTCACAGCCCCCCTGTCTCATTCCAGAGGCTGCTGGGAGGATTTCCCATGTCTCAGTGGGAGGGACAGCCCATTGCAAAACTGGAGCACATCTCTCCTGTTTCTCTCGTTCAAGCACAGTGCAGCGCTGCTAGCAGGACTACAATGTATGTAAGTGGTCATGCTCCATTCCCTGTGGCACCATTCCCACCCTGCTTTCCATCTCCTCAAATCTTCCTCAGTAACCCCACCACAGTTGGTGGATACAAAAGGATAGGCTTCCCTCCCCTCCCCTTTTTGGAGCAGGAACTAATAATAATAATAATAATAATAATAATAATAATAATAATAATAATAATAATATTTTATTTATATCCCATCCTCCCCAGCCGAAGCTGGGCCCAAGAAATTAGGTACACTTTGATGGCTACTAGAGAGAATAGTTGGCCACTAGGTAAAGGTAAAGGGACCCCTGACCGTTAGGTCTAGTCGTGGCTGGCACTCATCTCGCTTTATTGGCCGAGGGAGCTGGCGTACAGCTTCTGGGTCATGTGGTCAGCATGACTAAGCCGCTTCTGGCAAACCAGAGCAGCACACGGAAACGCCGTTTACCTTCCCGCCGGAGTGGTACCTATTTATCTACTTGCACTTTGACTTGCTTTCAAACTGCTAGGTTGGCAGGAGCAGGGACCGAACAACGGGAGCTCACCCCGTCGCGGGGATTCGAACCGCCAACCTTCTGATCGGCAAGTCCTAGGCTCTGTGGTTTAACCCACAGCGTCACCCGCATCCAGTTGGCCACTAAGCCCAGCCCAAATGTGAGTACCCTTTATTATAAGAATAACTTTATGTGGTTCCCTAAAATTAAATCCACCTGGCTTTATATCCAGTTATCTGTATGCTTTTCCTGGGCATCCATCAGGTACACCATCGTGGAGGGGGTGGGGTACTCCCCCCCAAGAAAATCAAGGAAGGGGCTGGACCCCCACAAAGTTCCCTGGTGCTTATGCAGGTATGCTGTGGGTTGTGCTGATGCCACTCACACACACCGCAGGACGTACTGACATTGCGCAGCCCCGGCCCCCTAAATTGCGGGGGCAAGGTGGCATACTTGGCTTCCATGCATATCTGTCAGGTCCATCCCTCCCTTTTCAGAGAACAGCTTTTTGGATTTGTGTCTATGTGGGTCAGTGCAAGTATAGCCTTTATTTACATTTTCTCTCCCCATGTTCTTGTTTCTTCCTTATTATTGTTGCTACAGTGCTCCCACTACCAGCACTGTATGTTGTAGAATGTTTCCAGTTTGTCATATTGCTGGTTCAACTCCTGCCTCCGCCAAGCTCTATGTCAACAGAAGAATGATACTGGTCTGTTGTATTGGTGGTCCTATCTAACCAACACCCTCATGTGACTTCGGCTGCAAACATAATTTTAATGCATGAGAGGCTGAAAGGACTGGAAAAGGAACAGAGTGTTAAGGATGAAGTGAGGACTTTCAATATGCTAATGTAGGTCGGCAGGTAGGATCACACATGCATGTTTAATGTTTGACATTTTTAATGTTTTTATATGTGTTGGAAGCCACCCTAAGTGGCTGGGGCAACCCAGGCAGATGGGTGGGCTAATAATAATAATTCACACACATAGGAAGCAGAACCACAGAGGCTCCTCTTAAATAGCTAAAGAAGAAAGATTGCTTCTGTGGGTATTTCCTGGTTTGGAAAAGAAGAAGCAGATCAGGGAGTTATCGAGACCTTTTGATTTTAATATGAGAATTGTGGGGTCCAGGGTATAAAGGGTGAGATTTGGATTTGGGAGACCTGCATTCCAATTCCACCTGTCACTGTGTGATCTTAGCCAAACCACTATCCCTAAGCCTCGTGTCCGACTCTGGGGTTGCACGCCCATCTCGCTTAAGAGGCCGGGGGCCAGCGCTGTCCGAGGACACTTCCGGGTCATGTGGCTAGCGTGACAAGCTGCATCTGGCGAGCCAGCGCAGCGCACGGAAACACCGTTTACCTTCCCGCTAGTAAGCGGTCCCTATTTATCTACTTGCACCCGGGGGTGCTTTCGAACTGCTAGGTTGGCAGACGCTGGGACCGAGCAACAGGAGCGCACCCCACCGCGGGGATTCAAACCGCTGACCTGACGATCGGCAAGTCCTAGGCGCTGAGGTTTTACCCACAGCACCACCCAAGCCTCAGTTACACCTTTGTAAAAAGCAAACAAACAAACTTGAGAATAATAGAGATCTATTGTAAAACTGAACATAATAATAAATCTGAAGCATGTTACAAACGCTGAATATTTTTCTATATAGAGCAAAGCTTCTTCAATTGGTGGTACTTTTATTTAAATGGAATATTAATAGCACAGCATGCTTAAGTGTCCCCTTTTATAAAACTGTGGATTTGGCACTCCTATTGCTGAATAGCCTTCAAGGACAGAGCAGCCGAGGCCACACTTACAAATAGTGTAATCTGTGCATCAATGCATTATCAAAGCTTCTGTAAGCTCTCTTTAAATAAACTCCCCCCCCCCAAGAACTTCATGAGAAATATGCCTTTGTTCAGCACATCTGTTGCATTTTGCTTTCAAAATGCTGCTTTCTGGGAAGCCATTTGGGTCAAGGAGAGAGATGTGTCAGGAAATTAATTTATAGTACAGCACTTGGTCAGCACATGTATATAGGGAACAGCATAGAAAAGGAGGAAACAAGCAGCCATAGACAGCTTCTTAAAAAGAAATACCATCACTTTGTATTGTAATCCCTTAAATGTCATTACGGGCTGCCAGGGACTGGGCAGAGGAGGAATGGTGGAGATCGCCTCCCCAGCCTGACCCTTCCAGAGAAGAAGGAGACAGTTCAGAATTACAACAGGGGTTTGAGGGAAGTCACAGCTAAGAGGAGGATGAGGGGGAAAGTTGGGAAATAATAGGAGAGGAGGAGGCAGAGCCAGAGCAGCTGTCTGACACATTATCACTAGAAAGCATTCCAGACCCACCATCTCCCAGAACCCAGTGAGCCTTAAAAGTAGGAGAGCAAAGAGCTCGGAGACAGATGGCCCTAAGTGACAACCATAGGGGTGGTGATGCTGTTGATGAATAAAGAAGGGGGCTGGAGATGTACTTGGGACAATGCCATTATTCCAAGAGGATGCATTTCTAAGCCTCTCTCTGTAAATATTGAATAAATATTGAATAAAAAGCAGATGGTAAGGACTTTTCCTTGTCTTATCCATTCCTGGCAACCTGGTGTGAGGGCTGGTTCCTCTGCCTCCTGACAGAGGTTGGCTGAAGACACTGAATCTATTTCGAATCCACTTCAACATCCCTTTACTTATATGTGTTGTCTGTTGAACCTTGCCTACTCCCCTCAGGTGCTGGTAACCTAACAGATTTATATATTTCCAGGCTGAACTCTAGCAGAGGCTTGCTACAGAGTTTTCTCCTAGCCTAAGGAAGAGGTCAGTCAAAGGAGACTATGCCTGAAGGCTACACACTGTTAAATCAGGCTACTGCTCCCATCTATATGCTTACAGGACACAATAATATATTTACAATACACAGTATGCCCTAGGTTTTTGTTACTACTGCTACTCTAGAGAGCAAGGTTCAAATGAACATTTGCACTAGTGCAAAGATTAGCACTTCCACCCTCTCCACCCTGTGCTGTATCCAAACAGCATACCCTGTGCTGTATCCAAACCACCTCTAGAGTTTGGGGCAGGGACTTTTCATGGAATTTTCTCCTCAGTGCTACGTTATTAGATTTCTATGACCCCTTCACCCCAAAGTCCCAGGGTGGGTGACAATAATAAAAAGTTAAAAACAGCTAAAACAAATTCCAGTTACAGGAATAGGATGAGTCATGAAAACACACATCTCAGGTGACAGAGAGTTGGTAAGATTTTAAAATATATATATATATATTATGGGACAATTACATTTTTCATTTACATCAGATACCTGCTGGATCAGACCAATGGCTCTTCGTGTCCAGTATCCTGTTCTCACAGTGGCTTACCAGATGCCTATAGTTTGTCCCAGTGCTATTTTTCTAGAAAAAGGGTGCCAGAACTCAACATGAACACCTTCTTTGTTCTCTTATAATAGCAATAGTGCCTACCTAAGCAGTGCCGGAACTGTGCCCTGGTTTGCCCACAAGCAGTTTTGTTATGAACCTAGAATTGCTTTCGTCATCTACCAGAGAAGAATAACATAGCTGCGCTGATAAATCATGGCGTAAAGCAAAACAGATTTGGAAATCATCTCAGTGCAGCAGCAGCTAAAGCCTTGAACTAATGAGAGCAGCCTGTGAGAGTGAACATGGCAAGCAAGGGACAGGGGAACGAGGTGAACCAAGAAATGAACCTTGCAGGCCCCTTTTGGGGAGCAGCAGGGATAAAGGGAAAGAGCCGTGAAAATAGTCTGAAAAGGAGTGATTGGCAAGATAGGAGACAAATTGGCAGAGGATAGTGTCACAGAAGCCCCGAGAAAGTTTAAAATGATAGAATCATTAACACTGAAGGGAAAAATAGGTTTTAGAGAACTGAAAGTGCTTCAAGAGAGACCTTGCTTCCTATGGTATATACCCAACTTTCTTTTGATCTACTCTCACACACCTCTGGTCAAGTAATGCTGGGCCAAATGTTCTTTTAGCCCCCCCCCCCCTTTTTGGCTGAGGTGGAGTAAGAATGCAAGTGAAAGGGAAGCCAACGTCCCTTTCATCTTTTTGAGGCATTTCTGAGGGTGGAGGTTGAATTTCAAAGATAAGGGACAAACACTCCTCCACTCAGATCCATTCTGCTGCATAATGGCCGCCATTTGGGTTTCAAACTGTGACCTGGAATTATGGTATGTCACAACTCAATGTCATTATGAAAGGCATAAATGCAGGGTCAGGTCACAGCACTTGCTAATGGTCACCTCCCCACTCCTCAAATACCCCACAAAACAATGTGCCATTGTTCCAGAGAATTCTGGAGAAAACCAAAATAGCACGTGAAGCAGTGAGGAAACGAGTGAAGTGCTAGTAATGTTTGCACCCAGCCCTCAAACACACATGTGCTTCCGCAGCCTACAAATGGGGCCACAAAACAGGTGGGGAAGCTGCTCAGAATCAGCAAAATCTGTTTACCTGAAGCAAAGGTGGAATGGGTATACACACTACAAGCAGAAATCCTTCCTTAGACTGTCTTCAATTCTCTGCGGTGGTGGGGATTTACTTCTGTCTCCAGTCCAAAGAGTAGGCAGGCAAAAATGAATGGGAAGAGCCTGTTGATCTACATGTTTTACTCTTCGGTGAGAATGAAAGGCTTTAGAGTAATTGCAATTTGCAATCTCTCCTTCTCTCCTTACACCAGTGATGAGATTTATCTAACCTGAAAAGCAACTACTGTAAGGTGAAGCAATGTAAGTTCAACAACGCATACATTTCCCATTAGACTTAGAAATATGTCATGGGTGAGTAATTAGTGCTTTCTACCTGTTGTTTTTTTTAACTCTCTGAACTACTGCTGAGTAATTTGGTGCAATTTAATTAGCATTATGTGTTAACACGTTGCTGACGGCACATTTTTATTGAAACGCCGAAAAGATGACATCTCCACAATGGTTAGGTTTAAATGAAAGAAACACATGTAACAACACAGGGTGCTGTACTGCTGGGGGCATCAGCAAAGGAGCGGGGAGGAAGTCAACTTTGTCTAACAAAAATTGTATTTTCAAGGTACAGAATGCTTGGCTTAAGTCATCTGAGTGATTGGGAAGTCAATATTTCATAAAATTAGATCTAGAGTGAAAACATTTTTTTAAAAAAGCACCTTCCATAATTTTTTATGGAAGGTTTGAAATGGCAAGGCATGTATTGGCATAAACAGGGGTGGGGAGTTTGGTGAATTAAGACCTGAGGCAGAAAAGGTTCTCTAGCTTGGAGTGAGTGCAATATTTTTTCAGTACTTTCCCACCCTCCACCCCATGATCTGCTCTTACTCCTCTCCTGTTGCACATGTCTTCTCCAATCCCAATGTGAAGTTTTGCTCCACTGTCACGTATTGAGGTTCTTATTTTACACTGCTTCAGGCACACAATATGGTTATAGTCTTATAGTTAGTCTTCTTTGAAACTCCAATCCCCAAATAAATTTTATTTTATTTTATCTCTGAGCATTGGGAGGGAGGGGGTAACTTTGTGATTTCCAATAAGACCCAGCCAACCAGTAATCTGCATAGCTGGATTGAGTGGTGAGGAAAAGGTGGCTTCTTGGGGACCTCATAAGAGCCAGCCAATAAGCACTCTGCTTAGTAGTCCATGAAACAGTCCTGCTAGGTTTCTCCTAGGTTCAACTCACATTAAAACTTGGTTGTTTATCAGTCAGAAAAGGAGTGATGGCAGATCCAAAATGGGCTCACCTCTCAATTTTGGTATATCTGTCATGAGATTTAAAGGGGGTGTGTGTTAAAAATGTGTATATTTTGAGAAATACATTAAAAAGAGTTCCTTCATCTAATCTTCATACAAGATCATTTTTGTCAGCTGTGTTGGATCTCATCCAAGTATATTTATTCATGCTATTATCCAAGTATATTTATTCATGCTATTTGCATAGCATTTTCAGGGAAGTATCAATAGGGTTAATCCCATTTAAATATCATGTCAACTGGGAGGGAGAGAGGGGAGATTTGTCCAAGGTCACTCATGCACTGGTTTTCATTTTTTTCATTTTTTTTGCCAACATATGCAAATGCCACATCCTGTCCTTCTGTTGGTCCATATTGCACTGCTCAAATCACAGAGGGGCAGAGGCACTGGATGAGTGCAGATAGCCATCTATGGCTTTGCAAAGGTCTATCTGTCACATCTTTCAATCCTGCAAAGTTCAGGGAAACAGCAATGCAGAACAACTACACAATGAAGTATGGTAGCCTTAAACCCTCATGTATCAGACAGGCTTAAAGAACCAAGTTCTGCATTCTTCAAGGAATGTTGTTTCATAAAATTCTGTTTTAGAGAAAGAAAACTAGCTAGCAATAACAGTGATGGAAATGAAACAGAGAAAGGGGCATGAAGCAGCTCTAATGCAGCCCCCTTCATGTGAATCAAGAACATCCATCGCCAGATATTCCTAACAAGCCATCTATCAAAACAGGAGAGGCCATACTGTGGCTTCCACATGAATTCCACTTAAATGAGATACAGTGCCCTTCCCGGGCGGTTCAGGGTTTAGATGCTGGCCTCCCTTTTATATTATGTGCTATTTGTGTTCCTAGAAAGGAGGAGCTTCGGGGAGGGGGAGAGAATTGAAGTGTTGGGAGAAGTCCAACATATAAGACCCCAAGCTAGGAAATCTCATAGTTTTCTGGAATGAGAAACAAAGAAACTGTAGCGGTCGAAGGGACAGGAGACCTGGAAGAATGGTGGGCCATGGGAGAAGAGGCATTATGAACACCACTTGCTGGCAATAAGTGATGGGCAGAGGGCTGTTAAACCTTTATGTGGCTTCCAAGCTTCCCACAGGAATCTTGCAGGCCACTGTTAAAACCAAGATGCTGGACTAGATGGGCCATTCAGCATGATCTTACTGTGTTTTGAGGCATACAAAAGCAGTTTATAGTTGGCTGTACAAACTGTAAATAAGAAGGACCAGGATACATTCTGCAAGTTAAGCCCGTAGGACAAATAACAGATTTCATGAGACAATCACATTTAGTTGGCTTACAATGCAATCCTTTACATGTCTTCTCAGAAATAGATCCTTCTGAATTCAATGTGGCTTACTCCCAGGTAAATGGGTATAGGATTGCAACATCAGTGAGTTAAAGAACAACACTTCTACTTATTTTCATTGTACAATGTCTTTTTAAAAGACCTGGAATTTAGACATTTGTACCTTCACATTTCATATACAGCCATCTCAAGGATCAATGGAAACATGAACTCAGTGCTATACTTTGTGTCTTTCTACTGACCTTAGTGGGTAATAAATGTGGCTTCCAAGGAGGTGTGAATTTAATTTTTATGTTGAAGATTTGTGGCTGCAATTGATTAAATGATGCAAGCATTTGTTTTAGTGCGTGATGAAATACATGACTTAAAGTGCCAATGCCATGCATAATTCCTCAGCCCGGATCTTTAGAAAATTGTGTCATGTATTTTGACCATGAATATCACAGTCAAAGCTGCATTGTGGTGCAGATACCATGTAATATGTTTGCTGCAGCAGGTAGTGAGCAAAATATTGTTTGTTCAAAATGCAGGAATAGGAAATGGTTTTATAGTTATTAGCAACACAAATTCCCTTCTAGTGTTGACAACATAAAATGGATGCTTTAGTTGAGATTCCTGCATTGCAGGAGATTGGACTTGGTGACCCTCAGGTCCCTTTCAACTCTACAATTCAATGATGCTGCACAGAGAGTCTTTCACAACTAAGAGTGCCACAAGGCATTTTTTAAGAAAGAAAAGCAATAGGAAATAATGGGAAATTCTTGCCCAATTCATACCATTAAATACGTGGAACCCTCGTGGAACCCTCTCCCCTCAAAATTGGAGAAAGTTCTTCCCTCCCTCCCCCACTCCCCCCTTGAGTTTGCAGTAAGGGTTCGTTTTCCTCCCAAGAGATGGCCAAAAAAAGACCTTTTCAGCATAGCTTTAGTTATTAAACTGCAACAGCTTGTGTCTGCTGAATGAAAAGACTAAGAGAACAGAGAGCAGAAATGGGAGCTCAAATGTGACCTGTGGCTACCTTCCTAAATAGGTTTACACATTTGTCCGGTTTTATCCAATTTGAGGCCCTGACATTACTGAACGGGACAATCTGGGAGACCAAAAAGGAAAGAGTGATGGCAGGATTGTTGGAGGAGCAGCCAGCCATTTCTCTGCTCCCTGTGATTAGCCCAGCTGGGAAGCATGGCATTTAAATACAATTTCCCAGCTGGTGGGAGTGTAGCACACTCTCAAGTGTAATGCCTATTAACCCTAAGCCACCACCCCACCGCCTCTTCTCTGTATTGAAATAGGTACAATGTAATTCTACCCACCCTTGGGTAAAATAGCGTGTAACTAAAAGTAATGAAAGAAGGTTAGAGGAGAAAATTTAGGATGACGATCATTAAAAACTGCTTGAGTAAGAACTATTAACATGTGCATTAGATTCCAAGAGAGAGTCTGGATGCCCCAAGCACATGGGTGACATTGCACAAGTCATGGGTTGGAGGTGAGGGGGACCAGACTCCAGAATGCACATTAGCTTTAGAAATGATGCCCCATAAGAACTTACCAGTTCTGCCTTTGAACAATTTTGCCCACAAATCAGCATGGAAGCTTCTTCCAACATAGCAGTTACTCACAGAAACATTGCTCCCTTTTCAATGAACTGGAAGCATTTGGGTTTTTTTAGAACATCTTAAGTGCTTTTATGAAAATACAATTATATTGACAGATGTCTTCATAAATGTTAATGTAGTTAATATGGAGAACATTGTGTTCCTTTTTCCCCCTGCTTCTTAAGCCTTTGTAAAAATGCTATGTTGTGTGAGACAGACTGAAGAAAAGTACACTGATAAAGACTGGAACATTTTCTTGTATGCCACATGCTATTTTAATACAGTAGTCCAGGCTTTATAAGAACCAGGAGTAGTCAAGGCTGTATAGATGTTGTTGTTGTTTAGTCGTTTAGTCATGTCCGACTCTTCGTGACCCCATGGACCAGAGCACGCCAGGCACTCCGCTGCCTCCTGCAGTTTGGTCAAACTCATGCTGGTAGCTTCAAGATACTATACATTTAAAGCACACTTTTTCTCCTCAAAGAATAATCAGAACTGTAGTCTATCACTGGTGCTGTAAATTGTAGCTCTGCTATGAGTTCCTGGGATTCTTTGAGGAGGGGGAAAGGTGAAATGCATGGTGTGTAAGCAGCCCAAGTTCAACAGAGTTATTTATAAGAGGAATAGCTTCCTACAAACGTGGTTCTGTTAATGCGGTTAACAAAATGCCCACCGTTATTACAGGAATGCTGTGTACAAAGAGAGGTTTATATACTGCCTTGGTCTTTAAATGTGGTAATGACTTCACACCGCTGTACAATAGCTACTGCTGCTAGTGTACATATTTGTGACACAAAAGTGAAGCATCCTCTTTACTTTCACTTGTACAACAGGACTTTATCATTATTTCCTCCCGCCATCCCAGAACTTCCCACACATCCCCAAAATCTTCTCTGGGGGTGCAGAACATTGGGTTTTGCAACCTTCTACAGAGAATCTCCTCCATATCCAAACAACACCTGAATTTTGTTTTCCTGGGATATGAAATAGGATGTTCTCTGTGTCTGCACCCAGACTTTAGTACTATCAAGGACATTTCTTTTCCAATAAGCATTTGACCTGCTGGGCTGTTAATGTAATCTTCCTGGTACATTAGTTGATGTGCTTTATTTGCCATCTGTCTCTTCCATTCATCATTATTTTCTATTTTATTTGTGTTGTTTCAATATGCTGATCAGGTGGTAAGACACCTTGACCATTTTTTTTAAACAGAAGGCAGGACAAAAATACTTTAAATAAATTAAATTTATTATTCTGATCTGACCTTTCATAACATGATGTGTTAAAGATATAAGAGAAAGTCAACAGCATTTTAAAATTAATAACATCTCATTTTTACTTTATTTAGTGTTATGTTTAAGTGGGCCAAAGACTCCAAATCAGTATTCCTGTTTACTACTTTTTTTGTGAAGCATGAGAACCTCATCTGAGGGTCTTCTGCTGGTTCCCTCACTGTGAGAAGAGAAGTTACAGGGAATCAGACAGAGAGCCCTCTCAGTAGTGGTGTCAAGGAGATAAAGAACTACACAACTTAGGAAGATATCTGAAGACATTGCTGTATCGGGAAGTTTTTAATGCTTAATATTTAACTATGTTTTTATATATGATGTAAGCCACCCAGAGTGGCTGGGGAAACCAGATGGGTGGGATATAAATGATAAAATTGTTGTTATTATTATTAACCAATCTGTACCAATGAGAATTCCTGGACCTTTTGCCACACCCATTATCAGTTCATAGAATTTATTCTCTTTATAAGGTACCACATAGAATTGTAGAGTTGGAAGGGACCCTGAAGATCAACTAGCAAGGCAACTAGCAATATGCAGCTGTCCCATATGGGGATTGAACCTGCAGCCTTGGTGTTATCAGCGCCAAGCTCTAACCAGCTGAGCTATCCAGGCTCTTACATAATCATAGGAACATTGGAAGGTGCCTTACACTGAATTAGTCCACTATTCTGTCTAGCTCAATATTGTCTATCTGGTTGGCAATGGTTTGCCAGCACTTCAGACAATGGTTTCTTCCAGCCACTGGGAGATGCCAGAGACTGAACTTGTGACTTTCTCCATGCAAAGCAGATGCTGTACCACTGAATTACAGACCTTGAGTAGAATGGGACATACTTCCAGGTCAGCGTGTACAGGATTACATCCTCAATCTGGCAATCTTCCTCCACATAATTATATTGTCATGCAGCTTTTGTTTCCAAACCATGTTACCTTGATGACAGATGCAGGATGGCATCACAGCCAGTAAGGTTCAAGGGACAGTGGAGAGGAGGGAGGGGCCACAGTAGACAAGGAAGACACAATTATTCCCATAGCTGAATTCCATAAAGGTGAATCCATTTTCCCCCTTCTCTAACTATTCCTCCCTCCATGTGCACAGCCTTGCAATGGACTGCTAATGCTAGTAGCTTTCTATCTTGGTTTGGAAGTACTAGTAAATGCATACACATTAGAACTAATTGAGGTAATCAGGACATATTCAGCATCCTGAAGTTTTATCTGTTGCTTTCAGGGGAGAGGGAGGAAAAAATCTTCTGATTTCATTAGCTTTTAGAATGAGCGCTCGTCTTTGATTTCGAAAAGGCTACAGGCTTTGTGCTTTGCATTTAAATGTTCCTCCTGCCTGTTTAATCATTCAATTTCAGTCGTTTGCATGATGCCATATGTTCTTGCAACTAAACAGTCTGGTTTCCCGTTCAAGTGAAGTGGCTATTAATATTTGAGGTGGTTGGGATTTGTGGTTTCTTTGCCACAAGTGCTGCTCCCATTTCATCCTATCCTTCTTTTCAACCCTCAGTATCAACTGTAGCCATTTATTTTACACTGCTAGGTGCAAAATTGATTAGTTCATATAATGGGATTAATTAATACCACCCAGCCAGGCTGGTCTGTGTCAGATAATATAAGCTACAATGATACTTTTTTCAGAAGTATTGATCCCAAGCAAAATAACATTGTTTTTTTAATAACCCTATGATGATTTTAGATGAATTCTCAGAATTTTACTGAGGCTCTTTTAGGTCAGAAAGGTACCTTTTGTACTCATGCAGACTATTCCTGCCTTCCTTGCTTTTTGTTTGAAGAGCATCTGTGATTGTCTGCCGTATTCCTTCCAGTATATTAATGGCATGAAAGCAATGTGGTAAAATATGTAGGCTGAGATCCAAAGAGCATACTTCAGCATCAAATCAAGTGGATTTCTGATCTTTGAACAGCTGGCTCCCTTGCCACATCGTGAACTCTCAAACATGGTTTGCTGTGCAACACGGGAACCTGCTTGTCAAGAAATTCCAGTCTCTAGCAGGCAAGACTCATTACCAATTTATTTGGATCCTGGTCAAAAAGTACAATGCAGTATCCAATATCCAAACAAAACATATTGAAAGTTCTAATAATAACAGGTGACAATGTCTTGACAACTGAGGAAATATGTGGAGGGATCCAATGCAGTCCTATGATCCCACTAATGGATACTGCCTGGCTGGCTGTGACACAGAGCTGTCTCCATAGTGACGGCCATATTAGTGATGCTCAATCCCACTGGTGGTATATTTTGCCCCCTCAGAACTGTTATCTTTTAAAGACCCCTTTTAAAGACACATTTGTTTACTCAGGCCTGGGGAGGAAATCACAAAACACTAGGCCTGTACATGTTTCGAATCTTTTGACTCCACTGATAAATTCACCTTATTTTAATGCCAATTTTGTGGGGGGTCCTGTATGGTTTTGTATTATGTTTTATACAACCCTGAAATAATTGGATGAAGGACAGTCAAGAAATAAATGAACAGCATCAACGGCAACACGGCTTCTTTTCACTTACACTGAAATATATGCTCATGTTTTTTGTTCAGGAACTGGCAAATGCCTATGCTAAAAAAGAGAGCTGGAAATCCTCAGAGTCAGTTATGCTTGTTCTGACCTGTTTCTTAAGATGCAGCTTGCTCTCCTGATGAGTTAAATTAGTATTGAAAATCAGATAGCTCAGAAAGGGAAAAAAGAGCAGTGAGTGGTAGCTTGGACAGCAATTCTTGAAGAAATACACAAATTTGTTAAGACATAGCAGAACCAGAACACAGAATTCGGGACAACCTGCCATGATTTTTAGTGTCCACCAGAGACGGGAAAATCTGTCCATTCTGGTTTCTCTGAGTCACATTTTTCCAATCTTAATTTTATATCAAGTTCTTATTTTTATTGTTCTTGCCAAAGGCTATGACAAAATGATAGCAATAGTATTAATAACATAATACAGAACATACCTCCATAATATGTGTTACAATTCATGAGATAAGAAAGAAAAGTTACCAGAGACATCAACAAACTCAAATCCAGTTTAATTTCAGATTAAAATGCCCAAATCACCACAACAATTGATAGTGATTCTATCTAACTCCTATGGGCGGCATATAAATTATTATTACCATTAAGCAATTATTGCCGCTCAAAAGAAACCGATCTATTTCTATTTACATGGCTGTGTAAATTCTTTCTCTTTCAGAACCAATAAAAACAAATATCATTTGAAATTTGCACTTTTCTAAATTTTGCAATACAGTTCTTCAACCAAAAAACATACAGGAGAATGAACATTCGGGGGGAAAATCCAACAGCAATGCTTATATTCATGAAAATAATAAAAATGTATCCCACATATATATATATATATGGGAAGTGCTTGGGAAAATACATATATAAGGCAAAATTGTGTACAAAAATGCTTATGAAAATTATTCTGCCTGGTCATTTTGTGAGAAACAAGCATGCTAGCAAAGAATGATGCCACAGCTATGACTGACATTTAGGGTAAGGTTACCAGATTTTTTTCAATGAATCCGGGGACACTTTTCAACTTCCTACTAAATAGATGGATTTTGTCAGGGGACTGATTTGTAAATCCGGGGACTGTCCCCGGGAAACGGGGACGTCTGGTAACCTTAATTTAGGGAAGCACTATAAAGAATAGAGATTTTTAAAAGTGTAGAGTGGGGGGGGGCAATTCCTGATTCTTTCTTTCTTTCTTTCTTTCTTTCTTTCTTTCTTTCTTTCTGGGGTAGTATTTAATCTTAGGAAACAGTGGATGAATTCAGAATTGTACCGCAATGATGACTGGGTAGTAGCATTCCAAATTAAAAGGGAGCAGCAAAGATAGGAGTTCCTGACCTTTTCAATTCTTTATTTATATATTTAGCCTGAGTTTGTAAATGTTAAAAACATATATGCTGCCAATGTAGACATAAAGTCCACAATTTTTGTACCCATGTGCTTGGGGGCATCACTGTGTCTGACAGAGTATAGGTTACATCAGCCCCAAAAGTATCCCAGTGCTATTATACTCAAATGGCTGGTAAGGAGAGTAGTATATGTCAACACTGCTGTATAGGGTCATTTTCTACCATACTGGAGTTCTGGGGATATACATTCAGGGAGCAGCAATTGTACTTGCAGTTTGAGGTGTGTGTAGTTAATTGCTTTCCAAGCCATCAAGGAAAACAGGAGGATTTCTGTTGGTTGCTACAAGATGACCCTCAGAGGCAGCATACTTCTGATTGCAAGTGAAAGAGTGATTTCACACACACACAAACACATTCAAATCTCTTCTCTGCAAAAGTACTAGAGAGAGGACCTCTCAGATGCAGTATACCGCCGTGCAAGACAGAAAGGGAAAGTAGTCTGAAGTTGACTGGTACCAATACAACATTTGAACTTTGCTCTTATCAAGTCTCCAGCCTAAGCTCTATCGGCACCAAATCCTGAAATCTTGGCTTGCCCAAATCCCCATACCTGAGGCCATCATTTCAGCAGAACAAATGTTTGTAGCTTCATTGAGAAAAAGCTAATACTGTCAGGGGATAATATTACTTTAAGTTATGTCATCCCAGTTCTGAATGCCCCTGTCACAACCATTAATGCAAGCTACACTGCAAGTAAGGAGAGCTGTATGGGATTTGACAACTGGTCAACATAAATGGAGTCTTCATGCCCTCACTACGGCTAAAAGACTAACATTGATTCACTGGAAATATAAATCTATGGCTCTCTTTAATCAATGGATAGAAGATATGACAACTCTTGCAACATATGAATGGAGTGTTTATAGACATAGATTGTGTATGGACAGATATAATGACTTTTGGAGTGCATTGATTATAAAATAGCAGGTTAGAAATAAATGTATATGTATTAGGCATCATCATAATTATTTTTTTAAAAAAAAAACATAAAAAAGAGAAATGATTTAATGTTCCTTTTCTTTTAAAAAAAGCTTTTTTACAATATAGTTTACTTCTTTTTAATAGCTTTTTTTAAAAAAACACAGTTACAGGTATCTGTACAAGATTTGTTATACAACTTCAGAATTACCGTACTCATTAACCTTTTCCCATATTCTTTTCAAATCTGCAGCGTCCATCCCCATACAATCTAAGGGAGAAATCCTAAGTATGGGAAGCCAGTAATTTAAGGCAGCAGCTTAAGTTTTGAGAGATCTTTTTAAAACTCCTGGCAATCCCTTTTTGTTCTCAACAAGGCAAACAAGTTGTCAAGCAATCAATGTGTTTGCTTTCCAGCAGTCTGCCAGCATGGGTTTCTGGAATTTGTAAAGATCACCCCACATGAACTGTGTGCTATTGACAGCTCTTTTATTCCCAACATTTGTGTGGAATTTTTTGGTGTTTTGTTTTGTTTATTCATTTAATAATAGTGTGCACAAGCAACTGTGTACTTTAAACTAGTTGGCATATGCAGATCTACATTCTTCTAGTTAATGGAAATGTGCTGACCTGTTGGTTTATATGGTGATGCGAATATTAATATCAGTGTTTCCCCATTCATTTAAAGAAAATGAAAATGAGAAAATGAGTGTCTTTCTTCCTTTTCTGTTTTAATGGAAGTTCTTATTCTCACACCCATCTTCTTTTTCATTTTAATCTTTTTTTGGGTGCTCTGTCTCAACTTACAGTGACACACCAAATGTTTTACGGTAATTTCAATTCTGGACTAATGGGGCTTTAAGTCTGAGGTGTTCCTTTTAATCATAGAATCAACTGTAGAGTTGGAAAGGACTATAAGAGTCATCTAGTCCAACCCCCCACAATGCAGGAATCGAACCCATGACCCTGAGTCTCATGCTCTACCAACTGAGCTAGTATCACTTCTCGATGTTGTGCAAGCAGTCAGGATTTTCTCCTGAAAGTACCATATGAATCTCTGGATGAAATCACCATGCTCTTTTTACGCAAGTCACTTTCCCTGAGCAGGTGCCCAGTCTGTACCCATCCCTGCTTGCAAAGTTCTCTCATCCATTTGTGCTGTAAGAAACTCCAGTACATACTATAGTCTCAGAAGACATTATGCGTCCCTGCACTGTATATAAACCATGAAAAGCTAGTCTAGTACGCTATAAGCAACACAACCAGAGTGTTAAAAGTACTCACCTTCTATAAGGTAGACACGGCACAGACAGTCTAGTGCCAGAGGCTAGCGAAAGTATGCATTTGTGATGTAGTGCAGGGAGAGGGAAGTTCCTGCATGGGAAGGGAGTAGACATTGTCTGAGTGTGGGACAGATTCCCTTTTCAAAGGTTAAAGTGACTTCTGGAGGGTGTCTTGTGCCCAACACAGTCAAAGAATACTATTGAGTGAGCCTTCAAAACTTCCACAAAATCTGAGAAATAACCTTGCAAGGATCACAGAAAAGTCATGAAATCAGTTCCACAAGAGTACTCAGCTTAATGCTAGTGATAGGAAAGCCAATGCAGAATAACAGGGTATCAGAGAAATATTAATATTAATCATCTCTAGTCAGTTTGATTTTATTGCTTCTTTGCCTTTATAACATTAATTTATATGTCATCAGACTGTCAGCAATTATCAGTGTCAGAAACTTGTAGGCAGCCCAGTGACATGCAACAAGGGTCTATTTTTGGTTACTCAAGTGTAAAATTTTGTCAACTTGTTTTTTTGTCCAATTAGCAGACTACTTCCACTTCAAAGCATTCCAGCAGCAAAGTGGTCATTCTTGCCCTTTTGTTCCTCTGACTGATATTATTATTATTATTATTATTATTATTATTATTATTATTATTATTATTATTTGCTGATCAGCTCTCAAATAAAAGATTTTGGAAAGCAAGGCCAATTGCTGTTTTGCACACCTACTGGCTTGGCAGAAATGGATCTGCAATGATGCCAGCAGGTCTGGGTTGTCTTCTGAAAAGCATGTATGGCTTGTTTCT
The DNA here is from genome assembly GCF_965112155.1 of Podarcis liolepis. Classification (NCBI taxonomy): domain Eukaryota; kingdom Metazoa; phylum Chordata; class Lepidosauria; order Squamata; family Lacertidae; genus Podarcis; species Podarcis liolepis. The sequence continues at coordinate 38,042,507 of NC_139557.1, forward strand.
GAAGAGTAATGCATCTGCTATGCAGAAAAAAATAATAGAATGCATGCATGACTCATTTGAAGGAATCCAATTTAATATGCATCTGTTGCAGCTCCTACAGTATATACAAACTCAGAATGTAGTTTGTTGGATTTCTTTAAATTTGCTAAATGTCACAATATTTGTCGGAAGGACAAAGTCGATGATGCAACAGAAACTCTTTTTATGGTTTTGAATGTTCCTTGTCCGTCTCAGTTTGCCACTCCACTGCTAAGCCTGGTGATGCCTCAGGACTCAAGAGCCTCCTCTATTTGTATAGGTTCCCCATATTATGTAGGACCCTGATCTGCCAGTACACCCACATGGTGACAACATTGCCACCCTGCCCCATCCCCTTAGCCAAGTAAGAAGCAGGCAATGACAGGGTGCCAGCTCCATTCCACACCACATACCACTTTTACTTATTCCCAAGTCCCATGAAGGGAAATAAATAAGGGTCAGAATGCTTCCAGAAATGTGAATGGTTAGAGTACTCTTCATCACCTGATGGAGCTTTCTGTTGAGCTTATCCAAAATTTCCAAGTGAATAGATAGAACAAGCATTTTTGAAATTTTAAGGCCATTTGGTAGATTATTGTGTACGCATTTTGCAAAGTTAAGGACTGTTACATTGCATTGACTTTAGCAAGGAATTTATACATGTTCTCAACTCCTCTCTCCAAAAATGCCTTACCCTGGAAGTGTGATCTCACTCTGCTTCCATTATTATTATTATTATTAATTTCATTTCTATACTTTATATTTTTAAGAAAAAATCTCAAAGCGGTTTACAGCCTACATTAAAACATCAAATAAAGCAACCCAGAATAAAACATTGCAGAAGAAAGTCAAATATAAAGTATACATTCAAAGCCACACAATTAACAGGAAACTAAAATCTTATCTTAAAGATTTCCAAATAAAATATTGCAAAGGAGATCAAGTACAGAATCCAAATTTAACACAGCAAAGTTAACAAAAAGAACCATCTGAACGTTTCAAAATAAAACATTACTAAATGAAGTCAAATATAAAACGCATATTTAAATCAGCATAATTTACAAGAGAATGAAATATTAGCTTAAGCACAGGATGGGATGTGACACACATAGCAGTCAAGTACAATGTATTTGCTGCCTTATGGGGAGATTCTCCTAAAAAGCGAGATAAAAATCTATTAAATAAAACAAACCTGCCATTTATGGTTGTATTTTATTTCATTTTAATGCTGGCATCAAAAGTTGCAGCTTTGTTTTGTTTTTTTCATTTCCTAGTTATAACGTAAGCTATTTTGTTTGTTTTTCACCATATTTTGCTAGCCTTGTAGGTTTGTATATATTATACCAACTAATATATGTGCTATGCTAGAAGGATTCATCACAACCAAGCTATCCTTTTACATTGCAGTCTTTGAGAACAACAACCCCCTTGCGTTATAGCTCCATTGATTAAGCTTTTGTGGAAGAACTATACCAGGTGTTCAGTTTATAATGATCTTTAATTTAAAAGTTTTGGATTCTGTTCAAATGGGTGACATCTATTATATTGCTTTTTAAAAAAAAGATAAGCAAGATTAACATAGTTTTGAAAAACCAAACAAGAGGCTATAATGGGATCGACAGCTGCCATCTGTGAGACATTCTCCATATTTTTTCTGATGAAGTATGTAATGGGATGCAATCCAGAAGATCTCAGCTAACAATTTGAGGTGTTAGGAGAAATTGTAGTAGTCACACAATAGTGGCTATCACTTGGGGGGGGTGTTTCTTTTACACCGTCTTGCTTTTTTTCATTCATAAATCACCTTTTATACCAATTTTATTGTTTTGGGGGGTTCCCATGACCTTACCTGTTTTCATACACTTGGTGACCTTCTTTGTTTTAGTTGACTAACAATTCATAGGCACTGAAGCATATGTAGATACTGTGGTTGCTTCCAGGCCATCACTATTTTGTGAGAGGGATTCAATCACATAGTGACAAATACAGATTCGCACAATTAAAAGTGGCTTAAAATGCTCTGGCCCAAGAAACCCACTTTTTAAAAAAGGACTTTTTGCAATAAGAAATGTGATGGAGAATTGGAGATGACAATTTATGGGAAATTGTATAACCTCTACACAAATAAATCAGGGCACATGTTTTATAAACACTGGGCATTGTATAACCTCCACACAAGCTTTGTGCCACCAAATCAGGATGAATGATCAAAAAACAAATAATCTGGAAGTGACCTGTCTCACCTAGAAATGGGCTTCCCCTATTAGCAAGGAAGGCTGACTGCAGCTCCACAAACCCTCTTTGTATTTTTGCATTCCTAGGCACTTAACCCAAGGGTTTAGAGAGATAGGTACATTAGGTTTGGTGGATCACAAATCCCTGGTAGTTAAGAAACCTCAGTTCTAACCATTTAAGAAGTAGCAAGCAATACACGTTGCAAAGGAAAGGGTTAAATTAGACAGCTCTATGTTATTGGAACAAATTGATATTAATTCAATGAGTGGGCATCATAGGTGCAAATGTTCAAAGCCCATTGGGAATTTAGCCTCATGTCTTCTTATTGATATTCATTCTGAGACACATTTTGCACCAGGTAGCAAAAGACTGAGTGGACTAATAAGAATCATTAACTAAATCCCTGTGTGGGAATTTGAAAATGTAGAGGTTGGGTAAATTTCTTCATTCTACTGTGCAGGGAATTAATTGAATACCTACTGTTGCTTTCTGGAGAAATTTCCAAACTAATTCCCAAATCAACGAGCTAAAAGGAAGTCCTTCATTGTGTGATGAAAAACCAGTCTTGAGTGTATTAGTACTACCAACTGCAAATATCCTGCTTTAAAAGGCAGGCAGTCTCTCTCTCTCTCTCTCTCTCTCTCTCTCTCTCTCTCTCTCTCTCAAATAAGTTAAAGGTAAAGGGACCCCTGACCATTAGGTCCAATTGCGGGCGACTCTGGGGTTGCAGCGCTCATCTCACTTTACTGGCCGAGGGAGCTGGCATTTGTCATGTGGCCCGCATGACAAAGCCACTTCTGGCGAACCAGAGCAGCGCACAGAAACGCCGTTGACCTTCCCACCGGAGCAGTACCTATTTATCTACTTGCACTTTGATGTGCTTTCGAACTGCTAGGTTAGCAGGAGCAGGTGCCAAGCAACGGGAGCTCACCCCGTCGCGGGGATTCGAACCGCCAACCATCTGATCAGCAAGCCCTAGGCTCTGTGGTTTAGACCACAGCACCACCCTCTCTCAAATATGGGCTGTCTAAACAAAAAGTGCATCCTGAAGTCAAGCAGTTAATTTGGCGGAGAAAGTATTAACACTTTGATCCTGTTCTTGAATGCTGATGTGTGCCACATTTTGGGAACATTATTCTGTGCATTGGCAGTAAGGTACCTGTCTTTTCTGTTGAGGTTTGCTCACATAAATGTAACAGCCTTCTGCATTTGGCTGTTTAATATCCCCCTTAGCAACCCTGGTCAACTCACTGGGCTCTCGCACTTCAAGCTAGGAGTGCCTGCGACCACCTGTTCCCTTCTCTTTTGGCGGTGCACTTCCCAATGGGAAATATTATTTCAGGTTGTTAAGAGAAGTGTAGCAAAGTAATGGTCTGAACTGGGGAAGGGGAAGCGAAGCATCCAAGGTAGTAATTTGATTGCGGCGAGGTTTTAAAAGACGGCTGGGCAATTGCATCGCTTTCTCAAGTATTGGCTTAAGAAGCAGAAGATGCATTTTGTGTTCGACAATAGCTATGTGCTCCTGGTCAATGTTAAATACTGAAATATTAAGTAGGAAATTGTATTAATCAAATCTTTGCTTTGGGGAAGAATTTAAGCTTCTGAGATTTTAAAAGACCTTACCCTGGCAGAAAGTTTGAGGATTGTCTCCTTTTCTGGGATCAAAAGTTAAAACCTTCTATCCCTGCCAAAAGAATACAGGATGACATGCAACAGGAAATCTGTCTCAGTTTTGTTGCAGTTTCATGGAAAGCCCAGGCTAGAAGGCATCCAGTTAAATTAGCACACCTCAAGATTTTCTTTTTTAAAGAAAAAGAAAAATTCTTTCAAGCTGTCAGCACTTAGAGTTTTCCAGCACTGGAATTAACTTAACAGGGCAATCCTCTCCATGCCTATTCAGATGTAAACCCCACTGAGTTCAAGGAGACTTACTTGCAGGTAGGATTGCTGCCTTCGTCAGGTGGGCTGTTTTTTTTAATAAAGCATCAGAGAGGTTCGTGGGATTTGCTTCCAGTAAAGGTTGTGGTTCATTAAGCACTTCTGGTATGTGCCTGCTTATGCTCCTGAAGTATTGCTTCCTTTTTCCCCCCTTCCAAATAACCACTCTCCAGCCATATTGAGAACTGTGTTTAAAACTGCAGGGAATTCCAGCTGTGGTTTTGGGTATGAATGCAGGGAGACTGCTTTGTGAAACAACGTTAAAATGCACACCATGGTTTGGCCCCCACCTGAACGAAAACATAAGCTTCTAAGCGCCTCAGCTTTATTATTTGCGTGTTGAGGTCCCCCAAGCCACCCCTAAATAATTCACACATAATTTTTGTTTAAGGTTTTTGGCATAATTTTGGCCACAACTTTATTAAAATACATAAATGTGAGTGGTTGCTTAGGCATTGGTTATGACTATCTGTCCCCACGCCCAGGGACAGAACTGACTTCTGGATTCCAGCGAAAGCCAGTAAGGGAAAACAATATTGGGGAGAGCATGGTGCCGGTCACCAGACCCTCATCCCGCCCCCCGCATGCTCCCAGGGGCTTGTGCGGCCCTAAGCCCCATTCAGGGGTACAAATGAAAGAATGGCAAGCCCCTGAATTCCTTTAACGGAATTCCCTTTCCACAGCAGCATTGGAGGGACAGGCCCAGCCAATCCTTACCCCTCCACCAACCAATTTTTTAACCAGTGCCTAACTGCAACCTTTCAAGTTGTGACGATTTGCTACGTGATAGGCAAAAACCAAATGGCACCAGCCAATCAGCCAAATGGACAAAATTCCTACCAGGCCCCTGCCCCAAAAGCAGGTGACCCCATGACAGGCATAGCAAGGTCAACGCAATAGCCCTAGATTAGGGAGGGTGGGTGGGTGATCCGATGCACGCAACAAAAAAGCCCAGTCAGTGCTGCATGACTTGATTTTATAAGCTTTGGTCCGTTCCCCTAAATGGCAACACCAAAATTTGCCCAGTAACCCAACCGCCCAATCACTGCAGATGGTCATCCATACTAACTCGCCCAGCAACAGAGGGGTGGCCTGTCAGACCCCACCGCAACACATGCTCTCTATGAAAGAGAACATGCTTTAACAGGATCTGCGGTCTTCACTAATTCATCTTAACTTGTTTAATGGTGGTACTGGCTTCCTTGAGGAAGGTTTCTGAACTGTCTTCCCCATAGAAAACCCCACCCTGGGTGCTCATCAGTGTACCTGTTATAAAATTAAGGAAACAAGCTTTGAATGAATCTAATGGCCAATATCTTAATATGTTTTGAATTAATTAAGGTTTTAACTTATATATTTTAGCTGTTTTATATCTGAAATACTTATTGTATATTAGCTCATAGAGCTTGATTTTAATCTATGTTTGTATGCTCTCTGTTGTTGTATATATTGCACTCTGAACAGTGACCGAAATAAATCAATTCCTTCATTCTTCAGTGTAGCCTAACTTACCAACTAAGCCCACTTCCCAGGGAGTGAGCCTCATTTAATTCAGTGGGACTTACTTCTGAGTAGACATTGTTGTTGTTTAGTCGGTTAGTCGTGTCCGACTCTTCGTGACCCCATGGACCAGAGCACGCCAGGCACTCCTGTCTTTCACTGCCTCTCGCAGTTTGGTCAGACTCATGTTTGTAGCTTCGAGAACACTGTCCAACCATCTCATCCTCTGTCGTCCCCTTCTCCTTGTGCCCTCCATCTTTCCCAACATCAGCGTCTTTTCCAGGGAGTCTTCTCTTCTCATGAGGTGGCTGAAGTATTGGAGCCTCAGCTTCAGGATCTGTCCTTCCAGTGAGCACTCAGGGCTGATTTCCTTAAGAATGGATAGGTTTGATCTTCTTGCAGTCCATGGGACTCTCAAGAGTCTCCTCCAGCATCATAATTCAAAAGCATCAATTCTTCGGTGATCAGCCTTCTTTATGGTCCAGCTCTCACTTCTATACATCACTACTGGGAAAACCATGGCTTTTACTATACGGACTTTTGTTGGCAATGTGATGTCTCTACTTTTTTTTTGAGTAGACATAGTTGTATTGTTAGCTGCCAGCACTACCTGTTTGTTGTGATCAAGGGGGGAAAGCCAAACAATCAAATTAATCCATCTGAACAGTATAGTGCAGGGAGCAATTATACAAACCATACACACAAAAATCCTACAGGGTGACTGGCTAATGCTGTACCAGGGAAGATGGAAGGACTGCTACAGCAGAGTTGAAGAGGCTGAATTGGGTGTCACTGCTGTACAAAGGTATGTGTAAACTGCACCCCTGCCTGCTTTTGCAGCTAAGGGCTGAGCACTAACAATGTGGGAATAAAATCCACTTCTCTTTATTTTCTGAAGCAGGGTGGAAGGCAAATCGGCTCCACTTCTTTGTGGGGCCGCATTGCGGGCAAGCCGCCAAGCCTTACGCTGGGGAGGCCCTGTCACACAAGTTAGCCAAGCAGCCAATCAGGTGGCTTGGGGGGCGTGGCCAGGGCCAATTTAAACCATAGTGCGATGCTGAATCGCCCCTTTTCAGCCTCACGCCACGGATCTCCCACCCTCCCACACTATGTTCAGGTTGCGTCATTGGCCTTGCTATGGATTTCGGTTGGTCGCTGTTGAGGGGCCTGGTAGGACTTTTTCCACTTGGCAAATTGGCACTGGCCACTTGGTTTTCACCTACCTCATAGCAATCATCACAACTTTGCAAGGTTTGGCGGTTAGGCAATGTGTGGGGGAAGGGAGGGGCGGCCATCACCTGCCCCTCCTTGCTCAAGGGTATTCCATTAAAGGAATCTGGGGGTGTAGATCTCGTCTGAAGCCCAGGGAGGGGCTAGGGCCATGCCACAACCCCAGCGGGAACCCAGGGGATGCTCAAGTTGATCCACATCGGCAGGGCTCCCCCTACTGGTGGTTTACCCTTACCAGACTCCCTGCAAGGTGGGCAGGAGTCAGATATAGTCTGTTGATGTCAGTGCCTAAGCCAATACCGCTCACATTCTGTAACCAATAAAGTTGTGGGCTAAATTTTGCCCATTAAAATTAAACTATAATTCTGTGTCCTTGTGTCTTTATTCTCATGGGGGTGGCTTGGGGCTTTGACACACAAACACAATCCCTACTGCCAATCATTGGAATATCATTTCAAATGTGCACAGAGCCCATTAGCCCAGTCCAGCTGTATGTGCTGTTTGTGGCAGCATCACAGATGCTGTAGCTACAGCACTCATACACAGACACCCACCAAAAGGCCTGGTGATTCAAAGGGCATCTCCATGCATGTGTCCCTTTCCATTCATGCCACCTCCTTTATTGGCATGTACATGTCAACTTGCACATGCAGGAGCCTCATGTATACAATAGATGGTCTGGCTCATGGTAGATGGGTTAGAGTCATGGTGTTAGGTAAGTGATACTTTTTTTCCTCCTATGAAATATGCAGCTTTAGGAAATAAGATGTTTTGGTCCATTGAATAAATTCAGCTCAACTAATACTGGTTTTTAAAAAGTATCCTGCTGCGGTTTGAGAATTCTGCCTGCTCACTGCAATGTTACAAGTTTGCATGGAAAGTCTTCTTCCGTTGCCTTTTGTTTCAGTCCTCTGCACTCCTGTAAAAGAAAAGGTTTATATTTATGATCAGATTTTGGGAAGGTTCATTTTTCGTTCTTGGTTTCTGTACTTTTCTGAGATTACATAAGAAGCACCATTGCCAGTGTGTTGGCTATTTTAAATGTAATTTCCTATTTTATTCCTATTTTAATATTTCTTTAATCAGGATTATTCTTTAATTATATGCAGGATGAGTATGTATCAATCATGGAGGCCTACTGAATTTCTATGTGATTCAGGAGCTCTTAGAGCTTGGCTAGTATATGTGATAGCTGATATAATCAGTGCATGAATCAAAGTATCTTTACGTGTTTGTTATATAAATATAACATGCACACATGGGTGCGTGCGCACACACACACCCAGCTTTATCCTTGTTTTATACCCAGTACTGCAGTGTCAGAAATAGACTTGCTATCACACTTTGCTGATGTCTGTGTAGTGGGGGGTGCTGCACAGAACAAAAGCAAAACACTAAACTGCCAAAAATGAATGTTTGTAAATCTACCTTCATCAGTCAATAACATGCTTGCAAATTTTTAAGTAGATAGAATATTGTTAAAATAAGAAGGTCCTAATTGTCCATGCATTTGCTTGGGATTCATGACTATTGACCCTGGTTACTTCCCAGTTCCCAGACAAAGCATACCAAAGTCACTGCATTAAAACACCTATCTACTGCCATCATCCCCCCCCCCCCCGAAAATGTAATAGCAATGCATTGTATCCATTGTTAGTCATACTCAGAGTAGACCTGTTGAAACTAAAGGACACTAACTGGATTCAATGGGTCTGAACAGAACATAGTTGGATATGAACCAATGTATTTATTCTGTATATATGAAAAAATGGGGAAAATATTAGTCTGGAGAAGGAATAGCAATACAAAGCATATACTGACAGCTACTCAGCCATGTGAAATTAAATGCTGATCGTCCCCCCCCCCCGCCCCCTCTGCTTGCTTGGCTGTGGTACCTATATATTGCGTGTCAATGATTGATTATTCATGTACTCATACAAATCAGTTACCTGACTATGCTTTTTATCGCATTAATAAGAGAGGACACAAGTGGAGAAAATAAAGTTTTTATTACCAAATGAATAGCACAGCAGGGTACAATTTGATGAATAGAACATTTCATTTTACCGCATGGGCCTCTCCGACCGCAGCCCAAGAGTCTCCAGAGTAATTTAATGAACTGTGATGTTTGAACTGATGCCAGTTTGAATACTCAACATTTTAATCACACAGCAAAATAAGTTATAATTGAACAACACTTGAATAGCACTTGAAAAATATGAAGAAATATTGAGAGCGCTGTTAGCAAGGCTTGTTGAACTGGACAAAAGCTCTGCCATTAATATCCAGCTCATGAGAAGAGATGCAATTGCTACTTGGGTATTACATCACAGGTAGGATGACATGCTGGTTGCTTCTACCCATTAAGGAAAAGCTCAGTGGTAGGGATGATGTCCTAACCATCGAGGTTTCACATCTTCATGTGCCTGTTTGATTCCCCTCATGGCCAGTTGTCTGAGCATCCTTTCAGCTTTAGCCCAGCCCCTTCATCAGCTCTGAATCTACTTGTACTTGTCCTCCGCTCTTCCCCAGTAGCATGTTGGACGCCATCCGACCTGAGGGGCTCATCTTCCAGCGTCATAACTTTTATATGCCTGTTGTCTTTGTCCATGGAGTTTTCTTGGCAGGGATACTGGAGTGGCTTGCCGATTCCTCCTCCAGGTGGATCACGTTTGGTCAAAACTCTCCACTATGACCTGTCCATCTTGGGTGCCCTGCTCGGCATAGTTCATAGCTTCTCTGAGTTATTCAAGCCCCTTTGCCACAGCAAGGCAGTGATCCATGAAGGGGAGTTGTCCTTTACTTTATTTATAGTCCATCTTCAAGGATCTTTTTAATAAAAAAATCTTCCAAGGTAACTCACAAAAGTGTGGTACAACAACACTGGGTTGAATCAAGGCTTCACCTTCTGTAGACAGAAAGGCTCCTTTCACATCTGGAAGGCTTCTCTTCCAGTGGAGGAATCTTGCTGGTGCTGCAAAGGGGAGGGAGCTTTTGTCAATGCCCCTCTCACCTTGCAGTCTTCAATGGATGTGTCGCTAACACAAATGAAGAATGGGTCCAGCCCTTATAATTTAGAAAGCAAATTCTTTAGAAAAGAAAGCATTTGTGTCTACATGGGAGAAGGACATAGAGAAAAGCAGATCTAGAAATATGTGGCAGTTCTTATTCCATCAAGGAATCCTTATTTACAATTTTGTGAAGACCTACTAGGTTGGATCATTGATTGGCATGGATCTTAGTTAGAAGAAATTCTTCTATCTGTGAAAGACTTCTTTTGTCAGGGGGAGGGAACCACTGGATTTGCTTGGACAGCTTACCTTTATGGCTGGTAGAGCAAATTATCACAAAAAGAAAGGTATACATAATTTAATTTACTATCCACACTTTATCCATTCATGTAGTGAGGGCTCCCCATTGCAAAGCATGTTCTTCTTCAGATAAATATGGTGTCCCTTATATATTCATACCTTTAGTTCATACCTTAAGTTGAGCACATACTATTCAAAAGTTCCTTCAGAAGTGTAGGTCCTACTGTGTTGGCATTAGTCCTTCCTGTGTTATCCTTCCAACAGAAAAACCTCAGAAGAGGATTAAATATTGGACAGGTGTGTCAGAAAGACTTTCTCAAAGAAAGTCAGAGCAGGGCAAGGCATCCTTGAAAGATGTTGTTCTCTTTGTGGATCACTTCAAAATGATGTTCTTAAATACCATGTAGTCTCTCCTGGTGGCTGAATGCTAAATTCCAAGATTTAGTTCCCAGCATGTTATCATCCAGCCATCTATTCCATCATATAGTTCTTATCTAAAACGTAGACTTGGTTATCAAGACAATCTGACTTGGTGTATAACTAGTGTAGAAATTTCATTCTTTCTGAAATTACTGATGAGAAAGAAAGTTAGTAATCCATCTGAAATAACAAACAAATGATTCATTTAAATGAATCTCTTCCAAATAATTGTCTCCATTTTCATACCTCAGACAAAACTAAAACCTACTTCATCAAAACAAAATGTCACCACAACTCTTAAAAATATGTCTACTCTGTTGCGCCATGGGAATTACGGACGTGTATTTATAAGTTTAATTGACACATCTGATGGCCATGCTACAAAGGAAAGTTACCCTCAAAGAAAATATGCTGATCAAATACAATCGTGATGGTGATTGATTTTGCAGGGCAAAAATTAAGTATCACTCAAATTGAATCAAACCTCTACCCAGTGAGATTTATTGTAGCATTACCTTCAGTATTTATCACTGATTCTTCCTGTAGTGACTGATTAGACTGCAGACTCATGCAGCTGTTGGGCATATGTAATAAAATGTGATTGTTTTATGCACGTGTATATTCCCTCTTGTAAAAGACTTATGTAATGCAGCAACATAAGTGATTTTTACCAGTTGGCTTACCTTAGAGATCTATTAAAAGTAATATATCAGAATCTGTATTTTATACATTTTAAAATTTAAACAATATCCCTGCGGGCTCATTCTTGTAATCTTTACACGTGTGATAGTGCCATTATAACTACATTCTTCCCATGTATTATTCTCAATGGCTCCTCCATTTAATTTTCCTGCCCTATCGTAAGCTGTTGAGTGATATTTAATTTCTGCCTGATGTGGTCAGTCTAACACCCACTGAGCTCAACAGGAGAACAGCTACATTCTTGAATGGGATGAGCTGGATTGGCCCCTCCACCTATATCTTAAAGTTATATGGGGGGGAGTTAAAGACATCACATGTATTTTTGTATAACAAGTTTAGAAGGAAGAAAGGGGGGATGTAAGCTGTGGTTGTCATTTGCAAGTGAATCTGTGTAACTCAAAGCAAAACCATTCCTCCCATTTGAAGTTGCTTTATTCTGTAATTAGTAAACACACCTTCGTAAGAGACACTGAAAGCAATACTTACACTATTTTAAAGATTTGCTATGCATTTTCCCATTCCCACTTTGTCTTCTCAGCTGAGACAGTCACATCCCTCTTATTTTAATTTGAATAAAAGGATAAATAATGTATTGCTGAGGAAAAGCAATATTGGGAAACAAAGATGCAATGGAAACTCTTTAAAAGATGAAATGGTAGTAGGAGGATGTGCGAGTTATTTCTAAGTGTTACTGAATATACAATATTCAGATTCCTTGCTACTCACATCCTTTAGTTCATTCTAGTCGTTCTCAGTGAAATTATTCAAATTTGTTCATATTTTATTCCATGCATTGGTATATACTGTTCACATTCAAAATTAAGTATCCATTTAAACTTTTTCTATACATAGCTTCTTTCCAATTGTGAAACAGATAGCTCCAGTTCCCAATGTCCTATTCCAGGTGGTTCCTCAGATTTTCAGTCCTACAAAACTGTTCTGTTTGGAACCAATGAGCCATGCCTAATCTCTTTCAAGGACCTACATATCAGATATATAGCTTAGAATTGCTGTGAGGGCTATTATTTCTAGACATTACTTTTCAGTGTTCTCGAAGCTCATTCCAAAACTGTGTGAAAGTACTGACAAGTATCCTGTCCTGATAAAGCAAAGCCCACAGGTGAACCAGGGCAATACGATCCCCAGAAGCAGTCTGGACCAGAAGGAGAGACAGGCATGAGGAAAGTTAGTGGCAGGTCTTTCAGGAGCTTAGAGCCCAGGGAACAGCCTATTTCTTCAGAAGAGAGCCCTGATTCAATGGAACCCTTTAAGTTCCCTTAGCTGGGAGTTGAGAAACTTAAAGGGGCAGCCCTTCAGCCTGAAGCCTGGCACTCTGGCATGTCTTGTCTCCATGGGCTAAGGCAGGCCATGCTTTCTGCACTGGTGCACCAGCCTAAAGGAGTGTACAGCACTTGCAGACATGTATGCTAGCCCTTCAAGGGAGCTAGGCTCAGGGCCTGCTGTCTCCAGGGTCCAGGCTCAGGTGAACTGAACTTGGGGGTTCCTGTCACAGTAACTATACTCAGGACTAGTGCCTCCTGAATCAGCATGCTCAGCCTTGCTCTCTGTGTCTGTGTCGCTGTTGGGTTGCATGGTCATGATACCAAGGCCCATGGTATGACCATCAGGGTTCGTTTGTTATAACAAATGTTAGCAAACCTTTAGGTGGGGGAATAGATGCTCTTGGTCCAAATTCCCTTCCAGGAAAATACACCTATGCAGGCCCAGACAGAGGGGGGGGGCATATGGGCCACTTGGCCTGGGCCTCCGATTCCAAAGGGGGCCTCAGTCAGCATATTCACAATCGCAGGGGCGAAGGTGGAGGCACAAAGGCGGCGGCGGTGGGCGAATTCTCTGGGGCCATGGCTAGCAGCACGAGAGTCCCTGGCGGGGTAAAAAAGGGGGCCACATTATCTACCAGGCCCGGGCCTCTACCTGGCTCTACAAGGCCCTGCATCTATGTGTGAGTCTACTGTCACAGCAATAATTTCAAAGACTCAGGATAAAAATGTGTTAGATATTCCAGGGTTACTCTTAAAATATCAAGGCAACGGTGAGTGTTGTTCCTACAGCACGACACTAGACCTGTTCTTTTCAGTAGTACCTCTTCATAACTGTATTTAGGACTTTCATCCTCAGTGAGATATTGACTTTCTCTAAAGGGCCAATTCCTTTTGCTGGCACAGCTATATTCATGGCAGTACAAGGTACATTATAAAAAGCTACTTTTTATATTAGGCAGAATTATATATAGTAACATTGCAGATCTTGAGAAACTAAAGAAACAATAGATGTACCTAAATTTCAACTCTGGTTAAGGGTGGACATTATTTTAACCCTCTGTTTTGTTATGAGAAACAATAAGAATAATCTAGGCCAAATGTGCATTTGGATATATTATTTACAAACTTGTTCACTTGACATTTTGAAATGTGTTATTTTAAATACTGCAATGTCAATACCTTGTCACATTTCCTGCTGCTTTTGTTTAAATTCAGAAAGTAAGCACAACTGAAAAGCAACTGTGTTATTCTCTAAATCCCCAAACCACCATTTTGTTGTTTGAGCTTTCACTGTAAAGACCTTTTGTGGTATATGGATTTATTAAGTGTGTGATTTAGATGAAAAATGTCACATAAAGCGTGTTTATGTTTATCTTACTTACCATCACAAAAATTTCACCCCATGTATTAGACTTTAAGAACACCATGCTGTGTTGGTCAAAGAGACCATTATCATGTCTCTGTTACATGCTTTGGATGAAATGTATAAGTTGTCACAGGGAATTTAACACACCGGTCCTGATTATATTATTTAAATGCCTTTCCCACTGATTTCAGGACTATTTGCTCCCCAGTAACATGCTGAGGACTGGAGTACAAATCCAGGACATGGTGAGAAACAATGAATTGTTTGAAAGGCAAAGGGGTAATACCATAGCAAGAATTGTATCATTTTTTCTAAGGAGATAATGTATTTTTGGTTTTCTTTCCAATTATGACATAAGATCATAAAAGAGATTTAAAAAACATCCCCAAATATGCAGTTAGAATATTTTAAAATATGCTGCCCTTACTAAATCTAAATGCATGTGTAGACTGGAGTATAACTCAAATGAATGTCTGTCAAAATTAAATGAGCAATGTTTAGATGAGTTGAGTAGTAAGGTTACAGTTAGATGGGAAGCCCTGATTTGCACCTATTTTTCTGAGATATGGAAACATAATAGATTCCCCTACTGGAATAGAAGGTGTCATTTTGAAAGTTCATGCTCTTTCTCTCGGAGTAAGGGAACTTTTAGATCCAACCCAGTATTTTCATGCAAATCTTTGTATTGGTTTTAAAGAAAAGAATTGCAACCATAGTTTGCGTTCGCACCCCAGGATGAATACTTGAGACACATAGATGGATTTGAACTTAAAAAAATCTCAGCTCTGTTAGAATCAATTTAAAGGATTTGCAGTGACATTTGCAATTCAGGAACACTCTCCTCCACCCTTCAGCGTACGTTGCCAACCCTTCTGGTGAGAGCTAGCAGAGATTGGCTCTGCTGTCTTCCTTATATGGGTGACTCCATTCTGGCACCAGGTATTAGTTTCAAGCTATTCCTGTCCAAGGCTCCTTGTAAAGGTAAAGGTAAAGGGACCCCTGACCATTAGGTCCAGTCGTGACCAACTCTGGGGTTGCGAGCTCATCTCGCTTTATTGGCCGAGGGAGCCGGCGTGCAGCTTCTGGGTCATGTGGCCAGCATGACTAAGCAGCTTCTGGCGAACCAGAGCAGCGCACGGAAACGCCATTTACCTTCCCACCGGAGCAGTACCTATTTATCTACTTTCACTTTGATGTGCTTTCAAACTACTAGGTTGGCAGGAGCAGGGACCGAGCAATTGGAGCTCACCCTGTCGCGGGTATTCGAACCGCCTACCTTCTGATCGGCAAGTCCTAGGCTCTGTGGTTTAACCCACAGCGCCATCCGCGTCCCTCACAAGGCTCCTTGTAGAGGTACGCATAGCTATGTCATTATGTTTGGGAGTATGGATGGAAGGACCTGTCAGTTTCATGGTCATGTTGCAGCAAAGCCAGGTGGGAACAATGAAGAGAAGTTGGGCCTGAGTATTCTCAGAACTACAAGGCATCTTTACTGCCATGTTTTGATCCATTTTCAAATGCTACATGCTGCCCAGAGAAGGAAAGGTTAGCATACTAAGGAGAGATCAGAGGGCTGCCCATCTCCTTTACTCATAGCCTTACCTGTGCATGGTGGCCATTTTGTCTGCGGAAGCCTCCCACTTCTTCTGGCCACAATTAGCTCTCAGTTGTGAATCTACACTGCCTGGAGCATCCCCACAGTTGTGGGCTAGGGTTCATGTGGCTCTTTGGGGGAATAATGTGGATCTCAGTCATACTAACCACAGGACATTTTTAGGTCAGTGTCTCAAGACCCACTCTCACCATTTGGTAGGCATCTGACTTGACTTTCACTATGAAACAAAAACAGTCGTTTCAGCTTCCCGCTCCCATTCCAGATTCCAGTAAACTGCCTGGCATTTCAAGTACCATTTTGCATTACTGCTAACTCACCTATCCATCCATATCGAGTGCTCATAGAAATAGAAATGCAGGCTGTTGAGTCAAATTATTGATGAATAAGGCTCTTAATGTTCTTTCCTAGAAAAATGTCACTTGTTTAAGCAGAGAACATCAATATTTTAAAATTAAATAATCTCTTGGGTCATAAGTATTCTTCTGTTTCAAATGACTTCCTGAGCAACATACACTTAAGGTTCTAATTCTAATGAGAGAGAATTTGTCACCTTCCTACAATTCTGGCACAACTAGTGAGAACTTTCTTTAAAAGATGGATGTCTGAAATGAGTAAACCTTGGGTATATATCATATGTTCAATTAATAAATCCATTCTATGCTATATATTTTTCCTAGAGAATACCTGGAGCAAAATAGAATTATGAGGTTCTTAATGCAAGATTGAAATAATGCCCCTGCTTGTGTTTTTAAGTTGCAATTCCACATAAGCTGTCTCAACATTATCCAAACTTTTGCTGTTCCTGAATCAACATCCCAAGCTCCCAATACTTTTCTCCAGTTTACCCTGCTTGTCTCCTTCTCCTCCTCCTTTCCATCTCTCTGTTGGCCTCCAGGACTTCCACCTATCTTTATTGGTACATCATAATAACCAACTCTAACACATAAAGGTACAAATATGGTAGACTAAATTAGAAACAGTATGATTTTAGATGAGTATTACTAGCTGACTTTTTCATTAACCTGCATGGCTCATGCACCTAACCCTGATCTACATTTTTAAGAGATGCACCTTAGGTTGCTTCCAGGCAACTGGTTTATTGAGCATTCATCTTGATTAATTTGACAAAGCTTGAAGGTACTTTAGACCATTGTACATTCATTCTGGTTTGTTTGCAGGGAGGTCATTGCATCAATGAATTGTCATCCCATGCTTTCAGTTTTGTCTGTCACTTTCCTTATTGCAAAAATTCTGATAACGATGGCTTTGTTCTACAAGAGCACCAAACCAAGTTTAATTGGACTACCTGAATTTGCTGGTAACTGGTGGAATCCCATCCCAAAACAGTGACAGTCTTGAAGTGCCTTTATATCATGTAAATTTGTTTACTCAATCTGCTTCTGTTGCAAAAGTACCAGAGTTACATGAGTATGCAAAATTTGCAATTATACAGAAATGCTACGTACTGCACCATCTTGATAGCCAGCATTAGTATAGTTGCTCAGAATATGATTCATAAGGCAGGAACACCCCCAGTTTATGTTTCACCTCAGCAACTCACCAAGTAGCCTTAGACAAGCAACTGTCTCTCAGCATCAATGTAATACAGAGAAAATAAACCTGACATACCTTCCAAGGTTGTTGGTATTATTACTGAGACATTATAGACACTGAATACTCAGAAGCATTGCATCAATGATTTCTAGATTCTTATTATGTGTGCATATTATTTGCTACATTTCTAGACCACTATTTATCATTCATAGTGATCAAGGGTGGATTCCAACATATAAAAACCATTTTAAAACACAGATGCTTAAAATACACACAAGAAAAACAACTTTTCATCAAACAGCACAGAATAGAAACCTAGAACCTTGAGCTGTCAAGTTAATTTCTTCTGAAGGACCAGAAAAAAATGGCAAGTTTTTACTTGGTGATAGATTCCCACAACCTTAGTTGCACATTCAGGGGAAGAGAAATTTATAGCAATCCGCTTTGTATGTGTGTGCAAAACATAAACCAGAAGGGAGAAAACCTCTCACGTGCTTCATCTTTTGACCAAGAACAACTGAATAAAGATGTATTCGACAAGTGAGATAACAAACATGTTTCAGATTCTGTCTACAGAGAACCCATTATGAGCTCACATGTTCATTCACACACATTTTTGAAGCCAATGAAAACAATACTGGTGGAACACAAGGCACATTTTTTAAGCCAAAACACCAGTACTGTTTTCATTGCATCCATGCCATCCTTCTCAGTCTACAAAGTATTGCTAATGCAGACAATAACAGACTCCATTCAAAGCTTTATTTTGTGGTGGGGAGGTGAACTAGTTCAATGCAAGCCTATGCAACTTGCTCCCTACCAAGCCAAAAGCAGCCTACCAGTCAGGTATTTTGGCTGGCCAGGTGCTTGACATAGCCTTGGGGTTTTTTTTTCATCCCCAGACTGGCAACAAAATCAGGAGGTTTATCAAGCCCGCACTGCACTGTGATCAGCTTTCAGGTTTAGAAGCTGTGCAGGTCTGGATTTGATTGCCTTGGGAGGGCGGTTTAGCAACAAAGAGGATCATAGTCCCACAATGAAATAAATTGGTGTTGTTACTCCATTGAATAAATGGGGGGTGGGGGGCTGCACTGTTATGTACAACATTTCCCTCCATGCTGTATGCATAATGCAACATGCCAAAAATATATGCATTATATAAATAGACGAGTATAGAACAATGTTCTCCAATTTGAGTAGAGTTCTCACTTTGGCTGTGCGCTTTGCACAAAAATATTCCTTACTAGTCCCAGTGGTAACAGTGCATCCGTGGCAATAAGCAATAGCCAGCATGTTAAAGGCATTTTACTGTTGTTGTTGTTGTTGTTGTTGTTGTGCATTGGGCACATGGGCTCATTATCCTCCAGTCTTATCTGGAGCATAGCAGGCTTTAGTTTCCCAGCTGTTATTGCTAACTGAGCCAGCATTTTTTTCCCAATACCAAATTCCTTTGTTTCAAAACATTTTTGAAATATTTGTCAAAACCCAAGTTTATTGGCAACACAAAATAGAAGAGAGTATCCTGTGAAGAGATGCTTTTAGGAAAGGTTTCAACAAGATCTTTTGAGACTTCAGCAGAGCAGCTGTGATTGGCTCACCATATTAGGGGTCTTTGGGGGCAAATCTCTCTCTCTCTCTGCACAGTATGTTAGTAGCAGAATTTATGCATCCAGACCTCACATAAACTACAGCAACGGAAGTGTTCTATAAAGCAATTAGGTTTGTGAGTCTTACTTTACTTCTAGAGAAGTTATTATATTTAAACCATACCTTAACATCTCTTTTCGAAAATATATTATATAGCATACGGGTAGCTGGTGGGTATTTTTTTAAATTTCTCATAACCAGCTTTGTCATGCTGAGTATCCTAACTATGATTTTTCATTTCTCATCCAAAACTGTACACGTCCGTAGAATATAAAGTACTCTTTAAAATATGTGAATTACTCTAATGGGTCTGTGTGTGTTTATATTTTTTACAATATTCTGCTTTCATTTACTCACTAGCAGGAGATATTCAACATGAAAACATTTATTTATTTGGCTTATATGATATGATTATATGGTTATAAACCACCCTGGGACCTTATAGTGAGGGACAGGTATCTTAAACAAGCAAACAAACAAACAAGCCACCCTTTGCCAATTAAGGCCCCAGAACAGTTCACACCAATAGAAATCAAAAATACAGTAAAATGCAGATCAGATATATATATATATATTTAAAATTCCATAATTCTTAAACATAATCAAAAAAGGTAGCATTAAATCATTCATCACTATTTGGATCTACTAAAGCTTCCTGACCTGGCACAAATCGAGAGTGTTTTCACAGCTGAAGGAGGCAATTACTTAATGATAGGTCTAAGCTTTAAAGACTTTATAAATCAAAGGTAGAATGAAGGCAGGCTTCTCATCATCAAATATGATAAATCAGAGATGGGGAAAGGCTGACTTCCACAGCACACTCAGCCTATGGTGCCTTTCAGTTGGGCCCAGGGCCTCTCCTACTTAGGGCTCACTCCCATCCTGAGCTC
The DNA here is from genome assembly GCF_965112155.1 of Podarcis liolepis. Taxonomy (NCBI): domain Eukaryota; kingdom Metazoa; phylum Chordata; class Lepidosauria; order Squamata; family Lacertidae; genus Podarcis; species Podarcis liolepis. Next base: position 38,062,216 of record NC_139557.1, read on the forward strand.
TAGCCAATTACTCATCTTCCAAAGTGAGTGACCTACTTTCTCCCTTTGTCTGAGGGTATTGCCAGAGAGAGGCAGAGGAAGCAGGAGGCAGACAGGCAGATACACATATAGCTCGAAGTAGCCACCAAGTAGCAAAGCAGCTAGAGTAGTGTGGCATCCTTTGGAAATACACTGTAGCCACCAAGCTCCATGGGCAGGTCCCCAAGCACTTGCTTGCCTGCATCCCAGTCTCCTCGTAAACATCAGAGAGCTGCTGCACACCAAAACCTCAGCAACATCAAGGTCAGACCAGCTTTATACATTTGGCATTCTAGATGAAACAGTAACACCTAGACGCAGCTGGTGTTGTTGGTCAGAACCACAAAGCTGCTCTCCCAACACCAGGATCATTATAGGACTGGGAAGGCATCCAGATTGGGGTTGTGTAGACCCAATGGAGTACCAGACTGGCTCTGCTGGTGTGTCCATACAGACCCCAACTCACTATGACACTGCCCTACCCTAGCTCCATCCAGGTATCTTTCAGCAACACCAGTGACAGGAGGTTGGCTCTGCCTCACCACACCAGCCACTACTGGTGGTTCCATGAGCTCAGAAGTCCAAGGTGGACTGATGATGGTGGCCAGGAGGCTGGTGCCACTGCTTGGCTCCACAGCACACACCTCCTGTCACATCTCAGCCCTGATTCTCCTGGGCCTGGTAGCCTCTCCCACTTTTTTCTGTGCTAACACCAAGCCAAAAAGGAAGCTCCTTCAACAGCCTCATTATTATTATTTTACAATGGCACTAAACAACTACAGTAACTACACCTTTTAAGGCCTTCCCTGTCACGTTTCAAGGTTCATAATCTAATGTCTGAAAAGAAACCACTCTGCTGTATCATGTTGATAACCTGCTTGCCATTATCAGGGAGCTGAGAGAGAGAGAGAGAGAATTTTGCCCCTGGATCTGTCCACTATCAGCAATGGCCTTGTCAAATGCTGGCTCTGGCCTCATCCACCATCACTATGCAGCCCAAAGCACCCACAAAGGAATATGGCTGCCAATGTGCTTTTTAAAAAGATTCCCCACTTGCGATAAACAGCATTTTTATTTTTATTTTAATAAAAACAACAACGACGAAATACTGTTTCCTTGTGTTCTGGCTTGAACTCAAGCATATCTGCTCCATGTAGTTCTCCATAGTGTGTACTTGATGCAATTAACAACCTCAATGTCCTGATCTTTTAATAGTTTTGGGTAACAACTGAAGTAAGACATTTATGCGTATAATATTAGAGCTATTTAGCCTGCAATTCTGTGCACATTTTCCTGGAAGTAGATCCCACTGAATACAATTAAAACCTATTTCTTGAGTAGACATCTATAAGACTGGGTGGTTTGTTATCAGTGGCTACCACCCATGATGGCTGTGCTTTGGCTCCTTGTCTGGAGGCAGCAATGTTTCTCAATACCAGTTGCTACATATTGCAGAGGGCTCTTGTGCTCAGGTCGAGCTTGCTGGTTTCCTACAGGCATATTCTTGGCCACTGTGAAAACAGGATGCTGGACTAAGAGGCAGGGCCGTAGCTAGGGAGTGGTAAGGTGGGCCCCCACCAGGGGTGCAGGGCAATTGGGGGTGCAAAATTGGCTAAAATATGTCCATAAATATAAATATCGATTAAAGGGATCTAACCATGGTTGCTTCTACCAAGAGCTCACCATGGTTCTGTTAGAATTCCTGCTCCGTGGTTGCAGTCATGGGATTTTTGTCTATCACATGACAGTACAGTACGCAAGACGAATGCCTCGCAAGACGAAAAACGCGCAAGACGAAATAGTTTTCCGTTTTTTTAGTCGTTCCGCAAGACGAATTTCCCTATGGGCTTGCTTCGCAAGATGAAATGTCTTGCGAGTTCTTGCGAGTTTGTTTCCTTTTTCTTAAAGCCGCTAAGCCGTTAATAGCCGCTAATAGCCGCTAAGCCACTAAGCCGCTAATAGCCATGCTTCGCAAGACGAAGAGACTCGCGGAACGAATTAATTTCATCTTGTGAGGCACCACTGTATATGTTTTGATTCCACAGAGTGAGAAGTGACAGAGATAGGATGTTTGTGTTACTGTGTTCTGTGAAGTGGGACTATTGTCCTTTGTTCTTTTTCTCTTTGCTGTCTGATCCTAGAGAGAGAAGGAGCCATGTTGCAGTGCTCCATGTGTGTTATATGTAAATAAGTAGATTAGCCAAAATGCTGAGTTGCAGAGGTCTGTCACACAAGTTACGCAAACTCTGCGGATCCCTAGGTGTGCCGGTGTCGGTTGGCATTGGTCGCTGTGATGTTCAGGCTGATGAAAGCTTATGAAGCTCACGAACAATCGACCAGGAGGGAGGGAACACGCCAGTCAGGCATGTGTCTCTGCCAGAGTCCTACTTGAGTGCAGGCTGAGCTCCTAACAGGTTCCCACTTCTCAAAATTGAGCATGGCCAAGCCAGATACCTGACAAAGCTCCCACTTGCCATACTAAGAATCGCTTTTACAGAGCTACGATTCCAGTCGATGCCCTCGGTGGTGTTAGATGGACAGTACGGCAAAGTACATTATGAAGAGAGACTCTGTCTGTGTGAACCAACCTGTGTCTTCGGCCTGTGCCATTATCTATTGCAGTGCCCGTTATATATAAACCCAAGAGACCGATTTATCAAACCCCTGTTTACGAATGGAACACATTTGAATAGGGTGGAAAGGGTGAAATGGCTGCTGAGCGACACTGATGACTTTGTTCCTTATAAAGTAGCACTCTATGCGCTGGCAGCTAAGAAGATCAGGAGGAAGGAACTAGACAAAATAGTGGTCAACTGCAAAGGGGATTCGGATATTTAATTTGGCACATCTTACCTGAGAATCTTCTGCTATTCTATACTATTTAATGCAACAAATAATTTTAGTAGCTGTGACCATGGTTTTATTGTATGTCTGTGCCCGATAATTTTTATGGTTGTTGTTGTTGTTGTTCTGAATGATGCCATAGCCTATGGCTAGTGCAATAAAAAGTTTAATTGGAATTGAATTGGATTATTGCCTCATAAGAAATGGTTTTAAATAGAGGGTAAATTGAATGAGTGGGGGAGGGGGTGTTGGAGGAGAGCTAATTTGTCCATTGCTAGGGGGCGCAATCTGGACGGTTCTGCAAGGGCGCAAGATTATCTAGCTACGGCTTTGCTAAGAGAGCCATTGGCCTGATCCAGATAACGTTTTTATCAAAAAGGACACACTTTAAAAAAATAAGTGTATGTATTCCAGTTACTAGGAAACTGTGGCCAGGATCCAAAGAACTGCTTAAGCTTATGCAAGAGGGTTGCAAGTGGGTTGCACTAATTCAGTTTTTAAATAAAATAAAATACAGATTCAATGCCGTATCATAAAATGCTTTTGAAACTCGGCAGCTTGTAAAAGCAATTGGAATGTGAGGCTAATGTCTGCAAAGAAACCACTCCAAAGAAATAGCCTTAACCTTTGGACTCAGTTTGCTCGTAGCACCACTTGCTTAGATCCCAGCTCATAGCCACAAGCTTCTGATTTTTATAAATAAATTATGTTGTGTTAGCTTACATAAGAGATTGTGGTGCCTCTGTTATGTGAATGCTTAGGAAGGAAATTCCTTTTTCATTCTGAAAATGAATGTGAAATCAAAACCTTTGAAGTCACTCAGAGGATCATGCAAAGAAAATTCAGAGATAAGGTGGAATGGCCATATCCATTACAAGCCATAAAATTTTATGGAATGGGCACAAGGTTTCAAAAACGAATAAGTAGGATTTATAGTTATCCATAGGCACGAGTATTGGTCAATGAATTATGATCTTCTCAATTTCACTTGTCAAGAGGAACCAGATAAGGCTGTCCTTTGTCTCTATAATGGATTTAATTTATATTTGCAAAACCTTTTCTGTGGCTGTATGGCACAATTTTAAAATAAAAGGACAAAAGATAGGTGAACAGGAAATTAAGGTTTCCATGTATGCAGACAACGTTGCCCTGTTCACAGAATCAGATGGATCGCTATTTGAATTTCTAAAAGTTGCAGAAGGATTTTAATAAAATTACAAGTTATAAGCTCAGAACAGACAGAACAGAGCTGTTAACTTTTTTATCTTACAGACCAATAATTAAAAGCTATTGGATATAAAATAAAAATCCAGCTTCATAGTGAATCAGTGAGATGCTTAGGGAATGTTTTCTTGGGAGTAAATGAACAGTTGCAGGTGCTAAATTAACATGTTTTGGAAAAATAAGATAAAGGAAGACATAGAGGGATGGAATTGTGTTAGATTATCTTTCCCAGGGAGAATTGTGACAATAAAAATGAACGTCCTTACAAAGATAAACTTTTTATTGAGATATATATTCTTATGGCATGACACAACTAAAAATGAAACAGTGGCAAATGATAATTAGAAGTTTTGTGATGGATAAAAGCAGAATAACATTTAGAACCTTCTAAGAAGGTAGGTTATGTTGTTTAGTTTATCATTTATCTATACGAATACTTACAAACCACACACTCATTAAAAATACAATAAATCACTGTAAAGTCCTAAAATACAATACAGAACAAATGGCCAATACAGAATCAAATGAATGCAAGCAATTAAAAAAAAATGGATTAGATTGGTATTTTGAGGTAAGAGAAGGGTATATTCATAATGTAGAACAAGCAGATATCATTGGATGTGCCACCCACAGCGTATATGTACAGTTCAGAAGTTATATCTGGATAAAGGTCAAAAGAAACAAGCATGAATGCCACAGTGAATGTCAAAGGGCATAATATGTTTTATATTCCTGGTGTTAAAAGAGGCATGTAGGAGGACTCACATCTCTATGTGATTTGAAGATTAAGACAGAATGAGGCAGATTATGTTGGGAATTCCAGGAAAGAGGTGCAAAAGTAAATACAATGGGGTTTTTTCAGCTTTCCGAATAATCAGGGTATGCTAGATGGAATGTGCACAATAGTTCAGCTTTGTAACTTTGCCTAACAGCATGTGAGTTGCTGATATAACAAAAACCTGATATTTCACTCCGTGTGAAATCACAGAGGCTTACACTGCAAGAATATCATGGGATTAAAGCTTCCTGTCTGAAAACAAGCATTCTTTTAATATAGAGCTATGGGGAGTATGTAGAAAAGTACTCTTCTAAACACACACACACACACACACACACACACACCCTTAACAGAATAACCCTGTTATCTGGCGATCCTCCTTCTACATCAAAACAAGCTATCTAATTAAATTTGCAGTTTCACAGCACTTAAACAGGTCACTTTTTCTACTCTAAATGTCTGTTCATTATTTTAAAACATGAGGAGCTATAGAAGCTGTTAAGTCCAATATAAAACCATATGCTTCTGTGCCCCCCTTTATTTTTTAAAAAACCCAGCAATTAAATATCATTTATTTAATTTCATAGTAGGCATCAAGTGTGTTTGATGATCTCTCAGCTCATTATTCTGAGGTCAACCATTATTTCTTCACGTTGTCTCTTCTGTACTTCTCCTCAGGTACTTCTCCTCCACCTGCCTGAAAGTTTTGCAATGCTTTTGGTCTTTCTGGATTTAATTAGGTTTTAACTATATCACTACGACTAACAGACCATAGAACTACCAAATTTAAGATTGAAATGTATATATTCTGGAGTTAATCTTGGTTAATCTTACCAATGGAGTTTTAAATTACCGGTAGGTTCTAACAATGGCAAAAACTATAACAACAAATCTTGGTTTGGTGATGGCAAGGGATTGCCTAACAGATGTTGTTGTTCTTCAGCTCTGATCATCCCTGACCACTGGCCATGCTGAGTGGGACTGTTCAAGGCCAACGATATATGAAGGACCACAGGTTCTCCACTGCTGGGCTGTGGGATTCGTGGAGGTGAAAATTCACAGCTTGTGCAGCTTTTTCAAAAGAGCTGGATGACCTCATTTTAGATGGCTCATTATCAACCAATCCACAACTTTGCCATAATGTGATCAGCTCTAGGTGAAACCTGGCAAAAGCTTTGGTATGTCAGTAGTTCAGATACCACAAACTACTACCATTCAGGCTCGGCCCACCCATGAGGCAGAATGAGGCAGCCACTTCAGGCTGCAGAAATCCCCAAGATGTCTTGTCCTGGCCCACCACCACCACTGGAGAAGCGGTGTTGGCATCAGTGTTGATTTCCAGCGAGATCTTGCTGAAATCTCACCAGAAATCAGTACAGATGGCAGAGCATGGTAGTGCAGAGGCAGTGGTGGCTGTGTGGGGAGGCACTTCCTATTTCACCTCAAGCGATGAAACAGGATTGCACCAGCCCTGCTACTATTGCTATTTGTGACCCACCAGAGAAGTCACAGTAGCCTCTCGCCAGGAAGTAGGCTTTGCATCTTTTAGCAAGGAAATGTTGCAACAAATGTTGGTGCAGCCAGACAAAGCAGCCGCACCAATTGTTGTACATTTTGAAAATAGAAAGTATGCTACAGGTTAGGCAGCCTGTACAATTTATGACCTACCAAGCTAAATATAGTTTAGCAGCCATGCTCTGGTAGCTTCCTAAGCTTTGGGGGTTTTTGCCACTTGCCAAAGACTACAGAAGAGAAAGAGTGAGAAAGAGAAAGAGAAAGAGAAAGAGAAAGAGAAAGAAAGAAAGAGAACCTAATATGTGAAATGGAGAGCAACAAGTTGTGCAGGCCTGAATTAGAGCTTTATTTTAAGCAATTAAACAAAATAAAAGAAATGATGGAAATATGTTTCACCAAGTGACTGAGCCAAAAACATCTTTATTTCCAGGGAAAAAGTAACTATACATATAACACATCACAATAACAATAAGAACTAATAAAAATACATTTTCCGGCTTTATATTTCCTCAGTATGTATTCCAATAACTCATAGTTGCATTTTGTTTTACTGTCAGATGGAAAGGTGCATGTGATCCTCTTCATTTCATCTACACATTATTTCTGTCAATTTCTCTGTTTCACCTAGATTTAGATTTAGCTGTTCTCAAACACATCACAGCTCCCACGATCCCCTTAGTGAGCTGCAAATGACACATTATAAACATGCTCTGACTAAACGTGAGTGCAAAAAAGAATGCAACGGCGTCACATCAACATTCCTCTTTACACGCTGATCTGCTGTACAATCCTGACCTTCTGCCTAAGTGCTGCTGAATATAATGCTCCTGTGCATTGGTGAGTGGAAAATAACTAAACTGAACAAAATCTTTAAAATAAATTAAATAAATATACTGCCCTTTATCCAAAGATTACAGGGCAGTTCACAAGGTAACAATATAAAATGAGAATACAAAAAACATAATAAAACAAAAACCAACAACCCGACAAACATATTGTTTTTGCTTTATTTATGCTTACGCACCAACAAGATACACAAAAAGAAATAGACTTCATCCCCAAAAGGCCTAATTTTTTTCATTGCTTCTGGTTTCTTCCTCGTATGGTAAGGTTGAGTCAGCAGTCAGCCTTTTGTCCCCGCCATTTTCACTTCTCTTCAATCCTTTCTCCCTCCTTCCTCGTTGTGCTGGTCCCGTGGGTTACCCGAGAGGCGAGGTCCAAGTCCGGTCCGTGGTCAAAGGTGCAACGTGGAGGCAATCCATAGTAGCTGAAGCTGGGTGCAGGGCAGGGAGTCGGGTGAAGTCAGGAACAGGCTTGCAAGCAGGGAGCCAGGGCGGGTCAGGAGTCAGGCAGGAAAGCAGGACAGGTTCAGGCAGGAACTGGCAACCAACAATGTTGCTCCCGCAACTTGGGACTGGGGCTGGCCGGCTTTTATCTGCCCCAAGGCATAGGGCGGCCACGATCCTCTGGTGACTCACCTCTCCTGGCCTGGAGGCGAGCATTCCTCCTGAGGGAACTTAGTTCCGTTTGTCTCTCTGCCCTGAGCCTCTGCAGCTCAGGAGAGGCTGGAGGGTTACCTCGATCTCATCACCCTCATTCTTCGCTTACTCCCTTTTAACTCTTCCAAAGTGGAGTGCCTTCCCTTGACCCGTCACGCCGGACGCTCATTCCAGATCTTCTACAATTATATCTTCTTCAGGTGCTGGTCTAATACGGGCCTGGTTTCGGGCTACTGCCTTCTCGAGCTCTGGAAAGCTCTTGAAGAGTTTTGTCACAAGTGGTGCCACAGGAGGCTGCTCCTTGGGCTGGAGTGGGGCCACCTTGTTGCTCTTTTTGAGCTGCATTGTGCTTCTCAGTCGTCTGAGCCACTCTGTTCCACGAAGGAAAAGTCCACTGAACCTTCCTTCTTCTTCCTGAAGGTCTGGAACTGACCGCATGCTTGATTCTGGCTCCGCCTCCTCTTTAAGCCGCCAAAATCAGAAGAAAATCCAAATCCTCCGCTTTCTCTCTTACCACCAACTGCACCTACACACCTCTCTCCTCGCTAACCCACAATGAACACCTGTAGTTGGTGGCTTTTAAGGGAGAAGCAGAAGATGTCACAAAGGAGGGCAGACCATTGTTACCATGGCAACCCACCCACATTGACCCTGTCACAAAGGAGGGCAAGCCATTGTTACCATGGCAACCCACCCACATTGCCCCCCCCCCAATGTTTTTTAAGAACTTTGAAGCACCTGCTGTTCCGTCTGCAGGTGAATCTTCTCTTTTGGAGTTCATGTTCCTATATTGGATCATTCTTCATTCAGCCCCATTTGCAAAGGGAGACAATCCCAACATCCCTTGAAATGCAGTAGAAGACTCCCAAGTCTAGGGGTGTCAATAGCACAGGATTAGACAATCTGCTTTGCATTATCATCATCCTCATAGATAATCCTGGATTACATCTCCAGCTGGGGCAGGGAATGTCCCCTGTCTGAAACCCAGTCAGTTTAGACAGTGCTGAGGTGGATGGGTCAATGTCTGACTCTGTCCAAGGCAGTTTCCTATGAATATTCCTCTTAAGTCATTTACCCTGAAGACAAGCAAGCTAACTTCTCCACAGGACCAACAATCAATTTCTCCATTTAGAAGACAATACGGAAAGTCCCTGTTTTATATACAATAATGCAAGTACTCTGTACTAGGTCCTGTTAGATTTATGCAGCATCACTTTTCTTTTCAACTTAGCATTTTATTTATTTGTTAACATTCTTATATTACATCGGTAAATGTTGTCATATTACATTACAGGACTTACTATAATATAATTTCCAACATGGATACAAAAATTATATACAAATTTTATATACCTAGAAAGAAAATGAAACAAAAAACAAAAACAAATCCCCCCCCAAATCATATGCACACTAGACTTCCTGTCTATCCCGTTGTATATTCCTTTTTCACAAATGAATGTACTCTTATTATTGTATATTTTGTTACATTTTATCCAATACATTCCTATATCAATAGTCCGAGCTGCGGCCGTTGCATATAAGAATACCTCCCTAAAGGCCTTCAGGATGTCCTCTGGTCTTCTTAAAAAACTTATTCCAAACATTTTTCAACTCCTTGTAAATTAACCCCCAGAACACTTTGATCTTCCTACATGAGCACAACATATGATACATGTCGCGATTACTCCCACCACACCAACAAGTATTTGCTAAATTTTTATACATCTTCGATAGTCTTGAGGGGGTGAGGTACCATCTGTGCTGCATCTTTAACATATTAAAAAGGCCATATAAATAAATAAATAAATAAATAAATAAATAAATAAAAGAACCCCAGAACAATAGTGGGTTGCTAGTAACTCATTGTGCTGATCCACAAACAACATGAGCTAAACTCAGGAGCTCCAAAATCTGGGGAGAAATTAAAATAGGGAGAATTTCATAAACATGCTTAGCATTCCTCAGTCCACCTCTCTATCCCCCATCCATTCAAGCTAAGATTGCCCTCATTTGTTCTCATTCAGTAAGGGAAAAACCCAGACTATCACAGAGTTAATAAGTTCAGCCACATCTCGTGTGGATTTTCTACCCACTCAGTTAACAATGCAGAGGTCAGGGTGATGTTACAGAAGTCTTTTAAAACAAACTTAATGAGCAAACTATCCTCTAGCAAGCTAATTCAGTCCCATTGCAACCGAAGCTTCAGGCACTCACGTATAAGCAAATCATGACTATTTTAGTGATAGTTCAAAAGAGTTCCTTCTGATCCGATTCTAATTGCTGACTGTATCTTCTGATAACAGCCAGAAATGGCATTGTTGCATGCACTTTCGTTCATGTCTCACGAAAGTGTTTTGCAGCGCAGCCTTGTGTATATGTGTCTGCCAGGGATATCAGTATTTATATTCCATCAGGTATAATAATAGTCATAATCATCATCATTTATATCCCACTTTCCCCCCAGATTGGGACTCAAGGTGGCTTACATAAATTAAAACAACACAGATAAAATATGGAAGGCTAAAAACAAATATAAGATAATAGCTAAAAAGTAATTAAACCATAATAGAATTTTAAAAGGTACAAAAAACAGAATAAGGTGAGAAGGCACCAAACCAGATGGATATTTCAAAATTTGCTGTTTCACTTGGAATATGGGAGAAGAATAACACCCATTTGCATTCTTCTCTAAAGTGAAATTATTATTATTATTATTGTTGGCTTCAGCTCCCAAGTTCCATTCTGTAAATGGAACATTCCCCCTGAAACCTCCTGTAGACGTGAAAATTGGAATACCCTTGGTAATAGTTTGGGGGTGTTGTGGCGAGTGCCAATGGAAGGAGCTGGTGGAAAACACTTTCCTTCGCTCTATTGGAACAACATCTTGGCATCGAAGCTGCTAACGTTCATGGTAGAAGTAGCATCTGAGATGGCACTCAGACAGAAAACAATGTGTGAATAATTTTTTCTCTTAATGGAAGTGCTGTATTCAGAATAAAATCAGCAAACAAGGTCCAATGTTAAGTAAATAATAATTCTTTTTCCAGCATGCTGGAAGTGCTGAATCATGAAGAGTGACAGAATATGCCCCCCCCCTCTTTCTCCACACACACACACAGTTTCTCCAGCTTGGTGACTCCAGATGTTTTTGAATAAAAAAGCTACCAGCCAATCAACTACTCTGCTTGCTCAGACTGAAGAGAGCTGTACTCCAAAACATCTGGGGCACCAGGTTGGGGAAGTGTACTGTATAATGGGTGCGGGAGGAGACCCAGCTGATCTCAGTGATAAGTCAGGGCCATCTTACCCTCAATCCAATTCACCCTTCACAGTTCACATCTTGCTAAGGTCTGTATTCAATATGTGGCCCAACCTGGGCAAAATTCACAGAAATGCTTCGGGAAGAGAGACCTCGAATATAGAACTGACCTATTAGAGCACCTTTTTGTGTGTGTAGATTTTAGAAAATGATAATTATTAGCTCTAGGGTTTAATTGAAAGCAATTCAATTGAGCCATTAGGCACAGAGTATTGCCATGCCTTTCTTAATAGCGAACAATAGCTGAATTTATATCATCTGCACTAAACAGAAAGCTGGATCTTAATATACCGACACCCTAAAAATGCCTAATTAGTTCGCCTTCCCTCATTTGCAGACTTGGAGGAGGATGAGGTAGAAAGTGTTCTGGAAATGTGGAAATGGAAATTAACATGCACTGAAAACCTGTTTTGTGGTGAGAAACCCCTGAATCTAGTGAGAGGTGATGGGTTGCAAGCAATGCATCCCTTCCTTGTTTATTAAGAATAGATAGTCCTGCTCCAACTCTACAAATCTGTTTCCATGTTGAGATTCCTGCATGCAAGAGGTTGGACATGGGAGTTCTCTTCCAACTCTACAATTCAACGATTCTATGAAGGGGATGTTCCTATAGGTTACCACTCCTATTTAGATGCTTGTGAGCAGAACAACCCATAAAATTGGGGTGAATAGGAATGTGCTTGCTTGATTCAGAGGGAGCAACCCACAACCTAAGGCCAAGAACCTTATTCCAGTACAGGGAAAAGTAGAGGCAGTTGTAGGCAGAGTGTCATTCTTGTTGAGGATGATATGTCTTAAAACCCGCAGCAGAAAACTGATATTCTGCATGCTAGTTTGCCTGCGCAAAGGGACTATGGGGGTTCATAAAGTGCCATTTTTTTCTATCCAGGATTATGGGATTTGTAGTCCAAGTCCTCCTTTGCTGGGGCCTAAGAGGGGAGCCACCTCTATCTTTTCCCATCCCTTGCTTCATGGTAAGCTTCTTGTCCTTGGGGAAGTGGGAGGGCATGGCAGGTGTTTGCCCTCGGTGTCAGTTTTTTGGCCTTAAGTAAGGCCAAATGAAGGAGAGCTCTGGAGGATTTGCTGAACAATGCCAGCGGCGACATGACTGCTTCCCATGGCAGTGCTGATGGTCCCTGGGGCAAGGTGACAGTGGTGTGGAGCCACCTACATTGTTGCCACGCTGTCAGAAATTTGATCAACCGCCCACCCCCATTGCTCATGCTCTTATAATATCCCTATCCTAACCTCCATCAAATAAATGTTCACAGTATAGGTAACGTAAAAGTAAAATCACGGCACAATAATAATCAATAAGGTATCAAACCATATATCTACTCCTTGGCCTTATCAGCAGCTGAATGATCTCTTACCCCATCCAAGGCGTAGTGGATGGGGTGAAATTTTAGTTGAAAGGCAGGCGATTCTGTTGCCAGCCATATTTCAGGAGATTTTGATTTATGGTGAAGCATTCCATAGATATAATATCCATATACGAAATCAGATTCTGTATAATATTTTTTTCCCAGTTTCATTTGTATGTAGAGAGCTGATGAGATGGAGTTCTTGTTCAATCTGCCATTTTGCCTGCAATAAAATGACTAGTTTATGGGAAATAAGGTAGGGCTCTCATGACTTGACCTAGATTTATGAAGGAACTTGTAAAAGTATTTGGTTTCAATAAATCTGATAGATTAAACACTGTTCTTGTTAGCGGTTGATAGACGTCCTCTTTTAAAGCCATCTAATTGCCAGAGAACCTATGCAACATCACTATTAAAATCAAGATTTGGACATGAAATAGTGATATCTGTCAGCAATGTCTATCTTGAGCAATATGCACATTGACCTTTTTACAGTGATCAGAAAATGCATGACACTCTAAAAAAAGAAAGAACAAACTAAGTAAAGTGCCTTAATTAAAAAGCCAAAGCTCTTTTGAAAAATGAGAGAGTCTGTTTTACCTGCCTCAAGTAACAGAACTTATTTTCTGCAATATTTAGGTGTTAAGTACTCCCTTGCCTCTCTCTTAAGGGGATTATAAACTGCTTTTGCAAGCTACAGGGTGAAGTAAAGTACTGAAAAGAGTTATTAAAATTGACAATTTAATGCAAGTAATCTGTTACATGTGGCATTTGAAATGCCTTCTATTCTGTAGTTAATATTCTAAAAATAAATGTTTTTTCACTGAAATGTTGACTGGACACTGTGCTGTGGTATTTGTTTTAATAACCTGAGGCTATGCAAAATCACAATCCAAAACATATGACTCGCTGGTGTTATGGGACTAGATGCTACAATGTGGTGGCAGAGTCGTGCTTAGGAACAGGTCTCACTCTCTGGTGGGCCCCATGTTGGGAATGAGGTGAACATTGTTCATGTGGAGGTGAACTATGGCTTTCATCTGCAAAATCATGGGGTTTTCTTCTGGGTAGAGAGGCATAAGATTGCACTGTAAGACTACTAAAATCTGCCTTCAGTTCCAAGGTACCAAGAGGACTCTGGGTGACAAGGGAGATACGATTCCTGACAAGTAAACATGATTTGAACAAAGCAGAAATAATCAAAAGAGTATCCTCCAGCGTCCATCTGAATGTCTCGCCTTTTGACATTTATTTGTCCCACCAACCCACTGACATCTTGATAACTACCATTTTTAAAAGCAGAGCACCAAGTCTACGCTTACTTGGACAGCATCTTCCCTTCATAGCTCCAAAAGGTTTCCCTTTCTGTCTCATTTAAATATTAAGAAGTGCTTTCATGAGCTGTTTGGTTGCATTTAATGTTCCAAAGCAGATGTGAGTAGCACAAGGAAGCCACAAGACAGTACATGAGAGGCTTTTTTTATCATGTCTAAAACCAACAGGAAGGAAATACTTTTACAATATGTCATAAAAGACATGGGGATTTTTAAAACTCGCTGGTGCTTTAAAACTTGGTTGCTATATATTAGGTTTTGTCTACTGTGTGTGTTCTCCCTCTGTAAAACAGCCAAAGGGTCGAACAATCTCATTCTTATATATATATATATATATATATATATATATATATATGTTTTCGTAGATTTTCACGGGTACAGGAATGCAGGTTTTGGTGTCCTCGGGTGTCTTCCCGTGTAAAAGTTGGGGTGTCTAGGCGACGTTTCGACGAGGTCTCACTCGTCATCTTCAGGCGAAGATATATATATATATATATATACACACTCAATTCCTCAAAACAATTACTCTCTACAAACTACATGGACCTAAGTTTCTGCATTGGTGGTCTCTGTTGATATTCTTGTCCTAGAAATGGATGGAGAAAATTATACCCTATTGATTAAATTTGCCAGCATTCCGATTAGAAGTCAGAAGTCAAAGAATATTTTCCCCTGTTAGGGGGAGTAATCCAAAGAAAATTTGCCTGAGTGGATTTATACTGGCATGCACGGTCAGTGGACTAGGGGAACTAGGCAAGTCCCCCAAATGTTTCCCTGGTGCCTCCTTCCCAAAGCCTGGGAAGCTTCTGCCTGGCTTAGGGAGGGAGGCATGATGCTCACGTGTGATGTGCAGACATCACAGTGTCACATGTGCAACATTGCCCCCCCCCATCACTCTCACAAGCTGGTGCCTATGGTCCTAACTATTCCCGTACAAAAAAATTCACTGGTGTATTGTCTGTGAAGCTCTGAAGAAGGGCTTTTTCGTAGTGTTTGGTTATACAGGCACCTTCATTACAGTTTAATGACATCATAATTAGGGAAGAGGAGGAATGGAGGTCCACTCCAATGGTATGGCGAGAAGGATATGTTTTCTAGGAAGAACTTTTCCACCCCTTCTGGTCATCAGAAGAACTTGTAACAAAGAACTTGAACCTGCCTTGGTTTACTTCCTCCTCCCTCCCAAACCGTTTGCCTTTTGTGGAATATCTTTTTAAATCCAGACCCGTCTGTTTGACCCTTGAGACACTGCCCAGGCCACACCCCTGTCACAGGCCACCCCCTCCTTGAGTGCTTTGGCCGGGCTGGAATAAGGTCTCTGAACCGTGATATTGCCTTTTGCTTGCCGGGATGGATCAATGGAGATGTAGAAACCCCGACTTTTTCATAGCTGGAGTAGGGTTGCCATATTTCAAAAAGTGAAAATCTGGACACAAAAGTTCTTAAGCTTTTTTTTCCCCAGTTCCCGCCCCCTCCCCCCAAAATAAGTTGTTGTCAGCTATTTTAAAGGAAATTCACCAAAATCTACACTTCCAGCATGGGATTTCCCAGGCATTTCAACAAATTCTGCCCGGACACTGCTTACAAAGGCTGAATCCCGGTTATGTCTGGGAAATTCTAGACATATGGCAACTCTAGAATACAGCCTACTGTACAAGCATAAGAGTTGCAGCCATAGCTCTGCCAACTTTGGCACTTTGCCTCTGCCTGAAGATCACTCTTGTAGCCCTCAGGCTGAAATGGGTTCCAAACCCCTGTTGTAGGAACTGCCTTGTAAACTTTTTTTTCCCTGCTGAAAAGAAGGAGGAGGAGGAGGAGGAGGAGGAGGAGGAGGAGGATGTGTGTGTGATCTGTGCCATCTGGTTTGTTTGTGAGAGCTGCACCAAATTTCACTCATGGTTGTTTTTCAGATGTTTTTCAGATGAAAGCAGGGTTTGGGAGGATGCAGCCTACTCTAACCCCACAGCAATGTATTGTTTTGCCGTTTGGCACGCCAATTGACAGAGGAAGGACAAATGCATTGGAAAGTATGACATAGCAATTGCTTGATCCATTCTCATCTACCCTCCCAACAAACAACTCAGGATGAATGCTCAATAAACAGACCACCCAGGAGTGACCTGCATGTCTTGCTGTGTGTCAGTTTCATGACAGCATGGAAATACTTGGAGCATCCTAGATGTGCATCCCGATGTGAATTACTTCCCATGGGATGCCCATACCTATGTTCATGCTCGTTCATATTTCGAGGCAACTGGTCATCTGTAATTATGCACAGTTAGAGGTGGTTTGGGGCAAGGGGTTTCAAACTTCAACATGCTGAAGAACACAGTGTTGTTTTTTATTACCCCATCATCTGCACCACTACTCACGTATTTTTATCTTTACAAGAGCATTTTATGACCAAGGGGCATTGGTCCATTTGGCTTGGATCATGCCCCTTTCAACCCTTCAGTTAACCCCAAGGGAAAATGCTTTGGGGGCGGTGTGAAAATGCACATGAGACTTCCCTCCTTTCAGCTCAGCCATAGGTGTTTTTCTTTTAATTGCTAGAATTTTGACTGGGAAAACAATGGTACTATTTTTAAAAGTGTTTGGGACCCCTGTCTTCTGCCTTTATCAAGAAAGGGGTCCCTTTTTCAGGTTTGCTTTATTTTAATCCATTTAATCCTGTGGAAAGAAATTGGATCAAAGTTTTTTAAAGTTTCATGCTTGAAAGGAAGCGAACATCTGAATTCCTATTCTGTTTAGATGTGTCACTTCTGATTGCTATTTAGTGACAGATTTCCTAATGTTCACCAAGCATTCATGCATCTTTTGATTGTCGCTGTATGCATCTTGAAATGTTCACAGCTCCACTGATTTGGTCATTTTGATTTCTGCTGCTGATTCAAAAAGACTTTGTGGTGGGCGGAAAATAACAGGGTGGATAAGGCATGGTGACGTCTAATGAGTAAGCCATTCAGCTCTATACCATTACAAAAATGTACACACTATCTAATAAAGGTCTGGCTAGGATTTCTTTGATCTTTGGTTTAAAAACATAATGCAAATTTTCATTTTTACTCAAAGTAGAACCATTGAAAATAATGGGCCCAAGCTAGTCAAGTCCATTAATTTTAATGGATCTTCTCTGAATGTGACTAACAATGCCTTGCATGCAAGCTGAAGCACGGCAGCAAATCTAGTTACATCTATGTTGCTTTCCTAATACCTATATTAATATCCCCTTTAGTACCTTTCAGTTTTGTGTCTAAAGAAACCAAATGTGGCGTACAACGATGCTGCATATTAAGTGGGGGGGGGGGGCGTAATGGATCCTTTTCAGTTCTCTGGTCACATGTTTGTTCTTCAGTGGTCCCAGATATTTTCTTTCCATAATGCAAAAAGAATTGATGGAAAAAATATTTGCATTGAAACATATACTCTATGTAGAAGATGATATAGATAGATGATACATAGATAGATGATGATAGATAGATAGATAGATAGATAGATAGATAGATAGATAGATAGATGATAGAGATAGATAGTGCTCCACTAGATTACTTAAATAAAAGAGAAATACCCGTATTCAGACCAGAGGTGCTGAAGAAAGGGTTGAAAATGAATGTTATAACTCCTCTAATAAAATTCACATAGCCTAGATTCTGACACTGGAATGTGGAGTTAGCCATTCTAGTACACCCTCCTCTGGTGTGGAGGAACAAAGCATTCTCTCATCTCCAGCCACACCTTTTCAGTGGAAGCTGGTGCCCATTGGGACTTGTAAAGGAGATGGCAAGGAGGCAAACACTAGGTGGCACCAGAGCTACTGAGAAGCAGAAGCAATCAATTCTGGTTTCTCCGCAGTAAAACTGAGGAGACTGACAGCTAATCTCACACCATGAACTGGTTGCAAGTAAGGATGTAGGGCTGCCATACGTCCGGATTTTCCCGGACATTACCAGGATTTCAAAGGTGGAATTGACAACTGGGGGGGGATTCCCGAAAGGCGGTGGCTTTGTCCTGGATCTTAGGCAAGTCAATCGAAAAATTACATTTTGGGGGGCGTTTTTGTAAAAAAACAAAACACCCTTTGGGGTTTGTCGGAAAAAAGTTCAACAACTTCCGTGGTGTCCTGGTTTTTACTTTTTGAAATATGGCAACCCTAAAGGATGCAGGTGGGGACTGGCTGTGCATAGACTGGGGCAGGTGGGGCGGTGCCCTATTTATTCTAATGGGTGATCCACCATTGCAACTTTGTGAAGGGCTTGGGAGCAGCATAACTCCAAAAATGCAGGAAATGGACTCACACAATAGCCATTTTGAATTGCTGGGGGATGTTTACAAATAGACAGGGCAGTGTGGGAGGAGACAGGGAAAGCCATCAACCCAGTGGCCCTGTTTGTGCTCTCCCTGCCTGCCTGCCTTTTCAAAGATCACTGTTTTCTAAGAGCCAGTAGGACCATCTGCTTCACTGATTCACAGTGTCCAAAGCTTCATTTGCATCTTGGTGTGAAGCACAGTATTGCATAGCTGTGCCCAGTTGCAGATTATCTTCCTTCCCTCTAGCACTGCATTTTTTTATCCCAGCAATAAACTCAATGAATTTAGGGCCTTGCTTCTTCTTGTAGATGACAACATTCATAAATGACCAAACTAATCTATGAATAGCTCTAAAGCTGTGCAGTAAAATGCCTTTGGTTATTTTCTTACCACTCTTGTTTGCTTTCTATATTGTGAGGGGCCACTATGCCAGCAAAGAAACAAAATAACTGCTTCCTCAGGGATGGGGGTGTAAATGGTCGTAATTAAGTTTCATACACTTCATGAGGTTCTTAGCATTCTGGTACAGAGTAGGTTAAGAAGACAGATAAGGAAGATGCAAAGGAAGACAGTTTGTTATTTGATACACACACACACACACACACACACACACACACACACACAAACAAACAAACAAAAAAACCAGTTGGTTTTATTGTTTACACCCAAATTTCCTAGAAGCTTCATATTGAATACAACCATGGTCATAGACAACTATTGCATGTTCAGATATCCACATCATTTTTTACTGGGGAGGGGGAAGTATTTGCTAAATTACGGGCTTCAAAATTATGTACTTTTAAAATTTGAAACATACAGCAATTATTTAAGAGAAAAATAAAGGCATGGGGGGAGTGGGGGGGAGTCAATAATGCGAGGTTGGTAAAGAAGTTCTATTTAAAGAGCATTTGGTTACCTAGCAACTGCTGTAGGAGGTAACGGATATCCAAACTTTTCCTTTTCCTTTTTCTTTTTTTGCTGCTGGCACTTCTGAAATGTGTGTGTGTGTGTGTGTGTGCATGCGCGCGCGCGCGCATCTTTGCAGAGAGAGAGAGAGAGAGAGAGAGAGAGAGAGAGAGAGAGAGTGTTCATTAGACCACCATGCATTGTAAAAAGGATTTTAACAGTCAGGAGATGTGACTGTATTTAAGATTCCTTTTTCCAGTCACTAGTTCATTGTCAGCAGCAGTTACAGAGCAGCTTTATATGCATTCAGACACAGCCAGGAAATTAGTCTTGCATGACTGAATCAGAGAGAGCACAGAGTACAACTATCATCACCCATTTCCTTAAACAATTGTTTATTTCTTGGGGTGATAACAGAATTCCATGTCACAATACGAGGCCTGGGTAAGGGGTCCCGTCTGTCGTCCCCCCCCCCCCCGCACTCTACCAGCTTTAGAAGTGAAACCAAACCTCCAAATAAATCATGCTGCTGTTTATCAAAGTCATTCTGTGTGTCCCTGCTAATTTTGTGTGCCTTTTTATTTTATGACAAAAGCACTCAATAACCGAATAGCTCAATCGGTGACTTCCTTTTTCTTCTCAAACTCAGAAAAGCTTTTTGAATTATTATTTTTTAAAAAATATATATCTGTAGTGAAGTTAATTGATCAGTGTGAGCAGGCTATGCAAAACCATACCCTTCAAGCAAAGGGTTTTGTCTAAAAATACAGATCGACTAAAATGGGTTTTGCTATAGAGGGGAATGGTGGCAATGTGGTTATGGATTAACTGAAATGGGACTCCAAACCTTGTGATTGTTTCCTGATCATTCATATCCAACCATCCTTTGAGGTATAAAACAAAAATGGTTTCTCAACTGCATGGCATATATTTCACTGGAGGGAATGGGGAAATCCTTGTGGCTAATATTCAGCATGAGTTCTAAGGAGCATGTGAGGCTCTGGATTAGGCATGCCATCAAAGAGAGCTGCATGTACCCAAATGACGCTGAAAGGGCTGGTCCTTTTCTGGACTGCAATGGCCAGCCGCTGGCTTCAGCTCCAAGTGGGAGAGCACCCTCTTAATGCCATAGTTCGGTTGTACTCAGCTTTCTGGGTCCCCATGAGGGCTGCACCACTTCACAGCTGGTGCCTAACATGACATGGGCAGCAGCCGCAAGAAGAAAGTTTTGAAGAAAAGAGGGGTTGGAGGGAAAAGCAGGACAACCATGAATAACACTTCCATCCTCTCATGGAATGAGAGTAGAGGGCAAGGGGAAGTATCCACAGCTAGGTCCCAAGAGGAGAAGACCAGGCAGGAAGTTTCCAGGGGAAGTGTTATCACTACTCACCTTGATCGCTGCTCTGGAGGAGACAGCCGGCTATCATCCTTTCCTCAGGGCAGGCTTCTGAAGGAAAGGACATCTGACATACCTCAGCAGGAAAGGCAAGGGAGCCCACACTGCATCAACTTATTGCTTCTGTCCTTTATACAGTGGTACCTCAGGTCACAGATGCTTCAGGTTACAGACTCCACTAACCCGGAAGCAGTACCTCGGGTTAAGAACTTTACCTCAAGATGTGAACAGAAATTGTGCAGCGGTGGTGGGAGGCCCCATTAGCTAAAGTGGTACCTCGGGTTAAGAACAGTTTCTGGTTATGAACGGACCTCCAGAACGAATTAAGTTCTTAACCCGAGGTACCACTATACTCTGAATCTCAAGTTGAAAGAGGAAACTACTACTACTACCCGGATTTTTTTTGTTCCATCATGGCTTTTCCTCTGCTAATCCTGCAGACGGTTTACTCTGCATGGCCCTGGACATGGTTACCACCACAATAGCTTCTGAGCACAGGATAAACATCCAAGCAATCTTCTTTGTGGTAGGCATCTGTTTTGTTTGGTGGCACCGTGAGGCCCTGGAGCATAATCCATGACAGATGAACTAGAACCTCAGTTCCTCCCAGATAAACTACATGATGCATACCCTCCAAATTTCTCCTGTCAAAAGAGGTATGTCCTATTCCACCCCCTCCAACATTTCTCCTATGAAAGAGTGATACCAACAGAGCTTTGTCCATTGTAAGGCTAACCTTCCCCTCTCCCCATGGTGCACTCAGATATAACAATAACCTCCTGGGATTGGCAATTACGGTACTATAATTGTGAAGTTTTTACAGTGTCATTCACTTTGAGGTTCCATCCCCCTGAATGTGAACCACCCTGAGACCTCTGGGTATAGGGTGGCATATATATCAGAAGACGAAGACGAAGACGAAGACGAAGACGAAGAAGAAGAAGAAGAAGAAGAAGAAGAAGAAGAAGAAGAAGCTGCTGCTTCAGGTTTCTCACATTTTCCTTTTTTCGGCCCTCAATGCAATCTTAGGGGGCAGAGAACAGAAATGATAGCCAAAATATGTCATTTCTTTCGGCTTTATTTCTTTGTGGTCTAAAGCGAGTGAAAACTGCATCCCATGATGGTGTGCAGCAATTCTCAAGTGGGAAGTAACATCCTTTGCAAGCCACCAAGTTTGATCTGACTACCAACAACAAAATGAATATCAACAGGATGCCGTAGAGTAAATTCTTGAAATCACCCTTCCTTTCTTGTTTCAAAACAAAATACCAACAGTCTCATCATTTCCCTTTATTTGTTGTTTGCCTTCTCTCCTTATGTGGCACTACATTCCTTCAGGCTAAAAACAGTTTCAGTGGAATTGTGGTATCACTCA
The DNA here is from genome assembly GCF_965112155.1 of Podarcis liolepis. Classification (NCBI taxonomy): domain Eukaryota; kingdom Metazoa; phylum Chordata; class Lepidosauria; order Squamata; family Lacertidae; genus Podarcis; species Podarcis liolepis. Next base: position 38,084,096 of record NC_139557.1, read on the forward strand.
CACCATTTAAATGTAACAGAAAACAATCACTCATAAAGGGGCGGGGGGAATCAGAAACCATGTAAACAATAATTACAATTTGTCACTTCCATGCAAGAGAAAATGTTCTCTTTTGTTATTTGCTTAATTGATTTCTTTGCTTATTTATATATCTGTTTAATTGGCTAGGCCTGTTTTGTAGCAGGGCTTCATCCTTTATCATTGCAAAGTGACAATAGTCACAATTTGCAAATGTTCTGCTGATGGCTTTTTTCTTTGGTGTTAGATAGGGAATGTATTTTCATTAGTTCTTCTTGTCTGTACAAAGCATCCGTCTTGTGTTGATACAACACAGCTTGAACAAATCAAAACAGGTCTGGCTCGGATAGTGTTTTTCCACATGGTTAAGAATATTAGTAGTACAGTGGTACCTCGGGTTAAGAACTTAATTCGTTCTAGAGGTCCGTTCTTAACCTGAAACTGTTCTTAACCTGAGGTACCGCTTTAGCTAATGGGGCCTCCCGCACCGCCACCACATGATTTCTGTTCTCATCCTGAAGCAAGTTCTTAACCCGAGGTACTATTTCTGGGTTAGAAGAGTCTGTAATCTGAAACGTCTGTAACCTGAAGCGTCTGTAACCCGAGGTACCACCGTAATATACTATGTGTAGGTCTCGTCCTAGTGAAATCTGACAGGACCCAATCCCTTTTGAAACTTTATAGGGGGAACAAAATTAAAAAGAGGAGATCAATAAAAACAGGGGGTGTTGAAATAAAAGAGGGGAACAATAAAAATGAGGAATTAAAAATAAGGGGTTCAATAAAAAGAGGTAGAGGGATCCTAAGGGTGGAGGTGTGGGAAGGAGCTGTTGGGGCTAAAATCTCAACATGCATGGGGCACTTGTCACTTCTGACTTTGACAGGAGCTATACAGTGGTACCTCGGGTTACAAAAGCTTCAGGTTACAGACTCCGCTAACCCAGAAATAGTACCTCGGGTTAAGAACTTTGCTTCAGGATGAGAACAGAAATCATGCGGCAGCAGTGGGAGGCCCCATTAACTAAAGTGGTATCTCAGGTTAAGAACAGTTTCAGGTTAAGAACGGACCTCCAGAACAAATTAAGTACTTACCCGAGGTATCACTGTATATGCTATACTACTTGTATCCCTTAAGAACAGTCTTGATTTTTAAAATGCAGATTATTGTTGTTGTTATTTTAAAAAAGAACGAGGGTTCCAGAGTTTATTAAAGAGGTGCAAAACTTGAAAGACTTCTGTTTGTTTTCTTAGTGCATTTTACTCAAAAAGATTGCTGAGTCACTTGGGTTTTCAATCTTGAATGGGTCAGTGGAAACCAATGAGCAGTGGGGAAAGAGTGATGTGTTTCCGCTGTGAAAGATGTCTTAGTGTAAGGAAAACATATTAAGTGGCAGGGGTGAAGCAAGTGATTTGGAATTTGTGTACATTGTGTGTATTCTGCTGCCTCTCACCTGCAGCTTGACTATAATCTTCCGCATGGAAAATAGGAGATTGCAAACATTGTAGGAGCTATCGCATTCTGTAAAATTGGACGTAGCTATCCAGCGGAATGTTAAAAGAAACCTTGAGGCAGTATCAAAACTTCTCATTTCCCCATATCAAATGCTAACCACAGGAAAGAGAAAGGGGAGGAGGTGGCTGTGCTGGATCAAACCAAAGGCCTATCTAGTCCAGCATCCTGTTTGCACAATGACCAGTCGCATGCCTGTGGGAAGCATGCATGAAGGACCTGAGTACCTGAGAGATGCCAGCTCCCAGACTCCAGTGATTTGGTCCTGATGACGCTCAGTTACTGCCTGCTCTCCTTTCTTCTTTGGTGTGCAGACCAGCATGAACAGCTGCCCCTGACTTTCTCCGTCTCTACTGTTTGCACATTGATGGGGAAACTTTTTCAGCCAAAGGCTGCTTTCCCATCTGGGCAACTTTCCAGGGGCTATAGCGGGTGAGACTACAGGGGAAAGTGGGCAAAGCAAGAAATTTAGATTTCACTTTTGTACAGTAGTCTATTATTATTATTATTATTATTATTATTATTATTATTATTATTACTCTGGGCGGCTTCCAACCAAGACCAAAAATACACTAAAATGTCACATATTAAAAACTTTCCTGAACAGGGCTGCCTTCAGATGTCTTCTGAATCTCAGGTAGTTATTTATCTCTTTGACATCTGATGGGAGGGCGTTCCACAGGGCGGGTACCACTACCGAGATGGCCCTCTGCCTGGTTCCCTGTAGCTTTGCTTCTCGCAATGAGGGAACCGCCAGAAGGCCCTCGGCGCTGGACCTCAGCATCTGGGCAGAACGATGGGGGTGGAGACAGTCCTTCAGGTATACTGAGCCCAGGCCGTTTAGGGCTTTAAAGGTCAACGCCAGCACTTTGAATTGTGCTCGGAAACGTACTGGGAGCCAATGTAGGTCTTTCAAGACCGGTGTTATGTGGTCTCAGCAGCCGCCCCCAGTCACCAGTCTAGCTGCCCCATTCTGGATTATTTGTAGTTTCCGGGTCACCTTCAAAGGTAGCCCCACACAGAGCGCATTGCAGTAGTCCAAGCAGGAGATAACTAGAGTATGCAGCACTCTGGCGAGACAGTCTGTGGGCAGGTAAGGTCTCAGCCCGCGTACCAGATGGAGCTGGTAGATTTAAACATACTCACACTCCTCTCTCGCTGTCCTCCATCTGGGCAACTAAGGATTCAACGGGTAAAGCAGAGAACATTAAGGGGTATGTGAAGTGGGGCTGGTGAGGGGTGTTACCTGAGGCAAGGGGGTGGTTCAGAAGGGGTAGTGTCCCAAAGGCCAGACTGCAAGGCCTGGAGGTCCACATTTGGAACCCATGCCTGAGGTCCCTCACACTTGCTGTTACCGTATGCATGCAACAAGTGGTAAAGTATGCCCACAGATGCACTGCTTCCTAGACAAAAGGGGTGGGGGGAAATGCCAGTCACCTCAATTATCATTCCACCATAACAACAAGACACAATGCTAAACAGCCATGAGGGTTGTGACAATATGAAGTAGCTGCCAATTTCCTTGCGACTATGGTCAAGAGCAGTGGGATGACCCTTTCCTCCCTGCCTGCAGCCTAATGAAAATTCTCCGTGGAAGGGGATTGCCTCCCACAGCAAATAATAGCTTTAGGAGGGAGAGAGTTTCCATTGGGACTAATGGGGTGGTGGTGGTAAGAATTAACCTCCTTTCCCATGCACCAAGGTCCCAAGGGAAATCCGCATTCTCCTCCCTCTTGGGGGTGGGCATTTACACTTGGGATACTTGAAGTGATGCATTTAGCATCACATCTAGTTTTGCCCTTAGTGCTTGCAAGCTGACAGCCCAATTCAGGCAAGCGAGAGAAAAGAACACCTGCTCCAGTTATGTGATTTCATGCTATGGAGAATCAGGTCCTCTAAATCACCCCCCTTCGCTGTCTCTCTGTCATAGGCTTTGCCACTGCCCTCTCAACTTTATCATCTGCAGAAAGTTGCAGATGTGTTTCCAAGATGTGGACATGTGGACACTGTGTACAATCAGAGAAGAGAGAATGTTGTATGTTTATTCTGTGGGGGGAAACTGTATGGTGTATGCTTTTCCTTCGTTTCTCCTTTTATCGTCTTTCTAGTTTCCTAGGACAGCAGCTAATAAAATATCTAATTTACAAGGCTGGTGTCTCAAAAGGAGGTCAACAAAGCTGGGGAAAAGAGTCAGGCAAAACACATTCTTGCAGAGGTCAAAGAACTAGGTCTAATCCTGACTGAAGTTCGGAGTGATCTTTTCTCCAGGTTTTGGGATCCATACAGACTGAAAGGCAATGTGTGTCACTTCAGTAATTTGGATTCAGGATTGATTTAGGAAAAATTCAGCTCCACTGTAGTGGTTTTTATGGTACTTAAAGTGTTTGACTCTGCTGATTCATACCAGTGCAGCAAAATGTTATGCATATCTGCTCAGAAGTAAGTCCCATTGAGTTCAATGGAGCTTCTTCCTAAGTATGCATGGATGGATTCCAGTTTTAGTTTGCTGTTGATGATATTTCCCTGCAACCTCCTGCCTGGAAACACCTCTTTCCAAATATCAGTAGGGAAACGTATTGTCTTAAGAAGCTATTGACAGGGCAGGTGTTTTGAAAGCTCTCCCACGGAGCTCATGATCGTTCTTGTTTTCTTTGCATTTGCCCATAAATTACCCTTGTAAGGTCTTTTGCTATATTGTGTGAGAATATTGATTATGAGAATCTTTAAATGCTTATTCACTATCAACATAATTAAACTTTTAATTCACACTGGAGTCTTCTATCGTGTGTGTTTAATTTAAAATTAGAGAATGTTAGAGGGGGAGGACAACCCTAATCTTAAGTAGCCTTAATAACCTAAGTAATGCTAATAATTTCACAATGAAAGGGATAAGAGCTCATTGATTGTGAGCAATTAGTCTATAACAGCAGGCAGTAGATTTCGTTTCATTGAAAAAACCTCCCTATCTTATCATCAGCCTTATTTTTATACATGTGAAAAACTAAATTGTATGGAATAGTTAAAGACAGGCATTTAAGTAGAATTGTGAAGTAGGAAACAATGCAGTGAGTCGTCTGAGGAAGCAGATGCTGTAGGTGCAGATGCCCAGCCAATGTTCCATTGAAAGCTCTCAAGAACCAGATTCTAGAACCTCCCTTTTCAGCATATTCTGCAGCTAAGTGTCTCGTATAGTTTTATCTTAAGGAAGTAATCCCAACCATGCTTACTAGGAAGGAAGTCCCACTGAAATTAGTGAGATTGATGTCTTTCTGCATGCTGAAACTCAGTTTTTCAGCTTCTGTTCTCAGGGGAGAGGGCAGAGAAAGTTGGATTCCTTTTTTGATATCATTTTAAGTATTCTAAAGTTGCCACCATATTTTTGCTTTCTCCCTTTAAACAGTCTCAGTTTCTTCGGCAATTCTTAATATGACCTATATTATTTCTTGCTGGTATAGTTCACTTCTGAATCCTTTATGATATGTTTGCCTTAGTGATGTTGTTGCCAGTTCTGCATGATCAGAGTCCCACACTGGAACATTTCAGCCCAAACTGGTGGATGGTGTGGCTTTGAGCATGCTAATTTCCACTGGCCCCAAAGAACAAAAAACACACACTATGTCATGCACTCTTCTTAGTGATGAGCAGATGAGCCTATATCTACACACAAACACACACACACACACACACACACACACAATCTCTGGTGAATGAACTTTCAATTATAGAGTTGGAAAGGATGTCTGCCTGAGACCTTAGGAAGCTAATGCCCATCATGGTATATAGAACTGAACTAGATGGATTATGTTGGGCGTTATAAGGTAGCTAGTTATATCCTTAAGCTACATTATCAAGCCAGTTCTCCCCACCCCCTCTTTGCTTATCATCCAGCCTGATGAAGAGTTTTGGAGAACTCAAAAGATTCCCCGCCCCCCAACAGACCAGCCTGATTCCTTTGATTTTTCTGTACTATCATGATCACTGCAATGACAATTAATTTTGGTTGGCCTACTCCCCGTCCACTGTGAAAATTTGTAAGATAATACTTTGTTTGTTTGTTTGTTTGTTAATAATCATGCCTAGGCACTGCATCCTTCATTTCTGTGATATGCTGCAACTAATACAGAAATAAATCTGAGCTTGTTATTATTATGGCCCCCAAAACTGAGAAGCACAGAAGGCCTTACATATCTAATTAAACAAAGCTTAAACATAGCTTGCAAGCCACTTTCAGCAAAACCTGCCAAGTCCTTGGGTCTGCCTTGTGCTTGACAGTCCTCCTGTGACTAGACTAAGGCTCCATCTGCGCAATTATTTAAAGCAGCATCATACCCCAGTCATGGTTTCCTCCCCAAGGACCGTGGGAACTGTTGTCTGTTAAGGGTGCTGAAAGTTGTTAGGGGACCTCTATTTCCCTCACATAGCTACAATTATCAGAGTTTCATGGGAAGTTGGATTGACAGCTAAACCACTCTGAGAACTGTAGATCTTTGAGGGGAATAGAGGTCTCCTAACAACTTTCGGCACCCTTAACAAAGTATAATTCCCAGGTTTCTTTGGGAGAAATTATGTCCATGTAAAGTGATATATACTACTTTAAATGTATGGTGCAATGGGGACCTAATGTAATTGCTCACTGAATACAATATCTCACTGAGTACAATGGCTGTTAGTCATGAGCAAATGTTGCCAAAGAAATATCTAAGACAACCTTATACACTCTTAGATGTCTACTCAGAAACAAACACCATTGTGTTCAGTGGGGCTTACTCTTACAAAGGATTGCAGCCTTAGGCAACTGAAATATGAGCAAAGGGAATGGAAATCTACTATTGGGGAAAGCCTAATTTATGACCATTAATTTCAAAGGGTCTACTTGGAATAAAGCTTATTTGATTAGCACTCTCAAGTGGATTATTTAAAATAGTGCCTGTGCACTTTCCCCCTTGAACTCAGGGAGATTGTTTCAAATGAGCTCTTCATTATACCCTCTATCTCTTCCATAGTGTGTACTGTAGAGCTACTCACTGTTTTGGTCTTCCACATCATTTGCACATTTCTGTAGCAGAATGTCCTGATTGGGCTATGCAGAACAACAAGATTGTGTCTGGGAAATGGAGAAGGGAAACGCTGTTGTGTAAAAGTTTGCTTCAAGTGGTCTCTAATGAAGGCATCTGGCAAAGGAGTCGAGAAAACGTATTATTCCACTTCAAGTTTTGCTTCCTTGTGACAGTTTTTCTTGCCTTTCGTTTTGTAGAAGCAAGCCTATTAACATACGGATGATAAAAAAACAAGGCAGTTTTCTCCACTAGATTGTTGTAATTTTAACATGAATTAAAGATCATTCATTTCAAAAGAAAATGAAAGAAAATGAAAACGGTTGGTCTGTGCTGCTTCTCTTAAGAGTTTTAAGAGTTTTAATTGCCGCATTAGAAATTATGTTGAAAGTATTAAAGCTAACCTTGAACTTCTCAAAAAGTCAAGAGACACTAAAGCAGAGATGGTTTATCTTTTCAGGCATTAATACACTGAAAAGGAAGTGGGGGAAAGTGTATTTCACAACTGTGGTTTATTTTCTCTCAGTGTAGAACCATATAGATGATCTTCAAGAATTCAACATGGACCAGATTTTTGAAAGCTTGTTCATTCGTTTTTTTGGTTTCTTTGTGGTGTAATACTGGGAAGGCCCTATTTGCGTGTTCAGACCCAGAGACCTCCCCCCTAAATAAACACACATTTGACTCAAATTTTAGTTTTGGTTTTTGACAGAATTTAGGCCACAACTTTATTGATTACAGAAAAGTGAGTGGTTGCATAGGGTCCTTGCATAGGGTCTGACTAGCTCCTTGCACCCTTGCAGGTAGCGCTGACCCAGGGCTCCAGCGTAGGTCAGCCAAGGGTGAACACCTGAGGCAGGTGAAAAGCCCAGGAACAGACTCTGTTCACTCCCCAGATGCTCCCCTGGACTCAGGCACAGGCACAACCCTCTCTCGGGGGTTGACCAAACCAAGCTGAGTCCCTGGATTCCTTTAATGGAATACACATAGGGATGGCAAGATATATATAGGTCCCTCGATCCATTTAGACTGCACCCCATTGGCCAGATTAAACCCAGCAATGAGGGACCTACCAATCGGGTGTTGTGGCTGTCCAGTATACCCACCCACAACCAGGAGGTCAGTCTCCAGGTCTCACCGCAACATGTGCCCTCTTTTAGGGAGGACATGATTTTCAAATGTGCTGAGCAACTAGGTGTACCTCCTATGATGTTCACAAGACTGCAAACTTGCATTGGTTTAGGGGGTAGGCATCAGGTCTAAATTGGTGCTGACCTTTAAAGCCCTAAACGGCCTCAGCCTGAAGGAGCATCTCCACCCCCTATTGTTCTGCCCAGACACTGAGATCCAGCACCAAGGGCCTTCTGGCGGTTCCCTCACTACGATAAGTGAGGTTACAGGGAACCAGGCAGAGGACCTTCTTGGTAGTGGCAACCACCCTGTGGAACGCCCTCCCGTCAGATGTCAAGGAAATGAACAACTATTTGACTTTTAGAAGATATCTGAAGGCAGCCCTGTTTAGGGAAGTTTGTTTGAAGTTTTATTCTGTTTTTAATGTTTTGTTGAAAGCCACCCAAAGTGGCTGGGGAAAACCCAGCCAGATGGGCGGGGTAGAAATAAATTATTATTGTTGTTGTTGTTGTTGTTGTTGTTGTTGTTGTTGTTGTTGTTGTTATACATAGCAGTCAGAGGGAATGAAGTGGTTGTGCTAGGGAGTCAGGACCGAGGGGGCAAGCCAGAAAGCCAGAAGTCAGAGCCAACAAACACACCCAAACCAGGAAGTCACTCTCTCGGCCCAAACAGGAAATGCTTTATACACCTTCCTGTTCAGTAGGATCCAGTGGTTAGCTTGGGTAATATGAGCCAGTCCAGAACTTGAGAATATGCCATTACCCAGGGTGATCTGTTCATATTTGAGGCAGCTGCAAACAGGATTTCCAGCAATGTTCCTTCTCTTGTTCAAGAGTTTCCACAACCACTTGCACAAATGAAAGCATATGAACCACTCTGGAACAGGCGTAGACACTCATTCAGATGTGTTCAGGCATGTTTGTGGGACAGCACTTGTATCTGTCTATATTCCTCTTGCAATTCTTTGCAGCCAACCCAATATCCCAAAACAATATCATTATTGAAGCTTTGGTACTGTGCTGTATTTAAATGGAGTTGATTAACTGGTCACAAGTTAGATGGTGAATCAGCAATGAATTCTTTAATTGGTTATGTACACATACATTCTCAGCAAGTATCCATGAGTGACTCCAGACTGCTTAAGACTGACAACTGAGTGCACAGTTGTGAAGAGGAAAAGTGGCCAGATATTATGCTGGAAGCCTGTGGCTATTGTCTCAAGAGCAGTTCCTCATTCGAGCATTACCTCTTTTGCAGGTTGAAGGAAAGATAATTCCTCGTCCTCAAAAACTGTGTACAAGCATATATGTGTATGGGTGTGTTTGCATATGTATGGTGGGGGGATGGCAGGAGATGGGGAGAGAGAGAGAGACCAAAAATATATACTTACAACTTAGAATACTCTATGTATTTGATGAAGTGGACACTAGTCCAAGAAAGCTTATGCCATAAGAAATGTATTAGTTTTAAGGTGCCACAAGGCTCTCTGCTGATTTTGCTGCAACAGCCTGATGCCGCTAGCCCTCTAGAAATGGTTACTACATCTTTATTTCATTTCTCAGCTTGAGATTTCCAATTGAATTTTTTTACTGGAAAATGCTGTGTCTTGTCAGCATTTTATGTTTTTTTTTTTTTCCTTATTTGGGTTTCTGCAATTTTTATTTATTTTTAACTCGTGTTGCTTTTATACAGGAATGTAGTTCCCTTTGTTTGTGATTGTCTGATGCCTAGATACAAATAAGTAAATGTGAATATTTCTCTCTCCTTCTCTCTCTGAGTAAAATGCATGAATGTTCAGAAGTCCCTGTACACAAATCAGGCAGCCTTTGCTTTTAGTCACGTGGTGGAAACATTCATGGAATTTTCTGTATTACTGGTTAGCTAAGGACATGATTTGCAGAGTCCTTCATATGAAGACATCTGCATTCAGATATATAGCTATGGTGAATGGATGTGATCTAGAATGCACTTAATTTTAGTGATGCATCACTGGGCTGAGTATTTAGACCTAGAGCTATGCTACATCTCAGCGGCTGAGCTTCTGCGATTTGCCTGCTTGTGCTGTTTTAGGAAGATGTGATTATATAATGTCAAATAATCGCCACACTGTCGCTGAGAAGACGGATACATTGAATGTTCACATATGTTCAAAATCCAAAGTTTGTTGTCTTCCCCCCCCCAAAAAAACCAGGTTTTTCATTCATTTGCCATCTGGAACTTCTTGTTGAGTCCTCACCCATTACAGGCATGAATTGCAGATATAATTCTTTGATTTGTCTTTGGTAAGTGCCCTAATGGACATGTAATAGACTCATAACCCTTGAAAGTAATGGTGTGAAACTGTTCTAAACCGTGCTTGAAAAATAGATATTGCATTTCAGCTCTGGATCTCCCAGCATTTGCAACCCCATACACTTTCTCTATCACAGATGAGAGGTGACTCATAGTGAGTTTCTGGCTATACAACCTAAGAAAAAAATGGATTATCATTCATGGTTAGCTAGTAACTTACATTTAAAAAAAAATGTTTTGTGCCATTAGCATTTAAAATGAGAGAAATTTTAAATATTGCCTATTTTGTGTTCTTTTTTGCTTTTGTTTACCACCTTTGATTCTTTATCAGACTATTTCATTTAGCATAAGGGATATGGATAATTGTGAAAAGGAATTAAGACAGCAGTGGGCTGAAAGCTTTGCTGTGCTGTAAATATTATGCCTACAAATTTGATATGAGACATTTGCAAAAAAAACCAAAAAAACAAGTCACTCTAAGTATGTCTATTTTTAAACTCCTGGTTCTCTGAAGGAATGGTAGTTTATTAGTAAAATATCATTTCCCAGAGAGTATACTGTTATGTGAAATAATTAACTGGTTACTATCACTTATGCTCAGATACCTAAAATATTCTCTCACTCCTTAATTGATCACTGTGTTCTGCTGCAGATACAGTCTTATCAGGGTGTCCGTTCTGTATGATATGTATATTTTGACAATTTATATACTGCTTAATTTACAGTCTTTAAGGGGTTTACAGAAGGCTCAGTAAAATAGAACTAAAAAGAGCTGACACGGTAAAACCAGAATTCAATTAAAAATCCTGCTGGGATTTTTAAAAAGAACTTCAGCAGATGCCTGAAGTTCAACAGGGAAGGGAACTGTTGGTTGGCCATCTATAAAGGAACATCCAGCTGCATCCAGTATTCTGTGGCAAAGACTAGATTCTTGCAGCCCTATGATTGAACCTGGAACCATCTGGAGGTAAAGCATGCCAGGGGTAGGCAACCTAAGGCCTGGGGACAGGATGAGGCCCAATCGCCTTCTCAATCCAGCCGCAGACGGTCCGGGAATCAGCATGTTTTTACATGAGTAGAACGTGTCCTTTTATTTACAATGCATCTCTGGGTTAGTTGTGGGGCATAGGAATTCGTTCATTTGTTGTTTCAAAATACAGTCCGGCCCACCACATGGTCTGAGGGACGGTGGACCAGCCCAGAGCTGAAAAAGGTTGCTGACCCCTGCTCTATAATGACCCTTCTCCTTGGTCATGATACAGTGTTGTTGTCAGAAGGAATGATAGCCTTAAGAAGTTAACTGTGTGAGGCTGCCCTTCTATATCCATTTAAAGTGCATAGAAATAAGCTTCACGGAAATCACTGGGGCTTACTTCTGAGTAATCATGTATGAGATTGCACTGTAAGTCGAGGATGTTGAATGGTTTCTTTAAATGTAAAGGTTCATCATTGTTCCACTCCATGTGTATGTCTTTAAGGGGCCGGAGCAAGGGCCAGAACTAACGAGACCCAGCTTTACAGCTGTGAAACATAGCAGGTGCTGCTGAGTTGTATTTGATTAAGGTGTGTCAGCATCTGGGTGTAGTATATAAGGAGCAGCACCTAGCTCTCCCATTACCCTGGGGGATGGGTTGGTGGTTGGGTCTGGTTTGTTGATGTATTTAGTGTAAATGGAGTTTTTGTTTTTCTTATTAAAACCTTCTTTAAGTTATTTTTGAGTCCTTTCTTTTTAATGCATGATCTCCCCAGCAAGCTCTCTGCAGCGTCACTATACTGCAAAAAGCCAACATCTTTGGTTATGGGCCCAGCTGCTGAGTGGATGACTGCATATTTTTGGTTTCTGAGAAAGGTTTGAAAACTCCTTCTCCTGTTAGCGTAGTTTTTGTGGGTCTGGAAGCGTTCCAGAATGGTTGACCGGGTTCCTGAAGCTGAGAAGGCTCTGGTCTTCCCACAGCTAACAGATGAGAACTATAGTTTATGGTCTTTTCGGGTGGAGGCGCTTTTGACCTCTAGAGAAGTATGGACCTATGTAACTGATGACCCTCCTGACCCTGTAACTAATGCTTGGTCGAAAGGAGATGCAAAAGCCAGGGCGATAATTAATTTGGCAGTCAGCGACCAGCAAGTAGTCTATATAAGAAATAAGAAAACTGCCAAAGAAATGTGGGACAGTCTTGCAGCAGTGCATGTTAGGAAAGAGTCAGCGTCTGCATTGACCTTTTTCAAGCAGTTGTACCAGACGAAGTTGCAGCCTGGTGGTGATTTGGCAGTACACTTGAGACGTCTGGAGGCAATACGCGGCGAGTTAATTCGAAGGGACATGGAGGTACCTGATATTCAGTATGTTTTTATCATCCTTTGTTCCCTTAATGAGGACTTTGATGGTATAGCTAGCCAGATATCTGCCGTTCCACCAGCACAATTAACTGTGGAAGGGGTAACGGCAAGATTAATGGGCGAGTTGGATAGAAGGGAGGCTTGTGCCATAAGCACTCCTGTTTCCAGAAAGAATGAGGAACGCCATATGCAAACCTGTGGTGATACAACTGCATTTAAAGCTGCAAAGCGTTGGTTCTGCAATAAGCAAGGACATTTTGCAAGGGACTGCAGATCCAAAAGAAAGCAAAGTACTCCCAAGCCTGTTTCTGTTCGTCAAAACGAGCCGCGAGCTTTTCACGCTCGGACTAAAGATCGTAAAAGAATTAAAGGTGCCAAGTGGAAGTCTTTTGTTATCGACTCAGGAGCATCGCAGCACGTCTGCAATGATCGAAGCTTGTTTATTTCTTTCGAAGAGGAAATTGGTAATGTACATTTAGCCAATTCACAAGTCCTGCAGTCGCTTGGCAGGGGTACTGTTAAACTTGACTCTTTAAACATTACAATAGCAAACTGCATTTACTGCCCCTCAATGGACAATTTATTATCAGTAAGGTGTTTTGCTCGTCAAGGCATAACTGTGCGTTTCTTAAAGTCAATGTGTGAGTTTTTCGATGGGAACAAACGTCTATTGTATGCCCGGGAATCTGATGGTTTATATAGACTGTATTTTCGCACCTACTCCCAATCGCCTATAAATTGCAGAGCAGCACAGTCAAGCCAGGGGTTGAGGAATGTAAGGCCACATTCTGGGTGTGTCCACGAGGCACACAGAATTCTGGGACACCTGAATTTTGCTGATGTAATTAAGACAAAGAATATTGTCAATGGCCTCAACTTAAAACCGTGCAAATTCTTTATGCAGTGTCTATCCTGTTGCAAGAATAAGATTAAGGTTGCACGCAAGGGTAGGTGCTCAGATAGGAAAGTAACTGAGCCATTTGAGCGTGTACATTGTGATTTAGTTGGGCCACTCCCACCCTCATTAGGAGGTTCAAAGTACTGGCTTACTCTGATAGACCAGTATAGTAGATATTGTTGGACTTATGCAATAGCTGAGAAGTCCCAAGCATTTGAGAAGTACAAGGTTTTTTGCAACTGGGTAAAAACGCACTTTAACAAACCTATTAAGAACCTGTTTTCTGACCGGGGCGGGGAATTTGTTTCTGAGGATTTTGAGAAATTCCTGGAAGCGCAGGGGACTACTCATGAGTTATCTTGCCCCCGAAGTCCCTGGCAAAATGGGCTTGTTGAAGTTGTGCAGCGTGACTTGCAGGCAGGGGTTAAAACTTATCTGCACGATGCTAATCTGCCCAAAGCGTTTTGGGCTGAAGCACTCCATGCTTTTTGTTATGTTAGAAATCGCAGTTATCATTCTGGTTTAGATGTCACCCCCTATGAGAAGTTGTTTAAAAAACGCCCTAATCTGAAATACCTACGTATTTGGGGTTCAGATGTAATTATGCATTATCCTGCTAAGCAGAAATTGGGTGAACGTAGTGTTCAGGGAAAATTAATGGGCTACCAGCAGGGGGCGTACAGAATTTACATACCAGCAACTGGCAAATTTCATATTACCAGAAGCATGATACAAACTGTAAATTGGAATGGGGTTGCTGTTTTCCAAGATACTGATGGTATAAATGATACTGAGGAAGAAGAGGAAGCAGCAGCAGCAGCAGGAGGAAATGGTGATTCTGAATTAATAGAAAAAGACAAAAAGCCTGTTGAATCTGATAATTTGTTTGATTTAAAGTCACAGGCATCTAAGGGGAGGTTAGATTCTCTTGAGTTTTCTGACCGTGAGCTTAGCCTACAGGCACCTCTTCAGTCTGACAATGATGATTTACAACCTGAAACTAGTAGTTCACTGAGTCCCATTAAGTCTGAGGAGTCTGACTCTCCTTCCGGACTGAGACGTTCAGATAGAAAGAGGCAGAAGCCACAACGTTTTGCAGATGAACATTTTAATACTGTGTATGCCAATAAGGCGGTTTTTGAGCCAAAAAGCTACAATGATGTTCAGAATTTACCTAAGCACCAAGCTGTAAATTGGTATAAAGCTATGAACTCTGAGATAGCTTCTTTAAAAGAGCATAACACTTGGTCTCTTGTACCACAAACCCCAGATATGAGACTTATTGATTCAAAATGGGTTTATAGAGTTAAAATGAATGACAAAAATGAAGTTGTAAGGTACAAGGCAAGACTAGTTGCTAAGGGTTTTCAACAAATTCCAGGCGAAGATTATGATTTGTGCTATTCACCAAGTGTAAAATATGAAGCAGTTTAGCTTTTGTTAAAAGATGCATCACAATGTGGAAAAGCCCACTATGCAATGTTTCTCTGCTCTTAAGAGAGTGGTAATGTACCTTAAACATACCAAACATTATAGGTTGCAGTTTACACCCAGTATTGATAAAGGTTTTGAAATTTTCTGCGCTGCATCTCATGCAGTGGAACAAAATAATTGCAGGGGTGTGTCTGGTATGGTGTTTTGTTATAACGGTTGTCCATTTGAATGGAAGTCCCAGACACAAACCATTATTTGTCTCTCTACAACAGAGAGTGAATTATGTGCATGCGTTCAGGCCACTCGTGATGTAGAATGGTATCTGCAAGTATTTGCAGACCTACAGATGCAAGTAACACTACCAGTAAGAGTTTACCTTGATTCCCAGAGTGGACTTGCTATCCTGTGTTCAGAGACCAATACGCAGCGCACTAGAGTCTTAAGATTACGTTTAGAATTTGTAAAGAAACTAATTGCTGATGAAATGGTTGTATTTAAATATGTTCCAGGTGATAGTCAAATTGCAGACATTTTTACTAAAGCACTTCCAAAGGTTACACATGAAAAACATGTACAAAGTATGCTTTATGTTTTTGTTCCACAATGATGAACCGCAGGGGAAATGTTGAATGGTTTCTTTAAATGTAAAGGTTCATCATTGTTCCACTCCATGTGTATGTCTTTAAGGGGCCGGAGCAAGGGCCAGAACTAACGAGACCCAGCTTTACAGCTGTGAAACATAGCAGGTGCTGCTGAGTTGTATTTGATTAAGGTGTGTCAGCATCTGGGTGTAGTATATAAGGAGCAGCACCTAGCTCTCCCATTACCCTGGGGGATGGGTTGGTGGTTGGGTCTGGTTTGTTGATGTATTTAGTGTAAATGGAGTTTTTGTTTTTCTTATTAAAACCTTCTTTAAGTTATTTTTGAGTCCTTTCTTTTTAATGCATGATCTCCCCAGCAAGCTCTCTGCAGCGTCACTATACTGCAAAAAGCCAACAGAGGAAACAAGAAGGTGACAGAACAGAAAATTCATATACAGGTCAGTTTGAGGCTTAAGCAACTGTTACAGAAATATGTACTTTTCCATGGTTCTGTATGCTTCTTATAATTGTGACTATTTTTACTATAAATACTTTAAGCTTCAAAGGTTTATTTCTGATTTGAGCTGGTTTTCAACATTAATTTTTCCCCCTTTAATGTAACCCAAACTTCCAATTATAATTGTGCATATTAATGGTAAAATATAACAACACAGACATAATACCCTAGCAAAATAGGTCATACACATTGCAACTTGAGGATGCTTGAATTTATGTAAATTGTGCCTTTAGAACCATCAAAACATTTGAAGAAAAATGTTTTGGTTGTTTTTTAAAAATAATAATAATTCTGGAACAGGCAAAATATATATTCAGGAAGTCTGAAGCAAATCAGAGTAATATTTTTTATACCACACTCATTTCTCCCCTTAATTTTGTTTTTAAAAATGAGTTGCTTTTCAGTGACACATGTCAAAAGTGTTTCCATATCTCGCAAGTCCTTCATACTACAGTGGTGCCTCGCAAGACGAAAAGAATCCGTTCTGTGATTCTCTTTGTCTAGCGGTTTTTTCGTCTTGCGAAGCAAGCCCATTGACGAATTAGCGGATTAGCGCTATTAGCGGCTTTTAGCGGCTTATCGGCTTATCGGATCAGCTGATAAGCGGCTTAGCGGCTTAGAAAAAGGGGGTAGGGGGAAAAACCCGCAGGAACTCGCAAGACATTTTCGTCTTGCGAAGCAAGCCCATCGGAGATTCGTTTTGCAAAGCACCTCCAAAACGGAAAAATCGCTAGATGAAAGAGGCATTCGTCTTGCGGGGCACCACTGTATTAACTTGTGAGACTTTGTAGGTGTATATTATAAATGAGTTGTATGTATTGAGTAATTTGACTAGCAAAGCTGCTACAGAGTACAACCATAACAATTAGCCTCCCAAACAGATAAGGCACTGTGGAAAAGATAATGGAATTTGGAAACATGAAGCGTTTTAGGTAATATATTAACTAGAACTGTATTTACAGTTGTTTCAGTACAACCTTCAGTGTTACCCTTTCAGGGTAGCAGAGGGACAAAAGGGAGCGGAAACTCCCTTACAAATGATAGGGGAGTTTCTATGCAAGTTGTGGAGACATAACAGAAAGTGGTAGTGGCTGCAGCTTTCCCCTTACATCATAATGTAGAGTCATTCCAGAATTGTGGGGCATGCAGACCCGTTATTGTGAACTGTAAGTTGTATCCAAACAAGTTGTCCTATGCATGCAAGGACTTCTGCTTGTGCAATGGGACTTCCTCTTCCTCTCTTCTTCTTGTGTTTCCCCAACTAGCTCCATAAAGTTAGGGGAAGCTCCAGAACAGATTTAGCAGGGTGCATGGGGGAAGGAGAGGGAAGGAAATTTCTACCTCACAGGCATAAGCCCTTGTGCAAACAGGACAACTTAGTTGGATACAACCCTATATTTCCATTCAAGGTCTCAAATACCCAAGCTTGGGGGGGGGGTCAGGTGAAATTCTCATATTGCTGAATCATGGGGTAGAATCCAGTTGATGCCCTTGACCTTATGGATCAGCAGTTGAGCCCCATGCAGAAGGGGAGAGGAAGTGATTGTTGACAGTTTCTCTACCCTGTGTAGCACCACCACCACATAAATAAGACAGCTCCAGATATTTTGGAGGATCCTCCAGAACGTGGCAGAAGGTGGCATTTGGGGGCTGCAGGGGAAATCAGCAAAATATCGTCCCACCTCCTCTTCATTATCAAACACATCTGCTGGATCAAAAGCCCTTCTGTGAGCAACAGGGCACCAGCTGAATTTCACCCATGGATTGGTGCATGTGGTCAGTGGTTTACGCCTGGTACTTTTACTACATTTGTTTGACTCTAGTTGGACAAAGACAGCTTATTCCCTTTATTAGTGCTCCTGGTTATGCATAGATTAGTGAGTTGCTGGGTCTTTGTCATGTGACATGCCTTCTACTAAGTCAAATAATTGGTCCATCCAGCCCTATTCTTTTGTCCTCACTGCCAGTAGCTATTTAGTGTCTAAGGCAGGTATTTTCTTAATTGGGGCCGCTGAAAACTGAATCTGGAACCTTCTGAATGCAAAGCCTGTGCACTGGCACTAATACTTAACAAGCTAAAACCTAATCCAGACAAGACTGTGGTGCTGTTAGCCAAAAATATTGGTGATCTCGATGAGGCGCTTCAACCTTTTGTAGTTGAAGTGGCACTCCCATGAAGGAGCAGGTATTTTGCTTTTCCTGGATACTGGGGTGATTTCTATGAGTGTGTGAAGGGAATGGCGAAAACCACAGGTTTGCCCAGGTAGGGAATTAAATAAGAAAACAGGGACAATATTCAAATGAAACATAATAATAATAGTAATATTTATTTATTTAATTTATTTATTATACCCCGCCCATCTGGCTGGGCTTCCCTAGCCACTCTGGGTGGCTTCCAACAAAATATTAAAATACAGTAATGCATCAAATATTAAAAGCTTCCCTAAACAGGGCTGTCTTCAGATGTCTTCTAAAAGTCTGGTAGTTGTTTTTCTCGTTGACATCTGGTGGAAGGGCGTTCCACAGAACGGGTGTCACTACTGAGAAGGCCCTCCCTGTAACTTGGCTTCTTGCAGTGAGGGAACTGCCAGAAGGCCCTTGGTGCTGGACCTCAGTGTCTGGGTAGAACAATGGGGGTGGAGACGCGCCTTCAGATATACTGGACCGAGGCAGTTTAGGGCTTTAAAGGTCAGCACCAATACTTTGAATTGTGCTCGGAAATGTACTGGGAGCCAGTGCAGGTCTTTCAAGACTGGTGTTATATGGTCTCGGCGGCCGCTCCCAGTTACCAGTTTAACTGCCGCATTCTGGATTAGTTGTAGTTTCCGGGTCACCTTCAAAGGTAGCCCCACATAGAGCGCATTGCAGTAGTCCAAGTGGGAGATAACCAGAGCATTCAACACTCTGGTGAGGCAGTCTGCGAGCAGATAGGGTCTCAGCCTGCGTACCAGATGGAGCTGGTAAACACTTTTATTAACAGTAAAGGACCTTCCCGTAAGTGATGGGTACTATAATGCTCACAAGTTTCACACAGCTTTTATACTCTCTCACAAACAGCATACATCATATTAATTGCATAACTATTTCCACATTGTACATTCCATGTAAGCTATGACATGACATCCTCACAGTCAGGTCAGAGTAACTCTACAAATTAACCTGTACAGTAAGCTAACCTTCAATCAGGACAGTAACAATAAACAAAACAAATTACATAAAAGGTTAATCTTTCATTTAGAGAGATCTTTCATCATCCCTGTCTCTGATATGTATAGAAAGAACATACTCCTAATATCAATAAAGGCCTTTATACTTCTCCTAAAATTATGTTCAAGCTAATGGATACTTAGCAAATAAGAATACATGTGTTTCAAAGCAACAAAAATATATGTACATTGAGTTATCTGAAATATTAACAACCTTCAATGACCTTTATTGCTATTCATATTCCTTATCTTATTGGCTTGTTGAATCCTAACAGTGTTGTGGGCACATGTCAGTAGATTGAGGGTGGAAGTTGTGTTTTGCATTTTCCAGCGTTGCATTATACTGTGTAAGTTGCAGGTGAACAGCCGAAAGACTTCCCAGTAAGGAGTTAAGCTACCACCATTTGTAAGCGGTAACATGGTGTGGGTAGGGAGGAAATAGTAATGAGGCGCTCGGTTTATTTACACATAATCTTCATTTGTGATGGGCAAATCTCCTGTACAAAGCACAATTTGACCAAAGGTAAATGCACTCAGCACAAAGCCTTGTTTCTCTCTCAAATAATTTGAAACAGACAGACGTGGAACCAATTCATTGAGTGTAAATTACTGCCAACTTTAGCTGGAATAACATTATGCTCCTGAGATTTCTCAGATGTCTAGCCACAGGGAGCTACATGGGGAATATTTTTTTTAACACATCTACAGAATGCAAAATCTATCACTCAGGGAATTTATGTGGATTTGTCACACTGCCTGAAGGACTTTGTGATCCATAAACCAGTGAATGAATGACACTGAACCATGAATATAATTTGCTCATCTGTGAAAGATACACCATGGATATCCTACTTATTCATATTTTACCAACTTCATTTAATACATAACTCTGGTGTAATTTGACTTCTTCATTACTATATAAAAAAAGAAAAACCCAGGGACTTGGTTTCCTGAAAGAAGAAGAAAAGTGAGAATGAACACAACATGCTTTTTTTTTAAAATGAAGAAAAAAAAGGAACCCTCAGAAGGTATTGCAGCACAGAGTGTTCAGGTAAAATGATATCCCTGAGTTATATGACTGTGACAGTCTGAAAAAGGAGCTCAAAACCAAAAGCAAACTTTATTCATGTTAAATTTCCTGGTGAAAGCATATGCTAGCAGAGTGCTGCTGTAGTCACATTCGTGGAGTCCACTTTGCCCTTGCAAAAGAAGAGCATGCAAAAGCATGCAAATATCGAAAGATGGAGGTGCTTCAGCGCTATATACCCTGAATCAATAACCTTTATTGGCAGATGAAAGATTCCAATTGTGTAATATCTTGTCGGAAAGCAAATCTGTGAAGTGGCTCTATGGAACCATAGGAAGCTGACTAGGATGTTGATTCTGCATTGTAGAGAGTAGCTGGTGTGTGTGTGTGTGTGTTTGTGTAATATTGTTGTGTAATGCCATTTGGTTATTAAATATTGCATCCATTGTGCTGTTTCATTTGTTTCATTATTTCATTCATTTCTCATGTTCATCTTTTTCCAGTCACTTCCTATTCTAATAAATAATACTGTAAGGGGTATTGTTTTGTTCGTTATTATGGTATATATTTTTATGTTTTTATACTGTAAACTGCCCTGTGAGTTTAAGTTGAAAGGTGTTATTAAATATAATAAAGAATAAGCGTAAGAATCTGAATGTACCACCACAGATTTGGGCACCACCACAGATTTGGGCCCTGGAGACAAACCTTTTTGTGAGGTGGCAGACATATTTTGCAAGCATGCTACAGAACAGTGTATTCCTAGGGGCGGAAGGTATTGGCCACCAGAGTGAGATCTTTTGCCACTTCTGCTTTTGGAGACAGGTAAGTCCTCCCCAAATGGTTCACATCCAAGTGTCAAAGAACTGTCCCATTTCTACATCTGTGTACAGTGGTACCTCGGTTTTCGAACTTCTTGGAAGTCAAACGTTTTGGTTTTTGAACACCGAAAACCCAGAAGTAAATGCTTCCATTCTCAAATGTCCCTCAGAAGTCGAATGGCTTCCGCTGAGTGTTTCTCACTTTTCTCAATTAAATTTGCAGACCGCCCTTTGCGCCTTGGTTTTCGAACGCTTCAGAAGTTGAACGGTCTTCCGGAACGGATTACATTTGAAAACCGAGGTACCACTGTATTCATTTTGCAAACAAATTGTGGATTTGAGCCAAATGAGTCACATTCAGATCAGTTCTTCATTTATCCTAAAACTAATTCACATCAGAAAAGGAGAAGGAGTTTTAAAATACACAGACATTCCATAATGGTCTTTTCACTAAGTCTCTTGAAAAGCAATTCTTCATGTGCTTGGTAGTGCAGTCCTAGAAACATCTACAAGAGGGGTGTGAAGCTCCAGCTTCCATAATACCTGACCACTGGCCATGCTGACTGGGGCTGATGGGAATCAAAGTCTAACAACACCTGGAGGGCTTCAGGTTCCACATCCCTTATCTACACAGAAGTAAGTTCCACTTCATTCAGTGGGGCTTATTCACAGGTAAGTAGGTATAATATTATAGTACATATAGTATTATAGGCTTAAGATACAGGTGGCAAAATTAGATAAACAGATAATCATGTTTGATAAATAGAGCACAGAGAGAAGAAACGCCATGGTGCATCTGCAGAAGCACAATTGTACGTCTTCATCTGCCCCAGCTGCAACAAAACATGTCTCTTCCGCATCGGTCTCTACAGCCACAGCAGACGCTGCAACCTTCCAACAGCTTGACCTCACCCCCAAAGGCACACTCCTCCATTGTCTCCCGAGATAGAAGGATGCCAACCAACTCAGATTTGAAGCTTGAAAACCTTCCTTCCTGCTGCTTACAGTCTCTGTCAGCTTTCTGATGTCCCGTTGCTTTGGTTCTTCTGCTAAGCTCTGGGATATCATGTTGACAGGCTAGGTTGTGAATAGTAATAATTTATTACCATAACTACTAATTGGTCTATCAGTGAGTAGGTAGGGGAAGTCTGAAGTTCATGTCAGCTCACCTCATATTATGGGAATAGGGGAATAACTTGTTTTACCACTTCTTTCATATAGCCAAATATATCTTTATAGCAGCTAATAATCTGTTCATTTCCTAGTTTGTAATTATCTAAGAGAGCCTTCTGAATAATAAACCATTGGATTACTACAGTTTTCACACTGAAACACAGTAAACATTTTTAATTAGGGCTGCAGCCTGATTAAATGAATTTTAATCAATGAATGACCTTTACTTGATCAAGTAATCTATTGATTAAATTTACATGCCTTTGCATATGAGTATAAAAATATTTCTCAAGCAGGAAGCATATTTTATTTGTTTTTACATGCACACATGTGTTGTGCCATCTAAGAAGAGGGAATCCGTCCAATGAGAGAGAGAAGGGCAAAAGACTCTTTGGAAAGATTGTGTTTTTTACCTGCAGTTTTGATAAGCACTTGTATTATACATAATTTTAAAAAAAAATCTTCCCAATTTAATCAAGGCCAGTTTTTCTACTTTGAATAAAAGGGTTTTTAAAAATCAGCTACTTTTAAAAGAGTCTAACTGGTGAATCAATTAAACCTAGCAGTTCTAATTTTCATATTTGCTTTGCTCCAATTAAAGTTGGTAAAATTAATAGGACTATAGCCAGACACTGCAAGGAGCAGTGGGAGAGTCCCCCATTTCTCCATGCCCTGCTTGTGATCTTCCCAAAGGCACTGGGGGATGGGGAGGAGTCTGAATTATGCAGACTATTCATAATACCTAGCAGGGCTAGCCATGTTGTCAGCTATATGTGGAAATGGGGAATGTCTGTCGATCCAAACTGCAGCCATGAAGGAAGAAAACACTCTACAAGAAGTTTCACATTCTCCGGATGTTTTGCTTCCTAACACCTAGCTTCCTGACAGTATATATTTGGATGTACATTCTTAGATACCTACTCAACATTATCTGTGTTTTTCATAGGTTTATATTTGCTAGATGAGTAATATAAAGCCACCTTTTTCAAATCAGTTAAAGAGATCTGGGTGATACAAGCAAGAGGTGCGGAGAAGGTAGTTTGGGATCTCTTCATAGGTCTCCTAGTGAGTTGCAGTAGATCAGCAAGGATTTCTGACTCACAACCTACTATGGCACTTCCCTTTACTTCATAGTCTAGTTAACATTTGTAGTACAGTGGTATCTCAGTTTTCAAACATCTCTGAAGTCGAATGTTTCAGTTTTTGAACGCCGAAAACCTAGAAGTAACGGCTTTGGTTTTCGAATGTGCTTTAGAGGTCGAACAGGAAACATGGCTTCTGCTGAATGTAAGATCCTGAGTTCTAGCTGTCAGCTATTGAGTTTCGGGTTTTGAACTTTTCGGAAGTCGAATGGTCTTCCAGAACAGATTGCATTCGGAAACTGAGGTACCACTGTACTATGCATACTTTAAATGAATTAGCAAGTGACCAGCAAACTTAGCTCTACAAATAGATTTCCTGTTCTGACTTCCACAGCCTTCTCCCACTGTATTCCATTTACCATTGCATTAATAACTGTAATGGTAACAGATAACTATTTCTGAAGTAATGATTGTGATTCATCTTTTAGTGATTCATTAACTCAGACTTTTGGATTTATTCAATTCCATTTAAATAACGCCATTTTCTGTACTTTTTATAATAGCCACTTAACAGATGGTGTGCTCTTAAAACTGTACATCGGAAACCATTTCTGTATCACATCATTTCAAAGGTATATTCATCTGCGTTAATTCCATTACCCTAAAAATAGTTTGTACTGAAATAATTGCATCAGAGGGTTATTTAATCTAATGTACTGTTTTGATGCAAAATATTTCACATGTAAAGTATCCTTCATGGCGTTACCAAGTTATTTTTTCTGGTGAGGCTGCAGTTCATGCAACAACTTCTCTCAGCATTCACACCCAGTGGCAGGAAAATCTCCACATGCTGACTGAGACCAGGTTACCTGAACAGTTGCTTCTTCCATCACCCACCAACCCAGGCTTTGAGGTCTTCCTGGTTTGCCCTTTCCCATGAGTCTCCAAGTGAGGTGCAATGGATGGTTACTGGGGAAAGAGATTTTTCACTGGTGGCTGCAGAATGGTCTTCCCAGAGATGTTGGGTGCCTTATTTTCTTTTCCAAGGCCATTTAAAATTGGCTTAAAATATTGTTGGTCTTGCTTGAGAATTTGAGATTGTTGTTTTTATTCCCTGCTACTGTCATTATCTTTGAACTGCTGCATTATATATACTTGTTATGGCATACAATGGTCTTTTATATTCATTATTTAATAATTACATTTATATGTCCCTTTTCCATAAATATGCTCAAAGCGCATCACAACAGAACAAATCAATTCAGCCTTATGATTCACATACACTAAGTCATTTTGAAATGATAGCACAACAATAAAAAAAAACCTCAGTTCATCATTGAATTTCTCTCTTGCTATTTGTCCACAGAAAACTTGATTAGTGGGTGGTCTAGAACTACTGCTAATGAATAAAATAATAATGAATAATAAAATGCCTATGCGTTACAGAGCTGTTCTGCCTTTAAGGAAGTTGGCAATCCCACTTGAGACAAGAAGAAGAAAAAGAAGAGAAGAGTTTGGATTTGATATCCCACTTTATCACTACCCTAAGGAGTCTCAAAGCGGCTAACAATCTCCTTTCCCCTCATCCCCCACAACAAACACTCTGTGAGGTGAGTGGGGCTGAGAGACTTCAGAGAAGTGTGACTGGCCCAAGGTCACCCAGCAGCTGCATGTGGAGGAGCGGGGACGCGAACCCGGTTCCCCAGATTACGAGTCTATCGCTCTTAACTACTACACCACACTGGCACAATAGAAGCATATTCTCTCATATTAATGGTTTCTCATCTACAAGTAGCCTTAGTGTTGCTTATAGGAGGTTTTACCAGGAGAAAGGTACAGGGCTGGTGGGTGGAGCTGCTGTGACGCACCAGAATTCTGGACCATCATCAGCCACTGATACTAAATCAAGGAGATCATTCTGCACTAGTTCCTCCTTTTAGGGGTGGGGTATGGGAAACCAACATGAAACTTTGGCAGCAACTTGTACTATACCAGGAAGGCAGGTAATTGCTCTCTCATGACAGCTTCCATGACATTTTCAGTGCCATCCGTGGCTAGGGGACCCACATGCCACGTTTAACCGCATGAGTGAAAGTTTCAAATGTTATCAGGAGTGGTGTGGGACCAACCATGGGAGAGTAATAACCATGTTGCTCCACGTATAGTGACAATAGGGCTCTTGAAGCTCCAGATAAAGATACTGTACCTGCTCATCTGGGATATACCATTGTCTGAGCATCCCACCAGTCACAGGAGGACAATTAAAGGCATACTGGAAAGAGACACCTCTCCAAGAAATGGGGAGCCTTTTCTTTAACTATGTTGATGACCCAAATCGAGACCCTGAGCGGTTGGTATAACAATCTTCTCAGTGGAGAGGTTATGTTTAAGCAGTAGGTTTGAACATTCAGTGTATACGCTTATGTCTAAAAGATAAAACAAACACCATTAGATGTACGGCTGGATAAGTGTTTAATGGTCCTTGTATTAAATACCAATAAACATTTGTTTTAAAAAATATTGAAAGTTAATCATGCTACAAACAATGCGATGTAAGTAGTTTTGCTATATCAACAGCACACGATTACATACAAAGAACAAACTCAATCTATGTAATGTTTTATTTTTAAAGCTTCGGCGCGCATAACAAACTACATGTCTTTTGTTTTACTGCAATAATTGTCATGCTGTATATGAATGCCTGGTCTTAAGATTTTGACTGATTCTCATTTGATTCCCACAGTGCAAATTAACACCATCAGATGACATGCTGACCGCAAAATAATAAAGGTCACACACACACACACACACACACACACACACACACAATGAGAAAAAAACAGAGTTTGAGAATAAAGGGTATAATGAGTAAGAATGCCTTTTCTTGGAATGATCTCTGTGCCCTTAACAGCTTTGTGATAGGCAGAAATTCAACAGATGGAAATTCAACAGCTGTAACTTTCTCCATGGCTATTAACTCTATGTTGGGAAAGCATCACCTCATTCCCTCATTGCGCAGACCGCATCTGCAAACCTATTTATAACCTAGCCTATATCAAATTGATCTCAGGGCAGGATACAATAATACTTTTGAACAATCATTCCATTGATAAAACAATAAATTACAATATTTAAAACACAGGGTAGCTGATTCCCTATTATTTCCAAGGAGAGATAACACTAGTTTTTCATGATTAGGGAATAAGCTCTTTGAGAATATGAATGCTTGGGAGGAATTTATCTCAAATTGTATGTTAGGGGAAAATGCATCCCTGCCCTGTTCCAATTCCTAGTGAAAAGAATCTGCTTCAACTAGTGTCCGTTTTCCATACATGACCATGATTATGTCTGCTTCCTATGCCATCCATTTCTCACACCAGTCTCAGTCAGCTTGTTCCAATGCATCCATTGTAAGAGCAATGACTTTCACAGGAATGGCAATATAGCTGATTTTAAAGGCCATTTTGTTGGACAATAAAAGTGGTCTTCTGGAAAGAACGGCGCAGAAATATACTTCACTATTGATTCTGCACCATTGCAGAATCTATCCTTTGGGAGTCCTCAAATGCAAATGGCTGCCAACGTATTATTTTCTATTGCTGTACCTTAGTGACACAGCAGGCGGCAAATCAAATGAAGTACAATAGCTCGCTAATTCACTAGAGTGCCTAAGATGGGCTGTTTTACATTTTTGATTGCAGGCAAACTTCCAGGACCCAGCAGGACAGCAGGAAATTCCTGCTAATTTCTCCCCCACTTTATTGGACGGTGCTTTCTTGATGTACACTAGACCCATGGTGTTCTTCTCTTAAACTTTCTCTCCTATTACGTATTTCTAGCTGGATAAGAAACTGTGCACAAAAGTGGTGTTGTACACCCACGTCTTGCTCAGATCCAGAAGATAACACTATCATAGACTCTGTAAGAACATCGGCAGTCAAACTAATAACCCACTTAGGGGAAGAGTTGGGGGCTGGATTCAGTCCTTCCTTCTCTCCCTCCGCCCCAATGATGATAAAGGTTGTCCTCTATGATCCAACTATAGCAATATTCTTATTCTTACTACTACTACTACTACTTTATTATTATTATTATTATTATTATTATTATTATTATTATTTACCTGCCCTTCACCCAAAGGTCACAGGGTAGGCCACAGCTTCAAAACACCATATTAAAAACAGTTTAAAACAGCCAACAATCATAGAAATAAGGTGGATCCATGCAGACCCACCCTCAGCCTACAGTTTGATTGCAGCCAATATATTAGGTCTCAAAAACGTTTTGCTTGTGACCAAACTCCGTAAGTCCTATCTTCCCACCGTGTTCCTGAACCGTCCTGGTCATTTGTTTTAAGCAGAAAAATCGGCAAGTGTGTAGATTTAATGTTTTTTTTTACCATCAAAAACTCAGAGCACGTCTTAGATTTTGTTCTTTAATTTTACTTCTTGCTAACCTCTTAAATAGGAATCATAAGCAAATTGATGTAAATGAAAGGTGAATGTTACAGTATGAACAATCAGCTTTATTTCAACATTTGATGGAAATGGACCGGTTCAGCTGGGTCATGCCAGAAGGAAGTGCTTCCAAAGTTAGGACAACACACTTCTGTTGGAACAAGTTCCAACACTTGTAAAAAATGTTTTTTTAAAGAAATGCCCTTACACATTATTCCATCTTAAACAGTTCATTAATGGCATTATATCATGGATTGCCAAACTTATGCTTTTTTCCATCCTATGCAGTTCCTTATTGGCATTATAAAATTAGTGGGTTGCCACTGCAGTGCCCGCAGGTGCATATACACCCTCGGAGGACTTCCCTGGCATATTCTCTCTTCCAATCCCTCCAGCTGAAGTGAGACATTAAAGTAGTGTTCTATTGTAGACAATATAAGGCTTTTGTCAAGCCTAATTGTGATAATGGGGAGTTATGGGACGTGGGTGGTACTGTGGTCTAAACCACTGAGCCTAGGGCTTTCTGATCAAGAAGGTCGGCGCCACAACCCCAGAGTCGTTCATGACTGGACTTAACTGTCAGGGGTCCTTTACCTTTTTTATGGGGAGTTATAGTTGTGCTCTCCTTGTATCACAATTAAGCTTCAAATAAACCTTCTTTTGGATTCTTTATTTATTTTGGGGAGTAATCAGTTCCTCCTTTGAAAAGAATTCTTCCAGTGATAACACGACAGTTACAATATTTTAAGAGGTGTTAGAATCAGTGCAGTTCTGAAAGGTCAAGTCCACTATCTTGGTTCAAAATGGCATCCAATGGTATCCAAACAGAGACAAAAATCTGCTCCTCAGTCTCAGGAACCACCATGCCAAATTTGGTTATGCTACTTTAAGAGGTGTCCGAATGCACAGAGAGCAGACAGAGAGATAGGAGAACAACTTGAAAAAAAATATATAGTAAATTTTGATCACCACATTCAGCTGTTGTCACATGATATCCTTTTGGACTGATATTTGAACAAAAGAAAAATGTTGCAGGGCCAGAACAAAGACCCATCTACTCTAATATTCTGTTTCCCACAGTGGCAAGCCAAATGCCTCCAAGAAGCCCACAAGCAGTAGGAAGTCACCCAAAACAGAATGTTCACATCAGTCTACTTCATGAAACTTGAAGTGAAAAGTAAGTTTAGTTTAGAAAAACCCTCAGAAGGGGCTGTATGGGAAAAGTATTAAAAAAATCAGGACTAGAAAACCTAGTGGGATTGGTACTAGGAGACAGAAAAGCTAAGACTCACAGAGCTGAGAGCAAAGGTGGCTGAAGAAGAGGACAGAATAAGCAGCAGACTGATGAAGAAGAACTGGGAGGATAAAGAAAAAGGCTTGATGAACAAAAGATCAGGAGAGGTATGTAGAAAAGAACAGCTTCTGTGAATATGAAAATTGTCTGTCCCTATTCTAGGGATACAAGTTCCTGTTAGATTTATGTAAATCAGCTTTATTCCATCCACTTCATCATGGTAATTCAATTTATACCCAGTAAGCATTTCCTCCTAACTATATTCAAGTGAGTCCTGCAGAAATAACTGGGGACCTTGAATTTCGACAGAAATCAAGGAAGCCAGAAGTGAACGTGAACCTGAGGGTGCTTCCTACATATGTCTGCAATGCATGCCTCTGAATTGTACAGCATTACTGAAATGAAATGGCAAATTTAAAAGGCACATTCCAAAAGACAAAAATGGAGAGAACAAAGTGCATCATTATAGTGATCCTATTTAAATTCAGCGTGATTCCATTTGCATGAGCAAGTGATGCCAACTTTTAAAGAATCAGTCTGTTTAAACAGCTCTGACAGGTGCAATGCTGAAATAATTGTGTCCTTGGAGTAACAAGTTTTCAGAGAAGGCACATCCCATGTTATCTGTCCCCAAAAGTCATGAAAGATGCCCATACCTCGAAAGTGGAAAAGAACAGGGAGGGACTCATTAGATTTACCCGTATATGCTCGTAGATTGCAGAGATGGCCCAAGATGGTTGTTAACACGCCACTGTGTCTTCCCACCATCAAAACTTACTTCCAGTCATATAACAGGACTTCCTTTCCTCTACCGTATACCACCCCCACCCCAAAAAACTGTTCCAAAGGATTAGGTGGCCTCAGAAGCAAATTTAAGGCCTGTGAGGGGCTGTAGAGAAGGTGGAGATAAAGGGAAATGTAATTACAGGTATATTCTGCAACATGTTTTGCATTAGTAGTGGATTTATTCTACTCCTTCAATTTATTATGCTTTTGCAAAGTTATGGGGTTTCAGCAGGCAGTTATGGAGTGCACACTGATTGTAAATGAAGCAGTGTGACCACCCCACAAACTTTATGCAGGCGCAAACACTATTTAAAGCAGCATCATGTGTGACCACCCCAATAGGAACATGAGCACAAACAATCACAAACATTCAATTAAAAGATGCCTGTAGGGGATTTTAAGGAGCACCAACATTATTAAACTCTAGGGTGGCACACAGGTCCAGTGCATACGTATATTGTCCAGCTCATTAAACCACATTTTAGGAGCCATGAATGATTATCCATTTCCCCCTAATCCCTTTCCTCCTCTTCTCCCTTCATTGCAACACCAAGACTTATTAGCTTCAGATCCTGTTTTGTAAACTGGCATTGAACTACCCTTCATGTTTCAAACACAGTGGGGAGCTTTAGTGGGAAGATACTCCAGTGAAAATCCTCATTATTACATATTTTACATGGCTGTTTATTTGTATATATTTTAAAATTTTATAGATGGATGTTTTACGATAGCCTATATTTCCAAAGCGTAATAAAGGTTTGGCGAAGTAAGTAAGTCTAAGATAACCAGGATTGGCACACCAAAGCCAGGATGTGAAGTGAGCATTGGAGTCAATTCCTAGGGGTTGCCCCCCCCTTTGCCCCCCACAATAAAATATTTGGCAGTCCCCCCCCCCCAAATTGATGGGCATTGTCATTCAAATGGTGTGAGTGCACTGCATCCTGTGATCAATTATGCAGGGCAGGCGTACATGCCCCCCCCCCCAATATTTTATTCAGGTTGGCACTTGGAAGTGAGGAAGGAGGGGAAGGAATTCTGATGATGGCTTAGCAAGCCAGGATGTATGGCACAACGGAAATGGACCAATGTGAATGATCAGTGCTACGCTGGAGTTATATTGCTGGGATGAGATGAGTGCTTGTGGCAATTGAGACTTCTGGGCTCACATCTACATTATAGTTTGAGATTATTTGAATCACAGTTTACCTAGGCTCTTCAAGATAGGCTATGGATTTTGTTTTTGTTTTTTAAGCAACCTCTGCCTCTTATATTTAACTTCATAACCTCGGGTTTTACAGACACACAGCAGATGCACGTCATTCGCTGTGCAAGCTTGTACAGTGTTTAACCAAAATGAAAGTATAAGAGCAAAGGACAACAATTCAGAGTATTAATGATGGATTTCTCAGGTTCTGTTGAAGAGAGCCAAAATCACAGAGGGGGTGTGTGTGTGTGTGTGTGTGTGTGTGCGCGCGCGCGCGCATTTATTTTTATTATACTTCAGCTTGATTAATGACCAGGAAACATTTTAGAGATTAATAATATCACAGATGAAAGGGCATTTTTAAAAATTAGTCTTCTTCTTAGTATAAAGAGGATTTGGATGCATTTAGATAATTAACAGGAAAACAGGGGCTCCATTTTATATTATCCACCTCTGCATAACTGTTTGCTAGTCAATACAGTAAGGATTAAGCCCTTGACATCCATCTACTGGCTGCAAACCATTCATCTCTAACTTCAAACTGCACTGTGGCCAAGGGAAGCCTAGAGTGTGCTGTAATGAATGGGTGGCGAATTTATTTCATGGCACCTTGATAACACTAGCTCAAACAGTCAATAGCAAGGAGGTGAAACACTGAAACACAGATATCGCAAGCCCCAAGGGGCTAGTCTCAAATTCTGCTTTGAGTGCTAGAAATAATTGCTTGTAGAACACAGGATATAATTGCCTTTCATTCATTGATTAGTTCATCTAGCTCAACAACCTTTGGATGAACTAGAAAGCAGCATGTTCAACAGCAGAGCCCCGGTGTCCAAAAAAAGCAAAAGTCATTTAAAAAGGAGGGAATAGAGAACCCACTTGGTGTATTCCACTTGTATATATTCAACTACTTGTGATCAATAATTTAAAAAGCTATTTAAAGGAAGATGAAAATAAATTTCCTTGCTGATTAAAAAAAAAAAAGCTTTGAAAAGAGTTTGTGGGAAATGTGGAGAGCCTTCTATGATTGGCTAGGAAATAACTACCCAAGGAAATGTTTTGTGATATCCCTCTGCCTGTTTGATTTACCCTTAATTTGTGTTGGTTTAGTGACTATCCTAATGAGTGCCTTATCATAAAAGAAAGAGAGACATGCAGCTCTAAAGACAGGGAGGCACATGTGCCAAAAAGACATGTTTGGGTGTGGCCTCAAGAAAGGGTCCATAGCATGTTTATTTTGATAGAACCTATAATATACCGTATTTTTTGCTCTATAAGACTCACTTTTTCCCTCCTAAAAAGTAAGGGGAAATGCGTGTGCGTCTTATGGAGCGAATGCAGGCTGCGCAGCTATCCCAGAAGCCAGAACAGCAAGAGGGATTGCTGCTTTCACTGCGTAGCGATCCCTCTTGCTGTTCTGGCTTCTGAGATTCAGAATATTTTTTGTCTTGTTTTCCTCCTCCAAAAACTAGGTGCGTCTTGTGGTCTGGTGCGTCTTATAGAGCGAAAAATACGGTAGTTGTATGTTTCCCCCTAATAATTCACAGTGGCAAACATCGATGCACACATGGCAGACACATATTGTTACCTGCTGCAACTTAGTGAAGGGAAACTCACTGAGAACTAGTAGGGGATGCAAATCCCAAACAAGTAAGGGCAAGTTCAAGGAGGGTTGTGCCTACCTCAAAAATTATATCCACTACACCCTATGCATTAACAGTTGTCAGGGCAGCAAAGGTGGGGCTATGCTGTTGTCCTGGCTTCTGAACACCATGCATTGCTCTTGCTTACTGGGAGCTGGACAAGGCAGCAAGAAGCTTGGCATGCATAGGTGCAGTGATGGAGCTAATAGGAAGGTCTTGCTGCACCTGCATCTAGAATCATAGAGTTGGAAGAGACCACAAGGGCCATCGAGTCCAATCCCCTGCCAAGCAGGAAACACCATCAGAGCACTCCTGACATATGGTTGTCAAGCCTCTGCTTAAAGACCTCCAAAGTAGGAGACTCCACCACACTCCTTGGCAGCAAATTCCACTGTCAAACAGCTCTTACTGTCAGGAAGTTCTTCCTAATGTTTAGGTGGAATCTTCTTTCTTGTGGTTTGGATCCATTGCTCCGTGTCCGCTTCTCTGGAGCAGCAGAAAACAACCTTTCTCCCTCCTCTATGTGACATCCTTTTATATATTTGAACATGGCTATCATATCACCCCTTAACCTCCTCTTCTCCAGGCTAAACATGCCCAGCTCCCTTAGCCGTTCCTCATAAGGCATCGTTTCCAGGCCTTTGACTATTTTGGTTGCCCTCCTCTGGACACGTTCCAGTTTGTCAGTGTCCTTCTTGAACTGTGGTGCCCAGAACTGGACACAGTACTCCAGGTGAGGTCTGACCAGAGCAGAATACAGTGGCACTATTACTTCCCTTGATCTAGATGCTATACTCCTATTGATGCAGCCCAGAATTGCATTGGCTTTTTTAGCTGCCGCGTCACACTGTTGGCTCATGTCAAGTTTGTGGTCAACCAAGACTCCTAGATCCTTTTCACATGTACTGCTCTCAAGCCAGGTGTCACCCCTCTTGTATTTGTGTCTCTCATTTTTTTGCCCAAGTGCAGTACTTTACATTTCTCTCTGTTCAAATTCATCTTGTTTGTTTTTGCCCAGTTCTCTAATCTGTCAAGGTTGTTTTGAAGTGTTATCCTGTCCTCTGGGGTGTTAGCCACCCCTCCCAGTTTGGTGTCACCTGCAAATTTGATCAGGATGCCCTTGAGATCTGCAGAGATCCTCCCACTTCCTGGCCCCTCCCACAGTGTTTGGAAGCCAGGAGAGTGATGCAGCTTCCCTTGTGCCTCCTTGAGCCTATTGACTCCTACGAGTCTCTACACAGTTTTAAGGGAGTTCTATATGGCAGTTCATTGTGGACCCAGTGCTGCTCGTGCATGCAAGTATTTTTGCAACATCCACATTACATCATCGTCAACATGTTCTTTTTCCATTTAATCCAGATTTCCAGACATTGCAATAAGGGGAGGGGGGAATCCTGCAGAAATGGTGAGTCTAGATTAAATAGGGAAATGAAATATGGGGTGGCATTTTTATGAGAATGACGCCGCAAAGCAAGTTGCCTGTATGAGCAGCACCAAGTCATGTGAAAACAGTCATGTGAAAGCACCCAGGATCCTTGAGGTTTACCCTCCGGTAACATATGTAGCCTAATTCCTGTGCATTTTAATGTCTGAACTAAGCATATGCTGAACATTCTCCAGCTGAAATATATGGGACTTTTATTGGCTTGTGCTCATTGTTTTGTTCCTGATGACATGCAAATGAATGGTGGTGAGATGCATCTTCTTAGTTCTGCATTTTGTATCTTCTTCTGTATTTAGCAATGGCTTAGAGTCACACTTCTCCGGAGGTGCCAACCTAAATACGGTAACAGTAGAGCAATGTGTGGCTGCTTAATGAGATGACTCTGTTTGTACAGAAGAGCAGAAGTTGCCAGGAAGAAAAATATCCTGATTGTCAATTTCCCCCCAAGCTTTTTTTAAAAAAAACAAAAACAACCTTATTGCTGCATACAAAACAAGGCTTTCACCAGTACATGAAGAGCATTTCCATACAATGTGGGCAACCTAATACGTTTCCATATGGAAATAATGTATCTCAAACTGCTAAGTTTTGGTTATTCCAGTATAAATGATGTGGGAGTGGGGTTTTTTTTTAAAAAAAAAAATATTATTCACCCTGTGGAGCTCCGTCCCATCAGATGTCAAGAAAATAAACAACTATCTGACTTTTAGAAGACATCTGAAGGCAACCCTGTATCGGGAAAATTTTAATGTCTAATGTTTTACAATTTTTTTATATGTTGTAAGCCGCCCAGAGTGGCTGGGGAAACCCAGCAAGATAGGCAGGATAATAATAATAATAATAATAATAATAATAATAATAATAATAATAATAATAATAATAGTTGTTGTTGAAAGCTTTCAACAGAATCCAGCCAAAATTAAAACACTTTTAAGTCCTGACCATTTCAATGGAAGAATACCTGCTAAGAACACCATGAAATCAAGAGAACTAAAAAGTGCTTTGCTTTGTCTAGACTGTGCCTTGTGGGTGACTGGCCTGATAATAAAGGCTCATCCACACTTCCACTTGTTCTGCACCTGGAAAGCATGGGCCTCAGCAGTTGCCCACTTGCTTGTGCTTTCTCCACACAGGCCCAAGCAGTTTGCCGTTTGCCTTGGGAAATTCTTTAGTGCTGAATCAGAACAAACATCAATACGCAGAAAACCTGGTTGACCTTTGCTCTGATGCAGTGGCAAAGAGTGAGTAAGTGGTGGAGAATCAGAAGTCTAGATGAGCCCTAACAGAGCCTTTCTGAATAGTCAACTCTGGTGGTGGTATGACTGGAACCAACATAGGACAGTAATACTGGAGAGTAGCATTTCTGCTAGGGAGCCAGAATACATTGCAGCATTTAGTTGCCAGCCACCTTGTGATTCAATATTAGGAACTTGAGAAAGTTATAAACTATTAAAATCATAGAGTTGGAAGCGACTCTGAGGATCATCTAGCCCAACCAATGCAGGAATACGCAGCTGGATTGAACCTGCAGCCTTGGCATTATCAACACCACACTCTATCCAACTGAGCTATCCATTTACCATAGTATCTAAATTACTTAGTTGAGCCTAACCACGTCTGCTCATTTTCCAAATCTGCATGGAATCTGTTTTGCCATGAACTGGCCCTTCGTCATACGCCCTTCAGGGTCTGTACCTAACCCCAGTGTTATTTCTGCTCAACATCATGTCTTGACAGTGCAGGTGACTCTTATTTTTCTTTTCCTTCTCTGTGCCACTTGTTCCTAATCTTCACGAATTGATTTCCACTGAAGAGTCTCCCAGAAATTCACAGAGAGTCCTCCAGGTCTGACCTCTTTATAGAAGTTAATTACACGGCTGTGTTATCTGGAGGTTTGCAACAGACAATATCTCATCATTAGCATAGTCATATCTTATATGTTTTGTTAAAGCACACCTCACCATGTTTGCAATCATGCCAGCTGCTGCAGTTTGCAAAGGTCGCACCAGCCTGTCACTGGTTAGTGTCTTGAATTAAATAGATCATTAAAAGAAGCTTAGAATGTTTCTGGCCCATCGTGTCATCGGACGGATATAAATTCATCTTGAATCGTTATTATTTCTTGCATTGCAAATATTAATTTGCCATGATGCCAAATCAACATGCCACAAACCAATCTATTCTAAAGATTGTCAAAATAATGAGATTGCCAACACTTCAAATATAAGAGGTCTTCACCCTTCTCCTGAATTATGGCAGTAGTGAAGTGCTCTACACTGAAGGAAGTCCTAGAGGTCTGGTGGCAGATTCAAATATTATGCAAGACAGCTAAGCTGACAATTTGCTATTCCTAAAAATAGAGAAAGGACATGTGAGGCTTTTAGCCTATCATGAAGTGTAAGAAATTAGAACTGAGTCAAACATGGAGTGCCTTTTCTGGAACCTTTCAGCAGTGACATAAGATAAGGCATATTCCATAGTGATGCCCAATTTTACAAGTGTGAATAACTTGTCCCCCATTTTGACTATGTTCAGGTGAAATTTAATGCTGTTTTATTTGTTCAGGCCTTTGAGTGGATAAGGGATGTTAGGTATCCGCCAGATGTTTCATCTGGTACTGTTTTTATGATGTTTTGTGACATTTTGTGCTGCCTTGGGCTCCTGTGGGTAGAAAGGTAAACAATTAATAATAAATGAAATAAATGATGGCTGGTTGATTGTTGATTTAAAGTTATATTGCTATGTTATATTAGGTTGATAGGAGCCCTGAGCTCACTCTTAGGAGGAAGTATGGGATAACAGAATAATAAATAAATTAAAATAAAAACAAAACAACTCCTTTTCTTTTCTTAATAACATATTTAATACATTCAGTTAAAACATAGGTATCAATACATTAAAAATTTTACTACAATATTCTAATGCTCTAAAACCAAGAAGAGCTGAGACCATTTAGATGTTTTTCATCTCTGCCACAGTTTTAGTATCACATTAAGTTACCCAATTGTTCATTACTTACGCTGACAACTACACCCTCAGCATATCACCTACTACTTATCCCAAGACCATTACTTCTTGGTCAGAATTGTTTTCCACCAGAATCTCATTCTTTCCAACCTATATCTCAAGGTGGGCCAATTTCCCCCCCCCCCCATATGTTTCTTGGAAATTGCCCAAAAGGTGGAGAAAATGCCTACCTGTTCATAGTGACAGCAGTGCTGATCCAGAAAGCTGTACCCTCACTCTCAAAGGCCTTGTGATGTCATCATGCAGTGCAATCTAATCAGCTACGTATTGTTGTGACATCATCACATTCACAATGTAATCTCTAAATGCCTGTGAAAACTACTCCAAGGGAGAATGCCCAGTGGTTTCTTCTGTTTTCAAAATGACCAATTAGCCATATTGGCAGGTAGGTGCAGGAAGTTATGAGTTAGTTAAAGTTTGGAATGGGAAGATGTAGTCCTGAGCCCTGTTTTCAGGGCTGTGGGCCTCAATGACAAGGTTAAGGAGCATCTTAGGGGCCAACCTGTGATACCTACCTGGTGATACCTGTCTGGAGTTGTGGGGTCCCAGGAGGGGGTGAAGCAGAAAGGCCTTCCTACTGACCTAAAAAGGTGGGGCTTAAGGAGGGGGATAGAGGAAGGGGCCTTGGCACCGCTGGCTCACCCACAGTTTGGTTACTAGATCCCACACCTTAGTTCTCCTATATGTGGATCTGTTTGGAGTTGGATAAATATATATGTCTGTTTACTCAGCCTTTGTGTCTTGCCTCTTAATTTCCCAGTGTGGTTGCAAAACACTTTGTACCACTTTTGTCCTGATAATAGTACAAGGAGCAAACTATCCTGAGATCCAACCCTTTCTGAGAGGGGTTATATCGCCCTCTCTTTTAAATATGGGAAGAAACAGAGGAATGCTTGGCAGTGTGCTAGGAGTGTTGTAGGCTCTGTTGATGTTCTGGTTTTTTTATTTTATTTCTTTTATTTATTTATGGCTTCTTCTGGGCAACAATACAGCTGGACTCCTACAACTTTTGTAACTGCAAAATAATGTCTAGTGAGGAAACATGATAAATGTTCTCATATTTAGTTCCTTGGGTCAAAAGTGGTTATGATCAGTAACACTACAGATCAGAATTCACGCAGTGTGTAATTGCAACAATAAAATCTCCTTTTTAAAAATCCAAACCTTTATGATTACAAAAATAATTGGCTTGCACGCTCTCTGGAATGTTAATGCATATTTCCCCGACATAATTTCAATCAGCAAAAAATGCATCCTGCAGCTAACCAAATGAACTTTGAAGTGAGTGACATTGCCAGATTTAGCAAAGCCCTCTCTAAATGTTCTCTTCCCTTTGCAGGATTTAGCAGAGGTTTGTGTGTGTGCCACAAAACAATTCCCATGCTAAGTGAGTGGTGTTTGTTAGAAAGCAATGTACTTCTCCACCTTTAATTACAATGCACTTTCCCCCTCCAGCATCGAAGAACACTGGCTGGTGAATAGCTCAACACACACACAGGGGGTGGGGGGGGGAGAGGAGAGAGAGAGAGAGAGATTCAGCTAGAGAGCAACAACAGAGAGCAGCAGAGTGGGGGAAATGTTTGTTGAACTTCAACAAAAAGCTGTTAAATTTCAAGAGATTTATATACTGTTCCCCCCACCCAACCCTGCCCTCCTACCCAAACTTTGCTTCATTGTTTGCCTAACAATATCCAGCCTGAAATAAACTGAATGCAAGGATGTAAACAGGAAGATTCTAAACAAATTATAGATGGCCGAATGCCCATTTCTAGTAATGGATACATCTGCATGATCATTGAAAGCAAATAAGAAATAGAAAGCAAATGACAAGTGTGAACTGGCTTTTAAAATACATGCTTCAAAAATGATGCAGAGAAAGGGGAAATAACTTTAGGAGAGCAACAGTAGACCTAGGGAGCTATTCAAAGTAGAAATGGGAAGGCGAAACATGTGGAGGAGTGAAGGTTAGAAGGCTGAAAGAAAGGTTGGTCATGGCCAATGAATGGCATGACAAGTGAAATGTCCATGATATAATGGCAGAAACCACAGTGCAATGCCAACTCCCAAAGGAGAAGTATAATGTCCAGCATATAATAATTGTGGAATATTGAGAATAATTTTTTTGTGGTATCGCACTACTGTTCCTAATGCAATAGTTATGAGCAGGCCTCAGAAAGATCCTCTCACTTCATGTGAGTTTGCATTTGGTCTTCTGCTGTGGTTAAGTAATGCTGTTTTTGTTTTTCTTATGCACTGATATCCTGCCTTTCTTCCACCATGGAACCCAATGGTTTTGGCATACACGTGTTACCCAGATGGTTTCTTATACACCCATGGATCAGATCCAGAGATTCAGAAAAACTTCAGCAAGGTGCTGGCCCATGACATGTGCCTTCATACCGTACTCTGGAATCAGAGTATGGAAATAATGTTGAGCACTAACCAAGGAGATTGGGCTCAAACTTTTATTCAGCCATGAAGCTCAGTAGATGCCCTCAACCTCACCTACCTTGCAGGATTGTTGGAAGGTTAAAATGTGGGGAGACCACAAATGCTCTATCCTGAGATCCAAGATCACCAGTGCTGAAGCAATGATTCTTCAACATCAACTTCATTGGACTGGTCATGCTGTGCAGATGCCTGATTGTCTTCCAAAGCAACTACTTTATTCCAAACTTAGAAATAGGAAGCGTAATGCTGGTGGTCAACAAAAGAGGTTTAAAGACTGTCTCAAGGCAATTTTTTTAAAATGTAGTATAAACACTGACAATTGGGAAACACTTGCCTGTGAGCACTCCAATTGGACAACAGCCTTTACCAAAGGTGTCATGGGCTTTGAAGACACTCGAACTCAGGACACAAGGGAGAAACGTGCTAAGAGGAAGGCACGCTTGGCAAATCCACACTGTGATCAACTCCCAGCAGGAAACCAATGTCCCCACTGTGGAAGGATGTGTGGGTCGAGAATTGGCCCCCACAGTCACTTACTAACTCCTTGTTAAAACCATGTTTATGGAAGACAATCTTACTCAGCTACGAGTGATTGCCAGAGAAGAAGAAGATCACCAAGATCCTGGAGCAAAGGATGGATAAAAATATAACTAATAGAATTAATGAATTCCATTTTAGATTTTGTTCTTACTTATGTGCTTTGTTTTGGTCTGTCAGTGTTCTGCAGCTTTGACTGAAGTGATAACAGAATGTGTTGTTCTTGGCAGAATTCGCACCATATATTGCTTTGTGCATCACACACTTACTCACAGAAGGATGGGCACAGTAATTCTCTCAGGATGTATTTCTTATGTGCTCCACAGGGCCTGCTTTCCTGTGAAAGACTCAATAGTCATTGTTACGGTTTTTCCACCACTGCCTGTCACAATTTCCATTGACAGCTATGCCTGCTTGTAACTTCATTATGTGAAGGATATCTACCAACTCTGCCTCATTCTTGAGTGGGTGTGCATAAACCCACCCACATTTATACACACACCCATTCTTCCATGAACTTGTGCTTTACTTCGTCCAACAAAATCAGGTTACTTGGGCCACACAACCAGTAGCCAAACTACTTCGTCTTCTCCTTCAGATACTCAACCTTATCAATCTACTTGTGCCATCACACTTCTATTATTCCATTATGGGTCTGTCCAGCAATCCCTCACTGCTTTATCATTCCATCCCACACACTTTGTCATTCAATCATCTCCCATCAAAGTTCTCCAAGACTGAGTTCATGCATTTCTTCCCTAGTCCAAACTAACCATCAAAATGGTTCTACATAGCCACCACATTGTCTACAATTCATTCCCAATACACTCTTTGCCTCCTCATTGCCATTCTTACCACTCCAATGCAGACTTATCTTTTCCATTCCTAGAGTCCTCCTCAGTGTCATCTTGTGTGATGTTTGCTCTGACTTTAGACTCCTTCCCGCACCCCTTCCATCTGCCCGGTACAATTCAGCCATTGCTCAGCATCATGATTTCAATTCAACATCCTAATTTCATTTCCATCTGGTCCCTTGGCATTCATATTATTCTTCGCATTCTCCCTTTTGCCACTCAACCTACCTATGGTACTGCCAGTGATGTCCACTTTCTCATTCAACTCACCACAATGTGCTCCTTGCCACTGTTCACCCATTTCCCAAAGCTGCTTCTGAGTGACTGCACTGACTCCACAAAAGCTGCTTATTATTCCGGCTTATCCCCCCTCAACATTCTCTATTCAACAGCTGTACTCTACCTCCATTAGCCTCACTAATCCTCTCCTGTTCCAATGTCATTCCATTTTGAGAACTGCCCAGTCCCGGCCATACTGGTGCCCGAGCCTGCCTAACGTCGTTTCACTTTGGGAATACCCATTTTGTTGTGTCACGCTGGGCACTGCTATACCTCTGTGCTCTGGACACTGTCATTTTACTGTCAGCTTGCTCTCCATGCCCGTTCCA
This sequence comes from Podarcis liolepis, assembly GCF_965112155.1. Classification (NCBI taxonomy): domain Eukaryota; kingdom Metazoa; phylum Chordata; class Lepidosauria; order Squamata; family Lacertidae; genus Podarcis; species Podarcis liolepis. The sequence continues at coordinate 38,125,482 of NC_139557.1, forward strand.
CTACCAATCTGCTCTGCCATTACGCTGACACTTTAATCTGGACAGTATCATTCCATGCCATCATTCTCACCTAGACAATATCATCCCACAAGCCACCCTTTTTCTGGACACTGTGATTCTGCTGTCATTTTGCTTTTCAAATTGTTTCCATTTCAGAGGCTATAATTCAGGCTTGGACTGCCATTGGACTCTGGAGACCAACACTGCATCTTGATGCACATTCCTCCCTATTAGACCAGTCCTTCATATTTGTGCCTTGCAACTCCACTCATTGCAGTTTTCCTTCTTTCCTCAGTTCCACAGACACCCCCACAGCATGCACATATTTGTGGCATTCCTCTGGGTTCCTTGAGCCCTACTGACAAACCCCACCCCAGGGCTCAGTTACACCAGCTGACCTGCCTTTCCTTTCTTCTGCAGTGCAGTTCTGATGCATTGGTGGGGGTTTTTTTTTTTTTGATTATTTTCTTTTAAACTATTCATACCTATTGTCATTCAGTTGCGTTCCTTTTTCCAGAAATTATTCCGGACGGGCTAATCTTACTTTCCATGGCCATTCAGTTTTCTGCCATCAGTCTTAAACATGTCCCAGCTCAAAAAATAAAAGATGTTAAAAAAATACAACAGCAATAAGAACAACAACAACTGATCACATATTTACGCCATCAGGCGTCCCCCTATCCTGACACAGAAATTAAAGCAGGCGAATTCCTGTCGCCGCGAACAAGACAGGCAAGAAAACAGTGGAACAATTCCCTCTCTTCAAATCCACCCGCCCTTCCCACAGACGATAACTTAGGTAAAAAAGAGAGAGTAGGGAAAGAAGCAGAAATCACAGGCTTCCGGAGTCACTATCACTTGCTATTTGCAGACTGATTGAGTCTCTCTCTCTCTTTCCAGCCATGAAAATGCTGCCACAATCCTAAGCAAGAGCCCCCTAGATTTTGGGCAAAGAACAAACAAGGTGTTAATTGCAGCCTCGCGGAAGAAATTGCTATTGTTCCCAACAGTGGAAGGCGGCACTTTGAGAGCTGCGATGTTTTCCCTCGGAGCGCCAGATCATTTAAATCTGCATCGCGGTGGCGAACTGACAGCTCTTGGGGCTGCGACAGAGGGCTTTACGCTTTAGGAGCAAAGAGCGAAAGGAGGGAGGCGGCGGGTGGTGGAGGTGGGGGGGGGGTGAGAGGACGGAGAGAGAGAGAGAGAAATCAAAGGCTGCGCTCTCGCTCTTCTCTCCCGCGCGCGCCCCCTTCTCTCCCCCAGCCTCCGAGTTTCGCTCGCAGCCAGCCACAGCCGTGTGGGAACTGAAGCTGGAAAAACCTCCCAGACGCAGAAAAAGACCGGCTTGTTGTGGGGAGGGGAGGGGGGAGAGACGTGCTTGGGGTTGAGTAGCTGTGACGTGCGAAATCACACCGCCGTGCCGGGCCCACTTGCCGGAGCCGAGAGGGAAGCCTGCCTCGCGCACGCGCACACGGCGGAGAAAGGCGCGGAGAGGACGTCGAGCGGAGCGCGCGGTGCTTGCGCTCCCAGAGCCTGAGCTGTCGGTCGGCGGAGGGAAAGGAAGGGTGGGAGGGAGCGAGGTGGTGGAGCCACAAACGCGCGCGGACAGCCGAGCGCGGGGCGCACTCGCCACGGGAGACAGCGCGAGGGAGTAGCGCGCGCGCGCTCATTTCCTCACACACACACACAGAGGAGAGGGGGGAAAGCGCACACGCGCACACTGGAGCTCACACACATCTCCATTCTCTTTCCTTCACCCAGAGAGGGGCGCGCGCGCACGCCACACACACACACAGAGACCCACACTCACCGTGGCTCGCTCTTCCCGCGCTCCCTCCGAGCTTCGCCGCCTTCCCTTCGCTATCTCGCGGACTCCTTCCTCTCCCCTCCGCGCTCGAAGAAGCTCTTCGACATCCTCGGCCGAGGCTATAGCTTGCGAGGGAGAGATTGTACAGCCATCCCCATCCACCTCTCCACCTCAGCCGCTGTCCTTCCCTCAGGTACTTGAGAGCCGGAGGGAGGGAGAGGAGGAGGAGGAAGAAGAAGAGGAAGGCGGCGAAAAGAGAACGAGACCCAGCCGACTGACAACAGCCGCCAAGAGCCAAAGCCCGCCAACAAATCTGCAATAGGGCAGCCGGATCTCTTGGAGTTTGCTTTCTGGGCTCATCTCCTTCGCCGGGTCTGTCTCCGCTGTTGGGTTGAGACACTTTATTCCCAAGTGAAACAACACCAGAAAACCTCTGCCTTCCAGCCAAGTCCATTGCAACCCGCCCCCCGCCCTTCTTTCCTGCAGTCTGTGGTCGGGGGCTTTGGCTGCCCTCCCCCTTCTTTTTATATGTGGTTGGATTTGGTGGATCTGAGGGAAGCCATCCTTTGGCCGTGCTGAGCCTCCCTCCCCCTCTCTCTGCTGCGGGGTTTTTTTTTTTCCTCCCTCCCTTCCCTTCCCCTTCTCTCCCTCCCCCTCAGCAGCCCTCTTCTTCTTCTTCTTCGGCTTTTGGTTTTTTGAATGCGCGCTGAGGAAAATGGGCAACGGCGCTTCCGCCCGAAGGGGAACCTCTCCATGCCTGCTTTTGGGACGTGTGCCTGTGGCGGTGGGGTCTTCTTAGAGAAATAGCCTGCCTGCTTTCGGAGTGGAAGGTAAGGCTGGGGCGGGAGAGGGGAGGAGAGGGATCTCGGGGCCGAAGGAGAGACAGGAGCCGTGGGAGGTGGGTGGGTGGGGTGGGAGAGAGACACGACGCACCACCTGGCGGGACCCCTCCGCGCAAATGCTCCCTCCTCGCCCCTGGAAAAAAGTTGGCGAAGTCTCCTCGGCGACTGGGCAAGGCATTGGCTGCCCTCCCGCTCGACCCAGGGAGGTCTAGCGCACGATCGGGGTGATTTTCTCGCAAGGAGAGGGAAGCGGGGGATCCTGAGGTTAATAGGAAGTTTAAGGGAAGTCTGTGTGTGGGTCTTCCGTGGCGGAGCAGATCCGTGGAGTGATGGCGCCGTCTAGGTTCGATTAAACTACAGTGTCACCGAGGAGGGTGGGAAAAGACGAGGATGCTTTTCGGTGGGAAAGATTTCGACGAGCAGTCCTAGATCTTTTGGGGACAGTTTTGTTTCCTCCCTCCCCTAAAGTAGGTATCACCCTTCACCTCCAAAAAAAACCCCATCGGAGCCTCCTGCTTAGAAGATGAACTTCTCGTCGTTGGCATTTGCTGCATCGTCACCCAAAATCCTCTCCTCTCCAGTCTACCCAAAAGAGAGCCCTGTGTAGTTGACAGAGGATCGCCTCTTTCCTGTTCAGAAGAAAAGGAAGGAGGGTGAAAGCCAAAATGCTGTCTTTTCTTTATAGGAAGCAGCCTAGCACTGCAGACCATAGTATTTAAAAAATCTTACCTGGCTGTTCCCCCCGCGCCCCCCCCCCACACCCATGCCCTCCTCAGACATTTATTATCTTAAACCAAATACATTCCCTTCAGATTTTGAGGCAGCTCTTCTCACACTGATGGAATTCCTAATTTAGTGCTCTACTGCTAAATTGTCTTTCAGTGCCTAGAACCTCCTGAACAATGCTGCGCACAACTGCAATGCCTGTAAAGTGCTCCAGCAACATTTGTAAAGAGTAGATGATTATTTGCTGTGTTTACCCATAGCAAGTTCACTTCTCAGCCTTGAAATGGCCTATCAAGTCTGTGGTTGTGGTTATGTGTGTGTTTTGCAAAGAAGCCATTTGCTTGTGATGTTCAGCAAAGAGAAAAAAATCCAATGGTTTGGGTAATGGGGGGGGGGGGATTTCCACAACTATACCTCTACCCCTCCCGAAACCTCTCTCCCTTTAAAACTACACATTTCAAGAGAGCCACTGCTGTTTTTGTCTTCTCAGTGTTCTGAGCCTGCAATTTATAATCTGGGAAGCACAAAATCTCTTTGAGGGAACTGAATCCTCCGATTTGTTCAGCATTACGCAATTGGGGGTGGGAGATGCCTGGTCATTCGGAGAGAAGATGAAAAAGCTAGAGAGAGGGGAGACTGTGTCAAAAACTCAGTAACTCTTTATGTTTGCCTCCAGACAAACAATGGAAGAGGTTAGTGTTGCCAACTAAAAACATTACCTCAATGTCACTTTTATCAGCTACCACTTACAAAAGAGAACTAGAATTGTTAAGGGCTAAACAACTTCATAAATATTAATGCTGAAAATGGGCTATATGGCATTTATTCCGTAGGTGGGTAAATGTACCCAAGACTCACTTCCTTTAGTTACACCTGTATTAGAGAAGAGCAAGTAAAGATTGCAGGTAGAGGACTAATATAACTACTATATTTAGAAAGGGTGCTGGTAAAGAGAAATGGTGACAGTAGATTTCATTAACCAACACATTTTGAAAACACAACTGTTAGCAACAGAGGGCAAGGAACAACCAGGACATATAATCCAGGTCTGCTTCAGAGGGAAGTTCTAGCACAGAAATGCTGCCTAGCTCCATCTTGGGTGAAATATTATAGATCGACTTTGTGTATCCTAAGAAGGTATATCACACAGAAATTGTAGCAGTCAGATTTCTAAATTTTAGTTCTGCTGATAGCTAGCAAAAAGTTATTGCTGTCTAACCTGCTATATTCCCTTTGAAGATAACACTTCCAATATTTCAGTGTTTCTCAATCTTGATATGTCCTCCCGAGTTTCCTTTTTAAATGAAATCTTAATATAACCAGGATGCTACCGCAATGGCATGCAGCCATATGGGAGATAGTACCCCATCTGTAGCAAATAATAATTTGTGCATTTTAAAAATCATGACTCTACTTCACCACAATTATTTCTAAAACATAATAGAAAATACATTGTGTAACAACAGCTGCTCCCAATCCCCCTCCTCTGGCAGTATATGAAAATGTTATATAGAAAGGCTCCTTAGCTTAAAAGTCAATTACTGGTCCTCTTGTGAGCTATCAGACAAAGACCATTGAACCCTAATTTGGGGTTGAGAGTCATGTGCTGCCAAACTGTCTATGTTTTAAGCAGGAGGAGGCATTCCAATTAATAATGTAGCAAATGTTATTTTTGAAAATTTGTATATGGAGAATTTGACAGCTAAACTGGCCACATGGTGGCACTGTTCACACAGCATCCAAAATTTCCTTGTATTATAATTCTCTTTTTAAAAGAAAAATAAAAAAGAAGGCGAAGAAGTCCTCCTTTAGAGGAAAAATATACGTACATTCTAACCGAAATATTGAAAACAGCTGGCTGAAATTTTGGAAGGAGTTTAATTTTCATTGCATGAAGCATCCGACCTGCATTTTTCTTTCCTCTCCTTTCCTACAGGCCAAATGACATAGGATGAAGGCTGTTCGTAATTTGCTGATTTATATATTTTCCACCTATCTACTGGTTATGTTTGGATTTAATGCTGCCCAAGACTTCTGGTGTTCAACGCTGGTGAAGGGGGTCATTTATGGATCGTATTCTGTAAGCGAAATGTTTCCCAAAAACTTTACAAACTGCACTTGGACGCTGGAAAACCCAGATCCAACCAAATATAGTATTTACCTGAAATTTTCCAAAAAGGACTTCAGCTGCTCTAACTTTTCACTGTTGGCTTATCAGTTCGATCATTTTTCCCATGAGAAAATTAAGGATCTCTTAAAGAATAACCATTCTATAATGCAACTCTGTGATTCCAAGAATGCTTTTGTATTTCTGCAGTACGATAAGAATTTCATTCAGATTCGCCGGGTCTACCCCTTCGATTTCATAGGATTATACAAAAAGGAAGATGATCAAAAGTCTTTCTTTGAATTTTTGGTGTTAAACAAGGTGAGCCCAAGCCAGTTTGGTTGTCACGTATTATGCACTTGGCTGGAGAGCTGCTTGAAATCTGAGAATGGGAGAACAGAGTCCTGTGGGATCATGTATACAAAATGCACCTGCCCTCAGCACTTGGGAGAATGGGGGGGAGATGACCACTCCCTGGTGTTGCTCAATAATGTAGTGCTGCCCCTTAATGAACAGACGGAAGGCTGCCTCACACAGGAGCTGCAAACCACCCAGGTCTGCAATCTCACCAGGGAAGCCAAGCGACCACCGAAGGAAGGTAGGTGCTCTTCAAGAAGGCTCAGCTGTCCTACAGCCCTTTCTTGTTTTTGATTCACCTGATATATATATATATATGTCTGTCAGAGTTGCACTCCACACCAGCTGCCTGCAGGAAAGGATATCTGAAGGTCCACAGACAGTCATCCTCTGGATTCTTTCCAAGAGGGAGGATTTAATTTTTCTTATTTAATCTGATAGAAAAGTGCAGGGGTTTTTTATTATTATTTCCATTAAAGAGTGCTCATATTTTATTGAGGACTTCTGGTTTTGTTTTCAGACCTGCTAAGAATAATTGTGACAGGTTGGGAAGCCAAGTTATTATCTTTCTTCTCACTGCAACCACCCAGCTACCATATGCTTATTCACCTGTGATCCTGTTGCTTTGGCTTTGCAAGGAAGATATTTCCAAAGGCATATGGGTAACCTGAACAAAGTTCCAAAGATCCAGGTTGGCCAGAATCCCAGAGGCCAAGGGTGGGGGATAATCATAAGGCACCTTGTGAGATCTGTTTCAAGGTATTCTGAAATAAGGGAGCATCCATTATGGAGCTTCAATAAGGATTTGTAAGATCAGACTTTAGGAAGCACACAAACTGGAGACATCCACCATGTTCTCTTCCTGGTATATAGAGAAGTCCACAAGGAGGCCAGCTGCTACTTAAAAAAAAAAAAAAAACCTTTAGGCAAGAGATGTTCCAGAAGAAGCCATAGTCTCAAAAAGAAATATGAATGATTTGGAGATTGCATTTTAATTAAATAACTAAGCAGCAAGCTATGTTAAGAAGAAGCAATTATTTAAAGAAATAGCTGGCTGACCTATGAAAGATCTATTATCAATACATTTCTAAGAGCCACTTAGAAATTCATTCAGGCTACAATTGTATACACACTTATACAGGAGTAAGCCCCATTGAACTCAATGGGACTTAACTTTTGAGTATAGGACTGTGCTGTCAATAACTTCTTTCTGCATGCCTTTGTACCGTGGCTGATCATGGACAGGTGCAAAAAAAAGGAGAGAATGTGGATGTAGTAAAATCTTAAGGAAACAAGCACCAGGGTCAGAAAGCTACAGAGAATGATGTGAATGGAGGCAACCAAATGTAGAAACGTCATTGAACTAAGCTATAAATACAGAAAACACTTGATGTGTGTGATTAAAATTCAAAATGGTCTAGTTAGATAGGCTGACATTCCCTAACGTAGTCCCTGTGCTGTAGAAGGTTGCATTTTAATGCAGGAAATGTTTTCTCTCTCCCTGGTTCCTACATGGTCACAAAGCTCTCTGTCTATGGAGAGGCAGAGCCAAGCTCCCAGTCTCCCTAATAGAAGTTGCCTTTGTGAAGGAATGCAAAATTGACACGTTGTTCTGTGAGGATTTTCTTTAAGGGCAGCCAAGGCTGAGTGGTGTGGGAGAAGAAAAGCTGAAGCTGCTCAAACTGCTGAGCTGCCAAGGATACTCCTAAGGGATGGGGGCAGGGGGAGAGCAGCTCAACTCCCTTTAAGCTAAAGGAAGATGAAGGTTGCAGGGAGGAGATCGGGGGAAGGGGTGGCAGGGTAAAGTAGTAAGGGAGCAAGGCTTGCTGTTGATTTCCTTCAGGTCAGTGTTTCTCCATATTCAGTCTGCAGCTGGGGATAAAGACGACAAAGTGATTTTAAATTACTCAACTGCTTGTTCCTTGTAAATATCCCATAGAAGCCCTTGTAACGGCAGGGATGGTATTTAACATCATTTAAAACTAATTAATGTCCCTTAGAAGAAGAAATCCCCCCCCCAAAATAGTGATGCTTGAAGCTGACTATTAAGACAATTAAACCGAAGAAAGTGTCTGAGAGACATGGGAACCCATTAGCATTTGAAGGCTGTAATTGTTATTGGGAGCTGTTGCGGGCTTTAACCCATTCCTGATGGCAAGGGGGTGGGGGTGGGGCAAGCATTTCTTCCCTCCACCCACCCAAGTCCCCAATGGCCAGCTTTGTAGAAGAGCAGCAGCGGTGGGGCAGTTTGCTGTTAACACAATTGAAGGAGGGTAGGTGGATGGATTTACAGAGCTTGCTGGTTGTGTTTGTGATGGATGCATCAAGATAGTCCTGGGATTGATGGGAGAATATGACTAATGTGAGTGCCCAGATCCTTTGTTGGCACACCATAGAAGTTCCCACAAATGCTGGTCTTAGTGGTTTCCCCAGAAAAAGGCACAAACACTGGGCTGCAGTACTGTTTGAAATTCCATAGAGTAGAAGAGGCTGCTAAGTATAGATTGCTTTCTCACCTCCTTGTGTTTTATTGCTAAGAATTCCACAGAGTTAAATGTGATGTTTCTGACACCTATCCTATGGGACATAGTATGTGCACCCATGATAATCTATCAAGCTGTCATATTTAGGAGCAAGGCAAAGGGGAGCTTCCTTCAAAGTGGAGCATCTGGCAACCTAGATGCTCATATACCAGAGGAAGTCAGACCTGAATGTTCTAGGCTAGTCTGACAGCTAGCACACTTTGGCAAATTGGGGCTTATGATTCCCACAGAGCTTTGGATGGAGCAGTTATTCACTGAATGCAGAGGCCATGCAGCAAGAGCATTTATAGTGTCGTTTCTCAGCTGCTGTATTTGGGGAGCAATTAAATTTTAATTGCAAAAGAGATGCCATTCCTCTTGTTGTACGTGCTTCTCTCAACATCCATTCCAGTTAAGCCACGGGATACTTAGGAAATGAAGACATGTGTGGGTGATAATTATATTTGCTAAATACATGTTTCTACCTAATTTTTTTTTAAAAAAATGTAGGCGGAAATTGTGACTCAGTGCTTGTGGTAATGTACCAAGCAGAATAGACAGGGACAGTAAGTGAAAACTGAATTTTATTAGCGTGTTTTAAAACATGAAAGTCATGGACCATGCAGAGAATGTATTTCACTTTAAATTTCACTTATATTTTATTTGCACTGACTCCTATTTGTCATTAATATTCTCATGACATTAGCAAACATAATATTAACATAAAAATAAAGATTTCATGTTCTTTTCTAGAACATAAAATATTATTTCTCTCTCTTTCACTTTTATATGGTGTTAGATCTTGATGCAAAATACATTTTCATAATTCTGTGTTTTTGAATTTTATCAGTGAAACTTTAATATATTAAAGCTGGCTGTATTTTATCAACTATCAAATTCAACTTCTTGTGAAAAAGGTGTGTAGCTCCATACTCTGTTTTTAAGAGTTCAAAGGAATTTGAGAACTCTACAATAGAAAATAAACATTTCAAAGAAGTAAAATCATTGCCTTAGGGTTAAGTCTACGTGTGTGTGTGTGTGTGTGTGTGTGTGTGTGTGTGTGTAGTTAATTTAGTTTATTTTCCAAAATTATGTCACATCTGTTTCTTCAACGAGATTAAAAGCAGGTAAGAAACAGCAATAAAAGCAGAAATAAACAAACATAGCTCTCATTTGCATGTAATGTTAAGCCAAACAATGGCTTAGCATGAAGAAGCAAATGTGTGAGCTCCCAGATCAGAGGTTGTGGTCATTTTTGTCCTCCATGGTTGTTTTCCTGCTGCACTACACTAAACTGGGGTTTGGCTTAGTGTGTTGTGCAAAGGCGAAACCATGGTTGCAGCTTGTGATTTGTCCGAAGAGAAGTAAACCTTGAATCTGGGTTCAGACAACATGCTAAACCAAAGCGCAGTTTGGTGCAGTTTAGCAGGAAAATGACTAGGGAGGAGCAAAGTGGTGAACATATACTGTACTTTCCAGGAGCCCAAACACTCTAAACTATGGTTTGGTTCAATTGATATGCTAACTGAGGCCATAATTAATCTCTTTTAAAAAAATAATCCACTTTACATTTCAGATTAGTAAATTAACAATATGTTTAACAAATTCATGCAGCACGTAAATACCATATATTAGTAAAACTCTGACTCTCTAGTTTATGTCCCCCCCCAAAAAAATTAGTTTGAAAGCTGCAAATCCTTCTATGTAATAACAGGTTTCAGGTTTGTGCTTGTGATAAGAAGCCAGATTGTAATTCAGCATGTTGAACACAGAGACGGATTTAAGGGAGTGAGTCCAGTTTGGTTACATAGGGCGTGGAACCTCAGGACACTGCAACTATGCAATAGATGGAAAACAAGAGGCATAGGGGTGCCAGATTTTGGTGTTACACAGGGCGCTGCTGAAATTTGAGACCCCACTGTTGAACAGACATGCCTTACCGATGCAATATACTAGTTATTTCTATTGAAGATAGTAGAAATGGTTATTCATGGCTGGTAGAAATAGAAGCTGAATAGACCCAATACACTTCAGGTCTGGTGCTTGAAGCCATACCATGTTCTTTTCCGGATTTGTAAATGGTATATGCCATATTTCCCCCCTATTTTTGGGGACCACAACTAAAATTTTGGGGAAATTGCCCAGAGTTATTGAGCTTTTGGGGGGGGGTCACCACGGCCAATCGCTCTACAGCCTGCCCGCCAGTGCAAATCGCATGCATTACCGTTGCCACTAATTGTCTGTACGTTCGCTTCCCAAGCCCACCTGCACACTTGACACAACCACAGCCGACTGCATGCATGCCTCGCCACTGCTGTAAATCAACGTCTTATTGCTGCAGCTGCAGCCAATCGTAAGCAGGCCTTGCCGTAGCAACCAATCACACACCCAATCACTGCTGCCAATCTCCTGCTGCCTGCTGCCACCAGTCGCCTGTCCCACCTCTGCTATCCATGTATAAGACAACCCGGAATTTTTGCCTATTATTTCTAAGGAAAAAATATCTTATACACAGAAAAATATGGTAGGTTTTGCAAAGGCCAGGAAACTTTTGCAGTGTGGCGACTGCTGGGCAGCGACTCTTAGGCACCCTATAGGACTAATTTTATATTAGCTTCTATTTTAAAATTTGATGCTGACTACAGCATCATTATGTAAACAAATCCAATTCTGGCTTTATTATTTTGTTAAAGTTGTTTATTATCACCAACATAAAAGGAGCTCTGTATTTGAAATGATAGCTGCTTTGAACACATTTCAATTGACTTAGGGTACACAGCAAATGGATACTTGTTCAAACAAAGAGATCTGTTTGCTACTATGAAAAACTAGTTTAAAGGACAGTTACAAAATGTTTTATTTTCAGCTTTCATGACTACATTCCAACCGGAAGGCCTGTCAATGGCAATATTTACGAGTATTATGCTGAATGATGCACTATTGTAATTTATGTTCTGTATTTATCTTGTTATTGGTTGATAATGACATTATAGTTTTTCTGTTCATTATTTGTTGAATTTGTTTCCTGCTTTTGCAACAAATGTTCTCAGGTCAACAAATGCAATAAAAATATAGTAAAGTACAATAAAACAGAAACAATAAAAACAAATATAAAAACCACACATGACAGCATCACTAAAGCATCAGTAAAAACAATAAATTAATAGCAGTTTCAACTTTTTTATTTACTTCACAAAATTTATATACTTATATTGATTGTAAAAGTAAACAAACCTCAAATTGGTTTCCAAAATATATTGCACCAGACAATACAGCTAAGCAAGTTGATGCCAAAAGTTGTCCCATTCCTCTTGCAATTGTGTAACATGTTGTGTATTCCAGGACATAACTAATAACCCTGAGGGTTTGATAACTTTGAAGCCCTTGGGCATGCATGTAGATTCAACTATCTGGCATTAATTGTAATAATAATAATAATAATAATAATAATAATAATAATAATTTATTTATACCCCGCCCATCTGGCTGGATTTCCCCAGCCACTCTGGGCGGCTTCCAACTGAATATTAAAAAACAGTACAGCATCAAACATTAAAAACTTCCTTAAAGAGGGCTGCCTTCAGATGACTTTAAAAGTAAAATAGTTGTTTATTGCTTTGACATCTGCTGGGTGGGAGGGCGTTCCACAGGGCAGGCGCCACGACCGAGAAGGTCCTCTGCCTGGTTCCCTGTAACCTTACTTCTCGCAATGAGGGAACTGCCAGAAGGCCCTCGGCGCTGGATCTCAGTGTCCGGGCTGAATGATGGGGGTGGAGACGCTCCTTCAAGTATACTGGACCGAGGCCGTTTAGGGCTTTAAAGGTCAGCACCAACACTTTGAATTGTGCTCAGAAACGTACTGGGAGCCAATGCAGATCTCTCAGAACCAGTGTTATGTGGTCCCGGCGGCCACTCCCAGTCACCAGTCTAGCTGCCGCATTCTGGATTAATTGCAGTTTCTGGGTCACCTTCAAAGGTAGCCCCACATAGAGCGCGTTGCAGTAGTCCAAGCGGGAGATAACTAGAGCATGCACCACTCTGGCAAGACAGTCCGTGGGCAGGTAGGGTCTTAGCCTGCGTACCAGGTGGAACTGGTAGACAGCTGCCCTGGACACAGAATTAACCTGTGCCTCCATGGACAGCTGTGAGTCCAAAATGACTCCCAGGCTGCGCACCTGGTCCTTCAGGGGCACAGTTACCCCATTCAGGACCAGGGAATCCCCCACACCCGCCCGCCCCCTGTCCCCCCAAAACAGTACTTCTGTCTTGTCAGGATTCAACCTCAATCTGTTAGCCGCCATCCATCCTCCAACACCCTCCAGGCACTCACACAGGACCTTCACCGCCTTCACTGGTTTTGATTTAAAGGAGAGGTAGAGCTGGGTGTCATCTGCATACTGATGAACACCCAGCCCAAACCCCCTGATGATCTCTCCCAGCGGCTTCATATAGATATTAAAAAGCATGGGGGAGAGGACGGAACCCTGAGGCACCCCACATGTGAGAGCCCAGGGGTCTGAACACTCATCCCCCACCGCCACTTTCTGGACACGGCCCAGGAGAAAGGAGTGAGATAGTTTCCCTCTTAAGGATTGGGTTAAAAAGCATGACTGAAACAAACATAGTTAATTCTATATAAACAGCTGGATACTCTTCACTGAAGAGTAACTCCATATTGTAACTCTATATTGGAAAGAAAATGTCAATTTATTTGTGCTTTAATGCAAATTATGGTGGGAGATCGCATGGTGGAGTTAGCACTACAAGCCATGCCACAGAGCTATGACTATGGCAGAAAGTTGGGGGGGGTCACTTTCTTCTTCCTTTAGACATTCCTCCCCACCTCTCCCACTGACTCCAATGGGAGGAAAATTAATATTCCATCCCCAGGGATCTCATAGCTTGTGGTACTTTTCGGGAGAGGGCTTGAGGGAACAAAGTTTTGAATGCTGCTACCTGGATATGCCCTGTTTTGGCTCATGCTACTGGCCGAACATGGGACGCGGGTGGCGCTGTGGGTTAAACCACAGAGCCTAGGGCTTGCTGATCAGAAGGTCGGCAGTTCGAATCTCCATGATGGGGTGAGCTCCCATTGCTCAGTCCCTGCTCCTGCCAACCTAGCAGTTCGAAAGCACATCAAAGTGCAAGTAGATAAATAGGTACCGCTCTGGCGGGAAGGTAAACGGCGTTTCCGTGCGCTGCTCTGGTTCGCCAGAAGCGGCTTAGTCATGTTGGCCACATGACCCGGAAGCTGTCTGCGGACAAACGCCGGCTCCCTCGGCCAATAAAGCAAGATGAGCACCGCAACCCCAGAGTCGGTCACGACTGGACCTAATGGTCAGGGATCCCTTTACCTTTACTGGCTGAACACCATCATAGTTTTGCTAGATTGGAGCTGCATTGTATTACCCTAAGAGTCAATGTTCTTAGGTATGCCAGTACATTAACTTTAATAGTTGACACACAGTAACTAAGGCACATTCACTGAGTCTCTTTTTTTCATGGTTAGCATCAGGGTCAGAACAAAACTGTAGATATTGTAAGATAAACATCACATTCAGGGTGTGTGCAAACCAACCCTCCAAAAGCAAATTCTCTTGGGTCATGAATAAGGTCTAGCTCTATGCCATGTGTTTCGTTTATTCAATGAAATCCTCTAATCCCCTTCAGTACTTCACTTTTACAGAGCATCCAAGCGAATCTAGAGAAGTGGACTTTAGCTCACAAAAGCTTATGCCACAATAAACTTGTTAAGGCATCATTCAGTCTTGTGTTTTGTGCATATGTTCACAGGCCTACTCTGAGCACAGCTCTCCGTAAGTAAGAGAAGGGCAGTCATGGGGAAGGAGTTGGCAGTAGGGGAATCTTGCATATGAAACAGCACATGCAGAAGTGGGAAATGAAAGACTAGCTCCTTCTCTGAGGGCTTATCCATTGCTCTGCTCTTTCCAGGCACCAGCCTGCACTTAGAAGCTCTCTGTTCCCCAAGCTTTTTGCAGGAAAAGCTCTGTTGGACTCCAACTCCCATCAGCCCCAGCTAGTAAAGTCAATGTTCGGGGATTATGGGAGCTGCAGTCCAAGAACAACAAGTTCCCCATGCCTCCTTTAAAGTGTGTTAGGGCTCTATTTTCATCACTGCACATTGTTGTACTTTGAATCTGGACTGGATGTGTTTTTTTCTCCATGTGTTGAGTGTTGTTTCTGCTGCGTTTACATAAGCAACAGATGTACTTGACTCTGAATCAAATGCTTGTTTAGCATTCATCACCCCCTTCCTCCAAAGCTTCAGATGGGATATCTCTTGTATTGTTTAAAATGTCATTTATATCCTTATCAATTTCAAAGTTAATTTAGTGGAAGGAAAGAAAGAAAGATTCCATTGGCGGTGTTCTGCTGCCAGAAGACATATATCGTAATTAGAAGGTGAGGGGCAATATTAGGCACTTCCTTCTTTCCTGCAGCTCCCATGAAATCTCCCAGCTGCTCTATAGGGTTTCCAAGGCTGTGGAGTAAATGGGAGAGGTCTGCAGAGAGGAAGAGGAATCACAGGAAGTTTCCTCCCTCCTTCAACAGAGTGACACCAATTAGGTTCCACCCACTGTTTTTAAAGCAAAAAAGAAATACAGTGGTACCTTGGTTTAAGAAAAGCTTAGTTTATGAACAACTTGGATTAAGAACGCTGCAAACCCAGAAGTAGGTGTTTTGGTTTGTGAACTTTGCCTTGGAAGCAGAACATGTTTTGCTTCCTGTTGAGTGTGTTCCTTTTGTAAACTGAGTCCCCCACTGCTATGGGAAAGCACACCTTGGTTTAAGAACGCTTTGGTTTAAGAATGGATTTCTGGAATGGATTAAGTTCGTAAACCAAGGTACCACTGTAAGTAATCTGTGGCATCACAGAAGCAAGTCAATCAGTATTATGTAGAGCCAGCTTCTGTTGCATCCTAGCAGAACAGGTTTCCCTGTTGGCTCAGTTCAGAGCAGAATGTTGTGTCTGACTGTGTTCCACAGCAGCTTCACTACTGAAATTACATACATTTGTACACAGCCTAACATGGCTAGCCCACTGGTATTCACTGAAAATACCATTAGTTGTTTTCACAGTTGCTATGAGGAGCAATTCTGTGTTTTGCAAGTTTGATTTTAATATGATAGTTTTTCACTGTGCAGGTTACAACAAGAGCTGAGCCAAAGATATTCCAATTCTCTTTACCACTTAAAAGTAGCAATTCCAACCAGGCTCACAGTCCACTCTGGATAACTCCTTAATCTATCAGTCATTTTGCAGCCACTGCCCTTCCCATGCTGTTTTAGTGACATTTTCCCTGCCCTCTGTTTCATCCTAACTTGAGTAATCTTTGCCAACCGTAGATCCTAGTCAGTGTGTCTCTTTTTCAGGATATGTAAGGAGTGAAAAGCTCCTTCTAAAGCACTGGAATATTTGCAACTGCCTACAGTTGTTAATATTATTTCAACAGTACAGTGTCAAAATTTGAATGAGCATTTCTTTGTGTTGACCAGACAAATACAGATGATATATGGAATAAGTTTAATTGCCATTAGTTCTACATGATCTTACTGAGAATAAAAAAGAGAATGAATGTCCATTTTAATTTGCCATAAACATAAATGTTGGAATGGAACTGTTAAAATGTAGACAGCAGTATGCTGAAAAATATTACATAAATTTACTAATATGCTGCCAAGAATGCAACTGATGAATATTTGTAATTGCATTTTTGTATCCATTTGGAAAGGATTGTCAGATTTAATAACATGGTTGTACTGTTTTTATTCTGTCTATTGCACAGATGAAAGCATGCTTTGGATCATGTGCTGGAAACCTTGCATCACAGCTAGAGATAGTAATTAGATATTTAGGAAGAAGTAATGTACTCATGCTATCTAATATCAGTCACTTTGCTATCTTTAGTTGTGTTGTTCCTTTAACTTGAGCATGCTAACAGTTGCTGCATGACTCCTTTGGGTTAGTAGTGACATCAACTGTAGAGTGTGCTTGGTTGCGTTGTATTTAGGTAGGCTGGGGGAGCTTGCAGTTGACTCCTTTGAGAGAATGCAAAAGCCTTGGGAGGACTAAACAAGAAAATGGTGGTTTCATTCCATTCCCAGTTCACACACCAGAGTTTTATAATGCACACAGAACTGCCACTAAATTCCTGGACAATTGCACATATTGAATGACAGCACAGTAATCTATAAAAAAAGTATTTTTCCTTTTGTATTAAGTTTTTGAATTACTTTTCTATTCTCCCAAGTTATTTTTAATATTATCATCTAGAAATATCAGCAATGCAGTGTTCAGTGTTCAGTTTTAATTTGTACTAGAATGATCTGTTTAACATTTCAATATAGAGAAAGTAATTTATTCAGAGAAGAGTTCTTTCTTCCAAGGGAATTAATCTTTATTAAGCTTATTCAGTCATACTCCATGGGCTCTATCAAAGCATCCACATTCAAAGTTGTTGTGGCTCTTTATATCTCAAATTGAAGTTTAGCTGTTCCTCTGTAAATCTACATTACTTACAATAAACTAAAGGCCACATTAGTATTCCACTGGGCATTATTTGTATTTACTGCTAACAGGAAATATAAAACATGGTGGAGAAAGTCTTTGTACAAGAGAGAAAGTGCAATTGTACAAATGATGTATCTGTGACTTATGAATATACTAGCAATTAAAGTTTTTGGTTATGCTTTTTCGTTCTCAATGAAAGATTTTGATGTGAAGTATAATCATATTTGCACGGTGTATAAATACATTTTTTAGTTTATTCTTTTTGTTGTTGTAAGTCTTGCCCAAATGAAGAGAGCAAAATGGAGAATAAACTTTGGCACGCACAAAAAGTGCAAGCAGACAGAATGCTAAAAAAGAATTTGAGGGGAACATTGCTAAAAAATAGTAAGACAAACAAAAAGTTTTTTGAACACATTAGTAGGAGGAAACTATCTAGGGAAGTGGCTGGACCCTTGGATGACAAGGAAGTCAAATGTGTGCTAAAGGAGAAGAAACAGGTTGTGGAGAAGCTGAATGAATTATTTGCATCTGTCTTCACAGTGGGAGATATAATGCAGATCTCAGTGCCTGAACAAATGTTTGCGGAAAAGAGGAACTGAGGGAGAGAGTCAGTTGACAAATCTCCAGGCTCAGATGGCATCCACCTAACAATTTGCAAACAGCTCAAATGTGGGATTGCTGATTTTCTAACAAAAATATGTAACTTGTCCCAAATCAGCCTGTCCTGCATACATGAGAACTTTAAAGTAGCCAATGAAACACCTAATTAATTTTTTTTTTAAAAAAAAAACTGGTTCTGGGTGTTATCCTGGAAATTACAGGCAAGTTAGCTTAACATCTGTCCTGGGGAAACTGATGGGAAAGTATTGTTAAAGATAAAGTAACCAAGCAGAACAAGGCTTCGTGAAGCAGAGCCAATATGGCTTCTGCAAAGGCAAGTCCTGTCTCACAAACCTATTGGGGTGTTGTTGTTTTTTAGAGTGTCAACAAGCATATAGACAGAGGTGATCTGGTTGACATACTTTTCTTGATTTTCCAAACGCTTTTGACAAGTTACCTCACCAAAGACTCCTGAGTAAGTTTAGTAGTCATGGAATAAGAGGAGAGGTCATCTTGTGGACCAGGAATCGGTTAAGTAGCAAGAAGCAGAGAGTAAGAATAAATGGGCAATTCTCTGAATGGAGAGATATATGCAGTGGAGGCCATGCTAGGGATCATTATGAAAGGAACTGAAAATCAAGATGCCAATATCATAATCAAAAATGATCCAGGAGTGACTCCCTGATGAGGAAGCGTTGTAATGCTTGGGAACGTTTAGTTTGGAGAAAAGGCAAACGAAGTGATATGATAGAATTTCATAAAATTATGCATGCCATGGAGAAAGTTCTGAATACTGGAACTTTAAGTAGAGATAAAAGAAAGTACTTGTTCACACAGTGCATAGTTAAACTAAGGAATATGCTCCCACAGGAGGCAGTGATGGCCACCTATTTGAATGGCTTTCAAAGAGGATTAAACGTATTCATGGAGCAAAAGGCTAGTGATCTCTACAAGCCATGATGGCTGTGTACTACCTCCAGTGCTGGACACAGCTTGCCTCTAAATACCAGTTGCTGGGAATCACAGGTGGGCAGAGTGTCATTGTGCTCATGTCTAGCATGCAGGCTTCTCACAGGAACCTGGACAGTCAATGTGAGATGGAAGAGATGGACCATTGGTCTGATCCAGCAGGCTTATATTACAGTTCTTACATACATGTCACAGAACCAGAACTGCTTATAGGCTTTGGGAAGCAGCCCCTATGCCCACCTATCTGGGAGTAAACCCCACTGAATCTAATTGGATTTATTTCTGAGTGGGGAAGTATGGGATTGCAGTGTAAAGATTCTGTTGCCTCCTTCAGGATTCAAAAATTCTGTAACAGATTTGTGTGCCCACACCCTTAGGTATACAGTAGGAAGCTTTCGCAGAATGCCCCTTGTTGCAAGTATCCCTTGTTGCATTTTATTATGACTCAGTTGGAGGCTCATATTATCAGATACTGTATTATTGGGATAAAATTGGAAAGTTTTCTGCATACTCTGTAACTACTGCAAGGGTGTAAGAGCATCTGCTCTGTATGCTGAAGATCATTGATTCAATCCCCAGCATTAAGCAGTAGGGCTTGGAGAAACCACTGCTTGAAACCCTGGAGAGCCACTTCCAATCAGTGTAGGTAGTACTGAGCAAGATAGACCATAGGCCTGACTTGGTACAAGGCAGCTTTCTATTTAAGGGAAAATATTTGTAGCTGTTCAACTGGCGTGCAGTTGATTTCATTCTAAATTATTTATAGATTTCTCATTGTATTGTGTGATCAATGCACGGAGTGTTTTACAATAGTGCTTAAACAACAAAGAGATGTGTGGCACCATAAAGACTAACCAATTTATTGCGGCGTAAGGTTTCATAGCCCAGAGCTCACCAAGAGAATAAAAAATATGTGTAGAGGCTGTTAGAATTAGAGTGATGGAGACAGCCTCAGGACCCTTATGAGGGACAAAAAATAAATAACTAAAAGACAGTGGAGGTCTATGATTAGATCACCTGTTTCTACATCATGTGTCAAAATATCTTGGGCCTGCCTTGAATTTAAGAGCCTGCTTCAGAAAAATCTAGAGTTATGGGATATTTATCCTTAAATCCTTTAAAAAAAAAAGGTCTGCTTTCCCTAAATAATAATAAGGTTGTACAGAAGAACTCCCTAGTGGATGTTGGCGTTGTTCAGTGGTGACCATATAGGTAATTAGGTTTGTTTACATCCTAACACCCATGTGTTTTGCTTTTGTGTAAAGTGAATGCTAGAAAACTTTAGGCAGTTTTATATTACAAATTTATGCTATTCTAAACATTCTTTCTATGAAACCTAGTCAGAGGAAATAAACGTAATCCTTTTTACATAAAATCATCTGCCGTAAGCCAAAATGAAGCAAAAGTCATGCTGCATGCCTGCTTCTTACTGTGGAATCTCACCCTGGCTTTTCCATGCCTCCCAATAGCTTCTGGCATTGAGAGACATGATAAGAAATCACTGCTGAATCCTGCTCTGGAAATTCAATGCAGACAAACAAAAATATTCAGAATCAGTTAAAGCTTGCAGGAAAAAGATAAGGCAGTGAAAGAGTGGGGAGGGTTTTATGGTAGCCCAAGGGGTTAAGATAATAATAAAGGCTTTCATATTAAAATATGGAGCAGAGAGGAACAACTGTGTGAGAAGAAAATAGATGAATTAATTGTGGTTTAAAAGAGAGGCTAAAGAAAAATTTAGAGCAATGCCAAAGGGGAGAAAACTGGGAAAAACTGAAAAATGGCAGATCACCATATGGCAGTCAGCATCATAAAGTACTCAGTGATCACATGACTAAAAAAGCATGTGTGTCAAGGTATAAATTGACAGGAACTCTGACAGTTGTCTGATAAGATGTTGCTGGACCATTGGTTGAAATATCTGTATATACTTTGACAGAAAAGTTATCTTTACAGGAAATAAGATTTGCCAAAGCACATTGCAATCTGTTATTGAAAGTGTTTTCTTTTGCTAAAAATGATCAAGATGTAACATGTAAAGATAAAATGTCATCTTAAATGAAACAACAGATGAAGATGTGATCAGTTTTAAGAGAAGAGTGGGTGGAATCCAGTTAGTGCCCTTCTATTCACAGATGGGTTATTGATTCAATGAAGCATCAATCATGGAAGACAAAAGGAGGTAAGTTTTCCTCTCTCTCTCTTGCAGTCCCACCCACCTATGAGACACAACTGCTGAATCAAAAGTCATCCTGTGAGTGCAAGGGCAACCACTGGGATTCCACCCAATGCTCCATTTTATAAAAGATACTGCACATGAATAATTGCTGTTCTACATGTTTTTCCCCTTAATTTTGCAAGGCTGTGTAGGGAAAGCCTATGTAGGAACAGCTGTACTGAAGAAGAAAACTCTGAACTCTTGTCTGTGTTGATTTTTTTAAAAAAAGGATCATGAAAAGACTAATGACCCAGAAGAGTATTGTTGAAAGGTTTAGATGTTGTTGCTGTTCTTCAGATTTTTTGTTTGTTATGTTAGGGGAGGTAAATCCCAATTGTCTCAGCTGGTGAGCAGAAACATTTTTCATAGCAAATCTTAATTTGACTGGTTTCGTGGAGTAGCAGAAGCCACCTATGTATTACTGATTATTATAGAGCCGGGGTAGGGAACTTTTGGCATGCCAGGTGTTGATGAACATTTGTTTGTTTGTTTGTTTGTTTGATTTTGTATACCACTTGACTGTTGTTTTTTTAAAAAAACCTCAAAGCAGTTTATAAAGGACAAAACAGTAAAATCCAGAAAAAAATCACAACGATGCTTTAAAACATGCAAAAGCTAAAATACTAAAACAGATTAGAATTGCTACAAATATCTAAGCACCTGATTAAGTTTGCTGAAATCAGCGGTGCCAACAAGAGTACAGTGCTAACTTAACTTCAACCTTGGGTGAGCTGAACCTTGCCCATTTTAAGGGACGTAACAAGGCATAGTCCCAACACCTAGGCCCTACCTTAAGGTGAATAGGGAGGCCTTCCTGCCCCTCCCAGGCTCCCCCTCTGGCAGATGTGGCAGGTGAGCTTCAAGAACATTCCATATCCAGTCTAAGTGCCTCATGGCCCAAATGTCTCTGTCTAGTATCTGCTTCCTCCTGCTTCTTATTTGTTATTTGGTCCCCTACCACCCCTTAGCTTTATCCAAATAATTACTGGTCCAGATTTTGTAATAAATGGCATGCTGTTTTACTCTTAAGCTCTGCCTAACTGCTTGCTTGTTAATTTCCCATGATTTGTTCCATGGCATACCGTGGGTTGAATCCAACTAAGAGATCTTCAGAGTGGACTCACTGAAATCGATGGCCTTGTTAGTTAAGAGACCAAGTAATTGGATTCACCCTCATGAATCTTGCCTAAAAAACCCAAAACTGCATGTGGTCAGGTGCATGTATATATTTGTGTAATATGTTTCATGCCTTCTGCAATATTTAGATATTTTATTAAGGAAAACTGTGTTTGCTCTTGGAATCGTTCAAATTAGAGCACATTAGACCTGAAATTATGGAGATTCAGTGTATGCAGATGCAGTCAATCATGAAACTACATTTTGCTATGATAAGCGCTTGTAAGTTGCTGCTTTTGCCGGCATTTCCCAACTCCTCCTTCAGTTTTCTTTATCCATGAAGCATGCTTGAAGAACTGATAAATTCGTCTGTAGAGGATTAGAAAAGAGGTGCTTACTTCTACAAGATTAAAAGACGGGCATAATATGTCACCTGAAAAATTGATTAATTTGGCAATCATGCACAAGATTAATCTCACTGTACATTTACTACTACCAAAGTTTTTCAGTTCTCTCTAATTTTAGAGGTACGCTGTTGTATGTAACAGAAATAATTGTGGAATAGCAATGTGGGAAGAAGTTGGGAAGTGAAGCATAGAGGTATACAGAAAAACGCGTTGCCCATCATTCAATGAAATGCTACTTCCAAAGAGGAATTGATCATAACTTGGCAAGCAAAAAAAGTAGCTTTGACATGAAACATGATTGATTTAATGACCATGTATAAAATTGTAATGGCACTACATTGTAGTATGCAGAACTCAATAATAATTTATTGTTTAAGCATAGGTTATAAAGTGGGTAAAATATGTAAAGCAGAAGCCTTAATCTCTTATCGTAAAACAATGTCTGCAATACAAGTTGTTTATACGATCCAATAAAGTACACATTTTGCAGGAAGGGGAACAAGTAATTGCATAAATAATAAATTATACAAATTGAATCAATATTTACCTTGCATAGTTCTGCCTCCAAGGTTTTCAATGAATTTGCCTTTTTGTGGGGTTTTTCCCTGGATTGTGGCATCAGAGAGCAGCTAGCTAGAACCATTAGGGGATGAAGTAGCCAGGTCAGATAAGTAGGAATATCCTTAACCAGTCTGTTCAGAAGCTTCACTAACCTATTTTCGGATTATGCATTTTAATAGAACAGTGTATTTTTTCACTAAAAAAGGCAAATCATTCAAGAGAAAAGCTGGTCAAATAATACGATACAGCTTTGAATGCTTTAGGGGCATAACAATATAATAAATGCAATAAAATATCAGCCATCACTTTATTTTATTTAGCAGCAACCAGTGGTTCTCTAAAATTTCACCCTTGTATCCTTCCAAACTACCAAAAAATACCCTCAGACAAATTTGTAACACCCAAAGCACTAAACCCATGAAGGAGAGGCCCTCTGTATACCCTAAACAACCCCACAGAACATGAACAACTATTTCCTCCACCCAACAAACCTCACAACATTCATAATTGATCATCTCATCTCTGAAGAACACAACGCTCCATCAGAACTCTGAACAGAGTAATTTGTCTCTGTTACTCTTCAGTTTGAAAATACAAAAACAAAAAACCAATGGTGGGCCAAAGTACAATACTCTTCTACTCATAGAACCTACCTCTCACTGCTTTTCACTTAATGGAGACTGCTTAAACCCGCTTTTAACTTCTGGAAAGGGCAGTGGCACCACAAGATCAATGTCCTTCTGTCCCAAAGGCTTCCTAGCCATCTGATCAGGCACCTCATTCCCCAAAATGCCCCTCTTTCAATTTAGTTTCGTATCCAGTTACATTCCTTCTTACAGGAGCCGAAAAATTATTACGTGACGCAGAAATGTATTTAAATATGAAGTGCAAATCTTCAAAGTATAAATAAATTACGTGTGCATATTTATATATAATAATATGACAACATTATATTAGACTATATTGGCAGAAAGTCAGAAGACATAAGACGTGCATACTAGGAAATTCTCATCATGGGTCTCTCTGATTGGTACTGGCAGGTGAGCTTTAGACTTAAAAAAAACCAAAAACCAACAAAATTATTGCAAAATTGCAGTGCATGATAATTTAATAAGGTTTCTGAGTTTGCATCTTATGCCCCACATACCCTATATGGCTGCCACTGGAGCTTTGGCATATCTCAGTTTAGACATCAGGCAGTGCTGTTCTTACAGTTTTGTCCCACTCAGGAACTTGGGATGATGCTATGCTGCATCTGGTGTGCAGCGAACAGACCCTTATTACCGCGCCAATGCAGTATTTTCAGACCACCCATTGTATTGCCCCACTAGGCATGGTTGAACCCATTGATTTCTCAGTCTGGATTGGAATGTTGTGGCAGAGCAATAATTGTGCCTCATTTCTAAATTATTTTCTAGTTCATAGCATTGTGCTTCTAGGTTTTCATCAGTCAAAACTGTTTTGAACACCACGCTGTGAAGATTTTGCCAGAGGTCTTACTTCAAAATAATGATGTACCAATCTGCCCTAAATGAAAACATCCTCTTCCTTTCTTGGGGATGCAACATTGTGTGTAAGAAAGAAAGGAGCTGTTTCTTGTTTTGTTTTGTTGTTGTTGTTTTTTAAAAAAATATGGCCAGAAATTATTTCCTACTGCCCTTGATGTCTCTACAAATGTTACTTGTATTAAACAAATATCAGAGAAGACTTCCAGTTTTGCTGATGGGTGATGTTCATTTCTTCGGGAGCCAAATGTGCGTGTCGGAAGGCAGGGCTATGTCCCAGAGATATGATTACAGATCATGCATTTTAGAATTGCTCCTTTAGGCACATGGAGCTAGCTGTTATATACAAGAAATGATATTTCACTCTCTCTCTCTTCTCATTCTTTTTATAATGTGTTTTAGAAATCTATTAATTCTGTGTATGTGATGAGAACCAAAAAGAAAAAGAAAAGAAATAGCAGATAAAATAGTATTCCAATAATCTTTATAAATTATAGACTAGTCAGAATGAAAACTGCATGGCAGAGAGGCTTCAGTGCACTTTAATTTCCTCTAAAAGCATGCAAGTCAATAGCAAAATCACAGAGTCAATGAATTTTGCACACACACACACACACGAAAATCCTTTCAGCAGATAAAAGGATTATACATGACCCAGGTAAAAATAATGGAAGATTTTTGTATGTATGAATTTTAGCCATGTGCACTGATTTATGTACTCCAAGGGCACAGCGCGGGGTGGGGGGTGGAATCAAGATCATCAAAGTTGGTTCTTAATTTGTGGTCTTCTGGTTTTTATTTTTTTTTCAAGTATCCTCATTTTTCCATCAGCTGAGGCCCAGTTTTTCTCAGACATGGTAATCCTGTGTCTGTGCCGTACTACTTCAGTCTGGAATTCTCTGGAGTAGTTTCCTCAGTACAAGTCTCCTTGCCCCTTAAAACTGTTCTAGAACTATTCTACGTGTTGTTGTTTAGTCGTCTTAGTCGTGTTTGACTCTCTGTGACCCCATGAACCAGTGCATGCCTTGGAAACTCTCACTTTCTTCTCAAAGCTTCTCCTTTTTTATGTCCATGGAGATTTCTTGGCAAAATACTGGAGTGGTTTGCCAGTTCCTTCTCCATGTGGATCACATTTAGTCTAAACTCTTGGCTATAACCTGTCCGTCTTGGGTGGCCCTGCACGGCATAGCTCCTAGCTTCTTGGAATTATTCAAGCCCTTTCGCCACGACAAGGCAGCCATCCATGAAGGGGATTCTATGAGTACGGACTATATATCTCAGAACCCTTCATCATATGAGCCCCTGCATGCAGTATTAAATGGTACAGCACAGATACAGGATTACCCCTCAGTGAGATCTAAGGACACTTAGTTCTTCAGTCATGTGTCTCAGATACGTATATCACTGTTCATATCTATATGTACAATTTAACAACATCTCCAGGGGTGATATTCTGCATCGTGCAATATGGTCTTCATGGACAATATCCAACTTCTCTGCCCCCTATGCTTCCTCAGATTTGCTCTACAGGGTCCTTTGTTGTGCTAGTAGAGGTCCTGTTGTCCAGTAATCAAAGGATGTCATAGAATCATATAACTGTAGAGTTGGAAGGGGCCCCAAGGATCATGTAGTCCAGCCCCCTGCAATGCAGGAATCTTTCACCCAATGTGGGGCTCAAACCCATGACCCTGAGATTAAGAGTCTCACGCTCTACTGATTGAGTATCTCCCTCATTACTCTGCATCTCTTGAATATTGTTGTTCCTTAGTGGAATGTGTTAAGTCACTATAAATCAGTTCCTATGCTTTTTAAAGTACGTGAACAACTCCTTATATTTTCTACACCGTTTTAAACCAGGGTATTTTTTAAAAGCAGAAGCATGATTTCACTGATATGTAATCTATATAATTTAAAATGTAAACATTTTAATAATTCTTATAAAAGCTGTTGGCAATAACCATTTTTGCTAAAAGCAAATCTAAACATCATCTTCCTATCATTAACAATTTAGTTAACAGTAAGTTGATGGTTCTTTTAAAATTCTACTGCACACTTTCTTTTACACACCCTAGCCACTCTTTCATACCAGCAATCCGGACTATTAAATAATGCTTAAAAATAAAAATCCATAACGGGGGTTAAACACTTAAATGCATTGAGGCACTTGGTGGATTTCTAGGTTTCCCACAAAAAATATCATACACAAAACATACCTCAGGTTGCAGAAAAAGTAAACATGGTTAAATTGTCACCTTTCTTGCACCCTCCATTCCTATACCAAGTAGTTTTCAGTGGAATACAAATGCTTTGGGCTCAATGGAAATCTCAAATAAAACTGGGCAGGTGGTACATGTTCCTCTAGTCATTATGTCTCTAGGGAATGTGGCTAAATTAAAATCCAGCAACTATTGCAGTTGCACCCGCATGATTAGGCACCCCAGGCAACCGCTTGTGCGGCCTTATTTTAGGCCCAGCCCTACCTCAACTTGCTAACTGAATTGTGGAGAGCATAGGAAACAGAGAAAGGTATCTAGGTATCTATCACCCCCAAATTTTTGATCCTTGGTTCACTTGCCTCAAAGCTTCTTCACAGATTCACATCTCAGTAATGCTGTCTGCAAACTCACGTTCATAGCAAGAGTGTTGAAGGGTGGGCCGATTGACTGCTGATATATAAAGTGTCCAGGGCTGAATCAGCTTTAGCTTCCTATTACATTTGCCCTTGCTCTCATTAGACAGCCACTAAGACTTCTTCAGGAAAATCCCCAGAGCTTCATACTACAGCTCTCTGCTTCCTCTTTGTCAGATTATCAGTGTTGTCGTTAATTGGGAAGCTCTGTTTAATTGGGACACCTTTTGTCCTCGTAATAGGAATTGTAGATTAACATAAGATAATGCGTTATTACTCAGTAATGCTGTACAAAGAATGGCATAGTATTCAGGTTTCCTGATCTTGGAGAAGTTACTAGGATCTTAGCGCTGCTTCAAACATTACCTGATTTCAATGTAGGAATAAGCATGAAAGTCAAGAATAGATAATCACATGTCTGTTTTGCTGGGTTTATATGTAGTACCTTCATGCTGGAAAGACACAGACCTCTGAGCACATTTACATGCAGTGAAATCGATATAAACGGAATGACCCATGACAATTTGCATAATTTTGGTATTTTTTTCCTACAAGCACAACATCTACGGTCCTTAATCATTCTTATTTGGGGGGGGGGGGGGAGTTGTATTGAAGTGGATAGTTTTTTCATTCGTGTAAATGTGTTTGGCATGTAGATGGAGGTGCCTGAAGTGGGACTGCTGTAAGCTTTCTCACATTGCAGCTGTTCATTTGGTAAAAGCAAACTGACCCATACAGACAAGAGTTGAAATAATTAATTCTGCTTCCTGCTCATTCTGCAGCATTGGAAGCTGTTCACTGAGAAGCAAAATAACAAAGCCAGCATAAAGAAAACCTAAACAACATTGAGGATGTAATCCTGTGCACAATTACTTGAACATATGCACCCCCTGAACATGGGGGAGTTATTTTTGATGCATGGGATTGGTCTGTAAATCACTTAAAAGGTGTCTCCATTAAATAGATTATGATCCTTATTAATCACACTTGTATCACTGGGTTTAAATAATTACAGGATATATCATCTGGCTTATAAAAGGACAACGTTCTATGCTATCAAGCACATTTTAATATTTCCAGTCCAAATTTAATTATTTGACACTTGCAAGAGAGGCTGTCACAATTCTGACACTTGTTTAATTGGCAGGAAGAACTGAATCCAATACATGGGATTCCCTGTGAACAGACTGCTAGGAACCTAACTGGGTAGTGTTTGTTAAACTATTTGCTGGCTGTGCAGGTCAGTTAATTACATGTGTAGAAATTATAGGCTAGTATATTCAACTAGAAAACCCAAGGCTGGCTGGCTGGCTGGTTGTTTGCTTTGTCAGTCCGCAAGGGGACGAAATAACAGATTGCCTAAGGTACTGTAGGTTGGTATTGTTTATTTAAAATATTTATATGCTGCTCTTTACCATTTTTGATTTGACGGTGGTTTACAGAATTGACGTTCACCTGGGAGGAATTCCCACTGAGTTCAATATGCCTTGCATGTGTAATTTTACACTGCTAGCCTTGAAAGCCCATTTCAGCTCTCCTGTCAAACATTTCTCTCTGATCACGAGGAAGAAACTGTAAAACTGAAGTGAAGCTGGGACCCTATTTGTATATTTACTTTTCTTTAATGCAAGTGTAGACTGCCTCCTCACACCAGTAACAAGTATATGGTGGTCATCTATACACAATGTATACATCAGATCTCTTGCAGTGAAATCTTGTGAGCTCTAGCAATTTGTCTTGAGTATATGATCAATGTTTCCTATTCCTGATGCAGATTGAGCTGTATTTTTGTTTTAGGCAATCTCAAACCAATTATTTTTTTTTTCTGCACTACTGTGCTACAGGGTTCTGAACTGATAGGGAGTAAATGGCTAAGTAAAATCCTTTAGTGCTAAACAAAACCGGTTGTCATCCACCGGTTATAGTCCAGCAAAGGCATAAACTTATTGTGAAAGCTCCTTTTGTTATGACCATGAGGACTCGACATTATTTTTATTTTTTAACAAAGCAGCATATTCATTTTCTACTACTGATAATTATGAGACACCTATCACAAACTATTAAATGAGGAAAAGTTAAATTGATTTTAACTTGTCAGGTGATCTTCATGAAGCTTCCCAGCATATGTGAAGTTTGTGTTTTATGGAGGTAGCTGGATATCCTATGAATGCTTTTAAAACTAAGTGTTTTCTGTTTGATAGACTAGGGAATATGGTTAAGCACTGGTGCAAGAGGAGAAAATGTGTTCACCCTTTAAGTTCACCCTTAAAGGGGTGTGGATTCCTTTTCCTGAGTTGGTTAGTCTTAATTTTAAAGCATACTACTTTTTGGAGTGGAGTTCAAGTACATTACAAAATCATGATTTCTGTAACTGGATCAACACAGCTCACAGTACAGCAATCCAATTTGGTTTAGTGCAGAGAAAAGAAAAGAAAAGAAAACGATATGTGAGGCTGTGTGTGATAAAATGGCAATTGTTTTAAAGCATTTAAAATAAAGCCATAAAATGCCGTATTCCAAAAGTACCTTTAAGGGAAAGCCAAGAATAAAGGCATTCAAAAATTACCAAATAAAAAAACACACACTGCAGGATAGCTGGAGATTCTTCCTAACTACCAGTGGTTGGATAGCTTGCTGGATAGCTGGAGTGATACTGAAACTTCTTTCCTGGAACTAGCCCTGCATACATGATTCCATGGTGTCAGGCCTGACCCAGGTCTTTGCGCTGCACCAGCAAACAGGCATAGTGAGCTGTCATTTCTTTTCCTGCTCCTCCATACCTTTTGCCCTGGGCAGTGTTGAGTTGTGGGGGTTGTGGACATGGTGTTGGCTCCACCACTGTGTTAAACCCCACTACTGCCAATCAGAGGTATGGATTGTGCAGCACAGAAGATTATTTTTGTGGGAAGCCGGCAGGGCAAAGTGAAGCTTTTTATATAAGATAGGGAAAGAAATAAAGCAAAGAGAAAGGGCATTCTGAGACAGAATGATGGGGAAGGGAGAAGGTTGCCAGGGAATGTAATGGAGCTTGAATGACAAAGAAGATGAGAAATGTGTGTTTCTGTGACAAGAAGAAAATGCAAAGGGATGAGAAGTTGGAGATCATGTCTTATCTTGCTGCTTCCTCTCTCTGAAGAAGACTATGAGGTCAATGCTGGTAGCAGGAAAGACTGTCCAAGGAGCAAATTATTTCAAATCAAAGAAGGCAGCTGAGGGCTGGGAGTTGCATTACACTGCATACATTTTCTGCAAATAAATCCAAGCTTAATTTTCAGCGAGATACCCTTGGATGTTTATAAGAAGATGTGAAAGCTCATTTATGTTTCATGAAATTTGTGTGTATGGGCAAAATCACATTTTTTTACATTATGATAAAATCAGGGGATTAGGAAATGCATGCGGGGAATGCATGGGGCTGCATGATTATCAGGCTTTCCTAAATGTAAAACTTTTGCTATCTGTATTTCAGCAGTTGCATTTTTGGGAATAAAGTTAAAATCAGCTAAAATGTAGTATGTGTCACAGTAGCTCACTGATGAGCTCTCTGGTTCTCAGAAAAGTCATATTTCACTCATATTCTTTGAGAACAATAGAGATAAGATACAAACACTGAATCAGTACTGCCATCTGCTTCTTTAGCAGGATCTGATGAGTTACTGGTAGTTTTCCTAAAAGACAGTTTCATTATACCTATTCATGAAGACAGTCAACATGCAAATGGTGCCCCCCCCCTGAAAAACATCATTGTTATACTTGCAACATAAAAAAAATTATCAGATAGATATTTTGTGCTATGTGATCTTTAGAAATATGTGTTCTCCAAGTCCTTACTAATTGCACATCACAGATTTTTCAACTTTCTGTTCAGTCTTCTTTCAGCTTGTGAACATCAACTGATCAAGTATCAACACACACACACACACATTTTGGAGAAATACGCTTCACTAAAATATTTTGGGTCAGAAAAATGAAATTCTCCTGTTTTGTTATACTGTGATACACACATGGAGTTCTAGGATATTTAAGGGCAGATCCATAGGGGCTTTCCTTTCTACCTGAAAGTGTCATTTCTTTGAAAGGGATCACTTCCATTGAAGAAAATGAGGGAGTAATTATAGGCACATAAGCTGCATAGGAGCCACACATTTGAACTGCTGTGTCCAGAAGTGATTGCTGTTATTTTTGTTATCATTCACTGGTTGTATACAGTGGTGCCTTTGAGGTAACAGAGAGCATTTCCACTTGATTGCACAAGTCCAGGCACCCAATTTTAACCAGTCTCTGCTGCCCAATGAAGCCACTCACTCCATATACTGTTGTATTTCATAGAGTCTCCTAACCCTCAAGATCATATTCCAGAAGGGATAGGGACCTTAAGTGGATGGTGGGGAATAAATGAAAATTAGGTAGCCCACCTTATGGAAGGAAACACCATTATTTAGAAATAGCCCCCCCCTTTTTTTAAGATTCTCTATTCTTTAACATGATTAACTAAGCTTCATAAAAATAAGCTTTGTTTTAAATAGTTCCTTTAAAAATATTAAACTAAAACTAGGTTGCTGTTACTGTTTAGGTTATAAAAGCTGCAAGAATCAATAATATTTTGCAGCAATGGGCATTATTACAATTACTAGGCTGTTCCATTCCATTAGATTCAAGCAGTGTATTTCATTTAAAAATGTAAATAAAATTGATTTTTAAGCTTTAGCTTTAGGCTTATTTTTAATTAACCGTACTACCTGCTTAAAGGAGCTGTGGCTTGAATTGTGATCAATGGTAGCTTGCTCGGTGTTTAATAAATACTTAGATGAATTTGTCTTCATTACCCTGTTGTGGAATTCTTTGAACACTAACACTAATTCTTTTAAACTGCTTACCCATTACATAAATGATCTGTCTAGATCTTCTGACCAAGAAAACATGGCTGACTGATCTTCTGGCTAAAACTTAATTTTAACCAGGGTCTTGAGTCTTCTCCATATTTTCAAGAGATAAGAGTAAAAAAGGTGAGCAAACGTGAATGAATTCAGTGTGTCAGTACACTAAAGGATGCTGTGATACCCTGCTTCACAACAACATACACCACAGCTTGAAAGCAAGATACAAGCACAAAATAAATGTTTTGATCCATAGACATGCCCACAACCGTGGGTAGGTAAACGCACAAGGAGAAGGGAGGATAATTGTCCCAAAGACCGAGGCAAAGCAAAGCAAGAGAGGATCAGTACCTTGGAGAGGGACATTAGTGACCCTGAAGCTGAAACAGAATGTACAAGGACTGTTGTGGAGCAACTGACAGGTTTTTATAGGCCAGGCTAAGTATTTGATAAAAGGGACACGGGTGGTGCTGTGGGTTAAACCAGTGTTTCCCAACCGGTGTTCCGCGGCACACTAGTGTGCCGTGAGACACCGGCTGGTGTGCCGTGGGAGGGAGGCGGGCGAGTCGGGCGGCGAGAGGCGGGGCGGCGGCGGCGAGCACACGCGGGGCGGCGAGCGAGCGAGCTCCCACATCCCATCGCCGCTCGCTTCGGCCGGCCTACTGGAGGAAGGCGCGAAAACCCGGCGGGCTTTTGGGTGGGCGCCAAGCAAGAAAGGCGGGAAGGCTCTGGTCCCTCCCCTCCCGGCGGGGCTCCCGCACGCACCTTTCTGCGCCGCCGCGTCCCGCCTGAGCAGCAACAGGAGGAGGAGGAGGGAGGCCAGCGCCGGCCGGGTCCCCCGGGGGAGCGGGCGCTCCGGGCTGCTCACCATACCCCGCGTCTCGGGCGCAGCAGCCGGCAGTCCGAATGCATCCCGAGCCGCGCTGCTCTCGCCTTGCCTCCTTCTTCGCGCCTCCTCCCGGCTCGCGCGCCGTCCCTGCGCGGATCCGTCCAGCCTCCGGCCGCCGCCGCCGCCCCCTCCTCTTCCTCTCCTTCCCCCACCCACCAACCCGCACGGCGCGCTCCCACCGCCCCCGATGGGCGCAACCACTTCCGGGTCCGCTGCAGCCGCCCCTTCCCCGCCTCCGGCAGCCGAAAGTCCCCCAGCGGAGCCCGTCTGGCCGCTCCCCCCGCTCCCTGCCCACCTCCCGGTGTTGAGGCGCCCTCTTTCGTTGCTTCGCGGGGAGGGAAAAAACTTTGACTTTTGTGCGTCCCTCCCGGCGTGACGCTGCGCGCTGACGTCACGGGGCGGGGCTTTAATGGTGGTGTGCCGCGAGATTTTTTTCCGGTAAACAGGTGTGCCGTTGCCCAAAAACGTTTGGGAAACACTGGGTTAAACCACAGAGCCTAGGGCTTGCTGATCAGAAGGTCGGCAGTTCGAATCCCCGCGACGGGGTGTGCTTCCGTTGCTTGGTCCCTGCTCCTGCCAACCTAACAGTTCAAAAGAACATTAAAGTGCAAGTAGATAAATAGGTACCACCCCGGCGGGAAGATAAACAGCATTTCCGTGTGCTGCTCTGGTTCACCAGAAGCAGCTTAGTCATGCTGGCCCCATTACCTGGAAGCTGTACACCGGCTCCCTCGGCCAGTAAAGCAAGATGAGCTTTGCAGACCCAGAGTCGCCTGCGACTGGACCTAATGGTCAGGGGTCCCTTTACCTTAAGTATTTGATGGCTAGAAGCTTCACCATATGTATATTGTATCTGGTCAGCTAAAGGGATAGTTTCACTGGCTATGTCTAGGCCCTGAGGTTTGAAGCTGTGGGGATTTCTTCTCAGTGGTCTCTTGAGCCTCCAGAGAATCTGTGAACCAATCAGCAGAGCTTGGCTGCAGAGGAGGCTCTTTTGGATTCAGGGATGGAGATGCTGGCTCCAGTGACTGTGGGGTAGGTTGGGCTGAATTATCACCCAATGATGTTCATGATAGTGAGGATTTTAACCTAATCCAACATTATACCCGCTTGCTCTTTGTAAGGTAGTATAAAGCTGATTCATAGGTCATATGCCCCTAATAATAATAATAATAATAATAATAATAATAATAATTTAATATTTATTCCCCAGCCACTCTGGGCGACTCCCAACAGAATATTAAAAATGCAACAAAACATCAAACATTGGAAACTTCCCTAAACAGGGCTGCCTTCAGATGTCTTCTAAAAGTCAGATAGTTGTTTATTTTCTTGAGATCTGATGTGAGGGCATTCCACAGGGTGGGATGTTTCCCATTGTTTCCCCAACTTAAATCCCTTCTCCGTGAAGCTGTGGAAGTTGTACCAATAGCTAAAAACAGCTTTGGAATTGATAATTATATTAGGGGTGAGGAAAAAGGGTTACATCCCTGGTCCCTCTGGCACCATGATTTCAATTGAAATCATGTCCCTAAGGTTATTTTTGACCAAAGAAGAAGGTGTTGGATCTCCCATAACATGTTCAGCTTGACTTTTCCTAATACTGTAATATATACCAACACACAAACACAATTTTGTTTCTTGTATCTCTGGCATTTTAAGGCAAATCATATACAAGCAGTTGCCTTTTATCTAGCCATCTAAGCTGGTATTGTCTTCCCTCGCCAGCAGTGGCTCTCCAAGGTGCTGAGGTTCCCCCGACCCTGCTTTCAGAGAGCCTTTAATGGGAGATGCTGGGGACTGGATGAATGATCTTCCATGTTCAAAGTATGTGGTCTACCATTGAAACCATTAAAAAAAAATGCTGTAATTTTTCTGCTGAGCCAGTACAGAACTATTTTTTTCTTTACGCAGTTCTGTTAACTTTGCCTTTAAGTTGACTTGTTTTTATGGTCTGCAAACCAGCAAAGTTGGCTTTCATCCATAAATGAAATTTAAACTGGAATTAATATTTTAAAAGGAACTGGTTTGGAATTTAGCAAAGCTATTTATGGAAGACAAAAGGGCTGGCTGGCTTCCAGCTCAGAATAAGCTCTTAGTGATTGAATGGAGAAGCCTCATAAGGGGTGTAACAAAGGCTGTTTGTTTTAAACTACATTGTTGTAACAGCATTTCACCATTTATCTTCTAGCCTTTCCAAAGGTAGAGCCTTGAATGTGTGGTAGATGACTAAATCCACATTACCATCAGTTTGAAGAAAATATAGTTGCCTCTGCTTAGGTTCTTGGTGCCTTTATTACTCACTGCAGGCTGAGCCATAAGCAGGTTAGCAGGTCATTCTTTTTTTATTATTTCAAGCTTATATGCCATGCTGTCTGCCAAATGGATGATGCTCAAAGCAGTGTACAGTCACATTAAAACAAATACAAACAATAAAGCACAGCACAACACCATTTTAAACCAGAAATTGCTTTTTAAAAAGGCAAACCATGTCAGTAAAAAATTCAGCAGAAAGAAACCATCTCCAGCTACCACTAGCCTTCAAAAATACTTTCTGAAAAAGCCATGACAAGACATTAGACAATAATACTGGGATTCAAACAACCTTATATTCAAGTATAAACTTAAGAAGACGAAGCTTACTTAATCATTTAATCTTTTCTCTTGTCTGGCTGTAAATCTTAATTTTTATTTGAATTCATTTCCTCCATTAAAAAAAATAGTAGAAAGGAAAGTTAAAATAGATGTACAATTTTCTCTCTGCCTGTCCATCTTCTTTTCTCGGTGTTTCTAATTATCCCCCCCCCCCCCACTTGAGTTTTAGGTGGAAGTTATACGAAATCAAAGTTTACGTTGAGTTAACTTTGCTGAGAGAATCTATGTATAAAAACTGTATATGCCAACTTCACATACAATGAATTAAAAAGAAAATACAGGAATAAGAGAAGTGGCACTATGTAGCTCAAGAGTCAAAGCAGAAGTCACCATAGAGTAAATGTGATTTCATGCCTTTACATGAAGCAGTGCCTCTCCCAGTGGTCTGAGGGAGTAGAATGTATGCATGGGAGGAGGCCCTCTAGGCACCAGTCGATGTGCATAAATATTTGGAACTGAGCCCAGTACTGAAAAAACCAAATCAATATAGTA
This sequence comes from Podarcis liolepis, assembly GCF_965112155.1. Taxonomy (NCBI): domain Eukaryota; kingdom Metazoa; phylum Chordata; class Lepidosauria; order Squamata; family Lacertidae; genus Podarcis; species Podarcis liolepis. Next base: position 38,161,291 of record NC_139557.1, read on the forward strand.
GAACCAGTATAGTTGTCACATTTGACCTGTGGTTTCTCTCTGCAAAGGGTTGAGTTGTGTGTGCATTAGCTGAGGTTTCCAAACTATTTCCAAAGACATTCCCATATAGCTGACACGACAGTAGCTGATATGAAGGAGAAAGCATGGATGACTGAGCCCCAAAAGTAACATTTAACCCCTGGTCATTTCTGCCACCTCATCACCCAGAGGCATGGGGGGTTGAGGAGTGGCCCCAACCTACAAACCTTGTGCCTAAGAGGGAATATAATCCTACCCAAAATAGGTAAAAACAAACAACCTTCTAGCTCTAGGTTGGCCCACCACCATAACTTCTGACTTGTCTGGTTGATATTTTGATTTGTTAATACTCATCCAGCCCGTAACCATAACCAAGAAAAATGCCACAATTCCTGGATTTGAAGAAAATGAAAATTAGAGGTTAGTGCCATCAGCAGATGGGTGACATCACTCCAGGTTCATAAGGGATCTCTTCCAGTGGTTACAAATACATCACAGGTAGCCACAGGGGCCCTGTGGAGGCCCCTAGGCACTCTAAACTTTCCCCTGCCTATATTGAACTAAGAAAGCTTGATGGTAATTTTCTTTCAATATCAAATCAATATTATTTTGATCCGTTGTCGTGGGGCCCTATTTAGTAATCTGGCCCTCGGGGTGGCTTGCATTTTAGGGGGGACCGGGGCCATATTGACCTATCTTGGGGCCAAGGGTCAAATTAGTCATGGCCAAAATGTAAAAGTGGGTATAGGCAATTCTTTCTTTCTTTTTTAAAGGATACACATGGGGGAGGGGGTATAAAAAAAATGGCAGCAGAGAATCATGGCAGGTGACCTGGGAGTGGGGTAAAATATTTATTTATTTATTCATTCAATTTATGTCTGCCTTTCTTCCGAGGAAGCCTACTGGTGGCAGACAGCAAAAAAACAAAACCATTTGAATTGCAGGAAGTGTGAGTTTGTTGAAAACTAATAGACCAACTTATAGGAGATATATCCCATTTAAAACTACTTCTGCTTGCTACCTTTAAGATGTGTGGAAGTGCCAGACATTTAACTCACCGGTTCATTTTAAAAAGAAAAGAAAAAGATTCAACGAAGAGTAAAACTGTTACTTAAGCATGCTCTCATTTACTTTGGTGCAAGCTTATCTAGGTTGCAAATGAGTGATAGTTTCACTGTGTGACTTAAAAACTGTTTAACTGATACCCCCAGGATATTTTATTCATTATGCTATTAATAAAGCTCACAGAAGAGATTTGCCAGTATAATGTGTATAAGGTTTTCTCTTCCCCTGGAGTTTTTCTCTACAGAGAAATTAGGTTTCTGATGGGCCATGATATGATTCATTAATCCAATAAATTTTTGCTTTTGCTTGGAAAGTTGCTAATGTAAAGGGCATAATTTTATTTAACCAGTAAGCTTCTACCATTGTGTTACAGTAATGTAATTGATGCAAATATTAATTAAAAAGCCGCTTCTTAAGCCAGGTATTGTTAATCAGATGCAAACTCTGCTGGACAAAAAATATGGTAGTTGAGGATTTATAAATGAGTTTTTTTAACCAATTAAAATGTAACAAAAGCCCTAATATATTTCACATATAGCTCACTGATAAAGTTCATTTGTTGGATATACTAATTATATGTGAAATATTTCAGCTTGCTTATACTGTATGTCTCATTCACAGTGTTTTATTGCTATGAAGTTTGTAAGGAAGACACTGCAGTTTATTAGGGCTTGTGTCCTTGGTCAGGATTGTGGTTGTTGCTTTTTTAATCTGGAGTTGTTTTGAACCACCAGCATTAGGGTACTGTAGTTTTTAATCCTGAACTTTTCTGAATCAAATTCAGGAATTTGAGGTTTTGAACATGGAAGATGTTATTCAAAGGCCTCACATTTTCAGAGAAATAGTCATGCATTTCTTTCAAAACATTTCTCCAGTTATTTCAGTGTCCTACCATATGTACCCAATTCACTGGCCTGGTAAAGTCCCACCATCTCATCAGATAAAATATAGGTCTTCAACCAGTGGGCCAGGACCCACAGGTAGGTTGTAAGGTCTGTAGCTAAGGCTAACCAGACCAAAGGAGCATTATATGTCTTGTCTGCCCTAGGACACATTCTTCTGGTGAGACACTCCTTTTATCAATTTCCATGAGTACTGCAGTGCGGCAGGAGAAAAGCACAAGCCTTCTTCAATAAGATACATATTTCTGATATCTCATATGCCCCACTTTCCAAAAGCTATGTCTGTAGTGAGGCAGCTCTCTATGGAGCAGGGGCTGTCTATTTCAACAGCTTCCTAGACTTCTTCCAAAGTGGTATTTTTGGGGGACTAGCTTGGTTGCCATCATGGGCACAGGAAGTCATATCAGGAGTCTGGTGACTGCAGGAGATGAGAATGACTGGAGGGAGCAGGGATGCCAAATTATCTTCATCCCACTCCTTGCAGCTTGAAATAGGGCTGGATCAGGGGAATAGTTCATTGCTGCGCAGAGCACGGAATCCATTTACTATGTAAAATTGGATCCCATGTTGCAAATTGGGAGTCGGGATGTGAGTCTTGGGCTTGGACCAGTTGAAATAAAACATATTTTATTCCCAGACTCCAAGGACAAATTTCCCTTTTGTCCTTGGGACTAGCTATGCAAGCATGTGCCTATCTGGGCCAATGTTTCTAAGCGCACTTGTGTCCTTACAACAGAAGCAATGCAGCACCCATACCTCAATATCTCTTTCAGGTAGGAAACTTCATTAGTAAAGTGGTAGCAAGGTCATTCCAAGATGTAATGCTGTCAGTCATTAGAGGATAACATCATTTCAAAATGTGAACAGAGACATCTACTGTATATTTCAGAGATGCACACTGTATAGGCAACAAAAATATAATAATGGTTAACATTTTGCAGGATTAGAAGCAAGGCACATTTTCATTAAGCTTTTTCCAGAAGAGTATCATAGTTAGCCTGTTTTTTTAAAAAATGAAGAACCTCCAGCAACTTAAAGATGTAACACATTTGTTTCAGCATGACGTTTTGTAGGCAAGAACCCTGTTTCACCTGTTGCATGATGTTTTTTATGTTTTCTATTTTCTATAGTTTTGGAAGTCAAAACCCTTAAGAAGGGTTTGTGATGTTGACAATGACTTCTGTAGGTACTTGAAGCTGTAGTTGTCTGGTATAAGTCTGCCTATCATTGACTGAATTGCTTAAAGAGCTATGGTGTCACTTCAGATTAAGCGATTCAGTGTAGCCTGTGGTCCATTACCAAGCTTATAAGCACATAAACTAAAGTATTTGCTAACAAGCCTACATTAGTAGTTTCACACTATGAAATAATTAGTTGTCAATGAAGCCAGTATCTCTAAGAAGATTTTACATTCTTTAAAGTAGAATGGTATCCCATTCCCACCCGCACTTCAAGTACTCACTATGTTGTAATGGTTTGTTTGCAGGCAATAGCCAGGAAGAAAGTACCAACAATTGCTAACCAGACCCAACCATGCTTCACTTCCAAGATCAAACTGGGTGTGTTCAAGGAGTCATGGCCACGGCTGAATGTCAGATATATTCTAATTGGGGGAGGGGAATATTAATCATCCAGATCTTGGCACAAAATGTTGACTAGCAAAACAAAATGACAAACCAAATCATGGCATTGTCATGTGCAGAGAAGGAAGCTACTTGCAGGTGAATTTTATTTACAGAATAAGCGACTATCTTGTGGAATTCTGTCAGTGATTTATTGTTGCCAAGGTGATAACAGAGCTATTCAGCCTGTCTGCACTCCTTCATAAAGGACCAAATTTAGGAATGATGATTAATTTACATGCGCATATATGAGTGGAGCAGGTTTTACCAATTCCATTCCAGTCAATTTACCTCGTGTCATTTACAAACAAGACCCTGATACACTCTAGAATGGGTGACCTGTGCATGGATAAAGGGTTACTTTCACTGAAGGGGAGCAGGTGGCGCTGTGGTCTAAACCACTGAGCCTCTTGGGCTTGCCGATCCAAAGGTCAGCGGTTTGAATCCATGCAACGGGGTGAGCTCCCGTTGCTCTGTCCCAGCTTCTGACAACCTAGCAGTTTGAAAGCATGCCAGTGCAAGCAGATAAATAGGTACCACTGTGACAGGAAGGTAAGCGGTGTTTCATGCACTTGGCTTCTGTCACTGTGTTCCATTGTGCCAGAAGTGGTTTAGTCATGCTGGCCACATGACCTGGAAAGCTGTCTGCAAACAAACACTGGCTCCCTCAGCCTGAAGCAAGATGAGCGCTGCACCCCATAATCACCCTTGACTGGACTTAACCGTCCAGGGGTCCTTTACCTTTTACCTTTATCTACTTTCATTGATTCTTCCTTTCCTGATTCTTGTTTTTGTCTAGCATCTGCTTCCCATTTCTCCTGCAGTTGATCTTATTGTCAGTGGCCGTCCATTACGCTGCAAATAATCAAGTTAGGGGTGTATGTTTGTTTGTTTATTTTACTAATTTTCCCCATGTATATCAGTATATTGATAATTCAGTTTTTGGAGAGCTGCCAGACTAATGTTTTGCTCTTTAAAATGACACATGTAAATAGCCACTATTAAGTTTTTGTGCTTTTTAAAAGGAAAGGTGGAAACTTCCACCACTCACTCTTTCTCATCTGTATTCAAACACAGGTGGAAAAGTGGCTAGCTTCAACCATAACATTTATTATTTTTAACATAATCCTTTCTAATTTATCAAAATCTCGATGCTTTGATCAACATGTTGCAATCCCTGGACACTTATTCTCCCAAGAACCAGTATTATTATCTACTCAGAGTGATAATATGCAAAGTGTGTGTGTGTGAGAGAGAGAGAGAGATGTTCAGTGCTAATGCCTCCCTTGTTCTCTTACAATGGCAATGGTGCCCATGTGAGAGGCGCCAGAACTGCATTCTGGCAAATTCCGGATGCAGGGGGGAAAAGCCCCAATGATGTTCTAAAAATAAGTTCAGGCATTCATGGAAAAAAACTTAATCGTTCAAACTGGGGGGAAATTGGTATGCAAATACAACTATCATGTAAGAATTCATGTCATGTTTAGCCCTGAAGTAATTGCATCACAGCACTAATTCACACAGAGGTTTTAAAATGTTGTTGTTAAAAATGTATCCGTTTAATACTTCAATTTAATAAATAAATATAAACAATACCTCTGGAATCAGAACTAAGAAATAGCAGGCCATAAATCTCCTTCCTGTCACTTCATCTGGGAACAGAACTACTGCTTTGAGGTGATGGCCTAATGTGAGTGAAAGAGGCCCTAATTAATTATACACATATTAGACATGCTAATCTAGAGTAAAAGACTTGAAGAAATATCTCTGACAGCAGAGCTGGAAGGGTAAACAATTTTGGGATTAATTTGGAGGCTCATGATGCCTCTGTGACATCAGGGGCTGGAGAACTGAAGCAGAGAAGATCCAATCCAGAGGTCAGACTAAGGAAAATGATTGTTGCAACTGAAGTGTTCCCAAACTGAACAACAACAAAAAGTTGCTGAGGCCCAAGTGTTTCAGAATGCAGGGTTTTCAAAGCTCTGTGTCTGTGGTGTGCTGTATAAAATCAGAAAGTGGGGGATGTGATAATGTTCAAGGCTACGATACTGTACAGGCATCTTAAACCCCATCAAATTTCAACAGGACTTCAGTAATGTAGCTGTATGTGCAGGATTGCAGATTTAGTGTCTAATATAAAATGCATAAATAGTAACCCATATCACTGCTCATTGCTTACTCTCTTCCTTGCAGAATGGCCTGGCCAGATAGGTCAGATGCACCCCCCCCCCCAAATTACACAGTAATTGCTCCAACCACACACCCTCTTAACCTTTGCAACCCCTAAGCAGTGTAAAGTCTGGTAAGTCAAAGCAATTGCTTCCAAAGGGGCCTTGAGACAGCATACCCTGCACTTCTCAGCTCGATCCCTCTCAGTTTCTTAGGGGAGTGGAGCCTGCACCCAGCTCCCTATCTCTACCTGATTTTCTCTGTCAACCCTAATCCTATATCTTTATAGCATGGGCCAACTGGCTTAGACTTGTGGGGGATTTTCACCCATTCTGCAAACTGGCAGCAATGCAGCAAGATGCAACATGTCAAATTATATAACATTTATTAGGACTGACAAGGGAGAACACAAAGGGACAAAGCAGAATACTGAAAAATAAAAGGAGCAATGTTAGCTCAAGCCTAATAAACAGGCGCCTGGTCTCCTCATGAGTAATGCAATGTAGCTAGTCAGTTGCTGGTTTCCTAATGGCCGATGATGGACAATGGGCCCTTGTGTGGTGGACAAAGGGACTGTTTTGACAGTACCTTTTTAAAGGGCTTCCTACCCATGTTGGGTTGAGTGATAGCTGGTACTCTTTCAGCCAATCACAGTTGCCAAGTGATCTGTGTGACAGTTTTCCAAGAGTTCCAGAAATGGCAGACAGTCCTTGTGGGCAGGGGAAGAGGGATACTACTGACGGAAATCACCACCAGCATTTTCAGGTCTATTTACCAGACAAAACCTAACCTGTGCTTGGGTGATGTACATGCCTGCTTTGCTTAGGCTAAATGAAAGTCAAGGGAGCAGGGCTTCTCTCAACAAACTGAGCTGTTCCTTGCAGAAATGGCTTGTATTTCACTCATATATCAAGGCATACCACAGAAAACTATTTTCTATATTTACTGGCCCCAACAACATCACACATACCATCTCGGGACTATTTAATTGCTCATCGTCTAACATTGTGTATGCCATCAAATGCCAACAGTGTCCTTCAGCTCTCTATATTGGACAAACAGGCCAAACCTTACGCCAAAGAATAAACGGACACAAATCTGACATCAAGAATCACAAAACAGAGAAACCAGTAGGAGAACACTTCAATCTCCCAGGACATTCTATACAAGATCTCAAAGTAGCTGTTTTACTACAAAGGAATTTCAGAAACAGACTGGAAAGAGAAGCTGCTGAATTACAACTCATTACCAAACTCAAAACAATGGAAAAACCTGGGTTGAACAAAGACATTGGATTCTTATCTCACTATACATGACTATACCATTTCTCACCTTCTCACCCCTTGCCTTTTCCTGTAAGACCTATTACAGTCGTTAAGAGTCGTCAACAGGCTCTCCCAGCTATCTGCCTATCTCCCATTCCCACCACCCTTCTGAGTAACACCCCTCCCCACCTTCTCACTATATAGAAGGATCTGGCAACTTCTGTTTCAGTGTATCTGAAGAAGTGTGCATGCACACGAAAGCTCATACCAAGAACTAACTTAGTTGGTCTTTAAGGTGCTATTGGAAGGAATTTTTTTATTTTGACCACAGAAAACTATGTCACTCATATATGCATAGAGGAATGAGCATGCAAGTGACAACTCAGTGATATAGAACTTTGATTTAAACTGCCCATTGTACAATGGGAATACTTTGCATGAACAAAGCAAACACACTACTAAGACTTGCAGCAAAGTTCCTGCAAAAGTTAGTTCAGGCACACAGATCTGCTCAACATCTTTCAATATGGAAACAGATGTAAATAACTCATTTAGTTTCTATGCAGTCTCCTTTTCCTCCTTTAGCTCCCTTATCATCCAAGTGTCAAATTACGCCCATAGCTGGTCTCCTGCTACTAATGCATTTATTATTTTTTTGTTGGTCTTTCTGTTTTTAGCAATGTAAGCCTCAACTCACTTTTGAGAGTGAACATGCTGCTTATTTCACTTAGAGCCCACCTTTTCCTTGGAGCATCTCATGGTTCTCTATCTACCTCCCACTGTATCCTTATAACAACTCGGACATGACTGGCCCAAATTCATTCTGCATGACTGAGTATGGATTTGAACCTGGGTCTCCTATTCCACCACTCTAACTGCTATAATGCATTTATTTATTGGTTACACAGGTCCATAAGTTATAGTTGCTTAATGTTGCTAATGAAATTAAGAACAACCCTTTCCTTTGAGGTGATGAAATGCAGTACAGGCTGGGACTCAGGTACCTTTAACTGTTGTATAGAAAAAAGGCTTTTGGCAGATGCTGGGTTTTCGCCCTTTCTGCCCTGGCAGCAGTGTGACATGACAAGCCGCATCTACATTTTTCCTCTCCTTTTTGTGTTAGAGATCAGTTGTTAGAGCCAGGAGCTTCATCTCATTTGCAAAACAGCTGTTTCTCTTGATATAAACTCCTGTATGGTAACTCATGTGTGCTTAAACCCTGTCTGTTAGGCACATGACTGTCAGCAATCTGAAAATCATGTTTCATTACTGGCACAATTGCTTTCCTGCAGGAAATTAGGTTCTGGGGGTGTTTTGGTTTTTTTGCTTGCTCATCTTGAAGAACAGCATGGATGGTAGAAATATTCCATTTTAAATGGTACTCAGCCAAAAAGCAACAGATTTAATCAGTGGGTAGTGAACAGAAACTGTTTGAATTAATTGGGAAATAGGTCTCGTCTAATGGTGTTGCCACCCTTTTTTCCTGCTGAAGTCTATTACCTCTATGCTATCTGCTGCTGGTATCCCTCAGGTGAGAAGGAAAGGGGCATGCAACGGATGATCACATGCCAAGATGAGGATAATTAATCTAAAACTCACCAGAAGTAAAGCTTATGTTAGGAAACGGCAGGATGTGTAACCTCGGCACATTGGAAGATGAAACGTCTGAAACCAGACATTACAGAAAATGGATTATATGCCTTCTCAACACTGTGCTGAGAGTGTAGTCGGGTGCAAGGCTCAGAGAGGGCTATGTATTTTCCTAATGCACTTAAAACATGCATATTGAGGGGGGAAATTGACATGCATGCAGAATGCTGAAGGTTTTTTTTCCCTTCAGCTTTACATTGCTGAAATTGCTCAAGAACATTTCATCTGTGTACTAATATGACCCCCATAAAGCTGCCAAGGTCAACAAGACCCAGAATGATCTGCTGTGTAAGAACCAATCATGCAAGCTAAAACTGCCTGCAGGCTTGCTATATCTTATAATACACACATCCTTTTTTTACTTTTTACTTTTAAAAAGTGCATTCAAATGCATTTTAAAACTGCTGATTGGAAAATATCTACATTATGATGTAAGGAATTTTCCCACCTCAATTTGGACTCATTTACAATTCCCCTCGTCTCTTCTCTTCTTAAACCTGTGATGACGCTCATACATTTTGTAAGTTTTCATGCTAAAGTGTAGAAATATAAAGCTGTAATGCATGAAATACTATCCATTTGCACAACAGGACTGACTTCCCCTTCCCTGACTTTCCTTGTAGCCCCTCCAAGTGCCCTCAACATCTTCTTTGGAAAGCTGGGGGAACTTCCAGAGCAGAGTTTTGGGGCATGTGGGGGTGCTGGGGGTAGGAGGAGGTGATAGCCCCATTGCACAAGTGGAAGTATGCTTGTGCAACATTGGATTCTGCCCACACACTCTAATATAATACAACCTTAAGGCTAATACCAAAGTTCTCCAAGCAGCATTGTTGAATAAGTTGATTTGCAATTTATGTTGCATTTATTTCTGCTGGAAACATAACTACAGATTACCACTAGAAAAAGAATACCACAAATCTATGTAGGAATGTTTTTTTTAAAAGAATTTGGGGCACTATCATTATGTGAAAACTAATCAACCATAAGGGAAAAAGAGGATTTGTGGTGAGGTATCATAAGTATGCTAATTATACTCAGTTCGATTTCTCTGTAACATCTGAATCTGGAGTGGCCATGCAAACTCCGGACAGTGCCTAAGCTTGGTGGTTGACTGGATGAAGACCTACCAACTGGTTCTGAATCCTGTGGGTGAGCAGTTCCTGAGTCTGTATAATTGGTCAATTGCCTGCTTTGGACAGGGTCATAATCCCACTGAAAGGATAAGTCCACAGTGTGGAGGTGGCCTTGGATCCATCACTGTCACTAGAAGCCCAGCTGACCACAGTGGCTAGGAAATCCTTTTAACAGCTGCAACTGGTAAGACAGCTACAGCACTTCTAGACTATGAGAGCCTGAACACGGTCATGCATGGGTTGGTAATCATCCACTTGGATTGCTGCAATGTGGGCTGCCCACGATGTTTACCCAGAAGCTGCAGCTAGTACAAAACACAACTCCTTAGGGCAGAATTTTGCCATCTTATTATGTCACTGCTGAAAGTGTTGCATTAGTCACCTGGCTAAATTCAAGGTGCTGATACTGGTGTACAAAGTCATATACAGCTTGGGATTAGGATACCTAAAACATTGTCTCATCCATTATATTGCTAACTTATCACAGCACGCTGCAAGAAAGGGCATTCTGCAGCTACCATCCAATCACATATGTCATCTCACTGTTCTGCATGATACTGGGACCTTATTTTAATTGTCTTTTTGAATGCATGCAATTGATTTTGTATATATAAAGATATATTAATGCATGTTTTTATTGCATTATGAAATCATTTTGAGATGCGTCAAATGAAATTATTTTTAATTATGAAATAAATAAATAATAGTATTGACAGCTGATACTGAAAATGTATAATGAATAGTGGACTGCCGTTTTCGTTTAGGATAATATAAGCTGTGAAGGAATAGGGCATTCAGTCATTTCATGTTCTTTTTGGTTGCTATAAAATGGTTGCTTTTGGGTTTATAGGTTCTTCTGCAAAGGTTCATATGAAGGTTAAAGATACCCAGCAGGAAGTTCTGAACTGGAAGGTCGAAAGTTTACAAGGCAATGTTTTGCTCTTAGCAATTAAGGAGAAACTGAAACTTAACCAATGCTCTACTCTGTTCAGATTGGCTAAAAGTTTAGGAGGAGAAGTGAAAATATTGTTTGGAATGGTTAGTTGAATAGAACAAAACTTCTAGAGATAGACACTTTAGGAGATAAAGAATTGAAGAGCTGCAAGCAAGATGAAGGTATGAAACTCGGTTAGCTGCAGCTCTGAAAAGAGTTTAAAAGCTTAGGGAAGTACTCCTGCAGCAATAAGCCAGGAGAGGACCACAAAGGGGTACAGAAGCTGAATTTAGGGATCAAAATTGCTAAGTATTGGATTGGTACGGAAACAGATTAGAATAGGTACAGCTGTACAAATTAATCAGCTGTATAAATTAAATTTTCTCTTATGGGTAACTACTAAAACTGTGTAAGTAGTGACTTGTTGCCTTAATAAAACTGTAAGTTAAACCTCAGGGAGCTGTTTGTTTCTTGGAAAAAGTTGGTCTGAGGTCTTGTTATTCATCTAATGCCTCAATGCCATACTATTCTGCAGGCTGGACAGCTCCACACTAAAAGGTTAAAGCATGGATAGGCAAACTAAGGCTTGGGGGCGAGATCCGGCCCAATCGCCTTCTAAATCCGGCCCGCGGACGGTCCAGGAATCAGCATTTTTACATAAGTAGAATGTGCCCTTTGATTTAAAATGCATCTCTGGGTTATTTGTGGGGCCTGCCTTGTGTTTTTACATGAGTAGATTGCGTGCTTTTATTTAAAATGCATCTCTGGGTTATTTGTGGGGCATAGGAATTCGTTCTCCCCCCAAAAAAAATATATAGTCCGGGTCCCCACAAGGTCTGAGGGAGAGTGGACCAGCCTCCTGCTGAAAAAGTTTGCTGATCCCCTGGGTTAAAGGGTTGTTTAGTGGAGGCAACCAGGAAGCCATGGTGGCAGCAGCAAGAAGAAGCTGTAAGGTTTGGCTTGGCGCTTGCATCCCTTTCCTCTCATGTTGCAAGCATCATGCTTTCACACTCACAACTAAGGTAGTTCGGAGTAAGTAATGCAAACTAAGTAGTGCTTATCGATGCAACAATGTTCAGTTCTTTCCATCCATTGTGGTATCCAATCCATGCTTGTTTTAGGACCAACACACACATATGTATGCAATCATAACGTTGGGGCAAGCATTTCAGCTTGCCAGATGAAATGATCCCCTTTCCCCAATGCATTGTTTTGGGGGCTCTTCCACCACCCCCAGCCCAGTTTGAGGGGACATGGGGCAGGGTTGCAGGATCAGGGGAACACCCCATTGCACAAGTGGAAGTCCTTACACATTGACAGAACTGTTTGGTTGAACCCTGCTTTAAAAGTTTAAGTTGCTCAAAGTGCTGCATATTATAATAGTGCAGCCTTGAGGTTTCAAAGGTTAAAAAATACGATTGCTAGATACAAACATACCATAAAAACTTGCTGTCTTCATGCTGTACAGGATTGGGAATGAGGGACGACACATCTTATTACTACAGAAACCATAACTGGAGGTGAACTGAACCTGGAACCATTAAACTTGAAACAGTAAATAGTTACAAGATATGGGAGATCAAGCAAAATAATTCATGTTTCATTGGTATGAGAGAAAATGAGGGAAGATGCTCCCCAATTGCAGTTCCAACTTTTCATAAGAATTTCTGAGCCTCAGTACTTCCAGCTTTAACTAGATTTAGCTCACCTGAATCCATTTCCTCAGCCACAGCCAGCCATCAGCAAAGCACCTATAAATATGTATATGTGGAACGATTATTATGTTTATTTTTCTGACATCTGACTTAAGCATTTTTTACCCAGCTGCTCTCATTTTCCTACTACCTATTGAATAAATTGAATGAATTAGGGCAAAATTCAGACTTGGCCAGAAAGAAATAAAATGTTCTTGGAGATTTTCCCTTCAGGCGAAGTGAAGGCTTGGTCAAGAGAGGAGGAAAGAAACAGAAGACGAAGTGGTAGAGAAATGGGGCAGAGCCTACGGGGAAATTACATCAAGACAGGCAAAGAGAGAAAATTAGGACCTTTGCTGCCTCCAGTGGTGTGTGTGTGTGGCATGCACACATCACATGTAAGCACACATTCGTGGTTGGACACCATTGCAGTGCAGAAAACTTTACCATTTTACATCCAAAGCAAGTGAACATTTGCACATATTTGTAAGGAGAAGTGCTCCTGTCACTATATTCAGATTCAGGCTTATGCTATCTTTTGAGAGTAAGGTGGCCTCCTTTAATAACCACCTATGTATAGTGTTTGCAGATAAAGATAAAAAAATATATTGAGTCCATATAGCCAACTGGTGTATAGGGCCATAAATAGTAAATGGCCTGTGATATTACTGCTGCCCCACTAGGGGAAGAAACAGTAAGGACAGAAATGTCTTGGCTTATTTTCCAGCCAGGTTTCATGAGGATGAGAATAAGCTTACCATTAATGCCTCTACTCCTGAATGTACATAACAGGTTTCAGGGGAAAGGATAAAGAGTGGGTGCTTCGCAGCCTAGATGAGTTTGTTCAGAAGATGAAGGTAGGGACAAGCACATTGCAGCTGGGTATGAGCTGATCCCATATATTTGGTAAGAGACATTTGGGCATGCCAGGCTTTGGAAACTGGGTATGCCCAAATTGGGGGGGGGGGGCACAACCCAAAATACAGTGGGTAAAGCACAAAGTTGAGTGTATATATTGGACATGCTATGATAACATAAAATGATACTAGAGACAAATTTACGCAGCCAAATAGCAAAGTGTTACCTTTCATGACTTGGATGGGTGCATCTCAGAGGGGGGTCACCAGAGTCTTGTTTCTGTCACATACTCTTTTTCTGTGGAGATAGCACAGTTACCTTTACTTGTTTTCCAGACAAGCAATTTCATGCATGCATGAATGTTTAAACTTTCGTACCTGGATGTGTGGCCTATTTTCAGCCTTCCAATTTTCTTGCACATGCATACATAAATATTGTCATTGTGCAGTTTTAGACTAGGCTGCTGTGTAATGCCAAGATGGTAAAAGTGGTGCATGTTGTTGTTGTTTTTTAAAAAAGTAAATTTGAGTGCATAAATCCTTAGGCAGCAGAACCTCCATGCGGGAGGAGGGGACAGAAAAGAGAATGTGAACAAGTGAGGCAAGGTCATGCTCTACAAAAGGCTTCAGGGTGTTTTGTCTTGGGAATCACTGAATTAGGCAAAACGATTTTTCTTGAAATGTCAGAAAAATCATAAACTCATTTTGGGAGATTTGGTTTTGCTGTTGCTGCTCTGATGCCACACAGGAAACAGTGCGTGTCATTCTGAGGGCAGAATAGTCTTGCCTTCCCTGATTAGACCTCTGTGGTTTTACATGCGCTGGAGAAAGGGACAGCTTTGGTTTTGGTAACTGTCCTTACAACTGGACACTTATCTTCATTACCTTGCATCCAGTGTGATTAGTTAGGATCATGTCTCTATTGGTTGGCCTCCTGGGAAAAAGGCTTTCTGTTGCCTTCAGAAAGAATAGAAATGAGAGGCAAATGTGCTCATATGTGAATCTCATTTGTTTTGGTGGCCACGTAGAACCAGATTGTGCCCAAAGCAAGTAAAGTCATAGCTTGCGATGAATACATGTGTGCTTGTTTCAAATTCTAATATCTCATCCTTCTTCAAATTAGAATGTCTTCTGATGCACTCAAAAGCATCAATAACCACAGGTTTAAAAATAAGGTAGCATCAAAAGGAGAGGCAAATTAAATTCCACAACTGTTAAAATAGGAATATGAGTATTTTAGACAACCCTGACTAGCTGCTGCTTACTGGGAGGAATAAGGTGGCAGGGAGGGTGTTGTCATGCTGGCAGGAGTGCCAGATTGGCTCAGCCAATGCATTAGCACTGTACCACCCTCCTGGGCAGCAGCAAAAAAAATCTCAGGAGTGAGTATTGATAAGCTTCACTAGGAAGGCAGACCCAAAGAAAAGGGACCTCATCAGCAACAATAAGGCCTTGCTCCTTCACCGCATTTGGTATGGGTTAGTACACAGAGCAGGACCTCTCCTAATTATGTTAAAAAGGCTCATATGAGGCCTTAAGCTTCAATAATCCTTCCGCTTCTCCTTTAACTATGTTGTCCTAAGACCTTAGTGCATAAGTGCTAAATCACAAGCATCTTTCAAAAATGCAATTATTATTTTTCTTCTTGTTGATGCTTTCCAGGCATAGGCAAACTCGGCCCTCTAGATGTTTTGGGACTACAACTCCCGTAATCCCTGACCACTGGTCCTGTTAGCTAGGGATGATGGGAGTTGTAGTCCCAAAACATCTGGAGGGCCGAGTTTGCCTATGTCTGATAGATGCCTTCCTTGGTTAGTTTTTCAGATGACCTAAGGAAATGCTTATGCCTCTTTATATAAACCTGCCTTGTTACTATTATCCATGGCATTAGGGAGGTGGGGTGGAGGTGCTTACCTGACCTCCCAACAGGTGAGCCACTGCTCCTTACTGGAAGGCCAATCCAATCTGATGCTCCTGCAGGTGCATTTGCAACACGCCAACTTTCCCTGCCACCTCCCAGTAAGCAGCAACAACACAACTGCCAGAAGGTCAAGTAGGCACCTCTGCCCCACCACACTGATTTATTTATTTTTAATGTGTTTCCATTCTCTTGACTTCTAAGGACTGGTTCATAGAGTCACCTGTGATTTAAATCCAGACCTGCAGCACAGAAGAAGGAAAGCCTGTTGCAAACTAACACAGTTTTAGTGAGCTTCCCAAACTGGATTTGAATTAATAATTTTATTATTTAGATACCAAAAATATATATATAAAACCAGTGTAGTTTTTAAATAAATAAATAAAACATCTCATGAACACAGCCAGTACAAAAACACCCACAGCCTTTCTATGCAGACAGGAGATTTTGGACTTATTAAACGAAGTGGAAAAACAAAGGCAAAAGCAGTGCTGTGAGGGGGAGTCTTGGAAGCATCCGGAAGAGAACTCAGGCAAATCAATTGCTTCCCACGCTCAGTCTGTTGTGTTCTGCCTTCTTACCCTATCAGAGTGAAGCAGCCCATCAGAGTTAACGAAGTAAAGAAAGCAGGAAAGGGAATGTTGGTGACAGTTTGGGGAGAAGGCCTAACTCATTAAAGAACTAAATGAGGAAGAATTATGTAAAGCTCTATGTTAAACTTTAAAATAATGAACAAGGAAGACTGCTTGTTTTTAAACTCTACCTAACTTACGTTTTTGACTCATTTTGTTACAAAACGCCAGGTCCCTATGAGTTACCACTTTGAGTTGCTTGGAGTGAGATGTAGAGTACTCACAGGTGGGGGTGGGTGTTTACTGTGGGACTGGTGCATGCTCCCCCCCCCTTTTTTGCAGTATCCACACATTATCATCAAAATGTCTCTCCACACTCCCCACAAATTTAACAGGGATTTGCTTTTTCTGGGGTAATCAGATAAGGTGTTTTTGTTGTTGTTTTTAAAGCCTGATACTTGCATCCCGCTTGCAACATCTTAATGACCGCTTTACAGTATGAATTCCCCAACTGGAAGCCCCCATTTGGAAGCAATCCAATTGCATTGTAATAGTTTTTATACCATTTTTTTCAAATTTGTTTTTTTAAAAAACATATACTTTAAATCAGGGGTCAGCGAACCTTTTCAGCAGGGGGCCGGTCCATTGTCCCTCAGACCTTGTGGGGGGGCCGGACTATATTGGGGGGGGGGGAGAGAACGAATTCCTATGCCCCACAAATAACCCAGAGATGCATTTTAAATCAAAGGACACATTCTACTCATGTAAAAACACACTGATTCCCAGACTGTCCACGGGCCGGATTTAGAAGACGATTGGGCCGGATTCGGCCCCCGGGCCTTAGTTTGCCTACCTATGCTTTAAATCATGTGTGGGTGGGTGTGTACAGTGGTACCTCAGGTTAAGTACTTAATTCGTTCCGGAGGTCTTTACTTAACCTGAAACTGTTCTTAACCTGAAGCACCACTTTAGCTAATGGGGCCTCCTGCTGCCGCCGTGCTGCCGAAGGACGATTTCTGTTCTCATCCTGAAGCAAAGTTCTTAACCTGAAGCACTATTTCTAGGTTAGCGGAGTCTGCAACCTGAAGTGTATGTAACCCGAGGTACCACTGTGTGTGTGTGTGTGTGTGTGTCTGTGTGTGTGTACGTACATGTGTGTGAGTTGTTTTAGTAGAAAAGCAGTTAATAAGTGAAATCAATATACCTTTCTCCTGCTGTCAGTTGTGTTCTGCTTCAGGCAGCAGAATGACAACTTTTCCAGCCCAAGCCCTATCTTTAACCCAAACATGCATCTTGGGTCCAACTTCATCATTACTATATAGATATATTACCATATATCCATACGGTACCAGTTCTGCTGCTGCCACCCACTTCAGATAGGGCTGCAAGCCAGTAATGGGTCCCAACCCGCCAGTGGAAGACCAGTAGTCCAGACTGGTAAATCCACCTTGGGCTTGCCCATAAAAAGCAAGTCTAAAGTAAGAGACTAGGGCTATGCCCACTGTTTCCAAGAACTCTTCTCATTCTGAGATTTTGCTGGTGAGCTGAGAGTTTGTTTGGACACTGGGTGAGATCCCAGAGGCTAAGAGTGAGGGAGTGTCAGAAGGAAAATAAACTGATGTTGATTTTTATATATTAGCAACTTTGTATTAATGTTACCATTTTATATGTAACTGTGTGTTTTTGTAACATTTTGTTTAAGTGGCCTGTTGTTGCTTCAGTTTTCTGTATACCACTTAGATACATATTTTAATAGATTAAACAGTATAGAAATTAAGTAATCAAATCAAATAAATGCTTTGTTATTGTTGGCATCCTTCTGTCTCCATAGACAATGAAAGAGTATGCCATCGGGTTTAATGTAAAACAGTTGGAGAGTTCTGGGCATACAGAGAAGACAGGAATATATGAATCCAAGCATAAAATTGGCATCTGTTCACAGAAGGAGGTGCTTTGGAGAGTTTCATCGCCTGCTGTGGCTGTAGAGACCAATATGGGAGAGATATGTTTTATTGCAGGTGGAGCAGATGAAGGCAGATGCACCACAGCATTTCTTCTCTCTGTGCTCCTCCCAGCAGCCAAATAATGGATACACATGTATATTCATGTTCCATTAAGCATATGACCTGCCATCCCGTTAATGTTAAATTAGTGATGTTACAAGTAGTACATCTATTGGACTGTACTAGAGGGTCTTTCAAGATTTTCTCTGGATGCAAACAGAGAGAAAAACATTGTTTGGAATCAGAGTTCTTCTATATAAAATGCATCAAAGATGTGCCTACTCAGGAGTAGATTAAAGGACATATAAATCTCACATTGAATGAAATTAGGATATCAATACTGGTTATACCTCTGACATACAACTCACACTATTATTCTCCTGTGAGAACTCCTTTACGGAGGGCAACATTCTTCACTGTTGTTCACCATATCCTAATCCACCATTAAAAAATCCCATCCCTGCAGTACCATGGATATTATCCTTATTCAGGTGTACTACTGTTTCATGTTATATAATTAGAAAAACAGCCTTGTGGTGGTCATGTTCTTATGTTCAGAAATCATAAAGCAGCCCCCAATCTCTTGAGAAATCATATTGATGTGGCGAGATGCACTCAAGCTGGAGGTTACTTTGTAATGTAATTAGCATACTTGCTAATCCATCCCTCAGGTGTTTTTAAGGGCCAATTAGAAAAGAGAAGATTAAAAAATCAGACTAACACTTCTACTGATATAGAAGAGATCTGAAGCTTTTGAAATGGTATATAGGCATTTAAACTGTCCAACAAACATGGATCCCTCCCCCCTCCCCAATTTCTGGTTTGATTCAACCTGAAATAAAAAGGAGAAAGGAAACTTTTGATCTGAAACTTTTGATCTGCATTAGTTGCTCCCTATATAAACTTGTGATGTCCAGAAATGATTATAAATCATTTGGGCATTGAGTGCCTGTTGGCAGAATGAAAATTCATTTAGCTCACAGTGTGGCTCATTTAGAATATAGTTGTTCAACTTTTAAAGCTAAGTGCCCTGGACATTTTCAACCTTTTGCCTCATTAACTGCATGTATATTAAAATACCTCTTGATTTAACTGAGACAATAGTTATAATGCCCAGGAGCAGATGAGATGTTATTGCTGCGATTGTCTCCAAAGTGATATGCAGACAGTTTAGAACTGCTGCCATATCCATTAGTTAATAACTAATACTGTTACTTTTGGTCACTTTGATTCCCTCCCCCCCCCCCACACCTGAATTACAATACTGCATACTGATGATAACCTAAATTATGCTACATTATAAATGTTTATAGAGAATACAGAGTAAGAATTGTTTTACTCCTGAATATGCCGTGTTTCCACCCATATAGGGTGTACTCCATCTCCTTTCATAGTAGTGTTTATTGCAGGTCTTTGGAAGTAAATGTCTATCACACTGCACTGACCTCCCTGCCACCTTTTCCATCCTCCTCTTTCCCAGTAAGTGGCAGTAACACCACTGCCAGGCTGTCCACCTGGAGTCCCAGGTGAGCGGATAATGTGGCTGTACCCCACCCACCAAGCTGCTTCTGTTAGAAGGCTACAAACTTTCCTTGTGCACCAAAATTTTCCTTGATTCTCAATGTGTCTTTTGAACAACCGTGCATGCTGGTGCTTTTCCTTTGGCAATTTCATGTCAACTATTTGTGACATTTTGTATTATCAGACATTAATAACTGTTGCAACATTTTATATTATTAGATGTCAAATTATATCACCATGCTAACTTAGGGGGGCATTCACACATTCCTAAGTTTAAACTTTTTTTTTTTTTTTAAATCTTAACACTGGTTTAAAGCTGAACATGCAACATTTTGGCGCACAAGGTTAAAACTGCAGGTGCTTTGCCCTTCCTGATGCTGGACAGAATTTGGCTTAGCATTATAACTGTACCTGGACTCATGATAGGATCCTCTCCAACAAACTATGAGTGGTAAGCCCAGAACAAAACTTTGTTACAGCTCATGGTTTGTTTGGAGATAAACAAACTAACAGTCATGCTTTGGATGCAGTGCTAAGCCAGCCCAAGACATAGCTTACATCAGGAGCAAATGTTGCATTCACCTTTAAATCATAGCTATAACTAAAATGATACCTCATGTTATGTTTGCTTCAGTTGAACGTTTTCAGGTTGCGTTCCACGGCATCCCAGAAGTACTGGAAAGGGTTACTTCCGGGTTTCACGACTCGCGCATGCGCAGATGCGCAAAATAACGTCATGTGCAGAAGTGGCGCATCGCGACCCACAGATGCAGGTTGTGTTCTGCTCATGTTGTGAATGGGCCTCCGGAATGGATCCCATTCACAACCAGAGGTACCACTGTACTTCTGTCCCCTAGCAACAACAGGAAACAGTGACATCTAAACAAGGCACAGGTGTGTGGCTTGGGGAATTGTTTGTTGCTTAATGCAATGAACAATCCAGTCCATTTCAAGCACCAGCAGTCTCGTGGCTTTCAGCTGGGATAGAATTCAAACTGAAATTAATGGAACTTAAAAGTGCTTACCTTTAACTGAATCATCCCATGTTTTCCACTTGGTAAAAGGCTATTACTTTAATATCATGCATTTTCCTCAAAGGTAGCCTCTCATAGTCAATGTTTACAAAATGTGATAAATTATTTCACAGCTAGGGTTACAATTGCAGAAGTGCAGGTGGTGTATTAGCCACATGCAGCGCAATTTATACTGTTTTGACTAATAGGCAATCTGGAAGCCATAGGTAGAGCACAATTTGTCAGAATTCTCTAGGAGTACAATGCAAATGGCTAGGCTAAACTTGGTTTAGGTCCAGAATCTAGTTAAGTGTGTGTGTGTGTGTGTGTGTGTGTGTGTGTGTGTGTGTTGTCATTCAGCACTTTTGCTAAAAAAAGAAAGGAAGAATGAATGACAAATGACTTTCTATTTAATTCTCATTACTGAGCAGTTTGAAAAACAACACACATGGCAGGGAGAAGGCAACGGGAAAAATATATGAAATATTGTCTTATAATGATTAAATTTTTTTTGGAAAATTCATTCAAGCTTTACACAACTCATTGGACACCATCAAGAAGCCTGGATCTTACTTGTGATTACACACTAAGAAAGATTTCAGGGAAACACCAAGGGAATGCAGACAGTTCTGCTGGTTATTATAATGTTGGAGCTGATTTTGTAACAGAGTCCTTCAATTCCTTCAGAGAGAATAAAACATAGCACAAATTTACAAATTCTGGTACCAAATAACTAGCATAGTGAAGGTAATGCCCCATTTTTGCATATTTAGTGTATGGTATATAACTGGTAGACACTGCTATGTGTCTAATTCTAATTTTGAAGGGGGCACAAAACAGGTTTTTCTAGTGGCAAGGCACGTTGATTTCAATGGAACTTACACCTGAGTAAGCATACATCAGAAGCCTGAATGTCTTGTGAGGTTTTTAGCAGTGTTAAAGAGAAGAAAGAGGTAAGAGAAAGAAAATAGTCACTGCAAACCAGTCATTTATTGGATTTTCAAGATAGGTCACTTAAAGCCTGTTTCCTAATCCATTATTGCATGAGGCTGATATTTTAGCTTTGAACCAAAGTAAATTATAAACCTTTAGAAAAGTTGTTCAGCTTCAAATAGGCTAACAATTGAAAATAGATTACAAATTGAGAACTGGATGTTAGTCCAAATCCAGGTCAGCTGAAGGTCATTTCTACACCTAGTTACCACTTACTACTACGTAAAATTACGTACTTATTGACTAAGGGCTTCCTGAATTAGTTATAGGCATTTATGAATCTGCTTTTTCATGAAATTGTTTATCAAATGCATTTATTTTCATTCATTTATATACTTACATACTACTCAAAGCCTTGTAACCAATGTTGCTTGGGTATTCTAAGAAACAACAACAAAATCTGTGCAGTTTCGAAACGTTCAAGCCACTGTCTCAGTTGTATTCAATTGCATCCAAATATTGATGAAGAGTTGCTCCTCGGTCTCAGGAGCAAAATTTGGTTACAATATCTTAAGCGTAGCAATATCAATGCATAGCAAGCAACTTTCCAAAATATATAGTAGATGCTATGGCACACTTCTCCAAGTGACTTTGTCAAGCAAAAGCATTTATTTAATTTAAATATTTATAAATCATGCTTTCATAGATAATTTAATAGCTGGCCAAAAAAAAATATGTTTCTGAGCCTGTGTAAACAATAGAGTGTTTAAAAGATGTCTAAAACGAAGCAGGAATAATTTCTGCTGAACTTCTGTTGGCAAAGGTTGTTTTCTGCTGCTCCAGAGAAGCGGACACGGAGCAATGGATCCAAACTACAAGAAAGAAGATCCCACCTAAACATTAGGAAGAACTTCCTGACAGTAAGAGCTGTTCGACAGTGGAATTTGCTGCCAAGGAGTGTGGTGGAGTCTCCTACTTTGGAGGTCTTTAAGCAGAGGCCTGACAACCATATGTCAGGAGTGCTCTGATGGTGTTTCCTGCTTGGCAGGGGGTTGGACTCGATGGCCCTTGTGGTCTCTTCCAACTCTATGATTCTATGATTCTATAAAGTACTGTATATCCAGAGTTGTGTGAGTGGCAGTAACTGGGCTTTCCCACACCTGCCTTCCTACAACAATTCCTTACACATCCTGTCAGGATTATCCAGAATAATATCACTAAGGGGCATTGCAGTGGGGAGAGGAATCAGTAAAAATCAGGTGGCAGCACCTAATCTAAGGTTTAGTGAACCTGATTATAGGAATAATATTATGAGACTGATGGAGCCTTTGCAGGACTTAGAAGCAACTGGACTTAAAACTTGGCTGTGGACTTTAACACAGTAAGGACTTTGAAGCAAAGAATCCTTTCTGGGCTCAAAGAAAGAAGCCTTCATGGAACCTGTATATAGTGTGTAACTATAGAGTGTGTGTTTTGTGTGTGCCAAGTAAAACTACTCTGCTAAAAACTGTTTTATGTTGGTGAGCTTAATCGCTTCCCTGAAGCATCTGTGAAGCATAGACTGAGAACAAGATATATGGGAGGAAGAGAAACACTATCCCAATGACAACAACTTAGGTGTCTCATCTGCCTCAGTATCTTATAAAATTCTCAGATAGACCTCTCAGTTAGGGAATGCAGCATTAATCATAAAGCAAAATACAAAAACAAACTGTCAGAGCTGCCCGAGGTCCCAGCTCACAAAGGACCAACGCCGGTTCGTTGTTATATACAAAAGTCTTTATTGAAGTTCAGTTTCGCTTTCACAGCCGCAGCGTGCAGCTCTACGTCTGAAACTCTAGACCGCTGAAGCTCCGTCTGAATCTCCTCCCCCCAGACACCAGTTTAAAGAGCACCTCTTCCTTTGCTCTTTCCTCCTCTGGTTCCGCCTGTCAGCTGGGGTCTTGCCCTTCCTAGACTCTTCTGACGCTGAGTCCCCTGAGTCTTCCCCCTGCCTCCGGCAGGCTTTAGGACCTGGTTCCCAATCCGGGTTTTCTGCTGTCCCACGCGCCTGTACATTCGAACTTGGCGCGCGCGCCCAGCCGGCAACCTTCCTCCTGACCGTTACACTGCTCCTGTCACTGCTTCCCCCTTCGGGGGGGCTAGCTGGACCTGACCTCCCCTCCGTTCCCCCACTCTCCGATAGAGGCGTGGTCAGCCCTGACTCATCTTCTCTCCCTGCTGGAGGAGACGCTGGCCCTGACACATGGGACTCTTCCCCCCCACTACGCTCTGGTGGGGAAGCTGGTCCTGATCTCCCACTGCTGCTTTGGGAGTCCCCGCTGGCCCCTTGTTTCTAGTGCGTCCCCCCTGGGACCCCCCTTGCCCTGGCCATCGGCGCCTCCTTCTGGGAATCTTCTGATTCGCTGGAGAAGCTCATGGAATCTCTCGGGTCACTGCCATACTCCCCTACGCTGCCCTCAGATTCTTCCCCTTCGCTCTCCATTTCCTCTCTCCCCTGTGCCTCTGTTCCTGAGCCCCTGACACAAACATTTTATATTTTTTTACAAACACAATAGCTTGGGTATGTTCATCAAGGGAACTGTATATATAAGGATTTAAATTGTTGTTGTTTTTTTTAAGATAGTAGAATAAGACTGTGTAACTGTACAGTTGTAAGTTACACATGGTTAAATATACTTAATTATGATTTGTAAGATTCAGGAGAGTCTACCCCTGCTAAATAAGTTCTCAATAGCTTTTCCCTCTGGCCATAGTTGCCTAACCTTCACCCTAGCAAAACCACTCACAACCAAGAGCAGATGCTACACTGATAATCTTCTGCCTCGGGCTCTTCCTGCTGCTTCTGGCTTCTAGGATGTTTCAGATATTTAAGGGAATACTTAATGAAATTTTGCCTCTGGTCAGACCTCTGTTTATAGGTTTGCGGTGCTGGGCTCTGCTTCACTACCACCTCACAGAACAGTTCTTTGCTCTCCCTGATGCTAACCCTAAAACTACGGGAAATCAATTCATTGCTTGGTGCATCAGGAAATATAGACACCACAAAAGATAGTAGATCCTTTGTAATTAGTTTTGACTTTGGCCCAAGACAACATGAAATGCTTCACAAGAATAATTCCCTTCCCACACTTTTTGAGACCAAATATGGGATAGTATTTAGGAATAACACAGAAATACATTGATAATTTCAATATGGGCTTACTGAAATATATATTGCATGCAGCTTCCCTTGCAGTTTGTCTGGAAGCTATAGTTTGTGAAGCATTTTACTGCACAATTGCCAAGAGGAATGAGATCCCACCAACCAGCAACATATCTGTTCTAATGTGTGAACTGGCATAACAATTTGATTCTATCATAATTATTGAAGACATGCGGCAAATGCAAAAATAATGTAAGTCATTGTTAAATCTTTCAATTTGAGTGACACAGTATGAACTCCTACTTAAATCCTGCCAGGCTTAGCAGAATAGGAGTTTCTCTATGGCCAGTGGTCAAGGATGGTGGAAATTGAGCCCAAAATATCTGGAATCTGTGGAAGGCTACTTTATAGGGTTAGTAAACACATTTTAAACAGAGGACTACTAAACTCTAAATAAATAGACCCATTAACATACAAAACATCAGGAAAAACGTCCTGTTTGACAGTGGAACAGGCTCCCGTGAGAGGTCTGAAGGTCCCCACCTTCCCACAGCTGCCTATGTCCCTTCCTCTCCCAAGTCTTTCACAAGCAATCTTAGACATGTCCATCTTTGCTCCTCCTGCTTCATGCCACTCCTGGTCCTGAGAGACCAGCGGAGAAGGGAGCTTGCTACAGCTGGAGGGGGAGAAACCCATGCTTCTTCACCAGTTGGACTCATCTCTGCCTCTTGGCCTCCCTCGTCCCACTCTCCTGCTTCTGTTTCTGATTCTGGACTTCCCTCTGCCACAAACTCTCCTTTCTCACCAACCCTTGCTCTCTCTTCAGCTTCCAACACCTCCTCCTCCCATTCTTTTCCCTCTTCTCCTTCTGACCACTCATTGTCATCCTACCACCAGTCTGCAGGCTCTGAGCCTTCTTCCCCTGGGGCTTCACCAGCTAGTTTCTCCCACAACTCCTCTGCACCCAACCAAATGCTCAACCATGGAACTCCCTGGGTGACCTTGGCCCAATCACCGTATCTTAGCCTAACACAGGGTTGTTGGGGAGGAGGAGAACCATGTGGACCTCCTTGTGATCCTTGGAAGATAAAGGTAGTATATAAATGTAATAAATAAATAAATAAATATTTCCTTACTATGGTAAGCAAAGGGACGTGGGTGGCGCTGTGGGTTAAACCACAGAGCTTGGACTTGCCGATCAGAAGGTTGGTGGTTCGAATCCCTGCGATGGGGTGAGCTCCCATTGTTCGGTCCCTGCTCCTGCCAACCTAGCAGTTCGAAAGCACATCAAAGTGCAAGTAGATAAACAGGTACTGCTCCGGCGGGAAGGTAAATGGCGTTTCCTGTGTGCTGCTCTGGTTCACCAGAAGCGGCTTAGTCATGCTGGCCACATGACCCGGAAGCTGCATGCCGGCTCCCTCGGCCAATAAAGCGAGATGAGTGCCATAACCCCAGAGTCAGTCATGGCTGGACCTAATGGTCAGGGGTCCCTTTATGGTAAGCAAGACACTTGTTTTGGTTATAACTCAGGGAATTTGTCTCTTAAAAGATATGTGGATCATGAGCTAGACACCACTATGTACAGCTCACCTATGTTGGTGCATTCACAATGAAACAGTAAGAAACTGGCATAACATACCGTATTTTTTGCACCATAACACTCACTTTTTTCCTCCTAAAAAGTAAGGGGAAATGTCTGTGCGTGTTATGGAGGGAATGCCTACGGGTGGCATGCCTATGGATTTTCCTCCTCTAAAAACTACGTGCGTGTTATGGTTGGGTGCGTGTTATAGAGCGAAAAATACGGTAGTAGTTAACAGGATGACTCACGAATTTGCCTCATGCTAACCACCATTATCTCAGCCTCTGCTCTGAAACGTAATGGCAAAAATATTGACCTGATTTACAGGGCTTCTGTAATAAATATTGAAATAACTTATGTGAAACATTTGGAGTATGATGATGATATAGCAGTAGCAGTAGCAACTATCTGAGGGCTGTTCAGTCCACAGCTCAGTTACACTTAGTAAATTAGCCTTAAATCTGCATAGTTACACTGGAATTAGGGCTTTATAACCTGCATCATTGATATCAAAATGTTTAAATCAATTTTAGTACAATTACTAAGGTTTCATTAGGCTGTGGATCAGGCGGCAAATAACCTCACCCCTGACTCCTGAGAAGACAGATGGACATATATATAGATAGATACCACTGTTTTATATAGTTAACAGGCTATCATACAAATAAAATTTAAAATAGGCTGGAGAGTAGGTCATGAATAATTCCATTTTCTCTAAATGTAAAGTTGCTAACAAAGGAAGGAGTCTCTCCTTAGCTGAAGAAATATCAGTTAAGTGAGTAAGAATTTTAAATAAGCTCTGTTCTGCTTGGTTGACAGTTCTGTTTAGTCCTGAATATCAACTAAAAGTATTCTGAAATCCTTAATTGGAGTGGGAGTCCATAGTGAAGTTATGAGCTTGGTAGGCTGAATATTTTGACAGTGGAATTCCTTAGAAAGAACAGACTGCAGCCAAATCTTCATGCAAGCAGAAGTATCTGTTCCCCCCCCTCCCCATTATAGCCACTACCCCTGCACTACCACCCCACCTCTAATGAGGTTCAGAGGACCCTTCATTAAGTACCAGGATATGAGGCAGGAAGTGCAGGGGAAAAGTTGGTTGGAGGTGATGTGAGCAAGCAGAGCTGCTGTGGTGGGGAGCATGTGACAGGTCCTTTCCCTTACAGGGATATCCTTGTAAGAACACAATGTTACATGCAACTCAATCAACTTCTAATTCTGTTTATTTTTTTTGGAGTGCTTTGCCAAGAAGCTATTGTAGCATTCCAGGGATTATGTCTCCAAAAGATTGATGTGTTGCAAATCATGACGTTGGTTCAGTTACAGTAGTGTCTTTCCATTGGCTATAAAATTACACCAGTGTATGGGCTCATCCAGACTTCCTTTTGTGCTGTGTTTCTAGGCACAGGTCTGTGCTTTAAAGCACCATGTCTGAGCAGCTTTATTTATTTTTTGCCCTGGCACTTTCCCCAGGGAAAACTGCTCTTTACTGGTGAATTGGAGCAAACAACTATCTGTGGAAAACCCAAATTGTCATTTGTTCCAATTCAGCATTAAAGAGCAGGTATTCACAGGGAAGATGCCAGGGCAAAAGAAAAAGAAAAAAGGGCTCAGATATGATGCACAGACCTGTGCTTAGAAAGCATAGAGCAAAAGCTAAGTGTGGATGAGCCCTTAATTAAGGGCATGATCTAATTAGACTGTACTTTCATGAGAGTTTCTAGTTTCCTGCTAGAAAGGAGCTACAACTCTTTGTAACAGCAGGAAGTCTGTTTCTATCCTCCATCCCTGATGTAGTTTGCTAGGTCAGAGTTGGCAAGGTTGGTTCTACTTGGTTCCAGCACTTCCGTTAACCTCCCTCTCCCTCATTCCTACAGGGTAGCCTTTTGGTTGCCTGAACTGACACCACCAGTAGAAGTCAATCTAGCAACTACAATCGGCATTCACTGTTGCTGTTGTGTTCAGTCCGCAAACTATACATGATTAATGACCTTTTCCTAGCACCAGGGAAGTGCACCATGCAACTGCTGAGGAGATTGTAATCCCTGATTATGTGAGTAGCCTGCAGCCACTAGGAATACTTGGAGAATCTGGATTTGTGTATGTGTGCGTGTTGCTTTCTCTAAATTAAATCAGCCATGGAATAGACAGACTTACGAGTGAACACATGATAAAATGAGAAACAGACTAGAAACAGATCGATTTGTACATCTTTAGTGCCCATGCCAGGATAACCATTGAGTAAGCAACAGTACACAGCAACGTGCTGGCTGCATCACTCTCTCCCATCAATCATTGCTGAGCTTCAAAACATAAGAGTGGGAATGCTCCTCTCAATTCTATCACCAAACAGTTTTGCCCTGCTAAATGCTTCACCAGCTTCCATTGGAAGTAACCACTCTGAGCACATCAGTGGACAGTGTCTGGCATAGTGCATGATGAGTACCCCTTTTGCAAATAGTTTAAACAATGGATATGTGGGATTTGCTTTTTAAATACCGGTAGTTTATAGTGAGCATCTAAAAATAAAAATAAAAAGATGGATAAATGGCATGACATTTTAGACTCTTTCCCCAGCCCCCAAAGAAACAACTAATTCATCAATAGACCCATTCATGTGTGGTCACCATTCATTATTGCCTCAATATTTTAAAATCAACTGCTAAGTTTACTCTGCAGTTTAAAAACAGATTTTTAATTAGTAAAGTTTCTTTAAGCTGAAATTGTAGTAAGTGTATATACATTTAAGGTTAGAACTGAATAGCCCCATAAAGTGTAAAATGGATTTTATGATGCCCTCTAAAAATCTTAAAAGGGTTGTAGTCAGTGAAGGTATCTGCTGGCATCATACTATGTTCAGGCATTGTTCTATCACTTGGCAAAATGCAACAGTTCTTAGTATTTAAATTTTATTGGCATTGTTATATCCATATTAGTGAAATGCTTTAGTGCTGAATGAAAGTGGTTTAAAATGGCTGCATCATGATAGGGTTTTGTAAATGCGAATTTGGCCAATATAGCTACAACAGTCAGAAGGAAATAGTGCAGTTAAAAAGTATAATAAATCATTGCATTTTAATCACCACAGTACGTTAGCATAATCTTTTGCAGAAATAATGATTTCACTGCTGCTGCAAGCTTGGGAAAAAATAGGGTAGTTAAGATTCTACAGTGGTGTCTATGGAGGATTGTGCAAGAATATTAAAAATGTATTAAAACTTACATATAGAACTATGGGTTGTGAGTAATAAAAAATAATCATGTTGGATATAATATCAAACCAAACAGTAATTCAACACATTTTGCCTCAATAAAAGAGCTTCCTGACTACAGAATTACAGAGTTCATAGACTTATTTCAGATATCACTTAATGGCTGGTAGCTCAACTATGCACAATGCCTTCTTCTAATGAGCAGTGACACGTGCAAATGTCCCCATGGCACTACTAGCAGGAGAAAGTGCTCACCATGGGGAATCTAAGTTGTGCTTCTAGCATCTTAATTGCACTGGTATAGTAATTATACATCTTGTTAAAGCACAATTATTCTTGCTCTTCCTTTTCTTTGTTGACAATTTATTTCAGTGTATACTTTTCAAAAGTGATGATGATAAGATGAATAACACAGCTTCCTGCATCTTTTCTCATCAGCAGATTCCTAGAAAACAAATGTAAAACAATATTCAGGTTAGAGCATTATTGGGAGGCTACATTATAGACAGAGATAAGTAAAAACTAATGAATGGGGCCTGAGGGACACTGCTCCTTTGGGGTTTTTTTAGTGTGATGAGAGCTAAAGTATGTGTTTCCCTGAGGTGGAAGAGCTTTAACACGTTAGTTTAATATATGACAAGAACAGGATATGTTGTAGAGCTCAAATGGACCCCCTCCTTCCCAAATGCTCTGCAAAATTTCCTTCAAATTCTGATGCTGAATAGTTTCCAAATGTCAACAAGTGTGTGAATATTTGGCATATGTTTGATCTTCAGCATCAGTATTTGACATTAAAAGGTTGGCAATACCAATCAGTATCTGATATATAGCAGTCTGTATTTAACAATATTTTAAAGCTGACTTTCCAGAGCAATCAACATTTAACTTTTTTCAGCATGAGCAGTGCATTCCCTTCTGGGAAATCTTCAAGGATCTGCATACCAGTGGTTGGTGGGACAAGATGCAAAAATGTACAGTAAGCTGTACACACCTCTCCGGCTTCCATCCAGGCAAGCAGGGATACATTCCAGTCACACAAAAACACTCAAGGAGGTTGTGAAGCAAGGGGTGTGGCTGGAGAAGCAGATGACCTGGGGACAATCTCAAGAAATGGAGGGCAGGCTTGGAGGGCTGCATTTGGTCCCCAGTTTGGCGATTCCTCACTCTGCCAAATAGCACGAACACCTTCCTTTGTTATCGCTGACTACAGTTCGCTTCCCCTTGACTGTCTGAACCTGGCAGGGGTTGGGTTTTCAAATTTTGCTCGTTCCTGCATTAGCATTCCACACGCTTTTAAATCACCCACTCTTAGTCCTTGCTTCTATCAATCTGGAAGGCAAATTTCCTACGGGTAAAGCTCAAGTGACAATATCAAGTGGCATTAGATCAGGCTCTCATAATTATGGAAGCTACCTATTGCTTCACCATAAATGTTGGATGTTCTCTATTTCAGGTATAATGTGGAAGTGGGGTTTAAAGGATCGCTGAAGTTCACTTAGACTGCATGAGGCCAAATTATTCCTGGCTTCCTAACCTATTGTTTAGCATGTAAGGGCATCACATCCAAACTAGGCCTATATCCGCACACAATCAACCTTTGGACCTTCTTGTTTCATATCAGATCTCAAATTTAATACATTTTGGCAGAAAGCCTGGTTACAAAACGTATACTATTTTGTTTTATAGTATTACTTTTTAGAATGATCCACATACTTCCTTAAATTTATCAAAGGTAGGCTATACATTTAAGTAAGTAAGTAGCTGGAGTCTTGCCTTTCATTTAATCAATTTATGTCTGCAAGTGGCTGTAAAGACTTTGAGCCATACATACAGCAAAGCAGTAGACTGTAATGAAGTGCCATCTTTAAATTTAACTAAGGTTGTGCTCTTAAGAGGTTTGCAAGAAAGTAAATTCCAGGAAAATCAAAGGACTTTACAAGTGAATTTATCTAGGATGGTGAAGCCACACATACAGAATTTTGCAAAATGAGTCTGCTCAGCATTCAGCCAGTGGCACTTGCTAGGCTATATAAGCACCACAACAAGCAGCCCCTGAAGCTGGTTGGCAAAAGCTGGTGATTAAGAGAATGTCCTTCACCCAACATGTGTCAGGGAGCTGGCCGCCATCTAAACCTCTGCAGCAATCCAAGGAAATTTCCATCATCACCCCACTTCACCATTCATCTGTGCTACTAGACTGGTCATCTAAAGTTAAACAGATCACCTACCTTTGTTAACTATATTTTCACAGGGTATGTGTAAATGTGCCCTATGATTGAGAGTGCTTCCCCCCTCAAATCCTGGGTTGCATACATGACAAAGATGTAACAGAAACTGATTAACAACTCATTATCAACATTAAAAGCTGTTAAAAGGATTGAATTAGTAAAGGCTTTATGGCTCAAAATTTGGATACGTCCAAAACTGATTCCAATCACTTTTTATACATTTTAATGATATTTTAAAAATAACATTCTGAATATTCAGTGGTTTCTTTACATAGGAAAATAATTCCCCTTTTCTCAGAAACTTCATGTGGCCTACAATTCAGCATAAGCTAAATAAAGCTCTCCTGGTGTCAATTGTGAGTTTGATACTTTTCATGGTCTTCAGTTGTTGCTCTCTGTAACTCCCCCCCCCCCCCCCCCGCTGCCAGTCACTATGATGCCAACATCATTTTGCTTTGTTTGAAGTGTTTCCAGGGTTCCAAATTCTTGCCAGTATTATGTGAATTTCTTGTGGCTTATCAGGAATCACAAAGGCCATGAGAAAGGTCATTGCTATTATTAACTGCACACTTCAGGAAATTCCAGCAGATGGAATGTGTCATAACCTCAAATGCTTCTGAAATGCCTGAAGAATGTTGTTCATGGGACACTGGTTTCTAATGTTGGAGCATATGGATAGGAATGATAGTAACACACTGCATTTGAGACTTCCAAAAAGCTTTTGAGGAAGACACCTCTCCAAAGGTTGTGACATGGTTCCAGATGCCACATGTTTGGGAACAACAGCCATAGCTGGTCCTGCTTGTATGCTTCCCATTGACATCTTGTTGGTCACTTTAGGAAACAGGATGTTAGACTAGAGAAATCTTTGGTGTGGTCTTTGGTAAAAACCACTCCTCAAGAAACCCTCCTTGGATTTAGAAAATCTAAGTAATTATCGGCCAATATTTACCAATCTCCCCTTCCTGGGCAAGGTTCTTGAGCAGGTGGTCGCAGACCAGATCCAGGTGCTCTTAGAGGAAACCAATTTTCTAGATCCATTTCAGTTGGGGTTTAGGCCTGGTTTTCTCACAGAAACTGATTTGGTCACCCTGTACCTTGTTAACTCTCCTCAATTTCTCGGCAGCTTTTGATAACATCAAACATCATATCCTTCTGAAGCAGCTGTTTGAGTTAGGGGTGGGCTTCGCTGCTTTGTGGTGGTTCTGATCCTACTTGGATGGTCATTTCCAGAGGGTGATGCTTGGGGAATTCTGTTTGGCCCCCTGGAGCCTTTAATTCGGGGCTTCCCAATGTTCAATTTTATGCCCCATGGCATTTAAGATATATAGGAAACCACTGAGTGGGGTCACCTGGAGTTTTGAAGTATGTTGTCTGCAATATGCTGATGACACACAGCTCTACTTCTCCTTTACATCTACAGGCGTGGCAGTGCATGTGCTGGACCAATGGCTTGCTTCAGTAATTGACTGGATGAGAGCCAATAAACTGAAGCTCAACCCTAATAAGAATGTGGCACTGTTAGTGGGCAGTTCCCGAGGCCAGATAGATGGGAGGTTGCCTGTTCTTGAGTGCTAATTTAGTGCTGTGCAGAGGGAATACTTGCAGAGAGAGCTCCCCCTTCACCCCGTTGGTTGCAATTTATTTCCATGCGTAAACATGTTAATTTCAAAGTGGTTGAAAAAGGTGATATCTTAGATTTGGGGTGGTCAGGGAAGAATAGTGGTGCTCAGTGTTTGGTTCCATTTTTTAGCAAACAGAATTGCAAAGTTTTAAGGTAAGTGAGAGATGTTTTCTCTTATTGCAACTATAATGGATAAAAAGAGAATCGTTTAAAGGACTTCTTGTGCACATTGGCAATGTGTTTGTTATCTATAGATTTAATAACATACAAGGCATTTGTGTTTAGTGGTACATAATGAAGCAATGGAAATGGCATTTAACTTCTGGATTATGAAGAGATTCCTTAACTGAGCAGTATTGTGTAATGGGGGGCAGCCTGGGAGCAAGTTGCCCTAGAGCAAAATTAGTACATTTAGCTTGCTTTAGAAGTGTTTGCATCTGGTAAAATATACATAGCACAGTATTAAACATGCAGGTAAGTTAATTGTGCACATTCTAATTAAGAGAATAATCAGAGACATCTCAAAAAGGTGACAGTATATTATTTACATATTTTAGAGCATGTTGTGATCATGGCAGGGAGACAGCTAAGATGAGTCAGTTAAGCCTATAGAATTTCCCAATTAAGGTGTCATTCCTTTTACCCCAAAACTGTCCTGCGAAGGCTGTTTGGCATGTTTTATGCACAACTGCTTCAATCCAGAGGCACTGAAAGTTTCCTTGAAAGCAATGGAGCAAGTTAGTAGCAACTAACTCAAGTCCTATTCATTTCACTAGGACTAAATGCTAGCCACAATTTGATTGGGAACTGGATCTCACTGTGTGCTTCCTCTGTCTGTATACGTAATGCTAAACATGCACTTAACAACATACCTGGCTTTCTAAAACTTGTTAGCACTGTTACAACTAAAGTAAGCCATGACTAAATTTCACTAAAATGTAGGGAACAAGCCCGTTGTGAATAGCAAGTCTTATTGCTTTCAATGGGACTAATTTTGGACAGATTCGGAGCTTCTGTTCTGACAGCATATGAATATCACCTTTTGCATTATTGTACTGAAGATGAGGTAGTACATTTTCATTAATAGGTATGTGTATATATAGTTCAGAACTCATTATACAATCAAAGCTGATGGGAAAAGCATAGGTGCATTTTCATTTGTTTGAGTTATTTTATAAAAGTGCCAGTTTAACATGAAAAGTTCAAGGACATGCATCCCCAAGGGTGATTGTCTTATGCTTCAGTAATGGAGATTAAATTTGTGGTAGTTAGCTAGCTTTTTTTTTTTCTTACAAAGGAACCAAAATTCATTAAAAACTAATTAGGAATGTATAGGAGGTTAATACTCCATGTTAAGCCTTATTAATGGGAGATAAGTAATTCATAAAGTATCAAAGGAGTGCAAATGTACAGACTTAAAGAGAATTATACTATGGAAAACTACCTTTAAGTGACATTAAGCATCTAGCTTACATCCATCAATAGAGTTAAAGTAAAATACTTGACTTTAACTTATTCAACTGCTGGTTCTGGATGTTGCAGGTGAGCACTTCCTCATGAAAAGAAAGGAAGAGTGACAAAAAAGTAATCTTCATCATGATTAATTGTCAGCATTCATTAAAAGAAAAAGATATAAATTTTGTAAATATTGTCATGTTGTAAGATGCCGTGAGCATTTTTTTAAATATGGAAAGACAGCATACAAATAATATGATGAATGAATGAATGAATGAATGAATGAATGAAAAAGAAAAAACAGCCACTGAGAGAACCTCTAATATTGACCTAATAAATGATATTGTCTATGCCAAAACACCACCATTCTCCTTTTTTTCTTTTTTAAAACACATAATTGACTTCTGGTATGCTGATCAATAATGACTGCAAGCCTTCATCTTTTGATAAACGGGGGTTGCGACATTGATACCAACCAAACACTTGTGAGGGCTTGTAGCCTTCACCAACAAACCATGTTATACCCCTTGCTTTTCAGGGACTTGGACTTGGGTTTCTAAGGATCAAATAAATAACATGGCTAAATTATTCCTCCTGATTTTTATGAAACTTTAAATCTAAAATGAGAAGGAAAACACCCTCATAAGGCAAAGCCTCATTCATTTTTCATCTGCCTTGAATTCACAAGGAACTGCATTTTTTAATTTTATGCCTTTTAAATGACTCCTAGGTTAGCGTTTCGCTGAATGGATCCTTTGTATATTGTTAGTGATCGCCAGCTTTGGCATGGAAGTTATAACTCTAACTAAAATCTGTTTCTTTACTAGACCTAACGTGAAAGCTACCATTCTAAAACTAATTCCCAAATGGTGGGTCTTAATCCATAAAAAGGTCAAATAAGTGCCATTTATGCTAGTCCCCAACATGCTAAAAATGAGTACTGGGATTAATACTTTTGGATCAGGCAGGTACAAAAGAGATACAGCTTAAATTAAAGAACATGGTGGCCCTGAGCACATTTTTAGCTTGGGAATTTGCTTTTAACACCAGAACTGAACTGTTTTTGAATATTTCCACACAGAAAACTCAGTCCAAGGTCACTTTCCCCATTCCATTAGCCTGATTTAATTGGAAGACGTCATTTTGTTGTTGCTATCAATAACTGAAAACCATAAATCCATGGCAGAAGGCTACCAATGGCTTCTAGTCATGATAGCTCTATGCTCCCTCTAGGTTTGCAGATAGTATGTCTCTGAATAAGAGTTTCTGGAAATCAACAGATACTCTCTTGTTTGTGGGCTTCTTGGGGTATCTAGTTGGTCACTGTGGGAAATAGGATGCTGTGCTAGATAGGTACTTGGTCTTCTCTGTTGGGGCTTGCATGTTTTCAAAGAATCATAGAGTTGGAAGGGAGCCTGCGGATCATCCTGTCCAACCCTCTTCAACGCAGGACTATGCAGCTGTCCATTATGGGGATCAAACCTGCAACATTGGCATTATCAGCACCATGTTCTAACCAACTAAGCTATATATATATATATATATATATATATATATATATATATATATATGCTTTCGTAGATTTTCACGGGTACAGGAATGTAGGTTTTGGTGTCTTCGGGTGTCTTCCCGTGTAAGAGTTGGGGTGTCTAGGCGACGTTTCGACGAGGTCTCACTCGTCATCTTCAGGCTGGTGCTTTCGGCTTCTTGTTACTGGAACAGAGCAGGATCTCAGTGTTTGAGTTCCTATAAATACTGTTGAGGGGGTGTGGTGTATAGTCTCCAACGTTCTGGGCAGAGAGGAAGTTCCCAGGTTAGTGTGCCTTTTCTTCTTTTGTTCCTTAATTACTTGAGGGATATCTTGAGTGATTTCTTGAGTGATATTCTGAGTACCACTTAGGTGGGTCATTAAGTGTGGATTAGTTGCTAAAGCTTTCGTGTCTTGACCTCTTGAGCTTGTGAAGAGTTTTTCTGAGAAGATGGCTGTACTGCACTTAGTTGTGCTCTGGCTTGGCTTCGTGTATAGGGGCGAGCTGTGGTTTTGTGCCCTGTGCCAGCCAGATCTGTGTAGGGATTGCAGGGGGGTGCAGCATCCGGAGGTGCCACTATGGTTTGGCTACTGGATGGTGTCTGTAATTTATCTGTGGAGAGGGTCTGGGTTTGGGTCTGGTGTGGTTGATTGGTGATGGCGTTCTGTGTGCCTCTGGTTCTGGTGTCGGTTTTTGTGGGGAGGGCTAATTTCCAGATGTCTGGCAGGCGGGACGTGTCGTCACGCTTGTTCATGTTGTGAGGGTGTTTCTCTATCTCGATGGCTTCCATGATTATTCTCTTGTGGTGATGTTCCATGTTAAAGAGCAATTTGGAATCTGCAAAATTAATTTCGTGTCCTGTTTCTTTCATGTGTTGGAAAAGAGAGGAAGTTTTTTCTTCTTTTTTGACGGCATTCTTGTGTTCTGCGATACGTGCATTTATTCGTCTGTTTGTTTGTCCAATGTACGTGGCTGGGCAGACTTTGCAGGGTATTTCATAGACCCCTTGGTTTTCCAACTGGATTTTCCAAAAAATAGCCAATATCCAAAAAATATTTTCCAAAAAATAGCCAATATCCTCAGAAACCCCAAAGATAAAATCCAGTTGGAAAACCAAGGGGTCTATGAAATACCCTGCAAAGTCTGCCCAGCCACGTACATTGGACAAACAAACAGACGAATAAATGCACGTATCGCAGAACACAAGAATGCCGTCAAAAAAGAAGAAAAAACTTCCTCTCTTTTCCAACACATGAAAGAAACAGGACACGAAATTAATTTTGCAGATTCCAAATTGCTCTTTAACATGGAACATCACCACAAGAGAATAATCATGGAAGCCATCGAGATAGAGAAACACCCTCACAACATGAACAAGCGTGACGACACGTCCCGCCTGCCAGACATCTGGAAATTAGCCCTCCCCACAAAAACCGACACCAGAACCAGAGGCACACAGAACGCCATCACCAATCAACCACACCAGACCCAAACCCAGACCCTCTCCACAGATAAATTACAGACACCATCCAGTAGCCAAACCATAGTGGCACCTCCGGATGCTGCACCCCCCTGCAATCCCTACACAGATCTGGCTGGCACAGGGCACAAAACCACAGCTCGCCCCTATACACGAAGCCAAGCCAGAGCACAACTAAGTGCAGTACAGCCATCTTCTCAGAAAAACTCTTCACAAGCTCAAGAGGTCAAGACACGAAAGCTTTAGCAACTAATCCACACTTAATGACCCACCTAAGTGGTACTCAGAATATCACTCAAGAAATCACTCAAGATATCCCTCAAGTAATTAAGGAACAAAAGAAGAAAAGGCACACTAACCTGGGAACTTCCTCTCTGCCCAGAACGTTGGAGACTATACACCACACCCCCTCAACAGTATTTATAGGAACTCAAACACTGAGATCCTGCTCTGTTCCAGTAACAAGAAGCCGAAAGCACCAGCCTGAAGATGACGAGTGAGACCTCGTCGAAACGTCGCCTAGACACCCCAACTCTTACACGGGAAGACACCCGAAGACACCAAAACCTACATATATATATATATATATATATATATATATATATATATATATGCACACACATATACAGTGTGTGTGTGTGTGTGTGTGTGTGTGTGTGTGTATATATATATATATATATAACCTCATCAGAACACGGGGAACTGTTCATGCATCTCACATATCTCATGCAGTCTGGCCCCCAGTTACAGCCTCCTCTGGTAGGGTTTAGGTAATACACAGATGACTTTGCACCCAAGTTCAGCTGCGCCAAGAATACACTTGCAAGGGTATTGTGAAAATGGCATCAAAATAATCATGCAATCTGTTTAGATAGTTTGGGGAATCGGAAGAGAAAAAGGTGTATCAATTAAATTAAGAGCAGAATGAAACATCCCCTCTCTTTCTGACTGCACATTCATTCAGATAAATTAAAAGAAAACTAAAAATCCTTTCGAAGGTCAGAATTTTACTAGGTGTTGATTGCTTTGGGGCTTCTTTGTTTGCATGAAGAGAATCTCCCCGGCACATTCTAGATATGGGTTTTTGAGGAGGGAGCAGGAAACTAGTTTGGTGGTGGTGGTGAGGGGAATATTTCCATTCAAAGGAATTAACAGTCATGGGCTTTACTGAAGAAATTATTTTAAGGGAGTTATTTGAATCCAGAGAAAGTGAAATGGCTTGACAAGTTAAACACATAAGAAATAACAATGTCTTACATTTTAAAGTGCTTTCTATCCCAAAGGAGCTCTAAGTGCTTTACAAACTGCAGTGATGGATTATTTCATGCACCACTGAAACTCAGCTACCTTTCTAGTTAGAACACAGTCTCTGTTTAACAGAGCACAGCAACATGACACAATCACATTGAAGGAGAATTCTAAATGGTACCTGGATGCCTCGCCTTTTAGACTCTCCTGCAGTTCAACTCTGGGCATGCAGAAGAACCAGCTATGTGTACGTTACTCAGCCAGAAGCTTTTCTCCCCATTTTGTGAACCATTTGGTGGGGAACAGAAATAGCTGGAGTTATACAGTTTTGATTTTGCCTCTTTATTCAGTCAACATATTCAGGGTTGAGAATATTTCCTATGTTATTTGATAAGAAAAGGTTTGGTGAATTGACAGGTCAGTATTAGTCAAATATTGATCAGGTATCTTTGAAGCATTAGTATAGATAGAATTTTTTATTACTGCTCAGAACAGCATTCCATTACTGCTCGTCAGTTTTTATTATTAGAACCAAATTAACTTTAACCACCAATAGGCTTGATACTTTTGCTAATGATAGAAGCAAATTAGTTAATAATTGTGAAAACTTTGAATTGGTTTTAACTGGTTTCTTAGCACATTTAATATTGTGAATGTACGGTAAATGTGAATGATTCATTGAACAGGTCTTCTCTTTGGCTTCTATCTGAGAGCACCAGAGTCACTTAGCTCTGCAAGTATGAAAAAAATTGTACCAGTTGGAAGCATTTCTGCTATATAGGCAGTAGACTAATTGAGCCCAGCATGGTGGGCAGGATAATGGGACTAAAGGGCTCTGGAGGGCCCACATGGGCTGACTCTGACATCCATTTTTTTAAAAATAGTTTCGTTGTTTGCCTGCTCAGTGGTCAGCAGAGAAGCGCTAAGCAATACAACTACAGCAGCTGCCATCCTTTTTACCCCAGACCGCACCGGCAGGAAGGTAAACGGCATTTCCGTGCGCTGCTCTGGTTTGCCAGAAGCCGCTTAGTCATGCTGGCCACATGACCCAGAAGCTGTACGCCGGCTCTCTTGGCCAATAAAGTGAGATGAGCGCTGTAACCCCAGAGTCGGTCACGACTGGACCTAATGGTCAGGGGTCCCTTTACCTTTACTAATGATATTTATTTACGCTGCTCTGCTCTGCTCTTGTCTTTTCTGTGTCCCTTAAGTATTTATTTCTGCATCTACTGTGTATAGCTACATAGCAATGAAGGATTGGCCTTTGACTTTGTTTTGTGTGTTATAGTGATATATATATATATATATATATATATATTTGCTTTCGTAGATAATGTATATATATATATATATATATATATATATACACATACATTTGCAGGATGAATCAGATAATGAACCTGCAAAAAAGAAGAATGCCATTGTCACTCCAATAAATAAAATTTTAAAAAATACAGTATGGTTAAAGTGAAACAATAAAAGCTGTAAAGTGTGTGTGGGTGCATTCCATTTATAAATCATTTCCTATCAAATATCTTGAAGTGGTTTCACAATAAAAACAATGGCAATAAAAACAATGACACAACAGAATTGGAGAGTTGGAAAGGACCCCAAGTCTCGTCTAGTCCAACCCCCTGCAATTCAGGAATCTCAACTAGGTCATACATGACAGATGGCCACCCAGCTTTTGCTTTAAAACCTCCAAGGAAGGAGAGTTCACCAACACTCCTAATCTCATATCTAAAAAGAATTATAACATTTCAAAAACAGTTCAAAATGCTATTATGCAGCGCTTTCTTCTGGGGGGGACGCAGGGGTACACATACCTCTAAACATTTTGTGAATCTAAGTTTGGCTTCATTGAGGGGCAGTATTTCAATATGAGTAGGGAAATGAGAGTACCTCTAAACATTTTTTTA
Organism: Podarcis liolepis; assembly: GCF_965112155.1. Classification (NCBI taxonomy): domain Eukaryota; kingdom Metazoa; phylum Chordata; class Lepidosauria; order Squamata; family Lacertidae; genus Podarcis; species Podarcis liolepis. The sequence goes on from NC_139557.1 coordinate 38,201,982, forward strand.
AGAAGGAAAAAAAGCACTGCTATTATGTATAAAAAACAATTAAAAGTAATTCCATAGGTAAAAATAATTCCAGGTCTAATAGAGATGCAGATGGGAATAAATGTCTCCACTTGAAAAAAACAGGTCTTCAGTCGGGACTGAAGAGACAATACAGAAGGTACCTGTCTGATATGACCTAGGAGGGAATTCCAGGGGACAGGTGCTACCATGCTCAAGAACCAATTTTTATATCTTATGGAATGGACATTTTGCAGGAGGCCCTATACTTCAGGTGCAGTGATCAGTTGGGTATATGAGTCTTTAGTAAAAACAATAATTCTACAAACACTCTGTGCAGCATATAAAACAAGCATTTTCAGCAAAATGTTGTAGTGTGATATTTGATATGAGCTGAACACCATATTAGCACATCTGCATAGTTTATAAATGTTTTCAAAAATGCATGATAATATCCATAATGCATTAGCTATGCTCTTTTGCACTCTAGGCAGAACTATATGTAATTTTAATAAGCATATACTTGATGTGTATAGTTATACTGGTAAAGCTATTCATTATTTACTGCTATTAAATAATCGGGCTTTGTTTTACAAGGATGTTCATGATTTTGAGAAGACATTAGTTAAGAAAAGGGAACATCATGTCAAAATCTCACCTCGAGTTCTGTGATATTTGATAACTTGCTACCAATTGCATTTTCATGTTTACTTGCACATTTCCCCAAAGGTTAGGGGCAAAATTGTGTATTGTCTGAACATCATGCAAGTCCCTTTGGTGTGACTGCTTGAACGGAAGTGCTCATTTGGGTGGGCCAAGCTTTATGCTTAGTTTGCATGCTCTTGTCAACTTGCATTGTGACCACAATAGATCTGATAAATTGAACATAAAAAAGAAACCTGTATGTTTGTTATAAATTAAATCAAAGTCAAGGCTCCATAGATGGTGCCCTCGTAAAGTGACTGACTCCTACCATCTGCCAAGAAATGGCAAGCAACTGGTCTGTATTCAGAGTTGAACCTGATTGATATCTGGGGACCTCAGGGATGTCTAGGGCCACAAAGTACTGGTGATGCACCTCCAGGCATACTTCAGATTAAGCTTCTCCACCCCTGCTGAAAAGTAATTGTGGGGTTCCTGGTCTGGACTGGGACTCCATCATCCAGGGAGGGGAGGTTTGATCCCTCCTTCCTCAGATGTACCCCCCCTCCCACGCACAAAAATCTTCACACACCCCATCCAGATCAGCCTTGCACTCACACAAAAGTGTGTGTCTGCAGACTACAAATTAAATGCAGTGTGTAGTTTGACCTCGAGTTTATCTCAAGAAGTGTCTGCTGACATGCCCTGTGACAAGTTCAGAAATATGATTGATTGTACATGGATGCTAGAACATTGTTGGGAGAGTTTCTACTGATGTCAAAGAGTATAGGCCTGCACGTTTTGCCATAGTTTGCTACTGGTTCATTGTAACTACCATTACTTTTCTCCGTCTTCATTGACAAGATTTCACAGTTATTTACACCGGCCAGTTTGAATTGCTGTCTGCTATCATTTATTGATTGCTGCTGCTGACAACCGGTCACAGTCTGTGGCACAGTAAATAAACACTCTGTTACATTAATAAGATTACAGTTTACGAGCTTGATGAAATTAATCAGCTAAGGGAGATTTGGTGTAAGTCCATGGGAATCAACTTTATTGTGATTTAAGCTGGCTTTTAAATATTAAAAAGTGACACTTTGCCTTCGACTTAGGAGAAATGTACGTCATCACTCTCAGGTTTCACAGTGAATGCGCCAAGCGAGTGGTCACAGGCAACCAGCAGTGGCAGTAGTACAGTCTCTTCCTTTTCCCTCAAAGGTCCCACCTCTATGACCATTGCAGCCTGCTGCAGCAGCAACTGTATTGGGCACCTAGCCATCATTATGCATCCTCCAAAACGCTGCAGACTTAATGTTATTATAGAGCATTACAAGAGCAGGGGTGGGACAGATGGCTGCCACCCACAAAAAACAAAATCCTTGAGGGACAGATTTCCCAGCTCACTGTGCAGCACCCAGGTTCATGTGCTGTCTCTACCAAAGCCTGGTGAATAGCTGAAATGTGTTGAAGATAAGCAAGTGGTGGGGTGGGTGGGGGTCAAAGACATGTGTGTGTGCAAGTAAGGAAGATGTGGTAAAATTCTGCAGCAGCCTTCTTTTTCTAGGGATGGAGAGCTGAGGAAGAAAAACTCAGAAGGTTTCTTTGGGGCGGGGGAGAGAGGCCTTCTGTTAAATTTTGGCTTAGCTCTAGGCAAACATTTAGATGTTTATAATTAGGGCAATATTGATTTTTCTTACTCGTGTAGAGAAGGGAGGGAGGGAGAGCTACACTCCGGCAGGCCATTTCTGTCTTCCTTAAGAATGTCACTCCCATTTCAAAGCTAGCACATTGTCATCTCATTTTAGAAGTGCCAAAACAGCCTGAACATCAGTTCTCTAATTTCTGTTGTGCAGAGTGACATGTTTGGACAACAGCTCAACAATACTTGAAGGGAAAGGGATCTGGACTTGAGGTGCCAGTGCTAAATTGCAGGAGACATCAGCAAGAACTTTCTATAAACAAACTTATGTGACCTTCACTATCAGCAGTGTGAAAGATCAGTTCATGAAAAAACATGATTACGCACCATATATATATATATATAACTATATTCTCCTGGCTATATACTTTCTCTTACATAAAATACTTCCACTGATTCCTGAAGCATAAGCTATAATCTTGTTATGTAATGACAGTGTAGGGTTTTTTCTCATGCATTTTGATCTTCCCTCTGTGTGGAGCACTAATCCCATAGTTTTGCACTTATTTATTTATTATATTAATTATTTCTACCTGCTAAAGTATCAATTTGCACTTGGGAATGATAAATGCCTTCATTTGCAAAAATTCACACTGTGGACTGTGAAATTTTCCCAATGGAGGGAATGCTATAAAAACATGTTAGTATACAGATCTATGTATCAGCATGTAGCTAATTAGAAAAGGCATATGTTTCTAGCAGTTTATAACAAATAGCAGATTTTTTAAAAAGATGTACAACAACAATTGATTATATTTATTCATGCTTTTTATAAATATAATGATATCTGAGTAAGGATGCAAATTTGATTATGGATGAGGAAGAGTGTGCATTGTTAAGTCTTTAGTGCTACTGTATCATTCTAGTATATATTAAGTTTATTTTTCCTCCTGTGCAACATCAGTCATTTTAAAATTCAGTATATAGCTGACATTGCTCATTTGCTATTGCTGCCTTATTCCTAAAGCACTAAAATCCATGTGTGCATATTCTCTAGGATTAGGAAACTGTTCTTTCAGTGTTAATCCAAGTAAGTACAGTATGCTTTCAGGCACATTCTATATCAGTATGAATCTGGGTTATTTCCCCCCTCCCCCTTTATTTTGTCCCACTTAAACTTACTTTTGTGCAAATATATGAGAAAATGTACCCCTGAAACTTTCCCAGTAAGAGGAACTCTGTGGTTTGATTCAGTTGTGGGAATTCTACTCATTCATTGTGCTGTGAAATTATTTGCATGGCATAATGTCAAATGGTGTGAGCTGAGATCTTGCAGAGGCAATTGAGATGACAATGTGGGCACAAGGAGCTGGCAGGAAAAGCTTTATTAAATACCACAGGTGTAAGGCATTCCACTCCGGTTTGAAAAATAATCTAGTTTACCAAAGTTTAAGCCTCTAATTTCCAAACCCAGTGTAGTCTTCTGGCAAGGACAAGGCCACCATACAATCCTGCTTTTCAGGCTGGCTTTCAAACTACATCCCTGGTTCATCACAGGGGGTAGAGAGGTATGAACCTTTGGGATCACTAGTGGGACTTATTAGCTATCCACAATCAGAAAAGACAGCATTCGTGCCAGTTTAAATCCAGAGGGGGAACACAAACTTCAGCATCATTGGAACTACAAACCCAAGAACTGTGATGCACAAACTATTCTCTCCAGACAAATGCTTATCACCTGAAGGGTTCCCTTCTGTGATGAATCTATGGCAACAGCTAGTCCGAAAGCATGCATTGGTTGTCAAGACACTGGATGGCTGTCAAGTGGCTAATGCTCATGTAGCTCCTAAGACCACTGGGTAATGACTTCCTGAAAGCCGGAGCTTCAAACTGAATGCAGATCCACACCTGAGAGCCAGTGTAGAGTAGTGGTTTAGAGCGGTAGACCCATAATCTGGGGAACCGGGTTCGCGTCTCCGCTCCTCTACATGCAGCTGCTGGGTGACCTTGGGCTAGTCACACATCTCTGAAGTCTCTCAGCCCCACTCACCTCACAGAGTGTTTGTTGTGGGGGAGGAAGGGAAAAGAGAATGTTAGCCGCTTTGAGACTCCTTTGGCTAGTGATAAAGCAGGATATCAAATCCAAACTCTTCTCTTTTCTTCTCTTCTTCTCTTTAGCTGGCCATGCTTGCAAACATATAACATACTGAAATGGTTTGTGCACATTTGAGAGATTCCCTACTTATACAGAAGTATATTTGTTTTTAACTGATTTTTTAAAAAAATCTGAATAAAGCACCAGACTCAAACACAAGAACTAGCCCTTGCTTGTTTACATCTCCTAGAATCCTCACAGATCACATTCTCCTAGCTGAGATTGGATACACCTCAGACTGCTTTATCATTGAGCTATCATTCGTTTTCATCAAACTTCCCGGCTGCTGCTTCTGTTGCAATATGTGTCTTAAAAGAGTGCATTCCAAAAGAGGGTGTTACCATGGCCAATCACCTCTTCTCAAATGAGAACAATGGCAAGTCACTCTGGGGGATCACCCTGCTGGTCTATATACCAGATGCATTTATACAGAGCTAAAACTGGGCAAAGATTAACAGGTCATAACAACAATGCGGGGGGGGGGGTCATTTACTGTACCAGCAAGGATTTAATTTTAATCTAACCACTTGCAAAGCTTTATGTGGATCATCTCCATGACCATTCCTCTGCAATCAGCATCAGGATGCCAAGGAGTTCCACCACCATTCTGCCACATTATATGCAACATGAGCCTTATTCATTACAGTGGTACCTCGTGTTACATACGCTTCAGGTTACATACGCTTCAGGTTACAGACTCTGCTAACCCAGAAATAGTACCTCAGGTTAAGAACTTTGCTTCAGGATGAGAACAGAAATTGTGCTCTGGCAGCGCGGCAGCAGCGGGAGGCCCCATTAGCTAAAGTGGTGCTTCAGGTTAAGAACAGTTTCAGGTTAAGAACGGACCTCCGGAACGAATTAAGTTCTTAACCCGAGGTACCACTGTACTTACAGGTGGTGAGGGTGGTGGAGGAGACAAGTTTTATGAGGTGGGAAAAGAAAAAGAATGCTAATAGAGGTTTTAATGCCCATTGCATGCATTCCCCCTCCCCATTCTTATTCTCCTCTACTATAGTATATTCTGGTAGTAGATAGGTAGCCGTGTTGGTCTGCCATAGTCAAAATAAAAAAAATTCCTTCCAGTAGCACCTTAAAGACCAACTAAGTTAGTTCTTGGTATGAGCTTTCGTGTGCATGCGTGTATCTGAAGAAGTGTGCATGCACACGAAAGCTCATACCAAGAACTAACTTAGTTGGTCTTTAAGGTGCTACTGGAAGGAATTTTTTTATTTTGACTATAGTATATTCTGTTAGAGGTCGACCCCACCACAATTTTCCTCCCCCCTGCTAGAGATACACTCAACATTATGTGGCTCAGCTTTCAACATTCCATAACAATAAGTCACTGAGCATATGTCCATGTTGCACTGTTTGGATGCTTTGTTGTTGGTTATTAATTGTTTTTACTTAAAAACAAGTATACTTCTGCATAGCTGAGTAATCTCACAAATGTGCAGAAACTACTACCTCATTTTTTAACTTTCCTATTTCATTTCCAAACTGATGGTCACAGGACCAAACTGGAACGTGTCCAGAGGAGGGCAACCAAAATGGTCAAAGGCCTGGAAACGATGCCTTATGAGGAACGGCTAAGGGAGCTGGGCATGTTTAGCCTGGAGAAGAGGAGGTTAAGGGGTGATATGATAGCCATGTTCAAATATATAAAAGGATGTCACATAGAGGAGGGAGAAAGGTTGTTTTCTGCTGCTCCAGAGAAACGGACACGGAGCAATGGATCCAAACTACAAGAAAGAAGATTCCACCTAAACATTAGGAAGAACTTCCTGACAGTAAGAGCTGTTCGACAGTGGAATTTGCTGCCAAGGAGTGTGGTGGAGTCTCCTACTTTGGAGGTCTTTAAGCAGAGGCTTGACAACCATATGTCAGGAGTGCTCTGATGGCGTTTCCTGCTTGGCAGGGGGTTGGACTCGATGGCCCTTGTGGTCTCTTCCAACTCTATGATTCTATGATTCTATGACCACAGTATTTAAGGGAGCAATCATTGTGACTGATAGTAGAAACCAAATAGTACTATGATTGGTTCCATGTTTCTGGAGAACAATAAACTAGAAAGGAAAAGTAGCCACCACATAGTGATCGTTAAAATAAAAAAAATCCTTCCAGTAGCACCTTAAAGACCAACTAAGTTAGTTCTTGGTATGAGCTTTCATGTGCATGCACACTTCTTCAGATACACATAGTGATCGTTGTGTAAGAGTGATATGGTTCAAGTAAATGTCCTTCATTACGTTTGCATAATGTATGAAGTTTGCTTCAACAAATAGCATGATAATGGTTTTTATTGTGAAGTTTCCCAGTTGATCAGATTGACATTAATCCATTGGACCTGAGGGAATGCTTTTCATTGATTTCAGAGAGTGTTAAATTGGTCCTCTAATGACAGTGTTAACTAAACCACCTTGGTTGAATTAGCAAAAGTAATTGAAAGGAATGGGAAAAGAACGAAACTGCGAAAACATTATCCACTATGACAATGAAAAATCTCACCTACAAAACAAATCCCGCTCCTACTAAGAACATTGAACATTCAGCATACTGCATGATCTGCTAGAGTATATTGATGTGCATGTGTGTGTGTGTCAAAAATTCCAAGCTTCTAATCAGAGACAAATTCTTTGTGGCTAATACATATATGTGAGATTAAAGAACTATGTACAGAGATCAAATTAAGTCAAACTTTGAAAAGGCCCTTGGGCTAGCAAGCTAATAGAATATAGTAACCCATTTAAACTTATTAAAGGAATTCGTCCAAAAAGTCAGTAGAACCTAATTTCTTTGTAGGAAAATGTTGCTCTGGAGTTGTTTGGTCTTTCCCCTCCCCCCCCCCATTGTACACACTAAACTGCTACGCTTAGCTAAATGAGGTTTGGCAATATTTACAAGTAAGCTTCTACCTCCTGGATTAATATGATGAAAGATTCTCATTTGACATTAGAAATTAATTTAACCAATTTAGATTTCATTATTTAGCATGCTTCGTTTTGTAGCCTAAGGCAAGAAAGCAACTCAATATTATTCGCAATATGTGTTGTAGGAAAGAATCTCCATCAGCGGCACAAAACTTTTAAGAATAGAGAAGTATAATATTTTGCCGCCTGCATTTTTCTGCCTGCCTGCCTAATCTCTTCACATATTCCACTGTTTCCAGCAAATGCAGTCAACAGGATCAGGATTAGGCCTGTTGCAAGGCTGTGGCAGGGCCCTCCAAGTCTCACCTCCTCCTCATTAGCACTGGATCTTGGTCAGTTTGAAAGAGGAGTTAACTTTGATAGCTTTGCATTAGCAAACAATATTTCTGGCTGAGGTTCCAATAGGTGAGCTACTCTCACATTGGCTGTTGCACAACTCTTCACAGTGGCCCAAGTTCATGCAGCATGTAAAATATCCACTCTATGTGGAACGGCTAAGCGTCCATGTAATACATTGGTGCAGAAATATAGGTGCCTCTGCTGGAAAGGAAATTCTTAGTTTATTGTGTGCTGAAAATGCCCCATCATTTTTCAGATGTGACAGTTCTAGTGCCAGTAGGAGTGAAGTAAAAGTACTGTTAATTACTGTTTAAATTGTGTTGTTGTTTTTATTATTGCAGCTAGTTTAGTTATTTAGAAAGGATAGGTATATTACCTCCAGAAGATAGGTAGGGAAGGAAAGGAGGAGGAAATGGAAGAGAATGCTAAAAAAAGAAAGGTGAAATCCTGAATAAATTATTAATAACAATAAAAAGCAAGAAGCGTGCTGTTAAATATCAGAAGTGCAACCATTTTGGGAAAGCTTCTGAATTGCAGGAATATATTTAAAAAGTAACCAGCTTGTTTGCATCCTTCTTTCTGTTACTGTTTCCTTGCTTTCCTTTCCTGCTGCTGCGGTTCTTTTGCTACTTGCATTGTATTCCTCTGCACTGGGAGCCTCCAAACTAAATGAGGCTTGAAGCTTTCAAAGGTAGTTTGAAACTGGGTAGTTTTATTGTCAGTGTATCCAATCCTACAAGGGCCCAGTGAAAAACACCTGCTGCCTCTCCTTCCCAAGATGCCTTTTGCTCTACCAATCTCTTATGTCACCTGGGATAGAATTAGGTTCCTCTGCAGTTCCTGCTAGCCTACAAGACAGCCTGAGAAAAACAAAATACTCTATGGGTGGTATTCAACTCAATAAATGCACAGCGGAAAAACTTCCACTTCTGCAATGGGACATTAACACAGACAAACCCCCACATGCACTGTAAACCATCTCCAAATCTGCTCTGGAGAGTTGGGGGTGGTGACCCAGAACAGATTTAGTGGGCATGAGTGGGGATGGGAGGGAGGAAGTCCTGTTGCACAAATGAAATTCATTGCACAAACGGAAGTCATTCCACTCACACAAATTTCTGCTTAGTGCTGCACTGAATACAACCCTATCTCTCTTAATATTTCGCTGCTTGCATCAGTCACATGTCTTAAAGAGTGGCAAAACGTTGCCAGACTCCGTTGCAGTTTCCAAGTGTTGTTGCCAACACCATCTCAAACTTAGTTTATTAATGCAACTTTAATTATAAAGCAGTGCTTTATGTTTTATAACATCTCCACATCCCGAAGTTCTCCTTCATTTCAGAGCTATATCTGGAATATGAAGTGCCACTGGGAATCGCATTTCAAACTTCGAGCTCAGATTCTCAAAAGGCATTGATCTCGCTCGGGTCTGTGAGTCTAGTAGAACTGTTTAAGAAACCTCTAGCCTGGTGTTTAAATATAGATTAAAGTACCTAACTTTAGACTCTCACCTTTTATAAAATGTCACTTGAATCACAAAGGATTTTCCATGAAATGGGGAACACTGCAAGAATTGTGAATATATTATTTTGTACAAGATATTAATAATTTATGGTTTATGCAAGTTTGAAGTGGGTAATGGGGTGACTTATAGCAAGGTGCCATTCCAGTTCTTAAGGAGAAGCCTGACAAGCTGACTTTTGGGATCCTATCTACTAGAAATGTAATCCACTATTTCTCACATAGAAATGGTCAGGAATAGTATGTGAGAGTGTGATTCTGTGGTCTCTGGGAGGGCATCCCATGAGTCATAGGATATTGAGGGCCACTCCGCAGGCAGAGAAGGATGTCCACCCATAGAGAGAAAGGTCTGCTGCAGAGAGCCTCCATTGTCTAGTAGTGAATAAGTTCTGTTATCTATTTTTTGAGTCATTCAGCAGTTTTATGCTTAAATCTTAGTGATAATGTAGACCACTTACACAAGATTTGACTCTTCACATGTCAGGTGGGCAATGATTGAACAACTCTATTATTTATATATATTGAATTCAATACAATTTGTTTCTCTCCCTTGAGCCCAGGAGAGGGTTTGGTCTTCTTGTTCCAAAAACACAACTCTTTCGTAGCAATGCACAAACCATTAGTCCTTATCTTGCCTGTCTTCATAAACTCTTCTGGAGTCTGCTTGAAGTCTTCACACTCCCATGTTCTCAGCCAACTCCCACCCTCGTTCTTAGACACACACACACACACACACACACACACACACACACACTTACACTTTTAAAGGCAGTTAACAAGTTAACGAGGCAATGGTTCAGCATTTCTGTGACCTTGATTGGAGCCACCAGCTTTGCAGCTGTTACATTACATATGTTTTCTTTCCCTCAGTACAATTTATTCTTTGTAAAATACATTTTCTGACAAGTACGGTACAAATACTAACAGGTTCTGCTACTGTGGTTGCCACACCAGCAGTCCTCCGTAGGTGTTGAAAGCAAAGTGGATTAGGGGAGCAGTTCAGCAGAAGATCCATGTCCATTCATCTCCTAGAGAAGCCCTAGAATGGGAAGGGAATATATCTATAAAGACAGAAGAAGCTATATACAGCCACGTTCCATCACTACCTTGATATGATTGTTAGTATTTCACTTCTCCCATTGCAAGGATCATCTGATCCTATTGTTTACTTTCTGTTCCGTGAGAAAGGAAGCCTGTCTGTGTGACTTCCGTCTCTAGTACTATTGTAATTTTTCTTTCTACTCTGTCTTGAGGCGAGACAGGGTGTCTGTATGAGGGCTGCTCCTCTCATACTTTGTTATGTTCTTTAATCTATAATTAGTAGAAATAAAGTAGGTATGCCCAGATACCTCCTCACCTCCGTCTGCGCTGTCTTTACTCTGTAAAGACCGGGTGCTCACAAGAGAGCAGCTGTGAGTCCCAGAACACCAGGACCCCTTCCCAGGAATGCTGCATAGCTGTTCCAGTTGCCAGAGGAGGCCATGGGGCCTGCAGGAGTGTTCCATTATTGATATGAATGCAGCTGACCTAAGGATGTGACAATACCTCTGCAATAGCCTCTCCCCTCCCCACCCCAACACCCATAGGTTTGTTCTGTTAATTCATCAGTGTATAATTAATCATAGATTGGCATGGATTCAAATATAACATGAGAAATAGTCTGATTTTATATTCAAACGTATTAAAATATGGTTTGGTTATCATGCACCCTAAACCAGTGGCGGGTGGCATGGTGGCACTCGCTTTACCTCCAGGCAATTGCATTGCTGCTGCTGACTAAGAGGTAGTGATTGGGCCAAGGTCACCTAGTGAGCTTCATGGCCGAGCCTGTTATGAGTGCAGTTATTGAAGTGTTTTCTAATTATTAGGTTGTGTGTGGGGACATTAAAGCAAAAGAGGAAGTAGCTTTTTTAAAAAAAGAAAATCACATTTCCCTTTGGCCAGTGTATTGGATTTACAGGTAGGTAGACAGACAGGCTGGCCCAAGCCCTTTGGCTGGTATAAACTTAATTCAGGGTGGTACAAACATAATATTAAGTTTGGGGGGCGGGAGGAGTTCGTTCTCAAAGAACAGTTATTGACACAGCTCAGTTATTGACACAAAATCAGTGGGGGAGTGCTGCTTCTGTGATCTTGGGTTAGCATTGCATGTGAACTGGGTCACTGTCAGCCTAACCGCTTACAGCCTGGCATCCACATGACTGATGCTTATGATTCAGGCTGAGCAGTTTTTAAAGCAGGGGTCCCTTTATGGTTCCACTATAATGCATTTATTAACTTCTAGTTTTGTTTTGCTGTTGGGTTGTTGTTTTTTAACAACTTTTGTTTCCTGAAAAGATTATTATAAATGTGCTGTATTTAATAATGCATTAAAAATTGAAATGCAAAGTAAGTTTTAGGTATAATTATTGTAGTTCTGCAGCAACCTCTGGAGCATATTAAAACTTAATATATGATGTACAAAGGGACAAGATTAGCATACAGATTTTGTTCACACTAATGCTGACTAGGTTTAATCAGGTGCATAATGACTGCTCAGATGGGCTATGATCAAAAACTTCCTGTTAACTTTAATGATCTCTGAATCAGCCCTTCTGAAAAGTTAAGAGTGTTAACAGTAAGACAGATTTATATATTTTTTTTAAAAAAATCATTCACTACAGAACAAAATACCTTGTGGTTAGAAAATTATCTGGAATAATAACACTGTGGTTTGTTTTGAATCTTTAATCATAATCAATCTTCAACACACATTCAGTAATTCTGGTTGTCACATATCCTATATTTTTAAAGTTCAATTTTTATAGGTTTTTGAAGATCATTTTAACAGATTCAGATTTCTCCCTTCCTCTTGAGACTGTTCGTTTCCTCTTAGAGCAAGAATGGGAATTTTCCCCCTAGCCACATGGGAGGAGCAATTTTCATTCTGATCGGTGCTAGGGAGGTAAGAGGTAAGACTCCTCTCACACCCCATACCTATAATGTAATTAGCAAAAATTGAAGGCATTGCTACGCACTACACAGGAAGCAGAAGATGTCATTTGTCCTTGAGTGTGCCCTTTGCAAGATTCAAGATTCAGTGAGAAAGACACAGAGAGATGCAGGCAGACAAGGAGCTTGCAGGCTGAGATGCAAACTTCTAAAGAACATGGACTTGTTAAGAGAATGACATCCTCTTAAGAGATTGAGGGATTTAAAACACAGTTTCAGTCTGAACAGAGTATATACCCTGTACAGGTTTATTTCTGTATTATATGGTCGGGCTGACTTCCTGTCAGTCATGCATGATTTAAACTTTAAAAAAAAGCTAGAATTCCATGGCCCATGTAGCTCTGATAGCTCAGTCAGTACAGCATGAAACTTTTAATCTAAGGGTTGTGGGTTCAAGCCCCATAATAAGCAAAAGATTCCTGCATTGCTGGTGATTGGACTGGATGACCCTTGTGGTCAACTCTATGATTCTATCATAGTCTATGTGTCTCATGTTTGTCCCATACTTGGCTATTTTAACAAATTGGGTGTAACTGCCCTTTGTGGACATAATATTAAAGGAGAGCTCGCAGAGCATACTTCAGCTACCTTGAAAGCCTTCCTTCATAACTCAACTGTTAAGACACTTAACCTCAGGGTTGTGGGTTCAAGTCTCATGTTGGACAAAAGATTCCTGCATTGCAGGGGGTTGGACTAGATGAACCATACAGTTCTATGTATCTATGCATACAAGCAAACTTAATATTATACTGAGCCATTTGCTCCTTCATTTCCCCACTGCAGCCTCCTGCTCCACCTCGAGCTGAGAAATCTAGCCCTTTCTGCTAGATTCTTGAAATGGTAGACATCGGTGCCACTTCCACCTTATGTAGAATTGTAGAGTTAGAAGGGACCACGTGGGTCATCTAGTCCAACCCCCTGCAATGCGGTAATCTTTTGCCCAACATGGGGCTCGAACACACAACCCTGAGACTAAGAATCTCATGCTCCAACAACTGATCTATCCCAGCTATTGGATACCACTTAGCAGTCACGTTTGTATATGTAGCAACAGTAACATACAAACAAAGCCAATGAAAATGAGGATGATGCTTCCTAGATTAGTGACACAGATGATCTCACCCAATCAATGATTCTTTATATGGCTTCTATATACATAGGCTCTGCACAGAAGTTCTGATTAATGTTCCAAGATGGGGCAAACAAGAGCATTTGTGCCCTTCCTCCTTCACACATTCATTTTACATGGATATGACAAGTAAATGGGCTAATTCAGTCTTGGTTCTGAAGTTTTCCCTGGAGAACAACAGTATCTGAAAATCCCTTGGATGTAAGCAGAGCCATAGAATGTGGAATTGCATTACAGAAATTCCTCCAGCAGAAGTAAGAAAATATAACGAAAACACAGGAGAGCTGCTAATATTATGTTACAGACCAACATATCTGCAGGGGGATGATAAAACCAGCCTGAAAAAAAAAATCAAGTTTCGAAGTATGCATTGGCAATGCTGGTATTAATATTTATACAGAATGCAGGATCAACACAATGCCTTGGGCAAAATTTTTGCTTATTTTAATAATGTTGTAAAGTGCTTCCTTCAAGCAAGGACAGGCACCAACCAAAAGAGACTAAATTACTTCCAAGTGTAATGTGTGTGAAAATACAGGAATGGAGCAGTTATAATGTGCTCTCAGTGCTACCTTTTTAGAAGTACTGTGGGAGTTATTAAAATATGTGTGTAAAACTGCTTGATTTCACATGCTATGCTTTACTACAGTATTTAAAAAATACAGAGTGGTAGGCAACTGAGTCCATCCTCCAATGGAAGAAATCCACTGGTGGGACAGAGAAAGGGAGGCAGTTTTTGGTGATTTCCCACTCCTTCCCATATCCTCCCAAACCCTCATTCATAAATCTGCTCTGGAACATCCTCCAGCCTTCCAAAGCAAATTGTGATTGGGGGGCGGGGGGGGGGATTCTGTGTAGAGTAACTGGGAATGACCAAAAATTGCCTCACTTCCCTCTTCTGATGACAGGTTGAGTTTGTGCCCCGAGGCCCCCAAGCCCTTCCCCAGTAAATAAATTCAAATGGACACATAATTTTAGTTTAAGTTTTTGGGCAAAATTTTGGCCACAATTTTATTGATTACAAAACAAACTGAGCGGTATTGGCCTAGGCCAGGGGTCTGCAACCCACGGCTCCGAAGCCGCATGTGGCTCTTTTACACCTTTGCCGCGGCTCCAGGGTGGATACTAGCGAGAGGAGGCGCATTGTGCGCCCCGACACTCCCCACTGTGGCGGGCGCTGTACTGGCTGTGACGTCGCATGGGGGCGGTGCGTGCGTTAGTCACACACCGTCCCGACATCACTTTCCCGCCCGCCCGCCCGCTACATTGTAAGGGGCATGTACGCTGGTCACTGCATTGAAAGGGGGCATGTACGCTGGTCACTGTTTTGAAGGGGAGTGAAGAACACACACACCAAAAAAGGTAACTTGTTAATTTAACGTTTATTTCTATGAGGAGGAGTAATTCTAAGGGGTCAAACAAAGAAATAATAAAAAAGTGACAAAAAAGTTATTTTTATAATGATGAGTTTTGCGGCTCCCAGTTTTTTTTCCTTCGGAAATGGGTCCAAGTGGCTCTTTTTGTCTTAAAGGTTGCAGACCCCTGGCCTAGGCATTGGTCAGGGACTATAACTGACTCCTGCCTCTCTGACTGGCAGCCTGAAAGGGTAAACACCAAATGAGTGAGCAACAACGGTGAAGATAGATTGAAGATCATCCCAGGGTTCCTGTGGTCTTGGCATGGCCCTAGCCCCTCAAGCGGACTTCGGACGAGATCCAGGGCGCCCAGATTCCCTTACTGGAATACCCTAATTATGGAGGGACAGGTGATGGCCAAACCTCCCCTACCGCACATTTCTATAAACCAATGCCTAACTGCCAAACCTTACAAAGATTTGATGATTGCTATGGGGGTAGGTGAAAACCAAGTGGCCAAAGCCAATCTGCCAAATGGAAAAATTCCTACCCAGCCCCTGCTCCAAAGCAGGCAACCCAATCGAAAGCAAGGCCAAAGCTGCAGCACCAAATTGGGGGGGGGGGGGAGGATGGGTGTTCAGCACGAAGCAAGTGCCCCATCCATGTTGTGCTGCCACATTTATAGGACCCCAGGATCACACCACCTGCCCCAATTGGCCCAAACAGCCAGGCATGATCCCAGGGTCCAACTGACAAGGCTTGGGCCACGCCTAGTAACAACTCACCCCAAGGGGGTGGCTTAAGGGGCCCTAGCGCAACCAGGACCCTCAATTTAGGAGGATCCCATTTGTCAGCAAACACACAGCATTAAATGCTACCCATCCTATTTTACACATTTGTAGAGGTTATATGTGACAAACAATGAATTTTTATATTCAGTTGCCTGGTAGATCATGAAGAACTTAGATCAGCTACCTGGTAATAATATATTCTGTCACGTAGACAAAGATTATTGAACCAACAGTGTTCTTCCTTTACTAGATCAGAATAATTTATATCACTGTAGGTTACAAGAATAAAATTTAGTGGGCTATGGGTGTAGTAATAGAATTAGTTGCCTAGTTCAGCTGGCTACTTTTGAATGAGAGATGTAATGACTGACAACACAATCATCTATAATCCAGTTAATCTGTAAAATTGTAATGTCTGATTGTAAACTGAATTAGTCCCTTGTATGTGTTTTGCAGGGGGTGGGGGGTGTTAACACTTTTAAATCTGAAGGCTTCATGTTACACTTTGAATTTTGCACAGGAATCCATTTAGCTGCAAACACACCATACATTAAAAGCATATGACTAGCTCCAAATTATACTGGGAACTGTATTTTGTTAAGGGTGCTGGGAATTGTAGCCCTGTGATGGGCAGAACTTACTATCTGTGGTTACCTCTCATGCAAGCAGCCTCAGGCATCAATTGCACGTTGGCAGAGTGGTGGGGTTTCAAGAAAAGCAAAGACTGCATCATACCTGTCATCTTTTAAAGCACATCTGACCCAGGTGGGTCTTGACTGGCAAGTGGTCTTTTCCAGCCAACCAATACAGTGGTACCTTAATTTGTTCCGGAGGTCCGTTCTTAACCTGAAGCACCACTTTAACTAATGGGGGGTCTCCTGCTGCCGCTGCGCCGCCGGAGCACAATTTCTGTTCTCATCCTGAAGCAAAGTTCTTAACCCGAGGTACTATTTCTGGGTTAGCAGAGTCTGTAACCTGAAGCGTATGTAACCCGAGGTACCACTGTACTCATGGCACATTTGTCAGGAAGTTAGTTTGACACCTTTTGGCAGTTAAGACACCACCTGGAGGGCTCATAAATTACTTTCCACTGGACTCCCCTTATCCCAGTGCTAGAAAGGATTTAATGAGGAACTTTGTGTATATATGAAGAGATGTGCCTTTTTCTTTTTGCATAAAGCTGGGCAAAAAACCCAGACCTGTGATTTATGCTTCATTTAGCCTGAAAAGGATGAAGAAGAATCAACTTCTTTGCTTTATAAAACTTTTCCTAGTTGGTTTCCTGGATATACGGTAATTCTTACTTGTCACAGATGACAAAACTGAGAGGCTGTTTTGAAAAAAATTGCTTCATATCATGCACTTGTAGCCTTCAAATAGCACATCCTGCATATGCTCTGTGGAACATACACTGATCCTTGATTCCTAGTTTTGATCTTGTATTGTTTTTATTGGGGGCAGGAAATGAGGAGAGGAAGTTTTTATACTTTTGTACTGCTGAAATAAAGACACAGATGGTGAGTCTTGACCCACCAAATAACAAGATTCACTTGCTTGATTCAAGTGCCAAATAGCACAAAGGGAAACATCCCTGGTTTTATATTTTATGGCTGAGTCCTTGTGGTCTGTATGCCACTTTATTATGTAGCATACGTTGTGTTTGAAACTATACAACCCTGAACAGATTCTGTGCATAGTTTGTTTTTCTAAAAAGTCATACTGTCATCAGTAATATTTCTGGGAGTTAGTTTCCCATCCAATTCGTTTCAGTAAAGGGGTTGCGGAGCTCATCCTATATCATATTAATACATACACAGGTATAAATTCAGATGGTGAAACAGTAGATTTTGGAATGAAAAATGATTTCAATCCTTTCATTTTCTGTAAGGTTCAAAACAGTCCATGTTCATTAAAACAAAAAAATACTTTTGGGGCAGTTAATAAAGTTCAATCAATCATCTCTTACAAATATTTGGTTACATTTAAGTAAAGATTCTTAGGGGTACTTCAAGAAAACAAAGGGCTTCCAGTGTCTGATCCACAGTGTATAAAAGTCTCCGAGCAACACCACTGTTGAGTATTATTAGGAACTGCAAATGCTTCAGCAAACATTAATATCTAATTAAACCAAACTAGTCCATAATGAATCTGGAGGAGTGCAAGAATAGCACCTACAAAATTAATGACAAAATTAAAGAGGTGCTTTCTCTACCCCACCTCCAGTCCAGCCTTCTTTTTATTTGTTCCTATTCTAAACACACACACACACACACACACACAGCCCTCATCCTGAGTTCTAAAACAATACTAGCTACTACGTGAAGTCATTTTTTACAATTCCAAATAGAAATTACTATGATTATTGTGCAGGATTTACCTTTCTTTTTTTAATTAGCAGTTCTCAGAGACCTTTAGTAAATTTCCTCTTTGTATGATAAAGACTACTTTGGACCATTGAAAGCTTAATGAGCTGTGTGACTTATTTTACTGGTCTAGAGGCAAATGGAAATTGCCTTAATTTGCATAAAGTAGATAGCTTTGTCGTTATCAACCCATATTTTTCACTTTTCATGCCATTTTGAATTGGTGGCTATTGTTGATTTTCATAAGATAGTTAAGGGTTCTAGCCCATGAATGATACTTAAGCATCCTCCCCCTCTCTGGGCCTCCCCCCTCCCACCATGTAATCTTTCTATGCCATCTGTTTGTGCCTCCTGCTCAATGCAGCTCCTCCATCTCACCATTCTCCCCAACCCAGCCTACAATCCTTTAAGCAAAATTTGGTCTGCTTCTCCCAAGCATTCTCATTAAGAGCATTGATCTATTTTCATGAACGATTGCTTTCTTCAATATACCCATTTGTACTTCCCAGAAACTGCATGTTTCCTAAGCCACACACTTTTCAGAATCTCCCATTCATTCTTCACCAAATCCATCTGTCTTTCCTCCCTTCCTTACTCCAGACAAAGTAAACTCCTCGTTACTCTGAATCCAATGCACTTCCACCACTACAGGGAGCCAGGTAGAAGGCCTTCTCAGCAGTGGCGCCCTCCATGTGGAACACCCTCCCATCGGATGTCAGGGAGATAAAGAATTAAACAACTTTTAGACAAAATCTGAAGGCAGCCCTGCATCAGGAAGTTTTTAATGTTTGATGTTTTACTATGCCTTTATATATGCTAGAAGCCTCCCAGAGTGGCTGGGGAAACCCAGCCAGATGGGCAGGGTATAAACAATCAAATGAGTTAGTTAGTTAGTTAGTTAGTTAGTTAGTTAGTTAGTTAGTTAGATAGTTAGATAGTTAGTTAGTTAGTTAGTCAGTTATTTGGGGGAAGTGTTCATGCTGTTAGCCACAACCCACATCTATTTGTATCCATCCTGTTGTTTCTTTGGAAAAACTGTGTTTTGATGCACTTTTTCCCAAACCAGCTTTGGTCTGTACTGAGAAAAAGAATGACCTAGGTTTTTAAGCCAGTAATGTAGTAATAATAATAACAATAATGATGATGATAAAAATGATTATTATTATTTTATTATTTATACCCTGCCCTGGGTTTCCCGAGCCATTCTGGACAGTTTACAGCATATATAAAAACACAGTAAAACATCAAACATTAAAAACTTCCTGATGCATGGCTGCCTTCAGATGTCTTCTATAATCATAATAATTTTATTATTTATACCTAAGCTGCTGTAGCTAACCCCATCTTCCCAGTAGCTTTAAAGGCATTACATAAAACACTTGGGCAGGAATTCAACATAGCACTATGGCAATTGTTCTATTAGCACAAGTATTTTGACTAGCCAGAAGGTTCTCCTCACACCCACCGAGGCCAGATTGGGGATGGGGGGATAGGATAAAGTCCCATTGCACTAGCAGAAGTCCTTGCAGTGGCTTCTGTTGTTGGGACTCATTAGTTGAATCCAGCCCTAAAGATTTATCATGACTGCTCTCTAATTGCACTGCAGTTTAGGGTTTCTTTTGGGAACTCAAGACCATCTGAATGGTCTACATTCAACAAAGTCAGCATCTTGTCTAAGGAATATGCATATTTATTGACTAACTTTTTGCTTTCTACATGCAATATTTAGCTTGATTTTCATTCTGTGGTCAGCAGTAAAGTGGTCTAAATTGGGTAGGGGAACTCTTTCAGCCTAAGAGCCATATTTCCTATGGGCAACTTCAAGGGCTATGTGCCATGGTGGGTGGCACCTGGAAAAGCAGGTGAAGCCCCCATGCCACACCAAGTCATTGTTGTGGCACCCAATGTGGGTGAATAGAACATGCTCCCCTAAATCCGCATCTGGCCTGACAAAGTGCTGAAGGGCCAGATTCAGTCCCCAGATCTGAGCTTTCCTACCTGAATTTACATGGAAGCATTTTTTCTTAAATAATGTAAAGAATAGAAAAGAACACAGCAAAAGAAGTGTCAAGTGAAGACCTCTGGGCTGAAGGATCAGCAATGATGTTAAGAATATATCCAAGTTAACTATGCAGCAGTGATTTTTTAAATTTTATTACTCTTTTGAGGAGAGTCTTGGAAATATGAACAGTATAAATGATATTCCTTTTGATCCTTTAAAAAAAATCTACATGCTTTCAAAAGACCAGGAATCAGTAAGAAGTTAGGAAGATCCATAAATGTGTTGTAGTGTGAAGTAGTAATTAGTATAATGGAAAAATGCATGGCACAGACATTTGTCTGCTTTGAATGTTAGACAGGAACAAGTTATGCACGTTATAATTTGTTTCAAATAAGAGCCAATGTAGTAAAGTTCTGGACTTGAACCAACAAAGTCATTCATTTCACTTCTCAGCCATGAAAACCTCACTGCCTGGCCTCTCTCAGTGATGAGGGTGAAGTAAGATGCCCACATGAAGTTCTTGTGGCAAACAGTTGTGATAAACAATTGAAAGCTTTAGATATAAATCCATTAGTTGTTTCAAGCACACAGTGGAAAGAATTCTACCTATGGAACAACCCTTTTCCATAAATATTCTTCCCTTTCCCATCATAATTATACAACTATTGGGAAGGTAAATGCTGATGGAATTAAGTTATGTCTCCCCCAACTGTTAAATTTCATTGACAGATGGCCATTACAATACCTCTCTAAACAGTTCTGTTCATTCTTGCAATCGAATAATACATTCAGTATAAAGGCTTCCTTGTTTTCTGGTCTGGAGGAGAGAGAAAATTTTCAGAAGACTGCCTGGAGAGGCTTGCTGGAAGATTGATTTTTCTATCTAAAGATCATTTGAGTTAAATGGTGCAATCCACTAGGTTGGTATTTATGTAGTTTTCACCTTTTTAGAACTGTCATTTATTGCAGCAAAGAACTCTAAATGTTTCTGGGTTTAGCTCATCAATCATTTTACTTGCAGGTAGAGAGTGTAATGCGATTTTCCTAAGACTTTGTTTAGGAGATTATGCCAAATTGTTCCCTCTGGCTAAAATAATAAATAATTAGACATTGCATTGAAGGTTTATTTGACTTCCCTTTCTTCCACAAGGATTGGCTTTCAGAGTAGGTTTGATGAGATGCAATAAACTCATATTATACCCTTGTTGTTAGGAATATGAAAATATTGCCATTTTGTGAGTTCATGGCATATAGAAATAAATCCGTAGCTACAGGTTATGTTGTCATGTGTTAAGATTGCGAATTAAGCATATTTAACCTTGAAGTTCTACGGAAATTAGCGGAGCTTTCTGCCAATTAATGAAGTACACCATCGTGATGTGCCTGCCTTCTTTTATCTGTCTTTTGAGGGGCAAAAGAGACCTGATGTTGAGGGATGAGGAGAAGCAAGAAGCATCTGCTGGTGATTTTGATTATCACAACAAGAATGCAGAGGGAATTTAGCCCCTTTCGCCCCTGCTGCAGACCTTTTGAGAAGCTGCTATTTGCATTGGAAGGAAATCCTGCATTGGTATCACAAATTTAGAATACAGTGGTACCTCGGGTTACATATGCTTCAGGTTACGTGTGCTTCAGGTTACAGACTCCGCTAACCCAGAAATAGTACCTCGGGTTAACAACTTTGCTTCAGGATGAGAACAGAAATTGCGTGGCGGCAGCGGGAGGCCCCATTAGCTAAAGTGGTACCTCAGGTTAAGAACAGTTTCAGGTTAAGAACGGACCTCCAGAATGAATTAAGTTCTTAACCTGAGGTACCACGGTATGTGGTGAAACAGATACAGGAAAGTGACCCACATGGAAATCCCATTGGTATTGAATCATGCAATATGAGGGGAATTGTATAAAGTTCAATTCAAAGCTGTAGTCTTTTTCTTTTCTTAATTACACACCTTCCACTCACTATGCATCCAGATCCCCCTTTCCCAGTGTTTTGTGGTCACTTGAGTCAGATCTCAGATACTGAGAGGCTGGTGCACTGCAATGTAACCATCACACAACCTGCCAATAAGAAAACAAGTTATATTTTAACAAGAAAGGAAACTATGTTTGACCAAATATTTAAACAAAAAGTACATTCCTACATCAGTCTGTCTATCTTCACTATATACTTTGTTGCAAACACTGCAGTGTTAATAAACCTGTTTAAGAGACATCGGAAATGTTAAAGGGAGAATCAAACACCTTTCCCGTGTTCATTTTCCATGGACGTTAAATTCCTGAAAGGGGTTTATACCATGTTGTGATAGTATTTAGAAAGACATTGTTACTGCTTACACCACAGTTCTAGAACACCCTCCCCTCAAAAACCTACTTTAAAATATTTCATTTTCCAGTGCTCATGATTCAGCTGTTGCAGCAAGATGCTGACCACAGATGCAAAAATGAGGTACTTTATATCTGGATCACTGTTAGCATCATTACTGTTTGTTTTCCAGGATAATTAAAATAAGATTTAAAATGTACAAAATAAATACACAGTTTTAGAAAAGCATTGACATTGTCCTCTAGATTACTTTAAATATGCAAACAGAATATGATTTATACACATTGAACATTCATAATTGATAATATTATAGGATTACTGCTGTGATGTGGATAAGTCTGGGTTTGAACAGAAAATAATTAATGGAGGCTAGAACAATTAGTGAAAGAAGTGGCCAGGTGTGCCAGAAAGATTCTTTGTCAGGAAAAACTCATTTAAATGTCCTGGATTATCCACAAAATAAGTAGGTCATCTTTGAAAGTTTGAACAAAGATGTTGTAATTTACATCTGTGTGTGCTGTTAGTAGTGGACCCAAGTCTTTTGGCTGCTCAAGGCAAATGGCCCCACCCCCAAAAAAGAGAAATCATGGGAACCGCAGTTCACAACAACATAAACAAACTACAGTTATTATCTTTGTGAGAAAACAATGTGCTTTAAATGTATGGTGGTCCAGTGATCTTCATAAATTTGAGGAACAAAAACAGCAAGAAAACCCTCCAGAGATCATATTAAGTTTTGGGGATAGAAAGATTCCTAAGAACTTTCAGGGGGTAATCTTACCTTTTAAAATGAAGTGGTTCATTTGCTAAAGAAAAAAGAAAAAAATGACCTGCCACTGCTTCAAGCACTAGCCTAGCTGTATTCCTGGGGCCGAATGCCTGCTTGGAATAACACTGTGTCGTGATGTAATGTCATTCCCAGGGGCACCCTGAAGCTGGAGGTGGCTGCCCCCAGTCAGAAATTCTCCCTTCACTTAACCAATGCCACAAGGCAATCAAATGATTGATTATTTAATTTCTATACTGCTTAATATGGTAGACATATCTCTAAGCAGTGTACAGGAAACTGAAGCAATGGCAGACAAAAACAAACAAAATATTACAAAAAATACAGTTCCATATAAAAATGTTAACATATAAAAATCAATATTATAGTGGCACCCGCCCTGTGGAACGCCCTCCCACCACCACTACCAAACTTTTAGAAGACATCTGAAGGCAGCCCTGTTTATGGAAGCTTTTAAAGTTTAATAGGTTATTGTATTTTAGTGTTCTGTTGGAAGCCACCCAGAGTGGCCGGGGAAACCCAGCCAGACGGGCAGGGTATAAATAGTATATTATTATTATTATTATTATTATTATTATTATTATTATTATTATTATTATTATCAGTTCATTTTCCTTCTGACACACCCTCCCTCTTAGCCTCCAATGTTTTAACCCAGGTTCCAAACAAACTCTCAGCTCAGCCACAAAAGTCTCACAGTGACGAGAGTTCCTGGAAACAGCGGACATCACCCAGTTGCACTCTCCACCTGTATACCTGTGCCAAATATAGAAGCTTCGTTAAGTTGCCCTGGGTGTCCTAAGGATGGGGAAAGCTCTTTCTTCACCCTCTGTCTTCTTCTCCTCCCACAATTGTGCATCAGTAATAATGCTTAGCCTTTTTATATAGCACACTTCATGCATTCCAAGTGCTTTGCATAAATCAGATCAGAAATTCTTATAGTGGCCCATGAGGAGTGTTATTATTATCATTTCCAAATTGCAGATGGGGGACTGAGGGACTTGCCAGCTCGCAGCTCACACAGCTTGCCAGCCTGCTGCACCAGGTTGAATCTCTTTCCACTTCCTCTGTAGCTATGTGTACAAAATGCATGGGTACCACTTGCAGTGAAAAAAGATAATACTGAAGTGCCATATTAAGGAAAAGAACAAAAGGGGGAGATGCCAAGCTGTTGTTCAATTCAGGAAGATACAGAATACCAAGCTAGGGGAGGGCATTGGTTCAGCTGAATAAAACAGTCGCTCGCGAGGGGGGGGGGAGAACCGCTTATCTCACTCAGTCGCTTTCTGCTGCTCTTGCAACTTCTTTAGTTAGAATCAGACAAATCCTAAAACCTTATGTCCAAAAGCCTTTGTGATGGGGGGTGAGGGGTGGAGAAAAGAATTTACTAAAGAACAAACAAAATGGGTCAAGCTGTTCCCTTTGATGTAAGATTTCTGGACACTACTGGGCTACTCCTGAATGGTTTTGCCTAAGAAGTTCCTTTAAACCTCTTTCTGGCTTGAGACAGAGTAGTGTGCAGATCTTTCTTTCTGCCCCCCCCCCCACCACCACTATCTAAATATTTTCAACAAACCTCTTACAGCTTCTTCATTTAAGATGCTTAACTCAGTAATAAGTACATTTCTAAGCTTTTAAAACTTAGGGCAATATTTGCAGGGTTGCTATTTCTAACATTACACTTTCTTCTCGTGGAAAGCACTTCCTTATTTAGGTGGGGAGGAAACCTAGGAAAATGATTTCGTTTGGGGGAGGGGGCATACAGTGGGAAGTCACCACTAGACATGGCTTGGTATATAAATGCTAAGAGTGTTTTCACCCTGTGTGTATGCAGTGCTAAAATAAGATAGGGTTATGGGCTTCTCAAGAGGTATCAAGCTAGCCCATCTTGGAAGCAAAATGCGAGGCTAGATGGACTTTTCGCCTGCTCAAAAAGGGCTCTAAGTATGTTCCTCTATTTGAATTATGGTGCTGGAGGAGACTCTTGAGAGTCCCATGGACTGCAAGAAGATCAAACGTATCCATTCTTAAGGAAATCAGCCCTGAGTGCTCACTGGAAGGACAGATCCTGAAGCTGAGACTCCAATACTTTGGCCACTTCATGAGAAGAGAAGACTCCCTGAAAAAGACCCTGATGTTGGGAAAGAGAAGGGGACGACAGAGGACTAGATGGTTGGATAGTGTTCTCAAAGTTAGGAGCATGAGTTTGACTAAACTGCGGGAAGCAGTGGAAGACAGAAGTGCCTGGCGTGCTCTGGTCCATGGGGTCGAGAAGAGGTGGACACGACTAAACGACTAAACAACAACAACAACAACAAATGTTTGTACAGTCATAGGATCATCTACATGAAGTTTTCACATTTCACAGAAGCACTTCCAACATAGAGAAAGAAAACATAAGCAGTTCTTATTTGGGTGTCTGGCAATGGCACTCTTTTGTTTTGATTTTAATCTTGTATTTTCCTTTTCTTGCAGAAAGCAACATACACTGCTGTCTAAATGCATCAACACACACTGCTATCTAAATGAGAAAGCTACCCCATAATTCTCCAGAGCAGAAACTGCAATATTTTACTTTTATAACTCGTGAGCCATGAACATTTCCTGGTATGGCTTTCCCAATATTACACTCTTGTGTAGTTGTGAAACCATCCAAGAGAACCTATCAGTTTAAAAGTGAATATGAATTTGACATGACAGCTTATAGACATAAAAGCAAATATCATTTTAGGAATTTATTTTTGCAAGGTAGCAGCTAAATCTTATTTTTTTAAAAAAATATATAGTAAATGATATTTGAACATACATATAGATTATATATATATATATTGTAGATAAACGAATGGTAACTAAATTACAATCTGCCATTGTCTTTATACTAAAAGAAAACCCCACTCTTTGACAGTGCCAAATTTTGTTGGAAAATTCTACATTTAAAAATAATTGCAATCTGTTCCATCTTATCATAGGACCAGCACTTTTTTTCTGGGGGACGCAGGGGGATGCATACCCCTAAACATTTTGTGAATCTAAGTTTGGCCTCATTGAAGGGCAGTATTTCAATATGAGTAGGAAAACAAGAGTACCCCTAAACATTTTTTAGGGAAAAAAGCACTGCATAGGACGGATTTTATGGTCAGTTTTTAAGTTACCACCTAAATCTGATTCCATCTCAAATATAACAGTGACACTAACAGTGAAGTTTTGAATGGCTCTGGTAGCCTGGTGTGGAGAACAATTCATTCTGGGGACACCAGAGGCTGGCAGGGCAGAGTAGAGCACCACTGCTTCCTTGGCATCCCAACATGGAGGCTACTGCTAGTAACCAAGAGGGAGAGGGAGCAGGGAGGTTAGCATAGTAAGAGCACAAATGTTCCAGGTATTCAGAAAGCCTGGAATGCCTTTGAATGCCAGCAATATTAATGTTAATCTCCTGATTATAGCTGCTGATGCACTGCTGGCTGGGTTTTTTTCCTCTCTGTTAAACTAGCTAGATATTAGTTCTTTATGGGATAGTAATTAAGGTTCGAAATGTGGTGTGTCACTTTGGATTGTACAACAGAGGTGGAGTATAAATATTTTAAACTTTAAGAATGGTGAATTTCCATCTATTCTGGAACAAGATGCATTTTGGAATTTGCAGAAAAATAGCTGTTGCAGATAAATCCTTCATGGAGAACTGGGGGTCAAGATTAAAGGTCTGGAAACCCAGCCTTATGAGGGAGTTGGGTATGTTTAGCCTGGTAAAGAGGAGACAAAGAGGAGATATACTAGTCATCTTCAAATATCTCAAGGGCTGTCACGTGGAAGAGGGAACAAGCTTGTTTTCTCCTGCTCTGGAGGGTAGGACCAGAACCAATGGATTCAAGTCCAATAAAGGATATTCCAACCAAACATCAAGAAGAACTTTCTGACTGCAAGAACTGTTTGACAATGGAACAGACTCCCTCAGAAGGCGAAGGACTCTCCTTCCTTAGAGGTTTTTAAGCAGAGGTTGGTGACCATCTGTCATGGAGCTTGTTGAGATTCCTGCATTGCCAGGGGGCTGGACTAGATGACCCCCACGGTCCCTTCCAACACTCCAAATGACCAGTTGTGGTGGTCAAAAATTAATAAATGATAAAACAACTTTTTTTTGCTAGAAAATAACAAGCAATTCAATATTAAATCCCCCTTTTTTGTGTGCGAGGTAGTGCTATATATTTGAAAAGCTCTATATGAGTATGGTTTTCATTGTTCTTTGTTGGTGGTTTAGTTAGTGGAACAGAACATTACAACAATGTAATCCCTTAGATGTAAGCTGTAAAGGCAGCTGTGTTTAAATAACTTAAACTTCATTTTTCAAAACAATAGTGGCAGATGAGACGCTTATTAAAATCAAGCTTTTATTTTACTATGAATCACAATCCGCAGTAGTTGCCTTTATCCAGTAAGAAACATTGCTTTTTACATTTCCATGGCTAGCTTTTTATATTCCTGAGCATTGCAGACTTTGTTCTTCACCATCATCTTAACACAATGAAGTTCAGAAATCTGAAAAAAGCATGAAGAAAAAATGTATTAATTTAATAGAAATGTGCTTCTGAGATTGGTACATCCCTGCATATATCATGTGAAACCTCCAGTTTTTGTTGTTGTATGTGACATTTGAGATGTTGAGCAGGGAAAAAGAAGTGTCATCTCCCAAACAGTTGCTAGGAAACCACAATTAATAATTCTGATAACAAAATAACCTGCTAGGTTTTTACTGCTTGATGAACATTTGGAGGAGGTTTTAAATGTATTTTTTTAATATTTAAAAATATGTAATTTTATTATATCCACAAAAGGGAAGATTATGATATAATATAATCTTTGCATTACTAACTGATAAATGATGGAGATAGAATCAGAGAAGACTAAAGACATGAACAAGTAGGTGGTTGGATTGTGATTCATAGAGGACTGGGTCTAGAGTTTCCATGAGCAGCAAGTTCTCTCAATTCTTCCTTCGCCACACGTTGTCAGAGAATTGGGGGGAGGACAGACTCTCCTGAACAGCATGGGAGCTGGTGCTCAGACCTGCAGGGGGAACAGGCAAAAATCACCTCTGCCAGGGGCCTTGACTGGATTGGAGTTATTATGGCTCCTTAATAGGAATACCTGTGTATGTTTAAAAAAAAAAGTTTATTGCATTTATATTTCAGATTCTAGATATAGTGTTGGGGGGGGGGGATCCTAGGAGTAAACATAAAAAAACATGCAGCATAAAGGAGTAGTTATGTAGTTGGTTCAGAACAGAATGCAAAACAGTAAATAGTCAAATAGGCCTCTCTGTTAATGGATATCTTCTATATTTTCAAACTATATTACAGACATACTTGAAGTCTCATTATAGGAGGCAGTGACAGCTACCAACATGGATTGCTTTAAAAGAGAATTAGACAAATTCATGAAGGCTAAGGCCATCAATGGCTACTCACTCTTCCACCACAGTCAAGAGGCATGAATGCTTCTGGATACCAGTTGCTTGAAACCGCGTGTGGCAGGGGCGCCATCTTGTCCTCAGGATTGTGGGTGCCCATTACCACAACACAGACATTCAGGTGTGTGCATGTGACGTCGCACATCTGCATTGCAGTGGTTGGTGGTGACTCCTCTTCCTCCTTCTATCCACAGCCCGTGATGCACCTTTTTCCATGGGGAGAGGGGCTCATGCCTCCACATCTGAGCCCCACCCCCTGGGAAAGGGGGCCTTGCTCACAGAGCTGAACTGCTTCTCTCTCAGAGGTAGCACCACTGCCACCTCTCAGCTTTTCTCATTGACTTTGTGAGTGCCCAGCCCTCACAATTATATTCTTATGGGTGCTCAAGCACCCATTCCCCCCTGGAGTTGGCTCCTATGGCACGAGGATAGAGTGCTATTCTGCTTGGGTTTTGTTTGTGGGTTTATGACACGTATCTGGTTGGCCACTGAGAACAAGATCCTGCAACCCTGCAGTTTGCCCACCCATACTTTATAGCATAGAATTTTCTGATATCTGGATTCTCTCACTTGTAGAAAGAAGTGGAAAATTCAACATTACAGTTTGTTTACTTTGAGCCTGTGATTTAGAACACTGGAAATCCAGTTATGCATACCCAAGAGAAGGTACACAAGATTCTGAGTTGTTTTGTTTCAGGTTTTTTCCTCAGAGAAACATGCATATTTTATTCTCCCCCCCCCCCCGTCTCTTCCTGTTCTCTCTAAACATATTTTTTGGAATAAGGATGTACATACGCCCCAGATTTATCTTCCACAGCCACTGGTTCCTCTGTTTCTCTTTCTTCTAGTTAGGTATCAATGACTCTTCAAGGTGAGCAGATGCTTACTTTTCTCCATATGAACAATGGCTCCATTTGATCATCTGGAAGAAATCTCAGTAAAGGAACAACATTCACGGCAAGATTCGAAGTCTTCATTCAATATTAAGTTGCAAATCAGCAACAAAAACCCAGGGAGCTCCAAGGCTTTTGCTCTTTTTGCTGGATTCAAGTGTGTGCTGGAAAATTTAGGTTGCACAAACAAAATCAGTCGGGTGTTGGTGTGCAACAGACTTGACCCGCTCCCCAAAATGGACCCAAAAACTACAGTGGTGCCTCGCAAGACGAAAAGAATCCGTTCTGCGAGTCTCTTCGTCTTGCGGTTTTTTCGTCTTGCGAAGCAATCCTATTAGCAGATTAGCGGGCTTAGCGGATCAGCTGATAAGCGGTTTAGCGGCTTAGCGGATCAGCTGATTAGCGGCTTAGCGGATCAGCTGTTAAGCAGCTTAGCGGCTTAGGATCAGCTGATAAGCAGTTTAGCGGCTTAGGATCAGCTGATAAGCGGTTTAGCGGCTTGGGGAAAAGGGGCAGGGAGGGAAAAAACCCCGCAGGAACTCGCAAGACATTTTCGTCTTGCGAAGCAAGCCCATAGGAAATTCGTTTTGCGAAGCACCTCCAAAACGGAAAACCCTTTCGTCTAGCGGGTTTTCCATCTTGCGAGGCATTCGTCTTGCGGGGCACCACTGTATAAGGAAAGGCATTGAACATTGTGAGATCAGAGTATCATAAAATTGTAGAATTGGAAGGGATTCCTTGGGTCATTTCATCCACCACCCCTGCAATGCAGGAATCTCAACTAAATCGACAGATTTGTTCAAGTTTTTTCCCTGTGTAGATTTGGTTTTCAATGACTAAATGCTTCTGCTTTTTGCTTTTTAAAAAAACTTACCATGTTGTCCATAGATAACTGAAACCTGAAACTGGGAAAGTCAAAGCATTTCTGAATTATATGACAGTGGCATTTGTATTAAAGCCTGTTGGGCTTCCTTCTGCATTTTGAGCAAGCTCTGTGTGAGCAGACTATTTATATATAAAGGCAGAAACTGAAAAAGAAAGAAAGAAAGCAGTGACAGTTTTGTAAAGATTCAGCCCAGAATGGAAAGGTCAGATGACTCTTATCCTGGATGTGCACAAGAAGGTTCCAGGCCTGCCTATATATATATATATATATATATATATATATATATATATATATATAATCTCCATCCATCCATTTGCTGCTAGGTTAGCAAGCATTGTGGCCCTGCATCCTCTGAAGAATCTTTAATCTTGTTGTGATTGTGTGTCAGATTAAAGGGTTAAGAAGGTAAATCTCTTCCTGTCAGATTGCATTCTTCCCATTCACTGAAATAATTTCCCCCCCATATATTGCCTCCCCCCTTTTTCTGGTGGACATAATGCCAAGAAACCAGACAGCGATTTGCAGTTTCATTTCGTTTTTGAAGTATGATAATTAATCCATACAAAGAATAGGAAGCATGTCTTGTTGAAATCAGCAAGATGCAAGTTAGTTGCAGTTTAAATTCTCCCATTGACTTCAATGGGACCTAAATGTAACCAGCTTTCTCTGGGTTTGGGGGCCCATTATATTTTAAGAATATAATGATCAGATAATTATGTGTAATTACATTCACTGGCATAATCTTGCTGCAGTTTTAAGATATGGTAATAAATGTGTGTATGTATAATGGATGAGAATAAATACAGTTAGGGCATCATCAGCATGGCTCTCTGCATCCTCAGATATTAGCATAAAGGATACATTTGTCCATTCGGTTGCCTAAAAATAATCACATAAATCGTAGAAATCTTTTAGTGAAACAGCTCTGTGAAGAAAAGGGCAGGGGACAGGAGTATGCATTGAAATGGAGCATTTCAAAACTAACCAAGGGGAGGCTGGTCCAAAGAGGTCGCTTTATTTTTATTTTGCTACCAGGCTTCATTTTATCACATTTAAAACTGAAGGACAGTGTCAAGTAATGTGGGAGAAGTATGAATAAGCCCTTGCAGGGGTGGGGGAGGTTATTTTAGCCAGTCAGTGTCTCCGTAATATTTGATTTCTTCTCTAAAAAGTAAATAGATATACCACCGCATCTCAGGCATGGAGTGAAAGAGTGCGTACTTCGTTTGTCTCCCTTTTTTGTAAAGCAAGGGATATAAATGTGAGGGTGCCCCCCTTCCTTTTACTTTCCTCACATCAGTGGATCTGTCTTGCTCTCATCGCATACACAAACATCCAGCCCACTTCCAATCTGCTCAAAGACTCAGCTTTCCATCTTTCCCCTTCTCCATTCTTTGTCTATTTCCTTCTTTCTTATGTACTTTCCTGCTGAATCTCCCTCTCCTAGCACCGTTGTCTCTCACTCTCTCCCATTTAGGGAATGCCAGAACGTTTACGTGAACAAAATTATACCTTCAAACTTCTAGATGCCTGCAAAGTAGGTTGGCTGGTTGTTGTTTTTTGGTAGGGGCAACAAAGTGAAATACAGAGGACTGGAATTTAAACAGCAACTTTATTAAATGAGTATGGTTTGCAGTTGGGTAATAAATCAATTGGGAAGGGGAGTCAATCATCCAACCTGTTGAGATGCTCAGGTAACCTGAGATGCTCAGGTAAACTAGCTCCTATCTCAATATTACTCACAAAACCACCCAGAGGGTGGTGTAACTAGGTTCACCCAACCTCTAAATACCCCTGCAAAGTTGCATAAGACCAAGCACCACTCCCCCAATATTGTATCTGGTGTCATTACCTTCCCTTGTGCTCTTCTGTCTGCTTTTAGTCACTGTGGAATAAAATACACATGATCCACCCATCCCTTAGCAGAGTAGGGCTTCAACTCAGCAAAGAGTCTGTCTCAAAATCACTTCCCCGTTTGGCCATAGCATCACATCCAAACGTTGGTGTTTGTGAGTGCAGTTTTGTTTATCAAATTGCCTTCTAGGGAAGGCCACTTGAAATGCGTAGCTGTGAAAAAAACCAGAGAGAACCCTTTGAGCTTTGGCCACATAATGGCACACTTCTGTCTTCCCCCTGCTGTTTATGATCTCACGGAGCCTGATGCAAACATTCTGATCCTCTGCTGCCCACTGAAGGCCACTTCCGAAGTTACACTTCACTAATTATGTAATTGCTTAAATGTGTGCTTTACACAGCATTGCCGTGGTATTATTATTGCCTAGGTGCTACTCTCATGTCGCAGGCAGATATATCATTACACATTACATTACATAGAATGAGTTGAACTCTAGCGGGTATGGATTCTGTCCCTCACTGCCCAGCAGAGCTGCTGATCAACAATATCAGAATAAGCTGAAAAGTTAATTCTGGTCTGATGAAATGAGGAAATTGCTTCTACATTTGGGGCCAAGCTACATTTTCTGAGTAATTCCATGTCTGTGTCCCCCCCCCCCATTCTTTCTTTAATGCAAAGCAGTTTTCTGCAATTTTGAGGTTGAGTAGAAAACAGGGTAGGGGGCATTCAACCTTTTCCTGTTAAACATTTGTATGCTCCAAATATCCCATAACCTAAGCTGCTTTTCTCCTTGTTGGGAAGAAATATATTTCATCCTTTCATTGGAGTAAGCTGGGTGAAATTTTGGGCAAGTGGCTAACAGGGAAGCGATTAATCAGACTGAATGTCTGATGCTTTGCTTAATCCCAGAGCCATCTATGGCTATGTTTGGACTTTAAGGAAACATTTGTGTTTAATGGAGGTCTTCCAATCTAATTCATTGTGTCAAGGGAGTGGCCAAAACCACTCGTCAGGTTTGCCCAGGTAGGGAATTAAATAAGAAAATGCAACCAATATTCAAACAAGACTATACCCTTTTATTAACTTTATTGCAGAAAAGGACAGTCACATAAGTGATGGGTACTGTGATGATCACAGGTTTCACACAGCCTTTATACCTTCCAAATACTTCATTAATTATATGTTGTCAATTCCACGTTATCTTTGACAGGACATCTTCACGGTCTGGTCAGAGTAACTGTACAAGTTAGTACAATAAACTAACCTTTGATCAGGACAATAGCAGTAAATAAAGGAAGATTACACAAAAGGTTGATTTTTAAACTAATTAAACAGACAGATCCTTCATACCTGTCTCTGATATGTGTAGAAAGCACATACTTCTGCTATCAGTGAAGGACTCTGTACTTCTCCTATAAACACGTTCAAGTTAAGGACTCAGCTACATTAGTAAAAATACAGCGTTATAAGTGCGTTATAACACCGTGGCACCAGATGGCACCGTGGAGCTGAAATCACAACTCAATGATATTTTCAATTGTGAGCTTTACAACAGTTTTTTTTTACATATGGTTTTCAGAGCGTTTTTATAGTTGTGTAGATCTAGCCTAATACTTAGCAAATTTGAATAATTTCAAAGCAACAAGCATATATGTACATGCAATGAATTATCTGAAATATTAACATCATCCAGTGACCTTTATTGCTATGCATATACCTTATCTTATTAGTTCATTGGCTACCATTTGCGTGCGTGCACACACACTCATCATGCCTCTACAGTATACATGGCGCTAAATCAACAACTTTTTGCCCATTGCAGCATCAGAGCAAACATCCCCAGACCCTGTCCTGAGAAGTAGGGTTTCCCTATTCGGAATCAATACTTTTCATTGCTACTATTTCACGTGTATATGTACACATATGTATATGTACACGTATGTATACTTGGGGAACAAAAATAGGGAGTAAAGCATTTTATTCTTCACAATTGCATTGTCATGAGACTCTTTGTTGAATTATACCAGTTTTAGTATCTCTATTACCCCTGTAATACCACCGAATGGACAAAATGGCTGGATTCTACAGGATGGAATGCATCTGCACAGCTGGAAACTTGCCTGCTATTTTTATGGCAATCCTGCCCACTGTGTGAGAGACAAACATCCGTTTAAAACGTGGTTTTGCTCAGCAATGGGAATTCCTGCAGAGAGAACAGCAAACAAATCTCTTGTAGTTCTATATCATATTTGTAGTTTGTAGTTCTATATCAATTCTATATCCTCATTTGCATTTTGGCTCTAATAAATATATTTTACAATGAAATACAAATTGTACTTGGTGAGATACTTGTCCATTTAAATTTAGCCTTGCAATATATTTTGGGGCATCTTATCTAGGCACCTAATCTTCTGATGTCCTAAAGACCATTGCAAATCTGCTTGGATTTGTTAAGATGTATTTATAGCTAACAGTGAATAAGTGTTTTTATTCAAAAGTACTATAGTGCTAGGTCATACCAAACTGTTAGGTACACGTATTTGTTCTTTTTGACCACCCTTATCCACTATTACCACTTTGATAATGTCTACAGTTTTTTTTCCTGCTGGATGTTTCTGTGAAACCTGCCCATTCTGTGAATGTTGCTGTAATCACATTGCTTCTGTGTAAACCGCTTAGAATTTTTTATTAATGAATGTCTGAACCAGGTCACTGGGTTTTATGCAAATCTTGAGAGATGGTTTGCCAGTTATACAGACTTAGTTTACCTTGATGATACCACACACACACACACACACTGGCTCCAGGGTTATTTGCACATTGGGAAGGCCAGTTTCACAAATAGGCATATGATCTGAAAGTATTTCCATAAGCCTCAAATGACATGCCTTGGATCTGATTCTAACATCCATGTTCCAAGCTAATATCATATAGATATTCTATTCTGTGAACTGCCCTGACACCTCTGGGTCTAGGACGGTATATAAATTCTAATAATAATAATAATAATAAAGTTCTATATTTTATAAATATCT
Source organism: Podarcis liolepis (assembly GCF_965112155.1). Taxonomy (NCBI): domain Eukaryota; kingdom Metazoa; phylum Chordata; class Lepidosauria; order Squamata; family Lacertidae; genus Podarcis; species Podarcis liolepis. The sequence continues at coordinate 38,237,082 of NC_139557.1, forward strand.
TGACATACTTATGCTGTAATAAGCTTTTGATGCAAAATGTAGCATCAAATAAATGTAGCATTTAAATAAAAGTAAGTACCTGCCTCTCAAAATTCAGCTGGCTCTACAAACTGAAAGCTGCTGTGATTTATTTCAACTAAGCCAAGTCACTCCACTTTATTGACATAAGCTAAATCTTTCTTTTTTCTGGTTACATCGTCTGCAGTGCAGATGAAGTGCAAGCACATTCTTCAACATTTATAGCTCACTTAATAAGAGGCCATTGTAAGCATCACAAGACAGATCTTTGATTTGTCTCCACAGTAAAGGAAGAGGTCGTCATTGAGATCTGTTGGAGATCCAAGGAGAAAATACAGCAGATTGCCATCTACCATGATTGATAAAAGTTAAATGTCTGTTCAGCACCATAATCAAGCACAGGAGGCTAGAAAGGAATTTGTGAGAGGATTGTTTAAGCAGAAGTCAGGTGATTCAGGAGTCTGCAGTTCTAAGTCAGACTACTGTGGTCTGCAGACTGTGAAAGCGGAGGTTTATTTTTTCATAAGAACAATCAAAACGGAAAATAGCAGCAAACCTCAACCAACTCATACTTAGTTAATGGTTTTATCTCCCCAGTGAACATTCTGATCCTACGTCTAATAATGTGTTTTTTAGGGTCTGCATCTAGATAATTAGGAAATGTATGAATAGCCCAAATACTGATGAAGAGTCTGAGGTGGAACTGCCAGCAATATATGCCACAATTGGCCATGATGACTGTGTTAAAAAAATTCTGTTCTGACAAGAAGTTTGTTTCAGAGGGGGCAGGGGAAGAATTACTAGGACTTTGCTAAGTACTGTTTCAACTTGGTATATGTCCAGATATCTCCACACTTGTGAAATGAGTTCCAGGAAGTACTTATTTCTAAAGGTTTGTTTGCAAGAGGAGAATGTGAATCCCTTGGTGTGTTATGCTTTGGTTCCTTGAGAAATTAGAGGCCCACTGAGAAATATCGCCCACAACAATTATTTCTGGCTAATCCCAAGATTGGTTACATATCATCTTCAATCATCTTCAAAGTCTCTTCAATGTAAACTTTTTGCAGTATTTTACTTTTTCTAGGTATCAGTTCTAAGATTATACACATCATTTAGAAATAAAAGCACCATAAAGCTAAAGGTAAAGTATCCCTGACCATTAGGTCCAGTCACAGACGACTCTGGGGTTGCGGCGCTCATCTCACTTTACTGGCCAAGGGAGCCGGCATACAGCTTCCAGGTCATGTGGCCAGCAGGACTAAGCTGCTTCTGGCAAACCAGAGCTGTGCACGGAAACGCCGTTTATCTTCCTGCCGGAGCGATACCCATTTATCTACTCGTACTGCGTGCTTTCAAACTGCTAGGTTGGCAGGAGCAGGGACCAAGGAACGGGAGCTCACCCTGTCAATCAGATTCGAACTGCCGACCTTCTGATCGGCAAGCCCTAGGCTCTGTGGTTTAGACCACAGTGCCACACACATGCCTCCATAAAGCACCATAGAAATGGCTTATTTGAAAGTAACTTTTTCAACAGGTGCATAACATGCATATTCCTTATTTACATTGGGTGTTGGAGCAGAGAGCCTGTATACCATCTTCAGACAATAAATTTTACTTGTTTGGTCATAAGGCATAACAATAATAAAATAATACAATATCAATACAGACTAAAGTCTACAGTATCTCTATATGCACACACAGAAAGAGTTGGTGACCTCTTTGGAATCATACCAGTGCTTATCATCTTTTTTGCTTTTCAAGATTTGTAGGATGTTCAGAGAGCCCATCTCTTTTTAATATACTGTGACTTGCTCTGAGCCCAAAGGAACCCAGCTCTCGTCTGTCTTTTGTTTTATAACTGTGGCAGATCTAGATTAGTATCAAAAATCTTTTTTTAGATGCGAATGCAGGGCTTGTATTGATTCAGCACCATGTGTTGCCCTATTAATAATGTATACTCTCCCAATCTCAGCACAGTCTAAAGGAATCACAGCTTACACACCTTTCCCCCTTAGCTTATTCTTATTGTTGTTTATTGCATAGACTCAGCAATATGCCAGGCACTTTAAAGTATAGCCGAGCAAAAAGTTCCAACTTTGATCTGTATGTGTGTCAGCCTGTCCTTTGTTGTAATTTGTTCACACAAAAGTATATAACATCCTTCTTTTGAAGAAATGACAGTACTGTCGGGTTGCTGGTGTTTCAGAAAACTCAATCAATGACTCCTTCCCACAATATGGAATATGCAAGTGCACCAATTTGTGCTAAGGAGAAATGGCATTTTTCATTCAAATCTGCTCAGGTAGTTGCTGTTGAAACAGTATTCTTGATTCAGTCACTGGACAATTGCTATTCAGTTAATGGTAAAGGTAAAGGGACCCCTGACCATTAGGTCCAGTCATGGCCGACTCTGGGGTTGCGGCGCTCATCTCGCTTTATTGGCCAAAGGAGCTGGCGTACAGCTTCCGGGTCATGTGGTCAGCATGACTAAGCCGCTTCTGGCAAACCAGAGCAGCGCACGGAAATGCCGTTTACCTTCCTGCCGGAGCGGTACCTATTTATCTACTTGCACTTTGACATGCTTTCGAACTGCTAGGTTGGCAGGAGCAGGGACCAAGTAATGGGAGCTCACCCCGTTGCGGGGATTTGAACCGCCGACCTTCTGATTGGCAAGTCCTAGGCTCTGTGGTTTAACCCACAGCGCCACCCGCATCCCGCTGTTCAGTTAGGGCCTTGCAAAAAAGGTAAAGGTTCATCATGTTTCAACCAACAATCTAAAACAATATATGCTTTAAATATATATTTCTGTTCAGTCGAGATATTGTGCGAATGTCACTTATCCTCACACTGCTGCATTGGTTTCTTTCGCAGAATTTGGGCATGTATCAGTTGTGATTTTCATAGCAGCTTTCTAAGCAGATCTCTGCAACCACGAGGACTAGAAATTGCCCTTTTTGTTATAAATGAAATATGTCTGCCATGTTTTGCATGAGTAGTGGGTTCTATAGGCATGTGGGAAAAAAGTAAACGTGAAAGTACTGACGTTTATGCATGCATATACAGCAATTCTATGGGTTTTTGGTGTGTTTTTTTAAAAAAGCATATAATAGCTCGGATATATAAATGCTCATAAACAGGTGTCATGTTACAAGTTTCGAAATGAAATAGCAAAGATAAGGTGCCAGGTGAGCCTTTATGTGTGGGATTTTGCGCCTCTGCTTTTAGGGTATCGAGAATAATATTCAGAGATTTAGCTATGTAAGTGTTCGGTCACGGAAAATTTAACACACACAAAAATCTGTGGCTATTTACATTGTAAACTATTTAAGGCTGGGAAAGCAATATAAAGCATTTGTTTCTCATTCCATCGAGCTGCATGGGTGATGATGGTGGATAATTTGCTTTCATAATGCAAAGTTATGTTTTGGAAATGATTTCCAACTTTGGCTAGGTGTTGCTCATCTAATCCTTTAAATGTGGTGTAAAATGTTGCTGCGTTACTATTATAGATTATAGAAATACAGGCATAGTGATATCTTTTATATGAGCATGTAAGCCTTTGGGTTTCCTTACGTTAGAATTCACTTAAGAGCTGTTTCGCATTTCTTAATCCTTAACCTTACTTTATCTCTGTCTAAAATTCTGCTGGGAACAGATATCTATCTATGCATTTTATGTTGGGTTTCATCTGCCCTCTATTGCTACATCACAACATTTATTTTTAGGAAGGAAGGAATGCATTATTCAGTGGAAACGACTGGAGAAAATTAAAAGAAAGTTGTTTTTGAACTATAGCTCAGTTTTACTTTGGTTAATCTCTGCAAAAAGTAACAGTGTTATGCGTTGATGGAAGTTTATGTTTGAAGGCGAGAGGTCTCCTAATACCTCACATGTTGCTGTGGTGTGGTTTACTTATCTCACCACTGCCCACTAGATTGTGGAGTACCCATCTCTGCACAAGGTGTGGTCTCTCACTGCTGAACCACCATGCTGCCCTTTTATTTTTTAATTGTTTTACATTTCTCTAGGTCTAAGATTCCATCTTTATATTATCATATGCAGAATCTCTTCCACATACAGTATAGCAGAGCTTTCCGAACTTTTCATGTTGGTGACACACTTCTTAGGCATGCATCATTTCGCAACACAGTATTTCAGTTTTACTGGCAAACCAGAGATTTAGCTAACCTCTTTCCAGCCCCGGGAGGAGAGTGGGGATCGTTCATGGGACATATCTACCCACTGCAGCCGACATTCTAATGTGATATGCCACAACGTGCAGTTTGGAAAGCTCTGCACTATAAATTAAGAGTATCCACCGTTACTTCCAACTGTCAACATGGAAAACCTTGCAAGACAGACACACCTTTTAAATATTTGTAGCAGCCTAGCTGCTTATATCAACCTAGCAGATTGTCAGTTGAAGCCCAATACAATGTATCTTTCTGGTTTCAGTTTAGAATAAACTACAGTGGTACCTCGCAAGATGAATGCCTCGCAAGACGAAAAACGCGCAAGACGAAAGAGTTTTCCGTTTTTTGAGTGGTTCCGCAAGACGAATTTCCCTATGGGCTTTCTTCGCAAGACGAAACGTCTTGCGAGTTCTTGCGAGTTTGTTTCCTTTTTCTTAAAGCCGCTAAGCCGTTAATAGCCGCTAAGCCGCTAATAGCCGTGCTTCGCAAGACGAAAAAACCGCAAGACAAAGAGACTCGCGGAACGGATTAATTTCGTCTTGCGAGGCACCACTGTACTGTACCAGTTTTCACCTGTTAAACAATTAATGTCGGTCGTGGTTGGAGAAGATGACTTTTTAAGAATAAAAGCAGCAATACTCTGCAAGAATACTCTTTCTCAAATACTCTTTTCTGCCAACTAAGGTCTGAGGCAAAGGAGTAAAAAGGAGGTCAGAACCTTTTCTTTTTCAAACACTTGCATGTTGGGCACTGCTGAGGGAAGGAAGTTCCTTCAAAAGAAGTGCTGCAGCTTGGTCTGGCTGGCCCTGACTGCCTTGTGCATCATTGACTACACCATACTGGCCAATGCAGGGAATAATAGTGCTTGTCCGCATTTCTTTGTATTTTGATGCATAAGGCTTCACATTTTAACATAATGTTATACTCAGATACTAGGACTTGCCGATCAGAAGGTTGACGGTTCGACGCCACACGATGGGGTGAGCTCCCGTTGCTCCATCCCTGCTCCTGCCAACCTAGCAGTTTGAAAGCACGTCAAAGTGCAAGTAGATAAATAGGTACCCCTCTGGCGGGAAGGTAAACGGCGTTTCCGTGCGCTGCTCTGGTTTGCCAGAAGCGGCTTAGTCATTCTGGTTACATGACCCGGAAGCTGTACTTTGGCTTCCTCGGCCAATAAAGCGAGATGAGCGCTGCAACCCCAGAGTTGGTCACAACTGGACCTAATGGTCAGGGGTCCCTTTACCTTTACCTGTGTCTTGACCCAGGGTATGATCTCAAAGCACATGCAGCCACCACTTGGATGAAGCTAAGCAGGCCTGGGCCTGGTCAGTGGTTACCACACATGTGCAGGTTGGGGCTTCGTGGTAAAATAAAGGTGGGATATATAATGTAAGAATGCAAGGAAATTTTCAGAAACCAATGGAACTTACTTCGGATTACATCTGCCTAGGATTGGACGGTTAACTGCCCCCTCTCTCCCACATGGGTTGACATGATGTTGTGATTTAGTCATCACGGGGAAAGGTTGCTTTTAGAGTTTCACATAAATGTTTCATTTCTGTTCTGGCTCACTGTTTGTTATTTTTTGCTCCCGATTTATATATCACACAATATTTCAGATAAAACAGCCTTTTAAAGAGGTTTTTCTTCAGGAAAGATGGTGTGTGTGCCTTTGCCCGTGCCCGGCCTTCATTTGTTGAAATCTGCAGTTGGATCATTCAATTCCCAACACTCTGGTATTTTTAGTACTGGAGGATGCAATAAAAAGGACATATATCCCAATGACTAAAGTCATTTAGTAAAAAGGGCTACAAATCCTTGAGGTCTGTGCAGTGGATAAAGATGACAACATTTCAGGCAATATAGGCAGAATGTTAATCATGTGCTAATTGGGGAAATGGTGCTAATGTCACCTGTAGCTTTTTTTTTTTTAGCATGGCTGATTTATTTTGTAGAAAGAAGCTATCAAATGCTTGCCAGAAGCAGCCCACAGCCTCTACCAATAATTCCATTTAATTGATATTAAATAAATTCATTGAAACTGAATAGCACAATTTTTATATTAAAAAATTAATGCAATTTGAAACCTCAATAAAATCCACTTGTTCTAGGACTGGTTCCAAAAAATCAGCTTTGGCATCCTTTTAAAATACCATTGTAACACTATGCTGCTGCTTATACATATTATAATTGTGAAAATATCTCGTCTCCCTCACTTCTTTTAAAAACTTTATTGCCTGCAGCATTATGTGATAGAACAATGCAAGCTATCAAAGGCAAGATAACCAACTTACTGAGGAAGTGAATTAATGCCTTCCTTCATCTGACAATACTTTTGTTGGAATTTTGTCTCAAGTGAAACCCATTGGCTTTCAGCGTGTAGAATAATAAAACTCACTTCTTTAGCCTTGAAATGACAGCAGTGGGGGTTTTATCCAATGTTGGCTATTGCTGCTTTGGGGGTCTTCACTAGAGATGATTGTGCAACAAAAATATGACTGCAATGGACATGATTAGTCCACAAATACCAGTATTTTATTGCTTATTTTGAAGAGACTAGCAAAAACCAATAAATGTCAGCATTATCTTGCTTAGTTAGGGGAAGAAGCAAGAATCAATGTTAAAACTAATGTTGAAACATTTATTTACACAAAATTGCTGAAGCTTTCCAGCTTGAAGCACTAGTATGTGGTGGTACAGAATTGTAAAGGTGGTTAATTCAGTCCAAGGCAAAACACAGACTGCCCCAACCCAGGGCATATACAGAGGTCCAGTTGAAATGAGCTTCTCGATAACCTGAGGATCTGTGAAATTTCAGTGGTCCATCTCACACAAGCCAATGCGCTTTCCACTAAGGAAACACCACCATTGAACACAAACCTATGTCACCAGTGTGATTGGTGGCAAATATTAACTACGGTGACAAACAATTTAACAGAATTTAGAAGCTTAACAGAATTTGATAAAACAGAGGTCTGCACTTGATCTAATTTGAATTAAAACAACTTTGCTTAAAAAATATTATTGTCTTCTGCCTCCTCTCTCATCACCATCATGATTGTTGCTCTGTTCTCTTTCTCTCTTGCATTTAAAATATGATATTTTTTGCATTTATGTTTTAAAATATGTACTTTGAGAGCCTATTAACAAAAAAATAAAATAAATGGATTAGAAGAAGAATGTGTTCAGGCAGGCAACAGCATTTCTATTTGGAAAGATATGCAACATTTCATCTATTCCACAACATTCTGTGATTCTTGAATAAATGAATTCTGACTGAAGGGTCTAATAGGCATAGCTGTCAACGTTTCCCTTTTTTAAAGGGAAATTGCCTTACTCCGAATAGGATTCCTTGCAAGAAAAGGGAAAAGTTGACAGCTATGCTAATAGGGTCCAAGGCTAAGCCCATGTCTCACCCTGCTTTCTCTTTAACATTGCCCTGTGTGTGTGTGTGGGGGGGAGAGAGAGAGAGAGAGAGAGAGAGAATGGAAAGTGATTCAGCTTCCTTGGTTGCTTGTCCCTGCTTGGGAAGCCATTGTTACCAGACCACCAACTGAGTCATTGCTATCTCTAGAGCGTATAATTAAAGCATTTATGTAATTCATAATTTTTCAGGTGAGAACTTTACTCCCTCACCTCTGTTTTACATCATGTAGAACATGCTCTGCAGTAGGAAATGTATTTGGTTCAAATCCACCTCTCTTCATTCATTTCTCATAACTAGAAGTAAAACCTAAATGATATGAGGACATAGGACAAAGACAGGGAACTGCAGACCTGAGATGTTGTTGCACTCCTACTCCCATCCAGGGGCGGAGGAAGGAGTGTGTGGTAGGGGCGAGCTTCCCCAGGTGTCACCCCTGAGGGGGGTGGGTTTGACAAAATGCTGGATGGCACTCACTGCGGGGCCTGCAGCGTGCCCGAGCCGTGCGTCTCTCCAGTTAGGGGAACTGGGGAGGAAACTGGCCTTAGCAGCGAGGGATACTAGCATTAATCCTGTAATCAAATATTTTCATGAACCAAAGTAAGGAAGATCAAGCTCACAGTGAAGTGTTCCATCATACTAACATTTCCCTCCCTCTCCAAGCAACAAGTCTTTTCTTTCCCTGTTGCTGGAGTTTAGTCTGTAATATTTGAAGTGGCTAATTATGATGCTTGAGCTAAAAATATATATATCTAATATTGCAGTCATGTAATATACTGATTGTGATATTAAAGGTGTAAACATCCCAGAGGCTCTGTCCTGAATAGTCCTTTCTTTTTTGTTCCTTGGCAGCTGAAAATGCGATCATGTTATTACCTTAAAGTACAGTCCGTGTTGCACAGTGCTTCACTATTCAAAACCAATAATTTCTTAGTGATAATTCCATGTTGCTTCTTTTTGCTGAAAGCTGTCCTGAACTCCTTCAGGAGGAAGGGAAGGAGGGGTGGGGGTGTAAAAAATATGCAAGATGTGAATGTACAAAGGTGGAAACATGCACACAAAGGGAAGGGGCTTTGTACATGCTTAACTGATACCTGAAACTGAGGAGGGGGCAAGGTCTGGCTTGCATGGTTATGGTTTAGGAGGTGTGACATTTATGCTAGGAGCAAAGGATGGAGACATGGTCCAAGTGAGTCAAACTCAATTATGGGAACTCAGCTGGAGCTGGTGTGACAGGTGGTGTCATTGTGGAGGGATCCATCTGAGAGGAACTCCTTAGAAATACCAAGGGGCAGGATAAAGACAAAGGCAAAAGGAATTAAAGCAGATGCAAAGAGCTGTGGGATGGGAGGAGTTTATACAAGGCAACAGTGGAAGCAGTTCTGAAGGAACAGGCCAAGTCACCTGTGGCTCGTGCAAGCTGTATCTGATGGGAGTTGAAGTAGCTCTGAGCAAACCATAGTTGCATACCACCCATGAAAATCAGAACCCTCTGCTGGTACTGGCTTGTAGCCTAGGGAGAAAAGTAAAACTCACAGAGGTCCCTGTTGAATTTTTGTATACTGAACTCCCCCCACTCCCATACACCTGCACCCCTCACAACTGTAAAAAACAGCTTCTGATCTAGTTGTCCTAGCTGCTCTTCCAAGGATAAAGTAACATACTAAGAATGCAAGTAATCTTACATGCTTCTCCACATTAGCATCAAAACTCATTGCAAAACGGTACAAGTTTCCTGCTGATTTGTCTCTATAACTTAATTTTCTCTTTTGAACCCGTTTGTGTTTTTTTCAGAAAGTGAGCAATGATGTTGGGCTTTTGCGATTTGCTTTTGCAGTTTCATTTGGAAGCCCAAAGCTTTTCTACTTCAGAATAGATTTAGATCCTAATGCAGTAGGTATGTTTTTCTTTCCAAACCATGCCAATATGGTTTACAACTCAACAAAACATTTTACTTAATTGAGTCCTTCTGCTTTTATATTCCTGACCTTAGCCAGACTTAAATTAACCACTTAAACTTATAAGATTACAAGTTGCTTGAGCCATTCAATCAGCTGTAATTCTTGTTTCCAACTCACCAGCACATACATGAACTTGCAGGTTCACTTCAATACCATTTTACCTTGTATTTCTGTTCCTTGTAATGTACTCGAAAAGTTAACAGGTAAGCAGCTTTTAGATGCTTTGACCTAAAAGCAAAAGAGCCTCAAATGGCAAAAGGACCTCTTTCTTGCACAGATAGGTGGGCTGAGGGGAAGCAGTTGGTCTTTGATTCTTGTTAGAAGACGAGAGAGAGTCTTTGTCCTAGTACTGTGTTTCAAGTGTACACTGGTACTTTCTTGGTGGCCATTCTTGTGTGTGCATGTTTGTAGAATTACTGTGTATGGTCCTAACACATTTGGAATTTGGCAGATAGAATACTGCAAAGTAAATGTAATTTTTTGTTATGTAATGTTATCGCTGCCTATCCTGTAGATGGAGCTCCTATTGATGCCAATAGTTCAAGTCAGAAATGGGGGTAGAGAAGGTCAGCAAACAGCATTGTGGTGAAATGTGCATTTTAAAATATTAATGGATTAATATACTCTTTTTTTAAAAAAAAGATGAAACAGAATGCAGCCAGTTTTTATATACATTAAGGGCTACCTGATCATTGCCTCTGCAGGTGGGAGAGATTACAAAAACCACCTGTCATACTGTAGAGAAACAACCCTCTATTTGAAGGACTGTCAGAGGACAAATGAAGTGAGGGGCCTTGAAATCGTCCATCAAGTTTGTATCTAGAGAAGACACACAGATCATCTGGTCACAGCATATGGCTGGTTGTTGTTTTTCTAGTCATTTCTAACTTTGCATATAATTAAATTATATTTATAAAGTAGAATTTAATTATGTGCAAATATATAAGTTGCCATATGCACATTTTATATAAATCTGTTACCCCTATCAGCTGAAATGGAAGCAGAATGAATCTAGTTTCTCAGCTATTTGACCCTATGGCGAACGCCCCAAGCACCCTCAGAGCATTCCCAGTCACCTGTTATATCAGAGGGGCAGGGCCTAGAACCATTCTTGGTCCTAGTTTTTGGACCCAAGAGTCCCAGCTCATCATAGGGAAAGACAAGGGAACTAGTTATCCCTTCCTATAATCCTTTAACGATGCTTCAAATCCTCTACAAGGACCCTGCTCTCCTGCTGTTTCTATGTGGCTTTTCAAGCACAAGGAACTTCTTACTTTGGTTCTCCCAGCCCCACCCATCAGCCGCACAGGTGGGCTCAATCCTCAACAGCTGGTGTGAGTGGGAAGGAAAGCAGCCTCAGTAGCTTCTCTAGCCTCCTCACATACCCAAGGAAGGCTTTCTCCTGTAGCCTAAGGCTTTTAGACTAGCTTCTACCTCATATAGTTGATGGAAGCAGTTTACCTGCATGATGTGATTCTCTTACTTCCTCCAAACTCCCCTTCAGAATCTACCATCTCCAGGTAAGTTTTGGCATAATCTTCAAGTCTTCATGCCCAACTATAACTAAACCTACATATGTCTAAAATTATGTGTATTTTCTTCCCCTGTGCAAACCAGCCCCACTCCCCCACCTCCGCTTTCTTCTGTTTGCTTCCTTATGCTGAACTATAGGCTGTAAGCTCTCTGTACAGGACCTGTTCTCTTGTTCAAAGTCCCCTGCAGATTGATAGTACTGCATACATATACAACTGATGTGTAATAAAGCATCTTCTGTCTTTCAGAGTCTTTCAATATACTACATGGCTATAATTCTGCATAAAGTTCACTCTTCAGTCTTCACTATTCCATTTTTAGTAAAGGTTTGCACATTTAAGAATTGCCTGGAACAGCCGTTGCAATACCATAGCTTCAGCTCGGTCTTAATTACCATATTTTGTGAGTGTGTGCGTGCATGCATGCACATGCCATGTTGTTTGGGGTTTTTCTTTGAAACGTAATATTTCTGAATATTCTTGCTCTCCTTCTGTAGCCCTATATGCACACTTAACACCTACTTTACTAAGGCTGGGAGCTAAATATCTTTTTGTAAAAAAGTTTTTAAAAATGATTTTCTTGTGTTACAAAGTAAACAAAGGAACAAGGAGAAGTACGTATGGCATCTCCATTTTTGATTCATAGTCCTTTTCACAGTTCATTTACATTCTGTATGAGACACTATTGTCATAGACATTATGCAGTTGAGGGGAAAGAGAAGGGAGAAAAGGAGGGAGAGATGAGAGATGGGGGCAACCTTTTTTTGTTCTTTTGCATAGTGTTTGTGTAGGGTATTGTGTCAGCATCACATGAGTAGGTCCTTTATTTGTACATTTGTTTTTATTGGCATTGCGAGAGATGAGGGGGCCCAGAGCCTGGTTGGTTGCATTTAAGTTGGTTGTAGTGTGGTTTGTTTGTACGTGTGAGAGGTGGGTTGTTGGGTCAGATTAGCCATATTGTTTCATATGCTGTTTTGGGGGGATAGGCCATTGTCTTGCCAAATATCTTGTAAGAGATGCTGGTACCTCTATTGCATATGCCACCTGTTACAGTGAGTACACAGACTTAGAATAGGGATCAAAGGTAATCTAGTCCAACTTCCTGTGAATGCCAGGATACTACTACTAGAACACTGATTTATGATTGGATGCTAGTTCCTGGGGCACACCAATGGAGAGAGTGCTGCTGCCCACATGTCTTACTTGCAAGCCTCTTGTAGGCTTTTGAGCTTCTCAAAGGCAGCTTCCAAGAGACCACTATGAGTACAGGATGTCAGACCAGATTAGCCTTTGATCTGATCCAGATTCTCGCATTCTTTTCTTTAAAAACCTCCAGTGCAGATGTGACTAACATGCAATCACCCCAATGTTGTTGGGCTCCAAATTCCATCAGCCCCAACCAGCATGACCAGTGGTCAAAGATGATGGCAGCTGCAGTCCCAAGAACATCAGAAGAGCCACAGGTTTCCCAGCCCTGCTGCAATGCAATCATATGCCTTCAAATAGAGGTTTGCCTGATTTAAAGATGGCATTTGATGCAGTGTAGATATGGAATCAAGTTACAAGGAAGGAGATTCCAACTAAATATCAGGAAGAACTTTTGGATTGTAAAAGGTGTTAGACAGTAGAACTGACTCCCTTGGAAGGTGGTGGACTCTCCTTTCATGGAGGTTTTATAGGAGAGGTTGGATGGCCAGCTGTTATGGATGCTTTAGTTGAGATTCCTTCAGGGGGTTGGACTAGATTACTCCCAGGGTCCCTCCCAACTCTATCATTTATGATTCTATGATTCTATGACAGTAGCAAACTGTCTTCTCTCACTCACCTCTTTCAATATCCTTTTATTGGTCAATGTTATTTACAAATTATTAATTTATTTTGCAGCTTGCCAAATTTTAGGTAGAGCTGCTATTCCTTTTGCTCAATCCTTTTGAAGCACAAAGTTAACATTATGAGTGATCAACAGCTCACTAGCTTTGCATGAGTACTAATTACACTAGTTACAAATTATACGATACGGACTTTTGAGGAAAGCTTACATTGATGTGCTCAGCTGTGGATATTACTTTTGAAGAAAGGGGTGGTTTGAAAAGCAGAAAGGAACCATATTCAATAAGCTGCATTGTAATTAGGTGGCAGCCTAAGAACCACTTGCAATGGTGATGTCGCCTCATCTTAATATAATTCATTCCTTTAATAAGTTGCTGTGGTCTTTAATGGTAGTGCAAATAGCCATTGATTCTCTGGCTTATATTAATAAAGTAAAGCAAAATGACTTACCTAAGGTGAACGTGTAGTGCACTGAGCAATTAAGATTCAATGACACAGCTTATTTATTTAGTAAAATATTGCTTTCTTCACTTTATGAATCAGCCTGAGCACCTGGTTGTAATACAGCAAGCTATATATGTTGTAATGTTTCCTCAATGGCCCTTTTAAGGCTCCCAGCTTCTGAAGCCTTCTAGGCTGGACTTTGCAAGGCTAGTATATGCCTGCAAGAAATCATTTGAGGAGTGGGTACACCTTCTCCCCCCCACTTAATTATTCATTTTTATCTGCAAGGAATGCATGAATGCAAAACAATGACTGGGGGAAATTCTTCAGATCGAATTCGTACATTCTAAAAAGACAGCTTGCTTCTTCTGGCATATTTGATTGTAAATGTTTCTAGAAGGCACAGATAGAAAAGAAAAGAATTTCAAAGTCACAAAAGTCAGAAACGCTACAATCTATTGCAAGTCATTTGCCATTAGTGTCAGCCAACCATTAAAAAAATGACCTGGACATTATACTATTATTTATTTTGAATTATCTACCAAATGAGAAAAGGATAAGCCATTTACTCTCCAGCTTTTGATCACTGTTTTACCAGTAGCTATACATGTTAACGCTTCCTGTTTTTGCACTCTACCTCCCCTGACTATTCACAAACCCATTGAGCTCTTCCTTGCCCTACTCAAAATCAATTTGAGTTTTGCCCATGCCCTACCCAGATGCAAGAGTTTTGTTTTTAAGAGCTGGGAGCCCTTTTAATGGTTGGTTTACAGTTCATATATTTGGCAATTTCCCCTATTTTAAAAATGTAGTCAGAACTGATTTTTTTAGATTTAGTTTCTTCATCTCTACTGCTTTTTGTATACGCAGACATGTTGCGATGTCTCCTTCCAGAAGTGAAAATGGCTTCTTATAGTGCCAGTCACTATAGTGAATAGCTTGATTTTATTGGGAAATGACCAATTGCTATGATTCATGTACCTCATATAAATCTGTTAAAAGATAACACTAAAACTTGTGCCTAAATATACATGGGGAAATCATGTGAGAATTACAATATGTCTGACACTTCACTTGCTACTTCACTATTGGAAGAAGCAGCGAAAAGCAACAAGACACTTTCCAGCTTCTTGAAAAGGAATGGTTTAAAGGGGAGGAACTATGTGCCGTTCCCAGTCCTTCCTTCCTACCCCAATGCATTCAGTGTGCTCAAGGAACTTACTGAGTTTCCTCTGGCTATGATGCTGTATGGCATTTCTAAGGCAACTGCAGAATCGGTAGGAAATCATACTGTTCCTGAACCAGATCACAAAAAAAACCTTACACCATTAAGAGGATGTCCCTAAGAATGAAGTCCATGGATAGCAAGATTCTGGAGACATGTATCAAATACAGAAAGTGCCTGTAAATGTGCCACAGTGCCTTTTGAAAGCAATGTGAGAAACAGACTGGAGACATGTGGGAATCTGAGATATACAATGAAAGGGTGCATCACTGTCTCTTCGGAATATATTTACAGTTGTATTTTTGCAAGTTGAGGTCTTCTGGTCTGCATTTCTCCCCTCTTATAGGCTGTATAATTTCTCCAAAATGGAATCAGTCAAAGTTAAACAGCGATCAGCAAAATGGCATCCTACTGAAGCTCAAACTCAAAGAAATCCAATTTCATAATGACCATGATTCATTGCACAAAGATGTCTTGCCCATCTTCCTTTGCTTTTTCGTTACAATGTTTGGTTTAGCCTCTGAGCTGAAAAGTGCCCCTTTAACATATAAATCCTGGTTCTCATGCTGATCTTGATCAAGAGGAATCAATCATTCCTGTAAGTTTGAAATACCTGTCATAACAAAATGCTAGATATGTCAAGCTGTTCAGCTGAGTATCCTCACAGCTACTTTGTATTGCCTATTTCGTGGGTCAATTCATTCATGCTAGATTAAAGTCCTCCAAATTCGAGAAACCCATTGTTGTCGCCAACTGGAAGAAGTAACACGAAATGTCACCAACATCTTAAAAAGTGTTGCTTTCTGGTAGCAATTTGAGCACATTTTCTGGCCACCCTGCTCTTGCAGTTCACTGCCAGAAAGCCACGTCTGCCATTATGCCCTTGCTTCCACCCAGCAGTGCCAAGCAGAAGATTTTAAAATGTATGACCTGTTCCCGGGAACAGAGTGCAGTCCAGAAAACATCAAGCATGAGACCCATTCAGGTGTTCAAAAAGTAATACCTGGTAGGACACTGAATTCACACGGATTTCAAGAGGATTCACGCACAGTTGATTGCACCCATTCTAAGGCCTCTGCACAAAGCTCCAGGGCTCAAATGTTGGCAGTTCATGCCTCTGTGTTAGCAGCGGCTTGCTGTTTGTTCACTTCTGTGTTAGGGCAGTTCCATGTGTGCACTACAGAACCACATCCAGAGCTTTTCTAAATGTTGAAGAAGCAGGACAGACTTATGTGTTATGGTGAGATGACTCCCTCAGGTAGCTGATTATGGGTGCCATGTAAGGACAGCAAAATTTTAATAATGTGCAGTGTTAGCCTAACTGTGTATACTCGCAAGGTTGTCATGTTGAATGAAATTGAGCCTATTCCCAGATGAGGTTAGGATCGAAGCCTTAGCTTATTATTGTTGTATGTGCAGTGACCCAATTTGTCAATCCATAAGAACTATGCCCTTTAGTGGAAGGGGTGGGTGGGCATCATTTGCTGCTACACCTCAGGCAGCAAAGTTATTGGGCCAGCCCTGTGTGTAAGGTAAGGAGAGAAACCTCTTTGCATATGGAACTCTCCTTGATCAACGCTGAGTCAGCTGCATTGTGAGAAGCACTGCACACACTGACCAGTGCCCCAGCCCTGTGACGGCCAGTTATGCATATAGATTTCTGCATGGAGTAGATTTTTGTTTACACTGAAACAGCACAAAAACACCACTTCTCTGGCATGCCCAGTGTTGATCTTGAATTATACAGAGTTCTGCATGCATGGTCTTCAGCCAGTCACACCTTCAGTGTGGGCACACACACTGACATTTTACTCAAAGCTCACAGTGGAGCCTTCACCATAAATATAATGGATACACACAACTGCTCACACACAAAGTTTAATGGTAGTCTAATCATTTTATTTTCTGCAAGGTTTAAGCTTCAGAATCTTCTGTGCTTAGTGTAAGAATGTTAACATTTGCTGCAGTACATAAAAAGCAAATGTAGAAAGCATGGCATTTTATTGTCCTTTCATTTTATTATTTGTTTGTGCAGGTAGTATCCTGACCCATATTTAATATATCATTACCAGAGTAATCCTCCTGCAAAGGTTCCTCCCTTGTTTTCTGTTATAATAACCATATTTGGAACATGGCTTATAATAAGTAGCTGCAATCACAGATGGCTGCTAAATTGAATTTACTTGATGGATAGTTGGTTTTCTTTGTATAATCAAGTGCTTGATCAAAGATGCAGAAAGATAATATATATTACAGTTTTGATGTTTGATTCACAGAGAGGACTTTCAACCGCACTTCAAAAAACTCACATTAGCGACAAAAAAAATTAGCAGCCAGGAGTGTTGGGGTTTCTAGCATGGAAAACATGGTTAGCATTTGTTCAAAAGCTTCAAAGTCTAATTTTTAAAATTTAGTGTGTGGTGATACAGAGAACTGCAGAGCAGGAAAGACAAAAAGTAAACAATATTTGCATAGCAAAAGCAAATTGACAGCTCGGTTCATAAATATTGCAAATGAGGTGAAACGTCTGTTTTAGATTCACAGCTAAATAAATAAATAAATCCTGTTTGTTTTATCTCAGTTCTTCCATCTGATTGGGTGAACAGTGTACTTTTTACACATGAACCTTGTAAACTCTAAGAGCAAGCTAATCGGAAGTATTATAGCATACAGGCACTTCATATCTGCTGGATTATGCACTTTGGAGATGGTTAAGGATGCTCAAATGCACACTGGGTTTTTGGGGTCTTTTTTTCACTTGTGCTCACATCTGGTGATTTCAGTGGAAATTTAATAGAAAATCCACACTCCCTGGGTTACAGATTGTTGAATCTGATATTTTCTTACTTTGTCAATATCTCACGTGATATTAAGAAGTGATATGATGCATGTACAAAGGATGTTTCTTAAGGACTTGTAAGAATGAGAAAGGTGTTTCTTAGGCACCATGGTAGCAGCTAGGAGGCTGGGGAGCTCATTTCTTTACCCTTCTGTTTTCTTAGACATAGAAAATGTCAAACTAGTATTCCTACTTAGCTGTAGGCAAGCAAGTGCACTTTCATAGCAGGTTTGTGAGAATAAAAAAGGAGGTGAACCGTATAGTTGGCTGTGAATTCATTAAAGGAAGATCAGGATAAAATTAAATAAGGAACATTATTAGTTCAGTTTCCAATTTTCAAAAATATTTTCAGTAATGCTTAAGCTCTTTGTTTATGAACAAATAATGGTTTGGTTTAGTTTTCCGTTTTGGTTCAGTCTGATTCCTGAACAAAGGAACCCACATTTACAGTAATAGTGATTCTGGATCATTCAAATGTTACAGTGTAATGTTTTTGCCGTTTCTGAGTCCTAGTGTATACATTTGGAAATCCTCTAAGAAATACAGTAGGAATTTAAGGTTACATTTCCTGACCATGCCTTCAGCTTAGCTGGCATTGTTTGAATCGGTTTTGACTGAAATGAGTTTGCCTCCACAAAGCTCTGGCATTCACCTATCAAGAGAGGATCTTAGAGACAGATTTGACAACAACTTCACAGATGACTGTATTTTAAAAGGAAGAAAAAGAAAGGTTGCCTTTGTGCTCAACTGTGATTTACAGGTATGAACAATGTCATGGCACCCACAGCAGCAATTATCCGAACTGTCAATCTGTGGCTGAGGTTAATCCATAGGGTTTAATCCAGTTCAGTTCATGATGTATCTGTAATTATCTGTTGCACAAAATGAAAGGAAGTATTGATACCCGTAAAACAGGCATTTTCCTTGTCTTTGTGCACTTGGAGACTATTCCAGATTGCAGGCCTTTTCCTAGAGGCCTTGAGAGTTTTTGCAGTACAGTGTAAGCACTACCCTTGATCTTAAATTCATATTGATTTACTTTTCTATTACTCATTATCACTCCTGTTCCCATTCCTTGCAATAGGGCCTGTCTCCCCAGAAGATACCTTTTGACACAGCCAGAAGGATTCTGTGAGTCACTAAGACATCTGCTTCACATCAAGCTGTTATTTGGGCAAACTCAATTACTTGAAAAATACAGGGTTTTGGAAAAATAAGATAACAGTCAAGAGGAGAAGTATTTCAAAGACATGTTGGGTTCTGTTCAGTGGTGGTTTTACTTCACTGCAGATGGCTTTACTTTACTGCAGATCAGGGCACCCAATTTTTGTCAATTCCTCTTATCTCATTCTGTTCCAGGGCATCCCCCAACACCTGTCCACTAATCAAAACTACCACTGAATACAACTGATAGTGATAAACTTTAAAATATATAACTAATATATTCTTTTTTTCTGGTGGGGGGCTGATGTCTCAGAAGGTGATAAAAACTTTTATTTTAGTGGTATGCCCTTGAGGCTAAATGTCTGGAAAACACTGGCTCATGCACTGTGTTTGCAATGAAACTTTTTTGAGTAGTGGATATAGATAAAGATTTGCAGCTAGGTTTATATATACAGTGGTACCTCGGGTTAAGAACTTAATTTGTTCTGGAGGTCTGTTCTTAACCTGAAACTGTTCTTAACCTGAGGTACCACTTTAGCTAATGGGGCCTCCCACTGCTGCTGCCGTGCCGCCACTACACGATTTCTGTTCTCATCCTGAAGCAAAGTTCTTAACCCGAGGTACTATTTCTGGGTTAGCGGAGTCTGTAAGCCGAGGTACCACTGTATATCTGTATATATAGCTACCATGTTGATTTCAACTAGGTTAGATAATGGGCAGGTACATTCATGGAGCATAAGCATATTTGCAGAGGAGAGTGACCAATGGTCTGGAAATATCAGGAAGCAATTTCTGACAGCAAGAGCTGTTCGACAGTGGAATGGACTCCTTCAGGAGGTGGTAGACTCTCTTTAATTGGACAGCTCTTACTGCCAGAAAGTTCTTCTAGATTTCCTTTCCTCTTCCTCTTTTAAATTTTAACTTGCCCGCCCCAAACCATTTCTCTTAAGGCTCTGCACTTTAAAGAGAAGCACTGGGTTGAGTTGTTTGTTGCAGCCATCATGATCTTCATTTCCTGGGGCCCAGAGCTGTTCTGAGGGAATAAAGGTGGCAGTAACAGACAGACTGGTTCAAGCCCTGAAAGAGAGGGAAGTCATCTGCAGCTGAGCTGTGAGCAATTGGAACATATACAATGATTCTTAAAAGCAGCTAGGAAATATTGTCAGCAGTTGGCAGCTAGGAATTGTCTACGGAGCACCAAAATATTCCCATGCAGTACTACTACAGAGGGTTGCCATTTCCCTGGTGCCATTTTGCCATGGGCCTGCCTAAGAAGTGCACACTACAGGGGCCCATCCAGACTTCTTTTTGCACTGCACTTGGTCCTATCTTTCAGGTCTGTGTCCGAGCAGTTTGGTTTTTGTCCTGCTGCTTTGCCTGGGAAAACATGCTGTTTCCTGCTAAATCAGTACAAATGGTAAAATCAGGCTTTCTGTGGATTGTTTGGTTAAGTTAAGAGATTCAGAGGCTTAAAGTTCTAATAATAAGGTTCTGCTTTATCTGTGAGCTAGATAGAATGTATCAGAACTATCAGTAGTTTTTTTCTTGGCGGCCACAGATTAAGTTAAATTCCAGTTGTAAAGTAACAGCTCTAAAAAACCACCACCACCCTTCACTTTTTCTTTTCTTTTCCTCTGCCTTATCCACCACGTTTCCCCATCTAAACTCATCATTTGGTGGCATATAAGCAGTCACCTTTCATTCTGTGTAACAGGTACCCCAGGGGAAGGGTCTGATAAACATGTAAACTAGTTCATCTCATCATTGATGAGATGAATATGCAGTTAGACAGCAGACACCACCTATGTGCATCAGTTTGCAGTGTTCAGGACAGGAATTCTACCCTTAAATCTGTGAACAGGAGCATGACTTAAAGGATGCTTTTAAAAAAAAGTGATAGCTCCTTTTTATATTTTTATTTATTTTTTAATAATTAAATAAGCATGTGCATGTTTAAAATAAACAGGCTGGGATTGGATCTCAAGCAAGTAATATTTACTGCCAAACACAGTGGAAGTATTATCTACAAGAGGTTTACAATGTATGTTTGCATTTCATTAGTTTTAACTTCATTAGCTATTGATGTTGCAGTTGTTGAGTTATGCCCTCTTAAGCCCTTTAGTGGCAAAAAGACTGAGCACATACGAGTGGCTCTGACTTGAAGCCAAAAGTTGTAAAAAACAAATCTATTTGCTTTAAAAGCAGATATATCTGCTTTGACATGTATTATCCATTAGTTTTGTAATAATGAATGTGGTAAGGAAAGCATGAAGGAAAGGATTAAGAGAGGGGTCAAATGAAAATATATTTACACACAGTTATGGATTTCTTTCCTACAGAAAGTTATTTGCATGTAGAAGAAAATGTGTTTTCTATAATGTGTGAAATATAAGGCAAAGATTTATTTCTCCCACCCTACCCCGATTATGTACACTGAGTGCCCTGAATTAAAAGAGAAATCAGGAGAGATGGAGGAGAGCACACCCAGGTGGTTGCAAATATGCTATTTAGCATTCACTGACATTATGCTCTATGTCCTGAGTGCTTTCTATTATTCCATTTTCTCAGTTGTTGGCATGCTTAAGGTGTGAGGCAAACAAGAACTCGTATTATATGCTTCCTATTGAAAACAATCATTTCCTTTTTCACCATACTGAAGTTGGGTTTTGAGGTGAGTGTGTGTGGCAACTGTAATACAACTATGGTATTTTTATTTTTATTTTGTATAATTTTTAAATTTGATTTTAAAAAGTATAAACATACAACAAAAAACAATTCAAAATCCAAATGTTGAGATTACTCTGAATCAGCTTTCCCCCCATAATTTCCATGAGTCCCAATGATAATATTTACAATTTGCATATCAATACTTATCCACATTTTTATCCTTCTAAATTATCCATACTTTTCGTTACTTTACAAGTGTGGTTAAAATCCTGCTAATGTTTTAACCTGCTTACAGTGGTCTTGTATATAAATTATAAACTTTTCCCATTCTTTTTTGAAGTTCTTGTCTTCTTGATTTCTGAGCTTCCCAGTTAATTTTGCCGTTTCGGCATAATCCATCAACTTGGTTTGCCATTCTTCTCTGGTTGGGGTTATCTCTTCCTTCCGCCTCTGGGCTAAAGTATCCATGCAGCTGTTGTCACATACATAAACAATCTTTTCTGATCCTTTGGTATCTTGGTACCTATAATTCCTAATAGAAAAGCTTCTGTTTTTTTAACAAAAGTTATTTTAAACATTTTTTTTCCATTTCATTATAGGTAAGTTCCACCCTCTATTGTGTGGGTAGGGAAGTCCCACCCCTGGCCAACTCCCCTGGCAACGCCTCCTCCACTGAGATTGGTTGGGTGGGAACCTCCAGGTATCCAGCCTGGGGCGGGGGGCGATGCCAGGCAATGCTGCTAGGATCCATGTAGGATCAAGGGTACTGTGCACGTCCACACAATTTGTGTGGGGACTGTGGGGAGCAGTCATTTCATTATATATCATCTACCAGAAATTTTTAGTTGCTTTACACAGCCACCACATATGGTCAAAGATAACTTCTTTTTCTTTACATTTCTAGCAAGTATTTGTACTTGTTCTATACATTTTTGCTAACTTAATAGGAGTCAAATACCACTGGTACATCATTTTCATATAATTTTCTTTCAGTGAGCAATATGCAGTAAATTTCAAATCTGTTTTCCATAGCCTCTCCCATTCTACTATTTGCATGTTAGGCCCTAAATCTTTCCCCCAATGTATCATCACCAATTTGACCTGTTCGTCTTTTGTTTGCCATTCCAGGAGCAGATTATACATTTTTGACAAAAAATTTATATTGTTTTCTAAAACCTCTTTTTGAAATCTTGATAACTCATAACTAAAATTTTTCTTTTGATCTATCTTAAAAATATCATTTAATTGGCAACTGTGGTATTTTTAGGTCTTCTCCAGAAAAATGGTTAATGATGCTCTAGTAAGCCATAGATTTTCACATATTTATCATGTCCAGGAACACTTTATGTATTTGTTTGTTTGTTTGTTTGTTTGTTTCATGAAATTTATATCCTGCTTGATAGTAGGGGGGGAAACCCCCCAAAGCTAAAGCAAAATAATCACTTAAAAAAAAACCCATAATTTAAAACATATGGAAATTAAAGCTACAGTAGAATAGACTAAAACTTTCTAAACACCCGAATAGGCTTGTCTAAATAATATTGCCGCTGTATTTTTTTACCCCAGCAAAAAAATTAAAATACAGCAAAGGCGGCTGCCTGTTAACAATTGTCCGGGAGATCCAAAGTTTTGGGGCTGCCATAGTGAAGGATCAGTTCTAACATTTTGATGTGCTTGTAGTGGCGAATCCTTCACATAAATAGGATATGCATGGCCAGGACCTGCTGTCACCCCACTAATTGCTTCCTTCATCTGAGGATGGGATGAACTGGAGTCACCCAGGATGCCTGAGCAAGGGAGAATTTCCTCCCTTCCAGATACCCCTTGATTGAATGAAAAATAATGATATCTCCATCATTTCCCATCTGTTGGAGGTGGGCACACAGTGAAGGGCCTCGGGTGAAGATTTCAGAGTCTAGATCGGTTCATGCGAGGAAAGGCAGTCCATGAATTATTGGGTTCCTGAGACACATAAGGCTTTGTAGGTCCAAACCAGCACTTTGAATTTGTTCTGGAAACTAATTTGTAGCCTGTGGAGCTTTGCCAGAATTTGCGTTACATTATCAGATTGTCCTACCCCAATCCACAATCTGACCATTGAATTTTGCAGCTGTCTTCAGAGGGAGCCCCACATTTAACACATCACCTTTTCACATAACCTGAAGAGAGCTATTGCCATCTATAGTCAAAACAACTGTCTTCTAAGCACTAACATGGGTTTTATTTTTATTTTTATTATTGTGTATCGCTACGGGTGCTACCACATTTTATAAACTTTCCTACGAATTAAAAAATAAAACCGCTAATTTCATTTACTTGTTTGTGCAATATTATTATAATAATGAAGCAATAAATAAATTACTTGTTCTTATTTAAACATATATTTATTTAGGTTGTGATATATATATATACATATAGTATTCTCTATAAATGTTAGAAGTAATCAAAATTAGTGTGATGCCTAAAAAATATCAGCCAAAATATATGTAGTGACTATAATCGCTGTAGATGTTCATGGCATCCCTTCTTGCTGCTAGTTTTGATCTCTGCTTTTGACATCTCTGGGTGGTACTCTAGATTAGCCATGAGGTGGCAGCATTTGAGAAGAGTTGCACACATCCAGGTTTTCTACCGCCAACTGGAAAAACACTGTGGTCAAGAATGACAAATTACAGGAACCCATTTCCCCATGATTTTATGTTTTAAAAATCAGGATAGCTGGAAGAAAGGACCTCACTGAAGCCAGTTTCCTTTATGAAGTTGTTTTTTTTAAAAAAACAACCCACACCAGATAAACCTTTTACAGATGTATTAACATCCCAACATAGGGAAGTGCTTGTGATTTTTCTTCAATTTCATGCTTCTTGGGTCAGTAGGGGAGGCTCCTTTGCCTTGTCACATGTAGTTGTGACGGAGGGTGTTGCAGCAAGGTATCTATGGTCATGGCATAACATGCAGCTTCCAAATCTTTTAATATTATCATAGTTCCAATGTTGGAATGTAGCTGTGGTAGCACTGGGATTTTCTTTAAAAAATATACATATGCAAGAAGAAACCTGTAAATATATAAATTCCAGCTTGGAGCATAAACATAAGTAACAAAATAGGGTTTGGCCCAATTTAGCCCTCAGCTCTAAATCCACTGAAGTCGGTGTAGGACAGAATTGGGTCATAAATATCTAAATTGCATTACAACTTGGCTTAATTTATTATTTATGATGAATTGATTTTACCGCCTTAAGCAATCCAACTCTGTACTTGAAAGTAAAAAGATGTAGATAAGTTAACATGCACAGACTTATGAAGGTTAGTGTTCGTGTGTGTTGGGTGAGTGTCTCTGACAGCACTTCTCTCTCTCCCCCCCCCCCCCTTTCCCCTCTCTCCCAAAAAAGTCTACAGGAGAGAGCTGAGCATGCATCGCTTTCATATTGGCTGTTTCCAGTAATTGCCTATTTCACAGTAATTGCTTAGAATGTAGCCATCTCAGTCGGCACATTTATACACAAAGCATATGAGAGTGCATAAATTACACTTTTTTCATAGCATGATGTGCCTGTGTTTGCTGGTTTCATCATCCTGGAGGACTAGGAGTGTGGCCAAGATGGTCAAGGGTCTGGAAACTAAGCCTTATGAGGAACACTTGAGGGAACTGGGTATGTTCAGCCTGGAAAAGAAGAGACGTGATAGTCATCTTCAAACATCTAAAGGGCTGTCACTTGGAAGACACAGCAAGCTTGTTTTTTCCTGCTCTGGAGGCTAGGACTCAAACCAATGGATTCAAATTACAAGAAAAGAAATTATGGCTAAACGTTAGGAAGAACTTTCTGACAGTAAGAGCTGTTCAACAGTGAAACAGACTCCCTTGGAAGGTGGTGGACTCTCCTCCCTTGGAGGTTTTTAAGCAGAGGTTGGATAGCCATCTGTCATGGATGCTTTAGCTGAGATTCCTGCATTTCAGGGGGCTGGACTAGATGAACCTTGGGTCCCTTCCAACTCTACAATTCTATGATTCCATTACTAGTCTATGAAAGGCACAGATGGTGTGCACTGCATGAGTCACTCAAGACGGGTATCATAAAGTTCACATATAACACAAAGCCAAGCCATACGTTAATGTGAACGGACAAACCTGCAGACTCTGAGAGAGGAAATCATGGTCTCTTTGCTTTTCTCTGGTCACTTTGCTGCTGTACTGCACTGAGCTAAGCCATGGTTAGGCTTAGCATGTCAGCCAAACACAGTCTTGGGGTTTAGCTTTCTCCCATGAGCTGTAACCAAGATTTGTACTTTGTCTGGGACAGCTATACCATTAACGTGGTTTCAGATGACACACTAAGCCAGAACACAGCTTAGACCAGCAGCAAAACAACTAGGAAGGAGCAAAGCTGTCACAGTCTCCTCACCAGGAGCCCTCATGTTTGCTGGTTCACATGAAGCCATAGCCCTCTTTAGCATTAAGTGTGAGCAAGGGCTACTTATTTCCTTTATTGGCCTTGGTTTAACATGTCAGAGCAGGATAGCTAATAGCTCATATGTGGACCTGTCGGGATGCTTCTGACTGCTATTATAATATAAAATTATGGAGCCAGAAAAACATAAAGAATATACTGATTTGAATGTTGTCTCAGTACATATATTTGTGCTGTTTGTCACATATTACATTCTGTTATGTTCTTCTTATGCACACTTTCTCTTTATTCGTGGCCCAGGGAGTTATTTGCTTTTCTATCATTATACCATAAACTCACACCCTACCATGCCTACTTGATCCCATGAGTATCTTATCATTTTACTTGGATAAAACTTCCTCTTTTCCATACTTCTACTTGAAGAGGAATATGGCTTGGGGATTGCAGATTCTGAACTGCATATTCATAACTAAGTTCTGATAAGCTTCTTTTCTTGGATTTCATTTGGATTTGGGTGTTTGGATATGAATAGGGTACCACAGATGTTCAACTCATTTCCCCCCCCCCTTTTTTTACAGTTTTGTCTATAGTTCCTTATTGCCTTCAGAAAAGCATAATACAGGAGAGTCTAACAGTTCAGCATTTCACAAGTCCCTGTAGTATGTCAAGTAAAATAAGCATATGTAGAATATTGGAAATGTTGCTATTTTTATTTGAATAGCATAAAAAAGGGAAAGGTTTTTTCCCCTATTGAAACGGGAAAATATTGGTATATAGAATTCTCAGTTTGCCATATAGTTATTGGGGATCCTACTGTATGCCTTTCTGTCAAACCACAGAAACACAAAGGCTGATCTTTGAACATGATTGCTTGAAGAGAGAAATAGAACTAGTGCATAAATAAAAGATTACAAAAGTTTCTCAGTGTAAAGACATAGGAAGAAAACATTTGAGATTAGACAAAACAAACAGATCTAGAAATAAATCTGCCTGACAAAGGAAAGAACAATATGGGAAATAAGCAATGCAAGAATATTTATTCTCACTGCAGTTGGGAGCATCTGTAACATTTATTCAAAATAGCATTGATAGGGTGATTTGAAAATGACCTTCTCCCAGTTTTAATTACTCAATAAATAATTGTGATTGTATTCCAAATGGAACAAGGGCATGGCCTGAAGACACAATATGCATCAATCTTGCTGAAGTGAAGGTCTGGATTGGATCAATGTCTAGATAGGAAACCACTTGGGAATCCCATATATTCTGCCTTGAATTACTTGGAAGAAAGGCATGAAATAATGGCACATGAAGCCTCTGAGAACCCCACCTTTCAAGGCCTCCTTGGTGATGAGCAGAAGGTGGTCATTTCCCCCCCCCCTTTGTAAAGTATACAAAGCTGAAGAAAGAAGTTGGAAAAATGACTCTTACTTCAGTTCCATGTGCTTTTTAAGGCTCAGACTCATTTTATGGGATTTGGTTTGTGGGAGAAGCAAGCACAGCAGGTGACGTTCATTATCATTGCTCAAATGTCAGAACATGCCCATAGACCTAGAAAGGGTAACAACATCCAAAATAAACAATGAACGTGTAAAGCATCAATGCCAGATACAGAATATTTCATTGCCAGTGGTATATAACTCCCCACCCCATGGCAGGCCCAGGCCCCACGCTCTCCTCACCTCACCAACTGAGATAGAAATAAAGGACACCACACATTCAAAATAGGATCAAATCAGAC
The DNA here is from genome assembly GCF_965112155.1 of Podarcis liolepis. Lineage (NCBI taxonomy): Eukaryota > Metazoa > Chordata > Lepidosauria > Squamata > Lacertidae > Podarcis > Podarcis liolepis. The sequence continues at coordinate 38,264,529 of NC_139557.1, forward strand.
CACAACTTTATTGACTACAGATGAAGAGGTTTGGCATAGGAGGAGAAGCAGGTGCTGGGGCTGACGCAGGCCACGTTAAATATCCTGGGAGCGGACCTGAGGGAAGCCAGCCTCCAAGCTTGCCAGCCATTGGCCAATTTGCAGACAGGCTTGGATCTGAATTCCCAGCTGGCAGAGAGAGCTCAAAGATCCTTCCAGCTGACAGGGAAATCCCCAGCAGCCATGGCTCCTAGTTGGACCCCGGCGAAAGGAAGCATGGGTGGCCCGCAATGCTGCCACACCAAAAGGGTAAGCAGATTTGTCCAGGCCTCTTCACTCTGCTGCTATGCCAGCCTGGTGTGGTGAAGTGACATTTTAACTTCCCTTTCCTCCTGCCCTGACTAGTGGGTGTGGTATTGGTTATGCTGGTCCATTAAGCCCCACCAGAGTTGACCCACCCATGAGGCAAGCTGAGGTAACTGCCTCTGGTGGCAGGATCCACAGGGGAAGTAGATCCCAAAGCAAAGCTGAGCAGAGATGTACTGTAGCTCTTCACTCACTCGTTCTTTCCTTGAAGGGAGGGAGGCACCATTTTTTGGTTCGCCTCAGGTGCCAAAATGTCTTGTGCCATCCGTGAGCCCCACCTCTGCCAACCAGAGGCTTGGATTGCATCTTAACTTAAGAGGTGGTGACATTTACTAAGTCACCCATTCTGCTCTCTGGGTGAGCACAGATGTAGGAAACCTGGGTTTCCAACATGGAAGCAGACTACTCTATCTACTATACAAGTTTAAGCTTTCATCTGGTTCTAATTACAGTTATCAGTGATGTGCGTATTATTATGTAGGAACATGGAATTATTTATTTGAATGGATATTTAAACTGGGACATGGAAATCTTCAGAAATAATAAGAACAGAACTAAATAGTTTTCTTGTCAACCTCTCTAGCCAAAACAATTACAGTAGGGCAAGCCAATGAATATTAATGCTGATGTGTACATTAGAGGTTCCATATTTGTTTGGAAAAGGATAAGAGCATTGATGGACTTCTTGTTAGACCACTTATGATGTGCCTAGTATTTTAATACGCATAAAAAGAGAAACAACAGATCAATAAATGATGTGAAACAGTTATGGCCACTGAGCGGCATCTCCCCAAAACACAAAATCTCTAGCAGAAGTTATGAGATTATCAATATGGCTTTATCCCTATTCTAGGGTATAGCTATTTCTTTAGCTTAGCAGTCTATCCATCTTGTCTCAAGAAACCTGGAGGTAATACAGTTGTTGTTTTGACTGGAAAGAGTCCCCCTCCCTCCTTTTGCCATAACAGGTCCATTGTGGCTTAGAGGGGTTTCTGTCTCTACTATACTTGTCAGATTTTGTATCGTCTTATGATGGGTTAGCTTCAGATCACTGATATTTGCTTCATTTTTTATTTCCCCCTCTGTGTGTATTTATGATATTCCACTTGTCACCTTCTTAAACTTGCATTTTGCGAGGTATTTTGGAGGAGAGAAATGGGACATGACAGAGGGAAGGGTAGAGATTTATGCAAGTATTTATTTAAGGTTTGGAAATTTCAGTGGGGGAAAAGAAAATAGTTGTTTTTCTCCAATACAAAAGTGTGGTCCAAGGATGGTAATTTGGGTCTTACATATTCAGTGAGCGTCTTTGTTCCTGTACATTCGTTCACATGTAATGTTCAGTCCATGTACGCAATAGTTCAACTGTGCAAATCAGCAGAGTGCACTCTTTCACACAAATATTTGTGTTCAGTGTGATGTGTGAACAAGCCTAATGTCACACACGTATGGGGAAAGGAATGTTCAGTGAGCTGACTATGAACAAAGTGGAACTCTCAAGATGAAACTGTTAGGATGGGACATACTGACTCTAAAAAAATTGACAGAGATCCAAAAGTTCACACAACTACCAACATTTTTTATGGTTCTGCTGTTCTTTATGTTCCCTCAAATGCTGGGTCTAAGGATCAGGAGACTTTCCAGAGTGGCGTTTGATGCATTAAGAAGGACTGTAGTGGAAAGGGAAATTAGCATATGCAAAGGGAGGTGGGGGTCAGTCTCAGCAATTTATGTGGCAGGAGATAAGCATACTTGGCAGTATTAATACAGCATTCATTTCAGCCAGCTGATTTATTCTATTCATATATAGGATTCTTGCTTTGTGACCTACTGTTGTTCTCATGATGCAGCATAGATTATGAAATGCCTACATGGGTAGCAGGGAAGATGCTGATACTGGGCCACCTGTGTGACTTTCCAGCAAATGCTTCTCTCCTCCTTTTCTCATCTTTGTGAACAGCTTTCAAATGAAGCTTCATGGGAAGGGAGGGAAGACTATTTTTGTGTGTGACTCCCTTTCTGCCACCTGAGGAACTACAGAGCTGTCAGCCCCTGATAATCGCCAGTAACCTGTGTTTATCTACATTACCTGGTCAATTTGAGAAAGGTCATTTTGGGTTTACTGCAAGCCATTTTTCATTTGGCTTTATTGTTTCAGCATTGATCTGAGTCACTCATTCCAGGCAGATCCTTGTTGCACAAGGTCTTCCCGGTCTACCTGTTCTTTATGTGTGAATAGAGCAGGGAAGATGGAGAACAAGGAAAAGAGGGGGTGTCCTTTACCTCCAGCAGCGAGTATATTTGCTGGGGGCGAAATTGTTTGTACCCAGATGTACACTTAATTAAGATTTGCATGGTTTCTCTTTTCTTGATTGGAAGCATAGCAATCTAGGCCCTGCAGGAGCTTGCTCCATGATGACAGTAGGGCACAGAGCACATGGCAGAGTTTCAGAATGTATGCAAGATGCTCCTCTGGTCCTTTCTTGTAGAATGGAAGCACAGCCTGTTTTGGTGCTTTGCACGGCACCCACCAACACACCTTCTGGGTCCAGCTTTCCTTTATGAATTCCATCAGATTGAGGAGGGGATGAGGAGAGGAGAGGCCAATGATGGAATCTTACCCCACATCTTAAGGGCCATCAGCATAGCCCTTTCTCTCTAGTGGTGAAACATGATTGTACTCATAAAACTTTATAACTTTTCAAAGGAAAGTGGGGCAAAGCTACAATGCACTTACTTACTTATTTAGTACAGTGGTACCTCAGGTTACAAACTTAATTCGTTCTGGAGGTCCATTCTTAACCTGAAACCGTTCCTAACCTGAGGCGCGCTTTCACTAATCAGGCCTCCCACTGCCGCCACACTGCCAGCATGCGATTTCCATTCTCATCCTGGGGCAAAGTTCTCAATCCAAGGTACTACTTCCGGGTTAGCGGAGTTTGTAACCTGAAGTGTTTGTAACCCAAGGTACCACTGTATAAGATGCTGCAGCTAAAAGGCATTGAACTGCTCCTTTAAGTTTCATCCATTGTGAGGTACAGTGGTACCTCGGGTTGAGTACTTAATTCGTTCTGGAGGTCCGTTCTTAACCTGAAACTGTTCTTAACCTGAAGCACCACTTTAGCTAATGGGGCCTCCTGCTGCTGCTGCTGCGCCGCCGGAGCGCGATTTCTGTTCTCATCCTGAAGCAAAGTTCTTAACCCGAGGTAATATTTCTGGGTTAGCGGAGTCTCTAACATGAATCATATGTAACCTGAAGTGTATGTAACCCGAGGTACCACTGTATTCTTAATTTTAAGCTTGGTGGCCATCCCCCCCAACCTCAATTCAGATATTACAGAGCCAGAATTTATTGCATTAATCAGAGATAAGTAATACTTTCCAGATTTATTAGTACTGTTTTCTGCCTACAATATCTGCAGATGGTAGGAGAGAGATTAAGTGCTTTTTAGGCACTTCATTTTTTTACTAAAAGTTTTGTGTTTTTTTACTAAAAGTTTTGTGTTTGCATACACATGGTAGTATATTGGTAAAGGTTTATTAAATTCATGTGCTGAATATTGTATAACGATTGCCCATATTTCCACTATGAAATTAGCTGAATATTGTCTGCATTTGCCTATTGAAATGCTCAAATCAGGCTTTTACTTAAATCTGGGTAGTTGTTTATTGTTGTCAGATGTTTATGGAGCATCTGTGAGTTAAGTGATGCAAACTTCAACGTACAATTGGATCAGATCCACTTTCTGTTCTGCATCACCCACTGTGATCAATAATGTTGGAAAATATAAGCACTATAGTATATGTTTCAGTGTATATATATATGTGTGTGTGTATATGTATATATATATATATATATATATATATATATATATATATAGCCCCTCGTTAACGACTGTGGAGTAATACTGGTCAAACTGGTGATAGTTTTGTTTATGCATTTATTTTATTTATGTAATTATTGCATTTATATACCACCTTTTATCTTCCAAGGACCTCAAGGTGGTGTACATGTTTCTCCTCTCTCCCATTTCACCCTCACAACAACCCTGTGAGGTAGGCTAATCTAAGAGATGGTGGCTGGCCGAAGGCTACCCAGTGAGCTTCATGACTGAGTGGGAAATCTGAGCCAGAGGTAATAAAATATCTGTGCCACAGTTGATATCACGCCATTCTCCATGGAACTAACACAGCCAAAAAGGCAAACAAAAACTATGTGAGAAGCTGTCTCATTACTCATTTTTTTTTAATACCCGCAATACCAGACAGTGACCACTGTAGGTGAGGTTTATATACATCTCCAATGGCAGAAAACTACAAAATGTGATTCTTGGGCTTAAATGTACCTGTGTGGAAAAAGAAAACACTATTTTTCACTTTGTTGTGCCGTACACCTAACAAGAAAAACTCCATATGGTGTAATATGGAGTACTTAAATCCATCACTCCAATGATTTATGGTATCTCTTAGGTAATTATTTTATTATGCTTTCCCCTAGTTAGAGGTGTATAGCAGAACAATGCCCAGCAATCTTTTATTCAGTCCAGTAGTTTTAAATGGAAGTAAATAAATTCTTCTGCTTTTTGCATAGTTACCAATATCAGCTGTCAATTCTCTGTTCTGGCAATAAATTGTTCCTGAGAAATCACAGTGGCAACAGATCTAAGCTGATCAGCATTGTCTAGGCACACAACAAAACATAAGGCCTCTATGTAACCAAATCCTTTTTTGTTTTGTGAATCAACAGTACGCATACACTTTGCACTCCCTCAATTTATGAATCGTTAACACAAACAGCAGATATTGACACATTCTCCACAGTAAATAAAAGTATGTGACAGGAAGTTTTAGATGCAATAAATATGGTTCTTTAAGCCACTCATATTTTACTGCTAAAAATAGTTTGCTTAAAAATATATACAGTAACTGACGAACCATTATAAATGTACAGTGTCGAGGCAGAATGGTTTTAAATAAAAATCAGCTATGGGTTATTTTTAGTTCATTAGTTCAAAAAATTTGAGAGCCACAAGCCTTGAATTTGGACATTCTTAAAGTATTTTAATTTTTAAAACAAAACTGGGATCCACTTCTGTACACATTATATTAAAGGGGAAACCTAATGTAAATTGTATTACTCTGTTTTTGTTTATTAAGTGCCAACACTATTCATGAATTAATTTATTTTTCTCCAGCGGATTCTATTTAAGTAGATTTATGCACTTTTCATTTTCAAAAGAATTCACAAGGGCCAAGGCCTGTCCCCTCTCAAGGGGTGGACCACTGGCTGGGTAGGTAAGCTCTTTGCTATAGCTACCATGCCTTAGGGTGTCAGAAGTGAGCTGCTCTCCTCAGAAATCAGGGGCTTCCAGACCCACAAACTTGTTTCAATAGGGGGAAATGTAGCTATCCAACCTGCCTCCAAGTAAAGCTATACTTAGGAGGGAAATGGTGCTTCCATTACTGAGCATGTACTTGGTATCAGCAATATGCAAAGGTACAGCAATTTTGTGGTCACTGGCCAGCCATCTTACAGTTGATTGGCAAATGATTTGGGTTTAGTTTGCAATGCATTAGATAAATCAGCAACTTAAGTGGGGCAGAGGCATCTTTTAAACTGGGTCCAGAAGACTTGCAGTCTTTAAATTTTTAGTTCAACACAAGTATGTTTAAAATTCATCCAACAGAAGACAACAGATCTGGAAAGTCAAAGTTTAAATTATGGAGAGTCTGTTGATCAAAGCTTTGTAGGTGCTGTCCGTATTTTATACCTATCCATTTTGGTATTTGTACAGCTCAGTGGTAGAGCATCTGCTTTGCATGCAGAAGATCCCTGGTTCCATTCGCAGCATCTGGAGTTAGGCCTGGGAGAGACTCCAGCCTGATACCCTGCAGAACCATTGCCCATCCAGTGTAGACAATCTCTTGAGTGCAATATGCAAGACTTCTAGTTGTTCCACACGTCTTTTTCATCAGACTGTGTGATCTTATGAATAGTAGTGGTAGTTCAGAGAGGTAACGATGGGCTTATCCACACTTACTTTTCTTCTGTGCTTTCCAGGCATGGTCCAAGCTTTAAAGTTCCATGTCTGAGTGCCCCACCTTCCCCCCCTCCAGTTTTCTCCATGAAAACCCACTCTTTAAAGCTTAATCAGAAGAAACGGCAATCCACAGAAAACCCAAATTGACGTTTGCTCCGATTGAGTGCGAAAGAGTGCTTTTTTTTTTGCAGGGAAAGCTCCAGGGTAAAAAGTTCAGACCTGAGCCTAGAAAGAGTGGGGCAAAAGGTAAGTGTGGATGGCTTTATAACGTGTGGCACATTTTACAAGGGCTGAAAGCACTTCGCATCCTTGCAACAGTCTTCAAAGTAGTTCTAATAATAGTTCCACTTGTGGTCTTCCTCGAGGCATCTGGCTGCCCATGCTGAGAACAGGCTCCTGGACTGGATGGGCCTTTGGCCTGACTCAGCAGGGCCATTCTTACAGTGTTCAAAAGAACAGTCCTCCCAGTGCAGGGAAATAAAGAAATACTGGGCTGGTTCAGACAAAAAGCTGAATCATACTCTAGTGTTATGAGAATGAGCCTAGGGAAGCCTCAGACTCATCTGCTTCCTTTCTCCCTCTCTGGTGCAGCTAAAAAAAGGCCATGGGAATGTTTATTCTGTTGTAGATTACGGTAATCACAGCTTGCTGTTTCTTTGAACCCAACAAACAGTGGTCAAGCTTAACCACAATTTGTTGTAAGAATCTGGATCGTTGGCCATACTGGCTGGGGCTGATGGGGCTGATTAATCTAAAATGGAAGATGAAGCTTCCAATCTCTTTCATGTGGCCATATGGCAGGAGGTATGCCTCTGAATCCTGGGGGTTGCTTTGCAGTCCAAGCTATCTCTGTACCCTCATTGAATGCGTTTCCATCTCTCCACCCTTGTTGCATGCCCCCTCACCTCTGGGTGTGAGGGGATGGCAGTGGCTTAGGTGGAAAGCAGCTGAGGTGTCAAGAAGGGAGAGGAGAGTTGTGGCAGGAATCCTAGTGCTGCTCCAGAAAGACAGTCAGATTGAGTCCTTCCTGACCAACACCTCCTGTTGTGGTTTTGTTTTCATTTGTGGGGCGGGGGTCCTGCTCTGTCATCATTCCCCCATTGTCTTGCTCTCATAGGTTTGGTGTAGGGAAGTAATAAGTTTCCCCCACTCCTTTCCCACACGTACCTTCTGTCAGATGTTGCTCTTGGATCCTCTACCTCTAGCCTGCATGGGGGAATGTTTTCTGCCTCCCTTCCCCTCCCCTCAACACGCTCCAACCTGACTTAATAACAACAGCGCAATGCAGAGTGTTTAAGTTCTTGTTACATTGGGGGGTGGAGAGGCTCTGTCTTTCCTCATCCCTTCAGGTTGTGACTAAGCAAAATCATAAATAATGAGCACCCCAATTTTAATTGGCAGCATGTTGGAAGGTATGGAGCATGGGTAGGCAAACTAAGGTCTGGGGGACGGATCTGGCCCAATCGCCTTCTAAATCTGGCATATTTTTACATTAGTAGAATGTGTCCTTTTATTTAAAATGCATCTCTGGGTTATTTGTGGGGCATAGGAATTCATTCATTTCCCCCCCAAAAAAATATAGTCTGGCCCCCACAAGGTCTGAGGGACAATGGACTGGCCCCCTGCTGAAAAAGTTTGCTGGCCCCTGGTATGGTGTCTTAGAATGCTAACTATGGCTTAGCACTTTGTGTGTACCAGGCCAAGGGCATGTCTAAGGCTGTCTATTCAAATCTCACTGCACTGAGATTTGAACTGGGAGGACATTTTGGCTATCATTTCACACTCACAGGGTGGGATTGAGTAGAAATCCTGAATAATGACCACCACCACCACCCCAGTCCTCCCCCTGCATATGCACTCTTGCAGCCAAAATTGACAATTGGGGAGAACTCCAGGTATAGCACACAGGGGGAAGATAGGGGTTTCGTTCCATCTGGTAAGTTGAAATGTTTGCCTGAGGGACCCCTTTGCTTTAGTGCAACATTGATTCCACCCACAGAAAATATAACCCCCCCTGCCTCTCTGTAGCATTATTCCTGGCCGTTGGGATAACCCAACAGATACTCTTCAACAGCTGTTGAAGGGTGGTTGGAATATGTTGAGAATTACATGTGGGAATACATAACCTGAGAGTTCCTTTTTAATTGGAATGTATTCAGAAGCAGGAGTGAACAGTGACCTGCTTGGACATGTTTATCCTTTCAGTTCAGTTAGTTTAGCAAAGCACAGGGTGAATCAAAGCGACTATCAGAATTGCCCTGTTTTCTTCATCCTTCATATTAATAATTTGGGTTTTGGGGATTTTCACTCAAGCTGTACTCAGGAGAATATCCTACTGATTTTTATTATTATTTATTTATTTGCTGGAGCAGAATATGGAAGGAGGAAAAACAGAAAGAAAAAGCAGATTCTCATTTTTACTGCAGCGATCTGCAGCTTAAAATTAAGGCCCATCCTGCCATCTAGTGATGAAATATATATATATATATATACCAGCCAGTTGTGGGTGTGACTAAAACACCTATTGAGAGGAAATTTAGAAAAACAACGTGAAGTAACAGAAAATGATGCTGAACGCTCTGTGCTCTTTCACTTGGTGTGACAGAACTGTGCTAGGAAATATGGAAAAAAGGAATAATGCATTAAAAAGTGTCAAGCTTCCTGGGTCTTAAAATGAAGCTTATCTATAGAAGCAAAGCACCTTTGCTGGTTTCAGCATTAATCGTCTAATACAGCTCTTCATACTGATTATTTGCAGATCTCTCCAGACAGGCAATTTTGCATTCTGGCTTGGGAAATTTTCATATGTGCTGGTATGGGCACCCATATCAAGGAGGCAGCAGTAATTTTTATACAGGTTTTTATCTTCCCACCCCACCCCTGGTAATCACACCAATTAGGTGTATCACAGCACAGCAGTGTTTTGGCTGAAACCAGGAGTGACGCAGAGCCCTGAAACTTATCCACAATCCAGAGAAGTACATAGATACATCCATGGGGAATCCCCGTTCTTCTTCGTCCCTCAACCCTTGTGCCATTTTCAATGTGCTTTTGGGAAAATTTGATATATTTTGTATACGGCACCTCAGTGCTAAACCTGTTGGCCATGATCCAGCTCCAGTCATATGTAACTAGTAGTACATAATGTCAAGTAGCTCTGGAAGGGTACACCATAGAGCACATTAGTGGGCCAGCCCATTTTGTTTCATCGTGATGTTGTACCAATAGGGGAACCTTTGAACTTTTATCTTCAGCACTACAGCATAGCGCTACAAAGCTGTGTTCCTTAAGCAGTTTTCATCAACCTAGTGCCCTACAGATGTTTTGAGCTGCATTTTCAATCAGCCCCAGACAGCCCAGTGAATCCTTACCTACAGACTGGAGATTCAGCAGCCTGGCATTCACTGTTACTGTTTACATTATTTTTTTTAATGGTGCATTAAAGTCCAGGAGGAGCCCTATGGTTGCATGCCTTCTCTCCAACACACGCATATTACAAGGCATTACACCTCAATGCATCTTTAGACTGTGATTGTATGCCCACTGCCTTACCTATAAAGTCACTGGAGATCAAATATGGATTAAGTCATTGTGTTTGGTCTATTATGAAGTTCTGTAAGCACAGGGCATTTCTTGTTGCTATATACCGTATTTTTCGCCCCATAAGGCACACCGGCCCATAGGACGCACCTAGTTTTTTTGGGGGGGGGGAATAAAGAAAAAAAATTATTCCCTCCCCCAGGCACGGGGCTGGGGCGGGAAGCTGTCCCCCGAGCTTGTGGGGCTGGTGGCGGGAAGAAGCAGGCTTCTCCCGCCGCCAGCCTTCAAACCAAGTCGGGGAACAGCGGGAAAGGCACGCTGTGCCTCTCCTGCTATCCCCCGAGTTTGCGGGGCTGGCAACGGGGAGGAACAGGCTTCTCCCGCCGCCAGCCTTCTAACCAAGTCGGGGGACAGTGGGAAAGGCGCGCCGTGCTTCTCCCGCTGTCCCCCGAGCTTGTGGGGCTGGCGGTGGGGCTCTCCTGAAGCCTGGAGAGCGAGAGGAGTCAGTGGGCACCGACCCCTCTCTCTCTCCAAGCTTCAGCGAAAGCCTGCATTCGCCCCATAGGACGCACACACATTTCCACTTCATTTTTGGAGGAGAAAAAATGCGTCCTATAGGGCGAAAAACACGGTATATTGTTTGAGTAAATAATCTCCCCTCAGGTGTGCACACATTTTTCCATATCATTGGTAGCACTACATTGCTGGGTACCAAGCTGTAATCCTATTCAGCTGCTATCCCATGACATGAAGACATTTGTCACCATTTAGAAGCCATATTGGGTTGAGTTCTGCCTTGCTCTCTGGCCCCTGTGTGACAAAGTCCTCAGAGGTGGTTTTTGGGCAACACAACCAATTTCCATGCACAGAGCACAGAGCTGAGGGGGCATCTTTCTGCCTCCTTCCAAAAGCCTAGTAAACTCTTGTAAGGTCTCTGATGGGGTCCTTGAGTCCTCCTCTCTCCTTTCCAAAGTCTTATTAGTGCTTACCCAGTTTTGGGAAGGAGACGGGAGGGCTCTAGGACCCTGCCAGAGTTCTCACACCTCCTCCCCAAAGCCTAGAGCCTCACTTACCCTGATTTGGGAAGGCAGTATGAGGGCTGGGTAGGGGCATCAAATTTTGGCCTTGCACAGGGTGCCACATTGCCAATGTCCACCCCTGAAGATCTGAACCTCCTATTAGTTCTATTATTCATACTGTCCAGTGCAATCAAGCTAGATAATCACCTAATATCTTGAATTTGCAATCCTATGAACACATATGAGATAGTAAGTTCCATTTAACTCAGTAGGACCTGTATGGACTGTGATGTTAGAAGATCTACTATCTTTGGGGTTTGTTCAGCATATCTAAACAAGAACTTTAAAAGGTGAGGAAAATGAGGAGAAATAACCTTGTCTTCCATCCAAAGTGAAGGGGATCAGGCATAGAGGGATAGGCAAGAAAGGAAGCAGTGACAACAGGGGTGATGATAAGGAGAAAGATGGATGCCACCCACAGAGCAGGGAACCACTGAGACCATCATTCTCAGGGGCCCCTCAGTAGCTGATGGGCCTCAAATGGGTAGAAGTGTCACGCTTTTTTATTAATTGGAACGTATATATATATATTTAACCCCGTAGTTACAGTATCTATTTAATTCCAACTTTTAAATGTAGCTCCCAGTGAACTTTCTAATAATTGTCGTAATGCTACTGCTAGTAGTAATGATCATAATTTTAAAAAATATTGTTTCTGCACCAGGAAATGCAAACCATCGAGTAAAATTAAGATTAGATTTAGCATTGGGGGGAGGAATGGGTTGAATATTAAACATTGAATTCCGTAGGCATTTTTAGAATTCATGTAAAATGTATCAGAAAATTCACATATTTATTTTATTAATAAGGTTTTTAAAATATTCGCTGTAAGATGCAAAATGTGCAGCTATTCTTAGCGTGGATAATTATTACTATTTAAATAAAAAATAAAATTGAACCATGAATATTTAGAGACTTGTACCATTTTGGAAAAATGGAAACCTTTCAAGTATTAAGAGAGAGAACTCAAAATTTCTTAGGAGTGTGGGACCTGTCACTGGGTTTATAGCAAGCCCCCCGCTCACAGAAGGGTGTCATTTGTGAGCACTGGCACAGCAAGGTGTGAGTTATACGCACAACCACCACAACTTGACCACTGCAGCCTTTATTCAAACTATCTTTGCCTTGCATATAACTTTCACATCGAGACTCCAGATTTCATCCATCAATACACAGGCAAATGGAACCTGACTGTGAGCCCAATAGTGACCACTCAGCTCTCACTCTCTTCCGATGCATTTGCATGGAGGTTGTCATGTATACAAAACGGCTCATAGAAAGGAGCAGGGCTTTCTTTCAGCCGGAACTCAGTTCTGGCATATCTCAGGGGGGCCTCATTGCTGTTCCATGAGAACAGTGAATTCTGGCACCTCCTTTTCTAGAAAAATAGCACTGGGAAGGAGCTTGGAAAAGGGGCTGTTGCAATGTGGGATTTCACATTATTAAGGACTAATGATGTCTGCTACAGTGATCTCAACCAACACAGTGGCCCTGCTCACTCCTGAGGCACTTCCCACCATGAGTGTGATTGAGGCCTACTTGTGTGTGCTGTAGGGAACTCATCTGTACATCTTGAATTTGGCGCCCTGGTGCTTATTGTGATGGCTTACCTGCCTCTGTTACTGATATAAACACACTGTGATGTTGCATGGCTGTAGGTGTCCAGGCACCCAGTCATAAGCATTTATGTACAGGCATAGCAAATCTTAGGCTCAAGCTGTTAGAGGTTAAGTGATTTGCCAAAGGCAGTGAAGAAAATTATCAGCAGAGCTGGGTTTTATTTCAAGCAGCATCTCACGATTCCCACATGGGAGTTTTTAACATAGATTTTCCCCTATTAAAATCAAAGAGAGTTCTGTTTTAGAATCAACAGCAGGGGGGAAAAAGCCTTGGGCCTTCCACACGCTTTGTTAATAACTATGAGAGTTTTCTGAAGCAATGAAAGTAACAGACACAGCTGCCATTGCATCCAGCTTATCACTGAGCATTTTATGGGCCACTTCATTATGTGACATTGTCTCTGTTCTCATGAAGATATGCTTACCAGTCCATCAGGCTGAATGATGAGCAGGGAAGGTATTGATCTCCACAGGAAACACTAGCTTCTGTCATAGAACAACAACACTTAACTCAGTGGTGGTAGTTCTCTGGTGTGGTTTGCACTGATTTAAAATATTCTGAGTAAAATGTCTCCAGTCTAAATAACTGATTTTTGTCCTGCAACTGATTTTTAGTATGTGTCAAAATACTGATATGTTTCTATTTCCTATTTAAACAAGCCTCTGGTTTAAAACTCTCTCCAGACACAGAATTAAGCCTAATTATAATTTTTTATCTAGCCTAGCAAACTAAGTTGATGTTAATTGCCATGGTCTGAAGTTTTACCAGTGCCCTCTCCAGGTGTTTTTTTTATTATTTTTGTTATTTTTTGACAAACATATTGCATGAGATAGTATGTAAATTTTTGAGAAATGTCTGCACACAAGCTTTCATAAACCTTTATTCTGTCTTTAGAATTTGGAATGATGGGAGATCATACAATTAAAAGTCAGCGACCTCGATCTGTTCATGAGAAAAGGGTCCCTCAGGAACAAGCTGATGCTGCTAAATTTATGGCACAAACTGGTAATACATTAGTTACATTTTTTCTACTTACTGTGTTTAATTTTAGAAAAGCCACTGCATGTCTCCATAATCTTTTGCTGCATATTTGTCAGTTTTCTAAGCTGATACTTTTTTTAAGCCATTTCTTCTTATTTTTATTTTTGCCACCAGTTAAAGTCCATAAATAAAGTAGCCGAAAATTAGACAGATTGTTTATAAACAAACAGTGTCAAATGTGAATACTGTTAAATTTGTCCTCCTTTAAATATAAAGCAATATCTCTTTTAATATAATAATGATGTTGAATGTAAACATTTAAGGAAAAGCACACAAAACAGCAACACAGCTTCTTAGAAGGAAATTAAGTGTAGCCCCTATTAAGGACACATATGCCTGTTTCATAAATAAGATGCCTAGATACTCACAGAGTAGTCTCGGGGCTATATCTGTGCCCCTGGGAGTGCCTTTCCTCTCCCCACACAAGGTGCCAATTAGCATGCACAATAATAATAAAGAGGTACTGATATATGGAGCCATGAGACTTGTTTGCACTTCTCCTGGGTGGGAGCAGAGTTGGCCCATTCCCTTGATTCCTCCTCAAAGTGACTGGATAGTTACTCAATGGGAAATCAGAAAACCAGAAGTAATATACTAAAGGAAAATAAAAGAACCTCAGTGTTCAACTTATAAGATGTTCTTTGTAATGCTCCTTTAACAAGGCCCTGATTGTCCAATTCTGTTGACTTGAAAATAAAAACCTGCACTTACCGTACAAACCTGTATATGCTTACTCAGAAGTAAATATGAATGGGTGGAACAAAAAGTTCCACTACCTTATTCCCAGATGAGTGAGTGTTAGGCATTGAGTGCAGCTCTCATTGGTACTTCAAAGTGTACTAGTGCATTGCATCTCAGAAGGGGATCCCAGTCATTGTCTTAGGCTGTGCATACATATTTGCACATGGCTATATCTGGATCAGATGCCAGAAAGTTTGCTAAACCAGTTAAAGCACTTGAAAACTAGCAAATGAACCTGGCCAAACACATCAATGCAAATAAAAAGTTATGCACATTGTTCGCCAAATGAAATTATTTACTCATAGAAGCTACAGTGGTGCCCCGCAAGACGAATGCCTCGCAAGACGAAAAACCCGCTAGATGAAAGGGTTTTCCGTTTTTCGATGCGCTTCGCAAGACAAATTTCCTTATGGGCTTGCTTCGCAAGACGAAAACGTCTTGCGAGTCTTGCGATTTTTTTCGCTTCCCCCCTTTTTCTAAGCCGCTAAGCCGCTAATAGCCTTTTAGCCACTAAGCCGCTAAGCCTTTAATAGCCGCTAAACCGCTAATAGCGCTAAGCCGCTAATAGGGTTGCTTCGCAAGACGAAAAAACCGCTAGACGAAGAGACTCGCGGAACGGATTATTTTCGTCTTGCGAGGCACCACTGTACACTGAAAAAGAAAAGACCAGTGTTGTTTCAGCAAGCTCGGTGCCATTTTTCTTTTGAATGAAGCTTTCTCTCCATAATTATTTATCAACTAGGATCATTATCCTTAAACCACTTACTCCACACAGTAGTGGGATTATTCAGGGGTAAATTACAGCTATTAGCACACATGTTTCTTTATCATTAGGCCACAAACGCCCAACCACTTATTCCATGTAATTCAATGAAATAAGTGTATGTGTGATGGAGTAAATTGTATTCAGAATGCAATCAAGGAATAGATTGTACCTGTTACGACAGTGTTTTGTAAGATTTAGCAAAATCTAACATCTTAACATGGAGGCCTTCATTGTATCTAAGGAGTAGGTGACGCCTTATAAGCTTCTAAGCTCTAGCTATTGTGTGGTAGGTCATATGATAATCATATCTCCTCCCACCCTTGATATCCATTGTTGGGTAATTGATGTAATCAGTGGTCCCTTGTGGGGTGACTGATTATAGAAGTTGCACAAGTTCAAGTTATCAAGTGATACCTTATAGTTATCACCCAAATAGCACAGTCTTTGAACTTACCATCCATTGATTGTGCTAAATGGCACACTGTGTTTCCTGAAATGTCTTGTTCTGTACAAGATCTTAAGCATGAACCCACCAATCCCCTCACCCACATTTTCCCACAACCATAGTGCTTATAGACCCACATTAGTAAATTAGCTATGATTCTATTATAGTGCATCCTGATTTTTCAAAGTATAGGTATAGGACGCCACTATACTCCTAGAGTAGGAACACTCCAAACACTCTAGCAAAATTAAGCAAAAGACTCTTATCATGAACATTACTATCTGGAAAACTTCACCTTTAAGGGGAGCTACTTCAATATGGTAGAATCCTACACTGCAGGGGCATGCCTGTGATTAATGTGGCCACATGGGCTGGGCTGACCATTTGCATATTTCCCCATGGAATTGACATGCTCTCTCACAGTGTACTGATTCCATGGGAAAGACCCATGTGATCAGCCCCACATAAGTGGTTTTGTACTATTCACACGTGCCCATGCAAAGAGGTATCTTATCACCTTGAAACAGCTCCCATGTTTTACGGTGTGTGTGTGTGTGTGTGTGTGTGTGTGTGTGTGTGTGTGTATGTTAACTGAACATGGGAACAAGAGGCTGTGACCTGATACAGCACCACAAACATCCGATATAAATCACTCTCAAAAGAGGCATACATAAGGGGGCTCTCTGGATCATACCTTGAAACCCAGTTATAATGCCTAGAAAATATAAGTATGATTCAGTCAAAGTTAAGCACTGTTAAGTCCCATTGGTTTTAAGCTAAGGGTGTGCTTTAAAATCTTCAGAGTAAATCAAGGGGCATAAGAGGATTTAACTTTGGTTTAATCAGTGGCCCATGTACAGCTGTAAATTATACATAGACTTCCAAAAGATATTTAGTCACATATCTTTTCCAGCAGCACTGTACTTTATTGACAATTCCAGCAGGTTTATTATATCAGCTTCTTCTGACCGCTTTTAGTCTGCTTCTTAGTCCCAAAGAATTACCATAGAACTGTGCCATAGTCTGCTGTAGCTCTTCTTATATATATATATGCAGTTCGCTTTAGCATATACTTCAGTGCATTTACTTGGATCCTTAGAAAACAGTACCCTCTATCCATTGTAAAAATATGAAGAGGTGATGATTATGAGGCAAATGGGAAGAGGAGGTGAATATTTAACTCTCCCCCAGCTTCTTTTCCAAAATCCTCGCTTGAAAATGCTTGCATAATACCGAGGAAACAGTGGGCCAGTTTGCATGCCATGCTAAGCCAAACTATGGCTTGCTGAGAACAAACAAGTGTGTGGCTATCCAGAGCAAAAATCACAAGCACTTCACGTCTTCCTTGATCCTCATGTTGCACTAAACTATGTTTTGGATCAGTGCTGCATATAAATCCAAACTAATGGTTTGTCGAGCTCCTCTCACAAACAATGAGATGTAACCAAGGTTTCCTCTTGGTTTACCACTTTTGGTGTTTTGGGGAAGACAACCCATGAGGCTTCATCTAATGCTACGCCAAACCATGGCTTACCTATTGGTAGTGCAGCAGCAACAGGACCAGGGGAGGAGTGAAGTGGCCACAGTTTTTGCTCTGGGTACTCAGTTTTGCTCGTTCTTACCAAGCAATCGTTTGGTTAAGTGTTATATGTAAACTGGCCATTCTGTAGCTTGCATACTGCAGAATAATTTATTTTACAAAATACTGTGCGCTTTTTTCAACATAGTTACTAATATCCATCTCTTACTTTTTTTTTCATCCTGGTTTTCTTTTCCTTTTCCTTTTTGGTACTGATCATTGCGTATGTGGTTCACTGTGCGGCTTTTCTTTTCTCTTGGTTAAATTAATGTTGTATCTCCTTCAGTAGAATCATTAGGATCTTCTAACATGCATCATAGATTTACCTGTACGCATTCAGAAATTAATAAGCATGATAAAAAAAAACCTTTTGGATATGGCATTCATTTGTTTCTGTGACTTAAGATTATTTCTGGTTGATTTTCCTTTTATGTAAAGACAAATTAATAAAAAAAAAAGAGTCTAGAAATAAAATCCTGGTTGCGTGTCATGCCATACAATTATTTCCGCAAAATGGTTGAAATTGTTCAGAATAATGGATTTGTTCTCTCCTTGAACTCGTCCTTGCCCCCTGCAAAAAAACCCAAAAACAAAATTACTAAAAATGGGGGGGGGGGTGCTAGGGAGTGGCAGATTGTGTGTGTCTGATAGCAGGCAATACAACATGTCCAAACATTTCGGGCTGAAATTATGCTGCATTCATGTGCCCATTTATCACTCTGATCCTCACACAGAACTTTTGCACTTGCAGACTGTCCCCTTCACTTCCCTAAAACATGGAGAGCTAGTTTTGTACATGCATCATTTGCCCCTTCCATTGAAAGGCACAGGGAAACCTTTGTAGAATGAGGAGATCTGTATATAAGCAGTGAAACAAATCTCTATAAGCATATCTAAAGACAAGATGACATGATCTCTCCTCTGCAGAGATGTGGATTAATTTTGGCTTATTGTAAAACTGTCATCGTCTTGCATCTCCATGCATCTTATTTCTCTTTCAAAGTATGATCAGCAGGATGGAGGTGGGTGGGAAATACGTTGCCGAATCATGACTAAACTAGGCAGCTGAGTGCATGGTGAAGGAAGGAGACGGTTATCATATATCACAGCAAGCACACAGCTTATTGCAAGCAGGGCATCGTGGTCATTGGTCCTAACAGCACAAGACTGCAGCATGACTGTCTGTTCCTTTCCAACCACAAGTTGTGCATTCCTCCAGATTGTCCTCTCTTTAGGCATAATGGATTGTATGATTATAATGCAGGTAAGTGTTAAATGGATTCATGAGCTGCTCCAGTCAATAACTCATGCTTTTGCAACCCTTTTAAAATTAATTTTTAATATTTATTTATGGCCTAAATCACCCTTAGTGCTTTGAGGGAAAGTATCAATGCTTTAAGGACCGAGCCCATGAGAAAGTAAAACATCTCTTGTATCCTAATTTAGTGCAAGGCATTAAATGTCAATTCAGAGGTCTCTGGCCCACACCTACATGCCTGCAAGTAGATTTCCCCATCCTCTTTCAAAGGAAGCAAAGAGAATCCAAAATCCTTGTTCGTGTTGGAGTTTCATTTGCATGTTGTTCCCAGACTCTCAAGGAACCATTGTAGCAAGACAAGGCACTTGTCTGGCAAGATTGTGTAGAGTTGAGGGAATGGAGCAAAGCAAGGAAAAGGTATTTAAAACATCATCGTCTCCCATTCATTTCAGTCAACATGAAGCATAGGCAGTGGTTCAGTCTATAGAAAAAATTGAACCCCATGCACATCGATGGAGTGTGCATATGCCCACCCCATTCTGGCCCCATTTTCAGGCGACTTCCAGATCAGCAGCAATGAGTGTGTGTTTGATCACATATCGTAAAATGGTTGCTGCCTGTGTTGGAATTAGTTACATAAATATTCATTTGTTTGCAGCTTAAATGTGCATATAGAAATTCAAGATAAATTACTACATTTAGATTTGTCCGTAGGGTAATCAGATGCAAAGCAGGACAAAGGTCCAAGGCATTTGATACTTGTGATAGGGAAAGAGAAAGAGATTTGATTCAGTTTGCATTTATAGGCATACTATAGGCATACTTCACAATTTCCAAAACAATGAGCAACCAAAATGCAGCCATTCTTCAAAATTCACACTTGTCTGAATTTTGCAATGCAGTTCTCCAGCCAACTAACGTGTATGTATAACATATACCAAAACGGTGCATAATAGTGAAAATAACATAAAAGCACATTATATTGGTGTAAATTGCTTTGCAAAAGCACGTATGTTAGGCAAAATTCCATACATATGTGTTCATTAGGAGAAGTTTGCTGGTTTTCATTATGCTTTTTTAAACTGATGCAGAAGCTGAACTTCAATGTAGAACTGAGAGAAACCAGAATTGACAGGTTCTCCCATCCCTACTTATGAGGAAGAAATTGAGGTTAGGTGAAGCTTGCCTTGAACATTTGTCCTCCTCTACATTTCAGACAACCTGCTCAGCAGTGCTTGTCACTGCCAATAATAAAAAATTCAACACCCAGTCATATTACATGTGTTCTGTCTTTTAATAATCAAATTGCAGAGACCCACACAACACTGAAAATGAAAATTTCTTTCTTACTTCCATCGCCAAACCTTTATTAGGCATTACAAATATAGGCCATCATAAAACATCCATATATAATTTTGAAAAAAATTATACAAAAACAACCATGTAAAATATGTCATAATGAGGATTTTCTTTGGAATTTATTCCCACTAGAGATACTATTGACCATTTCAATAATAATGAAAATTTCCATAATAAGGAAGTACTATTAAGAATAAGAAAACACTATTATTACTGAATATTTAGATTTTAACGCTAGTACACTGTCAGTAGGTCTTTGTGGGATAAATGATCATTTGCATTCAGTGTATAGATCTAATTTACATAATGAGGAACAAATTGAGCACAGCTTTGACTATGGGTTCCATTTTGGCCTTTCCTTTAAGCAACCTTGACAAAGGCAAAAGCAAATGTCAGGCGTGTAGGAAATTAAATAAAATTTAAAAGCCTTACTTAGGAGTGTACAAGATTGTTACTGCAGCAAGATCTTTACCATGTTTTAAACAGGTCCCAGAGTATTGAATCCAGAGGAAGTTGGCCATGCTTTAGTCCCATTGAAATAAATGGGAGAAGTCTGTCATGGATAATTTGTCATGACCTATTCTAATTATTATTTTTTAAGTGCTCCATTGCTTTCAATTGATGGCTTTTAAAAAATCTTAATGCTTTAAACTTGATTGTAAGTCACTTACAGAATGCTTTGTGTTAGGCAACTAGCTAACTAAACATGACTGATTTCCTCTGGATCCAAACATTAGTCAGTATTATTAGGGCTGCATGACAAATATCCCTTTCATATACTGTATGTATATAGGGTGAGTTAAGTAAATACGCTCAAGGCCTTCCATTTCACACAGGAAGTGAGAATATTATTGTTGTTATTACTATTATTACTATTTGCTTATTTATTTATTTATCCCCTACCCTTTTCCCTGACAGGACTCAAGGCAGCTTACATATAAAAATGAGAACTACTAAATACATAGGGAAAACCCAGCAACCATTTAAAAAAAACACCAAAGGAAAACTATATACATACATAAAATCTATTAAAGCAAATGGGTCTTATGTTCCCTGTAACCAGCCATGGTCAGCAATCTGGCTGCAGCTCTTTGAGCCATTTTAAGTTTCGGAGCACATTTCAAAAGCTGCACTACGTAGAGTGCAGTAATCCAAATGGGATGTAACTAAGATGTGTGCTGTTGCAGCCAAATCAGACATCTCAAGGACTAGGCACAGCTGATGCACTACCTTCAACTGTACAAATGCAGAAACCTGAGCATCCATGCTCAGGGTTGAGTCCAGGAGCACACCTAAACTGGCAGCCTGTATCTGTGTTAGCCCATCCAGCACAGCCTGAATCCCTATTCCCTGTGCTGCCTTCAAATTGACCAAAAGCACCTCTGTTTTGTCTGGATTAAGTTTAAATTTGTTCCCCCTTAATTAATTTGGAATGTGGGAAGTCAGTATTTTTGTAACATAGGCAATAAGAAAAATCGAACTTCTTCTTCCCAGTGTTTATCTAGTGCTTTGTGTAACTGTAAGAAGAAGAAGCCATTCTTTATTTAGAACGCACAAACTAGGGTGAAGAAGTTTCATATTTTAAACTTTTGGAGCTTTTTCCAGTAGAAAAAGAAATGATAGATTAAAAAAGAAAAGCACATTACAACCTTCAAGTTTATTTTATTTAAAAAATGGAGGGTGGTTGGGTTTTTTTGCTGTCATCCCTCCACTTTCATTTTGATGTGATAATTATAATTCATGTGCATTCATTTGTTCTTCTGTCATCTAAAATAGATTTCTCTGTTGGTGTAGGGTCCAGAGAGCAGTGCAATTTCTAGAACAATGAAAGGCAGCGGACTAAAATGGTGAATGCCAGTAAAACCAGATCCCAGTTTCTTTGTTTTTAATACCACATATTACATGACACTTTTCTTTTTCAAGTGTTTATTTTCGACTCTGCTGCATATTTTTCCATAGGTGCTTTCTTTTAGTGAATCTTTTATTTTAAATATAATGTATCATTCTTATTATTTTCTAAATGATGCTTGCATGCCATTATTATTATTATTACTATTATTTTACTACAAATCTATATTAATACTCATTGCTGTATTCATGTTTGTTTATTGTCTTGGATACAGGTGAATCTGGTGTGGAAGAGTGGGCCCAGTGGAGTACATGTTCAGTTACTTGTGGTCAAGGGTCGCAGGTGCGAACCAGAACTTGTGTATCACCTTACGGGACACACTGCAGCGGCCCTTTAAGAGAATCAAGGGTTTGCAATAACACTGCCCTCTGTCCAGGTAGTGTTAGCAGCCAATCAATGAAATTGTGGATGTTATTGAACTGTTTTAATGCTAAGCACTTGAAACGCTAACTCTTTAAAGATTGTGACCGACTCACTGGGACTTTAATTTAGGGCAAATGACTGTGATTATTAGTCATCTCTTAAAACTTTATGGTGTATTCATGCTTTTGGAACTGCCAACCAGCTTTGAGAGCATATTTTCAAGTTCCAGCTTTTTAAAGCAAAAGCCTCTACTATCACTCTGCTATACTTACTTGAGGGTAATAGCCCTGTAATATTTTGTCATACCTTATCAGTTACATGACCACAATGTTAATCGGAAGCTGAGGTAATTGAACATGAAAAAGACGGCTGGGCAATGAAAGGTTCTTGCCTCGCCTCTGCTTTGAATTGAGCCAAGTCAAAATGGTCTTTTCCACCTGCAAATTCTGGAGGCAAGCAAGTTGTGTGAAGCCTTTTGCCAGATGCTGTGACAACAGAGAATTCAGTGGGATGAGGGGAAGATGCTGCCTGTTAACCCCCATTTGTGGATTTGGTTTCAGGCAATTTAGGCTGCATTCACAATGCAGTTTGTTCCATTTTCAGAAGGTTTACCTAACTGTTAGTTTCCATATTATATTTCAGTTTCACACAACAGAAAAGCCATTTCTGGAACTATAGCGGAGTACAGTGGAACTTTAGTAGAATACAGCACAGACTTAGCATTCATTTCCATATTATTTACAAACGGATTTTATTTTTTTGACCTGAAAGCAAATAACATGGAAGCAAGCTCTAAACCCTATATTCCCCTATAGTTCCAAAACAGGCTTTTACATCATGTGAAAGGTCAAGTATAATTCAGAACTTAACAATTAGGGGAAAGTCATGTAAATGGAACAAGCTTCCATGTGAACACAGCCTTATAGATTGCACCTCTGTTTTGGTTTCTTTGAACTATCCCATCTCCCCCACCCCAAAACATTCACATGTACAATCGGGGTTTGCAGTGATCAGTGGTCTGATCATTACTACATTTCCACTTTAACAGTATAGTCTCATATTCAAAAAATAGCATCATTGAGTTCAATGGAGTGTGCAGTGGATCACACACCCTAAAAGTAGTAGAGGATACTAGTGAATTCTTTGTGATAATTAACTCTGGCAACATCGAATAGTAATGTCTGCTAGCATTTCTTTCCTCAGGAAGAAGTCTCAAGGAATCCAGAGGCTCATTTCCTAGACATACCCACAACTTTTCTGCCCAACTCTCACACAGCATATGAGAATGGCTAGATTTGCTCATGAGGGTAGAAAAATAGGGCTGGTGCAGATATAACACTGACTCAAACCTGACCATGGCTAAGAAATGAGAAGTCACACAGGGTTGCCATATGTCCTCTTTTTTCAGAACACGTCCACTTTTTCATGGGTATGTAAAATGAGAGTCGCCATAGTGATCCATAGTTAAATGCAGACATTGGCAAATGTGTCCCTTTTTTGCTCTTCTAAATATGGCAACCCTATCATCTTATCTCCTCCACTCTCTAAAGGCAATTATCCCTTCTCCCTTACCATGTTTACAGGAAGTGTTGACATCGAGCTTCACCACAGTTAATGCTAACCAGGGTGAGGATTTGAGAATGACCTTAACTTTTGCACTGAAATCCTGGTTAAACAGGAACTTTGGTATGAGTTACTTATGGTTAAGTGAGTGAAGGAACTTGATCATTGTGGTGGGACGGAGAGGGCAATATGTTCCCAACACTGGCTCCTGATCTCTTAATTATCGCCTTCCAAAAGAAAACATGCCTTAAGCTGAGCATAAATTTCTATCCCAAAGTGAAAGGCACTAGTTAAAGTAGAATATATTATCTAAGTAAGCAATTAGCTTTCATGAGAATGACTATCCATAGCTGATGGTATTACTTAGGGATGTGTTCCATATGTCTTCAGATATATCACTGAATCAGAAAACTGTAGAGGGGAAGATGAAGTCTAAGAACTTCAGTTTTCATTTTTAAGTGCTGCTATTTGTGGATGAAAATTTAAATATATATAAATAGCAATTATCCATCCAGAAAACAAGAGGAAGTTGGGGGCTTCACAATAATAGAAAAATGCTATTTTTACTCCTTACACATTTTTCTTTTATTTTTTATCTCCATCACTTTCTTGTCCCTGTTCACTTATCTTTTATCTGTGCCAGATACTTTTATCCCAATCTTGATACTGCAATCATTGGCAAAACATTCAAGATGACTAAGTCAGAGCTTTAACTTTACCCCACTTCCATTTATGTATAACAGAACACAAAATGTTTATTTCCTTTGCATAGAATTTGGATTCCATTTTAACAAAAAATTCACACACCTTGTTTCAGCTGAACCCTTCAGATATAATTGCAGAAGGGTTGGACCAGCATTTGTGGCTACAGTGTGTAGAAAAGGCAAGCCTATACTGTTTTACATCAGGAGGATGTGATCCTTGATAGAGCTGGTGGAACCCTTCTTGGAATTGGCAATTATCGACATGCTTTGATAAATGCAGACATATTTTGATAAACAGGAGTTTTCATATCTGAACGTAGTTCGAGGCATAATAATGGAGATAATTTAAGCCACTTGGTATCTGATTCAGTACTTGATAACCAAAAGTTCTGATCATGTCACCAAGGAAAATATATAATTATTATACCTGCATGGACCCCTGGTTGACCTCTGTTACACATTTTGGATATAATGTATCATTGGTGGATGCCATTGTAGAGAATAGCATTCAAAAATTGCTCATTATCATGATTATATGAATTAGACTCTTCCTAGAAATATATCAGTTATATATTATAACAAATGTGCGTATGCCAGGTGATTCCAGGGTAGGCAGGCATAGTCCTGGAATTCCACCACATGTTGACTTGACATCCTTCCCCTTTACTTGAACAGGGCTAACTCCTCACCCCACTTGTGATGCTTCCTCTGAAAAAACTACATACATACAAAGCCCCATTGATAGCAGACAAGCAAAACTTGCTCTAGGCATTTCGTTCATTAATATTTTACTGAAGACGAAATAATTTATAAAGGAATTTAGCCTCTTCATGTCTTAGGCTTTGACAGCGTTTGCAAATAACCTGCTATTATTGGTGTGCCTGTTCCATTTTTAAAACAGATAGATATGTGTCGAAAGAGGTAAACAGAAAGGAAAAGGGTGTTTATGAGTATCTTTTTCATTGCAATTAGTATAGACATTGGACACAATCCAAAGGATCGTAGGCATACTTAGGCTTAGTTCTCACTGAGGTGCTAAAACTCAGCCTGGACTTTATAGAATAAACTGCAGGTGGTGGCAGCTCACATGATTTTGTGAATATATCACTGCACCTAGAAAAATATTATCCCTGGCATCTACTTTTCCTTGTAGATGGATACAGGGGTATAGATTTCTGAGCTCTCCTCTGCAGTTGGAAGGAACATAATCCATATGTAGATTTATCACCTGAATGAGAACTGAGTCATAATGTCCCATTGAAACTGTGCTTGTGTGTGTGTCTGCATGCACACAGCTATAGAAAGGAATTCAACATCATGCTATTATGATCTTTCTGTTAGCACAGGTACAGCAATCCTTCCCAATGCTTGTCTGGGAGTTCTCCTGACCTCCCTCAAAGCCAATGGGGGGCATGCAGGGGGAGGAGAGGAAGGGAAGTCTCATTATGCTAGGAGGAATTGCTGTTCTGGTGCCTGCTAGCACAATCATTTAGTTGAATCTGGCCTGTTGATTTCACAGACTTAGGCGTGCTTAATGTCTCTTGGTTGTCCCCATTGATTTAATAGAGATGCTATCTGCATGTGAATGTATACAAATAGAAATGAAGCAAATGAAGTTTAATGTTTATGTTTCATCCTAATTTAGGAAAGTGACTGAAGCAATGCTTATTTTTTAATTTATGTAAGACTGATAAATGGGTGAAATTCTTGTTACAAAGTGCAGTAAAGTGCAACTCTATCTGAACTAAATCAAATTATGTCAGTGGTTCATGCTTTGAACTCTTACGAAAAACCTTACATGGAAATTCTACTGTCTCACATATACTTTTTTGAATCATTTGCTGCCCAGAATTTTCCTAGTCAAAACTGAGCCCTGATCAGTTTGGTCCTGTTTATAGTAAATAATCTGCATAAGAAGTTGAGTGATTGTTGGGTATAAGTGTTCATTTACTGGATCATGTCTATCCATCTACCTGATGGTAATCAATTTGTTTTGTATTTGTCACATGATAACTAAATACACATGACATAAAAACTGGCTTTGTTACAATGTGTTGTTCTTGAACAACACATATACCCTACTCCAGTGGTTTACTTCAGGTCCAAGACATTCCATTGCATCTCCAAAGCTCTCTAAACATTAATGGAATCCCATTCATTCTGTGGAAGAAACAGATCTCTGTCTACATTTCCTTTGTACGTGTAGACCAGCTGTCCAGTGAAATGAATGGAGCAGACAACACACACAAGAGCAACATATGTCTTGGGCTGAAGGCTGTGGTTCTAGCCATATCTGCAATATAACTCCTATTGACCTATTATGATTATGATTAAATGAAAGGTTGCAATCATAAGCCTAGCTTGCTGATCACTAATGCTGCAATGCTCTAAACTTGGATTAACTTATATTTGAATGGTGGAAATGCTGTTGTTGTTTTCTTCCTTCGGATGCTGGCCAAGTTATTCAAGTTACAGTTTTACTATGTTTGTTTTTAACCCACTTGGCTACTCATGTTATTTTCTTGTTAAAGCCTCTTTGCTTTATTACAGTACATGGAGTTTGGGAGGAATGGTCACCTTGGAGTTTGTGCTCATTCACATGTGGTCGAGGCCAAAGAACTAGAACAAGGTCATGTATACCTCCCCAGTATGGGGGAAGATCATGTGATGGACCTGAAACACAGCATAAGCCTTGCAATATTGCTCTTTGCCCTGGTGAGCATATATAGAATAACTGTTTGCTACTTACAAGGTTTGTTTGTTTTTCCAGTGTAGTACCTTTGTGGTCTCCATTGTTGTTTTGTGCAGCTTGAGCTTAAACTACAAGAAGGATGCATTCCTATAGCATCATAGGGACACTAACAGGGCTAGTTAGAAAAAGAAATGTAAACTTGTGTTTTCCCTAGAAAACATCTGTGCACCTTGGACATTAAAGTTGAATGCTTGGAAGTCCTCCAAGGAGTTCTCTGAGTATTCAGCTTGATGGTTGCAAATGCCAGCCTTTTGCTGGATGCTTCTCAGCCGCCTTTCCCCCAAAACAAATGAAACCCCTCATTGTAGAGAAGGAATAGCTACAAGGAAAAGAGGCTCCACATGCCACCATTGGCTGGAAATGATGAGCAGAGAGTCATATCCTTCTAGGAATCATACAGCTTATAGTCTAGTCCATGATTCTCCAGTGGGAAAAGGCACTCTTGTGTGTCACTTGCTGCTGGAGAGGCAGCCCACCTGGACCTTCTTTATTAAGAGTCTTTCACTCCATCCTCCTTCTCTATAGCTAGGTTTTTTTAGGGTCTTGGGAGAGAGGCTAGTTGCAGGCTGGGGTTCAACAAAGCAGAAACATGGGTCTTGGTTGTGCTTGTGACATTTCAAGCAGGAGTGCTTGCAAAGTCAAGCATGCTTTGCTTGCATTCTCACTACATCCTTAAAGCTGGTGCTTTGGTGTGCTCTGTTTCTTGTCCCTTAACCTGGAGGTAGAAGGTGGGATCCACAGAACCATACAAGTCATTTTGTGAAGGGGTCTTCAGGCCTGTGGGTCTTAAAGAGAAGCACGGCCACGTAGCAAGCCATTTTGACATGAAGGGGAATTTCTTAAACAGTACCTAGAATGCATGGCTGGGTTACCCAATAGACTGACTAAGCAAAGCAGAGGCACAAAAAGGGAAATATGTTTAATAAAGAATTTGAATGAAAAATAAAACTTTATTTCATTTTATGTATTAGTATTGTTTTTATTTTAAATTACATATGGAGGGCGCCATAATCTTTTAAGTGGTTGGGGCCCTTGGTGAAATGGCACAGGAGTCCACAGCTCAAGGGAAAGAAATACCAACATTGAGTATGGCATGGGGCTTACATTAAGTAGTTCTTTGAATCCTGGCCACTAAAGATAAAATATATGAAACATGCATTGGATATGGCCAAATGATGTCTCAAGACCCCTGAGTGGGACCCAGAGAACAAGGAACAGAGCTCTGTTCACGCCATGGAACTTGTTGAGGCACAGGGTGGTTCACAGAACAAAAATGCAGCTGAATGAAAAAAGGACCCCATTTCATTCCTCTAGATGCCACACGTGTATATGCTGAGATGCTTGAGGGTGTTTGCAACAAGTTACAGAAGACAGCAGTGGGTTAATTAGTAAGAATGTGGGAATTCAACTGTTATAAGGTGCATCTTAAAACCCATCTTTCTGATATTGTCCAGTACATAGTACCCATTGATAAATTCTATAAATGTCTGCTTTGTACTGCATGTTGGTCCATTTGTTTGAAATATTCAGCATGTTGGGGCACTGTTACCAGGGTGGAAGCAATACCACTCAAAACTTTGGACTGCCAGTATAATGCCCAGGTGATAACTATGTGATACTTTAAGTGAAATCTTTGACAGCTACTCCATGACTACACCCGAGTAAGAAGCAAAACTGCATAAACATGTTACGAGCTGCATGGCTCCTACTGTTGGGACTATACTGAACATTTCTTGTGTTCAAATTCTGTTACTCCAATTATTTTCTTTCTCCCAAATTGCTACTGAAAGGAAAAGGAAAAGGAAAAAGTAGTTTAAGATATACTTAGCTATGGCAGCAACAATCCCCATGATTTAGAGCAATATTAAATGATAGAGTACCACCAGAGTTACTTAGCAAGTTTAGTAGATGCAGGCAAAAGTCAAGTGTAAAGACTACAGTGCAGTTCATGGGCATCAGTAGCTAAGGAATCTTGGGTAGCCTGCTAACCATTCATTTCAACCAATTTCACAATACCTAATCGTGTTTCATAAACATGTCATACTCTGTAATCATTGTTTGGCCTGCCTCTTCCCTGTAATATCATAGTGCTGTAGAATCGAAATAGGAAGAAATTAAATTTAAGTTCATAGAATCATAGAATTGTAGAGTTGGAAGAGATCCAACCAACTGCAGTGCAATTAAGTTCTGTAGGACATCTTTAGATGAGGTCACAAAATAAGCAGATTTGGTGGGTAGCCATATTTTGAGATGCTTCTCCAGTTTCCTACTCAACCAAGATGTTACTAATCCTTCATAATCATCTGTGAACAGTTATATTCTGAGACTGTGTAAGACTTTCTGAGGAAACATATATATCCACATTGAAACAGATCTTAGCACATGGTGCTATTTTCAGGTTACATACACACACGCTTCCAAGGATGATAATATAAGTTAGATATGTATCATGTAACTGTCTGAATGTTATGTGTCTCCCGCAATCCCCTTGCTAGCATACCCAGTCCTATGTAAAAAGCTTTTCCTGTTATCCAAACATCTGTCCGTGCAACATTTTTGTATGTCTCCTAAACCTTAGATGAAATGAAAGATGTACAAAATGATGTTAATCTTTGTGTAAGTTCAGAGTTTTATATTGTTGCCAACGATTCACATTTGTTTTATTCTGCTCTTGAAATGTTGTCCTTCTTTCTTCTCGCCATCAGATGCATTGAGTAATCTTTTTCCTCCTTATCATCTAAGTGACAAATTTCTTAAAATCCATGTCACTCAACACAATCCTATGCATGCTTACTTGAAAGCAAGTCTATGTCTAATACGGCTTAGTCCCTACTAAACGTGATCAGAATTGTGTTAAAACATATTACAAGGGAGTATGTTGTTTCATCAATGTCTGTGCTACTTGCTTAGAAGTGTAGTAAAACAAAATACAGCCTAATATGACACTGTGTTTTGCACTGTTTCACCTAAAATAGTCTCTTCTCTTACTCTTGACCAGTATAATACAGCCACCCACCTCTCCTCACATACCATGGCTGACTCCTTTTTAAAAACAAAGCACTTGACTAAATGGATAGATAGACTCTGAGACTTCTCACAGGGTCCTTAGGTTCCATGCTTCAGCATTAGTATCACCCTGACAAATCTGCGCATGCATCATGCTGCATCGGCATGTAGAAGGACTGGCGTCAAGTACTAGTGCCCATGGTCTAACAGGGTAGCATCAGCTGTAAGTATGCATCAGGGTAGCATCAGCTCTGTAAGTCACCGACAGGCAATCTTGTCACAAATCAAGCCTGAGTGTGTGAAACAATGCCACCTTGGGATGGTTTTTCATCTAGTCTGCTGTGATGGGGATCAAGCAGTACAACGGAGCATGAGTAAAACCATGGTTCTGCCTTGTATTCGGGCTTGAGGGCCATCCGGATGAATGTGCTGGTTGTGGCTCCCATCATGGCACGGATTGGTTAATCATACAATAAATGCTGTGCCCAGAGAATCAGATTTGCTTTTTAAGGCTCCAGCTAGTGTGGGAGATATGACTGGTGAGGTGGAATGGTAGGGAGTCACTGGTCATCACCAGTGAGGATGACTAAATCAAGGGGGGGACACTTTCATCCTTAGGGGAATCAGAGAGTAGTATCCAAAGCAAGCAGTGAATAGTGGAGGTACTGTGTGCGGCCTAGTCTGATGTTGGTTCTGCTACACTTGAGAAGGTCAAAATAGAACTCAGTGACCACATTTACCCCTCTCTTGACACACGTGCACACACCACCTCAAGTGCACCCATTATATAGAAGAGAAGGTCAGAATATTCATCTCCCTCTTCTTCCCAGCACCTAGGCTATCAGGTAACCCCTGCACAGCCTTTTGCATAATGGTTGGTGTGCTGAAAGCTATGTATAGGTTGAACAGAGGAGGGGTTCCATTTAGCAGCCCTCTCCATGGGCACATCAATACCCCCCCCCGGCCGAAGACTATGTACTCCTCATTTCTGTGTACTCCTAATTATTTACTTGAATTACATTTTCCAGGATAAAGCAGGATTTTGTAACCCATAAGATTAATAACCCGCACTAAACAAATAAGAAACTGCCATGGTAGCTTTGCTGGTAAAGGTAATCTGGATTTTATCTCTGTTTTGTGTGTATTGCAATAGTTGATGGACAATGGCAAGAGTGGAGCGCTTGGAGTCAGTGCTCGGTGACCTGTTCCAATGGCACACAGCAGAGGAGTCGGCAGTGCACGGCAGCTGCTCACGGAGGCTCCGAGTGCAGAGGCCCATGGGCTGAAAGCAGGGAGTGTTACAATCCTGAATGTACAGGTACATAAGGTCCTCTCTAGGAGAGAGAGAAATGAAGGTTATTATGGGGAAATATTTCAGTTTGTTTAAAAATGTTTATTTTCCTTAAATAAACATTTTCCCCTTCTAAGAGGTTAGGATGATGCACAAGATCAACCCCACAAAGTGAGTTAGACTAAGAGATAGTGGCAAGGCCCAGGCTCACTCAGTGAGCTTCATGGCTGGGTGGCAATTTCACCCTTGCTCTCCCCACTACAGTATTCTAAGCACTCTTGACATTTCAGACCTTCACTCCATGGCAGCGTGACACATTCCTGCTACATCGCAGTCATAAGATGTGAGACAGGGCCTTTTTGGTGGTGGCTCCCTCTCCTTGAAACAAGCCTTCTGAGGAAGCTTGCCTGGTGCCAACTTTGTTATCTCTTTGGTGCCAAGTGAAGACCATTTAATTGGCCCAGACTTTTTAGTACTAGGGTGTTTTTTTGTGTGTTTTTTTTTTTGTTTTAGTTTTCATGGTGGCCTTTTGGCGACCCTGAAAACTGCTTTTTTAAAAATAAAAAAACCCTTATATACAAAAGAAATAAATGAAAAACAGAACTCATTTAAAATCAAGGAAATGTTTAAAGTGAAGATAGAGTAATAACCACACTTGCTGTTACTGGATACATATATAACAGGGATCAGCAAACTTTTTCAGCAGGAGGCCGGTCCGCTGTCCCTCAGACCTTGTGGGGGCCAGACTATATTTTTTTGGGGGGGGGAATGAATGAATTCCTATGTCCCACAAAAATAATTGGGGGTGGGGGATGAGAAACAAATGAGTAGCTGCCTCCAAGTGTGTTACTGAAGGTGAAAGTATACATTCCTTTTGACCGTTGGATCAGATGCCAAAGATGGCTCTTTATAAGGAAACCATGATTCCTCTATAGATTCTGGATTTCTTACATGTTTAATTTGTTTGGAAACAATTTTCAAATAGGGGGGGGGAATATTCTTGAAATACACCTGAAAGATTAAAATACTCTGCAGGATGAGCAAAAGCTGCAAATTTCAGCTATTATAAACAGATTACAGGGATTCTTTCTTAGGCCCTTCGAAATGAATATTTGTAGTGAGATAACACAGTGCTGAGGTATTAATGAAAATCATACTGAGAAAAACATAATAGATATGAACACAAAAAGCACATTCATTAACACAAAGAAAACAGGACAAAGAAATGTTAGGATACCAGTTTAAATAAACACAACGTGGGACAGCTGTATAAAATATTGTGCTTTTGTGGAATCTATGAAAACATGGCTGGCATTCTCAATCCACATTGACAGTGCTAATCTGCACATGATTATTCAGAAGTAAGCCCTATTCAGTTCAGGAAAACTTACCCCCGGGTAAGTGTGTTGCAGCCTACTGCAGCCATCTCCTTGCTGTGGAGATTTAAGCTAATTGACTTGCTTTAATGCTACCTTTCTCTTGGGGCTTGGGATGCTGTGTTCAGAGCCCAGAAAGGAAACTCAGTAATGTTTGGGTATGTGCCAACTGTGCCCTTAACTGGGCAAAGGGGGCGATGGAAAGTACTGGGCAGCGTGACATATGTTGTTTTCTGTATAAAGAAGGTGTGCACTTTTGCTTGGGTGCAGACAAGCGACCTTCAGGTGGTTTGAACCTAAGCCGGGTTGCAGCATCTATGCTTTGAAACTCTCTGCCTGTTAATATTAGGCAGGCACGTTCACTATACAGTGGTACCTCGAAAGAATCTATTCCAGAAGTCCATTCGACTTCCAAAATGTTCAGAAACCAAAGCATGGCTTCTGATTGGCTGCAGGAAACTCCTGCTGCCAATCGGAAGCCCCTTCGGACGTTCGGGTTCCAAAGAATGTTCACAAACCAAAACGTCTGAGTACCAAGGCGTTCACGATCCA
The DNA here is from genome assembly GCF_965112155.1 of Podarcis liolepis. Lineage (NCBI taxonomy): Eukaryota > Metazoa > Chordata > Lepidosauria > Squamata > Lacertidae > Podarcis > Podarcis liolepis. The sequence continues at coordinate 38,297,859 of NC_139557.1, forward strand.
AGGTACAACTATAGTGTTTGAGACACCTGCTAAAAACATTTTCTTTTTTATTTCATAAAGCCGATCCAGACATATAATTTAGGCTTTTTTAAAAAAAAAGTTTCCTGATTTTATCTGTGTATTACTAATCATTACTTTATATTATTTTATGTGTACGCCATTTAGAGCTTTTTAAATTCTTATTTTTTCTAAATAGGTAAATACAATTTTAAAATGACCATTAGCTAATTTTAAACAGGCGGGCTGGTCTAAGGGAATGGCTAAACCAACAGTGATATTGTGCTTGAGGGTGGGATAGGGGAAGTGTTGAATGACATTTTTGGGCTTGGTTTATGTACCTTAATATTTGTGATCATGCCACTTGTTCGTATCATGACTATTGCCTTCTTCCAAGCAGCTAATGGTCAGTGGAATCACTGGGGTCACTGGAGTGGGTGTTCTAAGTCATGTGATGGTGGCTGGGAGAAGAGGATACGAATATGCCAAGGAGCAGCTGTTACGGGGCAGCAATGTGAAGGAAGTGGAGAAGAAGTTAGACGGTGTAGTGAGCAGCGGTGCCCAGGTAAGAAGCTTATAAAGTATTGCAGTTTGAGGTCCTAGTTGAACACGATCACGTGTAGCATTTACATTTAAGAATAAGACAACAGTTACCCAAAACCCATCAGAAACATTCCTGTGGTACTTTTTGGGGGGAGAAATGTTGGGAGTTATATGTTTGGTCAGTGTACAAATTTTGTTACCCCACACTCACTCATGAATTCAATTTTGACTTTGACACAGAAGGCCATTCTAATGATCCAAAGGCAATGAGATACACATCCAAATTAAGTTAGAATAATTTTGAGCAGAGGTGATGTAAGGGAGTGTTCTCCTATTGGGTTTGAGAGACAAAACCATGCCAGAACTGCTACATTACAGCTTAATTCCTGAAAGCATGATGAACATTGTTAGAAGTCATATTTGACAATCCCAAGTGAATTTTTGGTGGGTGTTTGAAAACTCGGAAATTAAATGGTGATAGCTGACAGTCACTTTAAATATGATTAGCAGCCTTCCCATCTGTAAGTCTGAAAAGTGATTAAATGTACAACTGTTTGAGGGTTTTCATAAAATCCATCTGAGATGGTACACATTTACATGGGAATGCCAGTCAGATTCATGGCATCCATAGGGAAAACCTAGGAAGCTGCCTAATATCAGCTGCGAGTGGCTCTCTTAAGTCCTCAAGAAGAAAGGTTTTTCTGATCACCTGCTACCTGGAGATTCTCAGAACTGAAGCTGGAAGCTTCAGCATGTAAAGTACATGTTCTGTCATTAAGCAGCGGTCCTTTGCCTGTTATATATAGAATGAAAGCTATGCAAGAGAGACGTCTTAAAATAATAATAAAAACATGCAGGACTACTATCCAGTCAAAGCACTTTTAAGTCTCATTTATTTCAATGGGAATTTAAGTATGTCTTTAAATCATCCAGTGAAATCACTTAAAAACACTTAAACATACTTAACTTTGGCTAATTTGTGTTCAGATATAATTATGGATTTTTCTTCTTCTTGGAGAAGGCAAATTTTAGTTAAATCGTCTGAAATAATAACTGGGCAAAATTAATTGGTGAATATTACTCTTTCTATCCCTGGTTTTCTGCAAACAACAAATTAAGAAGCTGTTCATCTAACTGTTATGCACCATCCAAATTATACTTTCTGAATACCCCCTTCCTTCTCATTGTGTGTATCCTATACATAAAAAATAAACCAGCTAGTAAAACATGAACTATAAAACCACAAATATAGCAGCAAATTAACAAACAAGTTTGTGCAACAAACAAGGTTTATTATAATTCCCGGGTAGCTGGGTAGCTTGACCTAAAGTTTTAATACTTAACAAATTGTTGTTCCCTATTCTGAAATTCATCAAGCAGTTTGGTTTCATTGAACCTTCCCAATAGATGAGAATTTAACCTATGTTGGGAGGGATTGTTGTTGGGCTCAACAGAGCTTTGTTTCTCTACTCCTTTTTGGTGAGTGTATATGGGTGCTTAAGGAGACAGTGCATAATGGAACAGGGCATGTGCAACCATCTATTATGGGCAATGGGAAGTGTATCGCTTTAAGATGCTGCACATTTTTTGAACTGCAGTGGCTATGAGAACACACACACACTTCAATAAAGCATAGGGCAAATGTGAATTGTTTCAGTAAGAAGAGCTTCAGATGAACAGCATGGAAAATATTTATCACCTCTTGTAAATATTTCAAACATACACAATTTCCAAATATTGCTACAAGTTTCCGTATTTTTCGCTCTATAAGATGCACCCAACCATAAGACGCACCTTGTTTTAGAGGAGGAGAACAAGAAAAATAATATTATCTCCCTCTCTGCTCAGCGCCTCTCCAGCAAAGCAGGAGGAGCAACGGAGCCCCCTCCAGGAGGCTTCAGGCGGCTATCCCTGAAGCCAGGAGAGCAAGAGGGATCGGTGCATTGTTCTCCTGGCTTCAGAGAAAGCTGCGCAGCCTGCATTTGCTCCATAAGACGCACACACACTTCCCCTTACTTTTTAGGAGGGGGAAAGTGCGTCTTATAGAGCGAAAAATATGGTACATGTGCTGTAAATAGTAGATGATGTTCACCAATTAAGTCTATGGTCTTGATTCAATCAAGGCCACCAATTAGGGTGCTTATAGGAATTGTGCATGTTATTAGCATCAACACCTTGAGCACCTAATGGTGGAAAAGTGGAATATGACTGAATAAATAATTTAAGACTTGATGCAGACACAGTTATTATTGACATATAGCTACATAAAAGTTAAAGTTGAAGAGTTTCACCTGGATGCAATCCTGTACAACTCACATTATACCAGTACCAGAAATACACTGTTGCTATAGCCATTGCCAGTGTGTACTCAGCCCAGGAAGAAAGGGGGAAAACACAACACCAGAGCACCCAAAGAAGGGATAAAAAGACACACGTGCAGCATCTCACTGCCGCAGTCCATCACGCCAGGACTGAGCTGGCCATGATCCCCAAACACCTCACAGACAGACACAGCCAATTCAGAGACATGTCTATTACTCACGTGGCTCCCAACATATAAGAAATTGCAGAGAACTGGGCTGCAGTCAAAGGCACAAACAAGGGAACCATGTGACACCATTCATTAAAGCAGCCATACGCACACTCAAGAGGTTTTTGGTTCTTTAAAAAAAAGGTAAAGGACCCCTGGATGGTTAAGTCTAGTCAAAGGCGACTATGGGGTTGCGGCACTCATCTCTCATCAGCTCATCAGCTTTTAGGCCGAGGGAGCTGGTGTTTGTCCACAGACAGCTTTCCGGATCATGTGGCCAGCATGACTAAACCGCTTTTGGTGCAATGGAACACCGTGACGGAAACCAGAGCACACGGAAACGCCATTTACCTTCCCGCCACAGCAGTACCTATTTATCTACTTGCACTGGCATGCTTTTGAACTGCTAGGTTGGCAGGAGCTGGGACAGAGCAATGGGAGCTCAACCCGTTGCGGGGATTCGAACCGCCAACCTTCCAGTCGGCAAACCCAAGAGGCTCAGTGGATTAGACCACAGAGCCACCCGCGTCCCTTTTTTGGTTCTAAACTCCCTAAGGGTGAAATATTGTTCTCCCTCCACCTGCCAAGGGGAGGAAGACAGCAATGCAGCCAACAGAAACAAGAAGTAGTAACAGCAATGGAACTCTGTGATGCAGTCTACAAAGCAGGCATGATCCAACCCAGGATCTTTTAATTTCAGTGATGTTTTCTGGAGGTTGAAAGCTTCTATTTGCTTTTACGGTATTTTAAAAGGCATTATTCACACTTCGTTTAATTTTGAAGCAAAACAAATATGTCAAGTAAGGAACAGAGTTTGCAGAACTGCTTCTCAAATCTGGGGGGGGGGGCGGGAAGAACTACCCATAATATAGAAATGTTTGTGACTAGATAATTAATGTATGCAATGGCTCAGCAGGTTTGGAGCTAACCTAAAGAAGAGGGTCCACCAACACTTTTGTTGAAGTACAACTATGATTTCTTTTTGAATTAAGAAGATTCAGTGGCGGAGATGGAAACACTGCAGTGATATGTGACACAGAATGAATGACAAGCTACGGTTCTGCAGATTCTATGGGGAAAGCTATGGCAGTAAAAGTGGAATAGGAGGGCTTTGAATGCATGGAAGTGGCCTCAGTCAGGATCTTGCATAGCCACTATCAAGCCTGCCTCTTTCTCCACTGCTCCTCTCCATACTTGCCCTCATTACAGCCCTCAGTCATTCTTCGGCTTTCTACAATACAGTGGTACCTCAGGTTACATGCTTCAGGTTACATACGCTTCAGGTTACAGACTCCGCTAACCCAGAAATATTACCTCGGGTTAAGAACTTTGCTTCAGGATGAGAACAGAAATCGTGCTCTGGCGGCGCAGTGGCAGCAGGAGACCCCATTAGCTAAAGTGGTGCTTCAGGTTAAGAACAGTTTCAGGTTAAGAACGGACCTCTGGAACGAATTAAGTACTTAACCGGAGGTACCACTGTATTGCAACAGCAGCAGGCAGGGGTGGGGGGCATAGGATGCACATTGATCAGGGAGCCTAGTTAAGAGTTGCTCAGCTACCCCCTTTTAATCTTGGACCCAAATAGGCATGAGCAGAGGCATGACTCCAATACATGTCTGTCGCTTTGGTTTCCCAAAACTGCAGTTCAATATGCACAAATGATGGCAAGCAAAAAGAGCAAATGAAGCTTTCACAAGCAGAAATAAGCTCTGAGCCCATTTCTTCTCTTTCCTTGTATATTTTATGCTTATGCAGCAGTGCGGGAATCAAAATATACTTCGTATCATGATTCCTATGAAATAACTGAGGGTGCTTGTCTATGCATTTGGCTGCCTAATGTCTCTCTGCAAACTTGGGTAAAAATCCAGCAGAATATATCCAATATATGCATACAGCTATGCCAGTAGTCCTGGTGTCCATGCGGAAACTTCGTTGCTCATATGCAGTTCCAGAGTCTGCCTCAATCGCAGGGTGTATTCCAGAGAACGTTGCAGCCACCTGGTGCAGTCTGCAGGATATGCTTGGCCGTGTTTCTGATTATGACTATACCAAACTAGGTGAAGAAAGCAAAATATTGAAATGGAGTGCTGTCTTTCCTACAGAGTCCTCTATAATACAGAGACATATCATTTGGGACGTTTTTCCTCTTCTTTCAGATGAGGCATTAGGCTGGCTGTGAGATTGTAGATGCAGTAATGTGCTGTTCCAATTAAGGGAGAGGCTCAGTCATAAAGCTGTGTTTTGCAAGCAGAACACCCCACATTCAAACCATGTTATTGCCAGCTAAAAATATGGTAATGACCTCTGCCTGAGACTCCAGAGAGCTGCTGCCAGTTAGAGGGGAGACCACATTAAGTTAGATGGGAAGATAGCCTGACCCTGGTATAAACCCGCTTTCTTTATTTCTAGTAATGAGTAATTTTGCACTTCTTAGTTATGTGTGGCTTTGTGGTTTTTAAAATCCAAATATGCACACAGATCCCTTAACACATATTCGTTCCTGTTAGCAAAGGTGCTGGATTCCATCCAACTTTGGGGGTTCGTGTGATGTCATGTGATGTCATGTGGCAGGAGAAGACTGTGAGGCCTGCCATGACTGTGGAGAGGTCTTGAAAGGCCCGGTGGGCCCAATGCAGCCACAAGGAGTTCCATCGCAGGCTGCAGAATATTCAGGGTGCCTGGCCCCCTCCTTGAAAATTTCAGGGGAGGCCCTCAGCCCCTTGCCTGCCTGTTAGTGTTAAGTATGTTAATAATATGGTTTTTTCCAAAAGCAGCATGGATAAAAGCGATACAAATATTAGTTCCAGAATGTGCAGGAATGTCCACCCCAAAGACCCATGGAGTGGTATTCCACTAAGTTTTACTCAGAGGAGACAAACAGGAATTAATGAACTAAACATTACCGTTCATTTCAGTGGGTCTGCTTTGAGTAGAACTTAGTTGAATACCACCCATTAGATTTAATAAACATATCTCATCACAAGTTATACCCATACCCTAGTGCTACTGTAAGAGAAGACACCAGTACGAAACCCTCCTGTGGGGAAAAGAACAGAACATTTTAGAATTATTTTTTCTACGGCACTTAGGATAAAATGAAAACAACTCCTTTTCTTAAACATTTGCCATTAAGACATATTCTTGCTCTTCTGGCACTGTCAGCTTTCTTAAGGATTTGAGAGAGCTGATGCTGAAGCATATTTAGCAACCTATTTTATGCACTTCATATTGGCATTGCTGAAACAGCTGCAAGGATATGTTTGTCAAGGCACTAACTTGTTGCCACTGGGGGTCTTGCTCATTTCCATGAAATGTGTTTTGTTTGTAACCTCATGGTAAGAATCAAATTGTTTCAAGTAGACAGGGGTCGCCTCCAGGCTGTTATTGTTTTGTGGGAGGGATTCAGTCACATACTGGAAATGTAGACTTGCAGATTTAAAGCAGATTCAAGTGCTGCAGTGGAATAAAAAATAAATTCAACTTCAAAAAAATCTCAGACTTTTGTGGTTAGGAAAGTGACAGGGAAAAACACAAAAAACCCGCGTTACAACGATTGGTAGGAAGAAATATAACCTCTGTGTAAGCAAATCAGGAGCAAATGAGGATGAATGCTTATTACCTTAGAACCACCTTGCAAGCACATCAGGATGAATACTCAATAAGCAGGTTTCGAAAGCACATCAAAAAGTGCAAGTAGATAAATAGGTACCGCTCCGGTGGGAAGGTAAACGGCGTTTCCGTGCGCTGCTCTGGTTCGCCAGAAGCGGCTTAGTCATGCTGGCCACATGACCCGGAAGCTGTACGCCGGCTCCCTCGGCCAATAAAGTGAGATGAGCGCCGCAACCCCAGAGTCGGTCACAACTGGACCTAATGGTCAGGGGTCCCTTTATTGAGAAGCCAAATTACTTTCTCATATAAATATATGAACAGCAAAATAGTTGCCCAATGAACCTGTTGCAGAAGTAGGACTACACAACCATGCATGAGATACATACACAATAATGGATGTGGTGACTGGATGTTCAAAATATTGGGTTGGGCCCAGGTGTTCTGTTATTGTTGGTGGAGGGGGAAGGGGAGGTGAGAGATGCAGATACAAGAGTTGTTTACACTGCAGTCTTAATTTAGTATTAAACCAGTTTAATTGCCCTGCTTCCCCAAGACACCCTGAAGTGATGGTTTAATGATGGTATGTTTGGATGGTGACCTTCTCTTTGAGAGGTCCCTCTCACTCCCTCACAGAGCATTGGATAAAAACCTCAGGAGGGATAGCCACATTAGTCTGTTGCATCAACTGGCTCCAAAGCATGTGCCAGGAATGGGGAACTTTTTTTCATTTCAAACACCACATTCCCCCACAAAGAACTTTCCAGGGACTGCATACCAGTTGTGTAGGTGGAGACAAAGACACAAGTGCGGATCAATGCTACATTCCAGCCACACACACGTCATAGGTTTCTACACACACACACACACACACACACACCTCCCTTCTATCCAAGAAAGTAAGAGACGTTATCATAATTCAAGGACACATTCGGGCATGTATGTTTGTCAAACACTCTATTCACATTCCACCTTTTTAAAATTACAGCACCTTATGAAATATGCCCTGAAGATTATTTGATATCGATGGTCTGGAAAAGGACCCCAGCAGGGGACCTCGCATTCAATCGGTGTCCTCTTAATGCTACAGGTACTTTTATTTTGTTTTGCTTTGTAAATCCAGCATGCATGAGTATTATAAAATAAAAGGGGTTATAACTACGTATATGAGTATTACGAAATAAGAGGGGGTTGTAGCCAGGTGCATTATAAACAGAGTAGATCTACTGCAATTAATGAACTTAATTATGTCCATTAATTTCAACAGGTCTGCTTTGAATAAGAGCAACATTGGATTCAACCCACGTTTTTGAAATAAAAGACATAATGTTTCTGTGACTGACTTTTCATTGTTTTCCCCAAACCCTAACTAACCATCTAGATGAAATGTGTTAAGTTGCTATATTACACGCTTAGCAGCCATGTATTAAACAGTAATGACAGTAATTGATACAGCATATAGTAGAGCCAGCTTGCTGGAAATTATGGCACCCTCTTTTCAAATTAAAGAATGCTTTAAAGGTCAAGCATTGCAGAAAAAAACACGAATGGGTGCTAATTCTTCCTTGCATGAAATTGTATTTGTGTGTGCGTGCCTGAAAAGAATATGGAATTATTCTGACTGGGCTTCTTTGGCTCTGACTGTTGTTTCTGTTCCATAAATGCCTTTCCTCTCTCTATTCTTTGTGACTCACAGGCACCACTAGCAGACGCTGCTCTCTCAGTCTTCATGGAGTGGCCTTCTGGGAACAACCTAGCTTTGCTAGATGCATATCAAATGAGTACAGACACTTGCAGCATTCAGTAGGTGCAAAGCCAGCTTTAGTACTTGCTCTATTTATTCCTTGCTAAAAACAAAAACATCGGCATTAATGGGATTAACTGTTTGCTCTCCTGTCAGATCTGCTGTTTTAAAGGACAGAAATGCTACTAAGGAGATGGGGAAAAAGATAAAAATCAAATAGACTTAATTTATTTTCCTCCCACCTTTCTTTTTCTCTCTCTCTCTCTTTTTAACCACCGTCAGAGTTCCTGTAACTGTTAGAACATTGCAGAGTTTCTGGGTTTTTCATTACTCCCTTTATAAAATGTTTATAGGGACTGGAAGGCAAAGAACATATTTAGGTTTATTGGGAAACGTGACAGTGAATAAATTAGATTTACTGGAGCTACAGTGCAACATTTTATAACTCATTCAGCACTTTAATGCCATGCTCATAAATCAGTGACACTGATGGATCTTTCTTTGTTCAAATGTTGCTCTTCGGCTGGGCACAACTACGATAGCACAAAATTACCATAGGACGGACACACACACACACACACACACACACACACACACACACAGCCCCCTACCTAAAGCAGTAGCTAGCTTCACATGTTGAAGTGCTGGGTGCTTTCCAAAAGTTAATTAAAAGCCTTATAAAAATAGCATGCAAATTAATTTCCCCTGATTTATAAATGACTATTTGGACTTGTTCCTTGCAAAGGTGGCATTAGTGCTTGTTGGTGCAAAAAAAAACCATGCCCTTTAAATATCCCTGAAATATATTTTCTTGGCATATTTCTTTTTACCCTTCGTATTTGTACTGTTTCATTAACAGAAAGGTGCCCATCCTGCTATGTGTTGGTCCTTTTCTTCGCCTCCAATACATGCACACAATCAGGGGCAGTGGCAGGGATTGGCATCACTGGGCAACTGCCAAAGCCCATTTACCAACAGGAGGGCAGCTGCCAATTTCTGGAGCTCTCTGGCCCTGATGCTGCTCTTTCTTGATGAGAGAGCAAATAAACAGCAACGGGTGGCGGGAGGTGAGGGAGAAAACAGCAGTCTTTCTTTGCTTCACCCTTTTGAGCATCTGTGCAGACTGGGCTCAGAGGAAGGGGGCAAGCGAATCCGTAGTGGTCCAGAGGAAGGGGCTTGACTGAGAACAGCTTGCTCAGAGACCCCTCTGAAACTTGGAACTGACACTGTACACTGTAGTGATTTTACTTAATTTTACTTCTACGTTTTTGACTACAAAATGTAGACACTTCGCTGTTTCTTGTGAGAGCGTTAACAGATGACAATTTTGCGTTTCTCTTCATTCAGTTCCCTTGGTGCTCAGGCAAGGGCTGTAATGGCATGCTACAGAATGATAGTGCAATTTGGACCATGATGTGGAAACTCCTACAGAAAAGATACATGGTTATGGAAACTGAAAGCTAGAGGGCCTAGTAGCTACAATATGCCACCATCCCATCCCATGCTCTTCAGATGTTTATAGCCTCTTTAATATATTGCTCGTCACTACCTCATTCTCTGTCAAGAAATTATGTGTGCTTTGAGTTTCAGCCTTAATCAGATATGCTGTTTCTTAGAAGGAAATGAGGAGCATATTCACCAGCCCTGTGTCAGTTCAGCGGCTGACTAACCTGCAGGAGATGAATGGAGAATTAAATCCCATTTTGAATTCTCTGGGTATTAGGCATTTATCTATTTCCATTTAGGAAGGATTACAGGAGGAGGAGGAGGGTTGTAATTATTATTAGTAGTAGTAGTAATGATGATACATCTTACAGTGTTTGTTTTCATTTTCATCCTACTGCAGCTTTCAAATGCAAAACTGTGGGATTTGTCTTCCAAGGCAATAAACACAGACAGATATTAGGCCTTTTGGGATGCAACGTTCCCAGCTTCTGGGAACAAGGCCAATTCCACGTGTTCCTCCTTCATTCCTCCCCTAACATGCCACCTTCAACATGGTTGTTCTGCTTTCTTTAAACCATGGTTTCCCACTATGCCCCAAATGGGGAACTGTCGTTTAATGGTGGATCTTAGATCTTGGCTTGATCCTGCTTTAAGAACCTGCTTAGTAAAGCCATCATTAAATTATAGTTCCCCATCCTGCAGTTAGATGTAATGGGAAACCATGGTTCAAAGAGGCCAGGTTCATAGCACCATAAAGAATAACTTGAGGGAAATGAGCAAGGCAATATGGGTGAAGGGATCACAGGGACCTGAGGCTCATTCCTGCCTTAATCAACTATGGCTTAGGACGCCAGGAATGTCGCATCCAAACTGGCCAATTTTGACCTAAAGTGATACACAATTAGAAAGAAAATGAACATATCTGTGAACTCTAGATAGTCTGGAAGGGCATACAAAACTTATCTTCTTGGTCAAAGCTATATCTCAGCCTGACATATTGGGAGCCATGAAGGTAAATCTCTCATTCATATTCATATATATATATATATATATATATGCAGGTTTTGGTGTCCTCGGGTGTCTTCCCGTGTAAAAGTTGGGGTGTCTAGGCGACGTTTCGACGAGGTCTCACTCGTCATCTTCAGGCTGGTGCTTTCGGCTTCTTGTTACTGGAACAGAGCGGGATCTCAGTGTTTGAGTTCCTATAAATACTGTAGAGGGGTGTGGTGTATTGCCTCAAAAGTTCTGGGCAGAGGGGAAGTTCCCAGGCTAGTGTTCTTTTCTTCTTTTGTTCCTTAATTACTTGAGGGATATCTTGAGTGATTACTTGAGTGATATTCTGAGTACCACTTAGGTGGGTCATTGGGTGTGGATTAGTTGCTAAAGCCTTCGTGTCTTGACCTCTTGAATTTGTGAAGAGTTTTTCTGGGAAGATGGCTGTACTGCACTTAGTTGTGCTTTGGCTTGGCTTCGTGTATAGGGGCGAGCTGTGGTTTTGTGCCCTGTGCCAGCCAGATCTGTGTAGGGATTGCAGGGGGGTGCAGCATCCGGAGGTGCCACTATGGTTTGGTTACTGGATGGTGTCTGTAATTTATCTGTGGAGAGGGTCTGGGTTTGGGTCTGGTGTGGTTGATTGGTGGTGGCGTTCTGTGTGCCTCTGGATCTGGTGTCGGTTTTTGTGGGGAGGGCTAATTTCCAGATGTCTGGCAGGCGGGACGTGTCGTCACGCTTGTTCATGTTGTGAGGGTGTTTCTCTATCTCGATGGCTTCCATGATTATTCTCTTGTGGTGATGTTCCATGTTAAAGAGCAATTTGGAATCTGCAAAATTAATTTCGTGTCCTGTTTCTTTCATGTGTTGGAAAAGAGAGGAAGATTTTTCTTCTTTTTTGACGGCATTCTTGTGTTCTGCGATACGTGCATTTATTCGTCTGTTTGTTTGTCCAATGTACGTGGCTGGGCAGACTTTGCAGGGTATTTCATAGACCCCTTGGTTTTCCAACTGGATTTTATCTTTGGGGTTTCTGAGGATATTGGCTATTTTTTGGTTGGTGCAAAAGGCTGTTTTGATATTGTGTTTATGGAGGATTTTGCTAATTTTATCTGTAGTGCCCTTGATATAAGGAAGGAGGGCCATGCCATTGTTTTCTTCTGTGTCTTGGTTTTTGGGGGGTGTTTCTTTTTGGATAAGCTTCGTAACCCTGTTTTGCTGGTATCCATTGGCGATTAACACATTTGAGAGATTCTGTAACTCAGTTGTCAAGTGGTCTTTGTCAGTCAGGCGTTTGGTTCTGGAGATGAGGGTCTTGGCTACGGAGTTTATTTGTGCAGGGTGGTGGTGTGATTGAGCATGTAAGTAGCGGTTGGTGTGTGTTTTTTTCCGGTAGATAGTGTGTCCTAGGGAGCCATCAGGTTTTTTGTAGATTAGGACGTCAAGGAAGGGAAGCTGGTTGTTGGCTTCTATTTCCATAGTGAATTGTATTTTGGGGTGTAGGCTGTTGAGATGTGTGAGGAAGCTATCTAGTTTTTCTTTCCCGTGTGGCCAAATTACAAAGGTGTCGTCAACATATCTGAGCCAAAGTTTGGGTTTGTGTTCTGACTTGTCTAAAGCATTGGTTTCAAAGTGTTCCATGTACAGATTTGCGATGACCGGTGAGAGGGGTGATCCCATAGGTGCTCCTTCTATCTGTTTGTATCTTTGTCCATTGTGGATGAAGTACGTGTTGGTTAGGCAGTGGTTGGTCAGGTCCAGGATGTATTCGGGGGGATTGTATTTGTATTTCCTCACCAACCTGAGGAAAGACAACAACATAATCATTCTCCCAGCAGACAAAGGTAATGCCACTGTTGTGATGAACACATCGGACTACCAAGCAAAACTATCAAATCTACTCCAAGACCCTACCTACCAACCTATAAAAACAGATCCCACCACCTATCTGGAAAAAACCACCAAATCCAAAATAAAAGCCTCTCCTATCAGTGAAGAAATCCAGCTAAGAATCACCCCCAGAGAAAAATCATCCAGATGCCCCAAACTCTACGGCCTCCCCAAGATACACAAAGAAGGAACACCACTCAGACCAATAGTCAGCTCCATAGGCTCACCTCTACAAAATCTCGCTAAATTTCTCGCTAAGCAACTTCAGCCCTATGCAGAATCCATCTCTTCACACGTTACAAACTTCTTCCAGTTCATAGAAACAATAAAGAAGCAAAACCTACATCCCGATGACCTACTTGTGAGCTTCGATGTTGTATCTCTCTTCACACAAGTGCCCATTAATGAAGCCTTGACAGCCATTCAAAACAAATACAATCCCCCCGAATACATCCTGGACCTGACCAACCACTGCCTAACCAACACGTACTTCATCCACAATGGACAAAGATACAAACAGATAGAAGGAGCACCTATGGGATCACCCCTCTCACCGGTCATCGCAAATCTGTACATGGAACACTTTGAAACCAATGCTTTAGACAAGTCAGAACACAAACCCAAACTTTGGCTCAGATATGTTGACGACACCTTTGTAATTTGGCCACACGGGAAAGAAAAACTAGATAGCTTCCTCACACATCTCAACAGCCTACACCCCAAAATACAATTCACTATGGAAATAGAAGCCAACAACCAGCTTCCCTTCCTTGACGTCCTAATCTACAAAAAACCTGATGGCTCCCTAGGACACACTATCTACCGGAAAAAAACACACACCAACCGCTACTTACATGCTCAATCACACCACCACCCTGCACAAATAAACTCCGTAGCCAAGACCCTCATCTCCAGAACCAAACGCCTGACTGACAAAGACCACTTGACAACTGAGTTACAGAATCTCTCAAATGTGTTAATCGCCAATGGATACCAGCAAAACAGGGTTACGAAGCTTATCCAAAAAGAAACACCCCCCAAAAACCAAGACACAGAAGAAAACAATGGCATGGCCCTCCTTCCTTATATCAAGGGCACTACAGATAAAATTAGCAAAATCCTCCATAAACACAATATCAAAACAGCCTTTTGCACCAACCAAAAAATAGCCAATATCCTCAGAAACCCCAAAGATAAAATCCAGTTGGAAAACCAAGGGGTCTATGAAATACCCTGCAAAGTCTGCCCAGCCACGTACATTGGACAAACAAACAGACGAATAAATGCACGTATCGCAGAACACAAGAATGCCGTCAAAAAAGAAGAAAAATCTTCCTCTCTTTTCCAACACATGAAAGAAACAGGACACGAAATTAATTTTGCAGATTCCAAATTGCTCTTTAACATGGAACATCACCACAAGAGAATAATCATGGAAGCCATCGAGATAGAGAAACACCCTCACAACATGAACAAGCGTGACGACACGTCCCGCCTGCCAGACATCTGGAAATTAGCCCTCCCCACAAAAACCGACACCAGATCCAGAGGCACACAGAACGCCACCACCAATCAACCACACCAGACCCAAACCCAGACCCTCTCCACAGATAAATTACAGACACCATCCAGTAACCAAACCATAGTGGCACCTCCGGATGCTGCACCCCCCTGCAATCCCTACACAGATCTGGCTGGCACAGGGCACAAAACCACAGCTCGCCCCTATACACGAAGCCAAGCCAAAGCACAACTAAGTGCAGTACAGCCATCTTCCCAGAAAAACTCTTCACAAATTCAAGAGGTCAAGACACGAAGGCTTTAGCAACTAATCCACACCCAATGACCCACCTAAGTGGTACTCAGAATATCACTCAAGTAATCACTCAAGATATCCCTCAAGTAATTAAGGAACAAAAGAAGAAAAGAACACTAGCCTGGGAACTTCCCCTCTGCCCAGAACTTTTGAGGCAATACACCACACCCCTCTACAGTATTTATAGGAACTCAAACACTGAGATCCCGCTCTGTTCCAGTAACAAGAAGCCGAAAGCACCAGCCTGAAGATGACGAGTGAGACCTCGTCGAAACGTCGCCTAGACACCCCAACTTTTACACGGGAAGACACCCGAGGACACCAAAACCTGCATTCCTGTACCCGTGAAAATCTACGAAAACATATATATATATATATATATATATATATATATAATGACTTCTGTGCTCCTTCAAGTTCATGCCATAATTTTGCTTTCACTCTTCCCTCACATTCTTGCAAATGCCGAGATGAAATGTAATTTGATCAAAAGAACTCTGAGGTGAATAATGATTTGCTTCAGCTGCAGCTCATTAGAGCTGATTTCAATTTTTTCCAAATTATATTACAAGGGCCGCATATCATCCAGTCTCTCTCTTCCTCAGCGAAATGAGTGTTCTGAAACCGGGAATGAAAGGCTTCCTCTTTCACAATTTATTCCTTCCCCAGACAGTTTATTAAAAAGGAGTCAGCCTAAAGTTATTATTATTATTATTATTTATTTTAAATGGATTTGAATTTGGAATGATGGTCATCCGCTCTCTGCAAAGGCTCGTTATTTTTAGTACTGGCTTTTGTTCCAAAATCGTCTCCTCTCCACTCCCTATATTGTGCTTAACCAAGGACCAACTTGTAAACTTGTAGTTGGCTAAATTCTCCTCTTAAGAAGCATCTGTAACCCTGTACCCACCCCCCCGGGGAGGGCTGTTGTTTGAACCCATTCTTTGTTTGCAGAAGGTCTCAGGGTCAATCCCTGATTTCACCAGGTAGGGTTCTGAAAGGCTACATAAGGGCTCCTTGGAGAGTTACTGCCAGTTGGTTTCATCAATATTGACCTAGATAAACCAGTGGTCTACCATGTTATACAGAAGCTTCCTGTGTTCTTATGTACTAAGACATTCCTCACCAACTGCTTCTTCTGATCTCTTCTGTGTTTTTATGAGTCACTTACAGATACATGTAAAGGGTAAAGTCTCCTCTGTTCAATACAGTTTTACTCTCTACTGGTGCCACACATATTTGCCATAACTACTACAATTGTTCCCTGACTGCACGTATATTTTTAGCAAAACCAGACTGCAATCAAAGGATGCACCCCAATTATTTTATATGAGAAAAGGGAATTAATTTAATTAATTTAATTTTTCTTGAAAAGGGGACAATCACATGAGGTCTTCCTTGTATGCTCTAGAGTGCACCGTAGTTTATCTAATTCCAGGAGAGTAACTGCCTTAGGCCTCATCTGCATTATATATTTACTAGCAGTGTCATACTATTTTAAACAGGTATGGCTTTTCCCAAAGAATCCTGGGAACTGTGGCTTGTTAAGGGTGCTGAGAGCTGTTAGAAGATCTCTCAAAGAGCTATAATTCTGAGTGGTTTAACAGTCATCCCCCTTTCCCAGAGAATTGTGGCTCTGTGAGGGGAATAGAGGTCTCCTAACAACTTCTAGCACCCTTAACTACAGTTCCCAGGATTCTTTTGAAGAAGCCATAGCTGCTTAAAATAGTATGCCGCTACTCTCAATTTATAATGCAGATGATGCCCATTCTGCTAGAGGAAGCTCATTCAAGGATGCCTGCTAGTATTTCCTCCCCAAAATCAGTTTTGGATGGTTGGGAAAACCCCCATAATAGTGGGGGCAGGGAAGGGAGATCTTTCCATCTGGCAAGCAAAAATAGAACAATCTCCTCAGTGCTATATTTAATTCCACCCTTTGTTTCCTGTAGCAAAAACAAACAAAAAAACCCACACAAACCAATTGTGTTTTCAGGCCTAAAGTAGTTCTTGCTTCAATCAGTTTGTCATGCAGATAAACTACATTGGCTGGAAAGACCGTGCATCTTATAAAGGCCTCTCTTTTGCTTTCCCTGCATTAATCATAACCAACCATTCATGGGAGACAGGCTCAACATCAATTTAACCTTCATGTATATAAACATCAAGGGACGCGGGTGGCGCTGTGGGTTAAACCACAGAGCCTAGGACTTGCCGATCAGAAGGTTGGTGGTTTGAATCCCCGTGATGGGGTGAGTTCCCGTTGCTTAGTCCCTGCTCCTGCCAACCTAGCAGTTTGAAAGCACATCAAAGTGCAAGTAGATAGATAGGTACTGCTCCGGCGGGAAGATAAACGGCGTTTCCGTGCGCTGCTCTGGTTCACCAGAAGCGGCTTAGTCATGCTGACCCGGAAGCTGTACACCGGCTCCCTCGGCCAATAAAGTGAGATGAGCGCCGCAACTCCAGAGTCAGTCACGACTGGACCTAATGGTCAGGGGTCCCTTTACCCTTTACCTATATAAACATCAAATTAATCCTTTCCCATCATAAGGACTAGCAATATTTGTGGCAAGATTTATTTGTTGGCAAGAGACTTGTGAAGCTTAAGCATTCAGCAAGCAGCAGCTTTAGCACATTAACACTTCCATATATTTAAACTCTTAATCTTATTGCTGTCTTTTGCTCTGCCAACAGCTCTTTAACTTAATGCAGGATCCTTGAAGAAATAGCTGCCCAAGCAAAGCATACCAAGTTTTATAAACAGGAAATCACCAAATGAGGGGGGGAAATAAGGTGCACATCAAAAGAGGTGGAAAGAAAGGCCACCCCAGGAGTAGTCAGATTGCACAATCATACAAATAATGTAGACAAATTTGTATACCGTATTTTTCGTTCTATAGGACGCACATTTTCCCCTCCAAAAATTAAGGGGAAATGTGTGTGCGTCCTATAGAGCGAATGCAGGCTGCGCCGCTAAGCCCAAAGCCAGAACAGGAAGACGGAGCACTGCGGAGCGCTCCGTCTCGCTGCTCTAGCTTGGGGACGGCTGCGTGCAAACCTCTCCAGGGCAGCGGGGTGCCTTCACCTCGCTGTCCTGCAGAAGCTAGCAAGGCTGTTCCCAAGCCAGAACAGTGAGACGGAGGGCTCCGTCTCGCTGCTCTAGCTTGGGGATTGCTGCACGCAAACCTCTCCAGGGCAGCGGGGTGCCTTCACCCCGCTGTCCTGCAGAAGCTAGCAAGGCTGTTCCCAAGCCAGAACAGCGAGACAGAGGGCTCCGTCTCACCGCTGTAGCTTGGGGACGGCTGCGCGCAAACCTCTGCAGGGCAGTGGGGCGCTGCGCTCCAAAGGCTTCAGGGATCTTTGAGGCTGGCGGTGGGGGAAAGCAGCGCTTCGCCCCACAAGCTCTGGTGAATGTACCTTGAACGCACCTTGTTTTAGAGGGGGAGAACAAGAAAAAAAAATTCCCCTGTTCTCCCCCTCCTATGGTCCAGTGCGTCCTATGGTCCAGTGCGTCCAATGGAGCGAAAAATACGGTAATTTAATTTGGTTAGTGTGGTTTTGACTGCAAGATAGTTGAGTTGTGGTTGATTGGAGTGGTTGCTCTGGTGAGATAAAGGGGATATGGGGGCCAAATGATGTATGATCTGGAGACAACTTTTTGTTTACCTCAGTGCAGCCCTAAGGACCTGTTAATTTGATCAGAAAGCTGTCCTAGAAGAGGGGAGGTTAACCCTCTCTCCTTTCCCCCATCCCAGGTAGACCCAGCAGTTGTTATTAGCTCTGTTGAGGGGGTGGGAATTCAAGGAACTATGCTAAACAGGTGTCCCCCATTTATGTGGGGGTTAAGTGTAAGTGGGAAGCACTCTCTAAAAAGCATATAAATGCCCGTTTCCCCCTGCTCTCCAGCTCCTTCTCTCCAATCCAGACCAAAGTATCTAGAGTTGAAGCACTGGGGCTGGCTGGAGGACACATAGGAAAGCAGTTGCACCAGCTGTTAGGCAGGGAGGCTGAGCAGCCTAAACAAAGCCCTGCTGCAGTTTTGGGGGCCTCCTCTGTCCCCATTCACATCCTCTTTGGGCTCCAGGAGCCACGGGGGGACTCCAGCTCTCCTCCCATCATTTCCTGGTATGATTATATTTATTTATTTACTTCCCAGCACCACATGTATGTGTGATCATGCACAAGTTGGTAGGGTGTAATTGGGTGGGGAGGAGCATGTACTCTCTAGGAAACAGTTCCATTTGAGGAAGCATTGACTCCATCCTCCTCAAGCCGTACCTCCCTGGTCAAATTAGCAGGCCCCTGTGGCTGCTTTGAAACATAGAAAAGGACATCAGATCTCACCTTGGTTCAACTGTGTCATATCTTGTTTGGCCCCAAGACATGAGGGAAACAAGCCACTGTCAACTCATTAAAACACTTACCATCTGATGCAGAACAAAACCTATTGGGGTTATTTTTATTTTTAGCATGGTTATGTGTTTCACAGAAAATGTGCCAAATTCACAAGTGTTGAATTCTAGCAGTAGCTGGAAAAGAAGAGTTGGGAGCACAACTAAGTACACCACAGCTTCGCCAGTCCAGCACCTCACATGTCAGTTGATGAGGGAGAAGCGGATGTGGCATTGCTAAAATGGCCTTTCAGACCAAATGGAGAGGCCCAGATGGTCTAATTTAGGCCCATGGGATGGAGGATCCCCACCACTGCTTTGCGTGGCCATTCTGTGGACCGAGGTTACAAATACTTGTCCTGTACATGATTCAGGGAGAGGTGCTTCAAAGAGACTTATGCATAGGATGTTTGCATCTGTTGTCCACACTTCATGTTTGCTGTTAAAAAATACTATGCCTCACATGGCATAGTCATGGAAAATGCCATGGCAGCAAGTGTGCAATCGTCAAGGCAGTAGCTTGTCCCCTCATGTATGCTGAGTGTTCCGTTATCACAAAACAGCTATTCCTAATCCTGTGCTGCAGCAGTATTTATTTCCAGACTTCATCCTGCAATGGAAGACTTTAGAGGTCAAGAGTTAGCGCTCATGTACTAATGTTGTGTGTAATGAAAGGGACATAAAGAGATACAGGAGCAGAAGGAAATGCAGAGAGTTCATCCTCTGGCTTCTAAAAAGTTCACACCAAGGCAATTTTTTGCGGTGAAAAATTCTGCATAAATATAACTGCTTTATACTTCCTTTTCTTCCACATCTTTCCTTTGAAAGGTGTTCAAGAAAGCCTGCATCAGGAGTTTGAGCATTCCCCAGATATGATAGATACACATTGTTCGGTTGTCAGATATTGGCCAGAGGACCAGGAAGTTCAATTTATGCTGTGTTGCTAGGGTAGCCAGTTGAAGAAGGCATGGCTCCTGCATCTTTAATAGTTGTGTAGAGAGGGCATGTGAGCAGAAGCTGATTGCCATGCATGCTTCACCTGCTGAAATCCCCCCTTATTAACTATTAAGCTCATCTTTTTCACCTGGCCACCTTAGCTGTTGCAGAATCCCCAAAACCCAACAGGTTCCTAAATGCCTATCGTTATTCTGCTACAGAAACAGCTTAAACAGCATGTTTTGCATTGAATTCTGATTCCTGTGTATTTTTGAGGCTTTTAGACCACCTTCTGTCTTAAATGCAGGATGATGGTAAGTTTGATTGCACTGTCCTAATTCCCAGCACTGGATTTTGTTTGCGACTGTTTATCTTGCATGACTAAAAAAAAGTTGTTTTGAAGTGTATGTTCTTTAGCCTTTTTCAAAAGGTTAATTCTTAAGAACTGTACTTTTATTTAGATACAGGATGAGTTGAAAGTACATCAGCTGTTCTATGCAGATGGGGGTGGGCGAGCTCAGTGGTGGTTCTTTATCAGAAGCGGCAAGAGGTAAAATGTGGGAAGGGATTATCACAGAAATGGGGTTGCAGGGAGTATGGAGCCAACTGGCTGCATATTCTAGTTGCCACACATCACAGAGAAATGTTTGACTACCATTTCCACTGCTGTTAGCATCTTGTCATTTCAAGGGCATGGAGAAATTCAACAGCAAATAAACTTCAGTTACGTGAGGAGTCAAGACATAAAACAAGGGCAATTTCTACGTCTTGCCCTCTGCGGCCAGCACCTCAGCTTTTTCCTGTCACAAAAGGTAGCAATAAGATTTATTTCCTGCGAAACTGAGAGTACATCACCCGAATAACTATGAAAACAAGGAATGCAATAAATTAATCAAGCATCTATGCCATTTTATATTTTGTGGAAAGGAACAATTGGAAACAAAATCGTATATCTCCATGCCACAATGCCTTTTATGTAATAGTTCGGGAATTATGATTCTATTTTTGTAGCAGCCAATTAATGAATGACTTACGCAACAAGCCATGCATAGCTTTTTAAAACTATCACATGGATGCTGAAGAGAAGAAATTGCTTGAATTTTGCATTTTTGTGCTTAAAGAAACAACAACCCTGTATTCACCTTGTGTCTTCAGTTCTGTACTCTATTAAGCTTCCTTTTCCCCCCATAGTGATTGTAATAAATAAGTATGGACACAATCCAGACACGTAGACAGGATTACCATAGGCTCAACAGAGCCCTGTTTTTATCCATCCTATATTGCCACCAACAGAAAGCCACTGAGGGAATGAGGGTGCATGTGTGTCTCACATACCCCCACCCAGCTTTCCCCCTCACTGTTCTTTAGGGAACAATGAACTTGCTCTGAACAGATGAGAAAAGTATCAGTGGGAATATGGTGAATGTGTACAGACTTCCCATTCCCCAATATGGCCCATAATTCTGCCTGCATGAATATTCCTTTGCACACATAGGGAGAGTGGCAGGGGGAGGAACTCCTCCACACCCAGGTACTATATGCCTCTGGTGAACTGAACATGAACCGATAGAATTTTAATTCTCAGCCATAATTTGAGAAACACTGCAGCACGACAAATGTAATTCATGTTTGCAAAACAAATATCTGTAGCCAGAGATACCAATATTGAGATGAAAACCAAGTGCCATGACACAGTGTCAAAAAACAGGGTTCATTTGAAGAACACTTGCGGTTTAAAACCCAAAGTCTTAGTTCCCTGAATGAGAAGACCCATGCAATTTAACTGCTGGCTATAATATATCTGTCGCTCTGCGTGTGCATGCACGTGTCACAAGCTTTTCTGAGACCTCATTCTCCTTTCCTTTGATTCCCCCCCCCCCCTTGTCAATTTACATTACGTAAAGGCAGAACACAGAATCATAAAGACATGCCCCATGGTTAAGCACCAGCAGCAGCCAAATTGCTCACACAGCATTCTAGTGTCAGCTGGTTTAATCGTCGACAATTGCAGTATTTAGAGAAAAGAATGAATGCTATAAAGCAAACATGGGGAGAATTTTAAGAACGAAACTATTTCCAGGGCTGTATCTACTACATTTGCTCTATCTGTCCTCGCTTTCTGATGAATGTTGTACCTCTTAGTGCTACAAATCCTATGTGCTTCAATTCTTCTGCTTCATTTATATTTATTTTATACTTTTTTCCAAAATTACCTTCGCAAGGTGAAGACTTGAGAAAAAGCACAACAAAAATAGTAAGAACATATATGTACATATATGTAAAAACCACAAAACCTAAGGAAGTTATGCAGCAGCAGCTAGTGGTTTCACCCAAAGTAGGCCAATTTTTGAAACTATTCACAGGAATAATTCTATACCAAACACAATAGAGAAATAAATTTTGTAATAATTCTACTACATGCAAAAAAGATCTTTCATTTCATAGAATTATAAAATTGTAGAGTTGGATGGGAGCCCAAGGGTCATCTATTCCAACCCCCTGCAATGCAAGAATCTCAACTAAAGCATCCATGACAGATGGACAGATTTTCTTACCACATACCTGGCCATACTTCATTGTTTTCCTCTATTGTTGAATTGTTGGAACACTCTGTTAGTTTTGTTTGTTATACATTTAATAAAATATATTTTAAAAATTCTACTACATACAACAAAAAATATATATCAATTCATTTAAATGGGTTCACTCTGTGTAAGTAGAATGACTGTTGACCACTGCCCCATAGGGTGCGGTCCTGTGACCCCTGGGAGGATGACATAGGAGCCATCGGATGCACCACAGCTTCTGCTCTGGTGTGGGTGGGTGGGTGGGTGTGGTTGTGGGGGGGTGGGAGGGAAGGGGGAGAACCAATGTTGGATCCCTGCCATTTTGGCAACTTTCTCAACCCTGACCCAGCCAGGGAGCCCTGACATTGTTGATGTAATTTTAATATGTTTTAGTATTTTAACTTTTGTATGTTTTCAAGTATGATTTTGAGTTTTTTACTCAACTAAGTGATGTTTGATTTTTATGTAATGAATAATTAAATTATTTAACCTGAAGTACCCACATCAAATTACTAATGAACCCATAACATCCATATCAATCTGCAAAGGTTGCAAAGTAAGTATAGTTACATCATTCACAATCCTTGTGATATTTCCTTTCAGCCTTACTGTACCACATTGGTTTTTAGTAGCTATAGTGACTGGAAAAGAAGTAGCTGTACACTGCGCTTTTGGCTTCCAACTTTCACTATGTACTGTGTTTCAGCAAAAATTAGGGCACTCTGGATCCCAGATCAATGTCCACTAACTAATGAAAGCCAATTTTCAATATCCACATCTATTGTGAGGCAGCAGCTAAAGTACCACTTTAACAGCTCCTTTATTCCACCATCCCGTGGCTCATAAACTGCATCTTAATAAGCCTGCATGTAAGTGCACTAAAAGATGACCTTCACATAGGAAGAATAGCACTGTCGACCAGAGCAACTTTCTTCAGCAATGTAAACTTTGTTTCCCCCTGCCATGTTGCTTTGTGACTTACACATTAACCTAATAACTACAAGAAGTTGAGTTATATTCAGAATCTCAGTCAAAATATATATCAAGTACCAACTTCTCCTTTCTGTAGCTTGGAACACAACACACCTTTGTCTCACTTTACAGGTCAGAGACCCAAAGGGAAGCCATCCATCTGAGCCCAGCTTATTCTTACCAAATCATTCTAATAGTACCTTCAATCTAAAGCAGGGGTGGCTAACTTATAGATCTCCAGATGTTGTCCTAGCCAATGATCAGCAATGTTGGGAGCTGTCATCCAGCAACATCTAGAGCAACACAAGTTCCCCAGCTGTGATCTAAAGACCACTTTATGGAATGATATTGTAGTATATGGAGTATGTGAAGAACGGTTAATTTGCCATGAATATACGGGCTGGCTGATAAGTGTAACAGCTGTTCAACTGATAAACTTGCAGCAGACGCTCTTGTCACAGTTGATCACAAAATAAAACACACAGTGCAGGGTTCAACTTATGAAGACTTCCACTTACACAATGGGGTTTCATCCCATGCCCCTGTGCCCCCTGAAATTGACTCAGGGAGGGGATCAGGAGAGCTCCCAGAACGGGGTGGATGGGAGAGGTGATTGTTCCATCTGACAAGCCAAAATGCCTGCACTGATGGAACAATCAGAAGAGTACAGTGTTGGATTCCCCCTCTGGTTTCAAGTTCATTTCTATGACAGATTCAAGTTCATTTCCATGCCAGATTTGAACAGATTATGCACTCCTTATGCAACTCACTATGGTCAGAGCCTACAGACAGACAAACATAGAGCTCAATACTGTATAGCAATATGGAAGGATTTTTGCAAGAACCTATTTTCATAGGCAAAAAAATATTGGCATTTGTCTTAAGTATTTACAAAACCGGTTAGGAAGAGATGGCAGTCCCAATGAGTTTGTTCTTCATCCTGCTTTTTCCTGGGCCCATTTGAGCATTCTTCCTCAAGTAAAGTATTGGGATCCTTTCTTGATAGTTGTAAGGAGGGATAAAAAGAAGTTGAAGGTGGTTGTTTAAAAAGTGATGACTGCCATTTTTTTCTTTATGGAGGCTATTGTTGCATGCATCTCTCTGAAGCCACTTATCTTTTATCATTTGCTCTTTAGGAGGGCATCTTTCACTTTTCATTTTTACCTATTTTACAAAAACTAATATGCTGGCTTTGTAACAATCCCCTGCTGCATGCTGTAATATATCTATTGACTTGGCTTAAGGGGCAGCTGAAACTAATGAATTTGCACCAACTGGCAGCTAAGGAGAAAAGTGTAATAGACGGTCCCTATAAATTCTGCATATGCATATACTGACTCATAGATTTTGTCTTTCCATGGGAACTGGTTCCCTTTGTTCTCAACGTTTACCTATGTCAGGCTTTCACAACTGGATGACTAGGTATTTGCTTTGTGTAGTTTTTAAACACTTCTGTCTCTTCTGCAACTATTTTAAACTGCTTTTATTGTACATTGCCTTGGGACATACATGTAAGGCAAGTAATAAATACTACAAATAATACATATAAGCTGTCAGGCATAAGAACTGTGGTAACATCAGCCACCAAACCCAAACCCATACCCTGAAGTAGCTTCCTTTTGTATTCTTCAAATGGATTAGGCCACACAATCCAAACAAACAGAAGAACAAGGAAAGAAGAAGCGTATGAATGTCACTCAGAGACTGACAGGAATGGGATTTTACATCCTACAAAACCATGTGTGCAAATTAGAGTTTATTATGCCAAAATAAATTTCAACAAGCTTGGAACCTATTGGTTGCTCATCTTTAGGGATAAATTGCTCAAAAACATAGTGAGCCTGAAACAGCCACATTCTATTGTGATAGTACTCTTTTCAGAGAGACACCCTTATCTCTAAGGCATCAAAATACAAAGGAACCTATAAATCAAGGTTTTGCCAGTGACTTGAATAGAATGTAGATTGCTCTCATAAAGTGGTTATTTATGTAGTCTGGCAATGTAATGTGTCTGAAGTTCTCATACAAAAAAGTATATGAAAGCTAAGTATAATGACTGCAGCTGTGTGGCTTTTTGTTTTTTTGTGTTTTTTTAATAACATGCCTCCAGATTCTCCAACTCAGTAGTTTACTCTGGCCCAGCATATTTCTTTGTGGAAAAATTAAGAAGTAGCTCTCTTATTTCCCCCTAAATGTGTTTCATGACATCCTATGTAAAATTGACATCATGGCTAAGCTGTAAATTATTCCCATTTCTTTAGAATATCCTCATAGCAATCTCTCGAGTTCATTTGGTGATGAGTCTGGGACTATTTAGTAAAGTAGGTTCTAATATTTATCACACTGTTTTAACTTTCACAGATTAAAGAACATCTTGCAAAAGGACAGAGGACACTGGCAGGTGAAGGAATGTCCCAGGTGACAAAGACCCTTCTGGATTTAACTCAGAGGAAGAATTTGTATGCCGGGGATCTCTTGGTTTCTGTGGAAATTCTCAGAAATGTTACAGATACATTTAAAAGAGCAAGCTACATTCCAGCTTCTGATGGGGTCCAGGTAAGCGAAACTAGTAGTAGAGCATAGCTAAGTTGCCATAGCTAAGTAAGTAGAATGTTCTTGGCATCTCCAGTTAAAATGATCTCTGGTAAGGAGAGCAGCTGCCTGAGACCTTAGAGAGCTACTTCCACTGAGAGGACCAAACACTGGACTAGATCACTCTTCTCCAATATGGTACCCTCCATCTGTTGTGGACTACAACTCCCATCTGCCCCAGATAACATGACCAGTGCAGGAGAGGAGAGTAGGAGAGCTCAGCTTTGGCAGTTACGTGAAATCTGTTTCTGCATTCCACATTCTGTTTTTACATTCACTATGTAGTGAATGGCCACTAGGATTAAAGGCACGACAGTTTTCATTATTGCTGGCATGTAATATTTGATAGGAAACTGATGCTCTGTAATTGGCATACCTGCCTTCAATACAGACTCGATTGGTTGCAAAGCCAGCACAATTAATTGTTTTGTCACACTGAGCTATGAGATAGCTGGAAGTGCACCACCTCCTGAACATATGTGCTGATTCAGAAAGTCTTTGTATCAGGCATTTAGGCTGCAGCAAAAGCAAACATAACAATGGCAACATCGTTAATTTGACACCGTATATCCTAGGTACTTCAATCTGATAAAGCCACATCCTAATTAGTGTTAAAAGAGAAGACAACAAAGGCTGCTTTAACTCAACTCTACAGTCAGACCCAGACAGAGAGGATAGTAGTTTTGCTCATCGTTAAAATAAAATTTAAAACCCACTGTGGGCAGCATGAGAAGAATTTAAGATAAGCCCCAAAGCTTCTCTTTTCCAACGTTCTGTTTCCTGCAGTGGCCAATGAGATGCCAGTGGGAAGCTCACAAACAGGCACATGAAGGCAATAGCCTTCTCACACTGTTCTTTTCTGGTGACTGGTATTCAGAGGCGCGCTGCCTCTGATCTTGCCAGTGGCGCAAAACCATCCTGAATAGTAGCCACCGAGAGCCATTTCTTGAATATATTTAGCTAATCACAATAGACATAATCTTTCTTAAGCACACCTCCTGTATCAAAACCTAAAGCAGAATATTAAGTAGTAAGAATGGCCATGAACACTAGTGTCTGGTGGTCCCAGATATAACCTAAAGGCACATGAGAGAACCAACTTGCTGAAATTAAGCAGGTCTGGATCTAGTCAATGTGTGCATGGGTGATTGCTTGGGAACCATATGTACACCACCTTGGGTCTCATGATGGAAGAAAGGGAGGATATTAATTTAAGGGAATAAATAAATAAAATGACCATCCATTAAGCTTTTCAGAATGGATCATGCAACTGTCTGCTAGGACAATAAATTATTTTAATTAGATGATAGCAGTGTGACTTTAATTGAAGTCTATGAGAGGAAAGAACTTCATGCAGGCTAATCACTTTGCATATATGGACTGCATTTTTCTGGGTTTCCTGTACCAAAATTTTCCTTTTAAAAAAACCCCACAGAAATTTGCATGTCCATCCAGCACAGAATTGACATTATTCTAGCCATTTTCTGTAGTTTTAGATTTCATCTTGAACTACTGTCATTAAGAGTTTACAGCTTTTTAAGTAAGTAAGAAAGTACCCCCCCTCAATACCTCCTTGATGCAAACTTTCTTTCTACAATGGCAAAGAAATTACACTGCAGGGGCAAATACAGATTTGCTGGTTTATTTACGTATGGCTGGATGCAGGATTGCATATTCTTTACCCACAACTCCTCAAACCCTGCCTGAAGACAGCTGATATCTTGATGCTGACCTTCTTGATAAACCCAGGATCTGAAACCATACAAATATGAACACATTTGTTTCTGCAGCACCCTACTGTATCCCAAAGTCAAATGTTGAACATGCATTTAACACTGGCCCACACTTGTGGTCTGTTTTTGTTTTTCTGACAAAGAATCTTAGAGTTGGAAGGGATCCTGGGGGTCATCTAGTCCAACCCCTGCAATGCAGGAATCTCAGCTAGAGCATCCATGACAGATGGCCACCCAGCCTGTTTAAAAACCTCCAAAGAAGGAGAATCCACCACCTCTTGTGGGAGTCTGTTCCACTGCTGAACAGCTCTTACTGTCAGAAAGTTTTTCAAAACGTTTAGTTGGAATCTCCTTTCTTGCAACTTGAAGACTTTGGTCCGAGTCCTACTCTCCAGAGCAGGAGAAAACAAGCATGCTCCCTCCTCCATGTGACAGCCCTTAAGATATTTGAAGATGGCTATCATATCTCTTCTCAGTCTCCTCTTTTCCAGGCTAAACATGCCCAGCTCCTTCAAGTGCTCCTCATAAGGCTTAGTTTCCAGGCCCTTGATCATCTTGGTTGCCCTGCTCTGCACCCATCCCAGCTTGTCAACATCCTTCTTAAATTGTGGTGCCCAGAATTGGACACAGTATTCCAAGTGTGGTCTGACTAAGGCAGAATAGAGTGGTTCTATTACTTCCCTTGATCTGGACACTATACTTCTGTTGATGCAGCCTAGAATAGCATTACCTATTCATGTGTCTCAGCTTGCTAAGCACCTATACTTGAGGCATAAACTGAAAAAAGAGACAGAAAACAGATGTTGCTGTAAATTGACTCTGGCTGTAGGATGTTTCCATCATCTGCTGCAGAATTTTCATTAATGATTCATGGAAAAGTGAATAGTTAAAGTCAACCAGGTTGCTTAGGCTCTTACCCTGCTTTTTTAAAAAAAATGCCTCAAATGTTCATAGAAATACAGCAGCCTAGACCTTAAGTTCCCATGAGCTGAACTCTGCTCACATTATTGCATATGGGGGGGGAGAGCGCAATTATTTTTTTGCAATTATCTGTTCCATCTTGTAGCCCCTATATAGTGTGGGGTGGCAGCACAGGGGCAAGAAAAAGGTCAGGGGGTCTTTTTCAGCCAGAACTCACTAGAACTCAGTTCCAGCACCTCTCAGGTGGGTTCCATTGCCATTATAAAGAGAACAAGGGAGGCGTTCATGGTGAGTTCCGGCACCTCTTTTTCTAGAAAAATAGCACTGAGAAAAGTGCAATGAAAATCCTCTTTCCCACTTCCACATGCAGAAAGTGCATATGAACAGAAGGGAAGTTTAAGATTGAAGCCAGAGTTAGTTAGTTAGTTAGTTAGTTAGTTAGTTAGTTTCCAGTATATATATTTTCCATCATTTGTTATGAAAGTAATCACAATATTCATAATAGAATAATATTTATGAGAATGTGAAATCAACAGTAAAATAATGACACAAATACAGTGGTGCCCCGCAAGACGAATGCCTCGCAAGACGAAAAACTCGCTAGACGAAAGGGTTTTGCGGTTTTTGAGCTGCTTCGCAAGACGAATTTCCCTATGGGCTTGCTTCGCAAGACGAAAACGTCTTGCGTTTTTTGCAAGTTTTTTTCCTTTTTCTTAACACCGTTAATACAGTTGCGACTTGACTTCGAGGAGGAACTCATAGAACGCGGTGTGGTAGCCATTTTTGAGGTTCTTGGTGATTTTTGAAGCTTTTCCAAAACTTTTCCGACACCGTGCTTCGCAAGACGAAAAATTCGCTAGACGAAAAAACTCACGGAACGAATTAATTTCGTCTTGCGAGGCACCACTGTATGCGAATCTAAAACAATTACCTTTGATCAAACAACAAATAATCATCACAGGCCATTTTCATACTTCAGAAGGCCTAGCAGAATAAGAATCTTGTCAGCTGGTGATGAAAATTAGCTAACATAGGTGCCAACCTAATCTCAGGAGGAAATGTGTGCTGTTAATCAAAGTTGTTGCTTTAATTCTAAACCTTTCTCTCTCTTTAAAAATTCTACACGTACTTTAAGCATTTATATTTATTGTCCTTTAAGCAGTTAGACACACTTTTATTAATTCAGTTACAAATACAATGCATTTGCACACACAAGAGATTTTAGCTTGCAAACTTCCTGACAAGTTACTGGAAACGTTTCTTAGTGGTATGTTATGCCTTTATATATCTGTAGTAAATGTTATTTTAAAATTGTAGCACAGTTCTCATAAAATTGGTGTGGATGGTCTATTCACGAGGATTTTGGATAACAATCAGAAGATATTCCTTATCTGGGGCAACCATGATTTCATGGTTCTTTGATCTAATCCCGAGAAAGGTTAGATCAGTCTGGGGATCGATATCTCTTACTGTGCTTTTTGCTTTCATCATGAGTTGATGAAGGAGACCAGCATATTGTACCGTAGTTGAGTTGTCAAGAGTGGTTCTGATTGGGATGCCTTCTGCATTTACGACAATAGTTCCAATGACTCCTTTATGTGACTGGATCCTCTTTAAAGTTTCTTCTACCACTGCCACTGCTCAGCTGGGAAGGCTCAAAGGCCTCCATTTTTTAAATATCTTGAGAGTTGTACCAAACGTCTGAGTGCCCAAGCAATGCCTGGAATTGATTTGAATAAATATCTGCTAAATATTTAATTGAAGTCACAAAGCATTTG
The DNA here is from genome assembly GCF_965112155.1 of Podarcis liolepis. Lineage (NCBI taxonomy): Eukaryota > Metazoa > Chordata > Lepidosauria > Squamata > Lacertidae > Podarcis > Podarcis liolepis. The sequence goes on from NC_139557.1 coordinate 38,328,308, forward strand.
CTTTGTACCAGTCTAGTTTGTCTTAATTCTTTGCAAACAATTATAATGTATTATTAAAACATGTTGCAACTCGGGGTGTTAAAAAGGAGCAACCTGAGTGGTCCACCAGCTTTTCAGGCCTGAAATTTGAGAAAGTATCATGAAGAGAATAAAATGGTGGCCTTGATAAGTGTGGCTAGTCAAAATTTGCGGCCACAACTAAATACCTATTTTCATAGATAGTATGGTGAGGCTGAAAGAGAAGACGCGTACCCCAAAAACCGAGTACAAGATAGAGTTTGGATCTGAGACCCAAATACCAAGCCACATATTTGACTCCACATAGCATCCCAAAGCATCAGTCTAGCAGAAAGCAAAATGCTAAAGCTGAGAGATAATACACCTATTGCCCACCTCTTCTCACCCCACCACACACCACTTCCTAACTTCATCTGCCCCAACTGCCTTTCTTTCTAAAGTTTCAATCCTCTGCATAGTTGCATCAGAGTAAGTCCCATTGAATTCTGTGGGATTTTTTTTTCTGAATAGACCTTCACAGGATTGCGGTCCATCCCATCTCACTCTTTATTTCTCTTTATCCAGACCCACCAGGAAACAAATTTTCCTTGCTTCTCTTTTGATTCTTCCTTTGACTCATCCACTCTCTTCCTGTCAACCCTGCTCAACAAAGAGCTGGAGTAAAAATGTATGAGCCTAGCAGCGCCATCCAGTGTTCCCTGGATGGCTTTTGGCAGAATCAGATTCTCTAAGCTGGAATCTAGCCCAGAATTCATCAGATTCCAGCATATCTCTTTAGAAACAGGCCCCAGAACAACTGCTATGTTTCTAGTATGTCCTGCAATGCACATTGATTACATCATGACATTAAGTTGATTCATAACACTTTGCAGTCTTTGGATATGTGCAAGGAATTCACAATATTTCAGATCCATTCTGACTTGTTTGCTGTAGTTGATACAGGTCCAGTAGAGGTAACTTTGGCCCCAGCTTTTCCAGTGATAATGGATTCTTTCCCATTTGTACAACCCAAGAATGTGAAGGGATCCTTGGAGAGCTACCACGTGTGTTCTAGATCGTTGCCCTTCCTGTCTCATTAAATAGGCCACTGGGGAACTGGCCAAGGAGGTAAAGGGAATGGTCAGTGCCTCCTTACAGCAAGTCAGGATCCTAGTATGCCTGAAGGAGGCAGTGTTAAGACCTCTATTGAAGAATCCTTCCCTGAATCCCACCATATTGGATAATTATCAGCAGTTTCCAGCACTGCATTTCTGGGCTAGGTTACTAGAGCATGTGGTGAAGTCCCATCTCCAGGGGTTTCGAGATGAGATGGGTTATCTAGATCCATTTCACTCTAGTTTCAAGCCTGGTTGTGGGGCAGAAGTCTTTGGTCACCTAGGTGGACGACTTGCACCAGGAATTGGACAAGGGGTGTGTGTCCCTATTGGATCTGCTGGACCTTTCAGCGGCTTTCGTTACCATCACCCACAGTATCCTCTCCATCTGATCCTTGAGCTCTCCCAAGGCCTATAAGCAAATCCACAATGGATTTCTCCCATGTAGACTGCATGCAAACATTCAAGTGGAAATATCCAGAGGAGGGACAGGCAAGCCTAGTGGAATAATTCCACTGTCCACCCATGAATAGTGCCTACCCACAAAGAATATTATTCAGACAGGGTCTCTCATTTAGTACCATGAGTGCCCTAAAAAGGTAAAGGGACCCCTGACCATTAGGTCCAGTCATGGCTGACTCTGGGGTTGCAGCGCTCATCTCACTTTGTTGGCTGAGGGAGCCAGCGTACAGCTTCTGGGTCATGTGGCCAGCATGACTAAGCCGCTTCTGGCGAACCAGAGCAGCGCACGGAAACGCCGTTTACCTTCCCGCAGGAGTGGTACCTATTTATCTACTTGCACTTTGACGTGCTTTCAAACTGCTAGGTTGGCAGGAGCAGGGACCGAGCAATGGGAGCTCACCCCGTCGCGGGGATTCGAACCGCCGACCTTCTGATTGGCAAGTCCTAGGCTCTGTGGTTTAACCCGCAGTGCCACCCACGTCCCTAGGTGCTGCAAAATTCTTAATAGGAGAGAAAACAACACCAGCATTTCAAAATAGGGGGGGGGTGGAGAACAATAAATGTACCACTAATTCTGTTTTTAGAGCTTGTTGGCTTAAAATCACATTGCTTTTTAGATGTTTTGCATTGTGCTAATAAGACATTTAAAGCTAAATTAAAATCAATAAGGCTCTCTGGACATTTTTAACATGAAAGCCTTTCCTTGTGGCCTTTAATTAACCTTTTAGAAGTATGGACACATTTAGGGGATGTCTGTGTTAGCCTTGTAATCTTTTATGCTTCCAGAGGTGTTGGGAAGGGAATAATTATAGAAATGAAGTTATCTCTTTAGGGAGGAATATTGTAGGTTAAGCTCCTTCTCATCTCATATTCACACTCTGTTTTATAATGGGCTATATATTACTGCTGTTCCAGTGATGCAGTGTAGGATATTAGAGGGGTGTGTTACATATTTGCTGGCAAATATATTGGGGATCTGATTCATCAGATCCCCAATGTAAATTAAATGAAGAGTTCCCCCACTGCTTGATACTGAAGACTGGATCGAGTCTTTAGAATTGTCTTTCCCGTTTCTAATTAGTCAGTGTAGTAATTTTTGCACTTGTGAATTTTCTAATTAAGGGTTTATTCACATTATGATGCCACTTAATGGCTTTCCAGCAATTTCGGAGAAGGGCTGTAACTCAGTTGTGGAGCACATGCAGGGCACACAGAATGTCACAGGTTCAGTCCCTGGCATCTCCAGGTATGGCTGATAATGGTCCCCTGCCTGAAATCAGTGTACACAGCACCAAGCTAAATGGAACAATGGTTTGGCATGATATACAGCAACCTCCTATAGTCTATGTTCAGGAAAGGCCTCTTTGTTACCTGTTTTAAATCACCCTATAGCCCAAATTCAACAACATTCAACTGGCATCAAGTCCATCAAAACCTTCATTATGTGAAATCCTCACCCCAGTTCAATCCCCTCTAAAAATAAGTTATGAAGACAGGTGTTTGATATGAAATGTAATGGTAGTATATTAATAGACAATCCACAGTGTGTGGTGTGTCAGTTGCAGAAATAGGCAAGGTGAACACCACAATGTAAGAGATTTTGTTATTAAAGTTTTGGCAACAATTGGTTTAGCTGCCATGTTGCTATGAATATATATAATTAATGGAATTAACATTGACAAACATTAAGTATGTTTAGACGTAACTGCAGTGCAGAACTGGTTTTTTGAGTAGTTTTATGTGTCTTCTGTAGAAGTAGGGTACTACAGTGGTAACTCGGGTTACATATGCTTCAGGTTACATACGCTTCAGGTTATAGACTCCGCTAACCCAGAAATAGTGCTTCAGGTTAAGAACTTTGCTTCAGGATAAGAACAGAAATCGGGCTCCGGTGGCGTGGCGTCAGCAGGAGGCCCCATTAGCTAAAGTGGTGCTTCAGGTTAAGAACAGTTTCAGGTTAAGAACGGACCTCTGGAACGAATTAAATACCGGGTACTTAACCCGAGGTACCACTGTATGCACATACCAAGATTATATTGGTAGTGATGAAGTATTTAAACTCTTCTCTGCAGTAATATGCATTATGAATGATTACTTGGAAACAAATTCCAGGGTGTTCAAAGAGAGTCAGTGATCTTTAGCATGTGCTTAGGAGAGGACCTCCATTATGACATAATCTGGAGCTGCTTTCATGATGTAGTTGTGAAAGTGAAAACCTTTTCCCCACACTTATAATCAAGTGTGAAAGATTGGTGTGTGTGTTTGATCATATGAATTTTAACTTTAATTAGCCACTGTGCAAAGTCACTGAGTGATGTGAAAAGCTTTCCTCCCCAAGTGGAGATGTAAAATATGGAAGACAGAAAGGTTAGTATTTTAAATATTTATTCGCACAATGCAGAAGGGACGTGCTTCAGCCTCCAAAGAGTATTCAGGATTTGAGCACAGATTTATTTGTGGTTTGGCACTCTCATGGCACATTCGCAACAACGGGTCTAGACACAAGATGACCAGACTATGCCCTGGCTTTGAAAACTTAGATTTATTTTGACAACTAATATTTGGAATGCCAGCATGCCATAATTTCTGAAGAACTGAGGGCTAGATTATGCATCACAAACATTGAGTTTGTGTGCTTAACTCTTCCTACATCTGCCTCCTTCCTCCCATAGCTTCTCCCTCCAGATCCTGTTAATCTACTTGGATTTATGGGTGTATGTATGTTATGTCACAGGGAAAAATGGACCCAGGCAGCAGATGAGGAAAAAAAGAGGCAGGTGGAAGAAAGTTTAAGACCCTTCTATCCACCACTTCCCCACCCCTAGGAAATCATGTTTACCCCCACATTGCTTTGCAGCCATTTGGCAGAAACCCAGGTTCCCATATGTCTTGTTCAACCCTCAATGACACCTGTTATGAGGGTCAGTACAATGTGTGGCACCACCTTAAGCAGCTATCCTACTACTGCTCTCATCTGTTACTCCTTCACCTCTCCTCCCTTACTTTTAAATTGTTTTGCCATTGACAATGTGGGGGGTAGCATGGGGAGTCTCTCCACTTTCTGTGAGCAAGGGGGTCCTTCCTCAGAGTGAGGCATTATGGGTAAGGTGGTCCTGGAGAGTCCCTGTGCCACTGCCACTTTGTCGGGGCAACTAGAAATTCTCTTTACAGGTTAGTTGGAGGTTTAAAGTTATTTTAGTATTTTTAGCTCTCTCTCTCTCTTTTTAATAAGCATTTCTAGCTGCTGGGGTAAAGCTACAGCATTGCAAGCACTCTCCTGGTCACCTCAGCTATAAGACCTTGCCCTTAGAAAGATACATGACGATGAGAACTTTGCAGAACACTTTGACAGGAGTCTTTCTCAGATGGGTGGTGGCTGCAGGAGTGGCCAGCCATGATCATCATGATCATGATCATGATCATTTTTTATTTGTATGCCACCATTCCACAGTTAAAAAACAATGCTCAAGGCAGCTTGCAGCATAACAAGATTTACATAATTACAAAAGTCACAAACAATAAATAAACCACATTAAAAAATACGCAACCAAATGGGAAACAATTTCCACATAAATCAAAATCTAAAACTAAGAATACAGCATTAATGTCACAGTTTAAAATGACCTAGGTAAAAAATAACAGCAATTTAAACAAAAAACAAAAACAAAACAAAACGGAGCCCACTCCTCCCAGCAGCAGTGGTGGCAGCAGTCCTTTATAGAGGCCATCAGGCCCCGCCCTAGGCCAGGTGTTGAGTAGCAGGACTGGTTCCCTCAGGCACTGAGCAGCAGAGTAATGTTGCATTAATTTGCTGTTCCCCAGCTCCCACTGCTGAGGCAGTTGTCTCATTTCACCTCATGATAGGGCCAGCCCTGTCTAGCAACATCTATTTTCATTTTGAAAAGGTGATTGGAACAGAAGGAATATAGAATGAATATATTGTGTTCACGTTTGGTTAAGCACAGTGCAAAAAACAGTACAGTTTGGCTTCTTTTTGACCTTGGATCAATCTGAAGGCCTGCATTTTAAAATGTAAATAGTAACAGGATAATTGACAGACTATGGATAAACCTGGATTACTTATAATAAAAAAAAAGTTATCGAAACTGAGCCCAACTTTTAAAGCAAAAGATAGAAGTGGTATAAATAGATTGAAGTATTTATTGTGGTTAAAAATAGAGTTTTGAGAATAACTTGAAAGAAACCAATTGACAGAAAATGTGTTATTTAAAAGCCACCTAGTACAATCCTAGATGTGGACTGTCCAAGATGTGGTTCATGTAAATATATTCCAGTAAGCAGGCTATAGAAACTAATAACTTAAGCTCAAAAAGGTTGAGAAAAGTATCTTTTTATATTTCAGTTTCTACTTCTGACAGAAAAAAAGTGTGTAATGGCATTTACAAGGCTGAAACTTTTAATTGGTTTACCGGGTAGAATAGGATTGTGCTGCATAGGTTTGGCTTATTCATTATTGGCGGGCAATGTTAATTAATGAGACAAAATTTGTGAAGAAACGATTCAGGGACACAATTGTTTGCTCTTGTAGTTAAGACCATTTTGGTACTGGCCACATAACAGGGAATGAAAGACAAAATAAGAAAAATGGCCTTTCTTCAACATTGGATTGCAACTTTTGCTTAACAGATGGTAGCTTTTCTTAACACTTTAGAAAGGCCTGCATGGTTGTGATAACATGTGAACTGATTGCCATAGCTGGCAACCTCACTAGTCCATACAGTTCAATATACAAGTTTGTGTCCTCCATCTGTTAAAAAAATCATTTTTGATAAGGGGATTTTTTAAAAAACATACTGATTTTGAAATGTATGCAATGCATTATAAACCCATACATCCGGGGGATGGGATAAATAATAAATTTGCTTCCTAGAAAATCTCTCTCATGTGAGCATTTCTGTTACCACAGATGCTCATATTCTATCTTTAAGGTAACTGCAGTAGCCAACAGAATTTAAAATGACCAGTGGAAACAAAATGTCCCTGATATGTTCATTTGAGTATTGACAGAAGTATACTGGTACAGGTGAAAGCCAAAAGAAATCACAAACCCACAACTGTTATTTTTTACTTGGGCAGGGGTAGCCAACATGGTACCCTCCAGAGGTTTTAGACTCCAACTTCCATCAACCCCAACCAGCATGTCCATTAGTCAAGGATGATGGGAGTTGTAGTCCACAACATCTGAAGAGCAGAACATGTGCTACTGCCAACAGAGGGGGACTCTCCGTTACCATGTTTCAGCTGCAAGCCTTATATAAAGTAGCATCATACATACTACAAAGTTTTTACTGCATTGCATGCTATATATTTCTGTTATATAAGCTCATTGTCTTCTTGAATTTTCAGAACTTCTTTCAAATAGTTAGTAACCTTCTGGATGAAGAGAACAAAGAGAAATGGGAAGATGCGCAGCAGGTAAATTTGTATAGATTTACCAGTCATTTGCTGTTGGAAACTTTCCCCCTTACCTGACCTAGAGAGAATGGCATTACTTGTGTGCATTATTTAAGTGGTTATTTATCATTGGATTAAAACAGGCAAATTGTTTAGAACTGAATGCTTGTCCGAACAAATAGGTTTTCAATACCCACACACACTTGGAAAAGGAAGGTGCTTGTTGGACCACATTAGAGAGAGCATTCCAAGCTTTTGGTGCACCTACCTTTCTTACAGGTGATGAGACAGAGAGCAGGGCATCTCTACCAAACTCATGGTTTGAACAGAGAGAAAGTAGTTCTTCAGCATTAAAAGTTAATGCCATGACTTTAAATTGAACTTGGCAATAAATAGATAACCAATATACATGACCTAAGTTCCCATTGCCTGTTTTGGCAGGAGATTCTGGATTTACGAAAGAAAGACCTTCAGATAGCACATAGTTAATCTTAGGAACTTTGTTTCTGTAGGACGGGTGGTGAACACTATCTTAGATGGGGATTAGACAAATTCATGGAGGTTAAGGTGATCAATAGCTATTATTCATAATGTATATATTTCAGGCATTATAGGTTCAGAGGCAGCATGCCTTTGAATTTCAGCTGTTGGGAAACAACAGTGGGAGAGGGATGCTGTGCCCTTGACCCTGCTTAGTGGGCTTCCAATAGGCAACTGATGGGCCACTGTGGGAAGCAGGATGTTAAGACTAAGTGGGCATTTCTTCTGATCCAGCAAGGCTGCTCCTATGTAGTCACGCAGTCTGTGAAAATACATTTGCCAAGAGCATCCCTGTTTTACCCCAGCGTTGATAAAAATATGTTCTAATATAATTCCAAAGAATCCAACTCCTCCTCACATTTTAAAAGCTATAGCAGCCATTCATACAAGTATGTGTACATTGTGCGTGCACATGCAGACAACCTTCACAACTGCATAAACTGCATGCATTTGAAATAGATATTCTTATTTTATCAAGCTTTGTACGGCTGCTGTTTTATTAATGCTGTTTTTGAAGCTGTTTCTTAATGTCATGGTGATGTATGTATATTTTAACTTTTTATTCTACTTTTGCTGCAAGTTGCCCTGGATGCCCTTAACAGGTAGAAGGAAAAGGCATAAGCTTTCAGTAAATAAATAAATCCCTGCCAAAAAGTTAGGACATTTGTTCTATCAAATGGACTACGGAGCAGTATCTTTCCCAGATTCAAAGCTGCACAGTTAGTCATGTCACATCCAGGAAATCATGTCGTATCCAGGAAAGAAAATAGGACGAGACTCTCCTAGGTTTGCACATATTTAATTCAGAGTGCTTGAAAGAAAACAGAATGAGATTGCTTAGCTGGAAACAGCTCGCTTCCAACAAGTTGCCATTGTTTAGATTAGGTAAAATATTCATTGTGTATTATAAACCATACATGCATATTTTATGACCCATGAGATGATGAACTTAACATGAAGACTTTCAAAAGTCCTTCCATAGGATTAACCAGGTTAGGATGCTCTGTTTGTGTGTGTGTGTGTGTGTGTGTGTGTGTTTTGGTGGGGAGGGGGATAGTCTAAAACTGCAGCACATTTTCTTGGGGTTGGGTGGGAGTGGATCAACAACTGAGCAAGAACAATTGGTACTGCTGTAGATTTTCACATGGGAAAAGGCACTTTTCTAAATTCTCCCACAACCAGCAAAAGCAGCAAAAGCCCTGCCATGTAAAGTCAGCGTGGGAAGCCCAAAGTAGACATTTTAAATAATAATTATTATTATCATCATTTTTAATTTTTATTTATGGAAAAACGGTAACCCTCCCAGACTGCAGCAAATCATGGATAAAATAAAGAAATCAAAAGGATGCATCCCAAGGAATGCCCATCCTTTATGTTTCCTGCAAAGTTGTGCTTTGTTGGCAGTGTTGCTCAGGCCTTCGCCACAGATGCAAACAGGGGCATGGATCTGAGAGGTGTCTGGCATCATCATCATCCATGGAGAGAAGGCTTTACACTTTGCTAAAACTGCCCACCCCATGGTTGCTCTATGCAAATGGGAAAGATCAAAGCTCCTCTATCTTGATGCTTGAGTACACATGATGTACCCTAAAGGCTAAAATAAAGCTTGCCTTTTAATCACATGTCACTGATATACCGATTTCAACCTGATAACAGTTTCCGATTCTGATAGTTTTGTTATGCTGGACATGCATGTGTTACATTAGTCCCATTGTGTGTGACCGTTCGTTTGTTTTGAGGTCTTGTAGTAATTGTGTGCCTGACCTTCATTTTTTAGATCTATCCAGGCTCGATAGAACTAATGCAGGTGATTGAAGATTTTATACACATTGTTGGAATGGGGATGATGGACTTTCAGAATTCATACTTAATGACTGGAAATGTAGGTAAGAAATAGGAATTTCTTTTATCATATATACTTATATGTGATATGTTGTAAAAGTATGCCTTGTATAAATACTGCTTCTCTCACACATACAACCCAGATCCACCCTCACTTCCAAACCTACCTTTTGCTGTTAATCATTGTACAATATATGCGTCATATTCCTGGTGGGATCTTCTTAGAAAGTAGGTATGGTTCTTAGGAAGTAAAATCTTGCATTTTATTGGAAACCAGGTTGCCACACTTTTATTCACAACAATAGATTCCGCAGCATTTCCAATCCTGTTACAATGCTGTGGTGGCCGCTTTGCATCGCTGAAAAATAAGATATTCATCATCAAAAGTGAGAGCACCAATCTGCATAGATTTGCACATACTAATTTACAGGTATACATGAAAATGGAAAATAATTACTAGAATTAAAATTTCAGCGAAGGTGAGCCCAATCCATTTCCTATTCAAGTCAGCCTCCACCTTAAAAAAACCAACACCTTACACTAATTTGCATATCACCCAAATCAGTTCTTGTTAAATTAATTACAGCCCAGATGATCCAGATCTTGCTCCACACACAGTTTCTCGTAAATTCATCCAGATCTCTTCCATTATTCAATCTTCATATCATCACCTTCCGTAAATCAAATTGAATTCAAAGTAAATAGAAGGCGCATTGCAATTCCATTCAGAAGAAGGATTCTTACTATGAGCTGAGAGAGCTGGTGGGTGATTTGTTTGTCTTTCTCCCTATCCCAATTCTTTTACCTGCAAAGGCAAAATGTCAGCTGACCTGCACCACGCAAATCAGAATCTCAATGCCTGGCAGGAGGAAGGAGGCCATTTCCATCTATTTCCTGAAACCAGGGCCATTTTAAGCATATCCGGCACCATGGTGCAAAGCTCCCTCCGGCGCTCCCCCCCCCCTTTCCCAGAGTTGTCCACCTTTTTTTAGGGAGGATGGTTCTGCCAGTGAGGCTGGAGGAGGCGGGCAGCAGCTGGAGGGCAGCTCCTCCGGCAGGGAAGAGGCGGAGGCTGGACACAGCACCCCCCCGGCTCAGCTGACCGCTTTGTGCCGTGGTGGCCACGGCAGAAGGTGGCTCCGGGCGTGATGCTGCATGGTGGAGGCGGGCAAGGGCGGTGAGCTGATGCTGGGAGGTGCCGCGTCCAGCCTCCGCCTCTTCCCTGGCGCCACTAGCCTCTCTGGGTAAGACGCCCCTGCCTGAAACATTGTCCCTGGAAAGAAAGTCAAAATGATGTGGCTTTATTTCCCAGAGCAAGCACTAAGATTTCAGTTTTGCATAGTCCATTAGTGTCTGACCAACAACTGACAGGTGGCCCATGAAAGGTGCCCCCCCCAACCTGCATAGAACTGGAGAAGACTGGATATGCTTATCTAGCACATATATAACATCGCAAAAGAAGGTCTCCCCCCACCCCCAACGCAAGCTAAAACACTTCACACACTGGTGCCAACCTATTTTGACATTTATAAATCAAATTGACATTATCTGAGAAGTTGTAATTGGGTGGTTTCCAGTGTTTGAGCTACATTTGAAATTTTAGAATGAGGCACATTAATTTTAAAAATGTCACATAGAAGTGTCTTTAATTTAAGGGATACTCCAGCTGCTCTCTTTTCATCACAGAGCCCCAGTTTCACTTCAATATCAATCAGTGCTTAATAATCACATTCCAGGTTGGGTGTGCTGGATCAGTGTTCCTGCCACTGGGCTGGAATAATTTACACTCCTTACGCATGTATCCCCTAAACATTTACTGCTATGCTAAATGTAACTCTAAGGTGCTAAACCATTACTTATGGAAATATGCATTCCTCCCCTCAAAGCTAATAATAGGCCTGCCACTTCAGGTTTCATTTAATTTTATCTCAGCAAACAGAAAAATAAATAAATAAATCAGTTTGGAGGGAGGATAACAGCAGCCCTTGGCCTAATTTTATGTAGCCTTTGATGAGGAGGGCTCAAATGGGGACAAAGAAGGCAGAGGGGAAGCTGGGGTGTATGGGGCAATGGAAGGAAGGAGTGAACCTCATTCAAGCAAAGAGTTCAGCCCTCTGGCAGGCCCCCCTCAGAGAGCCTGGTACATGGGGAGAAAAAGAGAGTGAGAGAGGTGGCAAAGAGCAGAGTAGGTGCCCAGATTTGGGTGCCCAGTGGCGCGTGTGCACAACATGATGTCATGATACCATGTGCAGGTGTGCTGGCACTGCAGTGGCAACTGGGCCGGGGGCCCCACCTCTGCCACGGGGCCTCTGTTGCAGCCCACACGGCCTGTGGAGATGGCACTCCGCTGCCCAACCCCCACCGTTGCAACCAGGCCAAGGTCTCCACCACGAGGCCTCCACTGAGGCCACAGATGCACCCTGGAAGCATGGCTGTGGCCGCAGCAGGCCCCAACAGAGGCCTTGCAGCGGAGGTGGAGGCCCCAGCCCAGTCACTGCTGCCAGGGGTGAACAAAGGCTAACTGACACCCGGGGCAGGGCAAACTGCCGGCTGTGCACACGTTGCGCTGCTATGTACAACGCATGTGTGGCGTTGCTACGTAGAGCGCATGTGTGGCGTTGCTACATACAGCGCATGCGTGCAACACCCTGCATGCGTTGTACGTAGCGGTTTGCCGCTGGTGCCGCCCAAGCGTCGTATGGATGGTGGTGGTATCCTCTGCTTGCGGCTGCAGAGATGAAGAGAGCATCCTCCACATGCCGCTGCGGTAGTGGCGTGATGGCTGCTCGTGCTGCCGCACCTGGGGGCAACGGGGCAAGCACCCCGCAAGGTGCCTTCTTGTCACCCCTCCAGACATGGCACCTGAGACGCACTGCCTCCCCCCTTGTGACACCCCTGGCTGCCGCAGCACCAGAGAGCCAGCGGAGGTAAGGCAGCAGGTGTCAGACTGAGGCCAAGGAGCGTGTGCATGTGCAACATGGTGGCCAGGGCACCCCAGAGATGGCAAGAGAGAGGGTTGCCTCAGAGAGAGGGAGGGACAGGGCAGTGCCCACTTTTGGTTGTGGCTTTCTCCACTCTCAGCTCTTGCCTTGCATACTTCAGGCATGAAGCCCACAACAAGATTGCAAGGCCTTCTGAACTACTGTAACCAGCCTGCACAATTGAAGGAGACCCTGTCTGGCAGCCTAAGAGTAATGGTATTCAGTTATGTCCTTTATGGCCACATGCAAGCAACATTGCACCTGTGATCAAGGGGTCTCTATCCAGTGCTGCGTGGTGTGTCATAAGTGTAGCTAGCAAGGAGTCCACACCCTGGCCTACAAACAGTATTCCCACCTAATGACTGTGTGAACTGGACCTATGCTTCTCCTGGAGACAGCGTGAAAATGCTGATTGTAGGAACAAGCATATCCGTGTTGGGAGGTGGATGCAGCCAGCATGATTTGCCACAATAAATTTGCACACTCGCAGAAGCCTTTTCGCAATGGAATTTGAACTTGGTGCAAATAGCTTCACTGTCTTTTATTAGGTGTTTGGGTTTGGTTTGGTCTTTTAAAGAAAAACAAAATAGCCTGCATATCGCAAACTGTGGATATTTCCATACATCATTGCAGTAGTGTAGCAAATGAAGAAGGCTTTGCTGCCACAGCCTTTCCCTGTGCGCTCTGACAATCCTGCAGACATGAGGAGCAACTGCTTCGGGACTTAGAATGCCCTTGAATGGATGTCTGAGGTTAATAGAATCAATAAGTAGTAGCAGAATCTGAGAGGCTAAACAAAAGGAAAGGAAATGGTTATTAAAGATACTGCACCTAGCAACAAGTCCAATCATATAAAACGCTTCAGTGGTGCTAAAAGAGCAGAAGTCTGCTCTTATACCTACCAATCAGAGGTCGTTCAGGAAGAGTGAAATTGGCACTGAAAAACACTATTCATAATTTTCAGAAGGTCAGCAAAATCAATTTTGAGGCAAATACTGTTCTGAAAGTACTGATTATGACAGAATAACAAGAGGTGAGAAGCTGCGTCTCTGGGCATAAAGAAAATCATGTGGGAGAGATGAGACGCAGGTTGCTTAAACAGCTGTAGCTAAAATGCTGATACACTTAACATGCATATTCACAATAATTGCCTGCAGGAATGAAGTGTGAATTTGCAGAACGTCTGAAAACTTAACAGCAAATTTATTGCTTTGTCAGTTATTTACACTTACGCTTTAAAAACAACAATTACTACTACTTTGAGAATGTTTGTGATGTAGTGGTTAGAGTGGTTAGAGTGGTGGACTAGGGCCTTGGGAGAGCAGAGTTCAAATCCCCCTCCATCCATGCAGTTCATTGGGAGCCCTTGGGCCAATCAGCATTTCTAAGCCTAAATTACCTACCTCACAGGGTTGTTGTGAGAATAAAAATGGGGAGAGGAGAACCATGTATACTATATTAAGCCCTTTGGGGCAGGGGGAGTTGGATATAAATGTGGTAGGAGCGGTAGTAATTTAATTAAAATACTTTTGTTGAGACATAGTCCAGCCAAAGCTAGGCATACGCTCAGAAAACTCTCAGATGGATTGTGCTCTTAGGTACCAGAGCATTATTTGTACAATAAATGACCATTGTTTCTTTTAGGAATTGACCACAACAGTACTTGTTTCAGAGTAAGAGTTTGCTCAGAATCACAACATTTGCATTAGGAAGTTATTCTGGCTGCTTTACAAAGCTGGCAATACAGTATGTTGTGTGCATGTGTTTTGGCTTGTGTCAGGGACTGCTACTTTTTTATAAAACAAGATCAAGGGCACAGCTATGTTCAGTGAATTAATTATAGTGCCCAATTTAAATACATATCTATAAATCATTTGGAGCCCTTGCTCCGAGTGGAGTTTCATCTGGATGTGTTTATGAAGTATATACCAATAAGTATCATATTCTCTTTTCAGTGTTTATGTGTCCAGTAAGACACCAAGGATAACTAGTTTTCTTTTGATCCAGAAAGATGGCTCAGAATAATTTTTCTGAATCTTAGATCATACTGTTTCCATTTTGCACTGTAAAAGGAAATGAAGGCATGCGGTTCAGAAACATGTTAAAATTCCATTTTGTTTCTGTTCTTATGAAAGGCAGCATTATAGGATGGCACTTAAATTATTTTTACATAAGAATTACAATTTCTTCCTGCAACACATATGCAGCCAAGGCAATGCATATGCATCCTTTTCCTATAGGCAGTACTTCGTCATTGTCATTAGAATTGTTAACACTCCTTATTAGTCATGATTGCCAGGAAATAAAAAAACACCCATCAAGTGTGAAAATGGAAGGTCGATAGAGTGGAATGTTCACATTATTCTAAAATTACATGGTGTATATATACCAGGGTAGACTGGAGTCTGGCTTCTGCTGATATCCTGTTTGCTAGACCTGGCTTCCATACCTTCCAACATGTCCTAGATAAAAACAGAGAATCGTGGTTACATTTAAGACCCTTGTATCCCCATTAGGCTCTCTGCCTGAGTGGTGTGCTTACACACACACTTTGCCGAAGGCTATTCTCTAGCTTCTGTACATTAAAATTGACAGTGAGAGTTTGTGCTTTAAAAAAGAAAGTTGAATGGAATGTTTAATCTCCCAGTGGATCTGGTGGCACTTACTATGGAATAGCTGCAGTTCAAAGGCATTCAGCAACGTGTACTATTGGGACAAGCAGTTGTGGGAGTTGAAGGGAAGCCATGCACTGGCATTTCCTGTCTGTCTATGTGCATGTACACGTGTGTGCATTAGAGTCAATCTGCTCCCTGCTCAAGAGATTTAATTCCTGAAGGCCAAACTTCTCCAACTAAAGCAAAACCAAGAGAGAACAAAGGCAGTGATTTATCAGAGACAGGGCAACATACATGGTTTTGATGTTAAGCCATGCCCCCTGGCCAACTGGATAGGTCAGCCGGGAGTGTGACGTGGCCGGGACTCCCCTATGATGCAGGGGCACTGCCACGCCCCCGCGGTGCACGGGGAGAGCGCATGGCCTGCCCGCAACACCGTCCCACAAGGAAGTGGAGCGGCCTTACTTCCTGACATGAATGTTGAAGGGAAGCCTTTTTTCATGGGGTGCAACATACCTACAAGTACATTGTCAAATGCAGAAACTGCAGCACTTGCATTTGCCTGAGACTCTGGTAGGTAGATGCAAAACACAACAGGAGCCAGGAAGGAAGTAGAGAGCTCTAGCCTACTGCCGGAAGAAGGAATCCTTATCCCTTGCCCCATTTCAATAGATTGTTTTCTGAACTGAGATTCCTGAATTGCAAGGGGATGAACTACATGATCCTTGAAGTCCCTTACAACTCCACAATTCTATGATCCAATTAATTCAGGTCATTTTCTGTGTCAAGAGTTGTTCTTCTCTAGTTTCTTTTCTTTTGAAACAAAGAGAAGTGAGCCTGATTATAACAGGTGTTTGCAATAATTATCCCGTTCTAGAGCAATCTCAGTCATATAATTGATTGTTCAGTTTTGTCACATTTTGGTACTGGTACATCATTTCTTGCTAATGATCAGCTCATACTTCTTCCCCCCCCCCCACCTCTCTTTTAATGTTTATGTGGCTTTTTCTGAGCAGTCTTTTCAAAAATGTTTTCTAAGCATTTGTAGGCAACTTGTTATGCACAATGTGCAAAAAGACCCACTTCTCTCCTTGATGATCATCAAACACCCTTTAAGGATGCTTTATTGCCATGCAAGTGGAATCAGCCTCTTTTCACATTATTGTACCATAACTCAAAGATTGAAATAATCTAGGCTTATATTGAAGGTGTAGTTTGGAGGAGGATACTGCTCGACTGCATTAAATTCCTTAACAATATCTCATATTGCTCCCAATCTGTTACTTTGGAATCAGATCAAACAGAGCTGGCCATTATCATCGCTCCTTTTTGCTGGGTTTGAACATCTTTCATGAATTCTTGCTGCTTGATTGCTGCCGCTATTATTTTGTTTCCAAGGAAGTACCACTTAAATGTTTGGGGAGTTGGAGACAGAAAGCTAATTTAGGATTATTTAAAAAAATACTCTTCAGACATTGGTCACATTGTAAACACTCATGAAACATAGCCATTGCGTGTGAGATGAGGTGAGGAGGCTTAAGAATGGAAGGCTGAAATCTGCTCCTCTACCTTTTCTATTAAGTAGCATTTCTATAATCAAGATGTGTTGGAGAAAGGTGACAAAACGCAATTGTCCTTTTTGATTGTCTTGCTGCAGGGGGAATGATTTATTCTGGGTAAGCAACCAGGATCATGATTCGCAAATGATATGCACATGGAAATTCTGGAATGGCCTTTTTGTATTTGTATTCTGCCTACGTAATGATGCAGAATGGATCTAAGTATGGCATGTGAATACAACAGGCTTCCAAGGTGGTGGTGCTAGTGCCGGGGAGATTTAATCCTTTCACTATTTCCAAATCAAATAATCATAACAGGACACACAAACCATGTTTTCACTATTATTACCAATGTTTGCAACTCAAAGAAAAATGACATTCTCTCTAAAATAAATAGCCAGTCATTTAACATCCTGTTCAAAACAGCTACAATTGTTTCATCCAAAAGATTTATTAGCCAAAGCTCTCAAAGGGACCCAAAGAAAATTAAAATGAAACAAAAAAAATATAATAAAATATGCAGTTGCAATGACATACCCACTTGCCTGGGAATAGGCCTTGTTGAAGTCAATGGGATTTACTTCAGAGCAGCAGGCCTTTATAGGGTTTTTGCTGTAAGACAATAAACATTAACACAGTAAAATGGTAAAATTCTAGCATGGAAATGTAAAATGAACTGATCTAAAATGCTTGAACAAATGAGAATATTTTCACCTGGTTCTCAACAGAAAGCAAGGGTGGCACCCGGCAAACTTCCCTAGGAGAGAATTCTGAAGGCAGAGGACCACAGTGAAGAAGGCTCTGTCTCTGGACACCTCTCACTATATTTTAGAGGGTGGATGGGCTCAGAAAAGGGCATCAATGATTCTCAAGCCGAATTATGCATTGAGAAAATAGATTGATGTTTGTGCATTCCACACTAAGAGAAGAAGATCAACTGTCCTATATGGGACATAAACAGTATCCCTTTGCCACAAAGGGCAATTTAAGGAAACAAGTGCAGATCCCCAGGTTGCAACCTGGCAACGTTTACATCAGGAATGGGTCAGAGACCAGAGGTTGAATTCCAATTATTGCTGACCTTTTGGTGTGCTGGGGTGGGGCTGATGGAAGTTGGCATCCAACAATATCTGGACAGCTACAGGTTCCCCCCTCTCCACTTTACAAGTTTGAAACATGTTTGAATGGATCCAAATGGATCTTGGTGAATAAGACCATTGAGTGTTGTGCATACTTGCTTTATCTCTTCATTTGTGACACGGTCACTGAGCCTAGATTTGAGAAGTTGCTCCTATGCAGCTCCTCTTTGGCTTGGCATTCCTTCATATACAGAGAATAACTTCCAGCCAGAGATTTTTCTGCGAAAGGCAAGTGGTTGCTCTTTAAGAGCAAACCCAGGTCCCACAAGTGAATCCACATAGCAGACAACAACTACACATGGAGCAGCCTGTGATAATCTGACAGCTGATGAGACTGGAACAGAATAAGAAGTATGTACGGGACGCAGGTGGTGCTGTGGTCTAAACCACAGAGCCTAGGGCTTGCCGATCAGAAGGTCAGCGGTTTGAATCCCCACGACGGGGTGAGCTCCTGTTGCTCGGTCCCAGCTCCTGCCAACCTAGCAGTTCAAAAGCACGTCAGAGTGTAAGTAGATAAATAGGTACTGCTCCAGAGGGAAGGTAAACGGCATTTCTGTGCGCTGTGCCTTTCAGTAGCTTTTTCTCATCACAGCGTTTTGCTTCCTCAGATAGTTTACCCTTTATTTTCTCTATCACCAACTTTAAATGGCATCTGAATAAAATGGCACCTGGCAGCCACTCTGGGCCTTTGGAAGGGAGGATTGAATAACAATGTAATAAATGAAATGAATTTTTAAAAGTGGGGCATAGCCATCTTATCGGGCAATCCCCATTCTTGCCCTTGTTATTTCCAGAGGCTACTGTAAGGTTGTGCCTGTCTCTATCAACCCATTAAGCTCCAAAGACACAAGTTGCTGTCCTGCAGGTGTGTGTTACGAGTCACCACCTCCTATCCATTCCCTGTCCTAATATTAATGTATGACATCACTGCAGAGTTCTTTGGAGGGGGTGGGGCAGGGAAATTTTCTCTTTGTGCCATTCTGCCTCTAAGCTTCAGAAAAGATTATACTTTTTGCATAATACTTTGCTGAACTATAAAGAGCCATGGTCAGGCTGTAAAGAGTTCACCTAATAGTGAACATTAGTGATAGATTAATTTTAATGACAACCATATAAGTGGTGGGGTGGGTAGGTGGAGAGATTCTCAGCATCATAAATGAATTAAGTAAATTTGCACTGGTGACATCTGGAAACATATATTGTAACTATTGGTTCTCTGACCATTTTTAGATCACTAAATCTTCCCTCAAAGCAACAACCTTAATGGCTTTGATTTTTTAATCATCTCCTGTATTTTAGACAACAAAGCTTTTATTTTCCATAATAATGTTTACTGTGCCTCTCGGAACATTCAGGTGCCTTGCATTTTTTTTATTTTTTGCTTTGATTTCAATGAATTTACTAGCCAGGATTTTTTGTTCAGGGGGGAGGACAGGGAGAGGCACTTTGTTTAGAGATCTTACCTGTGTTTATATAAAACATTTTTCACCATATCACATGTGAGAACTTGGGTCCAGGGGGAAAAATGCATATGTCTGGCTAAATGGTTTATTGAGTCCATTTCCTGCTAATCACTGTTTAGCAGTGCTTTATAATGGTACGAATTATAAAAATTAACCTAGTATTGTTAAGTTGTCAAAAGGCAGCCTAAGCAGATAAATATAAATACAGAAAAATAAAGCAGAAGGTGCTAGTGGGCCCCACAGCATCTCTAACAGACAAATGCTATCTGTTTTTCCAAGTTCTAGGGAATAAATCAAACAGATTTGGAGTAATAAAACAAGCCATGGAAAGGCCTTTAGCTACATGCATAAAACTAATAATTGGTACTCTGCTGGTGTTTTGTGTGCTAAACTGCATTGAGAGGTACCTTTTAAGCCTCTTTAAAAGGTACATAAATGCTGGCATTAAAAATAAAAATCTGTAAAACCTCATTTCCTGTAATATTTTAACACCTTTTAAGCCTCCCTCCCTCCCCGCAAAAAGCAACAACGAGGAGAATGGTTCAAGGGCAGAAAACTGTTTTTAACATCTGCTGCATTTAGCTTAGCACTAGTAACAATTAATGAATCACAACTTGCATGTTTATCCATTCCATATGCCATCCTGGGCTACTTTGGAAGGAAGGGTTGGGGTATAAATTTAATAAATAAATAGACAGGAAACAAGGAACACTCATGCCAAGAAACATTCACACCCATATTACAAAATGTTTATCTTACTTTTGACTATTCTTTAAAAAAAACATACACACACCACAACAATACAATGTGAATGGTGTGGGTGGTGGGAGAGAGAGCACATCATACCCCAGGAGGTAAAGAATAATACAAAGTTCTTCTTAACTGCCCAGGGTTAAATAAATGAATAGGTGGCAGAATTGCATATCCCAAAGATAAGGCAATAGTGTAGTGCAGCTTCCAGAAAGTCTCTTCCCAGGACTCTACAAACTCCATTTTTTAGTTTTTCCTGCCCTCTTGTGTTCTCTTGGTAATTTAGAGACAGCAGACCCAAGTTAGTGTTTGAAGTTCATTCCTATAGCTACGTCGGTAGAGTATGAGACTCTTAATCTCAGGGTTGTGAGTACAAACCGCACGTTGGGCAAAATATTCCTGCATTGCAGAGGGTTGGACTAGATAACGCTCGTGGTCCCTTCCGACTCTACATGATTCTATAATCAAGGAAAGCTTACAGTCTATCTGCTCAGAAGTAAGCTGCACTGCCTTCAGTGGGACTTACTGAAAGGTAAGTGTCTACAGCAGAGGGAAATTCAAGTTACAAGAAAGGAGATTCCAAGTGAACATCAGGAAGAACGTTTTGACAATAAGAGCTGTTCGATAGGGGAACAGTCTCCCTTGAAAGGTGGTGGACTATTTCCTAGGTTGGATGGTCATCCGTCATGGATGCTTTAATTGAGATCCTGCATTGCAGGGTGTTGAATTAATGACTTTCGGGGTCCCTTCCAACTCTACAATTCTATTATTCTGTCTTACACACAGCCGTTCCTAACTTTACCCCCTTGTTTAATTGTTTTTAGTAAGAGCAGCCTTGGGCACTTGGAGCTGTCTGAGGTGCTGAAACTCTAGCAGTCTTGCTGTCACACCATCCAGAGGTTTACAAGGATTTGCTGGTGGAGAAGTAATTTTGTCCCATAGAAAACAATTCAGTAATCTGGGATTCTGATGTAGCATTTTAAAAAAAAATTCTGTAAATGCTAATGAAGCTGAAGATAGAGACCAACATTAGTATACTCATTTTGCAGGGAATGGAACCATGACTGAGACAGCATGAATGATGCATTATTTTTTTCTGTATATGGGAGGTCTTATTTATTTTCATGCCTTCATATCCTGCCTTTCTTTCATCATGGATCTCAAAGCAGCATGCGTTTCACCTATCCAGGCACTGACCAGACGCAGACCTGCTCAGCTTCAGCAAATTTGTGACGTTGTGACCATCTTCTGGAACCTGGTAGTGTAGTTAGTATACTGCAACCCTGAAGTGTAGTCCAGTGTTGGTTACTTTGGGTTTTTAAACAGAAATGTGGTGGCGGCTGTGAAGCTGATTGTAGCAGCTGTGCAATTAAGGCTGGAGCGGCTGAAGGGAGCCAGGTAAATAATTGAGGATTAGAGTAGTGAGTGGAAACACATCTGGATTCCAGGTCTACCCTCAGATAAACAGCATATCTGCCTACTTAAAGCACTTAAAACCCCTCCACTTAAACACCAGTCTTCTCATGAGGCAAGCTGGGGAAAAGTTATATGAAACTATGGCATTTTGTTTCACACTTAGGTATTTGAGCATCGTTTAGCTGGCAAATGAATTGACTGTGAATCAGAAGGATAGACAGATAAATGCACTCTGTATATAAAGCTAAAAGCATCAATTTGTTAAATATTGACTTGCGAAATGATCCAGCTTCCTCTTGGCCAAATCTGCAAGAATAAATTCTGAAAAGCCTACTGCAGAGTGCGGGGGGGGGGGATTTCAAAGCATATCATCTTGCCTCATTTTTGAAGATTTTGAAAGTGCAACCAGTCTGCATGAAAGTCAGTGTCTCCTGCATGCAACTGTGCACTTGATTTTGGCCCAGGGGAAAGTCTGAGTGGGCAAGTGACCTTTGCAACAACCTGCAAGGAATGGGATTTTTTCAAACTGGGAATCCAAACCAACCTCAGCCCCATATTTGTTCTGCAGTATTATCAGTGGATTGCAATGTAGGGTGGCCATAACTCCACCCTCTCTTTGCATAGCCAAACAACTTGTTACTTTGTTCCATTTCTCTCTGAGGAGGGCAAAAAAAGAAAAAGAAAAAGAAAAGAAACTGAGCAATTAACAAGAGTAAAAGAGATGCAGAGAAAGAACTTTAGACTTCCCACTCTCCTTCTTAGCCCTCTGCACTCCTTATTTTTCTCAACTAGTATCTCTTGCCAATGTGGTAGTTGATCAGTGGTGTCACCTCAGGGGTTTCTGTGACTCTACCACAAACAAGCACGTGGGTTTTCTTTTTCCAACATCTTTGGATGCTGATTGTGCCTAGTCCTCATTGTGCTGTTTTGGGTTCTCCTTAGGGTCTGCCCCCCCCCCAAAAAAAAATTTTAAGGTTGGGAGGTTGGACATTTTTATTTTTATTTTAACACTTCAACAACTCTTTGGATGCCCCAGAGTTGAGGGTCCTTTGGAAGGAAGGATGGGATATTAATTTAATAAATAAGTCTGCCGAGACCTCCCTCTGGATACATGAACCATTCTGGATACATAATTGGCGCACAGCTCTGAACATCACAAATCATGGTAATGATACTCTGTTCTTGGCTTTGGTGAGACTTTGTCCTAGTTTTAATTTAATGTTTAGTGCTGCGTTATTATTTGAGGTCCCAATAGGATAGCCATGACGGGGCATAATTTAATGAATACAAGGCATCTCCTTCCTATGAATATTACACATTAGTCTATCCATCTGGTGCTTTGATTATCTGCCACAAAGAATCTTGCTCTCTGGACATCTGGGTGACTGGGACGAACTGATCGTTTGTATTCCATAAAAGAAGTGAGCATATACTATGGAGGGATGCAGAATTTAAATACACTGATTTATCTTTTTATGTCTCTGAAATGGCTGTCTATTGTACATGCAAAATATGACTCAAGAAATACACTTTTAGAGGAATAATAATAATAATAATAATAATAATAATAATAATAATAATATGCAATAATGGTGATTCTCTGGAGGGTGGCAGACCTACAGATCTACAGGCCTCATCAACATGAGCAATAGAGTGGGTGAGAGAGAGAGACAAACCAGGGACATTTTGAAGAACGGGATTAAACTGCATTTATTTATTTATTTATTTATTTATTTATTTATTTATTTAATCCGGTACTACAGCTTTTTACTCTTTTACTACAGGTTGGATCCAGACTAAATTAAAAATACTCTCAGAAATCAAAACTTCTAGAGGGTGGTATCTGTGTAAAAACAACGAAGAGTCTTATGGCACCTTAAAAGACTAAAAATGCAATTCTGTGCACTCTTACCTGGGAGTAGGGTTTATTGAAGTCAACAGAACTTACTTCTGAGTAGACACACATTGTCTTGTGCTTTACATGTTCTACTATGTCATGCTGTGTACATACAGAGAAAGAGAGAGATCCTATTTTAACCAGGCATTGTTTTAAGTCATGTCTATGGCATGTGTGAAGCACAATATGATCCTAAGCATATTAACCCAGAAGTATTTTGAAGTCCTTCGTGGTTTACATACTAGTATGTGCACTTAGGATGCAGCCTTAGTGCATTCCACAGCACACAGAATTTGAAGAAAAGTTGTCCCTATGCAATTAAAAGTTCATTTTAAAGAGGCCATCATTAGCTCAGTGTTTGTGTGAATTGGCCTTCAGAGGACACAGCCCCATCACTCTCTCACCAGTAGGCAACATGATATAATTAAAAATAAATTTGTGTTTCACAAATGCAACTCTGTCTTAGGAGTTATGTGGCAGATTTAATTTTGCCCTCTGTACTCTTTTCCTCCAGTCCTTGAAAATGTATTGCAGAGCTCAGTTGCTCAGGGAATGTGGGAGGGGAGAAGAGAGAGGTATTTCAAACAAAGGGAGCATCTGAACTCAAATATTGTGTCTCCCTTTCCTGCAAAGAAGCGTTTGCAACAAATGTCTTGGACCAGCCCTGATTTATTATGACAAAAGCTTTTATGGGTTAGAGCCTACTTTATCAGGGGCATGAAGTATTGTTTTCAGTTGGCCGGTACTGCATACATTTTAAACTTTAACTTCAATTAAAGCTGTGGTTTTTTGCATCTTGAGACATTTATTTACAATCCACCCACCGTGTGTGCATGCATGTGTAATGCAAACACACATACTTGCCAACTGAGGAATACACCTCATCCACAAAATGTTATTCCATAATAAATTAGTCTTTAAAGTGCTGCAAGACACTTTATTATTTTTAATTTAATAGATAAAAAGAAACATTTCAGACTGTTGTTCCCTGAAGGTATGATTCATAGGACACTTATTTACTTATTTATTTGTTCGGTTGAATTGAACTATATTCCAGGTATGATAATCTTCCCCAACATTTTCTGTTGTTCCTTGTGGAGTTAGGTAACAAGATACCAAATCTGGATAATATAATCACACCCAATTTTTGTTTTAGCCTACACACTAACGGATAGTCTAAATCCCCTACTTTGAGACAAGAACATGCAGCAGATCTGAAATAACTAACATTTTAATTAAATATACCATATTTAGCTATTTTATGTCTCTCATTTATATAGGCATTCTTGCATAACTGCTTATTGTGAACCCTTAATGCAAAGTGATTTGTCTGTTTTGTATATGCAGAACAAACCCATTACTTCTGATCTAGCATAAATAATGAAGACTAGTTAAATCTTTATTTAGGAGCTAGGGAAAACTTGTGCTGATCTTACCCCGTGTGAAATATGAATCTTGTCCAGTTTCCCCCTTTAAACATACACTGTTTTGCCAATGCAGAAATATGGTATAAAATCAATAAATGTCTAGTTCATCCCTTTAATACATGCCATAAGCTGCTTCCAACCACTGCTCCCCAGTTCTTATGGAGTAAATTATCTCTGGTTTTCTGCTGGTGCTACTGTTTGGTCTTAAAAGCTATGTGCCTCCACTGCCCTGATCAGGTAATAGAGTAGAACCCTGAATCCAACTGGCTCTGATGGATCAGTCTGCTTACATGATGCCAGTCCTTTGAAAGGTAAAGTCTGAGCCCTGAACACTGATGTCTGGGTACCATTCAGTCAGTGGGAGCCTGGCTGTACTGAATGCCCCCCCCCCGAAACATGCAAGTGTTTTCTGAAATGCAGAAGAGGCTGGGATTGATGTGATAAAGTGCTACCTATTGGAATTTGACTTTCCACAGTACTCTCACACAATAAAAGCTTGAAAGAGCCTTAAATGTAGCCTTTCTAAAGTGATGCTATAATACATAACCGGGTCAATTTGAGACTGAGAGCCAGTTGTCAAGCGGTGTAGAACAAGATCTGTAGAACTGATACCTTAATTTGAATCCTTGCCTCTATTTGAATTACAATTTCCTTTAAAATGAAATCGGCTTATGAGAGGTTCCGTACCGTAATTTTTCTGTTGTGACTGCTTTTAAAGGTGTCCCTGTTCTCTCCCTTTTGCCCCTCTCTGGGGCACTTGTAGTAAATGGGTTATGCACATCATTGCCTGTGTACAAATGGCATGAACTCTATTAGCCTTCTTGTAAAATGATTAGAAAAAGCGGTGTGCAAAAAAACAATTATCGCTCTGGCTCGCATTAGAAATGGGGCTCTGAGCAGATTGTTTATCATCTGTATGAATGTGAATAATGGTACATAGGACTGTCGGAGGCTTAGAAGTAGCCTGAATCTTACTTGAAATAGGCAATGTTGCCATGGTATCATGCTCAGATTGTTAAAGCCACAATAACAGTGATTTCTATATAACAAAGGCATTATTATTTTTTAAAAAATGGAGGGGGTGAGTAAACAAAATTTCAGCTTACCCTTTTCAGCTCGGGCCTGCTATTAATTGTGCTATTTTCCACTCTTGTCACAATGATAACAGATAAGTGGATGAGCACTCTCATTAAAAACTAATATTCCATATTTGCATTTGGAACTATGGCGTGCCGGTATGTGTTTACGTGTTTGATTTTACTGTAATAGCATGCTGGGTTTTGCAAATTTAACAGCACAATCCTATGCATGTTTTCTCAGAAGAAAGACCCCAGTGTTCAATAGAACTTACTCACTGGTAAGTTGTGTTCAGGACTTTAGTTACTAGTAACTAAATATTTAGTTACTAGTAACTAAATATAGTAACTAAACTATATTTAGTTAGTAAATATAGTTACTACATAAAGTTCCCCATTCAATACAATTTCCAGGTTCCGATGGAATTTGTTTACCTCAACTCTGTTTCATTTGTACATCCATACCTGACCAGGTTTACTAACCACAGCTTGTTGGGGATCAGCAAACCCGGAATATAAAGAATGTGTTGACGTTGTATTGAATGTATTGAAGTTGTTTCATAAATATCACCTTACACTTTACACTAACTAGTTTGTTGTTGTTGTATTCAGTCTTGGGAACCTGGTTTGGGTCACCTGGCTGCAGAGATATGAGGGGAAAGCACCTTGAAAATGAAATAATGCAGCTAAAACACTTTTACGGGTGCCTTCATAGACCTTGACCACCCTCCTATCTCTGTGTGGCAACACGCTCTTTCCCCACCCTTCCATCTGCCCTGTTGAATTATGCCTTTTCAGCCTGGCTAGGTGTTTTTTTTTGGGGGGGGGAGGATTAAAGGGTGCCTTCTACTTTCACTTATATCTAATGATGATACATGTTAAATGCACACCTTCGCTCTCTTAGCAAACCATATCAAGAGCTCAACTGATGCAACTGCACAGCTGCTTGCTCACCAAACAGAATTAATTTTGTAATAAAGAAAGCTGTCTCTACTGAGAGATTGGATACAGATGGAGTAAGACGATTTCTGGGTTGGGCAAGTGAAGGTTCTTAGGACTGTGGGTGCTGGTGTCAGTTCTCTTTGTGTGTGTCGAGAGAGGTTAAGGGTTGTACGGATGAACAGATAATTTGAATGCCATGTGAGTTGAGAATCCTGTTTTTCACTGCTTTTGATGGGGGGTGGGGGTGGGGGGATGTGAAGGGGTCTTAGCCCTTCCACATGAAGAGGCATTTGAGTTTGCAAGGAATATATGGGAAAAATGCTTGTAGGAGGCTTGAATCATTGAAGCCAAGGATGGTTGCAAGTGACTGGCTGGGAAACCCAGCCAGAAGGGCGGGGCATAATTAATAAATTATTAAATTATTATTATATGACTGAGCTGTCAGAGAGGCCTTGGGGTTTTTTGCTTCATTTTTTCGGGTTTTGTTTTGTTTTGTTTTGCTGAGGTGCAGTTCTGCTTCCAATTCCTGCTATTGGCCAATAGAAAGAAAACTGGTGACACAGTGGTGCTCTTACTAGCTTTTGGGCAGTGCAACTGGCTTGGAATAGCAGTCAGAGTTTCACAGAGGAGGCAGAGGTAAAGGAAATCAATATTAGTGGGGCTGAGCTGGGTGGTAGCTCTGCCACTTCTCCTGTCTGCATCACTCTGGGACTCAGAGCAAAGCATTCTGGATGCTGTTGCCCAGGAAAGCACCTGCACTGCTGTTGCCTTGATATGCTGGTTGGAAATTAGGTTTAAAATTAATTTAAAGTTCATCTTTTGATTAACTTTAAGCAACTTCCATCCGCTGTAGAGGCCGTTTGGGATTTATACCAGCATATAAGCAGGCATAAAATTGCACTGTAATTAAAAATAAGTAAAATTGTTATTGTAAAAGTTTATTTTAGTTTTAAAAGTTTTTTTAACTCTTATCCCCCTGCCTTGGAGTGCTTTGTGGAGTAGTGGGGCTTCCATCGCGCCCACAGCCTTGCTGGGGCGGAAGAAGGAAGTACAGACAAAACACTTTGTTGATCTTGGCTGATTGAACCCTGCTCCACCGAAGCCGAATCACCCAGCCCCTCTGCCTGATGTAAAGCTAGTAAGAGAAAAACAACAAAAGCCGCCACCGTCGCCACCAAATATGACAACAGCATTAAGCAGTTGCAAAAACTATATAGTACAGTGGTACCTCAGGTTACAGACGCTTCAGGTTACAGACTCTGCTAACCCAGAAATAGTACCTCGGGTTAAGAACTTTGCCTCAGGATGAGAACAGAAATCGTGCTCTGGCGGCATGGCAGCAGCGGGAGGCCCCATTAGCTAAAGTGGTGCTTCAGGTTAACAACAGTTTCAGGTTAAGAACAGACCTCCAGAACAAATTAAGTTCTTAACCCGAGGTACCACTGCACTGCCAAAAGCAGGTTTAAAATACTAGATAATGAAACGACATTAATATCAGTTTTACAAAGCGTGACAAACCAAACATGATGTGCCTGGCACTGAAAAGAGATCAAAGTAGGCACCTAGCGGGCCTCTCTATTCAGCAAAATAATAATGATAATGATAAATCCTACAACTATTATCAGTGAGCCAGTGGAGTTGGGGAGGGGAAACCTCGAAGTTATCTCCCACTGTGCCATGAATGTACTCTGCATAACTCCATGCTGGTGCTGTATAAATAAGAATAAATAATAATTTTGGGCAATTAACAATCCGTCAGTTTCTCACTTCCCATTTGTAAATTGGACATATCAGTTACCTGCCTCAAAGGGTCATTGTGAAGGTAATTTTTAAAAAAAGTTTCCATGGAACTTCGCTCACCAAATGTGCTGTGCAAGAGAGTAATAAAACAGTAATAATTACATTTCACAGTGAGGAGTAATGGGAAATGGCTTGTGAGATGCTGGTTGCTGGTTTTTTTTGCTTTGTGCAGAAAAAGACTACAGACTGCTAATATGTCAATCTACTTAATGGGGCTTGTTTTCAAATCTTATTAGGCCTGTGCAAGGGATATCGGCATTGTTATTGCTTCATTAGCCTGGTTCCAGAAGTTATATCTCCCCAAGCAATTCGCAACATCCTCTCCCTAGTTCTGTCATTTTTAATCAGTTCAGAATATGCTCTGAAGACAGAGCTCCGCTATGTCCTTCCATGTGAGTTTCAGGGCAGGAGCCAACAGAGAGAATAATCCCTGCTAAGATATTGAACCTGGCTGACAAGCGAGAGAATCAAGGCCACAACATCCATCCACAGACTATTAGTCATGTATAAGCTTGTCTTCTTCATGGTTCATATCCTTATAAGGCTGCAATGCTATGCACACTTACCTGTGAGTCCGTCCCATTGCATTTGATGGTGCTCACTTCAGAGTAAACATGTACACCGCACACATTATTTTTAATTATTATTTGAAATATAACCCTCTAAAACTTTTTATTAACCCCTTTTTCCTCATAGTCAAAATTTACTAGTGTGATCTTTTCTCAGTGCTACTGCCGTAACGGTTAAAGCAAGTGTTCTTTTGATTCCCCTCCCCCTTCTTTTATTCTTTTTCTTAATAGTGGCCAGCATTCAGAAGCTTCCTGCGGCATCTGTCCTCACAGACATCAATTTCCCCATGAAAGGAAGGAAAGGAATGGTCGACTGGGCACGGAACTCAGAAGATAGGGTTGTCATTCCAAAAAACATCTTCACCCCTATGTCAACAGGTAAAAACTAAAAGAGCGCTTGTCCTTATATTTTCTTAGGAGTAGACAGAGGTTGGGCCTATCACTTTACAGAAGCTTTGTAATAACATCCCATTTTAAAGTACACAGAGATCATTATTCTCTTCTGCATACAGTGGGACCCTGGTTCTCAAAGTTAATCCATTTCAGAAGTCTGTTTGACTCCTGAAAGTGTTTGAAAACCAAGGCGCAACTTCCAATTGGCTGCAGGAGCTTCCTGCACTCAAACGGAAACCATGTTGGATGTTCAGCTTCCGAAAAACGTTTGCAAACCAGAACACTTACTTCTGGGTTTGCAGCATTTGGGAGCCAGTTTGTTCGGGAGCCAAGCCATTCGAGAACCAAGGTGCACTGTACATACATTACATAAATGAGGGACAGCTGGGAGGACAGGAGGTGAGGAGAGGGCTCTTATGAGACCCATGGTTACCCCTTTTCCACACACAGACTTACCTTACATTGCTAGGAGTATAGTGCATGCATCTAAAAATGTGTAGTATGAATACAAATAAATATTGGCATCATGCAGGTATACTTGACAGGCAACTGGGATTCACTGTGGCTTCCTGTTGAGTACACCCTTTGTGCCAAAACCAGGTTTCTTGTTGCATAATGTGTGAAACGCCTTCCATTCAGGAGTGGGCGTTAGTGTAGAGACTGGCTCCTACAGTGACTTTCCTAAGGCAATATGCATTGGCTTGATATTTCAGAATTAGAATACAATAGCCGAATTGCTGCTGTGGAAATCTGTCCTCTTCAGTGTTAAAGGGGGTGGGGGAAGTCCGCTAAAAATAACTCCTATGGATCTTTCATAATCAGGGCAGAATATATCATGAAATGCTGGTACGGTTTAGTGGCCAATGATGAATCTCACAAAACAGCCAGCCTTCTGAGTGCTTTAAATCTTGTGAGATGTTCCAATTGTAGAGACCTTTCCCTCCCCGCACCCTAATATATCATATTACATTTTTATGACAGCATACTTGGAAATATATTTCACATTGCGATGATGATTTCTTTAAAGATAGAACTTCTTCCACAATGATAAATACCCTTTCACGTACCCATATGCTGACTATGTTGGAAAGGCAAGAAATTTAACGTACACATTGTTTTCCCTCTCTTCCCCACTTTCATTTTAGATCTAGATGAATCCACCGTATTTGTTCTTGGAGCAGTACTATACAAAAATTTAGAACTGATTTTACCCACCTTAAGGTATGTGTTGTGACTAGGAGACAGCATGATTTATATTACTTCAAAAATATGCATCTGGGATGTATTGAGTTGAAAACTGACGGCAATTGCCATGGGTTTTTATGCAGTACAAGACTTTCCCCCTCAGTAGAGTAGGGATGGACAACTTGGCCTGGGGCCTAGATCAGATTATTTTCCTGCCCTCCCATCTCACCAGCTGAACTCTGTCCTGCCTGCTTCTCAACTCCTCTCTGGGATCAGCCCTAGTTTGAGAGTTAGAGAAATTCTAAGGAAGGGGTAAAAGAAACATGGAGATGCAGAAGACACTGGACCATCTAAAGCAGAGATGGGGAATCTTTTCTGACCAGTGGGTCAGATCCTTATCTCCTCACCTGTTGGTGGGCCAAATTTGACAGGTAGGTGGGGCTTCCCATTTGTCAATCAACTGATACTATGCTTTGAAGTCCCAATTGGGAGGGGAGGAGGGGAAAGCTGTCCTTTGAAGGACAGATCTTCCTCACATTCTGATCAAAAAGGGGGAGAAGATACCTTTTGGAAACACCAACAACCTTGGGGAAAAGTCCCTTGAATGCTGCACAAGTGGTGCACAATCGGCTGGTTGACAGATGGACATGGTTTAGGAAAAATGGTATCGTGGGCCACCTTGGACTCCCAGGGAACTCACAATTGGCTCCCTGGCTGGAGGTTCCCCACCTCTGATCTAAAAGAAGTAGAGCGAGCTGAGATGGAGACGAGGGGGCTTCTGCGGCAAGGCAGGAGAAGGCAGCAGCAGCAGCAGCAGCAGCAGCAGGTGAGGAGGAGGAAGGCAGGCCTTGGGTATTGAGCAAAATTACCTACTTGGCCCATAAATGGAAAAAGGAGCCATAGGTGGTTTGGACTTCCCCCAATGCTGAAAAAAAAAGGAATAAACTCTGCAACTTTTAATTGCACTTTCATCTGATCTTTCTTTTTGAACTTTGTACTGCTATTGTTTAGTGTTTTGTTCATTTTTGTAAACTGCCCGTAATTCTAAAATAAGGCAGCATACACATGTTTTGAATATAGATAAGTCCTTCACCATCATGGCTGCTTTCAGAAGCACAATTCTATTTAGAAATTCGATTAGAGGCTGTCCTGGATTTGAAGCTTGAAATCAATGTGATATGCTGCCTTTATTTAGCCCTCACTGAGACATAACCTCTGCCCTCCATCTCCTTTCCTGTGGAAAAAAGACTTCCCTGACTTTAATTGATAGTTTCCGTACATGCAGAACTGAGGAGCTAGATATTATCAAACACTTTTCTGTCTGGAGAGTTGGGAGGCCCTTCCTCACACCTCTGTGCATTTCTCAAGACAAATTTAGAGGAATTTTGGTAATACTGAAGTATGGCACAATTTGTACCTATCACTGCATCACTGATCTCCCAGGTTCTGTTTTCGCAATCAGTATAAGCTTTCTTCCTGTTTAACATAAGTTTCATGCCAGAAGTGTCTTCAGGCGTTTCACAAACTCATAAACAATAAGTGGAGGCTCATTAAACATAAACTCTTCCAGAATAACTGAAACGCCGGTCTTTATTTAAAAACAGTCTGAGACTCAGCACGGCCGAGTTTCATACATTAAATACAATGATGAAGGGGCCAGATTCATAATAATGTGAGATTCAAAGTGGGCTCAGTTAGATAACTGTACTCAGTCATGAGGTTTGACATGGCACATAAGCATCTCCATTGATGGAAATGGAACAAAACTGATGGAATGCTTGAAAAGCTAATCGAACCATTTTATGCCCAGTGTGATATATATAAGGGGGAATATGTATGTATTGTAATCCAATCTGCTTTTGCACTCTGCTATTTATTGCATGCTTTTGAGTCACTTTCCAAGTCACTTCCAGCACACAGAGATTTAGGTGCAGCACTTCATAATACGAATGGTTGTTTCACAACTGCCTCTGCATATGGCATTGACAATATGCCTTTTACCATTAAAAATGTCTTTACTACAGATGTTTGACTTTCTCAAGGGAGTATAGAACACTAATTTACAGTGTTGTTGAAAAGAGAGGAAACTCGTTCAGAGTCGGATAACCATGATATTTATTCCCAGTGATTCCCAGTGCAGAGAGAGAATATTAAAATATATTCCTGTGCTTAGTAGATTTTGTCTTGCGTTTCTCAGCAGTTGATTGTCTGCACTAAGTACATGCAGTAGGAGTGCTTCATTGCACAGTAGCAGAAATGTCAACTGGAAGTATAAGGGCTTTTAAAAGAGAAAAGCATAAACCAAACACTGCAGCATGTCATTCATTCCATTAAGATAACATGGCATATGCTGTCCCTCTTTGACTAAAATGAATGGAGAAGATCTTGAAGGGGAAGAAGCTCCAAAGAGCACCTGTCCCCACAATGAGTCTCTGGACTGAGTTGCTGTGTTTGTTATTAATATTCATTTTTGTAATATTATTTTACCACTTTCTTCAAAATGGGTTTTCTCTCTCTTCTGTTTAGCTTTGCATCTCAAACCCCAATTTCTCCTGCATCTTTTATCCATCTCAGACATAACAGAAAGTTTTCCATCTGGTGAAGGGATTTGCTAAATATTTGTCAGATGGATATTTTGGGGGGAGTAGGGGTAATTAATCTGTGAATGTTGCCAAAGTAAGAAACATCATCGGTCCAACTGATGGTTTAAGTAGGAGCTGCACATTCCTGTCTCCTTTTAAAGGTTTAGTAAAATATAGGACAGATGAATGTTTCAGTGCTATTATACAAACTTATACAGCCATGAATAAAGGAATTTTGGACTTTGCATGAAAATATAAGCAGGAGATGAAGGGGATAACTGCACCCCATCATCCTGCAGGAACTGATACTTGATGTATGTAGTGCTTTCAGACGTGCAGTATATCATGATATGCACTGCATTGTAATAAGTTTTGTAGGAAATGCTGTGCTAATTTTTGAAATAACCAGCACAGAAAACAGGGTACTTTAGTTAGGAGTAGGTGAGTGTAGCTGAGTAGGCTCCCCCTGTCTTAAATGTCCATTGTAAGGCACAGACACCAGGGCAAGCCACATGTCATCTGGGGCTCAGGGCCAAAGGCATAAGCCAAAAATCCCTTTTCCCCTCATTGAGCCTTCACATGGGTAACATAGTAAGCGTACTTCAGAGAGTTTCTAACGTTGCTTCTAGAATAGAACCGTGAGCAGTTCTGTTTGCAAATTCTCTCCCTCTTCTTACATTTACTCACTTTTACATTGATGAAACTCTGCAAAATAAATAAATAAATGAAACAAGCAATCCTGGCATCCATTTATGCGCTTCTGTGCATTAGGCAAACACTCCACAAAGGGATTGTGCAACTGTATATATGCAGCCACATAAAAATGCTTCCCCCACCCCCCAGTGTTTCTCAATTTGCAGGTATGCGCTGGCAGTGTAAGGGGAGGGGAGGAAACAAACGGGAGAGGGCCGAAAGCTGTAAAACAGTTCTTTGCACCACATTCAGATATAAGTAATGAAACAATGGCAAATTGCTAACATAATGGTTGGGTGGTTTAGAACACCAAAATCCAGATAAGAAAAATTTCAGTACCATCTGTATCGAAATAATTAGCGTTAGAGTCCCCTGAAGTGGAATTCTATTAAATGTATTCTCCTACAGACAGAAGGAAAAGGAAGCATTCTTTGCCAGTTCCCCCTCTTACCACCCCCACCCACTGGATCTGAACCCTTTTGTTTGTGGAAGAGCAGATCTGGATTGAAGCCATTACATTACATTTTTCTTTGGTGATGGGTTTTTTTTTTTGGGGGGGGGGGTTGTAAGCTTGCATCCCACAACGGCAATACTTGTTGCCCCCACCATTCACCACTGATATCTGAAGTGGTGACCCTGAGTAGCTTCTACCGCCTCAAAACACCCTTCAGAATCAACTGGAAAGAAAATGACAGAGGGCCAAAACGTGAGGCAATGCTTCTTTAAAACAGGACAGCTTATTAAGGCTGCTGTCGTCAAAATACATTTTACGCAAGAATACCTTTAAAACAAATGAGGCTGTTTTGGTGGAAGTAGTTTGATGATTGTCACCTGGGGCACCAATCTGAGGACCGAGAAACTGATATAAACTCTCCACATGATTTTGGTGGGCATGAGGTCAACTCCTCCTGGCCTCATAAATGAGAATCCCAGAGGAAAACAATGGGGCCTCACCAGCGTAAGTGATCTGAGAATTGAAACCCTTGGGTATCTTTCGAACGATCTCGTTGTTCATTCATATATGGAATGAAATGGGTTTTAAGTCTCCCTGGTTATAGATCAGAAAAATTGATTCTGGGGAAACTCATTGCTGTCATCCATCTTAACTTTTTCAGTTAGCAGTCAGCAAAACAGCCAGGCCAGAACTTTGCAAGAAATATGTTTTGTTTTGTGTAAAACAAGCCTACTGAGTTCACCTTGAGATAAATGAATTTACAGCCATTTAAAGACCTGCCTGAAGGTTTGTGTTGTCAATCTGTCTCTTTAATCAATGAATCATACTTAAGGAATGGCTCTTGGATCAGCACGAGGGCTTTCTTTAATTCTTCACCAGGTCTGAGAACAGGGGGAAATGTATTTACAATAAATGGCATGTAGGGATATTAATTTAAATTCTCATCTAGTCATATTCTCTCTTTGCTTGATTGCATCATATTGAGGTTTTAATAAATGTGTGTTTTTTAACTGTTCTTTTTCAGAAATTATACAGTTGTAAATTCCAAAATCATTGTGGTCACCATAAGGCCTGAGCCCAAAACATCCGATTCCTTTCTAGAGATAGAGTTAGCTCATTTGGCTAATGTAAGTATTGATGTAGTGAATGTTCATTATTATTATACAACTCATTATTTATACTCTTTTATAAAAAACAAAGAATGTATTGAAATAACTGTTTTGTCAAATTCTTCATTAACCCATTAGGTTTATCTATTTTTTCCTTTTGTTGGAGTTGCTGCTTTTATATTACAACTTTAATTCATACTGAAATCAATGCTTTACCTTACTGCAGTTCCATAAAGTGTTGTTAACCTTTTGTCTCCCAGATGTTGGTGGGCTACAACTCCCACCATCCTTAACCATTGTCTATGCTGCCTTGGGCTGGTGAAAGGTAGGAGTCCAACAATATCTGGAGGGTCAGAGAATAGCCACATCCTTGATATAATGGAGCAGATATATTAAAACCAGATCCATTGCACAGATCTCACAATTCCCCGAGTTAATTGTGTGTCTCTAAAGGGGACGCGGGTGGCGCTGTGGTGTAAACCACTGAGCCTTGGGCTTGCCAATTGGAGGGTTGGTGGTTCTAATCCCCGTGACAGGGTGAGATTCTGTTGCTCAGTCCCAGCTCCTGCCAACCTAGCAGTTCAAAAGCACGTCAAAGTGCAAGTAGATAAATAGGTACTGTTCCAGCGGGAAGGTAAACGGTGTTTCCATGCACTGCTCTGGTTTCACCAGAAGTGGCTTAGTCATGCTGGCCACATGACCTGGAAAATCTGTCTGCAGGCAAATGCCGTCTCCCTCAGCCAGTAAAGCGAGATGAGTGCCACAACCCCAGAGTTGTTCGTGACTGGACTTAACTGTCAGGTGTCCTTTACCTTTACCTTCTAAAGCAGCAGAGTTTAATTCAATCGCAAGTAAATAGAAACTGCCTTGTTTGAGCACTTGATTTCCCTAGGCTATGTTCTATTGCTAAACCATACTAACATTTCAATGTATATATTTGACTTTGTAAGGATTTGTGTGAATCCTTGGCTTCAACTGTATAATGTGATATATATTGATATTGGGTGGTTAGACATCATCAAAGTATCATTTGATTTTGAGGTAGAAGATGATTACCTTTCTCATAGCTTTTTCAACTGGTATATAGCAGGGTTGGTATTCTCATGGCCACCCTACAGATGGTATTGGGCTACAACTCTCATTATTTCTATTGGCTGCACTAGTTTGGTTGATGGAGCCACACAGTACCTACCCTTATGCATGGAATCACTGAAATTGGCAAGACAAATTCCCAGGGTTGGTGCATGCCCCTTTCCACAACACGCACAATGTAACATGTTATGCACGCACTCCACCCACAAGACTATACTAAAGTAAACTTAGTAAGATAGATACTTTCCCCACAAACTTTTAAGTTTTGAGGGAGAAGAATCCTTTGGACTGGGCCCCCATGCATGCACGCCTCCATATGGAATGCTCATGTCACATGTGATCAGGGCCGTCTTTACCCAGGGGTGTAAGGGGTGCGGGGCACCTGGGCGCTGAATTCTGGGGGGGGGGCACCAAATGTATACCTACTGTATATTGGTCTCTCTCGATTGGCGGCAGTGAAAATCAATGGAGCGAAATTCCCTGCCCCCCTCCTCTGTCGCTCTGCTACTCCATAGCGTCAAATTTTCCCGACGAGTCAGGAAAGAAAAGCAGTTTCTTCCACTCCGTCATTGTTTAAAAATGGTCAACAACTTTGGCTTCCACCCTCCCAAAATAAGCTCAACAATTTTAAATTTGGGGGCGGATCTTTGCACCCTGGTGGCGCATATGCTAAAGACAGCCCTGCGTGTGATAAAGATGGACCTGCATTAGATGCAAAAGAGAAGAGGTGCACTCTCCTCCTTTTCCATGGGAATTGGGTCATTGCCTGATAAAGACCTGAACTGGCCCCATGTATTATTTATTTTGTGCTTTTAAAACTTGAGGAAGCTTCCAACTTGATTTCCAGTGTAGAGCCTAAGCTTGCTGAGAGGTCCAAAAATCCCTTTTCCTATATGCAGACAGATTTCTTTTCATGTTCAGAAATGTATACATCTGAGAGCCTTGCTGAATACTTTACACTTTCTCACATTTGTATAGTGTAGTAAACAAACATCTTTGGCAGGACTTTCTTAACAGAATTCTGAACACAAAAAAGTGCTAGAAGCATTCACAAATTTCAGTTACAGATAGGCCCCTTACTATATCAGTAACTACAGACATAGATCCAATGCAGATGAGCATGTGAAGTCAAAGCATTCAAAGCATTTTTCTTATTCACTGTACTATAGTGCCTAATGAAGTATACTCAATATATTGTGCAATACAGAATATGTTTTACCATCTATCTAGCAATGCCAGTGGGAATCTGCATCCCACATATTTCAGGCCACTAGCTGAATGACTCTCACGTCAAATAAAATCTTTATTGTTGTGTTCAATGACTAGTACCAAAGAATCAAAATAGGAAACACATAAAACACATTATCCAACTGTGTATAATAGCAAAATCTGGAATGAAATAAAATAAGGTAGATAAAAAAGACACACACAAAGGGAAAATAAACTCCAAGAAGGGAAATTACAGAGTGGCTGGGATCAGATCCTGGTGGGATTTATTTGCTGTAGGTAGGCCACACTGATTGATACATGGTTTGAGGAGGAGTTGAAGGACATAAAATACATCTAATCATCCTGGCAGCTCTAATAAGAAATGTTCAATAAAGGTTTTATGCAAGTCATGTAAAAGGAGCAGTGCAGGAGGACATGGGCCACCTACTTGACCTCTGTAGAGTCTCTGGGGCAACTGCATGTGTGGGAGTGAGTGTTTGTGTATCTTCCCTACAGGACTGCTGAAGGGATGGCATTTAAGCATGCCAGCATGAAGGCTATGAATTGCTTTCAGAGCAAGAGTTCAGAAAGATGGTTGGCTGGTTTGTCAGTCTGGAGTGCTCCATCAATTAGAGTATCATTGCAGGTTGAGCCAAGATTGTGTTGGTGCTCAACATCTAAGATACGTTCATTGTTGGAGAACCATTCTGACCTTCTCACATCCCGGAGGCATGAGGGAACTCAAGGAAAATCTGCATAGCTAGAGTTTTTCTAGCTATACAGTAGGGACTGCTTCAGTACAGATTGCTTCTCAGCTCAAAAGCAGCACACCAGATTGTGGCTTTGCAGTTAAACTTACAAAGCTCCAAGTCTTCTGATACCAGAAGTCCTCACTAAAGGATAAGGACTTCGTTGTTGAAAATAAGAATTTGAGTTCTTATTATGATCCATTTATCAGTTTATTTGTGGTCACTTTACATCTAAATACCATGGATGTGAAATTAAATTGCAAACCATCTGTAGACAATCATGTGATGATTGCGTTTCACAGTTTTGCCACTCTGGGATTCTCTTCCCATAGCAAATCACAAAAATGCATATGCATGACTGTGCAAGTTACTTAAAATGTTGAGATTTTGTGACATACAGAAGCAGTTTTATATACCTAAAAAACATACTAGTTCTAGAAACATAATATATGTAGTACAAAGAACAGAGTCTAGGAAGCTATATGTTGAACCTAAAAAAAAGGTCCAAAAAAACCTCAATTTATATTTTGAAAAATATTCAGGGAAATACTTTCTTTTGGGTTTAAATTGTATCCATATGGGCTCATTTGCCATGGCTAATTTAAAAAGTTACATGCACAACCCAAACAATATTAAGCACTTTTAGATTTGATTGAATTCAATAGGAGAGATTTAACCACATGCTAAGCTGTCCCACTGAAAACAATGAGAGTTAGAAGGGCTTAACTTTGGTTGGGTTGTGCCTAAGGATATGTGAATCTGCATTCAGTATACAGTGGTACCTTGGGTTACAAATGCTTCAGGTTACAGACTACGCTAACCCGGAAGTAGTACCTCGGGTTAAGAACTTTACATCAGGATGAGAACAGAAATCGCACGGTAGTGGCGGTGAGAGGCCCCATTAGCTAAAGTGGTACCTCAGGTTAAGAACAGCTTCAGGTTAAGAACGGACCTCCGGAACGAATTCAGTTCTTAACCAGAGGTACCACTGTATGCATTTTTGTACATATTCCCAAGCTGGAGAGCTGCACTGTAAAATTCAGCGAAGTGCAAATTTTGAAGGATAACTACGTTTTGGCTCTCATACTGCTATGGAAAGTGTAAATTAGGTAGTGCAAATTTGTTTAAGTTTCTCCCCTATCTGTAGCTTTGCCTTAAAACCAGTTAGTGGATTGGACTGTAAGGGTTAACTGCAAGCAAAGGGGAATGGGGCAGCATGTGGAAAAGGTTGTAGTGACTTTGGTCACCATGTTGAGATAAGAAGAAAGAATCAAAATAGTGTCACTAAACTGTATCAGTGTAGGAATCAACAGATAAACTCCATATAAGTAATTAAAAAATGGCCAATAGCATCAAGGCCATGGGAAGGTTAAACGAACGTCTTTGAAAGCCATTTTTAGAAACCTTTTTTTAGCTTGTTTATTTTATTGTTCTTTTCAGTAATCTACTGACATAGCGTTTGCCTCTTGCCAGTTCTTTAAAATGTTTATTAGCTTGATTCTGGCAGCAGAAAATGCAGGGCATTGATTGTCATTTGGCTTTGTCTACCTTTCTGTAACAGGATATTAATGACTACCATATTAACACAGGGCCAGGAAGTGCTGACAAGGCAGGAAAGCAATAGTCTTGTCAATAACATCCTGGAAGAGGTGTCGTTTTCTTTTGGCTCTGTTTGAATCCAAAATCTCCATTTTCTTCAGACAGCAGGTCGGATTCAGTCCCTTGAGTGAACTCAATAGTAAAGGGGTGAGAGACTTCATATACGCAAAGTCAATCCATTCAGGAATCATTGCCTAATATCTGCCAGAATCTATGTAAGAAATACCATCTTTAATGGAGTCTCGAAGCACTGACATCTCTGGGACTCAATGCATTGAACTTTATTGGGCCCTTTAGGTCTTTTCTCAAGTGATACTACAACACCCTTTGAATATTCCACATTTGTTGGTTTGCTCTCTGTGAGCCTGTTCATATGTTACCTTAGCAGCATAGTTGCTGCTTCCCCCAAAACCATTCTACACTTTCCCTTTCCTCAATTTATGAAGTTTGGTAATCACATGAGACAGGTTGATCCACACTACAAGCTAAGATATGGTGGTAGAATTGTGATGCCCCATTCTTCTGTCTCTTACGTGTGTGTGTGTGTGTGTGTGTGTGTGTGTGTGTGCGCGCGCGCGCACACACACACACACACACACCTTTTCTTCATCATGAATTACCGGGGCCACATGTGATGTGAAACCAGCAATCATACCCTTTGCATAACACTTTACTCATGAACATGAATTTACGAACGTACAAACCACACCTCTGCTGAAATGTTAATAAATGAAAATCTGTTCTTAACTTGGAAAACATCTAACACTATCATAATAATATCTAAAGGTAAGAATGGGGAATAGCAACAGAGCAACATCACGAACTGCGTTGAGAGTATTTTCCCCATTCCATTCCTTTATTGTTTCTTTGGTTCACTCTGCCCTGCGTTTCTGTCCTGAACCCCTGGCCTACCTGGGAGCAAGTCAGTATGTCAAGTACCCAGTCCAACATCAATCAACATGTCCAAAGTACAAACAAAGCACAGTTCCACCGAGATCCTTGAGCATCCAAACTGAGGTCCATCAGCATGGGCAGTTGAGCAGACCCAGCACCTCACCTCTGCTGCCCTTTTGTACTTTGCATGTTGATTGCAACATCTGGGCTTGATGAAGCACGAGACTCTCGCCTGTTCCAAGCCTACTCCAGCTGAGGAATCACACCCCTCCTCCCAGAGCTAGCGAGCCCCACCTGGCCAGCTAGGGAGCTGGGCTGTAGGATCTTGCCTGCCTCAGCCTCCCAGAGCACCCCACCCACTGCTTCCTATGCTTCGCTTCAGAGCCTGCAATGTTCATGGAGACACTGGGCACTGACCCCCATCCCCTGGTCATCCACCATCACCTTGTGAGTACTTCCTACACCAACCTCTCCTTCCCCATTCCCAGTTTGCCCTGGTATGTTTCAGTCTCGGCTACATCCTTTGCCAGGATCCTCTTCCCCCTCCCTGTTGTCCTGCCAGTTCATGACAATTACACTCCTCCTGAATTCTAGTGTAACTGGGTGAATTTCTAAAACTATCTCTGGATATGGAGCACATGCACAGTTTGCCATAGCTTTCAGAGCATCGGTATCTTTGGTTCCTACGCATGTGTGCATTGATGAAACAATGTGTCTACAAAAATAAATCTTGATGGAAATATGCCACATCAGGATTACTTTTCGTTTTCTTTTTTGCAGCATTTGATGATGCACAGTGTAGGGAAAGATGCAAATGAACTGAAGGGCATTGAAGTTATGAAAAGAATGTACTGTGCTTTGTACAAAATTCAAAAATGAAAAAAGATAGATATTTTCTCATACCTCAGAGACAAAACTAGGTAACTTAAAACTCAAAGGGAGGAATTCAGGCTTCTGCTAAAACCAACATTCCCTCAGTGCATGCATTTATGCTTGCCTAGTGGAGCAAGCTCCCCTTTCCCAGCATGCAGTTCTAGGTATCTCTCCAAGACCCCAGAGCCATTTGCAGGGGAAATGGGGAGAAGGCTCCATTGCACTAGCAGGAGGCCTTGCACTGGCTCCCACTAGCAGAAGTACTTAGTTGAATCCAGCCACCAATTCAGTTGAGGGAATTTTCAGAAGCCCTCCATAGATTCACACATACCATGACTGGATTGAAATTGTCCACTCCAGTGGACTTGGCTGTGTAAATTGGGGAGGGGGGCTCAAGTGAGCTATGGCTATACAGGTGTTCTTGGACTAAACTTCCACCATTCCTGACTAGTGGTCATGTTGGCTGGGGCTGATGGAAGTTGGGAGTCCAACAAAATCTGGAGGACTGCAGGTTCCCCACCCCTAATGTAAATGTCTGAGATTGAGATTTTGTTATGTCTTTGTGTGACAGGATTTTGTTGTTATTGCTGCATAAAGGAGAGGAAGATAAAAACGTTAGTTGAAAATGCCATTGCTAATTAATCAGTATCTTTGCCCCCGCCCCACTTGCTATCTTAATGATTTTCTTTTTTCTCCTTTGCCATAATTTACCTGAATTTAAGAATAGGTAGTAATTTTTCTAATTAAAATGTCTTCATTTGGCACAGTTTGTCTTTGAACTTTGTACTCTACTTAATAAGGTGAAGATAATTTTGTTTCATCCATAGACATTGAATGTTCTGTATTAACAGCTCACAAAGCACTCATGTTCATGCCACCAATTAAACGGGCTAATTATTTAATTAAATTACTGAATAAGAAATAAAATCCCGACTTTCTTTATTCAATTACTCTTTTCTCATGTTACATGAATAACAGCTCAATGTTGTTCG
Organism: Podarcis liolepis; assembly: GCF_965112155.1. Lineage (NCBI taxonomy): Eukaryota > Metazoa > Chordata > Lepidosauria > Squamata > Lacertidae > Podarcis > Podarcis liolepis. The sequence continues at coordinate 38,371,137 of NC_139557.1, forward strand.
GTGTATGATTTGTTAAACAATTTCTTTATTGCTTAATTTAATCACTATGATCAGATGAATGTCGGAGACTTGAGATGTTTTTCAAAAACTGCTACTTTAGTGAGAATTGTGTTTAACAGACATAATACCTGAGGGACGGGATCCCAGTATGAAAGGATACTAGTCATAACCTGTCTGCCAAACCTATGGACTTGATCAAAAGATGACTGCCATGGACTGATCAGCCACATTACACTTCTGCACCAAGTCGTTCATCTTCCACATCTAGAAACAACTCTATTCACTATTCTGCTATACCTATCCCTTTAGAGGCAGATAGGAGTGTGAGGAATGGAAACTCTGTAGTATGTCAGGCATAATACTAAACCGCGGTTCACCAGCACCACCTTCTGGAAGCAGACTTCTAGAAAGGAATGGAAGCACAACGAGGTAGTATACCCATCACCTAATCTGGGCAGCCTACATGGAAGGATACCATCATGGGTAGAGTCACAAGTAAGCTTGCCCTTTCCCTGTTCTTCTCCCAGCATAGGTCATCCATCATGGTGACCATATTGCCAAAGCCATTTCTGTGCTAAAATCAAGACTGAAACAGATCATAATATGTGTGGACTACTGCAACAGGGAGAAACCAACTTAGTTTGACATCCTGACTTCCTCTCAAGTCAGACAGAAGTTGCTGTGGCTGAGATAACAGTAGTTTGCCTAGTGCAGCCTGGAGAGTTCATGACAGAAGTAGGCTTTGAACCAGGAATATCCTTGTTGGCATGCTACGGTAGAGATGTCAGACTTGAATTCAGAACCTTTTCCCAGACAGGTGAGCTGCATAATCAAAACTGATCATGCCAACCATCTGTTAGGAGATAAGCAGACCCATTTCAGCACTAATTGCAGTATGCATGCTACCCAGGGCAAGATGCAGTTGTGTGTTGTTGTTTTTTAATTCATGCAATACTCTCTTGCCCATTCTGGAGGGAACTTGGATGCAGAGGCCTTTCTGGAAATGAACTATGGTATTTTACATTTATCTTTCATTAGTCCAATCGGAAAGCTATATTTCATGCTCTGCAGGACACTTCTTATGCTCGGTTGTCAAAACCATATACAAATATAGCATCAGGAGGCTGATATTTAAAACAAAAAGCCTGGAAAAGTGAGGGGGGAAGAGGAACTATTTATTTATGTATTCATTCATTTATTCATTTAACTTGTTAGTTGCTTAATAGTAGCAGTCTCTAGATGACTTATGACAAATTTAAAATAGAAGTTTTAAACAGCCATAGACCATTGTAGGTTTAAAAGAAACTTTCAAAAGTAAAAGAGGAAAAAAATGTTCTCAACTATTTAGAAAGTCACCAGCGAATAAGCTATAGCAACCTAGTCATCATGTTCCATAAACTGCCTGAGATCATAGTTTTCACCTGGTACCAAAAAATACATTAGTATCAGTGCTAGGCAGACCTTACTGAGAACACTCCACAGAGACTGCCACTATCGCCCTGTTCTTTGTTGCCCATCTCTGAAGCACAGACCTCCCCACACACATTTCTGGCTGAAACCTCAAACTAATCAGCAGCCTGCTAGGGTACATATCCTGCTTGAATTTGCCAGAGTGGAACTGCTGCAAAAGATTGTATATGATCTGTTTCATTATCTATGCTGTTTGGACATAAGATGGCTGATCCAGAGGCAGGCATTTAAAGAGGAGGTTTTCAGTAATTTCCGGACACCAGGAATAAAGTTTCCAAATCGATAAAGAAAGCGAAGTAGCGAAATCTAAGGGAAAGCTTCTTCTTTTTTTGCACTTTTTCAGCAATCCAGGTCAGAATGACCTGGTCTGCAGCCAAATACGAAATGCTGTTTATGGAGCTTTTTACATACAGCTCCCCAAGTACTTTTTCTGCTAGTGTTTATAATGAGAGCAGCCATACCAGGCTCATTTCATGCCAGCCAGTAGATATCCCCTATTTCCATCAGTCTTTTTGTTATTATTATTTTTAAAAAGCTGAGTTTTGCAATCAATCAATCAATCAATCAATCTCCTTGCATAGAAAAAGTGCATTGTATACATGGATCAGAAAGCAACATAGTTAACGAAACATAGTGGGAGATACTTTAGGATAAAACTGTCCAGATATTATGAGGTATGAAAATGGTTCTTAGGACCTATGGTGATGTAATTTTATAGCATCACTCAAACATCTTGCCACATTCTCCACAACGTCCTTACTACAATTGTTCAGCAGATAAGACACCCTGGAAGAGTCAGTGCGATAAATCCCCTCCTTCAATAAGGGGGCCGAATACTTAACATTTTTTTGCATAAAATGGGCAATAAAATAAAACGTGTGTGATGAATTTTACCTGTTTTAGTGCCACAAGGACAGCATCTTTCAGAGAGTGGGATTTTTAAGAATCTACCTAAGTTTTGCAATCAAATATTAATGTTTTTAGTACAATGTGAGCTGTTATGGAGACAAGAGGAAGCACCAATTAGCAGTTGCAAAATATAAATGCTGCAGCATGTGCAAATTGCATCTGTAGGTCTCAGGACACGATTGGGTGTAGCTAGTTTGCCCAATATATAATTGGACAATTAATAGTTTGACAACACCAGCCTTTGACATTTGAGTTCTTCAACTAGAAAAGAACATGTGCTGCTTCTCTTCTGCATTCTGGTCTTCCACATTCCTACACTGTGATGATGGGTGGGTGATGGGATCCTTTGATTCACAAGGGTAGTGAAATGATTGCCTTTGCAAAGCAAATCTTTCTTTTTAAAAAATTCAGGGTTGAGGATGTTTTTTCCATTTAAAATTCTGTACATTTGGTCATAACCATTCGTTATCTCTGTAAGCAAAGAACAAATTTTGATGGGTGATTGTTATTTGTTTCAGGGCACATTGAATCCCTATTGTGCACTATGGGATGATTCAAAAATGTAAGTAACAGATGTTTATTGCTATTACTTGGGATTTAATATTCCAGATCACATCAGAATGTTTATGTATCCAGTAGATAAAAAGGCATGATTATGAGGCACTAGGAATGAAATACATAACAGCCCTGATACGCTGCAGAGCTAATTTCAATGCTTTTGCTTTAGATATTCATACTAAAATATTAGAAATCATGCACATTTGTGTGCTGTCATGTCTCATGGTATAGATCTGTTAGAAATCACTATACCCATGTGGTTGTGGCAGTGCCTAGATGTGCATGGAAATCTTTACAGGAATACATGATTTCAAGATGATGCCCAAGGATTAAATGCCTGTCTCTGCTTTCGTTACTGGAGAGTTGGTTGCTGGGCAACATATTGAGTACAGTGTCGACTTTTAAAATAAGAATATCTAATACTTCCTGTGGTTGATGTAATGGATTCCCGTTACTGATTTCAAAACTGATAGCTTAAAATATATTTATTACTAGATTCTCTCCAGTTACCTCCATTAGGAGGTAAGGTTTCCTGTACTAGTGTAAAGAAAATGCAAATGAATACTTCAAGTGTTATAGAGATGTTCATGTGTGCTTTTCTGTGTGAATAGTTTTGATTCATGGTAGAAATTAGTGGTAGCTCTCTTTCAACCATCACTAAATATCATAGGCTGATCAATCATTTTCTCACTAAAATCAATGAATGTACCAAGGCTGCAATCCTAAGCACACTTACTAATGAGTGCTTACCGATTGTAGACAGTGGGACATACTCATACTGCTGAGTACCCATGCATAGGACTATGATGCAATCCTATGTACCCTTACCTAGATGTAAGCTCCACTGCATGCAGTGGGGCTTCAAGGAAACAAGCACAAAATTGAATTGTAAGAAGTTCAGTGTTGCAAGCTACATCTTTATTAATTCTCCTGTGTATAGAGAAACATTTTTTGCACATTTTTTTTCTCCTTGTAGGCATTTCTGTATGTATATTAGGAAACTATGCTGCTTTATTACCAGTTGAATGACTTTAACCTCTACTTGGCCCATTTTTTACCAGTGTGGTCTTGAATGGTTTGACAGTCTGAGTTTCTGCGATAGTCCTGCAAGCCTCTTTTCAGAAGTAGCTTTTGAGAGACAACTAAGTCCTGAAAATGACTCAGGATTTGCAATTCTCTCCATCACTTGTTTGCTGCAGATTTTATATAGTGCAATAACACACACACACACACACACACAAATGTGCAAATATATTTATTTGACTATGCAACAATACATTTGTTACTACAGAGATGGTTTTGTAACGCCTATGTTTCTGAGGTCTGTTCCCAATGCCCTACTAATCAGTAACTGGGCACGTGTGTAGGGGCAGACTTTGGAAGTCTTTGGTAAGATGGTACCCTGAGCGAGGCCAAAATTTGGTGACCCCAAATGGATCCTCGCTGTTATGGATCTGAACAATTTTGGGGCCCCTTGGCTTGGCACCCAACATTACTGATTTTCATTATGTTTCTCTACAGAACCTCCCCAGAAGAGGTTACAACTGTAGCATAGGTGCTGAGTCCCTGGGTCCTTGAATGCCCTGGCTCCCACAACATTTTAAATGAGGGGACCGGTGTGGCACAGCTACGTGTGCAAATTATGTCAGCATGCCAGAGGGTGCGATGATGTCAGCACACACACACTGGGGGGTATGATGACATAATACATGCTAGGGGTGTGATGACATAGCATGCATGGCCCAATGATGGCTCACGGCCCCGGACACCCGCAGTCAGAGAGGCAAGCCAGCCCCACTGAACCCTAGTATTGTTCATGTGATTTCATTATCTTCATTTGAGAGAGAGTGAGTGAGCACTGAGCTGAGCTGGAAGAGCCTGATGTTGTCAGAGGTGAAGAGGCTGTTTTATTTGCTGCCAGTACATTTCAGTACAAGCCTGCAGTTTTTAGCTAGTCTTTGTTCAACTGGATGGACACACACACACACACACACACACACACACACACACACGGATGAAACTTGATGTGTCTCTTGTAATGTGTACATGTACCTATCATTTGGAGAGCAAAGAGTCTCATAATGTTCCATCTTAAAAACTAACAAGGTGCTTCAGAATTATTGGGGGCTTTTTATCACAAGCAATTCATAAACCACCTTTCTGTCAGAAAAAGCAACTTCATGCTGCTATTTTGGGTGCTACAGAAAGCCGCTGATTCTGAAGAAGCATTTCAGCATTTTAGTATGTACTTGGTAGTAGTTAGTACAATTGCCAGCTGTGCTCATCTACATTTAAAACATACTTGGGGATTCAGAAGGAAAAGACAATGATTAAGGGTGCCTCTAGGCTGTCAGTATTTTGCAGGAGTGATTCAGTCGCATGCCAGGACTTAAGGTTCATGTATTTAAAGAAGATCAAAACACTATGTTACCCTAGTGGAACAAATCCACTTAAAAATAAATAAAAAAATTGGACTTTTTGCAGGTTTGAAATCCTTTAAAAAGTGTGAAATGAATGAGCGACTAACAGGAAGACATGTAAACTGCCCGCAGGAAAGTCAGAATGCATGCAGGGTAAATGCTCGTAGTCATATAGCTGTCCCACATACAAATCAGAAGGAAAGCTCAAAAAAGACCAGATATGATCTAGCCTCTGTGTCAGTTTCGTGCAAGCAAACCAGGGTGAATGCTCAATCAGTAGAACCCCTGGAAGAGCCACAATAGCTCGCTCCTGCATATAGACCTATGCTGCTGTAAAAGAAAGAGGGCCTAGAGCAGAGCTTGTATAATTTAGCTCCATTTTGCAGCCCCCCCCCCTCCCTGCAGTGCAGTGGGCTCTTGTGCAGGCTGGCTCCATCTCTCTTCCCCTCTCCTCCTTCCTTTGCCCGTGCAGAGCATGGCTGTCTTTCAGTAACATATTTTAGGAATCCCTGAAAATGACATAAAATAACTTATGCTAGGAAAAGGTTCCAAATTTCAGGCAAGGAAATATTTCACTGGGAGTTTTAAAAATGGCTCTCCTTGAAGCTGCTTAAAGCTTTTCAATAACGGGGGGGGGGGGATCCAGCAGGAGATGCATTAGTCATCCGAGAGTAGGTGGGACCATAAAAGATTGATGCTAAGTACCATTTGTTACGCTTCTGTAATTTATCAAATGGCTTTTGCAACTGCATGCTGCTTATGCATTTTATGGAGCTGGTGCTTCTTTCTCCTGCCTCAGAGCTTAAGCTCATCACCCACAAGAGGTCAGAAAAGTGTTCTTTTTTCCCCACCTTTCATTTTGCTATCACTTTTTTCTCTAAACTTCTTGGGGGGGGGGGAGAGAATGTAAGGACATAATGTTAACCGAGGTTGTTTTATGATTCATTACTATTTTCCCCCCTCAGCAGTGATTTATGATGGAGTATTTTACTCTATTTGATTATGTTATGGAATTTGTATTCTGATACTGTAGGCTTTGAATTAGAGTGAAAGCTCCTAGTGTGCTAGCATGGAAGGATACTTAGGCTATATAAATCTAAATAAAATGTGCAGCGTCGTGCCATTGAACAGATGCATAATAGTAAGGCTGAATTTTTTTTCCCCTCCAGGTCTCTATCACCCTCTGTTTATACTTACATTCCATTCTATAACATCAAATTTTCCACATGTGGCAGGTTGAGAGTCTTGATCCACTGTTTATAAATCACACAAAGCTGGGATGTCTTCACAGCCTTCAAAAATGAATGGCATTTTGCTTCGGTTGTTTTGCAGTTTATATTTGGCAGTCCCTTTGGCGCTGATCCAGCAAGAGAGTGGACTGTTTCTAGTCAGGAGTTCTTGCTTATTCACTGCTGACTCTGGAAAACTGGGGAAAGCTTTAACTGAAACTGGTCCTCATTTCATTGCATTGCGTAAGATCACCATGAGCAGAAGAATCAATAGCCATATCCTGGGCCATGTATTCATGCGCCCAGTTTGCACGCCACTTTAAACTACAGTTAAGCTTAACTATGGTTTAAAGGTGGACCATGCAACGTGCTGGTGCACGGAAAGAAAATTTCAGCCTCTTCTGTTCTCCCTCACTCCTGCTGCACAATCAAGGGCCCGAGCTGTGCTTTAGCTTAGCATTTTGCCTGAGTCCAGGCTCATTATTTGTCTCTCCTGAAACAAACCGTGAACTATAACCAAGGCTTGCGTTTGGGTTTATCACTCATGGTTTGTGTTGGGGAGACAAACTAAGAGCCCAAGTTCAGACATAACACTTAAGTTGTGGCTCATTTCCTGGTAGCATGGCAGCAGCAGAGTGGGAGAAAAATGAGACAGATGCTTTTTTTCTTCCTGTGCACCACCATCCTGCTTCTTCACCTTTAAGCCATATTTAAGCTTAACTATGGTTTAAATCAGGGCTAACCAACATAGTGCCCTCCAAATATTGTTGAACTACATCTCCCATTAGCCCCACCATAGCCAATGATGGGAGTTGTAGACCAGCAACATGTGGAGGACACCATTGTTTAAAGAGACATGCAACTGAAGCCATTACAACACATTACAACACCATTGTGTTTTCTGCTATTCTCACATGTTGTTAATGGATCCACTGGAAAATGGGGAATATGTTTTTGAGAAGCTATTTGAAGAATGATTTATCCTTGGTACGTTTTAGGGTACATTTCAGGGCCAAAGTAGACATGAATGCAATTGACATGCACATTTTTATGTAAATAACCATCAGCTGGAAAACTGAGCAGCCTCAAAACCATAGCGACTGGGAACTTTAATTATTTCTCCAAGGCATGGCAAAATATTGGTCTTGCTCAGATCAGTTTTTCCTCAATGTTCATGAAATTTCACACAGATTGATATTCCAAAACACCAGTATTCTGGGCAGAGCAGGGAATGTTTTCATGACCAATTTTACAATAACACATGAAGCTTATTGTGATGAGAATCTGAACAGCCTAGCCCACTGTCAGGGAACTGCCATCAGAGCATCAGGTGGTGGAGGGACTCAGGCAGGATGAAAGAGACTCAACTGCTGAAGCAGGGACCAGCAGGGGGAGGAGTGGGTCTCTGAGGGAATGCGAGCAGGAGGGAGGGCTCAGGGAGGCTTCCAGCGAGAACAGTGGGGAGGTATCGGAGTCTCCCATAGGCAGACCCACACCTCGCAGGAAACTGTCACGCCGTGAGTCCAGGAGACGCGTTTCCGTTAAGGAACTTCTTTGCTGGAAACGCTTCCGCAGACAGCCACTGTCGGACTCTACTAGTGACTAGAGCAGACATGTCTGAGGAGCTCCGTCACACACGGAGGTTTGTGGGGTCGCACAAACTCTGAGGGAGCACGTTTTCACGCACAAGCAGCTAATCAAACCCTCACACCCACTTAAACCTTTCTTCCTCAAATTGGTAGGCATTTCATCACCAAAACAAAAACAAAACAAAAAAACCTAGCTGAAAGCATTAAGCGGATTGGCCTTGTTGCCAAGCAGATTCCGGCTTTTATTAATGGTAATCTTAGTGAATTGGATGTTTGAGTTAAGCAGTCACAGTGTTCCCCATTCCGCTTGCAAACTGCTGTAGTAACATACAAACAAACAAACAAACACAAAGAGGAACAGTAGCAACAGCAGTTTGCTGCCTGTGAAGCCGTTGCTCCAGCTGTTCCTTTTTGTCTTCTGGGGTATTTGACTTGCATACAGGACACATGCACCCTATAGTTTTGTTCCCTTGTAGTGTGAATCATCACACTTTCTCCCTGCTTCTTTGCCCTGCTGAGATCCTGCTTTGCCATGGAAGCATATTTGATGGTAGCAAGATGAAATAACCTTACAAGTAACTCCTGTCTTTCACCATGATCCTTGCCTCCTTGCCGCTGCTATCTGCAGGTCCAAGTGTGTAAAATGAATGCAAACACTGTATTATAGAAGGTGTCTGACCTTAAGGATCTGCTTTAGCTAAAATGGCACAACATGGTTTATGCTGTGGCCACCAAAACAGCATCCCGTCCGAAGATCTAAGAGTGGTTCACAACTAAATAAAAACACAAAATACATAATAAAAGCAAGAACAAAAAGAAAACAATAACTCCCCCTCCCACAAACATATTTAAAAGGATATAATCTGGTGTGCTAGTATGTTTTTATCCTAATAACTGTAGCAATGTTTTCAACCTATGTTTTCAAACTTTTTTGTTTCCTTTTGGCATGCCAGAGGTACAAATCCCATTAATTCATGCCTAGTACACAAGGACATGCATTTGCTTACAACAATGATCACTCAGTATGTAGCAAGTGCAAGTTGGCCAAATATATAGTCACATTGGTCTACAGAGGATAGCCACATGTTCTAAAACACAGTGGAGTGACTATGTGGTCCAAGGTCAAGATGAGTGCGGCAGTACTCATTTAAAATCCCAATGGACTCCTGTTGGTAGATGGAGCATGTTCATAACTTGTCAAATTCTTTCCTCTCTCCTTGTAACATTTACTCAGATGTTCCTGTTTTATTTCTCTATACCTGCCAGCAGCAGCCAGTAATGTGGGGCATTGAGGTTACACAGGTAACCCTAGATGAGGCAGGATGGAGGAGAACTTGGCATGGGGCTGCCATTTCCATTAACATGTATATTTCTGTGCTGTTGCTGAAACTCAAAGAATCAGACCCCAGAATAAACAAAGTTATTTGTATTGCTTGTCCCAAGGACGAAGCTAGCTTTTGTCTGGAGACAAAATGGTTACCTTAGAAACAAACATGCCATCTTTTGGTAACCCGTTTATTCTCATAATTGGTGTTCCTTCAGAGCAACAGTTTTGGAGGAGGGAACTCCTCTAAGATGATTTGTTTTTTCATGGTGTCACCGAGTTAAAAAGTTTGAGCAGTGTAAGGTTCATTTAGCATATTGCAGCTTCTGAGCAAGGCACAATTGTCTCCATCAACTTTCTTCTTCTTCTTCTTCTTCTTTGGCGATCACTCTTAGCCGAGTAAGATTGTCTTCCATAAACACAGTTTTAACAGTGAGTCCGTAAGTGACTGTGGAGGCCAATTCTGGATCCACATGTCGTTCCACGTCCTTCTTCTCCATCAACACACTGCTGACAAAACTACTCACAGTGGCTTTTGATGAGTCTACACAGCATCCAAGCCACACTGAACCCATCAGGAAAGCAGGGTAAAAAAACACACACATCAAAAAACTGAAATCTCAGATATTGCCTTCCTAAAGCAGAAGTGTATTTATTGATCTGTTTCCTTACATTTATATCCCATCTTCCTTCCATCATGGAACCCAGGGTGGCTTGCATGTGGTTCCCAGACAGTCACTCGCCCAGGCACTGAATAGACCCAAACCTGCTTAGCTTTAGTGATGCAGTCGCTTCATGCACCTTCAGTTGATGCTCTGGAGTAAATAGGACCTGTTGTTGTTTTGGGACAACCTTAAAATTAGACACAGATAGAAACCTGAGCACTAAGAATTTCTTCTTAAATATTTTAGCGATCTTTTGCCCATACCATTTTGTGCAAGTTGAATATCTAGTGAATAGCAGTAAATCGGTAAGTAGTTGGACAAAGGACACTTTTCTCTCTCTTTTTAATGGCTTTGCACATTTTCAAACAGGTTTATGTTTTTGTCTCAAGGGTCAGTCAGCAGGGGGATTAACCATTAACCATAATTCTAAACCCATAATTCTCTCTCCCCGGTCAAATAATGTTTATTGGTTTTCATGTGAATACAAGAGCAACATATAACTACCGTAACTTGTCCAGTGGTACATTAAGTTTTGTTTGCAGTACACAGTACATGAGCAATATGTTTGTTTATGCATTATCAATTCAAGTATCCTCTCCCATAATTTTGTGTTACTGCTGGACATTTTTCAACTCAGGAAATAAGAGAAAGCAACTGGTGATGGCTTGTGTTCCACAATTAAATCTGATTTCTTCTAGAAAGTCCAAGTTGTTAGGCTTTGTGGTAGAGAAAAGTTTTAAAATAAATTGACAGGTCCTTCTATTCTGAATTTCTGCCTTTTGCCCTGTAGCTTAATTTACCACTACCACTCCCATCTGTTATGTCCATTTGTTCCTTACACTGTATCGCCTCCCCACTCACAAAAAGATTCTGAACTCCTTGAAATACAAGTTTGAATTAATCAAAGTTACATTTTGCTCATTTGCATAATTTATTCAGAGCATGGTAAATTGGTTGCGAGGTGTGGGTGTGTTTTTTGTACAGGATGTGATTTTTCTTTTTACATAACAGAACTGCCAGACCCTTGAAAAACAAAACAAAAAGGCTACATGTGGTCCTGGAATAGCTTCTCCTCCTACTATCAGTTTTCAACTTCTTTAACCCAGCCTTTCGTGAATGGTCGTGACCACATCTCAGGAACTGAACCATTTCAGTCATGTTTGGCCAAATTTGCAAAAACAAAAGCTCTGTGGCACTTTAGAAGCTACATCCTTTCTCACTATTTGATAGCTGAGGCAGGGATGTGGGGTGAGATTAAGGGAACAACATGACTTAGTCAGGAGCACCTCCTTATAAATCATGAAATTTGCAAATTTCCTTCAAATTTCCTTTCTGCCTATGTGCACCAATAACTTGGTTCTCTCACTCTCATTCAGCCCTTCAGGTCCTGACTTGAAAATGCAGAAAGGGCAAACCGGCTCTCATGCTGACTAATATTTAGAGTTTGCACATTTTAATACAGCTGGAAACCTTAATGCTGTACCTCTGTTTCGTGACAAAAGAGCAACCAATATATGTTGGAGGTGTAAATTTTGAAGAAGACTTGTGTTTGCAAGTCACTACAATGAAGACCAGTTTAAGAGTTACTTGGGTGATGGTTAGTCCATCCTAATCTGATGAGTCTGGCAGTGCTTTTGCAAGGTAGATCTTAGAAGTTTTATTGTTTTCAATAGGGGATATATTTATGTTTGAGTCTCCCATTAAGATTGGTGGCTTTTAAATACCCAATCCTATGCATGTTTACTGATAATAAATTCAACAAATCTTATTCCTAAATACATGGTCCTAAATACATGCAGCCTGGCTTAACTTTAAAAAGATAGTGCCCTGGGATTTTATGTGTATATAAAAATATAAAAAGATGATGGTGATGATGATGATGCTTTACAACAGGCATAGGCAAACTCGGCCCTCCAGATGTTTTGGAACTACAACTCTCATCATCCCTAGCTAACAGGACCAGTGGTCAGGGATGATGGAATTGTAGTCTCAAAACATCTGGAGGGCTGAGTTTGCCTATGCCTGCTTTACAATATTCTGCTTTTAAATAGTGTGTTTGTAATGCTGGGTTGTATGCCAATGTTGCAATTTGCTTCTTTATCTGTATCACGTGTGAAGCTCACAGTAATCAAATGCGTAAGAAAGAAAAAGAATGCAGATAAGTTGGTTCACTTGAAATCTTGAATGAAAATGTAAGAGACAGGATTATCAAACATGTACATAAATGATTTATGAGTAAGTGGAATGGTGCACGATTTTGCACTGCAGTGTGTTTGTTAATTTTACACTTCATTGCATGCCATCACAACATGGACAAGGTTTCAACTAACATGCATATTTTAAGAAACACAGAGAAGTCAAGAAAGTTTATTTTCTTTGAAATGAGCCCCGGACCAGCAAGGTGCTTATTATTTACATAAAAAAATACATCATGCTGTTTTGCAAAATTAACATATCCACATATCAGGATCTGTTGCGTCTACCTGATTGCAGAGTGGGAGTAAGTTTGGCAAAAATGAAGATGATTCATTCGCATAAAGTCCTAGCACTACATCACAAGATTGCCTAAAATGGATATGGTATGTTAGCCCTTCGTGATGATGGTACTGTTGTACACCTACTATTGAGGATAATGCTGTCATGAAAGTCTGACCTACCCTAACATGTCCCTCTAAGATGGGCAGGTTTTCCTGTCTTCCATCATGTCCAAACAGAGAGGTCACTTCTCCCTTCCACCAAGTCTGAACACACAAACTGACCAAAGCTTGTTGCTTAGCAAGGAAGTTGGACAACTTTGACAGCCCCATCTCTCAACTTCCCAAATGCGTTGGGCTAACCTAAGATGCCAAATTCTAAAAGATTTGACCAGTCCTGTCCTCTCACACCCCACACATAGGTATGTTGAAGACCAGAGGAGAGGTGATAATGAGACCAGATGGGCTATGCCATTGCTGGCTATCCCCCATGGAAGGGCAGGACCTCAGCAGCCTGAAAGCATTAGCCTTGTGCTAGCTGAACAGTGAGAGCTGGGAAGCTGAGCAGAATATAAGCCAGCATCCACTTTTGACTTGCTTCTGCAACAGAAAATCAGCACTGCTTGCCCTTCCACAGGACAAAGTAGGACATGCTGGCCACCTTTAGGAATTTTCCCCAATGGCCCAAACTGGCTATGGGAGTTCAGTTGAATTTGGACTTCTCTGAAGGTGGTGGACACTCCTTCACTTGAGATTTTTCAACAGAGGTTGGATGGCCATCTGTCAGGGATTCTTTAACTGTAATTCCTGCATTGCAGGGAGTTGAGCTAGAATGACCCTTGGGTTCTATCTGCAGTTCTATTATTCTATGGGCGTGTTGATTTTAAATGTGTACTTTGCCCTACTGTTGCAACCCCATTACTCAGCGTGTCTTACAAAATAAATAAATAAATAAATAAAAAATAATACAAAAAGAAAAAAATAGATCTCACATGGGAGTGGAGAGAATTCTGCTAAAGGGGTAGCATAATATTTGGTGATTCAGCAGGCCCTTTGAGGCATTGGTTAGCTGGTGAAGGAGGATTCCCTAGGCCAACATCTCGCAGGGGGGGAGAGAATGGAACCATGTTGATGCCTGTTGTACTCCTGCTTAGTGCCAAAGGGTTCAGGGGGTGGGGATGTGACAAGGATGTGAATTCCTCAAGACACCATAGGGGGTGTGGCTAGGAGAAGACATGCTCAGAGCCTGAAGGGATCCTAAATCCTCTGGCTGCATAGGGCATTAATATGAAGAGCATCTGCCATAGCTGTCAAGCATCCCTTATTTGAAGGGACAGTCCCTTATTCCAGCCCCATGTCCCGCTTCTGTCCCTTATTGATGGATGTCCCTTAAATGATGTCCCTTAAATTTCAAAGGAAGCAGCTCCTCTCCCTCCCTCCCTACCGGCTAGCCAGGGAGGAGGTAGGCTCCAACTGTGTTGCTTGGCTGTGTTGCTCACCCAATAAGAAGTCTAAGAACGACTGGGGGGTGGAGCTTGCATGTCTTGTGCTGATTAAATCGGCCGCGTTGCCTGGGGACTTGCCTTTGCTCAGCGCTTCCCAGCGGAGAGGTGACGGTGGTTTTCCTTGAGGTTTCATTTGGCTGCTGGCTGGGCTTTCTGCCTTTGGCTCAGAGGGGCTCAGAAGTTGAACATACCTGTGCTGAGTGCTCGGATCGAAATCGGATGGATACGTCATCGACGGCCCACTCACCCTTGCTGGCGAAAAGGTCTGTCTAGAGCGGGGGCACATGGTGGGGGAAAAGAAAAGGAGATCTCGTGGGAGGAGGGCTTTTGAATTTGTTTTGAAGGCTCCTTCGATTGACTTATGGGGGAAAAGAAAGGAGCTGGTTGACTAAAATGGTGGGTGACTGGTGATCTCGTGGCGAGGGGGGGAGGCTGTGTGTGTGTGTGGCTAGTTAATGCAAGCTGAGGGGGGTTTTGAATACTGGACGCCATTTTGTTGCATGTGCTGCTGCAAACTTTGCAGTGCAAAGCCAGGCCAGGGAGCCATCGTAAGTTGAGGCTGCATAGGCCTTGTAGTGCATGTGACTCAGATTCTATTCAGTTGAACCTCTGGTTACAAAGTTGGCTGGACAGTGTTCTTAAAGCTACCAGCATGAGTTTGACCAGACTGCAGAAGGACAGGAAGACTGGAGTGCCTGGAACAGGTGAGGCTGCAGGTCCCTTATTTTGGCCGCTGGTCCCTTATTTTCAAGGCTGCTGGTCCCTTATTTTCAAATCTGTAAGCTGACAGCTATGCATCTGCACAGATCCAAGTAATTCACTGCACTAGAAGTTGTGAGTCACCACTAAGTAAATGACTTATAACACTGCTGATTTTGTTATAAAGCATATGAAGCTTGTTCTGAGACAAAAGCTTGTTCTGAGACAAAAGCTTGTTCTGAGACAAAAGCTTGTTCTGAGACAAAATGGCTCAAAATGCCTTTAGAGCTGATGTACTAGCCACTTGGTTAACCCACAGCTACGTAATTGTCCCAAACTAGAACTGTGGTTTTTTCTGTGCTTCACTTGAAAATTCAAGAAATCACCATTGGGTTGGGACTGAATTTGACAGGTCCACGTCCACTGGAGTATCCCATACTTTAACATGAATATGTTGCAGTTATTTGGAAATGTGTTTTTCAAGATTATGTTTTAGATTTTAAAATACTGCACAAGTGGTTTCAGTCAGAATTGCATCAAGTTATTTATAAACGGTGTGCTTTGATGATTCCAAGCATCCAAATAGTTAGAGAAACATAGGTGTTGCTGTAGCAATTTTAAAATCCTTCAATAAATACACCCATAAGAGAGTGTGTGTGTGTGTGTGACCAACCATACATAAGAAAGGGACACACTGGGGCTAGACATAGATTAATTCTCAATGTGACTGATGGCTATTCTTTTTTGTTGTTGTACTGGTAGAACAGTCTCTTTACACAGCCCTGGTGGTATCTGTTTTATATATAATACACACAGATATATATGGGTGGGTGGATAGCTAGCTAGCTAAATAGATAGGTAATATATGTGTGTATGTATGTGTGTATATGCATAATATAGTATAGCAGGGTGGGGGAATTGTGCAATCCATTTACCAAAGAGAATGGTTTTATTAAATTCAGCGTGACTACATCAGGCAGATGGGTTTAAAACAAAACAAAATAAAACACCAATGCATTTTTTTTGGCACAGGTGGACTAGCTAATCTGGAGTCTGAGAAGCCATGGCTCATTCTAGTCTTAATTTCTGAATTTTTCCACATTCCATTCCATAGCCAGACAAGAATATAGCCCAAAGGTATCCAGGCTGAGAACTATCTCTCTCGCTCTCAAATGTGTTTTTGCCTGCTTATTTGTTGGAAGACTTGGACAGGTGGGCACTGTCAGAGAGGGAATCCCTTGTGCACATTCTGAGGCAACACAGTCCCACAAGAGGTTTATATCACATGCATTTCCAGAAATTTGAATTGACTGTGCTGGGATTTAAAGGAAGAATAGGTGTGGTCCATGTGCAGTGTCCATGCTGATGGGAAAGAGGAATGTGGATCTGCCATGTGCAGTGTACTATGTTTCACCTGGTAAGCAGGCCAAAGACAGAAGTGGTAGACCGGTGGGACTGAGAAGCACCTGGGATCAGCAATGCGAGTGCAGATATCCTCAGAACATGTGAACACCTCAGCTTTGTAAAAGCCTTAGCTCTGAGGTTGCACTCCAGAGACCAGAATAGAGAAACAAGCCAGCAGCAACAGCCTGAGTAAATGCATACCTCAAGATCAGCTGGCTTCCATCTGCTGGAGGCATTGCTAGCTAAAGTGCTGCACTGCCTAGCCCTAGGACATCTGAGGTATCTTGAATAAAGACATGGAGTTTAGTCCCTCTTACTGTCTTTTGTCCAAATCAACAACCTCTTGGACTGTGATAGCCAATGTATTGTCCTCCAGATGTTGTTGGACTAGAGCTCTCATCTGCCCCCAACTAGCATGGTCAATGGTCTGTGGTGATGGGAATTTGGAGGACACCACAATGGCTACCCCTCCCCTAGCAACTCTCTTCGTAGTTTAAGGATTGGTAACAGTTTGGGACTACGGCCTCCAATGATTAGGGGATGAATCAAGGAGTCATTTCTCAGAAGACAGAGGCGTGCACTCTTTTGCCTATCAATGTGACAAAGTATGCATAATATTTTAAACAGGAAGACAAATGCAAAACTTTCAAAACAATGCCTTGAGGACATGCATTCTTGTTTTGTTAGTTTCATCTGGCCAAATATTGAAATAAAATGCATTCAATTTTGCTTTTTATCTTACTGCAATTAAATGAATATTTCATTTTATATGAGGTTACTCTGTGGCTCAGCTTTATGATGTACTGCACTGAATCTAGTCTATGACTACACTGCAAGCCAGAAGAAATAGATACAATTTGCATTTAATTCCCACCCCTCCCTTTTAAATCATTTCACATTCTCTATGCAGGTTAGACTGATTGAATTCCTTTTGAAAGATAAATACTAGAAGCCAAGATTATGTCCTCTAGTGTTAGACAAAAGGAATATATTCATAGGAATATGAGTTTAAGCTCCCCACCCCACCCCTTAAAAAAACCATTAAAATAGCTTGCAAGAAAAATAAGAAATAAAATTCTGATTTATTATCCCCTTATAGACAGAGTATTTTCTTTAGGTTAGTAAAGACAAAGTTCATACTACTTACTACATTTGTAAGATCTTTTATTAAGCTCATGCGGGATGGTCATATTTAGTAAGACTAATACAAAAATATACTGGGATTTAAGCATATTTAAATGGAAAGTATTAGTGTCAAATGAGCATCATCAGGCTAAGAGATTTCACTATAAAGGCTCCCTCTTGAATAACCACCAGATTATGGATGAATAGGTTTTATATTAAAAAAAAATACGGCTGAAAGTATCACATTGTTGTGATGATTTTTTAAAAGAAATGTTATTGTGTTCCCTCATAACATTAACTAGGATTTGAATATATTTTGCTCTTGGCTAATTAGGAGAAAGCAATATGTACATAGACACTTGAAGTGATAGTGCTGGAGAATATGTTCCAATCCATTCTATTATTCTTCAGTAATGGATTAAAAAAAAAATACACTGCGAATCTGAATCCCATGTGCCGCAGTTACTGCTGCAAGCATGACATACACTTCTACTTATTGCAGAGCACAGTCCACAAAGCACTGCATTTTAGCAGAAGCTTATGTTGAAGCTATATCCCATCAACGGCTTTGAAATGGTTGGCCTTATGACCCCATTGTGCTAGGAGACAAAAGTAGATGGCACTTTTGCATATCTTAAGCTGAGTCTCTCAGGTCAACCTAATAGGGGACCAATCCTAAACTGTTCAAATAAGGAAGGGGAGGGATGACATCAAATGGGTTACTCAGTTACTATACTGAGCCCAAAGGAAGCCTTTTCATGATATACAGCAATGCACAAAATGCTCACCTTTGAAGTCCCGGAATTATACTTTGATATCTCAAAAGTATCCAAAAGTCCTTCAGCGTCCCAGTTAGCAATGCAATAAATAGCATGCCTTCTGTTAGCCCAGCACTTTTAAGCAGAAATTGGCTGCTGAAGAAATTGGTCAACTACATATAGCCCTGACTTATAAAGGAAGCATTTGCCTTTACATCAAAGATAGCTCAATATAGTAATTTTTTTTGGTTTTGAGATGCAGTCCGGATTTATTGTGGCTCACATGGAGAATACTTGAAATTGCCTCCGTGTGGCAGCAGCTGCAAGCTGTCTGCACTGTCTCATCAGATTCAAATCCAGTCCCCACCCAGTTTGTCCATGGGCCATCACTGAAATCACTTCTGCTTCTCACATTATGGCTGACAGTGGAGGGTTATTGAAATAGTCACAGCATGATAGCCCTTCCTCCTTGCATTAAGGAGTTTCAAGTATGTTGATTCAGTATGAGGATTGGCCCTCATGTACCTTCTCTCCTTGTTAGTATCCAGCTTTTCTGGTGCTGGCTTCTAGGAGACCATGGAATCAGTGCAGCAAGCTTATACAGTGGTACCTCAGGTTAAGTACTTAATTTGTTCCGGAGGTCCGTTCTTAACCTGAAACTGTACTTAACCTGAAGCACCACTTTAGCTAATGGGGCCTCCTGCTGCCACTGCACCGCCGGAGCACGATTTCTGTTCTCATCCTGAAGCAAAGTTCTTAACCCGAGGTACTATTTCTAGGTTAGCGGAGTCTGTAACCTGAAGCATATGTAACCTGAAGCGTATGTAACCCGAGGTACCACTGTACACATGAATGGCTTGCTTTGTGGAGAGGCAGACTGAGTTCTATGTTATAGTCACTTTGTAAGAAGAGACGTATTAATTTGGCTTAACCTGTAGCACCAAACCATGATTTGGAGTTACATTAGCTTCTGTCTTAAAATTCCCTCCTCTCATCACATGCTCCGTGTTTCTCCATATCTCAGTAAATCAGTTTGCCATTTTGCCTAAATTGACCACAGAGGTGCCAAGTATACTGTGTGTGGATTGGCCCCCTGGCGTACCTGCAAAAGAGGAAACAAATTTTGAATAAAAATTGAATTTTTCTGCCGTATGCAAATTTCCAGGTGGGACAGAGTGTCCCAAATAAACTGGGGGGCCACACACCAGTAAAAAAAAAAAAAGACATGCTAGACAGAATGGTATCAGGTGATGCCTTTTCCACAATTGCACTTCCATACATGAAAAGGCTTAATCCATTGAACTGATGGCAGCTCTCCCTGAACGACCAACCCTAAACCATGCAAAGAATTCATGTTTCAAGCTACTGTAGGTATTTCATCCATTGATATTAGGCTGGCCATACTACATTCTGTGCAAGATCCCCCTGACATAGTATTTCAGATGGTGGGGCGATGAGGGTGTCAAAAGAGATTTAAGATTTACAGCAGCAAAGGTTCAGACACCCATTCTGGGAACAGTATATTCTGAACAGTATATTCTAAAACCGTTTGTTGGGATTATTTATTTATACAGCCTAATAAGTACAGCAATGTTACCAGCACAGGTCCAAGCCCAACTCGATTGTTTGTTAAAGCACCAAGCTGGGATTCAGCTGAATCTGGTGGTCAGTCCCACACCTCTAGTAAGTACCACTATTGATTTGAAAGACATTTCATGGACAACAGCAACAGAAGGTGTTAAAACTTCCATAGTAGGAAATTGGTCTTCCTTTTTGTGTGTGTCTGGCACATTATATGCCAACATATGGTTGTTTTTTGGAAGTGCAGATAGATGTTTGCCTGAAAGACAGCTTATATCTTCTGGATTTGTACTAAATAAGCAATTCAGAAATGCTTAACCTATACTATTCTTAAATGTGGATTGGAAGTCCTAGCATTTTGGAGCTTTATTTTAATAAAACTCTTGATGCAACAGGCTTTTGACAAACTGGGGAAACTGAGAGCATGAAGTACGAAGTGTGAGAATTCATACAACACAACATACACCTTGTTTCTTTTCTGTCAAAGCAGGTGGGGGAAACCTTGGGCCTGGGAAACCAAATGCACGACACTCTCAAGGGCCAATGAACCTCTGCCCAGACCATGCCGCCTCTTCTCACTGGCCCAGCTCCACTCCCTCCTTAGTTCTTTTGAATATTCTTGAAGTTTGATTACAACAATAAATAAAGTGCATGACAGGGTTTTTGTTACTGGGAACATAAGGAGAGCTCTCCTGGCTCAACCAGCCTATCCAGTCCAACATTCTGTTTCCCCCAGCGGTCAGCCTGTTGCCTATGGGAAGCCAACAAGCAGGGCATGAGGAAAATAGCTTTCTCGGTTTCCTGCTGTTGTTCCCCAGAGAGTGATATTCACAGGCATGCCGCCTCTGTTACTAAAGGCAATACACAGTCATCATGACTTGTAGCCACTGGTAGCCTTAATCTCTGAATTTGTGCAGGACACTAAGAAGAGGTAGAAAAGCCAAGAACTTGTGTATAAATCTCTCTCACACGCACTCACACACACACACAGAGAGAGAGAGAGAGAGGGTGGGTGGGAGAAGGGGTTCTGTTTTCTTGGAAACTAATAAAAAAGAAAGATATAAGATTTACATTTAGCAATTCCAAGCACCATTATGGGTTTCCATCACCTGTTCACTCTGCTACTTGATAGAATAGAATATACAGTTAGTCACAATATATCAGATAGCAAGCATTTTCAACATAAAAGGAGGTAAAATTAAAGAACAGATTGCTTTCTTTTAAAAATGAACTTTTCTGTGCTGTTGCATCAAGCTTGCTGTATCAGAGGGGGAAACCTGCCGCATTAAACAAATAAATATCCAATTCCTCCTTTATATTGTAGGCTGCCAGTAGTGTCTCTTTAACAATCACTCTTTCTTCCTAGTTTGTAATTGTTTATCTAAGAAGGGTTAGGTCACATGCAACCTTTCATTTCCTCTGAGCTTTACTGTGGTATCTCAATTTTCTATCTGGGTCATCTGGAGCCAATAGAAAACATAAAAAGCAAAGTGAGGCAGTGCTACAGCCAGGATTAGAACAACAAAATAGAAATATCTCCTATGTCTCAGCATTTATTTTAGCCTCTAGAACCATATTGTGCTGCTCAGAGCTAAACCATGCCTCTTAGCATTCATTTTAGAATTTCAAGAACTATATCATTTGAGTGCAGAAAATGGAGATTGTTCCTATTGTTTCAATATATAGTTTGGCAGAATGAGACCTGTTTACTTGTATCACCCTTCTGGGGGGTGGGGAATCAGAAGATTATTTTTGCATGTCTTGTTATTGTTTACATTATTTAAATAGGAACAAAGAGGAACATGGTCTTTTTTTTCCTTGCCCCTTGCCATCGTCCCCTAACCCAAATCTAAACCAGGTCAGAAAATAAAAAAGGGGGAGAACAAAGAGGGAAACTGAGAAAGTTTGTTGCATGTTTAAGTCTCATATAGGTCCAGGAACACAAATAATGAGTTTGATCCGAAGGTTTCCCTCTGCATGAAGAACATATCTTCCACTCATGGAAGGGCTCATTGATTGCAGCTTACCTAGGTCCCCACAGATCTGGAGCTCTGTCTGTTTATACATCACACTTTAACACTGCACAAGAAAAGTGAAGATAAATCCAAATTTGTTCTTCCTCCATTGTTCGCAAGAGCTTGCAGAAGCTGTGGCATAAGGTGAAACTCGACATCTTTCTATAGCACCTGTTTCTTACAGCACTCCATGAACTTGGGCACATGGGGTGATATCTGACATCAGACATGCTTAGAGTTGACCCATGGAAATCAATGCACTTCAGTCTGTTAATTTTAATGGGCATGGCTTGGTTGGATAGCATCCATGGTTTTTTGCAAGTGCTTGCAGAATACTTGTAGGCAACTGTTTTCCGTCTGCTCCTGGTTCTTTGCCCACACCACAAGTGTGATTCTGCTCATGTCCTGTTAGTGGAATTCCCAAGTGCAACTAGCCAGACACTGAGAGAACAGGATGCTGGACTAGATATGCATTGGTCTGATCCAGCAGAGCTTTTCTTATAGTCTTACACTAACCCTGGACTCAGCTAGATTGGTAAAGAAAAAGTGATTTATATGCATTGTATATGCGATATAACACTGTGCCAGCAGATGTCTCTGTGGAGTCCCACTTTCCCCTACCAGATTTACAACATGTTTAACGGAAACGCTTCTTTGATGTGTCTAGATCAAGCCCCTATGGAATTCAGCACATTTAAAAAAAAAAAATCAGGGTTATGGTCAGCTCTCCAATAATATAATATTGACCACTATTCTATGTCTTCTCCCTGCTCTGCATTATCAGGAAGGTAGGCATCTTCTGGTTACCTGAGAAACTTCACATGGCCTCAGTTTCCACTTTTGTAAAATTTCTTTCTCCTGCTGACAGAAAAATTAGAGCTTAAACTATTAACATTTGCCAGATTGATGTTGTGTGCTCCCTCTTACAGAGTAGAAATGGTAGCAAATAGGAAAATAGAACACTATCAATCGGTTTGCATGACAACAGTTGTAACGAGAATGGAAAGTGGTCAGATATTAATTCAGTTTCCTTGCAATCTGAAAACTGCAGTCTTGTAGGCCTCTGCAAATTTCCTTCCTGGGATTCGACAGAGCTGTCAAATTGTGTTTAAAGTGATGTAAGACTCTGCATTCCAGACTACTAACATGCAAATAGATCCAATCTCTGGCTTGAAGGATAGATACCTGGGAAGTACGAAGTCTTTTACGGCAGCCCTTTATGTGTTCTTCTCAACAGTGTTGTTTCTCCTGGGCCTCAATACCTGTCAGAACAAGTGTGCACCATTTATCAGTTTATATGGGCAAAGAATCAATCAGGCTAAATATTCCAACTTTACAGCTCCCTTGTCATATTTTCTTAATAATGAGTTGGCCTGAAATTTGTGAAGCAGAAAATTCAGCCTCATTTTGCCTAGTGACAAAAGCAAAAGAGACCACCCTTTTCTGATTTATTAATAACAATTGCATCTCAATATTTCTAATAGCCTCTTAAATCATCTCCAAAAGCTAGAAAGCTCACCAAGTAACGATCCAGCTGTCTCTCTTAATATTCTGAAAGATATAAATTCAACTAGAATGAAGTGGCTTGTGTCACTTTTTTCTCCTTCTCAAGCCCGAAGAAACTGCCACTTTTATGTGTTTGTATATTAAAACTAATTTAACAGGGCCGATAACGGTCACAGTTTACTCTGGAACTTATTAAGCTGCAAGAATCGTGCGTGTGGATTACTGATGTCAGCAGACAGTGCTACATAACAAGAGTTAATTAACAGTTAAACAGCATTATCACAAGTCTATATTATAACAAGAGTTTACTGTATTGTGACACAGATATTAAAATCCTGCTCTTCTGTGTCAATATTTGAGTAATTTCACATTTTCCCAGTTCTATAATAATTTTGAAAAGAAAAGATGTTGGCCATCCTCATTTCAGGGATCCTTTAATTCTTATATTCCTGCAGTGTGCAGGAGAGGGCATATTCAGTTTAGCACCATATCACATTTTTCTCCTTGTGTTAAATGTTATGCATTCTTTCCAGGAGGATATCATTTTAGATTGAATCATGTACTGTAATAAGCAAAATGTGTTGAAACCCAAACAACTACAAGAGCAGCAAAAGGACAATCAATATTATTTAGAACATAGTAGTTAGTGTGCATTTTTTTAAAGGATCAAGCCCCAAACCTTTATTCTGCTGTCTGCTAGATACCGGTAAGTCAGTATGTGTGAGATGTGCTGAGAATGAAGACTGTAAATTGTGGAACAAGAAGTCCTTTGACTGAAGATGTTGCTACATCTGTGAACTTGTGAAATGGTCGTGTACAACTAATGACAGGCTTCCTCAACCTCGGTCCTCCAGATGTTTTTGGCCTACAACTCCCATGATCCCTAGCTAGCAGGACCAGTGTCAGGGATGATGGGAATTGTAAATGACACCTTGATCTATATTATAAAGATTATACTGACCTACATTGCGGGGATTGTTGTAAGCATTAAGGAAGACAATGTTTCCAAGTATTTTCAAGTATGTGCTACAGAAATGCTAAGAATTAATATTGTGCATTTGTACCTTCCCTTGCCACACCATTCTGTCTTCTGTCAGCAATATTTTAGCATTCTTCAATTGTTTCAAAGAAAAAAAATATGAGAAAAGTGACTTAAAAATTGAAGTGGCAGTCATAGACTTAGATCCAAAGATAAATTAATTAAAGGAATTTCACAGAAGGAAGCTTTACCACCCCCTTCTCCCCACTGGCAGAGGAAGGGGGGAGTGGTGGGTGTGGTCCACCTCGAATTTCATCCCTGAGGGAGGGTGACATCGCCGCCCCACCCCCCTGGGATGCTCACTGTGGGCGGCGATGTCACTCCACCCCTGCGGGCAGCTAGCCCCACTGCTGGGTGCACAGCATGTGCGCCACTCCGGGTGCCAGAGCAGCTAGCTCCGCCTCTGCTTCTCCCCCCTGCAGGCCCCTAAATAAATTGCCTTAGTGTGTGTGTGTGTGTGTGTGTGTGTGTGTGTGTGTGTGTAGATAGATAGATTTTGTTGTTGTTGTTGTTGTTGTTGTTTGGTTGTTTACTCGTGTCTGACTCTTTGTGACCCCATGGACCAGAGCACGCCAGGCACTTCTGTCTTCCACTGCCTTCTGCAGTTTGGTCAAACTCATGTTAGTAGCTTCGAGAACACTGTCCAACCACCTTGTCCTCTGTCGTCCCCTTTTCCTTGTGCCCTCCATCTTTCCCAACATCAGGGTCTTTTTCAGGGAGTCTTCTCTTCTCACGAGGCGGCCAAAGTATTGGAGCCTCAGCTTCACAATCTGTCCTTCCAGTGAGCACTCAGGGCTGATTTCCTTCAGAATGGATAGGTTTGATCTTCTTGCAGAGTCTCAAGAGTCTCCTCCAGCACCATAATTCAAAAGCATCAATTCTTCGGCGATCAGCCTTCTAGATGACAGATAGATAGAGCATACATATAGTATCTCAGACCAATGATTCTTATAGTTCATACCCCACAAGTGACCCGGAAAAACCGGAACATTTCATTTCTTCTCATGAGAGGAAAGAGGCCATTTTGGGTATCGTGATTTGACACCTGGTGTTTGCCTTTGGTGTGTTGGAGGTTACGGTATCGTCTACACAGACTGGCAATGGCTTCCCGAGGTTTCAGACAATGTTCTTTTCCTGACCTGCCTGTAGATGAAAGGGATTGAACCTAGGTCCTTCAAGCATGCAAAGCAGGCGCTCTATCACTGAGCTATGGCCTTTCCCTAATAAATCTCTCTTGATAAGGAGAGGCCTGCTGGATTGAGCCAATGGTCCATCTAGTTCAGCGTTCTGTTCTTACAGTGGCCAACCACATGCCTGTAAGAAACGAGCAATCAGAACCTGAGCATGAGAGCTCTCTCCCCTCTGTGTCTTCCAGAAACATTACTGCCTGCCCCCCAACTATGGAGGCGGAGCATATAGCCTTCACGGTTAGTAGCCAGTGGCAGCTGTATCCTCCATTAATTTGTCCAAACCCTTTTTTAATGCCACCCAGGTTAGTGGCCACGACTGCCTCCTGCAGAAGCTAGTACCACAAGAATCACAAAACAGAGAAACCAGTAGGAGAACACTTCAATCTCCCAGGACATTCTATACAAGATCTCAAAGTAGCTGTTTTACTACAAAGGAATTTCAGAAATAGACTGGAAAGAGAAGCTGCTGAATTGCAACTCATTACCAAACTTAAAACCATGGAGAGACCTGGTCTGAACAAAGACATTGGATTCTTATCTCATTATACATGACTAAGCCATTTTTCACCTTCTCACCCCTTGCCTTTTCCTGTAAGACCTATTGCAGTCGTTAAGAGTCGTCAACAGGCTCATCTCAGCTATCTGCCAATCACCCATTCCCACCACCCTTCTGAGTAATACCCCTCCCCACCTTTTCACTATATAGAAGGATCTGGCAACTTCTGTTTCAGTGTATCTGAAGAAGTGTGCATGCACACGAAAGCTCATACCAAGAACTAACTTAGTTGGTCTTTAAGGTGCTACTGGAAGGAATTTTTTTTATTTTGACTATGGCAGACCAACACGGCTACCTATCTGTAGCTCGTATCATAGTTTAACAACCATAGTGTTGTGTGAAGAAGTACTTTCTTTTATCCATCCTCAGTCTTCCAACCTTCAGCTTCATTGGATGCCCACTTGTGTTACAAAAGAGGTAAAAAAACAATTTCACTGTCATCTTTCTCCATGCCATTGTTAAAAAATAAAACCATTCAATAAAACATCTACAGTTTAAGAAATAATAATAATATGGATGGTACAATGGGAATTATCAAGATGTCTGTTTATCCTCAAATTCTTATTATGATTAAAGACCATTTTACTGCAACTTAGTACTTCAACATTGACAAGAATGGCAGGACCTCCATTCTAGCTTTATTTGCAACAGCAAAAAAGGAAAAAGAAACTGAGAATGGCCTTGATTTCAATGTGTGCTCCAACAGAGGAAAGAAGCCTTTCAGTCCCTCATATTTATTTGTACTGCGCAGCATTCCATATTCATAATATCAGACTCGTTAATCTTGAGGGAAATGAACAAATACATAGGTTGAAGGATTTCCAAGCATCTTTTGAAGTCTGGTTAAAATATAAAAATGATATTTCTCCTGGACACTCGTCTTGCACATATAACTAACAAATAAAACAAAGAGAAATACTTCAGAATTGGGGAAATAATGAACTTCGTGCGCTCCGCAAGACTTTGCGCACTCTGCAAGACTCTGGAAGTCTAACAACACAGAGGTTGTTTCATTCAAATAACTGATCAATGATAAGGGCAGGGAAGCTGGAGTAGCTGCCAAACTGGGTGTTCTGAAAGGGGGCAACATGAAACTTGGGTTAGAAGTCGGAGCGCAAGGGCTGATGGATAAGTATGAGCAGCCACTGTGGGTGTGAGGGAAAGGCAGGAGCATTAAGAAAAGAGCATGTGGAGATAATGCTGAAAAAAGTGAGGGATTTGGAAGGTTGAGGGCTCAACTAAAAGCTTCAGATCCAGAGAAAGGTTAAGAAGATCCTAGCCTGTGACTGAAGAGATTGCAGGAGGATAGATTAAGATGTGAACAAGAGGTTTTGTTTAGTTTAACGTGGCCTCTGCACGAAGCCAGGAATTCGTTTGTGTTCAAAAATAAACCTTGTAGGAGAGGTCTAATGATGAGAAATCACAGCTTTTCTCTGACAGAAGAAAACTTGCTGTATTCAGAGGGTCTTAATTTCTAAAGTTACTAATAATATGTTCCCAGTTACTCCTCAGATTTAAATATTTTCAAATACATAAAGAGTTTAATAAGAATATCTGAAAGTATTTTTTAAAAAATCTAGCAAAAACCAAAGTAATATATATAACTGAGAGGGAAGAGTAGAATTTATAAATTACTTCATGAGTTAAAGGAGGAAAAGAGAAAATCCCACCCAAAAACTGGGAGAAAGACGGATATCAATATACCTGAAAGGGTGTGGGAAATAGATGGAAAGTAAAATATGTATACTGTTATCTATGAATTTGAAAGAGAACTATTATAAAATCTTACACCAATGTGACCACTTGTAAATTGAAGCACATCCATAAGTTCCCCCATGATAATTTTTGGAAATGGGGGGAACTGCATGCAGGTTACCTTCATATTTTCTGGAAATGCTATAATATTCAAACATTTGAGTGTTTAGTACTGAGAGGCCTCAAAGAATAACAGGTTATAAATTACCAGTGGAACCTATCAATACACTCTTAAACTATTTGGAATGATACTCTGAAGCTGTGCATATCGAAATAGTTCCTTTTCTCCCTTCCGCAAATGTGTCAATATTGGGGTTTAATAATTCCACCATCTCCATCTGAATGTTTTGGGTTTCTTCTTTTCTTTTCTTTTCTTTTCTTTTCTTTTCTTTTCTTTTCAGCTTACTTTTTTGGAATTTAGTTATATATAAACTAAGGTATTACACCCACACAAGAGAAAGTATAATGCGTGAGAATAAGTTTGTAGAGCAGTGGGCGGTTTTTATATCCTTTTGGAATAAAAGTTTGAGGAAAGCATAATATCTTTCTCTTTATTTCCTTTTGTTTAAAATGATAGGTGTTCTTTTACCCCTTATCCTTTTAATCTCAGGATAAGATGAATGATTAATCAATCATTTTTCTATGTACAGGTGTTTTTCTTTGCCAGGAAACTGCAAAATCTAATTACATTGTACATTGCTTGGGTGATGACAGCAACCCTAGTTATCTGCATGCTTACTAACACTAGTGAGCAGTAGGTTCCCCTTTGGGAGGAAGAGTGGGATATAAATTAAATTATTAATAAAATTATCTTTTTTATTTGTTTGTTTGAACCTCAGCATACACATCCAGCCTGTAGAGTGTGAGTTAAATAACCTTTATTTCACTTTTCCCCTACTGTGAAAGTATTCATCTGAGGCATCAGATTACATAGATTCAAGGAAACGGAGGAAAGGTATGGCACAAGCAGTGGGTGGGATCCATTATGACCAGCCAGGCCCAGATGCACAACACCAAGCTAATAGAGCAGGGTGGGGGAACCCGTGGCTCTCCCGATTTTGCTGGACTACAATTCCCTTCCTTCCCAGCCACCATAGCCAATGGTCAGGGTTGGTGGGAGTTGTGGTTAAGTGACATTTGAGTAGCCACAAGTTCTTTAACCCTGTAATAGAGGCTATTGTTTTGGGGGGAGGGGCCAGAGTGCTATACCTATGTTGGATAGACATAGTTTTACAGCAGATGTGGGATTTCTGCTGCCACTTTGAGAACCCCCTGTGAGCATAGTCCTGATGAATTGGTCAGCATGTCTCATGACAGATTGCTTGCCTTTAACCAAGCAAGGTAATGGGTGAGACAAGTGCAAGCATTAAAAGTTTATAATATATTAAAGTGCCCCCCCCACTTGTTCTTAGTATATTTGTTTACAATTTTTCTTCAGTTTCTTTTTCTCTAGGAAATTATGCAATTCAATTCTATGTAGGCAGCTTAAATGTCCATCACAACCCACATTTTCTGTTTCATGTGGCAAAACTGCACAACTACAAAATTGGCATCAGGGTACCTTAAAACAAAAAGTGAGTCCATTATCAAATATTGTGGAGAATTGAACAAAAGAAAACCCCATGCTAATCTAATAAAACTTAAGAGTGCAGTTCTACTCTGAGAAGTGGCTATGTTGAAGTACGACCATGAGGTTTGATATTTTTTATTGTATCTCTCCAACTCCTGTTTCACATTGGTTTAGTCATATCTAGTATAGGGGAGGGGTACTTTCTCAAAAATCCAAAAATGGATAGTTAAATTGCCCTTGGTCTACCAGGTATCTTGACTCACTTACAATGGCTGCGTTCAGATACCACAGATGCCATCTGGCATTCAGATATTATTCAGATCTCCCTTCCTGGTTTAGAGGTATCACTAAAACCAGTTTCATGGCAAACTGTACTTTGGCAAACCAGGAAATGTTAGATTAAACTAAGAGCACAAGGGGTGATGGAGTGTGTGCACATATGCCTCATTCCCAAACCTCCAACCCATTGCTTGGGGGATTAGCAAATGTGATGTCTGAATACAGCCACTGTAATGAGTTACTATTTATCTTGAGATAAATATTTTATTTTTAAAGCATCTACGAAACATAATTTACCAGTTTGGGAAGTTTCACACAGGACTCCTAGGGCGGGAGTTGGGAACCATTTTTCAACCGGAGGACCATATTTCGTCTTGGGCTGCTTTCCAATGAATGCTTGCCAGTGGTGGACAGGAACAGAGGCAAAGTGGGTAGAGCAATGAATGTGACTCATATCTTTCTACAATATAGGATGGGTACGTCCAACTATACAAACGTCAAGAGGTTTCTACAGCCAACCTACCACATCTCTCTTGTCTTCCATTCAGCCAAGCAAGAGGCATTATCACAGCTTAGGGACACATTCCAGCCCTGTCAAAGCACTCAGATTCTGCCCTGTCACCATTCTGCCCTCTTCTGGGTCCCAAAGGACCCACACAACAGTCATTTGGACACACCTAAAATGGTTACTGTCTTTATGCATGGATATTTTATAGCCATGCTGAACTGCAGGTGAACTGACCTGTAATTCTGTTGTATGGTATTTAGTTCACCAGCTTCTTCTTTTTTTTAATGCAGGCCTTTTACGAAATATTAAGACTTACACATAGCAGATTCAAAGATCTGCAGAAATGGAAAACATTTTGCATCATCAATCCTTTTTTAAAAAAATTCATCTGTTTAAGACAGATGGAAATACAAAACATTTCCCCCCTTATCAGTAAAAGCTGAAATAAGCAATTTTCTTTTACAGTTATGCCAATTTTTCTGGTGACTTTATTTACATGTTCTAGTCCAGTCCTAAGTTCCATGATGACTTGGAGGTGCACACAGTGAAATCAAAAGAGAACCGAAGTACTAGGGAACGGGTCCTAGCTCAGTTGTACAGAATATGCTTTGCCTGCACAAGGTCCCAGGCTGATTATCTGGCATTTCCCTTCAAAGGAATTGTGTGGGGGACTGCTGCCTGAGATTTTGGAGAGCCTCTGCTAGTGGGTAGCAAATTAGATGGTTCAACAGTCTGACCATAGGTAGCTTCCTATGATCAGGCTGCTGATCCATCTAATTTGCTATTGTCTATTCAGTCTGTGTGCACTGGGCCAGACTGACCATACTCTACATATGTGCGTACGGGCAGTGCTAGTAATCTGTGTGAATCTGTCTCTATAATGATTGCAGTAGCAAATGATCTGATTTCCTCCCCACGCCACATCCACCTCAGAACTACTGGCTCTGAAGAAATGCACATTGGTGGCAGCAGATTCGTGGTACATTCAGATGGCTAAGCCACATTTGAAATAGGAACAGGCTCTTGAAGGTGGATGCACAACACCCCACCTTTTGAAATCCTTCCAAACTCTTGGTTTCTAGTGAGACCTTTACTGGTATTCAGAGATGCAGGTGGCGCTGTGGGTTAAACCACAGAGCCTAGGACTTGCCGATCAGAAGGTCGGCGGTTTGAATCCCCGTGATGGGGTGAGCTCCCGTTGCTCGGTTCCTGCTCCTGCCAACCTAGCAGTGAAAGTAGATAAATAGGTACCGCTCCGGCGGGAAGATAAACAGCGTTTCTGTGTGCTGCTCTGGTTCGCCAGAAGCAGCTTAGTCATGCTGGCCACGTGACCCGAAAGCTGTACGCCAGCTCCCTCGGCCAATAAAGTGAGATGAGCGCCGCAACCCCAGAGTCGGTCACGACTGGACCTAATGGTCGGGAGTCCCTTTACCTTTACCTTTTACTGGTATTCACTAGAACTCACTGTTTTTACAGCTGCAGATGATGCATTGTGGATTTAACCAATGGATGGAATCAGTAGATCTCTTCCTAAATTAGTGGTTTAAACTGAATCCCTACAAAGAAATGTGGCTCAACTTGAAAATAAGAGAGGGATGCTTACTTAACACTGGCAGAGATTTCACTGATACTACCTAATTAAATCTAGTGAAACGGGTTCCCATTTCAGATTCAAGGCATGCAAAATAATTACTCTGGTTGTTTCGGCTATGATGTTTTACTGCCTGTCTCAATGCATTATTGAGTCTACAATGCATTGCCGGAAGTCCAGGAAACGAAGTGTAGTCTTTAATTTTTCATTCTTGGGTTGATTACAAAAGAAAGCTCAAATTAAGGTACCTTGGAACAAGAGCTGGTATTTCTGTGGAATTTTTCTTCATCTTAAAAAACAACCACCACCACCTTGTGTTTACCTTGTTGTGTTTGCCAGCATACAGGGAACTCAGTACTGTGGCTTTCTAAAATTGCAGTTGTAGAGTAAACAAAGGCAGTCACGGTTTTGCTTGATGATGAAGCCTCTGATGTGGCTTCCTTTTATGACCTCCTTAAGGGAAGAGTTAGCACACAAGGTCATATTATAAGTCTTGATTGGCATTTCAGAACCCAAAGGCAAGGAAGGCTTCAGTCTAGCAGCCACAAAAGTACAGTATCTGGCTATGACATGGCTCCACTAAGAGATGTGCTGGTAATTGTGATGTGGCCTGTGGGAGAGTTTCAGGGTCAAGTCTGCTGCAGGACTGCCCAGGATGTATTGTCCTTCTTTACTTACCCTTGAACATTAGAATTGTAAACTTTGTCATGCAAAGAAGATGTGCACAGATCTTCCCGTTTCATCAGTCTTCATGAAAAGCAAGGATATCTTTTTCACTGTTCATTTTCAGTACATTAGCTCATACCTGTTCTGACGTTGCAGATTCCTGGGTAGTTCAAGGGTTTCAATGATGCCTGAGGTCTTCTAGGATCTCATTCTGTGATCCGTAATGTTATTATAATTGGGAGCTTTTATAATGCCTTTCAGATTGACATATAATAAGATAGTAAAACACAAGCAATAGTCCACTGGGCACAATCTAGAACACACTATTATTTAAATGCTTAGTTTAATAGGACAGGAGTAAACAACAAAAAGCTCATGGGCTGCATTCCCCACACGACTGCTAGGTGACAACTCGCAGAATTTTTTATTTTATTATTTTTGAGGAAAGAATGAAATGGCCAGATTAAGTCTTATAGTGGCTGGATATAATTTAACCCTAACCAAGTGCTAACGATAGCACAGAAGCCATTTCTTTGAGGCATCTGTCTACATGGTGAGAATGCTTTTTAAAAACTTGTTACACTTTTTTCATTAAGGTTGCTGGTTTTTACACATTTTCCTGGGAGTGGTTGAACTCGATGAGTGTTTACCTCTGTGTATATGTGCCTAGGGGACGCGGGTGGCGCTGTGGGTTAAACCACAGAGCCTAGGACTTGCTGATCAGAAGGTCGGCGGTTCAAATCCCCACGACAGGGTGGGCTCCCGTTGCTCGGTCCCTGCTCCTGCCAACCTAGCAGTTCGAAAGCACATCAAAGTGCAAGTAGATAAATAGGTACCGCTCCGGCGGGAAGGTAAATGGTGTTTCCGTACACTGCTCTGGTTCACCAGAAGTGGCTTAGTCATGCTGGCCACATGACCCGGAACCTGTACGCTGGCTCCCTCGGCCAATAAAGCGAGATGAGCACCGCAACCCCAGAGTCGGCCATGACTGGACCTAATGGTCAGGGGACCCTTTACCTTTACCTTTTTATGTGTGCCTAGCCTGCAGTGAAAATAGATTTGTATCCCACCCCTTGACTTTCAAATAAAATCCTCACCGCAACTTACCAACAATTAAGATTTTAAAACAGTCAACAAAGTTAAAAATCAACAAAAACCTTAATAAAACAGCAGAAAACAGTGCAACAAAACAATGAAACAATAAGCACACAAAAGCTCCTAATAGCAAATAAAGGGGGTCTTAAATCCCACTGAAAGCAAGAAAAAAACAGGGCAGACTTCACCTGGAACATAAGTGAAAGCAAGGATGGTGCCAAATGAAGATGTTTAGCTGTGTTCATCCTTTGCCTACCCATGCAAGAAGTCTAAGGAAAGTGTGCCTTTCTCAGACATATTTAAATGTCACTTCTATCTTTCAAAACCAATCAAATGAACAACGTTTGCTTTTAAAGCCAAGGGCTTGCAGGATCTACTTTTTTTACTAGAATCCCAACACCCACCAAATGGAGCCAGGTCCCAAATAAATGATTAGCCCAGAAATTTGTTTTGAGTACCAAAATTGAACCAAACTCACAATTTTTCCACATAAAAATCTGTTCTTTATGTCCATCCCATGATCTATTTCAAATCACCCAAACATCTAGCAGTACACCCCAATCTACCTTCTGCTTATCCCTGGATTAAGCCATTTTAATTCGCCCAGGCTTTTGGAATGGTTATGTCAGCGGCAATCAGCCTTACAGTTTTACAATCTCGATCTTTTATTTGCATGAAGCTTGTTGCTTTTATTGTATTGCACTTGGTATGACTAATTTTTATTTATGCTTATGGCACACTGTCCGAGAATCGGTGCAGATGGAGGGTTGTCTAGAAATATTTTAGATGCATACATAATGTTTCTAACAGAGTGTCTTTGGAGGATCTGGGTATTCTATTGAATATACTTCAAACAGATATGATATAACCACCAGTTAGTAAAAGTTTATATTAACTTTATATTGATTGTGCTCCACTAAGCCGGGAATTGAATTTTCCTATATTTGTGGTTGGGTGAAGAAATGTTCTTCTTGCCTTCAATCCCCAGAGGTTGAGAATTCAAGGGGACAGTTTAGTGTAGATAAATTCTTACCGCTTTTGTGGCTAAGGGATATTTATTTATTTATTAAAATATTAATAACATTCCCTCTATCAAATTGCTCTCAGGGTAGGATGCAAGAATCCATTTAAAAAATTACATAAATAAAACAAGAATGGAAGACAACAACAACACAGAGTGGCTGATACCCCTATTATTTCACAGTGAACAGTTTCATAAGCGCCAAAGAAAATAGCTAAGTCTTAACCTAACGCTGAAACTGAGCTGAAGCTGGTACTAGACAGACTTCAAAGGGGAAGGTATTCCATTCAAGAAGCTACTACAGAAGATGAAAGAGAACCCCTCAGAGATCTTGTCTCCACTGCCACTGCAGCTTTTCCCTGGGAAAACCCATTCTTTACCTTTGAATCAGAGCAGATGTCAATCAGGTTTTCTGTGGAATGACATTTCCTCTGATTCAGTGGTAAAGAGATGGGTTTTCCCAGGGAAAGTGGCAGGGCAAATGGAAAACCAGTAGGACCCCTGCCTTATAAAGCACGGAATAAGTGGGAAACTGATCTGAGCCATGCTTTCTAGGCATGGGATAAGTGAAGGGTGGACAAGCATAGAGATGTGATCCTAAAGGTCTTTGTTCACCACTGCAGAAACGTCCTCAGACCTTGTCTTACCGACCTTGGAACTCTTGACTTCAGTAGAGGTAAAAGGTGGCCGTGCTAGCGGAAGACTTGGATCAAAGTATCCATAGTTTTCCCATTCCCCCAACACACCCCTGAAACAGGAGAAAGCATATACAGGCCCTGAAACTGGAGCTGGTTCCCCATTCTTTCCACACACACACAAAAGCCCAAGCCACTGGAAGAAAGTAGATCATCCATCTTTGACGCTTCCTCCCCTTATTGTTTGGATCACTCTGCCCAGCTACAAATTTAAACACACTAAGCTATACATACCTAAATCCCAATGAACTCAGTGGCCCTATTCTGAGAAGGCATGTTTAGAGCTGATACAAGACATCTGGGTGTTATAGACCTAAAATCAGGGCGTTTTTTTCAGCCAGAACTCATCTTCCGTCAGGTGGGTGCCATTGCCATTCTAAGAGAACGAGGGAGGTGTTTGTGGTGAGTTCTGGCACTTCTTTAGAAGAATATCACTGCCTAAAGCAGCTTTCAACAACCTGGTGCCTCTCAGATGCTTTGGGCTGCAGTTCCCATCACCCCAGCCAGCATGGCTGATAGGAGCTGTAGTTCAAAAGATCTGGATGGCACCAAGTTGGCAATGGTTGCTGTAAAGCATCAGTGTGTAAACACATTTGTTTATCATAGGTTGTGATCTCACCCATCCTCCACAGAAATCGACACTATTTTAGCTTCACAAAACTTTATGAGGTAGGTTAGGCTGAAGCAAAATAACTTAGGCAAAGCCAGATTTGTATTTGGATTGCCCATAGTTAAATTCATCACTCTAGCCATCACCCTAGCATGGGCACAGGGATTTCTGAAATACAGTGGTACCTTGGGTTACATACGCTTCAGGTTACATACGCTTCAGGTTGCAGACTCTGCTAACCCAGAAATAGTACCTCGGGTTAAGAACTTTGCTTCAGGATGAGAACAGAAATCGTGCTCCGGTGGCGCAGCAGCAGCGGGAGACCCCATTAGCTAAAGTGGAGCTTCAGGTTAAGAACAGTTTCAGGTTAAGAACAGACCTCCAGAACGAATTAAGTATGTAACCAGAGGTACCACTGTACAGATTGCGTACCATTCTCTATTTACAGTGGCAAACCAGGCCAGTGGATTTTGCTATTTAAAGATTTGGTGCAAATGGAGCATTGATCATTATTATACAGTCAAAACAATCAACATCGTCCTTGCAGCTAATGTCACAGACAGCAATGTCAGCCAGCCCAAATATCCCATCTGGAAACCAAATACATTATAGACCCAGAGGCAGCAATAAATTCCCTTATTGGAGTAGAGTTGCTGGCAGTGGAATTTGCAGTGGAACAACAACTTAAGTTGCATGGAGTAGGGAGTACAATATCAAAAAAGAAACAATAGATTCAGCATGGTGTATCCTTCATCCTTATTAAGCATATCAAAACAACTATTAAAAGCTGGGTGCATCTCTGATGTAAACAAACTTACACATGCCCTTATAATGCCTTGCCTCTCCACCTGGTGATTGCAGCTTGCACTGGGCTTTTTAGATAGATAGATAGATAGATAGATAGATAGATAGATAGAGATAGATCAAACCCCGAAACAAGGTAAAACCAGCCCAGCCTTAGTCATGACACAGGCTTAGGGACAGAAATGGCTGTGTGTTTTTGGTTGGGAAAAGTTTCAGCCAAGATGAGACTAAGCAGCATTATCAAAGGCACAGTTAACACTAGACCATCTATTACAGAAAGGTATGTATGTAAATAGTGTGAGTACATGAGTATTTTGTATAAATAGAGTGCACCTTTGTGTGTATACATTGCCTTTGCTCAGGCATAGAACGAGAGTGAATTAACTTGCACAGGGGCTGTGGGATTCTGCACACTGGCTGAACCCCCCTCCCTAACACTGGCTCCTCTTCGGACCTTTGCACATTTCTCCCAAAGCCTGAAGGGGGCTTTCAGTTGCATTCGGCTACATGAGAAGTCTCCCTGTGACCAGGGACCCCTTGCAATCAAGGTTCTAGGTCATAGGGGTGCTTCTAAGCATGTCTAGCAGAATGCGGTTAGGTGAACCCTTCAGACCTTGTGATAAAAGTCCAGTGGTTAAAAAGTGGAGGTGGCTGGGATGCAGATGTGGAGCAGCAGCATGCGCAGCCCTGCGAGCCATACACAAGTTGTTTAACCCCAGTGGATAATGCCTGAGTAGGGCTGACGTCCCTCTGTGACTGAAGCAGCATTGAGGCAGTGAAAAACAGTGGGCACCAAAACAGTATTTTTCAAATAAAGACGCATAAACACGGTGAATTCGCTTGGGTTTCCACATGTTCGTTTTTATTATAAAATGGTGCGCATCACATCAGAACACACAGACGTTTTACTTCTAGGCGACATTTGTTTAAATGTAATGACTTGCATTTAAATAAAATGGTCTTTCATGAAAGCCTGTCATTTTTAAGTGAGGGGAAAATGTATTATGCAAGAGGCATGCTGATAATGTATTGCAATCTTAGGAATGGCATTAATATACAGTAACTGTACTAAAAGAATTGCTTCCAAAGTCCCTGTTTTAGTTGGCAGTGAAGAAGGAGGGTGTGCATGGGAAGGGGGAGGGGAATTCAGGAATCCCAGTCCCTGACTTTAAGGCAGCATTTCTACCTTCCTAACATGTTTTAAGGCACCCATGCTATAAAAGCGTAACTCTAGAAGCAATGCTATACTGTTTCTCAAACGACAAGCATGAACATAGCTACAGAAAATCACAATGCAGCTAGTGAACTTTTGTAAGGGAAATAAAGAATCAATGCTTCTCAGTATGGGTGACTTCTACATCTATGGATTGGGAGAGGTTCTGCTTTAGACATATTTCAGCCTCTCTCATCAGAAGCAAAATCTCATCAGTAGCAAAATATCAAAACAAAACAAAAACGTTTGCCACAGCCAGGGATGCAAAAATAGATACACCGCACATAATAGCTTATTGTCAAAACCAGTTGGTCATTGCAGAGCATTTTTTTTAATCAATATTACTTTTCTGCCAAAAAACAGCAGTGTGTAATCCCTGCCTAATTTCTTTGAAAATAGGATTGCAGGGAGGGAGGGAGGGAGGGTGATTAACAACATAATCCAATATCTACTCAAAAGTAAATTCCACCGATTTTCAGTCAATCCCAACCATGCTTACTCAAAAGTAACTCCTGTTGAAATCAGTGAGGGTTATACCTGGGGAAATGGTATTAGGATTGCTGTTTTACTTCCAGAAAAGTGAGTATAGGCTGCTAGGAAAGACCAGATTCCAAACAAACTATGAACTGGACAAATAAAGTTCCCTTTTCAGCAGGTGAGGAAAGGTTGAACTTATAAGAATATAACAAGAGCCTGCTGGACCAGGCCAATGGCCAACAGCTCACCTGGTCCAGCATTCTGTACTGACAGTGGCCAACCAGATGCTTATGGGAAGCCCACAAACAGCATCCAAGAACAAGAGCACTCTGCCCTCCTGTGGTTATCAGCAACTGGTGTTAAGAAGCAGAATTCCCTAACAGCAGAGGGAATTGATCTGGAAAGAAAGATTGTATCAAAGCATGTTGTGTGGTCCATATAAGGAATGCATTCTACTCTGAGACAAAATTCAGTGACTAGTATTCATGTTGGCTACATACAAACTTCAGTTTGTATGTGAAATAACGGGGAGGGGGGAGGCATTTTCCTCATGTTACTCATAGGCTTCCCATAGATATCTGGTTGAATCAGCCTTTAGTCTGATTCAAAAGGGCTCTTCTTATGTTCTTAAACTAGGGTGGCACATTTCTTGAAGAACCTCTGCTATGCAAGCCACATCCTCGAAATGAAGGATGTTGCAGAAGTGCATGCCTCCTACTTCCTCGGGGCAGCAGCTCAGAAGATCAGGCCACATCAATTTTGCCAATGCATATTCTCGTTTCCCTACTCATATTGAAATACTGCCCTTCCATGAGGCCAAACTTGGATTCGCAAAATGTTTAGGGGTATGCATACCCCTGCATCCGTCCTGAAAAAAGCACTGGTCAGTCATGTTTGAGAGACAATGGAGTACATCTCAGGGGTGAAGTCAAACTGCTGTGCTAGCAGCACCAATGTGACCTTCCAATGTGTACAAGCCTGGGCAGTGTGTATGGAGGTCCTGGGCTGCCTCCCTCTTGGCCTCACTGATGTAGTTTGAAGGAAAGCAGAGCAGTATGTTTTGCACCAGCTTGGCTGCAGGAAGGAGTTGCTGGAAGGAGGTGTTCAAGGCGCCTTCCAAACATCTTAGGGACTTCACTCCAGATTTGTCTCAGATTTACTCCTTAGCCTTTTCTTCTCCCAAGGATATCCTGCAAAGCGGTGAAGGTTTAGGATCAGAGTTTTCCTTCTTCTATATGGGAAT
Organism: Podarcis liolepis; assembly: GCF_965112155.1. Taxonomy (NCBI): domain Eukaryota; kingdom Metazoa; phylum Chordata; class Lepidosauria; order Squamata; family Lacertidae; genus Podarcis; species Podarcis liolepis. The sequence continues at coordinate 38,410,680 of NC_139557.1, forward strand.
GCTGACAGGCCCCATCTGACCCTCACTTCCCTCTACAACTTGTGCAGAAACTGCCTTGTTGAACCCACTGTTGGTCTTATCTGGAGACCAATCCACTTTAGCCTGTTTTCGCATGCAGGGAAAGTCCATAATTCACCAAGGGTTAGAGACCCATCAGCTACCTTCACCTGGTTTAGCTGGCCAGTCAAAACCATTCCCAGCTTGTATTTGCTGTCACACGCTGACATCTTCTAGGAGCCACAGGTGAGAGCTGAGTGCAGGGTGGGGACCAAAGGTGGACAAACTACCCCACAAGAGCATGACATGCCCCCAAAAGAGGTACTACCGCTCCCCTAACACCCCATACACATATACATACATAAATACATGATAAATGTATATACATATATACATATATAAATCATGGGAGTGTTGGTGTATTATGTACTAATTACAGATAGGTAGCCTGAAGATACCTGAAGAAGTGTGCATGCACACGAAAGCTCATACCAAGAACTAACTTAGTTGGTCTTTAAGGTGCTACTGGAAGGAATTTTTTATTATGTACTAATTGTGAAACTTAGCAGTTACAGGTAATATCAAAATTTTGAAGATGGAATTATTTTAGATGCCTTCTTCCAAAAACATAATTTTTAATCAAATGTGACGTTTAAACCAATTCAAGAGAGAAAAAACAATATTGAGAAGAAAGCTGCTCCATTAAGTAGCAGAGGAAGAAGAAATAAATAATTGCTCTTTGTAGCTGAGATGCTGACCTCATTTTACAAATGTGTTCAAATTAAATTTGGATACCAGTGCTCAAAATACTTTGTTGGCAAGCCCTAGGGGTCAGATTCATAGCAGTACTGCAGCTGAAAAAGAGAAAAGTCTGTAAAACATATTTTCAGCCAGTTAAGGTGCATGTAATACAGATGTACCTGATTATGTCTGGATGAAATATGTTCTAGGTTCTTGCATATTTACTTGGCTATAGCCACTGCTAATTGGTTTTGAAAAGACTTGGTTCACTGAAGAAAATCAGAATGTTGTATTTTTTTAAAAGCTTCAAAATCTTACATTTGAAAATTACATTTTCAGCCAACATGCATCCTATATATATATGGAATGGGATTAGATATGAGCAAATCAGTCAGTTTCTAGTCCATGTCAACTTCACATGTGCTCCTTTTAAGTCTGTTTGGTCCCGATTCTGCCTGAATCTTATAATAATTTTTTTAAAAAAAAAAATCCATACCAAGGTTGTATTTCAATATGTGTATCATCTAAATGTATGCATCTCTAAATGTATTTTATCCTAAAATGTTGTTTTTATATGCATTTTGGTGCTTTTTTTCTGCCAAGAACTGTGTCACAAAATTTATAGAAGTATGAAATATGATAATTAGTTCAGAGGGTGTGAACTGAGTCAACTCTCTTAATAACTGTGGACAAAACAAAATTCTCCTCCAGCACTAGGTGGCATGGATAGTGTTTACTCACAAGGAGCTGAATAGGATTGCAGGCTTAAATCTCCTACCTCAAGGTTCACATAATTGTAGGCAACAGGGTTTATTTATTTTTTAAAAAACCCTCATCGTGCAGTTTTGATTACTTTTTGAATGCAACTGCAAAATTAATGGATGTGTGGAATAATGCATACATAATATATTTGGGATTTCTATGCAGCAAATGGTTCACTGTCCTTTCAGATTTTCAACTTCATATTATAATTGCCATTATTTGTGATCGTGCTCACGGAAAAATGAGATTAAAAGACTCTACAGAAATAATAAACAACGTACAAGGTTGAGAGGAGGCATTGAAAGGGATGGCTCAGAGATGATTGCCAAGACAGGAAGTTATTTAATATCTCTGTTAATGACCTCAAAAAGAACATAAACAGCATATTAATGATTTTTTACCTTAGGTAATAGCTGATTGCTGTGAAGTATGATCGATAATAGAATGTGGCCAAAAGAAATTGGAAATGCAGAGGAAAAATTAGTCTCAGTTCACAATATCTAAGGCTGAACACCTATAGGGAAATACACTTCCATGGCCAGAAGAGGGGCAGTGGGACTTCCTTCCCCGAGAAGCAGCTGGGCTGCTTGCAGGTGCAGCTGCATCCCCGTAAGGAGCTATATCTGTGAAGTGCAGTAAAACAAAGTATGCCTGCAGTCCTAAGTATCTGCATCCTTGGGGAAGTGGGGGAGTCAGTGGAGCAGTAATGTGTGGCTTTAGCCTAGATCAAATTATTCCGGTTGCTGCTGCATGCACAATGGCAAGCTCATAGATTTCTTTCCTCAAACCACAGCTCCAGAGAGCCAGGAGATGTTTTTGCTATCAAGAGGCAAAGTACTCCTTGTATGGCAGAGTGTAGTAGAAACTGGGCCATGGGTGTTTCTCTGGTTTTGAATACTTCCAATGAGCCATTTGTTTCAGACACAGCTGCCATTGTTTCTTCTTCTCCTGTTACCAAAAGTCGCCTTACTGCAATAGATAGTCCATAGGTTCCTTCTTTCCAGGCCACTTTTTCACTGTCATATCAGGGGAGGCAGAGAAGCAACATTGTTATACCAACTACACAACTAAGCTTCCATCTTCTTTGGGTCTGGACCCAGAGGCTAATGCAATAGTAGTAGTGGTGGTGGTGGTGGTAGTGGTGGAAGTACAGTGGTACCTCAGGTTAAGAACTTAATTCGTTCCGGAGGTCCGTTCTTTACCTGAAACTGTTCTTAACCTGAAACTGTTCTTAACCTTTAGCTAACGGGGCCTCCTGCTCCCACCACGCCTCTGCCGCGCAATTTCTGTTCTTATCCTGAAGCAAAGTTCTTAACCTGAGGTACTATTTCTGGGTTAGCGGAGTCTGTAACCTGAAGCGTCTGTAACCTAAAGTGTCTGTAACCCAAGGTACCACTGTAGTGGCAGTTGTTGTAGTATTTATTTATTGTTAGACACTTAATAGAAACAGAAAAGAAAGTATCTATGCAACTTCTAAAAAACACACACACAACCCTATGTATCCACACAAAGGTGAAGATTGCTTAAAAAAGGAGCCACTACTTAGCCATTGTCGATAATAAGAAACTATAGTGATGTTATGAGAGCTCGAGTATATCCAAAATAAATGTGCTTACAATAGGTTGCCTTTTGCAATTTAATCTTTTAGTATATCCAAGAGTCAAACCATTCAACCTTGCTGATAATCTTGTTTCCACAAAACATGAAATGGCACATTTGCTGCTACTATATGAGATCTGTTAAATTTGATAGCAGAAAATGGTAATTTAAAACCTGACATGTGGGATGATGTTATTTGGGGCTTGCCGGAGATTGAGGACATTGAAAAGGCACCTCTGTGCACATGTTGCCATTGCAGTGGTCTGTCATGATTACAGTGACCGCAGTGATAACAAATGTCTTGCTGAAAGAAGACAGATTAGAATGGGGGATGCAGAACTCAGATGGACCCACGAAGGAGACTGTTCTCAGCGAAGGACACAGGTGCATGCATGTAATTGTCCGCAGGCAAATATTTTTTGTAGGTAAAAATAATAAATAAATAATGATGTTGGGTGTCAAAGAGAAAAGACATCACGCTCTCCAATAGACAATACTGCCCAAGGCCACTTTCTGAGGGGCTATTCTTAGAATGATCTACAAAACTTTCCTTAAAGTTTTTTGAGGAAGGTAAGTTTACCCTAAGAAAACCATAACAAAACAGGGGGTGGAAGTTCTTGGAGGCTTGGTTATTACTGAGGGTATATCATATCATATCAACACAAAAGGGGGGTGGAGGGGTGGTATTTGGTATGTGGCCTGTGCTGATACATTGCTGTAATTATTATGGGGATTGAATACATAGTCACAACAACAGAGTGAACAGCTTGCTTTATAACAATTTAAATCTTGAATTTATCCAAGCATGATAATCTGAACAGTGTTGTTGTAAATCTCTTTTGACTTCCTCCAGGCCTGGTCTTGCATAGAATGTAGGGTTGGCAGCCTAAGAGGAATTGATGAAAGACCTCATGTGATGTAACTGGATGTATAACGGAGTTCTTTGCATTGTTTAGGGTTAGCATTGGGTTTTCTAAGCCTATTGGGTGAAATGCAATGTAGCGCAATGAGTCTACTTGCACTGGGGGATGGTTTTCCTTCTCCTCCCCCAAGTGCTGTTCTGAGGGTTCTCCTGACCATCCCAAGGAGATTTGAGGAGGGCACAGTGGGGTGGGGAAGGAAAGGGTTATTGTGCTAGTGGAACTTGTTGCACTGGCTTCTACTAGTGCGACAACTTAGCTGAATCTCTGGCCCACTGAGTACTCTCCAGGAGGTTTTGGGAAATGTACATATCTCAAATGCATTTTGTGTATTCTCCAACCAATATCACATTCTCCACAGCTACTGTGGTGCTACCCCACCACACAGTCATCCAGCCGTCCATCATCGGTGTTGCTCAGGTTTCCTAGATCTGAATTCATCAGCACAGGCTATCAAGATTGGGCTGCTCGGATGTACTCACAGAACTTATCCAGAACTTCCACCTATGCGTTAGCACAGTCCCAACATCACCCCAGCGCTGCCCTAACCTAGCATCATACACGTAAGCTGAGGCAATAGAGGTGTTGGGAGGTAGTGATCTGCCACATTGGCTGCTACTGCCTTCATCCCTTGACTCATTGAGAGGTGAGCCCACAGGCCACATGCAGCCTATTGTTGACATGGGATCCCCTCCTTCAGATCAGCTGAGGAACAGCAGAAAGAAAGTGTTGCTTCAGTCTCCATTTCTCTGTTGCTCAGTTTCCCTCTGCTATGAGTGGTGCATATAGGTGGTTGTGGAGGTGAAGGGAGGTTTTGTACAAAATCCTCTATAGATCTGCACGTTCCCCAAGGCCTGTTGGAGTGTATGTGCTTAGTCAAAAGTATGTTGCCAAGACTATATTATATCAAGCTGCATTAGATATCTAAGCAAGTCCAGTAGACTCTAGGCCAAGCTGAGTCATTCTTGGATCATGCACTTAGGGGCATGCTTATCAGTCTTCATCAGTCAACCTAATGCTGGTCTCTAAAAGGGAAGCTAACATTTTCAAAGGCAGAAACTGAATAAATAAAATATATCTCACTTCAGCTGAGAGATAATGCATCACTTTCTGGATCTGTGCCTGCTTGAGTTTTCCATCCATTAACCTTTATAAAGTTTCACATCCAAACAGTGCCTGTCCATCTGAGTCTATCACAACAGCCCAGTTCTAAATTTGGGTCTACATTGTCTAGTAACTGGTTCTGTAGGGAGAGGAAGAGAAAGTTCAAAGTCCATTGTTTCTCTATTCTCCACATTTCATCTCTGTGTTTCCTTCCCACCAAGGGAAGATATGCTTCTTTCATCTGACTCCAGGTAGTCTTCCTCCTTCTGTACACCATCATTTGATACTACTACTGCTCCTCTTCAGCAATAATCTTAACTGCCAGCAATAACTTGTACCATGGTACCTCGGGTTACATACGCTTCAGATTACATACGCTTCAGGTTACATACGCTCCAGGTTACACACTCTACTAAGCCAGAAATAGTGCTTCAGGTTAAGAACTTTGCTTAATGATAAGAACAGAAATTGGGCTCCGGCGGCGCAGCAGCAGCAGGAGGCCCCATTAGCTAAAGTGGTGCTTTAGGTTAAGAACAGTTTCGGGTTAAGTACGGACCTCTGGAACGAATTAAGTACTTAACTCGAGGTACCACTGTATCTGTCTCCAACAAGGGACTAATTATTTCAGCAGTATGGGCTTGTTTTCATGTTGGCTAGAAACTGCTACATAATAATAGGAGGTCTATGTGGCCACCTTCACTTCTGCACCTTAGCAAAAGAAAAAAGAAAAATCTATGCTCCGTGGATTTAAGTTACTAAAAATGTTTAACTTATTTTACTTCTGATTTCTCACCTTAGTTCTTTTCATCCTAAAATTATAAGGCCTTATCATGGAGTACCCAATAAAACACTCTGTTTTTATTTCGGTTCCTTCATCTGTGCTTCCATTCCGAGCAATTCCACTTACCGAAAGTGATTACACCCTGAGTTATAAATGAAGCAGCTTCAGGCAATTTTTCATTCCATTTATACAATGCCACAACCAACGTAACCAAGTTAAAGTAAAGTCTTAGGGAAACATAAATAACATACATAAACACAGATTAGCTATTTATTGCTGTTATACTTGATAGGTGTTTTGTTATCTATTCGGTGATTGGAAGGAAGGGGAAGAAAGAAAGTTTACTTCTAATCCCATGTCACTGAAACCATCCCTTTCACTTAAAAAAACCAAACACCCTTATCTTTCATTTTCCAGAGAGACCCTTTCAAATCTGTGACACCACTGCAGGGGCCTGAAAATAATATGACTTAAAAAAAACATAAAGCACTGGACAGAATGTGCTGTGGGATAGAAGGACATAAATGTAATTCCTTTCTCCCAATACTGCTTTAAGATGTTTCTTTGTTCTTTTTGCTTTTGAACTGTGGCTCTGAAAAAATATATTTGAAGGACACACATGACCAACCTCACTGTGATCAAGGCACTGCCCTGAGATCTGCAGAAGTGAAACAGTTAGTCTGAAAAGTGTGTCAAGTGAATGAACTACCAGCAAATATTATTCAATGCACCCAGGCTGAGATATTAAGCTCACTCATGAGATTGAAGATAAAAATAGTTTCAAAACATTTTATGAAAGCTTTTGCTAAAGCACATCCCTTGCTTGTAAGCATTTATGCTGAGCAATCGCCCTCCCCCCTTTCTTCATCTGGCATATCATTATTTTTAACATGAATTCAGGCTAATGATTGTGTAGAACAGTTGTGCTTCTATACATACTTGCACCCAACAGTTAGAAAATACTATCAAGACAATGGAAGCATGTTGACTCAGAAATAGGCTTCATTTATTTAAGTGTAGCTAAGAATACACACACACACAAACACAAATTGCAGGCCACAAGTGTTGCAATTCATACCACCACCACCCCACTGATTTGAGCAATTTTCTTGGCTGCCTACAAACAGGGAATTCAAGTCTAAAATTCACCATGGGTGGTATTCAGCTACCATTTTGAACTACCATAAATTCAGTGTTGGCTTGGGTACAGAACATTGCCATAACCAAGTCAACTGCACACCTCATATGGTTAATGTTTTATCAGGATGCATCAGAACATTTCAAATTCTACAAACCTTGGGTTAGATTCAGACTTGCCAGTCTTCAAAAGGAAAGGTTTCTTCCACTCGCCCAAATGAGTGAGATCTAGCAGATTCTCCCCAATGGAGGAGAGAGATGTGATTTCTGCTGGCTTCCTTGTCCCTCTGAACTCCCAGTGCTGCCTCTCACATTGTTCCAGAGAGCAACTTTTCCATGGATGCAGGGACTGCAGGGAGGAGGACTTGGCACTCCACCCCCACCCCCACATCTCCAGCAGAAGAATCTCCTGGGTGGAATTTTGCTCACGGGAAGTCTGGCTGCAATCCATTAACATTAGGGGTGGGGAGAGAGAGTTTCAGTTACATCTTAAATGTGTGACTGTCATATGTGTTCCAAACAATGGGTCTCAGTAAACATGGCTTTGAATGGCTAACCAAAGATTTTGGTCTGCTGTGCGACACAGAAGTCTGCATCAATCCTGCTGAGAGAAGTTTGGTGACCAGGAATTGCTGCTTGAGTCTTCTTTTACTGTGCAAGTTTTACAAAGCATCTTTCTCATAGGAATATTATGGCTCCAGAATCATCTTTTGGTTCACCTTGTATTTAGAAACATGCTCTGCTTGAAAGACAAGCACTAATGCCAGCTATTTTCTGCCATGACTTGCAGCTGTAGAAGCAAGACTCATTCAGCATTAAAGAGCTTTTTGTGGTATGAAGTCATATAGCACTAATGATTTTCTCTCTTAGTTGTTGTGGAGGGTGGTGCTTGGGTATTGGGAGGAAAAGATCGCACCTTTTTAGCTTATCATCAGAGCATGACGACTGTGTGTGTGCCACTGATTGCAGTTAAAGTAGGTCACTGTTGTCAGGATCTTCAGCAGCTTGTTTCCAAAATTAGGGGGGGGGGATGGTTAAGAGTTATGCCCAGTTATTCTACATCAGCCTGCCCTCAGCCTCATGCCCTTCAGATGTTGCCAGTCTTTCTCATCATCAGCCCCAGCCAGCGTGATCAGTGGTCAGAAATGTTGGGAGTTGGAGTCCAGCAAGATCTGGAGGGCACCAGATTTGAGAAGGATCTTACGCATTATTTCAGAAAGTGAACAGTTTGTGTTAAAGTGATGGAACAAATGAGGTTCTTTCTCTACCAGTAAGGCCAAATTCACAGAAACAGACTGGTTTCATTTTTTGTTTTTTCTATGGTCCATGTAATTCCATTTGTTTACAGAACCAACAAAGTAGAACCTATTCTATGGGTTGGACCACGTCTCTGGTGTAGAATCATAAAATCGTAAAATTGTAGAGTTGGAAGGGACCACAAGGGTCATCTAGCCCAACCTCCTGCAATGCAGATATCTTTTGCCCAAAATGGGTATCGAACCCAAGACCCTGAGATTAAGAGTCACATGTATTTATTAATTTATTTGCGACATTTCTATACTGCTCATTAACACTTCTCTGAAACATTCAAAAAGTTAATTCAGTTCACTCTTGTGTCCAAGCACTGATTACAGCATCCACCTGGAATTAATGAAAAAGGGAGATAAGAGCTAGGTTCCTTCTGTGTATTGATGACACCTTGGTCTGCATCTAAGCAACAACCTGTTAAACAACCTGAGGGAATAAATAGAGTCCTGTGGAATCCCGTAGTATAGCTACCAAGGCACCGAGCAATAATACTCCTAGTATTGATATTAGTATTGGTAGTAATCTGGGGGTGACATATCCAAGCTCTGCCTATGCAACCAGTGTCAAATATACATGGGACTCAACTGCATGATAAATTCTCCATGTATTTTCTGGGAAATCAGCTATTCAGTTGAGGTCTTTGCACATTTGATTTTATGCACAAAGCCTGACTTTGGACATATTGTCCCCATGTATTATGGGGATAGGGAGGATAGTTACACCCCCTCCTGTTCTTCATGGTGAACTAGGCCACCCAAGAATATCATTGTTGTATTACTGAGAAAGAGCATTCAATAAGCTCCAGTTAGTGATAATGTGGTGGCTCATCATCTGATACTGGTAGGTTGGGCAGATCATGTAAGACCAGTACTTTCAATCACTGAACTAGCTTCTGAGGACCATCTACAAAGTTCTAAATAGCCCTGGTCCTGCATACCTTTAGCTAAACTCTCATCTTGTAAACATTTTTAAGGCGGAAATCCTTTCAGCATGTGAGTTTAATGGGACATACTTCTGAGCAGACATGTGTAGGATTATACTGTAAGAATGGCTAAGATCTCTGTTAAATGTATCCTCTGTGCACTGGAATACAAATCAGCGAGTATTACGGTGATCATTGTGTTGGTCTCACAATTATAGAACTCCTTTCCAAGAGACATACTTCTACCAGAGCCCAATTATGCAGATTCCTCCCCTCCGACGCTGCAACATGTTTTTCTATATGAAGGTTTTATAAGATGAATGAAAGCTGTGAGATACATATCTTGAATTAGTTTTTAATTGGGATATTCATTTTGAATGCTGGTTTTTTAATGTATTCTAAATTGCTAATTATTAAAATTGTTTCTTTCTTTTTTTCAACTATATGCCATACCAAGGGGTTTTGTTGTTGTTATTGTGTTGTTTTGTTTTACAAATAGGCTGGGTGGAAATGTAATATATAAGTAAATAAATGAGGCATAGTATATGGAAATCTGACTTGAAAACGATCTGTGTAGGCGGCGTTACATTTCCCCCTCAGTGTTAATAAGTAGTTCTTAGCTTTCAAGCACAGATTGTCTCTGTGGACAACAGAACTGCAGTGTCAAATTGTACCTGTCTTTTGTGTATGGATAAATACACGCAACACCCACCTACTGCACCATTTGTTCATAACATATCTGCATCAGGCAGAGCAGCAGCTCAGGACGGAAATGGAACCTCCTTCATAGACATGCTGGAGCTTGCGGTAGATGACAATATGTTCTGCCACACCATTCCGTTAAAATATCAAAGGATTGGTGTAACATTTTGTTCTTTTCGGTGCATTTCCCCGCCAGCAGTGCATGTTTTCTCATTATTGGTGTCTAGTTTGACATGGGAACTGCTGCTAGGAAGAAATAGTGGACTTTGCGGATTACAACCTTTGTCATTGAAGAAACTCCTGTAATTAATATGCTGATAATTTTGGGAGTTTGCTATCAGCTATCAGAATTAACTTATTTGCCTTAAAAATCAACAAAAACATTGCGCCATGGGGTTTTTATGGCAAGTCCCTGCTTGATGGGATGCAGTGACCATTTTTCTATCTCTCCTCTCTCACAGTAGAAGAAATAAACACTTGGTTTTGGGTTTTGAAAACTGAACATACACTGTACATGAAAGAGTAGACAGCTTACATAAGTCAGTCAATTTGGACATATGTATGTATTTTAGTTTTCTGCTGGATTTTTATTCCTTCCAATATATATATTATTGGTGTCCTATTGTCAGTCACTTTGGGAGGGCTTAGGCCTTGAAAAGTGAGACATATTTATCTAGATCACCTCTGTCAGTATCTTGCACATATCAGAAATTTAGGTTTGCTCAATTAGAGCGCATTAAAGTGTTCTGGCACAATGACAGTCCCTCCAAGTGTCCCTATTTTCCAGGGACAGTCCTGGATTTTCAGAAGCTATCCTGGTTTTTTTATTTGATCCTGGAATGTCCCACTTTTCCTTACAAAGTCCCTATTTTCATCAGGGAAATGTCGGAGGGTAAGGAGATGTGACCCCCAAGCCAAGGAGATAAGTATCTAAACAGTGGTACCTTGGGTTAAGAACTTAATTCGTTTCGGAGGTCGTAACCTAAAACTGTTCTTAACCTGAAGCACCACTTTAGCTAATGGGGCCTCCCGCTGCCGCCACACCGCTGCTGCACGATTTCTATTCTCATCCTGAAGCAAAGTTCTTAACCCAAGGTACTATTTCTGGGTTAGCGGAGTCTGTAATCTGAAGTGTCTGTAACCCAAGGTACCACTGTCCAACCTTTAGAAGGCATCCCTGTATAGGGAAGTTTTTAATGTTTAATGTTTTATTATTATTTTTTTATATTTGTTGGAAGCCACCCAGAGTGGTAGTTGTTGGAAGCTACTCAGTTAGATGAGTGGGGTATAAATACTAAAACTGTTGATGTTGTTATGGAATAGAACATCCCTATTTTCATTGGAGAAATGTTGGAGGGTATGCAATGAATCCTCTTAAAAGAAAAGGAAATGATTTTTTTGCAGTTAGAATGGTGAAATGCACTGAAAACAGTTGATTGCCAGGAAACAGTTGATTGCCAGGAAACATATATAATCTTTGTGCAAGCAATTCATGATGAACACTCACTGCTGGATAGAAAATTGCCACTATCCATGCATCTCATGAAGTAGGAACCTGCCATAAGGAATGCTCAGTAAAGAACAGGCAGCTGCTGCTCAATTCAAAAGTTAATTAAGAGCAACAGAGTGATCTTATAGTTTCCTTGGGTGTGTTCCATTCAACAGAACCCTAGTGCAAGTGGAAGGTACTCCTGCCCATGCAAGCAGGGCCTGCCTTCTGAACTGATACCTTGTTTGCTGCAGCTTCCACCCTGTATGCCACATTGATTGCCTTTCCCTAAGGCCCTCAAGGCCCTAAGATGCTAGACAGCTTCTTAAAAAGTAGAGACATCACCTTGCCGACAAAGATCCGTATAGTTAAAGCTATGGTTTTGTGCTCTGAGCCCCAAAACCCATCCCTCGTGGAAATAAAGGCACAGTGGAGACAGAGTTTAGTTTAAATGTTAATGGGCAAATTTTGGCCACAACTTTATTGAATACACAAATGTGACTGGTATTGACTTAGGTATTGGTATCAAACTATATCTGGCTCCTGCCCCACCCTGCAGGAAGCCTGTAAGGGTAAACAACCAGCAGGGGGATCTCCATCAGTGTATATTGACTGGTTCTCACCCCTGGGGTTCCTGGGGGTCCTGGCATGGCCCTAGCCCCTCTCAGGGCTTCGGACGAGATCCAGACCCCTGGATTCCTTTAATGGAATATCCTATTCATTGGAGGGGCAGGTGATTGCCGCACCTCCTCTCCCCACATTCCCCTAAACCAATGCCTAACCGCCAAACCTTACAAAGTTGTGACAATTGCTAAGAGGTAGGCAAAAATCAAGGGGCCACAGCCAATCTGCCACATTGGGAAAAATTCCTACCTGGCCCCCGTTCCAAACCAACCGAAGTCCAAAGCAAGGCCAAACACAACCTAATTAATGGGCGGGTGGGCGGGTGTTCGGCAGCACGAAGCAAAAGGAGGTCCCTACGTCACGCTGCCAAATAGATACCCCCAACCTTTGCCACGATGCCAATTGGCTAAAGGCCAGTGGCATAACTGTGGCACCACCGGCTTAGAGCAGAGCAAACCCCGCCCACAAGCCGGTTGGGGAAGAGTTTCAGGGGCTGAGCACAACATGGACCCTCTGTTAGGAGGATCCAACTTCCCAGTAGTGATGTATAGAAGTGAGAGCTGGACCATAAAGAAGGCTGATTGCCAAAGAATTTGCTTTTGAATTGGAGGAGACTCTTGAGAGTCCCATGGACTGCAAGAAGATCAAACCTATCCATTCTTAAGGAAATCAGTCCTGAGTACTCACTGGAAGGACAGATCCTGAAGCTGAGGCTCCAATACTTTGGCCACCTCATGAGAAGATAAGACTCCCTGGAAAAGACCCTGATGTTGGGAAAGATGGAGGGCACAAGGAGAAGGGGACAACAGAGGACGACATGGTTGGACAGCGTTCTTGAAGCTACCAGCATGAGTTTGACCAAACTGCGGGAGGCAGTGGAAGACAGGAGTGCCTGGCGTGCTCTGGTCCATGGGGTCATGAAGAGTTGGACACGACTAAACGACTAAACAACAACAAGGCCCTCAAATCCAATGTAGCCTTTGTATGGTGTGCAGGTCAGCCGTGGGGGGGGGGGGAGGCAGGAAAGCCCTCTCCGCAAGCATAACTCCACTTGCAGTTCTTAAGATCCAAGTGACTGGCTAAGATTTGGAGCACTTGGGCTGCTTAAGTGCCACTGAACTCAGTAAGGATTTAGGCAACTTATGTAGGGGCGGGTCTGCATCCTTGAGCAATGTGTATTTTGAACTGAATGTCATGCTGGTTTTTGGCTTATGTACGGATAGAAGTTTTCAAATTCAGGGCTTCTTTTATTATGTTTCATACAAGCTCTTAACAACACAAAATAACCATGTAGCAATTAGGGACCTGGACAATATGGTGTGATGAGTTATTTTCTGTCCTTCCTAACCTACAGCACATACCCATAACTGCAGGATGCAATTTCTTTTAAGTGCCAGAGGAGGACGTCGGTTTTTCTAAGTGGACTCTGTCTCCTGTGGCCACTTTGTTCCTTCCACTAAGGTTGATTTAGTCCATAGACACTCTCACCTCCAGGTTATTGATTTTGGCTGACATTTGATTCAACCTGTTAGCAGTTCTCAGAATCATCTAAAAGAATGGGAAGAAAGAAATAACCTCTCCATTAACTTCCACTTCAGCGTATGATGGCCACAGGTGGAGTTTACAAAAAGCTTATTGCAGCAGGGAAACACTCTGATAAGAAAACTATTCCTTGCAATAGTTCCGCACATCTATAGATTTGATGTTGGAACCTAGGAATGTGTGGTGTTTGTTTTTTCTATCCTTACTTGCAGTCAAAAGCTGGGCATTTTGATGTTGACTTCTAAAAACTTATAGTTCTGGAACTTCAGGATTTTGTTTTATTCAGCCTTGGCAAAGTAGATTTAGCAACAGGTTTCTTGCAAATTGTGCAAGTTGTTTAAATGGATTTTCATCAATAATAATAATTATAATTCAAGAGAATTTATGCATCCACATATTTCTGTTAGGCTTAAGCCACATCTTCCAAGAAGAAACAAAATATTATATCTACACTATGGGTGCAATTTGATAAATTCCGCAGCTGGGTTTTTCTTTTGGTCTTGTTGAAATAAATGAGATTTCAGACTAAGCCCCATGCCAATGCTTTCAGTGAGACTTAGGGAGCAATCCAAACCCAAGAGCCACCAGGATCACAGATGCATAGAATTATAGAGTTGGAAGGAACCCATGTAGCACCCATGTAGAAAACAAAACAGAACCAAACAAAAAAACCCCAAAACTCATTGCAAATATTTAAGTGACCGGAAAGAAATGGCAGAACTGTGTAGGACTGCTGTATACAAACATCCTGAAACGATCAAGTAAATACATGCACAATCTGATTCCAGTCACAGTTACTCATGTCCCAATTCCAGCAATATTTACCTATGAACAAGACCCTGTTCCTTCAGTGAGGCTTAATCTTAGATAAATGTGTGCAGGATTTCAGCCTGAGCCTAATTCTGGTACATACATGGCTATCACTCTTGATTCTGGGGCTCTAACATCGTGTCAAGTGTCGTTGTAGATTTTGCTTTATAGTTTAGCAACACAGTAGCTCCTAAACCCTTTGTAATACTTAAGTTTGATCACACGGGAATAATATGCACTAAATTTTATATTACATCCTTTATGTCAGGGTGGTAATGTATTATTCCACAGGCAAAAGTGTGAAGATGCTGCACCACCTTTCCTTTAGAAAGGTTGTAAAGGTGCAAAATAAAGTCTAGCAGCAAGCTTAATGGCAAGGGAGTGTTACTGACAATGGATCACAACAGATGAAACCACCCATATTGACTGTCAAGGTAGATGAAGATAGAGGTCAGGAGAGTGAATTAGTACATGGCGTGAATAACTAGACCAGATAGAACATGCTTAAACTAAGATGCACTCCTGCATTCAGGTTGCTGTTCGTCCACTGACTGGGGATTTAAGCTGTGTGAGAATGCAGCCTAAATCAATAGTTTGAAAAATGTAAATTGAATAACTGGCAAATAGCTAGATTTTCATGTACTTTTCAAAGCCAACAACACTTGTGTAAGTAAGATTTACAAATGCATGAAATGCTGCAGCATTCCTCATCTCACACCAAAAACCAAAAATATTTTGGGGGGAAAGGCTAGGAAAATAAATGTGGCAATGATTCATTTATTTTTATGACCTCAGTTGCTTCTGTTGTCCACACTGCAACATTTCATTGCAAGTCTCACTTGTCATTCCTTTTTTATTTTGTCATTCCTTGTTTCTTACCTTCTCCAGGCATTGTGGGAGAGAGATTATACTAGAGGCTTTTTTCTGGGGTAATCTCAGGCCAGCATATTTCACTTATTGCCCAAAGGTTTATTTACTTCTAATTTTAAAGTACACATGTATTGAGGTGGTACTTCTGCTGCTTTTTGAAGCAAACTGCAGCAAACTGCAGTTTATTAGCTGTATTCTGGAATCTTGTAGCATTTATACCAATACCACTTGCCTGGAGGATATTATTATATTGAGCTATCTAGGCCTTTTTAGCATGTATTGTATTGTCCTTTTCACTGTGAGTCTGTGGGAAGTATACACAGGGGCTTACCAGATACCAGCACTATGCTTCTAAAGAGATACTGCAAGAAACATTATAGGCATCTTTGTGTTTTCAGACCGTTTTGCCAGCTAAAATTTGCAAGATTGGTCACTTTTGCAATGTGACTGATAAGCTCCTAGTATAAAGGAGCAACATGGTATATCACTTTCAGCATCTTTTGCAGGCATTAGTGGACAAGGAACTAGTAACATTTTCCAAATAGGGTACCTGGAAGAAAGCAAATGTTAAGAGGAATGTTGGAAAACATGATGATGGATAGAACAAAAGAGCAGATCGCAGTATGGTTCATATGCACATGGCTACTTTTTCCACCCTTGATTCACCACTTCCCATGGTCTCAGACTGGATTACAGTAAAGCTAGGCCTATTTTTTTGCCAAACATAAATTAAATACATGCTATAGGAAAGGTTAGGTGTCATGGCTGTGGTAGGATTTGAACCCAGATCGCCAATGTCCAAAATTAGCACACTATCATTCTGATAGAAGATTATCCTTATAAAGCAAATATAATTTGTTTTCAAGGTCCATCTGTTCATCGTACATTGGTAGAATCCTGTTTGGATAGTGCTTTACATTTGCATGTACAGCCTCTCTTATGTCTAGCAAATCTTCCCCACTGCTGCTAACTCCCGCTGTCTTTTCACAGGTAAACATTTTCACATAGGAAGTCTTAAGGGTGGGGATGGGATGTTTTGACCCTCTTTTAAAAATAGGTTTGAAGGGACCCTGCCACTAACTGTAGCTCTTTTCACTCCAGCCACAATTAACATGTGGAAATCAAGGGCAAATGATATAGTAGGTATCTATTGTGATGTCCACCACCAAAGGAAGATGATGGAGAGCAGTATCCCAGAGTTCTGGAATAGACTGCAGGCTTAAGATAAAGCAAGGTTAGGACCACAGTTAGAAGTCCTACGACGGAGGGAGGAAAAGCAAGTTGTATTAGTCTTGGAGCAACTGTTAGTGTTTCATAGCAGATAGCCAAGATGAAAGCCCTACCCTGGCCAGTAAAGACAGATTGCTTTTTCTGCAGCAGTTGGCTTCTTCTAGGCCTCAGAGTTCCAAGCTTCAGAAACATATTTGGGGAAAGCTCCTCAGGTCCTTCCTGATCCTCCACTGTAGCCAAATCCACATGGGAGAGACGAGGGAGTGTATTCATCTCCTTCCTCCTCCTTCCTCCTCTGAGCTACTGTTGTGGAAGGATTCTACATCTGAGGATAACTGGTCCAGGCTCATGACACCAGTTTATATCCATCAGTGGGACCATTGATCCAATCCAGCAGTGCTGTTCTTGTGTTCTTAGGACTGATTGTGTCATCATTGCCCTGTTTCTTCATCTAAAATTGGAAAGGACTTGGTACTGGAGTTCCATCCCCCTGATATCTACACTGGTCTAACAATCTTTAGAATCTGCTGAAACCTACCTAATCTTTCATGTATTTTCCCTTTGTGAAAAACAATTCCTTCATGTGCTCCCCCTTCCCTTTGACTTGGTATTTCATATTTTCTTCGCAACTTCGTTCATCCTCCATCCCCTACTTAAGTGCCATGTCTATTATGGATTTTAATTCTATAGGCAGGGATGGTAGCAGCTTCATTGGCCAGTGTGCCACCTCTAGTTACTATTGATGCTGGATAAATATTATATAGTATTTCCACTACTGCTACTAGCTGCTCAGGAGTTGTAACTGGATCCATTTTGGAGACCTTTGAAAGCCTTGAAAAATGCATGCTGTTTTCCATTTCTTATTTTGCATCTCTGTCTTATTTTTTTCCTGAGATCCTAAAGCACTTTGAAAAGTTTCCCTTGGGACCCCTACATTCATGCTGCTCTCTGTGGTTGGATAAATATTCTGTCCTCTGATCTGCCACCTGTAATTATTTTCTGATTTTGCCCTTGGTCAATGGAAAGCAAAGGGTAACCTTGTGTTTGGGTTTAAATTCCTCATGTTATGCTTAGTCTGCCAGTAATGGGTCACAAGTCCACCTCTGGAGTGGCACTTTGCCATAGGCAGTTGTGTTTTAGCAAGAAATCCTGCATGTGGCACAGGGCAGATCAATGCGAGGCGAGCAAGAGTGATAGGAAGAATTAACACCCATGTCATTATGGATGCAGCAGATATAAATTTTGCCTGCTTTTTAAAACCTATTTGTCGCCTCAAAGGCATGCTCAATTATTGAGGAAGGCCATAACAGAATCTAAGTGGCAAGAATAAGAACCCATCATTCTGATAGTCCCATTAACCCCCTGCACTCCTGTGACTAAAAATTCATAATGTGAAAATTGAGCCTAGAACTTCATATGCATTGTGAAATGCTCTCCAAGAGAACCACAAATATACCTTATAAGAAGGGAATAGGGCAGAACTTTCCAAACTGTGTGTTACAACACATTAGGGTGTCGGCTGCAGTGTGAAGATGTGTTGTGTGAATGCTCCCCATCCTCACGGGGTTGGAAATGGGTTAGTTTAACCTCCAGTTTGCTAGTAAAACTGAATTACTATTTCATAAAATGATGCATGTCTAAAAAGTGTGTTACCACCATGGAAAGCTCTGGAATAGGGTGCTAGCTCTCAATTTCTAGTCTGGTCCATATTTTGCAAATGGTAAATGATGGAAAATTTATACAATCCAAACCTTCACATTAGTTTGGCAAGCACATGTTGCAGATGTGGCAGAAGGAGTATTATGAGATAATTTTAGAGCATCAATATGCTTTCCCCTAGAATATTAATGTAAGGCTGCATTGATAAACCAGGTTGTCTAGGGAACACATGTGCCAATTAGAAAGCAAGGCCAGAGTGTGGCACTGGCAAGAGTGGTTTCATGGGTAGCTGGGGGAATGAAGCATCACAGGGCTTAAATTGCAAAAAAAACCAGAGGTGGTGGTATGGCTAAACAGCTTGGAGCTAGAAGCCTTGTCTGCCAATGCTACATATCCAAGTATTCTTTTTGCTGGTGAGGGACTAGCACTCTGCCCATGTGCAGATAACCCACGTTTATAATATGCTGCAGGTTCTATCCTGGCAATGATCCCAGGTTCCATAGCTAAGCACAGGTGGAACTTCACTCAAGCCAAATGCTCAGTCTCCTAATTCTTTTGTAAAAATTGTGGGGAAGAAGAGCCCCAAAGCAACTGGAGCCCTGGTGCTGTTAGATTGAAATAACCTATTTCCTCATGTCATTGTCCTGGTCTAAATGGCCCCCAAAGCTTCTATGCAGATTGGGGAAACAGTCTGAGGTGCAGCAGATATGCAGCACCAATCCAATTGGGATCCTCCTCCCACATCACAGCTAGGAAACACAATAATAAACTTTCATACTTCACATCTAAATTGGTCTTCAGGCTCAAACAATGTTACGCAAATATATACTTCTTGTGAATTGAGCCCTAATAACAGGCAACATCTTTCCTAAAATCTCTTGCACGGAGTCTTCTGCCTACCTAGGAGTCACTAGATGAACAAAAAGACCAAACACAATGTTGTCGTTCTTTGCATTACGAAATTATAATGTAGCTAAACTTCACTGAGGAATCCTCGTTCTCTGTCTGCATGGTGAAGCTGAGTAGTATCAGTGGGGATTCTGGAAAGACATTCCCATGTGAGCACCAGAGAGAGAGAGAGAGAGAGAGAGAGAGAGAGAGAGAGAGAGAGAGAGATCTGTTTTCATATGTATCGTTCAGCTTTCCATGCTATCCATTATGCTTTATGTGATTGGGGAAGGACAGCTGGAGAAAGGGGCAAAGTAAACTTGCTAGACTTGGGGCCAACTCAGACCTCAACCTGAAATCAGATGTTCAGGATTACACAGAAGATAGGAAAATTGATATGCATTGAAATGTACTCTGTGAGCACCAATATGGATTGTTTCTGCTGCAGCAAAGAAAGTTACTGGACCCTTTAATTTATATATAAATCCCACAAAAAAACCACTGAACTTGAAAACTTGGGTTTGCTGTGTTAGTTCAAGGACTCTTTGAGGAATTTAACCCTCTTCCATACACCCAGAAAACAAAAGATGATACTAAATGCTCAAGTGAATATAAGAGATTTTCTTGATTTACAAAAGTATGTGCTATCTCTCTCTCTTTTTTTGCAAGTAACATTTTTTACAGATCAGTTTCATTTGTTGAGACATTAGGAAGAAAAGGGGGAAGAGGTGGAGGGGGAAAGGTGAGTGGGGGTGGGGTCAGGTGATGATGTTTCTATTTTACTTAATATATGTGGGGTTTTGTGTCAGCGTCGCTTGTGCAGGTTCTCTGCTATTCACTTGTGTTCCTTTAGTGGTGAGAGAGGTTGGGGTTGGCCTAGGGCAAAGCACTACTGTTTATGATGCTTTGGGACCCAGAGACCAGGTTGAAAAAGAGACCGTTTGGTTCCAGATGGGCAAGGCTATGAGGGGTGACTAAATACTGCAAAACCTTATCAAACAAACAAACAAATAAAAGTGGTGGGGGCCCTGAAACTGGATTACGGTAACAAAATCAACTAGGCCAAAGCAAAATGAAGTACACACACCCTGGAACCTACAAATGCCCCCCCCCCCCGCCTTTTGCATCTTACTTCAGAAAAAACCAGCAAATTATAAATAGCATTTTTATATAGGGAAGGTTAGCTGTGATTTTATAATGGCCCAGTGTGTAAATGTGAAATGGGCTTTAACTGAGTTCCATATCAAATTTGTTCTTAATGTGCATCCTTTATTTAGAGTATTTAAGACTGCAATTAGCCTTTGTCTTCCTCTGCAAATTTAACATTTGTGTAAATAACACTAACATCTGTTTCTATATAGCCATTTTGCAGTAGGTTGATGGATGGCTTTGCCCTTGAAGCCAACAATGGGAGAAGAATTACAAAGTATAATTGAATCAGAAGCACTCTGCTGCCACACTTTCTCATTCAGTTGTAGGGAAAGGGGGCATGACATCAACTCTTGTGGGTGCTGAACGTCGTTGTGGGAATGCTCCAAGAAGTTGGCTTTCAAAATGTGTCTTAAGGAGCCCTCACATTCTTCTGTGGCTTTTCAAGAGTTGATCATTGAAAAGATCATAGAATTGTGGAGTTGGAAGGTACCCCTAAGGGTCATATAGTCCAACCCTCTATAATGCAGAAATCTCATCTTTGAATAGGAGCTGCCTTATAGTGATCCAGCTAGCTCAGTATTGTCAGCACTGGCTGGCAGTGTCTTCTCCAGGGTTTCAGGCAGGAAGTGTTTTCCCAGCCCTACTTTGAGATGTTGCTGGGGATTGAGCCATGGAGGCAGAATGTAGCCTCATGGTTAGTAGCCACATAGCCTTATCCTTCATGAATTTGTCTAATCCTCTTTGAAAGCTATCCAAGTTGGTGGTTAGCACTGCCTCCTGTGGGAGCGAGTACCATTGTTTAACTGTGCAGTGTGAAGAAGTACTTTCTTTTATCTTCCAATGTCCAGCTTCACTGGATGTCCAGCTTATGAAAAAGGCAAATCTTTCTCTGCCCTCTTTCTTCATGAACATGTATGCTTTTATACACGTCTATTATGCCACAGCTTACTTCCTGTTTCTCTAAACAACCAAACCTCAATTACTGCAGCTTTTCCTTATAGGGGAGCTCTGTCTACTTGATCATTTTGGTTTCCCTTTTCTGAGCATTGTTTCCCAATGGGACCTCACCACAAACATTAATGGTTTTGCATCATCACATGCAGTGTTATGTGCAAGAGTAGAAGGTGTGCTCATGTTTGGCATACTTCCTTATTGAGAATAGGAAGGCTGGTCTGTGTTTAGTGTTGTGGTGGAGAACATGTTGAGAGCTCTGCACTCCTTATCCAGCCATGTATATGCACAATTCACAACAAGCCATATTCTTCATTTATTAAATTTATTTCCCACCCTTCCTCCCAAAGGAGCCCAGGCAATATTAGGTTTGTTTTCTTATGTGCCTTATTAATGTCATGCTCACGGGTCTCTTCATGCCTCAAGGCCCTAATTTATCAAGCACTCTGCAAATATACCAGGCAGTCCAGATCCTAAACTGCTTATGATAAAAAAAAAGCTTGACAAGAGGACAAATATGAACTATTAAAATTACTCCAGAGTTGAAAGAGTGCTCCATCTGGACCATATGTGAGATAAAAATCACCAAGAACCAATTTATCACCACTCAAATCATGCGGCATCCACTGAAATGACAAAAAAAGTGGAGCTTGTCAGTTCACAAGTGTGTGATTTAGAGTTTGCTATCATTAAACAGCACTAAAATGGTCTGCTGTCAAAGAAAAATGCAAAGTTATGCATTAGAAGCACGACAACAGAAACAGCTGCCTTCTGGATTAGCTTAGGACTAGTTGTGACACACACACACATACACACACACACACACATATATATATATATATACACACAGTACACACATGTTGTTGTTGTTGTTGTTGTTGTCATTGTTGTTTAGTCGTTTAGTCGTGTCCGACACTTCGTGACCCCATGGACCAGAAGACTCCAGGCACTCCTGTCTTCCACTGCCTCCCGCAGTTTGGTCAAACTCATGTTGGTAGCTTCCAGAACACTGTCCAACCATCTCGTCCTCTGTCGTCCCCTTCTCCTTCTGCCCTCAATCTTTCCCAACATCAGGGTACATATATATATATACATATATATATATACACACATACACATGACATACATACATACATACATACAACCACAAAGGCTTGTATAAACGTGAACTGTGTAACATGGGTAGGTTTACATTCTTCTCCAGAATCATTTCTGAATTGGTCCCTGATTGGTGGACAAAATTGTGCCATACAAGCTTTTCAGGACATTGCCGTTTTAGAGCTTGGGGTGACATAATACTTTGAGCAATAATCAAAGCTTCATAAAAACGCCTGCCCATTTATTAAAACTCCTAATTTCATCATTCATCTGGGACTCTAGAGCTGAGGTGTGAGACAGCTGCCTGCACATTAAGTAGAAAGACAAAGCTGATGTTTATGCTTCGGGGAAGGAGAAAAAACATTTTTGGCTAATATATTTATAGGTGTTTTCCACAGAGTAGAAATCTCATGAGTCATTGCCATGCTGTTAAATACAATTTTCTTCAAAGGGAGTGAATAGCAGCACATCTAAGAACTCTGGCATACAGAGCATTTCTTGATTTGGTGAGAACAAGCTAACATGAGAGATAAGCAGGCAACACAGTGGCCTACCTTAGAAAAATCAGAGATCAACATCTTAATTTTAGAGCAAAGGGATCCACTGACCTGCCCTTCCCTCTTTACACCCTGAGTCAAACCTGGGTAACAATACCCTACGCACATCTCAAAGCCAGTTCCAAATTAATTTAATTGATTTAGTAGATGTCTTTCATGGAAACCACCGTGAATCCCCTGTCCCACCACAAAGATGCTCAGAGGAGCTTGGCCTCACCACGAATCAGTTAGATGATTACACTGGAAAGCATCATGTTTGAATAAATCAACTTAAATTTGTTTTTCTCATTTAGGCTATGGTCTAGATGCCTTAACCCAATCTTGACTATCACTTCAAGGCTGCACCATAAACAGAAATTCATACAACAGCTGCATTGACCACCTTTTGCAGTGGGGCAGAGCCATCTAGCTGCTTCATTCCCGCATGCAAAATTTACAAACCCTTCGTCCTACACTTTGTTACCATATTTTTCCTAGCACAAACATCTTTTGGCGCAACAGAGGAAAACTGCCTTTAAAAACCCACTTGTGTTAGCAGCAGATTTGTTGCTGGCTGCAACACTTTTTATGAGAGGGGCCTAACTCCTTAAATCTCATCTGACTTTGCAGATACCGAAGCAACAATTTTGCCAGGAAAATGTTAAACATAGATCAGGGAGAGAGTCAAGAGCTGAACACACAAGGGTTTAAAGTGTGTAGAGGGGCAAGGGTGCACACAAACCTTCCCCAGTTGCCCCATGTGTAACAGCATGTCTCAGACTTTCATTCATAGAGAAACAAAGGCCTGAAGAGGGTCCTTCTCTACATTCAACTGGGTGCAGTCAAAAAATATTTGTATGTTGGGGGATCCTGATAATGCAGAATTATTGACTCTTAGCAGGTGTTTCTAATCACATTCAGATGAAAGTAGTTAGAAGCCTCCTTCTTACTTTTGCATTAAATACACAAAGGCTGGGGAAAGGATTCCTGGTGCCCTCACCCCACTAAATAACCTTGGTGATTTGCCTCCCTTACCTTAGGTCAAGCTAAATGCCTGAAAAGAGTTTCATTTGCTCTGTCCATATCAAAAGTTCAGGGGAATATAGTTGTGAAGATAGGTTTCTGTCATTGGTATATTCTGAATATATGTGTATATGAAGCACGACCAACTTTTCTTAAGACAACTTTTCCAAATAAACTTAGAAAAAGGAACACACTGACCTTGCAGATACGTTTTTGCTTTAAAAGGCAGAGATTTAATAAAAGGAGGGGGAGGTGTCTTCAAAGCTCCATTTATATGCATTTCCCACATTTAGTGTCTGAGAACTCTGGGTGCAGAGCAACACCCACAGAGGTCTGACAGAATCCTTTGCTTCCTTGCTAAGTTGCTACTGTGCTGGGTAGTATGCCGCACTGCAGTCTCGCAGAAACTTTCCCACGCCTCCATAAGATTATCAAACAGAAGGTCCAAAAGACAGGAACGAGTACTGAGGATACAATGAGTTGCTGGATTCATCTAAGTGAGATGTGGTATAACCTCTGCTTTCTGTGAGATGCTTTGTTGCATCAAATTGTGCCTTGGCAAGTGAGTAGATGGTGCTGTTTGTTTCATTTTGCAATTTGAAGATCCCCCACCTACCCCAGAGGTAAGCGGCCGCAGAATATAAGAATCGCATTGGTAACTGAAACCTCACAATTGCATCCCTGAAGCCCCGCCTTGAAAAAGCCCAACGTAGAGGCATCTCAAATAAAACTCAAATTACAACATACACATAAAATCCTTTAAACTTAACTGTTTCCTACTTCTTCCCTTCCCTGATTGTGTTTTTCTTCACCCTACTTGCCAATGACTCTTCCCACTCTCACACACACCTGTACCTTGAAACAGCTCATTAAAAAGCACCAGAGGAGGAAGATGGGTCGGGGGTAGGCAGCTCTCCTCCTCCTCCTAGGATATGGACCTGGCAGATGCCCAAGTACACTAGTGTCTTTGGTGTGGTCAAGATGCATGTCTGAAATAACAACATAATGACCCTGTAAAGCCAGTGTAACACCAGGTCTTGTGGCAGAAGTCTCACAAGTGGAACAACTCGCCCTGTGCCCTAACTTATTTGCTGGTGCAGTGATTGAGGACTCGGCTCTCAGGTCACTTTTAATTTATTTTTATCCCTGCCTTTGGGCCCAAAGGGGCCTCAAGGCAGTTCATGTTCGCTTGCACTCATGTCCCCCTATTAATCACGGTGGGACTACACTAGGCATTTGAACTGTCCCAACCTTTTGGGATTTCTGCAAGCTCATACTTTATGTTCTCTGGGCATCCAAGAACCCCGTGAGATAGATCTCAAGAGAAAACGATAAAAATGTTTCGAACGACCTAAATACACTGTCCCTGTAAAAGTTCCTTCTATATACATTTTGTTTAAAATGTCAGACCTTAAAATTTTGATTCCACACAGCCTTACAAGGCTGGAAGCTTCACTATGTGTCTAAAAAGAGCACTGAGAATTTTCCTTTTGCACAGTTCCTTCTTCAGTCTCTGCAGGACTCTCCAGGGCAGGACTTCAAAGCAGTGACATTTTTAGGTACAGGATGGTGAAATGCTCAGGCTGGAAACTTGTCCATTCAAGCCTTTGTGGAGACATCACTCTGCAGGGACCTCTTCTGGGTATATATCTCAAATATTTTCTTATTTATTTCCTTCATTTTTTTTCAAGAGAAAGCTTCCTTTCATTGTTACAGCATAAAACCAACATAAAACAAGTCAGTCTAATATAAGCTGTGTTGACATTACCTTAAAAGTGTTATAAAAGCATGATAGACAATGTTGGCGCAGCTATTTTAGTTTCAGAAACTTTCAAGTTCACATCAGAAGCTCTGTTGCCAGATCATGTCTACTTTGCTGTCCCTAGCTCCATCTTTTTCTAATAGTTGCTAAGCTGTCAATGGGTTCTAACCAGGACAATAATGATTGACAGCTAAGGCTGACTGCCATCCTTGATTGGCCCAGAAAATGGAGGTTGCCACCCTAATTGCCCTGAGCTGTGAAAGTCTGGGACTCTCAAAAGCCAATCTCCCTCAAGTTCTAATGCAATCAGGACAACACCCTGCTACTCAATCACTAGCAATACCAAGAGCTCTGCTTTCATCTGCAGGCTTACATCTAGCACAAAATACAACCATTCAGTGCCTCTCTTTTGAGAAAGTAGTCTGGCCATCTCCACCTCTTTTGTTCCCCTGGAAAACCCCTTTCCCCTGGATACCCTTCTATCACTGTCTTGGTACTTCCTCTTTGGGGAGAATGGTCCTGCTGGAACCCACCTTGTCTACATCTCTCCTCCCCTCTCTCTTCTTTGATGTAAATGTTTCCTTCCTTTGGCACAACCCCTTGGTCCTGATACCTTCATTCTGTAACAAAGGCAGAGCAGAGACCTGTTTATTTGCAGGAAATCGCACTTGGGGAAGGGGAGGGGGAATAGCAAAAATGTGGGGGAGATAACAACATAGGATTGAAAGGGTTAACGCCTCCCTTTGCATACAGAAGGTCCCAGGTACAATTCCCAGCATTTCCAAGTAAGGTTGAGAATTTTCCCTGCCCGAAACCCTGGAGAGTTGCCACCAGTCTGTGTAGAATACTGAGCTAGACTGATAAAGGGCTCTGACTCAGTGTAAGGCAGTCTCCTATGTCCCCAGTACTGCGGTTGGCATCAGAACTCTTTTGTGTGAAAAGAAGATGGTGGAGAGTTATTGAGCATGTGCTTTGTGAGAAATATTCAAGGGCTTCACGTAAAATGTTGCTTTGTACCTTAGAATCATCTATTTAAACATTTGATAGGTGGCAAAGCAGGGAAGGATCAGGCTGTCCATTCCAAGTTTGTAAGGAGGCAGGTGCCTAGTTCTACACAAGCAAACTCACTCTTCACACCTGTAAGAGCACCCATGTATTTTGCATAGTTAAGAACCAGGTTTAAAGTTTTGGAGGGCAGAATCATATTTTTGTATGAATTTAGCCTTCGGGCAGCATGGTGTAGATGATTTCTGAATATAAACGGGTACAGTTCTGCTTCTATGCCATTTCTTAAACCCACTACTGGAAATACAACAAATATTTAACAGTACAATAGCTTTCCCTTTTGGGGTGGAAGGGGGTGGGAATACAAACATTTGACAATGCAGCACTTTGTGAAAGCAAGCAATTCTACCATATCTGTCTGGAGGTATTAACAGAAAGCTGCAGAGCCGAGCTGCTACGGTGGCCTAATTTAGGATTCATGGAAATCAATAAGAATTTGACTTCTACGTGAGCAGAATGAACAACTAACGTTTCTGATAAACTCCCTCTCCCAATTAATGAAATCTTTTCCTTGCAGTGATTAAACTGTTACTAGAATGCTAGAAAACCTCAGAGCCTGTTTAGAGTTCTTCTCTGGATCAGGCCCCAAAGTTCAGTCCCAGACTCAGGACACACTAAATAAATTACTGTTTTTTACACAATGCATAGTTAGTCGATGGAATTTGCTACCACAAGATGTGGACATGTCCACCAACTTGAATAGTTTTAAAGGGGAATTAGACAAATACCTGGAGGCTATCCGTGAATACTAGTCAGGATGACTATTTGTTTTCTCCAAACTCTACAAATTGCTGGAGTTCATATGTGAGGAGAGGGCTCATACACTCGTGTCATACCTGTGTGCTTCCCATATGCATCTGGCTGATCAAAGCAGTCAGCCCTGAACCTGAGCTATTTAGCACTAAGTATAATAGGGACGCGAGTGGCACTGTGGGTTAAACCACAGAGCCTAGGACTTGCCGATCAGAAGGTCGGTGGTTCAAATCCCCGCGACGGGGTGAGCTCCCGTTGCTCGGTCCCTGCTCCTGCCAACCTAGCAGTTCAAAAGCACGTCAAAGTGCAAGTAGATAAATAGGTACTGCTCCGGCGGGAAGGTAAACGGCGTTTCCATGCGCTGCTCTGGTTTGCCAGAAGTGGCTTAGTCATGCTGGCCACATGACCCAGAAGCTGTACGCCAGCTCCCTCAGCCAGTAAAGCGAGATGAGTGCCGCAACCCCAGAGTCGTCCGTAACTGGACCTAATGGTCAGGGGTCCCGTTACCTTTACCTTTTATAATAGGGACAGACTTTCAGAGAGCAGGAAAGAAAGGGGTTTCCTTTTTTCCTTTCCTGCTTCCTGAAACATCCCCCTGCCCTGCAAGCCCTGAATATGGGCATTCCTGTTAGGGGCGGGATTATACTACTACATTTTCTTGCAGGTCTCCCTTTGTTGTTGCTGTTGTTGTTTTCATACAGGCAGCTTCAAATTAACTCTCCCCTTTCACAATCTACTTGTTATGCATTTTTCCCCCTTTTAGCTCAAGATGGTGGGCTTCCCCCACTTATTTGCTACATTGACATCCTATCTTTCACCCAGATAGCTGAAGGCAGTGGGCATGGTTCTCCTCCTCCCCATTTGATCCTCACAACAACCCTCTGAGGTAGGTTAGGCTGAAGAATAGTCACTGCCCTAAGGTCAACCAATTAACTTTATGGCTCAATGGGGATTTGAACCCTGTTTTCCCACATCCTAGTCCAACACCTTATCAACTGCACCACATTGGCTCAAGTCCTCTCCTTCATCTTTGTCGTCCTCCACTTAACATGTTATATTGCAGCACTCTCCTCTTCAGCAGTCATTCCTTCAGAGGGTGAGAGGGCTCCCAAGGTCATATGTGACATGGGAGTATAGGTTGAGTAGCACAAACTCTGTGAAACTTCATCAGCATCTCTGAAAGTGCTGGCCACTATCTCCATCTTTACCTGAGCTACCTCCCTGTGAGCAGACTTGCCATTATTCATCTCAGAGGATGATTGTTCTCTTACCTTTCCTCAGAGAAAGTGGGAATGTTATCATTCTTGTTAATTCATGTCCTTGAGGGCAGCCTCCCACTACAGGTGTTCATTGAAGCCATGCTTCTTTCTGGACTACAGGAATATGTGGGTTAGGCTCCCTGAGACGCATTCCTTATAATTTCTCCCTCTATATAACTTACGGTTTTTAGTTCTGTTTTACAGGCATGCAATCCAGTTGATGTGCGCTAGTTTGTTTTTATAGGCCTGTTATGGCCTATAATGGATTTTTGTTTTCTGGTGTGTGAGCATGTTTTGTGATTTTGGGTTTGCTGCCATGTTTCTTTGGTAAGAATCCTCTAATTTTTGCAGTCAGTTTTAGAGAAGTTACTTGTCCTTAATCATCAGGTGGCACCACCACCTAGCTAGGTAGGAGGACATGCCTCAGAGATGATGACTCCCCTCTGCCTTCCTCAATAACTATTCTATATTCATCATTATTGAGTGCTCTGGAAAATTTATTCAGGATAATAAACTCCATATATTAAGTAATCCAAATATAATTCCGAAGAAAGTAACCTAATATAAATTAATTGCATTCTGCATTTTTATGGCACTCTCACAAACCACTATGTATCAGGAGAATGCAGGAGAATGTCAATTGCTTGCACAACAAGAAAGAACGCAGTTCAGTTACTTCTGCACAGAGACTGATCCCCATTGAAGTGTAGACTTTTTACATGTTCAGTTTTACTGCGCAAACCTAAGTATGAGTATTTTTATTTTTTTAATATTTTGGGGGGAGCTGCCCAGAGTGGCTGGGGCAACCCAGTCAGATGGGCGGCATATAAATAATAAAATTGTTGTTGTTGTTGTTGTTGTTAGAAGTTAGCTCCAGTCTTGTTGAAAAGTAAACTCCAAGTTGTGTTGGAATAAATGGCCCAAACAGATGCAATGCGGGATATCTGTGATTGAATCTTCTAATATGTTGTCTTCAGCATAGCCGAAAGACTGCCAATTTGACCAGAAAGCAATGCTGGGAGTGGTGTTAGGGCTTCCACCCAAATGCACTTTCTCTGCTCTAAACCCACAATGCTGTATTGTGAAAGTAGAAGATAGAGGAAAGCAACATCAGAATGAGGTAACCCTCATGCAGCTGCCTAAGACAGATGTAAGCTTTATTAATTTGCTCAACATACTTCTAATTTGATATGCTGGGGCAGAAATGTCCTTCCAAAGTATCCAGACCAGCACAATATTTATTTTGGTTCTAGGATAAGTTATAGGCATCACTCCTGATGAAGATTTTATCAAACTGCATTGGACAACTTATTCATTTATTCTTTACACCTGTTTGAGGATCACCTCCTTTTTTCTTTTATTTGCCTTTTGAAAACTAGAGGCTTGGTGCTAGTATCTGCATTTCTCCACATGGGTCTAACAGGAGGTTTGGGAGTAGATGTAGATCATGGAAATGGTTTTGAAGAGAGGAATAACCCTCCTACCCCAGTACTGTTTCCCTGATCAAATTAGCAGCCCTCACAGCTGCCTCAAAGTGGGGATGGCAGCCAGGAGATCTGATCAGAGACCTTCCTGTTGTGTCTGTTTCGACCCTAAAGCCAAAACTTGATGTGACACTGATCATGCTGTTGTCATTTGGTGATTATCATAGCATCTTAAGCAGTTATGCCTGTGCAAATGTTAAATACAGAGCCATTTAGCAGTGTAATGGATTGCTTTCTCGCAGCACTGAATACATTGTTGCACAGTCCTTTGATGGATGTTTTGAACTAAATGTAGCAGTTGATAGTCAAAAAATTTGGCAGATTTAGGGTATTCCACAGAGATGAAGGAGCTTTCAAATATAGCCATTCATATCCTTCTCAGTCTGTCACTGAGCACTTCAATCAACGGGTTGTGGGTTTGTTTCCTTGCTCCAGCTGTAGCTCTTTTTTTCGTCTTCTTTTGGTGTAGTGTGAAGGATCATAAAGGATCATAAAAGAGTTGCAAATATCCAGTCAGAATCCTTCTCAGGTGGCAGGGGAAAGGAATTCACTGCTCAGCATATCTTGATCAGTTAAAGACTGCTATGTGACTTATTTTCCATCATGATCTTCAAGAACAATCTTTTGAATGCATTGAGTTTACAAGTCCACTCCACTCCACTCCACAAGCACATGTAGAAAGTCAACTTCACAAATGTGGGAATTTCTTATCCTGGAGACACCCCCAAGATAGAGCCTCAATACTTTCTAGAAGCACATTCGTTAAACTTGGTATAGATGGGCTAGATGAGGCACTCCTAGCTGTAAACAGCATTTTAGTATTATGTGGCTCAATTGATACTTGATTTATGGCTTTGGCTGATTTTCTTTAGTGTTGATATCCATGTCATGCACTTAAATTATTTTATAATTCTAATTAATATGTGATTAGTCTAAATCAGTGTTTCCCAAATAACCTCTCCAGCTGGTTTTGGACTTCAACTCCCATTATCCTTAGCTAGCAGAGCCAGTGGTCAGGGATGATGGGAACTGCAGTTCAAAAACAGTTGGAGATCCAAGTTTGGGAAAACACTGGTCTAAATCTTACACCTACCCATTTCAGCTACATTTCTACCTTGTGTTGCAGAGGAATAACCCAGGGCTTCATAATGCAAAGACCTCATACCATTGGCTTTGTTGGAGACTCTTAAGGATATGGGGAAAGAATCATGCTTACTATTTTGCATTAATATTTAGTTGTTTTACTAGTATTAGTATGTTAATACCATGTTTGTGTTGGGACTGGTTCTGAGAACTATAAGCAAGTGTCTGAGATTTTTGTAGGAAGTTGTCTTATACCAAATCAAGTTGATGGTCCATTCAGCTCAGCATAGTCTACTCAGGGTTTCCCAAACTTGGGTCTCCAGCTGTTTTTGGACTACAATTCCCATCATCCCTGACCACTGGAGTCATGGGAGTTGTACTCCAAAAACAGCTGAAGACCCAAGTTTGGGAAACCCTGGACTACATTGAGGGGCAGCAGCTTTCTATGGTTCATAGCAAGGGTCTTTCCCAGGTACACCAAGTGATGCTGTAGATTGAACCATTGAACCTGGGGTGTGGAAGGCAGATGCTCTACCACTGAGCTACAGCCCTTCTTCCATCCCTTGTGGCACAGGAGACTAACATCATGGACAGCCCAATTCCACCTTATGTGTGTTATCTCAGAAGTAAGCCCCCTTTAGTTCAGTGGGACCTCAAACCTGAGTAAAGATTTATGACATCACTCTGAAACTTGATAGTGACCAGTGTTCAATACCAGCAGCATTTTTTAAAAAACAAAACAATAGAAGTGATTATTCTCAGGAGCATCATCCAGTTGTTGTTCCTGCAGCAGAAACCAGGAATGAGAAATGAGTGCAGCATACCACAGCAGGCTGGGGAACCAGGCCACAGATCTACTGAGCAAGCACCTTTCATAAGTTTGTTATTAAGAGAGCAGGGACCCAAACAGGTGAGCATCTAAATACAAAACTCTGTTGAAGACGAGTTATGCTCACAACAGTAAGGCCCCCTTCTGCAGATCTTTCCCTCGCTGCACCCCAGCCTCTTCTTGATATGATGAACTTAGAGATGTTCATTTTTGCTTTTAGCAGTGTCTTTGTTGATTGGTTTGTTTTGCTCTTGTTTTCGGTCCGAATTGCCGAGGCATCAACAAGTTTTTCTGGTGGTCCCTGCTTCAGTTTATGTTGCCTCATACAAATCCTATATCAGCTTGGCCAAGCTCTGAATTGCTCCAAAGCACCCTGATTTGGCTCAGGATTCACTGAAACTGCTGTGCACTCCTACTTTATATGCCATGGAAGTATAGAGTGCCCAGGCTATGGGGAGAAGGAAGATCCTGTCTACAGAAAGTCTATGATAAAGTATATGGAAATGAAATACATTATCCTTTCTGTCCTCAGTGTTTAGCATATGCCTATTTATTGCTTATTCTGCACCCCAACTGTCCAAGGCTACATGTAAAAGATTAGTGGCTTGCCCACACTGCCAAAGTTTATAGTGACCCTATGTAGCATTTTTAAATATCCCTGTCATTTATGGAAAAATTAACAGCAGCAGCAGTCTTTCACCAATCATTGGCAAACACACAATTTTTAATTTCCAGGAAGAGTTTTTGACGTTTCTATTTTAGGCCTGTGGCAATAAGTACTTTAATAAGGCAGCACATGACTAGAGGCCATGGTACACGTTGGGAGAAAATCACCAAAAAACCCTTCATCACCTATAATCTATAGATTAAAAGCAAGAGTGGGTAGACTTCAGGCTTGAAGGAACTACCCTGGACCGTATCCAGTGAAGCAGTTCCATTAGCGCAAGGATTTTAATTTCTGCAACAGAACTCCCCCTTCCTTTGGTCTCCTTCCATGCCCCCTCCCCAAATCTGTGCCAAAGGGTTGGGGGGGAACCCGGAATAGATCTAGGGAGTACACATGAGAGCATGCAGAGAGAAGAGAGGGATAGGAAGTTCCATTGTGCAGCCAGAAGACCTTGCACTAGTGGAACTATTTCATTGGATACCAGCCCTTCTTTTTCTTTCATAAAACCCTGAAATCTACCAAATGGAGCCAGGGGCAAAATAGTGTTAGAGGCAACACAGAATCAAGGAAAAGAGTGCTTCCATGCACATGCTTATCCCCATCCAGTTCAGGACAGAACTCTTGATCTGGTCACACAGAAGCACACTTCTGGTTTTCCCACCCTTCTGCTCTTTTCATCTCAGCAACTTTTTTGTTGTTCTTATTGTTAAACAGCTGAGAGTCAGAAGCCCTGCTGATCTGCACCAAATCACTCAGTAATCTAATGGTACATCGCCATCTGCCTTCTAACCACCCCTGGATTAAAACATCTGAAATGTCCCTAAATTCAAAGGTGAATTTGCAGGGGAGATAAAATATAGATTCTCAACTCAGCGTGTTCTCAGGAAGGCGTGCTTTTTAAAGCATCCAAACAGTGCAATCCTCAAGACAATGGCACTGCTTTGGTTTGAGGGATTTAGTCAAAACAGCTTAACATCACAACCCTATCTATGCCTGTTCAGAAGCATAATTGTGTATTATCTATGTAGCATTGATAATTATATTATATTATTCTATGTAGACTGCCTAGATTTTTTGTGAATATAAGTGAATATAAGATTACAGTCTAAGGCACAAATTCCATACTGCACACTATTAGCTTAAACCCCATTGAGTGGAATTCAATGTAGGGGACATGCACATAGAGGGAATGAGATCCACTCATGCAGTGGGACTTCCCCCCCCCCTCTCCTACCCAGAGCCGTAGCTAGGTGATCTTGCGCCCTTGGCAGAACCGTCCAGATTGCACCCCCTAGCCATGGACAAAATAGCTCATCATTCTGCCTCTCCTCCAACCCCCCCCCCATTCAATTCTCCCCCTATTTAAAACCATTTCTTATGAGGCAATAATCGATATATTTACAGTGGTACCTCGGGTTACATACGCTTCAGGTTACATACACTTCAGGTTACAGACTCCACTAACCCAGAAATATTGCATCAGGTTAAGAACTTTGCTTCAGGATGAGAACAGAAATTGTGTTCCGGTGGTGCGGCAGCAGCTGGAGGACCCATTAGCTAAAGTGGTGCTTCAGGTTAAGAACAGTTTCAGGTTAAGAACGGACCTTCAGAATGAATTAAGTACTTAACCCGAGGTACCACTGTTTATTTATGGACATATTTTTCAGCCAATTTTGTGGGGGGGCATCACCTGCACCCCTGGTGGGGGTCCACCTCACGACCCCCTAGCTACGGTCTTGCTCCTCCCCATGTGCCCCTTAAGTCTGTTCTGAGGGGGGTTCCCATAATCCCCATAGCAGATTTAAGGGGCACGCAGTGCATGTGGAGAAGAAGGGAGAAGTCCCATTTAATGAGTGGACACAGTTCTGCGCACACAACAGCTTAGTTTAATTACACCCATTGTCTTCAGTTGGATGCCAGTAGTGTATACAGGACTGCAGCCTTAATGTGAATTAGATATCCCGTAACTTTAGCGTCTTTGTAGATTCATAGCCTTGGGTCCTAATTTTTCATTCCATTAATGGTAGGAGCTTCCATTCACAAAAGGAGACAACTGTCTCCGCTCCTGGCCAGCTTAAGCTATAGTCTCCCAGTTCAAACACTGCAGGAGACCATGGCTTAAAGAACCAGGAAATAGCTGAAGCCAAATGCATGAAGGGACAAGAAAAAGGGAAAGTCAAGGAAATATAGTAACACAACTCACTTCCAGTCCAGTAAACCATTTGTTTATTGGCCCAAGATGTCTGAATCCTGATATCTCCTGTGGAACACAAATGTGCTTTTTGTGTGTGACCTTGGTGTCATAATTGCTGGGATCCACAGTTTGGCACCAGTGGGTCTCAGTATCTGTCATCAGCCTCATAATGTCTTTGAACCAGGCAAAATGTATGTAGTTTATCTCTGGAATGAATGAAGATAGAAAAATGGCCAAATTATAGTTCAGAATGTGCTCTCCCCCTACAGCGTCAATCACTTGCTTTCCAGTGTTCCATGTCAATACTAAATCCACACCTCATGAATTTTACATAAGTCCAGGGGGAAATATCTACCTATTTAATACAGAATAGAAGGCAGCAAAGCTGGTATGAAGATCTTGTTTGGCTGTCCAGGCATTATAACTGAGCTACTGCAATACATAGCATATGCTCATTACTTTAGTGTTACTGTGATAAATCCTATGGAGTTGAGTTTCTTTTCCTAAGGTTTATTTCCTGAGCAGCTTCAAATCTCATTGGGTTAAAATTTGGTTTCTAGCCCAGATACACATTTGTTTTGCAAAAATAATATTTAAATGGGATTAATTTTTGATTTAGAGATCAGGAAGAGAAAATCTCAGGGCTTTTTGTTTTTGTTTTATTGGCAAACGTACACATCCAGAGGGTGTTTAGTTACATTAACTAAAATGCTGAAATCCTCCTATATACTTGAGAAGGGAAAATATAATTGCTAATCTGTCTGATTTCATCTGCAGTCCGTAATCCAAACTGTACAGATTCAACGGGTATTTGAATGGCAGAATATTTATATCCATATTCTCGTATTTGTTCATTTCATATATTCAGTATTTCCCCCCTTGTTTAAATGAAGCATAAGAAAGATGCTAATCAAAGGAGTCACTTGGGAGTTTAAAATGCATTGATATGAACTTTTCAGAGAAAATGTTATTAGCGGCTGTGGCCTGAAGGAGGAATATGAAGATTCCCCTTACACAAATTCCCTTGCAACTGGCTGTGAGATTCATCTCAATGACCATGATTCAACATAGAGTTAGGCCTGTTTGAGTTTATTGATTTCAGTGGGCTTCAGTACACCATAAGCACACTCTTCACTGAACTGTGTACCAAGCATGGGGAACCTGTGGCCATCTAGCTGTTGCTGGACTACCAACTCCCATCATCCCTGACTATTGGCCATACTGACTGGGGCTGATAGGAGTTGAAGTCCCATAAAGTCTGGAGGATCAGAGGGACCTCCCCCGTCCCTTCTCTACCCTATAGCAATGGTGTGCACTGGAAGAGTAAAGGATGTGAAATGACTGAGGTTTTGAATCTGTTTCCAATATTCTGACTAGCTGAATTCTAGTAAGGAGAACAAAGGTTCTCTTTCTGAAGAAAAGAGTGAAGTAAGAGTACCATCCTGAGGCAAGATCCTGGCCTGCCCTTTCCAAAGACAGATTGAAAGAAAGCACTTTTCTCAACAAGGCAGATCCTGCGTCTTCCTTCCATGTTTACACATAGCATCTGGCCAAGTGGTGTTTGATGTGAAAATCAAAGATGGCGTAATTGTTTCTCTAAATGTGTTGTTAAGGAGAAATATTTTGTGGTCAGTCTTCCTGTGCATAAATTTCCATAACTATCTGACAATAGTGGGAGTTTTCTGCACCATCCTGCATCACTAAAGTAAGCCCATAGCACATAAGAGTAGGCTTTATATCCTGTAAGCACACTGGTGTGCAATTACTCAGTTAATTAGTAACTGGAATCAGGAGTCACCAATGTGAGTGAGGGAATAACAATCCACTCAGTAATAAACAAATCCTTTTTTTCTTATATTGGCAAGGATTCATCAGAGGAGAATAATGTGGTAATTGGTGTACATTATGTGATAAGTGCATTGCTACATGAATAGTATTTTACAGTAGTACCCTGGCACATTCTCAGTAATCATTATTTTTAATTATACAAAATAGCACTGCAGTTAATATGACATTTGCAGCATATATTTCAACAAGACTTAAGACTCATACATGGGCATGCTATCTACAAAATGTGGCTGCAAGCGCATCGTGTGCGGCCTGATCATAACTCTGTGATGAATTTTGGCACTGCCATCTTTGTGCTTGATTCTTGCTGCTCAAAGATGCTCAGAGGTAACGTTTTAAAGCACCAGGTCTCATCTCAATCTAAAATGTGGGTCCTGAATGGGGCTGAATTATTGTTTCAAGTGCAGTCTTAGCCCAACAGGGGAGTGCATAACCAGCATGTAAACTCAAATAAATAAAAATAAAAAGTAACATTTGACAAAAGGATGGAACTGAATGAGCACTCCAGTACTGGGGATTTGGAGAAGGAGAGTGCTCAGTCACTGAGGAACCGAAGAATTAAATATGCTCATGCTCAGAACCTTATTTATTTTGTCATTGTATGTAAACTCTGGCTTTCAGGGCATTGCATGCTTTTACTCTTCTGTTTATTAATAATTTTACTGTATTGCTTTGTTGTCGGCTTGTGATAACACAGGCTGTCAAATTGCTAATGAATAGACCAGAAATAGGAGTAGGATGAGCAACCTTGAGGAATGCAGTGTTTTCTCATGCACAATATACAGTACATCCAGTGCTAGGTGACTGCAATATCTCCAAAAGAGAAGGTTAATCTCAAAAGAAGATGCTGTGATTATGTATGATGAATGGGAAATAACTTGGCATTCATTTTGCTAAAACCTCATCATATAGATAGGCAGTCCTGAGACTCAAAGTCCTCATAAACAGGGATCATTTTCAAATAGTCATATATTGAATATATTATCGGACATAAGGAAATACATTTATATGCCATCTTCTGCCTCTAAGGTAGTTCACAACAATAAAAACGCAATCCCGAAACAATTAAAATTGTATCAGGATGATGCTAGAGTCACAGAAGTCGCCCTAGCTGAGAATTGTACTGCACCATTCTGAAACTGGTCAACCTGGGCAAATAAATTTAGCTAAAGCATTTTTAATTTTTAACTTGACATAGAACCAGCAAGTAATATTGGTAGATGTGCCACTTTATAACTATTACACAAAAACACATACACCTTGCTTTATAACAATATAACATTATAACAAAAGAAGGAATAATTAGGAAAACATTCCCAATAGGAAACAGGATATTGTCCTCTTTATCAATAACTTAATTGGTTCCAAGGCTAAATCCTAGGTCCAAATAAGCAAGCAGAGTTGCCCTGATAAAAGGGTGAGACATGCTATCACATGTTGTTACATCTTTGTACAGCAAATAAATGTTCAGCAAATACAGCATCCTGTGTGATGCTCTGCAATGAGAGCAATATGACATACTGCTGTGGCAGGCTGTTCCCCATAAACAAACCAACAAAGGGCATTCCTTCAGGGCAGCAGCTCTGCCTCTCTTGTAAAAGCTGATGGCTCCAACTGGGAGCATTGAGTATTTGCTGCTGCTTTTGTGGTTTGAGGTCAGAGTTACAAGCCTGAGCCACTGACTCAATAGAGGAACCTCAGGGAAGTTCAAAGAACAAAAGGAAGCATGATTGGATAGGTTTTTTTGGGGGGGGGGAATAGGGAGGAGGACAAGTCTGGTGCCATTATTGTGGCCAGATATCTTGAAAGTTTCAAACATATTGTGGTGACAGCTAAACCATCCCTAAGAAATAAATTGTGCCTTCTTCAAATCAAACAGAATTCAAGTGTTGCGGCATTAAAATAATTTAATTTTGACACAGTTTATTTAGGATATATATGAATAGCAAACCTTTAAAGTTAACTGCTTTCTAATACATAGCTTTTCTAATACATAGCTTTCCCCAAGGAATTTAAAATTAAACTTTTGTGGTGCTACTGAGAATTCTCCATGGTAGAATGCCACTCACCACACAGAATACATTTCCCAAGATTCCATTTAAGGAATATAAACAGATTAAAGCATGAGCCCCAGAAGTACCAATATACAGTTGCATTATCTTGACTCAGACAGTGGCATGAAGGGGCAGTTCATAACTCACCGAGTGTGCTCACCCCATGGCTATCCTCACCTGGTTTAGCCAGCCAGTCAAAGCTGTTCCCAGGGTGTTGCTGCTGTCTCATGCTGACAGCTTCTAGGAGCCACAAGTGAGAGCTGAGTGCAGGGTGGGGACCAAAGATTGACAAACTATCCCAGAAGAAGCACGATGTGTCCCCCGCCAGAGGTATGACCCCCCTCCCCTAACATCCCATACACCCCTCTAAATAAATACACAAGAATATACTCCCCATACACAAATGTATGTTGTGAACAATGAAGCTGTGGAATAAATTTAACTAGTCACATTATTATGCAGCCTTGATTTATTATCCTTATTCTGTCAATTCTCTGCTATAACTTTCTGCAAGTTTTCATGACTGCTGTTTCATTTTCCATTTTTTGAAAAGCCAGACCTGCCAATAAGATTTTGTTACCCTTCTCCAAGTGTGGAGCTCAAAACCATATTCATGAGAGATGAATTTTTGACAATATTGAACCCTGCTCTGTGTCAGTCTTAACATCAGGCATTCCCATAAGGCAAATAAGGAAAGCATGTCAGTAAGATACTCAGGAGACAGTTTGCAAAAATCGTGGTATTTGGCTTGGATCCAAAGTAGAGCAAGTTTTAGTCCACTCAGTCAATGGGTTTTATTCTCTCCCCTTCTGGAAACAACATAGAGATGCTGGTATTACCATTTGTTCATCAGTCTTGGGTGTCATCTACACTGAGTTCACATGGGAGTCTTTCCCACCTGTACTTGGAAATGTCAATTACTGAACGTGACTCCAGAGGCAAACTAGGTCACCTTCAAATGAGGTCCCTGTGGATAGAATACCTTCAAATGAGGTCCCTGTGGATAGAAAAAAGAGATGGAGTAAGCCCATGAAGTATAATGGCCACAACTTTTAAAACATGTACATTCAAATCATAAACCAATAAGACGGAATAAATTTTGGAGGGTATGTGTGCAGGGAGATAATTTAGGGTCTTATCCACCCAAGGTACTGACCTGGATTTCTTTGCTGCAGTTGTCCTTGGGTGGTCTGTTCATGCCTGAGCACTTTGCCTAAGGAGAGACATGAGCAGATTTCCATGTCTCTGCAAAGGCAGCTCCTGATGCCACAGTTGCCCAAATCGGCAGTGGCCAGCCCAGTCCACAGACACCTCACTTCACCCAGGATGGGCCATAACCTCTCCACACACATGCATCATTCCACTCACTGCAGGAAGGGGTAAGTTCTGCTTGTATTCATTCCCCATGCTCACTAATACCTTCAACACTCATTTAAGGCCTCTCTCCCTCCATTGCATTGTCCAGTTGCAATGGAATGGCTTGAGAGTACAAACAGAAATGCCCATGGGTCAATTCACAGTTCAATATGAGCTCAATAGGTGGACTTAGGCAAACCTCTTTGAATCGGCCATGCATGTTAATACTGGCCCACGTTTCGGGATATTACTGACACAATGGTGTATAAATATTCAATATTTGCTTTCCTTTCTAAATCCCATGGGTCAGAATTGCACTTCTGTGTTTGGTAGAGCAGCACACATGGTAGAGCAGTTCTTCATAGTAAATAAATATAAATGGCACATCCTTCACATTTCAGCTAGCTTAGGTCCAATGTGCAGCTTGCCATTGCAGCATGCTTGCTTGCTTGCTTGCTGCAAAGCCGTTTCCCCAAGGCTGGCTTTCATGTTTCAGTAGAAGCATGTTGAAGTTCCATAATCTGCACTACATTGCTTGCCTTGATCTCATGAGTATCTCCCATGCTACAACCACACCTCCATCAAGGCCTCTGATGCTGGCATTGGAAGTAACTGCATGGCATTCTAGACAACTAGGTGGAGTGGTTCTGATGACATGAGGCATGGGAATCAGCCCCAGGAGAGGTCATTTTTCAAAGGCAGTCTGGCTGCAAAAGTAACTTGCAGAGTAGCTCAGATGAAGACAGTGTCCAAAGGGCTGCATTGTAAACTCTGTACAGTCAGTAGGGCTTCTCGGTCTCCTCTGTCCCTCTCTACCATCAGACAAGCCAGCCTCAAACCTCAGGATAATTGTAGTTGTGGAGTTTGAGTTAGCATATTGGAGAAGAAGAAGAAAAAGAAAAAGAAAACAGAAGTCTACAACATGCAGGCAAAACTTTGTGTTTGCCCAAAGGGGCTTTGGGGGTTAGGAGCAAAGAGTCTTACATTATCTAAGCCTAATGGGTGTGTGAGCCAATTTACCTGTTCTTAGAAGGCGGAGAAAATCTCACTCAGCTCTCCAGCTTGTAGTGTTACTGCAAACCTAGGAGTTGGATACAAGTGGTGTAATTTAGAAACAAACTGAGGGTTGTGACAAGGTATGGTGGCAATCAAGCGAGCCAGTCCAGCTGCACTAATCAACTCCTGGAAATGGTAGCTTTCATGAGACCCACCTCTCAGGCAGCTGTCCTATCCTTTCCATGGCCAATTCACCCCTGAGTGTATTAAACGTCTCTGAGAATGGATAATAACACTGCCTTTATGTGTTAAGCCACGTCAGTTTCCCTTAAGCTCCCATCTTCTTTAATATTTAATCACCCCTGATAAATGTATTTCATTTGGGCTTTAACAGCGTGTCACAACAAGACAAGATTCAGAGGGATGAATAAATTGAGTAGGTGAGGTTAATCAGTAGCAGGTAGATTCCAGTATGTATGTGTGTGTGTGTGTGTGTGTGTGTGTGTGTGGAAATTAGACAATATATACCAATTATATATGTCTGTGTGAATTACAACATAAATACTAATTTTTCACACACACACACACAATTTAAAGGAAAATAGTCCTGGAGTTTTTAGGCGTTTGTGAGTTTGAAGGCTACAGCTGGCCTGGGCAGGGTACCGAATGAGATCCTGAATAGCGCAGTTTGGGGGGACTCTCTTCACCCCCGCCCCCGTCTTATGCTTTGTTTATGACTCGGCTCCGAAGCCATTTGTAGTGCCAACTATTGAGCTCGCGGGGTGTGGAAGGCAAGTGGCGCCTGGTGGGATAGGAAGGCGCGCGCTTCGGAGCACAAATGGCCGGGGCTCCAGAGTCCGCGCTCGCAGTCATCGCCGCGAACAGACGGGGGAAAGCCAGAGCAGGAGGGCTGGTTCAAAGGGAGTTGAGAGGAGGAGGAATTTGAAGGTGAAAGCGCTCTTCCCCTCCCTCTCCTTCTCTCGCCGCCACCTCCTCCTCCCCCTTGTTTTTAAGTGCCTTGGGGATGGAATTGACAGCACTCGCTGTTGCTGGCAGGAGACTTCCTGGCATCCGTGCACAGATAGCTTAGGCAATACATGAATCCCTGCATACGGAGCCTGGTTCTGGAAACGGGGGGAGGGGGCGAGAGAGCTTGTGCGAAGGCATGTGAGGGGGAAGAAAACGACACCCGCCTGTTCCAATTCGCAAAACACTAAATGCGTGAAAACTGGTTTGAGTCCGAAGAAGCCGAGCAGTTCTCCTTGAGGAGAGACCCCGTAACCCCTTTGATTCACATGGAAAAACAAGGCGATTCTCTCTTCCCACCCACCACCCACCCCTACTCCCGCCTTGCTCTTTTTCTCCGCACAAGGAAAACGCGGGTTGATACCATTTTATTGTTCTACCGGGGAGGATTAGAGAAGAAGCTTTTGTACTTTTTAAATTGCTAATCAAATCAAGGGTGGCGTTTTCTTTTTTTTCTTGAGCCCCCCCCCCCCTTTAACAACAGGGTGGTAGTGGATAAAGCTCCAGCAAACAATCTCTTCGCGCTTGTGTGTCCCGTGTCCCCCCCTCCGCCTCCGCCACACACCCACCAGCACCATGGAAAGGAAAAGGAGGGAGGGAAGCAGGGCGAGCTGGACGGAGGGATGTCTGGAGGGCGAACTGGTGTCTCTTGAACGATGCGCTGCCCTGCTGAAATCCACCCCTGCGCTGGAGCTCAGGCGAAAAAGGGAAGAGTTGGAGAAGGAATCAGCCGCTGCCGCCCGTTTCCAGGGTGAAATCCGCAAGGCTGAGCTTTAAAACCCACAAGGAGAACAAAATAGCTACACCACCTACGAAATCCTAGCCAGAAAAAAAAAGAAGACCCAGAATTGGCCAATCTAACCAGTGTTAATCAGACAGATATTACAGAGCCATCTGCATTTAAATTACACACACACACGCACGGAAGAGAGGGAGCGAGGTAATAGCTTCACAAAAACGTGGCAGAGCTGGTATGAAAGACGGGGGGTGGGGGAACCACAAGGGTCTTTTGTTTTATTTTCCCCCGCTATGAGTTTTCGCAGTGATCTGAGCAGTTGGGAAAGCGGCGGGCAGCGGAGAAGGCTTCCGCTTCTACGGCGA
This sequence comes from Podarcis liolepis, assembly GCF_965112155.1. Lineage (NCBI taxonomy): Eukaryota > Metazoa > Chordata > Lepidosauria > Squamata > Lacertidae > Podarcis > Podarcis liolepis. Next base: position 38,454,002 of record NC_139557.1, read on the forward strand.
GCCGAGAGAGCTCTTACAGAGCCCTTTCAGCACCAAGAGCTCTGGACAGCTCACTGCGCGCCGCCGAGCTGCCTGCTTGCCTTCTGTCCCCCTCCCTCGCCGCCTCTATCGCCCCCCTCCCCGCATTACTGTACAGCTGGAGATGCATCTAAATTAAGTCCTATTCAACAACAAGTAGATCTCTTCTGTCCGGGAACCACACTAGACTCTGCTCTCAATTAAACTGCATTTTCTCTTCAAGGAATTGACCGTCAGCCGTAATTATCCCGATTTTCTTTCTCTCTCTCTTTCTCTCTCCCTCCCTCTTTCTCTGTCTCCCTCCCTCTCTCTTCTTGCAGGAACGACTCTTTGGGAACCTGGTCCACCCAGGGATGTAAAACTGTGCTTACCGATGCATCCCATACGAAATGCTTATGTGATCGTCTCTCTACCTTCGCCATTTTGGCTCAGCAACCTAGAGAAATAGTAAGTAACAAAGGACGGGGGAAAGAAGAAAAAATCCCTGAGTTTAATGCAATGACTGGGAGGGTTTTTGGTGTGGGTTTTTTATGTGTCCAGCATTAACTCAGATGAGAAATTGTATCAGCGTTGCAGGTCTGGAAAAGACTGGCTTTTCTCTTATCTATTAGCAGTTCTTAGTTTTTGGGAACGAATTGCTGGTTTTGCCTTATAACTAAATGCTAGTCAGTTTCAGGTGCTGAGGTACTCCTGTTTTCTTAGAGAAAACTTAGCAACTGTAATGCAATGTATTACAGTCCTGGGTTTTCTTTTTTTTAAAAAAAAAGAATGTACACGGTGTTTTTTTTATTGTTGCTGGTAGAAGCAGGAACCTAGCTACACTAGTTAAATAGATTGCAGTTCTGCATTGGGCATTACAAGGAATCTATGCTGTCTGTTGATATCTTGTAAAATATACCCTCTAGTATGAATGCAATGAGGAAGACTGAGAAATAGGAACTCGACAGTATTAATGCCTATAAAATAGGTTGGTTGGGGGTTTTTTGGTTTTTGGTTTTAAAGAGCAAGCACCTTGAAGCTTTAAGGGGAAAAGATTTTCAGTGTGTGGCCAAGGTTCTTCTCAGCAGTAAACTAGAAGTGTTTGGCAGAAATAAACTTAAAACCCTGGATAAGATATACAGTTTGCCTCACCTCAGTTACAAATTGTATCTTGATAAAATGCAATTTATACTGGAGCCTTGAGGCTTTTCAGCAGCACACTGCTAAATCAAGCAGCAGATCACTGCAAACTTCCAGGTCTAATTGTTTTGAATGTGTACATTTTGAAACACAACAAAACAAAAAACCAGTGTAAATGCTTGTGTTTAGGGCAAAGGTAGGGTGTTGGGGGTAAATTCATAGCTCAAAAAAAATGGTTTTTCTGCCTCAAGGTCATTTATACTTCAGCTTCTATAAATATTAAACATTAGAAGTGCTATTGTTTCAGAGGTCCAGATCTTACAAATGATGCATACGTTTTGTTCTCTTTTTCTCTTAAATTGGTACTCTGTTAGCTGCTAAGAGACAGAAAGAAAATGAATGCTGGCTTTAAGGCAAAGTTACTGTTGAGTTAGAAAGTTTGATCCTGTATTTTGGACAAGAAATTAGTTGGCATTACATTTGTCAGAATAAATCACATAATTTGTTTAGAACATTGATCCAAATACGTCTGCCTTTCAAGGAGGAAAGCCATTTTTACTTGTGCAGTTTTTTCCCTCATAGCAAAACCTAGAGAGCTTTTTAATGTCAATTAATATTATGGGTGCCCATCAGACTGTTGGCTTTCCCTATTCTCTATTTTAAAAAATTCTATGTATTTATTTTCATGAGATAAAATAGACTGCTGAGGATATCATCAAAGACCAGTGGGGTTACTGTCTTGGTATTCTGTGAATGCCCAGGCCTCGGATACTTTAGGAGCTAGGACAGAGGCTGAAGTAGAGAGACGTGGTTACTTGTTGGCAGTGCTATATGTGGCTAATCACTACATCAGATATCCATCTCTCCTATTTTGGTTTTGTGCTTTAGTTACTGGAACATGGTTTTATCTGATAGATGTTTGTTATGACCCACAGATCATGGAATCATCTGGTGCTCCCTCAGTAACCCTTATAGTAGGCAGTGGCCTTTCATGCTTGGCTTTGATCACCCTAGCAGTTGTCTATGCAGCACTATGGAGGTATGTAATTGAATCGTGTGGGTTTACAGAAATGTGCAATTATTCAGAACTGAGGGGTCATTGAAGAAGGGTTTCTGTTAATCTAGGAAAAACAAGATCGCTACTGTGGAAGAGTTGTAACGTATTAATAAGTCTGATTAGGTTGACACGGTTTCTGTTCAGGCTTGGCCTGGTGGTGATCAAATGCCCCATTTTCTCTTCCTATTCAGCATTCATGATATCTGCTATTATTATCACCATTTCTTCTCAACACTGGGAAGCCACATTCAGAGCTCCACCACCGTCAAGGGTTTCCCCTTTCAATTCACTGGAGAAGGGTGTGTGGACCTGCCATTTCAGTTGAGAATCCCACATATAGGATACATTAAGGACTGCATCTCCCCCATATAAACAGACGCAGGCCCTGTACTTGACATTTGAGGCCCTTCTCAAGAGGTTTGGAGAGTGGCAGCATGAGAACAGGCCTTTTCTGTAGTAGCTCCCCATCTGTGGAATGCTCTCCCACCCAAAAGAGGCTTGCCTGGTGCCATCTTTACATATCTTTAGGTACCAGGGGAAAGCATTCCTTTTTACCCAGGCCTTCAGCCATTAAATAATGTATGGCCTGTTGAAGGTGGTGAGGGAAGGATTGTTACTAAGTTTGTTTTGCTATTATGCTGTCTATTATTATGCTTTGTATTATGCTTTCATTATTGTTCTCTGTAAAATATGTTTTAAACGTTGTATATCACCCTGGGATCTTTTGACAAAGGGCGGTATATAAATTAAATAAATAAATTGTAAATAAATAAGATGAAAAGAGCTCTGGGTTGAAGTGATAGCCCTTCATTGTAATCACACTTCTAATCAGCGATTTCTCTTTAAAATGAGAAGTTAGATGATATCTACTCCAGGATCCTGGCCTTATGACACAAACAAATGCTGCTTTTGTTCGCTTTATCACTCAGACTTGGGGTCTCAAAGGTTCCTCAGTAATTTCTGACCTGAGGCAACTTCACACATTCGATTTGCTTTAACACAATGTTCCTTGAGTGTCCCCAGGTGAACCTTAGCACAGTGGACATCCCGCACAAACTGAGATTTCCTATAGTGATTTCCACATGCCCAGCTCTATTTGATGAGATCCAAGACATGCTCTTTGTGAGAGATGGGGAAATCTGTGGCCTTCCAGATGTTGGATTCCAATTCCCATCCAAGTCTCAGCACAGCCAATGGCCAGAGATTGTGGGAGCTGTCATCCAACAAAATCTGGATGGTCACACATTCCTTATCACAGCTCTCATGCGAATGCATCCTCATGGATCATCTTGAGGATTGACTGTGTGAGCTGCCCATAGATCACATTCACAAATGAAAGCCATGGAGAAATTCCAACTGAAGCTGCTGCAGTTTAGAAGTGGGGGGGGATGAATCTGTCTGTGAGTTGTAAAATGACAGTGAATTATCCTTTCCCAAGTGGACACTTCTTGAAATTATTATTTTTAAAATAGTTTTAAAAGAACATTGTAGTACTAACTGATGGTTTATCAGTACTATTTATTGCTACATGACACTGATGAAACAAATAAATGATTAAATCCACATAAAAACCATAGGTGAATACTTATCTAAATCATATTTATCTAAATCAGAGCCTTCTGAACTTTTCATGCTTGTGACACACTTTTAAAGAAATGTATCGTTCTGTGACACTGTAGCAAACCAGAGGTTAAACTAACCCCTTTTCAGCCCCAGGAGGAGCGCTGGGAGCGTTTGCGTGACACACTTACACACCGCAGTTGACACACTAATGTGTCGCGACACATAGTTTGGAAAGCTCTGATCTAAACGAACACAGTGAGCCTAGCAGCATCATGGTGGGGAAACTTGAAGGGTAATACATCACTGTCCTCACACCTAATTATTTGGCAGAGCTGGCCCAGTGCATTGTGGGATTACTTTTCTAGCACTTGATGGAGTCTAAAACTAAGGAAGCCTAGGGTTAGTATCAGTCTCTAAATGATAAACTTGGTAGTGTCTATAACCATGAATGTTACACCCAACTGAGGTTGTTTGTTTCCAAAATGAGGGGAAATGTTATGCACCCCAGTCTTTACTAAAAGTAGTAATGCACAAACAGCAACAACGAAAAAATGGAGCAAAGCCTGAATTATTTGAATCCTTGGATAGCATGTGGGATTCTTACCTACAGTGAGTTTTCTTTAGTACAGGGAAGGACATGTATCTGAGGAGTCCACTTTGTTCTAAGGACAGAATCCCAATAGGTGGCAGAGATTTTTGCCACACAAACCAATACTTTCTTCTTCTTTTAACTTTTTAAAAATTAATTCTGAAGATAGGAACAAACATGCATACTTTCATGTATGGTACAACCATGTTTTACTTCCTAGCCATAAAGGCTTTACAGTAGGGTCACCAGATGCAAAACAGGACAAGGCTTTCCCACCTTTAATAGTTCTGCAGAAGAGAACACTGCAACAGCTTAACTTGCATGGCAAGCTACAATAGCTGAAATTTCGTCTCCTGCACATCTATTGCAGGTGTGGGAGTCCTGCCCTCTTTTGCATCTGTCTGCCTTACTTCACAATTATGGGGCACATCCACTCAGGCATATCCCCAGGTGTCTTATATGAAACTAAAAGAGAGATGTAGCATTAAAGAGTAGAATGGCTCTCTCTCTCACACACACTATTATTTATTTATTTATTTATTTATGAATGAATGAATGAATGAATGAATGAAAGTATGCTCAGGCTCTCACAACACTTTGATTAGAAACCAGGAGGAGTAACAATGGGCAGATAAAATTGCTTTGGAGAACAGATCTGCACCATGGGCTGCCAGGAGAACATCCCCGACTTAATGCAAAGCACACCACTAGAAACCCCAACATATTTCTAGTTGATCCACAACCCAGTTGAGTAGAAGAATTTGTATTGCTATCAGAGTCCGTAGAGATGTGCTTAAATATTTTCAGCACAACTGGGTTGTACATCGCACTGATAATTTAACACAGGAATATCTCAAGGCAACATTTTTTCACTGGCAAGGACAGATGAAAGTGTCAGGGTTTGGGGCAACAAATTATTTGGTTTCCTATTCCTGTGAAATTATTCCTATGACTTAAAAAAAAGACTTTACAAGTTTGCTTACTTAGCAAACTCTATTTTTTCTTAGAAGTGAAATGGACTTGTGTTGATCATATGATGTTCAGTTCCCTAGTGCAACAATAAAATTAGATCACATGGGGTAGTATTCAACTAAGATTTACTCAGGATAAACCCACTGAAATTAATAAACATGACTAAGTTAGGTTCATTAATTTCAGTGGGTCTACTCTAAGTAAAACTTAAGTTGACTAGTACTCATAATGCTTTCATAATTTACTGAAGTGGACTAATGTCCATGCACCCTTCAATAAAGTTTTCTCAATGTAAAACTAATATTCTTCATTATGCAAGGCTGTTTTTGCTGCAGTTGGGAAAGGGGTTCGGCCAAGAACAGGGGGAGGCATCTTGTGCAGCAGAGCCAATAATTGAAAGATGGCTACTTTTTGGTAGATACTTGATCTTGAACCATAATATTTTGCTCTGAATGATTCTCCATATCAAACAGCATGCAAAAGTGTATGTAAGATATACAAAATTTGAACTTTCACACACTAAAAAAGTTTCCTAAATTACTGGCAAAGCAACTATTGGCAGTGGTGTGTATGTGGAACTGTCAACTTAATGCATTATTTGGCAGTAGCATAAATTATCTGTATTCTAGCTTCTATACACAAGCTATTTTGTAAGTATAACCTAGCATCATAATTAATGAGTGGATTAAACTTATATGCTCAAATATTCCTATCACACAATAAGCAGTGGGTGTCTTATTGAAATGAGTGGCAGCTGAGCAAAAGCACTAATTTTAGTAGGGCTTCTGTAAATCATTTCCCAGAGGGTTGCAGCCAGTCATAAGCAGCTATATTGCTCTAGAACTAGGTGGTGCGAGCTGCTAATTTCAAAATGCTGTATCATAAGCATCAAGGGCTATGAACTCCAATTACCAACACACATGTAGCAAATCTCTTGGAATTGTTGGAGCATTGTGGAGTACTTGTTTTTTTCTTATGCAATGCTCGTATTAATAAAAAAAATTATGATTTTAAAAGTTATCTTCAGACCTTCAGACAGAAGGCATTTTATTTTTCAGAAGTGCTATTTAAAACTTTTTAAAATGTCAGAATTAATGTTTTATTCTTAATTTTTTTAAAATTACAATATTGGTATGCAATGTATTTAGATAGCCTTTTGTTGTGTGTCTTTCTTTGGACAGATACATCAGATCTGAGAGGTCAATAATTCTAATTAATTTCTGCCTGTCTATTATCTCATCAAATATTCTTATACTGGTTGGACAAACGCAGACACATAATAAGGTATGAATAAACTACATTTATATTATAATTGCATTCTGTTTTTGTATAGCTGAATACATTTGCTCTCTTTTTTTGTCCAAAAAAATTAAGGTGTTTTTTTAAAAATTGCAGATAAAAGCCAAAGAAATTATTCAACATGTTGCCTATGTTGCTAAAGAACCCCCCTTTCAAACTTCCCTTTGATAACCTTCCCTCTCAATAATTAGCATTTTGTGTAGCAAAGTTGTGTAAATTTCAGAGCTAAAAAAACCTCAAAGACATGGTACATCAAAAACACAGTTTCTGGCTCAAATTGGTGTTGTGATGGGATTGTATTTTTGTCATTTTTTGTAGCATACCAACATTCAATGGGAGGTATGAAAATAGTTATAGCACAATTTTATTTTTATTACTCAGAACTAAGCTCCATTGAGTTTAGTGGAACTTACTCCCAAGTAAATAGCACAAAAGATTTCAGCCTTAAGGTATTATTCTTGAAGATTTGAACAGATCTATATGCCATGTGAATGCTATAAAAACTCTGATTTAGCTGGTGATAATTGTTGTGTTCTGCATATTCATTGCTCATCTTCTCTTTACAATGTGACTTCTTTTCTGCCTATATTTGTGTATTGATATTGGGACATGACTGTCAGACGTGATTCAGCCTAGTTGAAATACATGAGGTTATTCCGTGATCCTTTCAATCTGATCCTAAACCCAGTACACAGCAGTTCCATTCAAACCAATGTCGCTTACTTTCCTGTATTGGTTTTGGGTCATATTACCTATTAGCTTCAATCCATTTACCTTTGTACTGTCTTATGGATCAAGATGATATTCAGTCATGTGGAAGTATAACTAGTATGTGGATCATGGCTAGGCATTTGTGCAGGCAACAAATGAAAACTGCAGTATGAGTACATTGGCTTTCTCGGTTAAGGCAAATTAGTGTTTTAAGATATGCATATGTGTTTGGTGCATGGATTCTGTACTCTATGGTCTTCCTGTTCTAAATTCTATGAGGGATTCCTGGCCTCGTTAATATTTCCAGTTGCTGGTAAATTGATTAGTTGGAGAGAGAGAGAGAGAGAGAGAGAGAGAGAGAGAGAGAGAGAGAGCATGGTCTGATCTCTAAAACCTGCTGCCCGAGCAAATGTATAATTAGAAGGGTATATCTAGCACTGTGTCACTCCAATATTGTTAGTGCAAATGTGTTGCAAGGGTTCTGTGTTGCAGTGGATGATCCATGACAAATGTTTAGGATTGTGGGATGAAGCTGAAGAGCTAATATCAGCATTTTGCCTTTAACTGCATCTGGGGCAGATTGATGTTGAATATATGTATGTGTGATACTTTAAAAACAGCTGCTACTCGTTTTAGCCATTTTCTAACCAATCCATCAAAATCAAGGAGTATTCTACCGCTGACTTCAGTTAGATGTTCTTATTGTTCTCAAGAAGGGGAAAGCAAATAGACCTCAAAAGTTTTGACTTTACAGCTATGGGTATCATAAAACGGTGGCACTTTAGGCCACCATGATATTCCATTATTCCTGCACCTCATGTCATAGGGTGGGTTATTAGATTACACTTAGTCATGCATTCAAGTGGTAGTGCAGTGTGGAAGTAACTCAAGCAACTACCATAACAGCAGCAGCAGCACAAAGCATGGCAAAAAGCTGAAAACTGGGTGAGTTTCCTCCTCCCATCTTTTACTGCTCACTCAGATAGATCGTTCATGTGAGGTCTTAAATATAATTCATGAATTAGCATTCGTATCTGAAATGACACCTATAGCTCCCTGTACAGAGCGACACACACACACACACAGAGAGAGAGAGAGAGAGAGAGAGAGAGAGAGAGAGAGAGATGAGCCTTCTCCTATGGTGTGTGATCCCACACTGTTGGAAACTCCCTCTCCTTCTCCCTTTGTAAGTGTGTGAAGATTCCCATCACCCTACCAGCAGGAAGAAAGTGTGTGCCTAGAAAAGGGGTGTGTACATCTTGATCTATTCAGATAATTGGCATTTCCAACAAAATGTATCAGCTATCAGTGAGAAAATGCTCACTATATCACTTCTGAAAAGGTATTTTGAGATTTAATGCCCTGTCTTGTTTAAGTGCTGCCGGATTTCCTCCCCACCCCCAAAAATGAAATCAAATCAAATTTACAACCCAGCTTTGTTCTAACTTAAAAACGATTTTGCAAAAGGTTCCCAACCCCTAGTCTATATCATCTCTCAGTCCATAGATATGAATTGCTGAGAAAGTATATTATATGGATGGAGGACAGAGTAAGACATTCTGTGCCAAAATGTGTCTTCATTAATTACTAGCAAAATTTAATTTTAACACTTGTTTACTGCCTAGCTAATATATTTTGATACCAGCTCAGCCTTTCATTTTGTGCAATCTCATGTGTTTCATGCTAAATTCCCATGTATGGACACAATTCAGCAAAGCTTTGTGCTGCTTTGATGGAGGTCAGATATTGCCATACCTTTCTGATTAAAATTGGTGGATATGACAGTTCAAAATGCAGGTGTGAAACCAGGTCTGTGCTTATATTTCTCCTGCATGATTTATTTGTTCATGCACATGAAGATATTTAAGCTTGGAACTAGCATGTCTCCAAAGTTGTCTGTAAATCTAATCTATAGTGTCCAATACAGGTTGAGGGTGAATTACTATAACCACATTCTTATTTGAGATTCCAGTTTGTGGGTTTTGTACTCTGATTCAGTATTTCACAGAACAATAATACTTATTGGGGATTTTTGAAAGGGAGATTTAATCATGCTCTTCCCACTCAAAACAGAGTTAAGGCCATGTTCAAAATATTATCTTCTTATAGGACCCCCAAGGCAACCTCTTGCATTTCTCTTCCCACGCATTTCAGCTGCTGAGTGCCTTTTTCACATCCACCCAATTATGAAGCCACACCCCCATTCTTCAGACCCTTTCGTGCCCCTGCTTTCATTTTCAACCACATTCCCATGCCTCCTAATCCCTCCTTTCTTGCAACCCCCTCTACACTCTCATTTTTACCTTCAGCCTCTTTTTTCCTCCACTCTCCTCCTTACTTTTCTTAACTCTCCCTTGAACACATATCACTCTCATTTCCATGCCCTGTCCTCTCTCCCTTTGCACACACATACCCCATTAGCAACCCCCTTTTTCTACCTCCTCTTTTTTCAACTCTCCAGGGCACACAGACCACTCCACTTTTCCATGCCTCCTCCTCTCTCTGCATGCCCTCTTGGCTCGCACCAACCCTTGCTGATATATGTTTCTGTATCTTTAAGATCAGTAGAATCTTAAGAGCAAGGCTGTCAGCTAGCTTGTTCAGTTAGAGAAGGTCAATTTTAGTTGATGGGTGTTGTATATAAGTGGGTGCTCACTTGTTAATAAAACCTCTCTAAATTGCCACACAGAATCTGGAACTATCTTGAAAGCAACAAATGATAGCAGGAGTGAACTATATTCTCGGAAGTTGTTATGGGATACTTAAGAACTCCACATTCTATATCTCTCACACATGAGTGAGTTGAGTAATAGAAGAAGGAGAAGTTTAAAACAGCCATTTTATTTCCTTTTTGTGTCCATCTGTCCCCTTCTCACTGTACTCAAATAATGGTAGAAGTTTAAGTAAAGTGGGGGTGGAAGGATACTGATTTCAAACAATGGCAGAGGTTTGAATAATGCAGGGATATAATGACACTAAGGGGTTATTTTTCAAGAAAACAGACCAGTTTAACAAGGAGATGGATAGATCACAGAAGCAAACACCAAAAAGCTAACACAACAAAGCCTTCCCAAATTCCCTTAATGATGTACTCAACCATTGTTTTACTTCCCTCCTCAGTATCACCCCCTGCTCACTCTACTCAAACTTCTGCTATTGCTTAAAACTGCCATTTTCCTATGTGTCTCTCTATCTTCTGTTTTCTCTTTTGCTCCCTCTCCCACCCCCACTGTGCAAATTCAGGATTGTGATGTGGCACTACAAATTTTCCAGTGGGGGTTGCACAATGACAGCATTACATTTTTATGTATATAGGAAGAATGGCTTGGTGTAGATGTAAGAAAACCACATTAAAATCCCTGTTCAGTGATTAAGTCATATGGTGACACCATATGTCCTTGGATGAAGAAGAATTGGTGATACAAATGTGGCAAATGGCTAAATAATAACCCTACTTTTTGACAATATTCCATCAAAGGCCAAGGATTAACACTAACATTTGTTGTTTACATTTACCTTAGAAAATGTATCACTCCAAAAAATATAAAACATGCAATTAGTGGTTTACAGAAAAGCAGTGTCTCTTGTTATAGTGTTGACATGACCACAAGCCTTTGAAGGCAAAGGGACCAGTTATGCAGCAAACCCCTGCCAAGTATTTGAACTGGCTCTTCTAACTACAGTTAACTGGCTGCTGCTTCTGTCTCCTTGCTACTGAAGACAATATATAAGTCTCCTGGGTTGTTGTTGTTCTTTGGACAAGCACAAGATCTACAGCTCCTGGGTTATTGAGCATCTGTCTGCTGCCACAGATGGTGGCAAGATAAACTGCCCTCCTGTACTGCACCCTGGCATTAGGGCAATCAGTTCTGTCATCTCAGCGGTAGCATTGTGATTGGCTCCCTTCTTCAAAGCAACTCCTTAATGCAAATTCATGCAATACTCTCTTAATTTATGTCAGCAGCCTCACTGTCCTTGGGCACATATAACTCACATGGATAAAGGCCAGGCAGCTGTTGTTCATCTAGGGTGGCCATGTGCCCTACTTTACAGAGAACAGCCCTCTGTTTGATAAAGAAGCATCAGAAGGGAGAGCAGGGTCTTGGAGGTTGCCCATCAAGAGTTAGCAGCACCTTGATAGTAAACTAAGCAGGAACATATGTCACCTGGTCACCATTTACCTAATTATGGTGAGATGCGTTGTATTTCTGTCTAAATTACAACTATCCTTTCTAAATTTGCATCGGTGCATATAAAATAGTGTGTGCACATTTTAGGTACATGTGTGTCCCCTTTTTTGGGTGATCAGCCTCTCTTGGGCTACAGCAGCTTTTGCCAACCTGGTATCTATGCTCCACCATCAGCCCCAGCCAGCATGGCTGTGCTGGCTGGGGCTGTTGGGAGTTAGTCCAAAACATCTGGAGGCACCAGGATAGTGAAGGCTTGTCTACAGCCATTCCCATGATCAAGGTTGTATTACCTCTAGTGACAACCACATTAATTGCTATGATGCATTATGTTCATGACTGCCCACTTCATACCTTGCATTTCATTTCTTGAATTCTTACATGAGCCAGACCATAGAAATTCAGCAGGTCCTCTACTAGGCAATAAGCCTTTCATGATAGCAGGTCTCCAAACCCAATAAAAGCATGTGTTCAAAATCCAAAGGCATTTCTCTTGATGGTGAACATTTAAGAGAAACATAGAAACAAACAAATACCTAATTGGCTTGTATTATTAAATAGAATAAAACATCAAACCAGGTTGTTTTAAATATATATTTTAGAGTTGAATACAGTAACTAATATGTATGAGGAACATGTAGATAAGCTGTTCTTGCCAGCTAACCAAAAGTGCCCACAGAATATGTTGTTATCTTAGGAGGTCTGCAAGAAAATAGGATGAAATCATTGCAGTGGAATAGTTTAGGATGATATTAAACACCAGTTCTTATAAATTAGGTCTTATGACTATGTCTCTGTTAGCTTTATACAATTCCCCTGTATGAATTAAGAGGAGATAGCAGTTTCAAGGACTTCAGAAGATTGTGCTTTTGCCTTGTTAAATTACTTCTTGTCTTCAGTAGAAATGGGGTTAAGCTGTATCTGTGCCGCAGGAAGAAGAAGCTTAAGCTTGTATGGTTGGGATCCTACAAAACCACCTTGAATTCTTCAAAGCTGAAGTACTTTCTAAAAATTTCAAATGCACATAGCTTGCAGAGAGACATTCCACCCCCACTTCCTGCTCTGTGAACTAGTATTTAAGTTTAAAGCTTCAGAAGTGTAGGTCACATAGCTTTTTAGCTCTTTTGAAAAGATGGGCAGTGGGGGGGGGGAATAGGTTATGGGCTACAGGGAAATTTAGATATGTGAAGATCTAGACCAGAACGGCCCAACTTTTCATACCAAGTGTACTTTGACACAGAACCCATGGGCTGCACGGAGGAGGGGGACCAAGGCCAAAATTTGATGCCCCCAACCTTTGTGCTGTCTACCGAAAGATGGGTAAGGAGGTCCCAGGCTTTCCCAAAAGTTTGAAGGAGGTGGAAGGACTCTAGGACCCTGTCAAAGCCCTCATGCCTCCTTCTCAAAGCCCAGTGCCTCACTTTCCTGGCTTTGGGAAGGCAGCAAGAAGGCTGGGGGGCATCAAATGTTTCCAAGGGCCACCAAAAAAAAGACACTGAGGGCCATATGCGGACCTCGTGTTGCAGCACCTCGTGTTGCAGCACCCTGATCTAGCCCCTCCTTTGCCACAGTTGCTGCTCAGCATTGCAGCCACTTCCTAACCGCTAGTCTCTGCTGGCCTCTCATACCGTCTTAGGTGCTTTCTTATTTCCTCTCCTCTCTTTCGCTGCTCCTTGCACTGCATGAAAAGCTGCCTCTGGAGTTCCCTTGAGTTTCATAGCTTCCAGAAAAGTGTGCTGCATGCTTCTTTAGATTGTGGCCTATATCACATAACTCTTTCCATATTATTATCTACTTGCTGTTGCTCTCCATGCCACCAAGAGAAATTGCTGCATTTTGTCACTCTGGGCCTTGCTGCTTGCTACTATAAATTGTTTGATTATGTTCCAGCTTTAACACAATTGTAGGCTTTCCCCTACTGAGACTGTGATTGGTATCCGCCTGAATAACTTGTGTGTGTACACACACACACACTTTCATTTTATTCATATTCTGAAACTGCCTTTTTCAGCTTCATTAGCAATGGCAATGTAAATGAAAGAAAACACTTTACCTATTTTCCTTGTAAAGACAAGAAGTCTGCACCCTTTGCAAAAATGCATCAAGGCAGATGGAGGCAGCTAATTATGTCGCACCTTCCCTCCTTCTTGGTGTGCATATGCTTCAGTCTACTGGTATGTCCTGCTGCCTTAGAGGAGTTTGCACAACACATGATCCTTTAAGGCAGAATGCAAGGTAGCTTTTCACAACACAAGCAGAATACCCTATCAAATGAGAGCATCACATTTGTTATGCTCTACTTAAGGCTTTTCGGGGAGGGGAAATCCATACACCATGCTCCTAGAGGTCATCTCATTTAATACTGTGAAGCAGTGCCCCAAAGTAGCTGTTTCTGGCAAGCAAAAAAGTGGGGCAGGCTTGACTGAACAGGGAACGGACTTGCTTGCATTTAAAAGGGGCCCAAATTTGACATGACAACAATCCATTGCTGACTCCTTTTTTACATTCCTGTATGTTGCTCTGCCAATACAAACTTCCTGTTGCCTTAGCATAGGGGTATAGGAAACTGCTTTACACCTGGCAGCAGTTCTCCAGGGTTTCAGGTAGGAGCTCAACTTGGAGATGCCGGTGACTAAACCTTGGATCCTTCACACACAAAACATGTGCCAGGCCACTGAGCTACAGCCATCCCTTACCTGTCTCACCATCTGAGTGTAGAGTGAAGCTTTCAGCAATGTCCAATCTACCTAGAGGTTAGCGGCAGCTACCATGGTGATTTTTCCCTGTAGGCAAAAAGCGGGTGATGGAGATAGGTGGCACACCTAAATATTTGTTGCACTTCTGCAAACCTCGGGTCTGCTGATGCCCCCCTATAATGTGTAGCTGCTACCACTTTGGCTGTATCAGAATTAGAATATAAGATGATCTACAGCATTTAGGTGACCTAGCTGAGACACCCCTGTGGTGAGCTGCAGTGAGCCCTTGAAAGCATTACTGCAACAAGGAAAGTGTATAATTTGAGGCACTTTGCTGCAATTTACTCCTGTAGGATTCAGAGTCCTGTCTGAACTGTTTCAATGACATCATGACATGCTGTTCTGAAAATGGAATTTGTTGCTGTGCATTCTCTTAGGCCTATTTTTAATTGTTTTTCTCCTCTGGAAATCACCCCACACCACAGCCACGAAGAGCAACAACACGTCCCTTTGAAAGCACCTGTTGCAATAGTTCCAGGCAATCTGTTGATGACTCAAGGAAGCTATTCCTGGTGTGACACTATTCCCCCTTCCTATGCTTTTACATTTGGTCGTATTCCAGCTCAAATGGCAAAAGCTGCAACTGAGCAAATGAACAAACCCTGATGTGTTAAAAAGAAAGAAAAAAGTTCCTGCCCTTTGTGTTTGGTAGAGGTGACAACATGGGCCACTATCACTATTTTCGGGTTGCAAATTCAGATTACACAGTTAAAGTTGCTTTGGAGGTAGTCTGGACCAAAAACCTGCTTCCACACAAAGTTGGACCGTTTGTGATATCGAAGGTGATATGAAAATGCACTGGAAAGTATGGCACAACACTTGCTTGGCACAATGTCATCCAGCCTTCCTGTAAACAAATCAGAATGGATGCTCAGTAAATAGCCAACATCATCTAACCTTCCTGTGAACAAATCAGAATGAATGTTCAATAAAGAGATCCCTGGAAGCAACCCTGGGATTCTAAAGTCTGGTTCAGGCATTGTGTGTAGGGTTACCAATTGGTTAGAATTTCTGTAAGTATGGCAGCTGAGGAAGAAGAGCTATAGTCATGCAAGCTGATGTCCACCAGTAACTATGATAGCTTGGGTTCACTTATTTTTGCTGTCCTTTTATTAATTTATTTATTTTACTCAGAAGCATATATTCAGCCAGTCATCCCTCTTACACACAAGAAATACAATGTCTGAGCTGATGCTAAGTAGGGGTAGCTATGGCAAACAAGGATCCTTAAAAGCAAATACCTTTCTGATTTGACAGTATCTGAAATAATCATTCTAGTAATGGCCAACCATTTATTTGGCAATCCAGCTGCATGAGAGAAGACTTTTGTTTAACAGGGAAGTGATGGCCATTTGTCCTCCGTTCTTGGCAAACCATGACAGTTCACATATCACATAGGCGTGAGTAAAAGCACTTGCAGGGAAACAGGTTTTAAAAATTGGTTCCTTGATAATAAATCTCTGAAAGCAATTCATTCTCCTGAGTGCTAAAACATGTTAAAAATGACACAATCCTTTTTGAAGGCTAGTTCTGATTCTGAATGGCACAAAAAATGCGCATTTTGCACAGCAAGGTTATTGAATGCTGTCAATACCTTTCCAAATTCCTCTAGTTGTGTGCCTGTATATCTTTGTGAATGCATGAAGAGCTTTGGCATGTAGAACTTCGGTGTTATTTTGTGATCTTCTATCTCAGCAGCACTTTCTTATCCTCGTTGAGTCAATTAGAATTTCTACCTATGGGATAACTGCTGGAGTCGGAGGGCAATTAGATATGTGAAGATAACATTCCTTTCTATAATAAACCTTCACGCTCTTTTGTTTTCCAAGACTCAGATGGATAAATCCTGCATCTTGCCACATCATTACACATAGTAAGTCTTAAACACTTCAGTATTTTGGCCATATTGGCAGAAATTTGCTCATAAATAGTTTTAAGTTAAAAAAAGAAGTCTGGAAGGATAGTGCATAGAATTTTTGACAGCTTTGTGTGTTTTGTATCCATGCCAGGACGGCAACGGGTTCTGTTAGGTTTCACCGCTGTGCTATCTCTTGCAGCTCTTTTTATGCCTGCATTTGTACAGGAGCAGTGGCTGAAAATTATTTCTAAATACTTGTTAATGGAGTTGTCACACTGAGGAAGATATGTGAGCAGTCCAGAGCATTATTCAGGTCTTAACAGTGGCCAGTACCAGCTGCTTTCAGGGAAGTTGGCAGCAAGTAGTTCTGGGATTATCACCGCCTGTGTTTGCAGAGTTTTGTTTAATGGCTAGTTTTGATGATGTGTTTCCACCACCGGATACCAGATGGGGGCAATTGTCAACTGCAATGTGGTTTCATCTTTGTGGATAGTAGTAGTAGTAGTAGTAAAGGAACATAGGAAGTTATCTTATATTACGTTAGACCAATGTTTCCCAAACTTGGGTCTTCAGCTGTTTTTGGACTACAGTTCTCCTCATCCCTGACCACTGGTCCTGCTAACTAGGGATGATGGGAGTTGTAGTCCAAAAACAGCTAGAGACCCAAGTTTGGGAAACCCTGGGTTGGTCCACTTAGCTCTGTATTGCTTCTCTGACGAGCAGCATCTATCCCGGGTATCAGGTCGAGTTTTCCCCATCACCTGTTGTAAAGATCATCAGATGGTGTTTGAGGGAGGGGGTTTGGGAGAGAACACCAGGCATACCAAGTTATACCGGTTTGCCGTGTAAGTAGGACCACAATTATAGACAAACACCTAGGGCTTATTTCTTCCTTTTCCATGGTTGTGGTTGTCGGTATTATGACAAAGAAGGATACAGCAGGCAAATAATGAAGTCCCATTGTGCTGTTCTCAGTATGTGACTGTCCAAAGAAAAATTGCAAAAGGAAAAGCTGCAAAATGTTAAGAAGCATTAACTTTTCCAGTAATCATGGCCTTGTTAACAAACGTAGCAGGCAGATTGTTCAGATCCCCGTAGGGAAACTTTAATTTAATTCAATTTTTAAAAAAATAAATAAATAGCCCTCAAGCTGTTTAGCCTGATAGAATTTCTGTAGTGTCGGAAAGTTCAGACTAGTGAGTTTTTAAGCTAGGGTAAAGAATACATTCAAAGATCTCTCCCCTGATTAAAACTGAAGTGTCCCTGGCATAAGAAGTCCAGCAGCTGGATGGCGACACAATTGAGTTTGACACAAAATTGTGAAACGACAGCAAGCAGTTATATAATCTGGCTTTGAAAAGAACAACTGCATATAATTTGAAGTGGGTTTTATTTTTCTACAGTATGATGATTAAATCTCCAAACATACTGCATTTAATAATTTCTCAAAGCGCTGGGGTCTGAGTAATGCTCCCAAGCTTAATGTACAGTAAGGTGAAAGCACAGAATCAAAATGTTGTCTTTTAACAATCTTCACTGAGCCCTCTGAGGGATGACTAAACCCAGCAAGTCAGGAAACACACTGCTCATTGAATCTTGAGTTCTAAGAAGATGGGATTAATTTAAATCTGTTGTTCTTTGCACTGAGATTTCATGTATTTCGTATTTCAGAAGGTTCTCAAGTGTCTGCCTTTGGCTGCCTATCCTCTTATGCCATGTCAGTCAGAATTCAGTCTTAAGTGTTACCAATTTAATTGCCGCTATAAAAAGCCACATTTTGGTGCCGCTAATGAATGGAAGTAGATAAAGAATACTAGTATGTGTCACTCACTGAGCCAAGGGATCCCAGCAATGGGACATAGTTTGAGTAGAACAGTTCCATTTGTACTACATGCATCTTTACTTCAGTCATCACATAGATAAGATTTTATACTAGAGATGGGTAAAATGTGGTTCCAGGGCCCTTAGCCAAATCTCATGCAGGTGACAAGGGGAAAGAGGAAGGTTAGGATTATCATCCCCCCTCATTTCTCTCTTTGTCTCTCCGTCTCTGCCTCTCTCCAGTTGTCTCCAGACTTTTAATATATTGTGGGAGGAATTGAATTGCATACTAGAAATTTAGATTTGCAGAATTAAAGTAGGTTGAAGTGTTCTGCTATCCTATCACAATGAATCTGCTTCTGGGGGGGGGGATTACCTTTTGCCATTAGGAAAGCGATGGGGAATGCATTAAAAGTTGTGAGATAAATGATTGGTTAACAGGACATCCATATAACCACTCCACAAGTAAATCAGGATGACTGTTCGTTGTTGTATAGCCACACAGCCCAGAATGAATGCTCGTTAAGGAGCAGGCATAGTCTATCTACTGCAAAAGCTTTGTGTAGGCAACTCAGAATGGATGAATGATAAAGAAGTCATCTGGAAGAGCCCCCCCCCCCCCGTTCTGAAGAGAATAAGAGAGAGAAATGGAGGGGTGGTTATCATCTTAAGAAAGAAACAAAGAGAAGCGGTGGATGAGAAGTGGCTCTACTCCCACTAATTGTGCTGCACCCAAGGAGACTTCCTTCCTGAATCCCAGATCCCAAGCACTCTGCCAGCTGCTACCCTGCCCCGTTTTGCACAGACAAAAAACAACCTTGCATTAAGGAAGGGTGGATGGCAAAGCAGGTGGCAAAGGGCAGGGCTCTGATGAAGAAGGAAGAGGGCTTATGGACCTTTCTTGCTTCAGCCAAAAGAATCTGTTGGGTTTTTGTAGTTTGTTTAAAAAATAAAATGAGAATTGCATGGATGCCTAGATCCAGGTTTCAGGCAAACACTCTTTGGTGAAAGAGAGATCCCCAGCAAAGATTTGAATTCACAAAACATGCAGCAAATTAATGTATGGGAATATAGGTTGTTATACCTTTAAAATATCCCCTTCTAAGTTCCTTCCAAAGGGACACGGGTGGCGCTGTGGGTAAAACCTCAGTGCCTAGGACTTGCTGATCGTAAGGTCGGCGGTTCGAATCCCCGCGGCGGGGTGAGCTCCCGTCATTCGGTCCCAGCTCCTGCCCACCTAGCAGTTCGAAAGCACCCCTAAGTGCAAGTAGATAAATAGGTACCGCTTTATAGCGGGAAGGTAAACGGTGTTTCCGTGTGCAGCGCTGGTGCCGGTTCGCCAGCTGCAGCTTTGTCACGCTGGCCACGTGACCCGGAAGTGTCTTCGGACGGCGCCGGCTCCCGGCCTCTTGAGCGAGATGAGCGCGCAACCCTAGAGTCAGACATGACTGGCCCGTACGGGCAGGGGTAGCTTTACTTTTACCTTAAGTTCCTTCCAAAGTTACACACTTCCCCTTAGCATAGAAAGAGACCACATGTTTGGTAAGCTTAAAATAGTTTACTTACAAACTCTTCAAAGGTCAGGTTCATGTGCTTTTCCATGCAACAGCAAGAAAAGACAGGCTATATAACTTAGGTTCAAAAACGGCAAGGATTTATAAATTATTTCTATAGAAACACAAAGACAGCTTGCTAAAGCCACGTGGTCTGAGCTTGGAGTGACTAGCTTCAACGTCCTTCCTTTGCGGGTTCACATAGTGGAAGAAAAAATAACAAAGAGTTTGGTAACACTCCCTCCCAAGGTGAGGGGTGTGACCTAGTTAAGCCTGGCAGGACAGCTTACTCTGTGGTCTTAACCCCTTCATGTATTAATTAGGCTTAACCATATTGGTTATATGAGACTGGATATATCCCACAAAATATGCTCATGTCTTTTGTCACTGGGGACTGAATGACAGAGAGAAATGATGCTGTCAGCATCACTTCCTTGAAGGAGAGGCCCCTATCCTACTTCTGCAAGGTGGATTTTTTTCCCATGGGAGAGGGAAAATGAGTGACTGGTGGTAGGCGAATTGTATTAACTGGGCCTTTTGTTCCTCAAGAGGTTTCAGACATTTGATATAAATGTTTGAAGGGCCCAAATGATTTTCAAAGAGAGCAATAGGCCGCTTGCCCAACCTAGTCTATGGACAATTTCTATGCTTCATGGAGGAGGAGTGTGTGGAATGCATTGCTATGTTGTCAAGGCAACCAGGCAATGCTCCTTATCTTGTCCTGCTGTGCTGCAAGGGTGAATTTGTTGCCCACCCTTGTAGCGCAACATAACAAGACAGGCAGTACATCATTGCATTGCCAAGGCAACTGGTTGATGCTCCCCCTTTTACTGAGATATGCTGTGAGGGCAGGCAATGAAACAGTCCTCAAAGCAGAGCCTGGAAAGATAATGAGCATCAACCAGTTGCCTTGACAACATGGGATATGTTCCTTCCCCCCACCATCATGAAAATTATTTTTTGTTTGCTCTATGCAACTAAGCTATGTTGGCAAATCTAATTGGCTATCTTGTGTCATGACATAATCTCACTCACTATGTGGTTCCTAATTGGTTGGGATAACATAGTGCGAAATAAGAAAATAGCTCTGGAAAAGCAAGAGAGGAGGGAAACAATCTACCTGCACACAGCCACAAAAAAGGGGGGGAGAGAAAATGCTTTTTTCCCGGGTGACACTGTACAACCTCCTGAAAAAATCCTTTTTTGCCCTGATCTTTTTTTTACAGGTGAAAATTCTGTGTAGCATTGAAAAACACATTGCAGAAGGCTGCCATTAGCTAGAAGTTCCACACCACCATGAATATAACTCAGTGTCTATATAAACATATTCCACACAATTTTTTAAAAATGCATAATGAATTAATAACTCATTCCATAAATATCTGAATTCCATGTTTGTGTTCATTAGCCAGCAGTCATTAAACCATTTTTCCATTGCTTATATATGAATAAAACATGCATTTTTTTAAAAGGCAAGGGAATTCTAAGGCACTAAAGATGAGAAGCTTTAAAAGCAGCTATGTGACTTCCGTAAATAAACACCCCTGTTCAGCAGGGAACAAGCTTGTCCTTTTGATATAGGGAATATTGGAATGATGATTTAGAAAGGAGTTCCTATCCCAGCCCCTTACATGGTTTTTTCTGGAATGACATCATAGACCCGCCAAGTGTATAGGTTTTTACAAATTATAACTTGTGTGTGCCCTTTTCATATTACCTTTAGCAGCACAGCTTCTTTATGAATTGCCCAGTAAAACTGGAAATCTGTGGCCACATGGGAAAAGCCAGCACTGTGACCCCTTCCCATGCTGGTGTTACCATTGATGGTAATAGGAGCAATGCTGGCATGGGAAGACACCAAGGGGTGGACTCAGAGCCAACCCAAGACGTTTTGGAATTTTGGGGGAGAAGTGGAGAGTGAAGATCTATGTTGGGAATGGGGTTGGAGGGGAATAAAGATCTACATTGGGATCAATGGGGGGGGAGAAGATTAACTGAACCTTATCCTACAGTTGAACTGGAGATTGTAAACCATCATGGGGTGGGAGGGGGCTCACTCTGAATCATGCCCAGGAGACCCCAGAGGGCAGCCCCCTCCATTTCCTCCCTAGGGGTGGGAGGAGACTTGCAGTGTCTCCTAACAGCATGGGGGAGACAGCTGAAGAGGAGGCAGATTCAATCCCCAAGGAGCACGCCACAGCTGTTGCTGCCTGCATGGCAATAGCAACAATTGATGCATTTCTTGGGGGCTGGGTCTGCGGCCCCTGTTGATCCTGCTGCCTGAGGCGGTCACTCCACCTTGCCTCATGGGTGCGCCAGCCCTGTGTGGAATCCTCCCCTGTGACCACACATTTCCAACATTGCCGAGCATGGAGGCCCTTGCCCTATCACAGGCACTTCATGCCACTAAAGTTAAGGTCAGAAGAGTAGTTTTAATCACGTGATACCATCCAGAACCCATGTAAGCTAGTGTACATGAAGTCAAGTCCAACACAGCTAATCTGAAAGACTTTGTTTTTAGTGGATGTAGTTCGGTGATTAACCACATCCCTGTCTTAATCCCACTGTATGTTGGGAGTTTAATCAAATAACATCTAATCCGCTTATATACCCTTCGGTTGATTTTAGTGACTTGAAACTGCGGATCATGTTCGGCACCATCTTGGCACACCCATCAATATGCAGCAAGTTGCATTTCTTTCTGCAAATTTAAAATCTGATGGAGTTTATTTTTAGAGCCTCATTATGCATGGCAAGGCATAGAAAAGTCTGATACAGGCAACTGCAGAGTTGGCCTCATATGGTGACTGGGTTCGTGGTGGGGAGTGTCACACATTTACAATTTGATTGCACTACTTAGATGAGTGTGTGGCATCCTAGGGCCAAGCTACACCTTGTGTAGAAGGAGGTCTACAATTTGTGCTTAATGAAATGCAGGTACCTGGGTTGCCAATTTGATTGGAACACTGTAGTAAGAATATTTAACCCTTTCCTTAGGCTATTTTGCTTATCATCATTGTGTACACCCCTGCCCTTTTAACCATCACCACCACCATCTTGCTATTTGCCCCACAGGGAGCAAAATAAATAAGCTTACATTTTTTCTTCTCTGGGAGGATTTTAATTGGGAATGTGGCAAATAGAAAGGTGTTAAACATACTCCCTTGCTGCATCTGATAAAGTGGGAAGGGTTCCACAGTTGCATTTAATTAAAAAGAGAAAGGTTTGGAGATCCAGTATGGATCTCCTGCATAAAGTGTAGCTTGGGCCCTCGGACTGTCTTTATAACTAGCATAAACTCTCATAATCAAGGGCTGATAAGTATAACTGCATGGAACTTAAAAGTGCAACTTGCAGAGAGAACAATTCACTAGGGACTGATACTTTTCACATTTAAGTCACCAGGTTTAAATCTTCTGAACTGCAGCCTTTTATCTGTGCAGAAAGAGCAGGGGGGCATCACTCTGTGGTTCGTTGCAGCCCTTTCCTGGTGCATTAAGTCATGGCTTAGTATTTGCATATGGTCACTAAGCGACCAGCCAAGCAGAACACAGCCCTGCAGTGATTAATAGAAGCCCACTAGGATCTCAATAAAAGTTCCCCATTTTGCCTCTTGGCTCAGGTTGTAAAAAGCATTGGGGAGTGGCAGACAGGCACTTTGTGGGCCACAATTCATGGCTGGTGGATTGTGCTGGCTTGGTAGGTCAGATGTTGTGCTAGCTTCTATGAAACCCATTAAATATATGTTAAAGAGAAGAATCTGCCCTTATTTGATTGGAAAACCTTGAATTTATCACAGTATTTATATTGCCAGGATGAAGAGACAAGAAATCACATTTGGAATGGCTAGTAATTTATTTTACTACTTGAAATAATTATGAGTGTTTCATTGTCTTTCTCTCACCATTATTTAAAGTTTCTTTTTCTCCCCAAATGGTCAATTTCACACGTTCCTCTTTTATAGGCTGGGAAGAATAGCAAATCAAAAAAT
This sequence comes from Podarcis liolepis, assembly GCF_965112155.1. Lineage (NCBI taxonomy): Eukaryota > Metazoa > Chordata > Lepidosauria > Squamata > Lacertidae > Podarcis > Podarcis liolepis. Next base: position 38,477,496 of record NC_139557.1, read on the forward strand.
AAATCCCTATTAGAGCATTATTGTAGCTTAGATGGTACTTTTAGAGATTTCTGAAAGGTGCAAAATGAAGCAGAGAATAGCAAAATGGACAATTATAGATGCTCATGAAAATATATTTTTATATTACTTCTCCTGAGTTCTTTTTGATGGATTTTGCAATAACAGTACTCTGCTGCAACAAATCTTTTCGTACCTGCGCTGGGTCGATACAGGATTTTGTTTCAATGGCTTGTTCGGAGATTTCAACATTGGTTTAGAAAAGCCTAACTTCAGATTCACTACTTGGAGATGGCCATATAGATTCAAGAAAGTTCCATCTTTCTCCACATGCTGCTCACCCAACCACTTTGGCAGCTACTTTGTCTTTTACTCGCACTCATTTGTTTAAACCATATGTCTTTTCCAACAAAGTTCTAACATAGAAAGGCAACCCCATTCACAAAAAAAATGCAGTTGATGAGGAATGCACTTTGTCAAAAACCCTGGAATGCCAGCTAGCTTGAATTAGTCCTTCTGCCAACTGGTTTCTATACCCAAGGCTAACAATGCATGGATTCATTTCATACTTTCATCATGAATTAATGTAAGAGCATAAAAATTACCTTACTAGATTATATTAGACCAAGTGTCCAGCTAAGTCGGCATTCTGCTTCCAGAATCCTGGTATTGTTTGGTATTGACTGTGAAATTGTCATCACTTCCACTTCACATTGTTGTTTTTTTTAATGATATTTTGCAAACAACATAGAGATTTAAAGTGGTACACAAGTTAAATAAATTGTGGCCAGATATGTCTTTGTGGAAACATGGCATTCCTACATTGCTTGTTGTAAAATTGTTGTTGGCAATTGAGGGGCAGCCCTTAATTGAGTAAGGAAGCCCTTACTCTTCTTCTTCTTCTTTGGCGGCAATCACTTGTAGCCGAGTAAGATTGTCTTCCATGAACACGGTTTTAGCAGTGAGTCTGTAAGTGACTATGGAGGCCAATTCTACAGTGTGGACATAGGTTTCCAGGTGGGAGTTGATCACAGTGTGGATTTGCCAAGCGTGCCTTCCTCTTAGCACATTTCTCCCTTTTGTCCTGAGTTTGAGCGTCTTCAAAGTGCACAACACCTTTGGTAAAGGCTGTTCTATTGGAGCGCTCGCAGGCCAGTGTTTCCCAGTTGTCGGTGTTTATACTACATTTTTTAAGGTTTACCTTGAGTGAGTGCCCTTAATGGAGGGTGTTACAACAAAGTGAAGGAGGCACCAGAACCACTAGTTCAGCAATGTGCGGTAGAATGACTACTGAGTGGCTAACATGGGCATGATCTCAATGGCCCGGACTGGGCTCTGCTTGCCACCCAGCTTGTATGTCTTTGGTGGGAAGCTGACAGTAAAAGAAAACATATATGTGTATTTCAGCATGATGAAAGAAAGCATAAAAGGTAGGGAGATAGAACTGCTTTCTTTTTTTTTTTCTTTTTTCTTTTTTGAAGGGTAGATATATATGGTTAAAATAAAAGAATAAGGAACAGCCTTGTTCCAATTCAGGATAATGATAATCCACCCACCAACTCTGAGTGGTTTCCCAGATTCCTATAACTAGAGATACCAAGGACCTTCTGCATACATAGGATGTGCTCTGCTTCAAATAACAATAGAGATTTTTGTGGCAGAGCTGGCAGCATAATTTGTCAATGTCTAACACGCTGTCAGGTGTGACAAGGTCTCACACAACACCTGGCCTGAGTGCCAGAAATAGTTTAGAAATAGTTGCCAGTACAAAAGCTAATGAAATCCTATACCTAGCCTCAATGGCAAGTCAGTGGTATGAGCAAGAGTCACCCTTATAAGGAGAAATATTGGTCTGTTCCTCTCAATTTCCCAGAGTCTGGATACAGGAGCAATGGCAGCCAATTCAGCACTGCCAGAGCTTCTACCAACCACAGGACAGCCCTGAGATTAGATGCTGGCGTGTCGTTAAGTCACTATATGTAATTTTTAATTCTGTAATTGTTAATAGCCTACAGCAGACAGTGCAGTGGGGCTGTGCAATGTACCTGATCTCCTTCCAGACCAGTGGATGCTGAATACCAGGATGGAGAGGAGGAAGGGTGAGGCAGCATCAAGGTCAACCCACTGCAAACACACTGGCGGGAGCAGCAAGTTGACCTTGCACCATGCTGCCCCTCCCCCCCCCCGCACCTTCCCCTCTCCATCCTGGCCTGCAACAGTGACTCAACCATTCTTACCTGCAGCCAGGTAAGCATTGTAGCCCCAATGCATCACCTGCTACTGCCAATGGCTCAATATCTTACAAAGCATGCAGATGTGAATTATGTGGAAGAGAACTTAACACATGGAATTGCTAATAACTGTTGTATTTTTTAAAAAAGAAAACTACTAAAAGCTAAGCTAATATGCAGCCGCCAGTGGCGTTTGCCCAACCTAAATGATCTTCCTGACTTCTGTGCCGCAGATAGCATGATGAATGCACAGTGGGTTAAGCTGTTTGAGAATCACATTAACCCTGAGCACTGGATCACCTTCAGCCACTCCTGTCGCTTCTGGAAAAAGCTTCCATGTGTTCTGACAAGCCTACATTGCCACTGGTGCAAGGAAGAGAACAAATTGTTTTGGTTCCCTGCCGCTCTCTCTGCAGTGCTCCTTCATGTTGAGGCTCTCTGGCTCAGGGGTGGCTTCATTCATTCATTTACCACTCAACAGTCCAGGGCAGGCAGGGAGGGGAACTGGTATGCATGGCTTTAGCTCTTATGCATGCAAATCCACGTCTGTAGCATATTTTCATTCCTTTGCAGTGATGCTCATAAGATGGCTTGCTATTGATTAAATAACCTTGAGTTGTTTTCAATGGTGTGGTATTTTTAAGTGTATTACCACAATGTACTGGACTGGGGACACACACTGTGAAGAGCATAATGTGTTGCTTCTTTAAAAAAACACAACTACAACAGTCAGTGGTATTTCAGTTCTTGTCCAAAGTTTCCCAGGAGGAGCAATCCACTCGAGTCACCACATAACAGCTGAAGGGCAAGAGTCTGTAACAGAAGAGATCCAGCCACATTCCTTTAAATTGTCTACCTTTAATATCTGAGCAGAAAAAAGTGATTTGCGCTGCAAATCTATTTTAAAAGCATCTAATTGTCTTAAAGCATGGTGTTTCCCAGTGATTGTCCTTCTCTCATTCTTATCCAGCTTTCTACATTCATCTTTTATCTCTATCATTTATTTCACAACGTAATCCCAATATGGTTTTCATTGTTTGCTGTTCCATTCCTTCTTCTTCTGCTTGTACATTTCCCAAATTATTCTCAACCCAACTTTTCAAGGTGTTTTTTTAAAATATATTATTCTATCAACCATGACTCCCCCCCCCCTTCCAGTTTGGCTTCTCTTTCTTTTCATTCTCACACCTTTTCTTACTTCACCTTTCCCTTTTTCCACTTCCTTCCACCTTCCGCCTCATACACTAACATTTCTCTCAAAGGACAGACTTTCAATAGCAATGAATTGCACATGTCCTCACACTGATTGACTTCTCCATCAGCTGAAGTGCAGCAGCATGAACCACTCCTTATGGCTTAGCTCATGGTGGCTGGGAACTTCCAACAGTGTTAGTCATTAAAAAATATTGATGCAGATGACTGAAGAAAAACTTACCTCTGTTGCAAAAGAAAGGCTTCCATTGACTCTTTTCTATTGAAATTATATTAATATGTTTTAAAATGTGTGCCTTTTCTCAAATAATTATGTAAATGTGGATTTTGATTTATTTAAATTACCAAGAACTGTGCTACAATATTTAGAGAAGTGGGGGTGGGGAAACAGTAGATAGCTAAATTTTGATCGGCACTGTAGCCCGAGAGTCATGAATCAGGTCATTTGGGATGGGAATTCGCAAATGTCAAATTCCTGAAGCACTTCTCTGTATTTTTTCCTCTGTATTTTTTTTTAATCACAACATAATTCCAAAATGGCTTTTATATCCCTGTTTGTGCCAGGTCCCCCTACCCTGTATCCTCGAGTTGTAGCAAAATATCTATTTCCCCTCCCCCTCACAATCCTTATTAGTTAAGACAGTCTTATCATTACCCCCTTCAATAGGCAGGTAGGCCATTGCAAAGAAAATAACTTGGGGAGATGTGTGAATCATGTTTCCCTTTTTTTTGAAGGAACCTCAGATCATTGAATACACGCTTCGGTTTAATCAGTAAAACTGACTAAGAGTAACTCTTGTGTTTATCAGATTATAGGACATTTTATTGATTACTTGTTAAAATGAAGTTATACTTTAATTACTTTGCAACGTTGCCTTTGCTTCTCATTCAGTTAATCCTTTTTTCACCGGATTGTTATCTTCAACCATTTTAAAGTCACTGTAATTAAAAAAACAAAAAGCAAAAAGCAAAAGAAATTGATCGAGCAACTGAATAAATCAACAGATTGGGCATTGTGATGAGGCCATATGGGAAAATAAGTCCTCCAGGCTAAACTCAAGCTTTCAGGGTTCAGGGCCGGCCCACTCTTGAGGCAAGGTGGTGCAGTCACCTTGAGCAATGGAATCCTGCAGGGTAGTGGCCCACAGGCATCCCACCCTCGCTGCCGCCGCCATGCAATCCCAGTAAGCGAGGCTTTGGCATGGGGAGGGGGCAGCCTTGCGGGGGACACCTTCCCATTTTGCCTCAGGCTGCCCCTGGTGCTGTTAGAAGTTAGGAACATCATACTGGAAATTTCACTCGTTCATGAACAGAGCCTGCTGGTTCAGGTCAAATGCTCATCAAGCCAAGCATCCTCTTCTCAGAGTGGCCCATGGGAAGTCCTTGAGCAGAACCCGAGCACAAGGGCACTCTCCCACCCCCACCCCTGCAGTTTCTAGCAACTTGTTATTCAAAGGAACATAAGAAACTGCCTTAGACTGAGTCTGACCATTGGTCCATCTATCTGGGTATTGTCTGCACTGACTGGCAGCAACTCTCTGGGTTTTCAGGCAGGGAATGTTTGCTAACCCTACTTGGAGACACCAGGGATTAATCCACTGACCTTTCTGCAGGCAGTGCAGATGCTCTACACTGAGCTACAATCTTTCCCCAGAAAGAGAAGAATGCAGACTACTTGCAACAGTGGTTGCGTCTCGAGGTCCCCAAGCCACCCCCCCAATAATTCACACATCACACATCAATTTTGGTTTGGGTTTTTGGCACGATTTTGGCCACAACTTTATTTAAATACACATAAGTGAGTGGTTGCTTAGGCATTGGTTCCGACTATCTGTCCTTGCCCAGGGACAGAACTGACTTCCGGATTCCAGCGGAAGCCAGTGAGGGAAACAATTTTGGGGAGAAAATGAAGCTGGGCCTCAGTCCCTCACTTCTCACCCTCATGCTCCTGGTGGCTTGCACGGCCCAAGTCCAATGCCAGGGACAAGGACGAAAAGAATGGCAAGCCCCTGGATTCCTTTAATGGAATTCCCTTTCCGCACCACCATTGGAGGGGTAGGCACTTACCCCTCCACCAACCAATCTGAACCGATGCCTAACCGCCAACCTTACAAGAACATATTATGTATAACAAGGCCATTGTGGCTTGTAGCCACCGAGGGAGCAGTGCGCTTCATGTAGATACATGTTATCCACCCCACTGTTCTTTGCCGAGTTTTTCAATGAAATTTGCCCGTAAGAGGAATTTTTTTAGGCAGGTGATTCAAAGTCCTCTTCAAAAACAGGAGGTGGGTCCCCACTTTCTTGTGTAACGTTTGATTGCAGAAACACACTTTGGTGTAAGTCAGTCCATGGAACAAAGCAGTGAAAGATATGCTCTCTCATCAGCTGAACAGTTCCTTTGCACTGCTCTGCTGACAGACAGAAACCATACCCCTTTTAAGTGGCTGATTAAGCACCTGGTTTGTGGCTGCTTTGCATCACTGGAGCAACTCGGAAACAGCCCAAGCGTAGTACAGGATTTGGCCTCCTGGGCTGATATTCAGTAGCTGCCTGCTTGGATGCTGGCGAAACAGTTGCTTTCTCATCGCTTTCAGACATCTCTCTCAAGAAATGAGATGTAGAAGGAGGACTTCGGGGTTTCCAGAACCAGGGTAGGAGTGGCGTTATTTAGGGCTATGTTTTCAAAGCCTTGCTTGGGGCTCTTAAATTGTGAGATCTGCCTGGTTGTAATGGGAGTAACATGAAATCAAATACTGCTGTGATCTTCAAATGAAAAGTGTTTTCTGAACAGCGTAAGAGAAAAATAATGGGGGAGAGAGCCTAGAGACTCACATAAATGTTAATGGGACAGAGGCAACTGATCCTACAGATGTACCCCTTAGCATGAAGTACTTAAGGCAGAACATCAGAAAGCGACACTTCTGCATACTTTTAGATGATACCATAAAAGATTAATCACAACAGATGGAGCATAAAAACAGAGTTTGTATTTGTCATGGTGTTGGTTAGTTAACTAGAGGCTCAGTTTCTGCATTATACATAGTGGCCCCTCTCCAATTTGGTGTCTTCTAGTGCATGTGTGCGTGAAAGAGAGTCTTTTTGTTGTATATATCCAATTATTTTGGACAGTAAAGCAAGAGATGCAGGTTCCACACCTCAGAGCTCTTGTGTTAGAGTTTAAGTCATGCTAACCTTGCTAAGTGTTACATATACAACATGTTGCCTGCTTTCCAGTGCACACTGTTTGTTGGTTTCTTGGTCACGTGAGATCTCAGGTCCATGTGGTCAAGACAGTATAAGCAAAGAAAGAAAATCGTATAACTGAATGAATATTGAAACCCCACAAATACATCCAGCAGCCAAATTCCTTCAGTTCACTTCTCTTCCTGTTGGGGGATGCAGAGAGAGTCGAGACAATATTTTTATATTAAATAGTTGTGACCTTATAACTGGCTGAATTTATTGTTCTTTCTATTACACTTTTCTCTGTGCAGTCACAGTTCTGACAAGGCTCCCCTGGTTGAAAGGAGTTGAGGCAGGGCAGGTTGATTTGCCTGCAGTCTCCTAAGGCATTGTGGGTATTCCAATCATGTTTCAAGGAGCAATGACAGGTTTATTCCTCAGAGCAACTGTGCCCTTTGTTCATTGGGCCTCTAAAGCCCTGGAACCAGGCAGGAAATCTATTATTGGAATGGAAACTTTGCATTGATTTGCTGTGAAACATGAATCTGATTTAACTTTGCAGATCTTCAATTATAACCCTTAGTTACTATATGTTAACAAAAGCTCAGGTGTCACAGAGGATCATTGGGCTGCTTGGCTTATGAATCTGGCTTGTTTCAATAAGCCATAGTTAAGACGAAGCATATCCCTGAAACGTGATCAGTTGAAAGCAGAAACAATCTTCTGATCATCTCACAGCTGTACTGGGCAGGGGAAGAGTAACACATAACACCAATCCTGGTCTGATTGCACTGGCTACCAATTAGTTTCTGGGTCCAATTCAAAGCGCTGGTTTTGACCTATGAAGCTTTAAACGGCTCAGAACTGCAATACCTCAAGGACCACCTCTCCCCATATGAACCAGCCCAAGCCCTGCAATCATAATCTGAAGCTGTTCTTCAAGTGCCCACTCCACAAGAGGTCTGGAGGGTGACAACACAAGAACAAGCCTTTTCTGTGCTAGCTTCCCATTTATGGAATGCTCTCCCCAGGGAGGCCCACCTGCTGCCGTCATCATAAACAGACCCCGCCCCCCGCCCCCCCCCCCAGTTTTAATGTATCTGGAAGGGGGTGTCGATTATTGTTTTGGGTTGCCTTGGGCAAGATAAAGCAACTAACAAATTTAATAAAAGCATAATAATGAGCCACGTCTTGCTGTGTATAACACTAAATAATGATTTAATACAGGGGTCTCTGCCCTGTGGCCCTACAGATGTTGTTGAACTCTGACTACAATAAGTCCCAGCCAGCATAGCTAATAGATAGCAAGGATTATGGACTGTAGCTAAACAACATCAGATTGCTCCTCATTTGCCACCCGTGGTTTAGCATTATGTCTGAACACAGGAACAAGCTTGAATACATTTTCCATGCCATTTTGCCTTTAAGATAAAAGTATTGTTTTGTTGCCCTTTTAACCAGTGCCTTGGTAATGATATTTAACATTTCACTGAGGATTTTTACTGAGGAAGCAAGAGGCTAATAGTTGGCTGAATGGGGTTACACAATTATGAGTTAATAGTTAAATAGTTATCCATTGTCTGGGATAAGTTCCGGTAATCTTGTGAAACAGGAAATAATAAAGACAGTGGTTAAAGACAGCAATAATGAACATACTAGACTTCTGTATCTTCAAGATATCCTGGTGAAATTTTGAGCTGCAGGCGGGAGTACTTACCTGTTGTTATTGTTACTTTCCTTTTGATTTGTGAGGCACAGTGCTGTTTTGGTCATTCCTTATTGTACCAATGCCCCTCTGGTACTGTTTTTCTGTATTTTATTTTTTTTAATCACTGATTCCAGTGGGAGAAGTGTTACTTCTAGGTAAATGTGTGTATAATTGCCACCTGAAGCCACAGAATCCATACATTCCATTATTATGTAGGTGTCTAAGGATCCTCAGTCTTATATCAGGGTGTGCAATTATTGGTAGGTAAAAGCAGGTGACTCTGGCACTGTCCAAAAATATATACCTCACTTCATTGGGATTATTAAAAACAACAACTAACTTCTCACTTGCCACACTTTTAAAAACCAATATTAAACCCCTCCTATGTCACAATTTTGCTATGTTCCCCTCCACTTCGTGAAGTATGTACTTTATGGCAGACTTACCCAACCTGCTGCCCTCCCAATTATGTTTGGCTACAACTGCCATCAGCCCTGGCCACTGGGAGTTGTAGTCTAACAACATCTGGAGGGCTTCAGGCTGAGAAGGCTGCTTTATCGATGTCCTGTCCCCACTGTGCTGGTGGCTGCCGCTCTTCTTGCCACACTGCCAGTTTTCTTTTTGTTGAAATGATTGAAGGCTCCACAAGCAATGCTTAGTGAATGGTTACCAGTACTTCCAGGGTGTATGTGTATATACACACACACACACACACACACACACACTTTTCTCAAGGTGTCAAGCAGCATTTAATAAGATGAAGGCAGCTGTGTTATTATTAACATCTTCAATGTTCTATTTCCTTTTCAACTTCCCCTTCCTTTCATATATTGATTTTCTCATCTTCCCTTATTGCCATGGGTTGCACCTTCCTTCCTTCCTTCCTTCCTTCCTTCCTTCCTTCCTTTCTTTCTTTCTTTCTTTCTTTTCCCTTCTCTCTCTCTCTCTCTCTCTCTCTCTCACTCTCTCACACACACACTCTCACACACAAAACACAGGATGAAAAAGAAATAGATGGAGGAAACAGCATGTAATTCTGTAGGTCATCCTTGTGCCTCAGGGTGCAAAGAGTCCCATAAATAGCCAAGAATTGGTTATGGGCTATACAATTAAGCTGATGAAAGAAGTAATCATTTTCATAGAGCACATTATGTGAAAATTCACCTTTTTTCTTATCAGCGCCATCTCAACATTACAACATTTACAGCAGATTTTTTTTTTTAATGGTGATGAATTAGTTATAAGCATATGATATGCAGGTTTCTCCTCTTGGGCTGATATTTTGAAATGAGGCTCCCGGCAGTGAAATCGTCTCAAGGGATTAGTTTCAGATTATCCTGAATTTTCTAACTAGGGCTTTTTAACCCCCTCTCTCATAGCAAATGCAGTCACTAACTAGGTAAGTTAGCTGTGCTGAGAAGACATCATTTTATGATCACACTAGTAGCAGAACCTTCAGTTTTCAGGACCAATCTAGATGCAGCGTTTGTCATGTTGTTTAGCCTCGCAAATATCTGTATATATAGTTAGTGGTCTATGCCTCAGTTTGCACATCACAATAAATAAATATTATTGGTTATAGCTTGTAGTTAGTGAGGCGATATTTTAACCACAAGTCCCAATTCAAATGACATGCTGAGCCAAACCATAGCTTGGCTTGGTGCAGCAGCAAAAAGAACCAGGGGCAGACCTACCAGCCCAGGAGAACCATATGAAAGTCTTTATATGTGCTCTCATTTTTTTTTTTTTTTTACCAGTAATATCAGCTACAGCAGTTCAGTTCAGCCATCAGAATAATCCGCTGTTTGCCTCCTGAGTTGTATATTGTATCATCCAGCGTGTGTTTTCCCCAGCTTCCGCATCTTCTCATGCATTATGCGTTTAACTGACACCCGCACTGATGAAGTGTCAGCTTTTTGTTTTGGCAAACAAAATATTTTCCAGCAGCATTGCTTGTGCCCAGCTTCCCTTTGTTTGTGTGTTTATAATCATGCTAATAATGATGAATCAGTTCCCACAACAGCTGAGAATAAATAACATCTGCATATGCCAGGTCTGCAATATCAAAACACAGAAACACCGCATGTTCGTCATTTAAAATACCACTCTTTTTATCATCTGTCATATAATGGCGTAGCTGAGAGACAAATAACCCATCCATTTAAGCCCTGTTTTGTGCAGTTCAAAGGAATAAGGCAAGCAATAATGATCTGGATGTTAGTGCCATACTGCCAGCCTGCAAGAAAAGATAGACCTAATGACACCATATGAGGCAAAGGAGACTGAAGGAAGAGACTGTTAACATACTAAGAGTTGGTTAGTGCTTGCCTAGTCATCTGTGACAGGACTGATGCTCTTTGAGGTGAAATCGATAGGAGGTTCAATCTGCCTATTCCCCTCTTTCCACTCCCAGATGATCAGGAGGATAACCAATCATCTGATGGGGGCATCGCACACCAAATGGGGTTTCCTAGTTCCAGGAACCTTCTTGTGCAGTGCTTGTTTGCTTTTGTGCTTTGTCCAGCTAAGGAAACAAATTCAGAGGAGTGCTTTCTAGTTATCTTTATAAGTCCGTTTTGGAGTACTGTGCTGCCAATTCAGCGAAAACAATGTGAGAGGCAGCAGTTACGAGTTATCGGTCTCTGTAGCCACAGCAGGCGCTGTGATTCTCCAGCGGTGTGACTTCACCCCTGGAGGTGTGCCCCATTGTCTCTCGAGACAGACGGAGGCCAACAGCAGCACTTGCTTTTCATTTCTCTTGCCAGCTGAAAAGGCTTAGCACAAAAATTTCACATGCTAATCATAAGTCTTATTGCGCCACCACCCCAGTTATAATGTGATGCACTGAGCATTGTGCCATTACCTCAAGCTATGATGTTGTTCTAGGGTAGCACAGATGCTACACATGTGACGTAGGCAGAACTGGCAGCGCAAATATTTAAGGTCAGAGCGCAAGTTGGCACCTGACCTTAACTCCTCAAAGGGTGAGATGGGGATCTCAGGAAGTTGGTCTTTCCCATCATCTCCTGCCAGATCCTTTTAACTGGAGCAGTCAGAGACTGAACCTGAGGCCTTCCGTCTGCAACCAATGTGCTTTTGCCACTGAGTGGTAACTTCTCCCCACCTGAACTGCTCTACCAATAAGGGCCCAGACTTAACATTGCCAGTAGCAATGAAGGAGCAGAGGGGGCCTTCCTAGGCAGACAAAATGCAACCTGTCATAAAAGGCACATTCAGTCAGTGTGATTTCACCGCAACGCCATCCATCAGCCTCTTTATGTGTTCGACTAATCACTTGGTATAGTAAAAATTAATTAATGGATTAAGTATTTTGTCAGAGGCTAAATGTCTTTTGCTTTGAAAGCAAAATCTCCTCAGGATTTATCCGGCGGTAGGAGACCATTATCCTGTGACAACATTATAATCCACTGAAATTATCTATGTATTACCATGAATGTTAATGTGCATTTCATTTTGGTAATAACTGGTGTAAATTTACTCCTTTGGCTCATGTTCGGAAATGTTCACTGACAGCACTTTTCAGCAATACCCATTTCTGTTTTAAAATTAGAGAAGTGTTTTATTTTGTTTAGTCTGGGCTGAATGTGGCCTGCCAACCCACACTGCTTTACCTCAAGATCTGACTGAGAGATAGTGCTCTGTTCCATAGAGCTCAAGGACAGACTTAGTATTTTATTCCCTGGCCCCACAGGAGATAAAAGACCCCTCTGGCTGTCTTTTAGATAGGATCTCTAAAGAGCAGTGGGGGGAGGGGATATTTTATCTCTGATTTCAGTACAAAGGACCACAGTGCTGAGATTGGGAGATAAAAAATCCCTCTCACTGCCCGCTAGGTAGGATTTTTAGAGTGAAAAGTGTAAAGTTAATTCCACGTGGTGGACAGTTAAGCTCTTCTTTGTAAACCAGGGTTTCCCAAACTTGGGTCTCCAGTTGCTTTTGGATTACAATTCCCATCATCCCTGACCACTGGTCCTGCTAACTAGGGATGATGGGAGCTGTAGTCCAACAACACATGGAGATCCAAATTTGGGAAACCCTGCCGTTGGGTGAGGTGAGCATGGCAACATGTCAGCCATGACTATCAAAGCCAGCCCAAATTGTAGAACCCCTGCTATATCAGGATTACCCTTTCTTAGCTGAAATCTTTTCTCAATAGGTCTAATTATTAATTTCAGTTCTCTTCTCCACTTCAGAAAACAAGTAATCAGGAAAGAGGACACAGTGATTTTGAGCTCAAGAAAGTTAGCATCCGTTTCAGCGGCAGAGCCAACTACAGCGCTCCCCCCCCCCCCTTTTGCATTCGCCAGCTGTTATTACCAATCTATCTATTGCCTTCAATAAACGAAGCAATAAGAGTCACTCAAGTATCAAAGTACCATCAGCGGTAAAATGGAAGCGTGTGACTCATGCCAGCACCGTTGAGCTGGGTTGCTGAATTGCATTTGTATCAGTTTTACTGGGCATTTTGCCACTAGGAACAAACAAAAACATTGGTTTTATTTTGAATAAATATGGCATATTAGTAGGGAATGATTTTTTTTTTAAAAAAAAAATTGTGCTGCTCTCCCCTAGTAATAAGAATAGATTCCTCTGGATTAGATTCTTAGACACAGCAACGAAAAAGACACCAACTATCTTCAGGATGATGCTTGTGGCTGGTAATTAGATGAGAAAGAGTGAACCAAAGCCATTAGATGCTAAATGGCGTTTAGAATAAACATTTTGTTGATTAGGAACCAAACGAGATTGGTTTCCTACCCTGATTCAAACCCCTCCATATAATTCTCTCTATTTGGAGGTTACCTATTCTGGAGTCAAATTTAATTAAAACATTTTTTTAAAAAAAAACTAGGGGGGAAACTGCATTTCTATTTCAAGCCTTCTCTGCAGGATTGGCTACTGCACTCTGAAATATTAAATCCTTGTTTTTAAAAAGGGCGAGAGGCCATCCTTAGCCTTCTGGGAATGTAGCTTGTTGAGGCTGTCATAATGATCCAGTCAGGTTTGAAATCATCTGTCAGTGACCAGACTCCATCACTTCTTCATTGTGTATGACAACCCAAGATGCTTATTAGCAGAGAGAATTGCATCATAATTCAGCATAAGAGCTGGCCAGGCCCCAGACATCTTCAAATTTGAGAAATGTTTTGTGTTTATATTGCCGGGCCATTTCAAATGTTTTGGCTCCTCAGCCAGCACACTGATAAAACCCCCAAGTGGAGTGCCCTTTCAGGTTTGTAATAGCTCATCCAGATCTGCTAATGAGGAAACAAAGAGTACTTTGACAGGTATTAACTAGTATCTGAATGTGGTCCTTGCCTTCCATTGTATCTGAAGCTGTATCCCAGATATGATAGATATACTGTTAGAGCAAAAATGAATGCCCATAAATTTAAGATTGACACACATTCCGAATGGTTCTTGAAAGTTTCATCCAACCTTCCATCTGTCGTCGTCGTTTTCCTGCTTACAACCTGCGAATCCCTACCCTTCCTTTCTGTCTTGCTGCTCAGCTATGCCTGATTTTGCAGCCCTAAACAAGTGGAGGTGGTGTTATCTCCAACTGTTACCACTTCTGTTGAACTCAGTTTGTGTCTTTTCCTCTTTTTTAAGGAGTTTGGTTGATTTATGAGCTCAAACAAAGCATTTGTGTGAATTCTTATTTTGCATAATTGCTTATAACCACCTGGGAGAATCTGGGTTTCCAAACGGCAAGATGCCCAGTACACTGAGGTATTGAGGCAACCAGGAGATAAAATGTAGGCCCGTGGACATTTTTCTTCTCTGCATGATGGGACAGTGCCTGAGTGCATTCATGAGTCTGTTGCTTCTCTTCCTCTGCTCTGCTTCAGTGGGTACACATGGAAGTTGTGCACCTGAACTTTCCAGGGGCCGGGTGATCTATGTGCACATCCCACATCACTGTCCAGACCTCCCTCTCTGCACTGCCAAAGTTACTCAAGATCCAAATCTTGAGAGGGAACACCAGTGAGAGGCGAACAAAACCCAGTATCTTCAAGAATGTCCTGGTGGTCCGCTTCTCTGTGCGCATGAGGTGCCAGGGGGATAAACAGGGCTTTATAGATTCCTTCACATGTGAATATTGAACCTCACATGGGGGAGAATTATATCCAGGTCACGAAATGCTTTTATTTTTCTTACAACGTGTGAATTTAAAGCAATATGGCTGCAATCCTATACACATGTACTTGGGAGTGAACCGCAGAGTGTGGTCTGAAGACACCTGAGGCCACATCTTGCTGAAGCAAAGCAATTCTGGGTCTGGAAGGGGAACCACATATATGCCTCTTAGGGTTCCCTGCCAGGAGAAAGATGGGATGTACGTACCAAAAAATAAAAGTAATCAACATAGTGGGGCTTAAAGGTAAAGGGACCCCTGACCACTAGGTCCAGTCGTGGCCGACTCTGGGGTAGCGGCATTCATCTCACTTTATTGGCCAAGGGAGCCAGCGTACAGCTTCCAGGTCATGTGGCCAGCATGACTAAGCTGCTTCTGGTGAACCAGAGTGGCGCACGGAAACGCCGTTTACCTTCCCGCCGGAGCGGTACCTATTTATCTACTTGCACTTTGACATGCTTTCGAACTGCTAGGTTATCAGGAGCAGGGACAGAGCAATAGGAGCTCACCACGTCGCGGGGATTCGAACCGCCGACCTTCTGATCATCAAGTCCTAGGCTCTGTGGTTTAACCCACAGCACCACCTACGTCCCTATAGTGGGGCTTACGTCTGAGCAAACATGTATAGGTTTCAGCTGCATAATTGTCTATAATTACATCAACATTATAGGTCTTCACAAAGGAGAGTAAATTATGGAAGTCCCTTGCTAGTGACCTACCCCAAAGCCCAACAGAAGATCCTCTTGTTCGCAGACAGTTGGGAACACTCCATATCCCCAGTGATGCAAGTAGGGGAAGATTGGTTGCTGAGAAAGAAAGGATGGTTAAAGTTGCCTTGTTCTTTGTTTAATCATTGTGCTTGAGAATTTTTTTTTATTTTTTGGGGGGGCATTCGTTCAGTTAGTCTGTCAAAGTTGTTCTGTATTGATGGAATAAAATGGCTAATACAAGTAAAGCTAAAAGGATAAGGGGGTGGGGTGGAATAACAAAGGAGAATCTATTTTAAACACATTTGCTGCAGTATTTTTTTTTAAGATGTCTTTTATCATAAAGGCATAGTTAGAACTGGAAAATTAGAGCTAATTTAACATAAAGAAGAGTACAAGCAAATGTGTAAAATCTAATTTAAGAGATAACATTGATTAGTGGGACTAGAATTAAGCATTGCAGAACATCAAAGGATGTTGAGAGTTGCAGTTTGTTTTCCTATGATGAACACATTCCAGAGGTTTCGGTTGTTGTTTTTAAAGACTAATATATTTTAATTAAATAGCATTCGGCAACCTAATTTTCCCCTCCCCCACCCACCATTCTTTCCATTCTGTGTTTTTTTAATGGAAATCATGTGGTTTCAACAGTATTCCCAAGTTACAAGTAGCAAAATTTGTTTAATTCAAAAATCTTCAAAATGAGGCATTTGGATTGGGAAACCAGCATCCCTTCGCTATAAAGCTCATTTACTTAATTGAGCTTGTGCCAGCGGAGTACTTTTTAAGGATCTGAGCATGAGAGACTTAGGTGGCCACCACCCATATGTACTTGAAGGCTGCTTAATTAGTTAGTGCACTAAATTTCCCTTTGGACTTGTTATCATCTCAATCATCCTTCATCTTGTCTGATTTCATTCTTCCCAAGCTGCCATTGAGAGTGCTAATGTCAAGGATAGAATAAGGACAATTTTGCAATATGTCATGGCAGCTCTGAGCCTAGAAATCTGCACCCCTCCCCTCTCATATTTAACCTAATTTTCTCCCCCGTAACTTAAGCTTCTCCTTCGGTCCTCCTTGGCTAATGAGAACAATTGATCCCTGTTGTTTCAGTATGAAAGACCAGCACCCCTTGGCTTATCATCTAAGTTTAATTGGTTGGGTACTGGCACCTTAATTCCATTTGTACTGTGTCAGCAACTGCGAAAAGTAGTAAACTACCGAAATTCACACCGGTGCCTTTGCTAAGTGCTTTGTAACGCCTCTGACAACTTTTGTGGCAGTGACATAGAACTATTCAAAGTGTGAGGGAGGAGGGCTCCTTTTTGCTTTTCTTTTTAATTAGGGATTTGCCAAGTACATTGTGAACTTCCAGGGTTAATATTTCTTTACTATGAACAATGTAGCACAAATTATTTGAAACAGAAGATGCTTTCCTTTCCTTTCTCATTTAGCACAACTGTGCTAAATGAATACATGGCCTTTCCTTGCAGAAATGCGTACCGTTTCTAGGGGAATTGCCAGGTTGCGTGTAAGCAATGCCAGCCCCAAATTTTGAGAGGCCCTTGCCCAAGAGACCCAAAATGGGACCCCTGTATCTGACTCGATCTTCTCCCTCCTCACTGTTAGTAAGCACTGCACTATTCGCGTTCTCTTTCCCTTTGGGCCCAATCTGCACAGTTGCCCAGAGGCATACCACATGGCAGGTGGAGGGTACTGTTTCACCTCCTCACTCTTGCCATTGCCTGTATATATCGTATTTTTCACTCTATAACACGCACCCGACCATAACACACACATAGTTTTTAGAGGAGGAAAACAAGAAAAAAAATATTCTAACGAAGCAGTGGATGTATGAGTTTTGTGGTTCATGCTGTGGCCACAGACATGTGATCTGACAGTGAGTTTGGAGTAGCCCAATGCAAAAATCCTGAAGATCCATGTGGATTCATGCTTTGTAACCACGTTTTTGCACCACTGCGGCCCCAGGCAACAGTGGGTGTGTGATTTTTTTGGTGCAAGATGTAGCCATGGACATGCTATGTGATCTGATGGTGAATTTGGGATGACCAAGTGCAAAAATCCTGAGGATCCATGTGGATCCGTGCTTTGTAACCACGTTTTAAGTAGGGAGGGAAGGAAAAGCACTCAAGGGACAAGGAGCACGCGTGGGGTGTGTGGAAAAGGATGCTGCTAATAATGCAGAAGAGGGGTTTAAGGGGAGAAGAAGCACGCGTGGGGTGTGTGGAGAAGGATGCTGCTAATAATGAAGAAGAGGGATATCAGGGGAGAAGGCTCCTCTCCTCTCCCACTTTGCTCCTTTAAAGCAAGCAGGCTCTGCTTTTCTCCCTCCTCCCCGCTCATCCCCGGCTTAGCGAGCTGAAAAACTTTGCTGCTATGTAGCGAGCTGAGTGGGGAGGAGAAAGGGACAGAGAACCTGCTTGCTTTAAAGGAACCAACCACTCGTGTAAGTGGCTCCTCTCCTTTCCCGCTTTGCTCCTTTAAAGAAGCAGGCTCTCTGTCCCTCTCTCCTCCCCACTCAGCGGCTCTGCTCCCGCTTTGCTGTTTCAAAGTGAGCCACGGAGGAGGGAAGGAAGGGGAACCACAGATCCTCTGCTCAGACTGCAGCAGATCCCCCCGCCACCCATAGGCATTCCCTCCATAACATGCACAGACATTTCCCCTTACTTTCTAGGAGGAAAAAAGTGAGTGTTATGGTGCAAAAAATATGAAGGGGGCAGTTTCAGCAAGGAGGAGGAGAGCCAGAAAGCTCCAGAGATCATCAGCGGGTGTCTTGTAGGTATGTGGGCCTTTGAAAAGTGCCTGACAATGCTGTCCCTGTGTATAAGACATAGAGTTAGGGTTGCATGGAATAAGTTTATAGAAGAAAGTGTCTTTAGCCTCAAGAGGCTATGCCAAAGTTTCTGCACTGAATTCCTAGGACATATTCCATCATCTCAAAAAGGTATTGACCGCATTCAGAAACAAACCTTGTGCACGTTCGCTCTAAAATTAGGCCTACACATCTTGTAAACTACCAAACGTAGGTCAAAAGTATTGTGACAGCCAGCCGCCCCCCACACTACAATTCTCTAGGCTCCATTCGTGGCCAGTGTTGGGTTGTATTTAGCTTATCCCAAGTTTCCCTAACCTGGTGCCATCCATATGTTTTGGACTGTGCCCGCCGAGAGTTGTAGTCCAAAATGTCTGGAGAGCACCAGGTTGGGAAAGGCTTGCTTAGCTGGCCACAGGTTGTGCAGAACTACCCTAAACCCATGCTTGGAAAGTGATTGGCCTTGTTCACACAGCACAGTTTGGGGGGCTCAGAGGTGTATAAAAATGTCACCATTGTATTCAGTGGAGGGTCACCAGAATTCTCACTGTCTTACCAGTTGCCTTTGTCTACCAGTTGTTGGGGATCACTGGTAAGAAGAATCATGTTCTGCTCACATCCTGCTTTGAGGGCTTTCCATCTAGATGAAAACAAGTTGCTGCATAAGATGGGGTTTCGACCTGATCCAGCAGGGCTCTTTCTTATGCATTCCCTGTGCATATTGACAGTGGAACAAATCACAAGGCTCTTTGGATGATGGGCAGTGTGCCAATGTTATTTTGCCGTATATATAATTTCAAGAATTGTGTTACATTTACTCTTTAAAACCGTCCAAGACGAATAGAATGCAGCAGAGAGAAAAGGAAGAGGGTGGGGGAAGGAAAAATCTATAGGGCTCAAGAGTTGTACAAAGGTTTAGAGAGCCACCTGCCCCAGCTTCCTGATGTGGCATTATTATATTTTGAACTTAAGTCAGTGTGTTGATCTAAATGTGCAGATAGGTGACATTTTGAACAAACTGGTGATACTCTGCATGGTTCTCTTATTTCCATTTGGGTAGTTTTCTCGGTCCTGCTGAGGCTTTGTACAATGGTTGCCTTGACTACCACAGAAATCAAAATAACTTCAAAGATCAGCAAAACCATCTTCACGGTGTGCCAGTTTGCCTCTCGTTATAATACTCTAAGCTTTTTTATATTTTATTTTAAGGGGTCCTAACACCTCCTGATTCTTCCTGCTGGCTCCGGTACTGTTGTGTAGTAGTAATAATAATAGTAGTAGTAGTAGGCTTAACGAAAGCATTGTGGCAGGAGAGAGAGAGGATTTGCTTCAGTTCCTGGTAAGGCACTTTCAAGGAGGCTTTGCCTTGGCTGGAAATGAGCCAGGAATATTTGTCTTCCATTTCCAGGGCTGCTGGTGGCACCTCACCACCAGCTTGGCCTGCAGTGGCACAAATCCACAGGTCATTTTACATTGGATGCATGCCCAGTGTGTGATCAGTCCACTAGACAAGAGTCAGCATACACTGAATGAGTACCCAGTTGGCTTGCGCAGCATCGAGCCAGATTTTAGAAGCACAACATGTGCTGGTGAGACAGAAAGAGAGTAATTTGCCAGAGCTGCTGAGTTCCAGGTGCCCATATGGTGACCGGAGCCAGGGACTGCTTGTCCAATAATGAAACGGCACCTACCTGGAATGGCTTAATAATGCCGAAGTAGCTGAGGAAGGTTGTGTCTTGCAGCTCTTCAAGCGGCACACTCTGAGAAAAATAAAACCGCAGAGACTTTCCCTCTCCTCTGTTCTCCCAAAGCCTCAGAGAAGCTTCACGCCTCCTCAAAGTCTCCATGTCAAGGAAGAGCCATGCAGAATTCTCACTAAGTGGCTTTCTCGGGAAGCATCAGATGTGGTTCTGAGGACACCAAGCCCTGGGATTCCTCCTGGCCTCCCTTGCCATCTCACAGGCCCTGTTAAGTGCTCAGTTGCTGCTGAGCATATCTCCATCTGCTTAATCACTGGCAATGTTTGAGCATCTCTTCTACACTAGAGTGCTCCCAGCCCTGTTATGAATGACAGGAAACCTTTATTATTATTATTATTATTATTATTATTATTATTATTATTATTATTATTATTATTTTGGCCAGGGAAGGGGGTAGCCTTAGAATGGAAAGCAAGCTCCTTTTGCTTTTTAAACTTCTGTCTCTTTATCTGGATCCATCACTGGCAAACCACATTGTGGTCTGCCATTTCTCGTTTTCCAATTTTCCCACAGTGACTGACACGAGGCAGTGATACATGCCAAGAGTGTGGTGCAGCATTTTGACTTTGCCAGAATACATTCCGGCTTTCTTTAGGGGCTAGCGAGCTCGCTACAAATCTGCAAAAAAAACCTTGAATTTCCTTAATTAAAGGTTTCATCTTCGGCATCCGAGTGATTTGTGAGTCAGAGCAAGGAAACTTGTAAGGCAGTGTTGAAATGGTTCTGCCAATGCAGGTTGCAAGGATCAATTGATTAGCTGAGCAGAGTGCCATCAGCATAAGAGCACAGGGAGGGGAGAGTGAATGGAAAATCATTCTATACATAGTGGTATCAACCAAAGATAATAGAGTACAGTATGGGTGGAAAACAAACGTGCTGCCACCCAACTCGATGCAAAATGAAATAGCCAAGTACCACAACTTAAGATTTGTGCTTAGCAGCTAAGAATAGCAATGTTAATTACAGATAGAAGGGAGAGAGGTAGGCAAAATTGCAGCCTCATCCAGATGTTGCCGCAGCCCTACTTCTAAAATAATTAGTAACAAGGATTTACCATAAAGCTGTCATGGTGTTAACACCTTGAAGGATGGGGAACCATTTATCTCCTGAAATGATATGCTTGTCATGCATCAGGAAGGGAATATTAATGAGGAAAGGAATCGTGGGTGGAGTGGGGTGAATAATGGCATATTTAAAGAGACGAATTAAAATCAATGACGAGAGGCACACACACACAAAAAAAACAAATGAGTCATTTATTAGGCAGTGACTGATTTAGCTCAGCACCTACTGAAAATTCTGCCCTCATTGGGACGTGTGCTTCAGGCCTAAATATTGAGGTCTGTAAGCTTAGCAGCTTGACCCAACTGTTGAGATAATGTACAAAGCAAACCACTCAGAATTGTTCCGAAGCCCTGTGGCCTAGACTTCATTTGAAATCTCATTTTTCCACTGAGAGGAGACAATACTGAAATTAAACTGCTATTACAGCATTGCCCTAATTTATAGCATCATTGATTAATAACACAAATGTATTGAATGTTGCTGGAACGACTGGCTGTGTAGCTAGCAGAGAAGGAGAAATTGTTCCTTCCTCAAGGAGACTGCAGTCTAAACAAGAAGCCGCCAGCCAAATTGGGCATGATTTAAAGTTCTAAATTAGAAGTCATGGATATTTAAATGTGTTCTCTCTTTTTAGTAAATCCTCAGTGAAAGGCCAGCTTACAGGAAACATATATCCTCTTAGTGCAATGATCGCAAGCACTTTATTAGGGGACACAAATCATGCTTCCTCATTGAGCATGCATCTCTTACCTATACATACATGCATATGTAAGCAGCCATATCTCTCCAAATAAGCACCAAAAATCCTAAAAGAGAAGCAGATATCTACTCCTACACAACTTTTCAACGATAGACATTTATCTATAATTTGGAGGTAAAATGAAAGTTGGCACAGAGCTTTACAGCAATATGACTTTGAGGAACACTGAATTTCACTTTGCAATGCAGAGAAACACAGTCAAGGCTGCATCAGAAATGGCTGCTTCTAAGAACCAAGTAAGAACCCTGCTGGATCAGACCAAAGGCCTATGTAGTCCAGCTTCTTCTACCCAACTCCAGTAAAACAGGTGCCTCTGGGAAGCCTACCAGCAAGACATGAGAGGAATAACCTCCTCCTGCTGTGGTTCCCCAGCAGATGGTATTCAGAGCCACACTGCCTCCAAACCTACAAGCGGAATGTGGCAATCAAGACTTGTAACCTTGTCATCCATTATAACTTCCAGATACTGTTGCATAGTCCACCTTGTCTCTGACACTGGGCAACCCATATGTGTTGCCTGTGGCCCAGCGCAGGTGCCAAGCCCACCCATCCTGATTCACCTATACACACACTGGTTAGCTTTGCTGCCTGTGTATGAATGGTTGATGGGCTATGAGCATTCTGTATAAGCCACTTCCAATGCAGCTGCGATGGGAAGGAAATCACTACGTATTATGGGCGTGCGATGGGGGCCAAACATTCCATAGTTGATGGAAACTGGTGCAAGGAGGATGGCAGCTTATGGTACTTGGATTTAAAATTGGAAACCCTCTTTGAAACAGATCACTAGTGCCACAATCTAAAGAAATCTGCTTTAAAATGGGGAGAGTGAAAAGAAGGAGATTTTTCTTCCCAGGTGTTCCGAAGTGCAGAACATTGCATGGGTGGAACAATCTACTGTCTCTTTGTTTGCATGATAGCCCACTCCACTCCCACCTGTTTTTCTCCCCATCAGATGTGTGCGTGTGCGCCTGCCTGTGCCTGTGTGTGTCTGCATGTGGGTGAGTGGTTCCAGGGTGTTGTCTGAATGCACATAAGGCCACCACCCTGCTGAAGCTAAGCAGGTCTGTGGCAGGTCAGTGCCTGGATAGCAGATCTAGAAGAAAGGTAAGGTATAAATCTAATGAAATAAAAGAGTGTGATGGGTTGTAGACCTGGGGGGTGCATGAATGTTGCAAATGCCCCTGCCCTAGCCACACCCACTGATACAGCTGTAAAACTCTGACAAATTCAGTCCAAGCATGCAAATTCAGAAGGAAGGAGATCCTGTGTATAGGATATGCACAAAGATTATTTCTATATGGGCCATGGAAAAATTAAATAAAATGTTAGGAATCTTTGCCAGGAAGACTTTTTCCTGCTGATTCCATCTGCCTTATAATGCCTATGCAGTTGCCATTAAGGCCTCTTTAGCAGGCATTCACACTTCCTTAAGAACCATTAACACCTGATTAACACATGGCTGGAACATTTCCCTTGCTTCATTCATTGTGTTAAAATTAAAGGAATACCATTGAGGAACATGGTGTGGTTATTTCTTTTAACAGTAAGCAGATGAGTTTAAAAAACAACAACATATGTACATAATTTTCTAAGTAAATGGACAGTAATATTGGTGGAGACCCTTAACATGATAGAGAAATGGAAGTCTCTGGAGAGTTGGTATGGGCCTTTGCAGGTGTTTGTGTGGTATGAAACTTACCATATTGCAATAAAACTGTGTACTGTATGATCATAATATCGTAGAATTGTAAGGGACCCCAAGGGTCATTTAGTTCAATCCCCTGCAGTGATTGGGCCTTTTGGGCTGGATACAATCCCCTCTCTTTCGTTGTGAGTGCTTCTGTGTGCTTGGAGGGGCGCGTCTATGCATGTGTAGAAGACATAGGAGCCAACTCCTAGGGGCTGTGGGGGCTTTGCCCCCCCCCCACAATAAAAAAATTAAGGGACCAGGCCCCCACAAAGTTGATGGGCATTCCCATTCAAATGGTGTGTGTGCACTGCATCATGGGATCAATTATGTGGGGCAGGGCTTACCTGGGCCCCCACAATATTTTATTCAAGTTGGCACCCCTACTAGAAGGTGCTTCTAATGAATCTGGCAGCCTCATGGGGTTCTGTTCCAGGTGTCTGAGCTTCAAAACGTGGGACTGTTGCCAGAAAGAGGGAGTAAGAAGCAGCCTCACATGAGTATGGCCTCAACCCTGTGTGGTGTTGTTGTAGTTGTGGTTCTTATGCCTGTTCTTAATTTAGCCATCCTCTGAAACATGTACTAGAAGAACCAGTTGTCTTGAATTACTGCCAATTAATAATATAAAAATTAACAAAAAAAAGGAAAGAATTACTGCCATTACTTATATCTGCTTGAGTTAGTGCTCTGTTGAGTGAGACTGAACTCCAGTTTCTAAAAATTTCTCTTCCCCTCCAAAAAAAACCCCACTCCTATTTTTCTGTCTCATACTCTGGGCACTTTAGAATTTCTTCAAAATTGCCTATTTTATGAGAAGTAAACATGCTTTTTGGGGGGGTTACATGTATTTCTTCTTTCCATTATACATTTCTCCAACACTCTCCAGTTTCACATCTGCCAATATTTACTGTAGAAAAAGAAAGGCATAGGAGACTTTACCTCAGAACATCTCCCCATGAGCTTTAATTGAAGTACGGGAAGCATGGGTGCCTGGCTACTAAGCACCTTAGATTGGCGCACTTGCTTATTTTGTTTGTTTCTTTTAGCTTTAAAAACAATCTTTCCACAATGATTTATTTAAAAGCAAATTGGCTTCTCATAAAAACACACACACACCCCAATGAACAGCTGTCAGGCATGCAGTAGGAATCTTCTCCACCTTCCCATGTGTACAGAAAAGCACAGCAGAGGAAGCCAGGGGGTTTTCAGGAAGAGTGGGGACCCAGGAAGGCTGCAGACTACCAAAGAAATTATTTGCACTCACAAACATCCCTTGGCCATCTAAAAGAACACAGTCTGCACAACAAAACAGCTGCACCCCACCTTTGAGAATTTCGTTGAAATTTTCTTTCCCTCATTTGTTGATGGAAAGTGGTTAAAAGGGGGGGGAAGCATAATTTTTCAGCACAGCCAACTTTTCAGCACATCAATTGTAAGGTCAGGGTAAGAGTGCCTCCGTGTCATGAGTTACTGAAATGTTCCCCACGGGTAGGACATTTTTAATGTCCAGCGTGGCTCCTTTCGTTCTCTTAAACAGGGACTATCCTGTTGTAAACTGCTGAAGGACATTTCTAGCAGGTGATACGGCTTTCTGAAGAGCAGAGACAACATGGGAAAGTCAGAATACCTGCAGTGGGAAAACACTGAAGACTGCATGCTCCAGCCAGCCAGACAGTTGCTGGTATTAAATAATTTCTTGTTTCAGCTGCTCTCCCACTGATCTCATATGCAGTGTGCATTTCCTAGGGAAAGGTGCCTGTTTCTTCTTTATTTAGAGGGTTCTGATATGGAACTGTAAAGTGGATGGGTTTAAATCAATACACTATTTTAATCCTATACCATGGCAGGCTGCCATGCAATAAAACCAGATTGCTGCTGCTTCAACTTATTTTAATCACTAATAGTGAGAAATGGAATTGCTGCTGATTTTCCCTTTCCAGCCATCATTTTGATTAGCAGGGAAACGCCCTCAAAATTGCAACAGTTTCTGTTCATAAGATCTAATATGAAATCTGAATCGATATTGGCGCATGTGGGATGGAAGTATACTGTGGTAAACACCAATTAATGCAGATGCCCCCCAAATACCTGCATTATCTGTACTAGAGGAGTGGGGGGGCATGCACACTTTGATGAGGAAATGCTCATATATTCCAAACACACATAAGACTTGCACCTGCCATTTAGTCAGAAGAGAGGAGGGAGAGGTGTATGTTTAGTGTGGCTACAATGTCCTGTATCTACCGGTAAATAAATACCCAGCATCAAACAAGGGTCACCTAAAACATTTCTCAGTCCTGATCATTTCAACATTTCAATGGGAAATGAAACTGTTTTGCTTTGGCAAGATCCTGCTCAGTGATACCAATCTTACCAGTTTTAGGTGTATTTGTTTTGTTTTGTTTTGTTTTGTTTCTTTTGAAAGATGACTTCCTCACCAGTCCACTTTGTAATTTGTAAGGATTTAGATGATGATGGTGATGATTTCTAATGTTCTGTAGCTGGAATTTTGAAGATATGAAAGTTAGCAGTGAGATAGATAAAATGTTTATCTGCAAATGAGTTCCTGGGCAGAAAATCAAACCATTTAAGGAGCTTTGCACATTCATTTGCTCTTGCAGGTGTTAATTGTGCCCTTGGCATTATTCTTCAGTTCTTGGGCCATTGGGCTCCAAGATGTAGTTATCTCTCATACAAAGGACAAAACTACCCAATTCCAAAAC
Source organism: Podarcis liolepis (assembly GCF_965112155.1). Taxonomy (NCBI): domain Eukaryota; kingdom Metazoa; phylum Chordata; class Lepidosauria; order Squamata; family Lacertidae; genus Podarcis; species Podarcis liolepis. The sequence continues at coordinate 38,503,528 of NC_139557.1, forward strand.
AACCAGACTTGGGTCTGCAGGACTAATCCTTCTAGAAACAACCTATGGAAATATTTTGGTTCTAATATTTTTGGTGTTGCATTTACATTACGTAATTGTTAATGCAATCGTCTATCTACCTGTGAATACTGCAGGCCAGCAGACTTTTATTAAATTAAACCAGGCTATGGCATATGTCCAATATGTGATTGCCAGTCATCTATAGCCTTAATATTTAATTATGAAGCTTTGTTATAAAAATGCCTGTAGCCTTGTCAAGGGCATTTCTCTTCATTTTCCATTTTATCTTTGAAGGAAAAGGGAAAAAAGGCTTTACGTGCTTCTGAAGGGCTCTTGAAAACATTCTGGAGCTGCTAGAGTCAGAAAGGGTAGCATCCTTCGAAAAACAATTCACATCCTAATTCAGCTTGGCAAGGATGGAGAGCCATTCAGGGGCTTTCTTCCCTTCTGGACAACTCTTCAGGGGCCACATGCCAGTAGTGGGTATGATTGGCAGAGCAACAAATGTGAAGCAGCTTAGTTTCTCAACACACTCAGGCATAGTCTATCCTCCATCCAGGCAAGCGAGAAGCACTGAATGTGCAAGAGCACATTCCATCCAGGCAAAAGCACTTATGGAGAATGCAGAGCAGAATCAGTACAGGGAAGTGGGCTGGGGAGAGAGGGTGTGGCCTAGAGGGCCACATTTGGTTCTGGGCCCTGAACTCCTCCCATTTACACAGGCCTAATTGGATGAAGAGTTACAACACCTGTGCTTCTCCAATATCTTTTTTCTTTTTCTTTTTCTTTTTTTTTTTTGAAAGCCAAAATCCTTCTGATCCAAGATGGGGAGCAGAAGCTTGTATTTATGGTTGCATTCAACAAAGTAATTTTGCTTTGTGTCAGGACTTCTGCCTGTGCAATGGGATGTTCTGTTCATCTTCTCTCTGTGCACCCCACCCCATCTGCTCCAGAGGGTTGGGTGAAACCCCAGAACATATTTTGGGAGCACAGTGAGAGGGAGAGGAAGTCCCATTGCACGGGCAGAAGCCCCTGTGCTAACATGACTACTTTCTTGGAGACAACTCTTAATTCCATCATCCCCCACTAAACAGATATTTGGTAAGATGTTTTATTCTTTCATCTATCTATCTCTATCTATCTATCTATCTATCTATCATCATCATCATCTATCTATCTATCTAATCTATCATCTATCATCATCTATCATCATCTTTCTATCATCTATCTATTTTTAAAAGGCAACATGTGGCAAGCCTCAGCTGCTCAGTGCATATTTGGTTGTATCAAAGACTCTGTGCATATGGCGTTGAATTTACCGAAGACAAACATTATAGAATCATAGAGTTGTAGGGTTGGAAGGGACTATGAGAGTCATCTGGTCCAATCCTATGATGCAGGAATCTTTTGCCCAACATTGGGCTTCAACACACGACCTTGAGATTGTGTCTCACGGCTGAGCTACCTTGGCTTAGCTCAGTATGGTGCAGCAGTAAAAAGAACCTGGGATGAGGAGCCAAGTGGTTGCGAGCTCTGCTACAGGAGTTTGCACATTCACATGGTCTTGCTAAGTCATAGTTTGGTTTACCATGCCATGTGAACCAGGCCATCTTGACAAATCCTAACTATAAGCTATGTACAATTGCAAACAATTTTCACTTCTTCTTTCTAGCTTCTCCAATTGTCACTAGCTATCATAACATTAACATGTTCTGTAAGTCTGCTTTGCCTTGGAAGGATGTGCATTTATCTTGTCTAAATATTTGTTCAACATAGGAGGCACTGAGGGTCATGTTGTTTTCTAAAGTTGCAATTAATAAAATTTCCACTTTGTGGACTTTGGCAGAACTATTTTCTAAGGCAGTATTACTTCTCCGACCCATTTGTTCCAATAGGAGCTTTTCTCCCCAATACAAATTTCAAGCATGGGGGCTGGGGAGGACAAGTTTAGATCAGGACTACAATGCAGCAAAATGATAAACTCTCTTCCTCTCTACACTAGGCTTCTGATCTGGATTAGGATTCCACCATGGCAAGAAAAAAACCTGGCATTCAAGGGCAGGTTGTGAGATTAACATTGCTTGCAGTTAGACTCTAAGCATCGTTCAGCTCCAAGTGCTGCAAGCTGTGCAGACTGCATTAGGTGCTTCCTTCCAAGGGAGAAAAAGCATGCTTAATATTCAGCTTTTCTTTACTGTATACATATTTTTATTTTTGTTGTTGAACTTGTATGCTGCTTGTATGCACAAGCTCTCAAGAGTGGCAAACAAATTGTAGAAGAAAATTAAAAACACATTTTCTATAATAACTATCCAAATACCTACAGATATTCCAGAGCCCGCTCAAAGGAAGGCCAAGGGGGGAATATTTTCCAAAAGAAACATTTGGAAAGGAATTACTTGTGCCAGAGTTCGCGGGATAAATCCCCACTACTGCCGCCCAATCTGTCTTAAATGGTCTGAGAAAACTGGCATGGCTACAGAGCTGTTCTGCATGAACGCGAGAAGCCATTCAGCGAATGGTGATTGAAAATGCCACCATCTCTACATGAAGCAACATGCTAAGAAACTGAACAAACTGGTCTTTGCCTGTTCTGCAGAGGTGTTGGCAGTTAAAAGTAATATTTGGGAACAGAAACCCAAAGGGAACAAAGAACCCAAGCAGGATTACTTGAATTTCCCAAAAGCTGCACTGATGTTAGTTCGCAGTCTAAAGTGTGGAAGAGAGGACATGTGGCTCACATTAAATCCCTCTCCAACTGAATGCCTTTTAGCCAAGGGTGATCTAGAACTATTAGTGCTAAAATATGTAGGTATATATTTTAATGTTTTTATATGGTAAAATATAAATTGAGGAATGTTGGAGAGTAGGATGAGGAACTTTCTTCAGGCAAAGCATGTGCTCTACCGCTGAGACACGGTTCCTCCCTTGTCTCTGTGGCAGCAGTTCTGGGGGTGGGGCGTTGAAGGAGCAGCCACAAAATCAGAGCACAGAAGGAACTGCCCGTGTGTCACTGTGAATACTGGGTGTGTTTCTTTGTTAAATGAACAGTTTTGTAATACCGCTTAAAATAAGGTTACCAGACGTCCCCGTTTCCCGGGGACAGTCCCCGGATTTACAAATCAGTCCCCTGACAAAATCCATTGAAGTTGAAAAGTGTCCCCAGATTCACTGAAAAAAATCTGGTAACCTTACCTTAAAATAGCCACGGTTTTAACCCCTTTCTATTCGCTTTCATGCTTAATAGGGCTTTGGAGAATCCAAATAAACTTTGTGCTGCCATGAGTTGAAATAACAAGTTAACAAGAAATATATAAACAAATTCCTTATGTTATCTTTTTGTTGAATATCATGGGAGTTTGGCTCAAACTACTACATTGGTACCCCCTTGGGTTAAGAACTTAATTCATTCTGAAAGTCGGTTCTTAACCTGAAACTGTTCTTAACCTGAGGTACCACTTTAGCTAATGAGGCCTCTTGCTGCTGCTGCGCCACCGCTGCACAATTTCTGTTCTCATCCTGAAGCAAAGTTCTTAACCCGAGGTAATATTTATGGGTTAGCGGAGTCTGTAACCTGAAGCATATGTAACCTGAAGCGCATGTAACCCGAGGTACCACTGTATTCTGAAATCAGTGGAGAATTTTCAAATGGTTGGATTTAGCAACAACACTAATCAAAAAAGATGAATCAAAGAACTTAAAAAATAATAATTCAGGGATGTGGGAAATGGAGATTTTAAGAATTGGTTTGGATTTCCAATATTTGTTGTTTATATATCTGAAGTGTGCAGCAGTCTTCTCTTCTCTTCTCTTCCCTTCCCTTCCCTTCTCTTCCCTTCCCTCACTCTCCCCCTCTTGTGACTGCATTTCCTAGAAGCATGAAAAAAACAGAATAATTTGCTACCTGACACAGACATCTGTCTTCAAAGGCAAATTGTTTATTAAAGAGAGGAGAAGCAGGTTACTCAGATATTCATGCAAGTTAAACATTGAAAGCTCAATTAAGTCTTCCAGAGACAGAGATTGCATTGAAGAACAGGAGAAGTAATGCAAATTGCAGCGACTGAAAAACTGAAGCCAATATCTTTCTCCTTGTGGTGTCTGTGGGATAAGAGTACCCAAAGACCACTTCACTGTCAAGTTACCTTAAAACAATGACAGTGTGAGCATCCCCATCTCCACCCCCCACCCTTCCAGTCAAGGAAACTGACATGCCATATCAGAACTGTGCTAGATATTAACCGCCCAGCAAGCTGATTCCAAAAGCATCTGAAATGCTTACCTTAGAACAATGGCTACCCAAAAATGGTGTCAAACTACACAGACACTGAACCAAGCATTGACAATTCCTCTATTCTTGGGTGGCACTATGTTCTCTAGAAAGTGGTGCTGGAGATAGAAAACCATCTTAAAAACCATTCCAATACAAATGCAGACTGCAGAAGGTCTCAGCTTAAAAAGGCTTGTTGAAAGATAAGGGTCTTCAGTAGGCACCAAAAAGACAACAGAAATGGAACCTGTCTATAAGATTCAAGGGAAGGGAATTCCAAAGGAATCTATTCCATTTATGCCTGATCCTTCTTCCTAAAGGGGCTCAGGACAGCAAACAACAAAACAGCAAAACAATACAATTAAAATCATTTTAAAACTCCTAAGACACTTTAAAGCAGTAATGCCCTTACAGCTATTAAGTTCCAGCTTGCCAGGGTCAGTATATTTCAGCTGTCAAATGCTTGGGTGAACAGGGATGGTTTTTAAAATTCCTCCTGAATGTTAATAAGGCATCCCTACCCGCTGGGGCCACTGGTAGACTTTGCCACACTAACTGACTTCCATATGGATGGGTCAGGATTTACAATAAAGTTGGTGCCATCTGGCATTAAGAGCTTCACACTTGTAGAGCACAGATGCTCAGGCATAGTCAGGGCATCATTTAGAGAATTCACGGCAAGATGCCACATTAAAATGTGGGTTCTTGTTCTCTCTTTTACACCTTTAAGATCATTTCCCACCTTCTCCTCATGAGAAAAACTGAGGGGAAGCATTTCACTACCCCTTGTTTACAACTGGATTAAGGCCACCAGGAGCCAGATAAAATTGCTTCAGGAGTGCACTAAAAAAGAGCAATGGGGGGGGGGAAACAAAGCCCTATAAATTACCCAAGTCCCAATATAGCCGTACTGGGGAAAGCTGAAGGAGGTCAAAGACAGTCATTTAAGATTATTTCAACTCTTACTTACTTACTTACTTACTTACTTACTTACTGTACTTATATAGCCTGCAAAAGAACTTACACTCCATTACTGAAGACTGACTCACGGAGAGACAATTTGAGACTGATAAACTCTGAGAATATATCCGAGTACAGTGGTACCTCGGGTTAAATACTTAATTTGGTCCGGAGGTCCGTACTTAACCTGAAACTGTTCTTAACCTGAAGCACCACTTTAGCTAATGGGGCCTCCTGCTGCCGCCGCGCCGCCAGAGCACGATTTCTGTTCTCATCCTGAAGCAAAGTTCTTAACCTGAAGCACTTTTTCTGGGTTAGCGGAGTCTGTAACCTGAAGCGTATGTAACCTGAAGCGTATGTAACCTGAGGTACCGCTGTATGAAATTTATATAAACTTCATTTAATGAAAGTGAAATAAGTTTCATACTCATAAATATTCTCACAGAGGTTATCAGCATCAAATTGGGTTTCCTTGAGCCTGTTTCTTTATCTTTATTGCACCCCTTCCTCCAAGGAGCGCAGGGCAGTATACTGTACATCATTCTCATTCCCATTTTATCTTCATCGCAACCCTGTGAAGTAGGTTAAGTTGAGAGATAGTGACAGGTCCAAAGTGGGGATGAAAATCTTAGAATGGGGGTGGAGTCTTTCACTTCCACCGGTCTCGCTCAGATTTATTTTATTTATTTTTTGTAAATAATTCGTAAAATTTGATATTGCAGTTATTTTATTTCTAGCGGGTTTTGTTATTCATGCTTTGTTATAACATCTCTTCTTGTAATTGGAACCTGTGGGGAAAACGCACATCAGTGGCATCTGCCCAATGAATAGCCCAGAATAGTTTTAACGAGCATTACTGTCACTCAAGGCTTTACTGACCTCAATAGGCCAGAGCACCCATTACCAACTTTGGTTGGTGCACTAACTATGGCAATTCCTGGACAAGAGTAGCATTTCCACCGTGGACCATACATTGGTAACTTTGTGTTCTTCGTTAGTGCACTGTACTTGGGGGAACTCTTGTGCATGGCTCAGAAACTGCAGCTAATGAAAAATACATTTGCTAAAGTGCTTAGTGGGATTCACACATATCACATGGGTGCTGAAAGACTGGCTACCTATTAGCCAAGTTCAAGGTTTCATGTATTAAGTGAGCATTAAAACTTCCCTGTCTTGTGCATGAGATTCCTGGCATTTTTAAAACACACACACATACACAATCAACTTACAGCTTTTGTAGAAAACAAAACAAAACCAAAGTGTTCCATTTTCAAGATACTACAGTACTAGATAGGAGATTATTATATTGCCAGATTACTTATCTTCAACAGGACACGGGTGGTGCTGTGGGTTAAACCACAGAGCCTAGGACTTGCTGATCAGAAGGTCGGCGGTTTGAATCCCCGAGACAGGGTGAGCTCCCGTTGCTCGATCCCAGCTCCTGCCAACCTAGCAGTTCGAAAGCACGTCTACTTGCACGTCAAAGTGCAAGTAGATAAATAGGTACCGCTCCGGCGGGAAGGTAAATGGCATTTCCATGCACTGCTCTGGTTCACCAGTAGCAGCTTAGTCATGCTGGCCACATGACCCAGAAGCTGTACGCCGGCTCCCTCGGCCAATAAAGCGAGATGAGCGCCGCAACCCGAGTCAGCCACAACTGGACCTAATGTTCAGGGGTCCCTTTACCTTTACCTACTTATCTTCAACATCTAAATCTTAGGTTCTGGATCCAGTTGGGATACTCCTCATCTTCCATGTACATCAGGAATGGGGAACCGGTGGCTCTCCAGATGTTATTGGACTACAACTTCCATCAGCTCAAGCTAGCATGACCAATGTCCAGGGTTTATGGGGATTGCAGTCTAGCAACCTCTGCTGGGACACAGGTGGTGCTGTGGTCTAAACCACTGAGCCTTGGGCTTGGCAATCAAAAGGTTGGCGGTTCGAATCCCCACGACGGGGTGAGCTCCCGTTGCTCAGTCCCAGCTCCTGCCAAACTAGCAGTTCGAAAGCACACCCCAAAGTGCAAGTAGATTAATAGGTACTGCTCTGGCGGGAAGGTAAAAGGCATTTCCGTGCGCTGCTCTGGTGTCGGTGTTCCGTTGCGCCAGAAGCGGCTTAGTCATGCTGGCCACATGACCCGGAAAAATGCCGGCTACCTCGGCCTGTAAAACTAAATGAGCACCGCAACCCCAGATTCGTTCACGACTGGACTTAACTGTCAAGGGCCCCTTTACCTTTACCTAACCTCTGGTAGACCACAACTTCCTAGGTTCTGCTCTACATCATTTGAAAGAACAGAAATACAAACTGCTAAAGGCTACTTTTACATGGCACATAGTAACCCAATGCCAGCTATTAATATTAATTTTATACCACTTTCACTGTGCACAAAGTGCTTTCATTTTAGAATTATTCGCCATCACATCCAGCTTCATATAAATTATGTGAGGGAGGTCATTATATTCCATTACTTCAGAGTGCTGAGAGATCATCTTTCTTGAAAAATCCAAGCCAACCACTGTAACTCTTATTCAATCCTGTATTGTGCAAGTATTCACATTCCATGTGCGTTGAAATAGAACATTTTGACTAAATTAAAGAGACCAATTTTCTCCATAACCATATATGTCTTTATTTCTCTCCTTATATCAGTGTAGTGAGTGTGTACTTTTCTCAACATGATCAGTGTTCTGTTCACGCAGAATAGGTTTCCTTGGTGATCTTTGAGTTAAGAATTCTGCATTGGCAAGAGCTCTCTTGCCGCAAAACTCTGCAATATAAAAATACTCTTAAAAATTTACAAAATCTGCCATGGAAGGCAAATAATAACTGCGCTGAATGAATTCCTAATATTTATGCCCCAGCTACAGCATGTAAGCACAGGTATCCTCTGATTTTCTGTGCTTCCACTGTCATAATATTCCTGGTAGTGACTTGCAATCTCATACATACTAAACATGTTTTAACCATACAACCCATAAGCAAGTTTTTTCATGACTTCTGCCCCCACCTCATCCTGTGTCCATCCATTTCTGTGCTATATATTAGTAGCTGCACATATTGTCAATGCAGGAGCATCAATCCACCAAGTTGCACCAGCATAGTATAATCGTTCAGCAAGTGACATCAGTGCCAAATGATGCCCTAGACTCTCCACTCACTGTTAGCATGTTGATTCAACAGAGCTTATTAAGTCTCAAGCATGACTAAGACCTTTTAAAAACACCTCAGAGTAAAAGGAAATTAGGCTATTTCCAGTCGCCGTTGTGTATTTGTTCATTTTATGACATTTTATGACAACGAGCTTTGACAATGAGCATTCATCCTGAATTTGCTTGTGCAGTGCTTATACATCCTCCCATTAAGAATTTGTTCATCCCCCAAACTTTTCGGCACATTTCCCCATGACTTTCTTAATCAGAAAACAGCTGTGTGTTTTGTAACTGAAAAAGGTCATGCAAGACTATACAGACTAGAGGTGACCACTGTCTGACAATGACATTGAGTATTTTTATCACCAACTCCTGTATGGCAGCCCTAACGCATGCGCTGAATGCTGTTTATTAGATTTACATCCTGCTTTGCACCTAGAATCCTCAAAGTGAAGTGACATTTATGAACAGTCCCATTAACCACCTGACAAGTTAAACAAAAGCCCTCCAGAATGAAGAATATTTAGTTCTCGTATAGTTTCCAGAAGGCTTTCTAGAACCTTCAGAATAGGACACTGCTCCTGGAGAGGATTTTCATGATTGGACACTACATACCGTCCAGGGGAGATGCTGCCCCAAGGTCCCACCCTCCGGGAGATGCATAAAACAGGAATTTATCACCAGAAATTTCCCTTTCTGCTGAACTTAAGGAAGGGGAGCAGATCCTGAGATGATCCCAGAGCAGGCATGCCATGGTGTGTTAGCTTAAACTATAGAATACAACCATTCTTAAGGAATACATTCATTCTTAAGGAAATTACATCCATTCTTAAGGAATACATCCATTCTTAAGGAAATCAGCCCTGAGTGCTCACTGGAAGGACAGATCGTGAAGCTGAGGCTCCAATACTTTGGCCACCTCATGAGAAGAGAAGACTCCCTGGAAAAGACCCTGGTGTTGGGAAAGATGGAGGGCACAAGGAGAAGGGGACGACAGAGGACGAGATGGTTGGACAGTGTTCTCGAAGCTACCAGCATGAGTTTGACCAAACTGCGGGAGGCAGTGGAAGACAGGAGTGCCTGGCGTGCTCTGGTCCATGGGATCACGAAGAGTCGGACACAACTAAACGACTAAACAACATAGAATACAACAGCATAAGAAGAGGCTGCTGGATCAAGCCAATGAGTCTTCTGTTCCAGCATCCTGTTCTCCCAGTGGCTGGCCAACTAGATGCCTGTGGGAAAACCCACAAGCAGGATCCAAGCACAATCACATTCTTGACAGTGAGCTCCAGAGCCTATGTAACAGGGTTCACCTAATCCAGAATTGGATTTCTCTCACGCATACCAACACACACTTCTATTGTTCATAAGAAAACCAAATGTAATTTTAAATTTATTTAGGGAGGGGAATAAAGCACACACACACATTTAGGCTAAAGTCTTATACCCATCTACCTATGAATAAGCCTCACTGCAGTCAATGGGACTTATTTCTGAATGGGCAGTAAAATAATTGCAATGTTAATCATCTGAATTTAAGTGTTATCTTCTGCAACTTGCATTTGGTCTAAACGCTGAATTCTTTTTTATCCGTCATAAACTTAGTAGCTCAAGTATACTTACATGGTTGGGATTTTTGTTTCCTTGGTTGGATTTCAAAACCATCTTTTCATGTGGACAATCTTGTATACTGCAGTATTTTACCCAGTCAAGGGGAGGAGGCAAGCAACCAGAATGGGATGATCGGATAGCATGCTGAAGCTGTTAAATATAAGGATGAATGGTAATAAAATAGAGTTTGATTCCACAACTACCTACTGTGGTTGCTTCTGAAGATCAATATGCACACTATAACTTTCCTCTCTTCTATTCTCCCCTGTCTGTTCCTGTAACTGAAAATAATCCAGTTAGTAGGTTTAGTGCATAGTATGTTTTCCCCTGCCTGTCACTGCCGGCATTCGCAGGTACACCGTGTTGAGCCTAAATTTTTAATCACCGAAGTCAATAACACGTTTGTCCCTGATTTCATGGGGATTAAAATAGCATGCTTTTTAGAAATTGCCATGCTAAACATTCTGCATAGACTTGGAGCCTGATTCTCAAACCACTATACATTGCAATTCTCATTACACCCTCAGATCATATGCTCACCAGCCCTGAAACTAATGATTTGGATTTTAAACTGCAGGCTAAGTTCTGACGGCTCAAAGCAGCTTCTCTACCCACCCCACAATGGCCCCACATGCTGTAGCCCCCAGGCGCTCCTTGAAAAGCTGCTTCTGAGGGTGGCAGGAAGACTCCAGTTCAACACATACCTCCCAGAAAAAAATGGGACATCCCATTTTTTTACGTAACATCACAGGGGCCATTTGGGGTGCCACAACCTTGCATGCTCTCACGCTGTGCTCTCGTCCCCCCAAAAGTGCAGAAAAGTCCCCCCAAAAGTGCAGAAGCGCAGGTCACAAGACTTGTCTCAAAGTGCGTCCCAGTTTGGGGCTTGAAAAAGTTAGACGGTATGTCATGCGATGCAGTACTGAGGGGGGAGATACAGGAGGGAGGTTATCAGCAGAAAATGGTGACCTCTCCCATTGTGTAATGCAGTGGGCTTCTAGAATTCAAGCCATGAAGCCTAAACTCTGGGAAGTTATTTGAGGATTGCCATGGTGTGAGCTTTGCTACCTAAAACTTCAGTCCACTGATTGTAAGAAGTTGCTGTATACCTTTATTCTGCCTGGCTCTGTAATGTCTCCACTAACAGGCTTTCACATAGGAGATATTTCCAGTCTTACCTGGAGACATCAGAGATTGAACAGGGAAGCTGCATGAAACAAAGATGCTCTAAAATGGAGCAACATCCCTTTATCTTTTCACTTAAAGCAACTCTGTGGTTTCATTATGACTTGTAATACTGTTCACCGACAAAATATTATGGAAAGTATTTTGATTTTGATAGCTCTGCTATTTCTTTTGTTTAAAAAACAACAACAGAGACTTGTGCCACTCTAAAGGCTAAAACATTTATTATGGGACATATATGGTTTTTGTGGTTAGCTGCAGTCATCTGGGATCCAGAGCAAACTTGTACTGTTTGATGGATATATCATTCGGTTTGCATAAATGATTTGTATATAGTTTGAAGTATTTTAGTAATCTGTACCTTCACCTTTATGCTGTTTCTATTTATCATTTTGTGATTAGGAATAATTCTGCTCTCTTTCTGTGTTGTGACAAGGCATCTTCTTAACACCAGTATAGCAGGCAGGTACATCAGTTTATATACTTAAGATCAGGAAGTCAAGTAGCACTTTATGATTGAATTGGATTAGATGCTGATTTGAGATCACAGAAAATGAAGCATTTGAAAAATGAGCTTGAAACCCCCACCCCCAGTATAAGTGCCTAAATTGCCAAATCCACTTTTGTCTCTGCATACATAAACATTGGCAGCAAAATCCTTCCCCATATAAGTGCCTGTTGCCTGCATACAGAGCTGGGAAGAGAGAAGAAAGACTCTAATTGTGGGACATTGGCAGTCAAATATCTAACAGTTAGAAAGTCTTGGAGCAAACAACCACAGAACTGTAGAGTGGTACCTTGGGTTAAGTACTTAATTTGTTCCAGAGGTTCGTACTTAACCTGAAACTGTTCTTAACCTGAAGCACCACTTTAGCTAATGGGGCCTCCTGATGCCGCCACGCTGCTGGAGCACAATTTCTGTTCTCAACCTGAAGCAAAGTTCTTAACCTGAAGCACTATTTCTGGGTTAGCGGAGTATGTAACCTGAAGCGCATGTAACCTGAAGCGTATGTAACCCGAGGTACCACTGTACTGCTAGATAGGCAGACTCATACCATAGTACAGGGGTATCTCTGGTTACGAACTTAATTCGTTCCGGAGGTAAAGTTCTTAACCTGAAACTGTTCTCAACCTGAGGTACCACTTTAGCTAATGGGACCTCCTGTTGCCGCCACACCACTGGCGCGCGATTCCTCTTCTCGTCCTGAGGTAAAGTTCTTAACCCGAGGTACTACTTCCAGGTTAGCGGAGTCTGTAACCCAAGGTGTTTGTCACCCAATGTACCACTGTAATGCAATCGGTGGAGAGAGAGCTCTGTGCAATGTCATTTCCTCTGTTTACTGTAGCGGGGAAAACCAAGACATTTAATTCTTCCTGCCACCTCTCCCCCCCCCCCAAGTCTCCAGTGCAGACAGGTGCATAGCTGTCAACTTCCCCCTTTTTTAAAGGGAAATTCCCTTATTCCAAATAGGATTCCTTGCAAGAAAAGGGAAAAGTTGACAGCTATGGACAGGTGTCTGTCTGCACCATCCTTGAGCAGAGACTCCATTTTTATAATCAACTAAGTATCTTGAAACCTAGAACTATTTTTACCTGCATAGTTCTGCAGCCTTTGCTGTGATCCAATGCAATACTGTTAAGTAAGCAAAGGCTATTTTTAAGTTTCCTTTTTAAGTTGTCGTCTGATTGTTTGTTAAGAGGGGTTTAAATTGGGGGATGCCAGCTCCCTTTCATGAGCTGGAATTGCTCAGAAAAGGAAAGGCTTCACAGCCTAGTTCCAAAGCTTATATTTTTGTTGCTAAGGATGGAAATTTAATGCTCTGCTTAACCCACACACACACATGGGAGACTGGAGGGATAAATTGTATTTAGTATATCCTCTCCTAGCCATCAACAACCCATCCCACACTAATAACTTAATAATTTTAAATGTTCATTTGTCTGTTGCAAACAACTGTTTGCTGCCAGGAAATGTAACCTGTGCAGTGTATCCCTTTAAATTACCCATGTTACTTTGATGCTAGAGTGCTACTATGCCATTTCATATTATATTATGAAATCTCCAGTATCTAGGGCTCTGTAGTGAATGCAAAGCAGGGACATGATGGATCATAATTTACTTCCAATAGGAAAGTCAAGCTCACTTATATGAGCCATTGTGTCAAGTTTAATTAAGTGGTACAGTGTCAGATGAGAGCCTTCTATCGATGGCTTCAAAGAGCCTCTCAGATGGTAGAAACTGACATGCATGGAGGGAGGGGGATAACCCAAATAACGGTGTAGTTTTTTTACTTTGTGTAAACCACACTTCAAAATATATAGAGATATGGCAGCTGAATATATCAAGAGGTTTCCCATGGGTTGAAATTATTTGCAGTTTGCAGTGAAATCTCCATAAGGCAAGGAGCTTAGCCCTTTCCCCCTTTGGAGTTCAAATGTACACTTGCAATTTGTCTGGTGGGGGGGAGAGAGATACTATTAGGATTGTTGGTTTGCATTGGTTTATTCGAAAGCTGAAGAGTGCTCTGCAGCTGTTGTGTCATGCATGTTTTGTAAGGTTTCATAGCCAAAAGGAACACAAAAAACAACCTCCTTTTCTGCCCTATTGCATTTCTTACTCAAACTAAACATGGATGGTTAGCAGAACTAGCGTATGTCTGAAAGATGTCCAGGCTATGTCCACACTGGGGTGTTGCCGTATTCATGGGTTTGTGCATTTTTTGGCCACACATGAGCACTTTCAGTTTTATGCCTCCAAAGTCTCTCGCTGTGTTTCCTGTCCACACTAGTGGGCAGTGCTTGATAAGATGCATTTGCGCTGAGCACTGTTCTCTCTTAACCTCAATTACTACTTCTGCATGTACCAGTAAGTTCTGGAAACCTGAGGTGTGTTGTACACATGCATGCAGGTACTCGTTTTAACTGTCCTCACACACATTTTCTCATATAGATAGATGATAGATAGATATAGATATGAAATACAAGTTTTCTTATATACCAGATTTGACCATAAGTGCAACCAACATTTTTTTTTTAAATAAATGTGTTGCTTCAAGGCAGGAAAGGATTTGGAGTCACTCACACAGAAGGCTGCTACTTCCTTTCTTCTCCTTTTCCAGCCTCCTGCACTTACAAGGGCATTAAAAATGTAATACAGCTGTTTAGAACAAGAGCAGGCCTATGCAAAAGAGCTGCTTTAAAAATACAACTATTACAAGTGGTGGAAAAAGGCAGGTGGTATTATTACCTTTGGGCTAATAGAAACAAAATGGAAGCAGGGAATGTGTTGATAAATGTGGCCCAGAGAAATGCCATCACACGCTTTTTGGTTTTTTAAAGAGACCTACCCACTCAATGTGCGTCAATGAATTCCTAGTTGGGTAATGTGCTATCTCGTACTGCTTTTTCTTCCCTCGTTAAATTATCTGAGGATCGGAAACATCCAAATTTAGCAGGGGTGGGAATTGTGGGCTGCTTTTTGGACAAGGAAGACATTATGTGGACGCTTCTCTTCCCCCAAAATAGAGACACAAGCAGCTTCAAATCCACATTAAACTCCAGTATAGACAAAATCCTTGTCCCCCAGTGGGCTGTCTTTTCACATGCAAGGAGTTTGTGATGGAAGGCAGCATTCAGGTGCATTATTCCTGCACATATGTGTTGGAATTCTTGCACACAAGTGCACACCAGGTAGACACTATTTTCCTGTCCTAATTCACACACTTGTGTAATGCAGGGATTATAAATTGTACTGTACTTTATTTTCCTGTTCCTTTTGTTATCTGGGCAGTGCACTTTCAGTGTTCCCTATGATGACAGCATGACCACTGTTCCTTCCAACTGGGGGGACAAGGAAACTGCTTGGAGACATGGATGGTTTACAAAGAGGCCAGCCTGGGCTTCCATCAGAAGACACGCCTTCCCACACATAATTAGTGTACATTAATGCATGTAGTCAGACATTTTATCCTTTTCTGGTATAAAAGCTGAGTTTGTTGCATAGTAGAAATCAAAATGTTGAAATTTTATCAGTTCTTTGATTAACTGACTATCTCTGAGTTTTAAATACAACCAATCTCTCTTTTTCTCTGTCTGCAGGGGATCTGTACCACGACCACAGCATTTTTACATTTCTTCTTCTTAGCTTCGTTTTGTTGGGTTTTGACGGAAGCGTGGCAGTCTTACATGGCTGTTACTGGAAAAATTAGGACACGACTCATAAGGAAACGCTTTTTATGCCTTGGATGGGGTGAGTTCATATGACTCAGCTAAGATGTTTTTCAGCTTAATGTTTCATGCACGGATAACCTTTGGAACATGAATGCATGTTTCAATAATCCTGACAGGTAGTAGATTGCACGGTTTCTAAACCGAATATTAGTACTGGGAGATTTTCTATAGAATTGCAAGCAGGAATATAATTTAATTCTATTGATCTGCTTCAAGATATGGCTGGTGATGAATGTCTCATTGATTATGAGAGTTTATCACACCATAACTTACAGCCTTTAGCAGATTCTCAGTAAAGCAAGGTAATAACAAAAACACAAGCAATGTTTTATTTTATTTTATTTTAAAGACTCTTAGTGAAATACATCACAGCTCAGTGTGGTTTCTTTGTTGTATACTATGTCAAATGTACTGGTCACTTAGCAACATAAAAATGATGCATGCTGGGATGGAAGCTGAACTGTTGACAAGCTCCTGGTAGGTGAAATGTGCATTAACATTACATGCTGGTGAAAATGTGTTTTTTTTTTTCCCCACCCCTCCCTATGAAATCAATCTCTATAGGTTAATCTCTATGTGGTTTTTCACATCCCATAAAAAGAAGCATGCATTGTGGCTCACAGGAATAACGATTGTTGGATAAATTCTAAGAGAGTAGCCCATATTTCAGCAAAAACCACAAAGGTATTGTGGCACCTTAGAGACTTGACAAATATGTTGTGGCAAGAGCCATTAAACGTGTAGGGAAGTAATCATACAATCACAGAATTGTAGAGTTGGAAGGGATCATGAGGATCATCTAGTCCAACCCAGTGCAGGAATCTTTCACCCAATGGAGGACTCAGACCCATGACCCTGGGATTAAGTATCTCATTCTCTGTCCAAACTTTTTCCAAACAGGGCCAGATTTGATGAAGTGAAGGGCCGTGGGGGCAGACCAAAGTTCTTAAGCTTTTTTTTAAGGATTTTACCCCAGGAAATAAACTGCCACAAGGGCCGGATTAGGCCCCCAAAACAGACTTTGGACATGCCTGACACTAAGCTAATCACTGGGGGTTTCTCTTACAGGTCTACCAGCATTGGTAGTGGCTATATCAATAGGTTTTACCAAGACAAAAGGATACGGAACCAGTAACTAGTAAGTCACTCCATAATAATAAACGTTTTCAATGACCGCCTGCTCCTCCATCCCTGTTTATCACACAACCTGCTTTTGGGTATTTTTACTCTTCTGTGCTGACGTGGAAGTTGTTTAAAGGTGAATAATAAGTTCACTGGTTAACAATGGGCAGGCCCAGTTGAGGAGAAATGTGGGAGAAAGCTACTAAAGGACAGCAAATTGCTATCTATTGAATGAGGAAATTGTCGTCATCTTGTCGGAGTGCTACAGAAGTACCTGACTCTGGGGCTTCTTCCCTAGTGTGCCTGTTCTGGCCTCTTCCTTCAGTTGTTTCAAGCAAACAGCCTCTTACTCAAATGCAGATTTACCACCCCCTTTCTTCCAAGAGCTTACTGTGATTAATAAGAGTTCGGCAAAGGAGGCATGGTGTGCCCATATCCACTCCTATTCATTTATCTCTCCCTGAACAACTATTCTGCAGGATTTGATATGGAAAAGGAAATGAGATTCAGTAGTGGCAGGATAGGGAATGCCAGTGAGTAGGAAACAGGTGGCTTAGGAATATAGCGCACAATCATTGAGATGTTTTAGACTGCAATTCCCATCAGCCCCAGCAAACTGGTAAAACTGGAGCTGATGAGAGTTACAGACAAAAACATTTGGAGGGCAACAGTTTTGGGAAAGCTGCCTTGAAGCAGCTATTACTTCACCATTCCTTTTGCAAACGCTGGGCAAATGAGCTAAAGTTCCCAAGCACGGAGGGCATTCAACAGCTCTCTAGAGCAGAGCTTTCCAAGCTGTGTGTCGCAACACATTAGATGGGTCATGTGAACGCTCCTCACACCACTCCTAGGGCTGGAAAGGGGGTTAGTTCAACCTCAGGTTTGCTAGCAAAACCGAATTACTGTGTTGTGAAATTATGCATATCTAAAAAGTGTGTTACCAACATGAAAAATTTGGAAAGCTCTGCTCTAAAGGCACTTAGAATTTAGATGGATTAAGAGTTCCTTATTTTGAGAGAGTGCTACATGTATTCCATTAAAATCATTACATCTTATTTGGAGCTTTAGATGAGTGACTTGGTGTCTACTTCATGAAGTATTTTCAATAGAAAAGCAAGACATCAATGAAGCATTAACAGAAAAATACTTAAATTGTGTCATTCAATCTGCGAAAAAATACTTGGAAGATGCTTTGAATGCAACAAAGTGTGAGAAATTAGCATTAGAATTGTAAGTTGAACTGTATTAAAAATGAGCTATTTTAGCATTTAACACACACACATAAAAAAAGGGTTTCCTTGAAGGTAGATTTCCTTTTTGCCATGGTGCCGTAACTTGAAAACTGCTGAATGAAAAATGCTAAATATTCAGTACTGGCAGAAACATTTTTTTAAGGACAGTTTATTTGACATGTTTAGCAAGCATGAAATACAATATCTTCTCAGACATATTCTTCCACATAGAAGTAAACTAGGTTTCATATTTCTTCCACATAGAAGTAAACTAGGTTTCATATTTCTTCCACATAGAAGTAAACTAGGTTTCATATTCCTTAAGTAATACACAAGATATTACAGCTATATATGCTCTGTCCTTGTAGTAGAACAGCAAGTACAGGTTGCATTCTGCAGGGTTGGATACATTGCAGACTGCAGCTAAATAGTCTTGGAAATGGCTAGTTTTCAGACTTCCTGATTTACTGGGGTGTGTTGGCCTACATGTGCAATAAATCTCTGTTTTCTGTTTGTTGTGAAAGTGTTGGAAGTGCAACAGCAGGGATCATTCCATTTGAACATAAGGATTACTTCTGTAATTAAAGTCATCTAGCCAAGAGGGGGAGGTGTTGCTTAGTAACTAAGCAGATACTTGGTGAAATAGCATGTTCTTCTGGTTGGCTGTGTGGATATGAGGGAATTGTTCCTCTGTAAATTTGGTTGAATGTCACCCTGCTATAAACAAGGCCTGAAATAAGAGAGACAAAATCTCTGCTTATTTCTCCTCAGATAATTAGAATTTCTTTTCTCTCCTGTCTGTGTTATTTAAGTGACTTTGCTAACAGAAAGTATCTTAAACATGTTGATATTCCAAGACTGAGAAAATCAGTGAGGCCCCACAATCAGTAGACAGATATATAGACAGACAAATAATAAACCTTATTAATTTTTATTAGTTCTTTTCTAATGTTCTTTCCAGTTGCTGGCTCTCTCTCGAAGGAGGACTTCTCTATGCTTTTGTTGGACCTGCAGCCGCTGTTGTCTTGGTAAACATTAAAATCACCTATTTTAAGTAACCATGGTAACATAATCACTGACTGGCTAGTATGTTAAGTGTTCTAAATTCTGATATGGAAGTTATGAATGCATACTTATTTTGCATATACTTTCAGTATCTCAAATACACAGATGATTAAAGGGCGGTTGTCCCTCTTAACACATGTTAAATTTGTGCACTTGTATTTATAAAAGGGGTATGTATAATATGTGTGCCAATGAGTGGTGTGGCCTGTACAGAGGGGGCGTGGGCTGAGGAGATTTCCGAGAAGCAAATAGAGAGCTTTAGGGGGTTCCTTTTGGCCCCCAGCTAACAAGTTCACCATCCCTGAATTTTGCTCCATGTTTGATTACTGTTGATTATTCTCAACAATTGCACTTTGTAAAGGAATACAAAATCAAACTTTTCTCAGCCTGCAGTCCCAGTATGGCTGTGTTAACACAATTTCTTTTGGAACTTCTTGTGTGCTTTCTCAGGGCAATTTCACCTTGTAGTGAAATTCAGAAAAAGCAAGAAGAGAGCATGCAAACTTACATTCTCGCCTCCTTCATTCCTTCAAATTAATAAGCTCTAGTGAAAGCATGAGGGGGAAATTAATTTAAGAAGCTTACAATCACCTACTTGCTTAATACTCACTCCTTCCCCCAGTGCACAAACACAGAAAACGCTGACTGTGTGTCTATTGATCCTCTGAATATTCTGAATGCAGATCTGCCTCCAATCTTACTAATCCTTTGAAGTGAATTGACTTTGAGCCGAAACTACCATATATTTATTGGCTCTGAAGCACTTTGAAGCCTCAAAGAATCTATATCGCTGCCTGGTTTTGTTTTTTGTAACTAACACAGTGCAGAAGGAACAAGCCATCGTATCTGAAACACCTCAGTAATCCAAGCAAAATAAAACAATGTCACTTTTCATAATCGCCTTCTTGTCAGAAATGCGCATTTTCCCATCAACTTTGGCTGTATGCCTTAAAAATGATAGCAGTCAAAAAACTAATCTAGATCATTTGAATGTCAACCTGCCTGATCAAACTACTTGCCTGTGTCTTCCAATTAATATCAGCCCTGCCTTTTAAACTCAGACAAGGTTGTGGAAGCACTCCTGTAGTCTAGAGAGAGGGTGGCGAGAGAGAGATCCTTCAGACAATCTATTCATTGAGCACTTATCCTAATTCAGTTGCACAAAGCTTGCACTAAGGTTGTTTGGTGACTGCTGCTTATTGTTCTGATTTGTTTGTGGGAAAGTTATATGACAGTGATAGTTAATTCTAATTTCTTCATACAGACTTCCCATCTATCAGTTGTTATCCCACACTTTTTAGTGCATTTCTCCACCAGTTTCCTTACCACAAAAAGTCTCTTATATCACAAACCTAAATGCCTAGTCTAATCCTTTCTGCAAAATAGTGATTGGAGGTGACCATTCGCAAGAGAGTGGAAGTGATTTTGTTTTCTAAGTCCCCCTTACTTCTGCAGCTCCAAAAATCAGCTCTGGATTGACAGGGATCCTACACCGCAATGTCTGAAAAGCAACTGGAACCTGCAAATAAAGGATGAGGAATGGGGGGGGGGATACTACCTTTTTCCTCTAGGTGGAGCTTCAGTAGAATCACAGTTCCCTCTACCAAAGGAGCCCCTCCATTCATAGTGGGGCACCTCTGAATCTGATGCATTTATATAAGATATAAGAAGTGGTGCATACCAGCAAAACTACTGTATTTTTCGCCCTATAGGACGCACTTTTTCCCCTCCAAAAAAGAAGGGGAAATGTGTGTGCATCCTATGGGGCGAATGCAGGCTTTCGCTGAAGCCTGGAGAGCGAGAGGGGTCGGTGCGCACCGACCCGACCCCTCTCGCACTCCAGGCTTCAAGAAGCTATCTGCAAGCCTTGGGAGCCCGCAGGAGTTCCTGCCGGGCTCCCACAGCTTGCGCAGAGCTGCCTGCACCCCGAAGCCCGGGCGCGCTCAGCAGTCGCGCCGGGGCTTCGGGTAGCTGTGCGCAAGCCGCAGGAGGGCTCCCCCGGCTTGCGCAGAGCTGCCTCTTATCCCGAAGCCCCAGCGCGCTCAGCAGTCGTGCCGGGGCTTCGGGTAGCTCCACGCAAGCCGCGGGAGCCCTCCCCCGGCTTGCGCAGAGCAGCCTGTTCCAGGGGCTGGGGTCGGGGGATGCTCGGGCTTCCCCCGCCCCAGCCTCGCGCCTGGGGGGGAAATAAAATTTTCTTTATTTCCCCCCAAAAAAACTGGTGCACCTTATGCGCCAGTGCGCCCTATGGGGCGAAAAATACAGTATTCCCTTTCACCAGGAATGCCCTGCTATTTCCCTCCCCCCCCCCTTGAATGCCATGCATTTCCCTTTGCCTGTGCTGCACTACATACTTATTATCTTCCCCCCTGCCCTGTCCTTAATTCAGTATCACTTAAAGGGGTGACTGTTTGTTTTTTGTCTGTTTGTTTTATATTTAACAGGTCAACATGGTGATTGGCATTCTGGTGTTTAATAAACTTGTTTCCAGAGATGGAATCCTAGATAAAAAACTCAAACACAGAGCGGGGTAAGCAGAAGTTGGGCTTCCCCCCCAAGGCCTACTGAAAATCTGTTACTTATTTTCAATTATTTATTTTGTCTCTATGTATATATTATGTTTACCAAATGTCTATTTATTTGATTGCACTTTGAATCTTTTTTTGCATAGTTTAACAAGCTGTCTAACCAATTTTATTCATCTCCAAAACTGAGGAAATGTGATTGAGCAACAGTAAAATAATAAAACACAAGTACAGTGGTATTAAGTCAGTCAAAAGCCTGAATAATGATTATGCATGTCAAACTCATTGGCTTTCTAAAATATTGGCTTTGTACAGAATGGAGACGCAGACTTATGTAATGCTCTTTAGTAAGAATGTTCCCCTAAAAGATTTTCCAAGGTAATTGCTAAGATAAAATGGGTGGTAGGCAGACCATTTGCTTGCTTGCATATGTAATACACCACAACAAAGTATCAGAATATAACACCAGGCAAACAAAATATTACTTTGCTAATGGTTAAGGTTTTCTATAAATTGATCCCCTTTTTTGTCTGTGAGAGGAGATTCTTTGCATTGAGTGGGTTCTGTCCATGCAATTGTGAGGCATTTCCTTTCAGACAGGGCCCGGGAGCCTGAGTCCATGAAAAAGCTGGATACCTGCCAATCTGTTGTTGCTTATCTATTCATTTTCTTTACCCATCCTTCACCATAAGGTCCCATGGCAGGTAACAGCAATTTCAAAATACAATATTAAAATCAGTTAAGAGAGTAGTTTAAGCCCTAAAATATATACATCTCAGGTGCCAGACACACCACTCGGATAAGGGAATTCTACAACTTAGGGGCTGTCCAGAAGAGGGTCTGGGTGCTAGATTCTGTTACCTCTGCTCTCCCTTCTCCACCAAACAGCTGATCATCAATATTTCAGCTTCTTTTATTCAGGCAAGCATACATTCTCTTAGATCAGGGTTCATTGATCCAGTGGGGAAGATCTAAACATGGGCTTAACTCTCCCAGTGAGACTTACATGTGCTTAACTCTGACTAGATCCTACTCCATGATATTTCATTATTGATTGTTAATGCTCTATTTAATCTTGATAAGATTGCATCCTTTGAAGAATATTGAATTAGCATGATAAGACTGCTCTGTTAACCAAAGCTGTTCTTCAATAGCTGTTTCTCACAGGCAGACTATACCATGACTTGTTGACACGTGATTTGGTCCCACTTATATCCCCTCACAAATACCAATATGTATGTATATCCATTAATTGAATCAGATGAAGGAGGTTCTAGTCCATGCAAACTTGTCAATCTTAAGACACCACAGGTTATGATTGTTGAAGTTATCCTCTAGATAGGGCTATGTGAATCAGCATCCATAAAGCAGCTGTTGCCAATTTCACATTGCAAAATCGGTGTCAAGGGGCTCTATACATTTTCATTCAAGGAATGTAACAAACGGTTATGGAATATTATAACATACCTTCAGGTTGTAAGATCCAGTCTCATATGCTTTCAGATAATCATCTCCTATTTAAGATTGCTTGATCCAAGTTTCAGAAACAAGCAATTCTTTGCAGCACTGTTCTCAACACACACACACACATTTATATATATATATATATATATTTGCTTTCGTAGATTTTCACGGGTACAGGAATGCAGGTTTTGGTGTCTTCGGGTGTCTTCCCGTGTAAGAGTTGGGGTGTCTAGGCGACGTTTCGACGAGGTCTCACTCGTCATCTTCAGGCTGGTGCTTTCGGCTTCTTGTTACTGGAACAGAGCAGGATCTCAGTGTTTGAGTTCCTATAAATACTGTTGAGGGGGTGTGGTGTATAGCCTCCAACGTTCTGGGCAGAGAGGAAGTTCCCAGGTTAGTGTGCCTTTTCTTCTTTTGTTCCTTAATTACTTGAGGGATATCTTGAGTGATTTCTTGAGTGATATTCTGAGTACCACTTAGGTGGGTCATTAGGTGTGGATTAGTTGCTAAAGCTTTCGTGTCTTGACCTCTTGAGCTTGTGAAGAGTTTTTCTGAGAAGATGGCTGTACTGCACTTAGTTGTGCTCTGGCTTGGCTTCGTGTATAGGGGCGAGCTGTGGTTTTGTGCCCTGTGCCAGCCAGATCTGTGTAGGGATTGCAGGGGGGTGCAGCATCCGGAGGTGCCACTATGGTTTGGCTACTGGATGGTGTCTGTAATTTATCTGTGGAGAGGGTCTGGGTTTGGGTCTGGTGTGGTTGATTGGTGATGGCGTTCTGTGTGCCTCTGGTTCTGGTGTCGGTTTTTGTGGGGAGGGGTAATTTCCAGATGTCTGGCAGGCGGGACGTGTCGTCACGCTTGTTCATGTTGTGAGGGTGTTTCTCTATCTCGATGGCTTCCATGATTATTCTCTTGTGGTGATGTTCCATGTTAAAGAGCAATTTGGAATCTGCAAAATTAATTTCGTGTCCTGTTTCTTTCATGTGTTGGAAAAGAGAGGAAGTTTTTTCTTCTTTTTTGACGGCATTCTTGTGTTCTGCGATACGTGCATTTATTCGTCTGTTTGTTTGTCCAATGTACGTGGCTGGGCAGACTTTGCAGGGTATTTCATAGACCCCTTGGTTTTCCAACTGGATTTTATCTTTGGGGTTTCTGAGGATATTGGCTATTTTTTGGTTGGTGCAAAAGGCTGTTTTGATATTGTGTTTATGGAGGATTTTGCTAATTTTATCTGTAGTGCCCTTGATATAAGGAAGGAGGGCCATGCCATTGTTTTCTTCTGTGTCTTGGTTTTTGGGGGGTGTTTCTTTTTGGATTAGCTTCGTAACCCTGTTTTGCTGGTATCCATTGGCGATTAACACATTTGAGAGATTCTGTAACTCAGTTGTTAAGTGGTCTTTGTCAGCCAGGCGTTTGGTTCTGGAGATGAGAGTCTTGGCTACGGAGTTTATTTGTGCAGGGTGGTGGTGTGATTGTGCATGTAAGTAGCGGTTGGTGTGTGTTTTTTTCCGGTAGATAGTGTGTCCTAGGGAGCCATCAGGTTTTTTGTAGATTAGGACGTCAAGGAAGGGAAGTTGGTTGTTGGCTTCTATTTCCATAGTGAATTGTATTTTGGGGTGTAGGCTGTTGAGATGTGTGAGGAAGCTATCTAGTTTTTCCTTCCCGTGTGGCCAAATTACAAAGGTGTCGTCAACATATCTGAGCCAAAGTTTGGGTTTGTGTTCTGACTTGTCTAAAGCATTGGTTTCAAAGTGTTCCATGTACAGATTTGCGATGACCGGTGAGAGGGGTGATCCCATAGGTGCTCCTTCTATCTGTTTGTATCTTTGTCCATTGTGGATGAAGTACGTGTTGGTTAGGCAGTGGTTGGTCAGGTCCAGGATGTATTCGGGGGGATTGTATTTGTTTTGAATGGCTGTCAAGGCTTCATTAATGGGCACTTGTGTGAAGAGAGATACAACATCAAAGCTCACAAGTAGGTCATCGGGATGTAGGTTTTGCTTCTTTATTGTTTCTATGAACTGGAAGGAGTTTGTAACGTGTGAAGCGATGGATTCTGCATAGGGCTGAAGTTGCTTAGCGAGAAATTTAGCGAGATTTTGTAGAGGTGAGCCTATGGAGCTGACTATTGGTCTGAGTGGTGTTCCTTCTTTGTGTATCTTGGGGAGACCGTAGAGTTTGGGGCATCTGGATGATTTTTCTCTGGGGATGATTCTTAGCTGGATTTCTTCACTGATAGGAGAGGCTTTTATTTTGGATTTGGTGGTTTTTTCCAGATAGGTGGTGGGATCTGTTTTTATAGGTTGGTAGGTAGGGTCTTGGAGTAGATTTGATAGTTTTGCTTGGCACTCACCAACCTGAGGAAAGACAACAACATAATCATTCTCCCAGCAGACAAAGGTAATGCCACTGTTGTGATGAACACATCGGACTACCAAGCAAAACTATCAAATCTACTCCAAGACCCTACCTACCAACCTATAAAAACAGATCCCACCACCTATCTGGAAAAAACCACCAAATCCAAAATAAAAGCCTCTCCTATCAGTGAAGAAATCCAGCTAAGAATCATCCCCAGAGAAAAATCATCCAGATGCCCCAAACTCTACGGCCTCCCCAAGATACACAAAGAAGGAACACCACTCAGACCAATAGTCAGCTCCATAGGCTCACCTCTACAAAATCTCGCTAAATTTCTCGCTAAGCAACTTCAGCCCTATGCAGAATCCATCGCTTCACACGTTACAAACTCCTTCCAGTTCATAGAAACAATAAAGAAGCAAAACCTACATCCCGATGACCTACTTGTGAGCTTCGATGTTGTATCTCTCTTCACACAAGTGCCCATTAATGAAGCCTTGACAGCCATTCAAAACAAATACAATCCCCCCGAATACATCCTGGACCTGACCAACCACTGCCTAACCAACACGTACTTCATCCACAATGGACAAAGATACAAACAGATAGAAGGAGCACCTATGGGATCACCCCTCTCACCGGTCATCGCAAATCTGTACATGGAACACTTTGAAACCAATGCTTTAGACAAGTCAGAACACAAACCCAAACTTTGGCTCAGATATGTTGACGACACCTTTGTAATTTGGCCACACGGGAAGGAAAAACTAGATAGCTTCCTCACACATCTCAACAGCCTACACCCCAAAATACAATTCACTATGGAAATAGAAGCCAACAACCAACTTCCCTTCCTTGACGTCCTAATCTACAAAAAACCTGATGGCTCCCTAGGACACACTATCTACCGGAAAAAAACACACACCAACCGCTACTTACATGCACAATCACACCACCACCCTGCACAAATAAACTCCGTAGCCAAGACTCTCATCTCCAGAACCAAACGCCTGGCTGACAAAGACCACTTGACAACTGAGTTACAGAATCTCTCAAATGTGTTAATCGCCAATGGATACCAGCAAAACAGGGTTACGAAGCTAATCCAAAAAGAAACACCCCCCAAAAACCAAGACACAGAAGAAAACAATGGCATGGCCCTCCTTCCTTATATCAAGGGCACTACAGATAAAATTAGCAAAATCCTCCATAAACACAATATCAAAACAGCCTTTTGCACCAACCAAAAAATAGCCAATATCCTCAGAAACCCCAAAGATAAAATCCAGTTGGAAAACCAAGGGGTCTATGAAATACCCTGCAAAGTCTGCCCAGCCACGTACATTGGACAAACAAACAGACGAATAAATGCACGTATCGCAGAACACAAGAATGCCGTCAAAAAAGAAGAAAAAACTTCCTCTCTTTTCCAACACATGAAAGAAACAGGACACGAAATTAATTTTGCAGATTCCAAATTGCTCTTTAACATGGAACATCACCACAAGAGAATAATCATGGAAGCCATCGAGATAGAGAAACACCCTCACAACATGAACAAGCGTGACGACACGTCCCGCCTGCCAGACATCTGGAAATTACCCCTCCCCACAAAAACCGACACCAGAACCAGAGGCACACAGAACGCCATCACCAATCAACCACACCAGACCCAAACCCAGACCCTCTCCACAGATAAATTACAGACACCATCCAGTAGCCAAACCATAGTGGCACCTCCGGATGCTGCACCCCCCTGCAATCCCTACACAGATCTGGCTGGCACAGGGCACAAAACCACAGCTCGCCCCTATACACGAAGCCAAGCCAGAGCACAACTAAGTGCAGTACAGCCATCTTCTCAGAAAAACTCTTCACAAGCTCAAGAGGTCAAGACACGAAAGCTTTAGCAACTAATCCACACCTAATGACCCACCTAAGTGGTACTCAGAATATCACTCAAGAAATCACTCAAGATATCCCTCAAGTAATTAAGGAACAAAAGAAGAAAAGGCACACTAACCTGGGAACTTCCTCTCTGCCCAGAACGTTGGAGGCTATACACCACACCCCCTCAACAGTATTTATAGGAACTCAAACACTGAGATCCTGCTCTGTTCCAGTAACAAGAAGCCGAAAGCACCAGCCTGAAGATGACGAGTGAGACCTCGTGGAAACGTCGCCTAGACACCCCAACTCTTACACGGGAAGACACCCGAAGACACCAAAACCTGCATATATATATATATATATATATTCACTTAGAATACTTGTACCCCACTTTACAGCTTCAAGAGGCCAAAAATTCTCCAAATAAAAATCACTCTCATCTCCGGTACAGGAATGGAAATTGCATGATGTCTGTATGGAACCCAGAATTATTCCTACAGTGAGGTGTATCTGACAAAGTCATACTCAGAGTGGAATCAAAGAATCATAGAATTGTAGAGTTGGAAGGGACCCTGAGGTTCATCTAACCCAACCCCCTGGCAATGCAGGAATCTCAACTAAAGCATCCATGATAGATGGCCACCCAACTTTTGGTTAAAAACCTCTAATGAAGGAGAGTCCAGTATCAAACAACTCTTACAGTTAAAAAGTTCTTCCTAATGTTTATTTGGAGTGTCCTTTCTTGTAACTTGAAGACATTGGTTCAGGTCATACCCTCCAGAGCAGGAGAAATCAAGCTTGCTCCATCTCACATGTGACAGCCCTTTAGATAATTTGACAACAGCTATCATATCCTGTCAGCCTCTTTTTTTCCAAGCTAAATATATCCATCACCCTCAACTGTTCCTCATAAAGCTTGGTTTCCAGATCCACAATTCTGAATCTTCCCAGCAAATGGTGACTCTGAGCATACCACAGGCCAGAGATGGCTAAGGCTAGCCTCCATTCTCAGGGACTATGTTATTTCCCAGACAATTTTAAATTATTTTTATTGTGTATTTGATTTTTCTTGTATGCTGTTTTATGGGCCTTTCACCAAAAAGCAACATGAAAAAAACATTAACATAACATTCTCATTTCCAAGAACCTGTTTGTGCAAAATAAAATGAAACATCAACATAGTTATATAGATTTCCGTGTTTATATGGATTTTGGCTACAGTATTTACAGTATTTACATCTATAGTTTTGACAGAATGTAAAACAAAAAACAAAAACTGAGCTCCATCTCTCAAGCAAGCTGATCCCTCTTACCATATTCCTCAAAATAGCTGAGCCATTACACCGAGTCCCCAGCCTTTTGGATTCTGAGAACGCATTTGAAAATCTAAGAAACTGTTATTGGCACCACAAATAACCTGGTGATGAGCAAAACTACCAACACTACCACAACCAAGGAATACTCCAAAGGCCTACACACATTGCAAAACAAATGAAATGGAGAAAGCAGCAGGCAACAGCTTCCCTTGAAATTGGCGAAACACCTCTCAAACAAACAAACAAAATAACAAGGATGCAAAATACACACGCACACCAAATAAACAGGAAAACCAAAAGCACACAAGGAAACAAAGCAGATAAAACGCCCCTACTTGGGACCCTGAGGCATTTTGAGGAGAAGGAGATAAGAGGACAGAGTGACTGCAAGCCTGCAGTTCCCTGTCCAGCCAGCTCAATACTACCCGAAGTTAATAAAAAGAGTGAAGCATCCTGCAATTTTAAAAATAAAAAATGGAAGGAGCAGCAGGGGCTTGCAACATACCAAGGGGGTGCCCCAGGCTGCCATGGTGCCCACATCCATCACATTAGGGACCCCAGGACTCAAGTTGGTCACTCTATTTTTTTTTATCTATTACTTATTCCAATAGTAAATTCCATCTTATAGGATGAGTTGTTTGGTACAGTGGTACCTCGCAAGACGAATGCCTCGCAAGATGAAAAACGCGCAAGACGAAAGAGTTTTCCGTTTTTTGAGTCGTTCCGCAAGACGAATTTCCCTATGGGCTTGCTTCGCAAGACGAAACGTCTTGCGAGTTCGTTTCCTTTTTCTTAAAGCCGCTAAGCCGTTAATAGCCGCTAAGCCGCTAATAGCCGCTAAGCCGCTAATAGCCGTGCTTCGCAAGACGAAAAAACCGCAAGACGAAGAGACTCACGGAATGATTTAATTTCGCCTTGCGAGGCACCACTGTACATGTAAGCTTTCACAGGCAGATGGTGTGAGGGGGTGGGGTGAGTAATAAGATTTTTCTCTTCATTTTATAAAAATCCAGGATGACAGCCAATATTACATGAGCAGACTTCACTTGCACAGCAAGACTCCTCCTCCCTCTCTCCTTTGCCCTGAATCCTCATGCGCCCTGCCCCATATCTAATCTGCAGGTTCTGAAAACCCTCCTGAGAAGATTGGGGGGGGCATATGTAGAGCTGCAGGATCCATTTTGCCAATGGAGTCTGTTCTGCTGTTGGACAGACACCCATGGATTTCATCTGCAGCAACTTCTGCCAGTCAATGAAAACCGTTCCACTACATACTACTTTTTGCATTTAATACACTTAATAAAGTAATGCATCACTCTCTTAATCAAAGGGGGAAAAACATACACAAAGAAGTTTGCTACAGTGAAATAATGTAATCATAAAATATTGTATAACAAAGTAATAAAACATATCCGTAAAATAATAAAAACATTATTGAGTGACCTTGCGCCAGCTACTCTCTCTCAGATCTATTTCACAGGGATATTGCAAATTATAAAACAGGGAGAGGGAGAACCACACAGACCACCTTTAGCTCCTTCGATATAAATGAAAACATAAAGTTAAAATAATCATTACAGTAGGTGAATAATTAAAAACTGGCATCAGCAGTCAGGGAAACACTTGGGGAAACATGCCTGTTTTTAATGAACAATGGAAGTGCATCACTGCTGGTGCCTGCCATATTTCAGAGGTAACCTGGTTTGGAGCTGTTAGGACTTCAGATGTTAATAGTAGGACCTTAAGCCTAGCTTGATAGCTAACTGGCAGCCAGCCTGTACCTAGATGGCACTGAAACTGTTAGGGTGGATGAAAGTCTGGAAATAGCCAGGCAATTCAGTTGTTATAATTTATGAGGCAAGAAAACTGAACCAGTTGTTCAATGTTGTGATACAGTGTGTTGTACAAACAAACATATACTGTACACACATATATTAACCTTAATGCTTGTGTACTGTGTTTTATTAAAATGTTGTTTTTCAAGCCTGAAATAATACTTTCATTAAATTCCATACATTTCAAACCCTGTATCCAGACCAGCCTCTGGTAAAAAATTAGAGTAAGCTAAGAAAGAGCTTATTCTATCTTGTTTTAAAGCTCTTTCAACCTTTCAGCCAATGTCATAGTGCACATTGACTGAGCCATCTTAGTGTGTGGTCATTTTCTAACTTCGCTCACCTCTTAATTAATTAGAGGTATGCACACGCTGCCCTAGCAATTTGTCTTTCTCTTGCATTCTGAGCGAATAAATGATCATGAGCATTTTGGTCTTCTTAAAGGTCTGAATAGAGGGATCTCACCTTGTGTGTCCTACACTAGCACGTGCTTGTTTACTTCGGTGTTATCAAGTGACATTTATCTCTGGACACTGAAGGCCTTAAAAAAAAAAGACTTAAATGAAAGAACTAGGCCTTGCATGAAATGAAACTTCCCTCCCCCAAATATCATTACTTTTAATTTAAAAAATGTAAAACAATGTATGATTCAAATAGAGCTTTGTAAATTCTGAATAAGTCTACCTGCTATTTTATTTTCTTGCATGACATCATATTTAAAAAGCTAAATTTCAGTCGCGACTTTTTTTGGTGACGAAAAATTCAATATTTTGTTCTTTTTTGTGGGTGTTCTGTTTGTTTGCAGTCAGATGAGTGAGCCTCATAGCGGTTTGACGCTCAAATGTGCCAAGTGTGGAGTAGTTTCAACAACAGCTTTGTCAGCCACCACCGCCAGTAATGCCATGTTAGTCCTAATCATTTACATCTTCTTGTTACAAATCTTATACAGTGCATGTGGGGGGCGGGGTTGCTACAGTGATGAAAAACTATGATTAGTAATGCTGGATATAGTTAATTTAAAGGAAAAGAAATGGCAACCACACTTTTTAATTCAACTGGAGTAACATGTAGAAAATAAAATATCAATCTTTATAGATCTCTAAATATTTGTCATTGGTCTTCACATTAACTAACAAGTTGCCACCCTTAAATATGTTATCTATACATTTGCATATATGTGTGAAGAGAGGGTTGTATTGTCCACTTATGGTTCTACAACGTCACTGTTGTCACTCTTTTCCTTCCTCTTTGTCACTCTCTAGGGCATCCCTTTGGAGTTCCTGTGTTGTGTTGCCTCTCCTGGCTCTGACTTGGATGTCTGCAGTTCTGGCGATGACTGACAAGAGATCGATATTATTTCAGATACTCTTTGCTGTGTTTGATTCATTGCAGGGCTTCGTCATTGTCATGGTCCACTGCATTCTCCGAAGGGAGGTAAGGAAACCACTTCCCAATGGCATTTGTCATGTGCCACTGTGAAATTTTACAGCAATACCAAACGCTCCACGAAATTCAGTTGCATATCAAGGAAAAATCTGGGATCAAAAGCAGGGCAATTGAGCAATGTTCTTTTGTGACAAACAGATGTGACAGCCTATTGAGGAAAAAAGCCACCATGCATAGCTACAAAGAACCAGTGGACTGAACGAAAAGTCAAAGTGGAGATTGGGCAAAGCTAAAGTCAAGAGAAACCTGATTAATTTCAGATGCAAATGTAGCAAAAAAGGAGAGGGGGAAAAGAGCCCAATAGCCCAACAAATTAAAGGTTTTCTTTTCTGTCTTTTTCTGTCTCTGAGAGGTCTTCTGTGATTCTGACATTTACGACCTTCTGGTATTTCAACCAACAATAGTAAATGGCTTCAGAATCTGGATCAGACCATTTGGTAATCACAAGATCCTTCCCCACTTGAGTTCCTTCCAGCTCCCATATAACATGCATCTGTACCACTTGTGCAGAGCAGAATCCTTGAGCATGAGCCATCTGAAATCCGAGATCCTCGTAATGGATCTGTCCTGGAAACCTTATGTGATTAAACCAATGCTAATAAAATATTACACTGAAAGGCTTACCTAAGAGTTTGACTCACCATCAAAGATGGTTATCTAAAGAAACATGGATTTCATAATGCATTTTTAAACTGTAGACTGGAAAATAGTCCATTTCCTCTCATTCTCGGCAACAGACATTTTAGTACATGAAAACAGAGAAACATATATAGGTGTGGTGAATAAATGAACTGGCAACTTCAGTTTCTATAAAAAGTTTCAAATGATATCAGTGCCGACATGAAAGCAGCTGTAGTTGGAGTTTTTTTATATTTCTTAGAATGTGTCTTACTAAATCTCATCACGCTGTCCAGAGGAATTCTCCATAATTACTTGAGTCTGCTTTGAGGGATGCTCTAGGACTGGAAAAAACCCAGGGAGGCTTCAGATACAATCTGAAGCTTCTCACAATGTTGATTTCAAAATGTTGCATTGTAAACCCACAAAATGAAGACAAGCACCACCAACCAAGTCCATTACAGTGGTACCTTGGGTTACAGACGCTTCAGGTTACAGACTCCTCTAACCCAGAAACAGTACCTTGGGTTAAGAACATTGCTTCAGGATGAGAACAGAAATCGCGCGGCGGAGGTGTGGTGGCAGCAGGAGGCCCCATTAGCTAAAGTGGTACCTCAGGTTAAGAACAGTTTCAGGTTAAGAATGGACCTCCAGAACAAATTAAGTTCTTAACCCAGGGTACCACTTATTATTATTTATTTATTATTATTATTATTATTATTATTATTATTATTATTATTATTATTATTATTATTTATTTGTACCTCACCCATCCCACTGGGTTGCCCCAGCCACTTTGGGCAGCTTCCAGAATATATAAAAACACAGTAAAACATTAAACCTTAAAAAACTTCCCTATACAGGGCTGCTTTCAGATGCTTCATAAATGTTATATAATTACTCATCTCCCTGACATCTGATGGGAGGGCATTCCACAGGGTGGGCGCAACTACTGAGAAGGCCCTCTGCCTGGTCCTCTAGCTTCTAGCTTCTAGCCTCTAGCTTCACTTCTCACAGTGTGGAAACCACCAGAAGGCCCTTGGTGCTGGACCTCAGTATCTGGGCTGAATGATGGGGGTGGAGACACTCCTTTAGGTGTATTGGGCCGAGGCTGTTTAGAGCTTTAAAGGTCAGCACCAACATTTTGAATTGTGCTCAGAAATGTACTGGGAACCAATGTAGGTCTTTCAGGACCGGTGTTATATGGTCTTGGCGGCTACTCCCAGTCACCAGTCTAGCTGCTGCATTCTGGATTAATTGTACTTTCTGAGTCACCTTCAAAGGTAGAACGCACTGCAGTAGTCCAAGCAGGAAATAACCAGTGCATGTGCCACCAACATCTGGAGGGCTGGGAGTCCCCCACACTTGATGTAAATGGTAGAATGGCTACTATCTCAAGTAGGCAGAAGTAGACATTATTTCAGTACAAACGTAAAATGACCCCAAGTCATGAATCCTTAATTACCAGGTTTGAATTCAGCAATTTGTTAAACATGTTTTATTGAGACAGGTGATA
The DNA here is from genome assembly GCF_965112155.1 of Podarcis liolepis. Lineage (NCBI taxonomy): Eukaryota > Metazoa > Chordata > Lepidosauria > Squamata > Lacertidae > Podarcis > Podarcis liolepis. The sequence goes on from NC_139557.1 coordinate 38,537,326, forward strand.
GATATGGGGGAGGGGGGGTGTTTAGATCCTAATTTGAATTATGTCAAACACTAAAGATTGGCAAGAAAGTGAGGAAAAAAAACTTATTTGTTTTCTCCTTTTCCTGTGTTCTTAATTATTGGGATATATATCTGTATCTGTATCTTTTTAACCCATGCCTAGCATTTAAAGCTATACTACCACCCCATATCTAAACTGCAGAGACTAAAAATAAAAAATAAAAATAGAGGACACGTGAGGAGAGAGGGCAAGTTATAAGAGCTTTGAATTGGTTACTGTTGCTAAGGAAACCACTTCCTTGGTACCCGCACGTTCAGCACATCTGTCTCTCTTGCTGTGTCTGGCTCTGAGAGAAGCTTGCAGCTTCATGTCAGAGGGTAAGAAAAAAACCTGAAGAAACCGCTTTAAAAGAATATACCTTGAGCACTGAATATCAGAAAAGCCAGAGGAGCTACAGAGAAGAATTTAATAGGATCTCACATTCAATTGTTTTGCAGTGTGCTCAAATACTGGAGATCACCCACAGCATGGTAGCCGTCATTTGCTTGCTCTTGGCATTCGGCAAAAGCTAGCAAACAAACAGTACCAGTCTGAAGTGTTCTCCATCTGGCTGGCCTTACAAAGCATGCATTAAATTTATCACTGGGTTTGCAGCGTTGGGGGTTCTTGGGCCTATCAGTGGTTGCATGTGCCTTTTGTGTCTCCTGATATCTGAGGTATGGGCAGGGAGGCACACACTTGTGTGTTGTGCATTAACCCAATGGTGGCACCATTTTATGTATTTGCTTCAGTCCTGTCAACTGTACTGCATCATCCAAAGATGGCATCCTAAACACTACTCTGTGACAACTGAAGCATTGCTATTATTGCTTTTTAATAATTTTGTCTATATTTTAAAGAGGTGTGCTGAACTCTTGGCATCTTTCACCAGGTTCAAGATGCGTTTAGATGCCGTTTAAGAAACTGCCAGGATCCAATCAATGCAGATTCTTCAAGTTCATTTCCTAATGGACACGCTCAAATCATGGTTAGTTTTTATAGCTCCTTGCCTGCTATTTCCAGTTGGCTCTTGTGGGCAAAATGAACATTTCAATAGTGTACAGGGTTTGGTTGTTAAAGGTGCCCCACAAACATAAGTTTGCCTTCATTATTCAATTTATTTGATTATATTTTGTAAATAGAATGCCTTCTCTCTTTTGAAATCCAGCTGGCACTGGTATTGGTTGGATTTCAGCATCAGCTAAAAAAATAATAATTCTTTAGCCATGCTCTTAGTGATGTGGGTTCTTGGTGTATTTAGTCACTGGCTGCTATATGGAGGAGGAGTTGTAATATATATTCGCTTTATATTGTTCTAATGTTTATTGTATCTGTCAGATTATCATTTTGATTTTATATTTATTTATTACATTTATATCCCACCTTGCCACCAAGGAGCTCAATGTGGTGTATATAGTTCTCACAACAACCCTTTGAGGTAGGCTAGAGTGAGTCACTAACCCAATGTCACCCAGTGAGCTTCATGGCTGAGTGAGAATTTGAACCCTGGTGTCCCAGGACCTTGTCCAACACTCTAGCTTCTATGTCAATGAAGATGGAATGGGAATAAACACACACAAATACAAATACACACTTATACATACACTATGAACACCTTTTCTCATTCATATAGACTAGTTGCCACTTTTCCTGCATGGAATTATAATTTCTGAGAAAGAATGCTAGGGTCATGTAGGGTTAAAAATAGTAATAAAACATAACCATTTGCATAGTGCATTTCAAATGTTCAGAAGTGCTTCGTGTACATTATCACAGTAATCCTTACAATAGGCACCTAAGAAGGGTAAGACGCAACAGAATGTGGAGCAGACTTGGTTCTCTGCTGCTTCAGAGTCACAGGGCTAGAAGCAAAGAGCAGGAATTGCAAGGGAGCAGACTTTGGCTCGATGATAGGGAAAATATATAATGGTAAGAGCTGTTTTAAGAGTGGTACAGGCTGCCTTGGGAGATGGTTGCCTCTCCTCCACCGGAGGTGTTTAAGCAGCGGCTGTAGAGCCATCTGTCAGGGATGCTGTCATTGCAAGATTCCTGCACTGAGAGAGGTGACCTCCAAGGTACCTTCCAACTCTAAAATTATATGATATATGAGTCTATAGAACAATATTATACTTCCCATATTGCAGTCTAGGGGGTGAGAGTGGGTTTCTTAAGGCAAGCTCGTGCCAGAGGTAAAATTGCTAGCTCAGACTGCTGGCCATTATGCTATACCATAACCGTTTTTGAAATGGTAGTGACTTTGGCAGAATTCACTTACCCTTCTATCCTGCCTTTCTCAAAAGCTCGATGTGGAATTTGGGAATTGCACTGTGATTGATGCAAGGGACTACAAGAAATGAGTATACAGATGGTCTTCTGCATAGTCATCTGAATGGCATATGGCAGAAAGGAACTTAGTGAATCCCAGCAGCTCCCTTAGAATTCCACACTAATACTGGGGAAATTGCTTTGACTAAGCTCTGCATAATAGCCCACTGCATGTACACACAGCAAATGTGCAGTAGAACACATGGAGCACTCTGGAAGGCTCTTCTTGCAAAAAGCAAATTAATGCCCTTGAAAATGTTACAAAACGGTAGCTGTGAAATGTTCAGCTGTATATTTATGTGTACAGTGTTAAGTGTGGAAGTGGTTTTTTTTAATGTGGAAACTCACCAAAGCCACCTGCCTCAACAGAAAGCTTGGAAGCTTTATAGAGCTGATTATTTAAGTTATGCAAATATAGGATTACAGGGAGATATTTAAGTACGAGTTTTCCTGTGGCATACTCAACAGCAGCATGCCTTCTTCTGGATTCTTTAATTTGGACTAAAATATTCCATGGTGTATCCCTACGCTTGATGTACCGTATTTTTCACCCTATAGGACGCACTTTTCCCCCTCCAAAAACGAAGGGGAAATGTGTGTGCATCCTATGGGGCAAATGCAGGCTTTCGCTGAAGCCCAGAGAGCGAGAGGGGTCGTTGCGTACGGACCCCTCTCGCTCTCCAGGCTTCAGGAAACTATCTGCAAGCCTGGGGAGCCCCGCGGGGGCTCTCCAGACTTGCGGATAGCAGCCTGCATCCCGATTGGTGCAGATATTGGGCAGCCCCACAAGCTTGGGGGACAGCGGGGAGGCGAAGCGCCACCATCCCGCTATTCCCCGACCTGGTTTGGAGGCTGACGGTGGGGAGAGGCAAGCTTGCCTCTCCCCATCGCCAGCCCCACAAGCTCGGGGGAGAGCGGGGAGGCGGAGCACCGTCACCCCGCTATTCCCCGACCTGGTTTGGAGGCTGGGGGTGGGGAGAAGCAAGCTTGCTTCTCCCCATCGCCAGCCCCACAAGCTCTGGGGACAGCAGGGCAAGCTGCTGCCCCACGGAGGCTAGAGAGGCTGTCCCTGAAGGCAGAAGAGGGAGACGGAGCGCTCCGTCTCCCTCTTCTAGCTCGGGGATGGCTGCGCAAAGCCTCTGCAGGGCAGCGGAGTGCGCTGCCCCACGGAGGCTAGGGAGGCTGTCCCTGAAGGCAGAAGAGGGAGACGGAGCGCTCCGTCTCCCTCTTCTAGCTTGGGGATGGCTGCGCAAACCTGGGGGGGGGGGAATAATTTTTTCCCCCCTTGATTTCCCCCCAAAAAAACTAGGTGCGTCCTATGGGCCAGTGCGTCCTATAGGGCGAAAAATACGGTAAATGGAGCCATCAATCCAAGGGGCTACATTGTAGAAATGACGATTAAGTGAAGTTAGCCCATTGTTGAGTTTGAGTACACACTAGCACAGAAAGTGTAGGATCCAACGTAGCAGTGTGGCAATCATTCAATGCGTGCAGGGATTTTTGCTTGCACAAGAGAACATTTCCCCCCCCCTCCCCTGTCCAACATTCCCCTAAATTTCTTATAGGGGTTTCCCCAAACCTCTAGAGCAGTGGTTCGCAATTAGCTAAGTACTGCAGGCCCCCTGTTTTTCAAAAGCCAAACCATGAACACCCTACTTTGAAAATTTTGCTATCTTTATGGTAGCTTTTGTTATATAAATGGTGCCACGGATGTTGATTAGTGGCAATGCTTGTCTTAATAAACTTTTATTTGTTATTGTTACAGACAGATTTTGAAAAAGATGTGGACATTGCCTGTCGATCAGGTAAGGCTGTCAGATCACCATGTGAATGTAGGAAGATCAGATAAAAATTTACTTTGTTAGTGTAACTGAAGTGTCAGATATGTATTTAGACAAGACTTTTTCTACCAAAAAGACCATTTTACCAATATGGAGGTAGAAATTTCTTTACAGGATATAAATATTTGATGCCATGGCCAGAAATGTATTTTGCTATGCACCAGGAATATGACAAAATGTGCATGACAGTGCAGGCACAGAGTTCTGAAAATTCAGTCTCTAGTAATCTTCATGAGTGTGGCCAAAGAAGCCAGGGTACAGGAAGAGGCTAATAAATGTCTAATCCTTATGTGCAACAGGCTTGAGAAACAGCTCCTTGTAAGCTGTTGAGTCTGCACGCACCAGAGCTCTTGCATCTGCAAGCATTCACTGGATTGGGGTAATTATATGCAGCCAGACTATCATGTAAGAAGCCTTTGAAAAGCTGCTTGTAATAGGAATAGCAATTAAACAAGCATACACAACCTTACTATCTCCCCCCCTCCCCAAAAAACATGTTCTCTAAATATACAATTAATACTATAGCAGATTAAAGTGCATTTATCGTTCTTCTGAATTAAATGCAAATTGCCATCAATGAATTCAAAAAATCTGAATTTTAAATGGTTCAGAGTTTCTTTCTGATTGTGCTGGCTAAAAAAGGGTTCATGATCAGCAGTTTGCTTTGGCAACTGCAAACAAAATGTTGTTTAAGAGGGCTTAAGAACGGGAATGGGATATTCCTCGGTTCTAATCCTGGGCTCTGATGTGCCAGCAAATAGTCATCAGGCTACAGATTTTTTCAGTCAGTGAGTTCATTCCAATTCTAGTCCAACTCAAGAGTAGATCCATTGAAATTAATGGACCTAAGTAAATCCTTGCATTAATTTCAATGGGTCTACTCTGCATAGGACTGGTACTGGATATGGTAAAATGTCCTAGAGTAACGCTGGAAACAGTACATTAACGCTAGCTATGCACCATGATGCCTGTTTAGAACTGCATTGCCTCATCTGAGTATGAACAGTTGTCATAATGCCTTTATCATCCTTCCTTAGTACTTTAATGGTCCTGCAATTTTTAGGTGTGGTCTTTAAGAACATGAGCACCCAGGTCAGCTCCCTAATGACAGGGGGAATGTGGTACTGCTCTCCAGAGCATTCATGATTAGAAACGGAACAAGAAAAAGGTGCCTTGCAGAAGAAGATAGGGCAGACATGATTGGACTTTGCCTTGAAAAAATAAGGGATTATTTTTTTTTAAATAAAATAAATGAGAGTCTTAATAAGAAGTGTGTGCTTAGAAATAGTGTAATGACCACTTTAACATTTGCTAAAATGTATTTTCTCATTTTCTGTTAAGTACTGCATTGTTAGGAGATTTGAAATGGCCTCTCCTCTTCCATACATATCCTTGCTTCAAGGCCAATATTGATTGAAAGTGGAAAGGCAATCACCTCTGTCTTAATTGAAAAGGCTGTCTTGATGTATATTACCTGGATAGTGTGACATGTGTTATAATATCAGGGCCTGTGTTACCCAAAACAGAAACCAATCTTAAGGGAGAAATGAAATGATTTCGCTTCTTCTCACAATGTATCCCCAGATGACAATATTCCTCCTTTATATTTACTGGCATTATTACATTGCTAAAAGCTTGCTCTAGATTGGGGGTGGCCAACTCCCGGTTTGAGGGCCTGATTTTTCTGGACCACCAAAACACCACTGATTTTGGCAGTGGCAAAAAAGAAAATAAGTTCAAGTAGATATAGCAATGGGGAGAACAGAACCCAGCACCCTGACAGGGGTGTAAATTGTCCCCTTCACATCCATCAGATTAATACTAATTTGGTTAGCAGAGAAGGGGTGATAAGCCTCTTCCTCAGCTGAACTGCACAGATCAGCTAAGAAAGGAGGTCCGAATGCCTGTGTGGGTGTCCTCTGGGTGCATGCAAGCCATGTCCCCCGCTGGTACACAGCCCACGAGGGTTAGCGTCGGGTGAATGCAGCCCCCGGGCCAAGAAAAAACAGCCACTCCTGCCCTAAATTAAATGGGGATGATGACGTATTTGCAACCAGAGTGAGAACTCTACCTGCAGGACCTTTTGAAAACTTGTGGCCCTGCTCTCTCATTCGCAGTTCTCCATAAGGATATTGGACCCTGCAGAGCAGCTACAATAACAGGAACCCTTTCTAGAATTTCACTGAACGATGACGAAGAGGAGAAACCTGCCAACCCCGAAGGAATGAGCTACTCAACGTTGCCTGGGAATATAATTTCTAAAGTTATCATTCAGCAGTCTGGAGGCATGCATATGCCCATGAGCATGAGTGAGCTGGCCAATCAGTGTCTGAAAAAAGACAACACAGAGCTGCGGCGGACTGTGTATTTATGTACTGATGACAACCTGAGAGGTGCAGATATGGACATAGTCCACCCTCAGGACCGAATGATGGAGAGTGACTATATAGTCATGCCCAGAGGCTCAGTGAATGCACAGACATCTCTAAAGGATGACAGCAAATTGAATCTAGGCATGGAGACCTTGCCTCATGAAAGGCTATTGCACTACAAAGTTAATCCTGAGTTTAGTATGAACCCCAATGTAATGGACCAGTTCAGTATGAATTTAGATCAACACCTCCCTACCCAGGAACACATGCAGAACTTGCCTTTTGAACCTCGCACAGCAGTAAAGAATTTCATGGCTTCAGAGATGGATGATAGCACAGGACTAGCAAGAAGTGAAACCGGATCAACCATATCAATGAGTTCTCTGGAGGTCAGTCATATAAAAACTTAAGTGTATGCATCGTGCTGTTCTAGGTGTGTTGGATGTAGGTAGCTGTGGGTCTCTGACCCCCTTCACATACACAGCAATAGCAGCAGCAGCATGGAAGTTACTTCCCCATGGTACAATCATATAGTAGTGAGGAGTACTGGTGAATATCAAAGTTCCATTAGTACAGGCTTCCTCAACCTCGGCCCTCCAGATGTTTTGAGACTGCAATTCCCATCATCCCTGACCACTGGTCCTGCTAGCTGGGGATCATTGGAGTTGTAGGCCAAAAATAACAGGAGGGCTGAGGTTGAGGAAGCCTGCATTAGTAGTACTGATCATTCACTAATTCAGTGAGAAAGACTGACACGACCATGTACACCTACATGGGTTACTGATTATACACATTCATGGATAATAAATTTGGCAGTGACTACAAGTTATGCCGGTATGCTATCCTCCAGTTCAGAGGCACTGTGTTTCTCAGTTACCAGTTGGTAACAACATGGGTGAGGGGCTATTGCACTCATGTCCTGTTTCTGGACCACCCTGACCTCTATGGACTGATGAGCCTTTGGTCTCCTCCAGGAGCCCCCTCTTGCTCTTATGATTTGATTCTCTAGAGAGCAGTGACATCAGCTTGCACCATGAGGCAGTGGCTTCCATACTGTTATATGTGTGTTTGTGTATAGAGGACTTGAATGGTTGAATGGTGTGGTTCGGGGTGCAATGAATATTCCATTTGTTTGTTTTCTTAACATTTATATTCCACCTTTCTTCCATCATGGAAGAAAGTGTGGTATACATGAGGTTCCCAGGCAGGCTCCCATCCAGACCAGACCCAGACATCCTTAGCAAGGTGGTGGCCTCACTTGCCTTCAAACCATACCCTGGGGTGCATTTTCACCAGCCATACATCACCATGTCTGTGCTGTGCTAATGTCACAATATTGAAAATGAGCAGGACTAGCTAGCCTCGTGTCTGCTTAGACATGCAAAGGAAGGTAGGGCATGTATGATCCTCAGTGATAGGGTAGATCCAAAGGCAGGGACAGCAGGTGTTCCCAAGCCACAAGAGAGCTTTGACCAAGTAGGACTTTGGAAGGAAGAGAAGTAGAAGAAGGCACCAGGCTTGGGAAGAGTGGTTCTAGGACCGAGTTGGGAAGTATGCCTATATGCCTGCTCTCAGAAAATGTACTTAGTTCAGAGGTACAAAGCCCCAACCTATTTAATAAAACTCTTCTTCCTGTTCCCCCAATGTAACCAAAGTACACTTTTCAGCTGCTTTTGCAGGGGTGAGCAGGAACTTTGGCACAGTTTTCCTGGGTTTTACCATTGCTTTTTATCTTTAAAACATAATGGGATGGTTGAGTGCGGTGTGTTCTCCAGACCTTTGCCAGCCTAGCAACTATAAACAGACAAGATAGAAGTTGAGAGATGAACTGGAGGCTCTCTGGAGACAGAACTCTTTCCCTGCCTGCTGTTTCTCTACTCCACAAAGGAAGGGTTTAAAAAATGCATTTGAAGGGCACACATGTATTTCAAGCGTCCGCTTTGGAGTGATTTGTAATGCAGAAATGGGGATGTTGGAAGGGTTATGGCACTGCTTTATCCCTCCCCTGCTTCTCAAAAAACACATTCAAAACCATTTTTCTTAGTCACCATGAGGACTCCAACTTACCCATTTTAGCAAAATGTGTAGTTAGCCACTTCCTTGGTTTTAATGCATCATAATGGGCTGTGCTAACTGGAATCCTGCAGTCGTTTATATCTCTTTTATGAGAGAAGGGCCGTGATGTTGGATGGGTAGAGATTTTCTGTTGAAAGGTTTGAGCAAGTACTAAGACTCAGGGCATGACATTGGGGGGGGGGTAGATGTGTCACAAGACAAGACCTTTGTGACAGACCAGGAGGGAGAGTGATGTTGGATGTTCCTTGAGAGAAAAAAGAAGAAGCTGGATTGCCTATAAGTGGGCTTCTTAACCACATATGTTTTTGGCATCATTGTCATTTTCAATTATTATTATTATTATTACTACTACTTTCAAATGTATAAAATATCAAGAGGAACGGGTGGTTCTTTCTATTTTATGGGGGGAAAGTTTACTGCCAAATTCTTCTAACACTGGAATTAAATGGCAGATTTGGGGATCTACTTTCACACTGGAATATCTGCGATACATGCAAAATTTATTATGGTTTATATTTATTAACCTAAAATATTTGGATACAACAGCTTAAGAAAACAATACAGTGGTACCTTGGTTCTCAAACTTAATCCGTTCCGGAAGTCCGTTCCAAAACCAAAGCGTTCCCAAACCAAGGCGCACTTTCCCATAGAAAGCAATGCAAAATGGATTAATCCATTCCAGACTTTTAAAAACAACCCCTAAAACAGCAATTTAACATGAATTTTACAACGAGACCATTAATCCATAAAATGAAAGCAATAAACAATGTACTGCAGTCAATCAATCCATCAGTAGCTGAACTGGGTTCCACACAGTCACAAAAAACAAAAAAACAAAAAATAAATAGCAAAAACAGACAGACTTAAGCGTAACACTCAAATTGGAAGTGTGGCAATCAAAACGGAGCACGTTTGGCTTCCGAAAAAATTTCCAGAACACTTACTTCCGTGTTTGCAGTGTTTGGGTTCCAAGTTGTTTGAATACTAAGGCATTTGGGAACCAAGGTACCACCGTATATCAAAGCAAGGTAAAATAACAGGGCATCACAATACACAAACACACTAGCAAAACACAAACAGTAATAAGCAGGAGCCAGATAATCTCATGGACTGCTATGTCAATAGCCCACAAAAGTCTGAGTGAATAAATGAACTTTCATAAGGTAGCCAAACGTCAAAATAGTTAATACCTGCCTTTTTCAAGAGATGGCAGAGAGAAAAGGTTTCACACACTGAATGCTATAATGGAATAGACTTCCCCCTGGTTTCCACTAAATGTACTTTGGCAGGTTGTGGCACAACTAATAATAATAATAAATTTTATTTATATCCCGCCCTCCCCAGCCGAAGCCGAGCTCAGGGCGTCTAACAACTAGAAAGGACTCATTGCAAGATCTTAATAGCTGGGCAGGTCTATATGGTTGAAGGCATTCCTTCAGATAAGCAGGTCCCAAGCTGTTCAGAGCTCTAAAGTTGAACCGCAAAACCATAAACCTGGCCAATGCAGGGCTTGCATCACCACACCTGATTGACTTGTAACAAAGAAATGGAGCTGGGTGTCATTTGCATATTGAAAACCACTCAGAAAACTCAGTTGGATGGCTACCTGAGAATCTGGCCGATATCACTTCATTGCAATAATAATTGTTTATTTTTACACTTATATCCCACCTTTCCTCCAGAACAACCCTGAGAGTAGGTAAGGCTGAAAGAATGGTGACTAGCCCAAAATCACATAATAAGTTTCAAGGCTACATGAGGACTTGAACCCTGGTCACCAAGTCTTAGTCCATCTCTCCAACCACTACACCATAGTGGCTGTCAAAGCCATGTCGTCATATAATCTATGTGGCTATAGATTGGTCTGTCATATTTATGGAATTGTCCCTCTCCAGTACAGGTGTCAGAGACAGAAAGGAATTCCCTTCCATTAAGCAGAAGCTGCCATTGAACATGCCATTGAGCAGATGACAGGAAGATGTGTTCCCCAATGTTCAGTCTAATCATAACCTCTGCTATCATGATAGCTTTCTGCATAATTTACATTGCCATTTTATCATTACTTCCATGTAATTAATTAGTCATGTCAGTAAAGGGCACTTGTGTGATTTGTGGCCTCTGCTCATCAATTTTAAAATCTAAAAATGCAATACCAAAGATTGTTGGATGCATAATAAAAGAGAGGAAAGATTGCCAAGGTAATTAAGGGAATTGTTTAACTAGGAAATTACTTACCAAACTACCATAATACAAATAGTCCTTCTAGTTCCCATTTCCAGTGGGGACTCTGATCAACTTCTGACTTTTCTGGGTGTAGTTTATCGTCAGAATATTTTTTCACTCTAACAGGCAGAACACTGATAATGATGGAGCAATCAAATATTACTTTCCAACAGAAATTTGGTGGGTTGTTAGTGGCTCCTCTTTGATCTTGTATTTTTACTGCTAGCATCAAATGGACCTTGCAGAATTGCAGCTATTGCAGTACATATAGGCCCATTGCTGTAACTGTACTCACATGCTGAAGGAAAGGAACACTTATATGAGTCATTTGAAACTAATATCCATTCTTTTCTGGGAAATCACTGGGTTGAATCCAAAGAACCTTTGGCAAAAGGAAAATAGGCATTAGTGCTGTTCTGCAATCACTGGTGGAAGAGTTTGCTCAGTCCTATAATAAGTAGGTCCTATAACAATTCTTATCCTTTTGCAAAAGCTCAAGCAGTGCTCCAGTGCAAGGTGTAAAATAGCATTTCTATGAGTTTTACAGTTGATATATGCAAAGGGGGGAGCCAATGTTAGTCATACTCAGAGCAGACCATGTGAAATCAATAGACAAGTTACTAGAACATTTTGATTTAAGTGAGTCTGCTCTATTATTTACTCTATTTTATTTCACCCCGCCTTCCAAAGGAGCCAAATACATCAATCATACAAATAAAACTTTTAAGAAACTATTAAAAACACATTTTTTTTAAAAGTATGACTAACAGTGGATCGTACTTCAGTAGTGGTTGGGTTGTGTCATCTTCTCGGGGGCATGCCAGTCAGGAAGCTAGACAAAACATTGCTGTCTCTATTAAAGAAAACTAGAACAATAACCTGAAACTCCTGATGCCACTCAGAATGCCATTTAGTATCTAAACTAGAGAAAGTGCCTGTTGCCTATGGCCAATGGCCCACCGAGTCCAGCATCCTGTTCTCCTGCCAGACACCTGCAAGCAGGACCTGAGCACAAGAGCACTCTCCCCTCCTGTGGTTTCCAACAACTGGTATTCAGAAGCTTTGCTGTCTTCAACTGTGGAGGCAGAGCATAGCCATCATGGCTGGTAGCCTTTGATAGCCCTCTCCTGCATGAATCTTTTCAGCTACTCATCTCTAAATCTTAAAGCCTTCTGGATTGTTTGATTTGAATAGTACCATCACTGTCAGTCTTAAAAGAGAGCTTTGGCAGAACCTCAGTAGATGAACTTGTTTTTTAGGTCCCAATTGTGCATCTTGCTGATCGTACCTTGTCAGGAATAAGATGGAGCTATAGTCAGTTTCTGTTACGTATTCTGCGTTCAGAATATGATCTGCGTGTTTCCTTTCCCACCACCCCATATAGTAGCTACAGCCTGCCTTGTCTTTTCTCCATTAAATTTCGTATGAACTCTTTCACCTGACTTTAAGATTAGGTACACACTAGTAGTTTAAGAGGCAGCAAGCTAACTGTTGTACACACCAGAGGAGGGGTAGAGATGTCTCCACCCAATGTGCATTACCTGTTTGGTTTCCCCCGTCCTTGAAGCCCACGCCTACTCCTGTTCATGAAGCTGTCACCTGTCAATATACACTATCCTCTGCCCATTTACATTGGCTTTCTTAAATATATACACATCTCAGCTCAGTTGCAAAGTGAATGTGGCTTACATTTTCGTTTTGTATTGAAGCCTGGTCCACAGGTCAAAAAGAAGTCACATCAAGAGCAATGATCATCACACACATTTCGCTGAACCTGGGATCAAGTCATGCGATGATGATAGCATTCAGGCATTTTGCAGTTTTATATCCAAATGTGTCTATATTTTGGGAGTAGTATACTATATTATTCTTAAGCCACAATGCACTTAAGATCTTCTTCCTTCTGCCATGCCATCACAACTGTGGTGTGTGTTAGTTTGCTTTCACAAACCTACTCTCATCCAGCCATTTCCTGTCTTGACAGACTGAAGTTGGTTCAACTTCCTTGGCTTCAAAGGAAATCTCTTGGAGTGCACTCCTTCAGTTCAAAGTGTTTGGTTTTCCTGACAAAATCATTTTGCATCCTTTTGAACTGGGTTGTGCTTTGAAAGAATACGCCCAGACAACTGTTCTCATTTAAAGGAAATTACTTTGAAAGGGAACTGCAGCTTCCCAGGTGTCTCGATTCACAGATGAAGGGCGGGAGAGTCTGGGAGAAGGTGGAGATCTTTGCAAGCCACCTCTGAATTAAGCTCAACTCTGTCTTCTAATGATGTGGGAAAATGCAAACACACACACACAAAGGAAACAGATCTTCGCCTCTCTGTCTTTTCAGAAATGTATCAAACACAAACATCCTCAGGGAGAAGGAACAGTTCATTCTCTCAAGAAATGTGGCGTAAACAAACCCCCGAGCAAAACTGCACTATGTTAATTAAGGTTGTGCTCAAGCAAACACACTTACTTGGAAGTATTTTCATTAAATCAACAGCATTTTCAAGATGTGTTCTATTAATGAGATATTACAATGAAAATAAAATAAGGTAGAACTTCCACATATGCAAGCCAGGGGGTGCTGAAACAGTAAGGTGGAGGAGGGGCACATCAAGCCCTTCTTGCCCGCCACACTTATTTATATCTTTATTGAATTTATATCCAACCTTTACTCCCAACGACTGCAAGGTGATACACATAGTTCTCCTCCTCCCATAGTCTCCTCACAACACTGTTGAGATTGTTTAGGCTGAGAGTGAGTAACTGACCCAAGATTTGAATCCTGGTCTCCCAGGTCCTAGTCCAACACTCTAACCACTACACCACAGTGGTGCCTCGCATGAGCTGCTGATAATACAGAGGCGTGGTTCCTTTGAGTCTTCCTGCTCAAAACAGTAAAGCAAAAGCTCTGAGAACCGGGCTTTGTACAATCAGACTCAGAGGGCCTAGTTCACAATTGACTCACACCACTCCACTATCATGCTGTTTCAACATGCACCCATGGAAAGCCTACAGTGCCAGAATAGCACTGGGGTCATTTTACACTGCAAGAGTGAGATCTGACATCCCAGCAATAGCAATGGAAGGGGATAAAATAAAAACTATGGCTCACATCCTGAAATATAATATATATCTTCTAGATTCTGTGTAAAAGGAGCTATCAAACAATGGCTCTTATAAAGGAATAGTGTGAAAGCAACCTTTGTGCGAGGCCAAAATTTGATAAAGGCTGATATTTACATGCAGCAATTCCAGATTAATTTTGCGAATGTTCAAGAACTGATTTTCTGACTCTCAACTTTCGCTCTAGCATAGACCCAAACGAAAAGCTTGAGTCATAGTTTAGAAGAGATCTGTTAAAGTAAATAGATATGTCACTCATATGTCACCCAGAACAGTTCTGAACTGATGCACCCCATATATATTTCTGATATATAGTAACTCGATATAATAAATCTGCTCAGTATGTTTCAGCACTCAACTCCATTCTAACTCCATGTGTAATATTTTTATTCATACAAAATCATTCTTCTATGACTAGCCCATAATAGTGACTAATAGCCTGCAAACCTTATATCCAGCCCTTATAGCCTGACTTCTGAAGTAGAGAGATCCTCATAAAAGGATATTTAAGTTGGGGTGGGGGTGGAGAGGGGGGGAAACAAGCAAGTCATCTTTCCAACTGCACTTTTAAATCTCTAAAACAAGCAAAAAAGGGGGGTTCACTTTTTGCATTTAATTTTGCAGAGAGAAAAGGAAATCTTGTCCTGGGCTGGGATCTTGGATGTCAAGTTTAATCTGAGAGTGAATTATAAATCACCGATAATAGGGATTTATATTAATGGAAACATGGGTACAAGCTTCACCATAATATTATATCTCTTGTTTCAATTATAGCCTGCACTGCATAATGTATCTTGAGTGATATCTTATGTAATTAATCAGGTGGCCGATTATAATAAGGAATACAGCAGGCATTCACCCTGTCTCACCGAAGGAGAGGGTTTGCATTAGTCATTGGGTGGGAGCCGTTCCCTCCTTGCTGCCAGCAGCTTAGTGCAGGTTGCTGCATGAAAATTATCCTTCAGCGCTATTCTATTTTTGTCCTCCAGTGAGCAGAGTTCAAAGTTGTTCTGGAATTATACAGCAAAAGCTCTACATGGTTAGTTCAAAGCTAAATTGACTTAAAATGAATTATTGCTGCAGTCTTCCTCTCCCTAGGTTTTTTACTCTCTCTCTCTTTCTTTCTTATGCTTTCCGTTGTAGGATGAGGCTTTGTACCTATAATGTGGATTTCATCACTGTCATATAACCATGGAAATAAGCGAGATGGAAAAGGTGCCACTGGGTCATCATTTCCTGTCAATGCAGGAGTGTGAATAGATTACATTCGCCCCCTCACCCCCTCTCAAACCTCTTGCCCAATGCAGTCCCCACGTTAATTTGTTCTACAGTCAAAGTAACTAATGGGAAAATTTTGCTCTGGCATTCAACCTAGATACACTTTTCTTAATTTCGGCCCATTGTTCTTAATGAACAGCTTCTCAAGCAACAACCACCCTAATATATGCCTAATTAATTGGTATTTATTTACTTCTAATACCTCCCCCAGACTCAGAACAGTAGCTTATCCAACCTGGATGGCTTTTAAACTTACTTTTTACCTGTTGTAAAAAAAACTTTTTTATTTGTTTGTTTGTTTGTTCGTTGGGTATTATCTTGCCATTCAGCCTTTCACAAAACCCCCAGCTCTCACCTTTACTTTTTGACAGGGCTGGGGAACCTGTGAACTTTCGGATGTTGCTGAACTACAACTCCCATCATCCCTACCCATTGGCCACACCGGAGTCCAGCAAGCTTTAGAGATCCACAAGTTTCCCATCCCTCCCTTTGGAGATTACTCAGTATGCATTACTGCCACAGACTTATTCAGTCACCAGGTTTTGTTGGGGGAGGGGCAATGATCTCATCAACTATAATATGGGACATGAACCACCTATGTTTAGGTCCTGTGTTGATTCCAGGGAGAGAGTAGTAATAAATGAATGAATAAGTAATTGAGGGTCAGAGGGATTTAAATGTACTTGACTATAATTGGGTTTTGCTCATCGTTATTTGTCAAAGGGCACTTACTAGGAGACAATTTTGTATATGGTGATTGATCTCCATGTACGAAAAAAGCACATAGCAGGAAAGTATAATGTAGTATGTAGGGATACATGGTTCAGGTTGCATTTAAAGGTAAACCTACTTAATTTGCAATTTCCAAAACAATGCACCTACCCAAACAGCAATCCTTCAATATTTGGCCTTCTCTAAATTTTGCAGTGCCAGGTAATATGAATACAGATGCATATACCAACATAATGTGTGCATTATATTAGGGGGAATTGCTTTGCAAAAAAGTATGTATATTAGGAGAAATCCGAGTTAAAATGCAGGTAATACTTTATGAGAACTTTTTTTAAATTCACAAACTAGTGTGGAAATGTGGAGAACAGAACGTTAAAATGGGAAAAATGAGAAACTCAGAGAAACAAACATTGACAAATTCACCCAACCATTGCTGTCACAAAGAGCTGTCCAGTCAGATTATTTATCAAGTACAGCAAAAAAACCCGAAACAATAGGAAACACTCTTGGGTACATTTCAATCCTTACAGTACACAGAACATTTTTTAGTATGTGAAGCAGCCCTAAGACTATGTGCAGTTTCTCTCTTTGCTAATTGATATAACATTTTAGCCTGCTATTTTAATACATGACACTTATTTTTTAAGCTTGTCCGATTGCTTACTAGAACAATGGGTGGTTGTGAACGAGGTCAATGGAAAGTGTCAGCTTCGCTGTGCCACAGTCCAAGACCATTACGTACTGTGAAAACGATGGCATTCACAAACAATAGGTTATGAGTTGCACAGTTTATGCAAGATCCATTTCCTTTAGAAACAGAAGTCACCGAAAAGTATTTTAAGCGCATCGGTGCACAATATGAAAAGAGGTGCCAGATTCTTGAAGTGACAGATTGCCACCCCACCACCCCATACGCACATTTCACAAGTGACATTACGCAGAGTATATCAGAAATAGTGCAAAAAGGTTGGCTCCAACATCTCCCTGCATTGACCTGTTTGTCATTTGTTTTGTTCTTCCAGCACAATAGATATCTTACTTTCTTGGGAAAGTAGCATAACATCATAATAACATCAGATCATCATCATGATACCACATAACTTGGAGGAAGTAGTTCAGCATGTTAAAGTATTTCATATGCAAGTGCTCTATAAAGTTATTTGCTTTTTAAAAAAATGAAGCCTTGACTCTGGCACTGGAAAACAGCTGAATGCTATCACAGTCGTCGTTTCCTGGGACACTGTTTGGGAAAGAAATGGCTACCCCAATGGGCTTCCCATGGGGACAGCCATTTAGTTCTCTGTCCAATGACCCTATCAGTAAAACTGATGAAATGCCATCATTCTCCGCTGTATCCAAGGGCAGACGTGAGGCTTCAATTTGTGCAGAGCTTTCAGCTTTTTGATTGAGTAAAAAAGACCACCCCCCTAGCAGCCTGGCCATCTATAGTAAGATATACCCTACCTTTCATCTAAAAAGAATTGGACACACTCTATTTATTTTGAACTGAGTACTATGGAGTGAAATGGGTAATTATTAATTGAAGGAAATTTGATTTTGAACTGGATCCATCCACGTGGGTGCTCCGCTAACTACTTGGGTTTGAGGTAATCTGGAGGAGGGCTACAAACTGATTTATGAATTTATTTGAAGTAGACATTGTTATTACTGTTTTGATTTATGACCCACACTTCATGCTAATGTCTCAAGGCAGGTCACACCAATCTAAAATGCAATACTGAAAACAAATTGCAACCAAAAGTATAGGGTGAGTCCTAAGAAATATACATGTCAAGTGTCAAAGGGCAGGGTAAAGAGGAGCACCTTCAGGATATCATGAAAATATAAATTTATCAACTTTACCAGAAGCCTTAAGCAGACCCCTTAAGCAGGTGTTGTGTGGGCACTCAAGACTAATTGCCCAGTTATGTACTTACATATACAATGCCGCTGTATTTGTGTCACTCATTAGCAGAGAAACGGGGAGAGTGCAAAATGGATTCTAACCATTTCGTTTTTCATTTCCTGAAGTGCCGACTTCAGCAGACCACATCCATCCATTTTTTAATAACAGCTATCAAGCCAATGAGCAAAAACAAATTTACTGTCACCTGATGGTTTTCAAATGACAATTTTAACGACCTAATTACTTGTCGAATCATCTATTTTCTCTCTGTGGTCATAGAGGCAGATCTGCTGTATCTGACATTCTGATTTAAGAGGATATCCTAACCCCTATAAAATTACTGTTTTGTAAAACCACGTTTAAGGTTTCTTGTTTAAACCTTTGGCTTTTTATTTTTGTACTGTAAGTGTTCTAAGCAATATTTAAATAGCCTCTTTAGTTACTGGGGGGGGGAGAAACCTAATGCATTGCTTTTCAAATCATCTCTTTTCTATCATGAGGGCTGCAATCCTATACCCACTTTCCTGGGAATAAGCCCTACTGAACTCTGTGAACATTCTGTGCACATTCACTTAAAAGTAAACCCAAATGAAGTGGCTCACTACTGTGTAAACAGGCATAAGGTCATTCTGTAAGCTCTTAACTTTCTGGTTGCAAAATCAGTAGAAAATATAGCAGCACCTTAATTCTCTTTAAATTGCCTTCACTGAAATCAGTGGGGTTGCAAAAATGAAAGCACTTTTCGCAGTTGCCTTCTAACTGTCCCATTTCAGCTGGGATAGCCATGCTTTTCAGAGACTTTAGTGATCCCACTTTTCAAAAAGCAACTTTTTATTCATCGCCCCCCCCCCCAGCGCCTTTGGTATAAACTGAAGCAAAGCGTTATCACCACACTTAAATAGCCCTTTAAACAGTACATGCCTTTTTATGCCTTTTAGTTACAGTGATATAGAGCCAGACCTACCATTGAGCAAAGGGAGGCAATTGCCTTTGGTGGCAGATGCTGGTTGTTCTTCCTTAGACTACCACCCACCTCCATTTCCCTCTGTTGCAGGGTAGAAACATATAAGCTACATGGCATGTTATCTAGTGTAAGGTGGGATTAGTGTCCTGTAACTAACATAAATGAATTGTAGGGAATATATATATGCGCATCTGGAAGCAGATGGTTGTCTGCCCTTCTAGTGCCTGACACATTTAAATCTGGATTGTTTTGGGCCCACCATTGTCTACCAGAACACATCATTTTCCTGCCAGGCTCTACTCAAAATCCCACCCACCCACACAGAGGAATGTGCCTCCCCATTCCAGGAGTAGTTGCTTGGTGGTAGACCTCACTATGGATAATCTCGGTTGCCGTATTTGGGGCCAGGGAAGACTTTGTTTGCCGTATTTGGGGCCAGGGAGGACTAATTGCCCTCATCTGAAGGTTTTGCCTTCCTCATAGCAGTTGCCACAACTTTGATGGGTTAGACATTGGGTAAAGCCTTACTCATGTTCAGAGGAGAGGTTGTTAGCCTCTGTCTTCTGCTCCGAGGAAACGGAGTATCCTGTTAAGCAGATCCAGGAGGAGGTGCTTCTGTCCAGAAGCCCAGGAGGGGGCTACAGCCATAGTACTCCCCAGGTAGACACATAGGTCCTCCTCATCCCTGCATCGACTGCCATCCATCAACATCCAGCAAGTGGGCTGGCTGATATAGGATATACCCAATACCTAGGTCAAATCCCCTTACTTCTGTAATCAATAAAGTTGTGGCCTTATTTGATCCAAATGAATGTTGTCATGTGTGGTTCAATGATCTCACGTGAAGCGGCAGTTTCACAATGCTTTGGCACACAAGAAGATCATCAAGCTCATGGCAGATAGCTAGTGGCATCCTCAAATAATCTTAGCTTTAAAAAAAACAACCAATTTTTTATTATCATTTAAAAAACCCAGTTTAAGGAGGATCTCAGTTTTCACTTCTGTAGGTAACCAGTTACTATTGCAAATTTTGGAGCAGTATTTGTACAGAAGGATGGTGATTTAAAACAAAAACTGCAAGTTCACATGATGAGCTAGTGAAATCTGTTTGAAGATGAAACTGAAAAATATTTCATAAGGTGAATCTCTGTTGTCATGTTAATATTCAGTTAAGAAATGTGTGCCGTTTCTTAATGTGAAAACTTCAAATTAATATGCACTTGTGTCTTTTTGTTTTGTTTCCCTCACTCAATCCTTAATAGAGAAGAAAATCACGCTATTCTGACCTCGACTTTGAAGTAAGTTTTCTTGCATTATTTCAGCTGTATTTGATTTAAAGCAATGTGAATGTGAAGTGTTTATCTTAATAAATATTTTGACAGCTTTTATAGAGACAGCTTTTGCTAAACTTCATTTTTTGAAAGCTATGCTAGAGTTGTCTTTTCAATGTATCATAAATCTTCACTTTTTAAAAGTATTTCCAAAGCTCCACTTTCACAGTCCATTTGAACTTGGATGAATGGAACTCCCCCCCCCCATTTTAAATATCTATACAATATTCTGTGACTCCCTCCCTTCTTGAGGATTATGGCTTTCCCTGTGAGAGAAGAGGACTAGAGCTTATTTACATATGTTGATCTATTTAAACGTTTTGCACAGCGAGAGCCTCATTGCTGAATTTTGAGATTGAGCTGGATAAAAGAAACTCTAGCTAGCAGTCAGTGCAACCAGCCAGAACAGTTAAGAAGAAAAAGGTCATAAAGCTCTCTTGCATGCTGAGCTAGGCTGTTGTCAGCCAGACCAATGGCCAGATAGCATCACCCATTCCATATTTAACAATCTGGACTGAAGCCTGTATAGGTACTTCCAGAGAAATCTGTAACTCTGTGCTGTACACATGACAATATTCCCATGTCTTTATGGCCTCTGAAACTCTGGGGGTATGCTGTGAACATGCAGGGAGGCAATTGTACATAGTGAGTGGGAATCAGGCCTGCAACTGAATTAGGTAATGAGGCATGGAGAGAAATGAAACATACTTATATGAAGCTGCTGTCTACCTGGCTTGAGAGCAGTACATGTGAAAAGGATCTAGGAGTCTTGGTTGACCACAAACTTGACATGAGCCAAGAGTGTGACGCGGCAGCTAAAAAAGCCACTGCAATTCTGGGCTGCATCAATAGGAGTATAGCATCTAGATCAAGGGAAGTAATAGTGCCACTGTATTCTGCTCTGGTCAGACCTCACCTGGAGTACTGTGTCCAGTTCTGGGCACCACAGTTCAAGAAGGACACTGACAAACTGGAACGTGTCGAGAGGAGGGCAACCAAAATGGTCAAAGGCCTGGAAACGATGCCTTATGAGGAACGGCTAAGGGAGCTGGGTATGTTTAGCCTGGAGAAGAGGAGGTGAAGGGGTGATAGCCATGTTCAAATATATAAAAGGATGTCACATAGAGGAGGGAGAAAGGTTGTTTTCTGCTGCTCCAGAGAAGCGGACACGGAGCAATGGATCCAAACTACAAGAAAGAAGATTCCACCTAAACATTAGGAAGAACTTCCTGACAGTAAGAGCTGTTTGACAGTGGAATTTGCTGTCAAGGAGTGTGGTGGAGTCTCCTTCTTTGGAGGTCTTTAAGCAGAGGCTTGACAACCATATGTCAGGAGTGCTCTGATGGTGTTTCCTGCTTGGCAGGGGGTTGGACTCGATGGCCCTTGTGGTCTCTTCCAACTCTATGATTCTATGATTCTATGAAATCAGACCAGATCTCTGTGGTCACAGCCTTGCTATGAGAGCTTTTAACTGAAGATGCCATGACCTGTAGCTCCAGCTTTCTGTGTTCTGAGACACTGTCACTTATCATCTACTGTTCTAGATCTTCTAAGCACTTGATTTTGGAGTTTCAGGTCCATTTAGGTTATTATAAATTGGATATCTAAATATTAAAGCTGATTGTTTTTGGAAAGCCTGGGCTTGATGGAGATATGGGTGCTGTATAAAATCTCCACTGATTAAGATTATTTAATCCTAAACACATTTGTTATCCAGAGGGTCAGGCGGCGGGGGGGGGGGGGTAGAGTTCAAAGTCATTAATGAAATGTATAGGATTAGTACCTAACACTCTGATCATAACCCCACTACTTGAATATGAGTGCCACCCGTTTCAGTGGAAGATGCTTTCAAGAAATAATTTTAGAATTGAGCAGTGCCTCTGTATACTCAGAGCAGAATGTCCCTCGTCTATTCAGTGGAATATTAATGATTTGTGGAATCTTGGTTTATGCATAAGCTTCCTGTTCACGCAAGTTAACTATCTGATATAATTAATTATGTGTTCCTCCTGTGAAGCTGAAGCTTCACCATGTTTGCATAGCCAATATACACTTAGGACCACTTTATCATCGCCTGAGAAGCATGTAGTAACTGTAATTTGAAAAATAATCCATATTAATGTGAATGGGCGCAGAGCAGTATAAAGCACAAGATATGCTGTGAACAGCCTTCTTGCATTTGAGAGAAGAATCTGATTTACCATTAGCACATACCTGATAAAAATGCTATTAAAAGAAAAGCCTAATGTTTCGTGAACTGTTCCTTATAAAAAAAATACCTCTAATCTTAAAAGCCTGAATTGTCATAGGGACACAGAGCGCTCCCTAGATCAACTAGTCCAGGGGTTCCCAGACTGGCCCATGGACTACATCTGATCTGCAAGCTTCATTCAGGTGGTCTGCAGCATTATCCTCATTAAATAGTCTTATTAAATTTTAATTGTATTGTTATTGCTTCCTTACTGAAACTGTAATGCAATAAAACACAATGTAAGTTCTATAGAATGCAAACTGTAATACAATGAAATACAATATGATAATAATGGAAGCAATATATACAATTAAAAACCATACAGCATTTGTAGCACGGTGCACTGCAGTTGCTACAGTGGGAAGAAAAATCATTCAGTGGTCCACCAAGACCACCAGCAATTTTCAAGTGGTCCAGAAGGTAGAGGAAAGGTATTCAAACCATGGCACTAGTCCATCTAGTTCAGTACTGTCTACACGGACAGGCAGCAGTTCTCTAAAGTTTCAGACAGGAAGTCTCTCCCAGCCCTACCTGGAAATTCCATGGAATGAACCTGGTACCTTTCTGTATGCAAGGCAGGTGCTCTACCAATGAGCTTCAGCATTTCCCAGGTAGCATAATTAGGAAGCTGTTGTTAATTCAAAGGAGCATCATAGTATGACTATGAAGAACAGACAGTAATCTCAACCCACACCAATAACTGCAGTACAAGATTTTGATTGCAGAATGATTGTTTTCACTTGCAGAGTGAGGCTCCAGTCCTACCCCGTTTACCAGGGAGTAAGCTCTGCTGAATTCACTGGGATCTTCTTATGAATAGCTATGGTTAGGATTGCAGCTAAAACTTTCATATTACAAGCAGACAGACAGTGATTACCTCCCCTCCACCCAAAAAAATGATATTAACAACATAATGTCACATGTGATTAGTAATAATATATATGATTAGTTTTAAGAATGTGTCTGTAATGTATTGCTGAGCTTGAAATATCTAACCATTAGAAACCCTGCCTGGCCATGATTCATGTCAGTCAGCGCTTGTGCCCTTATAGCATTAGGTGCCACTTAAACAGCCACTGAACATCTATAAAGGAACCAAAGACAACTATCTTTTTTCCATATATATTTTTTCCTTTGGCTAGTGAATGCCTAGCAGCAGTAAGATCAATGAGTCACTGGTTCAGGAATTTGAATTCAACAGTTAAAAGTTCTCCCTGGCAACTGACAAAAGCTCTCCAGCTGCCTCAAAATCCAGGCTGCATACTTGCTGTAGGGCAAACTATTATAAAGCTGCTCAGGTTGCTGCTATCTTAGACCCACTGTATGTGTGTGGAAAAATGGCCAGGAAACTCTGTTGTCTCTGCAAGTGGGAGATCTAATAAAAGCAGAAATGCATATAAAGATCATTTACCCACACACTTTGATTTGCTTATTGCTGTCTTCCCACCGACCCCCCTTCAATCATCAGCCACACTAACTTAGCTTTGGGGTGGTCAGATTTTAAAAATGCCAGAGATTCTAACTCTGTAAGTGCTCTGAAGAAGGTAGACATTCTGCAGGTGCAGCTTCTCCTGACACAGTGGTGTAGTGAAGGGGAAAGTGGCACATGTGGAAGAATGCTGTGCCCTAGGAGTTCTTTAGAGGGAAGAAATTATGCCCCCTTCAGAATGTCATCACCTTAGAACATTAACTTCCATGGGGTGGGGGAGAAATTTGATTCAGTTCGCAATTGAAAGTGAATCCACTTTGCAGTTTCCAAACCAGCATGCGAACTGAAACCTGACCATAAAATCACATAGCTAGAAAAGACTCTAAGGGTCATCTAAGTCCAGCCACCTGCAATGCGTGAATCTCAACTACAGCATCCAAGACAGATGGCCATCCTTTGAAATTCACCCTTCTGCAGCTACATAAGGGGTACAAAAATGCATATTTTAGGGTAAAATGTGCATTAAAATGCATATATTCGTGAATGAAAATGTAAAATACATTATACTGGGGGAGCATAAATATTAGGGAATATAGGCTTTGCAAAAACATGTACATTAGACAAAACTGTGTACGCATCTGTATTATTAGGAGAACATTGCACTAAAATGCTGGAGAATTCTCGCGAGGGTTTTTTAAAGAATCATAAAGTGATGTGGAGAATAGAACTTAAAACTTGGGGGGGGGGGATGAAAAACAGAGAGAAACCAAACTTGACAGATTAGCCCGTCCCTACTTCCCACACTGCTGATTCAGAGTGCAAGGGAAAGAACGGCGGAGGAGAAGGCAGATACAAAAGTGTGAACCAGGATGAAACTGCGCTTGCTCTTACATAACGAAAAACAAGCTCAGGTCAAGGAAGTGGGGAGGAGAAGAACACTCAATGCAATTCTACTCTGTACTTCTTGAAAATGTAAGCCCATGTCAGGGGTGGGGAACCCTTTGCAGCCTGAGGGCCTTATTATCTCATGAGCAACCTTACCGGGGCCACATGCCAGTATAGGTTTGGACCAGAAGGAAAAGTAGGCAAGGCAACTGATTCCTACCTTTTGTAACAGTAGGTGACTTTCCACTCATGTAAAATTAAGAGGCTTGCACCTTCTCACACCCACGCCCTTTCATCCAAGTAAGCATAAGTGCAAAAGCATCTTCTTGTCACTTTCCACCAGCTTTTCAGGGGCAGACGTTAAGCTAACCAGCCTGTAACTTTCAGGTTCCGTCCTGGTTGCCTTTCTAAAAATTGGTGTTACCTTGGCACAGCTCCAGTCCTCAGGCATGGAAGCTGATCTGAGGAACAAGTTACACATCCTTGTTAGAAGATCATATTAGAGCTCTTAAAGAACTCTCAGGTAGCTGCCATCCAGAAACAGTGATTTGTCAGTTTCTATTTTGTCTGCTAGGCCTACATCTATCATCAACCCTATTTGCCTCAGTTTTTCAGACTCCCTTCCTGCAAAAACACTCAAAGAGGGTGCAGAACAGGGCTGGGACCTAGGGAGTGCCCAAGGGACCGGCTATAGATAGGCAAAGAGGGTTGTATTTGGCCCTTCAGCTAGCCATTCCTCATCTCTGGGCTTTACAACTGAGATGAGGAGGGGAGAATGAAATTAAGCCTGCTTGCCTCACCTCTTCATCCCCACACATAGATCATAGAATCATAGAGTTGGAATAGACCACAAGGGCCATCGAGTCCAACCCCCTGCCAAGCAGGAAACACCATCAGAGCACTCCTGACATATGGTTGTCAAGCCTCTGCTTAAAGACCTCCAAAGTAGGAGACTCCACCACACTCCTTGGCAGCAAATTCCACTGTCGAGCAGCTCTTACTGTCAGGAAGTTCTTCCTAATGTTTAGGTGGAATCTTCTTTCTTGTAGTTTGGATCCATTGCTCCGTGTCCACTTCTCTGGAGCAGCAGAAAACAACCTTTCTCCTTCCTCTATATGATATCCATTTATATATTTGAACATGGCTATCATATCACCCCTTAAGCTCCTCTTCTCCAGGCTAAACATGCCCAGCTCCCTTAGCCGTTCCTCATAAGGCATCATTTCCAGGCCTTTGACCATTTTGGTTGCCCTCCTCTGGGCACGTTCCAGTTTGTCAGTGTCCTTCTTGAACTGTGGTGCCCAGAACTGGACACAGTACTCCATATGTAGAAGATGAGCTCTTCTACACAGAATCCGTGCACGTGCAACATTGGAAGGCAAGCCCGTGGGTTCAATTGTTTTCCTCCAAGAACTGCAATTTGCACATGAAATGGAGAAAAGATGCAGGTTCAGTCTGCAGCATTTCAAGTTTGGACTCACAGGTCCTGATTATTCTGCATATTTTGGCTATGTGTCGTCATCCCCTGCCCCACCGCCCAAAAGATTTTTTTTGCAGGCATCCACTTAATGAATCTTCATACCGAGTAGGAAGCTATGACGCATTAACAACTAAATCAACCTACCTTAAAGGCAATTAAAACTTTTTTTAAAAAGTATATAAGGAGAAATTATATAATCACCACACTGAGCAAATACTGTGAGTCATAACTATGCCATTTAGAAAGTCAGATATTCAGCTTGGTTCTCTTTCTTCGAGAATTTTTCTCTATGGCAACTGATTTGAAGACATCCTTCCTATCACTGAAGAGAGCAGATTTCAGCATCTGATAAATACAGATGATGCCTTGCACGTCTAAAACATTCTGTTCTCCTTTATCTGTCATCCTGTTACATATTTTTAAATTGTCTGACAAAGTGATTGCAAGGATGTGTGTACATTTTGCCAAGCTCGCCAACTGTTGCTCCTCTTGTTGTTGAAGTGGGAGTACCACAGGTGCCCCTTCAGCATGGAGAGGCCCACATATACATATTGGCTGGATCCTAAGATGTTCAGGAAGCTTGCATAAAGGAAATTTCTCATACCTCCCACCCTTGAGAAGCCTCTCCAGTAGTTCAAGCGCCCCTCCTGAACAATGTGGGATGGAGCACAATGGAGGGCCAATGTGGGAGGTGGGAATCTCTCAAAATCAAGCTTTTGTTCTACATAAGTAAGTTCCCAAAAGGAAAGTTCTTTCTCTTTGCAGTCCCCCGCAGCCCATTCCACACTGTCTCTCCAGAGAGGTCTCTGCAGATTGCTATGCTCAATGCTTTCTTGTCAGAGCTTGTGCAGTGATGAGGCAAGAAGCCCAGTCCCACTCAGGCTTGAATCCATGTGCTATATGCAAATCATGCATGAGTAGGACTTGGGAGTAGATGAATCTGTTAATTTTGTTTTCTCTCAGCTTCTAGTTTTCCCAGTATTAAATTCAGTTCTCTACGTTTCCACAACAATGTGCAATTTTTAATTAAAAGAAAAAGCCTCATGAAAATGAACCAGCATTTTAGTGTGGATTTTTTATAATAAACTCTTTTCTTTATGCTGTTGTGGCTAATATTCACATTTTTGCAAGTAGTTCCTCCTAATATAGTGTATTTTTGTATGCTGTGTTCTAAAATATATGATTATGCACACTTTCCCCCACCATGTGCATTTTTGTACCTGCTGGTTGAAAAACCACAACACAAAATTTGGAGAAGTTAACATTTTGAAGAATAGTTGGCTTTGTCTTTCATTACACATATTGGTTTGAGAAGTGCAAATTAGGCAGTTCTCATTAAAATGCAAACAAAACTGAATTTTTCTTACAGCACAATCTTACCCACATTTACTCACAGAAAGACTCAGAATTCAGGAGAGAGCACTACTTCCTAATAAGTGAATTTAAGATTGTAGCCACTGTTCCTCAATCCTGTTATCTTTGGAAGTGGAACCAGTTATGTGTGTAGGGCCAAGTTTGCTACCTGGCATTACTAACAGTAAAATTATTACCTTGGAAACCCAGGAAATCACTTATGTGAGACTTCCTTCATAAATTTAGGTCTACTATCTCTTAGGAGAATTATGTTTTGCAAGAAGGATCTCACTGAATCCTGCAGAACCCCACAATTCTTTAGAGGTTAATTGGTTTATAATTGCTTGCTATGTTCTCATGCCCACATTGTGAATTATGTTGCCACCGCTTGAGGCATCAGAAATCTACTGGTAATCTCAGATTCAGATTTCTTCTGATAACCTTGAGCCTAAACTAATTTATTCTGGAGCAGGACTCAGATACAGACTTTGCCATGCTTTGAGTAGAGTAGACCCAGTGAAATCCATGGGTGCTGGCCATGATTATGCCCCATTTTTCTTAATGTGTGTACCCTAAGAATAATATAGATGCAGCCTAGGATAAGAGTGGTCTAGAGCAGTGTTTCCCAACCGGTGTTCCGCGGCACACTAGTGTGCCGTGGAACCTTGCCTTGTGTTCCGTGGAGGCGGGCGAGTCGGGCGGTGAGAGGCGGGGCGGCGGCGGCGAGCACACGCGGGGCGGTGAGCGAGCGAGCTCCCACATCCCATCGCCGCTCGCCACTGGGCCTGCCCCAGGAGGTGGGGTTGCGGGCATCACGCCCTTCCCCACGTGAGCGGGGAATCCCATCCGCCCCCACGTGAGCGGGGAATCCCATCTCAGCCCCCGCAAGAGCAGGGGAATCCCATCCGGCCACGCCTCCTGGCTGGCTGGAGGGGGTGTGGCTTGCCCTTTTTAGGGCCGGAGCGGAGGGGGCTCGCCCTCTCTTCTCCGGCTAGCCCCATCGCCGCTCGCTACATCCTATCGCCGCTCGGCGAGCACACGCGGGGCGGCGAGCGAGCGAGCTCCCACATCCAACGGCACCAAGCAGGGGCCCTTGGCCGTGCCGGTGCCCACCGTGCCCGCCTCCGCCCAGGAGGGCGGCAAGCAGCCACCGCCACCACCACCCCCGCCGCTGCCCGGCAACCGCGCCGCCGCCCCCGGCTCCCCGCGGCGGGTGATCGTGCAGGCTTCGACGGGCGAGCTGCGAGCTCGGCGGGCAGCGCCTCCGTCCGCAGCGCCCGCCTCGCGGCTCTCATTCCCTGCCCCTGCCAAAGCTCACTCAGCCAAGCCGCGCTCTCCTTCCTGCCTCGCTTTGCTGCCTCCTCCCCCCCCACCCCCAAAGCTTGGAGGTTCCCCGGCAAGGGGGAGGGGGGAAAAATGAAAACTTTCACTTTCGTGCGTCCCTCCCAGCGTGACGCTGCGCGCTGACGTCACGGGGCTGTAATGGTGGTGTGCCGCGAGATTTTTTTCATCAAACAAGTGTGCCTTTGCCCAAAAAAGGTTGGGAAACACTGGTCTAGAGGGGCACAATTAGCTTCCAAGCCTGAGGCTGCCAATCCCTCATCTATGAGACTTTGGGACCTTTAATGATCAACCTATTAAAAAACGAGTCTTCCCTGGGGTTGTGTTGATATTTTCAACACTTAAGGCTCAGCCACACTTTTTTTGTGTTGCATTTCTAGGCAAAGGTCTGGACTTTCTAGCCCCATGTCCAAGAAGGTGTGTGTATCCCAGCACTTTCCCTGGGGAAACTCGTGTTTTACTGCTGAAACACAACAAACAGCAATCAGGGTTTCTGTGGACTGCTGTTTGCTCCAATTCAGCAGTAAAATGGGTTTTCCTGGGGAAAGCACCAGGACAAAAAAAATGAACTGTTCAGACATGGACTAGGAAAGCCTGAACCTATATGTAGAAAGCATACAGCAAAGGTAAGTGTGGGTGAGCCCTTACTTTAAAAAACAAAACAAAAAACTGGCTTTAATTAGCAAGCAATGTAGCCTGTTCTTAGTGATAGCTGCTATATTCATAGCACATATGTGGGTAGCACAAAGGAATTGGGTAGTGGTTTGGGCAACTCAGTAAAGGGAATGAGAAAAGGCAACGCTCTGTATCTGGGAAGTATATTACAAAGATCAAATAGGAGACGGTGCAATTAATTTTGAGTTCATTGTGTCTATAGGAAAGAGACAGCCCAGCCCAGCCAAATTCAATTTGCTTTATTAAGTTGGATGAAATAATGGTTCTTTTAAAACTGTGCCATGATTCATTATAAAGTATTAAGCAATTATATTCTATTTCGCAGAAGGTCATGCATACGAGGAAGAGGCACATGGAATTGTTTCAGGAATTAAATCAGAAATTTCAGACACTAGACAGATTTCGAGATGTACCAAAATCAGGCAGTATGGTAAGTATACTGTTTTGTTTTGTTTTATTTTGCTATCCTCTTATGTACTTTTAATCTCTTACCATTTAAGAATTATTGAGAAAGTTGTGAATTTAAGGTAGGGTCATCTCAAAATGAGAACTACTTATTCTCTTTCAGTGAGAATTGCCTAATAAGTAGAAAGCTCTCTAGCAGCTAGAACAGGGATGGGAAACGTCAGGCTCAGGGGCCAGGTGTGTCTCTTTAGGCAGACCACCCCGTACTCCAAGCCATGCTCCCCACTGGCCCTCTTCCACTACTACTTGAGTACTTTTTCTAAGCTTGACTGTGTCCTTGAACTGTGTCCATGAACCTCTGGCTTCCTGCATGAAGAATGTGTATGTTTATGTCCAGGGGTGGGGGGAGCCCTCTGACTTTTATATGGCAAAAGTGTAGCTTACTGTACAAAGGTAAGAATTACATCCATTATTCTATCCATTTGTGTCTATGGCCCCATCCACAACTGGCACACCACCCTCAGAAATGAAATGCAGCCCTTGAGCTGGAAAAGGTTCCCCATTCCTGGGCTAGAGCCATGAGGGTGTGGAAAACAAGAGTTCAAATCCCCTGCTCAGCTGCAAATTTTACTGGAGAGTCTTGGACAAGCTTAAAGCACTTACTCAACTTTTAAGTGGGTGAGAGCAACTTCATGTACGGTGCCCTGAGTTTCTTGGGTCAAATGTGGGATACATAAATAATATCCAGTTCTTTCACTTCTGCCATGTTTCACTGTGACAGAAATTGAGAACTTGCATGGGAGACAGCCATGCAGTTGTTTGCATGGAGTACACAAAACCTCAAGGCGTTCCCTCTCCCATTACTCCTTTTCATACTTTTCAGGGACTTGCACTTCCCAGATGATTAAATGCACAAATAGTTTTAAAGGGCTGCAGCCTAAGTAACAGTAACATCAACTCCCAAATACATAAAAAAATCATTGCAATCAAATATTCGTATTATATGTTATTGGATGTAAAACAATTGCCTTAAGAATGAATATGTATTGAATATTCAACATTCACAGAAGACCATTTTTAAATAATTGTATATATTATTCCCTCATAAAATAGTTTAGAATTACAATTTGGAGTTATAACAAAAACATTAAATTGAACCTGAAATATGCCAAAGCCTTCCAACATCATATCTCTAGGCTGTTAATTTAAGACCAGCTGTAGTGATGTGCCTTTATGGTAGTGTTAAAATAAAGGTTCAATATATAAAAAATAAGCTGTATTTCAGGGTTTACTAGCAAGTGCTTTATTAGCTTCTGTGTAAACTTGAAAAGGACGTCGTGTTAGAAGAAAAATATTCAGGATTAGTAAGGCCCATTGTTTGTTTGCTTCTCTGATATGAGAGCTTCTTTAGAATGAGAAGCTCACACATTTAGTGCCACTATCAGAATTTTATCTTGCTTCCATTACTTTTGCAAGTTCTCTTCTTGCTCCCAGAGAAGGAATGGCAATATATCTATTTAGAATTTTATGGCCATGTACTGAATTGAGTAGATATTATTATTATTATTATTATTATTATTATTATTATTAGGGATCTGATGACTAGTTGTTAAAAGATTTCCCACTTTGCTGCCAATTTTGAAGAGAATTTATGGAAACTAGCTCGTTTCAGTCCTAAAAAAAAAATATTTAAAAGATTAAGTATCAGCTTAATCCCTTTGCTCCTATATCAGATCAGCCAAGGCAATGAAAAGTGACATAGACTACACATCCGGCAGGAACTAAGCTTTGATGAGTCTCCGAGGAAAAGAATCATCTAACTGTTGGGCAACCACCAATTATGCTTCCCTATATTTACCCTCATCATATATTCTTGGCATGCAGCTACAATGAACAAGACAAGTATCCTTGATTAATCTTAGATACTGTGATGGGGCTGAGGCAAGGAAAGGCTGCTGAGGGCCTTACAAAGTCAAAAGCCAGCACTGGATAGAGATGTTTCTCATCTGGGAGTTTGGATTACATTTAGCCTCCAGTTGTCACATGCTGTATTCGAGGGACACTTACACTGGATATGACGAGCCTTTAAATCCCACTTTGCAATTGAGAGGAGAGCTTTCAATGTTACAGGGCCCACCA
This sequence comes from Podarcis liolepis, assembly GCF_965112155.1. NCBI lineage: Eukaryota > Metazoa > Chordata > Lepidosauria > Squamata > Lacertidae > Podarcis > Podarcis liolepis. Next base: position 38,569,488 of record NC_139557.1, read on the forward strand.
CTAACCCAAACACACAGTCAGTTTCCAAGAAGGCTGTAAAACGGGCAGCTAATCCAATTTGGTGGGAAGTGCTCCTTGTCAAGTTAATTCCTGCTCACCTTTCTAGGAAATTGCAAGTAAATATATAGCTGTCAGAGATGGTCAGCGAACCTTTGCTCCACTCAATTCCAACCTTGCTACTGGGCGTTTGTTGGCAGATCTACTGGCAAGCCTTTCAGTGTGCCGATTGCGCGTAAAAAAGGATGAGAAAACTGGCTGAATTTTGGCCAGTCTGGCACCCTTCAAAGCCATTTTATCTCTCTTGATGTCTGTTTTTATATGTGATCTCTTGAAAGATCAAATCGGCAAAGAGGAAGTTTTTAAAAGTTGTTTCTCTCTCTCTCTCTCCCTCCCGCACCCCACCTCATTCCCGCAGGAAAATCCAACAGCAGCCAGCAAGGCTCCCTGGGACACTTTCAAAAACACAAGTGACTACCCACATTATACCACAATAAATGTATTAGATACAGAGGCAAAAGATGCTTTAGAACTAAGACCATCAGAATGGGAGAAGTGTCTGAACTTGCCTCTAGATGTACAAGAAGGTGATTTTCAAACGGAGGTTTAACGAAAGAGGAAACAAACTGAAGCGAAAGCGAGATATAGAACAATTTTGTTTGCACTGACACTCAAGAGACTTGGGAAGCCTGACACGCCAATCTGAACATTGTGGCTGAGGCGTGTCAGCACCTTCATGTGCCAAATGTCAGTGGTTTCTTTTCGTACGATATATTCCCACTAGCAAAACTAGTGGAGAGCCCAGGTGTACAATTCTTACCATCGTGTCTTGTAAGTACCCGTGGAATGGATTTGTAAGGTAAATCTTTATAGATAAACCTCAAGCAACGGTTCATGTTGTAACAGCTTCATCTGGTTTAGTTTTCAAAAAACTTCACCATGAAGCACAATGTATATATTTATGCAGTTTTTAAAGTTTATAACAGTCTGTTTGGCCATTACTACACTTTTTACTTTATAATATAAAAAAGCAAAGTTTTGTCGTCATTAAATGAATGTCTGTTGAGCTACATTCTTCATTGCTTTAAATGCAATAAAGTAATAATCTCACTTTTATATGAATAATATATTTCACATCTTTATTATTGCAGTTTTCTCTGGAAAGCTCAGAATAGCTTCTCCTGCTGCAGCTGTGTATAAAATATTTAAAATGTTGTATGGTGTAAATAAACTTTTGTCTACATATCAGTATTTTCAGTGCATTTTATTTTGGATTTGTTTATCAGAAATTTGCATATTTATAAAGTTTTGTTAAACAAAACAGAAGCTGAAAATGAATTCAGAATTTTAATAGCATACTGTTATTACTCCTTTGAGACTAATGATTTCTCAAATGTAATAATAGGTTTGCGTGGCTGTTCTATTTTTCTACTCTATGGAGGCAACACACAATGTAAATTGGCCTTGTAAGAGCATTGCCAGATTAGTTCTACTATATGCAGGTCTTAAGCTTTTTTATTTAGCTGCAGAAAGACAACTTTTTAGACAAATACTGTTCAACAAACAGAACTTGAGGGAAATGCTTCTCTGGCTCTTACTGCCGCCACCATACAGTGTAGTTTTGTTATAATTTCTTACTATTATTCTTATTATCAAGATTTATTACCTCCTTCAGTACTGAGGCACATAGCATGACTCTCTGCAAGAAAAATTAAATAATATATTCCATAAAAGATTCAGTGCCTAAGACGACAGCAAATCATCTTTTAACTTCAATCGGAACTAAGATTTTTTAACCCAGTATTTTGTATCAATGAATAGTATGTAAAGAAGCCAATACTGAATAAATATATTAGTAAACTGGTCTGCATGGTACAATAAAACATGCTGATACATGGGACATGTATTACATAGCTTAAAACACCTGCCATTCTGCAAGATGTTCTCCATGCTTTTATAGCTTAATTGGACTGAGAATACCCACCTCTTTAAGTATTGTAAGAATGCTGCTTGGTTCTCTCATGACTAAAAGATTAGTATTGTTTGATTACAACTGTTGCCGGAAGCCAAATATAAGTCAACACCAGGGTTTTCTTTCAGCCGGAATTCAGTTCCGGAACCTCTCAGATGTGTCCCAGCACCTCGCCATTGCCATTCTAAGAGAATGAGGGAGGTGTTTATAGTAAGTTCCGGCACCTCATTTTCAAGAAAAATAGCACTGGTCAACCATAACTTGGGGGGGGGGGTCGTCTAGAAACTCTGAACAAAAGCAGAAACAGGCACTCCAATTGCCATAGCTGGTGACTCAGAGTAGTTCCTATGGTTGAAGCACAATAATCAGCATAGAAACCGTACGGTGCATAAATTGGTCCGGCAAAGGTACCAGATAGGCCTGGTTTATATTCATTCATCTCTTGAATATTGCAACATCCGGTGATTGCCTGGGAGGGAGGCTATGATAGATATAGTACCACCTAAGCTTCCCTGTCATGTTGCACGCAGTGCTTTTCAGTGGAGCAACTCATGCACTGAGATGCCACTCTTCCAAATGATGTGCAGGCCAAATTTGTAGCCAACGCAAAGTTAAAAAATTAGGGTTCTCCCCAGTTACCAAAATGCCATGGAGGTGAATTTTCCCACCATGCTCCCACCTGGGTGACGCCCTTGTCTGTTGCTGCCCTGCACCTGGCGATTGCTGCCACAGCAGCATCAACTCACAGGACTACAACCGCATGGCACTGTGGGCCGTCTCGTAATGCCATCATTGTCAATGCTGAACGGGTCCCAGCCCTCAAGCCATGGATTGCCGATGAAGTAGCTCGCTAACCTCTTCGCTAATCATTTAATATGCTGGCTTTTCCTCTTGAAATATAATAATAATGCACTCATAATACAATCAGCACTTGCAGGGCTTTCTAAAAGCATGTCAGATTACAGAGCTCTCAATTATTTATTTGGCTGGCTTAGTGTTAAACCAGAAAATGTACTGTCCTCTGGGACGCAAGCATGTTTGCTAAGAGTGTTTGCTGCTGCTGTTTTTCACATGGAGCAACGCAGGATAAGTCAGACTTGGAAGGGGGAATGGAAAAGTACTGTGTTTTATGAGTAGTTGTATGTGAGGGACACGGGTGGTGCTGTGGGTTAAACCACAGAGCCTAGGACTTGCCGATCAAAAGGTCAGCAGTTCGAATCCCTGCAAAGGGGTGAGCTCCCATGGTTCAGTCCCTGCTCCTGCCAACCTAGCAGTTCGAAAGCACATCAAAGTGCAAGTAGATAAATAGGTACCGCTCTGGAGGGAAGGTAAACGGCGTTTCCGTGTGCTGTTCTGGTTAGCCAGAAGCGCTTAGTCATGCTGGCCACATGACCAGGAAGCTGTACGCCGGCTCCCTTGGCCAATAAAGCGAGATGAGCACCACAACCCCAGAGTTGGCCACGACTGGACCTAGTGGTCAGGGGTCCCTTTACCTTTATGTGCTGTACTCCCTTTCAAATGGTAGTGGGGCAATCCAACCAGGAGGCATGTATGTGTGGAGGCAGACATTTGCATGTATGCCCCTTGTTGGATAAGAACTACCTGCACAGCAGCTGGAGCTGGGTGGACATATCTGTGCCACTATACAGTGACATGAGTATCAATCAACTTTTTTTTTTTTGCAAGAAGTGGGGGTGCAATGTATTTCTCGCCCCTACCCTCTTCTTCCTCCTGGGGACTTCTCTCTAGTGAGCTGCCAATCCAGTGTTCTGTGCCTGCTCAACTGGGCCACTTATGTATGTTTTCAATTTTCAATTTAATTTGTACTTCAATGAAATCTTGTTTTCAACAAAAATGAGAATTACCTATTACTTTAAATGGGTTTGTATTTTATGTGATTTTTTTGGTTACTCATTATATAGTATAACAACAGCTGACCTTGCTAAATATTATAGACTGCATACATACCATACATTTAAAGCACACTCCAAGAATTATGGGAACTGTAGTAAACTCATCGCAGAGCTACTGTTACCAACACCCTTAACAAACTAGAGTTTTCATTGGACGGGGGCTGTTTTAAATACATGGAATGCATGCAGCTTCGGAAACTTGCTTAAAACTTTTTTCAATGATCCTACTCAGATGTATAATTTAGCTACCTATATCGGTTTTGTAAAAGTTTTGCCGATTTTATCTGTGTTTCAATTATTATTATTTTTATGTATATGTTTTATGGTTCTGTGGATTTTAGCTGTGCTTCATCTACCGTTTTATTATGTACACTGCTTGGAGAGCTCTGTGATTAAGTGGTTTATAAATCTTCTAAATAATTTAATATAAAGTGACATGCTTTCCATTGCTCTGTAGTCCTGCACTGGAACTGTGTTTGCGAGAGCTAAACTGGATGAAATATTAAGCCACCTAAGCACAATGTCTAAAACATCTCTTGCCACACTTGGAATCATTGCACGCGCCCAATATGCACCGAGTGGCTCCTTCTGTGCACAAGAACTTGAGAGCATATGTGAAGCCTTCCCACAACAGTGAAGATGTGACACTCCTTGCAGAACTGCTCCATGGGTGCGCTAGGGATATCATGGAACACTGCCCCGGCACCAAGTCCTCAGTATTTGTTTCTATCACAGTTAGTCAAAGGGTTATTTATAATTGCTCCGGGACCAGAGAATGTCGGGGTTCATAGTTAGTATCCTTGCTTTAGCATCTGGAATGTTTTCTACCATCCTGGGTGGTAGCGCGCCATGCTGGCAACAGATTTCAGGTTTCATTTGTTCCACCCACTGTTAGTTCTGTACAATAAGTCATGTTCTGTACCCCCTTTCCTCCAGAACTAGGGTTGATCGCTTAAATAGATGGAATTATAAAATGCTTAACTCCATTGATTTTGTACCCCTATTTTCTCCAACTCCCACACCCACTTCACATAATTAATGCCCGGTGGCATCTCTGTTTTTTAAGATGGTTGTTAACAATGTCATTTTTCTCATAAAAAGCACCTCCCTCGTTCTCTTATAATGGCAATGGCGCCCACCTGAGAGGTGCCAGAACTGAGTTCCGGTGAGTTCTGGCTGAAAAAAAGCCCTGGTTGTTAATTACTTCTGTTGAAATTATATTGCAACTGCCATCACAACAGAGCTAAAGTTCCGGTGGGTCATTGTGCACAAGGCTGCAGATGTTACAAATACGAAGGTAGCAAAAAGCTACCTGAAGAATATCCTTCTACATCATTTTTATTTTCCAGGTAGACACCTGCTTCTTGATGCAACAATTACTGCTTTCATCTACATGGAAATAATGTACTACTGGAAGATAAGGGTATAGTCCCTTTTTGGGACAGTTGTCTCCAATAAATGTGGCACTTCCTTCTACATTCTGCTGCTCTTTCACCTGTAAATATTTTAGGTCATTGTACCTGCATTCTCAGTAAAATTGTTTTGTTTTGCTTTTTCCACAATCCAGTGGTTAAATTTTTATAAGGTGCTACCATGTTTGTATATTTTGCCAGGACAATTCAACACCTCTTTCTCTTTCTGGAGAAGTAAATACATTTCATCAGTGTCTCTCTTAAAAATGAATGATTGGCTCAGTAAATAAAATTCTGCCTTTGACAAGAGATACCGAAGCAACAGCTCACTTCTATGATCTACTGCCCTGTATAGAGGAAGTGGTGCTTTTGAAGGTGTGACTATCACTTGAAGGGGACACTCTTGCACCAAGTAAAGAGTAGAGGAAGGAGTTTCAATCAATAAAATGTATGACTGCCATTTGTTAAATAAAGCTGTGAAGTAGCTCAAGATGTCAAGAGTACATACATCATCCTCAGTGTTGCATTGCAAGATTCTTTCCCCTCCCCATAGCTGTTATGTGAACATAAATCTCTATTCACAGTCTAATTCTGTCTGGATTGTGAAGTCACAATTCTAAGTTAGCATATATAACAGTATTTAAACAGTATTAAACTTTAGGCTGTTCTGCTTCACTTCTTGTTCTTTCAAGTGTCCTTATTTTCCTAGATTTACAGAAGCCATCCTGGTTTTCAATTTGATCCCAAAATGTCCCGCTTTTCCTTAGGACGACCCTATTTTCACTGGGAAAATGTTGGAGGAGGGTATAGAGTTGTCCAACCCTTGAGCCATCTGAAGGCAGCCCTGAATAGGGAAGGTTTTTAAAAATATTTAATGTTTTTATACATGTTGGAAGTCATCCAAAGCGGCTGGGGCAACCCAATCAGATGGTGGGATATTATTATTATTATTATTATTATTATTAAATTTAATTTTCAATCAGTACAAACACCAAACTAAAAAAACACGTACAACAAAAAACCATAACAACAATAATAACAGAAACTGACAACACAAATTTAGATACCGTAATATCCCTATGCCTACTCCTTGTTTATCACCACTCTCTTCTCCCTCTATTTCCCACTGTTATCCGCCTTGTCACTTATATATTCGTTCCAAATTTCTTTGTATTTATCCATTCTTATTTTGACAAGCAATTCTTTCGTATGTAGACAGATTAGCTACATCATCATCATCATCATCATCATTATTAAATAGGACATCCCTATTTTCATCAGAGAAATGTTGAAGGGTATAGAATACACACACACACACACACACACACACACACACACACACTTTACTGCCCCCATTCCAGCAGATTCGAACCACAACTTGCTTTCAGTTCATACCAAATGTGTGCTAAATTTGTTAAAGACTACTATTTATGTGAAGGCTTTGCTGCTGTTTGCTGTGCCTCTCTGACTTGTTCAAAGTGGAGGTTATGATATGATCTCCCGAAAGTTGACTGTTTTATGGAAAGAGCGTTGAGTAAAAACGTGTGTCAACAATGAGCAGGCACTGAAATAGGCAGGGGTTTTTCTTCTGCAATTGCTTAATTCAACCCCATATTGCACAGTGTTTGCTTCCCGTTACCTTTTCATGTTTGTGTCTGTTTCTGGCTGGAAAACATTTTGGCCATGCGGTATGATATTTCATTTTGTGAGCAGAGAAAAGTAAACAATAAAAAAATATGTGAAGTCCTTGTATCAATGTAAGTAAAAGGGTTAGGACAGCAGTCAGCAAGAGAAACTTAATGATACAGAGGGAAGGCACAGGTTAAGGGAACAACTACCAGGAAGCGATTCAGCACAGAAAGCAGAGCAGCAGGGTCGGAGAGAGAAGTTAAAGAAAGCTCGCTTAAATAGAGTTATTTGCTTGATGATACTCTAACCAGATGACCCTCGTGGTTCCTTCCAACTCTGCAGTTCTGTGATTCTATTATTCTAACACTATTTGAAACAGTCCTTATTAAAGAGGAGACCATGGAAGTAAAATTTAGCTCACTGATGGCTTTGCCTGGCTTAGGTATTACCACTGCCCACCGTCTATGAATCAGGAGTCTGAGCAGTAGATACTAATAAATTAAAATCACAATATTTTCTAATAAAAGGAACTTTGTTGTTTTTAAGTAATTTAATTGTGCCAACAACTCCCTTCTCTGAAATGATTCTCTGATGGATTCTTATTTTTTGTTTGTTTTAAATAAAGTTCTACAATTTCTTTCTTGTGAGTTTTCCTGCAACAATATTAAGAACATCAAATGCCCCAGCTTTTTATTTCTATTTTTTCCTCTTCTTTACTTTTTGGTTCGACTAAATGATTAGTAAAGCCTGTTTATGTTTAAAGCAAAAAAAAAAGTAGAGCTACAAGACACATTTGGGGAGTGTGGTTAGTAGCCTAAATCAAAAGTTATCATATATTTTTTTTTTGTTTGCAACGACAATCTAAAAATAAAGTGAAGAATATAAACAAAACGTATGTGTCAGAGCTGCTTGAAGATCCTAGCTCACAGAGGATCACGCTAGCCAGCGATCATTAAGTAAAAGTCTTTATTGAGTTACAGTTTCCATTCTCACGCTGCTGCGCGCAACTCTACGTCTAGTAGCTAGATCGGCGAAGCTCCGTCTGAGTCTCCGCCCCGTGTGCACCAACTTAATATCCTAGCCCGGCTCCACCTTTTCCGCCTGACTGTCCTCCTCTGGGTCCCTCTACCCCCCGGGGTCTCTTCCTTCCGGGATTCTTCTGACGCTGACCCCCCGGACCCTCCTGTCTCCTTGCGCCGGGCTTTAGGACCTGGCTCCCTTTCCGGGCTGCTTACTGCGCCACCTTCCTCTGCATTTGAACTTGGCGCGCGCGCCCAACCTTCCACTTTCCGCTTAACCGTTTCTTCGCTCCCCGATGGAGGTGTGGCCACTCCTGACTCGTGCCCTCCCTCCTGTGGTGAGCTGCCAGCGCTTGCCCTCTGGCTCCTTTCCTCTTCCCTGCTCTCTGGCGGTGACGCTGGTCCCGATTTCCAACTGCTCTCCTCTGAGTCCCCTCTGGCTCTATCTTCCTGGGGTGCCCCCCTAGACTCCCCCCTTGCCCTGGCCACTGGTGCTCCTTTCTGTGAATCCTCTGATTCACTGGAAAGACTCGGAGATCTCGGCTCGTCGTCATCACTCATCTTTTCTTCTGCCTCCTCCCCTTCGCTCTCTGTTTCCTCCCTTGCCCTTGCCTCTGCTCCTAAACCCCTGACATCCATCCCCCCCTCGAAGCCCCCCATTCCCCCCTCCCCTCCTTCCGGTGCTGGAGTTGGGTGCTGCTGTTGCAAAGGGACGAACGTCGGATATCGTTCGCTTCCCGTGGCGGGTCTCCATCTGAAGTCTCCCGGGTCTTCCTCCCTGCTCTCGTCGACGACGGTCACCTCCGCTTCCATCTCTGTGCCGCCGTGCTCGAAACCAGGGTCGTCCCCGAAAATGTCCATGTCCGTCTCTCCCTCACTTCCTCCTGGCGGCGTTGCTCGTCCTGAGCATTCCAGCCACTTTCTGCGGAACTGCTCCTCTGGCCTATCGTCCCACCAATACGAGGGTTCTGATGCAGATCCCGAGGGTGACCCCTCCGGGGAACGGACGTCTCGTGTCGGGTCCTCGTCCGAGTCGAACCCCCGGAACGTGCTGGCCGAAAGCGTGGGCGTGAAAAGCCAGTCGTCGAAAAAGTCTGCTGGCATAGGTCTATGTGGGAAGAGGGCATGAAACTCGTCTTTGAGCAGAGGTTCGTCCAAGGCGTAGCCCGGCACCCAGCTGTTCGCACTGGCTGGGGTGCCCTCCTTGGCGAGAAAGTATTCTACCCCCTCTTCCCCCCATCTGGAGTCCAAAATCTCCGTGACTTCGTTGATGCGATCCTTCTGTGCCACTCCCGCGTGCCCTGTTCTGTCTCTGACCGGACTCGGCGCCGTTCCGGGTTCCTGGAACCTGTGCGGTGCCTTGTAGGGAGTGAGCACCGATCTGTGGAATACCGGATGCATTCTGGAACCCTCCGGAAGTGCTAGTCTGAAAGCTACCGGGTTGACCTGCTCTTCGACTTGGTAGGGCCCCAGTTGTTTATGCCCTAGTTTCTTCTTGGCCAACGACCTGGCCGGCACTGCGTGGGCTGCTAACCAGACCCAGTCTCCCACGTGGAGCTCTTCGCCAACCCTTCTGTGTTTGTCCGCTTGTACCTTGTATGCGTGCTTGGCCAGCTCCAGGTGGCGCCTCAGCTGATCGTGGACTTCCTGCAGCTCCGACGCGAACGCATCTGCTGTCTGCGGCTCCCCCTCCCCCATCCTTTCCAGTCCCGGGAAGGTTCTGGGGTGCCTCCCGTTGTTGGCGAAGAACGGCGTGACCCCCGTGGACACGTGCTTCGTGTTGTTGTAGGCGAACTCGGCAAGCGGCAGGTAATCCACCCACGTCGCAGGCTGTTGATTTGCATAACATCTCAGGTACTGCTGCATGATGGCATTGACCCGCTCCGCTTGCCCGTTGGTCTGCGGGTGTCTCGCCGACGCCAGGTTGATCTTGACGTTCAGGAAGCCCATCAGCTTCTGCCAGAAATTCGAGATGAACTGCCGCCCCCGGTCGGACAGAATAGACCATGGCAGACCGTGAACCTTGAACACGTGGTCTATGAACAGTTTGGCGGTTTGCTCCGCCGTGGCCACCTTAGCACACGGAATGAAATGTGCCATCTTGGAAAACAGGTCCACCACCACCAGCACTGCCGTCTTGCCCCTCGAGCTGGGCAGATCCGTGACAAAGTCCAGGGCCACCCTTTCCCAAGGTTCGACCGGAGTTTGCAGCGGTTCCAACAGTCCGGCCGGTGGTCTGTGCACTGGCTTGGCCCTCTGGCAGGTGTCACACCTCGCCACGTAGTCTGCGACCTCCCCTCTCATTCCAGGCCACCAGAAATCCCTGGCTACTAATTCCACCGTCTTCTCCTTGCCGAAGTGCCCGGCAGTGGGCGCGTCGTGCAGCTGCTGCAGCACCTTGGCGCGAAGGTCGTCTCCCGGCACGTAGATGGCCCCTTTACGGATGAGCAAACCATCTCGTAGCTGGAAACCGTCGGCCGCTGCCTTGCCCCTTTGCACCTCTGCCATCTTTGCTTGCGCGAAGGAGTCATCCTGCAACGCTCGTCGCACCGCCTCCAGGTCCACGGTTGCCGCGGCGCACGCCCACACTGTTGGTGCGAAGATGTGCATGGCGGCTGCTGGCGTTGCGTCCTCCAGATACTGCGGCTTACGGGAGAGAGCGTCCGCCATGATGTTGGTGTCCCCCGGGACATACTCTATGCGGAAGTCGAAGTTCGCAAAGAACTCAGCCCAACGTATCTGCCTCTGGTTTAGGAACTGTGCCGTGCGCCAGTGCTCCAGATTCTTGTGGTCCGTGCAAACCTGCACCGTGTGCTTGGCGCCGATCAGGAAGTGCCTCCACGCTTTGAACGCTGCATGAATGGCCAGCAACTCCCTGTCCCAGATGGTGTAGTTCTGCTCGGACTTGCTGAGCTTCCTGGAGTAAAACGCTCCCGGTCGCCACACCCCCTGCGGGTCCTTTTGCAGCAGGACCGCCCCCACGGCTCTGTCCGAGGCGTCTGTCTCCACCCTCATCGGCCTGCTGGGGTTGACGTGAAGCAGCTGCTCTTCCGACGCGAAGAGACGCTTGAGTGCCTGAAAGGACTGCTCCGCCTGCTCTGTCCAAACGAACTTCTTTTTCTTGGAGCTAAGCGTGTCTGTGATGGCCGCTGTCTGCATAGCGAAGCCCTTGATAAACTTGCGATAGAAGTTCGCAAAGCCGACAAACCGTTGGACCTCCTTCCGGTTGCGTGGACTCTTCCAATCCAATACCGCTCGAACCTTGGCGCTGTCCATGGCGAGCCCCTTGTCAGACAACTTGTAGCCCAGAAAATCCACCTCCGCCACGTCAAATTGGCACTTCTCCAGCTTGGCGTAGAGCCTATGTTGCTTTAGCCTGCTCAGCACTTCCTTGACGTGTCCGTCATGCTCCTGCTGCGATTCCGAAAAGATCAGGATGTCATCTAAGAAACAGACGCACGTCTTGTAGAGAAGTCCCGCCAACACGTGATGCATGAAAGCTTGAAAAACGTGGGAGCCATTTTGCAATCCAAAAGGCATAACTCTATATTCGTAGGTACCCAGTGGCGTGAACATGGCCGTCTTCCACTCATCTCCCTCCCGCATGCGAATGAGGTTGTACGCCCCTCGCAGGTCTAACTTGGTGAACACTTTTCCCTTGCGTACCTTTGCGAGGAGGTCGTCGATTCGGGGCATGGGGAAGTCCGATGGCTTGGTCCCATTGTTTAAAATGCGATAGTCCACTACCAGTCTTTTTTGGGGCGTGTCTCGCTTTTTAACAAAGAATACAGGACTGCCCCCCGCTGCCTTGGACTCTCGGATGAAACCGCGCTCCAAATTATGATCTATGAACTCTTTGAGTTCCTGCAGTTCGTCCTCTGACATGGAATACAGTTTCCCTTTAGGCAGCGCCGCCCCCGGCAGCAGGTCAATTTTGCAGTCATATGGTCTGTGAGGGGGTAGCCTGTCTGCCTCCTTCTCGCAGAAAACTTCCAAAAATTCTGCGTACTTGTGGGGAATCGCTTGCAGCGTGCCTAGCAGCAGCTGTGACTCCTCTTCCTCTCCTTCCTGCCGGGGCACGATGCAGTGTTCGGCACAAAAGGAAGAGCCGAAGATCAGCTGCCTCTGGTACCAAGCCAGCGTTGGGCTGTGCTTGTCCAGCCAACTCATTCCCAATACAATGGGCGTATCTGATAGTTGAGTGACATTGAAGCTGATGATTTCTTTGTGATTCCCAAGTCGCATCGCCATCGGTGGCGTCTGCTTCACCACTTGCCCCCCTAGCAACTCCCTGCCATCCACCGTGACAACCTGCAGGGGCAGTGTGGCCGGCAGCAACTGTATAGCGTGTTTGTCGACAAAGTCCTGCCCTATAAAGTCCGCATTGCTGCCCGAGTCAACTGTGATTGGCACGTCCATGGTGATTCCATTGGGCAGCTGGAGAGATGCGGTGAGCCTCACTACTGGTTTGGGCGGGAGGGGGTTCACGGGCTGTAAAATCTCTGGGGACTGCGTCACTAACACGTCTGGCTGGGCCCCAGGGCCTCTTCCTCCAGCCAGACTGCGTCGTTTCCCTGCTGTGGTCCTCCTTGCTGCGTTGCTGCAGTCACCATTGCTGAGGCTGCAGTGAGCTTGTGGAGCCTCTGGGGACACTCTTTCGCCATATGCCCTGGCTCCTCACAGACGTAACACTTCCTGTTCCCTCTAGGAGGCTTCGCTTTCACTGCTGCCGGTGCTAGGGCTCTGGTTGCTGACTGAGCCCTTGCACCTCCAACCTCCATAGGTTCCACTCCTCCTCCTGGCGGAGGCGTGGATTGCGCACGCGCTGCTTCTCTGGGAAGGAAGGAGGAGCCCCTGGCTGGTTCGCGCCCTCCACGCCCTTCGTCCCTGCTCCACGGACGTTCTTCCAGCCGCACCCCCACTGCCAGTGCCCTCTGAACGACCTCCTGGGTGGTCCGGGGTCTCTCCCCCCTCGCGATCTCATCTTTAATCGAGCTGTGCAGCCCCTCCCAAAAGAGGTCTCTTACAGGGGCCGAATCTCTGTCCCATTCCAGGGCACTGACCAAAGCGAAAAAGCGGGCATGGTACTGCCTCACGCTGGCCCTCCCTTGCCTTAGTCCATGCACCTCCTTCCGGGCAAGATCCACGTCAATGCTTGATAAAAAACACCCATCCATCGCTTTAATAAAGGCATCCGCATTTTGGAGCACCGGATCCTTATCTCTCCATAAATTGCGCAGCCATGCTTTAGCATCCCCATGCAAATGGGACATGATGAATCCCACTTTCTCTTGCTCATCTCTAAAGTCTTTATTCAGCAGTTGCAGTGTGCACAGTACGTCTGCTCTAAAGTTGGGATACTGTTGCAGGTTCCCATCGAAGTGAGAGACCAGACCGCCTGTTCGTCTCGCCAACCCAATTCCCTCCTGCCTGGGTGTCTGCTTTGTCAGCACGTCTAACCTGACCTGGAGATCCCTGCAGGCGGCAGCTGCCTCCTCCTCTCTCTTCCTGGATGCGAGAGCCTCGGCATTCAGTTGTGACACTGCTTTTCTGAGTTCCTCTATCTGCTGCTCAGCCGTCATGTCGTCTGCCGATCGTGAGCTCGCTAGTAGGCACCTGCTTCTCTCCCCTCCTCGAGGCTGTAGATGCCCACAATTGCGAGACGGAGCTTACTGTCAGAGCTGCTTGAAGATCCTAGCTCACAGAGGATCACGCTAGCCAGCGATCATTAAGTAAAAGTCTTTATTGAGTTACAGTTTCCATTCTCACGCTGCTGCGCGCAACTCTACGTCTAGTAGCTAGATCGGCGAAGCTCCGTCTGAGTCTCCGCCCCGTGTGCACCAACTTAATATCCTAGCCCGGCTCCACCTTTTCCGCCTGACTGTCCTCCTCTGGGTCCCTCTACCCCCCGGGGTCTCTTCCTTCCGGGATTCTTCTGACGCTGACCCCCCGGACCCTCCTGTCTCCTTGCGCCGGGCTTTAGGACCTGGCTCCCTTTCCGGGCTGCTTACTGCGCCACCTTCCTCTGCATTTGAACTTGGCGCGCGCGCCCAACCTTCCACTTTCCACTTAACCGTTTCTTCGCTCCCCGATGGAGGTGTGGCCACTCCTGACTCGTGCCCTCCCTCCTGTGGTGAGCTGCCAGCGCTTGCCCCCTGGCTCCTTTCCTCTTCCCTGCTCTCTGGCGGTGACGCTGGTCCCGATTTCCAACTGCTCTCCTCTGAGTCCCCTCTGGCTCTATCTTCCTGGGGTGCCCCCCTAGACTCCCCCCTTGCCCTGGCCACTGGTGCTCCTTTCTGTGAATCCTCTGATTCACTGGAAAGACTCGGAGATCGCGGCTCGTCGTCATCACTCATCTTTTCTTCTGCCTCCTCCCCTTCGCTCTCTGTTTCCTCCCTTGCCCTTGCCTCTGCTCCTAAACCCCTGACAGTATGAATAAAAAAACCATTGGAAATTTACTCAATCCTCACAACTTAGGGGTAACACCCTTTTAGTCATTTTTTATATCATCAAAACAAGAGTTTGAAGTTGTCCTGAACATTAGCTAAATCAAGTGCTTGTTAGACTGATATTATATTCGCTCCTCTGAGATCATTCCCCATCTTGCACTTCTGTTATCCTAAACATTTGCTGGCAAGAAATTTGGGAAGATTTTTCACAGAATTAGGAATGCCAGTGTGGTGTAGTGGTTAAGAGTGGTAGTCACGTAATCTGGGGAACCGGGTTCGTGTCTCCACTCCTCCACATGCAGCTGCTGGGTGACCTTGGGCCAGTCACACTTCTCTGAAGTCTCTCAGCCCCACTCACCTCACAGAGTGTTTGTTGTGGGGGAGGAAGGGAAAGGAGAATGTTAGCCGCTTTGAGACTCCTTAAAGGGAGTGAAAGGCGGGATATCAAATCCAAACTCTTCTTCTTCTTCTTCTTCTCTGCTTGTCATATTTTAAGCGGTGTTATGCTGGTGTGGGGGGGGGCACCATTCAGCTGTTGAGAGGGAGAGCAAAGAGAACAAACATCCATTTTAGGATGCTAATTTTACCTTCCCCTGAGAGACATTTAAAAATGTGCATTCTAGTTAACACAAGGTTTATCATTCCATTTGCAGGCACAGAGACTCAGTTTAATAAGGATCATCACTTCCATAAAGAACTCGACTAAGAGAAAACGGATAGAGATTCCCGGTTACATCACATTACTGCTCATCTTCAGTCACGGAGTGAAATGGAGTAGAAGCACCAGAAATAATTACATTTCTTGACACCACCATTCCCAGTAAACCCTGCTGCTGGGGAGTACTGGATTTCACTCCCCTTATCACAGGGTAATAGTAAACAATGGTAAACAATTTGTGTCCTGTGCACACAAATATGTTCTTGCAGGAAATCTGTTGATTGTAGAGGCTGCATATGAGCGGGATATTAATTGGACTTGCTCACTAGGAACAGTTGTTAATTAAATGCTAATGAGGCATTGCGATTTGCACAGAGTTCCAGTAATAAGCTTGCAAGTGCAGGAGCTGCCTCATCTCATAAAACGTCTCCTTTCTGTTCTTCATTCGCTCTCTCAGAACTTAGTTAAATTGGGTTCAAAGAAACTTATTCCCAGGTGAGTGTGTACAGGATTGCAGCCTTAGGCATACAGCACTGCACACATTTTAGCTGCTCAGGCTGGCTGACTGACTGCAACCCCATCCGAAGGAAGGGGAACTTGGTCTCAGTTGCAACCACAGTGGCTGTAGCTTGACTAAATGGCTGTAATGCTCTCGGCATAAGGCTGCCTTTAAAAAAATCTGTCCAAAAATTTTAGCTAGTGACAAATTTAGCAGCCAGAATGGGGGGGGGGGGCTAGGAAATTTGTTCATGTCAAGGCATTCTGCATCTGTTGCATTGGTTACCCAAATTGTATCCAAGCTCAATATAACTAACCTTTATAGCTTGATATAGTTTCATACCATGTTACTTGGGGGACGTGGGTGGCGCTGTGGGTAAAAGCCTCAGCGCCTAGGGCTTGCCGATCGAAAGGTTGGTGGTTCGAATCCCCGCGGCGGGGTGAGCTCCCGTTGCTCGGTCCCAGCGCCTGCCAACCTAGCAGTTCGAAAGCACCCCCGGGTGCAAGTAGATAAATAGGGACCGCTTACTGGCAGGAAGGTAAACAGCGTTTCCGTGTGCTGCGCTGGCTCGCCAGATGCAGCTTTGTCACGCTGGCCACGTGACCCGGAAGTGTCTCCGGACAGCGCTGGCCCCCGGCCTCTTAAGTGAGATGGGCGCACAACCCTAGAGTCTGTCAAGACTGGCCCGTACGGGCATGGGTACCTTTACCTTTTCATGTTACTTGGAGGATCTTCTTCAAGAGTGTTGGATAAGCTTTTTCCAGCTTTAGGACTGCATTCAGCCTAGGTCAACTATCTAGAGACCACATGCTGATGGAAGGCATGGCCCCCTAGATGCTCTCCAGCATACACCACACCTAGACAGCCATTATACAGGTTATCACACCCTCTCCAATCATCAAATGATTGATCTGATGGGTGGGAAAGGCAATATTAATCCACATCATGGTGCTGGGGATGAAAAATTCCACTTGTCTCTATGTGCTTGCCCCCCACCCCCAGCAGGGGCACTGTTGAGACAAAACTGAGTCAGGGGCTGCCACAAGGAAAGGTTTGGTGGATCATTCTTAAGCTCAGGTAGTTTCCATAGGCCAATATGCTTGTCACATATTGACTACGTTTCCTTCCACAACAGCCTTGACGTCAGTTGAAATCTCCATACAATTTTGGTCCTGCAGTAAGCTTTTCCAGCATATACAATTGGTACCGCATCAGTGGAGAGCTTGCCCATAATGAGCTTATTACGATTTATGTGAACGAAACATACATTTCTCATCTGCATCCAACCACGGATTTATAAGCTCCTTTTGTCATGCAGGAAAAGGGTTAGTTCCACTAATGGTAGCTGTCCAAGTAAAACATGCCTCAATTTCAGAGTTGTCTCCTGGTCTCTAAGGTGATAACTTTAGAAACCGAATCCAATTCCATTATGGAAGTTTTAGGCATGAAAGGTCAGAAACCTACTGCTTTTGGTGAAACTTAAAAAGCTACAAAGGCTCCAATACTTGCTCAAAACAATTTTCTTTCCTTCACCCACATGGTATTATATACATTGGCTGTATGAAATGAAATCTGGGCAGTAGACTCATGTTACTGTGGTGCACAAACGATCCCTTTAGCACATGAGAAATGAGAGTAGAGTTTTTTTTAAAGCTGGGAGGCAGGGAAATGACAGCTGCTGGCAGCTCATGCCTAGGAATCACCACTCCCCAAAACCCCATGTGCAGTGGACTTTGCTTGTTCCATTGATATCAGGGCCAGCCCACCCATGGGGCAAAGTGAGGAAAATGCCTCAGACGGCAGGATCCACAGGGGCAGCAGATTCTGATGTGTATCTGTATTGCCCCCTAGTTCCTGATGTAGATCCTCACTCACCCTCCTCTTCCCTGGTGAGGAGGGGGGTGGGCGCCATTTTGTGATTTGCTTCAGGTGCCACAATGTGTTGGGATTGTTACACAAGTAGAGGGGAAAGGCCTCATTAGTTACAGTGGTTTACATAAGTCCCCAGTGTGCTAGATCTCTATGTGGTAGGGTCCAGGATGAAAACTCAGCCTCACATTTACACACACACACACACAGAGAGAGAGAGAGAGAGAGAGAGAGAGAGAGAGAGAGAGAGAGAGAGATCTGGAAGCGACATAGGTCTACATTTAGTTCCTCAGATGCCCCATTTGTCTGGAACTCATAGACACATGTTGTGTTTCCTATAGGGGAAATACTGCATACAAATGTTAAGACTCACTCCAATACCTGACTTAGCATGTTTAGATCCTAAATGCTAGGGACCTGATCCATCATTTTATTCTGCCTTTGAGACTGTAAACTGTCCTGAGAATGCCAATGTGGTAACGGTGCAGGATAGAGCTAAATCATAAACAAAACCTGGCCCCAAGCAGTCAGGTCTGTTGACCTTGACCTCCCAGTACATGGTAAAAATGGTATACATGAACACACTACTTTTTTAAAAAAAACAAAACCAAAAATATGGAGGGGGCGTAAAGGAACAAGCTATGCTTTTGTAGTCAGCCATCCCCAGCTCCGTTGGAGGCCCTGTCAAAGCTGAGAGAAAGCAAGTCCTGTTTTCCAGTTCCGGCACAACTGGCTTCCATTGCCAGCTACTGGAACAGTAATCAGACATCCTTTGTGCAGATCTTCATTGCCTATTGTCTATTATGAACTAAATACACCTACACAAGGGCAGGTTTGTAAAAGGAAATGAAAATTATAAATCATCTACTCTTGTTCTAAAGACAGACAAATAATTCTCAAATAGTTGATGAGGTACATAAAAACAATGTTGTTTTGAATGGGCTGGGTATAACACAGCCAGCATATTTTCCTAGTGTAGACAACTTTTGCAGTTGTCAGACGCTAACCATCTGCTGGATCACACCTGTTCAAAGAAACAAAGCCCGCTTGTTTATTACGTTGGTATCTCATTCTTCCTTTTGGAAGCTCATAGCATTTTGCATGGAACCCCTAAGCAGTCTCCCATCCAGGTCACAAGTTGTTGAATTCTGACAATGCATCATATATCCTTATTATGTGGTCTGCTGCCCTGTGAGGAACCTCTACATTTTGATGTAGTTCAACAGCACCACCTAGAGTATTTGGGGATTATAGGTGACCCACCCCTCACTGTGAAGTAGCAAGAAGCATACCCAAGTCTTTAAATAAGTGTCCAGGAATTAAGCTCTTTTCACAATAGCAAAATAGGTCTGAATTGGCTGGGCCTTTTAAATTGTGAGTTAAGAGTTAGTAAGGAGGTAGAACTAGCCTCTTTGTAATTTTGTGGTAGGCCAAAGTGACCACTAACGTCTGAAATAGGACTTATTCTGTAACCGGGCCTCAGATTGCCATAAATGTGTGATGCTCAGCCTTGGTCTTCCTGAAAACAGATGAGGAGTCCTCAGTTGCTCTTGTTAGGAGAGCTTGCAGCATGGGCAATTTACAGTTTAAGGAGTTCAAAGGCTTCATTCATGCAGGATCTATTTACAAGGTGGGTAGAGATGAAAGAGAAATGGCTGACATCTTGTCTCAACAAGTTGGGAAAGAATAACAGAAAAATGGCTCAGTTTTTATGGGGTGGAGTTGACTTAGGCAGAGAGGCTATAAGCAAGTGTTGGCTAGATTGCTAGACAAACAGTGCTTGTGTGGTTTAAAGTAACACATGCATTAACTAGAAGCTCAGAAGAAGGAAAGGCATTTGCTTTTCTCCAACAGCTCCCTCTAAGCATCTCTATTCTTCAACAAACTCTGCACATGCTTTGAAACCCAAGAAGCCTGAGAAGAGATACAAATGAAAATAATTCACACAGCAATATCAGAATGATTAGGTTTCTCGTGCCACATTCCCTTTCTTAAACAGATGATCATTCCGTCCTCTGATAATTTAATAGTATTGCACACATTCAACCTTCAGTGAATGCCACTTTTTGGTAGTACTAAAAAGCAATACAAATGTTTATTTTGCTACTTCCATTAATGTGCCTAGCCAGACTGAATTCACCAAGCTCTCAGTCTCAGTGCCTCATCCACATTACATAGATAATAGGTGCGGAAGTGAATCTGGCCAGAGGGCTGAATCCAGAGCTGGACCAGCATTCTGTCAATTAACTGGCACCCTATCACAGCAGGTAATATAAAGTTCAAGCCATGGGAGCAGGCACAGGCTAAGCTCAGAAAGAAACCTCTGCTGGTGCCATCTGTTGCTGTACAGCTTAAAATGTAAGGATTACTGAAATGGTGCTGAAACTAGAATACTCTAATAATTCCTTTTCAGGGTTCAACAGTGCAAGCCTATGCATGCCTGCACAGAAGTAAATTCTATTGAGCTCTGTAGTGCTTATTCACAGGTAATTGGGCCAAGGATGGCAGACTGAGGCTGCAGCTCAAGCCCAAAATGTTACTGTGTGCTACAGCTACATGACAGCATTTGTTTAAAAAAGACAAAACACGGACTGTGGCCCACCTGCTGTTTTAAGGCCAGCTTGGCTTGCGCTCAAGTTCCAAGGGCCAGTTCAGGGTATGCAGCCAATCTGTGAACAGGCTCCTTTTGCCATCCTAGCAGATTGGCATAAGTACGGTGGCTTGTATAATCTGTGCATGAAGCGGCGTCATTGGGAGCCCATCCGTTGTGAAATCATTCTCTCCTTAGGGCTTTTCTTTTCCTTCTTTAATGCACACAGATTTGAAAAACAATCTGTGCCAAACAAGGAGAATGGATTCAGAAATGGAGACGCGCCATCCAAAACAGCATGAGGCTTGTTTTTGATTGTCTTAAACAGAGTGGATTGGTGGAAGGTCCAGGGAGCCAAGCAAATCATGTTTCCTACTTGCTTTTGTCTCTTCACAGGGAAGCGTTGGGGAAGTGGCCAAAACTAGCTTGTTAAGTTCTGCCAAATCTGACAATGAATCAGCGAGCTCTGTGTGAAAATCTGTCCCACGGCCTGCTGCTGGCTGCTGAATACCAAGAACAGGTAAATTGATTATGGACACGGCCATCACTACATGAGAAAAAAGCTGTTCTATTCCATAAAACATTGCTATTTTAAAATATATGGGTACTCAGTTAGCAGGGACTGAATGAGAGCTGGTTAACATATGCATGTGCTTCATTCAATGACTGCACGTGAGGGAAGCAGTGGCATAGTGTGGGTTGCCAGTGCCTGGGGCTGTGCAGAAGGGGAGTGAGAGGGAGGGAAATGGACGGAGTACACATGCTGCCTAACGGTATCTGCGTCACCCAGGAAATCACAGCCGCAGAGATGAGAAAAGAAGAGTTGTGTTGAGGCAGCACCGGGTGTTGAAATTTTGCGCTCCCTAGCAATATTGCACCCAAGGCAACTGCCCCTATGCCCACTCATTCTACACCACTGGAAAAAAGGGTCATAGCCCAGGTAGCAGAGCCCTACGCACAAGGTCTCAAGGCTCAGCTCCTGCTATCTCCTGCTACAAAGGGACCTCAGGTATAAAAACCCAACACCGTATTTAAGCAAATTGAATGTGGCGTCGAAACTAATGCACACCTCAATTTTCAGAACCTTGAAACCAAAAAAGTATTTGCTGGCAAATGTAAATGTGCCATCAAATCTAATGTGCACCCTAATTTTCGTGACATAATTTGGCCAAAAAAGGTACACATTACATTCAGGTAAATACGGTATCTTGGAGAGCTCCTGCCACTGATGGTAGACCAGGGGTTGCCAACATCACACTCATGGGTATCAATGGGCCCATTGGTAGCTCCAGTGGCAGATATAAAAGCTCTCTGTAAATATCCCTTTTAAAAAGCCACAGTGCTATTTGCTTTTCCTGCTCAGTTCCAGTTTGCACTGGCTCAGTTCCTCTGTGTTGAACTCACCCCCTGAAACATGCTCAGATTACATTGGATGCCAATATTCAACACCCACCCTCCCTTCTGTTCTGCGGTGCAAAGAGCTTAACTGATGTCGGTGTCTTTTCCCCCACTGATGGGACAAAAGAAGTGATACATTTCTCAATATTGAATTATAACGGGACAAATAGAATTATATATTGCTCAAAATTGGTCTGCTTGTTTCATTAGCCCTTTTCACGTGTTCAAAGAACATCTGGGGCAGGACGGCGGGGGAATCAGGATTGTGTATGCAATCCCAGCTTCCAACATTTGTGCATTTATCTGAAGGTCTAAAAAGAGTATATATGTTACAGTTGCAAATTCATAGACATCAGGGATAATGTCCACGGAATCACAGAGAGATGCTCTTAGTGCATACAACTATTCATAACTTCAGATGAACACAGTGAAATTGGGAAGCTCTTACTGAGCTTTTCCATCACACATGATGCAGAATCTCACTCACACTCATTCAGAATAGACTTTCTGAACAAGGAATAAATATTTGTGTTGCTCTGTCACCAGAGTAATTCAACTAAAATCCTAACCTCTGTGTAGATGTTAGCAGCTTCTGTGTCCAGCAAATTGGGAACAAGGGGACCAGGACGCAGTTCTCAACATTTTTGTTGAACCTCACAGGAACAAACAAACATTGAAATGCCAGGCTTGGGTAAATTCTGGGCCATTACAGATTGTTAGTGCCACAAACATTAAAGGCATTGTTCATGCTACAGTCACTGCACGAATACCACGTGCCCTGTGGAAATATTGTGGAGAGGGCCTCAGATGATGAGGAGTGGGGTGAGATCAGGGAGTTGGAGGAGACTGAGCTGAGGGAAGGTCCTAGGGGGTTGGGGTATGGGAGTTCAGGACCTCAGGAGGAGTCTGACCCCAGGGAGGGCACCACCGGCTTGGGAGATGGATACCTGAATTCAGGGGAAGGGCTGAGCAGGATTTCAGGAGACTGACCCACCTCCAGTTACC
The DNA here is from genome assembly GCF_965112155.1 of Podarcis liolepis. NCBI lineage: Eukaryota > Metazoa > Chordata > Lepidosauria > Squamata > Lacertidae > Podarcis > Podarcis liolepis. The sequence goes on from NC_139557.1 coordinate 38,591,898, forward strand.
CCCAAGTGCAGGGCCACAACCAGTTGAGATGACTCAGGCACCTTTTCCCAACAGTGAAGAACTGTCCCATTCTGAAGAGGCATGTGGGGATGAGCCCAACACTGAGCCAGCTCCTTAAACTCTTCCTTCATTTCCAAGGAGGCAGAGGTGCAGTGCACACACACCATTTGAATGGGAATGCCCATCAGCTTTGTGGGGGCCAGGCCCCCTCAAATATTTTACTCTTGGGGCCAAAGCCCCCAAAGCCCCTAGGAGTTGGTTCCTATGGTAGGAAACCAGAGTTGAAATCCCCATTCAGCCATGAAGCTCATACTGGGCCAGGCTAACCTAACGTCACAGGATTGTTGTGAGGGTAAAACGGGGAGGCAGAAACCAATGTACATCACCTTGAGCTCTTTGGAGGTAAGGTGGGATATGAACATAATAATAAACAAAATTATCCATGTAGCAGGGTCCAAATAGAAAACCAGCAGCAACAAGCCGCAAAGCAGAATATACTGTATTAACTTGAATGTAATGCACACCTTTGCTGGCCAAATTACATCGCAAAAATTAGGGTGCACATTATATTCGATGGCGCATTAGGTCTACGTAAATATGGCAAACTGCATAAGCCCTTTAAAAAATGAAAGATTACAGAATTTTTACATCACTGACCCTACATAGTGAATAATACACTGAAGCACAAGGGGAAATAAGTTATTAAGCAAAAGCTCATCGCTAGAACAAAGGGCCGTCTTCAATACATTCTTTTTCTTTCCAGCCTATAATAGTAATATGCTGCAACCAAAATAGCTGCGGGTAAAAAAAATAAACAATTGCGCTGTTCATTTTCAGCCTCACCAATTAAAATTTGCCCTCACTAATTAAAATTAGTCCCCACTGGTTAATCAATGAAAGCTTTAGTTAATTAATCTACCGATTAAACTGGCAGCCCTAATTAAGAAACGAGTATAATATGGATGGCTGAAATATTGTAGGAATGCGGGTGCAGAGAGGATACATGATGCCAAGTCAAACTTCCGGATGCATAAGCGAGGGCAATGATTCTCACATGACCAAATGCTTATGCCCTTGTGCGTATGTGTGGATTTGTACATTTGTAAATATACTGCATGCAAATATATAGGAACACTGGACCCTATGGCAGGAGCGACGTGTGAGTTGAGAGCTCTGTCTCCCAACACCTTATTAAAAACCTTAAACATGAGGAGTCAACCATCTCAGGACCACTACACTGGCTACAGTGGATGTTTAAACTCTCTGCCATACTTTCATTCAGGGGATGGTGGGGAAACAAGTACTGGCATTGCGGCTCCCAAATATTTTGTCTCCCTGTTTTTAACAGGTCCTCTGTCACAGTCTAACACAGCCTCAGATCTTCAGCCATACCCAGCTAAGAGAAGAAGGTGGGAGAAATATTATTTCTTGGAGGAGACATTTTTTGAACTAATAATAATTTATTTATACCTAGCCCATCTGGCTGGGTTTCACCAGCCAACAAAGCATACCAAAGTGAAATAAAATGATTTGGGTTTTAGGTACAAGCTTACAACAAAAGTGTAGGTATTTGAAGGTGAAAGCGAAATGTTTAAATTTGATATTCAGAGGGGAGGGAAGTAATTTATTCTATAATGGATCCCTTGATCAACCTTCATAAAGCTAATGAAAATGGTCTGTTTCCAATTAAGGAGTTTAATTCGGCATGAGCCTGAAATTTCACCTGCTTAAGAGAAACTGTACAAGCAATTCCTTGTGGTCCAAAGGAATGCTGTAGTAACCAATTCTAGTGATTGATGCTACATGGGATTTTCTATCTTTTAAAGTGTTTGGCTTGCAATAATTTATTTTTAAAGCTCAGGTGCTTTATTCTTTCATAGCTGAGCTCCGATTAGACTGAGGGTGAAATAAGCAACAACATAAATAAACACACTGGGACATTCACTATGGCTATCAGTAAGTCTCACCCAGGGAGTCTCTCTCAGCTTCCCATTTGATTGGACCATTCCATTGACCAATGACTACACTTCTTTTATAGAACAGATGCCAGGACTCAAGCCTGCCAGGGACTCACACTATGAATTGGAAATTCTGCCCTTCTAATTTTAGCTATTGAGGCCTGGGAAGTGGGTGAGGCTGAGGAAATTTAGCAGCGGGGAAACTGCCAAGACTCAAGCTTATTGGAACATCAGTCCCAGTTTCCTAATTCCAGGTGGATGGTAATAAACTAATGTTGAGGAGGGAAATGCACTTTGTATATGCCCAGAGGCACTTTTGCTTGATTTAGGGCTGGACCCTGGCCTTCAAAGTACGTCATACAGGTGAAGCAGAATCCCTTTTAGAGCTGTGGAAGATACTGCATTGTTGTGGGCCTGTGTTGAAACAACGATGGATCACTGTTTGGGGTTTGAACAAAAGGATCCACCGCCAAGTTGTCAGACCCGTCTTTAGTTGGGGAACCTGAATGGGCTATGAAATCCAGCAGGGTAGGTGGCATTCCTCCCCACTCTCCACCCCAGTTTAGGAAGATGCAGGCTAGGTCTGTGAGCATCTGTGAAAAGGAACTCAAGAGAAGTTGCAGTTTGATGGGACAGAGTGGCAGGCAGGGAAACAGCTGTCAGGATATGAAGCTATCTTAGGATGCTGCCCATCTTGGGGCACTTCCTTTTGAAGAAAGCTGAAGTAGGGCAATGGATATGCTGTAGGTAAGGTAAAGGGTAAAGGTAAAGGGACCACTGACCATTAGGTCCAGTCGTGACCGACTCTGGGGTTGCAGCGCACATCTCGCTTTATTGGCCAAGTGAGCCGGCATACAGCTTCCGGGTCATGTGGCCAGCATGACTAAGCCGCTTCTGGTGAATCAGAGCAGTGCACGGAAATGCCGTTTACCTTCCCGCCGGAGCGGTACTTATTTATCTACTTGCACTGGTGTGCTTTCGAACTGCTAGGTTGGCAGGAGCAAGGACCAAGCAATGGAAGCTCGCCCCGTCGCAGGGTTTCGAACCGCTGGCCTTCTGATCAGCAAGTCCTAGGCTCTGTGGTTTAACCCACAGCACCACCTGCGTTCCAGTGCTGTAGGTAGGAAGGTGTTAAGTAGTATTCCTCTACCTACACTCACCTTTTGAGCCAACAACTAATTCTGTCTCTAAGGAACCACATTCAGCTAAGCACTGCTGGGGAAGTGGCATGTGCATAACAGTATAAATGCGCCCAGGGATTTGGAAACTGTCTAGCATGAGCTAAGGAGTGGTTCCTATGCCCGGAAAGAGCAGGGGGGAAAGCTAAGTGTGGATAAGCCCTTAAACTACTTATACTCTTGTTTTCCATTATGCAGAGAAAGTTACATATGCTTGCACACTTGTGAAAGCTATTAACTTCCCATGGATTGTGACACTGCCTTCACCCTTCAGCTCTTGACCCAGTCTACAAGCACAGGCCATTATGGGCTCACCTCCCTTCTTGCTTTATCAAAGAAGCAAAACTCAACTTGCCTCCTGTAAAAATAAGGTGAACACATTTATAGAAAGATTTACTGCTTGCAGAACTTTATTTAGGAACACAAAGGTACATACCCTAATTAGCATGCCCCTGAACTCACAAAGTAAGGAAGGAGGGAGGGAGAGAGGGAGAAAAGCAGGGCCATCTATTGCAATGCTGAATAACCTTTGAAAATGCTATCTAATCTTCAGACTATTGAAATAACTTCAATTTGTTTGGTGTGGAATAAGGACACATTCAATCATGTGTGCTAGGACCTTTGCAGGACTCTTAGGAAGATTTGCAGATGTAATATAATGAAAACAAGTCCTGTGAAAAACTGCGGCTTAAATCTTCTCAGAAAGGGACCTTTCCACCTCAATTTGCTATTTTCAAATAGATTCAAATTAGATGGTTCATGCAGCACTTATGGTGGGATGCAAGGAGACACAAATGTTCTCCTAGGGAGCCAAATAAATGAGAGCAGACGAACACCGCCGCTTTTTCAACTTAGGTTCCCAAGCAGAATTAAATAGGAAGGTTGTTTATTATAGGAAACTAGCAAACCAATGGTTTACTGGTCCAGCAACTGGAATCTCAAAAGCCAATAAGCTCCAGACCTGCCTTCCTTGCAATGCTTTCTCCTGACTCTGATTATCTTGTACATGCCATCTGCCCAGCCAACAGGACAATGCTTTTGAAATGAAAAGTTGACCACTCTGATTTCAAGGGTGAGTCAGATGAGGACAGGAGAGACCCATGCTCATATCCCCAGACACAAAGTTCAATGAGTGACTTTAGCCCCCACTTCTCTCATAGGCTAGCCTGCCTTGCAGGTTGTGCAGATGAAATAGGGAAGGAAACCCATGCATGCTTCTTGGAGGAAGGGTGGGATGAAAATGCAGTTTGTAATCCTAATTTCAGCAAACTTTTAAAAAATGATAATAATGATAGTTATGATGATGAAGCTATTAAGGTAATGGAAGTCTCCCATTCATCTAACGAGGGATAAATAATCTGCAATGTATTTACCAAACTAAATAAAGCAAAATATTGGCCAGAGTGAAGTGATTTTGCCAATGGCTTTTCATTAAGTCCTTTCAAAACAAAGCAACAGAGGATGATGATCTACAACAATATAATATGCAAAGACAATACACCTGAGAAAAAGCAAACTTGCTATGTTAGCAGAGGAGGTGGGCTGTTAATGGGGTTTTTTCACCAACTCAAATGAGTAGCCAGAGGATTTGAAGTCATTTTGACTGGGCAGGCTGTAAAATGTCAAAATATGTGTGACCTGAAGATCATGATTTATTTATTTTTAAAAGCCTTCTATTCGCAAGTTTTCATTGCCTTGCAATAAAATAATTAAAATCTCCCACAATATCAAGAAGTGATTGAAATAAATGAAAAACAGTTAAAGTACAATCCTGGAGTCACTAAATGAATAACCACCTTTCGTCAGATTTGTTGACCTACAGAACTAAGTGGGTGTATAATAAATGTAAACACAATTTTTTCAGGACACCCTTTCAGTAGCCTGAAAAATACCCTCAAACAACTCACACTGGAGAACTGTCCCATTAAACTTTAATTAGTTTAATGCTAATCAAATGTCCGGTGCGCTTCCGATGCCACATGTCCCATTACAGCAGAGCATTTCGCACAGCGGCTCAAGAAGGGCTGGAGAGTCAGCATCTTTTCAATAAAGGAATCTTGGAGCAAGCGGTTTGGAACTCAAATAAAAGGTTTATTTACACAAAAACAAAAAACCCTGGTGAAGAATCACACATTACAGCAAACACGCCCCAAAAGAAAGGGGAAAGGGGGAAGAGAGGGCAAACACAGGAGTGAGTTGACTATTTATACAAACTCACATTCCTGGAAGCCTAACGACCTTCAGCTGCTCAGTGACTAGAGCGTCTTGATTAGAGCTTCTTAACCCTTTAATACCAACAAGAACATGGGCTCCCAAATCCATGTTTGATCAATGTAGGGGTGAGGAAAGGGGTGATAACCAAGGAGAATCCGTAAACAACCCAACCACTATTTCCCACTGTATTTATCATAATGGTGGGCATTTTGCTAGTTTTTGCATAAAGCTGTTACCAAAAGTGACCTTGAGAGTCCCATTGTATCAAACTGAAAATCACACCAAATTGTCTTCATTATGCATGACACATTGCAGGCCCAGGTGCAGCAGAACATAACAGGGAAAGTGTTATGTAAAATGGAAGGGGGAAATTAGAGGTAGAAATTTACATAGCAACAGATTATTAAATCTACATAAATAAACCATATGGAGGTGCACCATCTATAATTCTATCAGTTCAAACCGAATGTGCATGTCTGAGGAAAGGGGCAGGAGAGAGGTTGGGCAAGGAGTGATATACCACAGAAGGAACTCTGCAAAGACCTCATAGTGCTTAATAGCTGGAGGATCTAAGAGGCTAGAGCCTTTGAGACAAAAGGCAAAGTAGCTAAAAGTAGCAACCTGCAAGGAGGAACTTGAGGGGGGAATGAGCTGTGGAACCAAGAAAAAAACCCCCAAAGAACTCAAATAGTGTTGCAAGGTGCTGAATCCAGGCCCACAACACAGGAATTGTACCAGTTATGGCTTCATCAGTCAATCAGCATTGTGACCTGACATCTCTAAAAAGATAGCATAGCCCAAGAAAGAATGCATGATGAGAAGGGAGGGCAAGTTGCCTAAATTTCATGTATGGATTTGCAACTAAGCAACCAATTTCTTTGACTGCAGGCTTTTAGCAGTGAAACAAACTTTCACACATTGTTGCTACTGAGACTCATGGGAGCAAGATGGCAAAGCACTGCACTTAAACGTAACGCACATAAGTGATACCCCACTCCCCGTCTCATTGACACCCCCAGAAAAGCACCAAAATGACTTTCTATTGCAGAAAGGAGCAAAATATAAAGATATGCGAGACAGGGAAAGCGAAAAGGCGTGTTGTATGTTGCACTTCATTTAGGCAGGCAGGCTCTGAACTTCAGAGCCAACGGTACACAGCAACCACTTTACGAAAGCAGAATTTGCAGGTAGCTCCAAGCCACATTCAACATTAATTTCAGCAGCAGAGCATTCGTTTCCTCTCAAGGCTGCCTGCGTTAAACACAAACGAAGCCTCTTTATTGAACCAGAATAGATCAACACACCATATCCTGCAAGCCAGACAGAAAGGAGAATTATCACTCCAAAGGGTCGTTAATAAAGAAGTGAATTATCTTTAGAACATATTCATAGTTTAGCATCATCCCTCTGTTCTGTGAGTAAATATACCCTAATGCATCTTTTGAAAAGTGATGTCTCCCTGCGCTGCTCTGTTGCACTATTTATAATCACGCCTTCTTCCTGTGGTGCATTCTCGAAATGGCCCTCAACAAGCACCAAGTCACTTAAGAGTCTGACTTATTTATGGCTCTGGAGCTCTAACGAGAACAGGAACAGACATTTCATTCTTGTAATTTGAATGATCAGCAATTTAACAACATCCTGGAGGTCAAGTTCTCCCCTGGTTTTCTGCACAGGTATGCCTGCCACCAACCTTCTTCCCCCCTCTTGTTGAATGTGACTGGCATCTCTCGCACGAGTGACCTGAAACTATTAGCTCCACAGGTACCTTTCTGCAGCATGTCCATTCTCTCTGCGTGGAAGACTGTGGCCTCGATTGCACTGGGTGGCCTTGGGAGCGCAGGAGCGATAGCGACATGATCATCCTCTGCCTTACATCGGTAAACTGCATTTAATGACCTTCAGATTTCTTCAGCTCTATTCTTCAATTCTTCAATTTATTTTAAAAAGAAAAGAAAAGCACTCAACTCCACTCATTCCCATTATACAGAAAACATAGAAACAGCAACTGGCAATCTCCACAGCTGTATTAATTAATTAACTAATTGATCAAATCATCAGTGTAGGCTGAAGGCAAGGCACCACATGCAAACAGACGCAGAATGAAGGCAGTTATGCCTTTTCCAGACATCCTGGGGAAACACAGAACTGCAGGGTCAGCTTCTTACCCTAACCACACAATCCTACTCAGTAATCTTCTCTGGGTTCAAGAGAATTTACTTCCAGGTTGCATTGTGCACAGGGCCTTAGCGTTCTTGAATACAGTGGTACCTCGGGTTAAGTACTTAATTTGTTCCGGAGGTCCGTTCTTAACTTGAAACTGTTCTTAACCTGAGGTACCACTTTAGCTAATGGGGCCTCCTGCTGCCGCCACGCCGCCGGAGCACAATTTCTGTTCTCATCCTGAAGCAAAGTTCTTAACCTGAAGCACTATTTCTGGGTTAGTGGAGTCTGTAACCTGAAGCGTATGTAACCTGAAGCGTATGTAACCCAAGGTACCACTGTACAGAATACACATGCTCCACACCAGGAGTAGCCAATGTGGTGCTGCCCTCTGGATGTTGTAGACTAGCATAATCTCTGACCACTGACCATGCTGATAGGGGCTGATGGGAATTGTAGTCCAACAGCATATGGAGGGCACTATGTTGGCTACCCTGGTCTACACTGATGGGCAGCGGTTTTCAGGCAGGAGTCTTCCAGCCCTGCCTGAGCTGGAATTGCACTTGGTACAGTTTGCATGCAGAACGTGTCCTTTACCACTGACCTATGGTCCTTTCCCAACAACAGCAATGGCTGCACAATTGTACCAACAAGTAACAAATATGATTATAATGTGTGAGTCTTTCAAACATGCTCTCTCTCTCCCTGTGACTATATAAAGGGGAAATCAAATTTCTCGTGTACCTTCCTGGCATAGGATTTAAGTAATTTAAAGGCTTCCTTTAGAAGAGGTCTAAATCTTCTAGAAGGCTTGGCAAAGCTAGGTGTCCAATTAGCTGAGACACAGACACAGCAGTGAGGAAATGTCTCTTTTTTAAAAAGAGAAAGCGACCACTCAACTTTGGTAGTTCTTTGTTGATGAAAAATGAATGTGATACTCATTGTAAATGGATTCAGATTGAGTTAAATAACCCCCTATTACTCTAGAAAGATAGCTGAGCTTTTAAAAAAGAGCAGTTGCCTAACTTAATAAAATAAAAGATAGCAGGAGCAGACTGGACAGTAATTAATTAAATTACAAACTATTGTTCAGGTAACCATCTGGGATGAATCCAACAGAGCTAACACCATGTATCAGTATCTTAGCAACTGACAATATGAATAAGTCTGTGTTTTGCAGTTAAAAGCCCTTACTTATAGTATGGTGTTACCAAAGTGATCCGCCTTGCTGTCATTTTAATTCTGCCCCTAAACACCTTAACTTCTAAAGTTTTTATGTGATTATGACTGCGCCAAGCAAGGGCTTGTGCATGCACAGCAGAGGGAATAAGCAATGGTGTGCACTGGCTATCCTCATGGGATTACCTTTGGAAGCTGTGAGGATTTGGGATATATGCAAATGACTTACATTTCACCCAATTCCTTTTGCACAGGTGTGCTATTTGGTCATTTAAGAGCTTTGGCAAGACCAAAGTATCATTCAAAGAAGGACCATCCCTACCGGGACTGTAATGAATAGTCATTCGTGTTGGTAAATGTTGAGATCCAGCACCAAGGGTTTGCCCACAAAGCTTCAGTAGTAAGCCTTGAAAATGACATTATCCTCTTAGATTTCCTCTTCAGTTCTGTACACAGTGCCCAAATGTGCTGTGGTAGGAATGCTTAAAATCCTCAAGCTCATTCCCCTTTTCTTTAGATCGCTCTCCTTTTGTTCTATGTAACTCATCCCATAAGGAAACAGAGTTATTTCCCTTCTTCATGAGACCTCACTAGGAACTTCCTATCCCTACCTCCTATAGCCAGGGGATCCTTGCCTATTCCCTGTATTTGCTATTGTATTCAGTTTTAGTAAAAAACAGAGGGAGCAGATACATACACATAGCTTTATAGTCTTCTTTTCTATGCAATGTTATTTTTCGCCGATTAGGAAGGTTCAGGGAGCATCTACCTTTGATTCCCCGTAACAACCCTTTATAGAAACAAAAAGCAGCCCACAGCCTGGTTTTGCAGATGAGTGGCAAGGTGTGCTCAAGGAGGAAAAGGAGACTACACAGAAGCTGAATGAATTGTTTGCAATTGTCTTCAACAGCAGAGGATATAGGGTAGATTCCCAGAGCTTGAATGAATGTTTGCAGCAGGGGAGCCAGAGGAACTGAGGCACAGAGTGGTGATGAGATACAAAGTCCTAAGCCTAATAGACAGAATAAAATATGACAAATCACCAACCTTGAATGGCATCCACCATGAGAGTTCTCAAAGAACTGAAATGTGAAATTGTTGATCTAGCAAAAATATGTAACTAGTCCCAAAGATACTGGAATATTGGAAAGTGGCCAACATAATACCATATTTTTTAAAGGGAGTCAAGGCAGTCGGGGAGGGAGATACTGTTTGGTCACCTGACTTTATGGTGATGTCATTTGATTGAGAGGTGGGTGGCCCTCCCACCAGTCAAAATGGCCTGAGGTGTGCTGGGGAGCCCCAGACCCAGGCTCCCAGCCAGATCATGTCCTCCACTCATCGTCTATAACAGTAAAATGGGAGGGACAATCTAAACTTGCATGAGCACAACAACAACAAAGCACAATTAATTAAGAAAAAATGAATACTTTCATAACAATTAACACAGAAACTAGTGCTAAACCATATTCTGCTAGATTTTTGGATGTGGCTTTTACATTGAGAGAAAGCTCAAATAAACTGTAGAGATTAGGGAAATGAAATAAACTGTTGTCTGAATGCAGCCTTACTCTCAGATACTCCCACTGAGTTCAGGGGGACTTTATCCCAGGTTAAGTAGGTATAGAATTGCAGTCTCAAAATTGCCACGAATCCCACCCCTCCCCCAGGTCTGTTATGAATGCACCATTAGTTACGCAATGTTCCAAAAGTATATACTGAGTCTTTGTGGTATTTTAAAACTTTGCTGGCAGATGATATAACTTTTAATATATTTATAACAGGAATTGAAATATGCAAGGGAGAGTTCTAGCACAAGTCTACAAAGGCATAATCGTTTTAATGCACGATACAAAGCTGCTTTTTGCAACAAAACAGACAATCACTGGGTGGGTGTTAAATGATGAGCGCAGGATGGCATTAGGATGAAAGCAAGGCGTTTTGTTCTCTCAGACATGTCACTTTCTCAGAGAAATCCAAGTTAGAATTTTACTTTAGCGGATAAGAGCAATGCGGCATGTCACTTAATTGTTCCCAGCTTTTACCTGTAGACATATCCTCCCTCTCTTAGTGTGGCTCAGCCATTTGTGCTGGGGGTTCCAGCACTCTCCCTGCTCCTATTTATGTACAATTTAAAATCTGCCCTTAACACAGGAACAACCCCTTCTTCTTTGGAACCATAGAATGGTTCATTATAGCACTCTGCAGCTCACGGGAGGCAAAGAAGTGCTTTCTATCAGTTGAATGAATAACAAGCAACATTTGCTACCTAGGATGATCAGCGGCTGATGTGAAATGCAGAAAATTGCTCACATAGAAGATGCAACGAGAGTCATAATAAAAGTTCGTGAGTGGGAAAATAAGTTTGCAAGATGGAATTATAAAACAACCTTCATTTTGAGCAAATTATAAGGAGCAGACATTTCTCTTCTGCTTCTACCCATGATATCCCTATGCACATATCTTACTCATGTATGCAGAATTGGTGACAAAAAATGATTGTTAGTTTAGGTGCGACTCTTGTATCTGTTGGTGCATGGGGGAAAATATATAATATAGTATGGAAAATTCCCTGGATGCCAAGATCCAGGTTTGGGGCAAATACCCTTGGGTGAGAGAACCCCAGCAGAGATTTAAAATCACAAAATGTGCAGCAAAGTAAAGTGAGGAAATATAGGCTGTTAGGCCTTTAAAATATGCCATTCCATAGTTCCTCTCTTCCCCTAGCACGGAAAAGACCACACATTGGGCAACTTAAAAATGGTTTACAGTACTTACAAACGTCCCAAGGGTTGGATTCATGTGCTTCCGAAAGTTGCAAAGGCAGTAAAACTTGGCTTAGTTACAAATTGATGAAAGTGCCTAAATTTTTGGTATAGGAACTCAAGAGTGGCTTGTGAGAGCTGTGCAGTCTGAGCTGGAGCAATCAATCAAACTGAGCTTCTCAGGTAGACTGAGGGAACAAGGTGAGGGGAAGCGGGCATAAATATGCCGGGTAGGACTGCTTACTCTATGGTATTAACTACTTAATTAAACTTACATGTGTAGATTATGGAAGTTTATCCAGAAGGGAATGTAGCCCCTCAACTAAAAAGGTGCACCACCCCTTTGTTTCTTTGTTAAATTTGTATACCGCCCTATACCTACAGGGACCTTTATTTGGCATGCATAACTCTGTACAACACCATGTAGAGTAATGCCATTATTCTAAAATGATAACTATTCCCACTCCACCCCCCAAAAAAATTGCTTGAAAGAGGTTTATGTGTTAACCTACATTGATTTTCCAGAATCTGGGGCTCTCCATATATATGTTTTGGACTGTTTGGTTGGGGCTGATGAGAGTTGTAGTCCAAGCCCCAATGAGGGCACCAGGTTGGGGATGCCTTGCCTACATCCAATTCATAATGCCAGGGGAGCTAAAACAAAACCACCATAGTAGAAAACTAAAATTTGATGGATTATTTCCCTTGACAGTGACCTCTAGTGAGAGCTGAGGCTCACTGTACTTTGTACATGCCAACATATCCAAAGAACAGAAACTGGGGTTGCTTGATCCAGACTGCAAAAAGGACTCCTATACCATTTAAAACTGAGGGACAGGGAGTGGCAACAGGGGAGATAGGACTTGGTAATATTCCTTCTTCTGTATGGCTCTTAAATGCATAGGAGCCTTCTCTAGGACTGGCACAAAAAAGCCAAACAGAAGTGCCACCACAGTCTGAATGACCTGTGTTTCAAAGCCACATGTCAGAATAACACAGATGAGGAGCACACACCCATTTTAAATCTTAATCGGATGTGCCAAGTCAAAATAACGGGCTGTTTGAAAGAGGAAATGGCCTCGGTTTCAAATCCCATTGTCATCTGCTTCTGCCACTGGGCAGAATGAATAGCAGGCAAGAGAGGCAACCGCATCAGGCCTTGCTACACTTGCTGTTACTGTTACTTGCTGTTACTGCCAATAAACCATCTGCTATGTAACCAAATAACTTATCAACATTTAGATAGATTCCAATTACAATGCAGGCAACAGTACTGTACTGTGGAGAGTGAAGAGTCAATCATCATAGCAGGGATCATCAACCTTCCAGAGGCAACAAAGAAAAGCCTCAGCTCCTTCCCCCAACTACAATTCACAGGGTAAATCATAACATTTAATTGATTGAAAACAGATGCAGCTATAGATACATCTAAGCCTGAACACAGAGCAAAACTATGGCTTTCCAAAACTTTGTGCTGTGAGCTTGAGAACTGCTAGTGTGGTGTGGAAAATAAATTAGTTTTGAAAATGAAGAAGTTTATTTTGTTGGATTCCCCCTAATGATGATGATGATGATGATGATGCCTACAGAGGAGGCTGTCCACTGTCTCTCTCATCTCTTTATAATTCACTGCTCTGCCTTTCCTCCTTCCAATCAGTGTCTGCTGAGGGCGAGTAATTTTGTCGCATCTCTGCATCAGGCTGGATCACTCCATCACTCCCAATGCAGAGAGACAGCAGAATTAACTACCTTCAGTGGAGGCGCACCCACAATAGTGACTCACGCAGAATCACAGAGGAGCAAGGACTGCCAGTCAGCCCAGAGAATATTAAACTGTTTCATCTTCTATCAGATGAATTGTGGCAGCTGTTTTGCAGTTAAAACACTTAACTGACTCTGTGCGGGAGGAAGGGGGGGAACCTTCTTCCTCCTTGCCACTCCTTGGTCCTCTCTAGGAACATGCAACAGGAGATCTCTTTATTCCACAAACCAAATCTCTAACTAGAAAATAGTGTGGGAAGGAGCCATTTTAAAACTGAATAATCTTCTATGGCTTAGTTCAGAAACCATAGCTTGGCAGGAACTGGCAAGTGTGCTAGTGGGTTCCCAGAGAGGAGAGCACAGCCACTGTGGCTCCTCCCATGTTCCTCCTGGTGCCACACTTCCTAAGACAACGTCATAGCTTGGCTTCATGGATCATTGATACCCAAGCTCCATCGTTCGTCTGCTCTAGGCAAATCACAAGCCATAAACCAAGAACAGACCTTGGTTACAGATTGTGGCATGTCTGGAGCAAAACAAACCACAAATCAAGCTTCCTAGAACAGTGGTCGCAATCTCGTCTCCAGGAATCTGCATGTTCACGCTAAGCCGTAGTCTGGCTTATGATTGTGTGCAAACCAGGTCTATATTTCCCTAGCTTTAATTAAAGTTGGTCCAGCATGCCATCTTCCTATTCTTTCTTGTGGGCTCCCTAAAAGACACTCCTAGCTACAACTTTATGCAGCTTTGCAAATGGAATATAGCCACTGACATACATGAATCAGACAGCAATCAGACATGTGCATCCAGGAAAAACCAATAAGCTTTTTGCAAACCATTCATACATATTAAAAAAATACATTTCTATAGCCACCTTCTGACATGGTTTTTAAGAGCGGAAGTTACATGTGAAGCAGTAACTTTGCCAAGTATCAGTTTGAGGGAATTTCATACTGACTTTATTACCAAGGCTTCCAAGCAAACCAGCGCTGCAAGGACATTGCTTCAGGCATTCAACAGCACAAGACTGTTTGTGAAGGTCATTCTGGAACCCAGGGTCCCAGTACCATATCCAGAGGACAGCTGACCACACTGTACACAAAGCGAGGAGGGAGGGGAGCACAACATGCATCCCAGGAGTTAGAAGGTGCTTTTCCTCCGTCCCCTTTCAAAATCTCTGCATGTACTGCACAGTGTGTCATTCCCATCTGGCAAATGGGCCTTTGGAAAACCAGACTACGCTGAAGCACCCAACATCTGAACTGGGAGAGGGCGCTAGACGTTATCTGACAGAAAAGCTGAAGCAATACAACCATTCCCTGCTATTTAATTTGTCTAGACGTGTCGTAAAGCTCCCTTAATTATCATCCACATTCTGGCTAAAAGTTACCCCCAATCCAGCATCGCACAAGAGTAGTTCGGCCAGTTTTGTCTAGTACTGTATCTAATATGAAGTTGTTCCACGTTTGTCTTTTGTGTCCCATATGAGAATAGAGAGACAAGATAAAGCATAAGGGGACGGGGTGACATTTACTTCAGAGCATGCACCCATCTGGCTAGAGCTCCTAAAAATCTGTGTTTTATTGTGACCTGGCTGCAATGCATTGTATTACTCAACTGCAGAAAGCTTCTTTTATTAAGCTGTTTTTCACATCAGGTTCCCTAGGATGTTTTGTGCAATTCTGCACTACTCCAGGTGAAAAGGGGAATCAGTTTTAAAACCATCTTTAGTTTGTCATACAGCATTGTGAGTTTGCAGTGCTTCTTGTCCAGCTTCCCTTCCTTTTCAGGGCACTCAAAGCCACTCAATAGGGTGATAGAATGAAGTTTTTGATACATTAGGCCCCGAAGAAAGTAGGGCGGCAGCATTTTCCAGAGGTGCCCTGCCAGCTGAATGGCAGCTGGGGCCACTTGCTTGTTCATCTCAAGAGAAAGGTTTGAGTACAATATTAATACTAGATAAGGAATCTCTCCTGTATGACCAATCTTCTGCTTAAGCTTTCCTTTTATAAGCAAAGTAAAATGGAAACCATCTGAGCCAAGGTGTTAAAAAACACACACTACTAACACAGCGGTTGCAGAACTTGCTGTCCCTGGCAACAATTGTTCAGCTTCCTTCAGCTGTAAAATGGAATAAAGACATGTACCACAAGCTTCTTTATATATTATATAAAGAAATGTATTATATAAAAGAGGATGGGAAAACACTTCTACTCTTGAAGGGTTGTCTGTTCATTAAAATAAATAAAAATGCCTTGAGTTAGACACTCTCTGCAATACAATTTACTGACCACAGAGGCTGTTGATAATCCACAGACCCCTGAAATGCTCTAAGATAGACCATACTACCCAGCAAACAGCCCTGGTTTATCAAATCCACCAACCACCTCAGGACCACCTCCTTTCCTGTTTTCTCCCACATCATATAGAAATGATGTGATATATGGAAGTATACAAGCTTGTACAGAAGCGATATATAAAAAGTGGTTATGCAGAAACATGTATACAAATATATCCTTAACGAGTTAACCTTTTCCCAACTGCTGCGTAAGGACAACAGTTTTATTTTAAAGACTGTAAGTATACATTTGGAATTGCCCTCACACTATAGATAAATACAACAGCATCTCTCTCCCCCCCGCCCCCCCATGTCCTTATTTGAGTTCCTAAGAAATGTATATAATAAAAACAAATACTCAAACAGTTGCTGCCTAAACAGAGACTTCCAAGGGAAAGCATGCTTTTAACAAATGCTATTGTGATTGGCTATGGTTAAAAATGAGGTGGCCACTCAAAATTATTCATAAGGCTCAACTTTTGTTAAGCCACACATTTAAAAGTTTATTTCCATCGTTTGGTTCCTACCTGCTCTGCTGGAGGGAAAATGTTCTCCATGTTGTAGATGCCTCAGTCTCTGGCCCCTAATCTCCCACAGAGCAGCTGTGCTGGTTTCTATCTCTGGTTCCTAATCGGAGGCAGGTGGCGGCAACCCTAATGAGGGCTGGTAGGGAGGAAGGGGGAAAAGTGGGACTTCCAGGTCACAAAAACAAAACCTTCTTCCGGTTAAAAGGGGGAGGGAGGCAAAGGGGGAGGTGACCTCCTTCCTATCTCTGAGCCAGAAGATTGAAAGGACTGTGATCTGGCAGCCTACCTCTTCATGAATTTCAACTGTATCAGACATTATTCCTCTCTCATCTCCTTCACCTGGGGTCCAGGTAGGAACTCTTCTGTTTTTTCAGCTTGTAGCACAACAGGCTGCATGGACATGGAGAAGGGCAGGGTTTGGGAAGTTCTGTGTTCAGTACTATGATCCAAGCCACCCCTTGTTGTACAGCCATGCTGTGAGATCCTGGCACGCATCCCAGAGCAAGATTTGAACCCAAGCCTCCCATGTCAGACCCAAATGTATTAGTCATTAGGCCACATGTTACCATTGATGCTTAGCTTATGGGGAGAGCCCACAGGCTTCGACCAGCCTTTGCAGCCAGAAAAAAATGGATGCTTGTCGTGAGCCTGTCCACACACATCCCCAGCACAGAGAGGGGTTGCTTGGTTTCAACACTGTGTTCAAAAACCAGTGTCTAGGTTTTTGCCCTGTTCCCCAGCTCTGAAGTGGAGAGGGGGCTGGTGCTAGCCCTGTTGCATTGAGCCTCAGAGACGCTGCGAGGCCTTGCTTTCCAAGTGACTTGGTGTTGCACCACATTCCCCAAATATGGAGGCAGGAAGAGCATCTCTCTGGTGTTTCCCTCTCCAGCTTAAAGCATATACTTGCAAAGAGTCAGCTGATGAGGGTACTTGTAGATCTTTGATTTGGGCCATTGCAGTGCAGGTGTTGCCCTATTAAGAATGAGGCGAGTTATCAGCAAAAACATTATTGAACTGATAGCTCAAGAGTGCACATATTTATTTACAGCCAGATAGTTGCTTTGTATCCGCATTTTTGCAGGAGGAGAGTGAATCTGATTTCCTGCTGGACCTTGAACTGTGTTACAGAGCAAGGAAGTTGTCTACATTTCCTTAAACTGCAATGGCTTATGAACATAACCAATTCTCTTAATGGTTAAGTTGCACTGATGTTAAAACGGTCCTGACTATGTATGTTTATATACCGTATTTTTCTCTCTATAACACGCACCCGACCATAACACGCACGTAGTTTTTAGAGGAGGAAAATCCGTAGGCATGCCACCCGTAGGCATTCCCTCCATAACACGCACAGACATTTCCCCTTACTTTTTAGGAGGAAAAAAGTGAGTGTTATGGTGCAAAAAATACGGTAAGTGAATTCTGGCTGTGACTAACTTGCCTGCTTTGTCATGAGCAGGCTTGCCCTGAAAGTGTTTTGAGGCCTCAAAAGCAGAATTCTGATTTTAATGAGCATAATACATGAGATTGAACCCTCCCCTCCCCATCTGCATCGGTATTGCATTAAATACCACCTTGCTGGTGCAAAACAGAGTTCACCAGATAACAAGACTCCCAAGCTTACGCAAATCACATTCAGCTGCACGCTACGTTGCCAAAGAGTAGACCAGTTCGCACAACTCTTTTGTCATGGTGAAATGTGTCCACTGGTGATGTTCAAGTCACATTATTGCCTCATCCTGCACCCTGCTCAAACCCTGAGACACTCATAACATGTTTAGAAAATTTGTGAGGTACACCTATGCGCTGATACAAGTCAGTCCTCAGTCATGACTCCCTCATTTAATGTGATGAACCTAAGCTGTTCCAGTTTGCGGTATCAGTGTTGCTAAGCAACACTCTCTACCTACTCAGTATTGCCTTTTTAATTTTATTTAGAAGAGGCAGAATTTTTTGCCACACTTGTGCTTCAAAATCCTTGCAAGATCAGAATAAAATAGTGTTATGTCTAGGGGGTTTGTGGGGTTTTGGAGTAGTATTTTGTATATTGCAGATACCATCCCTTTGCCGTGCCCCTTTGTTGTTAGGAAGAGGTTTTTGAAGGTTGTCAGGGGCCTAGTTGCTGCTAGTTTTACTACTGGGTTGTTTAAGAGGGCATGTTTCTATGTTGGGGATTCCCCATCCTCCCTCTGAGGAGGGGAGGTGCAGATATTTGGGGCTTATTCTTGGTGTTTTTTTTGTGTGTGTGTGTGTGATGAATAAGTGTAGTTTTTTCTGCCATTTTCAGAGTTGGGTTGGGGGGATCCAGATTGGGAGGGTTTGGAATAGGTAGGTTAGTTTTGGGAGGGTGATCATTTTGATCATGGCTATTTTGTATGAGAGAGTGAAGTTTGTGTTGTTTCATCTCTTTAGGTCCTTGTTAATTTGCCACCACATGGGGTTGTAGTTGTGAAGGTATAATTTATTGAGGTTTCTGGTTCTTTGTACCCATAGGTATCTAAACTTGGTGTGGCAAAGTTTTATCTTGGTGACGTTAGCTAGTTCTTTTTGGGTGTGAGGAGGGGTGTTGAAGCTTCTGACTTTGCAAAATTTACCTGTAGGCCCATTACCATTGCAAATGTGTTGAGTTCTCTGATTAGGGAGGTTGCTGTGTTTATGGGGTCTGGTGTTGTGACCATTAGGTCATCTGCAAAGAGCCCTAATTTTGAGGTTTTGCCTTTTATTTCCACTCCCTTGACATCTGTGGCTGCTCAGATTCAGATTGCTAAAGGTTCTAGTACTCCAAAACCCCACAACGTAATCAAAAGCGTAATCCCCTAGACGTAATCAAAAAACAATGGGAAGATGACATAGGATATGAGATCCACTCAGTGGACCAGAATGTGGTCTAACCCCCCCCCCCAATCCATATCAATGAGAAGGAGAGAACTCACTCTGAAACTCATCTACAGGTGGTACCTAACACCAAGGAAATTAGCACTAATACGCCCAGGAACCACACCAAAATACTGGAGAGGCTGCACCTTCACAGGCACATACATACACATGTGGTGGGAATGCCCCAAAATTCAATTATTTTGGATAACAGCCATACAAGAAATATGTAAAATAACTAAGCAAGTATTAGAAATCACCCCAGAACTGGCCCTACTAAACATATTC
The DNA here is from genome assembly GCF_965112155.1 of Podarcis liolepis. Lineage (NCBI taxonomy): Eukaryota > Metazoa > Chordata > Lepidosauria > Squamata > Lacertidae > Podarcis > Podarcis liolepis. Next base: position 38,611,143 of record NC_139557.1, read on the forward strand.
AGAATAAAATAGTGTTCCACTGAAGGGTTTGAACAGCCAAATATCAGCCGAGTCCAAAAGATAGTGACATTTGTCCATATATATTGTTTGAATATTGAACGTGTACAAAATCTGGGGCAGGTTACATACCCAGGTCTATTTCATACATAGCATTTTCCCCATGCGGACATGAATTCCATCATAGGTGAACACTGTACTGGTGTCTATGAGCCACAATAGACATGATGTGGCAGATCTAGTTCATTTATCTCTGACGATTAAGAAAATGATGATCATAGAATCATAGAATCATAGAATCATAGAATCATAGAGTTGGAAAAGACCACAAGGGCCATCGAGTCCAACCCCCTGCCAAGCAGGAAACACCATCAGAGCACTCCTGACATATGGTTGTCAAGCCTCTGCTTAAAGACCTCCAAAGTAGGAGACTCCACCACACTCCTTGGCAGCAAATTCCACTGTCGAACAGCTCTTACTGTCAGGAAGTTCTTCCTAATGCTTAGGTGGATGATGATTCAGATCATGGAGGGCATATGCTGCTGGGACAGGAGGAACCAATTCTACCCCACCCCAAATCCCCACTCCTCCCTCTCTCTCTCTCTCTCTCTCTCTCTCACACACACACACACACACACACACACCCTTATTAAAACCTGATACAGTATTTGCTTCATAGGCAACTAACAGGTTTGATGAAAAAGCAATTTGAACAAGGAAGGTAGAACACTGGGAAAGAATCCTCAGCACCAAAGTTCCAGTCCAACTTGCCCCCGGCTCCAAATACATGGCTGCTCTAAGTGTCTGTGTCTATATGTAGCTATGTCTATAGATATAGATATATCTATTACAGGTGCATGAGATCCTAAGCACGGGTATCCAGTCCCATGCCATATCTAGTCAAGCCCCATATGTTCCCACAATTACAGATGTTCAAACCCACAACACGCAGCCGTTTCCAAACACATCCTGTAGCAGCAGCAACTGCTCATCATTTTTCCTTTTTGTACACAGCATACTTGTTCCTTTTTCTGTGGAGATTGTGTTACACACAAACACATTCACATGCCAGGTATGATCTAGCCCATAGTCCTATATACTGTGATTTGCTTTGAATACAGATTTTCATCTTAGTGTTTTCTTTTTTTCTTTTTTTGGCAAAGTGACTGGAGGGGAAGAATTAAAACCAGTGTTAGTGGGAAGCCAGAGAAAGAGTGGGAATATTAATGTTCTAATTACAAGAGAAGAATTTAATATGCTCAGTGAAGCCTGTCTGCAGCAAATCAGTCCTTGGGAGGGGAATAAAGAGTGGCTGCAGTAACCTGAGATATTTCTCCCTGCCTCTCTTCTCTCAGTGGTTGTGTTGTGGTGTGTTTTTTATGTGGAAGAAATCATTTGTAGGAAAGGAGGTATTTCAATTATAAGGTGCTATTCTTAATGAAGAAAAGGTGGTCTTGCTGGGAAGGGCTAAGGGTTGGAAGGCTTGGGAAATCATCTTTCAAAAACTCTCCTGGGCAAATACAATTGAAATGGACACATACTTTATTCCCACAGCATGTTTAGAAGGCATGTGGTGCATTATCAGGTATAACCAGTGCATAAACAAGAGATGGGAACCCTGTGTAACGCAAGCTGCCTTGAGTTCCATGCAATAATATTCAGATATTAGTGAAATTAAAATAAAAAAGGGGGGTGCATTTCCCTCCCCCAAAGGATGGTTCATGCACCTTTGGCATCTAATTCTGAGACTATAACAATTTTTTCTAATGATCCTGGAGTACTGACTAATTAGTTGGAGGCTCGGTGTCAGCATTTGAGTTGTTGGGGCCCACATGCCACACAATGACTCACAAAGGCTAATAATGGCATCCCATGTCACTGTGTATCCCCCCCCCCCGAGCTTTTAAACTTTTCCATGACCTACAGCTGAGAAGAGAAAGGGTTGAGCTGGGTAGCTACAGGCTTCAACCTCTTCATTTACCCACCATATCTCTAGGTCCCCTTCTTGACATAGCAATGATACGTTGGTTCTCACAGGCACTGTGTAAAAAACAAAGATGGTAGCAGCTGCCCATCTTAGAACCTCTTCTTTCGTTGGTGCCCAAATAAGTTTTTTTTAAAAAAATTCTGGTGCCTGTAGTGGTGGTCATAGCTGTCAATCGTCCCTTATTTGGCGGGAAACTCCCTTATCCCAGCGCCGTGTCCTGCTGCTGACCCTTATTGATGATGTCCCTTAAATTTCCCGGGTTTCAAAGAAAGCAGCTCCTCTCACTCCCTCCCTGCCAGCCAGGGAGGAGGGAGGCTCCAACTGTGTTGCTTGGTTGCCCAGCCCGCCCCCCTCTGGCCTCCTCTCACCAGCCTTGGCCCCCGGGAGCCCCTCCCCGCCGGGACTGGCGGGAGCCTCGGGCCCTTCTGCCGCCATCCTCCTCGCGGCCACCAAACTGAGTGTCTCTGCCTGGGGTAGCATCTTCGTAACTTGAACTTTGTTTTGCGCGACAAGTGGTTGCTGCTTGTAGTTATTTAATTGCAGTGTTTCATCAGCTTGAGCAGCAACCTCTGGAAACAAAGGACTAAAAACCGGTGCTGCTCTCCAAAATTATGTGGTCCCTTTTAACTTCGTATTTCAGGTGGTTGACTAAAATCCCTTATTTTGGCTGCTGATTCCTTATTTTCGAGGCTGCTGGTCCCTTATTTTCAAATCTGTAAGTTGACAGCTATGGTGGTGGTGATGGTGAGGAAGGAGCCAGCTGCTAGGTTGGTGCTGGCAGTGTTGGGGGACTCACCCTGGTTGACAGCTTTATATTGGTTCCTAACCCCAGAATCATCCGCAACTGGACCCTAATGGTCAAGGGTACCTTTATCTTTACCTTAAAAGTGTGCAAAACGTGTCATATCTGTCTGGAAGAGTGATTGCACAATGTGAGGACCACAACTGGGCAGGGTTAGGCGTGGGGAAGCTCTCCTATATCCAAGTTCGCTATCAGGGAAGGTTGTAGCATTTCGGACTTTGTAGTTTAGAGAAAAGACAAGCAAGAGGTGACATGATAGAAGTTTATAAAACTCTGCTCAGCACGGAAGAAGAGGATAGAGAAATGCATTTCTGTCTCAGAACCCCAGAACTTACAGACACCCAATGAAGCTAAATGTTGGAACATTCAAGATGTAAAGTACTTTTTCACACAGCACAAAGTTAAACTATGGAACTCACTCCCACAGGAGGTAGTGAGGAGGACCACCAACTCAGATGGCTGATTGGGCAAATTCATGGAGGATAAGACCTATCCATGACTACTAGTCACGATGGCTATTCTTTGACTCCATCGTCGGATGCAGCAATATTTCTGAATACCAGTTACTGGAAACTGCAGGAGGATAGAGGGCTCCTGTGCTTGGGTTCTACTTGTGGGTCTCCCAGAGGCATCCCATAGGGTGGCCATTGACACTGGACTAGATGGGTTATTGGCCTGATCCTGCAGGCTCTCCTTACCAATTCCACCAACTAATATGAAGGAGGCACAGCAGGCGATTGAAAAAATGATTCAGCAGCTCACACTGGCTCCCGTGTTATAATAACTTCTCCTTACATGTGACTTTACAGATCAAACTGAAAGAAAACAGGGGCTGCATTATCTTTCCTCCTTGCACATATCAGGAGATGAGCTGCCACATTCTGCGCTAACAGGAACTTCTTAATAACGTGCAACGGCAGCTGCACAGATAAGTACCTATACTGTAACTGACTTGCCTACTCAGATGTAAATCCTACTGAATTCAGTGAGACTTACTCCCAGGTAAGTGAGGTTAGCATTGCAGCCTAAAACCCTCTAGCTTGCCTTTTCTTTCATATGACACTTTCTTAACCCACAATCATCTTTGGAACACCTGAAATTAAGGTTTGGAGCTGACCTGGAGAAAACTGACCACCTTCAGGCAGTGTGTGCATCTCCCCAACCTGAACAGAATTTGCATTAAGCTACTTTTTTTTTTTTTACTCCTGATGTTATTTTTTTTTTTAAATGAGGGGTTTAATTAACAAGATTTGTTGCTAGGATCAGTCCCCAGCTGAAATCTTCAAAGCAGAGATCCTCTGTTCACAACAAAATTAAAGGTATATACGGCATTTAGTTGTCTATCTCCAAATTAAGGATGTTAAGGGAAATCTGTGCAAAAATCATATTAGACAGGTAGACTCCTATGTTTTTAAAGCTCCTGGTTACTTTCCCAAACCAATTTTTATCCAATTGGAAAGGAAAAAAACGGTGAGGGAAGGTGTCTAGAAAAACTGTGTTTTAGATAGTCTCTCTCTACAAATTTGATTTTGGCAAAGTCATCTTACTCAGATATAAACACACACAATCTCTGAGTGAAGTGTCATAGGCATCCATGCTGTTCTGTTGTACAAGCTGAAGAGGTGGCTCATCTGTCTGAGCTTCTGAAGAGCTTCTTAGCTAATGGCAGATACTTAATGAGCATTGATAACCACTTGATATTGCAAGAACCTGGACCTGCAGGAAACCTCCCTCCTGCCAGGATGGGGGTTAAAAGAATCCATTCTGTAGTTTTAATCTAACCAGATAAATAATAAAGGGTTTGCATTTCAGGGTTTGGTAATCAGGAAGCCCTCATAATAACCTCACTTACAGTGTGTGCTTGTTTTTTGGCAAGTGGCTGATCTTAGGAGTCTAAAGGGTTAAGAAGGAATAGGATTATTATTTTAAAAAACGAAACAAGCATACACACTTTGTTCCCTCCTCTGAAAAACGAAATGCCAAACACCATGAAAATGATGGAGAACATTCTGCAATGTGGCTCCCTGCCCCCTACACCCCAGGGAGTGAGAAGAAGAAACACATTAAGAAATTTTCTCTGGCAAAAAAGCATTCTGGGTTTTATTTTTATTTTTGGCTCTGCTCTAATGAAAAACCACCTTGGGCATCCCCAGCCCTCCCTGCTGAAGCACACCTACCTGCCATGTGAGGCTTTGAAATAGGGGAAAAACTTGAACTGTGCTCATAAATTCACTGGAAGCCAGTAGGCCACTTCTACTTTGAGTGACACACAAAGAAAAACTCAGATTGTGGGGTGGGTAAGTGGGGAGGGATTAGAAGGAAGGAGACTGAAAACTGAGTTTAAAAGTTACTGCTACCTATCTATCTATTAATGCACGGTAACACAATTTCTGTATTGCTCAGTGGTTTAGCCAATAAATTGCCCTGGTCACCTTGCATTAGATGGCAATGCTTTGGGTTGGCCCAAATACAGGGAAATGAAAAAAGTCTCATGTAAAGAGTTGTCCAATTAACCCAAATGTACATATCATTTCCATTTAACCAGCCCCATCATCTGGCATCCTCACATGCGTCACCTGACTTTTTTTTTTTTAATTCCCTTCATTTGTTTCTAGGTCTAGCTTGCTATTTATTAATCACTGTTGCCCATATATTAAAGGAGACTGCAGGGTACTTGGGATTCAGCTCATTGAGTAGCAATTAACTGAGCTTGACTTCAGCCATAAACTTTTACCTCCAAGTCCTGCTTTGATATATGTATCAACAAGTCCAGGAGACTGAAGCTCAATTTCAGATTCATGATTGAACCAACAGGAGCGAAGCTCTGCTATTTATAAGCCTTTCAAATTGAGAGAGAGAGAGAGAGCCTCTCTTGGTCTTAGAAACTTACTGCTTGCTTTTAAAAGCCAGGTTAACCTAACACTCCATACGGCATGTTAATGATTCATACATCATTAAAATTTCAGATTTTTTTTAAAAAAAAACAGTAAAATGAAATTCAAATCACTAAATCTTCTATAATTTGGGTGTGGTGAATAGGAGGGTGGATTTTGATTAAAAAGTGAATGCATCACCTTTATGCAAGCTTAATATTCTGTCCAACTGCTCAGTACTCTGTACCACTTAAATTAAAAACTGAGATATACTCTTATCAGTGCAAGTCTAATACAGAGTCACTTTCTCAACTAAAAAAAGGGGAGAAAGCGGACAAATATCATAGAGATATTTGGAAACACAAAGCAACTTCTTGATCACAGCACATCAACTGTGAACTCTCTTCCAAGGGAAGATTTGCTTGAGATCTTCTTCGTTATCTCTTAAGTGCTGAGCAGAGTCTATCTGGTAGTTAATTTTTAATTGTTCTCTCCTGCTGTTTTACCATTCAGGCTATATTTGAGCTGGTTGCTAGAGTGCCTTCTAGCATTGCTCTTCTTTCTGCTGCTGCTTTGTATTGCTAGGAGGTTGTATTTTCTGGGTTGGGCGAGATAAACTTCCTCCAGGGAAGGAACTACCTTTCAGAGAGCTGCTCTCTGAAGGTACCCTTCTCTGGGTACAGTGCTATGGTGATGTTTTGTTAATGGTGCCTTGAATGAGAAGAAAATAAATAACAAGTGCAGCTGTAATCAGATTGTCAACTGAAGTGATGGAGCGATGGAGATATATACAAATACACAGAAGAAAAGAAGGTCCTATGTGTTCTTCCTAGAACGGTATAAGAACGGGGCGGTATAAGAAATATATAATTTATTGCATCACATATCCTGTACCAACTACAAGAATGCTAGTATGGGTTGAAATATTATAGAGATAGAAATGAAACTTCCAAATGATGGTTCCTTAGTAAATAATATGGAACTGATTTGGGCCCTACTATACTTTATTAAATTACGCCACCCGCCTCCATCCCTCCCCCAAAATCATTTAAATAATCATGGATTTCTTGGTTGATGAAATAGCATTTTAGGTGCATTCATACATAAATGTGTTCTAAGCAGTTACTTCTGGTGAGTTGTCAAGGGGTGGTGGTAGAAATAGGATGCTTTTGAATACAAGGAGACAAAACCATCTCAGACTATAGCGACCTTGAAAGAAGAGCACATTGAGCTCCTGTCATATATGAGCGTGTGAAAAGAACAAAATGTAACATTAATGAAAGGGCATTCATTTCACTGCATTGCTAAGATAAATGTCTGCCAACCGTGTGCCGATATTTGTTTGCTACCCACAGCTTTATTCTTTGATTGGTATTTTGACTCTCAAATCTTTTCATCATTTTATGAGTATGTTTGAAAAATTCAATACGATAAGTATCTTTCACATCATCTAGAGAGATGTGCGTGGGATCTTCTGCCACATTACAAGAAGGGGCCGGGCGTAATTTGCACCATGAGGAGGGAGGAAGGCAAGCCATCCAACCACATCAACAACTCTTTCTAGTTAACTGCATTGATGCTGCTGCTATTTATCTCTGGCTGCCTCCATTTAAACAACCCTTTAACCCTCTGGATTTTAATTGGTCCAATCTACTCCCTATACTGGGTAGAGTAGTATGGGATGTAAGCATGGGATTAATAATAAGACCTCAGACCAGATTTCTCCCAGACAACCACACTTTTACTTAAGGTTTTAGTAAGATAGCAGTAAGTTAAAACCGTTTTTGAGAATATTATTTTTTTAGAAAACACACACACCTTTTGCCATTTGGATAGCTTCCCACAAGAGCACATAAAAAATAAACACAGGTAAATACACCTAGTTGCACTTTCTTTTCTTTTTCTTTTTTGCTGTACACATTTTACTCCATTCTTTTTCTTTTTCTTTCTTTTGACAAAGTAATAACCATAAATAAATAAGAATAAAAATGTGTACCCCACCACTGAGACCATTCCATTGTCACTATCCAGCCTCCCATAATTTCAACACCTCTTGCAACGGTTTGACCCCTTTCCGTTTTAACAGTACAAATTCTACAAACACCTTCCATATCTCCTCAAAATCATTTCTCCTGCATATTCCCCGTCTTACCTTAATGGCACATGTTAATTTATCATTAATAGCTATATCCCACACCTCTTTATACCATTCATCCATTTTATATTCTGCTTGCCCCTATCACTTCTTAGCTATGATAATTCGTGCAGTTGTCAGTAAATTTGTCAGCAAGTCCTTCATAGCCTGTGGACCTTCCACCCCATCGTAAATTGATAACAATGCTACCTCTGAACTTTCGGTCAGCTTTAACCCCGTGATTTCTGTTATCTCCTTAAACACCCTTTGCAAAAAAAATGTACATATTTACACCCCAGTTGCACCTGTTCTAGAGTGTTTTCACAACCAAGACAATACTTACCAATTTGCATCCCTCACTGTCTGGTTCAAACCAGATCCCCACCCCCTGAAATTTGCCTCTGGACCACAAACAGCCCATGTAATGGTGGGATAGAGCTGAGGAGCTGCCTCCCCAGCATTGGCATTGCCACAGCATATCTGGATGGAGCTGGGTCAGGGCAGGGTGCAGGTGAGGTCAAGGGATGTGCAGGCATGCTTGCAGCACCAGACTGGCAACCACATAGCCCCAACCTTACTGCTGCCCAGCTCGCCCCCCAGGACACAGGAAGTGTCATGTTGGCACCTCTGCCCTACCACACAAGCTGTTACTGCTTTGAACGCCCCCCCCCCAAACATCCCACCATGCTTGAATTATTGGTGGAGGGGGAGAGCTGTGACATTGAGTGCCCTTTAATGTAATTCACATGAACTTTTACCAAAACATGGCCACCACCAAAGTCTTCTAAAGGCAGTAGATAAAATGGGCAGCACAGAAAAAGGCAATGAACTAATTCCCCTCTGGCTTTCTTGTAATTTGAGCCCTGAAGCCACATCCACCACTACTAAGATGTTATGTCTGACTTCATTCCATTGTGTGTCCAAGCAGATCATTTTATTATTTGCCCAAGTAGATGGGAAGAAAGGCTGGGCAGGAAGGACAAAGAAAAGACTATCTCCATCCGGCTGTGTATTGTATTATCATGCTGAGAGCCTCTTTCTGCATCAATTTGCACTTAAAGGAGGTAGAAAAGCCAACATGAAAATTCATTTTCATGCATGTTTCTCCTAACTTACATATTTTTGTATGCAATTTCACCCGAGACATGTTTTTGCAAGTTGTTTTGTCTAATATAAACATTCCGTATGTTTTTATTATTATTGGAGAACTGCACTACCCAAAAAAATAGGAAAACGCGGATTTTGAAAAATGGCCACATTTCATTTTTTTTGTTTGAGAAGTGTAAACTTGGTAGGTTTGTATTAAAATGCATACTGCATTGACTTTCTCAGCCATCTCTTAATTAGCAGGGTGTATTCCTAGTCCTTGCCTTGCAGCATCTGCACCTTTAAATGGTTATTCATCCAGAACTCAATGTGGTCACGTCTTGCTTAGGTAGACCCTAACCAGAGCCTGCATTCAATGCCAGGGCTCAGTTCAGAAAGGAATTTTGGCTTTTAAAAGAGTTCAGATATTTCTCCCTTCATCCTTGCATAGTTGCAACTATTCTGTGCACACCTGGTATCAGGGCAAAATATCCATGACAAAGAGCATTTTTTCAAAGCAAGTTTCATAGGATGAATCAAACAATGAATGTACTAAGAGGATGGGGCAGAGATTTAGAAAAACCCTTGGCCAGTGCTATTTAAGTGAATGTGGGCAAAATTTATAATATATAAAAATTATATTTAGTTTTCTGTCATTCCAAGTAGCTTTCAGAATTACACACAAATTTTGATAGTATCACAAATTATTAGAACACTCTTTGAATTTTTCACAAAGCTTTCCTTCATCAAGATAACCTAAGCATACCAATTGTATGTTCAGACTCTGCATTTATGTAATCACTACAGTCTGCAATCAACCACATGCATAACCATCTGCAGGTAGGAAAGGGCTCTCTTTTCATAAATAAAATCAACACAGCAGTTAGTTTGTTTGGGGTTTTTTTTACTCATACTAAAGCACATAGCTTCCATTCATTAGAATACTGCATGCGTTAAAAGCATAGCCGATATTTATATAACAACTAACAGACACAGATTATGCACTAACAAAAGCTTCTGTATGGCACACATGATCATATTAAACTGCAACCCTAAATACTGTTCCTAGGGAGTGAACCCCATGGAACACAGTGGGCTTTCCCTCTGAGTAAGCAAGCATACATCAGATTGTGATGCACATGAAAGAAGTCGCTTTCCTCTCCAAAAGCTACACAGGAGTGCATTGGCGGCCTCCAATGTGAACTGGCAAACCCCGCTGAAGATCTAACGTGTTGCTTTACTGCATTGCTTCCACTTGGCTACACCAGTCAGCTCAGGTTTGAGTAAAATCATTGACTGAACTGCACAAATAACACATTGACCTGAATTTTCCCAATGCCTTTTTGGTACTCCCGTAGCCTGGAGCAAAATATTAATGTTTAGGTACAGGGGAGAAAGCTTTTTTAAATGGGTTGGCTGCCATGTCTAACATTTTTCCAAGTTTCTAGGCAATTGCCTTGCTTTTTCCAAAAAGACAGCTGGGTAAATGGATACAAATATACCCAGAACTGCTGAAAATATATCACACAACTCAGTGCAGAAAAAGGGTTTGGCTTAATAACGATGCGTAGCAGATCTCAAAATATTTTTTCCTTTTTTAAAAATCTAGATCAAAACTGTCAGAACAAGATTCTTGATAGCTGCTTTAATAAATAGCCAAAAGATGGATTGACTGACATGTTTTTAAAGAAGCAGGTATGAATCACTCTGTCATAGGGCCAGTTCATGTGTGTCCCACTGTCAAAATTTTACATGCATCAAGGAATTAAGAGAATAACACATATATGAGAGCATGAGGGCGCAACCTGCAAATTTGTTCTTGCAGAGTGCATGGGATGGACATGGGTGTATACATGACTTCTATATCTCATGGCACATTGAGTTTGAACACAGAAAATCGCAACTGAACTAGTCCCAGCTGGAATGATAATACCTTTGTCCCATTTGCTCATCCATCCATGCCTAGTCACAGACAACCAATTGGTTTGAATTCTAATAATACATTGGACAACATGTGGTTCCTCTTTGTCCTTAGCGTCTCTCATCCAGGCAAGTAAAATCATGCCATGCATTTATTTGTGTGGATTCAATTGTTATTTTGCCTACTCATGAAAGGCTGTTCTAAACAGTATCAAGCAGGTGTAGGTGTCTGTAGTGATGGGAAAAGGCCTTTGCACATTCGAATTCCATGTGACTTAGAACCCATGAGGCAACTGCCTCAGGCGGCAGGATCCACAGGGGCAGTAGATCTGGCCTCCAAGGGATGCAATGCCCACTGCTGCTGTTGTAGTGGCGGCAGCGGCGGCGGCACACTCCTCAGAGGCCGGATTTGCCCCCACAATGCCTCCTCTACAGCAGTCTCTTGGCAAATAGGAGGTGCTGCTGGCCTCCTCTCGTCCTTTTTCCTGATGTAATCTTTATTCCCCCCTTGTTTCTGATGTAGATCTTCACTCGCTCCCTCCTCCCTTGTGGGGATAGTGGGAGGCGCCATTTTGTGGTTAGCCTCAGGTGCCATACTGCCTTGGGCCAGCCCTGACCCCCGTCGTGCAGGTTTTCAAGTCATATGGAAGCCTTTGTGTGTATATGAAAGCTCCTCCCTTGCAGTTATTTGCAACGCACCAGGGGAGGAAGGGCTCCTCTGTATGCATAATACTGTACTCCTTGTTGTGTGCTGGCAGACATATCTTCTGAAGAGGGATTACACAGAAACCGTTTATACTAGCTTGCATGCAAGATCTGGGAAGTGTGGAGTGGCTGAAAGTAGACAGGACAGAGGATATAAGAGAAAGGAGGGGTTTTATCTTATTATGCAGATGAGAATAAATATATGGAGGAGGAAGCCTTTGCCCAAGGCCACACAGAAATGCAAATGTCCCAAGGCCCATGCCTCATCAAAAATGTATGAATCCTTTCTATAGTACACCAAAGTATCCCCAAACCTTTTGCAAACGTAACTATCTTGTAAAAATAACTGCCAGGCACAGCAAAATGAACCCACAAAACAACACTTCAGGGGCTGAAAAACAGAAGAGAATGTTAAGTGCTATTCATCGAGTAGTAGAAAGTGTGTCAGCTGAGCATGTTCACAAGATCACCCAATAAAGATAAACATATTCAGCAGAAGGAGGGGAGCTGAATCCAGAGTTGGCAAAGCAGAGAGTACCGCTTCAGTCTGTTGATGACAAATGGCCATTTCTAATGCTTGCCTACTAATATCGCTCTGCAAGTTGAGCCCCTAGAAAACCGACCGCTGAAACCTCAAGCCCATACTGCATTGCCTTTCTCATGGCAGAGAGTTTTTAATGTAGGGCAGCAGTAGAAGAAATGTGCCTCTCACCTGATTCTAAAACTTCAGCGCACTTTACCTCCTCAACCTACTGCCTATATAGACTCACAATGCTTTTGAAGGAAGACTTCTATTCCCACCCTTGTTCATCATATGCAGCACTGTTTTTGTTCTGCTGCTGTTTGCCTTCCTACAAAAACTACATTTTCCGTCTTGCTGTCTACCACGGCAGAATTTTAAATAATTAATTGCAAAATTATGGCGTTTTTTTCTTATGTTATCCTGCAACATTCACTTCAAAGCAAGGCCATTAAGTTCACTGTAAAGGAAGCACAATGCAAATTGGAGCGGGTGGGGATCATCAATGATGTATCATCTGAGGTCTGAAAACATCAATAACAGTGAACACTGATTCGGTTCACTGTTTTGGACATGGTGCAATTAAGTGCACACCGATAATTTCTAATCCCATTTCCATCAGAATTCTCTGACTTTCCTAAAGTAGCCTGAATGAATAACCTATTAGCAACTAATAAAAACCATTTAATGAGCCTAATCGCACTGGGTTAAGTCCAGAGTGTGGCTTCAATGGACAGAAGGACCTCCTTATGTTCACAGAAGGGGCTTTTATCCAGCAGAGACTTCCACTGGAGGAACAAGGAGGGGGCAATTTCCAGTGGTTCTCCCTTATACCCATTTTTTTGTAACTCCCACACTGTCCTGTAGCGTCACCTAACCCTCCTGGGAAGCCTTTTCTTTAATAGCATAGAGGGGCTGCAGCAGGAAGGAGGAATCAGAGAAAATTTCCACACACCCCTTGCTCAGGGGAGAGGGAAGCTCCAATAGCAGAACTGCTACCAAGGTGCAGTCAAGGCCTAGTCAGTAGGGTGGCCAGCTATGCATTGCCTAAAAAAAAGAAGATCTGTGTTACCCCCCCCCCCCCCAGAAAACCCTGAGGCACCAATTTGCATATGGTAACTTCTATGTATAGGTACAAATTTAGAAGTAATTACTATAATTTAAATAGAAACACAGTATCTCTCACCACAGTTGGGAAGACGCCAGGTGACCGATGTGCTTGCTCAATCTGCTGCTAACTGTTGATCAACAGCTTGAAGGCTCCTGCTGTCCTTCTAGATGGTTCTTTATACTGAAACCTTGCTTGGGCCTTATCTGCATTATGCATTTAAAGCAGCATCATAGCACTTTAACAGCCATGGCTTCCTTCAAAGAATCCCAGGAGAGGCAGTGCTGAGAGTTGTTTAGTAGGCCTCTCATTTCCCTCAGAGAGCTACAGAGTTCCCTGGGAAGAGGGATTGGTTGTTAAACTTCAGCTTCTGCAAAGTTACTGGGTCATGCATGTTCAGACCATGTACTCTTTAACCTACCATTTCTGGTAATCTATCCCAATGAAGAAAGAGTATAAAAATATCATGAATGTGAAATGTACTATTAATTACCTCACAACATGTTTTATCTCTTATGTCTCTTCTCACGGTAATTTAGAACCATATATTTTCCCTTCAAGTATTTCTTCCTTTCTTTTTAAAAGAAAATGGTAGTTAAAAGAAACTGTGCTCTTGTGAACAACTGCAACAAAGTAATTAAAAGTATTAGGGGAAACACTGATATAATATGAGGTTAGAATGTTTACAAATCTTCAGAATACAAATTTGCTTCAAGTGCCCTAGGACAGCCTTTCTCAGCTTTGAGTCTCCAGATGTTGTTGGGCTGCAGTTCCCATCATCCCTGAGCACTGGTCCAGCTAGCTAGGGATGATGATGATGAAGAAGAAGAAGAGTTTGGATTTGATATCCCGCCTTTCACTCCCTTTAAGGAGTCTCAAAGCAGCTCACATTCTCCTTTCCCTTCCTCCCCCACAACAAACACTCTGTGGGGTGAGTGGGGCTGAGAGACTTCACAGAAGTGTGACTGGCCCAAGGTCACCCAGCAGCTGCATGTGGAGGAGCGGAGATGCGAACCCGGTTCCCCAGATTGCAAGACTACCGCTCTTAACCACACCACCACACTGGGAATAAACTAGGCCAGTCCTGCTATTAGGCAGAGTCAGTTGCCTCAGGCAGGCAGTTTTGAGTGTCATAAAAGAGCAGTAAATTGTTAGTTATTTAGTGTAATATTATTGCTTTCTGTTTTGTTTTTTACTGCCAGGAAAGGAGAGAAGCACTTGTGGCATTTTCTGCCTCAGGTGTCATAAAATAACTTGACCGGCCTTGGGTACTTGGCTTGCAAAGGGAGTGTGTCATGGGCTACCCCATTTTAGGCAGCAAACTGTATTGGGCCAGCGCTGGGGGTAGAAGAAAGAAGCCAGAGTTCTACCAAATGAAGTCAGTGGGCTGCCCAAGTATGATGCAAAGTGAGATGTGACAGTTTTGAGGCAGCTCAGCTAGGCCTACCCTAGGAAGAATGTTAGCAGTACCCACATTCCCAAAGACGGCAGATCTCAGCACAAAACTCAGCACCCTCTTCCCATTTATTGCGGAAGTTTTGCTTTCCTGTAAGGAAAAAGAATAACAGATTGTCATTACTGAGGAGATATAACTCTCCTTTATTTTCCTTGGAAGAGCAACCACAATAACTCACCCAAGAATAGTTATCTTCCAGTAAATATCTAACTCAAGCAGGGTGGTGGTGATGACAAATGATATGAATCTAGCAAAGCAATGTTATAAAGATCAATATTTCCAACCACTTGAGGGGTGTATGTCTCAGTGCGTATCTCTCAGCATGCACCCCATCCCCTCTCAAGTAAAAAAGAATATTTCAAACGTATTCTGCAGCTTCAGACTCTTTTGTTAATGGTAAGCAAAGAAATGCTACTTCAGTTCACTGAGCAAAGAGCTAACTAGAATGCTGTGAGCACAAATTTTAATCTGGGACAAAGTCTCAAACATTACAGTATATAATGGGCACATTTTGCATGGCTGGATTTTCCCCTAAGAGATGGGGAATGGGGTGCTTGCTATTTCTGGGTTTAGGAAAGATGGTAACGAAAACAAAAAAGTGGTTGCATGCTACTGTTTGTCAGGGAGGAGGCAGTTGTCTTCTACCTAGGCAATAACAGTATTAGCGAGAGAGTCAAACATTAATCCACGTGTAGTGTTTTCATGTCTGAGATGGCAGTTTGCCTGGAGGAATTACCCTGTAATTGTTATCTGTGGTATCAACTGAAAATTTAGATCAATCAGTGATAAGGCGTAGGAAACACCAGTATCAGAAATATTCCCTTGCAACTTGGCACCAGATTGAATGTATAGCTCTCTCAGTGTAAGGCTACAAGAATAATTCACAAGGGAAATCAATAATATTTTAAGAAATTGCCTAATACCTGCAGCAACTTTAGTGGAATTGTGCTTGCCGACAATGTCTTTCCTGTTCTGTGGACAAATACCTCAGAGAAAAATTCCTGGCTTGTCTGCCAATCCTACATCTAGTAGCCTATTTTCGATGCGACTTCAGTCCAGAAGAAATTGCACTTTTCCCTGCTGCCATGTTCACAAGCAGATGCGCACGCGCGCACACACACACACACGCACGAAGAGCATCATTCTGTTCAACAAGATACCTGTGAGAAACCTGCAAGCAGGATTCGAACACTCTCCCTTTTTATAGCTTCCAGGAACTGGTATTCAGAAGCATTGCTGACTCCAGCTGTGGAGGCAGAGCTTAGCCATCATGGCTGGTAGCTGTCGATAGATCTCTCCTCCTTAAATTTGTCTAACCCTCTTTTAAAGCCATCTAAGTTGGAGGCCATCCCTGCTGCTGCCTCAGAGAGAGAAGGAGAAACTCTATTTTATTCCAGACATTAAAACAGGGCTTAAATCAATGACTGCATAATTAACATCACTAATGAACAGAAATTCTGCTTTCTCACACAAAGAGAGGGGATAGATAACATCCCCTGGAAGTTAGACTTAGACCAATTCTTTCTCTTTTTTTAGACATATGTTCCTAAAGGATCTTGAAATCTCATCCCAAAATTGAATTGACCTATTGCTGCAGCATGTTAATTTACAACTGAATATAGCGATAGGGGCATATCTCTATATTGAGGTCAAAAGGGTTGTTCCGAAATGAAAGCATACTCTTGGGCCATCATTATGGGAATTTATGATAATAGCTAATTAGTACCAGCCTGGAAATTAGCATTTGTTGCCCCCACGAGTGGGGAAAACCAGTGTATGCTCTGAAATGCTCTGAAAGGGACTGTCTGAATTCATCCATGGGCATGCTGGGAGCTCACATATTTATTTATTCCCTGCCTTACACCTTAAACAAGAATGAGAGTTGGGGTTTTGCTACTTCAGAATGCGGAACGTGGTCAGAGAAAGTCATCGTAAAGAAAACTCCCAACGTTAACTAAGTCAGCACATTATGGAGAGGACCCCTACCATGTCAGAGATGAGGGGCATTATTATCACTGGATATCATAGACTTCATTTACCCAGAGTTTTGTCTCTTGGCCTGGTGCTAGAAGCTCTAGGTCCACATGTTGCTCCTGTGTAAGGCACTCACAGTTTGAAACAGAGGTGGGGGCCACACACGTGCTCCTGTTCCAGGGCTAGCCTCATCCTGTGCTGTGCATAGTCATCTATGGAGGAACCCTTTATATGTGAGCTTCTCTTCACATGCAGGGGGATCCACATGATCAGGATACCCACATGGCTGCATGGCACCCCAGCTACAATTAGCCCAGGAATGTGGTGTTGGCAGCCCCATTCCTGCTTCAAACTCTGCTTTACACATGAGTGATGCATAAATATAGCTGGAGCGTGATGGAGTTGGGACTTCTTAAGAGAATGGGAATGTGGTTGAATGTCAGGAACCGGTTATCCTGGATGTGGATAGCACATGTATGTTTGTGTTACTGTCCTGCCTCCAGTTGGGATGAATCCCATGCATCAAGAGAAACGGCAAGAGTACCTTTTGTGATACTTCAAAGCCAGCAAAGTATGTTGCCACTAAGTTCCACCCAGAGTAGACCCATTGAAATTAATCACTTTGTCATGTCCAGTAACGGCAATGGATCTACTCTAAATAGGACTAGCATAGGATACCTACCCAGTATCTTCTGGTGGATGCTGTCTTATATGGGTGAGCCCTGGTTGCTTTATCTAGTTATAGAGAGCAATGGTACTTTGATCAGCTTAGTTGTTTGATAGCTGCTGTTTTAATTTCCTGCAATGTCTCTGGTAGTGGGCAGACATGAAGCTGTGGAAACTACTTTGGGGTTTTTCCTTGACCTCCCCCCCCAAAAATGTCCCCCAGCTGGGGCCAAGAGGAAGAGAGTAGCTTAGAAAGCAAGATACACGTATACTCTGGGGTGGCTTGATCTAATTTTAAGTGTATCTCAGCCCAGGACTTCGTTTTCAGAATGAGGACTCAGGCAACCATTCTTTGATACAATAATCCATTCCAGGTGGGTGGCTATTCCAATTCTATCTGGTCTGTGAGGATACACAGGCATCTGACTGGACACTGCTGGAGACAAATGTTGCTCTGTATGGGATGTTTTTATCTTTCTCGTCCAGACTGAGGAAAAGCAATTCATATATTCTGATGTGCTGCCTAAATTAACAGGAGAAAAGGCAATTGAAGCATACTCGGCATCGTCTATGTTTGTCAATAACCACATAACAAGTATATTAGTTGTAATTCCTCAGCTTTCATCCTGAAATTGATAACTCTGTCAGAACAAGTAAGTAAATTAAAGGACAGCATTCACTTATTATATGTCTAGCTCTTAGCCGGAAGAGTCCTTTACAACCCTCACAACATTCATCTTCAAAATGAAACTGTGAGGCAGGCCTTTTGAAAAGCACTCATTTTGCACAGAGAATTAACGTGAAAACCAGTGATTTGGGGTTTGAGAAGACACATTTACCCAGTAGTGCAGCTGTAAAGTCTGGCGTGCAGGAGTCCATGACGACATAGCCCCATGGCCACTCATCCAATGAGAGCTCAAAAATGGCAGGCAGCTGTGTTGATTCTTGTAGAATAACTTCCAAAGAGCAGCATTAGTCGCGTAATACCCAATTTATTGTCTAATAACAGTCAAAAAACTGAGCTGGCAAGGATGGTGGAGTGGTTCACACATTGGACTTCAGCTGGGAAGACCTGGGTCCACATCCCTGATCACCTATGGGGAGTGTATCACTGGGTGACTTTGGGCTAGTCACTGAGCCTAGCCTATCTTAGCAAAGGATCCTGTGCCAGGGCAGATCTGTCCTCCAGCCCACCCACGCCCAGTTAAAACTCCTCCAACAGATGTCATAATTGCTTCTGCTGTGAATAAAGTACCAGAGTTGCACTTCCCCACATTTGTGGGGCAGGGGGCTCACAGCAGTCCACCATCCATCGTTGGTGGAAAGGACCAATACTCCTCTAGCATTGAGGAATGAGGTGGCAAAATAGGCATACAACTGAACAGCCATGAAGGAAAACTAGAAAGCTTGCCACATTAGCTATTGTTCTCTGGATGAAGAATGCAGTCCTTCAAAGTGTAGTAGGATAATTCTTACCACTCTTATAAATAATCCATGGCTATGCCCCTGTTTTCTGGAGAAGACCACAGCCAACACGTCAGATGTCAATGATAAATGGGGTTTATGGCTGCACCGGTCACTGAGAATCGGAAGCTTTCTGTCAAAAAAGTTAGGTGATATGAGATCTGTCTATAGCTGGACCTTACCTCCAGACCCATTAAAGTCATCACCATGCATCATAAATTCACTTTTACTTGCAATCCTACTGTAGTGCTTTGAAGCCCTGCCAGGAAAGGTTCCTGACTAGAAAGCAACTCTAAGTGAAGTCACACAGCCTGGATTATGGCAAAGGATTTGTAAAGCTTCTTCCCGGATCCCGAACACCATCTTCTTTCAGTCACAACATGAACATGTTCTTTGTCCAGTCCAGTGTGAATCATCAAGGGGAGCCAATTTCAGAACAGCAATTTGGTTTGATTTTTGTAAATGTAGGCAGATCTACGAAAATCCATGTGAATTCATCACCATGGCAACTCTGCTTCGGTGGCTTTTTCTCTTTTAAATTGATCAGAGGTCACTAGCTAACTTATTGAGAGCTGGGTTGTTACGATGATGATGATTATTATTATTAAATGTCCATACACACCCCTTCATAACTTTGAATATAGCAACATTTCTAAGAGCTTAAATTCTAAGACCTAGCCCAAAATAAAAAGGTGGAAGGAAAGCCGGTATGAAGATTTTAAAGTATGCAACACTCTATTGCCTTAACGGAGCAATCTTAGGGGAAGGAGTGGCAGTAGGCAAAGTGCAAAATCCAAAGCTTTCTTGGAGTGTGGTTAAGAGCGGTAGACTCGTAATCTAGTGAACCGGGTTCACGTCCCCGCTCCTCCACATGCAGCTGCTGGGTGACCTTAGGCTAGTCACACTTCTCTGAAGTCTCTCAGCCCCACTCACCTCACAGAGTGTTTGTTGTGGGGGAGGAAGGGAAAGGAGAATTTTAGCCGCTTTGAGACTCCTTCGGGTAGTGATAAAGTGGGATATCAAATCCAAACTCCTCCTCCTCCTCCTCTTCTTCTTCTTCTTCTTCTTCTTCTTCTTCTTCTTCTTCTTCTTCTTCTTCTTCTTCTTCTGCCAGCTGAGTGGAAGGTAGGGTGGATGTGTTTTCTCCTTAAACTGCTCTCTCCCATTTTTCTGCCTTAAAAAATCCTTTGTTATGCCCAGTTGGAAATAAATGTGTGTGCCAGTTCTGTTCCAAAGGCAAATCCAAAATTTCCCCTCACCCACTGCCCCCCTGAACGCATCTTTTCTGCCCTTTCTGCTGTCAAACTGCTGGTGGCTAAGAGTTCCACACTGGCAGCAAAGAGGCCTCCACTGGTAGACTTTCTGCTCCATAAAATCCAGCTCCTGGGCAGACTTCCTAGAGACAGCCTTCCCAGTGCACTCTAGATCGCAGAACGCTCAGGTTGAATCATTTATGGAGATGCCAATTTGAAAAATGTTTGCATAACCTGCTTCAGTTTGTCTTGAAATGTATATTTAAGAGTTTGTGCTTTTGCAGCTGAAGTTGTGCATAAGAGCCCTATTCAGGCATTAAAATGCAATGTTCAGAAGACTCAAGAAGGATCAGTGTGGATGAGTGTGTTAGCTCTCTCTCTCTCTCTCTCTCTCTCTCCCCCCCCCCCCCACACACACTTCCCATCACATGGACTAATGGAACTGCACAAAGTGGGGAGCCCCCTGTATCCTTAAAGGCTCTTCACACAATTTTGAAACCTGATTTCCAGGGTTAGGAGACCCTCCAAAGTAAATTTGATTTATTATGCAAACTATCCATGCGAAAAAGCAATGAAGTACAGAGAGAGAGAATAATGTAAGTGCCGCCTAAATACGGCTGAAATCATTATTATGCATTTAGCATTTGTTAGTGATACATATTATAAACAAACAGGAGTAACAGTTAAATGTTACAAAATGGAATGCACTTCAATGGTGGCTAGAAAATGGCATGCCATGCAATGTGAAATTTAGGGTGTCTTGTACCAGGGGTGGCTAACCTGTACCCTCCAGATGCTGTTGAAGTAGAACTCCAAGCTCCCCAGACCACTGGCCATGCTGGCTGGTGGCGAATGAGCATTCAGCAACATCTGGAGAACCAAAGGTTGGCACCCTGATCCTATATATATATATAATAATATGTAGCTGTACTGTGGCTGAGATATATATATGTTCTGCATATAAACAATTGCCTTGGAGTTTGGTTTCTCCACTCATTATGCTGCATGGGAAGCCAGTTTGGAAATGAGAGGAGCTTTCAAAAATAGTTTGTGATTATCAAACCCCTGCCTTTCTAGGGGGGGGGAAACCACTGACCACACCTAAAGTACCTTTTTGTGCCTCAGAAAAGCAGCACATGCCCATTGAGAAATTAATTTTAAGTACAGGGAAGTGTACATCATTAAGACAATGTGCAGCGTGTACTGAAGTGCATTGAAAGATCATGAATTAAAATCAGTTTGTCTTTAAATTGCATGGCACCCCTAAGTTAAAGTCCGGTGAACTGAGAGCCCCGCAACCTTGTATTGATCCAGTTGGCATTTATGATGGTGAGAAACACAATACCGTGATGGCAAGAAGCACAAAGTGTTTTGCACAGTCATATTTCCAGACTATCACACTGCCTCACTTTAGGCTCTGCAGGACTTCGTAAGATGTTTGTTTTGTGAGTCTTGTTTTTTCAGTGAGTAGAGTGCTCTAGAATTGCTGGCACATTTACCCCATACAATTAATTTGTAGGCAGGCCTAAGAGAGGTCACATGGAAAGATTAAATAATTATGAACAGGACTGTATCCAATACACCACAGTGACCAGTTCTGACTCATTTTCACGTTTTGCCTCATTCCCCTCGATGTCTTCATAGTATTAGGACAAGGATGGGACAACCTGTGGGCTCCATAACCACCATATATTTGAAGCATCCCCCCAAAAAAAAGAATTCTGGGATCTACAGTTTACTCATAACAGAGGTACAATTCCCAGCACGCTTAACAAGCAACAGTTCCCAGAATTCTTTGGAGGGGGTGCTTTAAGTTTATTTAGTGTACGCAGGCTAATTCTGCAGTAACAGATTGAATTTGAATCACTTTCTGAAAAGGTGGGAGTCATTTCAATCCTGCCTTCTCTCCCCTAGATGGAGCTCTGAAGTCATATTTAGAGAACAGGGTATTTCATTGGCTGCATTCGTTTTATCTTCCCACACTGTTATTTATGACCTCACCCTTCATCGAGAGCAAGAACAAACCACCATCTTGGCCGCAGCCCAATTTTATTTTCTTACATGGAGAATCTAACTTGTGTAAGGTGACTAGCTGCAAGCAAACTGATTCCATTCTTTGGTGGAATTGCAGGGACACCTTTTCTAATTGGCTACAAAAATTGTACAAATGTACAAGTATTATTGATTGAGCTAAATCTTTGCCATTAAAATTTGCATGGGTGGAAATATTTAAAAAAGGGAAATCTATTATTTCTATAATTTCTAAATTCTGCAGGCCTAGATCCTAAGATAGAAGTTGCAGGTGGCAAGTTAACCTAACAGCCTCTCTCTGCAGGATTTGGCCAAGGGCTGACTTCTGCACAGTGTAGGACAGAGTGCTGGGGTCTGCTGGGATGGGGCAAATCACCCAAAATAGGAAAACCTTCTGCCTAATTTTGGACAATGTCCTGTTAACTATATCACCAGGTGACTCATAACTCAAATCTTTTTAGTTTATATTTTTATCCCCCCCCCCCAATAGTGCTTATGGTTTTTGGCATTTAGAACATCCTAACATTATGCCTCAATTCTGCCCTGGAGGGATTTTTGCCACTGAATCAAATTAAAGAAAATGCTCTGTTGAATCAAACATTCTTTCTACAAATATATAAAATTAGTTTAAAGGACTGCAAGAACTATTGCTTCCATCTGGACACTCTGATGTGTTTGTGTTTCACTTTGCAAAGAAAATGGGTTGTATTCAGATTGACCTCAGGACTGCCGCTTCAAATTTAGAGTTAAGAACCTGAAGCTCAATCTTTCCCTGCTCATTTGAATTGGTTTCAAACAGTCGTTGCCCCTAAAGCAAACAATGTACTTGGAGCCTTGTGGGCAATATTTGCAAGCTGACCTTATGCCTATCCATGCTAGTAAGAGGCAGCTGGGAAAGAGGGTCATTTAGTGGCTATATGCATTAATTGCCACATCCAAGGAAACTCAGAAGCCTATTTGCAGATACTTTGCTCCTCTTCAAAAAAGCAACAACTAACTATCCTGGACGAAGATGCCATAGTAAGTTTTTGGAGGACTGAAAAACACTGAGGACAGCAATGGCTCTCCTCCAGTTCCACAGGGCTATTTATTTTCTGGACCCTCACACCAGTCTGACTTTTGACCCAATTATGGCACTCTTACAGCCTTAGTTGACAAGACTTTGCCTAGAGATTGATAGGGTAATTGCACACCATTGATCTCATTAGATCGTCAGCGCCATTTATCATGAAGTATTGAAGATTGACAGAGATTTGTGGATCTGCTCCAGAACAATGCTGCTCATTTCCGGCATAAAGGTCAGACAGACAGATATGGCAGGCAAATTGTTAATCATCACCCCTGGGATCTTACACAGTTCTATTTTACCCCTGCTTCAGGTTCTATATGAATAAGTCATCAATAGGCAAGATTGGACAATAAATTTGGCATGTCTTCCTTGCTGCCATCTAATTCAGCTACAGTGTAACCTTGATGCTCACAGTGTTTGGCCATGATGAGACTAGATGCAACTGATATTGAACCCAGACCCGATCAATCATGAGGGAATAGACTGGAATACAAGGTGTTCAAGCCTTTTCCATGATCTCAAATCTGTAGCTGTAAATCTGTAGCAACATGGGCTATGCAGCTGTGCTTGGAAGTTCAGGCTACAGGACTGGCATGGACTCCACTCTCTCTTACCAACACCTATGTTTTGGAAGAAGACCACAAACCTTCTGAAAAAGTTACGGGGAGAGCCCAATGAATGCCTTCATTACCTTGAGCCTAGACTACCCACTGGGGTCTTCTGGGTCCACCCTTAGTGATGGCCCAGAAGCTTCAGGAGCTACAGAACATGGCAGCACACATTACATTAAGTATGGGTTGCCAAGATCCTGTTGCATTGACACTGCACTGCACTGACTTCCCATTCCTCTCCTGCTTTAAAAAGGCTTGGACTTTGAAAACGCTCACAAGACACAGGAGAGTAACCCCTGAACAACCAGAACCACTTCCTTGACCATACCTTCCAAGTATCAAGTTCCAAGAGTAAGGCTACACCCCTCACTGCCACCCTTTCCCAATGCCATTTGAGTAATCTATAGCAATACCAAGGTGGACATGGTGGCCCTGCCCAAGCAGCAGCCACTAGAGTGAGTTGGATCAGACGGTGCCCTTCTATGAGTGGGGAACCTCCTTCCACGGGACTTGGAAGCAGAGGAGGGTGGAAGGGTTTTGCTGATTTCTCTTCCTTACTGTAGTAGCCCCCCCCTCCTCCCACACCATGCTCCACATTCTTTTGGCAAAGAGCCCCCATTCCCTTGGAACAAACTTTTAGGGCCATAGGGGAGCAGAGACCCAAGAATGTTCCATTTGCTGAGCACAATTCTAGATATAAACCAATGCATTCACATTTCACCATACACTTTACTGCATCAACTACAGCCCCATTCATTTGATTTTTTCCATAGAAGGTACCAAGAATTCATCCTAGTGATTTTTTTAAAAAAAATAATCACATCTCTTTTTAGCCGAACTCCTCACTCGGTTTCTAGAAAATGCTTGCGCTACATCAGATTATTCCCATTAATGATTTTGTGTCACTATAATGGATAGGAGGGGGTCTTCCCCTGAGTGTTATTTTTTTCCGTGTTTTAATTTATTTTTGTTGTGCTTGTCATTCATCAGTCATTATACCCCCGTCATCATTATACCCAATATGGCTTTGTTCCTTTTTCCTGTAAAGACCAGCAGCTATGCCAGTCAGAAATAATACAACTGTTACTTGTTTTAATCCTCTTGCCAAGCCTTTTAGAGAAGCCTCACTTGTTATTGCACTAATGGCTGCTTCTTAATACTAAAAGCCAACGTACTTGTTTGTGGTTCATTATTTCCCGCACTGTGATCTCAAAAGCCACTCAGGCAAGCCTAATAAGGTTATGCATTTTAAAATAAGGAGGCAAAGTTTGTTCTACTCTAGTCGTCTGGAAAAGCTACATTTCCTTACTTTTCAACAGCAGAGTTCATGCACATTAATATTGCACCAGGCAGCTTCTGAGATTCATTTACATGCACCTGCCAACATTCCTTTACATGTACCTTCCATGGCTACTCTGCCAGTCAGAGAAAATTTAAAAGCTTCTGTGCATCTGGTCAGTGCTAATGAAATATATAGAGTACACAAGCAACATAGGAGCAGGCATTGCTTGATTCTTCTGCAAATATCCTGCTATGAGCCATGCAGGTTACTTCCCCCACCCCAAGAGTGTTTGGTCCAGTCACAAGGAACCCTAATTGTCACACCCGTGGCTTGAGACTAGCATAACCCTTCACTAATTCCAAGCTAAAGTGTGGTTGCTTTCCATGACTGCTCATGGCACATCAAGTATTTGTTTTTTCTTCTTCTTCCCTCTCACTCTTAAAAGTGGGGAACAAGGGACAGGAAAGGCTACGGGAGAGATCCAACAAACTAGTTATGTTAGCACAAGGACTTGTGCTTGGGCAACAGAACTTCCTTTCCCACTTCATTCTCTCAGCGCCTTAAGTCACAGTTATGCATTACCTGCAAAATATTGTGGAGACTCCAAGGAATAAAAAGTCTGTACTCTTACTGTTTGTACAGAATCATGGAACCAAGTTTAAACAGACATCACGAAATGAGTCTCTCATGGTATCACCTTATTTCAGAAAGACACACAAGATA
This sequence comes from Podarcis liolepis, assembly GCF_965112155.1. Lineage (NCBI taxonomy): Eukaryota > Metazoa > Chordata > Lepidosauria > Squamata > Lacertidae > Podarcis > Podarcis liolepis. The sequence continues at coordinate 38,636,804 of NC_139557.1, forward strand.
TATGACCCTTTCACAGAGTTGGTGGGTGGCTTCCAGTCAAGTTATTTTCAATGACAAGCAATGTTAAATGAAGCCAGAAGACATCCCAAAGCTTATTCTTTGAAATAAACTTAGAATCTTGGAATTTATTATTTGAACAAAACCCTACAAGTTGTTCTTAATGATTTTGTTTCAGCAGATATTGTATTGGCTAACTTTGTCCCTATCAAATTTTGATGAGAAAAAAATGCATATGGAAGGCACTAGCATCTTTTGAAGGTACATATTAACTGAAATATAGGGTAGGAACACACACACAAAGAAATTCAGGGTGATGCTGCTGAAAGATGCAAAAACATTAGAAAGCCAATAAATGATGAAGCCTTAGAACCAAGCAAGCAAACAATAAAAAGAATTAAAGGCTGTTTCAAATGTTATCTTTGGCTCTCAAAGAAGAAAGCCTGGAAGAAAAAATCTGAAGGATATATTGGGAGATTGAGGAAGTGGTGGTGGACTCTGCAGTTGCAACTATGCAACAAAACCAGTGTTTTGTAGCAGCAAAGTGAAAGAGAAAAATATGGACCCATTTGGAATTGTGAACATAGCTCAGATAAATGTCATTTAAGCTTTATACAGGTCAATAAATGAAAGAAGAACCTAGGAAACGGAGTGTCAGTCATGGAGAGAGAAGCACAGGTATTTTTAGACTACCTGCAAGTTCATTAGAGAGATACCAAAAGTGTGTAAAGCAGAGAGACTTTGAAGCACAATATACCTCCTGTTCTTTTCAATGGGAAGACCAAAAAAAGAAAGTTTTCTCCTGAAGTAAATGGGTCATTCTGCATGCAACAGCTTATACAGACCCCTGCATACTTGAGATGCCTATGAATTAAACTTCTTTTAAAACTCATTGACAGGCAAAACATGAAGCCCTCCCAATTGTCACTGTACCCCAACTCCCATTATACCTGATCACTGGTTCTGCTGGCTGTGGCCAAAGGGAGATAAATCCGGTTATAGAAAGCAAAGCAACATAGAAAAAGATGCTTTACTATACTGTGATAAGACAGAAAATTAAAGAGGCTGTGATTTCTCCAAAAGCACGCTAAACTCAGCATTTTGCTTTCTTGTAAGCCACTCTTTTGAGAACAGAAAACATCACTTCTATTAACTGGCAATATAAGTACTAACCGGGGTTAAACCAAAACATCTTAATGTCAAATATTGAAACAATGATCAGCATTAAATATTTCACAAAATATTCACTAAGCCAATATAGAAAAGTGCTGCAGCCAGGAAAACTAATTCACAAATGTTTGGCTTGTTTAACTGCAATCATTTAATGAATGGCAGCTAAGTCAAGGAACAGTAAAGATTACTTATTTTGTAATAACGTTTAGGTTACAAAAATATGGAAAAGATACATGTCAGTAAGATCCCGGTTAGTTTATTTTACAAAATGATACAGGAAAAAGTCTTTGCATGATTTTAAATGTTTATGCATTGCATTTAGGTATAACTGAACAAAATGGCAAGGGATACAAATTTCAACAGTTATTAATTAAAAAGCTACATCAAAATATTAGGGCATAGCAAATAATAGTAACTAACTTAGGTGTTTAATTTTTCAACTTATTTTAAAATTCATATACTGTTAAGTTTAGACCATGGAGAAAGAATAAAGTTTTGCCTCTCTCCGCTTTTACAGAGAAACATCTGGATATATTCATCAAGATAATACTGCTGTCTCCAGCCCACCCCTGCCATGAATAGCAAGATTGAGAGAAACATTGATCCTCTCTCACCTGTCTGTATCACTGTGCATAGTAAGAGCTAAACCTGGAGATCCCACATTCATTTGAATGTGGAATTTCGTTAACCCTGTTACAATCCCATTCTTCATAACTGGGTTACAGAAAAACCAATGTTTTAATAAGACGAGGCTCTCCCAGGGCACTTGTATTCTACTAGATAATTCTGCAGGAGACAAAGGAGACAAATGGAAGCCCAGGTGCTGCTCCCCATCTCACTACAGCCTGTTTTTTTTATTATTATTATTTGGCCTTTCACCGAAATCAGCAATAACCCAACATTTGACAATGATGACTACAGCTGCTGTTATGTAAAATATTTAGTGTGTTCTAAATATTAATTGTACAATCAAAAAGCACTGCACTTTAAACTTGGCGTTCCTGTAAGAAGCATTTATCAATTTGATTATATTAACTTTTCAGCACTGTCAAATTGAATCAGGCATAAAGTAATTTAAAACTCAAGACCAGCAAAAAGGCAACTAACATAATGACCGCAGAGTGCATATTGGAAAAAAAATTATAGTACTGTTTAATCATTCCTTCATAAAATTAGCTCCTTTGTGACTATATATGTACATATTAGCTTAACTATAATACAATAGTATACTTAAAGATTTCATTTTCCACATTGGCAAATATGTGAACTTTTCCGAGAGTAAAGTCCAATGGTGGCATTTTCACAGTTTTAAATGGCATGCTTTAACCTTCAGAACTTATGGGCTGTCAACCATAATAGAGGGATGGCTCGTCATCACTTATATCTGAATCATCTTCATCCACTTCACCTTCAATAACAGATTTTTTCCCTTTGCAGCATGACACAATTAATCCAATTAAGAAAACCTGTGAATTTAAATCAGTATAATGCATTATTGGTGATCGGTTCAAGGGAGTAACAGATTTAGAGTCAGGCAACATTGCTGTGTATCAAATGATATGATAATTGCAATTATGTTAAAAGGTTCAGTTGGATTTATAATGACCTCCAAATAAGTTTACTTACTGCAATGAACGCCCAATTGCCAAAGTAATATGCAGCACTGAAGAACCAAAACTGGTGAAGGAACAGGTAAGTCCGAGTAACAGTGCATTCATCTGGAAGAAAAGAAAAGAACAAAACTTAAAAGTGTGTGGCAAAAAAAATGTTATTAATTTTAGGGAATACACTGCTTTAAAAAGTCACAACTGCTAAAACATGCATGGGTTCTCTTAAAAATAAAAGACAGTTACTTTAAAATTGAAGGTACCACTATCACATAAATTTATTAAGTACTAAGACGTTTTTTTTAATTTCAAAGAAGAAATCAATGTTCATATTTTATACCAATACAGACAGTTTTGTTTGATCACAATCTTAGAATGCATTTACATTTTTCAAAACCTCATATGGACTCTTGCACTCTTGTATTTGAAGTGAATATGAAAATTGAATAAAACTCGCCCCTTCCTATGAAAAGTGTTCTGGATTTTTTTTATTGGACATTGCTAGGAGATTACAATAAGGCCCAGCTACATCTCACAAGCAAGATTTGGTTTTTAAAAAAGGTAAAGGGACCCCTGATCATTAGGTCCAGTTGTGACCGACTCTGGGGTTGCGGCGCTCATCTCTACTACCTTCCTAAATTAAAGGGTACAATCAACAGAACCAAGTGACATCTACCAAGTGTTCTACTTTCTTCTGCTTCCTTCCTTTACTTACAAATTAAAGATATGCATATTTTCTTACAATGGCTTTCAAAGGAAGTTTACACATACACACTTGTTCCCAATTAAGCCATTATATGGGAACAAAAATAACAAACTGTGCTATAAATGAACTTGTGGGGGCTCCCATTTTTAACACACCAACATGATTTCAGACCCCAAGCTATTGTTAAGCTACAACTTCCTCCATCTCCGATCATTAGGCATGCTGGCTGGAGCCGATGGAGCCTAATAATAATAATAATAATAATAATAATAATAATAATAATTATTATTATTTATTATTTATACCCCGCCCATCTGGCTGAGTTTCCCCAGCCACTCTGGGCGGCTCCCAATCAGTGTCCCATGTACAGCATTACATACTAAAAACTTCCCTGAACAGGGCTGCCTTAAGATGTCTTCTGAATGTCAGGTAATTATTTATCTCTTTGACATCTGATGGGAGGGCGTTCCACAGGGCGGCCATCACTACCGAGAAGGCCCTCTGTCTGGTTCCCTGTAGCCTCACTTCTCGCAATGAGGGAACCGCCAGAAGGCCCTCGGCGCTGGATCTCAGTGTCCGGGCTGAACGATGGGGGTGGAGACGCTCCTTCAGGTATACTGGGCCGAGGCCGTTTAGGGCTTTAAAGGTCAACACCAACACTTTGAATCGTGCTTGGAAACGTACTGGGAGCCAATGCAGATCTCTCAGAACCAGTGTTATGTGGTCCTAGCGGCCACTCTTAGTCACCAGTCTAGCTGCCGCATTCTGGATTAATTGCAGTTTCCGGGTCACCTTCAAAGGTAGCCCCACGTAGAGCGCATTGCAGTAGTCCAAGCGTGAGATAACTAGAGCATGCACCACTCTGGCAAGACAGTTCGCGGGCAGGTAGGGTCTTAGCCTGCGTACCAGGTGGAGCTGGTAGACAGCTGCCCTGGACACAGAGTTAACCTGTGCCTCCATGGACAGCTGTGAGTCCAAAATGACTCCCAGGCTGCGCACCTGGTCCTTCAGGGGCACAGTTACCCCATTCAAGACCAGGGAATCCGCCACACCAACCCGCTCCCTGTCCCCCAAAAACAGTACTTCTGTCTTGTCAGGATTCAACCTCAATCTGTTAGCTGCCATCTAAGAATATCTGGAAGGCATCACATTGACTACCTGTCTTCTACATTAACCATCCTTCAGCATTACTCCAACATGGTTTGTATTAAACTAATATGCACCCAAACTGGTTTCCTTCAGCATTACTCCAACATGGTTTGTATTAAACTAATATGCACCCAAACTGGTTTCCAAAGCTGTTGGGCAATGTTCAGGGTCATAATGGGTGCAGATGGGGGGGGGGAGTAAGAGAGCAGGATTTGTCATGGAAAACAAGAAAAAATTGACTTGAGAATTTATTTCTCGTTTTTGCCTAGTTTGCATCTCAACATTGCAGAGGTTTCCCTTAAACTCACCACAACATATTTACTACTAGGATATTTTGCAAAGTACTATTTAGTAGACCTGAACAAGAAGAGGACTTATAATAAGACAACCTGAACTGCTGTTGAAGAAGATTCTGTGAAACTAGGTCAAAGTACAGATGTGCTTCTCAGACTATGCTGACGCAGTGGAGAGCAAAACCCTATGTCTACCAAGCCAGGAATCCCAGCAATATCTACAGAGGAAGGTGGGGATGTGTTTTCCAGAAAAAGTTTCTCTGGAGACTTGATGACTTTGAACTACAGGAGCAAATATGTAGGAATGATCGTTTGACACATCTGGCTTTGAAGTCTCAGTGAAAGAAGATGAATCCAGAAAAGAAATCTGTTAAGGAGGCTTTCACAAGGAATACGGAATGCTTTACATTGGTATGAACCATGCCTGAATGTTGTTAGGGTCTCTTCTTTCAGAAGCGTATTTTAAAATCAGATGTAGAATACCAGATAGGCAACATTCAAAACAGCATTTAGGAGTTACAGTACTTTCCTGAAATGCAGAAGTTCACATATAGGAGCTAAGTCAGAAAGATATGGCACAGCATAATTTCATTAATACATGGTGGAAACATGCTGAAAAAGACTGTTCTAGATGAGCTGTCACTTACTTTTCACATACTGAAACACACCACAGAAAAATGAGGCTCTTAACAGAAGGCTTAATGTAAGAAAGACTGGTATTTCTCCAACACAGATCTTAGACTGCAAGAATAATACCATTCACATATAGTATGTTATTCAAAACATTTCAAGCTTTCCAATGATTTCTATGTAACAAGCAGTATTAGGCAGAAGAGTGATTTAGTGTAGCAATCACTACAAAGTGGACATTTTCCCAATTAGATCTAATTCAACGCTGCAATTAGTTCTAGAGAACAGATTGGGTATCCCCAAGCAGTTCACTAACTCCTATTCTTGGCAATGCTACTTAGAACAAGTGCCCATTTAGATTAAGGAGAATCAAGTTCTCCTGAATTGCAAATTTCCATAACAGAGTAAATTTTAAACACCTTACACTCGGCAGTTGTGTCAGCTAGCCTTATGCTGTCATTCCCCACCCCCAAGTGAAGAGGGAGATCTGCAATTTTTTTGTGTCTGGTCAATGAACGTGCTGGGCTCCTAATCCAGCTAGCCCCACAAGACCTCATTACTCCATTTCCCAGGATACTTTCAGTATCTTTGTGGTAACTGGAGCCTCATCAAACAAAGATTTCTGGCATAGTGGTCCTTTCATGAACATCTCACAACTATTTCATCAAATGCAAGCATAAAAATAATACCCAAACGTTCTTGCTACAGAATTTTTGAGGGGTGACTAACATAGTAAACTGACCAGGCCTTCTTGGTTGCAGCACCCTGTTTGTGGAATTCCAGCCCAAGGGATGTTCAGTTGGCATACATGTGTGTATGTATTTGTGTGTATATGAGAGAGAGTTAGGTGAGCAGTTAAACCTTTTTGTTCTGCCAGGCCTTTGAGCAGCATTAGATTCTTGCCTGCAAAATAGGTTTGGTTTTGCTCTATTTTGTAATGCTCCCCATTTCTTTCGTATTGTATCGTATTGTTTATTGTGTATATTGTATTGTATTGTATTATTTGGTTTGCAAGACAAACTGAGAGCCATTTTGAGAGTTGAAATGTGAAAGACAAGTGATTTTACAAATAAAAGAAATCTAGAAAAGACAAAACCAAAATATAGGCATAGATCTAACTGGTCTGTGAAAAAGGTTTCCTACATTGTCAGCCACTATGGCCAATGTGAGAAAAGGAAATAAAACATTTAATTAGTAGATCAGGACAGCACATTTTTAGCACCATCTGCAACCCCTCCAGCTGCTCACCTGAATTAAAGAGTAACAAACAGACCTACAGATGGCTCTCTACAGTAATCTGACTAAACAAATTATAGTAGAAATTTTGGACCTGTTTGACCTTCATGAAATATCATAATGAAACATGACACTTGATCAGTACCTTAGCTCTACACTTACAATGTCTTTGTTACTTCTCTAGAGCGGCAATAGTATTTGCCAGGCATTATGCAATACGACTCACGTCCTGAACTGAATTGTTTATTATGGTCACACACACCAAGAAAATTAAGTACACAAATTAAAAATACAGCTTGTAAAAACAGATGCATATAAATATACTTCTCTCACTGAAGAAGCAGCAGCAGCAGCTAGCAGTAAATTTCTCCTGATCGGCACTGAATGAGAAAAGTTTTTGCAACCCTACCAGCAATACAAAAGTAAGCATCCCTTAAGCAGAACAATACAGGCTCTTTGGGAGATTTTCCTGGAAGAGTTCTTCATAAACTGTACTATATACACTCACTATATAAGTTACAGTGCAGAGGAATATGATCAACAGAATCTATTGCTCCAGCTCCACAAAAACAAAACTGTTCATTAACCACGATCATGTTGAATTGCCAACTTAACAGTGCAAAAGGCAGTACATTAAAATGAGCAAAGATAAATGCTCTCCTAAATGCAGAAACAGTTAATGTATGAAGATTCCATAATGTGAAGTGTATTAAGGTATAAAGCTGCAATTCTCAGATCCTGTGGATCAAAGTCTACTAATCTTTAAACAGAGAAATGGACGTTCTTTAACCTATAATTTCCCAAAACTCCAGGAGAGAGGCCCAGCCTAAATGTCTTCTTTTCCATCTCTCATCCACTGACTAATAAAAGAGTCTGAGAGCAAAAAGGAGAGAAAACTATCGATTTGCAATTTATTATTGAATGACTCTGAAACTGACAACACATATTTCTGGTAGAAGCACAAGTTCTTCTATGTCATAAATATACAAGTGTTAAGGGATTTTATTGTGCGGTGGGAGATTATCTTTCTTTTTGGCTTTCTGTCTGTACTTGGGATAGCTGCTCTGTCAAATGCAATAAAAATCATTTGAAAAAAATATGCAAGTGTTAAGTGTCTAATTTTAGCAATTAATTTTACAGATTGTTTGCTAAGATGCCAAAGAGTCATTATTCCATATTTTTAAGTCTTCAAGTTCTGCTAATGTTTAAAGATGTAGAAAATACACTTCAGAGCAGAAGCGAACAGAAGTGGAAGGTGACAAGGGGCAGGACCAGATTAAAAGAGCATACTGCTGCTGCCCAGCAGGTAGAATGAGTAAGAAACCAGAAATGAAGTGCATAGATGAAATAGTTCTCATCACTTTTTCACTCATTTGAATAAAATGAAATTGCTGATTTTTCAACAACAAATATCAATTTGTCCTCAAGATCAGCCTTAGTACCAGAGGACTAGAGAGCAGCCAAAGTAGCACCATTTAAAGTGGGGGGTGGGGGTGCATGAAATTTCACACAAGTTAACTTAATGTCTCAAACTAGTGGAAAGCACTATTAAAGATAAAATTATCAAGCATATGGAACAGTAATGAAACTGTGGTCCTTCAAATATTACTAGACTTCAGCTCTCACAATCCCAAATGGTTGATCATGGTGGCTGGAGCTCGAGGGTCAAAGGTTCACCATCCCCAATACTATTGAAATGTGTTTAGACAACTGTATGGTGCCCAGGGCTATCAAAGGCTACTAAGTCATGATGGCTGAGCTCCCTCCTCACCTTGGTACCACCTCGCCTCTCCAGCCAGCTCCTCGGCACTCAGTGACTCAGGAGCTGCCAGCTCACCCAAGACTTACTGTATAAATCCATGTATAAGACAACCTCCAATTTTTGACTTAAAAAATGGGCAGGAAACATCGTCTTGTAGACGGGAAAATACAGTACATTAAAGTCTGTGGAAGACCTTCAAATAGGTATTCAATGTTGCTAAGTTAAATTTCAGTGGTTCTGATAGAAGTATATTTAAGGTACTTTAACAATGTGTTGGAGTAGAATCCAAAGTTGTCTTACTTGCAGGGGCATCTGCATCACAAACTTTAGGCACCCACGTTGTCACATTTGTCAAGTGTCCATCCACTGTCATATTACTCTGTGTGGAGAGAAGATTGTTTCATTAAACAGTTATAATATGAATACTACAGATACATGATTTATTTTGTTTTGGCACAACAGGCTACAATAATTCTTTCCTTAGTTTTGCTTGTGAATGAGGTATTTGGGTTTCATTTACTATCAGAAGAACCACAACTAAATTTCAAATTGTTAATGTTATTAAAAGTTTTGTAAAGCAATCTGTAAGCTATTTATTGATTAAGACAGAAACACAAGAATCATCACACAATTTCAGGCAATGTCTGTCCAAAGAGGTTGTCCGTAAAGCAACAAAAAGACAACAGTAAAACATGTTGCGTATAGAAAAAGAACAAACTATGCAAAATTATTGCAAAAGTAGTATTCCAGACTTCCCCAACCTGGTGACCACCAGATGTTTAGGTCTACAGATCCCCATCAGCCCCAACTATCACGGTCAATGGTCAGGGATGATGGGAGTTTAAGTCTAACACCATCTGGAGACTAACAGATTGGGAAAGAGATAAATATATTGTGGCTCAGGCCACAGCATTTATTGGAACAGAATGTGTGAGTTGCTTTACTACAAAAACCAATTAAAAGAAAACAAGCAAATAATATACACTACTACAGTGCAATGTCCAATACATAGTTGTCATGGCATAGCTTCAGCATGGCCCCAGCTCAACTCAATTAACTGTGCTGCTAGAAGCTGCTAGAAGCCAGTTGAATGATGCTGTGAGCTTGATCTGTGCTGAAGCAGTTCCATGGCTCCTTCAATCTGTTCCAGACTCAGCCCAAGCTTCCAGCATGTGTCCTTTGTGTTTTGGCATCACTTTTTTTAACCACTGAAAATATTGTTGCTGTCATCCGTCTATCTCAGGACGCAGTGGAAGAGTGCAGGGATCCCTGGGAGTCCGGCCCTTTTCCATTCTGTATACATGACCAAGCCAGTGTAGACAACACTGAGATAGAAGTGTGAACATGACGGGAATGTGGGCTTGGGAGAAAGTAAGATCTTCTATAGACTGAATATAAGACCTACTAAAACACTGTATTATTCCCACTTCAAAATGTACCTCATTTCCCCCAACAAACAACAGATCTTACCAGAGATTGGTACTTTTGGCTTCCATACATAACATACTGAGGTGCCAAGCTGTATATCATGTAGCTGGTGTGAAGAACAATCAACAGCAGTATCATGCAGAGAAAGAGAAGTGCCTGTGGCCTTGTCCTCCCCCGTCTGATCTTGTACAGCTAAGAGCAAAAACATTAATATGAATTCCGCCAACATTATGCCTTGGGCAGACCTGGTCTTTTATTTTAAAATATTTCTGTGACACCTTTCCGAGACTTAAGGAGCTTACAAAAAAATTTAAGAACAGGATTTCTATTACTGAAGTACTAATTTTCTTGATATTGAAGATAAACCCTCTTGGTGCTTCACATTCAACTTGTACTAATCATGATCATTCCTACTTTTTTATGTAGTGCAATAGGAGAACAGAGGAAGCTGCCTTTACACTGTGTTAAGGCTAATGGTCCATCTAACCTAGTTTGGCCTACTCTGACGGGCAATGGCTTTCCAGAGACTCAGGGACAAAGGCCTTTCCATCTTCCATTACCTATCTATTTTTTTTTTCATTTTTTAAAAATTGAAGATGCCACAAATTGAATTTGGGATCCTTAACATAGAAAGCAAATGCTGTACCATAAGAAACAATAATACTAATACTACAGCTGACACTGTAGTGGGTGGAGGAGTTTAAGAAATGTCAAATTGTTTAAACAACTGCTGTTTACAATCTAAAAACAGCCAAGCAGAGAGAAACAGGGGAAAGAAAGAATGAGAGGCAAGAGAAAACTATAGCAAGGGAGGAATGAAAGCAAATGCTAGTACCTGAAGTTCAAGTTATTGTGGATGGGGAATCTATCAAGGGGTTAGTTACATCAAATACTTCTCACTTTTATTTATTTTTACAAGAGATAATTGAAAGTGGGGAGGGAAGAGGGGCAATTCCACACAGGTGTTTTGGGAGGGAGTTCAAGATGGAAGTCATTTGCAGGAACAAGAGAACTGTGTGACTGTGTGGTAGGACTGTAAGAGCAAACACAATTGTTACATTTCATTAGCCAAACCCACTCAAATGCCTTCGCAATGGACACCACAATCCTTCCCCAACAATGGAGTGTTGTGGTAGAAAGGGGTCTCGCACTGCAATTCTATAGATGTATACTCAGAAATAAGCCACATTCATTTTGACGGCACTTACTCCCAGGTAAGTCAGTGTATGATTGCAGCCTTAAAGTATGAATTAAGAGTTTTGCCATATAACAAAATTCCCCCATTAGTCCATTTCACCAGCAAAATTAGAATAGCACATTCTACAGACTTAAGGTGGGCACAGAGCTTCAATCAAAATGAAACAGCATGGTGCTAATAGCTCTCTGGGCGGAAATGAGGCGAGGGCATCAAAATCAGAGAGGCCCTGAAGGAATATGAGCTGGTGACTGCTATGCTGGAGCAGGAAGCCTACAATAGAGCAATCTATATATAGACACTTTTATCTTATATTTTTGCACAGAGCAAATCACTTTCAAATTGGGCATTTTTAAAAATTAAAAATCATATTACTAGGTTTTAAAAGTTCCTTTTACAGCAAGCCTCACTTTTTAATAAATGCCTTGTTTAAGATGAAGTATATGTTTAATAGAATTAAACATGTTGAAGTGCCTGCAGGTAGTGAGTGTTTGGGCTGAGGCACTCAAGAAGATTAACAGCATAATAAGGCAATCAACTGTTAAAATACAACTTTCTGTATCAGATCCACAACAAGGAAGAATCTAATGAGCAATATCCAATGAGGTGGTTCTGTGCACAATGGGGCCTTCTCTCCCTCTCTTTTTCCTGCTCATCCCCTAAATGTGTTCTGGGGTTTCTCTCACTCTTCCAGAGCTAATTTGGGGAGGGTATATGGGGCATGCAGAGAGAGATGAGATCTGTTTGGAAGATTTGGTTTTATACACTGTACACAGTGTTTAAACATTATACATACAGGGAACCCCAATTTGTGTAAGGGTTGCATTCCTTCCCCTTCCGCTCCTCCCATGTGCCGGTGGAGCACGTGTAAGCCTACCCTGCCCCCTTTCCCAACCACTTCCGGATTCCGGCAATGCACGCATGCACATTCTTGTGTGTTTGAACATGTACAAAATGGGCACTGCCTGTAGTTCCTTACATTCTCCATATGATGTCTCTATTGTATATGTATATAAAAAGGTAAAGGGACCCCTGACCATTAGGTCCAGTCGTGATGACCGACTCTGGGGTTGCGGCGCTCATCTCATATTGGCCGAGGGAGCCGGCGTACGGCTTCTGGGTCATGTGGCCAGCATGACAAAGCCACTTCTGGCGAACCAGAGCAGCACACAGAAACGCCGTTTACCTTCCCGCCTGAGTGGTACCTATTTATCTACTTGCACTTTGACGTGCTTTCGAACTGCTAGGTTGGCAGGAGCTGGGACCGAGCAACGGGAGCTTACCCCGTCGCAGGGATTCGAACTGCCAACCTTCTGATCGGCAAGTCCTAGGCTCTGTGGTTTAACCCATAGCGCCACCTGCGTCCCGTATATGTATATACACAATCACTATTGAAGTGGCAGCACTTCTGCAACACACCGAGTTTACTGAAAGAAGGGTAGGATACAACTGTAATAAATAAATCTCTATATATTTACCCTTATCCAGAAGAACCATATTCCCATGTTTCGAATTCCTGCCATTGAGGTGAATATAAAGTACATGATGATAGTAGTGATGAGGATATAATCAAGGGGGAAGACCTAGAAGACAAAAATTTCACGAAACTCTTCCAGTTTAAAACACAACCCCTGCCATAAAAAAATGACAGATGGGGGGGCATACCAGGGTTAACTGAATTTTGCCCCAAGATTACATCTAATACACTAGGGGTAAAGACTTTCACTGGTACCTGAGACACTGTGCTTTCATTATACAAAACAAAAAAAAAGTCTAATCATCCTGGGAGCAAAGTTATGAAGTAAATGTGCAGGCACCTTCAAAGTAATTTATGTGAAATGAGCATTATTATGGTACAGAGGAATGTTCACTGTTGCTGGTGGAGGTACCCGCCTCAAATTTTGAGTTATGCCTCTCTGTGGCAGCCATTTTCTCACTGGCATCCTCAGCAGTCTCTCAAAATTCAAAATGTGCCCAGTGGCAATTCCAGTAATATACCCATGCCAAAACCCCAAAGGTCCAATTCACACGTAATGCCAAAATTAACCATGGCCTGTAGGAACGTATTTGCCTCTGTTTAAACAATAACCTTGCTTCACTGGAGAATTCACTGTAGAGTTACCATTGGCGTTACAAGCTTCCATTATCTTTTACTCACAGTTTGTAGAACGGGTAACAGCATATTCAGTGGATTGGTCAAATTTGTTCCCAGGATTATAAATCCAGTGTCGATGCCAGCTGAGTGCAGTGCTTTATCCAAACTGTTGCAATTTTTTAAAAAAAGAGAGATTATTTCTTGATTTTTGAAAACACCAGCCCTACATACAGAGTACAGGAAACTCCTTGCTTCCAGGGGGTTGTATTCTGAGGCACCGCACATGTCGGTAGACCGTATAATCCCACCCCACCCCATTCTGCCCTTGTTCCCACCCCACTCACTGCAAAGGGTGTGTATGCTAGTGGTCGAGGGCATGCCAAACGCATGCCAACAGGGAGCTACCTGTACTTTGTCCGAACTTTAGTGTCATAACTCATTCTGCAACACTTACTCATATTACCAGACCAACCTGAAATAATCCTGTTTCATCTCTTGAGTTGTATTGGGGTGAAGATTCAAAGTAAAGAAGTTCTAGCTAATGTGCACATAACTGAAGGCTGCCTCCACGGACAAACATTGCTTTGAAAATAATTCTGGCCATTTTGCCAGGACCCTTTCCATTCTTTCAACCACTGCCCTAAGACCTCAATTCCTTATTAGTGTGGAGAGTCACAGGGGAAATAACTTTTGAGGAACCCATAAACTAGGAGTGAGTTTAGACAATAGTTTTTTTCCATTTCATAGCCCCCCTGACTTCTCTTCATAGGCTCAAATCTAGTCGCAGCATATTAACCATTCCAGCCCATACACTTTGACTAGCAGCCCATATATTTTTTGACAAGGCAGAATTATGCACATTATGCTACTGACATCTGTTTTAAAAACTGAATTTGCTGCAAATTCTAGGTCACCTTTTCATAGGTAACAGCTGCCTACCTATACATATTCACTACCTGAATATCTCTATATTGCAAGCAAATCAGGAATGGTTCCCTAGAAATCTTTATTCAGTTAAGAGTGTATACAGGCATTCTTCTTTTCTTTTAGTTTTTCAAGATCAGTTCGAGCAAGTTTTGCACAATATTTTACTTCAGTGTATATGATGATCATCAAGAACTAAAAGATGCAATGCAGCAAGTGCTTGCTTTGAGCGAAACACATTGCAATAAGGGAAAATTCGAAAGAGAGATGTAATATTTAAAAAACTGTGTTCACTTCTGGATTTAAACCACTGGATTCATACCCACTCTCAATTTTGGGGTGGTAAACAAGAAACATATTCACATGAAAGGTTAGCGTGAATTTCACTTTGCAAGTAATATAATTTCACACAGCCTCATTTTTAAATGTAGAAAGCACACTATAAACTTACTTGGACAAGAAGAGTGAAATAACAAACAGCAGGGCCACCAGGATAAAAAATATTCCCCAGACAATCTAAAAGACAAATTATTTATTTAGTAAAAACAAGTATATATCACTATAGCAGGGGTGGCCAACTACGGAGAGACTGCGATCTACTTTCGAAATTAAAATCTGGCAGTGATCTACCCCCGTTTTCTAGGGGTTCGGGTCAAAGTTGTTGAGCTTTTTTCTCTTCTGAGGGAGGGTGGAACAGAAGCAGCCACTAACTTTGCAATCGCTGGCCAGAAGCCAGTGCAGGGAGAGGGGGCAGGGCCAGAAGGGGGCTAGCGATTGACCGCGATCTACCCAAACCTTGCAGGGATCGACTAGTAGATCGCAATTGACGTGTTGGACATCCCTGCACTATAGCATAAAAAATAGCAAACTGCTTTACAGTTATGTACACATATAATAAAAACACATACAAAATTTAAAATCTGACACAATCAACTACGTATTATGGAAAGATGTATTCTGAATTGCCTGCATAAGCCTGGAAGAACAGAATAGTTTTCAGCAGAAGTTTAAAGGGTGAAATTGAAGGAGCCTGATGAATTTCTCCTGGCAGAGCATTCTACAGAGCTGGAATGGGTACACTAAATCCTCTATTTCATGTTGATGTCAAATGAGCACCACCAACTTGGGGAACAACCAACGACATTGCTGCAGACGATCTGGAGCTGGGATATAAGGGTTTAGGTGATCTCTAAGGTACCTTGGACCTAAGTTGTTCATGCTTTGTAAATTCTACGCTGTCACTGAATCTTGTTTTCTCAATGGCACCTATGGCTTGTACTGTATGGGTTCATTTTCAAGTACTATCAGAGAGGGCAATCCAAAAATGATATTTAAAAATAGATGTTATAAAATGAATACTTAAAAAAAAAACAACCCACTGCAATGAGGAAAGAACCCCCAATACAATTTCTTACATGCATCTCATTAAATTGTAGCACATTAGAGTAGCTGGGGAAACCCAGCCAAATGGGCAGGGTACAAATAAATTATTATTATTATTATTATTATTATTATTATTATTATTATTATTACTACTACTACAGCAGACATGTAGCCCTTGCGCAAGCAGCTTTCAAGAACTTGCTAAGCTGTTCTACAGTCTCCACAATGGCAGACCCCACAGTACCATGCAGAATGAGCAAGAAGATTTTAGAAAATTACCCCCACCACTACAAGTGTGTGAAAGTGACAAACATTTAAGCAAAAATCAAAATGATGCAGTGTAGCTAAAATATCCCTTCTGTATATCTAAAGGTTCACACACATTGAAATTCAGCTGGCCACTGAATTTAAGAAATTTTACACTGAGGAGAACTGCTTAAGAGAAGTGTTTTTCTGAAACTACATAGAAAGAGTGGGAAAGCAACAAGAAGTCAAACCTACACACTTACACAGTAAAATAATGGCATGTAATAAAGACTGAAAAGTGTTGCCTGGCTTCTTGGCAATCTCGTTTTTTGTGGGTTTTTCCCAAGCAATATTCTCTGAGCAATTGAAGCCACAAGATAAATATATTCATTTAAAGATTGAGAGCACAATGTAAGACCTTTTTTCAAGATAAATTTTCAGTGGAAGCTCTTAATGAGCTGCAAATACCAAATGTAGAACTCCATATGTTCACTGCTATTCTCAACTGTTCACAAATGAAAAATCACAGTATCTGTTTTGAAATGGGGGGAGGGGGAGAAATCACACAGATCAAATATCTATAACTCTAGAGAATGACCGCCACTCTCCAAGACAAAGTGTTTGTTTATTGTAGGAATATTCTGGGATGAGTGCATTTTGTGTTACGTGAACTACAGCAGCATAGTAATAAATGTCATTTCCCCCAATTTGTACTAGCTTTTACTTGCTACCTTTCGGTGAAAAAATGAATGTTAACTAAGATCATGGTGCATTCCAATCAGTGTGCTGGTTCAATTTTAGATCATGCAATTAAAAGGAAAACAGCATAGGCAGCATCGACGATAACCGGAGGTCACTTTGTAAAACTTTCCTACACAAATGTAAATTGTATGTGTCCCAAATTATCATCTACCCTCTATTTTTCCTGCAGGAAGATAGCCTTGAGTGAAGTGGCTCCCAATAGCTAAATGCAAACAGATACACAATTTTATTGCAATAAATTACAAAAGGGGATGTGGCATTTAACAGAAAAGCCTAACAGATGCCATGAAAATTTACAAGCCCCTACTATGTGCACTTTCTCTACACATGGCTACCACAAAGTGAGACAGTCACATGGAACCAGTAAGTACACACAGACACCGCCCAATGCTCAAAAACTACTATTACAACAGTGGATTAAAGCTCAAGTTTGCATTTGATCAGCTTCTGCATAATTGCAACAGCAAATACCAAATGTAATAATAATAATTTTATTATTTATACCCCGCCCATCTGGCTGGTAGTTGGCATGCCAAAGAGAACTATGAAGTTCTACACGACAAGGAAACAGCATAGAAAGTTAACAGACCAGGCTTTTCTACAGCACTAAACTTTTGGTGCAAAACCAAACATAATTAGCCTGTATTCTACCTAATTGCCAATATGCTATTATGTGTTTGTGGTAAAAGCTTTCGTGCTGGAAAAGGTCCTTGAAGGATATTAAGTGTATGCTAACATGTAAGAAGCTACTACTGTGTTGTGTATATATACTAGATATCCAGAACACGTTATATGAAAAGAGCTCTAGGGAATGCTGAAGATGCAGCCCTTAACCCTGGCTTTTGACATTTGAAATGTATATTATTAGGATTCACTCTTTTTAATGTTGTGCTTTAATTGTTGTAACTTGCCCTAGGACCTAAGAGTGAACGGTAGGATGATGATGATGATGATGATGATGATGATGATGGGAATAATTTATTAGATCTGACCTCCAGACTAAACACAAGACAAGTGTGTACTCCTATAAAACTGGAAATACTATGCAGTTCCTATTCATCTTCAGTATTTTAAACAATCAGGATATTGCAAGGTCATTTTCTGATTGACTTGCATGTAACTTTTGTGTCTTTAGATATGAAGAGGGTATTTTTAAGATGAAAGAATATTTTTCTGCTGAAAGGATCTCTGGTAGAAAGCATGCATATTGAAAACCAGAAGTACTTTCAACAGTATTCAGGTGTAATCCTGTTTATATAAGTTTAAAATCCCCAGTGTCTTCAGGCTTTTGCTTCTACTTCTGCTACATACCTTCATTTCTCCACATTCGTGCCCTGATGCTTTTCTAACTCTAAATTCAATTTGTTGCTTATTTGTTCATCCTACAAGTCTGTTCACACATTTCTCCACCTGTCTACCCATCTTAATTTGATCCACTATTTGTCCAATTTTATCAGTAACTTCAACCATAAATCTTGCTCCTGCTTCCAACTTAGTTTATATAGTTGCTAAATAGATTGTGACCCTGTGGCACTGCAAAACTGTCAGTGGCTACAGTCCTAAGCATATTTCAAAGGAACCTCATTTCCAAGTAAATCAACAGAACTTTTAAAAAAATCAACTTTTTAAAAAAGAAATGATGTCACAATTATCTAGTGCTTATATAGTATAAATTTGTCTATCTTCCACATCTTGCTTTTACTTTTGAATCATAATACAGGTAGCAAGTGATTCAGGAATGTCCAAATGACGCGTGATCACACACACGTCACCAAACCCAAAAGTAGCCCCCCGATGTCCTAAAGACATCATGAAAAGGGGCAGGGTGGGTTGGAATGGGTTGGAATGTAACCCCTGCACAAAACAAGGATTGCTTGTATTCTTTTAACTATAAAAAGGCAGAAATAGTTGAAAACTGTGCATATAATGAATTGGCAGGTTCACAAGAGACCTGACCAGACTGATTTCTAAACAGTATGTTGTGCAAACATTTGACAAAGACGGGTTGCTGTTTATGTTACAAAATATTGCAAGTATTTATTTATTGTTTACTAAGTTGATTCTTTGTTCCAACCTAGTGTTAAAACGGAAGTCCATCCAAGTAACATCACTGCCTATTTCCCCCTACATCTTGGCAACATAAGCACCCTTTTCTATCATAACGGACCATTTCTGTCATTCTTAAAGACTTATTTGAACTTTAATTAGTATAATCCGCCCAAGAATCTTTGATCTAGAGTGTTCTAGTCTTATCCTGCTTACCAACAACCTGGGAAAGTAAAAGAATTGATTTTTGTTTGTTTGATTTGTTCTAAAGATGGATAGTGTGAAAAAATGGATAGTGTGAAAACATGCATAAAACGTCTCAGATGCAAAGAGCTGCTTTAAGTGAGCCCAAGGTGAGCAGGCCGCATTTACCCACAGATACAGCAGATTTTGAAAGCCGTATCACAAATGGGCTATCAGGGTGAGCAAACTGTTACAGTGGTACCTCGGTTTTTGAACTGAATCCGTTCCGGAAGATTGTTCCGAAACGTTCAAGAACCAAAAACTCAATACGGGAGTCTCAAAACGGAAAAATCAATATGGAAGCCGCATGGCATGTTCAACTTCCGAGGCGCATTTGAAAACTGAAGAATTTACTACCAGGTTTACGGCATTCGAAAACCGAAATATTCATCAACAGAGACATTCGAAAACCAAGGTACCACTGTACTGCAATTACTCGTTTTTTCCTTGCTGTTCAGCTTGGGGGGACGACCTTGAGCACATGAAACTAACTGACCACTTCTTGTCATCGTGGTAAATATTTTTAGCCAGATAGAAAAAAATACCTTTTTTAAAAAATCATTGTTTCATACTGTGGCAGCTACGTGTAACCCCCTGCCTCTAACCAGGGGTGGACAACCTATAGCCTTAGAGCTTTCATGGGGCCCTCAGTCCAAATCTCATGTTGGTGGCAAGGAGTGGAAAAAGCAGGGGGGAAGAGAAGGGGAGAGAGAAAAAGGAATGATCTACCTACCTCAGGCTCTGGGACCACCCATTACTGGCATGCATTGTCAAAAAAGGGCTTTAAATTTGTGTTCTAACCAGTTAGTGGCTTTACATAATACAGGTATACATTAAAAAAAAATGTGCTATACTTTACTTTTAGTGGCCTCATGGCTCCACAGAATCTTGTCCAGCAGCTCTTCTCAATATATTCCAGACGCCTCCCTCTCCTTCGAAGGGCTCTTAGCTTGTCCTCAAGCTGTTGCAGTGTCCGCCTATCCCGAGTTGGTAGAGGCCGACCATCTTTGCACTAACGGGGGGTGTAAGGGTGAGAACAAAAGATGTAAATCTTGAAGTTTGAGTTTGTATTTTTCCATGGTTGTTTGGGTTCTTAATTCAAAGATATCCAGTATCTCATTTTAGCAGCTATGCCATTTAAAAAGGGTTCCACTCAGTGGGGTTTTTTCTGTCCAGTGTATAATACCAGAAGCTTTGCTTCCCCCTGCTATTCCCGTCAGCCAAGCCTTCTTTGCCCATGCTGGGGCTTGCTTTTAAAAAAATGGCGGGAGAAGGAACGCAAAAGAGTGTGTATGTGTGTACGAAAGGTAAGTGTACTGTGGCCATATTGAATTATTTTTCCTGTTACCAGGAAATGCTCTCTGTAATCAGACAATAGCATTGTTTTACATGTGGGAAAAATCAATATTGTGTGGTCTCCACAATCAGAATCAGTACTTGGCTGACTCCGCATGGCAAGCATAAGGTTGGGGCAACAATGGCTGTACTCTAATTTTGTACTATGCCACATCCCCATGGTCACCATTTTGTGCTATGCCATGCCCCCACAGCAGCAATTTAGGCTTATTTTTAGTTATGTGACACTCAATAAACACCTTTTTATGTATTCTTGATTTATTATCATCAACCTTCTAATAAAAAATGATCACAAATTCAATAAAAACGTGGGAGAGGGTGCAGGAAGTGGCGGAGTGGAAGAGGTATTTTACCATTTATCATAATATAAGTACCAGCACCACTTTAAAAACAGCAGCAACCAGAAAAGCACTATTCTATTCAATAAATCACTTATTCTAGTAAGCATATGTGGAGAGATATTTTTCTGATCTAAGAGTATCAATCCAATTATAAAGTCTCAAAAATGTCCTCTCTGCAAGTGCCTCACTGAAAAGTGTGTGTGCTTAGTACTCATATTTTTAGAAGTGTGAAAATTATTGAAACTTATAATACCACTGCCACAGTTAAATCAAAAGAACAGTATATAGCAGGAGAGGAGAGCTAATAGTTAGTGTTATATACAACTGTGAAGATTCATTTTGGTTATTTCAATCTCACTAGACATACATTACAGTATATACTTTTTAAAATTATTGATGATGATGATGATGATGATGATAATAATAATAATAATAATAATAATAATAATAATAATAATTTATACCCACCCTCCCCAGGCAGGGCCAGGCTCAGGGCGGCTAACACCAAATATGAATTACAATAAAACATAATAGAAGAAAAACCACCACCACCAAACAATTAAAATACAGCCTCATGTTGCATGAGGTAAGGTGAGGCGACCGCCTCGGGCGGCAGGATGCACAGGGGCATCAGATCCCAATGGATATATTTATTCCCTCCTTGTTCCTGATGTAGACCTTCACTCACTCCTCATCTCTGGTGGGGAGGGGAAGGAAGGGGCACCATTTTGTGCTTTGCCTCAGGTGCCAAAATGTCTTGAGCCAGCTCTGCCCTCTACCCAATCTAAACATGTATTTCTAAAGATTTTAAACTGCTCACATTGTTAAATATCAGAGCAGGGTACAGAAAGCAAAAGATAAGATACATATAAGAGAAAATACAGGTCAAGTCACAGCAGTAAAACACCAAATAAATGGATGAAAATTAAGAGAGCCTGTTTGGCCAGAGAGCTAAAGCTGTTAAAAATTAATATTTTAAGACAGAAACCCAACCAAACCTTTGATTTAATCCTTTGTATACTTTGCTCAACCTCTTCAATATCTTCAGTGTTTTCCAAGCGTTCATAACTAGCATTTCTTGTTCCCTTTATCAGGTTCAGAGGCAAAGCGGACATGCCATAAGCCTGGGGGGAGGAAATGCAAAGATGATTTTAATTCTCAATTGTAAGTGATCACCTTGAGACAAAACATTGATCAGTATCCTAGAACCAACACAGAAAGCAGTTGTTTTATTCATATTCTGCCCATCAGACCAATCT
Organism: Podarcis liolepis; assembly: GCF_965112155.1. Taxonomy (NCBI): domain Eukaryota; kingdom Metazoa; phylum Chordata; class Lepidosauria; order Squamata; family Lacertidae; genus Podarcis; species Podarcis liolepis. The sequence goes on from NC_139557.1 coordinate 38,658,635, forward strand.
CAGCACGATATAATGAATATGGTATTGGACTACTAGTGGGTGCTTAGTTAGTCAAACAAATTATATACCTCTTAACTGCAACAATCTCTACCTCAATCATCTTAGAGATCAATGGAGGATGGAGGAGAATCTTAGCATTTGGAAGACAATTGACTATAGCTGGTATGAAAAACTGTAGCTACTTATTCAGACGTGCTGTAAATTTTGAGAAAGGAAGGTTACATGCTCAGCTGTAGTCCAATTTTAGAGGCTGAGGAACTTGGCAAGCAATAAAGCTGCAAAGGGATACACTACAAGACTGGCAGTAGTCCATAAGAAAAATGGAAAATCTTATAAACAAAAAAACAGGTGACTGCAAAATTATACAAAGCAATAAAAATGAGGACTCTGTACATCTAAGGAAAGGGGAGAAAATAAAAAACTGGCAGTTTGACAAACATAGATAAAGTATACAAGTTTCTAGAGCAACAATACTTTTTTAAAAAGTTGTAGGAGACGAGGAAGGAGAAATGAAAGACAGGAATGAGAGAATAGAAATTCCTTGTGGAATGGTTTGATCGTTTTCATATATTTTTTTACTATATATAACAATAACACGAACAATAAAATTGGCAACATAAAAATTCAGTAGTCAGCAACGTAAAAATTCAGTACAACCTTCTGCTTATGAGAGCAAAGAAGTAGATAGGTAAATGGGTCTGTTGTGGGGTACAGGCAGGCAGTTGAGGTAATGAGCAGAAGAGAATAAAGGTCTTATCACTCTACACTGCTAGGGGTTTGTTCTCATTTGTTAGTTTATAAATGGCTAGTATCTCCATGAACACCTCATAAAATAGGTATAGATTCCAGAAGCGGACATGCTATTTTGGCACTTGTGCATCTACATAATCCTTATCAATAAAGGAAAGAGTCTTGCCAAGAAAGGAGTCTGCGGCTTTGTGGTTTCTTGATGTCCTCAAATGGTTTGTTAGTTCTTCCATAATAGTTAGGTTTTGGGGGTTTTCAAACTAAAGTTGGATGGTGAGTTTCCCAATGGTCAGTAATCGTGAGATAGTGCTGCCACCAACATTTCTTATCTTTAGAGGGAGCCTCTCTGTTGCCCCCCGAGAAAATAGAAAGTAATACCTATATTTTAAAAACTAGTTATTTGTAACCCACCGTTAATTCCTATCTACATGCCACTTTTCAGTAAAAGCAACATCATTAAGACGTCGTTAAAAAATAAAAACTGTAAAAACAATTAGTTCACACCCCAGATAAAACAGAAACCACAGCATTATTCACTAAAAGCCTGGGCAAATAAGTTTTGAGCTGGCATACAGAGCTCAGTTGCCTAGCACCTATGTAACTATTTGTAGGGAATGTGTTCCACCACAGATAAAGCCTTGCTCTTAATCTTCCTCTAAAGAAGAATTTAAGTACTGGAGCAAAGGAATACCTAGTAATTTAGAAAGCACATAAAATAAAGTCTGTGAAATGGAAAGAAAATGTTTAATATACCCTTCCCACCCCCACCCCCCAAAAGACAGTAACCTATAAAGCAATTCCAGTTATGACAGGAAGGGGTGGAAGAATTAAATTGAAGCGCAGGTGTTTTGTTCAAGATGAGTGACATGACAGTATATGGGGAGGGGAGAAGCTAACTTATATTGGTCTTTAAAAAAGAGAATAACCATATATTTGAAAATACAGTATATTCCCAAGCATTTAAAAAATATAATACAGAAAGGATGAGTAAAAACAGACTATGAAGCTTATAATAATCTCAAGTATCTGAAGAAGTATGCATGCACATGAAAGCTTATACCAAGAACAAACTTAGTTGGTCTCTAAGGTGCTACTAGGCAATTTTTAAATATATTTTGACTGTGTCAGACCAACATGGCTACCCACCTGAATCAATAATCTCAAGGGTTATTCAAAATCTGTTAGCATTTGGTCACGAGTACAGTGGTACCTCGGGTTAAGTACTTAATTGGTTCTGGAGATCCGTTCTTAACCTGAAACTGTTCTTAACCTGAAGCACCACTTTAGCTAATGGGGTCTCCCGCTGCCGCCACGCCGCCGGAGCACAATTTCTGTTCTCAGCCTGAAGCAAAATTCTTAATCTGAGGTACTATTTCTGGGTTAGCGGAGTCTGTAACCTGAAGCATATGTAACCTGAAGTGTATGTAACCCGAGGTACCACTGTATGGGGCTTGATATTATTTAAGATGAGGTGGCAACAGGTTGCGTTTCCTCTTTAGACAAGAGAAAAGGCTTTGCTTCTTCAACTCTCAGAGCAGCCTGGCAGTGTTCCCATTTGCTGCAGAGTGGCCCCAAGGGCAGGATGCTATGTCATGATGTAGAATCATTCCCAAGAGATTATTTTCCATTTTGGTGCTGGTGGTGGAATATTGTAAGAGGTGAAACCTAATGATACCAGGTATTAATATCAATCGAAAGTAGAGTGACAAAAATGTGTGAAAATAGGTTGCTGTTTGGGAGGGGGGTTAATAGCATTTCTAAATTATACTGAAGGGGAAAAACTTGGAACTGTTTATCTGTTTATATCTTGGAACAGATATACAGCCATAAACTGTACAACCCTCCAAGGGTAACTGAGGAATGGAGGCTGTTTATCCAGAAAGCAAAAGCTATAAAAATGCCAGAAGCAAAGATGGCATGTATGTGTACACACATTATTGAGATCATGGCGATAAATCCTGATACGAATTATGTAAGTAAACAACAATAAGGCACTGGGGCATTTCCCACTCAAAGAAAAATTTCTTTGGACTATCTCAAATTCTCAATTGACTCAAATTTTATCAGCCAATTTCATCTCCCTCTTTTCAGTTTCGTTTTTGAAAATAAACTTTCCACTTACCCAGGATCAACTGCACTGCTGTGGAAATTCAAAAAGAGATAAATGGCGTATCACAGCTGTATATGAGCTCCATTTTACCATCTATATCTTACAACAGTATTGCTCCTTGACTCCAGCTAAGCCTATTGAATTGGCAGAGTTTAAGGCCAAAATATAAGTAACTCCTTTACTCTCATACAAACAGCATCCAACAAAACTGCCTTTATTCACGGAACAGCAGCTCTCCAAAGCCATACTCCCATAGCTTGTGAAATGCCAATTTCAAGCAGAATATTGCAAAAGGGATCTGGCCAAAACTATTGATCTTCTCCATCATCAGTTAAGCTAGGGCCTTAAAACTTTGCATGAGAAATTGGTAGTGATGGACAACCTGTTTTTTCAGGAAAACTTGAATACCATTACCAATTTTCTCAAACTCCGCCTTTCATCTAAAACTGGCTGCCCAAGATGCTTACAACAATTAAAAATCCATTATTAAGATAAAAAAAACAAGGACTAAGGAATATATGTGCATAAGGCTCTTTATGGCAGTCCATATTCCAGGCTTTGCCCTATGAAGAGGGGGCAGAAGGAGCTGAAGGGTAGACTCAGGCACTGGCTGAAAATAAACACGCCAACCTATGGAAGCAGCCCTTTCCTTGGCTTGGTCCGTTCCTCACAGAAGCTGGGCTGCAATCTCAGATGGAAAACCTCTGATTTAGAGCACAAGAAAATATACTGGCAACCACCGCTTAGTTTTGATTAAAGGTGCAATGCTTGTGCTTTCTGTTCCAGTACTAGTAAATATCATAACCATTAAGTCCCAACAGCTACTAATAATGCCCATTTTCCAAATGTGTGGCAGTCACTGAAAGTGCCACTTGTTAATTAAACCTGTAACTTCAAGTACAATTACTGCTTGGCAATAACTGTTGTGTTTTGAAATGAATACAAACTATTTGTTAGGTTTTTTTAGAATGCATAACATGCAATTTTAGACTATATAAAGCACTAAACTGAACACAAAATACTTTCAAGATGCAATTCCTGCCCTGCAATATATTTACTGCCCACATCTGCCCTCTAGCGAAGCTGCACACAATACACAAGTAGCACAGAAAGGTGGTGAATAAAATCCCTGTTACATTGAAGTTGATGCAAGCTGTGTCCATTTTTTGAATATGTAAAGAGCGTTTCTAAATAGAAAATGCTGCCTTTTGTCTCTTAATCTCTTCAGTAGGAAAATGATTCCATTTCTGAATGGCTATAAGCTAACCTGTAGTGAAGATGACAATTCTCAAAAGGTGAGAACTATGCAGTCCATCATTTGCAAATCTTCTCTATTAATTTTTCCTAGCAGAATGACAGCAAAAAAAATGAAGGGGCTGTTTTCCTATGTAACAAATATGCACTAATGTGAACATTTAGAGGAAGGATGGATCATAAATTTAGCAAATGCATAAATAAAAAAGAAAGAGTACAGTACATAGAAAATAAGCCTTCCGAAAGGTGGCAAGGCAGTTGATGCAGGGGGGAAACAGAACAGCCTTAGACAATCCTGTATGAAGGATGTATGTATGTCAATTCTGACATGCTCGGCATAACAAAAAATATTTGCTGCTAAGAGAACTTGTTCCAAAGAATAGAAAGACATTTCACCTGTGCTTCTCTACCACATGTGTTGTGAAGGCAGTAGCAGAATCCAGACTTCCCTTGACTGTTATCTATTGTGTCTACCTTAAGGTTTCCTACCTTAAAAGCTTCTGTTCATGATCATGATACAACACACTGTGTTCATACACATTGACATCCCCTACATCTTAACCAAGGACATTTCTCAATACATGTCAGATTCCTTCAACAACAAAAATCTAAATCCTTCTCCATTGTTTTCCTTGGATCTCTGTGCCCTCCATCCCCCCCCCCCACTCTCCACAATATATTTTCATTTAGACCACAAGCCTATGGTCAGTTTCCAAAGTTATTTGTATTATCTTTTTCCTGATTAAATAATTATTAATTTTAGCAAATGTATTGCACGTTTTGGTAGCATAGTTGTGAACATGCACAGTATGATTAGAGCACAGGACAATAGTAGTAAAATAATGTATCTTGCTGTAGTCTACAGTCTCTTGTTTCCTCACATGGTACCACTAGCTCCTTGAGAGATCAGGCACTAGAAGGGATGGGAGGGGATTCTACCTGAATTTACACTGCTATACAGAAGAAATAATATAATCAGAATATGTTAAGAGTCCAAAGATCAAGTTCAGTTTATGTAGAAGATATGCATCACGAAAGTCATACTAGTTTACTAGCAATATTATCCTATACTTGGCAGACAAAACATTCAATTACAGTGAAATTACACGCCCATGCCTGCCTATTGTATTTCTGTAGCCTTTCAGGGAGAAATATCAATTGAAAGAAACCCCACTAGATATTAGGGCATTCCCAGAGCTATGCAGAATGTACATGTCCTCCCCAAACTTAGTTTGCCCAAAAGGACAATGATACAATTTAATATTCTAATAATTTTAAACTATGCTGACATTTACAAAATGAATGATACATTTTATAGAATAATTTAAGGCAAGTAAAGTATTGGCTATCACAAAGTTTTTGTGAACTAGTAATAACGGAAAAGGTCACTTAAAAGTTGCAGCCTACATATTCAAATGTATCTTTTGTATTTTTGCATCTTTTTAATCAGCACTGGAGTGCTTACCTACAGTGACATTTTCATAGAGATGCAAACATTATTAAATGTTTTGGAAAAACTAAAGCCACTTACATGTACCCTTCAAGAACAAAGAAGCAGGGGAAAGAATCAATCATGTTCATCACAGCAAAAGCTATGCTGTTTTACCTTGACTTCAAATAGCAGCACAAAGCTGGTGAGAGGTTCACTATTAATACCCAAGGTTATCTAAAATCATTTAAATGCAGAACATATTTAAAGCAAGCAATGTTTGTGATACAGCTTCTAACAAAGGGTAACAGGTAGCCATGTTAGCCCATAAAAAGAAAAAGAAGCAAAATCCATATGATTTATTAGGACAAACAAAATGTCACAAAATATACAAGCTTTTGAGTTCTCCAACAGCCTAGGTATTAAAAAAGAGAAGAAAAACAAAGATTGTTTGTTGTCAAGCCATCCATGTCTGCATCTGCTCCCTCCTTCCACACTCTTAAGACTCTTGTATTTTAACCATCTGGCCTGTTGAAGAGTTCTGGAGTAACTGCAAGCTTGCACCCTACTTCATGACATTTTGGTTGGCCTAATTAGCCAATGGGGTTTCTAGCAAGCCCTTATTTATCATTTATGGTGAGGCTCCATGTTTAGAGGTGGTTAACGTGAGTACAAGTTAAGGGCAGACTTGTGGAGTGTCTACCCTTCCGTATCCCAAATATAAGGAAAATATTGCTACCGTTCAATCAAAATATGAATAAGATTCAATTTTGGCTGTGAAAGAGATCAAACTAACATATATACTGTTAAACACTGCAACGAACAACACACCAAAATAGTGCCTTAAGATCACTCACAACTCACAAAGTGTTTTGAACAATAGCATAAAAGGCCTGCGAAATCAGACCAACGGTCCTCCTAGTCCAGCAATGTACACCTTAACTCTGATGGTAAGAAGACCACAAGAAAAAAATTATCTGTGTTCATAAATGAGGCTCAAAAACAAACAAGTGAAACCTTTGCATACATAAGCCCTACCACCACAACCATTGAATGAACACACACACACAAACAGCACACCGATAGGTGAGCACAAAGGCACCCTTCCCACACAGAAAAGCCACTTCTCAATAATGCAATCCCATGGCACTGGGGAGTTTTTGTGCCGTGTGAGTATTTATTAAACAACCATGTGGGTGGATCCAACTGCAGGGGTCTTACTTCCTCAGGTGGTGAATACATCAAATGAAAAATGCTTTTTAAACGCTAGGATTTTGTATGCATTCATGTGCTTACACACATTTTCTCCATAAAACTCATAAAAGCGCTGCAAATGTAAGGCAGCATATGTTTATTTCCATCACACAGACAGGGAGTATGGTAGAACTGGAAGAAGCATAATTGCCACTCACCGATTGTTTTTTTTTTTTTTTTAATAATGCAGCTTAAAGAGGACATGTGCTGCTGGCCAATGAGACTGGTATAAAGTTCTCTAAATTGTTCTTTGCTTGACGAAGGAACAGTTACTAGACTAAACTGTTTATATAAGTATTAAAAGATTACTTTGTGAAACAGAGCTTGCTATAGTGAAGGCTTTTAATCAGTAAAGACTTTGGCCAAGATGCTGAGAAGGTCAATATTCAGAATACAGAGATCTATAACCGTAATCCCACTTCATACCCTCAGCTCTGACACATTGACTTAGGGATGGCATCAAAATTCTGCTGACTATAGTGTTGAGTCAGGAAGACATCACATCTGCACAATTCATTTTAAAACCTTTCTCTGCCAAGGTACTAACTTTTGAGAAACTGCAACCATAGTTTACTACCATTTTAAGGCAAGGAACAAAAGTTATTCACACATGAACATATATATTTAGAAGAATTTAGATCATTCTTCTATCATCTATCATTGTTTGTCATCTAAAAACTCTAAAACAAGAGTTTACTATTTAACAGATTATAATCTCCACAAAATTCTTATTAAGATTAGGTTCATCAATACTTCCAACAGGAATGGTAAAGCTCAATCATGCTCAACTAAATCAAGCTTCATGGTAAAAAGCTGCCACAATGCACAATGTTAAGAAAAGTGTTTTAAACAGTTTTGAAAAGGAAAGTATTTAATTGAAGGGGGAAGATTCCAGAGTCTAGAAATTTTCTTTTAAAGGCTAAAGCATAATAGCATTCAATTGAGTTTTACCACACACTTGGAGACATGACCTAAACTCAAAAACATTTACCTACAACTCAACTATTCCAATTCACATTTGTTACTCCAACACAACTGAAAGCATTGGCTTTCAGTATAGATTAAGGTCTGTGGAAAGACTTCCAAGTTGTTGTAGCTGAAGCAAACATCAAAATGAACACAAGACAAAAAGATGAATACTTACTGTATATGTAACAGCTGCCACCATTCCAATAAGGGTCAAAGAACTTATAGAGAAGGACAGGGCCGCCAAACCATCTGTAAGACAAAAGGGAAATGCTTTGCTGAAATTCACATTAAGGAACATTTGTTTTCCTTTTTTCCACTGTGTGTGTCATCTCTAATGGTAAAGGACCCCTGACAGTTCAGTTCAGTTGCGAACAACTCTGGGATTGCGGGACTCATCTCGTTTTACTGGCCAAGGGAGCTGACGTTTGTCCACAGACAGTTTTTCTGGGTCATGTGGCCAGCATGACTAAGCCGCTTCTGGCGAAACCGGAGCAGCGCACGGAAACGCCGTTTACCTTCCCGCCAGAGCAGTACCTATTTATCTACTTGCACTTTGACGTGCTTTCCAACTGGTAGGTTGGCAGGAGCTGGGACCGAGCAACAGGAGCTCACCCCATCACAGGGATTTGAGCAGCCGACCTTCCGATCGGCAAGCCCAAGGCTCTGTGGTTTACACCACAGCACCACCCACATTCCTAGGAAACAGCATAAACAAATATAGAAACATATGCACAGATCAAAAAGAAAATTTCAGCTGCAAGGTTATTCTAGACACAGGACTTACAATATAAATGCTTTTACCATTGCCCAACACAATGGAATGACAGCCTAAGTAAGCAAAACAAAGAGTACACCGTCATGAAGTTAAGAGTTTAGAAGATCAATGTCAGCAGTTGTTTCTGGCTGCAGGTTTTTGCCTTAAAATTTGGTATTCCCTGCATCTAGCCTTTCTGGGGTCATGAATGTGGTCCATGTGGGCACAGTGAAAAAGTGACCAATGGGGATAGTGCCCAGGACACTCACAACATTCCAAACATGTAACTCCTGGGAGCAACACTATAACTTAAAAGATTCTTAAAGATGAATGGAATAGTCCAATGAAAACTGTCTTATTTGGAGTAAGAATATACAAAATTATTCACTTCTTAGGTCTCTAACTTACGGCTGCTTCCAAGCTCTTCAAACAAAAGTTTCACTTTCTCCCATTCCGTTGTATTTTTTTGGTTGGGAATATTCAATGGAACAAAGGCTCTAACAAGGAGGAAAAAAATAAAAATGTTATCCTCTGATAGTTACCTTGCAAAATACACTACATCAAGACTACAAATGGTCTTACAATACTAGGATGGTGACAGGGCTCATCCATGTTACCATGGAAATTTTTACAGACTTCTGCACTACATTTCGGTGTTCCTAACAAAAAAGGTTTGAAAATATTGACTCTATATTGACTTCACAATATCTGGTGACTAAAGCAGAGGTTTCTGGAAAGCCAGTCAAATGCAGAGAGAGTGAACATTTCAGAACATCAACTATTTATTGAAACTGAGCTTTGCTACAGTTTGTGACAAATACAAAGAGATATTCAACTAAGGCTTACTAAGAGGAAACCTTCTGAAATCATTAATTTAAGTTACTTGTGCCCACTAATTTCAGTGAGTGAGAACGGCCAACATTGGCTATCAACTAAAAACACTTAAAAAAACTATGAAGACCAAACCCTGCCCAATACCCCCCTCCCAAGCTTTGAAGGCATTCCTAAATTAAATACAGAAAACAATCTGCAAAGCTAAAATGAGGGAATTTTATGTCAAAGAAGGATGCACACATCTGCGTGGCACTGAAAGCAAGCATTTTAGCTGACAAACAACAGCTGCGCCACCAACACCCACAGACTTTACAATAATGAGCTGCTACTGCTAGCGAGGGAGCCTAACTTTGTCCCAGCACACTTCAATCTAAGTGGCGGTACAGGGATGAGGAGAGTTTAACTATTTTAACAATATTGGAAAAGTAGATGATGCAGCACAATGGGCACTGTTACTGGAGTTCTTGAGAATACCTAGCGCACTAGAGAAGAAGAAGTAGAGTTTGGATTTGATATCCGGCCTTTCACTCCCTTTAAGGAGTCTCAAAGCGGCTCACATTCTCCTTTCCCTTCCTCCCCCACAACAAACACTCTGTGAGGTGAGTGGGGCTGGGAGACTTCAAAGTAGTGTGACTGGCCCAAGGTCACCCAGCAGCTGCATGTGGAGGAGCGGAGACACGAACCCGGTTCCCCAGATTACGAGACTACCACTCTTAACCACTACACCACACTAGAGGAATTACTGTATCCAGCGATAACCAGAAGCATCAGTAGCAGTCCCTTGAAACACTGACTGATTGGATGCTCATGATCTTGGCTCATTAAAACGAAACATGAGCCTTTTGACCACCATGCAGCCTCGTTGCAAAAGCAAGAAAACAAACCAGGAGGTCTTCCCTTAACCAAAACTTTCCATGTCAACTGAACCAGGGGGGAAAAACAAGCTTCAGAACAAGACAGGAACTTAAACCATTGGAGGTAGCTTAATATCCAAAGCCAGGCAGGACTCAAATTATTCTAAGATCCCTACTGTCAGGGGTGATGATTAAAAACCATTAAGATTAGTAAATGGAGGAGAGAGAAAGAAAAACCCTGCTCACCATTCTCTTTATGATGAGAGTACATTTCCTTTTCCATGACAGCATGAAAAGCCATCTCGCCTCCAAGCTCAGGAGGGGGGCAGAACCTTGTCCATGCCATGACCTTAAGCATGAGGTGGGTAAACTGCAGACCACCTGCTAAACTTTGAAATAGGCAGCACCAGCTTACTGCTGCACTTCGGAGGTGCTTTAAACTTCTCAAAAGTTCAGTGTGAACAGATTCATCCCACTTGGGGAGGAGCAAGGTCTGGAAAGCAGACTACCAAGACCAAACAACCTTGGTAAATCCCTGCACAAGACATGGTATTTTAGATACTGCTGGTCTGGGGAGAGGAGAAATGGACACACAAACACATGGATGGAATATGCATTAAAAATATTTAAAAGTTTCGTAAGAGGGATCAAGTGCAAGTTCAAAGCTGAAGGAGAAGCAGCAGAGAGCACATATAAGAAACAAGAAATTTGGAGAAACAAAGAGACAGAGCAGGAGACATAGATTAGGGAAGAGAGAAGAGGCAAGATTATGAAGAGCTTTAAAATGAGAATTGGTTAAATATAGATGTATAGGGGCTGATATAAGAGAGGCAGGTGGTGGTCATTTCAGCAAGCTTGAAAATACAACATCTTGTGGTATTAGAATGCAGAAACATAACCACTTACCCAATTAGTAGAAGAGCAGAACAAACCAGAAGAAATCCTAGAGTATACTTGACTGCAATTTTAACCTGCTGTAAAATTAGAACAAAAAGTAAGAATATGCAAAACTAACAATATCTTCAAGCTAATTCTGCCTACTGCATCTGTCTGGATGCCCCACAAAACAGATTTTTTGAAAATTTATATTGAAAATTAAAAAAATTATAAAGGATCTTGATTTCTTCCTGTATATCATTAAATTAAGATTAATTATGAACTTTTATAAGCTCTGCAGTTCAAGGACAGGATTTAACTAATGAGTCCCACCAGCTTCTGCTTGCACACCGGGGTTTTCCTCTCTTCCTCCTCCCACCCACTCCCCAAAACTGTCTCTGGAGGGGTTGGGAGAACCCCTAGAACAGCACACGGGGGGGGTGTTTCCTCTGGAAAGCCAAAATGCTTTCCTGACAGAACAATAAGAAAAGTGTGACTTTGAATGTCCAATATGCATTAGGCATGCTGTTTCATGCAGCAAGCACATCAAATGGTACCAATCTTCGCTGCCACTATTTCAGCACAGTTTCTTTAAAAATGAGTAAGATATCTGCACTGCAGATATCTACTACATAACAATGGAAAATGAAGAAAGAAAGCTCATTACTGGAAGAGCCTTCTGGATATTTTCCATTAAAATGAAAATGCAAGTTTCCACAGTATTTAGGTTCTCATCAATAAAAGAGGATTATATTTTACTTCCAGCTGTTAATTCCTGTTTTCTTGCTTAAGACAATATATAGTTTCTTTTTAAACTAGAGTCTCTCCGTCCCCACCATTTAAATAGGGATGTTTTGGTCCTATTTCCTTTTTGGCGCCACAAAGGCACTGTTGTCAAGTCAAAGAGGAGAAAAACACAATATTATTTAATGCAATAAATTATTCTCACCCTTTAAACTGATAAAATACATTCACATGTAGCTTCTAGAGAAGCACACAAACAGGTCACTCTGTGGTGGCCAAAACTGCTTTCTATAGAAATAATTTCTGAAAGCACTTTATCAATGAAAAATTTACTGCATTGATTACTATTCTGCCTCAACAGTTACAATCGCCAAGCATTTTATAGAAGTACTGTGGTTACTGCTGCGTCTATTCACAAACAAGACTTCATGAGCGTTTACATATGCACATGTCAATCTCCCTTCACTGACTGTGTTTAGACATAATACTAAACCATTGTTAAACATAATGTAATAGGAGTCTTGTTGGGTCAGACCAAAGATGTATCTACTTCAGCAGTCCGTTCTCACAATAACCAACCAGATGCCTGTGGGTAGTCCACAAACAGGACCTGAGTGCAATAGCACTCTCCTTCTTGTGCTCCCTAGCAACCAGCATTCAGAGGCATATTACCTATAGTTATCATATAGCCTTTAATGGCTTTATCATGAATATATTTGTCTAATCTCCTTTTAAAGCTATCTAAACTGGTGACCATCTCAACATCTTGTAATAGCAAATGCCACGCAGTACATTTTTGCTTCATTTTCCAATACTGCACGGGAGAGAAACAGCAGGTCTAAGCAACCAATCTAAAACTATCTGCTGTGCAGTTGTACTTCCTTTTGCCTGTACTGAATCTTCGGATATTAAAATTCACTGTATTTTGAACCAGCTAGAGTTCACATACCCTCTTCCTCTGGCATGGCTGCAAGGAGATAAGACACTTTCTCTTTCATTTTAGCTTAGCATGTCACTTTAATTCTAAGTTGTGGTTAATCTTAACAATGGTCAGTTGAAAACAACCAACTTCATACACTATGTGTTAAGGGTTTACAATGGGAGTTCTCAAAAAGCCAGCACAATTCTTATCTCAGGATCTCCCTGGTGAGCCTCTAAGTAGGTTAACTGACAGATCAAGTCAATACAATTCCCAATACTGGCTTCAAGCATCAGCAGTGTATTTTACTTTTAACACTGGACAGCATTTAATAAGATTTTTTTTCAGCTGGCAGTAGAATAAACCAGAACCTCTTTATTCACTAGATGTCCAAGTCAAGCAATCAGAAGTCCTATAAACATCTTACTGAGCATGTGTTGGCATCGTCTTCATCCTTCTCCTCGTAGTAGAAGTAGACGAAGGGGATCCATAAGAACACACAAAATAATATGATGGAATAGAGTGCTAGAAGTGAAAGGGTGGAAAAATAATCATTCTCCCAAAAAATGATGTTAAAAGAACATGTTAACACACTTCAAACTCTCATTTACCACTACAATATTGGTCTACTGAGGCAATACACTATATATTATATTGCAAGTTATATGAAACTCCAAGGACAAAGTACTGAAAGAAAATCTTAGAGCCGATTGCCATCTTTGCGACATCAACAAAATTAAACATCTGCCGTTTAGCAGGGCTGAGCCTGTTATGCTCAACACAACTATGGTTACTGAAAAAGCTTCCTAACTCAAGTAAGCCTATGAAACTAGCGTTCACAGCTTGAGGTATATGCCACATGTGAATGTATGCTTTAAATATTATATGTGCTTCATCTCATGTGCTTTATTGTGCTCTGTTGTCTATGCTTGGTTGCTAAAACTTCTTTGCTTGTTTTTTTGGCTGTAGCCTGGTTGATCAATTAAAATTTGCTGATGATTGACAAAAGCATGTGACTGATCTTATTTTGTTGGTGCCTCATTTGCTTTCCAGGCTCGCGTGGGCAAGAGGTAGCAACCCCTGTTCTGAGGAGCTTAGTCTGAATTTAAATGGAGAGGTAAAGGGTTGGGAAACGGTGGGAAAGAGTCAAGAGTAACAAGCAAACACTGACAAACTTGGGTCAATCCCATTTTCAAGTGTTTCATGTCACAATAGTTATGGGCAGGAAGCCTTTATCATTTGTTCTCAGACCAAAATCATATTGGATATCTTCCCTTACCGTGTCACTATTTTGTACAAAAATTGCCAGAACTAAAAATTCAGGAATGGTAGAAAATAATTCTTTACTGCAGAAAACAGCTCTTTACTACAACTGTCAGTACTAAACAGAAAGAGCCCTATAACTAGTACTTACTGCCAGAGTCCTTTTATGCTATCAGCAAGAAACAAGAATGATGAATTTACTCCAGAAAATGATATGTACAAATCACACAGTCAAAAGGGATCTCTTCCTTACGTTTTCTTATTGAAAAATTGCAAGTTACACAAACAAAACTTCAGTCCAATCTTCGGCAAGTATAAAATTTTGTTTTTTAAAGATAAACATTGGTGAGCAAACAAGAAATCCCAATATATTGTGGTTCATACATGGAAGAAAACATGCTTTTCTCTGCGGTCATTTTGGCTCACCTCTACCAAAATCACTCCCCAAAATACGCATCAAAATCACATTATCAGCACTTTAGAGTCTCAAATGAATAGGCTTTCCACAAGAGTTTCACATTATCAAAGATCCTTCAGTGCCCATGTGACTACCAGTGTCATCTTCTATTCTCAAAGCATCCCACCCTTATACTTTTATTTCCAGGCAAATACATCCATCTTTCAGCAAGAGGAATGACAACATACTTCCTAATATCCTATCACAGCCTACAGGCTGCAAAATGGCTTGCCAACACTTTCTTGATCTGTTAACACACCCACAGGCAACCTCAGACTAAAACTGAATCAAGAAAGATCGAACGACTGACCAGTATGCAGTCTTTAATAAAAAGTCCTGCAGACTCGTCTAAACATCAAAACGTTTTATTTAAAGATTACAGAGGAAAGCTGTCCACAAAAGTGGTCAGGCTACAGTGTCCAAATAAAAAAATTGTGTGATATTCTGAGTATTTTTTTCTACCTTGGGTGGGGGGAGAGATTTGCTTTCAGCTTTATCTATGATGGGAACTATTCGGTTTGATTTACATTTAGTACCATTTATACCTTTGTACATTTTGGTAGCCATTTTGTGAAGTCATGGTTCCGCTCATACAGAATGCCTGGGCACCTGGTGCCTACCTCATTAATCTGACACATTTAGAATCGCTTTTTATTTATACTTAAATCATTAGCTCCATCTGGAGGTTGGTCTGTGCAACAGCATCAAGCCTACAGACTACCAAATATTTCCCTCAAGATGGGGACACTTAACTTTATTATCTAAAATAAAAGTGTGTGTGATAATGCTTCTAGAGTAGGAAATATACGGCTTTCTTGAAGCAGCTTCAAGTACTCACTAGAAACTTAGTTTTATTTCCCTTACTTGTATTCCATTATTTCAATAGCTTAAAAGCCTCAAGAGTCAGCACTTTTAGAGTCTCAAATGAATAGGCTTTCCACAAGAGTTTCACATTACCAGTGAATAAAGGTGGGTGAGTACTTTACATTTCTAGCCTATTAGCTTTATGCTAGATACATCACGTATTAGGCTGGAAAATTAGGAAGGCTTCTCCTACTAATCCACAGGTCACTCTTCTGTCTGGAGACATGCAACACATTATCTGGACAGCTATAGCTCTGACAGATCATGCAGCACACACAAGCCGTTTCCCAGGTATACTAGCTTTAGCAGTGAAAATATTTTGAAGTTTAGAGAAAATGGCTTTGCTAAGAATGGCAAAAGACTACGGTTCTGAATTTATCCTGCTAGGAGGGGGAATCTAGAATGGAAAGAAGATTACCTCTGTTGGGGAAATCAATCAATCAATTGATTGATTGATTATATTAGACTTGCATACCACCCTTCATCATAAGATCTCAGGGTGGTTTACAAGATAAAAATATAAGGTAAAAGCATAAATAAATAGTTAAAACAAAAACAACAACACAGTAAGAAAGGGAGCCTCTTAACTTCCATCTGAAGAATGTTATGTTTAATCTTATTGCATCATTTACTCCTGTAAGTAAAAAACTGTTGTGCCGTGTTATGCTTAAGCTGAAAGGTGAATAGAATTTAGGTAAGACATCCTTTTCCAACAATAACCAGCTACTGACATGTAATGAATTCATAGTGCAGCAGAATAATATTTTTTCTTCATGCTCAGGAAGGGAACCACAGTTCTTTCATCATGCTCCCATAAAGAAACCCCATCAAAGTCATATTATGCAAACTGGAACATGTCCTTCGTTGAAGAATTCTCCCCTTACAGTGGGATGTCATTTCCTTAACTAGAAAGGGGTATTTTTAATAAATAAATACTTCTCCTAGCAGGGGACCAAAATGCAGACATCTGCAAAGCGAGGCCAAGATTAAATCAAGGATGCTGATATCCAGAAGCAACTCTACTAAACTATTTGGCAGCATATGAGCAAACATCCTGCTGAGCACATGTTAGAATGAAATAACAATGTTTGAAAATATTTTTCTACATTCTATAATTTAACATGCCATCAGCTTTTTCTGAACTTTAGCAACACAAAATAATATCTCATTGCAAGCTACTACTTGGGAGGTTAATATGCCATTTCAGAAACCTTAACCAAATGACTTTAAGACTGCTATCTAAGGAAAGAGATAATTTGAATACTGCACATCAAAGATAGTCGATGTGGTGCCCTCCATATTAATGGACTACAAGTTCCATCACCCCTGACCACTGGCTATGCTGGCTTGGATTGCTGGGAGCCAGGAGCCCAACAACATCTAGAGAGCACCACTATGGCAACCTCTGTTGTAACTTTTCTGCCTTTCCTAAATAATACCATATGGCAGCCTAATGCACTACAATTCTGAAACTAAGAGGAGAGGGAAGACACGAGTGGCAGAATGATATATATAAAGAACCAAGTTCAATATCTGTCATTTTCAGCTAAAGATCTCAGGAAGCAAGGCCACTCAAGATCTTTTAATGAGATACTGGAAGTCTTGAAGAAAGTCAGTGTTTAACTTTCTAAATTTTATGAAGAACTGATCTGATTAAGGGACCAATCAGAACTCCCAATGCATGTTTCTAGAAGGGGGTTAGGAGGCCAACAGAAATACATACATACTTAATTTTAATTGTATGCTGCATTTCCATAGTTAAAACCATATTCAAGGTGGCTTACAACACAAAAAAACCTTAATTACAAACATAACAAAATAGAAGACCTTCAGAGAACAAAAGAACTCCTGTTCACAGGATAGCCAGAAAAAAATAATGTGAAGTAGCAGAACATAGCAAAAACCACAATTTAAAATTAAAAACTAGTATACACATGAAATATGCCACAAAACTACATGATCTGAACATAAAGAGTGTTATTTTATACTTACTGTAATATGCATATAATACTGTGTCTTCAATTTGCCTTGTAACATTTGGATCTGCCCAAGCCTGGAAATGTTGATAGAAGAAGAAAAACAACAATATTACATTAAATAGCAATTTGTGTAAGCTGTATACAATAACTACTTTCAAATATCAACTTCTGCTACATCGCATACATGTAGATGGGCGATTGAACTTCAAAGAGTTTGTCAGCATCGCCCTTGAGCCAGTGCCACCAACAGGACTCATCCACTTCAGCCCCAACTGGGCTAGGCGAGCTGGGTAGCACTTCCAGAGACCACCTTCTGCACAGGAACAGGTCAAAGTGCTGTGGACTCACAGCTTAAGGGTTGTGAGCACCGGATTCACTTCCACAAGAAGACAGTCGTCGCACAGCAGAGTATAGCAGAGTATATAAACAACTCGGAGAGCAGCTCTGTAGAATATCTTCTTTATTCTATCTACAACTATTATACAACTATATACAGAGCTAAATAGGTCTAAGCATAAATGAATGCTGAACCGCACTGAGTGTCTGCAGCTGCTCTTAGCAGCAACCTTATCTAAACACACAACCTCTCTCTAACACTCAGTCTCTCTCTCTCTCCCCCCGACACACTGACTGACTGACTCTTTGATGTGGTGCTGGAGCAGAGTAAGTAGAGAGCAGAACACGCCTCCTCCTCTCTGGAGAATCAGCAGACTCCTCAGGAGATTCTTGGATATGGAAGGGGTGAAATCTCCTCAGAATCACCTCAACAAATGAAATTAAGACCCTTCATTCTACTTTCCCTCTCCTCTGAAGAGTTGCGCTACAGAGATGACAGCTGAACGTGGTGTATCTTACTGAAGAAGAACCACTCAGTACAAACACAGATTACTTTTCAGCCATAGTAGTTGTGATCTTGCATACCCAAAACAATTAAATAACTTGTTACTAAATATCTTTATTTCCTTTTAAGGCTCAGTCAGAAATCCATAGACATTTACAATGTAAAGCAATATGGCTTGCAGTTCCCAGATAAGTTCCCACATAATGCATGCATAAATATATTTATACCTAGTTGCTGATCAGTTGGTTGCACGGACCTCTTCAACTTTCAAATAATCTATCTCGTAATGAATCAAATGTTGCTACATTAGCAAGAACTCAATGCAATTCTATTTCTAAAGCAGTCACTGTTATGACCCAAGGAGGGGTGAGTAAGTCTAACAACAAAAAATCACTCTAACCACTAGAACCCTATTTATCTAAAGCCTTGCACTGGAGTAATTCCAGGGAAATAATAATCTTATCTGAAATGATAAAAATAGATCCAAAAAACCCCACAATCGTATCTTATTAATTTACACTGGTTTGGAAGAGTCGGACATGACTAAACAACTAAACAACAACAAAGCCCTCATTCCTCTCATCCAGTTGACAGCGATGTGGTCAATTCCCCAAACTAGGCTGATTTTGAATACTGCACGTTATTACCCTTCCAAGCTCCAGTACTGCCCGAAAAAACCAGGGTCCACAAACAGAAGCATGGCTTGCAGTCTGCCTCCATCTGTCCTCACTACCAACCCAGCCAAACCAAATCCATTAACATGTGCAGAGACAAGGATTCTCTCATTTGCACTCCCTTATGGAGAAGGAAAGAAAAAGCAGGACTCTGGCAGAAATGGTTTACATGTCCAAACTGCTGAAAATGAGAGAAGACTCCATCACTTCTCCTGGAAAGCATAGAGAGGCAGAGTCATGCTTCTCTTGCACAGGGTTATGGAAATATTCCTGTGGCTTATCTTATCTTATCCAAACCACTGGTCAGAAATCCTCACCTTTCTGCCATGCCTTTTGGATCTGAGGAAGAACTCTTCTCAAAAATTTGGAGAATGATAAAACAGCAGAAATTTCCCTATTTCTTCCCTTCTCTGAACATCCATGCAAAAGACACAAGACTACCTTTCTTCCAAGCTCTAGCTCTGAAATAAGCATAGACTTTTCTCTCAGCTGTCTTGCAGTTTGGAAAAAGGTGCAGGGACAGGACTTGCAGTCACATTCCAGCTGTGTCATCCCTTCTCCAAATTGCAGTTGCAGAAGCTGTCAGAAGCTGCTTGCAAACGTCCATGGGCACTTGCCCCTGATGACTTTTAACTGTGGATGCCTGCCAAAAGTGTTTTAAGTAGATCACTTGCTCAGAAGAATGTGGACAGGTATGCTTAATTTGAGCTCTTTCTGAATAAACAAAATACTTAAAACACACACGTCTACTTTCAACCTCCATTCCACAGTCTGTAAGACGTAAGACACTGGAGAATCCTGGTTTCAACGTCTCACTTGGTGCCTGAAAAAGCCATGCCCAACATTACTAGATACAGCACTATGGCTGTTAAGTAAACAAAATGTGTACTTAAATGTGGCACTGGGAGGCAACATTCTACTTTTAATTGGTACCCTTTATTCAGAGCCTCTTTGCACCCTTTATTCAGAGTCACTTCATATCTTTACATCAAGTTTACAAGGCCCTGTTTCCAATGAAATGAGGGTTCTGAAAGTAACCTTGACAAACACAGCATTTGACACAGGAGTGACCATACAGGTTTCTGTTGATTCAGCCAGAGAGACTGCTATAGCTAATAGGAAAAAGAAAATGCCAGTGTTATAGAAGCAGAACTGCTCAAGAGTTAGAAAAGAACTGTTGTGTACTATGTTAGGGAAGAAGGGAGGTGTTTATTCCACTATGTACCTTCTACTACCTCCAAGTGCAAAGTGAAGCCACACTAAAAACATGGCACAACAAAATTTCTCCATAACAGAAAGAAGCAGGACAACAGTATTTTTCTTAAGGAAAAGACACCTGTCATTCTCCAACATGAGCTTCCACTACTAGAGCAGGTATATTAATCAAACTTCTTTTTTAAAAAAAATAACATATTGAGTAGTTTATTCCCTTTTAGAGAAGGGGTATTACTTCTGGGGAGTGATCTTAATAGGATTCGTATTAAAAAGCTAAACTGAATGGAAGAAATAAGATGACCTAGGAGAAGGGAAGGGACTATTGAAACAGTTTAACTTAACAGATGGGAACTGGAATTTATATCCTTTCCCCCGTAATCCATTCTTACTCCAGGCTGGATAACACTTTAAGAGACCCATTGCTTTTCCATAATGCAACTGTGGCTATAAGTGAACCACAGAAAAATTCAAATTACAACTTGCCCTTAAAAGATTTGAGGTGGGCATCCATTTAGGACAAATACGTAAATATGTGTATATCTATATCTGTGTTGGGCCGCTAGTCTTTCAAAGATGTATTTCAGGTGCTATGGGCAGAAAGACTGAATGCAGAAGTTTTGTAATAACCCAAAGACATTTTTTTTCTCTTACTGCAATTTTTAACACAATCTAGAATTTAATATGTTAAAGGCATCAGAATTCAGCATCTTAAGTTTCAGATGCTTCTAAAATTGATAAAGGGGGAAATGAGATTATAATCGTATACCGTATTTTTCGCACCATAGGACGCACTTTTTTCCTCCTAAAAAGCAAGGGAAAATGTGTGTGCGTCCTATGGAACGAATGCAGGGGGGAGGCAGGCGGGAAAAGCCCCCAAGAGCCGCACACAAGCTCCGTGCGCTCTTGCGGGCTTTTCCACAGGAGGGAGAAGGGACTGACTGGCGGCACCAGTCCCTTCTCCCACCTCCCAGAAAAGCCAGGAGAAGCCGCAATCTCTTTAAAGGGATTGCGCGGCTTCTGCGGGCTTTTGCGAGAGGTGAGGGAATCCCCCCACCTCCCAGGAAAGCTAGGAGAAGCCGTGCAGCCCTTTTAAAGTGCGCGCGGCTTCTGCCGGTTTTGCGGGAGGTGGGGGAATCCCCCCACCTCCCAGGAAAGCCAGGAGAAGCCGTGCAGCCCTTTTAAAGTGCGCGCGGCTTCTGCCGGTTTTGCGGGAGGTGGGGGAATCCCCCCACCTCCCAGAAAAGCCAGGAGAAGCCGCAATATCTTTAAAGGGGTTGCACAGCTTTTGCGGGCTTTTGGGAGAGGTGAGGGAATCCCCCCACCTCCCAGTAAAGCCAGGAAAGCCCTGCGCAACCCCTCCGCCAAGGAGAGGCTGCACAGGGCTAAAGGGGAAGCCAAAACAGCGAGCGGAATCCATCCCGCTCACTGCCTTGGCTTGATCCATAGCTGCGCGCAACCCCTCCGCCAAGGAGAGGCTGCACGGGGCTAAAGGGGAAGCCAAAACAGTGAGTGGGATCCATCCCGTTCGCTGCCTTGGCTTGTTCCATAGTTGCACGCAACCCCTCCAGCAGGGAGATGTTGTGTGCAGCCTGTACTCTGCTCTTTTGGGCTGGGGGGGGATATTTTTTCTTGAATTCCCCCCCTAAAAACTGGGTGCGCCCTATGGTCCGGTGCGCCCTATGGTGCGAAAAATATGGTATATAGCACGGCAACTGAAGTCCCAGAGTGGGCAGATTATCACAAATAATCTGATGATGATGATGATGACTTTCCATGTCATATGCACCTCGTCAATCCTTTCTCAAGACAAATTCACTTCCTTCTACCCTTACCTATCCAAAAATTCAATATTTCCAATCATCTGAAGGCAACTTTGTTTAGGGAAGTTTTTAATGTTTGATGTTTTATCATGTTTTTAATATTCTGTTGGGAGCTGCCCAGAATGGCTGGGGAAACCCAGCCAGATGGGTGGGGTATAAATTATTATTGTTGTTATTATTATTATTATTATTATTATTATTATTGGAAGAAACATGGATCTTGGAATTCACATTAGGAAAAATAAGCCAGTACACAACTTAACTTGCAAGGAGTGTAATTTATATAGCCCTGGCTATAATCTGATGTATGTATCCTAGATAAAAATATATCCAGTCACAGTGGATAGGTACAAATGAGCAACACACGCAGTAATACTCCAAACAATGGACAATCAATACCAATTTAAGATTAGTCACATGTGATACGCAAGTTAGCATCACTTCAATAAGTTATTTCTGCCTTTTCAACAAGTAGTACCATTTCTGTTTATTAATTTAGTTTTAATATATACATACGGAAAACAAACAAACAAACAAACACACACATAAAGAAGTTTAAATAACCCACTGCCTTTAAAAACAAATTCAGAACATTGCTGACATTAATCCTGTTTTTAACCAAACTCAGGTAATACAACATACAAAATTCCAATGCTGAACCAGTGCCAAACACTAACTGATCCTTCTGCTTCAGCTCTCCTAACATGCATGACATATGTACAAGGCTGGAAAGTGAAGCAATTGTTTTTACATCCAGTGACACTGCACATTTTGTAATACAGCTGCCCTCTTCCTGCTGAAAACGTAGTTTTATGATATTTGACATGTGGGCCTGGTTCAGAGATAACATTGCTCAATCTGCTGATTATGGTTAGGAGGCTGGAAGTTCGCTGAAAGCTCATGCATTGTTTATCCCTCAGCTCAAGTTTGTACGTAACTCCTTCCCCACCCTTTCGTGTTAAAACTAACTATAGTGCACTGTTGTGTCTGCACCAGTGTTAAAATAATTACCAATAGGTAAATCAAGCAGCTTCCTGGTTTCAATATTTAAGAAGCTAACAAACATTAGTGTAGCTATTGGCATGCCAATGCAGACATAACACTGCACAAGGTAATGTTCAAAAGGGAAGGGAAGAGTAAGCAGTGTGCAAGCTCAAAGGAGATGGAGGAGTCACACTTGAGGAAATGCCTGATCTTCTAGCCATAGGTTAGGAGCCTGAATAATAATTAGAAGATACAATATTGCCCAATCAACAGACCAATCCTGTTCATTTGTCTTAGTTGTTGGTCTCATTTTTCATGGGGCTTATCCCCTACTAAGTGTGTTTATCATTGCAGCCCACTTGAATATATTTTAAGTAGCTGGAAGGGGTAATCAATACATACCTTGAATGTCCCATTTTGGTTTTTCACATAAGAAACCAGAAAAATGTCAACTGGCAGAAGTGCTGATGTAATAAGTGCTATTGCAAGAGCAAAAATAGCTGTTATAGTAGAGATTACTTCACTTTCACGTCTGCTCTGGTACTTGCGGACATAAACCCAGCAGAATATCAGGATAACCTAAAAATAATAATACAGAAGTTACTACAACCCAGTAAAAGAATCATATTCTTGCCATAATCCTATTTCTCAATACAAAACCAAAATCCATGTAAAGGTATGTACTCTCTATGGACAGATTTTTAATTGTGTTTCTTTTGAGATTTTCCCTTTCGCCAGGTCAGCATTTCATCCCAACAAGATGCAGCAGTGGGTTAGAAAATTACAAAGCCATTATTTTTAAGTGCAGATTCAACACTTGAAAGGCTATAAGCTTCTATTTTAAGCAGCTTTATATCTTATCTGAATGTTAATATAATGAGTCAGTTTGTACAACTGGTAACTGAATACCTCAGGACTCTATTTTACCTTGTAACAGCAAGCTTCCCATTTGCTACCAGGATTGTTACCAATGAGGTAATACATATAAGGCTACCCTGAACTCCTAAAACATTTGTAAATTTATTAACAGATTGGTAAACTTTCAGCCAAATTGAAACCAACATGATCTTAATCTAGTTCAGGGTGACTTATGTAGGGTTATGATGTAACAATGACTGGTTGCCCAAGGTTAGCTAATGAGCTCCATGCTGAGTGGGCAACGAGTCAAGTCTCCCTTGTCTAAATCCAATATCCTATCCATTACACCAGACTGGCTCACACTTGCTCTTTTGGACTGTCCAGGGTTCTACTTATTTGGTCATAGGAAGCTTTATGACTGCAGGAAATGCTTTTTTTAAGGGGATACTCAAAGGTACACAGTACCGACATCTCTTTTCTGTTGTTAAAAAGTATGGCACTTACTGTAACAACTTCATGGTGAGTACTGACACCTATTTTTCGGGGGGGGGGGGAGCACTGACTGCAGGTTCTCTGTCACAGTCATAAAACAAAACAGTGACATCCCAGAGACCCCAAACAAAGCCTGACCATGCACTCTATCCACTAAATCTAGACCCCCAAATCTGCTACTACCATCTACAGTGCTCCCTACTTCTCTCTCAGATACACGCACAGACCTCTTCACATTCACACAGGGATTGTGCATGCATAGCCCAGTGTTTTTAAGGCACCTGTTGTGCAAACATACATCATTACATTTACAGAAATGTAATGTCCTATGTAGATGCTTGCCACACCGAAATGGTTAATGTAATCCTAGTATGTCCTCTCAATATTTACTGAAGATTTGTTTGAAGAGGTTTGGCAATAAAAAGCCATTTAAGGCATGCTGAAG
Organism: Podarcis liolepis; assembly: GCF_965112155.1. Classification (NCBI taxonomy): domain Eukaryota; kingdom Metazoa; phylum Chordata; class Lepidosauria; order Squamata; family Lacertidae; genus Podarcis; species Podarcis liolepis. The sequence goes on from NC_139557.1 coordinate 38,683,271, forward strand.
GGCAGAGTGGGCATCTTAGACTGTATTAGCAATGGAAATTATTGAGCCATGGGGTGCTGTTTAGTTTGGACATCTGCATATACGATATACACAAGCCTTACGCAGGTACAAAAAGTTTGTTCATCAGTTCCGCTACTCTAACCTCCCGAGTGGATGACAGGATGAGTGAAGGAAGTGAAGGAAGGAAGTGAAGGAAGGGTGCAAAAAGGGACGCCTAACCCACCGTACACTTTAACGACAAGGTGGCTTTAACTGGGAAACCTACGACACACACACACACACATGGGCTCTTTCCGCACCCGCTGGAAAACAAGGAAACGATATTTGGCTATTATTGCTCGATTCTCTTCCTCCCGAGCACTTCGGCTTGCGCAGTTTTTCACTCGCTTGCTAGAAAGCAAATCCCATGGGTACAAATTTTATTTCTAAACAGGTACATTGCGCCACGTCGTTTCTCTTACGCGCCCTAAGCAACGATGGCTGCCAGCCTATGCAAACTTGAGAGTGAGTCTGGCTTGCTTCCCAGTATAAGGGCAGGCGGGACAGGGGGAAAGCGTGGAAACCACGGAGCCTTATATAATTCTCCTGCCCTCCTCCCTTTCCAAACTCAAAAGAGCCCTTTAAGGCGGGGGTCGGGGGCCGCGCCAGGTCTTCGCCCCACTCTTCCCATGGGGCGCAAAAGCCCACAAGCTTACCAGCAAAGCGAGGCCGAAGAGGCACCAGCCCGTGACCAGGTCCGTCTCCGCGGTGAAGGCCGCCATCTTAACTTCCGGCAACAACACTGACGCTCACGGCAACGGCGCCGCCGCGCGAGGGGGAGGAGCCTAGTGGAGCACCAGGGGGCGGGACCAAGCGAGGCCCAAAGCAAGGGGAACCGCGTTACTGTGGGAACCGCTAAACAACACCCTGCCCCAGAAGACTGGCGATTGCTCTTGATTGGCTGGCCCGGCTGCCGAAGGAGGCCAATGAGGGCGCGACGGAGCAAAATCACCCACTCACGCCCAGCTGACCTTGTTGCGTGTCGATTCCCGACTAGGCAGCGTGGCGGGTGGAATCGTGGCCGCTCTAAATTAAATTAGGGTGGTGGTTGCTTTTTTTAGGACGTTGTGGCCGCGCCTTAAATTATGGTTTCGAGTGGCTTGTTAGAAAGGCGGAGGCCCGTTTTAGATTTCGGTATTGGGGAGTCATAAAGGTTCTCTGGGTGGAAAACTCAAAAAGAGGGGCGGCTTACAGAATAAAAGAACGGGGACTAGCGCAGGATTCGTGCATACGAAGCACGGGCGTTTGCATTGCAAATTTGCACGCGCAATGCAAGCATTCTTGCTTCGTATCCATAGGCTGCGAAATTCCTTTTACCAGCAATGCAATCCTGCACGTGTCTTCTTCAGAGCAAGCGGCCCCGACCCAGCTAAATTTGCTGGGATGGCAGCTTTGGAGAGGACGCAGCAGGAACAGGCGCTTCTGAGAACCGAAATCCCGCCTGAAGGTTTACTTAATCTAGGTCTGCTGCTCGAATTTAACTCCCGTGGACCTGGCCGTTCCCAGGTGTGTGAATAGGGGGAAACCCCGCAATCCCTGCCGTGCATGCGTCCAACAGGGATGGGAGGCAGCAGAAACCGTGTACAGTAACTTCGTTAATCGTGGACGGGGTGAGAAAGTAAAAGGAGACTGAACCGTGACGTGTTGTGCAGCAGCAGCAGCTACCTACCAGAAAAGCGACACTAAAGCACCACCTCGCGGTCGGGTCCGATACAATCGTAAACATCTCCATCTTGGCTTTCGGTTGCCTAGCCTAACAGCACCGCCCTCTCTGCCGCCATTTATTGAGAACAGAAGCACACGCCCGTGTAAATAGCATCAAGTCTCGCTCCTGTGTAACAGATCTGCCTTTCAGCCTTGAATTGAATCTTTAACCACGTCAGACGCGGGGGGGGGGGGCGTGTCACATGCTTCATTTCTTCATCAGGGGAAAAAGAGTCCCTGCACTTAGAAAAGTAGAATGTCATGGAGAAGTTAGACCAGGTTTTCTGTAAAGTATTCATAGCATTTTTGGTACGGAGGAACCTACATGTAGTCTTAAATAGTAACCACAGGACTTTTCTATTAAGTAGGGAGTTGACAAAACAGACGACAGAGATTTCTCCAAGTGGTTCTTTATAGTAAGCTTGAACTGAACTGAATGGTCCAGCCAACCTGCATATATAGAGCTCAACTACAAAGCAACAGTAACAACTTTCTGTAACTATCCAATCACTGAACGTCACTTTCAATTCCTTATTTGCATAAGCAGACCTGAGTGAAAACTACAGTATCCCCCTGCTGGCCCAGGGTGAGAACTTTAGTACATAACATTTTCATAATCCCCAAATGCTTTGGCTCCTACTTCTGTACATGTTCCTTATGACAGTTTGAAGCCACTGCTGTTCTTTTGCTCAACCTTTGTTTTGTAGGCCAAAAGTAATTGAGGATATTCCAAATGAAAATTAAGATCTGTACTAGGAAAGGAAGGTTGGATGGTGTAGTAATGTACACACAGTTGAAGATATAGGAGACAGAAACATTAACATGACCAGCAGTGGGAGGAGACTAAGCAGATGCTGAGTGAGTGATTTGAACCTCCAATTATTTCCAACTTTTCCTAGGTTCAGAGTGTGCAAGATTCTCATGCCAAGCATTCCAGAAGGCTGTCAGAGATCTAATCATGCAGATCAATTAAGAAGTTAGAGGCAATACTACAATGAAAAAATATGAATAGGCATATCAGAATGAAAGGGCATATTATTTCTTAAATAAGGAATCAAAGCATTCACTATGCTTGATTCAAATGGTCAGTGGAGGTTAATTATAATGAGAGGGCATTTAAATCCAACAATCAGAAATAAAAGATGTCAGTTAAAATGATTACTGTATACTTCTGTTAGTAACTGACAATGGCATTCTATGCTTCTCTATTCAGAAGTAAGTTCCCCTGAGTTCAGTAAGCAAGTTGGTATATTTTGTTTATGAAGCAAGAACAAGGTGGCTAATTTAAAACAAAAGGTGTGCAGCACAATCCTATGCATGTTTATTCAGATATAAGTCCCCATGTTCAGTGTAAGTATGTTCGACATGGCACCCTAAAGCACATTTAACAAGTTTCCATCGTCAATTAATGGCTATGTTACTAAATGCATCGCTTTAAAAGACTGACCAACAGACCATCCTTTTATTGGTCAAAATCAGAAAATAGAATATTGTAGATCAAACCACAGAATTCCCAAAATAAGCCAAATTCAGTCTGTGTCTCTTAACTACTTGCTAAGGTACATGAGATCATCAGCTGACATATACCACCGAAGATGAAAATATCTAATGCTAGCTTGATGTCATCTGCTTTTTATATGTAGCTACAACATTCTGGGTTTGACCTCTTTTCTCAATTTGAACTTACAGATTCTATGGTGATAAGTAGGATTTTACTTTTGTTCGACCAGTGAATTATTGAAGTAGGTGTTGTTCTTTGGCAGAATTGGTATGGAACTCCTTGGTTTGAGTGGGAGCTGTTCTAACACTACGGTGACTCAGAGTTTGCTTCAAAATATGAATCATCTCAGACCTGCCATTTCAAAACCTCCTAAGCTATGCAGGTACGATTATAAGAACTGGCCTCCGTAATCCCCAAATGGCCAAACGTTCTGCAAGAGACCACACGGGGTTCAAAATGTAACATGCAAGATTTCAAATTATATAGATGGCTTCCTTGGGATAGCCATTTAATATCAAACATGTTTTATGACTAAAAATAGACCATTCTGCTGACATGGTGCATAATGCTAAATTTGGCTTCTCTTTGCCAGTAACCTCGGGATTCCCCCCTTCCTGTTTTCATGTCTTCATAGTTTTCTTTATAGTCATGAGTACCTTGCAAGGCTTGTTTCTCTGCTTGTCCAATTGACACCGGAATTGGAGATGGCACTATAGGAGAGGCACTTGCACGAAAATAGCAAAGGTTGGAATACCACCATCTCACCTTTTCCTCAAACCATCCAACGAAGGGTTGCACATTTCTCTCATGGCACTAAGGAATATCCCTATCGGCAAAGGGTGGCATAAACATGCTAACCCTGGACACTGTGGGGTGGTTGGGAATTGTGTTGGCTGGGAGAAAATAAGTGTAACACAACGAACCAGAATGTAGGACAATGTTAGGAAGGCCTTAGTTGCATCTCATAGCACAAGCCCATTAGTTTCATTTGCTCTCACCAATGATGGCTTTGGGGTCGCAGCAAGAGTTAAACCACCCTTCATCACCAATGTAATTGTGGATGTCATGTGCCAGTCATTGTGGAAGCAACAATGTAGAGCACAATGTAGGAACACCAGAAGCTGCCTTATACTGAGGCCAGACTCTTGGTTCATCTAGTTCAGTATTGTCTATATACTGACTGGCTGTGTTTCTCCCACCATTACCTGGAGATGTCAAGGGTTGAACCTTCTGCAAGAGCAGATGTTCTACTACTACTAAGCTACGGCGCTTTCCCAACTCATTCTTCCCATGATTCCTTGTAGTTCCTGCCTACTTGTGTGTTAACATCTAAATTCTTAGTAACTTAGTGTGCTTCTTCTGAACACAAGCATTCAAAACTGTCAGCCAGTATCTCCTGACTCTGTTAGCATCTGACCCTGAGAAATACCCTCATCAGAATTTGACTATGTACAGTGACAGTACCGTAATACATACAGTGGTACCTTGGGTTACAGACACTTCAGGTTACAGATTCCGCTAACCCAGAAATAGTACCTCAGGTTAAGAACTTTGCTTCAGGATGAGAACAGAAATCACGGCATGGTGGCAGTGGAAGGCCCCATCAGCTAAAGTGGTATCTCAGGTTAAGAACAGTTTCAGGTTAAGAACGAATTAAGTTCTAAACCCGAGGTACCACTGTATATGCAAACAGTTTCTGTTTCTGTTTCTGTTTGCCTTTTATAATCAGTTTTTCTGTCAGTTTAATTTTTGTTGTATCATCTTGTTGAAACATAACATTAAATGTGACCCCTATTAACACCGTTATCCATTTTCTAAGACATTACAGAATATATTTATATATTTCTGTTGGTGGTGGCCTGGATGGAAACAGCAAAAAGCTGGAAAATACCTTCAGGCTGCTCAATCTAAGGATGGTTCACAAGAGTATGGCACGTTATCCAAATGAAAAATTAACACATCACAGCAGGTTAGTTAGAGGGTTTGTTAAATATTACGTTTCTATCCTACAGCAGTGCATATAAACCAGGGGCGTGGACTTATAAAAAATATTGGGGGGGCCCGGGAAAGCTCATGAATAATAAATAAGCTCATGAATATGCAGATAAAGTGGCGCCGCCTCCTCGTGAGCGAATAGGGGAGAGCGTGCTGCGCCTATTAATCAGCTCCGAAGGAAATTGGGTGGAGCTTTTGCTCGGGAGGGAGGGCAGGAGGCATGCAGCCCGACCCTGTGCATTTTGGGCTGGGGGAGGGGCGGCGGCGGCGCTCTGCTGGAGGGGCGCCCGAGATTATTGGGGGGGACGAGCCCCCCCAAACGAATTTTTGAGGGGGCTCGGGCCCCCTCAGGCCCCATGGAGTCGGCGCCTATGATATAAACCATTTATCATTTTGGTGGAAAAGTGCTTGTTGTCATGGAAAACTTTCCTAACAATGCATCACATCACTATTCTTCAGCTAATGTTATCTATCACCGGTAAAACTGTTTACATTTCTCTTTGTGCAAATTATAATTTGATTGCTGTTTAATGCTTATTTTTGGTCAAATCTGTTTTTTAAAAATGTAACGATAGTAATTGGCCATTTGCCTGTCTGATTTGTAACAATACAGTTCTTTATTTTCAGTGGCTTTCCCCATACATTTTCTGCTGTTTGTAAAGATCACTTAGTGCTGCATTTTGGTTTTAGTGCTGTTTATTTCTTTGGTATGTAATTTTTATGGTATGGATTTTCTTTAATGTTAACCACTTTGAGAAATATTCTTAATGCATTTAATAATGAAATTAAATCACATTTAGTCTGCAGTCGAAGACAAATTGGCTTCACAATTTGCTTCGCTTCAAAACAGAGTACTGTATCTTTGAGGCCTGACCATATAGGGTTTGTGACTACTGACCGAATTGTTCAAATCGCATGAACCTCAGGCACAACATACTTTAGGGAAAGAGGATGCAAAGGGGGACAGGGTTAGTGTTATCAAAGTGGGGCTTTCAGGTGATGCGTATTTTTCTTCAACCCTGCAGAACAATCTGCACTGCTGAAAATCACTCTTCTGCACAACTAATAAACATATAGACAAGGACATGCTGGGGCAGAAGGGTAGCAAATAAGGGTATCATGCAGTTTATGGTGACCACACCTGATGCTGGCAACGACAACCAGCAGACATACTGCCTAACCAGCCCCCCCCATTCCCACCAACCTGTCTACCCCTCACCTTCCTAGACCAAAGGGAGGCCTTGGTATCACTACCACTACTAAAGCAATGTCAAAAGAAATATGTAGGCCGGTGAAGGGGAAGGGACTGTCACTGCCACCACCATTGCCATGAAGAGGCAGGGGGAAGCAGAGGAAAGGGGGGAGATGAAGGCACCAAAGAGGCACATAGTATGTTTGGACCAAGGCCAATCAAGGACATGTTGGGTTGGAATAACGACAGACGAGTAGCAAGTGTCATGTGAGAGGCATCTCTGATATAAATATTTTTATTACATTTTCAAAAACTCAGTCAAGAATATAAAGGTCATAGATAGAAAATTATAGAAACAAAGAAGAAAAATAAGAAAAGGAAATCCAATTTTCAAAAACATTTTTCCATAACCAACCGAACTTCCTCACATCTCCCCACCATGCGTTCTTTACAATAAAGATGTCACCAAATTATTACCTTATTTCCTGTCTTAGTTTGTACCTTTCAAATATTATACTTTTAAATTTAAAATACCTTTTATCAATTACTTATACTTTAAATCAACCATAGTATTACTTTAAATTTCAACCTTTTCATACTTATAACTTATTTTCCGATTCACCAAATCTAATCGCTGAAGCTAAAATTTCCCAATCGTGCAGTTTTTAACATTCATACAATTTATAATATTTTTGTAGATAGTCCTTAAATTTTTTCCAGTCCTCTTCCATTATTTCTTCTCCCAAATCTCAGATTCTGCCAGTCATTTCAGCCAGTTCCATATAGTCCATCAATTGCGTCTGCCACTCTTCATGTGAGAGGCATCTCTGGAGCAAGTCCCGAGGAGACTCTTTTATTGAATATTACAACATTGCCACAGGTGCGCTCGTTGCTGATTGGTTAACATGAATACAATGTAAGGGCATTAATCATGAAGGTTGGGAAAGGGAACACATGGTTACTAATGATTGATATTGCATGACTTGAAAGAACATAACAATCATAGTCCGTAGATGTGGTCAACAATGCATTAAGAACAGGTCAAGGTACACTGTTTCATGAACTCAATGGGAACTGTTCAGAACATTCTCAGACTCATGTGCAGAGGCAAAAACTTCCCAGCAAGGACATAACAGGGAAACATATTAGACTTCATAATTTTATTTTCCCCCCTCAGTTTTTCTGGGTCTTAGCTGAGGTAACTGACTTCATTTCGGTAGGTTCTCGTATATGAATAGAACAGACAGAGAAAAGCTTCACGTGTTGCATTCAGGCAGCAAACCTTGATATGAGATAATAGGTATTGAAAAAACTCAGTTGTTCCTGCTTTAATCAATGAAATCATGGAAGGTATACAATGGAAAGGTCCCCTTTTGTGCACACATACATGCAGCTTGACAGAATGACAGGCCTCTTTATTACTGTATTATAGAAACGTGGGTGGGGAACCAGTTATCAGGACCTTTCCTCAGACCAGACTATGCCTCAGCCTTTAGAATAAATATAATGACCTAAAGTCACAGAGTATAAACTCTCACCACATGCCAAGGATATCACAGTAGCCTCCCCAAAATCAACTACACTGCTACAGAGAGGAGGCCAGTGAGGTATAATGTATAGAAATTCACATAATGTCAGTAAAAAAAATAAATCAAATAGTACCAGAAGAAAAGGAAATTATTTTTTTCTCACACATCTTCCCTATGGAAGGCAATAGGTACAATAACAACAAAAACTACAGCTCTCATAATTAATTCTCTGTGTTTCAGACAACATGGCAATGATATGCTTCCCTCCTTGAATGAAATTTTGGGACTGAATGCCTTGGAGGGAAAATCAGGTAGTAGCCACTGTGCAGCACAGTGCTTTGGGATCAGGAAGAACCACTAGGAACAAAGGTGCTTTCTGCCCTGCCCTGCTCTCTTCCCTTTTCAACAGTGCAATTTTAGCATTGCCTTCATTGGCATTATCCATTTGATCTGAGGACAAAGTCATGTGGAGTGGCCTGTGTACTAGTAAAGAGAAGCAACAATGAGAGAGCCTACTTTGCATTTTTTTCATTAAGGTCAATAAAAAAGAAGGGTGGGGAGAAGGAAGAACAAAGAACTGCCCAGGAATGCCGTGCATCCATTGTGTGCTTGGATTATTAGCCACTGATGGGGAAGGCAAAGGGTCTTCTTGCTCCCATCTGCTCTGCTCTCTTCACCCACTGCAAATGATTATAGATCCACACTTGTTTACCATGTTCAGACTTCAGGAAGCAGTAGACTGTAACTAATCAAAATCAGCAATCCTGGATTCCCAAACTTCAAAGACTCAAATAAGAAAATAGATGGCCCCCATATTCCCATCCCAGTTAGCTGACTGTGGTTTCACAGAACAAAAGCCACCCTAATTTTCAAAATGTCATTAAGGAAGCTTTAATAATATAAATAGGGGGTGTGCGTTGACTTGGTTTAGGAGCCAAATAACCTTGTGAATTGGGATGATTTTGCAGTATTATTAATTCTGTATTTCTGTTTTATAGCTCTATATTTACCTATATCGCTGTGGTTTTCCCGTCCATGGTTTTTTTTTGCAAGAAATAAGGCTGTCCAAAATGTTGCACACAGAGCACTTAAGAGCTCTGAGTGGGTTTTGTTGTTGTTGAAGCACAGAAATGGGGGGGGGGTCTTTTTTAAAAAGATGAAAGCTTAATTTAACTTTATTTTTTAAAGTCCTATATTGATCAGCTTTAACAACAACAAACCTCAGAGCTCTTGGTAACGCCAAAGTTGCACACCTCCTGCACTGCAGGGGTTGGACTAGATGACTCTCAAGATTCCATCCAACTTCTATGTTTCTTCAGAACTCCACAGGCAACATTCTAGATAGCCTCATGATGCAAGGCCTGTCTAAGATCTATCAGAGGACACAAACTAACCCAGGATAAGAAATGCAGGAATGAAGTGGCAATTTTCTTTATTAAAAAAAATTATTTTAAGGTAAGGGAAGAGACAACCCTCCACTTCCCCAACCCCAGAGATTATGGAGGAAAGTGAATCCCTTTTATTTTCCCCATAAATTGTCTGTTATTTGACAGACTTAATCCACTCTGGAGGGGTTCCTGCGCCTTGTTTTATACAGAGTAGAAAACAATTACAGATCAAAGTGGAGAGTACACAGGGCAGCTCAGAAACGGTGGATTTTAAAAAACAATGCACCGATATGGGTGCATGCAAAGTCAATCTTGCAGCATGGGCATCTCTCTAATAATAATGATCTAATTTGTCAAACTAAACAAACAATCTCACAAGCATTTTCAGGGAAAGGGTTCATGCTAGCACAGAATCATAGACTTGGGAGAGGCATCAATGTTATCTCGTCCACCCCCCACCAATGCAGGAAATCCACTGTTGCAGCAACCCTGATAGTGATAGGTGGTTAAGCAGCCTCTGCTAAAATTTCCAATGAATGAGAGTTCACCATCTTCCAAAGCAGTCTGTTAAGTAGCTTATAGCACCAGGAAGTTCTTCCTAGTGTTTCATTCTTATCTTCTTGTTCTCTTTTTCTTTTTGTAGCTGGAACCCATTGCTTCAAGTCCCATGTTCTGGAGTAGCAAATTTGCTCTTATTATCTATGCAATAGCCCTCCAAATATTTGAAGATGGCTATCATGTTGCTTCTTAATCATCTGTTCTCCTGGCTAAACATAACACAGCTCCTTTAACCTTTCCTCATGAGACTTGGTTTCCAGGCTCTTCACTATCTTCGTCACTGTCCTCTGGAGATGGTCCAGCTTGTCAATATCCTTCTTAAGCTGTGGTGCCCAGTACTCTAGGTGAGGTCTGACCAAAACAGAAATAGAGCGCTACCATTACTTCCTGCAATCCGGACACTATACTCCTGTTGATGCGGTCTAGAATTGCATTAGCCTTTTTAGCTGCCACATCACACTGCTGAGATTGTTTAGCTTGTCTTCTATTCACCACCCAATCCTTTTCGCATATACTGTTGTCAAGCTAGGTGTCACTCATCTTGTATTTATAAACATGTGATCTTTTTCTTCCGAAATACAGAACAACATGTATCTCTGTTGAAAATCATTTTGTTAGCTTTGGCTCAGATTCTCCATCCTGTTAAGATAATTTTGAACCAGTTTTTGTCTTCTAAGGTGCTGACTACCCCACTCACTTTGGTGCTGTCTGTATATATAATGAGGATCTCCTATAATCCTTTGTCTAAGTCATTTATAAAGATGTCTAACAGCACCAGGCCTAGAAGGTGGGCCAGTCTGCCTATGAGGCGAGGTGAGGCAGTTGACTCAGGTGGCAGATCTGGCTTGAGGAGTGTGACTCCTCTATTGCTGTGCCTACCCACTCTTCTCTGGTCTCCTTTTATCTACCCATGGCCTTCGGAAGGGGCAGCAGCAGCAGCAGCTGGGGGCTGCGGAAGAGTAGGAGGGGGGAATTTTCTGTGTTACCTGAAGCTCAAAACATCCTGGGTCAGGAGAGAGCCCCATGGCATCTGCCTGTCACTTCCCTTCAAGTTGACAGGAAGCCACTGATGCACTCTTTGGGTATGGTCTCTCAGCCAGCCTCAAATCTTCTCACCCAAAGTAACATCCTCCTGGTCTGAGGGTGCTCCTCATCCAGCTCTCTTACCAGATTCATGTGGCCTCAGTAGCAGGGATTGCCTTTTGCCAGCTTCAGCTGATAAGACAACTATTGTTTCTGGACCAGGAGAGGTATCTGACCACTGTTGTCCTTGCACTGGTAACCTCCAGGTTAGGTTATTGCAATGCACGCTACGTGGGGATGCCCTTGCAGTTGGCCCAGAAGCTGCAGCTAGTGCAAAATATTACAGTGGCTTGACTAATCACTGGGGCAGACTCTTGCCACAGTGTTATGCCGCTACAAAAAGAATTTCACTGGTGGCTAATGAACTACCAAGCTAAGTTCAAAGTGCTGTTACTGGTGTACAAACTTCTTTACTGCTTGAGACTAGGAAACCTAAAATACGGTCTCACCACATATATATCCAATCGATCACTGCGCTCTGGGGGAAATGGCAGATACCATCTCATTAGGAAGTCCATCCCATAAGATGTAAGAATTTCTATTGTCTTCTCAGCACCTGTTGAATACCTTCCTTTTTCATCAGGCCTTTTAAGTGGAGATCTTTATCATAGACCGTATCTGTGCTGGGTTTGTAATAATTGTTTCTATATGTGGTATTGGTTTAATGTTTTTTACACATGTGGAATTGTTTAAAATTGTTCTTATGGTTGGTGTTTTACTGTGAAATCAATCTGATATATTTTATGGGAAACAATTCATAAATGGAATGAACTAAATTAACAAAATACTGTGTTCAGTGGGCTTTGCCCCCTTGGTAAGTGTGCTTAGGGCTGCAATGTGTGAGAGCAAAATGTTGGACTAACTGGGACTTTGCCCTGATCCATCAGGGCTTACCGGTATGTTCTCCTTATGGTTTAATGTTACTGGCCATTGTCACTGCACATTATTTTTCATGTCAGCTGCACGTTATGTGACCAAAAAAATCACTAATTTTGTTCGCTCTTAATTCGATCAGGTGCTCTCTTGTTCTATATTTGTGTAGAACAGTGAGCAGCTGTTCCCTGATAGAGATTTCAAGAGCTTTTGTGGTTTCATATACCTCTATCATATTTCCAGTTAACTACCTCTCTTTTTTTCAAGCTAAAGAGCAGTAGTATTTTTAACATTTTGTACAAAAATACTCCATCTACGCCGCATGATCACATTTTTGTGTTTCTCAGTGCCATTCTCAGTCCTCCTAAAATGAAACGACCAAAACTATCCAGTTGATGAAATACACTGAATAGATAATCACATTCTTTTCTGTCTTTGTCCTTAGCAGCCTTTGACATTCTATTTAATGGTTTGAGGGTTCTTTTACATTTCTGGTTACATATTAGAATTCTCATTGTTTCCTTCCATTGAGAAATAGGGAAATGTTGATTTGCTGTCAATTCCCATTTTTGAGACTGGTTATACTCCTTCTTATGGAAGGCAGGGTCTCCTTTGGATTATAACATTGGCCATGCTGGCTGGAGCAGATAGGAACTGGAGTCCAAAGGTTCCCCAGTGCTGCTGTAGAACAAATAATTTACCATTGCCATGAACGAAGGATCAAAATGATGCTGATAAGAAGAGGAAAATGTCAAGGAAGATTATAAAATTTATTCGATGGAGGCTGTCTTAACAACTTAATGTAAAAAAGGCAAAAATAACAGCCAATGCTTAGCATCTTCTAACAGTTAATGGGTATTAAAGAGGATGACCCAATATATACAGGATTACCCAATCCCATACATAAAACAGGAATTAAAAGAGTAGAATGGGAAATCGTTGGTTTTTTAAAATCTATTAACCACCCTGAGATCTTGTGATGCAGGACAGGATGTCAAACAAACAAACAAACAAACAAACATGGACATTAATTAATATTTGAGTGCCCTTAATTCAGAATAATTTCTGTATATTACTACTAAAGATAAAGGACTCCTGGATGGTTAAGTCCAGTCCAAGGCAACTCTGGGGTGCGGCTCTCATCTTGCTTCAGGTTGAGGGAGTTAGCATTTGTCCACAGACAGCTTTCCAGGTCATGTAGCGAGCATGACTAAACCGCTTCTGGCGCAACGGAACACCATGACGGAGTGCATGGAAGCGCCATTTAACTTCCTGTCACAGCAGTACCTATTTATCTACTTGCACTGGTATGCTTTCAAACTGCTAGGCTGGCAGAAGCTGGGACAAAGCAACGGGAGCTCACCCCATCGTGGGGATTCAAACCACCGACCTTCTGATTGGCAAGCCCAAGAGGCTCAGTGGTTAAGAGTGCCACCCGCTCCCTACATATTGCTACTATGTTATGGCAGCATAGCACAATAGGGACAGTTGTTTTTTCTTGTTTATACAGCATCAAATTTCTGGCCTAACTAGAATTTTTACATCACAGGGGTTTTTTGTTTGTTTTTTAAAAACAGCAACCAAAACTTCCCAAGTTTTTTTGGATGTGAAGAAGGAAGGAATATGTGATGCCATGGGGAGCTTCACTTCTTCAGCCAGGCAGGAAAGAATTTACAGCCTCTGCAACCAGCCCAGCACATTCAGCCTGCAAGGAGACACTGTGTGTGCACAGCACATAATATACGCCCACCCACACATCTGTTCTTTTTTTGTTTTAGTTTCCATATGGGTTCTCTGCGTGTCTGCCTCTGGCAGACTCTAAAGTCATAGAAGTAGAGTAATAGCAGACTTGCAGAAAATGTTTCTTTTTTCTGCAGGAGAAGCAGGAAGGAGAGGCTGCAATGAAACAATGGGAAAAGTATATAGAAATGGGTATGGCAGGCTGATGTTTGCTTGAAAGTAAGCCCCTCTGAACTAATGCACAGGGTGCATAGGTTACTATCTTAAACTTGCCACCTACATGCTGTTTAAGAAGATGTACGTGACAAGGTTCCTGGTGTCAGAAAAGCCACAGAAATTTGGAGGTTCTTGGGTGATATTCGACTAAATTCTACTCAGAGTAGGTCCATGGAAAAGAACAGACAGATCTCGTCATTTTCACTAATTTAATTGGGTTTACTCTAAGTAAAACTTAATTGAATACCATGCACATATATTTAAACGATTAGCTTAAGGCAGTGTTTTGCTTTCTCTTTTGGACAAAACAGGCCTGAGGATTCCAAAGCGGCTACATTATTTCCAAAGCCATTTGGTTTTGAAGTAACTTCACAAATACCTCTTAGGTGGTGGATGTTCTCTGGTGCAGCAGACATTTGCTTGCCTGGAGATTTTAGAGTAATTTAACATCCTTTCCTTCTGTGCCTTTTGAGAAAAGAAAAAAAGAAGAAGAAGCACAGGATAGTTTTCAATTGGGAACTGAACCCATGTTCTCCTCTTTCAGTCCTTACTAGTGATATCCTTTCAGGCAAAGTATTTAAGTTATGGGAAGAAGATACTGTACCACTGGCATCTTGTGGCCAAAGATGAATCCTTGAGGGTTAAGTCAGGGGATTTTTTTTTTAATACAGCCAAAATGTCACAGCATTTATCCTTTTCAGATATTGGTGTGTCTTTTGCCTTTAGATTTGCTGCCCTTCGGATGGAATCAGTGCTCCCCCCCCCCAAAAAAAAATGTTTAAGAGTACTCTCATTTTGACTCAAGAAAACCACCATTTTATAGTTCAATGCAGGAAAAATAAATGCAGTAAATGGACAAAAGTATAAAGATTCACAAAATGTTTAGGGGTATGCGTACCCCTGCATATCCCCCAGAAAAAAGCACTGGATGGAATTAACTGGGTTTTTTAATTGGCTAATAAAAACTAGTTCATTTTCTTCATGTTTTCTAAACAAAGCAAACACAGTGAAGCAGCATGTTCATCCTAATTCAGTTTAAACCAGAGTACTATGATTTAAGTCTCATGGGGATCCCCGTGGAAATTCCTTAGGGAATTCTAGATATTGGCATTGGAAAGTCATAATAAAATTGGACATTGTTTATGAATTAAGATACAGTACAATTTTCAATTTCAGTTAAACCAAAAGCAGACTTTATGTGCATGCATCCTACATATTGTAATAATAGCTGAGGTAAAAGTAAAGAGACCCATGACCGTTAGGGCCAGTCGCGGACGACTCTGGGGTTGTGGCGCTCATCTCGCTTTACTGGCCGAGGGAGCCGGCGTACAGCTTCCGGGTCATGTGGCCAGCATGACTAAGCCGCTTCTGGCGAAACCAGAGCAGCGCATGGAAACGCCGTTTACCTTCCCGATGGAGCAGTACCTATTTATCTACCGGTACTTGCACTTTGATGTGCTTTCGAACTGCTAGGTTGGCAGGAGCAGGGACCGAGCAACAGGAGCTCACCCAGTCACGGGGCTTCGAACCGCCGACCTTCTGATTGGCAAGCCCTAGGCTCTGTGGTTTAGACCACAGCACCACCCGCATCCCAATAGTGGCTGAACTTGTTTAACAAAACAGGTTCATAGCAATGCAATATCTTGTGTTTCCTGCTTTCCTCCCTTGGGCTGTGCTCCAAAGATCTCTTTCTTAGAGCTGGGCTTAGTTTAAAATCAATATGACATTATCTAATAAATGTGTGCAGCGTGAAATATAATGTGGATGTAGATGAAGGGGAAACTAAAGCAAATGGAAAGCACAAATGGAGCCTGCAACAAAATGTTACAGTGTGGACTGTTCAAATTCCCAGCCAGCCGCCCCATCTTCCATGACACTCCATTGCCTCCTTCCAACAGTCAGTCAACATTCTGTGCCCACTGAGCATTCTCAGTCTTCAGTGGGCTGTTTGGGGAAACCTGCCCTTTTTGTACTTCTGCAAAGTTTAGGGTTACTCCTGGGTTACCCCAGGCTTGCTGAAGCCTCCTTCTTAAGTGCATGGATATGTTAAGTGCATGGATATGTTCACTATTAGTGTACATTAGATTGTACATTTATTCGGTTTTCTATAGGGAATGAAGCAGTCAGAGCAGCAGTAGCAGCAAGGGCGACAGAGAAGTCATCATCCCCATAGAATTCCGTAAGATCTCCCCTCTATCATTGGGAAGTGTGAGGAGTTACAGTCTGTCCAGTTGCCCACATGAAGCAATGCACCATTCTCCCACCAACTAACTGGTAATACCTGATAGAGATAGGGGAGAAATTAGATTTTGTTTGCACCTTAGTGAGAAAGGACCTAATTTGCACTTCTCAAACCTTGGCCTTGGCCTACTCAAGAAGTCAACTGGTTGAATCCAGACTAATAGCGCATTCCTAATCATGTCTACTCGGAAGCAAGTCCTATTGAATGGGGATTACTCCTAGATAAGTGGCTAGGATTGTAGTCATGCTTAGTGTAGATTCATCAGAATCAATGGGACTTAAGTTAATCATGACTAACATAACCCACACTGATTTTAATGGATCTGAACGTGGATCCAACCCATGATTTACAGCCAAATCTAAAAGGCACCTGCATACTTTTCCAAACCAAATCAATGGGAGTGCCTGGTAACAAGGAAATCTGCTAAACTCACACAAAAAAGGAAGCAGAAACCCTTCTTCATTTCCAGTAGCAAAGCATATTTTGAAAACAAATTGGTATTGTGAATAATGCAAATATTTTTTCCACACATTATTTCTATAAATATAAAAACTGCCAATTATTTTTATACATAGCCAATCCGGCATCTTTGTATTCCTCATCATTAATTCATTAATATTAAATCACCAAAAGAAAATGGTTCCCTTGATGTCATTACTTGTAATTAATTATGCATGTTATGAAACCAAACATTCACCACACATATCATGAAGAATTTTAAAAATGTTATAAAGCTTGGGAAAAGAGGGAGAGAAAATGTTATTTTTCCCAAACAGGGAAAAATAATAACGTACATGTTGCATTTATAAACATTTTATGAATAGAAATACAACAGTAAAATACTATATTGCTAATAAAACACTGAGCACAAAAAGGCATAATTAGTAAATGATGATTAGAACTGTAAAAATAAATTTTACAGATGCGCAGTAATTTGAATTAACCGCCAAGCCTGCAGCATCTAGCTTGTTGTGGGAAACCATCCACAAAACAAATTCTATTTAAGCAAATTTCTTGTCTTTTTAAGTGGTTTCTAATTTCAGTCAATCAACTAAGTAAACATACCCTCCAACATTTTCCGATGAAAATAGGCACGTCCTATTCCATAATAATAATAATAATAATAATAATAATAATAATAATACCATTATTATTTATATTATGCGGCTTAGTCATGCTGGCCACATGACCCGGAAGCTGTACGCCAGCTCCTTCGGCCAATAAAGCAAGATGAGCGCCGCAACCCCAGATTCGGCCACGACTGGACCTAATGGTCAGGGGTCCCTTTACCTTTTTCAACTGGGTTACCCCAGCCACAGTGGGCGAATTCCAACATACATGAAAGCCGGTGCCAGATTACCAAATAGGCAGTCGGCACCAGCCTATGGGTCCTATGTCTTTTAGGGGCCCTGCAACAACAGATCAAAATAATATTGATTTGATCTTGAAAGGAAAGTACAAAAATGTATTAGAAGATAATTTGCAAGGAGCACCCTGAGATTTCGATGGCCTACAGGCCTCCACAGGGTTTAACCAGGTGCTGATAAAAGCATAATAAATCATTAAACTTTTTTTTTTAATTCCCTATACAGGGCTGCCTTCATAACTCCAACATTTCTCCAATGAAAATAGGGACGTCCTAAGGAAAAGCGTGACATTCTGGGATCAAATCAGAAACCAGGGCAGATTCTGTAAATCTGGGACTGTGTCTGGAAACTAGGGACACTTGGAAGGTCTGAGTAAATGACTAATGAAATCTTTGCAGAAGAGATAATTTTAGAAACAAAGTGGAGTATTTACTTGTTATATCACCAATGTTGTTGTTTAGTCATTTAGTCGTGTCCGACTCTTTGTGACCCCATGGACCAGAGCACGCCAGGCACTCCTGTCTTCCACTGCCTCCCGCAGTTTGGTCAGACTCATGTTTGTAGCTTCGAGAACACTGTCCAACCATCTCGTCCTCTGTCGTCCCCTTCTCCTTGTGCCCTCAATCTTTCCCAACATCAGGGTCTTTTCCAGGGAGTTTTCCCTTCTCATAAGGTGGCCAAAGTATTGGAGCCTCAGCTTCACGATCTGTCTTTCCAGTGAGCACTCAGGGCTAATTTCCTTAAGAATGGATGCATTTGATCTTCTTGCAGTCCATGGGACTCTCAAGAGTCTCCTCCAGCACCATAATTCAAAAGCATCAATTCTTCGGCGATCAGCCTTCTTTATGGTCCAGCTCTCACTTCCATACATCACTACTGGGAAAACCATGGTTTTAACTATACGGACCTTTGTTGGCAAGGTGATGTCTCTGCTTTTTAAGACGCTGTCTAGGTTTGCCATCGCCTTTCTCCCAAGGAGAAGGCGTCTTTTAATTTCGTGACTGCTGTCACCATCTGCAGTGATCATGGAGCCCAAGAAAGTAAAATCTCTCACTGCCTCCATTTCTTCCCCTTCTATTTGCCAGGAGGTGATGGGTCCAGTGGCCATGATCTTCGTTTTTTTGATGTTAAGCTTCAGACCATATTTTGCGCTCTCCTCTTTCACCCTCATTAAAAGGTTATTTAATTCCTCCTCACTTTCTGCCATCAAGGTTGTGTCATCTGCATATCTGAGCTTGTTAATATTTCTTCCGGCGATCTTAATTCTGGCTTGGGATTCATCCAGCCCAGCCTTTCGCATGATGAATTCTGCATATAAGTTAAATAAGCAGGGGGACAATATACAGCCTTGCCGTACTCCTTTCCCAATTTTGAACCAGTCAGTTGTTCCATATCCAGTTCTAACTGTAGCTTCTTGTCCCACATAGAGATTTCTCAGGAGACAGATGCGGTGATCAGGCACTCCCATTTCTTTAAGAACTTGCCATAGTTTGCTGTGGTCGACACAGTCAAAGGCTTTTGCATAGTCAATGAAGCAGAAGTAGATGTCTTTCTGGAACTTTCTAGCTTTCTCCATAATCCAGCGCATGTTTGCAATTTGGTCTCTGGTTCCTCTGCCCCTTCGAAATCCAGCTTGCACTTCTGGAAGTTCTCGGTCCACATACTGCTTAAGCTTGCCTTGTAGAATTTTAAGCATAACCTTGCTAGCGTGTGAAATGAGTGCAATTCTGCGGTAGTTGGAGCATTCTTTGGCACTGCCCTTCTTTGGGATTGGGATGTAGACTGATCTTCTCCAATCCTCTGGCCACTGCTGAGTTTTCCAAATTTGCTGGCATATTGAGTGTAGCACCATAACAGCATCATCATTTAAAATTTTAAATAGTTCAGCTGGAATATCATCACTTCCACTGGCCTTGTTATTAGCAGTGCTTTCTAAGGCCTATTTGACTTCACTCTCCAAGATGTCTGGCTCAAGGTCAGCAACCACACTACCTGGGGTGTACGAGACATCCATATCTTTCTGGTATAATTCCTCTGTGTATTCTTGCCACCTCTTCTTGATGTCTTCTGCTTCTGTTAGGTCCTTTCCACTTTTGCCTTTTATTATGGTAATCTTTGTATGAAATGTTCCTTTCATATCTCCAATTTTCTTGAACAGATCTCTGATTTTTCCCATTCTATTGTTTTCCTCTATTTCTTTGCGTTGCTTGTTTAAGAGGGCCTTCTTGTCTCTCCTTGCTATTTTTTGGAACTCTGCATTCAATTTCCTGTATCTTTCACTATCTCCCTCGCATTTTGCTTGCCTTCTCTCCCCCGCTATTTGTAAGGCTTTGTTGGACAGCCACTTTGCTTTCTTGCATTTCCTTTTCATTGGCATGGTTTTAGTTGCTGCCTCCTGTATAATGTTACAAGCCTCCATCCATAGTTCTTCAGGCACTCTGTCCACCAAATCTAAATCCTTAAACCTGTTCCTCACTTCCACTGTGTATTCATAAGGGATTTGACTTAGATTGTATCTTACCGACCCAGTGGTTTTTCCTACTTTCTTCAGTTTAAGCTTGAATTTTGCTATAAGAAGCTGATGATCTGAGCTACAGTCAGCTCCAGGTCTTGTTTTTGCTGACTGTGTAGAGCTTCTCCATCTTTGGCTGCAGAGAATATAATCAATCTGATTTCGATGCTGCCCATCTGGTGATGTCCATGTGTAGAGTCGTCTCTTGCGTTGTTGGAAAAGCGTGTTTGTGATGACCAGATTGTTCTCTTGGCAGAACTCTATTAGCCTTTGTCCTGCTTCGTTTTGAACTCCAAGGCCAAACTTGCCAGTTGTTCCTTTTATCTCTTGACTCCCTACTTTAGCATTCCAATCCCCTATAATGAGAAGAACATCCTTCTTTGGTGTCATTTCTATAAGGTTTTGTAAGTCTTCATAGAATTGGTCAATTTCAGTTTCTTCAGCACCAGTGGTTGGTGCATAAACTTGGATTACTGTGATGTTAAAAGGTCTGCCTTGAATTCATATCGAGATCATTCTATCATTTTTGAGATTGCATCCCAGTACAGCCTTTGCCACTCTTTTGTTGACTATGAGGGCCTCTCCATTTCTTTTACGGGATTCTTGCCCACAGTAGTAGATGTGATGGTCATCCGAACTGAATTCGCCCATTCCCGTCCATTTTAGTTCACTGATGTCCAGGATTGCTTGCCTTCTCTCCCCCGGAGGTCCGTTCTTAACCTGAAACTGTTCTTAACCTGAGGCACCACCTTAGCTAATGGGGCCTCCTGCTGCTGCCGTGCCGCCAGAGCACGATTTCTGTTCTCATCCTGAAGCAAAGTTCTTAACCCGAGGTACTATTTCTGGGTCAGCTGAGTCTGTAACCTGAAGTGTATGTAACCTGGAGTGTATGTAACCCGAGGTACCACTGTACTTGTTACTACCTGAGAGGCTATTTAAAACCATACCAAAAAAAAAAAAAGCTTATCTGATGATAAGAATAAATAAAGAAGGCATTAATGTGATTAAGCTTAATTTGGAAATGCAACTCACACTCTTAAGGAAATCTGGGTATGGGTTTATCATAAGTTATAACCTAGATCCAGTTATTCTGGGCTGGCTACGCTGATCACTTCCAGGATTTTAGACTCCTCAAGCAGCTGTTTTCCTTTCAAGTGATTCGCCTGTAAACATTCGTCATGACAGAAAAAGACACAAAGTCCCCAACAAGGCTGATCTGAAGAAGTATGGAATTAGTTCATTTGTCATTCCTGATTGCATGCTTGTTACAGCATGCAAAAGAACCCCCTATTTGTAGGATCTGGCCTCTATCCAGCCCCATTAGGCATTCTGAAGCCCATTGATTTAAGAGGGCTTAAGTGCTCCTGTGTGCAATGGTGGCCTCTGAGTTTACGCTTTAATCGTAATGGGGTTGTTACTACTTCCTTGTTTTGAGCAGCAGCAAGATTAAGAGCCTATGGAGATGATGTTTGTTTAATATCGGTTTACCTCTCACGACTTCTGCCTACTAATTCTAAGAATTGTACTTTTGAGCATGTTCAAAATTCTGTTACAATGCCACCAGTCTCAAGGTTTCTTTGCACAGAGAGAATTATTATTAAACTAGTTTAAGTCTATGATGTGGATGTGTCCATAAGTGTGAAGGCTGTCAGCTGATATTGCTGATTAAATAAAATAATTATCTCTGTCTGCAAGTCTGAGCAATGATATGCTGCTAGTAATGAACATACGAATTTCTGTCAAAACCTGATTTGAGTTCTCTTCCAAAGTTGCGTGTACACTGAACCAATGACTTAATAAAATTAAAGAAGTTGAGGACGATTTTACATAGTCCTAATTCTAATCACACCAAAAGTGGACCCAAACAATCATGCTTACCTCTAAGATGACATGTGATACATCGGACTGTAAGAGTATATTAGTATACAAGTTCCTGGACTCCTCAAAATAGCCAGTAAATAGCCTTACTTGTGGCACAGAAGTACTGTGGGGGTAGACCAGTAGGTCAGTTTACAGCACGTGAACTCAGCAATGTTCAGATTTTCTCAGGCGTAGAGATTTTAATTCCAATGTAATTGAAGACCAAGAATGCCACTGAAATCAATTCTTTCATCCCAGACTAATACCAAAATATAAGATTGTATCACAAGCTGCACTGACTCTTGCCTTCCTCTAAGATAAGGTCTTTCAATTGTTTCAACTTGTAAAAAAGATGTATAGCAGTGGAATGATGTTCAAGCCTCACATAGCTTTGGTCTGGTATGTTTTCTCCTAAGAATGACAGAAGAGCACAACTCCTATGCTCTGCCTCAACAGTTGGGGGCAGCAATGTTTTGGAATACCAGTTGCTGGAAACTGCAGAAGATGGTAGTGCTCTCATGCTCAAGTCCTGCTTGTGGGTTTCCCACAAGCATCTAGTTGGCCAATGTGAGAACAGGATGCTGGGCTAGATGTGCCATTGGCCTGATCCAGCAGGCTCTTCTTATGTTTGACAGTAGAAGTGACACCAGCTCATATTTGCCACTTCCCCCCTTGGTGTGCATTGGCAGTTCCCTGCTCACAGTGAGCAAATTATTTATTTCCATTGAAACAGCCTAACGTGTCTGGATATCTGAATAAGTCTCTCTCTCTCTCTCTCTCTTGCATCCAAAGCAATGCGTTTCGGACTAAAACCCTTTCCATCTGCTTTCAGACCTGGACCCAGCACTGAAACAGCCTTGGATGCCTTTATTTGGGATAGAGTCGAGATGAGTGCTCTACCCTGTTGATTCTTCTTGACCTATTAGTGCCTTTCAGTGTTATTAACCATAATATTCTCTGAATTGGCTGGATGGGATAGGAGTTGGTGGCACTGTACTGTGGTGGTTCCACTTCTTTCTGCAGGGCTGCAACTTGACAGCAGTGTTGGGGGCATTCTGCTCCATCTTGGCAGTAGGCTGTGGAGTTCTGCAAGGCTGTATCTTGGCACCCATGCTATTTAACATCAATAGGAAACCACTGGAAGGTGTCATCTGGGGATTTGAAGAGCAGTGTTGCTCATGTGCTGATGACCAGCTTTATCTCCCCATGCCACCTGAATTGGGAAAGGGTATGCAGGTGCTAGACCTGTGTGTGAAGGTAGTGATGAGCTGGATAAGGGCCCATAAACTGAGGTCAAATCCTGAGAAGGCAGAAACTTTGTGGGTAGATAGTTCCTGGGCCCAAGAATCAGGTAGATGGCTCGGTCTCTATAAGGTAACACCCCACCCCTTCAGGAATAGGTATGTGATCCAAGGATAGTCCTAGACTCCCAGCTTGAGGCTTAGGTAGCTTCAGCGGAAAGGAGCATCTGTGCCTGGCTACGGCTGGCTTGACAGTTACAGCCATTCTTGAACCAGCTTAACCTGGATATAGTTAGTCTACGCTCTCATAGCCTCCTGAATGGAATATTGCAATGTGTTTTACATTGGGGCTGCTCTGAAGACATCATGGAAACTGCAGCTGGTGATTTAGTCTGAGACAGTGAGGTGGGATCATATTACACATATCTAGAAAGGAAGGCACTGGTTGGTGGTGACCTACTGGGCCCAATTCAAGCTGGCAGGACTAGTGTACAGAGCCATGAACATCTTTCTACTGATGTCTATGGCCTGGAAGCCATGACAGGAAATAGGGTCTTCCCAGTTATGACACCCAGGATCTCCAATTCACATCCTATTGACATCAGTCTGTCTTCCACACTATTCTAATTCAGATGAAAACTGAAGATCTATTTAATTCTGTAGACCTCTGGAACATAAAACGATGGCTCCGCTGATTTAATCTTATCTCTAACTATGTTACTGCTGACCATGTTTGTTAGGATTGTGATGGAAAAGTTGTTTTTTGTGTTTATTTTGCTGCTTGTTGTTAGTTACCCTGGGCTACTGTGTGAGGAAGGGTGTAATAGGAATGAATGTTTGTTGATGTTGTTTATTATGTTGCATGTTTGATTCTAATAAAAGGCAACAATCAGCCTCATCAGCTCCAACATAAATTCTATGAATACTGAGTGTTGGCTAAATTTGGTTTTATTTGTGTTCAAGAAGGGAGACAACAGCATGATAATTGTATTTAAAATTTGTCTGCCTTTACTGAGAAAACAGACCATGTGTGATTCGATACATGTTTAATTCAAGCTATTTTAGCAATGTAACATAATAGAAGAAAGTAATTTGGTACTGAAATAATATGTTTTGTTCTGTCAAGCTACTTTTCTTATTTTCAATGTAAATTTTTAAACCAACAACAGAAAATACTGCAAATGGAAGCCCAAAACAAACTCAACTGATCTAAAATGTCAACATCTAAAGTAATTTTTGTTTTTTCTCATCCCAGCTTTTCCTGCTGTTAGTATTCACTTTCGAACCATTCCGACATTCATTGCCATTCATAAACAGATTGTATGTTGCTCCTTGTTAATGTTTGGTCTGTGGCGTGCTAAGCAAGATACATATTCCATTTCTCATCACATTGCAATTTGTAACCATTGTAGGAGGGGTCATCTATAATTTCCTGCAGTAAGTATGTCATGTGTTTGTTGTTGTTGTTGAACATAGAAACAATCTCTTTAAAAGCAGAACTAACACAAACAGCATCTGTGAGGATGTGGTCACAAGCGATACTCTGGTTCATCAAACCATGCCACTCAAAGAATGCACATACAAGGGTCCTTATGGATAAACAACAGTAGAGGCTGATGGGGAGGGTTTCACTTGGAATAGCTATACACAACTTTATTCCTGTTACTATGGTCCAAACTAGATGTGGCACACAGTCATGTGTATCTTTTCCACTGACTTCTAAAAACAAAAATAGCCTGGCCAGGTGCTGGTAAATTTAAGAGAAAGAAAATCGGAGAGTGGGGTGGTTGCTTATCACGCACTGACGGCTGCCATTTTTCGATTAAAAAAAATCACTATTCTCAAGCACAATGCTTAGATCTTACAACAGGTCCTGGGCACTGCTTATTTTTAAATCTAGGACCACCACTTGGTTGATGATAGGCTGATTCAAGCAAAATCATCCACTGTATCTGTGGCTCTTGGATGCTTCCAGGCAGTTGCTATCTTTGGGTGGGATTCAGTGATATATTGGCAAGCCCATGTTGCAGAATTAAAAGCTGGCTGAAGTCAGAACGGTTTGCTGCAATATCATATAACCTCCCCACAAGCAAATTAGGGTGAATGCTCATTAAAGAGGTCTCCTGGAAGCAAATGCTATGTCTTTTTCAAGTCTTAACATTCTCGTTTACCAAGCGAGTTCTCTTTCACAGTTACCTGTTCCATCTCAGGATAGCTGAGGTCAGTTATTTCTCCTACTGTTGTTATGACATTCTGTAGGGTTAGTTGCCTCTCCAATTCCTACTTGCCTTTCAAAATCATTATCAGATTGGGGGGGGGGGGCGCATGCTTTTAAGAAGCTAGAATTGGAGAAGGTTGAGAAGGGCTTCCAGCATTTGAGGAGTGGGAATTAGTATATTGCTTTCTGCTTTTCTCTTCCCTATAATGAATGCACAATGGTAGGTCTTGGGACCACCCATGTTGGAATAATGACTCACTCCCAAGTCTTGTACCCTCTGAAACAGACTTTTGAAGCTGTCTCTTCTTTTCTCCCTGATAGAACTCCCTGTAGTAATCTCTTTCTTTCCTCCTGCTCACCTAGCAGTTTCATATTCAACAGGTAACACACAAACAGGTATAGAGGATGACATCATCCCATACAGATCTCCATCATACCTAATTTGGCTGACTATCATGGGTGGTAGTCCACCAATAGCATTAAGTCTTGTAGCTCTATGCAAAACATTATAACTACCTATGAGAGCTGATGAAGCAAAAGTGATTATGAGACCGAGCTATGAAGCAGGGAATCCCTGGTTCAAATCTCACCTCTGCTGTGCACTCACCGGATAACCTCAAATAATCCACACTCTTTTCAGTCTCAGCCCCCAATCTCAATCTGCAAAACTGAGATTATAATACTTACTTACCTTACAGGGTTGCTTTGTAAGAATTACAATACAATCTATTTGAAGGACTTTGAATACTCAAAAGTTCTAGTAATTATTACTACAGTGGTACCTCGAGTTACAGACACTTCAGGTTACAAACACTTCAGGTTACAGACTCCGCTAACCCAGAAATAGTACCTCAGGTTAAGAACTTTGCTTCCACTTTAGCCCCATTAGCTAAAGTGGTGCTTCAGGTTAAGAACAGTTTCAGGTTAAGAACGGACCTCCAGAACGAATTAAGTTCTTAACCCAAGGTACCACTGTACTAGAAAGAGAGAGAAAATTCATTGGAGTGTTGGCATGGTCACCAAGAAGGGGGGAGGGGACAAAAACAAACCCCTATTTTTGTGTGTTCACTTCTGCATATGTTTTAAAGACTGTCGCAAGGCAAATCTAAAAAAATATACTATAAACACCAACAACTGGGAAACACTTGCTTGCGAGAACTCCAATTGGAGAACAGCCTTTACCAAAGGTGTCATGAGTTTTGAAGACACTCGAACTCAGGATGCAAGGGAGAAACATGCTAAGAGGAAGGCACACTTGGCAAATCCACAGCGTGATCAACTCCCGCCCGGAAATCAATGTCCCCGCTGTGGAAGGACGTGTGGATCTAGAATTGGCCACCACAGTCACTTACGGACTCATTGTTAAAACTGTGTTTATGGAAGACAATCTTACTCGGCTACGAGTGATCACCAAAGAGAAGAAGGGAAGAAGAGAGATCATTGGTGGGGCTTTTCTTCTAAATAACACAAGCCCCCTCAAAAAGAAGGGTCCCTGCCCCAAAGAGCTAACAACCTAAATTGCAGATTTCAGCAGTGTGTGAAAGATAAGAAAAGATGTGTAGTTAAAGTGTGGTGCTGATCATGGCAAGGTTGCAGGTTTGATCCCCATAACGGACAGCTGCATATTCCTGCACTGAATAGGGTTGGACTAGGTGATCCGCAGGGTCCCTTCCAACTCTACAATTCTAAATGGGCAGAGGGGAGTCAAAGGTAGCTGATGCTTGTTTGGAGGAAAGGATTATGTTAAAAGCACAGGAGAGGGTGGTGAAGGTGGAGCGGGGTGAGCTTGAAGACAAAATTTATTTAAATATGTGCAGACAGCATGTGTGAAGATCCTGCCCTCCCTTCTCCCTAAGTTTGTGCTGCAGTCATTCCCTTTTTCTCGCTATCCTTTTATCCTCTAGTTAAATCCTTAAAGGCAGTGCTAGAAACTGTCATGAGAACACTCCCAGGGCCCAAGCAAACACAGTTTAGCATATTCAAGGGAGAATTAGCAGGAAGGCTGAGTGTCACACAGGGTTTTTTTTAATCACAGACAGCTGATATTACAGTGTAAGAACACCCTTGCTTTATATACGATGAGCTTTTTTTTAAAAAAGGCAAATCAAACAGCAGCCATCCACTATTCTCTGCAGCATCGGTGCCATAAATAGGTGCATTCCCATGGTTGGTTGATTTTAAATTTATGATAAAGTATATAAAATTAATGAGATGTGGCTACACTTAACATGCTGGGGGAGCGGAATCTACTCCCCTGCTGTTGTGCTCGTATCATGTACAGTACTTCAGAGTTGGTGCGCTGAAACCAGACACCCCTTTCATTCATGCAGTCAAACCCCAGGCAGTCTTATCTGTGACACAGCTTTAGACAATCCATACCTAACCCTTTTAATATTATTACCAGATTTGCATTGCAACCTCTTCAGCATGTGCTCTCTCTCTCTCTCGCTCGCTCGCTCTCTTTTTGCAAAAACTGGTGCCAGAGCTGGGGGCTGTCCTGCCGTACAGTTGTATTCTCTCTGTGTGCTTGCTGAGTGGGAGGGTCACACCGTGTGAGACTAATAAGGACAGAGCTGCGTCCCCTTCTCCCACTCTTTAGAGACTCCAGCAACTCCTCGGCAACTACAGCAGCTTTGTACAGGCATTTGCTGCGCTTCTGGGGAGGGGGAACTTAATCAAAGGTAAGAGCCTCTTGTTTGCGATCAGCTGATTTACACCCAGTATACACTGCAAAGTACCGTGTGCTCTGCTTGGTTGGTTTGCTCTGGTTTTGACAGTGTCACAACTGAGCCCTCTATATAAATGGTATTATAGATTGTGCGCTGGTATATCAATAGCTGTCATTCTGTGCTTGTTACACTGTGCAGTCTGTGTAGCTGTGTGATGGGAAAACAGGTACTTTTTTTCTTTTTGCACGGATACGCTGGTTTTAAATGAATGCCCTGTTCCATAAGGCACAGGGAACAGTTTAAAGCACATGCAAGGCTTAACATGTACAAACTGATGCAGTGATAATGAAGCTTGTGGGTATATTTTGTTCAATGTCTATATACCGAAGGAAATAACTGTGAGGGTGTGGGTGCGTTGCTCTGTCTTCTAGGGGCCGTTGCACTAAATTGCGTGTGTATATTGTGAAGGAAAAGAAAGTCATAGTGGGATGCTGAAATTCTAAAGCAGCACAGCTCCCATGAGGAACTATAGTGCTTCTGCTTTTTGCTGGATTCTATTTCTCTCTCTTGCTGTCGGGGATATTTTGTTTCGTAATATTTCTAGAGATCCTGCATTTGGGACCAAGAGAGTGTTCTCCCCTCCCAGGTACACACCTGAGTAAGCAGAATGGTAGAGCATAACCCCCTATAAATGAACCCCTCTTCTCCAAACACACACACACTGAACAAGGATGCTATTTAATTCCCTATTTAGTCACATTCTGAGGTGGGATGGTTTCTTTCCATATCTGTACAATTTCCAATTATTTAAATATTATACTGCTGTCATACAGAATCCCATAAGCAACCGGGGCATGTTGTAGCCGAAGTTAACAGCTTTTAAGTCCCATTAATTGGAACGGAAGAGATGTTAGGCACATGTTTAAGTGCCCCACTAAAATGGATGCAACACAAAGGTGCTCCATATTTATTTGCTTTTTTAATTAGCTAAGGGGGGGGGGAGCATGTTAAAAGTCTTGATTAAGAACCACTTTGTGGGTTCCAAGGTATGGCACTCTCCGTCTCCCCCTTTCTACCACACCGCATAAACTTCTAAAAATGAAATATAAATATTTCCCTGTGCGGGTTCCAGATATGGTTAAGGGTGGTGCAATCCCTTTGCTGGTGGTGAGGTGCTTGGGTTGGTTCCATTGTGACCGTTACGTGATGTGGTGGAAAACGGATAACGGAATGCCCTCGTGCTTTTGCTTATACCACTGTCACTCATAATGAGCAACGCTAAACTCTGGTCGCATTACACACCACACATTTAAAGCACCTATCCCCTCCAAAGACTTCTGGGAATTGTAGTTTAAGTGTGCTGGGAACTGTAGATCTGTGAGGGGCAAGTACAGTTCCCATACGGCAGTGGTGTCCAAACTTTTTTCAAAGAGGGCCAGATTTGATGAAGTGAAGGGCTGTGAGGGCCGACCAATGGGCCAACCATAGTTGTTGACCTTTTTTAGGATTGAAGTCGCTCAGCTTTTTTTAGGATTTTACCCCAGGAAATAGACTGCCGCAGGGGCCGGATTAAACCGACTGGCAGGCCCCTGAGACGGATTTTGGACATGCCTGCCATAGGGGAAACTAATATGTTTTAAATATATGAATACACCATGAAATGCATTGCTTATTAAGAGCAAAGTAACTTTTGAAAGCAATAACAATTCCCCCTACCCTCCCATCTTACAGCCTGCCTCACTTTGTTAATCCTCACTACAGATCTGATCTAGTCCACTGGGGGAACTGTCTTCAGTTCTGAAGTTTTCTCTCAAGAGTGGCTTCTCTTATATTTTAAAATCAGGGTGGCTTTCGGCATGCACTTACATTGAACCATTGTTTTGCTTGCTTCCGGTCATGCTTAAAGCAAACAAACCTGTGAACTGCATATTTCTAAGGGTACCTAAATCAATCACTCGGTTGCCAGAATAAGCACACACACCTCACACTTTTCTGACATGGCAAGTTCATGGCTGGAAGCGCCCTGAGTTTGGACCACGTGTGCTCACTTTGTGACATTCAAAGGGCTCTGATGAGAGCATTAGAGGATGCCATTTCCCAATGGAAAAGGTGTTTGGTGTTGTTAATCAGGATGTGAAAGGCTTAAAATAGAAATGCCAAAGCCCCATTAGCCTTTGAAAGCAGGGGAGCAGCCACAATAAGCAGCATTGGCTTCACACTCTGATGGGACTTGCATCTAAGGCTGCCATATTTTTTTTACTAGCCTTGCTCCTGTGCTTCAATCAAAATCCTTTGCTCCTAACAAACATTAGCAGGTAAGGAGGATATGATATGAGGATAAATAGAGCCGTCTGGAAAGCTGTACAAATAATAAACAGGCTGTGGCAAAAAGGCCATAACTGTACCTGCTGCCAGCTGAAGAGTTGGAGGAAACTACTGCCTGGGCCCAATCAAGGTGCAATAGCAAAATCAGGCAGTAAAAGCCTGTGGGGGTTAAAGAGGACTGTACCACTTCACAGGCAGCAGGGGAGCGTTGCAATCTTTAGCTGCTTCCTCATGTAAAAATTACCTCCAATTAAGTATATACTACACCAGGCTAGTCTATTCCCAGAGTTGCTGGCTGTCTCCTTGCTAAAGTTGTTTCCCCCCCCCCCCCAGAGGGAGCAGGTTAAACACAGAACAATATTTAAAAATGGGATCCCCCCCCTTCCAAATTCCCACAGGTTGAAGTGATACATTCCATTCACTCTTTCTTGCCCTCATTACTACTTGTCTGCTGCATATGTAGACTAGGGCTAGGTGAGCTTTTCTTGCACACGCAGGCAAGGAAGTAGGTCGTACGTGACATCCTCCTCTCTAAAGGTAATTGATATTTTCTTTTCCAGGCAAGGGTTTTCTGAGAGGAGTCGCTCTTTCACATATGTGTGTGTGGGCTAAGCACCTAAAATTGCTTTGGAGTGAGGCTGAGAGGAAGCACAGGTAAAGGTCCATTATATGTGCTTGGTGGCCCCTTCTCAGGCGTGTATGTATGAAAGAAAGGCTCAAGTATTCTCCAATGTGCTTTACAAATCTCAGGTAATGGATCTGTTACATGAAGGAAATGCGCAAGCGGTCTAAAGTGGTCCAGCTTTTAAGGTTGGCTAATACCTCCTAGTTTACGATATTCAATGTTTATTTGCCCTTAACTGCCAGGAAACTCTGGGTAGGTGCTCAAGTACGTGAACAAGCCCACCTGCCCGCCGTGGCTCGGCCTGTTCTGAAGCGAGTTCCAAGCTTGGGCAGAGAGAGAAGCTGGGCTATAGAGCATTTTTTCCCAATCCAATTTTGGAAGACGGAAGGGCGGTGGGAATGGGCAGTGCATAGACACTGGCTTGAGCGTTGCACTGCACGGGAAAGGAAGGTGAGAAATCAGCAGGAATCTCTATGCCTAATACTTCCCAGCTAA
This sequence comes from Podarcis liolepis, assembly GCF_965112155.1. Classification (NCBI taxonomy): domain Eukaryota; kingdom Metazoa; phylum Chordata; class Lepidosauria; order Squamata; family Lacertidae; genus Podarcis; species Podarcis liolepis. Next base: position 38,714,643 of record NC_139557.1, read on the forward strand.
GAATGAATGCAGCCAGCAAGAAAATAGCCATTGAAATCTGTTTCTAGTGGTAGGATTCAGCTCTGGAATTAAGGGGTGAAAGTAAACAGGAATGCAAGTTCATTCCATAAATCATCTACTTTTAACAGCTGTGTGACACGGAACCAGAAATTCAACCGATGAGGTTCTTCCATCGCTCTGGCATGAAGATGCTGTAATGCAAGCTTTACCTACTGATTTTTTCTTAACACAGTTATTGAAAACAAAGGAACCTAGCTTGAAAAAGGTTGACAGCCATGCTAAACAATATCTCACGTGTGAGCAATCATGCAGGTACCTCCCACACAGATTAGGTGGCAGGAATTATAGGATGCATTTTGAAACTATTGGTTAGGTATGGCCTCTAGTACACCTTCTTTTAGAAATTAAGCTTCAGAATGGCAGTGGACTAATGCCCTGTGAGTTCTGCATGCACACTTCTTCCTGAAGGTGGGCAGATGATAATTTAAGCAAGCCTGGCCAAAGCAGCTTGCAAGAAATAGCAATTGAAATGCATGAGAAAAAGGAGCGGCACTGCCTTGGGTCAATAAAAACAATCAGTATCTGCAAGTGGGTTTTCCAGACAAGTGATGTGACTGCTTTTGTTGTCCTTATCAAGTACAATAACTTGTGTGAATAAAGATGGAGCCACACAAATGTCCTTCCCAGTTTCTTCTGCTCAGTTATGCAAGGAATGCTTGCAGTCCCCTCGTAATGGATAGTCACATGAAAGTCAGGGTTGCCATTGGGTTTAGCACACCCAGTCAATATCAGCAAGCCCTTGGAGAACAAAACAAAGCCCAAGATCACCAGGAATGAGCCAGGAGTTTGGAACCAGGAGTTTGGAATAAGAAGGTCTCTGCCTGCGCATGTGGAGGGTCTTCATCCCGGCTCAACCATAGATACACCAGCATGTCCAAATGAGCGTAAGTCCCTCAAAGGGGTATAGCAGGGATGGGATAGGGGGAAACTTACCCCTATTCAAAACTCCTTTCAGTTCACTCATGTGACTAGCAACCTAGCGGACATTACACTGGCAAAAAGAACGGTCTAAGTCAAACTCTATTTTAAAAGCTTGTTTTACCGCTGCTAAGCTTGGGCTGCCTCAGCTGGCAATATCTTTGCTTCCCAATAGAGTTTTAAATAAGGGTAGTTTAGGTAAAGGGATCCCTGACCGTTAGGTCCAGTCGTGGATGACTCTAGGGTTGCAGCACTCATCTCGCTTTACTGACCGAGGGAGCCGGCGTACAGCTTCCAGGTCATGTGGCCAGCATGAATAAGCCACTTCTGGTGAACCAGAAACACAGTTTACCTTCCCGTTGGAGCAGTACCTATTTATCTACTTGTACTGTGTGCTTTTGAACTGCTAGGTTGACAGGAGCAGGGATCGAGCAACGGGAGCTCACCCCGTTGGGGGATTCAAACTGCCGACCTTCTGATTGGCAAATCCTAGGCTCTGTGATTTAGACCACAGCGCCACCCGCATCCCTCTTAAGGGTAGTTTACCCTGGTATGAATTACCCTGGCTTCCTGTAGCTTGGATTGCTGTGCCTATGTTGTATCCAATAGTCCTACTTGTACTCACTGAAAATAATTGGGATGTCTAACTTAGGGCCACTGATATTAATGGACCTACTATGAGTAAGACTCGCATTGGCTATAACCCTCAATAATGCCTTAAATTCAAGCTTGCAGGAATCATAGTGGGGGCAAGGATAGGTTGAAATGAAACATACAAACAGAAACACCGAGGACCTAGAATGTAAGATACTGTGGGAAAGGTGGGACGATTCCAATTTTTAATGTGCATGACACTTATTTTTAAAATATATACACACACAAATACATCATTTATTTAAAATGTTTATACCTGGCTTGTGCAATGAAAAACATCTCTATCTGTAGATATGATGCAAACTAGTACAGAAAGCTAAGGCTGTGTACCCATTACTGTTTGTTTGCTCCAGTGTGTGTGCACCAATGGCGTTTGACATCAAGTACACATGACAATAGCCACAACCCATGTCTATCATGTAGTTCTTTGAAAAGTACTGCTGCTGAACGGATGCATTTTTCCTCAAACGAGATTCCACATGTTTTGAAAATAGAAACGCATGTTCTTTCTGCAGTTAAGCTGAGGTGAGACAAGTCAGATGGCCGGGCATGCACAGATGACAGCTTCATGAATATGGCTTTGGGGGGTTGGGGGGAAACTGAACAGGTAATGTGCATCAGGTAAAGACATCCCTGCTCTCTCTAGTGGATAGCAACGTGCAAATGTGATTTGCAAATGTGACTTGCAGTACACCTAACTGTATTTTAAGCCATTAATGTGTACGTAGCCTAAGATCTGCAGATTGCCAGAAAGGTTTTCAGAACTTGAGATTCATTGCCTCTTAGGGTCATACTACACATTATGCCTGGAGAATATAATTTATTTCCCTACACTTTTTTGGTTTTTGTTTTGTTTGTTTTTTAGTGAAATGCAGCAACAAGGCTGCACAGATGAAGGGATTTTTAAAAATTGTTTGTTCCTGTACTGTTTGTTTCCCCTTCTGGGCAATATACAAAGTGAGCTTTTGATCAGGAAAATAGGGCTGGAATGAAAGGTTAAAGACCCAGACACCCTTGTTTCCCTTCCCTGCTGTTCTGTCCAAATTGGCAGGCCCCACCTTTCAGGTAAAAAAAGTTGGGAGATTAAAGAGTGCTCACTTTCTATAATGTGTCATTTTGGTCCTTAGAATTCCAATAAAGCCACCTTTTAAAAATGATACTTTTATTTATTTATTTTCTCAAAGAAGCAATATGTCAACCAAACTGAAAGAAAACATAAATCCAAAACCCAACTTCTGAGTCAGCTATAGAGGCTTCCCACAGGATCGTCTAATGACATTCCATCAAATCATACAAATACAGACAGATTTATTTCCTGCATGTAACCAGAAAAGAAAAAACCAAGAAATGGAATAAGGCTTAAGCTGTTTGCAGAATCTTAAACTGGTTTTTGTATTTTATGCATCTATGATTCCCATGTAATATTTTTGGCTAAAACGTACATTCAGTTGAAAAATGCACTTAAATGGTGTGCAAGAGTCTGAATGTTGTGTTGAGTGTCATGCGTGAAAAATGCTTTCCAACTCCTTGAGAAAGGCAATAGAATTTAGGCATATGCTCCTAGAATCCATTTATCCAAATGAGATTCAAGCACGATTTTGCCATCTCTCAACTACCTTCTTTTTTGTTTTTTAGTGAGTCTGACTTCCAAAATAAAGAATCAACCACAGCCTCTTCTTGCTGTTGGCCTTATAAAGGCAACATTAACGTGAACACCACATATAGATGGTACCAATGGATCTGAAGTAGGAGCAGCCTATATTACCCCACTGAGGGCCAAATGGGAAGATACTGCTGCATGCCACCCTATCTCTGAGCAGTGCGAGATTCCACAAGGCCATATCTATTGGCCTTCAGCTTTCATCATTGCCCTCTGCAAACTGGGCAATGTCCCCTCTGGCATTGTCTTCTGCTAACCAGCCAGAGCGCAGCGCCGGGCTAATAGTCTTAGACTTGCTGATGGCTTCTCTCTGTGTCTTTTATTAGGTCAATGACTCGGCCATCGATAATCTATGGATGGTTCCTCTTGGTAGCTTCTCTGCCAGGCAGTTTATGGGACAAGGATAGCTGAGTGCAGCAATTTAAAGTCTAACCCTCTTTAACCCTCTTAAGCAGTGATAAATTCTAACATTTACTAGATCGAGGAATTTAGGGGGATCTGTGCCCTCCCCACATACTCCTAACAATACATTAACTCAGTGGCTTTCAACCAGTGTGCTGTGGTTGAAGGATGGTCAGGGGTGCCATGGGCAACACTGGCCTCTGTCCTTCTTTCCTTCCCTCCCTGCTCTGATGTCCTCTTGCTTATTGTAGCAGCCCTGGCTATAAGCTCCGCAGGCGAATGGTGCTTCTGGGAGGCACCTCTCTTTGGGGTGGGGGGACAGCTCAGAGATCAAGGACGGCAGCGGCAGCTGTCCGGAGGACTCCCAAGGAAAGGGGAGAGGAGTTTGAGGGAACACTCCACAAGGGAAGGTGTTTGAAAAAGGGCGAGATGCTGCCAGCTCTGTAGGCAAGAGGTGACATAACTGGGCTCCTGAGCTCCACAGGGCGTGCCGCAGAAAGAACGTAGTTGGTTATGGGAGCCGTAGACTCAAAAAGGGTGAAAACCTCTGCATTAACTCTTTCACTATTAAATGCAGTTTAAAGAAAAAGACAGGTTGCCAGTGTAGGGGCCCTGATCTAGATTGGGATTCTAGCACAAGGGCAATGGGGTTTTGACCCTCCTACTCCACTGTGATCCTGACCTAGATTGGGGGACCCTTGTCAGCAATTCCCATAGGTTGAAGTTGAAAGTTGAAGTCCGCCCCCCCATGCAAATTGTTGGTGTACTACCATAACCCTGGATCGGAATAGGTGGTATAGTGGGGAGGCAAAGGGTTAGGTCTGTGTATATTCTTCCCCCATTCTATTGTCTTTATCTGGACGGGGTCTTCGATGCTTCACATTCATGTGGAAAAAAAATACTACACTTACTGCATAGTTTGACCCGGACACTTTTTCATATACAGTTAAAAAATAATCATCCTTATTTGGATTTTTTATTTTTATTTTTTTGCATTTTACTATGTTCTGTTAAAGTCTGAATTCTCTTTTCATTATAAGTGATTTAGAAGAAATGATTGATTGTGTATAGATGACAAAAATATTTTGTTGTATACATTCTTCTTTTATGCAGTCCAAAATGGAACTGTCCTTTCCCCCTCATTTACATATTTTCTGAGACATGAAAGCTGCTGAAAAAGAAAAAGAAAAAAGGAAAAGAAATCTAGATATAGGAATGATACATCAGTGTGAGATTGTGACTGCTCCACTCATCCTGCTCATAGTGAGTGCATGTAGTTTAATTTTAAGTACCATAGGCTAAAAATAATCAAAAATAAAAATGCTAATCAGCTATTACTAACACATGATAATTTGGTGGTCTTTTGACCAATATATTCGACCTTAGCATAGCTGAAAACCTATTACTCAACAATCTAAAAAAGTACAGTGGTACCCCGCAAGACGAACGCCTCGCGAGACGAAAAACTCGCAAAACGAAAGGTTTTTTCGTTTTCGAGTTGCCTCGCAAGACGAATTTCCCTATGGGCTTGCTTCGCAAAACGAAGCTTGCCCCGGGGACAGCGGGTCTTCTCTTTTGAAGCAAGGGGCTGGGGGGAGATAGCGATCTCCCCGCAGCCCCTTGCAGCAAAAGACGTCGGGGGAAGCGGGGAAGCGAAGCGCTTCGCTTCCCGCTTCCCCCGCACCTCTTCTAAAGCAAGGGGCTGGGGGGAGATAGCGATCTCCCCGCAGCCCCTTGCAGCAAAAGATGTCGGGGGAAGCGGGAAGCGAAGCGCTTCGCTTCCCGCTTCCCCCGCACCTCTTCTAAAGCAAGGGGCTGGGGGGAGATAGCGATCTCCCTTCAGCCGCTTGCAGCAAAAGATGTCGGGGGAAGCGGGGAAGCGAAGCGCTTCGCTTCCCGCTTCACCCGCACCTCTTCTAAAGCAAGGGGCTGGGGGGAGATAGCGATCTCCCCCCAGCCCCTTGCAGCAAAAGATGTCGGGGGAAGCGGGAAGCGAAGCGCTTCGCTTCCCCGCTTCCCCCGACGTCTTTTGCTGCAAGGGGCTGCGGGGAGATCGCTATCTCCCCCCAGCCCCTTGCTTTAGAAGAGGTGCGGGGGAAGCGGGAAGCGAAGCGCTTCGCTTCCCCGCTTCCCCCGACGTCTTTTGCTGCAAGGGGCTGGGGGGAGATCGCTATCTCCCCCCAGCCCCTTGCTTTAGAAGAGGTGCGGGTGAAGCGGGAAGCGAAGCGCTTCGCTTCCCCGCTTCCCCCGACATCTTTTGCTGCAAGGGGCTGCGGGGAGATCGCTATCTCCCCCCAGCCCCTTGCTTTAGAAGAGGTGCGGGGGAAGCGGGAAGCGAAGCGCTTCGCTTCCCCGCTTCCCCCGACATCTTTTGCTGCAAGCGGCTGAAGGGAGATCGCTTCTCCCGGTGCTCCGAAGCCGGGCGGGGGGCAGGGGACACCTCCCGCCGCAGCGGGGAGACCTTTTGAAGGCAGGCGGGGGGGAGCAAAGACTTTGGCCCCCCGCCCGCCTTCAGAAGAGGTCCAGGACCTCTTCTGAAGGCTGGCGGGGGGCAAAAGTCTTTGTCCCCCCTGCCTGCCTTCCCAGGGGCTTTTAAATCGCCCCGGACAGCGGAGAAGTCCTCCGCTGTCCGGGGCGATTTTAAAATGCCGCCCGCCAGCATTTTAAGATCGCCCCGCACAGCGGAGAAGTCCTCCGCTGTTCCGGGGTTTTTTAAAATGCTGGGGGTGGGAAGAAAAGCCCTTGTCCCCCCCCCCCAGCCTTCAGACGAGGTCCGGGGACAGACTGTCCCCGGACCTGGTCTGAAGTCGGTTTCCCTAGGAACGCATTAATTGATTTTCAATGCATTCCTATGGGAAACCGTGCATCGCAAGACGAAAAAACCGCAAGACGAAGAGAATTGCGGAACGAATTAATTTCGTCTTGCGAGGCACCACTGTAGCTGAGAAGTACTCTTCATTGTCTTCTTATAAGTCTAAAATTAGCCTGCAAACACCCTTTGTATGTGCATGCGTGCTTTTTTCACACTAATAAATGATACACATTGTACTTGACTGATGACTCTTCTCTCTCTTCACAACTGCTTGTGATTTTTGCAGAAGTGAGAGGAAGTATAGTTCACGGATGGAAAATTGAAAATGAAGTTCACCTTAGTTGTGTTACCATCAATCACAGGCTATTTCAGTAAGCAAAGTTACAGAGAGCCTACATAAATAACATGCAGTCAATACATATCAAATTTTAAAACATTTCTAGCAGTCATTGGTCAGCACAATGTAAAATTATTTTCTGCTCCCAAATGGCAAAAATAAAATGCCCGTGAAACAGAAATTATTCAAAGGCCGCAATAGAAAGAGGTACAAGCTATGGCTCTAGGGCTGGCCCCAGACATCTGGCTGCCTGAGGCAGAGCAGCAAAAGTCACTCCTTCCCAACCTTGGTACCCAAGACCAGTCAAGTTATTTTTGCAACTGTGGCAGAAAGTGCTACAGCTACCCCATCTCTGCCTCTGCAGATAGAATAATAATAAATTAAGTAACAACTTGCTATCATTTTATGACCCCCAAATCAGCTGCTTGAGGTGACTGCTTCACCCTGCCTAATGAGAGGACCAGAACTGGGTCCTCAGAGCAGCAGTTATTACTCAACATGGGTTTCTCAACAACTAGAAATTGTCTATATTTCCCAGGCAGAATAATGAACTAAGGATTTATTATACAGTCATGGATGTGTGTTAAAAAATCGCTATTGGTCATCAGGGATGCTCATAGAAAGTACACAAACAGCTGGTTTCCATTTTTAGATTTGGACCGTAATTAGCTGGTAGCAGGGAATCATCCAACCAATTATGTTACAACACATCTCAATTCAGAAGTAAGACCCACTGAATTTAGTCAATGAGATTTACCCCCAGGTGAGTACATATGTATAGTACTACATTAATGGCTCAACAGTCTATACGCCTCTTTTCCCCTTATAACTCATGTGTATGTTGCTACATTTGTTTGTGTGTATGTACGTGTGTACCAGTATGCATATGTATCTAAAAAGGGAATATTTAGATGATTCATAATTATGTAGGTTTTATATTAAATGGCAGCAATGTAGTTAAAGGGTTTGATAAGTATAGAGAGGAAGATTGCTTCGTTGATGTGATTTTATTTTAGACTTCACAAAAAAATATGATTAATTTTAAATACAGGGGGAAGCTTCTCAAGTACTAGTCCCTTAACCCATGAAACAAAAGTGTAAGGGTGAAATCATGTGCAAATTCCTGAGACCCACAGAGGAAGATGGAGCAGTATTTCATCACCCCTCCATCCTGTCTAGATATAGCTCCAGCTGAGAACTTCTGCTATGTACATGAAACTAAATTATCCTATACTTTTATGCAACTAATTATATTTATTGTAGGCTGCCTTGTGAGGGTTTTGCCTCGAAAGGCAGCACATAATTACTAATAATAAAATAAACAGGCTGAACCTGAGTCCATTGATTTCAATTAACTCAGGCATGCCTAACAATTTTCAGTGGAAGAAGTAGAGGGGCTTTAAACGAAATTTGTAAGTCCCAACTTCCCCCACATTTTAGCCAAATCATGCTCCACATAACCTTAAAACAGTACCTGTCACAGCAGGTAAGCAAGGTCAAGTCTTCTTTGGCCCCTTGTAATTTGAGCACTGGTGTCTAAATCTGGATATGTCTAGGCTGGACATCCATAAGGCAACCTGCTTGATCGCAGTGGAACCATAAGAGTGTTTTTAATCATGAATGTTTTCATTTCAGATTTCTGGTCATTTGTTCACATGTGTTCAAGAGGAGATGAAGGCAATTGGATCTTGCATAATTTGGCTTGGGTTGGCCATCCTTCTTCCAGTCTCTCATTCTATAGCAGTCACTGATAAAACAGGTATTTCTTTATTCCTCTTCCTTTCTAATTAGGCACAGAAACTTTGCCAGGGTGATATTGTTGCTTTTGAGAGAATAGTCCAGTCGTTTGGAAAGTATAGAGGCACAGAAGGCTTTTTGAGATGTTCAACAGGGCAGGTACAGCTATGTAGAAAGTTGTACTCTCTGCATAATACAACCACCACATGGAAAGTGCATGTACAACGAAATGCATGGAGGGTTAATGGAGCTTTGGAAGCTAATCTGGAAAGTATTTAATTAAACTTCTCTATTAAAAGATGTTTCCACCCCAAGGTATCTAACAGCAATATTTCCATTTCCTGTCCACTCACAGGAGTCTACATTTGGAATGAGCTTGCAATCGTTTACAGTTATGTTGTGCTGCTACTGATACTTCCTCATTTTCTTAAGTTACATATTGAAAAAGAACCCAGCCCTGGGCTTTGAAACAGAGCACAGTCATGAGTTCAGTTTGGTTTGCTTGGTTCTATATGTCCTGCACCATGATCCTGACGATACTTAGATGGGAATGCCATATTGCTTTTAATGAAATTTTCTTCCATGCAATTGTTCATGAGATTGGCAATTTAAATCAGTGAATGTAAGGACATGAATGGGCCTGTTCTTCAAATAAGCAAATGTGCTTAGGAACCTCACTAGCCTTTCTCTGGATCAGTGCTTGTCTGATAATTTGTATGTGCTATGACCAAAAAAAAAAAAAAGGTTCCTAGGAAAAGTTATATAAGGTGAAGAAGAAACACTTTTCACCAGTACTTTGTAACTTTTGCTGCGTTGCTATTTTTTCCTTCCATCTGTTTGATTTTTTTCCTTGCAAAAAACACATATATAAACCTGCTTCCCTTCCACTTATACATCTCTCTGCTGCTGCTCACCTTGGCCCTCACAAAACTTTTGGACCATCTGCCTCTTAAAATCATCAAGATAGTTGTCATCTTCTGAGGATTAAATCAGTTTTTGTAATTGCAGAAATAGCTGGTTTAGTTGTATTTCGATGAACGTTGACCTGGCAGTTTCTGAGGACTGGCCATAGACTGCATTCGTATTTTGATAGTTCACTGGTGCTCAGTCTGCAACACCAGGTGGGGTGATTCAGAATGACCCCAGAGAGGGCACATCCACACTTGCCCCATGATTTCAAGTTACAGGTCCGATGGGGCTTTTTTTTCCTGCTGCTTTCTCCAGGAAAACCTGCTGTTTACTGCTGAATGAGAACAAGCATCAATCGGCTTTTCTGCAGATTGACGCATGACTTTAAATCACGGGATGAACAAAAGCGTAGCTGGGTCCTAAGACATCTACATCAAATGTTGTAGGAGAGAATCTTACTGATTTACACATGGACAAAATAACAACACTTTTTGAATAGAAAAAAGAAATGGGATTGATTTTCAGTTTGCAACGTTGTTCATATAACCCATACAAAAAGGTGGAAGGTATGAGCTATCCCATCTAAATGCTAAAATTTAATATAAGATATATTTAAGAATTATTTTTCTTAGACCAGAAGGAGTCCAGTGTTAAGCGGAACCTCCAAGCATCTTGAAATACCAGTAATAAGTGATAAGTGATTACAAATGTGCTGAAGGGTAGCAAGAACTGTGGATAAGCAAACCTTGCATTACAGTCTCTTTCCTAAACTCTTAAGGCAGCAAAACCTCCTCAAGACTCGCTGATCTCAGCTCCTGAGAGAAATGGAAAGCAAACTACCCAGTGAACCTACCATATCCTTCCCTTGCCCTTTTCAGGTGTGAAGTTACAAAGTTCTGGATGTAATATATCCTTAATTGGATGGTTGAATGCACAGACTATTTGTTTTTCAGGGTCTCAGGTGATCAGCAGTATCAGAAATGACTATCAGAAATGAAGAATGACAAAATTCACCAGAGAACGTTAGCAGTCCACCACTGATGCTGAATAGTGACCCTTCACTATAAACAAAAATACCTAAAAACAATATTGAGACCCTGCACCTTCCCCATTTCTGCTGTCCACCGTAACATAGGCCTTAAAGTATCTACAAGTTTTTGAGCCAAAATGCAGAGGATGGAGGTTTGAGAGGCAAAATGTTTCTGGTTCAGCATAAAATAATGAAAAGAGTCAAAGTTATTTATGCCAAGAGAAACTGCTGAAGTAGGCATATCAAAGGAGAGCTAAATCTCTAAGCACCTCATTCTACTGAAGTTTCTTTTTGCACCACTATTCAGTGAAAAGTGAACTCTTTACACCTTTGGATTTCCTTTTGAGTCTGCTTTCGTAGGATCCCCTTATGTCTCTGTCCCTTCCCTGCTGCCTCCTCGTTCCTTAGAATCTTAGATGATCCTATATTGCTGAGTTTGCTTCTCCTTGGGTCCATGGCTGTTTTGGATTGAGACTCTTACACATCGCACACAATGGTCTAATTGCATTGAAATGATTCTCAGAACACTTGGAACTTCACAGAAAGCTCCCAATTAACCTTGATTTTTAAAGTGGCATATACTGAAATATGAAGGCAATTACTCACGCTAAAGAAAAGAGAGAGATTACATGTGTGGGCTGTTATGAAGGAAGAAGTAAGGTTTGCTTTCTGCTTAGTATCCTGAATGAGCCTGGGGAATGGCTTCATTTAATTAGCTAATATTGTATTAATTAAGGAAATGGCAAGGCTGGGGATGGGGCTGGGGGAGAAGAAGAGATGTTGCAGAGCGGCAGATTATGCTGGTTACGCTTGCAGCAGCCTGCCTGGGCATATGCCGATAGCTTTTTGGTTCATAGCAATGTTCCCCTTCAGTTTTCACTGGTGCAGAACTGCTGGTATAAGAGCCATTTACTGGAGGGAAGTGATTACTTCTAAAAATAAAATCTAACAAATCTAAAAGAGAGGGTTGTGTTACAATACTGAAGCTCACGGAGCTGTCAACAGCCATGTGTTAGACTAAAAATGAGTTATTTCTTGTAATTGTTTTATTCGTTGACTTTTCAGGGATTAAGGTTGTTTAGGAACATTTATGTTTTCACTGGATTCATAGGATTTCTCTGTTGGCAGGGCCATAAAGAGTTTTAAGTGCTAATTTATACATTTTAATTGTACACAAGTCCGTTTTTTTAAAAAAATCCTTAGTGATTATTGCTGTGTGTTCGAAATTCCTATTATGGGCATCATTCTACTACAATCCTAATCTTCCTACAGATGAGCGCCATCTACACTTCCAAGGGGTTTTTCTTTTGGCCGCATCAATCCACAGAAAACCCGATTGATGTATGTTCTCATTCAGTGATAAAACAGTGGATTTTTCTGGGGCAGCACAAATGAAAGACTTCTCAGACCTTTGCCTAGAAATCATAGGGCAAACAGAAGTGTGGGCGAGCCCTTAGTCTTGACAGACTAAGGCTGCAATCCTGTGCACATTTATGTCGAAATACATCCCTTTGAACTAAGTGAGTTGTATTACCGAGTAAGCATAAATAAGATCAGGTTGTACTTCCCATTGAAATCAATGGAAGATAGTAGGTGCAACTTACTTAAATCCGTTGATTTCAGTGGTATGTGCTGATGTCCTTTGCATCCTTACCTGGAAGTAAGTACCATTGAACATAGTGGGGCTTACTTTGGAGCAAACTTCCATGGGCATGTGCTGTTAGTCATGACGACTATGCTTAGCTGGCTTGTTGCTGTGAATGGTAGGGACTAATTCAGGGTCACATCCACACCATACCTTTGAAGCACCCTTATACCACTTCCTTGGAGCTGTAGTTTGTTAAGCATGCTGTGAATGGTAATGAAGGGTTTCCTAATAACTCTCAGCACTCTTAGAAGTTCTCAGTTCTCATAATTCTTTAGAGGAGGCCATGATTGTGTTCCAATTCTAACTATAGAGATTCAGAAGGTCTCAGTAACTTCTCTATGGAATCCTAGATTTCTGACAGAGCATATTAGCAATATATTAGCTTCCGGTCAGAATTTTAGACATGTGAATTTTTATTCAAACACCACTTGAGTTTGCAAAAATGTTCTCCAGTACTGCAGTTTTTAATTGGTTTGTTGGAACCCAGTAGCAGTTCTACCGTTCTCTTGTTGCCATTGTTGTTTAGGGTGATTTTTTAAAAGAGGAAGAGCAGAAAGACTGATTAACAGAGAAAATGTATAGGAAAGAGAAAGAGAAAAGAAATCACTTGCAATTAGGGCAAAGCTCCTTTAGTTCTGTGGAAGAAGGAATGTCGGCAAATGCTGTTTATCATCCCTGCATGACAAGCTGGACAGGACAACATTCTCTCTTCTGCAAAACTCTGAAATGTACAAGAACCTGTCCTTTCAATCTAGTCTCCCCAATGGTAAAATGAACGTCGTCCTCACATGCTTTGTTTCCCCTAAAACCTGACAAGTGTAACACTTAGCGTGAAAATTCTTCTCTCTTTTATTTAAAAATATTGTGTAATTATTATATGGCATTCAGTTGCATGTGAAATCTCACAACTCCCACAACTGTACTGAGGTAATTTCCTTCTAATAATTTGAATTCATTTTTATTCCTCAAGCAGCACAATGAATAATTCCTCTAGTTACTTCACTGGGACTATTCATGTACGTTTGGGCATTCACATTTAGAATAACTCAGTAGTGTACTCAGACACTGACTGTACACAAGTTGAACTCCTCACATTGTGTGTCATGTAAAAGTTAATGTTCCCAGGACTTTCAGTTCTTACAGCTCACGCTCTATTTATGGCCTAGCGGCAGACGACTCAGGGCAGCCTTGCATGGATGTAAAGTGCAGCCTATGATATGGTAGTTCTAAATATTTTGCTTGGAAGGCTAAACTTAATTGAATGCCAGCATTTAATATGTGCTTTCTCCCGCCCACACTGGTTGGCACAATGGTGCAACGCAACGGTCTGTGGCGGCAGGTAGAGGCACACAGTGTGACTGTTCTTGTGTTAGTCAGGATGCATAGCAGAGACAATGCAGCCATATTGCTCTTTCCAACAGAGGTCTTAAGATAGCTGTTCTCCCCCCCTCCTCTCCTGGTCTTAAAAGGCAAAGACAATGAGCCCTCCAGCTGCAAATGGGGCATATCTTCTCTATCTTTTGGCACTTACAGATTCCAGGATATAGATTGTGCATCCAGCTATTTTCTCTATGGAGAAGAGACACACAGTTTAGTGATCCCTGCACTATATATTTTTGTGGTGAGTGTAGAACTGGAGCAAATGAAGTGAGGGAGGGAGGGATACATAAATGACAGTCTTTTCTAGGACCCAGTATTTTTCCCCCTCATGGCCTCTTGACTGTTGTAGCTCAGAGTTATGTATATTTAAAACACAACTAAAAAAGGAGCACTTACCAGCTTTTAAGAACTCCTTGCATTCTACCATGTTATTTAAAAAAAATGTTGGCTGTAGTCATGTATGGGATGCAGAATAAAAAATAAGTTGAAAAAGGCAGTGATGATTCAATAACAAAAAATACCCCCCCAAAAAATTCTTCCTCTGAAAATTGCTCAGTGAAGTGTGTATAATTTAATGTTAACGTACCACGGTCTTGCAGTAGACCAAAGCTCTATTGCTTAAGTGTTGTGGAACATACAGTGTGTGGTCCACACTTTTGTTGCTTTGTGGTTCTATTCTAAGCCCAGTTCATCAGAGACTTTCAAATAAAGGTCAGGTTCTGCAACGGAACTGAAAGGCCATATTCTGTAGCCTCAAGCTTATGGTAACTCCTCCATTTCATTGTTGTTGTTTAATATTCATTGAGGTATAATAATTATTAGGGCTATAATAACAACCATGTGGCTAGAGGCGCAACCACGTGGATGGCACAACCCTCACATGGTTACTGGTGGGATGCACTAAGCAGCTATGTTGTAGCCCTGGTCACCTGATCTAGTCCTCTCCATGGTACTGGGAGAATAGCTTTGATGAGGTTAGATGAAGGGCTTTAGGAGGGAGAGAAATAGTGGAGACAGAACAGAACCTGGCGTGCTCAAAAGTCGGAGTGAGGCTATCATGCCTTCTAGAGAGTAGAATAGGAGACAAGCAAGATGCGGGGAGAGGCTTAGACGAAAGAGTATTTCACAGTAGATGGGCTGATACTTGGGCACAACAAGTGACAGTAGCATCATCTTTCTTTCATTTAGAGTTCATTTTTTAAAACGATGAGCTCAAGGATGAAAGCATATTTATATGAACACAGTGTCAGGCTTTAGAGAATATTTACAGAGTGTATGGAGGGAATCTTAATAAGTGGAAGCAGAGAGGTTCTTGCACAATGAACAGAGCAGAGGATGGCCATGGAAACATGGGAGCATGTTGAAAAGATTCAGTTCAACTTAAACAATGTCGTGATTTCTGCTCATTATATACCTTCTCTGTGGAATTTTGACACACCCACACGCAAAACAAGCTAAGTATCTCAAAATAGCTAGGATACAATCTGACATGGCCTTACTTTTGTTTCTAAATGTGGGCTACTCCATAGATAAAAAAGAAGAGGATGCTAATGTCATTGGATAATTCTTCAACAATAGCTTCCTTCATGTGCTACTCATGTGAAGTGGCATCATGTGACTAAAAGAGCTCTGGAACCATGCTTCTGGCTCCAGTGATACACATCGTTCCTTGTTCTGCCATCCATTCATTAGGTTCTTGGGATGGGATATTGTTTAGGGGGGTTCGTTGTGGGGTTGTTGCTGCTGTTTCTGATATTAATTTATTGTGTACTGAAGATCTGATTATGATTTAGGTGACAACTGTTTAATTTGGCTGAGTAATATTTTATTTATTTTTCCCAAATGTTAAAAGCGTTGCATGTACTTTATAAGAGTACCAGCACCCATCTTTCTTTAAAAAGCACTGGTTTTAACTATTGAATGGTGCCATGCAAATAAAATTATTTATGCATCTGAAGAGGGGAAGCCTATGTACGTAGGCTTTCCCAGAACTTGGAACCTTGATCACATCACAGCTTCTTCAAACTTGTGACACCCCTTCATTTAAGTAAACACATGAGCAGAGCTATTGATCAATGTTTGCTTCAGTGTTTCCCCCATTCTCTTGGAAATGGCTGATTTAATTAGCCCATAAGTAATGAACATTTTATTTACTAATATAAATTTTATTTGCCATATAAATCCAATAAATATATGTGGTTGCCCATCAGTAAAAATTCCTAGGTGGCTTACAGAAAACAGCATTATAATATGATATTGTTACATGCCAGCCCAATCTCAGAGCAGTGTGAGATTGCAGGGAGTCTATGTGCTCAACCGGGATTTGTGTTCCCTTTGGAAATGAGGCACAGTGGAGACTGTGGTGACTTTATTATATATGGTTTATTTATACAAATATACAACCCGAGCCTACAGTTTCAGCATTGACATCCCTGGAGGTTCCTGTTTCTGCCATATCTGCTGCCTCGGATTCCAAAGAGGAAACAAGCATGCTCTCCTCCCCCGTTGCTGACACCTACAGGTTGGAACATTTCCCTCTAGCCCACATCATCCCCAACTGCAGCCCTAAAAAAATTCTCCTCTCTCCTAACTATCCCAGAGCTGGGGGAAGGGCCCCTCCCAAGAGCCATATGCCATAGAGTCCCCTCTCCTTGGCTTTTCTTCATAGGCCATCATTTCCTTTTGTTTTCCTCGATGTCTCTTCTCCCAGGCGATTTCCTGAACTTGCTATGCTGGCCTGTCTTATATTTTAACACTCGCTAAATTGCATGTCTGGCCCCCAGGTTACAACTCCAAGCATTGCTTAAATTCTAACTCCTACTGCACCCAGGAATTTAGTGGGGGCACCCCTGAACTCACAACATAATAATTAAACCAACATTAAAGAATAAAAGAAAAAATCAGCCAAAATTTCCTGACAACAGAAAGTGACATCTGGTGTTGTGCAATAGGACTCCCTCTTCTTCTTCTCTCCCCATTATAAAGTGGATGTAGCCTACCTTGATTTCAGCAAGGCATTTGACAAGGTGCCCCATGATATTCTTGTAAAGAAGCTGGTAAAATGTGGTCTTGACTATGCTACCACTCAGTGGATTTGTAACTGGCTGACTGACCGAACCCAAAGGGTGCTCATCAATGGTTCCTCTTCATCCTGGAGAAGAGTGACTAGTGGGGTGCCACAGGGTTCTGTTTTGGGCCCGGTCTTATTCAACATCTTTATCAACGACTTGGATGATGGACTCAAGAGCATCCTGATCAAATTTGCAGATGACACCAAACTGGGAGGGGTGGCTAACACCCCAGAGGACAGGATCACACTTCAAAACGACCTTGACAGATTAGAGAACTGGGCCAAAACAAACAAGATGAACTTTAACAGGGAGAAATGTAAAGTATTGCACTTGGGCAAAAAAAATGAGAGGCACAAATACAAGATGGGTGACACCTGGCTTGAGAGCAGTACATGTGAAAAGGATCTAGGAGTTTTGGTTGACCACAAACTTGACGCGGCAGCTAAAAAAGCCAATGCAATTCTGGGCTGCATCAATAGGAGTATAGCATCTAGATCAAGGAAAGTAATAGTGCCACTGTATTCTGCTCTGGTCAGACCTCACCTGGAGTACTGTGTCCAGTTCTGGGCACCACAGTTCAAGAAGGACACTGACAAACTGGAACGTGTCCAGAGGAGGGCAACCAAAATGGTCAAAGGCCTGGAAACGATGCCTTATGAGGAACGGCTAAGGGAGCTGGGCATGTTTAGCCTGGAGAAGAGGAGGTTAAGGGGTGATATGATAGCCATGTTCAAAGATATAAAAGGATGTCACATAGAGGAGGGAGAAAGGTTGTTTTCTGTTGCTCCAGAGAAGCGGACACGGAGCAATGGATCCACACTACAAGAAAGAAGATTCCACCTAAACATTAGGAAGAACTTCCTGACAGTAAGAGCTGTTCGACAGTGGAATTTGCTGCCAAGGAGTGTGGTGGAGTATCCTTATTTGGAGGTCTTTAAGCAGAGGCTTGACAACCATATGTCAGGAGTGCTCTGATGGTGTTTCCTGCTTGGCAGGGGGTTGGACTCGATGGCCCTTGTGGTCTCTTCCAACTCTATGATTCTATGAAAACCTCCAGCATTCTGTCTCCCCCCCCCCAAAATTTTTTTTGGGGAAGCCCAAATTTAAAACAGGAAAGAGCGATCTCTTCTAGATGTTTAATTTCTGTTTAGCTCCAGATTGTGGAAACATCTGGAATACTTGCCATTTTCAATGCAACTTTTTCCTCTTTTGGTTTTGGAATTCATTAATCACATTCTGCTATGCTATACCTCATCCCTTTGCACCTTGTGACACTTTGGAAAGTCCCTGCTAATATTATTTTGGCACTCTTTTGTAGGGGCTTCACATTTTAAATTCAATACAGATTCCATCTGCGCTAAATTAGCAGGCCAGCCGTTGACTCAAATGGTTCTCAGGTGGCCGCTCCTTCAAGCAATATTTTGATGCTGAAAATTGTTGTGGCGGTGTAATGTCAGCTAGTAAGTGTCAGTCTGTGCACAGACTAGACATGGAAATATCTATAGAATTAATATATAATGCCTCTTAAGCATTGACTAACATATTACCTTCAGCAACTTTTCTCTCTCTCATAGCAACACGTGAGAGCAATGTTATGAGTGAGTGCCAAAGCCATGCTGCTGTGGTAATGTCATTGTAGAATTGCAAATCACAGCCACTGAAATCCTGGCTCTTACATCAAAATTGCATGTGTGTGACTCAGCTGTTGGTGTGGGGAATGTGCTGTCATCTGGCTGCAAAATAAGAAGTGTGAATTAGTACTATGAACGTAAATAGGCAGGGGAAACTGACTGCATGTCCCTATGCATATTTGCTTGGAAGAAAGACCATTGATCATGCATAGGATTGCAGTCTGAGATCTTAAAAGTCCTGGGTAGGATCGGTGCCCCCAGCCTGGATTTTGTGATTCATGTATATAGGGGTTAAGGTCTTTGAAAACTGACATGTTGAGGAGTTGTTTTTATATAATAGTAGAATACTGATCATTAAATCCTCAAAAGTTAATTTAATGTAGCCTGTTTTGTTAGGCTAATCATTAAACAAAGTGATTTCAAATTGTGAATTAGCATTATATGTTGGAACACTTTGCCTTTTTAAAAAGAAGTTATTTCAAACTGAATTCGAATCATAGGTTGGAACGCTGTTATAGGAGAGTGTTAGCATATTTGAAACAACCCCTGTTGTAAAATAACTTAATGAGGTAGTTTTTGTAACAAACCTTTATTATATTATTTAATGTTTTCTCCAAAAGCAATGTTGAATGTTAACACAACATTATGACAGCAATTGTCTTCACAGTAAATTATGTTTGGCTATTTCTCCTGTGATCCACTTAGCTGCTTTTATTCTTACTTCAAATGCTTTACTATATTTTTAAGGGGAAAACACAATTTAAAATTAATACTAAATATTTGTTGATGTTAACTCAGATTTCAACAGTTTTTCGCTCCTTTTTATTTCAGTGAGATAGCTAAGCCTGTACTTAATCCTCCACTGTAATTGAATTGTTTGCTATTTCATGGCCATGTTTGTGCTTTGTCTTACTGAGTGACATTACAAGTCAACATTTTATTGTGTTAGGAACACACTTTAGATTGCATCATTTAATAAAATATTGAGTATATAGGCAACTCTCAACTTACTTAGGGGTTACATTCTGGGGATAGTGCATAAAGCCAAAATCACATATATGGTAATCAGAACAGTGGGTGGAATTGCCAAAGGTTTTTTCCACTGCTGGATGCCCACCCTACCCTATTGCCTCTTTTATTTTATTTTTTGCCATGTGCGTAAGGTAAATGAGCACAAGTTAAATGCACAAAAGTTGCGAGTTACTTGTAGTTTCCCTTTCTCACCCCCCAAACCACTCAAGTCTGCCATTTAGCAATAAAGTGCTGAAGTTTGCGGCTGGCAGCCAATCACCAAACTGATCCCTTTAGCACTGTCTAGCACAGCAAGGAGAATGGGAAATCTAAAGATATGCTTCCTCACTTTACTCCAGAGGCATTCCTCCTGTGAACCCCGTGACTAACACAAGGCTCTTGATCCAGATTGGCTTAAGCCCTGAACAGGAATATTATTGTAGGAGCTTTCTTTTATTCTTTTTAGCTTATTGAAAATGTACAGTGGTACCTCGGGTTACATACGCTTCAGCTTACATATGCTTCAGGTTACAGACTCCGCTAACCCAGAAATAGTCCTTCAGGTTAAGAACTTTGCTTCAGGATGAGAACAGAAATTGGGCTCTGGCAGTGCGGCAGCAGCGGGAGGCCCCATTAGCTAAAGTGGTGCTTCAGGTTAAGAACAGTTTCAGGTTAAGAACAGACCTCCGGAATGAATTAAATACTTAACCCGAGGTACCGTACCACTGTGTATCATTTTTTCTTCCATGACGTTGATACTAAATTCATTTCCCCAGTTTTGCAGATTTAATTGTGTCAGTGGTATTCAAAATGATCTGTTGTTTTCTTGTTACTCCACAAAGTGTATGGGAGATAATAAAGTGGGGGAGAGGGGAAGGAAATTCAGATATTTTAATAAATTATTTTATGCCTGACACATTTTGGAATAATCCTTGTTCGGTTCATCACAAGTAATGTGATGTAAAGGTATAATGCAGCCTCACACTACTTGAATAAAAAGCAAAGAAAACAATATATCTGTATACGCAAACACATGCACAAAAGCTGTTAAAATCCACGAAGAGATATGCCAAGGACAAAACATTATCCGGATAAGCCAGTTTTTATAACAGAAGAAGCATCTGAAGAAGGGACAACCCACAAAATAAATAAATTCTGTTCCACCTGTGCAGTACTATGCATGTCTCAGTCTTTCTTCCACTACTTGCTAAAGTCTTGGAGGTAGCAAAGATTAATATAATTAAACCCTGTGAACATGTATTAATAATTGCACACAGACACCCAAATTATTCATCTCTGAGTGAGCCTGCTTCTTCCGAAATGGACCCTAGTGCTTTCCTAGTGTCAGGCTCATTAATGGCACTCTATATAAATAAACAACAGCAGTTTTGCATTTAAACATCGTGTTATTTTTTACAATGCTAATATTACTTTTATTGCAGTGAAAAATACTACAGTCTGTATATTTTTTTATAAAGCTTTAGGACATTTTTTATTTTTTTATAGCTACTGCATGCCCAGTATTGAAAACAGAAGGACATCAATTTAGCTACCAAGAAAACCTTGATGTTTCAGGTGAGTTTTCCTTAAGCAAAAATAAATAAATAGATGAGTATGTCAGCAAAGAGTGCATTTAATTCTTAGAAATGTGTTTTCATTAAAGGAAAACATTTTATTTTTGAGAGTCCTAGCTAAGTCATTTACATTCATCTTTTATTTTTCCATTCATACTTGTTATAATTAGCATGGAGTTAGCATTCATTTCTGACAAGCAGCACTTTTATTTTCATTCATTCAGATGGCAAAAGGAAACAGCGAGTGAATTCCTCAGAGGTTGCCAAGTCAAGTGCTAGGGGAATTTCACGCTAATATTCCTCCTACGGAGAAAATGAGATCTGGACATTTCTGTGACCAAAACCGTGGGATTTGAAATAGCCTGTCAGTTGTTAGTCTAGCAAAACAGACAAGCTTATGGCACAAATCGATAATTTTCTCCAGCCTTGTAAAATTGCATTAAATGAACAATAAATGATTCCACTCTATCATATTTTTCAGGTTTTGATTTAACCCAAAGCTTTTCTTTGAGGCAGACTTCATGTGGAGTTGGAAAGCCTTGTTTTAAGTTGGGGAATGCACCTCTTATCAGAGACTCTCAGTAAGTAATACATTATCATTGTATAACCATGTAGAATCCCTAAACATTTCTCTATATCCTACTTGGCTTGTATTTTTAAATTTCTTTATTTTCCACCAGTCTCTTCATTTGTGTACCTCTGCGTGAATTTCCACTTTCTCTTTTTCTGCAATGATGAACTGTGTGTTTCTGTGGATTTTACTTATTGTTTCAGCCCTATAAGCTTCAAATAGAAAGATGAAAGAAAGAAAGAAAGAAAGAAAGAAAGAAAGAAAGAAAGAAAGAAAGAAAGAAAGATGTTTTGGGGGGAACTTTAGGTAGTCTTCGTGTCTTATTCCCATAAAAGCAATGACATCAACATTAAATGGTGATGGAAATAAAATGGATTTATATGCTAATTATCCAGAATATCCTAAAAGATATGTAGAACGCTTCCATGTGAATGACCATTGAAATGGGGAGTTTTCAGTATTCTCTCTTCCTCAGTACTCTTCAGGTTGTTTTTGTTCTCTCTGCTGCCCATCCTTTGCCTGACTTCAGTTCAGCTCAGTTGTACTTTGTGAGAATGGACAGTTCGAAAGGCTAGACACAAGCTATTTGTTTTCCAAGCAATATTTCCTTGCACTGTTAAAGTTTTATAAACCTGCTTTATTCTCTCTTTTTGAACCCTGTTTTAGAGTTTGTGGATTCTGGTGGTGAGCATGTTCCCATAATGTGTGCTTGCACATCCTTTTTAATCGCTGCCACAGCAATTTAATCAGGCTAGATTGTAACAAAAGAAGGCTAGGAATGTAGACATCTGCCACTAGAACATCTTTATCTCCATTGCCCAGGTCCTGTGTGTTCAGTAAATCTCTTTTGTTGCCTTCTTCACTTCCTGCACTGTGCCAGATTTTGTGGCTTTAGACACAGCAGCATGGTCAGATGCAACATGACTTGTATGATCACGTCTTCTTCTCTTAGTATATGTAAATAGACTCTGGGTATACGCTGTGAGTAGCAGAACATTGGTCTCCTCGCCACAGGAAGCGAAAGAGTATCTGATTAAGCTGACTTGTAAGTGTCAAGTAGCTTGGCAGATATCCCCTTACATTTCACTCATTCAGCTATAGCATGAGTGAGTTGTAAACTATGCTGTGCCACTTCTGATGAGGGATGCCATTTTATTTTTCAATGAGGCTTGCAGCTATCAATGTAGTTGTAAATACAGTGCTTTTCCAAGCTGAATATAGAAGGAAGTTGGTTTCTTTAGTATATCTGTCTGGAAACAGAGTTTGGGTGAGGTACTTTCTTCTCTCTATCTCTTTAGGGTTTCATTATTGAAATAAGTTTCCCCACCCCCCGGCAGTGTGGCCATCTTAACACAGTTTCTCTACTGCATTGTGGAAAAAGAACAGAGACTTTTCTGCCTTGAATAGTAGCATATATATAATAAGCTTTCATGGACTGAAGCCCCCTAAACCAGGGGTCAGGCCAGCAAACTTTTTCAGCAGGGGGCTGGTTCACTGTCCCTCAGACCTCGTGGGGGGCCGGACCATATTTTGAAAAGAAAAAAAAGAACGAATTCCTATGCCCCACAAATAACCCAGAGATGCATTTTAAATAAAAGGACACATTCTACTCATGTAAAGAAGAAGAAGAAGAAGAAGAAGAAGAAGAAGAAGAAGAAGAAGAAGAGGAGGAGTTTGGATTTGATATCCCGCCTTTCACTCCCTTTAAGGAGTCTCAAAGCAGCTAACATTCTCCTTTCCCTTCCTCCCCCACAACTAACACTCTGTGAGGTGAGTGGGGCTGAGAGACTTCAGAGAAGTGTGACTAGCCCAAGGTCACCCAGCAGCTGCATGTGGAGGAGCGGAGACGCGAACCCGGTTCCCCAGATTACGAGACTACCGCTTTTAACCACTACACCACACTGGCTCTGTAAAAACACCAGGCAGGCCCCACAAATAACCCAGAGATGCATTTTAAATAAAAGAACACATTCTACTCATGTAAAAACACGCTGATTCCTGGACCATCCGCGGGCCAGATTTAGAAGGCGATTGGGCTGGATCTGGCCCCCCGGGCCATGGTTTGTCTACCCATGCCCTAAACAAACATTTTTGCCTTAAATAATCTATCAGGATTGTAGTCCACTAGGTTTTACTCAGAATAGACTTGTTGGTGCCAATGAGATCTTTCCTTCCATTGCATATAGCAGGCACAGGACTCATGATTTGGATTTGGACCATGGCAGAAGAAATAGTTTATAGCCCATCTCCTTCCATACAATGGTACCAATTTGGTTCACTGGCTCCCTGCCCTGGGTATGTATGAAAGTGCCTCAGTTACAGAGGCTTGCCTGGTACCTTCGTTACATATTGTTGCCCGCCACATCCAAGCAGTGCAAGGTTGTTAATTTGAGGGGGGATAGCCTATATACTTGACCCCCCCAAAAGGGGACAAAGCCTCAAATTGATGTTTAAAGGAAAATATTTTTTCATTATACAGTGTGGTACATCCAGTGTTTCAGTGTCTTCTTGCCTTCTTCTGGGATGCTAAGAGGAAGGACGCCATTAAACATTTCAAGGCTATAATTTTAAATATGCCTACTAGGAACTTCTCAGCAATCATCCACAGGCTTGCACTGTAATATTACTAGATATTTGTCAGAGATATTATTCCTCTGAATACCAGTGGCTGAGAATCACAGGTGGACAGAGGGCTGTTGTACTCACATCCAACTTGCATGCTTCCCGCAGGTGAAGTGGTCAGGCACTATGAAAACAGGATTCTGGACTAAATGGGCCATTGAGCTGATCCAGCAGGCTCATCTTATGTTCTTGGAAAAGAAAAGAAAATACTAATTTTATAACTGCTGCTCAGATTTTGATTTCTTTGTGATTTCCCAACTGAAATAGTAACAAAAGGGTAGGAGCTGTATCAAAGACAAATAAATGGGAAATGGACCAATGAAAAGAGGAGACAGGAAATGGTACCCTCACTGAAATTTTAAGATCTAGAGGTGTCCCCTAGATTGTCAAAGCAGAACAAAAATAATTTAGGCATTAAGTGTGTTTTCTATAGGCTGAATGATTGGTTACATTTTGTTGGTTGGATGATCTATATTGTTGTATTAATGTTGTTGTTGCTGAGAGGGCCGTATTCTTTTTGTTTTGTTATAATAGCAAAATGCTTGCCAAAAATAAATAATTCCAATTCTGACCCTACATTCTTCTTCTTTATTTGAATAGATGTAAAAGTCTCAGGGTTGTTGGTTTTTTGTCGGTAACTCTTCTCCATTCAGTAAGCCTATGTAGCAGAACAGGGAGAGACTATGGACATTTCCAACAAGGCTCATTTTCCACAACATAAAATTCCCTCTTTTATGAGGGACTGGCATTCTTATGGATTTTCCCCTCAATAAAATAGTGAATGAGAAGAGTTCATGTGTCCAAGAATGTTTGTGGTGTACAGTTCATTAGGATGCTGCTTAGCATATGTATTATGTGCAGGAGACAACTTTTTATGGATGCAGCTCTTACATGGGTTGAAATGAAAACTGGGTGCCCATTGTGGCTAGAATCTAGGCAGCTAATGTAGGCCTAATGATTTGCAAACAGACTCTTACTTTCCCCCCTCAATGCCATATGAAAAAAAACCATTTATGAACCTCTCTTGTGTTTCAAAATCTGTTTACCATGTGGAATGAAGGAACAGCTGCTTGAGAAGCACATAACTCCATGGTGTACATAGAACCAGCAGCATATTCTTGTTATTTACTACTTTAATATGTATGTTTTTGTATTTTCCTATTTGATGAAAAGTTCTGAAACAGAACAGTTTTCCTTAAAGCACTGCTTTAATGTCAGGTTGCCATGTAAGATTCTAATAGGCCTAAAATTGTTCTAATTAGATATTCAAGTTATAATCAATCATATTCTGCTTAGACCATTTATCTGCATTCTGTTGGGTCCCCCCCCCCCCAAAAAAATCACACTGTTGTAGGACCTTAGGCTAAAATACGGCAGCCATGTAACCTGTTTTACACGAAGCCCTCTATCTGAAGTGCTGTTCTGGAGAAAATCTAGTTTGTCTCACATATCTGAAAAAAGATCCCTCCCTCATGAGGATCAGCAGAATGCTTCTCTCTTTCCCCACATCATTGGGGAAGGGCATATATGCCAACATTTTCAGATGAAAATAGGGACTTTCCATTCTACCTCAGCATCACTTCTGGGAAGTGCCTGCCCAGGATCTCTTCCAGATGCCGCCTTCTCTTCAGGCCTGACCTGGCTCATTTTCTCCTTCTTGTTTTTATTCAGCAAGGCCAGCTGAATGGGCAACTAGGGGCCCACCAGGCTGGAGAGGCACAGCCTCCTATGGCAAGGACAGTGGCAGTGGCAGTCCTGTTGCCTTGCTCTCCCTTCCTTATCCTCCTCCTCCTTCCTGCAGTTGCTGCTGCTACTCCATTGGCTGGCCAGTGTGTCTTGTTGCAATAGCTAAAGTGAAATGAAACATGTGGTTTTGTATTTGAGGCTCAGATTCAACCTCTGACTATACAGTGGTACCTCGGGTTACAGACGCTTCAGGTCACAGACTCCGCTAACCCAGAAATAGTACCTCTGGTTAAGAACTTTGCTTCCAGATGAGAACAGAAATCGGACGGTGGTGGCGCAGTGGCAGTGGAAGGCCCCCATTAGCTAAAGTGGTGTCTCAGGTTAAGAACAGTTTCAGGTTAAGAACGGACCTCCAGAACGAATTAAGTTCTTAACCCGAGGTACCACTGTACTCAGTTTCTTGTCTTGAGGGACTCACTAACCTCCCTCTAGTCCAGCACACTGGGTGGGATTCATCTAGGGCTGCCATGGACGTCCAGAGGGAATTTCTGAAAGGCGGTGCTTTGTCCTGGTTCTTAGGCAAGTCAATTGAAAAATCATGTTGTTTTTGAAATATGGAAGGTAAACGGCGTTTCCGTGCGCTGCTCTGGTTCTCCAGAAGCGGCTTAGTCATGCTGGCCACATGACCCGGAACTGTACGCCAGCTCCCTTGGCCAATATAGCGAGATGAGCGCCGCAACCCCAGAGTCGGCCACGACTGGACCTAATGGTCAGGGGTTCCTTTACCTTTAACCCTTGATTCACCTAACTAGCCCCATCATGTGAATCCCTGCAAAGGACTGTTTCTTGTGCAACAGGGCTTTCCTCTCCCCCCCATGTGTGGCCCCACCTCCCACAATTGGCTTGGGGTTGGGAGAAACCCCAGAATAGCACACAGTGGGAGGAGAGGGGAAATTGTTCTGCTTGGCAAGCTGCTACACTTGCGCAGATGGAACAACTAGAAGAGGGTGGCGTTGAATTCCACCCACTGTTGGTAGTAGTGGTCATGCCTTGGGAAGCTTAAAAGCAGCAGGGCATAGGAGCAAAGACATCCCCCCGCTACAGCAAGTTATATTTCTATTTCAACAATAGTAATGACTTAACAGCAATTTGCAAATATACATTAGGAAATTTGTACCCTTTGTTTTGGTGTGGGTGGGACAATGTGTTTCCTCTTTTTTTCATCATGTGCCCGTTTCCATCCTGGCCTTCATGCCCTAAAAGTTGATGTGAGCTTGCACAGCTGTCATCAGGGCCAAAGTCCCCAGAGCAGCATTCCTAGAAGTCCTCCATGCTATCTCACACATCTGCATATTTGAGTAGCGAGCCCCATAGAGAGGACATTTTATAGGTACAGTGGTGCCTCGCAAGACGAAATTAATCCGTTCCGCGAGTCTCTTCGTCTTGCGGTTTTTTCGTCTTGCGAAGCACGGCTATTAGCGGCTTAGCGGCTATTAACGGCTTAGCGGCTTTAAGAAAAAGGAAACAAACTCGCAAGAACTCGCAAGATGTTTCGTCTTGCGAAGCAAGCCCATAGGGAAATTCGTCTTGCGGAACGACTCAAAAAACGGAAAACTCTTTCGTCCTGCGCGTTTTTCGTCTTGCGAGGCATTCGTCTTGCGAGGTACCACTGTACAGTCTGCAGGGCTCTATCACGCTTCCACTGTGGTGTGGCTGAGTATGAAATGGCTTTTAAAAGCCCTCACCATTTTGGAATAGATCCATTTTAGGCTTCACTGATAGGCTTTATGAAGCCTTTCTCACCTTAAGGGTACAGAATGAGATATGTCAGACATTGCCAAATGAAGTAGCAAAACCCATGTTATTGCTGCTGTTTTTTAACTGTTCAAAAGCAGGCTTGGATTTGTAAGAAAATGGGTATGGGATTTCAAATAAATATCTGCAACTTACCAGGGGTGTGAAAGTTGTCACTTTTTCTAGCAAAGGCAGTCAAGCACTTAGCTATTCCAACCATCCTGATCTTCATTAAGGCTTGGTCAATTAGTAAAGCTTCCTGTCTCTGTGGCACTTCTCTGTGGTTAGCTCTTTGCAAGTTTTATCATTCTGCCACAAAGTATTTTTCACGGTTGAAGGAGACAAATTTATGAACACCTCTTTAGAAGCAAGTTTCTTTAATTTTGTATAAACAAAAATGGTTTTGTGCTCTACTTTATCCACTCAGGATGTCTGGGCTCTGAAATGGCACAGGACATAAACGTAATAGGCTTGGCATTTTAACAGTTCTTATCCTCTGCTGAATGTTCGCCACGTTATAAAATCATTTTACAGTTTGGAGAGAGTCAAATGCCATTCAGCACGAATGAAAGTCTCTCCTCTTATCTTTAGAGAGAGAGTGAAGTCTAGAATAGGAGAGCTGTATCTTGAATCAAGAGTGTTGACAGTGTGTAGATGCATTTGTGCCATCTTTGTCTGCTATCATTCATCTGAGTTGATAATCACAGTTGCCCGTCTTTTGAATCCTGATTAATTCCAATTACTTATTTACTCAAATCATTAACAGAATAAAATTAATGAATGATTCTAACAGGGACATTTTGAAGTCTGTATAACTGGGTGAGAGATTTCTGCTTTTATACCTGCCAATCATAGACTCTCTGCTGCTTTCTGAATTTTTTATAGGCTTAGCACACTGAAGTCTTATTGCGTCTGTTAAGAATTTAGAGCACTCAGCACATGATCTGACACTTTTTGTTTGAACTACAGGAGTCTTGCAGGCTTAATCTCACAGTGTCAAGGCAATGGAATTACCTTACAAATGAATACATGACAGTTCCATGGACTCCTACAGCCCCTGATTTACTGTGGAAGGGCTATATTTTCTTACATCTATTTGTTGTAATCCCTGCCCCTATTTGCCTTTGTGGGAGTTACTAAGAAGGGGATCTTTTCAAAAGGTTCTCTTTTTTTTAGTTCGTAAGCGTGAACGTCAGCCTTCTCTCCAAAGTCTCCAAGTTAAATGTCCAAATTGTGAGTAGTGCTCATCTTGACTTGCGTACCCATGCATGTTTATTATAATATTATATTATACATATCCTTCATATATGTGCCCAGTCCTTAAGGTCTTAATTAGAGGCTCTTCTCCAGTTTATTCTGTCTAATGACTAGAGAAAGGGCCTTCTCGGTGGTAGCACCACAGTTATGAAATGCTTCTCCCAGATGGGCTTGCCTGGCAGTTGTGTTAGGATCTCTTTGGCACCGGGTGAAGATTGCACTGAGCTTTTTCACTACTATGAGGTTTAGTGCATTTTAGTTCTTAGAATTATTGTGATTCCTCCTTCGTGGGATTTTAGTGTTATTTTTTTATCATATATTGTTGATCATATGCTGCTTTGTGATTTAGTTATTTTTTGCGTGCCCAGGTGTGGCCACCCACCACCCTGACCCAGAGAAGAACCAGTCAAGACACATACTTACTTTGCCTCAAATAAGGCCACAACTTTATTGATTACAGGTGTAAAAGGTTTAGCAAAGGCATTGGGTATAACCTGTAACAATCAGCCTGCCTGCAGGATATTTCCCCCCTCTTGGGATTGACCCTAAGGGGAGGTCCTATGACTTACATCAAATAGGTACGTTCCTGAAGGGATCGCTTTCTTGAGGAGTGCTACGGCCCTAGCCCCCACCTGGGCATCTGGACGGAAACACCTTCTCCGGGATTCCTTTAATGGGATGCCCCTTTCCCTTGGAGGGGCAGACAGAGGTTTACCACCTCCCCTCCAGCCATGACTAAGGCTTACCCAAGGCCTAAACTGCCAAACATTGTGACAGTTGCTTTGAGGTATGCGAAAACGCCACTCAGGGCTGATTGGTCTGAAAGAAAAATTCCTCCCTGGCTCTGAATACAGAGACCAACTTTGTCTATAGCAAACTCCTAAGTGGGTATGCTGAGCTTTGTGCTGGTAGACATTTTTAATTTTGATTGCGTTTTCATTTTGGTAGTATTTGTATTTTAATAATTTGTACTTGTGTTTTAATGATTTCATTAAGAATTTGTGAACCACTCAAAGAAACAGGTTAATTAGGTGATATTAAAAAGAAAATTGCCAAAATTAGTACAGTTGTACCTCCGCTTAGGTATCCCTCCAGTTACGTAAACTTCGGGATACGTAAGTGGCAAACCCGGAAGTATATTTCCAGGTTTTTGCCGTGCGCGCATGTGCAGAAGCGCTCTACCGCCACTTGCACAGCAGCGGTCCCTCCAGTTGCAGAAACCTCGGGATTCAACTGGAGCTCCGGAATGGATCCCGTCCACAACCGGAGGTACCACTGTACATCAAACAATAAATACCGGTACTTATATTTAGGAAAGTGATTGTGGTCAAATTTGCCCTCTTCAGAAGCCAGTGCAGGACAGATTACTGCAGAGCATATAACTACAGCAAATGATAGGTGGTGACGTACATTCAGCAATGCAATAATTAAACATTTCAGTGTAACGATGATGGCCCTTGGTAAGGGTGCTGCAAAGTACAAAGGATATTCCTTTATTTTCATCTACAAAATACTGGCGGTTGTGCCATTTAAATCTTCTGTTTCCTATGAACTGTTGAAAAGTCAGTAGTGGCAGAATCACAGAATCACAGAGTTGGAAAGGGACCATGAGGGTCATTCAAGTCTTGAAACTGATGAGACTAATAAAGTTAAGAGAGTATAAGAAGAGATAAGAAGTACATATCTAACCCTGTTATTTACTTTAGTCCCCAGCCCACATGATGCCACATAAACATTGGTTCCAGAGTGGTAGCTTGAAGAAAGAGCAGAATGGCCTCTGTGAGGAGAAAAGAGACAAGCATATTAGATTAAAATGGGGGCTTGAATTGAGGAGGCAGATACTAGAGGCCCCTTCAGATATCACCTGCAACAGCCCACTTTACTTTCCAGGTCAAGCTCTAGTAGAAAACATGATTCCAGATGTTTGACACAGAGCTTAGCTGTGAACGGTGCTAATTGACTGGTACCTGTGGTATTTATCTATTTATTTCATGTATGGGCCGCCTTTCTGCTAAGGCATCCAATGAGGTATAAAGTTTTAAAATATCGAACGAATAAATGTTATAAGATGAAAAGTTGGTCCCAGCAGAAGGCAGTGGTAAAAGGAGGGCAAAGTCCATGTCGTATTTGCTTTCCTTCTTTTGCTCTCTTCTGCCGAGAGGCCCAAACTTGCAAAACACTTTTGCATTTTTTTAATATAAAAAAAATCCCTTTAAAAATGGATGTCTGTATGTGGTGTGCAGTTTTATTATTTCTTTTCTTAAGAGGTGAGCAGGCCTCTTAAAGAACAGGGAAGGGGCATAATCCAAGGCTGTTCTAAGTGTTGGTGTTTCAGTCACTCAAATTGCAAGGCTGAGAGAAGAAAGGGCTGTTGCACCAGAAACAAACAAAATTATGTTCGCCTGCATCCTTTGGCTATTTGGGTCAACTGCTGCAGCCCTTATGTTCCCGAGCATCCTCTGAACAAAGTATAAATCTATTAAGTAGTTGCGGGGGACACACATTCTGTCCGGTATTATACTTTCTGTGGTACTGAATTGTGGAAACCCAGCTGCCAGTTGAGATAAATAATTCAAAGTAGCCAAAAGTTCAACTGAGGAATCATGAGCCCTTAGAAGATCTTTTCAAAATTATTTTAAAGATGTGACTAACTTGCGGGACGAGTACAGCTGCTGCGTTCCACACTGATTTCAGCTTTTCACCTCAGGCAGCAGATCTCCCACAAAGTGGTGCCGACGAGGGCCGGAGCCAGTTTTCAGATGACCCTTGGCATGGTCTAGCCGATAGCCCCCGCTGCCAGTGCCCCCACTAACCCTGAGTGGGCCCCACTCATTGGACCCCATCTTCTGATTTGCAATGGTAGCTTGGGCATCCTCTCCCCCCGCCCCAGCTACCAACCCATTCCTATTGCTCTCCTCACTACTGTCTCCCCTACACTGTGCTGGCGTTATTCATGGTGTGGAATTCTTCTTTACAGCTGCATTCTCTCATGGACAACATTCCTGGGGGCGACATACGATGGTGGGCAGGGCCAGAGGTGAAATGGGTAGAGCAACAGGTGTACCTGTTCCCTTTGTACAGTGAGCTACATTCTAGCCATGCAAAAGTCGGAGATTTTTGTAGGTGGCACTCTTCCCCCATTCCTCATCCTCTCTCCTGGCATAAAGAAGCAGCACAGTTTAACTCTACAGTGGTACCTCAGGTTACATACGCTTCGGGTTACAGACTCCGCTAACCCAGAAATAGTGCTTCAGGTTAAGAACTTTGCTTCAGGATAAGAACAGTGCTCTGGCGGTGCGGCGGCAGGAGGAGGCCCCATTAGCTAAAGTGGTGCTTCAGGTTAAGAACAGTTTCAGGTTAAGTACAGACCTCCGGAACGAATTGAGTACTTAACCTGAGGTACCACTGTACATACAAATTGGCTGAAAGCGCTTGAGGAATGCCATTCAGCACGGCTGGAGGGGAAACATTTGGTCCTCTGGCCTGAAGTTCCGAACCCTTGTTCTAGGTGCTGCTACGGGAGGAGGTAACATGCAACAGGCACTAGAGCACAGGAAACTATCTAGGACACTCTCCTGCACACCGGTTGGTTATGTAAGGCACTGCTACTCTTCTGCTGTCCCTAAAACAGCTCATGCGTCTGTTGAGTGAGCCTGAATTTTCCTGCGTTTGTATACAACAATGTATTTGCATTCGATTTTCAAATGCGATATAAGAATATTTGTACGTCTGGCAGCGTTGGCCTCAGTTTGCACTTGGGATGGGATCCAGAGAATCATGCATAAGGTGTGCGTGTTCCCTACGTTACAGAGGATAGTCCTCTAATTGAAGGGCTGGCCTGGCCAAGTCTGGTTTGTTTTGGAAGTGCAAACAGCAGGGATCATTCCATTTGCAACTTAAGGGTCAGTTGTGATGCTGTTGTTAACAGTTAAAACCAACTAGCCTGGAGTGGGATGGGTGGAGTTGTTAGTTAGCAGTCAGGCGGAGTGGTATGGTGTTTCCTGAGACAGCACATGCCCTGATTGGCTGTGAAGTTCTGATGGAGTTTTTCCTCTCTCTGTTGAGTGTCTCCCTGCTATGTACAAGGCCTGAAGGAAGGAAGACAAAACGTCTATTCCTTTCTCTTCAAATTATACATGGTTTTTGTTCAGTTTTACTCACTAAAGTGTTATCAGGATTTTTTTCTCTCAGGACTCTACCTGCATTGTTTAAGTGACTTTGCTAACGGTTTTAAGGTTATTTATTTATTTATATAAAATTTATACATTGCTTGATTATTTACAAGCAACTCAAAAGCGATTTACAGTGGTTTATTTTTATTTTATTTTTTTAAAAAACCTATAACCATTGAAAGCAGGGACCTTGGCGCAGCCTATCAAAGGCGTGTACCCAAAGAGCACACTGAGCAGGCAAACTGGTTATATCTTCACAGTTTCCCCTATTATGATGAGTTGTATTGCATTTTTATTAAAATCATACCAATTATTTTCAAATGGGTATATAAGCATATAAATTAGCATACAGACATTTTGTGCAAATCTGTGTCCCCCCCTTTTTTTTTCAGGGGGTGGTGCATCCATCCTAACTGTGCAGATAGTTATGCATGAGGTGTGTGTGTGTGTGTGTGTGTGTGTGTAATCAGAAGCTTGCTGCCCAACTTGATGAGGCACTTTGGGAGTTTCTAAATCTATTTGTGTATGCAGTGTGGGGAGCTCTTGTTAGAAAATAGTTTGCAATTGCATGCTGCATTCATTTCATATGCTTATGTGTGCCTAAAGAGTCTCCCTGGAGTCTGGTATTTGAGAATAGAGAGGCCATTCTTTTATGTTCACTGGCCAGCATGATTGTATCACTCATAAAAGGATGTGTACAGATAGATGGAGACGCATTAGTAAGCAACAGCACACATTTTAGCTTAACTGGTATTGTACCAAGTTTGACTGAAACCAAACAAAAAAAACCCCTTGTGATTCAAGAAAACGATTTCAGGGAAGGAAGGTCATGGCTCATAACGGTGTTACTGTTACATTCTTTGACGAAATAATTAGTAAAGTGAAATTAAATACACTGGCTCAGTTAAAGCTCTATTAATAGTCCATATATATCTCTCATTTTTGGCCAGGTTTATCACAAAATCCTTCCATCTGGCTTGCATTGAACAATGACATAGAGACAACTGTATTGGATCAAAGCCATGGTTCACCCTGCTAGTAATGACTCGCTGGACAGTAGCCAGGGAATACTACATTTCCTCTGAAAGACTCCACTAGTTCATAATAGCAGAGACACAATCACGGGAGATACTCTGAGCATCTTACCTATTAGCTGCTGTTGTTCCCATCTTCCAGGAATTCTCATACATCATTCAAAGCTTTGTGTAACGTAGTAATGAGGATCGTTATATCTGGATAATGTTTGTGTTGGCTGTTTATCATGCAGTCTCTTGCTTGTACTATCATGATAAGCTTGTGCTGCTTGCACCACATGGTGTGTATTGTCACAATTACCACCAGAATTCTTCTTCTAAGACCTTCATGTAATCCTTCTTTAAATAGGAGCAAAGGATAGTATTGCATTATTCACAGTTGTTTAACATGACATGCATGAGCAGGGATAAGATGCAGCAAGATTTTGGGTCCTGCCCTCTTCTCTCCTCATCCTGTGTTGACAAGAGGATTTCAGAAGCTTCTGCTTTTGCTTTTAGTCAACCACAGTTTGCTGTGTCACCTGGACCCAGAGTTGTGAGTAATATTAATTGTGGTTGGTTTCAGCAAGCCAATTTGAGAAACCTTGTTTGAAACTGACCATAGTTGATGTCAATCACAATTGCAGATCTAGATGACATGACAAACTGTGGTTAACTGAAAGCAGAAGCGAACAGCCACCTCTTGGCTGCAATGGAGGAGAAGAGGGGAGCAGGGAGTATGTGAACCCATGTCTTGTTCTTGCTCATAAATATTTGGTAAAACATGTTTTAGAGTGACTTGTGAACTTGGCTACTGAGGCCAACTGTCATTCCAATTGCCCAGTCTGTCTGCTTGTTTGTTTCCATCCTCCTTACTGGGGAAGATGGGCCTGCCTGTTTGTTAGAATTTGCTTCTCTTGCTCTTCCTGTCAGCCTACCTTTTTGGTTGTTTTGTTCCCCTTTCCTCTAAGGTCAGGAGGGCAACAACTCTTGTGTTTTGCTTCCCCCCCCCCCTGCTCTTGGCCTGATTGCCTCCCTTCTGGAACCTACACACACATATACACACACACATACAGTGTGACTGGGCATGCCAAATTGTGGTTGGGCATGCTTTCCACCAGGCCATGGCAACCATTTTGTGACAAGGTCTCCCTCCATTCATCCACCCACGCCAGCAATTTTATAGCAGTTCCTACAGCATTCTTTTTTCTATTTAAAAAAAAAAATCCAAATATATCCATGGGCCCAGAAAGGTTGATGGCCTCCCTGTTATAACGCTGTTTGCAGGTGCATTGATGCATTCAGAGGGGAAATAAAAATGAATGATTGAATGGATTTAATAAGTTTAATAAATAAATGATAATAATAATAATAATAATAGTCAGTAACTCTAGCACCTGCTGTTTCTGATGTAAACTCACTTCCATTCTACCTGCCCATAACTGACCATTTATGAACTTTTTTCCAGCTGCTTCCCTAGTTTGTTGTACATCTTTTAAGAAAGTAGGGCACGTATGTGGGAAGCACTGCATGAGAATGGGATCAATAGTCGTTGAGTAAGTGAGAAGTGCACCTTGAACTTGATTCTTCTGAGGTGAAATTGTTAATTTATTTCCCATGAAATAAGCTTTTGATGAACTGGGATGTAAAACTCACTGGGTGGACTTTCTTCTGTTCAGGAAACCCAGGCCTGAGCGAAAACTTATCCTAACAGATTTACAGATACGTTCACCGCGGCCAACGTGCAGCCAATGTTAATTTTTTGGAGCGGCATTCACACCATGTTAGCCGCAATCCGTATTGATCTTGTCGTTTCTTGACAAATACGGCTGTTTGACGTGGTCCCCACCCTCACGTCCCTTCAATCTGACTAGAAAGAATAGTGTGGGTATTTGAGACAGCTGGGGTGTGTGTGTGTGTGCAGATGACAGCTTCATGTATAGGAGTTCCAGGGAGGGTGGATTGCAGGAGTGGGGGAACCAAAATGTCATGCATGTTGGGTGAAGACATCCCTGCTCCCGCTCTGATGTGAGCAACACTGTTCAGATGCAGGTTAAAATGCAGGGGCGAGGGGGATACATCTGCTGCGTTTTTTGGCAACCATCTATAGGGAATTTTCATGTTTTACTACATTTTTATATTTGTTTGAAGCCACCCAGTGTGGCTGGGGCCACTCAGACAGATGGGTGAGGTATAAATAAAACAACAACAACAACAATTGTTATTATTATTTAGTATTGCCATATTACAAACAGTGGAAATTCGGAGAGGAAAGTTGTTGAGCTGCTTTTTTCTCTCCCCCCTCCCAAAAAAATCGCCCCCCCCAAATCGCCATTTTTGAGCTATTTTTATGGAAAATGCTGCCAGCTGCAGTATTCAGGATATGTCCTGGAAATTCCAGACGTATGGCAACCTTATTGTTGTTGTTGTCCCTATTTTCATTAGAGAACTGTTGGAGGGTGTGCAGTGTATAGAATCATAGAGTTGCAAGGGACCAAGGATCATCTAGTTTAACTCCCTGCAATGCAATGAACCCACAACCCTCAGATTAAGTCATTATTTATCAACTGATCTTAGCCCTCGTGTGTGTGTGTGTGTGTGTGTGTGTGTGTGAGAGAGAGAGAGAGAGAGAGAGAGAGAGAGATAGCTATTGGAAGGAAGATAACTCTTCTTCGCCCTGAAGTTGCAATAGTATTTTCTTGCCATGGGCTTTAAGTAACAGAAGTGTTCGTTTTCTCTCTCTCTCTCTCTCTCTGGCCAGTACTTGTCACAAGATTAGATCTGGGTGAGAAGGCTTTCAAAGCAGTTTTCTAGGTCATATAGGAAGCATCTAATCCATTCCAACCACCCTCTGAAGGATAATGGCACGCATGCTATCTGATTTGCCTAATTGTATTTCACTGGAAGAAAGGGGGGGGGGAGGTTCCAGGTTTCTGAATCATGTGAAGTATTTTTAAAACTTCTTTAAATCTGGAGTCATGCCTGCAAGCTAAAAACCCATTAGCACACTGCAGAAGAGTTTTTTAAACGGCCCTGAGCCCCAGAGGCTACAGAGCTGAAGCTTATCACGTTAGTGAGGCTTAAAATGTGGAGCTGGGCTAGGTTACAGATTCTGAAGGCTAAACCAGCGAAGCTCATAACTCCTATTATTTTTGGTATAGAGCTCTGTTCATGCAGGATCGAGAGCTGTGAATCATCTGAAAACAACATTTGGAGCCTCACTCAATATACAAACACTGAGCATAGTACAGCCTCTAGTTTGTAACTACTTTTTCTCCGTTGAGATATGAAATCATATTTTCTTTTTTAAAAATGAAATCATTTTAGACTTTCCTGCATGCATATTCCTTCAAATATGGTTCTCCTGCCTTTTAAAAGTGAATGAAGTTTTTTAGGTAATTTTTTTTTCTTCAACAAGAAAGAAAGATTAGTGTTTTCCCTTTAGATGCAATATGATATTGCATCTAAATGATATGAGTATATAGCTCATCTGCTTATAAGCTAAAACCTATTCGATTGCAACCAAATTACCATTCAATCTACATAAATATTTCTCTTTTCTATTCAGATTTCCATTACAATTACACTCCAATTGCACCTGTTGTCCAATGTGATGATTCTGATACCCCTGTCTTGGAATAAGACAGCCACCTTTGCAAGCAGAGTGGTTGATGTCTCTTGTAGAACATGCTAAAATCAGTTTGTTATGAGGAAACAAAATACTCATTTTTCTAAACATTATTTGAATACAGATGGGATATATGAAAAACAAGACCTGATGAGGATCATTGCAAATCAGTGGGGAATTGCCCAAATTGTAATAGAAATTTACTAGACTTATATAATATTTTATGTTAAACATTATTTTTTAAAAAAGTTACTTAGGTGGTGGTGATGATGATGATAACAACAAAATTAAAAATAAATTCCAAATGGCCATCAGTAAGTTCTCAAGACAGCAAATCAATGAAACACATGATGGATCTGTGAGGACAGAAATGGTTTGTAGCAAGTACCTTTGCTGAATTAGTTGGTTGAGTATTTGTCCAACTGTTGTTGGACTGTAATGTTTTCTACCTGCAGCTGTCCAAGTCTCTCTCTCTCCCACCCACCCCCACCCCCATCGCCATATTTTTGCCAGGGCTTTTAGGAAACAAAATATTGTGTGGAAATCTGTAATGAGCAGAACAAAATCACCTTTCATATCACCTAGGTATAAAACTGTATGCTTTCTTGTACTGTTGCTGAGACCAAGGTGACAAGTCTGGACATACCAGATCCAACTGCATTGACACTGATATGATGTGATATCATCAGCACAGTGTGCAAATTAGGCCACCATATTAGCAAACATATTATGGTTGGGTCTACAGCAGGCATGTCCAACAGGCAGATTGCTATCTACCAGTAGATCACTGGACGTCTGTGGTAGATCGCAGTAGATCGCATGACGCTTGTTGATTCCCCTCCCCAAGCTTTGGTTCCCCTAAAGAAAGCTCAACAACTTTGCCTGTCAACTTTGCCTGGTAGATCACAGCCAGTATTTTTGTGAGTAGATCACAGTCTTTTGGGAGTTGGACATGCCTTGTCTACAGTATCAACATTGGCTTTCAGTTGAGTAGTGCTTCTCAATGTTATATGCAGCCCATGTGAGTAGGTTTCTATGGCTCTGTGTATTTTTCTGAATTTCCTCAGCAGGAGTCATATTGCATTCAATTGGAGCATTGGTGGTTTCATACATTTCTGGATTCAAAACACCTTCAGAGTCAATATGTCACATCTGAGCCATCCATACTGTCCACTATTCCCATAACATGTGATGTCCTGAAATTGATTGTGACATCCAAATATCCAGGTTAGGTCATTCAGCTTTTGAGTCTGTGATACATCTTGGTTTCGTCCTTGTTTTGAAGTTAGAGTGTTGCACAGAAGGAAAATTAGGAGCAGGGTGGATTTGCTGGAGGTGGCTCTCCGAGATTTGTGTTTACTGCACAAACTGAAATTGAAGGTTGGCACCAGGCTATGCAGCTTATCTGGAAGTAAACCCCAAGGACTGCTAGAGCACGAAGTTCTCCCTGGGGCTGTCTTGTACGTCACCTTGAGGTTCATTGCATGAGGCAACTGAAAAATACAGTAAATACATTATAAATGGTGCTGCTGCAACTGCCAAACCCATACATTTCCCTGAAGAGTCTGCCCACAGATTGCTGCAGTAGAAACAATCTTAACATTCAATACACATGGGACTACCAAATATAGACACAACAGTCCCCACTGCAAATACAACTGATGCTTTAAACCTGCTGCATTTTTATTCTTGTATTGAATATCTGTTGCTTAGTTTAATTTTAATGGGTTATATCCAACCTAGGTTCACTGGAATCAGTGGAACATCTCCCAGTCATTATTAAGTTTTAATGTTGATTTAAGTAGGGCCTGATTGCAACTAATTAGTTCTGGATATGACCCAGATCCTCTATATGTTGAGAATTGCATTGAGAGTTGTTCTGGAATGGCATTTATCCTTTTTAAAAATAAAACAAAACAACATTTGAGCAAGCTGAATAACAGCTTACACATGACTGTGAATAAGCAGTATACAAAATGTAGACAATAAAAATAAATGTAAGAGTTCCTTGTGCCTTTATCCTTATTCTGAGTAGCAGAGAGCAGATCTTGATTCTCATTTGAATTTGCATTCAGATATCCTGCGTTGGCACTGACTTGCAGCTGGGTCTTATTAGTAGCTCGCTGCTCTTTTGTTCTTTTTCTCCAGGGCACTTGTTTGTTGTCTGAATTTTTTTCCACATTGTAAGTGCTGTGCCTTAATGTGTTGCTGCTGACAATGTCAGCAAGAAGGATTATTCTTTTCGGTCCTTGGAGCTTCAGCTTTCCATGAGTATCATGCCTCTGTTTGTTGAATCCTCAGCGCAAACACAAAAGGCTAAGATTTCAGAGTCCTGGTTTAAGGTGGCATTAAAGACATCATCACCCACCCTAGGAGGACAGAGGTTCACGCCAACCTCACGGCCACTGATCATCAAATTATTTGTAACGTGACAGGTGATGGTAGGTGTCAGCTGGAAGAAGAAATGTCTTGCCATAAATGCCAAACATCTCTCACTTCACTCTCAGGAAATGCAACTTGGATCATCTTTCTCTTCCTGGAAGACATTCAGCGAGCTAGAGGCCCCATTGATACTTGTAAATACGGAAGTTAATCACAAACTCTAATTTGGTCTCATTCAGTGTGGAAGAATTAGTGTTCATAAGATTTAAAAATAGCAGCTTTTTTCCATCAGTGCTTTTTAAAGCAAAACCCAAAAGGTAAATAAAGATTGCCTTACTAAATCTGATATGGGTACCTCTTACTACTGCTTCTCAAAAATAGCACTGCAACCAAGTCTGCCTATAGTTCAATGATTACTGTGTTCAGTTTATTGATAGCTAGGTATAAAAGCATAGAACACTTAGGAAAGCTAGAAGAGAGAGTCACAGGACTAGAAAAGCTTGAAAGCCAACATAGTTCAGCACCCGTTCCTGAAGCAGGGCTCTCGGCAGATTAACTCAATACAGTTGTTGTCATGGTGTACAATGGATGTGTGATGCTTTCTGCACCACCAGATGTAGCAACCAGTCAGACCCATCCACTGATTGCCATGTTTCGAAAAACATTGAGCCTACAAATTGACCCCACTCCCACACACCTTCCTGACTAGCTCAGTCTGCCTCTGATGCTCTGCTTTCCATTGTGCAGTTTGGAGGACAGTGACTCAGGTCTGTATCATGCCACTGACCTCACTTTTAAAGAGCTGTTCATAGAGTAACGCTGAGTCGAAACCTGAACTTCTATTTTGTGTTCATTTGAGAAATGCTAGCATAAGCTTCGATTCCTCACCCCCCCCATTTGCACTTC
The DNA here is from genome assembly GCF_965112155.1 of Podarcis liolepis. Taxonomy (NCBI): domain Eukaryota; kingdom Metazoa; phylum Chordata; class Lepidosauria; order Squamata; family Lacertidae; genus Podarcis; species Podarcis liolepis. Next base: position 38,755,508 of record NC_139557.1, read on the forward strand.
TTCCTTTCTTTCTTTTTTAAAAAATTAATATTTTATTAAGTTTTATCAGTAAAGTAATTCAGAGAGAAAAAAATACAAAACAGAAAAATGCAAAATCACAAAATACAAAAATACAAACATTAAACACAAAAGGGGGGAAAGGGGGAAAAAAGAAACACATAAAAACAAAACTCCCTCTTTTTTAATTTCTCATCTTTAGTTAACTTATTTTCCTGACTTCCTCACGCCTCCCTTTTTTGTATCCCTTTTTAAAAATTGGTTCAGCAATTTAGCTTATCTATTATCAATCCCATCTTACATTTTACCTTGTTGCTAGAACCCCTTCAGTTCATTTCAACGTCATCAGCATTCAAAAATTTTACAATGTTTCTGTAAATAAGTTTTAAATTTCCTCCAATCTTCTTCCACAAGCTCTTCTCCCTGGTCTCGAATTCTGCCAATCATTTCCGCCATTTCCATGTAGTCTATTAGTTGCATTTGCCATTCTTCCAAGGTGGGTAGTTCTTGTGTCTTCCAGTGCTTTGCAATGAGAATTCTTGCTGCTGCTGTAGCATACATAAAGAAAGTTCTATCCTTCTTTAACACCGATTGGCCAACTATGCCCAGGAGAAAAGCCTCTGGTTTCTTCAGAAAGGTATATTTAAATACCTTTTTCATTTCATTATAGATCATTTCCCAGAAAGCCTTAATCCTTGGGCACGTCCACCAAAGGTGAAAGAATGTGCCTTCAATTTCGTTACATTTCCAGCATTTATTATCGGGCAAATGATATATTTTTGCAAGCTTGACTGGAGTCATGTACCCCCTGTACATCATTTTCATAATATTCTCTCTTAAGGCATTACATGCCGTAAATTTAATCCCGGTGGTCCACAACTGTTCCCAGTCAGCAAACATAATATTGTATCCTATATCCTGTGCCCATTTTATCATTGCAGATTTTACCGCTTCTTCCTCGGTATTCCATTTCAGCAGCAGATTGTACATTCTTGATAGTATCTTAGCATTGGGTTCTAACAATTCTGTTTCTAACTTTGATTTTTCCACCTGGAAACCAATTTTTTTATCCAAGTTATAAACCTCTCTTATTTGAAAATAATGTAACCAGTGCACTTCTTCCTTTCTTCCTCTTTGAGGGTAATATATAGGCCAGTTCCAGGGCTCCCACTGGCGACGTCCGTAATGAAAAGTGTGGTTCGCTAAAGCTTGAGGCGAAGAACCGAATCTCTCTTATTGGTATCTGTAACAAAACTCTGATTCTCTAGGCACCGAGCACAGAATGACAAATCTAATAATATACCTAAGAGAAATGTATGCGATTCTGCTCTTTTATGTACCAGTGACACTGTGGTGCAAGCTCAGCACCTGCTATTGTATTTTGAAGTTTGATACATATTTGTTCTTAAAGAAAGTGGCTGTTCTAAATTCTGCTGGGAATGTGAACATTTAGGGGAAAAACATGGCCCTCACACCATGCTTTCAAAGTTGCAAAACAGAAATAGTATGAGGTATAGGAAATAAAAAGAATTGTTCTTTTCATGGCTGTGATAAATCTGTGGAGGATAAGTCAACAACAACAACAACATTTAACACTTGTATATCATCTCCAAGAGGGGACACGGGTGGCGCTGTGGGTTACAACACAGAGCCTAAGACTTGCTGATCAGAAGGTTGGCGGTTCAAATCCCCACGACGGGGTGAGCTCCCGTTGCTCGGTCCCTGCTCCTGCCAACTTAGCAGTTCGAAAGCATGTCAAAGTGCAAGTAGATAAATAGGTACCGCTCTGACGGGAAGGTAAACGGTGTTTCCATGCGCTGCTCTGGTTCGCCAGAAGTGGCTAAGTCATGCTGGCCACATGACCCAGAAGCTGTACACCAGCTCCCTCAGCCAATAAAGCGAGATGAGCGCCGCAACCCCAGAGTTGGTCACGACTGGACCTAATGGTCAGGGGTGCCTTTACCTTTACCTTTTATCATCTCCAAAGTGTTTCACATGCACTTTCTAGTGTTAATCCTTGCATCAACACTGTTTGGTGAGTCAGTACAATTATTCTTCATAATGATGGTGGTGGTGATTGAGACTGAAGGAGTAGCTTTACAAAGGGTACCTACAGAGTTCATTCAAGTTACAAGATTTGAACTGGGGACTTTTGGATTCGTTGCATGCTCTCTAGCCCCTGTGACACATCAGCACATATTAGTCTTACTGATGACTATTAATCATCATTGCAAGAGATGAAGCATCTGTATTTTGGGAGAGTACATAGCTGAGAGTACCAGATGTTGAGAGCAGATGACAGAGGATGTTCATCACCAACATGTCTTGCTTGTCACGTTACCATCAGCTACTGCTGGAAACAGAATGCCATTCTGTGGCTGTCCTTTTGTTTGTATGACCCATTAATAGATGAAGGTCTGTATCTTATGAAAACCATATCGGAACTGATTCCCAGGCCAAGTTGTCCTGGAACATTATAATTAGGAGAGCCACACAATGCACTTCCATTCCAAGCATATTTACTTGGAAGTGTCTACAGAGCTACCGATCCCAACACCATTGGCAAATTACAGTTCCCATTATTCTTTGGGGAGGATGTGCTTTAAACATGCTTTAAATGAATGGATGTGTGTATGCAATTTAGCTGGCTGCCTCTCATCATCTGTCAATGGTAGCGGTGGTCCTGGACACCACAGGTTTCTTCCTGTTCAACTTTCATAAACAAATGGCAGCTGTTCGGTTTGTTTATGTGAATTAGACTAAGCTGGTAGTGTGCTTTGGTCATTATCCTGGCACTGAAATGGAAATTTTTCACTCCCTTTAGAAAATACGGAGTTGGCAGAAATGTATTTTCCTCCCAGTCTTATGTTCATGATCAAATCCAAGAGATGGCTCTCAGAATCAACAGACCTGAGAGTATAAATTGATTCATCACTCTTTCTTTGTGGGGGGGCAGTCATAAAGGAGAGACAATTTCCTTCCCTGTTCATTGCTAATTACTTAATTGAAGGGCAGGTCAGTGTAAAATTCTGTTTATAACCTGAGAGTATTAAGCCAACATGTTGAATAGCTGCTGTATGCCAAAGTCCTAATCAGTGTAGGTAATTTTTTGGTCTCTAAAGAGGGAGCGTGTGCCAAGGCAAAAGTAAATTTTCAGCCAGTTAATTGGTGTCCAGTAAAGCAAAAGTCATTTATTATTGTCTCAGAGGATACGCTTTATATTTCATTTTCCTAGCCAGATGGTACACGCTACAGCAGTACCAGTGAGGGCATGGTTAATTGGAAAATTGGCATGCTTTAGGGTGATTAGCTCATTTGTATCAAAAATCTCGGCCATCAACCATCTCCATGCATGTCCTCTGCCTTGATATACAAGTGTTTCCATACAGTATCTCATCCTTTGCCTTCTAGGATAGTACTGGAAAACATAACGTAAGACAAGCTTGCTGGAACAGGTCAAGAGCCCATCTAGTCCAGCATCCTATTCTCACCGTGGCTGACCAGATGCTCATGGGAACTCATGAGTGAAACAGAACTCGGCCTACTAGGTCTGGGAGAGGTCAGCTTTTCAACATTGCGGTGTATCGCCAGCCAAACATTGTCATATGGCGATATATTGCAATGTTGAAAAGCAGAGGAACAAGCTGCATTGGTCCGGAAGTGCTAGGGTGAAGCCGCCCCAGTTCCCTTGGTGGGAGTGGCAGCAGTTTCACCCTGGCGCCTGATGCAGCCTGTTCCTTCCACTGGGCACTGGCAGTGCAAGGAGTCCCTCCACTGCCAGCACCTGGAGCACAGAGGGAACAATGAGCTACATCAACCATTCTTCCTGCTGGATGCTAGCAGGGGAGGGAGTCCCTCTGCTGCCAGCACCCAGCATGCGGAAGGAGACAGGTGAAGGAGCCATCATACTCTGGCTCCCAAACTGGTCCTGGGCGATGTATGGAAACATTGCCCAGACTTAATGCCCACTTGCAGCTCCCATCAACTAGCACCCAGTGGCATAATATCTCACCCAGAGAAACTTCCATAACCATTTAGTACTCCATCTGTTAACCGTTCTCTGATAGCTTAGATGAAGATGTAAAGATCCAAGATCTTAATTGAAAATAATATTTTGATAGGTAAAAGCATGCAATGATGAAGCCCCAAATTACAATTTGCTATGTATATGGCTCACACAATTATTTTGCTGATCCTTAGTTAGAATGAAACAGTGAGAATTTTAAAAATAAAAAATGGCAGAGCAGAATCAGCAGTGGGGGAAGGCCCTGTTGCGTTTCTCTTGAACCAGGCACTGTCAAGAGACATGGGAGGAGTAAAGTGAGCTTTAGACCATAGTGATATACCCCTTATAATCCACACACACACTTACAGAGCCACGAGGAGCACAGGAAGCTTGTAAGATATGGAACTGGGCAACCACACTTCTTTTGTTTCACTTTTTTTTCTAAACATTTCTTGCTTTTTATTGTTCTTCTGTGCATTACTGTGCTGGAGTTCCTTAATGAGATGTAATATTCAGCTTGAATTTATGTTCCACTCCATTAACTCTTTCCTCTCCCTGCTTGAATTTTGTCTGTACTAATCAAGATTTTTTGTGAAAGCTTGTTCAGCAATTCTTCGATAAATGTGCCCTCCTTACAGGCTAATAGAGGTTAAAACACTGCAGCAGAGAGAAAACGATATCTTGCAGAAGGTTGTTTATGTTATACGGCATTTATTGGACCATTAACACTTTGATCTGCTTTCTGCTGTATCAAACCTGCACAATTTGTGACCCGTGAAGCCATATGCCACCTGCCAGCTATGTGTGGCCACCCAGGAGAAGCTCTATAAACTTCCAGGTTCTGCTGCTTACCTAGCACATAGACAGATTCATGGGGGATAATGCTGTCAATGATTACTACTAGCTACAATGGCTATGCTCTACTTCTGCTGTCAAATGTGGTATGCCTTTGAATGACAGATGCTCAGAATCACAGGTGGAGAGGATGCTGTGGTACTCAGGTTCTGTTTCTGGGCTTTCCATGGGCATCTGGTTGGCCTCTGAGAACAGTCAACTGGACTAGGTGGGCATTTCGCTTGATCTAGGAGGCTCTTGCTATGTTCTTAGAAAACAAAGAGTTCCATCCAGCACCTGGCAGGTCACAGTACATGACTACTACTAGCCACATTTGGCTTGGCAGTAGGGATGGAGGAGAAATTCGTTTCCATATGCATTTAAGGCCAAATCTATCAGTTTTGCATTTTCTGAAGCAATATGCAAGCAAAAACACTGCTGTCCTTCAAAATTCACACTTATCTGAATTTTGCAGTGTAGGTTCACCAGCCAACCAGTGTTTATAAAAATACACAAGTTAGGGGAAACTGTACAGGAAATGAAGAAATAATGGCGAAAATAACATGCACAGATGCATTGCTTTCAAAAATGTGTACATCTGTCAAAACTGCATGTTAAAATGTTTTCATTAGGCGGAATTTGCACTAAAATTCTGAAGGATTTTCATGAGAATTTTGTTTCAAGTCACAAATTGCTGCAAAATGTGGAGGATGAATTTAAGATTGGGGGGGGACTGAGAAACTGAGAGAACTGAAATTGACAGATCTCTCCATCCCTAGCAGTATTGCTGGTCTGCAGCTGCTTGGTTAATGTTTCCAGTTTCCACCTTGCTCTTCTTTTATTTGCATCCATGCATGGATCCTCATCAAAGTTGAATTAAGGCAGCAGCAGTAAAGAAGTCTGGATGTCTGCTTTCCTTCCAGCAACCATGATATGGTGTGTGTTTTTGGTTGGTTGGTGGAAATGGCATTATATCACTTTCATAATTCTAACGTACATGATGTCTGGTGATGACGTCTGAAAGGAAGCAACTTCTTGCAGCTACAGGACAAACAATATTAGTACCCTCAGTAACAGTCAAGGGTTTGGTTTTTGTGTGGTTTTTTAGATAGATGATAGATAAATAGATAGATTAGATAGATAGATAGATAGATAGATACACACACATCCACGCAGCAGTAGAAGTCAGGCCAAGCAGTTTATATGGGATGGAGTAGTCTTCATTCTTCATAGTTTTGAAGAGGGGAGTGGTTTTTAATGTTCCCAAAACTTGAAAGAAATTATTATTATTTTTCTGTTATCAACTTGTTTTATAAATAATTTGTTAGAAAACATGTTTGTCTGTCTTGAAATTTAAAAAGCTACATTTTTTTTTTTAGGTTGCATTCAAAGATCATTTGGGGTGAAATTCATCCCTGGGCAGAAGGCCAGCGAACGGCCTGCGTATCAAATAGCGCTTAAGCTGTGCGTAGCTCTTGTGCTACTGCACTGGGCCGAATGCTAAATGTCTGATCATAAATGTGCTGCGCGTATGGGCAGCTTGCCAAAATATTTGCCCGGTGAAAGATAAGAGCCCCTCTCTGCAGGGTGTGGTGAAGGAGCAACAGACAGGAACTGCTGCCAGCAGACATGACTGAGTATGTGAGCTTCCTGCTTTTGGCCTTCAGCGAACATTTCACAAGCCCTTCTCTAATCTGGGAAAGGAAAGAAGCAGCTTCATACATCGTTTCGGCACTTCTGGAATAGCCCTCTCTTTATGCAGATAGCCTTGGGTACATTCAGAGCCTTCGGGTAATTAGCGGATGACACAGAATGGATCTCTGCTTACACAGGAGTTATTTAGTGCCATGAGGTTATAGCCCTAGTCAAGTGTGTTTGTTCATGTACGCATTGTGTGATCCAGGTTGCATCTGCTGGCCTTTTCATAGTTGCACTGAACCTTCGCTTGTGTACCCAAATATATTTAGGCTTCCTCTGTGTGTCATCTGGCTCGCTCCATTCTTTAGGGGAGGCATGGCCAAACTGGGCCCTCCAGCTGTTTGGGGACTACAACTCCCACCTTCCCTAGCTAACAGGGCCAATGGTCAAGGAGGTTGGGAACTGTAGTCCCAAACAGCTGGAGGGCCAGGTTTGGCCATGCCTGCTTTAGGGTGATGAATCCCATACAGGAGCCAACATGCATTCAGGTATAAGCTTGGTGCAAATGCAACTCTTAAGGCAGTACAGTCTCTTGAAGACCATAGAGTTGCATGACTATCCATGAGGACATCATTGGGAGAGGTGTATTTTAACTTACATTTGTTTTCATCTTTTCACCCAATTGTCATTTCTCTCTCTCTCTCTCTCTCTCTCTCCCCCCTTGTCTCTTCATGTAGGAAAGTGTTTCCAAATGGGATTCCAGAGGAGTATTTCTTAACAGCCACATTCCGTGTTAGGCGAAACAGCAAAAGAGAACGGTGGTATTTGTTGCAAATTTTAGATCAGCACAACATGCCACAGGTTAGAACAAATGGTCTTTTGCCTTCCCAAGTGTCAGGTGATAGATACAGCTTTGTAAGAAAGCAGATATTTTCCTCTCTGGGATCAGAGTATACTCAAGATGTTTTTGCTGTTATGGCTCTATATAGAATCAGTAACTGTTCTGTAATACAGCACTGGCATGGTAAGTGTGTAAGCTGCCACCCAGGATTGCTGTGAAACTGAAATTCTTTTTTGAGTTGTGATGGAATAGAGATGTAACAAACAAAAAGCAAATTAAACAATAAAGGGTTTAGAACTGATGCTTGATTATGAAGCTGCATGGGAGACTTTTTTAATGTCCAAGGGTGGGATCCAAAGAGTCTCTTGCACAAGTAGAAAGCACATCCAGCTGCGTATGGGGAGTAGTGATTTTTACCTGTATCTGCCAGCAGTCGCTCCTACACTATATCCAGTGCCATTCTGGAGAATCCTTGATCCTCAGGAATGGCTGTATGTGTGTGTGTCTGTGTGTGTGTGCGTGCGTGCGCGTGCAGTGGGAATGAGGAAGCCCCAGTGGCCAAACAGAATTCCACTTGTGATTCTCTGCATCCTACCAACATATAATAAGGTGTGAACTTTTATTCCGTTCTTTGCTATTTTGCATTTTCATTGTTTCAGACCGCTTCTAATTTGACTGTGCTTTTTTCAGGTTTACATCACCATTGACGGTACAAAAAAAATTGTAGAGTACATTGCACAGTCCACCCAGGGGGGCTCATTGCATTACACCTTTAGAAGTCGGGAAATACACCCTGTTTTTGATCGGCAATGGCACAAGCTTGGCATCAGCGTGCAATCAAGGATCATTTCTCTCTATGTGGACTGCAGCTTAATTGAGCAAAGGGAGATTGATGAGAATACTACTACAGACTTTCAAGGGAAGATTCTTATTGCTACCCATTCTTTAGATGGCAAACCTGTAGATGTAAGTTGGGTTGACTGTTAAAGTATATTTCAGTGATATAAAAATGGGTGATCAAAACGTATTTATCCCTACAAAAGAAAAGCTTTGCAAGTTATTAAGGTTATGTACTGAGACCCTTTGAAATAAGAAACCTGATTCTTAAGAGATCAAACAGTAGTAGCGGATGAGGTTGTGGGATGGAGATAGTTACCTGCTCTCCTGGCAGGTGAATCACTGCTCCTTATTGGGAGGCGTGAAGTGGTGGCAAAGTCAGTGCAGTGCGAACATGACAGTGCAGGCAGTCTAGTGCTCCTGTTGGTGCATTTGCACCATGCTGTCCTCCTTGCCAATTTACTCCTTCCTCTCTCCATTCTAGTACACAGCAGTGACTCACCTGCTGAAAGGTCAGGTAAAGATCGCCGCCACACCATGCCACCTGCTACTGTCAAACAGGTGCCATAATTTAACATATCAGGTTCCATAGAGGCACATTATCATTTTTCTAGAGTACTTTTCCTCTTGCCAGTGCAGGATTGGCAGTGGGGTGGACTGCACTGCATGTAACTCAAAGCGTTCCAGAAAACTGGTTAGGAACAACTTGTGGGCTTCCCACAGGCATTTTTTTGACCGTTCTGAGAAAGGGGATGCTGGTCTGATCAAGCAGGGTTCTTTTTATGGTCTTAGTCTATTGTTGTACAGTGGTACCTCGGGATTCGAATGGGATCTGTTCTGGAGCTCTGTTAGCATCCTGAAGCAAATGTAACAAGCGATGGTGCGTCTGTGTGTGCGCGGATCGCGTTTTGCCACTTCTGTGCATGCGCGTGACGTCATTTTGCATGAGCGGCGAAACCTGGAAGTAACGCGCTCCGTTACTTCTGGGTTGGTGCGGAGCACAACTTGAACCTGCTCAACCGGAAGCACATTCAACCCGAGATATGACTGTATACACATTACTAGCTTAAGACGCAGCTAAGTCATTCTTTTTCTAACTTTGGATTGAAGCTGGTTTGGGGAGAAATGCACCAAGACACATTTTTTGGGGGGGGGGGGAATATGTCAGGGGAAAAAACAGGTTAGCTATGGGGTGTGTACACTGCTTTTCCAAAGCAGCAGTGGGAGTGCACTGGATGTGGAGTAAATGGGTGTGTGTACATGGCCTAATAGAAAGGACACAAAAGGAAAAAAGGGGTGTAGAGCTGAAAAGAAATCATTTAATGAGCTGCTTCACATGTCACACTAAGCCGTAGTTCATTTTGAACTGTGCCTCCCACTCCTCGTGTGGCTTCCCTCCACCCCCACGAATGCTGTGCCTGCCACAAACAAACCATGGTTTAGGCTGTCATGGTATGTTTCTTTCAAATACACTAAGGGCTCATGTACTTCCTCTTGCCCCATGCCTAGAAAGCGTGGGTCTGGGCGATTTCCCACTTCTCCTGGGCTTTCTAGGCATGGGTCCAAGCCATTTTGCCTTCGGCTTGCTGCTTTCCCCTAGACAACTCACTATTTAGCACTAAATCAGAGCAAACGTCAATCTGGAGCAAACACAACTGACATTTGCTCTGATTCAGTGCTAAAGATCAGGTTTTCCCGGAGGAAAGCAGCAGGGCAAATGGAAGTGTTGGTGAGGCCTGAGAGTGGTGATCCGGAAATAAACTTAAGAGTAAACATTGGTTTGTTTCTGGCTTATTGCTCGTGGTTTATTTGAAACAAAACAAACCACAATCTGGGTTTGTATGACATGACAAACTATACTATGTCTTGTTTGTGCCACAGGTGCAGGAGAGAAATACATAGGGATGGTAGGACATTCACATAATCCATGGCTTTAAAGTGACTTACTGTTACATGTGAACCAGCTCTGTAGGATGTAGAAAGCATTTAAATTACACATTTTCAATTTTACATTGCCTCAGCTGAGGAATATGCAAAAGTGACTTTAATATCAGCTGTGAGTCACCTCCAAGTAAGATTTCATTTTTTAAAAATCTGTAGTAAGAGAGTACTACTACCTATTTTCACATTCCCTTTATTCCCTCAGTCCTATTCTTTTGTTCGTGCATGACCACCAACTCCTTTCCATCTGTTTTTAGACTGTATAAATGTCTCACAATTCTCATGCATAGACTTTGCTCTGCAGCATGCACACTCTTGCGTAATGTGCAACTTTTGCGAAAAAAGACACTAGTCAACTATTTTTTCTAAGAGGATCAAAGCAGTTCAAATATATTCCAGTATTTTTATAGCGAACTCAGTGTACAGAATTCTCTGCTCCTTGCTGTGCAGATGATTCAGTACATGGGGGAAACAAATATTTGTTCATACTGTTACACATCATCCCAGTTTTCATAAGCGGTGTGAGATTCCAGGGGTTGCAGGCCTGCTTCCCAGGGTCTGTGTTGCCTTTTGGGACAATAAGACACAGTAGAGTCTGTGGTGTCTTTAGGACGTATGGTTTATTTTACACATATATACAACCTGTATCTAGATGGAGAGAGTGCAGAACATTCACATTCCAAGAGGGTCCTCTTCCTGCCATTGCTGCAGCCTTGAATCCCAAGAGACCCCAAACATCATATATGGCCCACTCTGAAGCATAAATCAGACTGCCTGCCTTGTGCCCCCCTTGCAAAAGGGACACCTCCCCCCCCCCATTTACTTATGTCCTCCTCCATCCTGTAATTCTGGAAACTTTCCCCTCCCAACTCTGGGAATGTCATTTGCTAATTACTCTGAGCTCAGGGCGGGGTCTCCCCACTCTGTGTCCTGCAGAGAGCCTTTTGCCTTTATGAATGTCTTTCTTGATGGGTTAATGTCTTTGTTTCATAATGGCCCAACCCCAAGCAATTCCCTGGTCAGGAAAACAAGTCCAGCCTGTATTACACTGCTAAATCCATTGTTTAAACTCCAACCTTTACTTTGAGCAGTTGAGGGGGCAGGAATATATATGAAGGTTTCATTTCATAACTTTATTGTGCTGCAGTGGGACATGTCTTGTCCTCTCAGTTCTGCCAAACGTCAGCCATGCCAAGAATCATGGAACCTCCTGTGCTCCGTCCAGCATCATTTCTGTGGCTATGAGAAGCTGATTTAGCTGACCCTGGTTCAGAATGACCAAGTGTTCCTGCCCTGCCTTCTAGCAGAGATCCATACTTCCACCCTAGAAAGGAACAGGGAAGTAGCAGTATCATCTCTTCCCTGAGGATTGCCAGGCCAGTTGCATGCATTAGTGTTGGAACAGACAGGCACCTGGGACAAAGCCATGTCCTAAATAATTTTACTATACTGTTACTAGTATTAAGAGTGGATGAGTTTGTAAATAAAGGTAGCACTCCTCCTAGAAAAAAATAAAAGAAGCATGTTTTGGAGAGATATACCATCCAGTTTTGAAACATATCCTTAAAAAAAATCAAGTAAGTTGGCCAAAGGACTGTAGGAAACTGCAACATTCATTGTGGTAGATAAATGCAATTGCTTTTAAAAAAATTATACAGTATAAATAAGAGCTGTGTTTGGCTCAATATACTTGTGTTTTGTAGTATCAGATTAGATTATGTGGGCTGCTCCCGTGTTCACAAATAATATATGCAAGTACAGTGTTTTAAAATGAAACACTGTAATGTGCTTTCTGAGTTTACAACCCAAAATAGAATTTGGCGTACGTAATCCCATTCATTTCTATGAGTTCAAGTGGTTTAATTTTGTGCTGGATTGTGGTCACAGAGGTTTCAGATGTGTCAAGATTGATTACCTTATAAAGCTGATAAACACCTCTGTGTTTACTAAACAGATTGAAGTTGGCCGCATGATAATATACTGCAATCCCAGTCTTGCTGCTCAGGAGACTTGCTGTGAATTATCTGAGAATATGGTAAGTTAAGAAAATAAAAAATGCAAGTTATCCCCCCACCCCAGAAACACACAGATCGGTACAGTCCTTCTTTCTCCATTTAGAAATGCAAATAAATTTCATGGTATCATAAGATTAGTCCATTCTTCAAAATGGAAGTGTGACCTAGATTAGTTTTTCATGCTGAAAAATATGGGATGGGAAAGGATCAACACTTGAGAAACAAGAATTCAAACAGAAAAGGAATATTGAAAACAAGAGAGATTTCTTTGGGCAACCGTTGTCGATGCATGCCTATATCATGGTTTCTGTTTGGGTCTCATTAAACTTGATCAGTACAACTGCTGATGTAGGTGGAGACGCCCATTATATCTTTTAGGTAGAGTATTTGATAAACATAAACATCTGAATACTATCTGCAAAGAATTCTTAATGATGGGCCTTAGGTCTTATTCAGGCTTGCCCTTGCCCCACTACTTTCCCCTGGAGGAAAGCCGATCTTTACTTCTAAGTCAGAGCAAAGGTCAATTGAGTTTTCTCTGGATTGATGTTTGCTCCAATTTAGCACCAAAGAGTGGGTTTTCTGGGGGAAAGGGGCAGGGCAAGGGCAAAACTGCTTGGATCCATGCCTAGAAGTAAGTGGGAAACCACTGTGGGACCTGTGCTTTTTAGGAACATGACAAGCCAAAGTCTGGATGCGCTCTCATTCCCTCTCTCATTCTAGCTAGGTGTTATTTTCTGTTTTTTCTATTATTTTTTTATTTTCCCCAGTTAGAAGTATTGTGCTGTTCATATGGCTAAGAACCTAGTGGATTAGTCTGACCCACAAGCTAGCCACTATACATAAAAAGCACAAAATATTTTGCTAGTTCATTTATAACATCCTTTAGCTATGTATTTGACATTTTTGCGATTGTATTTGCCACATCAAGGATATTTTTTAGAAAAAGCTTAAATTGAATTTTGCATGTAAATCAAGCCCTATCTCACAAATGGAATGATAATGTGGGTAATTGCAGTCATATACATACCTACTCAGAATTAATAAGCCCCACTGAGTTCAGTAAGCCTAACTCCCAGATAATTGTGTATATGTTTGCAGTGTTAGATAAGATCAGTGGTCAGATGCATTCCCCCCCATTGTTAAAGAATAAAATATATGTATAGCATTTAGAAGTGTGTGCAAAAAGAGTGGTTGCCCAGGCTGCAATCCTATTCCCATTTACCTGAGATTAAGCCCCATTGATCTTAATGGGACTTGCTCCTGAATAGGTAGGTATAGAATTACACTGTAATTTTCATATCCAAACATGCTAAAGCAATACAGTAGATGAGAAGATTTCCACTTGCAGCGCCAAACTCCCTCCCTAGGAAGTAAGCATCATTGAACACCACGTGACTTGCTTTAGATTTAACTTCCATAGAATTGCTCTGTGGTTCACTAATATTGGTTTTCTAAAATTAAAATAAAATAGATCATTCACGGCCTGATTTTGAATTCAGGTTGCTGTTTTCATAATGCTTGCATCAACGTGGAGTTACGGTAATTTAATCCTTCCTTCCCCTACAGAGTGTAATCTCTACAGATGCAAAAGGCACTATAGAAAAAATGTTTTGATCACTGTAGATGTAGACTTAAATCGGAATAATATATATTTATTATTTCAGTGCCCTTTGGAAGAAATCTTGAAAACTACTGCAGCATCACCATCAACTGTTCATGTTGGTGAAATACATGCACTTCCAATAATGGAAAAAAAGCCTGAAGAAAAATGCTTTTGTTCTTCAAATAAGGTACAGGACTTAATTGCTTATACATAACATTTTTTGCTTTTTGTGACCTGTAACATTTGTGCTGCTGGCTAATAACTTTGGCTTTTCGCTTGCACCTTTTGTGCCTTGTATATTAGCTAGTATTTAACATTTGTGGAAGTTACGTTATTTTTAATATAGACTTCACAGATTAATGGAACCATGCCAATGGTGCAACAATGGCCAGCTATTATATACTCCTATATAATATATAGGGCCATAAAGTTGTTCTGCAACGGCTGAGGCAGTAATGTGTTAAAGATGACATAGAACCAATGCACATCCATAGCCTCTGTGAAACAAATTTTACCATAAAAAACCCCTCAAGAGGGTTATTCTGTCAGTGTAAACACACACCTAGCACAAATGACACTGACTGTTCAGAATTACAGGAGATTAGAGGAATCTACAAGGGAAGCAAATACTATAATAAAGGGTTATTTCAGCTACTTCAAGTTGATTGGATAAATGTCACTCCAAGGTATACTGCAGAGATGAAATTTCCAAATGGTATGAATGATTGTTTCCTGGAATAGCTAGTTTGAGAGGCTACACAGTGTGAGGCAGTCCTTGGCTCTTTCCTAAGTGGCGCATAGAAACTGGACTAGGATGTCAATATAGCTGGACCACTATGGAAGAACAGCTCTGATGGGAGTTCAATTCACAGGTATAGATAGAGACATAAGAGTCTGAGAAAGCGCCAGCCGCGGCAATCTTTAATAGGTGAATGAGACAAATACTGGGACACTCAAAACCATGATTCAGGGTCTTAGAAGCAGAAATCTTAGTAGGGGTCTGGGCCATAGCTGTCAACCTTCCCTTTTTTTGCGGGAAATTCCCTTATTCCAGCGCTGCTTCCCGCTGCTATCCCGGATTGTTAGATATCCTGTAGACTGTCCCTGGGATAGGTGAGGCTGCTGATCCCTTATTTTCAAATCTGAAAGTTGACAGCTATGGTCTGGGCACCTCGAGACAGCAAGAGGAATCACTTGTGAATCAGTAGCAGGTGCATTACAGAGAGACTGCATATCACCTCACAAGGAGGTTATCAGCCAGACCCGTGAACTAGCCTGTTTGGAATGGGTGACAGCTTTTCATAAAGCATTGCTGATTTAAACAATGTAATTTGCATGCCATTTTCATGAACACAGCAAATGTCAAGCTGCAGCAGACATTATGCAGTTAGAATACAATGCCTTTTTAAAAAACAGCAACTTATTCTTACAGTATTTTTGTGCTGGTATGTGGGGGTGGGTGGGAAATGAAATGTTTCAGGCTTCAATGATGGCTTGCAGACCACACAGAAGTGGTATGTGGGTTCGTGCAAGACATAAACAGCAATACAAAACAAAAATCCCAACAAAATGTTAGGAAATATTAGAAAAGGTGTGAAAGATAATATAATAGTAACAATGTCCCAGATATCAGTGACCATACACTCAAATATGTCATCCTCTTCAGCATACTGAGGTCTTACCGGAAAGGAGACAGAAAAGGAATTAATATACTGTGTTTGGGGAAACTTGTGAAATTTCACCTTGGAGAAACTCCCCGGGTGCAATTGCATCGAGGAGTGATACTAGTTCCCCCTTTATTAGGGAATAATTGCTTTTGTGACATCAGTAGCCATTGCAGCATGGCTGGGGAGCCTTTGGCCCTCCAGATGCTGTTGAACTCCAGTTCCCATCAGTGCTGGCTTGCATGGCAGTTGTCATGGACTGTCTGGACACAGAGGAATGGTAGGAGGCACCAGCTGGGGAACCCCCAAGGGTAGAAGGCTCAGAGCCCAGGGACTTGTGGTGAGACAACAATGAGTGGTAAGAGGGAGAAGTCTGGGAGGAGGTGGTGTTGGGAGCTGAAGTGTAACAGGGTTTAGTGAGAAGACAAGAGTCTGTGGCTGTGAGAAGTCCACAATCGGAAGCAGGGGAGGAGGGAGGCCAAGAGGCAGAGATGAGTCAGGCTGGTGCAGAAGCCAGGAGCTTCCCCCTCCTGCTGCAACAAGTTCCCCTCCTCCCTGGTCTCCCAGGATCAGGAGAGGTATGAAGTGTGAGCAGCTAAGGCAGCCATGCAGGTGTAGTCTCAGATTGCTTGGGAAAGACCCGGGAGAGGAGGAGACTTAGGCAGCTGTGGAAAGGCAGGGACCTTCAGTCTCCACAACTGCTTCATAGGGACAAGACCTATCATTAGGCCTGGCACTCCTGAGCAGATCCTGTTTCTTTTAATAAAGAGTTAAAACTTTGCTTACTCTGTAACATCCTGAGTGTTACAGGTTCCACAACTCTGCATTATACCAATCCTAAACTTCACCCAAGAACTCTTGCACAGTCAGTAATCAGTGCACTTAAGGTAAGGAGCAAAAAACAAACAAACAAAAGGCCTGAGGCAACAGTGAGAGTTGTTGTAATACCTGCTGAGGTCACAAAGGTGCTACATTTTCTTCTCAGTAACGTAACCACAGAGATGAGCTAGAGGTGAGCAAGGCTGAATGGTAAAGGGCTGAACTCTGTGTTTTCTTTTAGCATTATCAAGAATGACTATTATCCAGGCACTGCTCATACTGCTTACTTCTCTAATGTAAGATGCTGGAATAAAACATTTCAAGCTTTACTTTAAACAGGGAGAAGCAGGTGTGCCAGGAGTACCTGGTTTGCCGGGACAGAAAGGAGAAAAGGTAAGATTCTAGCCTCATATAAGCTTCACTGGTGGCAACACTGATACAGTGGTACCTCAGTTTACAAACTTAATCCGTTCCAGAAGTCCGTTCTTAAACCAAAACCGTTCTTAAACTGAGGTGCACTTTCCCTAATGAGGCCTCCTGCCGTCAGTGCCCTTTCACTGTTCGGATTCCATTCTTAGACCGAGGTAAAGTTCTCAAACTGAGACACTATTTCTGGTTTTGCGGAGTTTGTAAACCGAATCGTTCTTAAACCAGACTGTTCTTAAACTCAAGTACCACTGTATTGTCTTGCTGTACATGTTAGAGAAAGTGGAAGTGGGGAGGAATCCTTCAGCACATTCTGGTTTCCTTTGAAAAGCAAAGTAAGACCCCCGCTATTTCAAAACCCTTCCAACTCAATGACATAGCAACGCAGCGGAAGTTACAATTTAGTTTGACATAAATTACACTGGCTTCCTACAGCCAGTGGATTCCTCTGCCCAACTCTAGATTGCATGGAATCCAGGTATTTCAAGGACTGTCTTGCCCCATATGAACCTCTCTGAGCTCTTTGATGGATGCTCTGCTCTCAGTGCCTTCACCTTCATACATTAGGTAGGTGGCTACCAGGGGCAGGGCTTTATTTATTGTGGGGGCCCCGATTGCAGAATGCTCAAACATATTTACTTGACAATAGTTTTAATATTTTGGTAGATGGCTGGGGAAAACTATTTGCTTGGTAAAAGCTTTTGGTTGACTTGGATTAAGGCAGTGCTGTGATTTGGTTTGGATTTATACATTATTTATTTCGTTATTGCTTCTATAAGCTGCCTTGAACATGATAACGATGGATCCTATCTATGTAGCATTGTTTCAGTGCCTGGTGAATTTAATCTTTCATATAAATAAAGGCAGATTCCACTTTATAATTCTCAGAGGTGGTTTCTGACATATCATAATTTATTGGACATGCTGTCCAATTGCTCCTGCTTTGATCCTCCCCTTTTGCACAAGTGTCTAGGAGTCTATCCTACACCTGCTTGGAAATGCCAAGGGTTGATCACTGGGCGTTTGCCTCAGTTTGTGTTGGACTACAGTGGTACCTATGGTTGCGAACGGGATCCATTCCAGAGGCCTGTTCACAACATGAAGGAAACGCAACCCGCAGTGGCGCATCTGCGCACGCGCGGGCTGCAATTTGCCGCTTCTGCACATGCGTGTGATGTCATTTTGCGCGTCTGTGCATGTGCAAGCGTCAAAACCTGGAAGTAACCCTTTCTGGTACTTCCGGGTCGCCGCGGGATTTAACCTGAAAGAACATAACATGAAGCGGACATAACATGAGGTATGCCTGTAATTTGCTTCTGAGACCTTTTAAAAAAAAATCCTCATCTTTGAGTACATTTTAATAATTGGCTGAACCTGTTTTAGGGATCTGATGTGCTCAAAGCAGTGAAGCCAGGTTGAAAAATCTTTACTTGAGTTTGAATGCAGGTGTTCTTTCAAATCTAATTCAGCTCTGAAAGGGCTATTTCAAATTTCACATTATTCTGCTTGTCAATCTGCTTATCAGAATACAATGAAGAGTTTATGCTTCCAGCCTGTCAAGATCAGCCTCAGGGAGCTTTGTGGTGTTTCCTTTTACCAGGGCAAAATGATTTAAAAAATAAAAATCAGCATTTAACAAATGCAGAGACCCCACTGACACCGTCCTTTGTTGCTAGCCCTTTAACAAAACTGTGGCCTATTTTTGTTGTTGCATTGCCATCTCATGCAATCTCCCATTCCAGGGATTGGAAGCAGTTGGAGGCAGTTTATTTCTCCTGCTTTTGAAGCTTGATATTTGTTTCCAAGCCATCCTGCTATAGTGTAGGGGTGTGGAACAGTTTCCACCCTGTGGGCCAAATCCTCATGGGCCAAATTTGGCCCACCTGCCCATCCCCTGGCATCACAATGATCTCAGCTGATTCGGCACATTGAAGCCCCGAAATCAGAACCTGAAAGCACCATGAATGCTTGAAAAGAGCCTTGTGCAGTGCTTTAAAGCCCTTGAGGTTTCTACTTTATTGCACATCAGCTGATAGGTGGTAGAGCCAAAGCCCACAAGGAACTGCCTGAGTTTCAGCTTTGCTGCCCATGAGCTTGATGGCTGGTACAGCCAAAGTCTGCTTTCTGCAATCATTTGTTGTGCGACTGAGTTCCTTGCAGCGGTCTTACTTGTGCAGCCAATCTAGCAGGCTTCAGTTCTGCCACTCATCAGCTGATAGCAGAGCCCTGCTTTTCCCTGCCAACACACAACTGGGAGTGCATTTTAAGGCTCCTAATTGTGTGTCGGCACGGACGTCACATATGACGTTAGGTGTGGGACAGGTGGGCGTGATTTGGGGGAAGCAGCCTCATGGGCCACATTTGAAACCCCAGCAAGCCAAGTTTGTCCTGTGGCCGGAGGTTCTCTGACCCTACTCCAGTACTTTGGGTAAAGGTAAAGGTAAAGGGACCCCTGACCATTAGGTCCAGTCGTGACTGACTCTGGGGTTGTGGCGCTCATCTCACTTTATTGGCCAAGGGTGCTGGCGTTTGTCTGCAGACAGCTTCCAGGTCATGTGGCCAGCATGACTAAGCTGCTTCTGGCGAACCAGAGCAGCGCACAGAAACGCCGTCGCGGGGATTTGAACCGCCGACCTTCTGATCGGCAAGTTCTAGGCTCTGTGGTTTAACCCACAGCACCACCCGTGTCAGGGCTTATTATTGCCTCAAGTCCCAGCAGTAGAAGGGATTCAGACAGTTTTAGGGATAAGTTACCAATAAAAAATCACAACCCACCCTATTTTGCAAGTTTGACTTGGGTGTATGGATGTTGTGGGGTAATTATGAATTTCTCTTTTTTTTTTTTTTTTTTTTTTGCTGGGGGAGGCAAAATGAAGGAGCAGCATGCAGAACATGTTGGGAAATGGCCAGCAGCCATCATTTTATTTGCCCAGAATCCATCTGGGAATAGCACTACAAGACGATGTCTTCCTTATGTAACCTGCTCTGCAAGGCCATTCTTATAGCTCATCTTGGTGACCCTCACTATGCCCTCTCCTGCCCCCAGCCTTCTTTTATGCCTCCTTTGACCCTGTACCCAGCCCCGTACCCAGACTGGTTATGATCTAATACTGAAGCTGAAGAACAGATTCTATCTGTGTCCTCTCTAGCCTTCATTTTGTGCCGAGACTGCCCTAATTCTGATGGCTTCCTACCTACTGTATATTATTATTATTTTATTAAATTTGTTAGTTGTTTCATCTTGCTCAAGGCAACCCATAGCAACTTACAACCAAGCAACGTACTTTTTGGACTGGATACTTGTGTATCAGTACAGTAACTTCAGAATAAACTCCATCAGAGTAACAGAATAATTAGTCCCCTACTTAACCACAACCAACCAATCTCCAATAACCGCCTGGGACATGCATTTCATTTATTACAATCCCTCCTTCTCTCCATAGAGTCCTGTGCTTTATCAGGTGGAGTTATGCCTGAGTCCTGCATGTTTGTGTTATGTGGGAGTTGAGTTGGGTCCTCACTTGTCCTCAGCAGATTACCATTGGTGTTGGGAAAGATGGTGACAATTTTTGCTGATTCTTCCTTGCCCCTTTGCTTGCTGAAAAGATGGTTGGGGGACCCCCTAGAAGAGCAAGAGAGGTTGTACTGGGGACTGCAGAGAGAAGGCAGTATTGGCAATAATTGCCACCCCACCTTCTTCCAGCATAGATCCTCTGCTGAATCCCCAATTCCATGTGAAAATAGAAATTATTCCAGTTGTGCAGGAATAAGCCTGGATCCCACTAACTGAGGATTGGGGTTTTTTGTGGGGAGGGTATCTTTTTCTCTGTTTTCTTTGATGACTGCTGCTCTGTGACATTTGTTGGGTACAATAATACATGCACTTTAGCACCTGTCTTGTTAACTTTTTTTTTTTTTAAGTCCTCTTCTGCTCTTGTATCATGATAGCTTATTTAACCCTGTGAACATTGCTGCATATCGCTTGAACGGAAATTCACTATTTAGAGGAATAATATTGGCAGCTCTTAGTACTTATCTTCAATGGAGCTTTTTCTCCATTTCCAGTTCATGATTTCTAAGTGCAGACTGAAGTATTACTAATGTCAAAAACATGGCAATATCATAATTATATCTCATCCCGTTTCTGATACTCCGATGACCCTCAGTTATGTTCATTATGCCTCCTAATTTCACCAGCATATTCCAACTGTATATCAGATTTCCTCAACATCCGCCTACTCCCCCTACCAGCCATCTGAATGTAAATAAGTTTTCCAGAGCTGAACTTTGATGTATCCACACTCTGCAATGTGAAAAAATTGCCTTTCTGTGCAGACCTTTGAGTATTGTTTTAACCAGTTTCTTATCTATCCATCCACAGTGCTACCTTACAGTTCATGATTTCCAATTTAGGTAGAGATCTCCCATATGGCGCAATATCAGATGCTTTGCTGAAATCTAAACAGACTAAACTGACTGCATTGCCCTTGTCCAGAAAACCAATTATCTTTTCCAGATTACTTTGACATATTCTACCTTTCATGGACCCATGCTATGTTTCTTCTTGTTTGACCCCTTCTTCCTGTCTTGTATCATTCTTTCCTTCCATATTTCTTCTGGGAGTTTCAGTTACGTTGATTTAAAAAACAAAGCAAAACCTGCAGTTAACATACTGACAGCTCAATGCCAAACACATTTATTTGAAATGAAATCAAATTTCTTTGAATGCAGCTAGGCATATTTAACAGATCCGTAGGACTGAAGCTATAGTCTAGCCATCCCCAACCCTGTGCACCCCAGATGTTTTTGACAATAACTCCCATCATCTCTGGCCATTGGAAGACACCAGGTTGAGGAAGGTTGATTTAGTCCAAAGCTCTGGGTGACCTTTGAGATGACAGAACAAGGTGCTGCTAGAATGGACTGCATCAATTCAGGCTTCATGTCAGGGATTACATTTATGAGTGTTTTCTTTACATTCAAAAAAGAAATTACTTGAAAATAGAAAACTAGTGCAGAATGGAATTAGTTCAGCTGGAATTTATGACATTCCTGCTTACCTAAGTGTTTGATAGCTGAAGTCACTGTTGTTGGCAACACACACTGGTTGAGAGAATCTTTAAACTGTTTTTTCTTTAAAAGTTTTTAAGAATTGTTTTTATTATTGATTTGTTTGTCACACTGGGCTCTTTGGGGATGAAAGGTGGAATAAAAATAAAATAAATATATAAATAAATTCATCCATCCATAGCAGGGCATTCAGAACCAATATCCTCCACCCGTAGTCTGAAGCGGTACAATCCATTCTACTACCTTAGGTTGGAGGAACCTGTTTTTCTGTACTGGGGTATGTGGCACGTATGAACAAAATTCACTGAGAAAGGTGACACATTATTGGGCCAGTGGACACATTGAGATTTTT
This sequence comes from Podarcis liolepis, assembly GCF_965112155.1. NCBI lineage: Eukaryota > Metazoa > Chordata > Lepidosauria > Squamata > Lacertidae > Podarcis > Podarcis liolepis. The sequence goes on from NC_139557.1 coordinate 38,777,554, forward strand.
GAGAGAGCGTCATGGGTGCTTCTCTTCCATCTCCCTACATGCACATGCACACACTGGATCTAACATATCTGAGTGTGCATAGCATTGCCTTCTCCATTCCTCTGACAGTTCATTCTCTTCTCCTGTGACACCCCACTTTGTTCTCCCTGCCTCCCCCAGTTGCTCTGTTTTACTCCCCTGAAGTCTTCCATATTGCTCCACTTTCCTTCTTAGCTTCTCAGTTGCTCAGTCTACTTTCTGTTTGGCTGCTCAGATTGCAGCCTGAGCCTTGAAAATCACATAGATTTCAGAGAGGAAGTTGGGGAGACCATTGCCCTCCTAGCTTCCTCCTTCAGTTCTATAACAGTCCTCACCACCTCATGATGAAAAGGGCCGTGAGGGGAGTTCAGAGGCTTCCCAGGCACCAAGAGAAGACCTCAAAGGTCCCTTTGTACCCACAGGCACCACATTAGGGACCCTAGAGTTAAAAGGTTGCAGCAACGGCATTAGAAGCCTTCCCTGGTTTCTAGGAATGTGAATCATCGTTGGAGGGTCTAGGAATGACTAATACCATAGGAACTAATAGATAGTCCGTAAAAACTTTGAAAGAAGTTTTAACAATTTATTCTACATTCTTATATGACTTACAGGAATCTTAATAAACAGATAATCAAAAGGGGGTGAGCGGGTTAAATAAAATGCTCAGGGTAGTATGAACCCCAAATAGCACACAAACTGCCTCATGGGTCAAATGTTGGCTGCCCTGAACCTAGTTCAGCTGTGCATGGACTGAAGAGTTTGTTTGATTTGAGTCTGGCCTCTGCTTATTAAAGTGACAATTACATGATGTAGGCATAACTTCATAATCTAATTTGCTGTAGTACATAGTTATCTTAAAGGCTTAAGGGGAGGGGAAGTTGATTTACTGTTGTCATGAAGCAGCTGTGTATATTTAGCATGGTTTCTAGTTAGTCACACTAAAGTCTTTTTTTGTAATAAAAAAGAATAGCAGACATAGAACTGCATGAATTCAGAGTATGCAGTGTGTAAAAATACATTTCAAGAGACAACGAAATGGTTAGGAGCTCTCTTAAAATAGCTGGAAGCAGCACAGGAAGCAAAATATGATGTAATGCTCATTCCGTGGGCAGTCACAGAAACTGACATGATTAATTTCTGCTCGCCCTCTCTTCTTCCTTTCCTAAGTGCTGGTGGCAGTTGCTAATAAACATAGTCAGGATTTCATCCTGCTGCTGGTGACTGAACCAACTTAGTATGTCTGCATTCAAAACCGTTTCAATGAGAAACACTAAACATCATTACTTCAATTCACTGGGTGTGAATTTCTGGAATGAGTGCAAGCATGTGCAGCTCATTTTGCTTGATTTGCTCACCCCACCCCCTCCCCATCCCCTGCTCACATGCCAATAAATAAGTGGTGCCAGCTGGTTTTTACAGGTGCAGCCCTTTGAGTTTCTGCAGATGAATGCTGTGATTTCAGGAAGACAGGTATAAAAGCTGCAGGATGTAGCTCATGGAGGCAATTTAGTGTATATAAAGGAGTAGTGACTTGCAAAAATGCCTTATTTTTAGAAAAATATTAACTCGATTGCTTGCCTAATTGCTTTCCATCATTTATATGCAACTACTGCTGTTCAGACTAGCAAAGAATAAAACCATACCCTAGCCTTATGGGCAGTTGCTTATCCCAAGAGGTATTCTAACAGACTCAGCTTTCCTTTCACAAACATCTATTTATCTCATCTCACCTGTTTTACTTAACTTTATGAGCATCAGTAGAATCTTAATAGAGTCTGGCATACTGATATGAATCCGGACTGTCCCTGAAGGGCTCATTCCATTTACAGAAGGGACTGAAACACCCAGCGGCAGGAGGGCAGATGATTTTTACTTATTTACACTTCCCAGTGCAACTTTTCAAACCATCTCCTACATTGTTCTGAAAGGTCTCCTAACCTTCCAGAGCAGCTTGTTAAGGAAAGGAGGAATTGGCAGTCAACCCTTCCCCGTAGCAGGACCATCCGTGTGCAGAGTTCCACACAAATACTCTACATCCAACCCAATGTGTCTTAATATTTCAAAACTTTTTTTCTGTACTGGGGTGTGTTGCATGTATAAACAATATTCACTGAGAAAGGTCAGCTAAATTATGTCCCAATGATTCATGTGATTTTAGGGTTGGACTCAACCTAAAGGTAATTACGATTCAAAAGGAGGAGACATTTCAGAAACATAAGCCATTTATACCTCAGAGACCTGCTTCTAATGAAATATCTGACTCATTGTGTTGGTGAGGTAACCCTCAAGCACATCAAATCCACAGTGGTTGTTCCATCTACGATATAATGGCAGAAGCCAGGAATCAAATCTACATGTAGCTTAGATTTGAAATTCCTTTTTCTTTTGAACACTCACATTTAATTCAGCCTCCTGAAATACCACTTTAACCAAACAGTCTGAACATATTAGCCCATATATTAGAATAATGCAATATATGACATTCTCAAGCAATGTAAAGCAATAGGGCAGAGGGGTATAAACATTTATCATGCAAGAAGTGCCTTCAGAATCAGATTAGTTTCATAATACTAGCAAAACCTTTTTCATTTATTTATGCATTAGAAGGCAAACATATGTGGCTTGTCATTATTATTATTATTGTGTACTAGAATACTGCTTTCTTGTTTTTCTTTAATTCCAGATCAACTGAAACATATACTATTATTAGCACACTAGTGGACAGTTCCCCAGGCTATATAATTCCTGAAGTCTGAAACATGCAGAAGGGAATCTCTTCCTTAGACAATTGTTTCTAAAGACTGTTGTGAGGTGGCCTTTAAAATATTTATTTTACAATATTGTGATCAGAAGGCTTTCTTACTGAAGAAAGTATTATATAATACACGGGGTTTATCTCCAGTTTCAAAAGTAGTGTATGGCAGGCTCATACAGTTTACAATTATCATTATACTTGTACAAATGGACAGTGGGTTTTACATATTATTTCAATAGTTTTGTGAAAGCACTAAATTCTTAAAATTGGAACAAGTATGGCCTTTTGTATTCAGCACTGAGTTGTTCTCTGCAGCAAACTGAAAGTTATCACTGGGATTTTGTAATCTACAATGTACAAGTGGATCCCCCTCCTGTGTGACCTAATCAAATGCACTTCATACAGATATTTGTGTGTATCAAATGCCAAGAGACCATGAATTCATATACTAACTGAGAAAGTGAACTTGTGGTTTTGAAAAAAGTCAATTTAGTTTTTCAACATTAACCCCTACTTTTTTCTTTATAGTTTGAAGAACTGCATTTCCAATTTACGTTGTGCTTGTCTCTGTCCTTCTAACTGCAGGAGTTATGTTTCTAGATTTTATATGCTGAAAGTGACAGTAGACCAAGAATTTACTAGGTTTCCCCCCTTTATTCCAGTAACTTTGCTTCTGATAGGTTGATGACTCAGGGGTCAGCAAACTTTTTCAGCAGGGGGGCTGGTCCACTGTCCCTCAGACCTTGTGGGGGTGCCAGACTATATTTTGAAGAAGAAAAATGAACGAATTCATATGCCCCACAAATAACCCAGAGATGCATTTTAAATAAAATGACACATTCTACTCATGTAAAAACACGCTGATTCCTGGGCCATCCGCAGGCCGGATTTAGAAGGCGATTGGGCCGGATCTGGCCCCTGGGCCTTAGTTTGTCTACCCATGGTTAATGTAAATTCTGTTGTTGCTGCTATATAGGTGTTTTTTTTTGGGGGGGTGGGCTTATATTTTGCAGAGGACAGGACTGGGATGAGCTTTATGTAGCATTAAAGAGTTATTTTCCCATTTTTCCCTAGCAGCATCCATTATCCTGGCCTTGGAAGAGATTGAACCTTGATTAATTTGAAAAAAGAAAGTCAATCAGTTCTGTGTGCATTTGTGTATTGAAGCCCTGATCATTCAAATGTGATGAATTGAGCTGCCTCTTTGACATGGAAGGAACAGACACGCCCAGTTGTATTTTTGGGGGGGGAAACTGCTGTGTTGTCTGAATTGGCTATTTTGTCAATTTTGCAAGCAACCTTCATACAGATCAAAGTCTTGGATATCTGAAAATACTGTAATCTGGCCTAAAACAATTTTAGTTACAGTAGAGAGAAATGTATAGTCTGACTCACTAGAGTACAGTGGTACCTCGGGTTACATACGCTTCAGGTTACATATGCGAGGTACCACTGTATTTAATATCTATGACTTGTACTTTTGTAATATTAGCAAACTAGTCTGTGATGTTGCATGCAGAAGAAAGGTATTACAGTCCAAAACATTTAGGATAAAATAAAAATCTCCCGTTACGATTAAATGGTCATAGGACAGCACCTGTAGATGTTGAAAATAGTCGTGAAATTGTGATCGGAAGTCTACATTGGGGTCATAAATATTTATGATTGCTAATTTTTACCCAGCAGTGTAATATAAAATGACCTTCTGGGTCCATGATTTCCTTCTCTAGTTGCAAAGTTTAAGATTTGCAAAGCAGGATAACTACCCCTTTGGCTTTTTTTGAGAGAGATGACAGTCATAAGCCTCACTTACTTTCCACTCGCATAATGTATGCCTGCCTGTTTTAGGATTGTGGCTGTCTTCACTGAGGACAATTTCTGCTCTCAATTTTTTAAACCTGTGGTTAACACTAGTTTGTATTTAACGAGGTGCTCCAGGAAATTCATGGAAATTGGAGAGGTAGGCATAGCAGTATTCTCTGAAAATTAGTGTACTGGGGGAGTGCAACAGAGAGATGAGCCCCATCAATTTCAGGATTCACTATTCGTTTTTAGGCCCGAGAAGGCTAATTCTTATGTAAAAATCTGCAGAGGTAGAGGCAATGGGAATAGAAAACTAGGTAATATTCTTCACATATCAGAAGAAACAAAAATGTTAAGACATTAGCAGCACTATCTGTAACATGTTATCCCGGTCAGATCTAAAAAAAAAATATTGGGAAGGAGAACAGTTGATAAATTATCTTTAAAAAGGGAGGGAGTAATAATAATAATAAAGAAAGATTAAACTATTCAGATTATAGGAGTGGGACTTGCTTCTTGCCTTGAAACACAAATTTCCTAATGTTCTTCCAGGGAAGGAGCACCAATCCATCCAATATTACAATGGGAAAGGTTGTTCCAGCCTGCCAGCAAACTTGGCCCCAAACTTGGCCATGCCAAGCTATCAAAAGTGAGAGGCTATGGGGAACCAAAGCTGAAATGTTCCTATTCAACATCATTACAGCAGGAAGGGAGCATAGCTGTTAACTTTTCCCTGTTCTTGCAAGGAATCCTATTCGGAATAAGGGACAGCTATGGAAGGGAGGGAGGAAAAGGGAACCATCCTGGGGCCTTTACATTATATTACATTATATTAGTTTAACATTGCACACGCCTACAAAGACCAACTCTGAAATAATCACAGTCCTATTCCAGTTAATATCCATTTCACATATAACAACTAGGACAAAAGTGAGTTGGGGTTGGTACAGTGTGTGTGTGTGTGGTGAAAGGGAGAGATGAGTTTTATAAAATGATATTTCTCATGGGCCATACCTAGTAAACTCTAAGCCTGTTGTGCAGATCAAGCAAGCACTGGTGGTATGATGAAAGTGAAAAGGGGTATTATGACCAGCAGCCACCGCCACCCAACAAATTCTTATGTTAGAAGTGAATCGAAGGAACTGAAAAAGGAATGAAGATATTGTGCGAGGTGTGGAGGGGGCAGGATGAAGAAAGCGTAAAGGGAATTCCAACAAAAGAGAGATAAAATGTTATGGCAGGAGAGGCTGTCTGTTCAGCCTTTGTCCCAAGAGATAACATCAAGCCATATGTTTGAAGGAAATTAGCATGGTGTATTTCACATCACTCTTCAGCTGGGTGTTGCGTAAGGAAGTCCTCGACTGATGCCTCATTGCGGAAGGTCCTTATGTGGCCTGCATGTCAAAGACAAAAGATTTCTGGATGTCAAATGTAAAAGCTTGTGTTTCTGTCTCTTGCCATCTGGCATACCTCTGAAAACAACTCTCAACCACCTTTTTTGGGTGGTTGGGGAATATCATAATGCACACATTATTACAGTCAACCCAATGAAACATTCCCTTCTCTCTTGCATATTTGAGAATATCTTCCTTGGTGGGGAATTGGAGGAATTTTACAGCAAAGGCTATAGGAGTGGCCTCCTTCCTGTGTGGTGAGATAAAAAGATCTTGGAGCTCGATATCTTATTGAAGGGATAAATCCAAAACAGCATGCAATGGAGAGCCAATGAAATTTGTGGGGTTCCCAATAATTCCCAAATTGTTCTGGTGAGAGTTTGAAGTTTTTCACAAGCAGCCTTGATATCAGCCTATAGGGCCTCGTATATTAATGATCTCTCTCCCCTAGTCCTTTGTGCCAGCCTTGTTTCACCTATTCCCAAATGGTTGTTTAGTGTATCCACTGAGATCTGTAGAACATCCACTGATTTTTTAATATTGTTTTTAAATCTGCTGCCATGTGTGTGTTTTTTAAGTACAGAAGAAAACCCTCCTTTGCTTCTTCTGAAGCAGAGTTGGGGGAATTGTGCTCTTAGGCCCTGGTGGGGAGGCAGCCTTAGGCCCTTGGGGAACTGCAGAATTATGGCCCATTAGCACAGTTAATGAAGGAGATTAAGGTGTGAATGCCACCCATCTGCCTTCAGTGAGGTTCACAAGGATTCAAAAGAGGTACATTTGCTTTTAGGCACCGAGAAACACAGCTTGAAAAGGCAGCTCATCTAGGCGTGTCTGATCCCATCTCCATCTTAGCAGGAAGTCTCTTGGCTGTCTGTGTCTCAGCTTGTGGTACTCTTTTGCTGTTCTTGTTCAGTAGAAATAATGGAATAAAAAATAAAGCAGAATCAAACTTTTGAGGGGCTGAATGTTTTCTTAAAGAACAACTTGGACAAGCTGACAAATCTGTCTACAATTTACTTTACAGGGTGAAGAAGGAGCTAAAGGAGAAAATGGCACCCCTGGTTTTCCCGGTGAGAAGGTGAGTTTCCTGCCTCTGACCTCACGAGTTGCAGTGATATAATTCAATTGGTGTTATTGAACTGTAAAAAAATAAATTTAGGACGTTTGGCAAAAGAGACTTATATTGTTGACATCCTGAGGACCAAAATAGTTTAATATATGTAAACTAACGCTGGTGTTTGTTACCATTTAAAAACACAGTAGAAGCTACTTTTAAAAAACCCCGACAAATCAGATTTTCCCACCTGTCTTGGGAGGCCGGGACCTTGTCAGCTACAAAAGCTGAGGCTGCTGAATAGACTCTTTCTTGTACCCTGCCTCTTAACGCGGGGGCGGCCCAGCCCATTTCGCAACCTGAGGTGAAAAAAATCATTTACACACATAAATGATAAAACTTGTCATGGCCGACCAAAAAATGGGTCACTAGAGGGGTGAAATATGAGGTGATGAATAGTAAACCAGTTCATTGAATTCTTCAATACATCAACCTGGAAAACACAGAATAATAAGAGTGAGCTAATGTGTAGTCCCTGCTTATCTATGCCATATTGCAATATACGTTGTAGGTATTTCTCATCTGTGTGTTGTTTCATTTGTACATTTAATAAAATCATACCATAGAGTGCAAAAATTATCTTGTTCTCTCTCTCTCCCCTTGCCACCTTGAAGGTGGCAACTGCTTATTTATGGCTCAACAGATCTTCAGTATAAAAAGATCTCCCTGTCTTCCTGGAAAAAAAATTACAGGCCTTTTCTATTTCATAATAAGTGACAGACAAATTGTCATCATATTAAAACTGAAGAGAGATTATATGAAATTTGGAATTGGCACTGTTAAAGTGCAAAGCCAATTGCTGTTACGTGAAGGAGGGAAAGGAATCTGATAAAATATGCAAGACATGAATTGCTTGTATAACGGAATGTATTGAGTAGAAAGATTAGTCAAAATAAGTATTCAAAAACAAGTAGTGGAAAATTGTCTGTCTGACTCTGTATCTAGTCTGATAATGTTAGAAACTAACATTAGCAAGCACATACTCATACCCAGTCTTTAGACCTAGCTCATTCACTGTTTTCTGAAGAAAAGAAAACGGATCTGAAATTTCCCATTTTTTAAAATAAAAGTGTAGGTTTTAAGTATGTAATTATTTTAGTTTATTTGCATCACACTTTTCTAAATGCATAAAGTGGCTCTAAAAAATACCAAACCAACCACAATAATAAAAATCAAAATACTAAGATTTCTGTTTGTTCTCCCTTCTTCTCAGCACACCTTACTTCTTCTTTTTTTTCATCTTTTTTTGAGGAGCCTGACCTGGCATGTATCACTGAAACCTGGGTGGTGAACAGGGTGGAGTTGGTCTCACCCAGCTGTGCCCACCTCAGCCAGCACACTGTTATAAGAAAAATACTGCTCCCTTTCCCTTATGGGGTATCTAAAAGTCCATATAGAATCCTTAAGTAGGTTCTCTGTCAGTAGGAAAAAATAACAGAGGCCAACCAGAGAATATTGAGAAGCAAAGCAGCTAGTAAGCGTGTTCTTTATTAAACTGTTGCAACAGGTTCCCCCAATCTCCCACGCAGGGAGGGAGGAAAGGAACCCAGAACATTGGTGTGCAAGCTCTTATATAGACTTTTGAAATTGCCCAGCCTGTAGCTCAAGACCACCCCCAAAACATCATTCATACATCACAGAAAGAGGTGGTCCCCAGCAGAAATTTGAGTGTGTTGCTTCTCTGCCAGATAATGCCTTATCTGATTGCCTGGTAGCCTGGCCATTCCTTTGAGATGGTAAATACTCACTTCCTGAATCTCTTATGCATATTTCTAGTGTGGTCAGCTTAACAGATACTTGCCAGACTGTATTTACAGGGAGGTGTAAGCCCCTACAGTCCAAAGACAATTGGAAAGCTTTTCCCATTTCCTTCCTCCTCCCAGAGAAATATTTGAGGTCAATTTGGGAGAGTCAAATTGGCTTCAGGATTGTTCTCCTGTACTATTTCAGACACATGGTTTATATACTTATGTATGTGTTTGCCTTATACATTTATGAACATTTATTTTTTATATATAGGACCTTAGAATTCCTATAACAACACCTTCCTAAAACACACTTTTCCTGTCACCTCACAGTTAGCTACCCTGGCAACCTTCTAAACCCCCAGTCTCCTTTCACACCTCAGGGTGTGGGGACGGATAGTTCTATTGCATTGTCAATGGCGCTGTATTGTTTCTCAACAGACCTATCTTGGCCAGGCAGTTTTGCCTAGGCTAGCTCAGGAATTCCTCTTTAGCTTGTATTTCTCCCTTCACATCCCAAATAATCAAAGTCCTGCCATTTATTAATTTCTAGGGTTTAGGGGGGTCCCCTTTCAAACTCATAACACCATTATTGTTCCATTCACAGAACCTTAGTCTTCACTATTTCAACAGCATCTGCCCCTTGCAGAGTGTGCATTTCCACAATATTATGTATTTATTGCAGACTCTTTTAATATATTCACTCTCTGTGAGGTAGAGAAAGCAAATAATTCATCAGGATTGAAATTGAAATGAATAAAACTGACACTTGCATACGGAGGCGACTTTTACAATCTGGGTTACTTCTGGACCTGAACAGTAATGTTTCATTTTTACAAAGTTAGTGTATCAGCCTTGCAAGGGCTGTGTAATGGATTGTGAAAACTGAGCTTGTTTCATTAAAAAGCTCTGAATTGGAATGCTTGGCTGTTTTGCCCCAGCGCTACACTCTTGTTTGACTCAAGACCAGTATGGTTAGTGTTAATGCAGTACTGGTTTGCCTTTAGGCCACCATACACATTCCTTTTATAGGAATAAACAAAGGTGTCTTAAATATTATACATCTGAAATATGCACATGTCTATCATACAGGAAGTCATCAAGATCAACAACTGTGTGTGCACATTTTGAGGCAAACCTGTATTTGCTCCCATATTATGTGTGAAATGGCCATTTGTGGTCACAAGTGTTTAAAGAACATTTTTCCAGTACTGACTTGGTTGTTAACAGCCTACTAGAACATTCTCAGGACTTTTAAGCTAAGTTACATTTGCTGAGACCACCTGGTAAGCAGTGTTACGTAAATAAAAACATTTCTTTCTTGATTTTTCACACATATTTGCTTCAAGATTTAGCTGTTTTAAATGCCTTGAAGCATTCATTATAGAAACAAGCATCTGAGTAATCTTCAAAAAATAAAGACATGCAGAGAGGAAACACAAAAAAGATGTCTTGGCAAGTCTACTTGTACACTGGCTCTTCTTTTCGTTTGCAAAACCTTTTAAGAGATTAATATTCTCTTAGAATGCAAAATATTTTCTAAGAGATGCAAAATATTCTAAGTGTACTCAGTTGCATATTTCTATGCAACTTTGATAATGTCTTTATCAAAATAGATAAATGCCCGTGGGAAATTGATGGTCATCTGGACACTCTAGGGCATGTTCTAGAGTGCTAGAACCTCTGGATTTCCATTTCAGACTGCAGCTCCTCATAAATCACTCTAAAGGACTCCTTGATTTTTTGGGAGAAGATTTTCAGGGGACAGAATGCGCTCTAGCAGGAAGGAGAATAAGAAGCCTCTCAGCTTGGGTGAAAGCCTATAGATCCTTATATCATCTTGCTTAATTTATTAGCCCAGTTCACAAGCATCCCCGTAACACAATGACCCTGAATTAAATTTATGCAGAACAATAAAGGGCTTTGAATTTTTTTTTTTTTTTTACTGAAATGAAATAATGATATGCAAGAATAGTATGCAAAGATGAAGTCTCATCGAACAAGGAATATGGCCATATGTTCAAATTTAAACACTGAAAATGCCACGGGATGTAATTATCTACATCCTGAGATTTAGACATATTTTCACATTCAAGGCCAAGTAATGCGTATAGAATTGTTGATATATGACTTTCTGCTGTACAGTTTATTTTCTGTGTTTTTTTTCTTACACCTGTTTTCTGATGCCACACTCTGAAGTACTCACTACTCTCTCACCGAAGCACTTCTTTGCTAGTTGTTTATCCTGTGGGATTCAGAACTGCATGCTTAAAACCAAAGAGCAGTCTAATTCCCACCACAATAGATTGTTTCAGTAGCATCTTTAGACCCTTTTGAAAGCTGTGAGTGAAAAAGAGGAAATGGTTTACCATGGTAAAATGCATTTTCTATTGTATGGCATGAAGCAATGCAACAAGACAGGGTAGGCAAAAGAGTAGTTAACAGTATGGACCTTTGTCTTCTGTAATGGTAATGTGAACCCAGTGACCTTTTTGGTCACTGCCCAAAAAATATAATAGCAGCTGTGAGAAACTTTTATTTCAGGAATTTCTTCTGGAAGGGACAAAAATGAGACTGCAGAAATTCCCTCAAAATGTGGTCAACAGAAAGCCACATTGCCATTTGATGGTACTTTATAGGGTCACATGAGATTCTACCAAACAGTTGGATGCTGTTTTTGTTAAGCTAAGCAATAATCCCCAGGCAAGATGTTTTTAAAAAAACCCAATTCCAAAGCATGACTCATTTGTGTCCTTGTTTCTTAAAAGTGGAATTCTCAGTTTTAGTGCTAATTGCTTACAGACATCTCCATTCTGAAAATTCACTAGTCTCAATTTTGTTAAATGAAGCAATGCAATCATATTCAGTGGTAGCACAGAAGCACCCACACCTTGCAACTGTTGGATATACATATTTCCTCACTTTCACCATGTAGGACACGTGTTTCCTTTGACAAGTTAGATGTTGAGTGACTTAAAAAAGGAGGGGGAAAGGATTGTATGGATGGTGGATCTGTATTTCTGGAAGGACATCTCTGCATAGAGATCTGTCACTCATTCCAACCCCCATCAATGATCCAGCATCAGCATCAAGTTGTGTATCACCAGTGAGTCTTTGCTGATGTAACTACATCAGGGATGTCCAACAGGTCGATGGCAATCTACTGGTCGATCGCTGGGCTTTCCTGGTCTATCACGTGATCCTGAGAGATGCCCACCCCACCCCCAAAGCTCAACAACTCTGATCAATTCGCCCCCCCAAAAAGCTTAACAACTTTGGTCAATACAATTAGTAGATCACTGCCATGTTTGTTTTTTTGCTTTGTTTTAGTGGGAGTAGATCACAGTCTCTGAACATCCCTGAACTACATCTATGTATTTCATACAGTGAATATAGAATGTTTATATTCTAGTATTGCCTGTGGTTGAATTTTTTGACATGCTAAACTGTGGTTAATGTGAACCGGATCGGGAACATATGAAAGCAGGAGGAGGCTAGACTTAGTCTTGTAACTCTAAACAATGATTTAGCATTATATTCAGCTGTAGCCATAGATTCTTGGGATGTTTCCAAACTGCACAATCATATCACATATAAAATACATAATGGTTGTGCAGGTTCATAGGGCCTGCATGTAAATGCTGGGCTGCCGGATGTCCTTTGTGATAGCTTAGATAATTTGTAACTAACTGGGACTCTTCTGCATCTTGAAAAATATGCAGTGTGACCATGTGGATAGTGAGGTGTGGACCAAAGTGTATCAAACACTGTCAAATTAAGCAAGCTTATCCACAGTTCCTTTTTGCCCTGTTCATTCCAGGCAGAGGACACTTAATACACAGTGTCCAAGCATTTTTTTGTTATTTTGCCCTGAGCTTTCCCTGTGAAAACCCACTCTTTAAAGCTGAATGCAAATGAAAATTCAGGTTTCCCATGGATTGCTGTTTGGCCCAACTGAGCTTTAAAGAGTGAGTTTTTGCAGGGAAAGGTCTGGGTGGGGTGGGGGTGGGGAGGCACTTGGACCTGCAGCTTTAAATTGTAGACCGTGCCTGGAAAGAGCAGAGGAAATGTAAGCCCAGAGTGCCCTAAATATTCTACAGCAGCCTTTTCCAAACTGGTAACTTCTTTATGTTTTGAACCACAACTCCCATCAGTCCCAAACATCAGGTCGGCAACAGGCTGGGGAAGGCTGCTCCATAGACACCATATTCTATATTATATATTGGGCAAATATGCTCACATTTCTATAAATACCCAGACTATTCTAGCCCTTAGTGTTACAGTTGGGTTAGAAAATATCACATTGTTTTATCTATATAAGTAAGATAGGATAATGGAAAACCTTGCTATCATTTCTTCATAATTCTACATAAAATGTTTCTAATTAGTATGTTAGTTAATGGCTGATGGATAATCCAGTTTATCCCTGCTTCAGGGAGAAGATGGTCTGATTGGTGCTCCTGGTGCTCCTGGTGGTTTTGGTGAAAAGGTAGAACCGATTTAAATCAATTTATTGCAGCTTTGTGTTTCTTATTTCTCTCATTCTCTCATTCTATTCCTTCCTGTTTTTCAGAAGTAGCAAGAGTAGAATGTTGGGTTTGGCTGCAAAAATCCCTTGAACTCACTGAATAGCTGTATCAAAGTTCCCATGTTCTGATCAAACTCAGTGGGTTGCTGTGACAATAAAATGTTTCCTAAACTGCTTGATGGAAGGTCAAATATGATAAGTAGATGAATACACTGAAAGGTGGTCCAGAGATAGCAAGAAGGAAAACACAATGTTGGCTTCTTTCCAATCTAATGTTGTGTAAAAACATGGGTCCCATTGTTTGTTACTAACCTGTAGAGTAATAGTGTTCTTTTAAGCACCAGTGGGAGCATAGAAATGTGCATTGAACATGACAAAATATGTTTTGTGTACATTTGGTAATTAAAAGGTCATGATTATTGTGCAGTACTTTATATCAGTGAATCTATTGATAGAAAAAAATTCATCTTTCCCAGATTTAGAGGGACTATCCAACTTCCGTATTGTGATTTTTCATAAGATGCATTCAGACACTGCTTCCAGAAACTATTCTTGAAACCACACAGCCTCTTTGTTCTAGTGTAATAGATATTGTACACACACCTTAATATCCAGCCTTATGCATTTACATTTTCTCAGCTGAGCTCTCTAGATAAGCAATATGTTCTACTTGCTGCAAGAACACATCATATCAATAAGACTGGGTGTGCTGATAAAATATTAAAAATTTTCTTCACATTTGCCCAAGAAAACTTTATAATATATGTAGGCATTTTTGTTTAAAATATATAAAATTTTCTGGGTTTGCAACAGTTAAACAAACCTCTGTGTGCGCGCGCATCTTTTTATGTGTCTCTGTTGCTTATACTATATAAGAACTTTTCCAGTTAACCCCTATTTTTTCAGATCTATCAATGAAGCATTGTTTTACAGGAAATAAGAGCTTGGGTGGCTATTTTGAATGACCATTTTCAAGCAAAAAGGCAGTAAAATGCCTGTCTCTCAGCTACTCCATTGCTAATAAAAAGTCTGCTGCTAGAAATAGCACTCAGTGTTTTATCTACCATGAATAGTAAAATGGTGGTCTTAGCTATTAAGTCAGATTGTTTATGTGCATGGCATTCATATGACTGTTGAGAACACAAGAAAAGGGAATAGGATCAGTGAAATAGTGAACTATTGGCGATTATAACCACCCAGAGGTACTTTAACAGGACGTAAGGTGGTAAGTTCTGTCTATACATCTCAAATATATAGGATCATAAGGAAGTGTGAAGGTTTGAAGGCCTCTTTTCAGTTTGTTAAATATAAAGATGGTCCAAGCTATTTTGATCAAACTTGCAATTGTCAGGTATGTCATGGGGATATTAGATTTGAAATGGTGAGTTATTCTATGCAAACCTTTATTGTTATATTTTTAGCTTCCCTGCTTTAATAAAAGGAAAGTGTTTCAGAACGTTAACATTATTATCAATAAAGGCGACACAGAAACTTCGAGGGATGAAGGTCCTTTGAGGCTTGGTTTTTGTATATTTAGAAGCCCCATCTCAATCATTGTTATGAGTCAAAATATATTCTGTAATTCTTTTAAGAAGTGAGTAATTAGCTTTCCCTCCTCTTAGATAGAAACACAAAAGGGGAAATGTAAAGCAGTATCCATTGTTTCAATATGTTGAAATGGTTGTTTTAGAAGTTTTGCATGCTACTGACTTCTTACATTGCTCCCAAAACCAGGGTGAACATGGCTTGAAGGGTGACAAAGGTGAAGTTGGAGAAAAGGTAAATAATACTGATGTTATTTGATATTACTGTATATTGGCTTAATTATTTATAACTTCAGCTGCGACCCATTTCTCACTATTTCAGATGCAAAACTACTTTCTATAAAGATAATGGCCTAGTTCGCATGTCACATTAAACTATAGATTAAAGCCTGCTTCTCATTCCCATTTAAACCATACTTTGTTCAATGGCTTATTGTGAACTAGGCCACTGATAGAGCACTTCAGTGCAAGGCTTCTGCTGTTCAGTCTAGTAATAAGAAAAAATGTTTTCAAAAATGTGACATTTACTGTTTGAATTGAATTTGTAACCATTGTTCATATTTCATCATAAACCCAGCCTTGACAAAACACTTGGTAACCGATGTTACAAGGTGCTGATGTTGCCAGCAGTAATTTATTGTATATTTGCACTTAGGACTGCCAGCTAACCCCTTTTCATAGAATCATGTACCAACTATAGCTGCAATTACTAGAGGAATCTCATGTCCATCATCAGACGTGATGCATGGTGGACTCCATGTGATTTCCAACATTAGCTTCAAAAGGGATTCCTGCAATCTCACAATTCACAGTAGCCATTTGAACAGGCATTATTGGTGGCTGCCAGTTTTATTTGTGTCTCCATCCTATCCTCACTGGGTTACAACCTTGCTAGTAGGTAGCTTCATGGACTCTTGGGGCCGGCTGAGTGACTGAACTGGATTTGAGCAGGTGACATGTTTAGTGGTTATTTTTTAGAAGGCTTAGGTTGATGTAGCATAGGGAACAGGCCGAATACGACATCCTTCATTTTAAAGGCCCTCAGATGACAAAAAAAGTTTGCTGTGTTGGATTGGTGCATGTGGCACCTAGACTAGGACAGATTTTATTTGCTTAGGATGTTACTATTGCAGATTGGCTTGAGCTGACATTTTTTCCTTCATGTGTAGGACCAGGGGACACTTTCCTGGGGTACAAATGCTGCTTGTAACTCTTCAAGTTTTAAAATGTGATTGAGATCTACAGACAGGTCCAATGAGTGCACCTCATTGAAACAGATCATTTTTGCATCTAAAAATGAAGTATGCAAGAGATTAAAAATAACTTTGACCATCTAGGAGTGTAAATGATATTGCAAAAAGAGAAAAGTTACTATCAACTTCCATTATTTCTAGCAGTTGTGAGATGGATAAAAGGGACATGCTTGGATGATATCTGAGCATGTTTTTATTTTTAAATAATTCTCAATTAACCTTTTAATGATTTTAAGTGGCTTCCCAGCAGCTGTGTCAAAGCATTCTTATGTCTTACAATTGTATTTTATTTGGACACCGGGTTGGGATGGCTGCAGCTGCTGCTGCCACTCTGGCTGCACTATTTGTGTTCAGTTTTCCTTCACTCTAATGCAGACTTTGAAAAAATGTGCAGTCACAAATGCTAATAGCTTTCTGGTTTTGGTCTTGATTCTAACAAGTGTTTTGTGGTTGTCCAAAATATTATAGGAATCTCTGAGTGCTTAAACAGATTTTGACATCCAGTAGTCCTTCAGTGCATAGATGCTGGTAATAATCTATGGCATTGCAAAATATAATATTGTAATGGAATTGCCTCTGACAAGGAAAGCCAGAAGTGAGTGTGTGCGTGCACATTTGTGTGTGTGTGTGTGTGTGTGTGTGAGAGAGAGAGAGAGAGAGAGAGAGAGAGAGAGAGAGGTTGAAGAAAGGAATGTGTCAAACACCTATTCACTGAGGGAATTTAAACATCCCATTTTACACATAGTTGGGGCCCAAGCATCATTTTGGGGCGAGTGCAAACTTGTAACATGGGCCTTCACCACCCTCCCTCCCCACCCCTTATATACAGTACCATGAGTCATGAAATAAAAGTATCTGTTTGAATTTGGAACTGACATTTTCTACATTTCTGAAATTGAACCATGGCTAGTACTAAGAATTTTCAACCATGCTCCAAAATAGCACTCCTTCCCCCCCCCCCCCGTGCAGTGGCCCCTTTCATGTGTCACACTAGGCTGTAGATTTTTGAAATCAGAAGTGGGGAACCTGTGGACCTCTAGACTTCAACTCCCATCAGTTCCAGCCAGCATGGCCAGTGCTCAGTGATAGTCCAACCATACGTGGAGGGTCACAGGTTGCCAATCCTTGTTTGAAACCATTGACCTGGCTTTATCCTGCTCCCACAGATGCACAGGTCACAGTATGGCTTGCCATATCATGCTAACCTAGGTGGTGGCTTGTTTGCTTCAAACTACGATCTGGGTTTGCATGACATGGCAAACCACAAACAGTAAGCCAGATATAAGCTAAGAACAAGCATTGGTGCAGTTATGAGTTACTGCACACATTGCCTTGTGGGGTTAAGGAATCCTGTGCTGGGGGCAGGAGGCAAGTTCATGATTAAGCCATGGTTTAAAACAAACTGGCACAGTGTGAGGCGCAAACCAACTCAGTATCAGATTCAGTGGCAAGTAAAGGAGTGAAGTGAGGTCCTTTTGATTCCCTTTGCACTCCCACGCATGGATTAAAAGGGCAAGGGCAGAAGGATGTGCGTTAATAACAAAAAACAGCTTTGCCCTACAGATGGGATAGGGAAGCCATCCTGGACACAATCCTACATGCTGCACTTCTCTGATTAAGCCTATTACCATCTGCTTTGTGTGGACAGATGTCTGAGGGTGACTATTAATGTGAGCCAACACCTGTGCGGAGTACGTCTCACGGAGGAAGGTTCTTGTGAATGGCTGCATTGTGACAGCTCTTGGCTTTAAAGTTTAAGTCCTCCCCACATCTTTCTGCAGTAACTGCTCTCATTTTTTGCACATTTTCAGAACCAGCACTCTGGAAAGTATGTAAGACTGGGGAACAGAAGCTGTAAAAACCTGAAGTAACCATATGTCAGCACTTACTTATAATGGAGTTTTGCTCAGGAAACACATTGGTGGGTCAAAATTGTTGAGAGCTCTGATGGCCCTGTGGGGGTGCGGGAGCAAACAGGGCAGTATCTTGGTAGATCAGAAAAAAGATATAAAGCAGTTCGTTTGCAAAGCGACTATTTTGAATATTGTGGTCTCTGATCTTTAGAATGAGCCATTTTTAATTTGTGGGGTGTTGTTGTTTGTTTGTTTTGGTTGAGGGAGAGGAGATGTGTCGTGAGAGGAGAGGAGCTTGGGGGGGGGGCAATCACAGAAGACAGCCGCTAGGAAGATACCATTTTCTGCCAAGGAAGATAAGCTCCCTCACTTGAAGATGAGTGTGAACCCACTTTTACCCATTTGTTTTGGAATGAATGAAAGTTGAACCAAACACACTCCATTTGGTTCAGTTTTTCATTTGTTACAAAACTAATGAATTGGTTGTTAACATGACTTAGCTTGACTGGACACTTTAAGGTTCAGGATAATTTTGATGAGAGTGTTGTAGCAGTAGAACATATATTGCTGTATTGTAGTTGGCAAGTGTGGTGTGTTACTCTGACAAATAAGTCTGCAGAGCTCAGGCCAAGGACTTATTTCTCTTTCATGCTTGCAAGGAACTCCCTATTCTGAGAAGAGCAAATTATGGAAGCCTGCAGCATATTACAACTGAATTCGGCCAAAACAAATTAATGTATATAATTGGCAATAAAAGAATGTTCTGACAAGAAAAAACTAAAGAGGACAGGGTAGTAAAATATTGTTCTTGTGGCCAATTTGGGACTGTGCCACAACATACAGATTACTATTTGTATGTGAGCAATACCCTTCTTGAAAACAGCTTGCAGCTCTTTATTTTTGTTCTGAGAACGATAAAAAGTTAAGTTTATTAGAGAACAGAAATTGATTTCCACTTGCAGCAGCAAATATCCAGGTGCAAATAGTCTAGGGGGGGGGGAATTTGACCTATATAAAATCAATAAAGTATTTCTAGCAAAGAACGTGGCCTCTAGTGCATCAGTTTTGTAGTGGGCTATTGATTTTCCAGTGTTTAATAATGGTATGTGTAACATGATGAGAAAAATAAAAATTGAAACAAAATGTAAAAGGAGAAACAGCATTAACTTCTTTGCTCTCAGAGTGCTAGACATCTATGAGTGCATGTTGCAAGAAATACTGGAGGTAAGAAGATTCATTAATTCTAAATGAAAAGTCAAAATTAAAGGCAAGTCCATTTCTCGTTGAGAAAATGATGCTGTCCGATTTAATAGATATTTACTTGGAAAGAAGTCCTACTGTGATCAATAGGGCTTACTCCAAAGAAATTGTGCATAGGATTTTAGCCTTATAAAAATGTCTATCAGTCAGATATTTAACTGCCAGAAGTAACTCTACTGCAAAATAGAGAACCTAAGTAGATAATACTGTTTCATGCCACCCCCAATGTCCGAGTGATGCAAGATTCTGGGTGTTTTAAGTGCTTTACCTAGGGTTTGTGCTTCCTTTTGGAAATGAGGCACAGCAGAGACTGTGATGTCTTTATGATACATGGTTTATTGACACACATATACAACCTGAGCCTACAATGGAGGCATTCACAGCACTGAAACCCCAAGAGGGTCTTGCTTCTCTTGTAGGCATACCGGTAGCTCTGGATTCAGATGGACATCAGCCATAGCCAGTGGCGTAGCGTGGGGGGTGCAGGGGGGCCCGGCCGCACTGGGCGCAACATCTGGGGGTTAGGGTTAGGGGGCGCAAATCCACGGGTTAGGGGGCGCAAATTACTTGCCTTGCCCCGGGTGCTGACAACCCATGCTACGCCACTGGCCATAGCTCTGACCCTCTCCTGAGCTAGCTGCCTTAACAGACTGCCACCTTTTGTCCTATGTCGCAATCCAGCAAACTCTAAACTCTGAAGCCTGGCTTTTGTTATTCTTACTCATTCTGAGCAGATGGAGGATCCTCACGCACTGGTCTTTAGTGTTTAATCAAAGCAAACATCAATTCAGGTTTTCTGCAGATTTATGTTTGCTCCAATGCTGCTTTAAAGACTGGGGTTTGGGGGGGAAAGCCACTTGGACTCTGAGCTTTAAAGTGCAGACTATGTCTGGAAGAGCGGAGAAAATGTAAGTGTGGATTAGCCTATAGTTGCCTTGTTGGGCTTAGGCAGAGGTGACCCAGATTCTATTCTGCCATGAAACTCACTGGGTAATATTGGGTCAGGCACTATCTCATGGGATAGTTTTCCTTACAAGTTTGTTGCAGCAGCAAAATGGGGCAGGGGAGATCTATGTACACTGCTCTGAGCTTTTCAAACGAAGGCTGGAATGGAAGTATAACAAATTAAGGAACTTGCAGAAATATAAACTGAGAGGTCACACTGGTATCAGAAGCTTGTGAAGCTGAGGCTTTACAATACATGCTCACCAGTCCATCACACATTTGACATTGTTGTAATCGCTGTGCGGAATCTGCTAGTCTCTAAACAACAATTGTAGCAGTCTGCTGAATCCACAGTAAATGTTGATGTCTTAAAAATGCATTATGTGAGAGTAATGCCATTTGTCAGCTACTGACAGGAAAAGATTGGTTCCTGACTTACCTTTTTAAAAGAAAAGGGAACGGGGCTAGTTTCTGTTTCTTGTAAGGACTCGAATGTTCTCCAGCTAGAAATCAGAAATCAATCTTAAAATATGATTTATTGACCTATTGCATGAGTAGTAAGGGCGCTTTCAAAATTTGCTTCTCTTATTTTCTTCTGGTTGTTTGTCACCAAAGCCTTTTTGGTCATGCCTTCCTGAAGAACACTGCATATGACCCTCTCCCTATTGTTTTAGTTTTGCAAAGGAGATATAAATAACCCAGAAGGAGGCAGGAGAGTGGGGATGTGGGGTGGGGATCAAGGCTATGTGATCCCAGGAGAGATGTCTGCATCCCCATTTCTTGTTTATTACTTATATTCTATTCTCAAGGTTTGTCATCTTACTGGGAGAGCATCCTTCCAGTAATTCTGGGAGCAGTCTGGTTCAGTCAGCATGAATGCAACTAGGGAATGCCTCCAAGCTGGAGAGCCTTCATACCAGATCTCTGTCTGCAAACCAGAACAAAGGCCTAAAGGCCTGTGTCTTCAGCTCAGTGTTCCAATTTGCTAAATTCAAACATCTGGAGGGGAAATGACTGACTATCACTGTTATCTGGACCCAATTTATATGGAGTTGTAAACTGGCAGTCATGAAAATGCAAGGCTAATTATAGAATTTAGGCCTGTAAGTGACCTTAAGTGTCATGTATTTCATCCGCTACTCATAATCACATCTAAGGCAGGTGCTTGTCTAATCTGTTTTTAAAATCTCTCATTTATGGATTCAGCAGTGTGCCCCTTGCACTTTGTTATACTGCAAATATTGTTGTTGTAAAAATATTTGTACATGAAAATTCTCAGCATCTTGGCAACCTTTCTGCTGAAGACCATTTGTAGGAATTTAAAGGCTTCTATGTGAGAAGACAAATCCTGTTCTTCAGAAATCTATGCTTTATTCATAGCATCCCAAATAACTTGCAAGTTCAGGTACCTGCCACGCTTCACTTGGCAGAGACTTGTGGAGCGGGACCTTTATAAATTAGTAGTAATGACTGGATTACTACTAGTAGTAATTTTGTTGGCAAATTTAGGGCAGGTGTAGTGAACTTGTGGCTCTCCAGGTATTGTGGGACTACAACCCACATCATCTCTAACCAATTGCTACACTGGCTTAGGCTGATGGGATTTGGAGTTGACAATATTTGGAGGGCCACAGGTTTCTCACACTTAATTTTGGGTCATGAAGGTACATTATACTGTGGCTTTTAAATCCCCCCCTCCCCAAGATGGACCAGCATGGCTTCCTATGACTTTTTATCCAATTACTTTGTTCAGGGTTAAGAATAGGCAGCATTTGTTTTGTAAATGTCATTCTAGTAAGGACTGCTGGTAGGAGACATGAGAAATGCTTGAATTCCTCTCAGATATCATGTTGGCTACCTCAGTGCTCTCAAAAGCAAAGTCAGGGAGTGTTTTTCTTCCCTCTAATTTGTTGTCAGTACAAGATGGGAAGAAAGTGAGGTGAAATAGTGAAGGCATCGTCATGTGGGGAGTGTGTGCACCAAGTAGGGGGGAAACGTAGGGAAATAAGTTTGAGGCCTAGAGTCTTCTCCTGAGGCACTCTCCTGTCTCTAAAGGGCTTTTAAATGGCCACTGAGTGTATTCATTGGTTTGGGCCAGGGTGATTTGGATATGGAGTTCTGAGATATCAGCTGAGGTAGTGGCAGAAGTTGGATGTTTGGAGATGAGCTGTGGAGGACTGTGTGCTAGAGGATGGGAAGAACTACTCAGTTGCTTGCACAGCAGGGGAACTCCCCATTTTGATATGGTGAGAATATGAGTGGAGTGGGTCCATGCACAGCACAGCAACGTGGTCATTTAATTGTTTACTGCCAAATGTACACCTTGCAACAAAGTCCATGTGTATTCTGCCGCCACTCAATCCTGAAGTCTTGCATCAGTATGACATTCTAAGTTGCAAACTTGGCAGTGCCATCTAGTGATGCCACATGGTGAATCAGACATGGATCTGTTCAATTTGCCATCTAGTCACACCTGTTTACCAACTGGCCTTGATATGTATTCATTTCTTTCTCACTGCAGTTCCTTGTGAAGGAAGTGCTTGTAGTTATGAACACCAAGTACACTCAAGGGGTGGTGTGTGTGTGTGTTGAACAGTGTAATGTAAGACTGGCAGTTCTGTTAATGGTGACCCATGCAACATGGGGATAGAGCCCCTACAGCAGCAGCAACAAAAAGCTGTTTCCATGAATATGATTCCTCCCTCCCCCAGCCATTATTGGAACTGTTTTGTGGCACTCTTGGAATTCAGTAGAAAATTATAAAAAGGCGCAGGGCTCTTAGAACTAATGAGCAGTAATGTGGAAAAAGTGAAGGATAGGATGGGTTTGTTTGTAGACTCAAGGAAATAATAAAGACTTCAAGGGAAGAAGAATGCACCATATTCACTGAATGAAACCAGAGTTTCTAACAATTGCTTCCTTATTCTTTGTTCTCTGCTTTCCTTTCCACTCTTCCATTTCCATCTGGCTCTCTCTCTTCCCTTCCCCAGCATATCGCTGCCACTAGCCTTTGGGTTCTACAACTCTTTTCTAGCTCAGATGGCCCCAATTGATGGTTTGCAACTCCACAACAATTGTAGGACATCAGTTTTAAGGTTCTAGAATTAGAACATAAGCATTGTTTACAAAATAAAATAAAAACACTTATAAAATATTTTATAAATTTGCCAGACTGCAAAACATTAAACTGGGTATATAGTAGTAGGCATAAAATTTGGAAGAAAATTCCAGGGTTAGTTAGGCTCTGATATGCTGGAAGTCAAGTACATTGACTATATTGTTTACACTGGAGAAAGAGCTTTGAGTTAAGAACATGGAGCAGAAATCATCTTAGTTGAGTTAACTTAGTTCTGGACTGTTACAATAACAGAATTAAAGTGATGAATAATATAGAGACTCTTCTTTGATATTGTACTCCTTTTTAAAGGGCTAAGTTTCAACTTTGGTAGATATGGGAGTTTAGAGAAACATAACCCCTTTCATTTTTTAGGAATAGCATTCATTCTCAGAACCTAGTGAATCTACATTTTAAGTTTTATAGCTGCCCTTAATTTCACTTACTTAAAAGTTGCCATATATTGTGACCATATATATATATATATATATATATATATATATATAGCCATATAACTGCTGGAGTGTCAGTGGGATTACAGAGATCACCTATATGCAAGTCAAATTGCAGCCTCAGGTTTGTGGCTCAGTAGAAACTGATCTCAGTAATTGCTAGAGGCTTCTCATTTATACATGTCAATGCCCACATTGAAAAACAGGAATAATAAACAATAGGGACATTAATAATACATTTTTTTTTTACCTCTTGGCTGCCAGATTTTGCTTAGCTGTGCAGGCACCAGCTTTAGTTAAGCCATTATAAAATAGTGAAGACCTAAGAACATGCCAGACATGTTTCAAAAATCAGCTAACTAGCTGTGCTGCTACTGTTGATGTAGAGGTTGCTTGTACTCTAATGCCTGGTTCAGAAATAAGTATTGTGCTTTTTACCTCATGCCTCACATGCATTAATTTAAGACTTTGGGGGTTTCTTAAACCACAGTTTCCCACTACACCTAAACTGGGAAACTGTGGTTTAATATCTGATATTAAGCCTCAGTTTCCAAGTTCAGATGCAACTGGAAACTATGGGTTAACAAACCACAAAGGTCTTTCATAACAGCGCATGCGAGAAGGCAGGGAAAAGATGCAGTGAGTACCATGCTTGTTCTGGTTGAATAAGCCATAGTTCATTAAACTAAGATGAAGATACCTGAACTGATCCTAAAGATGAAAACCTCAGGGTCTTAACAGTGTTACAAACAAATGTGTGTAATAAAATTTGACAGACCCATTCTTTGCCGCAAAAGAGTGATTTGTAGTGAAACAGAGAAGCGTGAGCTTGACAGTTTGTTTTTTTATTTATAAGATATCTATCCTGCCCTTAATCATAAATGATCTCAAGGTAGGTAACAACAATTTAAAATACAAGAAAACAAGAAGCAGCAGAAGATAAAACTGCCAATATCTCTCACATCTGTTCCAGCACAGGCCTTACATGAAGAGGAAGGTGTTCAGCTGGCACTGAAAGATGGATAAAATCAGTGCCAGCCTAACCCTAGATGAAAGGATGTTCCAAAGCTAGGATGCCAGAAGGCCTTCTGGTGGATCATAACTCCTTTGACCCCATTCATCCCTAGCTGATTTCAAGGTCCAAGCAGGGCAGTAAGGAAAAAGGTGTTTCTACAGGTAAACAGGTCCTGAGCCTTTGGGGGCGTTATATATCAAAACTAGCACCTTGAATTATGCTCAGTGATGTATTGGCAGCCAGGGAACATATTTCAGGACTAGTGTCCCATGGTCCCTTGCAGAAAGGCCCACCAGCACTATGGCCATAGTATTTTGCAGCAGTTGCTGTCTCTGTACCATCTTCGAGGGCCAGCTCCGAGGGCAGCCACTGAATTGCTATCTCTATGCAGGAATAGTTGTTGCTGGCAAGCTGTTAAAAGGCATCCTGTAGCACTGAGGCCACTGTACACCTGATCCTTCAGGTGAACTGCAACCATCACCCCCAGCAACCCTCACCCCCATCTCTCCAGAACAGGCTGCCTTCCTTTTTCCTGGACTTAGGAACCACCTGCCACTTTTCCAGTGAAAAGCACGTTTACCTTATATATATGCACCCACAGTGCTATTGAAGGGCAAGTGGGAAGGCACTGTTCAGCAGAAGAAGGGTGTTTGGGGGAAGGATTTGAACATGCTTCATGCTTCACCGCTGCAATTTGCATTTTCCACGTGTTGCTTTGCAGTAAGGTAGCAGGCAACAGCGTGGTTCTTCTTCCAAGTTGTTTTCCTTTTTGTATGGAATATGGTGACTGTGCAAAATTCATGGGGGTTTTTTGGCTGTTAACCAAAATCATATGAAGAAGAATAATTACTGACAGCTAAACAGTAAGACAAAAAGTATAAAAAATCCAGAACCACAAAGGCAGGCACTCCCAAACTCGGCTCTCCCAATATTTTGGGACTACAATTCCCATCATCCCTGACCAGTGGTCCTGTTAGCTATGGATGATGGGAGTTGTAGTCCCAAAACATCTGGAGGGCCGAGTTTAGGGATGCTTGCACAAAGGTATGGGAAGCTACCTTGTACCGAACCACGCCATTGGTCCATTTATCTCAGTATTTTTTACACAGCCTGACATCAGCTCTTCAAGGTTTCAGGCAAAAGTGTTTTCCATCCCTACCTAGAGATGCTGGGATTGTGAACTGCAGGCAAAGCACATACTCTGCCACTAAGGTACGGAGCATAAAAGAAAAGCCTCAAAATGTCAGTAGGCAATTATACACAAATCAAAAATAAAATAACAATAAGATGAAACAGCATCTAAACAGAATGGTAAAATACAATGTATACTAAAAGGCAGGGGGGAAAGTACGGTAACTTAAAAGTGTATTTCAAGTAAACACCACTTTCGGTTGCCACTTTCCCCACATTAATAGCTCATTATTTAGGGGAGCCATTTCTCTTTAATTTTAGCTCACTTTTTGAAAGAAGAGAACTCCCGCTCTTCAGCCCTGGTTTCTACATCTGCCGTGATTTTTAAAAAGGGGTCATCAGCACAGCACAGCAGGACAAACTGCTGCAGCAAGGTTATTATCTTCCTCTCCCCCTTGCACCTGAGTTCAAGTCTGTTATGGGGTTTGGTTACTGCACTATCTTTTTTGAATGGGAGTTTACAGATTGATCCTATAATGGCTCAATTGCAGTTGCAATACTGTGTAGGTAAAGCTTGTGTCTACTAACCATCCGTTCCCAGTTTTTGTGTTTGTGGTACTTCTGATGACATGGAGGGCATAGCAATTTAAGTCAGTATTTTATAAGCAGAAGCTGCTAGGATAATAGCAGCAACGACAAATTTTGTGGCACTTTAAAGTCTAGCTAATTTATTCCGACAAGTTTTCATGGACCAGAGCCTGCTCTGTCAGATGCAGGTTGAAAGTTGTTGGGATGGTGATAATATGAAGGATGTGAACAAGTGGTGGAAAGCCAAGAATAATTAATGCCAATTGTAGTCCTTTTGCATCTGAAATTTTCTCTGTTCTTAACTGTGAAATTCAGTTAGCAAATTTCACTGTAATTTTTATCGCAGATTTTCCTTCTTGGTTCTGAATTCTGTTAACTAAACATTACTGAATTCATTGAGCATTACTAAACCTTGCTGAATCCATTGAGTTGTGATGCTATACGTTTTCAATTTGCTGTATGTGTCAGAATTCAACTGTACTTAGTGCAAAAATAAATAAATAAAATGCAATAGTTTCCCGATGCAGTTACACGTCATACTGAAAAAGGTTGTTGTTCTTTTAAATTTTCCATAATTGTTCTCCATTTAGATACGCTTTTTGAAGAATGTTAAAAGAATTGCTTTTTTCCCCCTCCTAGGGTGAAAAAGGAGATAGCGGAGAGCAAGGAACAGATGGAACACCTGGGAGAGATGTGAGTTAATGCTTTACCTATCCTCAGTGATTTATATTATAGCCGTTCTTTGTGTGTAAACTCTTCCTGTCAGCAGCAGTCACTGTGGCAAAACAGAGACACCCTAAGACTGGTGTTGCTACAACTTACCTGCACAGGGATTGGTTAGGGGCAAAGGGTGATGGTGAGGTTGAGGCTGCATGGGTACACTAATGGAGCCAATCCAGCACTCCTGCCAGTACATATGCACAGTTCCATCTTGTCGTTACTTTTCTCCAGCCACATCCAGCTGGGCTGTGGTGACAGCGGTGTTGGGTTGGTGGCACTGCAGGTCTGCCCAAGCATACTGGCTGCTAGTGCTTACTGGATATGAGCAGTTTGCTACACTGGACCAAACACTCAGAAGTGGGTGAGCGTGCACAGAAAGTTAGTTATGGCTCCAATTTATGTTGTGCCCAATGGCTTTTCTGTACGCTCTGGCACTCATCACCGTGTCCCGTTGTGCCAGAAGCGGTTTAGTCATGCTGGTCACATCACCTAGAAAGCTGTCTATGGACAAACACCAGCTTCCTTGGCCTGAAGTGAGATGAGTCCTGCACCCCATAGTCGCCTTTGACTGGACTTAACCGCCCAGGGGTCATTTACCTTTACCTTACTTACCTGCACCTTCCATTTGCAGAGGGACTTTTTATGTAGTAGAAGCCTCTGTTAATGGAAGGGGGAGAGTGGTTTTCGCCTATTCCTCCCCCTCTCCTATGGTCTCTGCAAATCTGCTCCAAAGGTTTGGCAAAACTCTCCAGAACAGCATGGGGGAGGTGGTAGAGGCACCACAGTGGGGAGAAAATAATGAGCAAAAATCACTTTTCTGCCTCCTGTT
Organism: Podarcis liolepis; assembly: GCF_965112155.1. Lineage (NCBI taxonomy): Eukaryota > Metazoa > Chordata > Lepidosauria > Squamata > Lacertidae > Podarcis > Podarcis liolepis. The sequence continues at coordinate 38,805,616 of NC_139557.1, forward strand.
CTGCTTGGTCAAACCCCCTTCTGCAAATGGATGAAGTCCTCCCGGCTGACACTATTTCTTTTCCTGCCCATGCTTCTACAATTTTTTCATCTATCTAATGTGAAAGAACTGTTTCTTTCTGGAGCCATAAGCCTGAAACAGTGAAAGTCCATCCCCAATAGTTAACTTCCTTGCCATCATCAGATGGTTTGCACTTGCTGTCTTATTTAGTTAGTCTTAAAAGGAACTAGGTTTGAATATAAAAACTGTCTGTTAACTCCCCATGCGCACCTTCCACTTTACCATTCAGCACACTGGAGACACACAGCACGTCAGCCAGGAACTACAATTTCAAATCCAGCCAACAGCATAAATATTGATTATGAATGCCATTCATGTTGCTATTCCCAGTTTGCTTGGCATCCAATCTATGTTACCTTCCTAACTTTTAAAATAACATTTTTAATGTATGCACTATTTTCATATTTAACATAAATGCGAGATCTTTGGAGGATTGTGTCAAAGCATTCTCCGCCGGGGCCAGTTATAGCACTCCCCGATATTCCTGACATTATTTTGTATCCTGGGAGAAAGGAAGTGTGCCTGGGCTATTTTGACAGCAGTGAGAAGAGAAAACTACTGATGCTGAATAAACCCTGATGCACATTTTAAAAAATGATATATACTCCCTTGCACACAGACAGTCACTCTCTTTCTGTGTATCTCCCCACACACACCAATTGCACTTTTCCTGGCTCCCACCCTTGGATGAAAGAGTCAGACTCTCAGCTTGAAAAATCCCCAAACTTTATTGATAAAATTGGCACACAGTCTCAGCATCAACTCCTGGTTCAGGGCACCTGGTTCAATGGCTCATAAGCAGAGTTCTTGAATACATGACTAGGCATAAGCAAAGATGCTCCTGCTCTGCTCTGAAAAAGAGTGTAGCAGTACCAGTTTGTTGCACAGTTCTTCTCCCAAGTAAGGAGACTGTGCTTGCGTTTAACCCTTGGATTGAGTACAGCTAGAAGGCTGGAGAGGCATTATTCTGGATCACGCTGCCCTCTTAGGTAAGATTCTCTTTTCCCACTATAAACGAGGCTTATTTATTGTGGTACTTGAAGTTATCTCACCAGACCCACTCCATTGAGGCCCCATGTGGACCAGTGTAACTCTATCTATTCTACATTCCAAGCTCTTTTGAGCTTTTGGAAGTTTATCTTCTTGCATGCTGAAAATAGAAAAATGCTCCTGAGATGTCATTGTTTTATATATTCCCCCCTGTGGTTTTATACTGAATTGTTTCATATTAGTATTAGACTTGTTTTATTGTAAGCTGCTTTGAGGGATGTATGATTGAAGAGCACACCCTAAACGTGCAGATAAATAACTTGGTTCAGTGACATATCATCTAAAGCTCCGTAGTCCGTGTTCTCATGGGAGGGGGGCGGTGGCAATCAAAATGCCGTTTTTAACAAGCCTCATTAGGGTGTCTCAATAGTAGCCTTGAGCCCGTTACCTCCTTATGGAGTGAGGCCACACTTTTCAAAGTGTGGGCAACCATATATAGAGGACATTTGCCATAACCTACTACAATGTCCTAGGGACGCGGGCGGCGCTGTGGGTTAAACTTGCCGATCAGAAGGTCGGTAGTTCGAATCCCCGCAACGGGGTGAGCTCCCGTTGCTCGGTCCCTGCTCCTGCCCACCTAGCAGTTCGAAAGCACGTCAAAGTGCAAGTTGATAAATAGGAACCGCTCTGGCGGGAAGGTAAAGGGCATTTCCGTGCTCTGCTCTGGTTTGCCAGATGCGGCTCAGTCGTGCTGACCACATGACCCGGAAGCTGTACGCCGGCTCCCTCAGCCAGTAAAGCGAGATGAGCGCCGCAGCCCCAGAGTCGGTCACAACTGGACCTAATGGTCAGGGGTCCCTTTACCTTTACCTTTATAAGAATGAAAAGCTTTTGAAAGAACAGAAGAAAAACAGCGAGCATTTATGGAGCAATGAAAGGGTAATGGGTTAACAGGTTGCCACTCCAGGCTGTCTGTCACCTTGTGTAGTGACTTCTCTAAAAACAGCTTATAGTCAGGAAACCAGCATAAGGTGGGGTTAAAAACAATCTAATTTGAAAAGCAGGTCACAGGGCTATGTTAACTGACATGATTACTTCCCCCTTTGAAATTCTAGTTGTCTTTACTTAGTATGAAACCTTTTTTGTATATATTTTTAAAATGTATTCTTGTTAGGAAGGCCATTGAGTCAATTAGCTTTAACACCAGTTTACCCAACCCTCCTCACAGTTGGTGTATTAAAAAAATAAATAGGTAAAGTTGTATGTTTATGGATGTCTTCATACTGTCACTTTGTGTTTGGGTACAATGTTGTGGCACACGTAGCACATCATTTGAGAAGGGTGCACATGAGTAAAGATAGCCATGGTTAACTACATGACTATTTAGAATACAGGAGAGCAGTGGCCAGGAAATGATTATACCCATGTGTTGAATGGAATTTTAAAGGGGGGAAGTGCTATTTTTAATTGCGTGCTCCATTCTCAATTAGTGCGCTACATGTCTGTTCTGTACTTTGAGCTCAAATATGAAATGTAGCATAATAATCTTACGTTTCCCTCTGTGCAGTTTCACATTTGGGAGCATGTACGTGCAGGCCCAACTGAGAGACGGTTCTAGATCTCAGATGGAAGCCAGAGTGCTAAAGTTCTTGAATGACTCAGATACATGCTATTTTCAGCAATGAGTATGTTCAGTTGGCACCCTAACTTGAACTTAAAAGGCCGCTGCCAGCAAGGGAACAGTCATAGATCACTAAGAGGCAATGGTAGCACCTCGCCCTTTCAGCCACAACACTTGTCAGCTCCTAATGCTGGTATACTAATTCTACTAAAGCTACTATTGTTGCTGTGACCTTGATATCATGCCTGCTGTGTGCATGAGTGGAACCCACAGTCAACAGCATTGTGTTCTGCTGTGTCGCACCAAGCACATATTTCACAATAGGGTATGTTCCTCACTATCACTTCCAGAACCTCAGATGTAAGTGCAGCATCAGTCAAACTGCAAATGGCTAAACTTTCTACACCTGTACAGTTCTAGCCCTTGGCACCAAGAGGACCTAACCACCTCAGCCTGGTTGTGGTGGTAAATGATGAGCTGTCAATTCTGACACAGCAGTGATGGAACATTCCAACAGGGCTCAGAATGATCCATCATAGCAGGGCACGTAAAATATCCCATCTAACCTGATACAGGTTCTTCTGCTTTATTGCGAACAACTATTGCTGATGGTAACCTTCCTAGGAGTCAAGTTCATGAGGCCTGTTCTATGTAGCCAGACTGTATCTATCAGTTCCTATCTTCCCATTTTCCCATCCGGGGGAAAGACTCCTGGGAGAAGTCTTCTCAAATAAGGGCAGATAAATGTTGGCCTGATTCAACCTCACCCATTTTGCAAATTAAGCAACAAAGTTCTAAATAGCATCATGCTATGTACATACCAGTTAGGAGTGAGTGAAGTTTGTGGATTTATTGTGCTTGTGGAATTATTAAGCAATAGCATATGTTTCCTTGTGTGTCTTTTTCTCAGTTCCATCTCTCCTGTAAATACAGCCACAGAAGTGATTTCTTTGATTTCCATTTGTGTTCTAAAGTTACCACCTAAACCAGTTCCACTTTCAGACCATAGCAATTCAGAAACCTTAAACATTCATTCAGAAATCAGATTCTCATGATTTGCATTTATACCATTTCATGCACAGGCATTAATAAGCGATAGAGAAGCCTTCCTCTCACTTTCTTTTTCCTTTGCTTGGCCTGTCTCTTTTTGATAAATCAAAGACTACTTCAGATTTAACTCTTCTGTTGCTGGCATGCATAATAAAGGCCACATCAAAGCTAAATCAGAATTATTGACAACATCCACCATTTAATCCAAAGTGGATACTTAAATGCTCATATAGCTCTAAATGATCTTTCTTCCAGATGGTGAATTAATGTGATTTTTGCAGGAAGTGAAGTTGCACAAATACGAGTATTTTGAATACTTACTGATTTAATGTTTCTGTTCCCCCCAGAGCACAGATGTTGCTTATCATTTTAGTGCCACTTGCTTTCCTGTTACCAAAAAACAAGCTATAGTATTAAGAAACCTTGAAGGAGGAGGAAGGAGGACTTGGGGCCATGAATCATGATTCTCCTATAGAGTAACATGTATAACTTTTTTTTTCTGTGCCAATCTCAGCCACCTAAGCTGATACTACAGTGATGATGTATTCATTCATTGTATTCTATTTATGTTTTTTATTCTTCTAAAAACTATAATCTGCCAGACTAGCTGGAAATAAATTCCTGTGACCTATAGTATATTACATAATAATATAAATTATTTTACCACCAATACTACTACTGCTAACAATAATATTGTTGACATTAATTGAATAGAAATGTCATTAATTGATGAATTTAAAGATAAGTGTGCTTTATGGTGTCTTTAAATGTCATAATGTTTATATTATCAGAGCGAATTGTTTGTTGGATTGTCATGTTTCAAAATGAAATTGTATTTTATTGTTATTGTAAGGTTGTATTGATTTGCATTTTTGATGTTCTGTTGTGAGCTGCTTTGAACATATTTATGTAGAAAGGGGAAACACAAATTTTAGTAATAGTACTACTACATCTTATCACATTTCACATTGCATTTATAACCCTTGTTTCTTATCTGATCCCCAAATGTGAGAAGCCTATTCTCTGGTTCAAGATGTCTTTTAGTATGATGAGAAGACTATTCCTGTTAAACAGGCATGCTTTTGAATCTCTCCCACAGTCTGGATGCTTCATGAAATGTCTTCTCTCCTCTAAATAACTGAAAATTTAGTGTGGGGTGCATTGGTTCCCCTTTGTTTCCATAATCTAGTGTGTTGAAAGAAAGAAAAAAGTTACAAAAGTGAAAGGGGATGAGTTAGTTTTTCAGTGTTGCAAAATTCCCATATGCATTTCATAATTTATGTCAAGTAATTCATACAACCTGCTACAGCTCTTTGGTTCTTCTTTGATGCTTCACTGCTCTGGTTGCAATTTTAAAGAAGCCTCAAGGCTTTATTTTGCTGGCACATGCATTAATGTATTGCTGAAGTAATGGTACATTTATTTTTATTTTTATTTTTATTTTTATTATTTTGCTTAATCCATAGGGTTTGAAAGGTGATCCCGGTGATCCTGGAGTGGCTGGTATAAAGGGAGAAAAGGTATTCATTCGTGTGTGGATACGCAAATGACTAAATCCTGATGATTTGCCAGAATATCCAGACAAGGCTTGTTTAATGAGGAAAATGGTCAAAAATCACTTTAGAACAATCACTGTTCATAAATTTAATATGCATATAATTGCACTGTTCTGGTTTTTGATGCAATTATTTCTGTATCACTAGGAGATTATTGAAAAACAAATAAACCTATAATGGTTGCTCATTTGCTGTGCAGGATTCCTGGTAATACACACATTGTAGGGGAGCACAAACTGCAATTTGTATTTCTTTGGAAAAATGCAGCCCCTCCATTTCTCTCCTTGCTTCTACCCATCTTCCCTGCAAGCAAGCAAATGCGTTGCAATGACAAGTATTATGTGTGCTAAGCCAAGCGCGTCTGCCTCACCTTTACATTACAGCATTTTATAAATAGTTTAATTATTTTGTAATTATCCCTCTTTAGATATTGATCTGCCCTATTCATATCGCTGAGCCCATTCACCTCCAGCACACAGGAGTTGGGAATGGGTCACACCTGATCGGATCTAGTATTCATTTGTGTTCTGCTGATTGGATCTTGTATCCGTTTGTGTTCTGCATAGTAATGTGACACATCTGCACCACTCTCAGTTGTTTTGTCCTTTGCTCTCAGTTTGTAAAACAACTCGCCCCCCCCTTTCTTCTCTCTATACATCAATGAATGCTCTGGTCATCTGACAAAATGGGCTCTGGTCCACAAAAGCTTAAGCAATCCATTTATCTTCCCTCCCTCCATAAGAGTGATGGACGCCAACGAGGTGATCCTTTACCCTCTACACACACATACATTACATGGACCTCCCCCTGCTTCTTTTTGTTCTTTGGGGGATGTATACCTCCCTTTCCAGAGGGAGGTCATGCCTGTTAAAATGCACCAGAGTGCTTTAAATGTACAATGTGTGATGTCGCCGGGGCATTCTGCTTTTGTTCATGCTACCTTTTTTCCTGTGGTAGCAACACATTTTGGTACATATTCTTCCCCGTTGGTTAACTCCTGATCCTCCAATGAACCTCTCTCTTGTCCTCAGCTCTTCATGCTGCTCCACTGATGCTCTGAGCTGACTGAATGGCATCGGTGCCTCCTTACCTGGCCTTTGCTCTGTCCCCCAGGCTGCCACCGCGGCATTGACTGATTTGATCCAGGGCCAGGCGGGAGCCCTGTATCTTCGGTGGCTAACCCAGGAGACAGAGCAATGGCCATGCAGCTATGGCATGGCTCTGGAGGCTGGGGAGCCCACGCCGGGTTACAAAAGCTGCCCACTGATGCGACTGGTGAGCGGTCATTTTGGTACATAATCCTTCAGTATAGAGAGACACCTCAGACCAGACACTGTCTGATAAGCAAAACAAAAGAGCTGGTGTCATGTAATGATTATGGAGTGTTGGAACTAATACGAAGCAGATCTAGTTCAAAACCTCACCCACTTGGGTGACCTTGGTCAGCAATCATCTTTTATCCTAACCTACCTAAAAGAAATGGGGGAGAAAAGGAACAGCTGAAGCTTTAAGCTTTGGGTTTCTTTCCTTTCAAATATGGAATCCTGTACTCATCTTTCAGGTGTTTGTGTGTGTGTTCCTGTTTTTTAAAGATCAATAAAATACTTTTTAAAAAGTGTAATTAAGTTTTTTTTAGAGTGAGAAGATCACTGACTTTTGGTTTTTGCCTAATTTTATAGGGCGATATGGGACCTCCAGGACCAGTTGCCCTTAGTGTAAGTACGCTAGACAAGAGACAAGAAGAGATTGTTCTCATGCATGTCGATGTTTATTTTTTGGGTTGCCTAATGCTGCACTTGTTAGTAGATTGTTAATAAGATAGTTAAATGAGCTGCTCACTTCTTTTTCTGAAATAAAATATGCATCCAGTGATTTGTAACATACTATTGCAATTATAGCATTTTCAATCCTGAAATAGTGTAAAGAAAAACAGATATATTTAGTTATGCACACTGTGTTTTCCTACCCATTTAAGAGCATACATTGCTTGTATTCTGAATGTGTGAAACAAAGCCATGCAAGCATTTTTTAACAATTTCTGCCATTTTGTTCATCACCTTTCATATCTGACAATGGCTTCAGTGGGACAACTGAAGGATTGTAGGTAGCAGTGAGGAATTTCTGGTTTTCTCTGTGTTTTGGAGTGAAACCTACCCTTTTTGCTCACCCCAGACTCATTTATGGAACATAGATCTGTGGATTAAGCCATATAATCTATTAACCGACAAGGTGACCTGCAGACTTCCTCTTCCTTCCAACAACATTTTATAGGTGTTCAAAGCAGCTAATACTTCCTCTGCAGCCACACAGGGAGGAAATGTCTTATAATACGCTCCTACAAAGTGGATGTTGAGGGACACGGGTGGCGCTGTGGGTAAAACCTCAGCGCCTAGGGCTTGCCGATCGCATGGTCAGTGGTTTGAATCCCCGCGGTGGGGTGCGCTCCCATTGCTCGGTCCCAGCGCCTGCCAACCTAGCAGTTCGAAAGCACCCCCGGGTGCAAGTAGATAAATAGGGACCGCTTACTAGCGGGAAAGTAAACGGTGTTTCCGTGTGCTGCGCTGGCTCGCCAGAGCAGCTTCGTCAAGCTGGCCATGTGACCCGGAAGTGTCTGTGGACAGCGCTGGCTCCCGGCCTCTAGAGTGAGATGAGCGCACAACCCTAGAGTCTGTCAAGACTGGCCCGTACGGGCAGGGGTACCTTTACCTTTTACAAAGTGGATGTATGTCGTAATGTGCAGTCCCTTCCTGGGGAACTGTACAAAGGAAAAGATTGCTGACTTGATGTACCTATGGAGCCAGTCGTCTTTCTTTTCATACAATGTGTTTGTCAGGCTATCGGGGACATGTATAGGAAAAGAAGGATTGATAAGCTGTACCACTTTCTCCCTAGTGGAAACTGATGCAAATAGCACCATATTTTCTTCCTATGGCAGCTGGGATTTGTAATCTTAGTCCCATGGAGAATAGGCACTTTGCCAGGAATCTGGAGCATCTTGGACCCCCCTCCCCCACTACCACATGTGAGTCACTGGGCCCTCAGGGTGTAAGGGAAGGGGGCAGCAGAGGTGTCAAAGATGGGCATTCAGACATTCCCTGCTCAGTTTGAACTTACTTGCAAGGACTCAATTAGGGATTCTCATTTCTGGTACAGCCTATTAGATTCCTCATGGCATATCTAATTAAGCTTCAGTTTGTTCATCCACACCCATATCCAATTCAGAACTGCCCCGAAACACTGTTTTAGAACTCCAACTGCCTCTGTAGGATAGCATGTTGGAAATGAAGAGAGCTGTGTGTCATCCATATACTAGTGGGCAGGGGGGTGATTGTTACAACTACATTTAGAACATCCAGCAGGGAAAAAAATTATCCAATGTCACTAGGGATGGAAGGATCTGTCAATTTCAGATCTCCCAGTTTCTCATTTTTCTCTTCTTACATTCAGTTCTCCACGTTTCTGCAGTTTCTGTATAATAATAATAATAATAATAATAATAATAATAATAATAATAATAATTTTTAATATCTCGCCCTCCCCAGCCGAAGCCGGGCTCAGGGCGGCTAACAACAATAAAACAGTACAAATGTACAACACAACACTCTAAAATCATTCAATATAAAATTAAGTTTAACACATTATTGTCAGTGGTTTTGACAAACGCACATGTTTTGGCAAGCAATTTATCCTCGTAAATGCATTTTTGTATATTATTTTCACAAATATATTCATTTTATACACGTTTTCTCCCAACATCCTTTTTTATGAACATTGGTTGGAGAACTGCATTGCAGAAATTCTGATAAGTGGGATTTTTGAAGGATGGCTGTGCTCCACGTTTTGTTTCAGAATGTTTGATAAATTAAGCTTTAAATGTGAATGTAATCAAATTTGTCTCCTGTCCCTGCACTTGCAGTTGCCAGTTTGAATGAGCTTAGTTCAACCTTCACTTATAATCACAGCCAGGAAACTTTCATACGGAGTTAGCCTAGTACTCTTCCTTTTTAATGCTTAAGAAGCAGCATGTTACCTATACAGGATTTAGTTTAACACCCCAGTCACACATGTGACTACACATTCTGTCAGCATCACTATATTACCAAGGTTTTTGCATAACTGTCATATAAAATCACCTGGGATTTCTGGATCAAGCCTACTATATATTTAAGAAAAATGTGGATTTAGACCTCTTAATTATTTGGGGGTGTCAAGGGGAAAAAATAAGTTGAATTTATTTCTAATGAAATGTATTTTGAATTGGGCTACCTGAGATGCTGAATAATATTTACCTTTTATAATACATTATTTATACATTATAGTATGTTTTAAAAGCATTAATTTAAAACTTGAATTTTTAACCTCATATGAGCTAGATTATTTCCTCAACATTAAAGAGGATGTAACACCACAGTTCTAGGCATGTCTACTTGGGTGTAAGCCCCATTAAATCAAATGGAATGGCAGCCTAGTTTACTGAGGACCCACATAAGTAATCGTTTTCACATCTAAGATTCTTAATGTGTATCACTAGGCCCATCCAGTGACTGAACACCAGAGATGACAGCATTAGCTTCATAGTTTTGTCAAGGTGCTGAATAAGGCGAAAGAAGTCAGAGACTTTTATCCGAAATGACACAGTTGGCTAAGCTCCCCTCTCCTTTCTGGCATCGAGAGCTTAAGCCTGTGCATGTCATGTCACAAGAGTGACAGGTGAAGGAAGGTGGTATAGTGATCTCTCTTGTAAAGTATATGAAAGCTATTCCTCTTGACATTTGATCCGTAGCTTTTAGTTCCCCAGGAAAATGAGCGTCCGTCTCTACGTTCCTGTGGGCCTATCCCTTTGCAGAGTTATAAAATACTCATCCAGATGGCACCAAATGTTTACACAGAAGCCAAGGGTTAAGTCAGTCACAAGCAGAAGTACCTAAGATTTGCTTACTAAACAGATACTTGGAATGCTGGCTCCGTACTCCTTGGGGCCTTGTCAAATGAAGCATCAGATAACATGTTCAGCGCAAAGCAAACAGAATGAGGAAGCTGGTCACTCAGGCCTGGACACGTTCGGTGGTCACTTTCAGATACAAATTCAGCAAACAAGTGACATACAGAGTACACATTGTATAAAGCTCTAAAGCTGCAGATTACAGTGGTACCTCAGGTTAAGTACTTAATTCGTTCCGGAGGTCCATACTTAACCTGAAGCTGTTCTTAACCTGAAGCACCACTTTAGCTGATGGGGCCTCCCGCTGCTGCCGCGCCGCCAGAGCCCGATTTCTGTTCTTATCCTGAAGCAAAGTTCTTAACCTGAAGCACTATTTCTGGGTTAGCGGAGTCTGTAACCTGAAGTGTGTGTAACCTGAAGCGTATGTAACCTGAGGTACCATTGTATACTGTTGTAGACAACAGTGATTACCATTTTGCAACCAAAATGATCATGGGGCTGGAACAATTCCCTATAAACATGGTTGCAACATTTGGGGCTTTTAACTTAGAACAAAAGATGAGTAAGCGGGGACGTGATAGAAGTGTATAAGGATCTTTCTGCACATAGCAGAATAGTTACCAGTATAGTTGCTGTTTGATCCAGTAATTTAAAGAACAGAGTTGTAGCTGATTGTCTGCAACTTTGGTCACATGCTTCAATATTGGAGAATAAGAACAGGGTTTTCCTTCCCGCACCCAGGGCAGGTTGTGCAGTGCTGTGCTCTTGGATTTTTAATCTTGTTTAATTTTATTTGCATGCAGTGGGAGTATCTTGTCAAGGTAAACCTGTCAAGAGAATCAGAATATGTTGCTGTCATTTTAGGCTATTTTTATCTCCCTTGCACAGTTATTCAGGGAAGCTTGAGTAAATATGGGGTTTTTTGGCCCCTGAGGAGATTTATGTTTTGGAAAACAACAACCTTGCAGACTCTGCAATTGACACAAAAATGATATTATATTTTTCATTAGGATAATGATGTAAAATTATTCAGTTTCTTTCCATTCCTAATGCAGTTCATTGCAATGTAGCAATGCAACCCCCCTTCAAGACTTTAAATGATATAGTTAGGATGTTTCGCATAGTAAGCTCTTGTGTGTTAATAGTGCAATCTTTGAAACTGAAAGACCATGAAACCCGCCCCACCCTTAGAATAAAATAGATGTAAGTACAAGCACAAAGAAAAAATGGGAATACTTAAAAGTTTAACTATTGATATCTTCCTGTTCTCTTATTTTCCTAAATGCATGGACTACTTCCTTCCTTTCATTTTCTTTCAATATCATCACAACACAGCCACATTACCTATGAGAAAATGCAGATCCCCTTTATTTATTTATTTATTTATTTATTTATTTATTTATTATTTACTATTCACATTTCATTCTAAGGCCCAAACAATTTAAAATACAACATAAAAAAAGTTTTTAAAACTTACAAAAAACGCAGTCACAAAAAATAGGGTGGATTCTGAAAATTTACATCTCAGGTGTCAAAGGACTGAGATGGTTTAATAGTTTGTGATTGTCCGACTGTGACCTGATCTACATATACAGGCAAATAAGGAAGCTCTGACACACCCTTGAACACTAGGTTGTAGTCAACTTTTGTTGAACTCAGAGTAGACCCATAGAAATCACTGAGGAAGACTTAATTTTGATCCATGAATTTCAGTGGGTCTGCTCTAACTTATTTAGGTACAACCCTTCATATTCACCCTCAAACACTTAGTAGAACAATGAAAAGTAGAAAATCTGTTTGTTAGATTTGGTATAATATATTTTGTTTTCATTATACATAACACTTACAATGCATGCTGACTTTATCCAGTACTTTATTCCTCTGAACATGTTATACATACATTATCACATTATAAATATGTCATTTAATTTTAGCTTTCAGCTGTATAATAACTAATAGCAGCAATTTTGGCCACAGTGGTTCAGAAAAGTCTTCATGACCTCAGCTTATTAACATTTCACATAAATGCAACAAAAGAAATACCTTGTGATTAATTAATAAGGTATGAAGAATATTCTTGGGTCTTTTGAGTCTGGCAGGAAGAATGGTTGTTGTTTTTTAAAGGGGCAAGAGGGAACTCCTTGAAGTGATTAAATTTTATATGAAATGATTCACAGTATTAATTTAATCAAGCAATACCTTCCCTTTGAGGCATGTAATCTAGCAGTTTTAGTATCTCCCATATTCTTTTCAATTTTTATCACCTTCACCACTGAACATAATTTTCTTTATTCCTGTTCTAGAACATGGGAATAAATTCTAAAATTCAGAGAACAATAGCTGAGTTTAAATCAAGTCCCATGAAAATCATGGGGCGAGCTAGCCATGATTACTTTCTCATTCCATTGCAAAGGGCTTTTATAAAACTATTGTATGAGTTTTAGGTGGAGACCCAAAGACATAGATTCAGGTTGCATGTCATAGTAAACCATAGTTAATGGCTTACCTTGAATGTGCTCCCCTGTCCACCACTAGCTTTGGAAGGAATGAAACTGCAACCCCTGGTTTAGTGTTGTGTCTTCACTAGGGTTTGTGGTTTGTTCCACTCCCAAGATACCTTGATTTATAGCCAAGGTTTTGTTCTTGGGCTTACCGGTAATGTTGTGTTAGAATAAAACAAACTATGATTCTTGATTCAGATGTAACCCCAGGGATTTCTGCTGCTTGGTGTCCAAATTCACTTATCAATCTCAACTCTCAGTTCACTCATTGGCTAAAAACACTGGCAGATGGGAACAGACAGGCTAGATTATTTCAGATAAATCACTTAAAAGAGTACCTGCACATTTTGCTTCATAACTTCCTACAAGGGCTAGAGATTTGATTTAATTTTTTAAGGCTTCTGTGGGTGTCATAAAAAACAAAGCTTGCACGGTTCCCATTTGAGTAAACATTATGAATTTAGGCTTTGCATAGACATAGGGTTTTTTCAGACAGTAAACTGAACAGGCATAGTGAGTGGGGCTTTCTGTTGTTCCTACTCCTCATGTCCATTCAGTGTACTGACACACTAAATGTCTGAAAATGCCAAGAGAGACAACTAAAAGCCATTTTGCCACTTGAATTCTGGGAAAAGATTGTTCTGAGCTGGCTGATGTGGAAGTTCCTAGGAGAACAAAGGAACTCTCTCTAGGGATCTGATGTGAAGTTGGCCATTTTACTGCCTCCTGTAGGAGCTTCTGCTTGCCTCCATTATTTACCGCTTGCATATTTGAACACACTACAAATATCTAATGCTAAGTTATTCAGAGGAAACAAAATCTTTTATCTCTGCCCTTTGACTTCTCACCATTTGGGAAAGAGGAGAGTGTATAAGAATAATGTCACTGTCTAGAAAACAAAATTTTAAAATTCCTTCCAGTAGCACCTTATAAAGGTAAAGGGACCCCTGACCATTAGGTCCTGTCGTGACCGACTCTGGGGTTGCGGCGCTCATCTCGCTTTATTGGCCGAGGGAGCCGGCGTACAGCTTCCGGGTCATGTGGCCAGCATGACTAAGCCGCTTCTGGCGAACCAGAGCAGCACACGGAAATGCCGTTTACCTTCCTGCCGGAGCAGTACCTATTTATCTACTTGCACTTTGACGTGCTTTCGAACTGCTAGGTTGGCAGGAGCTGGGACCAAGCAACGGGAGCTCACCCCATCATGGGGATTCGAACAGCCGACCTTCTAATCGGCAAGTCCTAGGCTCTGTGGTTTAACCCACAGCGCCACCTGCATCCCAGATATTCTTCAGATATCTGAAGAAGTGTGGATGCACACGAAAGCTCATAGCAATAACAAACTTAGTTGGTCTCTAAGGTGCTACTGGAAGGATTTTTTTAATTTTTTTTTTAACTATGGCAGACCAACATGGCTACCTACCTGCCTAGAAAACAGTGTGTATCAGAACTGCAGCAATTTTGACCCAGCAGGCTTTTCCATTGCATATGCAGCTTTCTACGTACCTTTTCACACATTTAACACTTTTCAGCTCTACCCATAAGTAGATATGACCAATATATGGATATTGGGCAAGAAGATGTGGTTGATTAAACGTTAGTGAAGTCTTTCTCACTAAGATTTAGGATTCCATAGTACAACTAAGTAATATTAATGAGAAACGTTCTAAACTATTTGTATTTACAGGGTGTGCCAGGAATAGAAGGTCCTCAGGGGCCACCTGGGAAAGAAGGCCAGAGGGTGAGTAGATTCATGAACAACTGGTTTATGCTTGCTTACGCAACAGGCTGTTCCTGAGCAGGAACTAAGATGCTTGTGTTGCAACAGCTGAATGAGAAGCCATATTTTGCTTTGTTGAACTTTGTAATGGCGACTGCAGAAATCTGTTGGGGTCAATCTGGTTATATTTTCTGTGAGGTACTGCCCTGAACCTTTCAAGCAGCATAGTATGGCACCTCCTCCTGGTGAGATGTTGCTCAGACGCTGACATTCTGTTTTCCCCATGCTTTAAAAAAATAAAATACCTTCACTTTACATGATATTTGCCACCAAGGCCTTCCTTGTTGAGGGAGCTTTCTGCTAACTGCCATTCCATCTCCCCTTTTCAGGAAACGGAAGGAGCTTGATATGGAGAGGCCCATCTAAGTCGAGCATTGGTACTTATAACTTGAGTACCTCCGCTCCAAATAATTGTTGATGGGGTTCCATTTTGAATTCCCATGGGCAAGTCAGGAGCTCTTTGCATACATTCAGTCCATGGCAATATATACATATACATATACATATACATATACATATACATATACATATACATATACATATACATATACATAAATAGATAGATGGGTGGCAGGGGGAGGGTAGAACATCTTGACAGCAGACTTTAATAAATGTTTATACAATAAGTTTGGAGCCTGTTGCTTCATACACATTCATTTTTCACAGAATTAGCCCCTGAAAGGGGCTCAGATCACAACCTTATTCATTCTCTCATGGAAACCTAGTGAACTGTTGTATGGAAGGGGTTGGGGACTCTCTAGCAGCGAATTGACACTGACCTCTCTGAAGTGCAATTTCCAGGCTTCTCTGGGGGGGAACTATAATAGCAACACTGGTATAAGAGTCATATAAGTTTATGGTGCAGATATGCTCAAACCATGTGGGACATTCTGTGCCAGCTGTTCTTAATACATTCAGAGGCATATCACACACACATAACCATATGGTGCACATGTAAGCTAAGAATTCTGTTTAGCAACTATCTGCGGATCTGGTTATTATGTGTAATATGGAGAAGTTTGAAGAAAGATGAGGTAGCATTTGCAGGTGAACACAACAAGATAACCTGTGATGAAAAGAAGCCATCAATAAATTAAACAGGGTTTTACAAAATGCAAAATCTAAATATAAGCTAAACAAATGTCACTTTCCAAAAAAAAATTCCTGCTCGGATGTCAGGGTCAAGGAAAAGTCTCTTCTAATTAATAATTTTCTGGTTATGATTGGAATAATTTTCTCTGTCCCATCTGGTCTGGTCTAAATGTGTAGAACTAAAAGACTGTGGGAGTAAAGAGTGTACATTTTCTTAGAGAACCTTTTGGCCTCCTCACACTTTTGACACATTTATTTTAAAATAAAATACAAAATAAAGAAATGTGGGTGATTAAACCTCAGTGATTTGCAAACAAAATTACGATTAGAAGAATAATAAATCATTTAATGTTTCATATAAAGATCAAGAGGCTTTCTGCTAGTAAGAACTTCTTCAACAGTAAATGAAATGATATCACTAAATATAAAAGGAACTGAGAATGAGAAAACAAGCGGAGTGTGACAAATATTCATGTTGGGCAGCTTAGTAAAGGTAACCCCTACCTGTTTATATAGCTGCCTTCTCCTACTTGGTGCCCTCCAGTTGGTGGACTAAACTGCCATTATCCTGGACCATTGGCCATGCTGACTAGGTCTGATGGGAGTTGTAGTCCAAAAGAAGGCCTTCAGGTTGGGGAAGGCTTCTCTACATTTTTTTGTGTTTCAGAACTATTGAGCTCTGAGTATACGGAAACAGGTTTATTTAGTCTCTTCTTAGAGCATTAGGAGAAGAATTTGACATGGGAGTTTCTTCAAGCAAGGTACCTCCATGTGCTCTCTGTGGGTGCATGAAAAGAATGTAAAATGCAGGTGCCTGAACATTTGAATTAGCTCTTGGAAATACCACTGAGAACCAGATACTAACATTAGTCACCCAAATACGGACTTTCAAAGCCTGCATTTGATACTAATGCAAGTGAATCTGTCCTTGGTCTACAACAGTTGCTTATATTAAATTAGGATGTTGATCCACATGTTCCTTAATTCCTACTGTTATGTTACATTTATGGCATTCATTCGATTCCAGATTCCATAGCTGGCCCTAGCAAAAATTATAGGAAGAGTATCAGTACATTGCCTCAGAAATATATAAATAGCTTGTTCTTAAATAACCCATTCAAATGTTCAATCACTGGTGTACAGGACTTGTCAATTGATGGTACTACATAGCATTTTGTGTGGGATCCAGCCTGCTATTTCTTTTTCCCATTTGTGTCTCCATTAATGAGCACTGACATTTCGTAAAACGTTTCATTAACCAAAGCCATACCTCATTATTATTTGGGATGTGGAAGAGGAGAGTTAAAGAAAATTGTTCAATGTAAATTCCCTACAAGATTACTAAGAACTTTTGGTTTCCTTGGTATAATGCTGATGGGTGATGATTCTGATTTAAATAATAATAATTTAAAAAAACAGTCAGTGAAGGAAGCTTATAATTGCATAGCTCTTTTCAATTTTCTGAGTTATCTATTGATTAAAGACTGTTAGGTGCATTGATCATTACCCTGAGAGTTGTAAAATGTCTTAAAAGATGCTAAAATGAGAGGTCAAAGTTTAGCTCTGCATTAGGTAACAGGGATCTTAAATCTGGTCACATAGTTTGTGCCTGTCAATCACAGGCACAGCCTCCCTTCCCCCAAACCAAATTAGCTGGCCTTGCACTAGGAAAGAGTGCTTGCTATAAAACTAGGAGTGAGTTCTTCATTTATAGAACAAGATGGAGAACAGTCATTTGCTTTGTGGTAGCTTTGAAGATGTGCCTTGAAGAAAGATGCTGTAATGACTCCACAAGGCATGTTGTGAAGCTGCAAGTGATCCATTTAAGGCCTCTGCTACAAGAAACATGCTTTGCGAAACCCTCACCCACCAGAAATCATATACATGGAAAAAGATGCCAGAAAGGAGAAAGCCTTTCAGATTTTAGCTAAGAGCACTGCATATATTCTCTTTCACCTTTGACTAGATTTTTTCGTTATTATATTTCCTTTATTCTGTAGCATTTGGGTAGCTGATGCTTTTGATATAATACACTTATTCTGGTGCATGCAGACGTTACCATAGAAACAAAGTTACAAAATGCAGAATTTAAGCATTACTGGTTTTGAAGATTGCTACAGATTGAGTAATTTAGAAGTGTTGCCTCGTAGGACTTGTGTCCAGTCCAGTTCTGCCATTATGCAAGTGGAACAGGCTTCCACTTGTGTTACAGGACTCCCTTCCTTTCCTGCCCCCTGTAGTCACCACCCGCTTTATCCTCTGGAATAGCACTAGGTGTTGTGGATTCTCTATTCACGGCTATTACTCTTCTTAGGCTCTTTCTCCTGAGCTGAGTGGCAAGCTAAGGACTCATTAACACCTGCTACGACAAATACTAAGAGAATTTTCTAGAGTTCGCTCCTTGGGCCACCTCATTTGTGTGCGGGCCAAGACACAGAAAATGGGAGTATATGGGAAAACCCTGCCCAAATCACTATTCATTGGAGGAAGAGGGGGGCTAGAGACACCCTTAGCCTACATTTTAGAAGCAAAGTAGATGAGAGAGTCCTGACTGGGTCTCCTGGAACTTCTCTTTTTCTTCACATCACTGTGCTGAGATAGGTGATGAATTAGGCGATGAGTTAGATAAGGACCATGGCATGGGGAATAGGGTTAATCCTTTCCAACTGTGCCATTTTTCTTATGCCCCCTGAAGTACTTGTGTGGAAAAGTGGTCTGGAGGGAAACAGTTAAAATTTCTCCCCAGCACCATGGTCCTGCCTGACCAAGTTTGCAGGGCACATGCTTCTTTTGACAAAAAAAAGAAATGAAAAAAGTAAGCATCAGGATCTCCAGTCAAAGAATTTCCCACATGTTTTCTGGTTTGTTCTTTAGCTTGTGTCACAGGGCAAAGCAAGTCTTGCCAGACATTTCATGCTTGCCCAAATCAAAATACAGGCTTGGTTAAGAATGACCAAAAATTGTGAGGGGGAACGAGAAGGTTGCCCATTGCACTCTATTCAGAGCCTCTATGTTAAAATACAAATCAACTCTGAAAGCACAAAAACGGCAAAATGGGGCAAATAATGTTTGTATTAACAAGTTAATACACACATACGTGCTCCTCTTCCTGCCATTAGATCCATGTCATTCATTAATATGGTTATATGTGGCTTCGACCTGTAGTGGGTTTTTTGTTCTGAACAAGAATATCATCTGTGCCACTTTCATTTTTGCTATGACATCTCCAGTAAACCACATGAAAGACCATTCCTTTTTATTCGAACTTCAAGCCATGTGAAAGTGTTATTGCAGTGGACCGTCAAACCACATTGCAGCTGTTCATATTCACTTAGACACAGTTGAAATAAAGCTCAGAATGTTCTGGCCCAAATCAAGCAGAAATTCTTAAAACGTTTTCAAGTGCTAGTACTGCTGCAAGCCGAGGAGCTTTACTGAATCCATTTGGTAGAGCCATGTTATTGAAAAGGCCTGCTGTCTCCAACCCCCTTAAGCACTCACCCTGAGGGTTGGAGAACCCTCTGGAACAGAATGGGATATGATGCAGAGCACTACCATGAGCATGGAGAGGGGGGTCACCCAAAATGTTGTGTTTTATCATCACATCTGGTTTGGCTCTGAGATAATAAAGTCACACATCTAAAAGGGTTTGCATGTTTGTAGTCCCATGGACTGCAAGAAGATCAAACCTATCCATTCTGAAGGAAATCAGACCTGAGTGCTCACTGGAAGGACAGATCCTGAAGCTGAAGCTCCAATACTTTGGCCATTTCATGAGAAGAGAAGACTCCCTGGAAAAGACCCTGATGCTGGGAAAGATTGAGGGCACAAGGAGAAGGGGACGACAGAGGACGAGATGATTGGACAGTGTTATAGAAGCTACCAACATAAATTTGATGAAACTCCGGGAAGCGGTGGAAGACAGGAGTGCCTGGCGTGCTCTGGTCCACGGGGTCACAAAGAGTTGGACATGACTAAACAACAACAGCTCTCTCTAATTCATAGAATTGGCAAGCAATCTGCCAGCTTCCAGAAGCTGAAGGAGGGAAAAGGGAGTTTATAATTTTTCCATCGGCAAAATTCAGTTCTTCATTATGATCTGTTTTTCGCCGGAAAGGCAGGGCGTAAGACTTTTGCATTCAGTTTAGGAATTCTACACACACTTAAATCTCATTGACCATATGCAAACATTTTACAATCTGGAAAAACAAAACAAAACAGCAATATGGACAGGAAACTGAATGCTGTAGATAGAAAGATACACATACCCATCTGGATGCAGATTTTGCATGATATGGGATATATTAAGAAGTTGTTTGTTTCCTGGATGGACCTGTGATTCATTGTTTCTGAAGGCTAATGAGGGCTTTTAGTGTATCTTTCCAGCCCTTGCTCATTCATCTGAAATTGAATCAAGGTAGCATAGGGATGAAAGACAACTGCTAGCCCTTCTAGCAAGAGACTGCTGCTGCTATCCTTCCCACCCCAAAATTGCTTCCACTTAATGAGAGAGAAAAAGGCTAATTCACATTTCTTGCTGTTAATGTAAGCTGAATGGGATGTTTCTTCTCCTGGCATATAATCGTGGGTGAGCAGGGAGAGAGAAGGATCATATGGTCTCTTGAGAGAAGAAGGCTGAATGTTTTAAAATAGTGGTTATAACACAAGAGAACAAACCCATTCCTGTTTCACAAATATTCAGAGCTGTCATTTAATGGGCATAGTGCTTTTTAACCACTAAACCACCATATGCACACATTTGCCATAACTCCAGTTAGCTAAGTACTACAGACTCCCTGCTTTTCAAAAGTCAAGCCATGGATCCTCCGCTTTTGGAAATTTTTCATATCTCTAGGGTAGTTTTTGTTATGTGGTGCCAAGGACCCCCTGGGTGGCTTACGCAGACCCCCTGGGATCTGCGGGCCACCCTTTGGGAACCGTCGATGTATACAATTGGATGTTCTGTGAATGATTTTATTTTCATTTATTTATTAAATTTGATGATGCCAAATATTTGCTGAAATCACAGTGATCCATAGGTTGAGAGGAAGAGCAGGGGGCTGGATTCAGTCCTTTCCCTTCCCCTGCCACACACGTGATAGACAGGGCTCTAGATGCTTTAACCAAGGCAATACACAACGTTGCCAGTGTGTGTGTAACTATTTATAAGCAGTTAGGTGCAACTGTAATTGTCATAGGAACAGATTAGGAGAAAACAAATGGGACCTTGCAACAAAACATTTGTTTTCTCCTATTCTGTTTCTGTTGATGGACATTGCCATTCAAATGGTGTGTGTGCACCGCGTCATGTGATCAATTATGCAAGGCGGAGCTTGCCTCCCCCCCATATTTTATTCAAGTTGACACCCCTGTATTTGTGTGTCTCTTCCTTCTGCCTCCTTTTCTGGCGATTCCATTTTTCTTTCCAGTCATTTATCAGTTCTCTGTGGTGGTGCCGTTTGGCTACATATGCAGGAAAATGCAACGGCTTAAATTGGAAATAGAGGGAATGATAGTAATGGAGTATGTTTCGGAAGGCTCGTGGCTGACTGGCACAAGGTGTTTTGGCATCCTGTTTACTACGATGTCCACTCTAACTTTGTGTATGACATCTTAGAGGGGAAAAGGTTTAAGGGTTTGCGAGGGTATAATGTTTTTCTGTGGTAATTAGCACCTGAGTCACAGTTGTGCATGTCAGTCAAAGTCCCATTTTCTTTGGCTTAATGCTTTCCCTGCTACTTTGTTTAGACTGCTCCCATTTAAAGTGTCACTCTAAAGTCAATACACACTAAGTGACAGACAGACAGACAGACAGACAGACACAGGAAACTACTTTTAAGGTGGCCATTAGCATTTGATTTTCACGCTATTGTCGCACAAGTTCATTCTAATTGTAATATGTTTTAAAACTGTTTAAGATTTAGAGTATCATATTTCAGGGTCTACATCTCTTTTGTTTCCTTATTTAAATTGTAAGTTTTTGTAAGTTGGACTAGAGAAAACTGGGTTCAGATTCCAAATAATCTGGTTGCATGGAACAGCTTTCCCATTGACTTCTGTGGCAGTATCATGGAAGCTTAGACACGCGGGCGGCCCTATGTCCACATTGTAGCACACAAGGCTTTTGGATTAGAACCAAAGATTCAAATAACTGCAAGTCAGCATCCTGCTCTCACAGCGGCCAGCTAGATGCCTGTGGGAAGCCCACAAACAGGGCCTGATCAATCTTCCTGCATTTTCCAGCTACTGCTATTCAGAAACATACTTCCTCTGACAGTGGAGGTAGAGCATATCTGGTTAGTAGCCACTGATAGCATTATCTTCCACAAATTGGTTTAATCTTCTTTAAAAGCCATCCAGGGTAGTGGCCTTTGCTCCCTCTTGTGGAAGCAAATTCCATGGTTCAACCATGCTTGTTGGGGGGGGGGGGGATGTACTTCCGTCAGTCCTGAATCTTCCAACATTCATCTTCATTGGATGTCCATGAATTGGATGTCCATGTTATAAAAGAGGGAGGGAAACTTTTTTTTTTTAGGTAGGCACTGGTGACTTCAAGATGGGGCTACTGCAAGTGGGGCTTCCCTTTGTGCTTGATCCAGAAGCTCAGTTAGTGAAGTGTTGCAGCCTAATCAGAGATCTGCATTGGTTGCCCATTCGCAACTGGGACAAGATCATTTTGTTGTTGTTTTTTAAAAAAATAATTTTTATTGGTTTTTACACATATTTTCCAACATAACATCCTTTTAAACATCATTTCGAAATTTTTGGCTATGACAGCCTAAGACGTCCTTCAACCTCAACTGATGGTTTTCTAAAGCCTTTCTAGTTATGCATTTTGTTACTATAATTATTGCTATAAACTTCAATTTCCAATACATCTGTTCTTAATTCTTTTCACAATAATTTATAAATTACTCCTTACAAAACATCTTTGAACCCTACAAGCGATGTCAATTGATTACAATCGCTTTCCAGATATATTGAAAACTTCTTTCATTCCTTTAGGAAAGTCTGGTCCTGCTGGCTCTGAATTTTCCCTGTTAGTCTTGCCATCTCAGCATAGTTCATCAGTTTCTCTTGCCACTCTTCTTTTGTTGGTATTTCTTCTTGCTTCCATCTTTGGGCTAATAGTATCCGGGACAAGATCACTTTGACTCATGTATGCCTACACAGTTGCTTCAATTTGTGGAACTAGCAGAGTTACAGGTGTCAAATGATACTCTTTCCGCACTTGTAAGTAATATTTTAGTGTGGCAGCACCTGTACTTTGGGGCTCGCTGCCTATTGACATCATGCAAACCTTTGCTGTATTCTTTTCAGGGCCTTCTTAAAACATGGAGAAGTTACATGTGTTTTCTCTCTTTTTAGCTACTGTTGCTTTTAATCATTCTTTGCATGTTTATTTTGAAAATTCCATTTAAAAATATTTTGAATTGAGAATTTAGATGTTATATTTTATACTTTTGTAAGTCCTTAGAGGTTTTCTTACAGTCAAGCAGTATATAAATGTTGTTAAATGGTTTGGTTTGGTGTGTTTTTTTTTAATAAAAAAAATCCACTTTCTCCATTCTATGCATAAGTATATACACTTCAATCATATTGCCTCTTGCTCAACCTTTCTCTATACTAAAAAGCTGCACATGTTGTAACACTACCCCAAAGTGGGGTTGTTGCATCCTCTTGATCATTCTGCTTGCCCTTTTGTGAAGCCCTTCTTATTCTATCCTTTTTGAGGTAAGGTGTCCAGAACTGTCCACATGCAATAACACCACATATTTGTATAATGGCATTATTATATTAGCAGTTTTATTTTCAGTTCCTTTCCTAATGGTCCCTAAAATGGAATTCATGTTTTTGACAGGTGCCATACACTGGTTCGACATCTTCATCAAGCTATCCACTATGTTCCTAGTCAATCCCCAGCAGTTCAGACTCTATGACGTTATATGTGATATTAAGATTATTGGGGTTTTTTGCCCTGAGATGCATAACTTTACATTATTTACATTGGATTGCATTTGCCATTTTATCGCCGATTCATTCGGTCTGGAGAGGTCCTTTTGAAGTTCTTACAATCTCTTTTTGCTTTAACAATGCTGAGCAATGTAGTTTCATCAACAAACCTGGCTACCTTACTATTCACCACCAACTCTAGATCATTTATGAACAAGTTAAAAAGCACAGATCTCAATCCTAAACACTTGGGGACTCCAGAGTTCTGGAACAGCCACCCCCACCCCCCGAGCAGCTTTTCAGAAGGCTGCTAAGGGAAGGAAGAATCAATGGAAATCTTCTCTCCCCTATGTCCCAGGAGTGTGCTGTGAACAGAACTTTGCATAGGGGAACTCTATGTAGATTCAAGCCAATGTAAACAACTTATAAATTGATAAATAACTAGAGATCAGGTTTCAGAAGGAAATAAAACTACTGAGGTTTTTTTTTTAATAAAAAAATAATTGTTGTATCTTCATCGTCTTAACCTTAAAAAAAACAAGCTGACATCTCTGGAAACAGTCAAACAAAAAGCTTTAAAAGCTATCAATGAAAAGCTAAGTTAACAGATAGCATATTGACCTAAAAATGCACGGCCATATGTGAAATGCATGAACTTAAAAGTGATACCAGGAGACACATGGCTGCTGAAAAATGTTAATCTACTGTTTTCCGGTCTTGGATTCCCATAGAATTGCTTAGCTCTTGGAATCAAGGTTTAGCTGGCTGTGACTCTTAGCAGGTGACAGATGACTTAAGTAATGGAGATCAATAAGTAGGAAGCACATAATTCAGTTCACTTACAACATAGCTGAAAATCAGTCTAGAAAATGGAGGGGAGGACATTTGTAAATGTGTTAAACACAGCCTATTGTATATGTCTGAATTATATTGCAGTTCTGGACTTGCTGAATGTTAGCGTCCTATCAAAATGCTTTTATCCCTGAACCATAACCTGTAAAATGAATGCAAGTTAAAAATATGTTGAAGCGAATTTTCCCTTTTGTTTCTAGTAATTGTCTGAAAGCTGTTAAAGCTCATTGATTCAATTGTAAGTTGCGTGGCTTCTTTCTGCTTTACAGTCTTATTCTTTGCCACTGTTTCCAGCATAAGTTCAAGGAAATGCTTGTTTACTAGAGTGGCAACAGACATAAGTACCCCATATCAGCTCTCTTATGCATGCAGTTGTACTTTTTAAGTGCTTAAAAAGTGGTATTTATAACTTTTCTTGAATTGTAAGGGCCACTGAAGGGTCACTTCAGCAAGTACAACTTTCTGACATATTTTCCAAAAAATTCATTAAATGTGTGAATTTTCATATCTATTAACTGCCATAGTTTCACCTATCTGCTGTACTGATATCATTCACCCCTTTCTGCCCCCTGATTAGATCTCTTTCCTCCAGCAATTCAAGGCATTTGGGACATCACAATACTACATAGCCAATCAGCTGTGGTTCTGTGCTGATGTCACTGAGGGCAAACATAGCCAATTTAGAGTCACTGGTCACACGGACTTCCCTTGCCAGTTAGTGATTGCTAAGTGAACTGAACATTGTGACATGGAAACAAACAACTTATTTCCAGGGCTATTCTTTCTGAATAAGTGAACACTGCCTTTTGCAACACCAAAAAGGAGATAGGTGGTACTGTGGTCTAAACCACTGAGCCTCTTGGACTTGCTTGCCAATCAGAAGGTTGGCGGTTCAATTCCGCCCGACAGGGTGAGCTCCTGTCACTTGGTCCCAGCTTCTGCCAACCTAGCAGTTCGAAAGCACACCAGTGCAAGTATATAAATAGGTATCGCTGTGGTGGGAAGATAAACAGCGTTTCTGTGCACCCTGGCACTTGTCAGTGTCCCATTGCACCAGAAGTGGTTTAGTCATGCTGACCACATGACCGAGAAAGCTGTCTATGGACAAACATCAGGTACCTTGGCCTGAAAAGCAAGATGAGCGCCACACCCCACAGTCACCTTTGACTGGATTTTGCCATCCAGGGGTCCTTTACCTTTTTACCTTTACCTTTGCAGCACCACATAAAAAACAAAAAACAACAACACCAAAAGTGACACTAAAATTTAACCACTTTTGATGCTGTCCTGGTTTTTCCAGTCCCCTAGGAAAGCTGAGTAGGGAGGCAGATAATGAGTTAGCCTTTTTTCTTACAGATGAGAGTAAGACCAGTTTGGGTCCTGTTTGCAGGAATAAAAACCATCAACAGTGTAAAAGGGGTTGGGGTAGGTATTTGGGTATTATTCAGCTTTCCCTTCAAGAAGGATAGGAGAGTGTTTTAGCTACAGCAGTATAAGATTTCGTTAGCAGTCTAGAAGCTAAAGTTGTATCACAGGGTCAGGTTTGAATCTTTCCGGTAATAATTTCTGCAGACATACTTGCTTCTTAAATAAATGAGACCGCTTTATCCTTAACAAGCCCTTCTCCCTAACGCTCATTTATTCTTCTAGTAATTATCTGTTTCTTTGTTTCTTTATATCCAGGGACGACGAGGAAAGCCAGGACTCCCCGGAAAGGCAGGGCCACCAGGACCGCCTGTGAGTAACTGCTGTGTGATGCTAAGTTCAGTCAAGAATTTGTAGCAGATCATCCAACGGTAGCTTTAAAAGAACAATCATTTTCTCCGCAGTATCTAACCTTTACAACTGCACAGGAAAAAAAGCATAGGAGTGTTGGAAGCTGCCTTATAGTGAGACAAACCATTAGTCCCTAAAGCTCAGTATTGACTGCAGAGTCTGTCTAGGATGTCAGACAGGGAACATTCCCAGCTATACCTGGTGGTATTGGGGACCGAACCAGGAACCTTCTGTATGCAAAGCAGATACGGTGCAATTGAGCCACAAGGCAAATAAAATATTTTGCAGACGCTTGTAGAGGAATGGAGTAAGCGACTAATAGGAAAGGAACATAACTTCTGAAGCTCCAGTGGAAATGTGAAGAAATTGGTTAGTAATTCAAGAAGCTGGCTATGTGTACATTATCTGAGGGATATTGCTAATTTAGTTTACCCAAACTGATGATGCTGTGTGCTTAAGATGGGATAATTTCTGTCTCAGAGGCGTAATTGCAAAAGATGAAGGGCTGCACGGTGAGCTTCCCAATAGTCCGAATGGTGGAAAGGATTATAACCAATGCTGGAAAGAGCATTCAACTGTAGATCAAATGAGTTTGCTGAAGAATTAAAGAAGATTAAGAAATACATAAACTGTATGAAAGGAATTGCAATAACGCATCACTAGAGGCTTTAATTCAGATCTAAGCATTTGGGGATTGTTTCCTTCGTTGCTAGATTTGCATGGTTTGGAATGTGAGCTTGCTCACATATCTGCCTCTCAAGGAAATTCCTCAAATCATGGAATGGATGCAGCCTCTGGAAGGATGGCATTTTGCATTAATATTTTAATGGAAACCTCTATTTCACACCCACACCCACACCCATACCACCTTGATTCTATGTTCTTTGAAAGCACACAAACACATGGAATGTACCAACGGCTAGATGTATCTTTTTTAGTAGATGGATTTATATTTCACAAAAAATTACTGGTTGTTGTTTTTTTTAAAAAAAGAAGGTGTTGATATTCTTTTGTGAATCTTCTTCTTTTCTGGTAGGTTTTTATCTTTTAAATAAATATAGTGATAGAAAGTAATGGAGTTCATGCTACAACTCCTATTGTTTTTGCAGAGATTCTGCATTTAGAATTAATGTGTTGTTTATACTCATGTGGATGCAATGGCCACATACCGGGGGGGGGGCTTCACATGAGGAATGACAGAATTCTGTTCCCCATTACCACACTACTTAGTGTGCATGCACTGGCATACATGGTGACCCAAACACCTATGACTTTGAACTTTGCATTCTTTGGCTGGGCAGTAGGGGCAGAGTGGACTGGGGTTTGGGTGTGCACTGAGAACTGTTAGGATTCCTGCTCCGTGTTTGCAGTCATGGGATTGTTGTCTATCACATGACGGTGTATGTTTTCATTCCAGAGTGTGGGAAGTGACGGAGACAGGATGTTTTGGTATTGCTGTGTTCCGTGAAGTGGGAATATTGTCCTTTGTTCTTTCTCTCTTTGCTGTCTGACGAGAAAGAGGAAGGAGCTAAGGCAGAATGCTCCGAGTGTATTATATGTAAATAAAGGAGATTAGCCAAAATGATGAGCTATTGAGTCTGTTACGCGAACTGCCAATACTCTGCAGGATCGTAAGTGTGCTGATGCTTCTTGGTATCAGTCGCTGTGATGTTTGGGCTAAGGAAAGCTTTTGAAGCTCCCGAATGACATACCAGGAGGGAGAGAACATGCAAGTCGGGCATGTGTCTCTGCCAGGGTCCTACACAAGAGTAGGACGATCCTAACAAGAACTCCCTTCTCCTGTAATTGCCTGGTGTGCTAGATGCCCATGCAAGGGAGAAAGGGGGGAATGACCGGAATTCATGATGCCTTGTGTATGTGAGAATTTGGTGCTCAGAATGTCCCTAAATGGGACACCCACTTTACGTACCCAGAGGAGTGATGTCAGGAGGCTTGTAATTCTGTATTTCAGATGTTAGTGTCTGATCAGTTTTCACTCTTGGATGTGGAACATGATGGGCAGAAATCCATATTCTACAGTGCATCTCCTTTAGAGCTACAGGGAATCTTGTCTGCTCTGCAACAAAAGTGTTTCTGGAGACAGTAAAAAATTACAGCTGTGAAGGAAAGGGTGAATAAATGGGAATATACAGTGCCTTCACTTAACTAAAGACAAAAAGAACAAACAACATAACAATATATCTCAGGAAAGGAAAACTGAGATAGTGACCCAAACAGTGCCCCCATTCATCACCTGGAAAAACAAGAGGGTAATAATTCTGCTTGACATAGACACATGGAGACTATTCCAGGAATACAGTTATAACTTAAAGGCAAAATCTGTGAAGAAAAAAATTCTAGTGAAATGGGAATACACTGGCAGATGAAGGTATATTAAATATATTAAAAAGTACAAAGCTGATTTGGAAATGTTCTGAGTTAATGCTGTTTAAGGTAGTCAACTGGTAGCAAACCTTACAGAGATTTTTTTTAAAAAAAGATTACATATATAATAATAGCTCTTTTTGTATTATAAATGCTGAAACACTTGGTCTTCTTGCATTAAATATGTACTGGATTATTTTTTTTAATTTTAGGGGGGAAACGGCGTCTAAAGTTTAATCCATATAACACAGGGACATTTAAAATGATTTTCACATTAGATGCTAAAATTGTGAAAAGTTATAAAGGTGAAAACCACTGACCACACACATCTCTAAACTTTCTTCTAATTCATGGGTGAGTCATATACTGTACATAACTGTCTGATTACCCTTGACATTTTTCTTTCATTTTCATTCTTCTCACCACCTTCAAGCTGATAATATTCATGATTCTTTAGACTGCTGCCTTCATGTCAGCTGATCTGATAGGGATGTTTTGGCATCACAACTTCTGTTTGTGGCTCAAATACCTCTGTGGATTTGTCGTTGAAGCTCTTCTGCTACTTTTCCAAATGCTTTTGGCGCGAAACCATTCAGAAGTAAGCGGGGGTTCATTTAGATTTTTAAATAAAAGGTGCTTCATTAGACTGAGAGCTTTGCAAAACAGCAGCATTCAATGAGCAAAGATTGGGGGCGAGGGGAATGAAATGAGGATATGTTTGAAAGAGGCCAGTAATGTACTTATGTGTGGGTTAGAGTCAGCAGGTAAATATGGATGAAAAAAGAATGTGCATGATTAATAACCATACACGGTTCTCCGCCCGTTCTCCACACACCAACCACCCCATTCTCCACACACATACTGCCTCCCCCCCTGCTGCCATTAATTTTCAGCTTTCACTTCTGCTATACGGTGCAATGATTTCTCTGTATTCTTTCTGATACACTGACAAAGCACAGATTTCTGGATGTAGGTCTGACTAGGTCCCCCAGGGGTGGGTCAGAGCAGGTTGCTGCAAGGGTAGGGAAAATGACATCTTACTGAGGAAGATGAATGTTTTTGTGTGTAAGGGGCTATGGGAGCAATCACAAATCTTCACAAATGGTCCAACGTAAGAAGAGCCTGATGGATCAGCCCATTGACCCATCTAGTCCAGCATACTGTTCCCACTGTGACCAACCAGATGCCTGTGGGAAACTCAACATCAGGATCGAGCACAAGACCACTCTTCCCTGCTGTGGTTTCCAGTAACTGGTATTCAGAAGCATTGCAGCCCCCAGCGGTGGAGGTAGAACATGGGCATCATGGCTAATAGCCATCAATAGACCTCTCCTTCATGAATTTTTCTCATCCTCTTTTAAAGCTATCTAGGTTGGGGGTGATCACTGCCTCCTGTGGGAATGTTCCATAGTTAAAAACATGGAACTTAAGTAGCATGGAAAGCATTCAGCTAGCAGTGAATAAAATCTTGGTTACAGCAGCATATGTGGGAGGACATGGAGAGAGCAGAGCGAGTGCAGTGTAGTGGTTTGAGTGTTAGACGAAGACCTGGGCGACCAGGGTTCCAATCCCCATTCATCTATGAAGTTCGCTTGGGTGACCTTGGGCCAATCACTTCCTCTCAGCCAAGCCCACCTCACAGGGTCGGATAAACCCGAAGAGAACCATGCTTCCTTGAGGTTCTTGGAGTTAAAGTAGGATATAAATGTAACAATGTAATAGATAAATCCAAATTCAGTTTTGCACAGAGCTGTTTTCTGATGTTAAGGTGATCTGTTTTTTGTTTTGTTTTGTTTTATTGTAACCCCTTGATCACTGTGACTGCTCTGCTCTGCGCCTCCACAAATGATTTCAGAGCTATTTTCTTGTTTGTCAAAGAGCGAGCAGTTTCAGGCACCACGTGATCGGACCAGAGCAGATTGGTAGTTTACTAAGGGGAGCTATTACTTACTTTGAGATGTCTAAAATTACTCTAATTCTCACTGGACCAAATCCAGATTCCACAGAAGTCATGAAGAATATTAATTGCTTCTGTTAAGAATCATGTTACTTCTTTGACATTTCTTTTTCTTTTACCTTAGAGTATTAAATTATTATTTTTTTGAAAAATCAGTAATTATGAACAAGAATTGGCATTCCCTTTTGGTGCAAAACTCTTAGATACAATTTCTTTTTCACTTGTGTTGTTTTAGAGCATTGTTCCATTATTTCACTGCTAGAGATCTCAGTAGTGTTCAGTTTAGTGTGTGGTATTTCATGCTGGAAAAAATACCCAAGAAGTGCATTTTTTAAAAAATAGAACAGCAGCTCCCTCTAGTGATTCTGTATCCACATTCTCATAGACAGCACTGAAATCTTTTCATTGAACAGTTCATTATAGTACTTAGAAAGCTTCAGAGTTGGTCCCTCAAAATAAGAATCAAAGAGCAAGTGAAAGGATATATTTCTTTGGAGTAGTTAGATGTTTGAACTGTTCCAAAAAGCTTTGGAAAGGCACATTTTTATTACATAATTCCTTCAGAAAATAGGCACCCCTGCATGCTTACTAGAGCACCTTTTCACAGCACTCCCTCTGGTTTCCTGCAAATTCATCAGACAGTGTTGCTGCACTATTGCATCTTTTTATTGGTTTTCAGATGAGCAGTGGGGAGAGGGGAATAAAAATTTACAGCCCTATAAATGTTTCCCACCCAACATGCTGTAATATTTAAAAGCCTGCCATCACAGCAATGTGGACCCACAACGATGTGAACTGCATGATGGAGAGAGGAAAGCCTCTCCTCCTAACAGAGGGGAGGAGTTGTGAGCGGGAGCCGGTTCCCCCTGCGTCAGTTTACCCGGCTGCTGCGCCCGTAGGCCAGCCAATAGGGCTGGCTTGCGGGCGGGGTTTAGCCGCATTCAAGCAGCCGCGGCAGCTCTGTGCCCTCATTCTGCACCCTGAAAAGCAGCATTGTTTGGTCCTCCCGACATCCAGATCATTCAGCTGGGGGTAAACGACTTAGCATTCAGGAAGAGCTTGGACTTGTTATTGAACATAAAGAAGGACTTAGATGAACTTGCTGCTCTGTTTCCCGAGTCAACCTTGTTTTGGTCCTCCCTTCTGAAGAGGAGAGTTTGGTGTGGCAGTCATTGCCCTGTGGCCATTGACAATTCCAGGAAACTCTTGAATCATGTGGTGGCTTGCAAATTGTGTTATATGAATGACCACATGATCGAGCACGCTGACATCAAGTTCAGCGAGGTGGCTCTGTTTCGATCCAATGGCATTCATTTCTCTAATCGTGGAAATGATGTGTGGTTGGCCAATATCATCAAAAGCATTAGGGATTGGTTGCAGCTGTGAGTGTATTTGGCGGTGAGCCCTTTTTGGCTCGGGTGGCAGTTAGGCATTGGAATATGTGTCGTGTGTTGGAGGGCAGGTTGTGGCCATCACCTAGCCCTCCCCTTGTTGGGTATTCCATTAAAGGAATCCGGCGGTCGTGGATCCTGTCCGATGCCCTGCTGGTGGCTAGGGCCATGGCACGACCCCCGGTGACATCAGAGGAAGCTTCCAGTTGTATTTGCATCAACAAGCTCCTCCCACTGGTTGTTAACCTTCAGATGACTCCCTGTTGAGCGGGGTGGAGTCATGTATAGATTGTTTGATCCAATGCCTATGCCAATACCACTCACATGCTGTAACCAATAAAGTTGTGGCCTTCTTTAGCCCATTAACCTAAAATACATGTGTCCTTGTGTCTTATTTATCTCTAAGTGGGTGGCGGTCCTCGACTCACAAATCTGGTGGTGATATTCGAAGGCACAGAAGGCTAGAGCAGAAAAGATTAATTAGTTTACAAAAAGTAGGCTTTGTTTAGAGAAATTACTGGGGGCTCAGAGGCCTAGTCAGAAACAAAATTTATTGTGAGAAGAAAATGAGAGATGGTGGACCAGCATCTCAACTCCCACACTTGCAAGCAACCTTGTCGCTTCTGATTTCTGTTTGTCCATCCATGGATTATGTTTTTTTTCCTTTCCCACCCTGCTGAGATCCTGTTTAGCAGAAGTTGCCAGAGGATATACGTGTTATTGTCTTTCCCCTTGATAATACACATTTCAGAGCAAATCACCATGTTTCAAACATACAACAATATTTATTTCTCCAGAATATCTGTATACATTCTGCTACAATCATTTCCCTTATCACACATCTTCCATTCACATGATATTGCTTTAGTTTTCTTATGTAAAGGAAGTATCTTTTGTTGTTATCCACAGCAACCATAATAACCTTCCAAATGTTCATTTAGAGCCCAATTTTCATTGCAGCTTTTGAAATGTAAGCAATTGAGTGGTATTCAACTATGTTTTACTCAACCTATTGCAATTAATAAACATGGCCAAGTTGGATCCATTAATTTCAGTAGGTCTCTTCTGATTACATCTTAGCTGTATGCCACCCAAGTGCATCATTAAAAATATGCATTGGTGAAATTGTGCTGTAAAAGTATTTTTTTAAAAAAGAACAATCTTGTGCAAGATTACCGAAAAGTAAGTTTGCAGAGTGCAACAGGGTTTATTCTCAGGGACAGTTTTGTAGGATTGCAGCCTTAATAAGTGTTCAAAAAACATAATTTGTTTATTGTCACTGAAAAGCTTCAATATTTGGCCTTCATTTTTCTCTTCAGCACCGTATACAGTCCGTTCAAAAAGCCCTTCATCCCCCCCCCCATCTGTATATTAATTCTGTATAGTTATATCCTGTCATAAGTCAAGATATACATTTTTGTGCCACCACAACAGCTATCTTAAGTAGCTAGTGGTTTGCTTTGGAAATCTCATTTCCAATGCTTCTGGAAAGATTGTCATCCTTCCAGGGTTTCTGGAAGTGAATGAATGTTTCAGTTAATTATAGTAAACAGAATATCAGAGGCATTATAAGATCAGTTCATGGGGGTATGGGTATTGCAGAGCTTTTTTCTTCCTATTTGCATGTGTGTTAGAGAAGAATTCCTTACCCATATTGGGCCCTATTGTTTGCTATTTTATTAGTTTTTCATCATTGGCAGGGCAAGGTTTCTTCCTTTTATTTTTATTTATTTAGAGCATTTTTGCTCCATTCTTCATCCCCAAAGGCTCCCAAAGCAGCTTGCATGAAATCAAAAGAAGGCACCCCCTCCCCGCAGGCTTGCATTCAAACAAATGGGGGGGGGGGAGAAATACAGCACACAA
Source organism: Podarcis liolepis (assembly GCF_965112155.1). Taxonomy (NCBI): domain Eukaryota; kingdom Metazoa; phylum Chordata; class Lepidosauria; order Squamata; family Lacertidae; genus Podarcis; species Podarcis liolepis. Next base: position 38,839,385 of record NC_139557.1, read on the forward strand.
GGGAAAGGGGACAAGGAGGGAAGAGGAAAATAAAACTCAGAACTCCGGCACCAATTTCTAGACAGTTGTTCTTATACTGACCAGCTGGCATAGTTCAGAGGCAGGACGTGCCTGATGGAACTGGGCCTCCAGCAAAGTGGATGTAAATGAACCCTGCTTCCTATCTTTGCTACTGAGATAGCCTGATGAAATGGCTACCCCACCCCCATGACAGCTGAGGGAGAGGAGGCTTGATGGAGCTGGCCTGTCACAACAGAGCCGGTGGAGAGAGCTCTGCTTCTCAGCTCTCCCACTGCTAGAATAGCTGCCCACAGATGACAGTTGAGCTTCTGCCAGCTGTTACTGATACCTTGTGTGGCCTCTTCAGCAAGAATCTCATGCTTATTTTCATTTGTCACAGACATAAGGTGGGTCCTAATCATATTCCCTAGGAGGCAAATGCATAGTTTTGCAGCACAACCCTCATTGATTTGGGAGCCACCAGCATGTTGTGCTGCCTAGAAACTTGGGCTTGGGGAGAATTGGGTTCAAGGCCCACTTTAGCCGCAAAAGTTCAGAGTGGCCTCTTTCATCCTTTCAACACAAATATTCTGCTTCCGTGGCTCTTAGCTGCTTCTCTTTGATGCGGCTGCGTTAAAAGATCTCCGTGTTTCATTGCAAAGCATTTAGAGGGGTGGAAAGGGAGTTGGGGGGTGGGTGGCTCTGTTTACCAAAGAAGGCATAGAGTGGGTGGAAGTAATGACTCAGAAGTGTTTTCCAGATGGGCAGATAAATTATCCGCCTTTTAATGTTCCTTTTCTTGTCCTGTGAAGAAATGTCAAAAATTCTCTTCTACCATTATGCCACCAATACTGCCTGTTTCCTATAAATAACATTGATTAATGTATAGTGTTCTGGGGCCCCATGGATCGATACAACAATTCCACCACTGCTAGAAAGCAGAGATCAAAGTGCAACTAACATAGTCTGGACCCTTCACCCCACTATTCTATACACGTATCAAAACTTAGTTTTAAATTAATATTTCATTGGTATGTGGTAAGTCTGAAAAATATTCAAAGGAGCAGAATGTGCTAAATTATTATTCAAGGGAGAGGTCTTTTTGAATGACAGGTAACCTTGTGATGTTTAAACTTTTTTGAAGGGGGTGCTGTTGAGATTTACATCTTCAATAAGTAGATTGAAATAAAGAAGTATATACATGTACATACCCTGTTTCCCTGAAAAGAAGACAGTGTCTTATATTAATTTTTGCTCCCAAAGATGTGCTAGGTCTTATTTTCAGGGGATGTCTTATGTTTCCATGAAGAAGAATATGGTACACATATGTCTAATTGTGAGTCAGCCAGACTCCGTCAGGGCAGAGCGAGCAGCAGGCGGCTCTCTGATTTAAAGAGACCTCGCACTGCCTGAACAGCTCCGGCTGCGCTGCGGCCAATCACTGAGCCGTGCAGCGGCACTCGCCGTTACGGTCCAGAGGAGTCAGACGCCTTACGGTAGCTTCGGGGGCCTTATATTCCAGGGAGGCCTCATGTTCAGGAGAGGCCTTATTATCGGGGAGGTCTTCTCTTCGGGAGATGCCTTATATTACAGCGAGAGGCAAAACTGGAAGTAGGTCTTATTTTCGGGGGATGTCTTACTCTCAGGGAAAGACGGTACAGAGCTTTTCTTTCCCACTATACATTCAGACAAGGCTCAAATCCATGAGCTTCACCCATCTGACCATCTGTTGTAGTTAGGCTTTGGAGTGGAATACAGTGGTGCCTCGCAAGACGAAAAGAATCCATTCCGCGAGTCTCTTCGTCTTGCGGTTTTTTCGTCTTGCGAAGCAAGCCCATTAGCAGCTTAGCGGATTAGCGCTATTAGCGCCTTAGCGGATCAGCTGATAAGCAGTTTAGCGGCTTAGCGGATCAGCTGATAAGCGGCTTAGCGGATCAGCTGTTAAGCGGCTTAGCGGCTTAGGATCAGCTGAAAAGCGGCCTAGCGGCTTGGGAAAAAGGGGGGGAGGAAAAAAACCCCGCAGGAACTTGCAAGACATTTTCGTCTTGCGAAGCAAGCCCATAGGAAATTCGTTTTGCGAAGCACCTCCAAAACAGAAAACCCTTTCGTCTAGCGGGTTTTCCGTCTTGCGAGGCATTCGTCTTGCGGGGCACCACTGTATACTTAAGTAGGTTATTCTTAAGCCCCTCCCCTTAAGGACCCACATTGTACCCTTGCTGAAGTGACTCTCCCTTCACAGTTTTGTGCCTGCCAGCCAAGGGGAGGAGGAAGGGATAACTGATATTTCCAGTTGTGAAGCTGAGTGGAAAGCATGCTTGCAAGAAAGGCTGCTATACCTGGAGGTGCATCTCCAAAGCTTTCGGTCAATCTTGACTGAAGCCCTCCAGATGCAGCCTTCCAGATGTGTAGCTTTGTAGCCCAGAGACCTGTAGCAGTCCAGATGTGGCTGGACTACAACTCCTATCATCCCTTACCATTGGGCCATGCTGGTAGAGGCTGATGGGAGTTGGGAAGCCATCAGTATTTGAGGGGGAAGATCATTTTCTTTGAGAGTGCACTGCACAGATGTTTATTACTGGAACTGAAAGATCGGTGGCATGTTAATTTTATGCAAACATTCTTCTAATCCTACCTTTAAGACCAGAACAGATAATCTAATTATACTATTTGATCTTTTGTAATAGACAGGCCAAAGATCAGTTTGTTTGTTTATTTACTATCTTGCAGGGCAAAAAAGCAGGAAGTGAATCATGAAATTTGGGGAAAGTAGCAGAAGCAGGCATTATAATATTTTAATAGGGAATGTACAATCCTTCAAATTTCTTCATTCCTTATGCTGTGGGAGAAATCTCACTTGATGTCCATTGCACAGCCAAGTCCTTTGCTCACCACCAACGACAAGTGACACCCGAGAAGGTTTTTCTTTTGCTTGAACAGGAAAGGTTACAGCAAGTGATCATGAAAGTGATCAGAGCCTGAACCCTGATTTCTGTTTACAAACAGTTTTTATAGTCATATAGGTTAGACATACAAGACACCCAGTGATACAGTCTTACTGTCGGCTTAACTGCAAAGTCAGGTGTTTCCAAACCTCAACTAGCTATGCATTTTCCTGTTTATACCCTTGTTTTAAAGGTCATGCCTTTGCATGCTCTTAATAATACTTCTCTCTACACACACTCTTGTGATTTGCTCTTTCTCTGTCCCTCTCTAAAGCTATTTTTTAAAAAATGGAGATGGTCTTGCTTTGGTTGCAACACTTTTGTCGTGACAAGGTTTTAGAATTGAAGTGCTGTTTGATCTAAGGTAATCCTTGATAGCTAGACTGCAAAGGCTGGTCTGGGTTTGTGATGTTGCCTTAGCCAAAGAGGAAGAGGGGGACCTGTGAAGTGCAAGGTGCTCCCCACTATTGTGTTAACTATTAAAAAAGAGTGAATTTGTAAAGTGCATGTAAATCACAAACTGTCCTTCACTCATGGCTGCAGCAGCTTTGACTTTACAGTGGTACCTCAGGTTAAGTACTTGATTTGTTCTGGAGGTCTGCTCTTAACCTGAAACTGTTCTTAACTTGAAGCACCACTTTAGCTAATGGGGCCTCCTGCTGCCGCTATACCGCCAGAGCACGATTTCTGTTCTCATCCTGAAGCAAAGTTCTTAACCTGAGGTAATATTTCTGTGTTAGCTGAGTCTGTAACCTGAAGCGTATGTAACCCAAGGTACCACTGTACTTCACAACTAATTCTACACTTCTGTATAATCTAGACAGAAAAGAGCAGTGTCTAAATAATTGTTAACTGACTTGCTTCTGCTCACCTGTTTTTCCTGAATGTGGCCTTGTGCCTCTAAATTCCATAGAGCAGGCACGTCCAACAGGTGGATCACTGGTAGATCACTGGCTCCCCCCACAGAAGCTCAACAACTTTGCCTCCCTTAAAAAAAACTCTGAGCTGAACCCAAAAAAATGGGGGTACACCACTGCCAGATTTTAATTCAGATCGCAGAATCTTGGGAGTTGGCCACCCCTGCTATAGAGAGTTCTAAATGAACACATCATCTTCCATTGTCTTTTGTTCTGAGAAAAGCCATTACCTGTATGAGATATCTGTACCTCCATCAGTTAAATGGCCTTTTAGGTTAGCCCCTTCCACTTACTTGGGTTTTTCTCTCTTATGTTTAAAATGTAATATTCAAAGGAAGAACAGCTAGGGGTTTCTGCCTTGTGGAGTATTTGTGATGTTTGCCCATTCAGTGCATTCTTACGGAACAGATGGAGATTGCTGGAAAAAGCTTCAGTGTCAAAATGCAAATCATGCTCCCTTGACATATCATATTTACCTCATTTGTAGCTTTGTTAAGACACTTTACAGCTTGATTATATGGGAGCCAATCTATGCCCCCCTTAGGAAATGTATCCTCGGGATAGCCATCTGACATCAACAAACAAAACAAAACCAATGTATTAGTGCTATATTCTTCATACTGTTCTTCAAATTATCCCAATTCTCATTCTTTAGATGATAATATCTCTTGCTTATGAGCTTGGTGTACTGTGAAAAGCAATGATACTGGTATTAGAAGACTCACAGTTTAATCTTATTTGGATTTACTTGCTAGTAACTTCCACTGTATTCAATGGGGCTTACTCCCAGGCAAATGTGTTTAGGATTTCATTGTTGGATATTAGAAACCTTATCATACAGGCCACCTTTTTATTCTGAATTTTCAGCTAAAAGGCAAAGAAAGATTCATTTCTCTGATATGCTAACAGATCCCTGCTTTCTCTTTGAATGTGAATAGTAGAATTATTTCTGAAAAAGTAAAAAATTGATCACTACTTTTAAAATGTATACTTTTGTGGGGTTGCCTTGGTAGGACAAGAATAGTAATTTTGATCATATCCGGTAACCTCATGTTATTAATCTATATTTTTTTTAAAAAAATAATATTTATTAAAAGTTTAAGAATTAAAGAAAGAAATAAAAAAATAAACAATACAAATCAACACATTACAATACATATAAAAAAGCAAAAGACACAATACATCAAAACAAAAGCAAAAATAATTAAAAACACATCCAATATTTCCATATCTTTATCTTTCATTAACTTGTTTCATCGACCTCCTCACACCTCCCTTTTTGTGTTCTAGTTATTAATTATTTCAGCAAATCCTTTCCATCTTTCAATGTTTTCTGTCATTTAATTATCTTAATTTATTTTAACCTTATCTTACCATTAAAACCCTAAAACCTATTTATACTTAACTCCTTATAACATTTCTACTAAAGCCATATAATTTCATTCCAACATTTTTCTAACACTCATTAATTTTGCAACATTTCTCTAAATAATTTTTTTAAAAAAACTTTTCCCCCAATCTTCTTCCACCGTCTCTTCTCCCTGGTCTCGGATTCTGTCAGTCATTTCTATCAATTCTATATGGTCCATCAACCTGGTGCCTTTCTGTCCAAGGCTCTTAACTCTTTTCCATGTCCCTTCTGCAGATCTTCTTCATATCTCATGTTATTAATATAAAGCAACATTTTAATACATTATGTTACTCAAATCCATATAGAATGCTTTGTTAGGAAAAAGTTATATAATTAAAACGAAGATATACTTTCGGGTTATCAGCTGTTTTCTTCAAGGAAGATAACCAGTTCATTTGTCTTTCCAATCCAATAGTTTATTGTGCCTGATACCCCCCCCTTTTATATACATAAAGCAAAGGTATCACTGGAATTAATCAGTAGCTAGAACTGCAGATGTAAAACTAGGAGTTTTTGATTGGAATGCTGACTCAGCTATGCACTGTGTTGCTGAAAGACTAATGAAATAAGTATTTGTGTGAAGGAAAGTCAACAAACATATTTTACCATTCCAAAGGACACGGTGTTAATCTCTAAAGGCCCAATTAACTAGTTATGAAATTATGAAATTGTTTATTTACTCATTCTATTACTTCTGAATTTTTGTATGGCTAATGGTAATAAAAATTATAATACAAATATATTCAGTGGGAGCTTGCATAGATTCCCTGTTTCATTAGCATGGACCAGTCTTGGGTTATTTTTCTTGTTGTGATGCTAGAACATAGGTAGACTTTGAACTTGTGGATATGGCTAACGTTTATAAATAGAACCATTGCTTAAATAGTATGTTGTCTAAAAGTAAAGCATTATAATTGTAACATACTTCTCAAACTCCCAGGCAGGTCTTTCCCCTCGTCTGCTCCCTGATCCTTTTTAACTAGAGATACCAGCGATTGAATCAGATAACTTCTGCATGCAAAGCAAGGACCACTTAGCTCTGGTTTTACCCCTAAGTGTTGGCTTAAGACTGCCTTTCTTGGTCAAGGCTGTCTTCCCATTCCCTTTGGTTCAGGGACCAAGTGCTTGACACTGAAGATCATAATCTCTCTGTGTTTATAATGCACCTGCTTATCTTTTTAAGAGTGCTGTGGGCATTAATGATATGGTGCATACAAAGGACTCTGAACTGAAAACACTGAGTGGAATCCTAATTGATGTCGGTCCTCTAACAGAAAGCATCGGTTGGTGAAATGGAAAGGCAGATAATGTTTGGTTATTCTTCCTCTGCCCTGCAACCCCCTCCCTCCCTCCAGAATCTGCTCTGGAGGATTGGGAGACCCTTTTGAACAGATAAGATATGTGCATGCATTTGAAGGCTGCAAGAAGGAAATTAAATTGCCCAAAATTATCGCCCTCCCTGTTCTGTTGACAGATGCCTTCTTTCAGTGGAGTGACATCAATTGTATTCCATCCTCTGACAAGAGCATTATAAAATATCAGAGATATTTAAAAATCATCTGGCTTAAGGCCAATATAAACAACAACAAAATGATAGCGTCCCTTGTTTTTTTTCCTGAATTGTATTTTTCTTTCTCTGTCTCTTACATAGTAGCTGCTTTAAAATTGCTTTGCAAGGCTTATTTGTTTTATTTCTCATTGGTCCTTAAAAAGTCTATATATTTGCATAGTTATAAATATTTATCATTTTGTAATTCTGGGCCTCGATGGCCGCAGCTATGATTGATCCTGTTCGGCATGCCCTGATTAGACCTTTTCAAAGTGTGGAAGCTTCTGTAGTAGGATAGCTCTCTTGGGGTGGTCCTCTGCTGAAATTTATGAACTGTGCTGAGACTAGCTTCAATTCCCTTGACGGTCCACTTCTTTTTTGTGAATTTGACAGTCCTCTTAACCTGGAAAATCGTCTTGCTCTGTGATAAGGCAGGTGGAGGGGAGGATAATTCTAATACTGAATGTTTTCCCAATCCTTTTAGTTGGATTGTTGCTCTGCTTTCCAACCTTGACAGCTTCTCTAGACAGACTGTAGTTCAAAAATGCACATTGGTTTGCTGTAAGTTGTATATTTATTTAAAACATTTATACATTGTCTTTTCGTAAAAAAAAGTTTGAGGTGCCAAGTCAGACCATAACATTTGCAATAACATTTAAAATACTAAAAACAGCAGTAAACACACAGAGAGACAGACACCATTACAGTATACTGTATCATCAACATACTTTCACTTGAACTGTGGTTCTGTTGTAGCATTATCACATTAAGGGGAATGGCCTCAGCTTAGTGGTAGAGCATATGCTCTGCATATATAAAGTCCAAGGTTCAATCCCAGCTTTAAGAGCTAGTGCCAGTCAAAATAGTACAGTTTTGGGGTAGATGGACTATTGGTCTGACCGTGTAAGGCATTTAACTGCCAAATAAATATTGTGTGTTACCAGGTGTAGAACGTTTGGGGATTTGATATGTCTTATAGAAGTTGTTGGAAGTTTGCCACCACTCCCTTTCTAACGTAGCATTATACACCTTAAAGTTGTTAAGCCTGAACATTTTATGTTTATGGAGCCTGACAAAAGTGATTCAGACTAAGATTAATGTTAATTATATTTTTGTTGACCTTAGACAGTAATCAAATGTCTTTCAAATTTCATCTGCTTTGGATAAGAACAGGTTTTTTATTTCATAGATAGATACTGGGCTTGTTTTGGCAGCACTCATACTAAAATTGAATGATACAGAGAAGATTATTAGCATGGCCCCTGCACAAGGACAAACGGCAAAATTCCATATTTTTTTATGCTGGCCTGTGACAATTTTTCATATAAGATATATATAATCTCCAGTTGTGTGGAGATACTTTCAGTTCAGTTAAAATAAATGAATAATGCCTATCACACTATTTTGTCGAGCCAGAAATATTATATTGATCAGACACAATGAACTGTTTTCTCTTTCTAGGGTCCTCCAGGTGCGTTAGCGCTTCAAGATTCCTTTAAAGGTCCATTTTACCAGGTATGGGCAATTATTTTACATGGGACGTTATGGAAGATATATGTGCTTGCACAACTTCTAATTTCATGTATCATTTGACAACTTTCCCCAAGATTTTAAATATTTGCTAAATGTCTGGGTTACATAATGGGTTGTTTAGAAAGCCATCATCTGGGAGGGAGGAAAGCAAGCATACAATTGGACATTCTCAACCTTTCTAGTTACAGGTCAAGGGTATATTCTGCAAGAATCTCCTTCATGGTTACAGATTAATTTTTCGTGTATTTTCCCATCCTACCAGCTGACCCCAAATGCACAGCCCTTCGTTTTTGCCCATTGTGAAACATGTTGGTAACATTCTTGCAGAGTTCCTGGGGATTTTGTTTTACACATTCCCAAATTGGGGAAAAAGTAAGAGAGGTTGGGTACTTAGTAATTGAGGGGAGGGGGCATGTTCATACCATGTAGACACATCCCATCAAAGACTTCCCTCTAGTGTGTATGGTAAACATTAGTTGAGGAATCAGAGGTAGAAAATCTAAAGCACTCCTCTGTGGACACTCTTGCACCAATGTGCCCATGGAAAAATTGGATCTGGGTTATCAGTTGCACAAGATGACAGCCCTGCGTTTTATATATAGCCTTGATATATAGAGCCAGTGTGGTGTAGTGGTTAAGAGCGGTAGACTCGTAATCTGGTGAACCGGGTTCAATTCCCCGCTCCTCCACATGCAGCTGCTGGGTGACCTTGGGCTAGTCACACTTCTTTGAAGTCTCTCAGCCTCACTCACCTCACAGAGTGTTTGTTGTGGGGGAGGAAGGGAAAGGAGAATGTTAGCCGCTTTGAGACTCCTTTGGGTAGTGATAAAGCAGGATATCAAATCCGAACACTTCTACTCTTCTTCTCTTCAAACTATTGGATCCAGTAAATTCAGTGCCACTACAAAATGCATTTCCCTAAATTCTAAGCTTGCCTACTCAGAAGCAGGCCCATTCAGATCAATGGGACTTAACTCCTAAGAAAGTTCACATGAGATTGCAGCCTTCAGTATACATATTTATTGTGCTGTAGCATTTACTGTCTAGAACCCCACTGGGTTTGAGTAATTTGAAATGCTGCTTTCTGCATATGTCTCCTAATCCATTCTCTGGTATGGAGCAACTAATTACATTGAGATATTCTCCCACCCCAAATAGTTTGTTTCTTGTAATCTTTCTTGGTGTACTTGGCATCAGTTTTAGTAGCCATCTAATTTCACATTATTTAAGATTAACTTTGTGGCAGGTGACATGAGCCACAGTGGAGGTCCTCAGGGTTTGATATACATCTGTCTGCAAGATTCATGTTTCTCACTACCATGAGGCTCTACAAATTCTTAAGTCATCTCATGTTACCCAATTAATATCTTCTGGCCAAACATGGGCCAGCTGTTTTGCCTTCAAGAAATTAATCATCTTTTAAATCCTCTTACAGTGCATCAGCAAACTCCTCATTTCTGCTGCCCAGGGCAAAGCATTTAATGACTTATTTCCAAGCAAGCAACTTGCTTGAAAAGGAGTGCTAAGTTTAGTATTTGGGATGATGGAAGATGACTCACCAATCTAAACCTCAGATTTAGATACTTAGACTCTCTGGAACCAGAGATTCAACTCACAGCAGGGCTGATCCTGCAAGCCTGGTAATGAATTTTCAGAGCAGTATATCACATTAGCAGTATTTAGGAGAACAAATTGTCCTTTCTGGATGTTAAGGAACTATTAAAATGAGTGATTGGTCTTCATATGTTTGACATAAACATCACCATTCTCTTGAAATTATGTTATGTGGCCAATAAATTTCCCATCATTGAGCCTAAGAATAAATTAATTCCTATGTGTACAATGCATATTACTATTATTTACTCACCCTTCCCCCTAGGGTCCCAATTTAAAACAACTTACAAACACAGAAATAGGATGGGTCCTAAAAATGTACATCTCAAGTGTCAAAAGCCAAGATAAAGAGGTGTATGTGTAATGTATTTAAATCTCTGTATGGTAAAGAGATTCATGCAATATTCAAACAATGTTCAGATTTCTATAAGTGTACATGATTGGTTGGCAGATCTGTTCCGTTGATTTTAGCAAGTTTTCCAAGATCCAACAAAAAACTTGCAATTACTAAGCTAAGATTCATTCTTATATAGCTGCATGGCTAAATGGGCTCCTGTTCTCCACTACAATTTGCTGAATGTATCCCTGTATTCCAAAGCTGAATGTATTCCTAGTCACAGAAAGGGAACTCTAAAGGTTCCCACCTACATCATAACTAGGTATCTGCAAATGCTTTGTTCCATTCTCTCTCCTGACAACCACCATCGTAAAAATCAGACAGTTAGGAAAGATAATATTCATCAAACCCTGGCCGATGCACCCAAAATACTTCTATGGTACTGCCTCCAAAATTTTCATACCTCCCATACAAAAGTATGTGCAATCCTGAGATGTACTGTGTAGAACTGCATGTGTGTGTGCTCCCTGAGTTAAGGAAGCTGTCTCACATTGAATAGAGGCACAAATTCCTGATTTGTGAAGCAGTCTAAAATAAAGCTGCATTCATAGGCCTCGGCTCAAGACTTGCCATCTCTGAATGCTGATGTTAACATGACCTGACATTCCTGCTAGGTGGTTTGGAATCCAGCTTTCCATTCTCTTTTCTTCCAAAGCACCTTTCCAATCCTACCCTCTTTGCTAGTTTAGCAGGAAGGAACCAACTTCATACTTCTCAGATTCTTTCTTCCCCCTTCCACCCTCCCCCACATTTTGAAACTTCCAGCTTGCTTCAACAGAGCACGCTCAGAATTCAGAAGTTCATTTGAATAAATGGAAGTCAAAGCTTTGATTAGGATTTTAATGTTTCACTTTAAATTGGGCTTTATTGACATTTGCTTACCACAAAAGTGTCTTTATAAACCCTCCGAGAAAGGAGCAGATGCTAAAGATTTATGGCAAGGTTAGGGAACCTGCAGTCCTGCGCCAAATTTGGCCCAGCATGGGTCCAAATTTGGCCTGCAAGCCTGTTTTACCAAAACCTCACCCACCTGATATCATATGCACGACAGACAGAGACATGGTTGGATTAGCTGCATGAATTGAGGTCCTTGTGGGAAATGTAATTGTGCTGCTGGTCCCTACAGAGAAAGCAGGGTTGAACTCACCCCACTTCAGGTGGTAAGTCTTAAGGGGTAGCATTGTTTATGTGGCATTCACTCCTATCCACTTCCCAATCTTGAATACTCTGGATGGACTTGTGCAGGTAGACTCTGGTTGCAGTGAACAAACTGTGTACCTCTGTTATTGCCAATTCACGTAGTCAACTTGGCATGCTGTGTGAATTAGCCCTTGACTTTCCCCTTTAGCTCTCCTGCAGGAATTTTTGCCTATAACCAGCTGTTTTATCATTTGAAGGTCACATCTTTACCATTAGAGAGCCCATTGTTACTTTGAATAGATTCACATTTAACAGTTTCTTTCGTGTATGCAAAGTCATTTGTGTGATTTATATGGAGTTCTTGAACTGGAACATTTCCATTAGAATAAATTTCCAATATTTAAAATTTATATACATTCTGAAAACGTTGTTTTGTTCCATTTCCCTGTTTTGTCATTCTGATGTATTTTCCCTCTCAATTGTGCTTTTAATGAGCAAATAAAATGCACATACTGTTCTGAAAAGTACACTTATATGCAATGCTGCGTGTTGAGGTTACAATGAAGAGCTTGGAAATGCTTGGTATCATTAAGAGACAGTGATTTTGCTTAAGGATTCCTAGTCTGTTAATTTTAAAATGAACCAAAGAACCAAAGCTCAGAGGCGATACATCCAAATGCTCATGTGAGGAATGATCCAACTATCAAGGCTAGACTTAAAGCTATTTTCACAAAAGTGGGGAATGAGGAAACAAGAGCCACTCATTCGGTCTCCACTATTTCTACTCTAATGCCTGAAGCAGGACTCCAGGACTGCCACAAGAAAGATCTATCCAGTCTCCCTACAGCTCAAATAGGGGACTTGGAGCAGGTTGCCCAAGGTTGGTTTTAATTTAATCTGGGCACATATCTGAAGAAGCTTTTTTCCAAAGATACACAACTGGTGTCATCATACTTGTTAAGATAAACTGAAAGCATTTTCTTAACTGCACAGACTATGGACCAAGTTCCAAAAGCGAGGGCATGTTCTCATTGGCTGACCCAAGAATTTCCTTGGCCTAGATGTTGGTCAAAGTCTGAGGCTGTAGTGTTTACTTTCTGGAAGAGCTGCAAAGCTCTCCTCTATAGACCGATGGAAACTCTGCAATTTCTGAATCACAGAATCATAGAGTTGGAAGGGACCATGAGGGTCATCTCATCCACCCCCCTGCAATGCAGGAATTTTTGCCCAGTGTGAGGCTCGAACACACAACCCTGACATTAAGAGTCTCATGTTCTACTGAATGAGCTATTAGGCTAAGTTCAAGACGTATATACTTTCTGAAAGAGCTGGGATACTTTCCTCTTTAGACCCGACAGAAAGTGTGTGGTTTCTGATTCACTTTTACTGCATATGTTTCTAATTTATTTAATATTTTTATATTATTCCCCCTCCTCCCCATGAACCTGAAGGTGTCTGCATGTCTGGGTGTGTATTACTAAGGGCTTCACTCACCTACCTGCTCACCCCTTTGGTAACTCCCCTTCCCCCACATCTGACCTAATCCCCCGCCCTTAACAATATTGTTTTCTTTTTATTACAAGAGTTACCAAGAAAAAATGGGCTTGAAAGGAGCGAAAGGTGAAAAGGTATGTAATTCGCCACTCAGGGATTTAGGGGTGTCATGGTTTGTTTGTCTGCATGTGTTGGCTGGGAAGTAAGCATGGCTTGCGCTCACTAACAGTCCAGGCATAACTAAATGTTGTCATACTGTCCAAGTATACTCTATAATCCTCATGTGTAGTTTGTGCATAGACAGAAATGTGTCCTCTGAATGTTTTCCCTGATGCATTAGGTTACAATATTTTGTTCTGTACTCTATTACTTTTCCTGATGCCAGCTCAATGCTTGTATGTGCCTTGACGGTTAGCTCTTATGTTCCTGTGCCGATTGTTGTGGGTTACACATTCGGGCGTTTCATGTAATATAGTCCATGTAAATATTAAGAAGGCTTATACTCTTGTCATAGGGAGAGCCTTCAGAGAAAGGAGAAAAGGGCGATCCAGTAAGTACAGCTAAAACCTGTCACTGTGGTTTCTTTCTAGTATTTATTCTTGGTTTGCTTCATACAGTCGGTGTATTTGCAGAAGTCTGCATAATAAAGTATGAACGTAAAAATATCACAGATCTCATGTCGCTGCTGCTCTGTTGCCTACATGTCAACGTGAATCATTTTCAGGAGCCTTCCCCAACTGGTACCTTCAAGGTGTTGTCAAACTACAACTCCCATAGGTCCCAACCAGCATGGTTAGTGGTCAGGGATAACAGGAATTGTCTGAAACATCTGGAGGGCACCAGTTTGGGGAAGGCTGATTTACACGTAGCAAGGGGCAGTGACTTTTGCCTCTCTAGATGCTGCTGAACTATGTCTCCTATTGGTTTGAGCTGTCATGGGCTGCATGGCACCAGGGGATGGGCAGGGATGCCAAGTTCTATCAGAGGAGGGGGAGCCCCCCCCCCGCCCCCCGCCCCGGATTCGAGGTGTGGGGAGTTCAGGCAGTGGCAGGGAAGAAGGTTCTGCACCTTTGCTGCTGGACTTCCCAGCAAGGGAAGAGGATTTGGCTGAGTCAGTCTCTACATGTCTCCAGAGAATGAGATTTCCAGGGTAGCTCAGTTGGAGATGGGGGGGGGGGATGTTTGGAGGGTAGGACTCAGGTCCTGTCACCAAGGACTTGGTGTTGTCTGCGATAGCAGGAACATTTTTCATTCATACATATATAGTTAGAAGTTTAACATACCATTCTCAAAAACATTTTTGTAGGGTGCATCAGGGGAACCTGGCCCTTCTGGACCCATTGGAAGTCCAGGACCACAGGTACGTAGGTTATATTTAGTATACAAAATACCACGTTGAAGCTCGAGAGCCAGTGTGGTGTAGTGGTTAAGAGCGGTAGTCTCGTAATCTGGGGATCTGGGTTCGCGTCTCCGCTCCTCCACATGCGGCTGCTGGGTGACCTTGGGCCAGTCACACTTCTTTGAAGTCTCTCAGCCCCACTCACCTCACAGAGTGTTTGTTGTGGGGGAGGAAGGGAAAGGAGATTGTGAGCCGCTTTGAGACTCCTTAAAGGGAGTGAAAGGCGGGATATCAAATCCAAACTCCTCCTCCTCCTCCTCCTCTGTGTTGCCCTTCTTCTGATTTTTAATCCTTTATTTAATACCATTAATTTTTTAAAAACAGTCTTCTGAGCTATGTACTTGCACAAAATGCCAAAAATATGCACAATATTATGGGTTTTTCTCACAAGTTCCGCTGACACCTTAAAATAGTTGAATGCTGTCCAGATCCTGTGTTATTTCTTTGTCCTGTACAGTGCCAAATAAACAGTTAACTTGAATGTTAAATAGTCACAGCAACTGTGTTCCGATCCAATGACCCCTCTCAGTTGTCCTTTACCAACCAAATTTTGATATGCTGCTACTGCTCCCTGAAACTGATAAAGAAATCATATTATTTCACTTTATTTATGTCTGAATGTATATGGCAACCTTCAGTTTGCAAAAATGCATAAAGCAGCTAACGAATAAAAGACCACAAATAAATCCCAAATACGTTTTTTAAAAAACCCCAGTAAAAACAGCTCTTCATTGGAAACAGTAAAGTCAATTCAAACTAAAATGTACAGGTGTTTTTCTCATGTTTGAAGAGCAGAACAGAGTAAATAATAAAGAACAGCAGCTTCAACATTTCTATTCATATGTAAATGTCAATCATTTGAAAGTGCTATAAAAGTCTGAAAGTTTCACTTCCCAAAGAAAAGTAAAAAATAAATAAATGCTCATTTTCAAGTTTTTTTAAAATGGAATGAATTCATTTTTTTTTCCTGTGAATTCACATGTAATATTTGGCATGATTGCAAAAAAAAATAAAAAATGGTCTTTCTCATTTGCTATGAAATATACCTCAGGCACATAAAAGAGAGAGAGATGCACTTCCTCCTTGAATAAAATTAATTCATACAGCCAAAAGGCTTTGCAATTCTATGCTTTTATTCATAAAAATTCATTCTAGAGCTGTCTCTTCTATAGCGAATTTTAAAGCTAATGGTGTAGAGCTCTATTTAAAATGCCCCATTTGTTTAGATGGATTCTAGTTTATTTCATTTCCCCCCCTCCCCTAACACTTAAGGAAACTGAAAGAGAGCAAGAACAGATAATGAAACTCACAGCTGGAATGTCGAAGGCAATGTAGTTTAGGCAAAACTGGGCAGGGTTTTTTTATTATTTTTGTAGCATTTTAATAATGTCACCCTTTTTTTGATTACATCCTTTGAGTGTATAAAACCGACTGGGATTTTTCGTGCTTTGAGAGACGACAGACAGATAGAAGAAACTGAGCCCAAGTAAATAATATCACAGGATTTTTAAGGAACCCCAAAGTATCAGTAGTGGTCATGGGGCCGAGCAGCATAGGACAACATTGCTTACTTGGCTTCCCAATGTGGATGCTGATACTGGTAACCAAGAGGGAGAAGGTGACAGGGAAACTGGTACAATGTGGGTGCAACAGTGGGAGCATCTGATTGGCTATGCCACTGAACCATGCCAACTCCCCACTGCCTCACCCCTCTCGGTTACTAGCAGTGACCTCCACATTGGGGAGCCAGGTAAGTAATGCCAACCCACTGACTGCTACTGGAGAGCATATTACCAGTCCTTTAACTGTACACCTAAACCATGAGGAACTAGACCCACCCACTCCAAAAAGGAAGAACTTTTCAGTCTTTGAGTTACAGGATTTTAAATGGGTGTGCTCTTTGCTGGTTTTGAACACCTTCAAATAAGGCTGTGCAAATGATGTGGCTGCTATATAGGAGGAAAACTTTGGTGAATCCCACCATCTACTTAAAAGTAACCCTCTTTTAACTGGCCAAGTGACATAAAAACTTACCACCTTGGTCTTTCTTTTTAATTAACTAGGGCTTAACGGGAGACCATGGAGTACCTGGAAGACCAGGGATTAAAGGAGAAAAGGTATGTTTTGGTGATACAGAATAATAATCATTCTCAAATTAGGTGAAAGATTCCTAGGACTAACCTTTTGAGTGTAGCTGCCCAGGCTTTGTTATGAGCAACATCATCCAGTAAAAATTATTGCTGCCTTCTCGTTACTGAACAGAATAGGGATTCACAGTTGAGGCCAATTTTCCTGTTACTGCAGACTCATATCTGTATATCTATTGAACAGATGCAAACAAAGCAGAAACATATCCCATTGTTTACTTCTGAGATCATTTACCAGTCTGCCCCAGAGCAGTGTATGTCATTAAAATAGGAAACAATACAATAGAAAAATAACAAATATAATGAAATAATTCAATACCTGCAGCACACAGGAGAAATTTAAAAAGCAGTACAGTATTCATCAATTCTCTAAAAAAAAAATGACTTTAACAAACTGACAATTATCCACCCCTCCTCCAAAAGCCTGCCAAAAGAGGTCAGTATCATGAAGATACTTAGGTGCTGCATTAGATGAGAAAGCTAAGGCTACTGTCAATATAGCTAGGAGGGTGCCATTTTTGAAGCAGTTAATTGTATTAGTAACATGAGTCCTGACAGCAGTTCAAGAAACGAAGATGTTACTAGTCATAATTCAAACCTCTAAGACAAAACATATTAATGAGACATTTCTAATTACTTTCTGTGACTTTACCATTGTTTCCATCTATATTACATAGGGGGACTCTGGTGGAATCATAGGCCCCCCAGGGCCTCCAGGTTCTAAAGGTGACACAGGACCTCCAGGATCAAGCCTTCTAGGAAAACCAGTAGGTATCATAGAGTTACGTGGCAGAAGGGACCGTGAGATCCTCAAAACCAACTCCTGTCCCAAGGCAGGGCCTTTCACATATGGGCACTTCAGATATAAACTCATATGTTAATTCAGAGTGAGCACACCACAAGCATTGTTCTTAAAGAAAGTGGCTGCTCTAAATTCTGCTGGGAATGTGAACATTTAGAGGAGAAACATGGCCCTCACACCATTCTTTCAAAGTTGCAAAACAGAAATAGTATGAGGTATAGGAAATAAAAAGAATTGTTCTTTTCATGGCTGTGATAAATCTGTGGAGGATAAGTCAACAACAACAACAACATTTAACACTTGTATATCATCTCCAAGAGGGGACATGGGTGGCGCTGTGGGTTACAACACAGAGCCTAAGACTTGCTGATCAGAAGGTTGGCAGTTCAAATCCCCACGACGGGGTGAGCTCCTGTTGCTCGGTCCCTGCTCCTGCCAACCTAGCAGTTCGAAAGCATGTCAAAGTACAAGTAGATAAATAGGTACTGCTCCGGCGGGAAGGTAAACGCTGCTCTGGTTCGCCAGAAGCGGCTTATTCATGCTGGCCACATGACCAGCTATGTCAGCCAATAAAGCGAGATGAGCACCGCAACCCCAGAGTCGGCCACAACTAGACCTAATGGTCAGGGGTCCCTTTACCTTTACCTTTATATAACATATCATGGTTCCTTCACACACATGCTTTTGTTCATAGTAGATTTTCTTTTCTTTTCTTTAAAAAATCAGGGACCAACAGGCATTCCTGGAGCAGTTGGTCCACGGGGCCCTAAGGTAGGGGAAACTGTTAGAATTCGTGTTTTTGCATTTCCTGAGTACTGAGTTCTTTTAAAGGTTCATAAACAATGGTTTGCTCCTTCACCAGGGTGAAAGAGGGCTGCCTGGAGTACAAGGGCCTCCTGGAGAGATGGGTCCAGCAGGAAATGGAACCCAAGGTCCTCCTGTAAGTACATCCCCTCCGCCAGCTTTTTGTGATGTTCATGCAAGGCTAATAATGCCCTATGTAAGTCACAATTACTGAGATGATACAACCTTGGTAGTGATCCTCCATTTAATATGTGATTTTTGATGCACCATTTCCTTTCCACTGTACAGAAACTGTGCATTTTCCGAAGGGATGAAGTTTGCAGGGTTTGTATCCAACAAAATCACATCATTTGTGCAGAGGGTTTCATTTGTACAACATAAATTCCCTTCGTTGTCCTCTCCTCTGTCCCTCCCCCCAATATTCTCTGGAGGGTTGGAGTTTTGGGGGGAAGAGGCGAGCGGGGTGGGGGTGAGAGTTCCATTTTGGAACTTGAAACCCTCACACAAATGGGACAATGCCATTTAATACATCCCCTCATAGTATTTCCAGGGTCACACTGCAGGGTATGTAGTGTTTTGTTTAGTTTTATACCTTCTGGGATATCTTAAACAAGCAGCTATATAAATGCCTTCCTAATCTTGGTTTTGGGAATGGAATTGGAAAGGAATGGAAAGAAAGGAGTTACACATTGCTACATCACAGAGCTGGTAGCATGGTCCCAGGCTTTCTTCAGAGTGTAACTGTACCTAGAAGCACAGTGACCTACTTTATGTTAGAGATTAAGGTACATTTGGAACATATTCTTATTTCTCAGCCGTTTGTTTGTTTACTTATTTACTTACAGTTGTATAGCACCTTTTTCTCCAAGGAGTGCAATGTGGTATACATAGTTCTCTTCTCTTCGTTTTATCCTAACAACAACACTGTGTGGTAGGTTAGGGTTAGACTGAGAGACAGTGACTGGCCCAAGGTTATCCAGTGAGCTTCATAGCTGAGTAGGCGTTTGAACCCTGTTTTATTGTTTTAAGGTATTTAATGTTTTCAAAAAAATATTCATTGCTGGTTTTGGATTTCAAATTGTATTGTAATCCACCATGGGACAACTTTTGTGTGAGAAGGCAGTGGGTATATGAAGGTCTTGAATACACACACACACACACAGTGGTACCTCGGGTTACATACGCTTCAGGTTACAGACTCTGCTAACCCAGGAATAGTACCTCGGGTTAAGAACTTTGCTTCAGGATGAGAACAGAAATCGTGGTCCGGCAGCACCAGAGGCCCCATTAGCTAAAGTGGAGTTTCAGGTTAAGAACAGTTTCAGGTTAAGAACGTACCTCCGGAACGAATTAAGTACTTAACCCGTGGTACCACTGTATATATATAAAAATATGAACCTAGAAGTTTACCCCTCCTCCATTAGCTCACTGTAGTCTATACAACTGACTGAATGATGAAACAACTGGATCTCATTCCACCTGCTGAAGCATCTGGCTTTCAGTGGCTAGGGTTAACATACCATTTGGAGGTTTGGTTTTAGCATATAAAGCCTTCCAATATTTTTATGCTTTTGGTAAAAAAATCATTCATCATTTTATAGGTTGTTGGTTGTAAAAACACAAATCAAAGGTTGTAAAAACACAAATCAAAACAAATGATCAATTTTTGCAATACATTTCCTACCATGAGAGGAATACAACTGTGGCATGCAGAGTCTTGTGACCAATACATGATAGCTGGGGAATGTTAATCTTCCTACGCACTTCACAGGGGACAATTTTTCCTGAGGATCATTGATATATCATTTCAGTCTCCCCCACACACTGGCCTTCGTGTTTCAACATTGACCCTGGCCTTTAATGTCGTAAACAGGGAAGATGGTCAAAATGTTAACTCCAGAGCATTTGATTTTACAAAAGGCCCGCAAGTGTTGTGTTTCCCATGCTGTATCATCTTGCTAGTCAAATGTCACCATATTTGTCAATAAAGAAGGATACATGTTATAATAACCATGGTCCTGAACTGTGCTCTTAATTACAGGGATGCATTGCATACTTTGTTTGATGAAGCCAGCTTAATAAAATTTTATTCTGTTCAAATTAGGAGCAGAGGGCATAACTCTTGGAATAAATTGAAATAAATTACTGTAAATTCACATTCAGGGTTTGAAGTGGGCATAAGCATTTTATTTAAAATATAAATAGGCTTAAAAAAATGTTCAGAAACTTTCAACATCTGCATTTCTTTAAAAGATAGTGCTGATTTCAGTTTTGTAAAATAAAATACAGTTGTCTTGTGGATCTCATAGCAACAATAAACTTTGTAGCAATATAACTGTGTAGGTATTTGTGGATTAATTTTACTGAATGGCCATCCAGTATATCCAGTCAAATATATGGGTCACTCTCATACTTTGCAAATTGCTAAGTTTGGGGGGGAGATGTGTTGGATATTTTCTAAACCAGGCATAGGCAAACTCGGCCCTCCAGATGTTTTGGGACAACTCCCATGATCCCTAGCTAACAGGACCAGTGGTCAGGGATGATTGGGAATTGTAGTCCCAAAGCATCTGGAGGGCCGAGTTTGCCTATGCCTGATCCTAAAGGATTGTTAAATCGCACCCCAGGTGACCCTCCTCTCACTGGATCAGCAAGCAGAGGTGTTCATAATGACTGTATATTTCCATTTGAAATTTCTACCTCATGAGAATGAAAAGAGGGCTACCCTAGAGGGCTGAAATGGGCAGAACAACAGCAGGCTTCATGCAGGCGCAGTCTCCTATTGCTTGGAGAAAACCCTAGGGATGAGGGGACTTAGGGACTTTCAGTCTTGGGAACTGATTTTATAGGGTAAGATTTACTGGGGATGGGCTGCTGTGCTCATTAGGCCTGACACTCAGCCAAGCCTGTGAAGATTGTGTTTTTGCTAAAAAAGAATTACCTCCAACTTTGATCTGTGATTTACTACCAGCTCTCTCTATGAGAGTGCCTGAGAACTGTAATCAAATGTACTAATGTATCACACTGCGATTCTGTACCTGTGACTTGTATTTCTCTTTCATTCTCTCTCTCTCTCTAGGGTCTTAAGGGGCCTCCTGGGGCACCGGGCTTCCAGGTAAAATACAAAATGGGAAATTTAGGTGAATGCTATTTATGCATTTATCGTCCAGCTATTTCTTGATGACCCAACTTGTTTCCACCTCAGGGTTCAAGAGGACCTCCTGGATTACCAGGTACTCCAGGAACACCAGGGATCGATGTAAGTACTAACTTTGCAAATGCTGCAATGGCAATTTGTATCCCTTGTCAAAGCCAAGAATGTAAAATACAGTACTTTTATTATATCTGTCCATAGGGTATTCCAGGACGTGATGGAAAGCCAGGACTCCCAGGGCCTCCAGGTGACCCAGTATGTATATAAACCAAGGCTCTAATGCAAATGCACTTAAGGGTGAATATTGCACATTTACCTGAAGAGCTGCAAGCATATGAAAGTTTAGGCTTATGTGTTGAATTAATTATAAATAGATTCACAGTTTCAATCACTTAGGATTTTGTTTGATTAGATGTGGGGAGCCTTTGGCCTTCCAGATGCTGCTGAATTACAACTCCGGTCAGCCCCATCAAGCATGGCCAAGGGTAATGGAACATGTAGTTCAAAAAGTATATAGTGCAGCAGTGTGGGAGTTGTAGTTCAGCAATGTCTGGAAGACGAAAGGTTGCCCACACCTGAGTCTGATGAACACTTGTACTGTGGTTACCTGTTCAAAACAGTTACTGTACTTGCATTTGAAAGGTCTAAATTATCTTAACAGGAACGCAAGTTCAGATGGCCCTTATAATGACCTTCCTAGCCGTCTCTTTTGCAGGACTCTTGATTGTACTACATATGGAACTACAATGCCTCTGATGGTGGAGGGAAAGTCAACAATGAGTTTTACGCTTTCCTGATGCAATTCAATTCTAGACTAGATCTGCTATTGGCTGTATTTTGAGCTTTAAATATTGCACTTGGGAATTTTGAATTTACAGTTGCAATTTATTTAATTTATTTGCACCTTAGACTTTCTTTTTCTTTTTGTAGTATTTCCTGCCAGTATTTCCTATGTCATTCTATTTCTTTGGAGAGCTGCATCACCCTCCTTTATTATTAAATATGGACAATGCATATAGTCATGTAAGATGCTTTGCAAGGGTGCTCTATTCCCTCCCTGATCTGTTTGTTTGTTTTCAGGTTGCTCTTCCTCTTCTTGGAGATATGGGTGCTTTATTGAAGGTAATTGCGTCTTCTGGTTCCCTGCTCTCTGCCGATAGTTGGCAAAACCACAGAGGCAATCAGTTTTGCAGTATCGATGCTAATCTACTCTTACCTATAGAGCCTAATTTTTACGTTTCTGCTCTGCTCTTTTGGTTTACCACCTGATGTAAGAAATCAGAAACCCTTGGCATATCTGGAATTAGCACATTATCATGGACCACCGGTATTCATTCTTAAACTGAAGGAGATCACAGTGCTGACAAGGCAAACTGTTTTCCATGTTGAAATCCAGCATATATATTTTTATTGCATTTATATCTCACCTTTTCCTCAAGATGGTATATACATGATAATCCCTCTCCTCATTTAATCCCCACAACAACCATGTGAGTTGGTTAGGCTGAGAGGGGAAAAGGAGAATGGCAGTCTTACCTGGCAGGGATGGCCATGGAGTTAAAAGTTACGGTTGCCTTTGTGGCAAGATGCATTACTACTTTTCTAAAAATATTGCCCACCATTTTCGTCTTCATTAGGGTGATCCTGGTCCAAGAGGTCCCCCAGGAATCCCAGGTAGAGAAGGGCCTAAGGTGAGTTCCTGAAGCAAGAACTCTGTGTAGCTTTCTGGTTAATGAAGATGTTGAGCATGGTTGCTTATTCATATTTTTTTTACGTTTTATTTCCATGTGCTCTATTTTGCAATATTGCAATTGCAGGTTGCTGTTGTTGTTTTAAAAAATAAATAATAATGAGCAGTTGTTTGGGTGTACATGTTTGCCAAACAGTAATTAAAGTGCCCTCTGCACACACAAAACTGGAGCTGGAGGGACAATGATAAGACAATTCACTAACACTGTGTCCCATTGAACTGGAAGTATCTAAGGGACTCAAGCCAAAAGGAGGAAGCTTCCATCAATTATACAGTTGCAGCTGACTTGTACTGAACAGGACTTACTTATGTTTGTAGAATAAGTCTTATAGAAGGATATTGGCCATTGGAATGGGCTTTGCCAGATGATATAGCATAGCACTTTGTTAAGTGGCATGTGGAAACACTGGTTGAATTCTGCTTTTGGGTGATTACAGAAAAGCAATCAATGCCTCAGCAGCACTAAAGAACTCTAATATTGCAGTAGCATACATAAAAAAGGTAAAGGGCCCCTGACAGTTAAGTCCAGTCGTGAATGACTCTGGGGTTGCAGCGCTCATCTCGCTTTACTGGCCGAGGGAGCTGATATTTGTCTGCAGACAGTTTTTCCGGGTCATGTGGCCAGCATGACTAAGCCGCTTCTGGCAAAACCAGAGCAGCACACAGAAATGCCGTTTACCTTCCTGCTGGAGCGGTACCTATTTACTTGCACTTTGACGTGTTTTCAAACTGCTAGGTTGGCAGGAGCTGGGACCGAGCAACGGGAGCTCACCCTGTTGTGGGGATTCAAACCACCGACCTTCTGATCGGCAAGCCCTAGGCTCAGTGGTTTAGACCACAGTGCCACCCACGTCCCAGTAGCATACATACTCCTGCTAATTATAGTTCATTAGCATATATCCAGGCTCCAGAGTTTGACTCCATAACTATGTGAAGTTGGACAGTCTTAAACCTTTTCATTCTGTCTGAATGGATATTCCATAATTGTTGTTTTATTGGGTATTATTAGAGATGCATGCATTTTTTTTCCAGGGCGTACTCAAGGGTACGCAATACCGGCACTTCTTTTTGTCGTTGTTTGAAAGTGCGGCACTTACCATGAAGTTGTTACAGTGAGTACCAGTACCTCTCTTTTTTTGGTTAAAAAGTGTGACACTACTGTAAAAACTTCATGGTACCAGCAGCACCTTTTTCTAGAAAAGAAGCACTGGATGCAGGAATAACAATGTATGAAACTATCATACCTGTGTAAATAATTTTACAAGCTCATCTGCTTCATTCATCCATGTAAATATTTTGACTTCTTGTTACTCTGTTTTTCGGTACTAAAAGCACAGTCTTGTAGAAGTGTACTCAAAAGTAAATCTTACTGAGTTCAATGAGACTTACTTCTAGGTCAGACTGTATATCAGCCTTACGTCTACAGCTAAATTTCTCAGTGAACTCAAATCATGCTGATACCAGGACCAGGGCATGTAATATCATCTCAGCCTTGTTCCATTTTTTCCAAATGCCTTGAGGGGGGGTTGTTGGATAAGGTTGTTTTTATAACCAGACCCTGCAATGACATCCAGCTCTTTGTTTCTAGGGAAACAAAGGTGAACGTGGATTTCCTGGGCTGCCTGGAGAAAAAGGTGATGAGGTAAAAACTCCTTCTGTTGCAATCGTAATTGTGTTTCCATTACTCAGGTGTGAAGAGCCCTGCTAAGGTGTCCCATGGGCACCAAACCATTGAAGGGGCTTCTGAGAATGCACCTAGTTAGCACCTCCCCCTGGATGGCAACACTTGCCCCAGCAATGACCACCACCAATGCACAGTCGACGTCAGTATGGATCCCTCTGTGAAGCTATGAATCACGGTTATTCAGGGTTTGCACTGTTAGCCTACTGTGTACAATGTCTATGGTGAGCACTGTAGAAATTGCCAGGGCAAGAGGGTGGGGACCAGAAGATGTGTTTTGTGGTGGCCACTACCTGCTACTGTTTTGCGAAGGTTAGGCAGGGGTGTGATTTCATTTAATTTGGTTGGAGTCAGAGCATAGGGCTTGTAGATTTTGTTAAATATCCTCATCTTTTGCCTCTGTCATTTGAGCATAGGTGGCATTGCTCAAATACGAGTTTCTGTGCTGCTCATTGAATACATGAACATCAACTGGTGGTGTTTAGCCAATGAGCTGGATGCATTTGGATTTGAGAAACAGATTTCCTTATCCTGCCGCATGTATAAATATGACCTTGGTACTATTAATATAGATTTAAAGGCAGATTTGACAATGGCTCTATGTTTTAAGGACAAATGGGCCAGCTACAGAACGGGACACAGCTTTGTTATGATGTGTTTGTTGGATCCTTTCTGCTCAGCAAATACAGCAGGTAATTCCAGAGACCTGACTTCAAGCAACTCTTTAACAATACCTTACTGCTGAGAACCAAGAGGCAACTGAGCAAGTAATAATAAAAAAGGCCAGTTTATAATTGGCATTTAGTCTTTTAAGAGACTCCAGAGCAAATTCGTTCTGGGCAAAACTTTTTATTGGTTCAGTGGGGTGCCATATGGATTCGTTCAGTTACTAAGCAAGAGTCCTACTGCTGTGCAGTTCATCAGCTCCTTAGGCGATCCGGCACTTTTCAGTGGCTGTTACATTTTAGCAGTAGCTCTAGGTTGGTGCACTGTAAGTGGGTAAATTAATGCTACTTTCAGGAGATTACACTGCCAACAGTGATTTCATTAGTGGGTCTGAAAGGTACAAAGTTTCAGGAGCAACAAAGTTGGGTTGTACTTCAAGCCAATGTTGTAATGTATTGGGTTTCACAGAACTTTGGACAAACTTCACTGTCAGTTTCTTTTTAACAGGTGAGAGATATCTTAAAATGTAACATCTATTGTAACCTGTCCCTGAACCTATTTTTGCCTTATTTCTCTTTCTTTCTCTTAGCCTTTTGTTCTTGTTTTGGGGCTTATTCTCATCCAGGATAATAAAATATGTCCTTTTTACATTAGAGCAATTGGTATGGCTTGCACTAGTTTTTATGCTTTGTTGTTGCTGAAACAGAACGTTAGCCGGTCTGCCAAAATCTGGTGGTGCACACATAGCTTCTACTTTTCTTTTTACTGTCATGCACAAACGCAGCATGTGGGAACCATGTACAAGCTCCAAACAAATGCTGCTCAGCCAGTGGTCAGGGGTGATGGGATTTGTAGCCTCGGAACATTTGGAAGTCCACAGGTTCCCCATCCCTGTCGTAGACATGCAAAGTATGAGTACATATACTGTATAGGCAAAGGTTGCTTTACAACAAAGTAGTTTTGTTAGTGAAAGGATTTCCATTTGCACAACAGAACTTCCCCTCCCTCTCTTCTTTCCCCGCACCCTTCCCAAATCTGCTCCCTAGGTGGTGTGTGAGGAGAAGAAAAAGAGGGGAGTTTCCATTGCACAAACATAAGTTCATAGAAAGGAATCTAAGAATCGAAGAGTTGGAAGGTACCAAGAGGGTCATCTGGTCCTACCCCCTGCACTGCAGGAATTTTGCCCACAGCCATCCCTGGGTGGGTTCGAACCACCAACCATGTGGTTAACAACCAGACTTCATTGGATACTGCTCCTAAAAAGCGTCCTGCAGAAATAATCCATCCTGCATTCAGAGCATAATTGCATTACACGCTTAAATTGATTTCACTATTTATTTGCAAGAATCTCTATACCACAACTTGGGGGGGGGGGACTATCGTGGTGAACAGGATAAAAGGAACAATAAAATTGCACTGTGTTGATATGTGGTTAATATATACCACATGAAACATCCAGCCTTCCCCCAAAGAATCTTGTGAATTGTTGTTTGAGTACAGTCATACCTTGGATCCTGAACGCCTTGGTACTCAGACGTTTTGGCTCCCAAATGCCGCAAACCCAGAAGTGAGTGCTCTGGTTTGCAAATGCTCGACGGGACTTCTGCAGTTTCCGATTGGCTGCAGGAGCTTCCTGCAGCCAATCAGAAGCCACACTTTGGTTTTCGAATGCTTAGGAAGTCGAACGGACTTCCAGAACAGATTCCATTCAATTTACAAGGTACAACTGTATTCTCTATTGCAGATCCTCAACCGCATCTCATAGAACTAAAATTCCAAAGGTTTTATTGGAAGAAGGAAACACTGTCAAACTAGTCTGTCTGTCTTGACACTTCCTATTGTTTGTGAGGCAAAGTGTAAAAGTTGTATGGAACAGTTTAGTTTTCACCCTCTGTGATGAAGCCAAATGTGTAGCTGTTTAAATTCATGCTAATAAATGTGCCATACTAGTAGATAGTCAAGTAAATCACTTTGAGAGCCTCTTGTGGGGCTATAAAATAGGATATTATTCTTAAATAAATAAATTTCCAAAACATAAAACAGATCCCTGTTCACTGAGTCAAAGAGAAATAGATACTAGGTGATTACATGTTGTGCCCCAGATCCATACTTTATTACTTTCTTCTTTATTAAAAAAGCACTAATGTCAAAAGAAATCAATACTCTAGTTACATACCTTAGGTATCAGAGAGCTACTTCAACTATCATCCATTATTGGCGGGTGGGGAAGCTGTTGATGTCCCGAAAAGGAAAAACAACAACAATCTAAGCAAGATTAATCAAATGTATTTATTGTGCGACTTAATAAGTCATCACAATAATGCTAACATTATATAATACACTGTATCAGCATTTAAAAGAAGAGCCTTCAAAATGAAAACAATTAAATGAGAAATGCAGAGGAGACTTGTGATGCGGTGGCACGATCCTTGTATTTTGCATAAAAAGAAAGCTCTCCCTACTATACAGATTTAGACTGTAATCTGAAACACATTTTGCCTGGGAGAACATCCCAGTGAAAGCAATGGGGTTTGAGTAGACATGTGCAGGATAGCACTGTTAACTATTCCAAGTAATCCCAGTGAATTGAATAGAATATGCTGTTTAACTACAAGAATGCTATTTGCAAGGATGTACATATTTTAGAAAAAAAGGTCAGTGGTTCCATATTTTCACAAATATAGAAATATGTATGTGTATCATCTTTTATTTTTATTCATTTCAGGGTCTTCAAGGTATTCCAGGACTTCCTGGTGTAGCAGGGCCTTCTGGACCTTCAGTAAGTCTGTGCGCCATCCTTATCAATTAACTCATTGAGCACAGCATTGCTGCACCTGTTGATCAGGCTTTAACAGGGAGGGATTGTTCTAAATTGAGTGAAAGGACATTTCCAGATGACCTGTTTATTGAGCATCCATCCTGATTTGTTTGCGCAAACCTTGTGGTGGAGAATAGGCCACATAGGCTATTTATTGAGTTCCAATGCACTTTCCTCACCTCAAAAAGTCTGGGGGGTTGCAGGAGGTGAGGGGTGGACAGCTTGGCTGCACAACTTTAGTTGTGCAACCCGAATACCACCTAAAAGTAACTACAGTCGGTGTAGCAAGACTGTTGTGTAGCAAGAGTGCTTGGTGGAAGAACCCAGGACCAGTATTTCTTAGTTATATAAACCAGAGCTGGGCTAAAAGCTTTAGAGAGCTTGTTAATCCAATTTAAACTCTCATACTCCAAAGCAGATAAAGAGATCTTCATGTGAAAGCAGACTTCCATGCATATCATTTTCTGGATTAGAAACACAGACATAAACTGGATACACATCAGAACACTAGTATCCTCTGCCCGCACTGCGTTGTTTCCAAATTGGCTGTGCATTCAAATGTGCATTTCCATTCATAGCCTGGGACAAGTAGATATGCATAAATACCGTTTTTATGCATGACCTCCACTAAATTAAGACATTTGTTTGCGCAGAGTGCCTTAGCATTTAAGAGGACAGGTAACCTTATGTGAGTTTCTAGTCCCATAGACATAGTCGATAAGTGATATTCAGGCTGATTTTTGTTACTATTCCTCCCCCAACCTGCTTCTTTTTCTGATTTAAGGCCACAATTTTGTCTTCAGCAGACCTAATGGGTTTTGTACAACAGTAACCCATAAAACAATGCTGTCCTGAAAACTCACATGTTAAAACTTAACATTATGTTGTGAAGAATCCCTGTTTTATTCATTGACCCTCCCCACCCCATTATATTTATTGTAAATATATGGATTGAATATGTGAAATAAGTCAAATGATGTATGGGCCAGTTTCAAATGCAACAAGAAACCGTGGTTTGTTGTGAGCATGAGTGATTCCTGCAATATCTCCTGCTCTTCCTCCTCCTCCTTTTCTGTCCTTCGTTCATGAGGGGTAGAGGTTAGAAGCTTCAGCGTGTTGTGTTGTCCAAATATGTTGAGCTGTGCTCGTTCAATCCATTGTTCTTATATCAGGAATAGTTTATGGTTGCATCTGTAAGAAATGTTCGACCGCAGCAACCATCTAAATATAAACTTTCTCCATCTCTCTGCCTCTCTCTTTTGCTCTTGAATGGGTGAGAAGAGGAGGGTAAAGACATAAGAGAGTTGCAGTTATCCAGATTGGGTCTCAGTAGCTTGTGATGCACTATGCTACTTAGGAAATGTGGATCACCAAGGGCTTGCTAAACCTCCTGTATAGGCTTCCTGTTTCAGACAATAAAGATAGGGCTGTCAGTCACTTGGCAGTCTACAATTCATAGCTGATGGGCCCCGTTTAGCTTGGTGAGTCATGCATTATGCAGACAGGTTGTAATTGTTATCACTTTCCTTTCCTTCATTGAGTTGTATTCAAACCAGCACAATGATGCTTGAGTAAGATGAATTCCCAGAGCTTCTCCCTAGTGCCGTTTCCAGTATGCATCAAAAAACCTTAAAAGCACTGAAGGGGAGCCTGAGATGTAGAATAGGAGGCTGCAGTGGGGTGGGGGAAATTGGGTAGAGGCAGATTTCATGAGTGGTGTGCCTTGATCCACAGGATGGACTTTCAGATGCTGCTCTGGTGTTGGACGTGAAATACTCCCTTTGCATGAGCATTGTTGCATTTCAGCTGCACTGGATACAACCCCCTGTTCTTAATTTAGCAACTGTAATGAACAACATTTCAACATTGGAGTTGTCATTCGAGCATCAACAGTGGTTTCAGAAAGGATCAATATCAAATGGTTGTAGGTAGCTTACTGTAGGGCAGAGGGTGTTATCAGAAGCATAGCTTTCACCCACTATATATATTTTTATAGTAAGCTTCACCCAGCAGAGGCTCATCAGCGGGATATAGCAATTTATCAGAAGTATAATCTTGGGCAAAAAAAAGTGAATCCATTTAAAATGACCTTCAAAAAGTACAACTTGCAGAATCTGACTAAAACAGTATTTTAACACACCCACACCCACACCCACACACACACACATATATATATATATATGGTTTTGGTGTCTTCGGGTGTCTTCCCGTGTAAGAGTTGGGGTGTCTAGGCGACGTTTCGACGAGGTCTCACTCGTCATCTTCAGGCTGGTGCTTTCGGCTTCTTGTTACTGGAACAGAGCAGGATCTCAGTGTTTGAGTTCCTATAAATACTGTTGAGGGGGTGTGGTCCACACTTAATGACCCACCTAAGTGGTACTCAGAATATCACTCAAGAAATCACTCAAGATATCCCTCAAGTAATTAAGGAACAAAAGAAGAAAAGGCACACTAACCTGGGAACTTCCTCTCTGCCCAGAACGTTGGAGGCTATACACCACACCCCCTCAACAGTATTTATAGGAACTCAAACACTGAGATCCTGCTCTGTTCCAGTAACAAGAAGCCGAAAGCACCAGCCTGAAGATGACGAGTGAGACCTTGTCGAAACGTCGCCTAGACACCCCAACTCTTACACGGGAAGACACCCGAAGACACCAAAACCTGCATTCCTGTACCCGTGAAAATCTACGAAAGCAAATATATATATATATATATATATATATATATATATATATATATATATATCCCTGCCTATTGAGATCAAGCAGTCGCCTTTGTTGGACTCTTTTTGGCACCTGCTGCAAACATTCTTGTTTAGAAATTTGAGCTCATTTAAACCTGTTTTAGTATTTAAACTTTTGTATGTTGTGAATTTTCATTTATTCTGTTGTTTTATCTTTTTGTCAGTGGATTTGAGGTATTTTACAATCAAGCAGTGTATACATTTTATGAAATAAATGAATATAATAAAAAGTAAATAAATGTTTTTCAGGGGGCTGTCGGAAGACCTGGACACCCAGGCTCACCAGGGACAAAAGGTGAAAAGGTACATTATCCCTTTACATATTATATTTACACGCCTCAAACCATTTTGTTGTTAGCTTACTGAACTTCTTTTTTCTCGTAGGCTGTTTAATGAAAACAATATCAGTACAGTCTTTAATTTTGTTTAGATTTTTTGAAATGCCAAGAGTGAAGGTTTCAGTAAGACATATCAGTCACATTGCACATAACTATATATTGTATTCTGATTTCATCTAGTTAAAGGCACAGATTTAGCCAGGTAGTGATTTGAGTTTGACTGCATATGCACTTAGGGACGAAATCGACACCAAGACCCCCCTTTTTTTTAGGGTTCTAAAACACAGGTTTTAGAATCTTAACTTTAGAGTTCTCTGAAGATTTCAGCATCAACAGCACTTCTGGGACCTCCCACAGCCCATCTGCGGTTCTCATCTTTGTGTTAAGGAATTGAAGTTCAGGGCAACAGAAAACTGAGCTGCACAACGGTATGCTTATCCACAGCAATGTGTTCTATATTATAGATAAATCAACATCAGTGCTACTTGCTGCAGGAAGACAGCAACAACAATGAACCGCCTGTTTTTCTTTGATATGCTCCAAAGACAATTTTGTCAGCATTAATTCATGGTGGTTATTTTTTATATATAGAAAAATTAAAATATTATCTTCAACAGGGTATTCTCATACTCCTTCCCCAGTCTTATTACTCTTTATAATAAGCTGTCAGCTAAATTCTGTGTTCTGCTAAGGAGCAGTCATAGATAGTACCTTGTAGCATTCACTAAGGGTTGCTATTGTGAACTCTGTCCCTGATGAAATTCTGCAAGGAAAGGAATGGAAGGCATTTTATGTCCTTTAGCTGTAGTGACTCACATTGCATAGATAGGCACCAGGCATTCTGGTTTATATTCAAACTTGAATTTTAAGTACAAGGCAACTAACATCTATGTTTGAAAGTACCTTTTTTGGGGGGGGTTTACTATTAAATATGGTTGTTGCTTACCTTGCTTGTACATATGTTGAAAAGAGATATTCATGGTGGGTTTTTTTATTGCACTTCAGGGAAACGAGGGTATTCCTGGAAAACCTGGACCTCCCGGACCACCCGTAAGTGAAATATATGATACTGTCACTAGCTGGGGGTCCTAAGCATGTTTTTGCAGAAAAATCCTGTACCTCACTGATTCCTGAGAGTTGAAGCAGCGCAACTGATTTATTGTGGCCCAAACCTCCATAGGAAAGGCTCTGTTTTCATGTTGATGCACCAGCTAAAATTTTGTGTGTGTGTTTGTGCTTCGTTGGAGATTAGAGTTTGTTATCCTTTCTTTTCTTCACTTTTTCAGGGTGTGCCGTACAATGAAGGAAATGGCATGAGCAGCCTATATAAACTACAGGTATTTATGGTCTGTGGTCTAGTATTCTGCAGTTGTAGTCACTTTGCATGGATTCAAACGCAGTGTTTCTCCCACTGTAGGGGGGTGCCAACGTTCCCACATATGCTGGTCCACCTGGGGCGCCTGTAAGTATTCCATTACTGTAGTCTTTGATATGAATATAGTGTCTCAGTGCAAACCTATGCGTATCTCCTCAGAAATATGTCCCGCTGAATTCAACAGGACTTGCTCCCATGTAGGTGTGCACAAGATTGAAGCCTAAAACTGCATTTCAGAAGTTGCACACAAATGCTTCTTTCTTTCTTTCGAACAACAAGCCTGATATAAGGAAACAGGGATAATTCATTTTACTAGTATAGACATGGTTTTCTTTATGATTTCCCTTTGTATTTTGGAGCAGCAGGGTCAGCTGAAATGCCCTTCCAGGTATTCTCAGGTTTCCATCTGGTCAATGCCTAAGGTGGAGACTGCCTGTGGACCTTGTGTCCCAGCGTGGAAGAAAGGAAAGATAAAAACATAATACAATAAATAAATAATATTTGTTTCTTTGTCTTTCAGGGCCCAAAAGGTGACACCGGAGCAGTGGTATGTAACTAGTTTAAATGTATCTTAAATATCTGATAGGATGGGTGTTCACTAATTCCCACCCCCAGCCTAATTTCAAATTCATTTTCTAATTCAGAAGATAAAAATTATTAGTATTTATTAGAACTCTGCTACCTATTTCCTTTTGGTACAGCGAGGCTTAAATTTGTTTACAGAATGAAACAATACTTACTATTTTTAATTACCACTTGTTGAGAGGTATTATGTGAGGAAATTGAATAGAGCTGGGGACTGGTGGATACATGATCCTCTTTATTGTGGTGTTTTTTGTTTTGTTTTGTTTCGCTTTTTTAACTTAATGCTACTTAACCTTGTTGCAACTCAGGTTAGATTTTACATCTGTAACTTGGAACCATAGCAACGTTAAGTATACACCCCAAAACCTCTATCTAGTAACATTGGTGATTTAAGAATGTAGCACTGCTTATTTGGTAGAAATAAGAACTAGGAAGGATGTCTGATGCAGAGACGGGGTACTTACCTAAAACAGAGTTTTCCACTCCCAGTGAAAGGTCAGCAGGTTACTTCCCTAGTTACTCCAGCTGCAAGATTCAGCTAAGGTTCTCTTTCAAGTTTCCCTTTGTTTGGGAGCTAGGAATTTCTTTCCTTTCAACACCTGTACTTTCGAGCTTGGCAAGTATGCGAACCTCCCAAAAGGTTGCTGCCTGCCTTCGACAACCATACTTTTTACTGAGGGATATGCTCACAGGGTTCTTAAAATAAGTGTGTTATCCATTTTCCCAGCTGACAGCACATACCCTCAGAGGCTTAGCACTCACTGAGGTGGTAAACAAGCATTTTTCAGGCTGCAGGGGAGGGCTTTCATAAATGAATATTCCATACAAAAAAAGAAGAAGGCTAGAGCCCTTTTCCTTGACAGGGAATTATTTGTATGGAAAAGCATTTACTCCTTGGAGCCTCTACCTGTAGTAGTACTGGCCAAACACTGATTTGCAGCCTCTGTGAGAAGTAGCTTTCTGTCATTGGATCGAAATCAGGCTTAAGAGCTGACCTTGATGAAGCATACTCATCAAATGATTCATCCATCCCTGACTAGGACTTTTAATCAAAACTGAAATGTTTATTCAGAAAATAAGCACAATCCGAATCTGGGAGCAATTTTTATTCTCAAGTCATTAGAACACTCAATAGGGTAAAAATTGCCACCTCCAAGTAAACAGCGTGGTTAGCAGCTTGTGAAATACTCTGAAATTGGATGCTTAACTTTATTTACTGAGGATGTAGAACTTTTCAGCAATAATCTTCTTCTTTACAAGGGAGAACCGGGTCCAATGGGACTGCCAGGATTAGAGGGACTTCCTGGAGAAAAGGTAGGATTTAAATAATTAAACCTGACCTGTTTCTTTTCACTACGTGTTTTCATGCATTCGTGATTGACACTGATCACTGTTGAGAAGAAAGGGTAAATAAAGGTCACAGAGCTAGGTGTCCTTGAGCTTTTGTTTTAATTAAATCAAATTTAATAGTCTCCAGACACAAAAAGCATAACATCCTTGACCTTTAGATTATGGTTTGCGTGTGTGTTTCGTTTGTATTTCCATGGGGGGGAAATCAGAGGCTACGGTCTGTCAGTTCATATGTAATTCTAAGCCAAACAATCAGCTTATGGTTTATCTGGACTCTGGAGCAAGTCAACTACAAGTCTGTTTTTGGATGACAAATGAAGCCAATCCATGGCTTAACCCTGCATAGATTGATTGGCAGCAGGATGGCCAAAGTGAGATGAGGGTACAGTGACCACAGTCTCCTCTCTGGGAATCCACATGTTCACGTGTTCATGCTAAGCTGTGGTTTGTGTTACATGCAAACTGGGTGAGTATTTACTGGGATTATTTGGCCTAGTACTCTTGAAACTCATTATGCCTTCTTGCCTCCCATAGTCTCTCATGCACCTGATCAAGTATATGGCCTTGAAATCAGATCATTATTTTATTTTAATTTTTAATTTCTTAGGGAGACCGCGGACCAGCAGGTCCTCCAGGAGTTCCAGGAGTACCTGTAAGTATAGTCCTAAAGATACTGTCTTAATATTGAGAGAAATAACGTTAATTGTACATGGAATAGGTGGTAAAGTTTGCTAGAAAGTGGCATGTATGAATTGGCGCAAACAGAGGCCTCCATTGTTGGGGAAATAATGACTGCATTTGCATGTTTAATAAGCCAGGATGTGCACAAACTGTGTGCACGCACACACAGTCCCTGTGCTTACACTTTGCTTTGCTTTTTGCACAAGTGGTGAAACAAGGCCACAATTGACCGTGCCTTCCAGTTACATGTGAATCAGGAATTATGATTAATGATTTGCAAACAAGCCAAATTCTTAAGGCCACTTTATGGCATTTCACCTCAACAAATAGAGTGCAACTGCTTTTCCACTAACATTCGCTCCCCAAGTCACTCCCCCTCCCTCGACGCTGGTCTGTGACCGTATTAATAAATTCATTCATTCATTCATTCATTCATTCACTCCCCCTCCCTCACTGTAAAGCTCCATGTGTGTTTGGAATCCTGGTGGGGAGAGAGTGGTGTGTTGGAAAATTTGGTGAAAAGATACAGTAAATGGAGAAAGGGTTAAGCATTGTGATCACCCAACACTTCCACTTCAAATCCCACTCTCAAAGCTCCAAAGCAACCATCAGCCTTTCATTACATGTATCTGTGTATAGCATATAATTAGGCACTTTAGGATATTAACATTCTGTGACCTTTATCCTTCTTTCCCTTGATCCATTTCCTTCCTAAGAGCCCTTCTTTCTTTGTTACTCCTCTCTGCCATTGTTCCTCAAGTCCCTGCCTCCATCACCTGCACCCATCACCACTTTTCATTCTCACATCAGTTAAACCTCAGCCCTTCTCTATGTCACAAGTCATACCAGTGTAGGGGAGCAGATCACTGGCAGCTAGGTGGTAACACACCCAGTTTTGTGCTTAATTATATTTGTCCCAGGGGTGACCTTCATAAACCAGCGATTGAAAAAAACACAATATAAGCTGCTTCTGAAAATATTAGAATTTGAGAGAAATCCATTTTAGGGTGTGGGCTAATTCTTTCTTAGAAGCCAGGCCCTGCCCTTGCTTTGAAAGGTAATGTAACCTGAGAGTTGGTGTGGTAGCGGTGGCTTGTTTGTTTTTAGATTTTGTAAAATGGCATCCTCCCCGACATTTCGTAAGGCGAAAATGTGCACATGTGAGGTCATAGTGTTGCAAGTTTCTCTGACACTGCAAGCAGCTGCCAGCGAAGTGGAGGGTCAAATAACTGATTGTGGCATTACAGTGGTACCTCGGGTTACATACGCTTCAGGTTACAGACTCTGCTAACCCAAAAATAGTGCTTCAGGTTAAGAACTTTGCTTCAGGATGAGAACAGAAATCGTTCTCCAGCTGCGCGGCAGCAGCAGGAGGCCCCATTAGCTAAAGTGGTGCTTCAGGTTAAGAACAGTTTCAGGTTAAGTACGGACCTCCAGAACGAATTAAGTACTTAACCCGAGGTACCACTGTACAATTACCATAGGAGATGTTTTGGAGAAGCGAGAAGCATAAGACGCAGAGCTGTGGTTTTTAGCAGTGGCCGCACAGTGGCTACAATGTATAGTTGCAACCTAAGTCTCTAGAACTGGGGTAGGGAACCAAGGGCTGCATTCCCTTAGGGGCAAACATTCAGGGGCCACTTGCCAGTGGTAGCCGGGGTCATGGGCTAAAGTGGGTGGAGCAATATATTACTTATGTTTATAGGCTGCATTCTAGACATATAAAAACCAGAGGTTTCTACACCGACACCATCTCTATATCCTGAATCCAGTCAAGGACACATTCCAGACAGACAAAATATTATGCAGAGAGTGCAGAGTCAGGCAAAAGCACTTGAGTAAAGTGTGTGGCCTGGGCCTGGGGGAGAGTCCCAAGAACTGAACAGAGGTGCTTCATTTGGCCCCCAGGCTTGAGGTGCCCCACCCCTCCTCTAGAAATTCCTTTAGAAACCCTCAAAAGGCTTTGGTGTAGATAAAAGTAAATCCACTGACGTTTTGATTTGCGTATTCATGGTCCAATGGGAAAGAAATGCATGATTTGTTATTTAAACAAAGAAACAAAAAAAAACCTGCAGTCTCTGTTGAAAAAAGAGCCATTGAAGCTTTAGGATAATGAAGTAATTTTATGCAGATTAACTTATTACTCTTGGAAGAGCTCCCGTGCAGTTCAGGAATTGCTTTTTAATTATGAAAGTGTATCATGGTTTTTTTTAAAAAGGCAGCCAGTAGTTTATACAATTTTCATTAAGTGCTTTTGTGAACCCATTCAGTTTACTGTCTAGTGAAGAACAAAAGATACTAAATAGTTTAATTTTGGCAACCTCTCCAAAATAGTTAAATATCCTTAAAAAATAAGGTAATTTATCTACTCTGGCTAAGATTAAATTTATACACTGCCTCAGACATTAAAGATCAGTAGTGAAGCAGACCCTTAGGTTAACCACAAATGTTCATTCCTTACGGGTTTCCCAGTGGATATGTCCAATGTCTTGCTCCATAGTAGAAATATTGTTAAGCATTCTGGCAAGGATGTTCACATCAACCTTGTTATGCTTTTTAATAATCAAGTCCCATTAATACAAAGATAGGTGCTACCCATTTGCACTGGACAACTTCCCTGTCTTGTTCCTTGTTTACTTCCGCTATGCAGATCACCTCACTAAGTCCAGTGTCTTCTGCCTTTGGCCTGTGACCAGACTTACTTCTCCAATTGGCATGTCCTCTCTCTCTCTCTGCTTTCTCTAAGAACTGCATTGTTTTGGAACTCTCTCTATTGTAGAATTCCTCTGCTCAAATCATCACCTGGTTGCTTTCAACATCTGTGTCTTGTTGCTTCTGTGGCCTCTCAGGCTGTTGAACACCTTTGGAGTAAACTCCCCATACATTGACAGCTGTCAAGGAGAAAGGGTCTTACTTAGTTTTCTCTCTGAATTACTAACCTTTCATGGAGTTCTTTCTTGATAGTACAGTGGTACCTCAAGTTAAGAACATAATTCGCTCCGGAGGTCCGTTCTTAACCTGAAACTGTTCTTAGCCTGAAGTAGCACTTTAGCTAATGGGGCCTCCTGCTGCCACCGCGCCGCCGGAGCATGATTTCTGTTCTCATCCTGAAGCAAAGTTCTTAACCCGAGGTACTATTTCTGGGTTAGCGGAGTCTGTAACCTGAAGCATATGTAACTTGAAGCGCATGTAACCCGAGGTACCACTGTATAAAGTAGGAAATAGTAACAATCTTACAGTGTAGCAGCTGTGTAGCAATCTTACAGTGTAGCAGCATATATCCAATATGCTGGATATATCAAGCACAAGTCGTGGGGCCCTAGGTGGTTCCTCCTTTCCCTGCCCACACAGGACAGCACTTTCTCTTCTGCTTTTCTTCTTCAATGTTCTTTTGTTCTTATTCTCTCTTTATTCCTTCTTGGATTAGCACAACACTTTTTCTCGTGTCTCATTCCCCCCCCCCTCTTCCTCAAAAATAAAATGACATTCAAGTCCCTGAGAGGACCAGTGACATCATAATGCTTCATTATGATGTGAAATGTCACCAGCACCTGCAGTCAGTATGTAGTCCTTTCCTTAAGTACCACTGATCTGAATTCTTCATTTTTCTCCTTTCACCCAAGTAGACGCTTTCAGGGTGGGAGGCTGTATTTGCCATCTGTCTTGAGCTTTGTCAGAACTCACAGGGTTGGCCCAAACATCTATCACGTGTTTCCCATGGTTGTTGGTAGATATAACTTGGCATATTGGGTATCTTATTCACCTCAGCTGGTAAGAGCATTCGCAATGAATAGCCAATGTTCCTTTTCATATTCTTAATAATCTTCCCCCCCCCCTTAATTTCCACAGGGAAAGCATGGTGCTCCAGGACCACCAGGGATCCCTGGTGAACCAGTAAGTGAACGTATCTTTGAGTGCTTCCTTGCAGTACACTGGCATGCTTGTTTTCTTCATTTGTCAGAAATGTGTTATTCTTTTGTTACCTTTAGGGTGAAAGGGGACCTGTTGGAGATATTGGCTTTCCTGGACCAGAAGGGCCAGCTGGAATACCAGTAAGTAATTCAGCATACTACATGCTAGTACAGAATTTCCCAAACTTGGATCTCCAGCTGTTTTTGAACTACAGTTCCCATCATTCCTGACCATTGGTCCTGCTAGCTAGGTATGATGGGAGTTGTATTCCAAAACCACCATTTTCCTTTCAGTGTGTCTCCATCCCCGTGTTATTCAAACTTCTTCCATTGTTTAAAACAGCCACTTTTTTCTTTTCAGTGTTTCCCCCTTCTCACTGTACTAAAACTTTTTCTCCCTCTTCTATTCCTCAACTGCCTCATGTGTGAGAGACAAAGAATGTGGAGCCCTCAATATGCCATAGTTTAACCTAAGACGTTGTTTAACTGCCATTTTGCTTCATCCCTGCTTTATTCAAACTTCTGCCGTTGTTTTAATCAACTATATTCCCCCCACATTATTTCTCCCTTCTCACTCACTCATATACAAAATATGTATAGCTTATAAGAGACCAAAAGTATTTTGTAATAGAAAGATCCTTATTATTTTTCCTAGGGCATAAATGGAAAGGATGGATTACCTGGCCCTCAGGTAGGAAAGCCATGGTTTGTTCAATCTGGGTTCTATGCAAATTGTAATTCTTCTGCTTTGGGCCACAGTGGAATATCAGTATCTAAACTCTCATAGCTAGAGGCTTGCATTCTTAAGACTGTCTTCCCTTTTCCAGGGTTTATTGGGTAAGCCTGGTGACAGAGGTCCCAAAGGAGAACGAGTAAGTTATATTTTTACATAGAGGTTTGGTTACTTGAATTTCATCAATTTTGTCAAGAACAGGGTGGTGCAGCATTTCAAATATTAGCAGCCTCTACTCTCAAATCGTTAGCAGTAACTAGAATTATACTGTGGGTTCTTTGAATGTTAATCATTTGTAAGTATTTTGGACTGTTGATTAATTTGAATGGTTAGATTGCAAAGGTTTTAGCTTTGCTCCCACTCAGTATTCTATCATAACTATTTAAACTCTAAATATGAATACCTTGTAGATTCAATTAGTCCAAAATTGTATCACAAGTCATAGGAGTCCTTGAACCTGAAGTCTCAATTATAGTTAGTAGCAAAGATTAAGCCAGTGGAAATCAAACTGATTTAGAGGTCAAATTGATTGGCATAAAGGTTTTCAACCTTTGCCTGTGATACTTAATTTTCTCTCTGCCCTTTTCTCACCACGTCCACAGTTAGTTGCAAAATATGTACCATAATTTAAACGAGTCAAACATTTTATGAAATCATAATTCAGTACCACTTTTCAGGGGGCAAGTTGTCTTGCTTATTTTCCCCACCCCACTTTATGTTCTTCTAATGTATATTTGCTATACAGTTTGTGCTTTCGATGCACAGTTGAAGACTATGAAGAGGAAAGAAACATTTGTGGCCTTCATAGGAATCCTTCATTACGGCTGCAATTCTGCACTCAGTGGGACTTACCTTACTTCAGAATAGGCATGCATATGATTCCACAGTAAATGTCCAAAAGTATACAGTGGTACCTCGGGTTACATACGCT
Source organism: Podarcis liolepis (assembly GCF_965112155.1). Classification (NCBI taxonomy): domain Eukaryota; kingdom Metazoa; phylum Chordata; class Lepidosauria; order Squamata; family Lacertidae; genus Podarcis; species Podarcis liolepis. Next base: position 38,880,253 of record NC_139557.1, read on the forward strand.
TCAGGTTACATACGCTTCAGGTTACACACTCTGCTAACCCAGAAATAGGGCTTCAGGTTAAAAGCTTTGCTTCAGGATAAGAACAGAAATTGGGCTCCGGCGGCGTGGCAGCAGCAGGAGGCCCCATTAGATAAAGTGGTGCTTCAGGTTAAGAACAGTTTCAGGTTAAGAACAGACCTCTGGAACGAATTAAGTACTTAACCCGAGGTACTCACAAAGCTTTAGACTAACCCTTATAGCAGACTAGCAGTTCATTTTTAGGATGCAGTTCTTTACAACCAAAGAAAATGACCAAGCAGATACAGATATGAAAACCATTACTGATTAGACTTCCAGTATTTGATTTATTTTTGTTCCTCAAGGAATTAAATCTTTGTTAATCATTTGCCCCCATGAGAACTAAATAACCTAATTCTTTATCACCAAGGCTGTACATAACCCCTGAATAAGATTGTTATTTTTTCAAACCTGAACCCCTGTACATTATGGGAATGTCCGTACCGCATGTTTCCTTATTACAGTGGTACCTCAGGTTAAGTACTTAATTTGTTCCAGAAGTCCGTTCTTAACCTGAAACTGTTCTTAACCTGAAGCAACACTTTAGCTAATGGGGCCTCCTGCTGCTGCCGCGCCGCCGGAGAACGATTTCTGTTCTCATCCTGAAGCAAAGTTCTTAACCCGAGGTACTATTTCTGGGTTAGCGGAGTCTGTAACCTGAAGTGTATGTAACCTGAAGCGTATGTAACCCGAGGTACCACTGTAGTTTGTTCCATGTATATTCTTTACATCCGAGTTGGGAGACCTCTAGCTCTCCAGATGATATGGGCTCCAACTACCAACCATCCACCCCACTCAGCATGGCCAGTGGTCAGGGATGAGATCAGCTGCAGCCTACCAATATCTGGTGGGCCACAGGTTTCCCCATCCCTGTATTTTCATGGTCTCCCTTCACCCCAGTTTCTCATTTAAAAATTTCATTTGCTCTTCTGTTTCCTTTTCACTGTTATTTCCCTTTTTCATTTTGGGTGGGTGATCAGACATACAGCCTTGGCCGCAACCCATTGTTCCCTGGACAGTTTTTATGGAACGAAAAAGGCCACCCATATGTAACTCTAACATTTCGAGATTTATGTCCTGTACTGCATGCCACAGTAAGATTCTTGAAACTTGTTTATACTTATATGCACCTCATTTCAAGTCTTTCTCATGCTATTATCATATTTTGCTCACTATTAGATTTCCCATTAGCTTATTGGGCAGCACTGCAGGGAGGTTTTTGATTAGGCGTGGCACTGCGGAAGCCATTCCTTTTTTTCCTGTCTTCCTCAAAAGACCGTTCTGGTTTTGAAAACCAACACTTGCCTATTATCATCTCTGAATTATCTACTTTAACTTCCTACATGCATTCGTTTTTATTTTTACAGAGCTCAAATGTTACAGCAAGAGTGGAAATAGTATTGGCATTTGCTTTTTCATGTAAAGTATCGCAACCTGCTATAAGGATCTTTGAGGGTTTTCTTTGCATATCATCTTGCAGTTGAATGTGATAGTTTTCAGCGCTCTTAACTCAGCAGTCAAGACAAGAAAGGGTCACCATAGACAAAGGTGACAAAGCGTTGTCTCTGTTTTGCACAGGGGGATCAAGGCATACCAGGAGACAGGGGCCTGCAGGGCGAAAGAGGAAAGCCAGGCCTTCCAGGAGAGAAAGGGTCTGTAGGGCCCATGGGCCCCTCAGGGAACAAAGGGAATCCCGGATCGCCAGGGCATAAGGGCCCTCCAGGTTCACCAGGGGTCCCAGGCTTACCGGTAAGGTAATTGGCTCTTGAAGAGAAACACATGTTTCTAAGCCCAAGTAAATTCAGCTAATTTTATAGTTGTTGCAATATTCTCCGTTAAACTATAATCTTTACCAATGTTTGTATAGGCAACGACCGTTTTAGGCACATCCAATTGACACACAATCACTGATGCGCAGGTCCTTTTGGACCCGGAAGAGGGAAGAAGGGGGGTGGAAGGAGGCAGGGCTGTCTTATGCGTGCTCCACTGATGCTCGCAGGGGCCAGGAATGGGACCCCCATGCAAAATGGGGCGAGGAACAGAACCTCCCACTCCCTGTACTGTTCCAAAGCTCTTAATGGACACTGTAAAACAAAATTCAAAATTCTGTTTGCCTTATTTTGATTGGACAACACCTATCTTTACTTTTCTTTCCATGTCTTTGCCAGGCTGACTCAGTTTCGTTTGAAGAAATGAAAAAATATATCAGACAAGAGGTCCTTAGAGTTTTTGAAGGTGAGGAAATGACGTATCAGAAAGCATGATGTGAAGAAAATGACTACAGTAGTAATATTTGCTTTCATCTGTGATTTATGTACCCATTGTACATAGCATTCGAAAGGGGGGGGGGAGAATTCAGCTGCACTTATACAAGTAGTTTAAGTGCACAGATTCTGATTAATTCGCCCACTGTGAACACTAATGGCCTTTAGATTGCTACAAAATAATTGTTATTATTTCCACCTAAATGAGTAAATGTTTCAATTAGCAGTTCAATGAGGAAATGCCGTGCCTTTGGTAGTGGTGCATCTGCTTTGCATGCAGAAACTCCCTAGTTTAATCCATGGCCCCTCTAAGTGGGGCTGCGGGAAAATCCCTGCCTGAATGGAAGCCCAGAGAGCTGTTGCTGGTCAGTGTGGACTAACTGAGCTAGATGAACCATTGGCCTGACTCTGTAGAAGGCAGCTTCCTATGAATGTCAGACAACAGAGGGCATGAAAGAGCATCATAAGGCACCTAGTAGACCAGACCCATATGATTGTGTTTTACCTCCAGGGGCAAACAGCAGCAGTGAAGAAGACAATACAGAAGGGCAGATTACAATCTCTCTTCCCCAAACACCACTGTACCCAATTGAATTTCCGCCCCAACTCTGTGGCTGTTGTTAATGTCTTTAAACGTAACGTGATCCTAATCATGGATCTTCTTCTTCATGGCTAATTTGTCCCTGCAAAGGCAGATAGCACAGCCCCATATAGTTTATCCAGGGGTAGTCAACATGGTGCCCTCCAAAACTCAACCAACAGTGCCAGTGGTCAGGTATGGCCCAACATAGAGGGCACCATGTTGGCTAATTCTAATCTAGTGCTTTAAATGTTAGCAGCAGCACCTTAAATAGAGTGCAAAAACCAGTGTTTTTTTCTGGGGGTACTCAAGGGTATGCAGTACCGGCACCTCCCCCCCCAGAAGAAAAGCACTGGTGGAAACAATGTAATAACCTGTGCAACTTGTTCTCCGTGTCATCATCCCCCATTAAGAATTTGGATCATTTGAATTTTGTAAACCACCTTCCAAGTTATCCCAATATAGAGCACACATGACTGTAGTAGTCTAGACTGGCTATTACGATGAGCATTGTCCTATGAAGGACTGTTGCCTCCTCTAAGAAATGGCAACGCTACAGCAGCAGCCTTAGCCCTAAGCTGGAAAAATACATCCTTGGCCAAGTGCTGCCACTTGAACACCCTGGACTGAATCCAGAAGCAGTCCCAAACTGCAAGTCCAATCTTTTGTGGGCAGCGCTGTCCTATCCAGAAACTAGAATATGTTGTGCACTTATTCCTGAAACGGGTGGTGCCAAAAAAAAAAGACTACTTCTCTTGTCTGTCTGTTTACTCACATTGAGTTCATTCACTGACCTCTTTAGGATCAGATGGATAAGGAACATAAATGGCCTGGTGTGCATATCTGTATGCCTGTGCTGAGTCAGGGTTGGGGAAGGAGAGGGTTCAGTCAGCATCAGGACACAAGGACAGGAGATGGTGGAAGTTCTGTGATGGGATCTCTCGCCCCCTTTTTTTAAAAAAATGACAAACACATCTGCATAGGTGTCAAACTTGGATCAATCCTTTGGTATTGGGGGAAGTATGGAGCTTAAACTCTATTCCCTAACCATTTTCCTGGTTGAAATTACCTCCTGAAGCTGCTGTTTACCCCATTGCATATATTGTACATAACTGTATGAACAGCACCAGCAGTTTGGTTGTTCAGAAAACTGGAATACCATATTGCTTTTGAAGTTGATGAATGAGTAATAATTTGAAGCTCAGCTACTTTTAAAATATATGGTTGAATGGAATAGCGATCCCTTGTTTTAAGTGTCCTCAGGCATATAATGTAATTCATGTTTTTTGTTTGGTTTTTTTATATATATAACTGAAGAGAGGATGGCTCAGTTTGTATCTCAGCTCAAATTGCCCGCTGCCATGCTTGCTTCCCAAACTCATGGGAAACCAGGTCTTCCAGGAAAAGATGGGCTACCTGGGCCACCCGGAGAACCTGGACCTCCAGGTAGGGCTTCCAAAACAAATGCCTTTCTATGTATTTTATTTTAAAAAATATATCTTCAGAGTTGGGTGGAACTATATACATTTAGCTTCCTAATGATTAACTTTTAAATCCATACTACTGTTTTCCAGACTAGACCAATATATTAACACGTAGTAGGTGTGTGTTTTTGTATATTAAAAACTTCTAATCAATGCATAATAATCGTAATAACTTTTAACATTAGGATACTGATTCACACCTTTCCTAAACTTGCAGTACTGAGACCAAACCTAGTAATGAGAGCATCATCTCACAGATCAGTTATTTGAGCTATAGAGTCTGTAGTCCTGTGGCTCCAATCTGTAAAATTTGAAAAATTAACGTATAAGGGGGAAATCTAAAACTTGAACGTTACAATGCATCTTTCTTATTGCAAATCTAATTGTATTCACATTTTCATAATTAGATTTGCAACATATCTAGCATACATTCCTTGTCAGATTGTAAAAGACAGTGTGCATTGATTAACTGGGTGGGGGAAATCTGTGATTTATTTGTATTTGTTCAGCCTCATCCAGATGCCAGTGAATCAGACCTCCTCAGTATGTATCCTTGACACACACCCAATATTGCCAATTTAGATTTACAGGAAGAATAATTAGAACACATGCTGTAAAAATAAAAACGGGGGCGGGATAGTAAATAATGA